>NW_024870759.1:265000-3032500 GCF_019054845.1 Dipodomys spectabilis
GCACAAAGGTACTGGTTCTCTAGTCCTTTCTAAGAGTTTGCCAGATCATGGCCCTCTGGCAATAGACTCTGCTGTAGACTGCCTTGTGGGGTTGAGGTAAATAATGTAGGTGATTGTTTTCATAGAAAGTTCACTCTTCATAGGGAAATCAATAGTGGCTCCGTGCTGTCCTGCTTAGGTGCAGGTGTGGGTTGAATATATTCTCTAGGACCCTGCTGCCCTGGGTATCTAGTTAGAGCAAGGTTGACTCCAAGGAGAAAGACAAGTATGGAAGAGAAAGAGACAGCCCCTCTAGAAACAAATCTTGTGAAATTAACCTTTTTGAGTGCAAGCTTCTGTTAAGGGAATCAACAATACAGTCCCAACAGGTGTCTCCAACCTCAGAAGGGCCTTATGCTGAGGCCTGAGTATCCTGTGCTGAATTTTCAGCCCTCCGTATGCCAGGGCTAGGTTCTCCTGCATTCAACCAGACATCCATGAAAAATTAGTAGGAAAACCATCATCTATACCAAACATGTACAGACGTTTTGCTTGTCATTATTCCCTAAACACTACGTATAGCAACTATTTACATTGCATTCAGTACTATAAGTCATCTGGAGATGATTTACAGTGTACGGCAAGGTATGTGTAAGTTTCAGGCAAGTGCTATGCTATTTTATAAAACAGAATTGAGAATCCAGGGATTTGGGTACCTTGGTTGGGTTGGGGTATGGGGGAATCTGAGCACCAAATATCTTGCAGATACCCCAAAAGACTATATATTTGTTGGTTGGTTGGTTGGTTGGTTGGTTGGTTGGTTGGTCATGGGGCTTGAACCCAGGGCCTAGGCACTCTCCCTGAGCCTTTTTGCTCAGGGCTGGCACTCTATCACTGAGCCATACATAGCTCCACTTCTAATTTTTTGGTGGTTAATTTGGAGCAGTCTTTCTCTTTCTTTCTTTCTTTCCTTCCCTCCTTTCTTCTTCCTTTCCTTCTTCTTTCCTTCTTTTTTTCCTTCCTTCTTTCTTTCCTTTCTTCTTTCTTCCTTCCTTTCTTTCTTTCCCTCTTTCTTTCCTTTCTCTTTCTCTCTTTCTTTCTTTCTTTCTCTCTCTCCCTCCCTCCCTCCCTCTTTCTTTCTCTGTCTCTTTCTCTGTCTCTTTCTCTTTCTTTCTTTCTTTCTTTCTTTCTTTCTTTCTTTCTTTCTTTCTTTCTTTCTGGGTTCCATGCTAGGCAGGCACTCTACCACTTGAGTCAAATCTCCAATGCTAACAGTAATTTTTAACCTTGCCCTCAGGGTAAGGTTGTAAGCCAGGGAAGATCAGTGGCTATCTGCTTTAAAGAGTTTCAGAGCCAGGTGCTGATGGCTCACACCTGTAATCCTAGCTACTCAGGTGGCTAAGAGCTGAGGATCTTGGTTCAAAGTCAGCCTAGGCAGGAAATTTCATCTGTGAGACTCTTATCTCCAATGAACCATCAGAAAACCAGAAGTGGCACTGTGGCTTAAAGTGGGAGAACATTCCCCTTGAGCAAAAGAGCTCATAGATAATGCCCAGGCCCTGAGTTCAAGTCCCACGACTGGCAAAAAAAAAAAAAAAAAGAGCTTCAGAATCCCTATTCCTGGCCCAGAACACCACAGTTTCTACTTCTGAGTTCTGGGGTAAAATCCAGGAATAGGCATTTTTTATAGTTTTTCCGTTGTGGTTCAGGTTTTGTTTGTCTGCCTACTTGTCTGTCTATCTATCTGTTCATTATTGGTTTTGTCAGTACTAGGGATGGAACCTAGAGCTTTGGACATACAAGGTAAGTGGTCCATCATTGAGCCACATCCCTGACCCTTAGGAATGGGCATCTCAAGTTCCTAGATGATGCAGACCTGGCTGCTTCCAAGGACCACTAAGAAAGCCACAGTTCAAGAGAAAAAAATCTTCCCCATCCTAATTAAGATGACGCTAAATATAAGGCTTTTGTTTACTTAATTAAAGGCCCCAGATTTGGTATTCACAGAAAATCTCCCTGCTGAGAGAAAGCTATTGGGTAAGAATGAGAGGCAGGAGCCTGGTAGTAAAAGGTGACTGAGCTGTGACCTGTGCCACCTGCTCAATTATAAATGCATACAAGAGATAGAGGCCAGGCTGATGAGTGCAAAGTGGTCACCTTGAGGGCTCTTGCTGCTGGGGAGGTGGGGGGGTGCTAGCTGTGTGAAGAGGAAGCAGAGAGAGAAAAGGTAGTCTGTCTCCCTCTCCAGGGAATGCTGGCCAATTTGGCTTGCACAGTCCATTCCACAGATATCTCCACTATGCCTGCCTGGTTTCTCACTCAACTGTCCTAGTAGACAGACTCTCTCTCTCTCTCTCTCTCTTTCTCTCTCTCTCTCCTTCTCTCTCTCTTTGTCTCTTTCTCTCTCTCTCCCTCCCTCTCTCTCTTTGTCTCTCTCTCTCTCTCTCCCTCCCTCTCCCTCTCTCATTCTCGCTCCCCCCCCCAACTGAAACAGGAACTCAATATGTAATCTAGTCTGCCCTTGATTGCATGATCCTCTTGCCTCCATTTCCTAAATCCTGGGATTACAGGTATGTACTACCATGTCTAGCCCTTAGTAGGGGCATTCCTACACTCATTTTTTTTCTAACTTATCCTCATCTACTTATATACACTGTAGCCCCTTCCTCCAACCCCAATAGGAAGCCATGACTAGCAAACAAATTCAGCTTTTTGTGTGTTATTTGTTTTGGTTTGGTTTTTTCTGGATTGGGTACTAGGGCTTGAACTCAGGGTCTCCTGTTCTCCCTCATTTGTTTTGCTCAAGGCTGGCACTCTACCACTTGAGCCACAACTCTATTTGTGGCTTTTGAAAAAATCATATTTGTATTGTCTCTAAGTAGAGACAAAGGGATCGCCATTATAAACGAACCAGTTTATAAATACAATGCAACTTGATCGATCTCACTCCTTTCATCATTCTTCCCTATCCTCCCAACCCAGCCCCTCCCCTCAATTTTCCTAGTTTCATAGGTTATACATTGAGTATTATGACTACATTCTTCCCCCTTCTCTTTTCTCTCTTCACTTCTGGCTTTTTGGTGTTTGTAAAAATTTCACAGATTTATCTGCCCTGGCTGGCTTTGAACCATGATCCTCACACCTCAGCCTTTCCAGCAGCTAGGATTATAGGCATGATCCATTGGTGCCTGGTCACAATGTCAGGCTGGGGTATAGCTTGGTGGTAGAGTGCTTCCTTAGCTATACTCTGTGTGAAGCCCCAACCCTAGCACTGTAAAATAACAATAATATCGATGTTTGGGAAAAATAAGTTTGGCATTGAAATTTCTGCTGCTTTAAAAGGCAAGTTTGGGGACTGGGAATGTGGCTTAGTGGAGAGTACTTGCCTAGCATGCATGAAACCCTGGGTTCAATTCCTCAGTACCACATAAACAGAAAAAACCGAAAGTGGCACTGTGGCTCAAGTGGTAGAGTGCTAGCCTTGAGCAAAAGAAGCTCAGGGGGGGGCTGGTAGAGTGGCTCAGTGGTAGAGCACTTGCCTTGCATGCATGAGGCGCTGGGTTCGATTCCTCAGCACCACATAAGCAGGAAAAAAAGCCAGAAGTGGCACTGTGGCTCAAGTGGTAGAGTGCTAGTGTGCTAGCCTTGAGCTGAAGAGCTGAGGGGCAGTGCCCAGACCCAGAGTTCAGGTCCCATGACCGACCAAAAAAGAAAAAGAATCTCAGGCGGGTGGGGGGGGGGAAGGATTGGGACTGGGGGGGAGGGGAGAGGCTGGGAAGGGATGTGAAGGGTAAACAAAGGAGGAGGCTGCAATACGTGGTAAGAAATGTACGCATTATCCTGCCCATGTAATTGTAACCCCTCTGTACAGTATGTTCACAAATAAAATAAAATATTAAAAAAAAAAGAAAAGAATCTCAGGGACAGTGCCTAGGCCCTGAGTTCAAGCCCCAGGACTGGTAAAAAATAAAATAAAATAATTCAACTCAGGGACAGCTTCCAGGTCCTGAGTTCAAGCCCTAGGCCCAGCACCAAAAGAAAAAAAAAAAAAAGCAAGTTTGGGGAAATCCTTATTCAGGGGCCACTTACTGCATTATCTGAGTCCCGTTATGAAGAAATCTTTGTCAGTGTAATTGGAACTAAAATTGAACTCATACAAACATTCCGACCCAGGAATCCCAGTGCTAGGCAGACCCAAGAGAAATGAGTTCATCCGCCCACACAAAGACAGGGAAATGAACATTCCTAGCAACTTGATTCATAAGAAGCCGAAAATGGAAGCAGCCCAAAATTTTCAGCAGCAGCAGAATAGATATGTAAATGATGGTTAATATCTAACAATGAAAAAGAAAGAACTACTGATAAGTTTTTTAAAAAAATAGTTGGAATTTACAGGTATTATACTGAGTGAAAGAAGTCAAGCATTAGAGCACCTATCTTCTCGTTCACTTGATGTAGTGATCCAGACCAGACCAAAATAATCAATGGTGATAGAACTTAGGATAGGTTTTGAGGAGACCAGGGCAACACTGAAAAGGAGGAAGAAGAACCAGGAACCAGGGGCTCACACCTGTAATCCTAGCTACTCAAGAGGCTGAGATCTGAGCATAGTGGTTCAAAGCCAGCCCAGGCAGGAACATCCACAAGACTCTTATCTCCAGTTAACCACCAAAAAGCCAGAAATGAAGCTGTGGCTCAAATGGTACAACTCCAAAAGTCAAGCAAAAGTGAGAGGCTCGATTTCAAGCCCTAGTACTGGCAGCCCCCAACTCCCCCCCCCCAAAAAAAAGGAGCTAGAGGGAAGTTTCTACAATGCTAGAGATGCCCTATATCTTGATCTAAGAAGTGATCCCATGAGTCTAGACTTAACTAAAAATTTATTGAATTGTACACTTAAGTTGAGCAAGCTTTATGATATATAAGTTACATATTCATTTTTCTAAAATGTTTTAATGTAATTGAAAACATCATTTTAGGCCATCTGGTCTCCAACAATGTTTTTTATTACCTGGGGACAGAAGTTTGGAAAAGTTTGACAAATTTGCAGAGATTTTCCTCTTCTTACTAAACTGGCCAAAATAAAGAAATGGTTCTTCCCAATCATACACACATTGTCCCCACACAATGCTGTGTGACAGCCGCCACTGGTATGTAATGAATTTGACCCCTCCTCCAAGCCCTGGACCAATGCTGAAGGGGTGGGGCTCTGTGAACCCTATCCTACAGACAAGCAATGAGATTCTGAGAGGTCAAGTCACCATTTGACCTTAAAAAGGAAACCAGCCCTATGGTCACTGGACTCAATTATAACCGTCAATGAAGCTGAGTCTATGGTAGAAGATGTACTGTGAATTTAAAGACAGACCCTTATAAAGGGGCAAAAATGCCAGAGACCCTTCATAGATTGGCAAAACCCATGGATCCCTTCTCAGAACAAGACATCATATGCACACAGGACATATAGTTCAGTGGCAGACCATGGTCTCACCAGGTGTGAGGCCCTGGGTTCTATCCCCAGCACCAACAAAACAAAACAACTATACAACTATACAACTGCAAACAAATCACTTATATTGTAATAGGCATCAAAATACTTGGTTTACAGTCATTAAGCGATTTAATGCATTGAATAGGAAGGTAAAATAGGCTGGGAACCAGTGGCTCAAGCCTGTAATCCTAGCTACTCAGGAGGCTGAGATTGAGGATAGTGGTTCGCAGCCAATCCGGGCAGTGACAATCTTATCTCCAATTAACTACCAGAAAACTGGACGTGGTGCTGTGGCTCAAAGTGATAGGTGCTAGCCTTGAGTGAAAAAGCTCTGGGACAGCACTTAGGCCCTGAGTTCAAGCCTTATGACTGAAAAAAATAAAGTAAAATAAAGAAGGCAAAGTCACTGTCTAACATTGTTGTGAACGTATTGAAGGATAGAAATTTAATCTAACTACAGAACTTGAAAGTGGGATCTTTTGTCATGGCACTGGTAGCTCATACCTATAATCCTAGCCTCTCAGGAGGCTGAGATCTGAAGTAAATGGTTTGAAGTCAGCCAAGGCAGGAAACTCCATGAGACTCATCTCCAATTTAAAAACAAAAAGCCTAGCAGGGCACCGGTGGCTCACACCTGTAATCCTTGCTACTCAGGAGGCTGAGATCTGAGGATCACGGTTCAAAGCCAGCCCAGGCAGGAAAGTCCGTGAGACTCATCTCCAATAAACCACTAGAAAAACCTGAAGCGGCACTGTGGCTCAAGTGGTCAAGCGCTCACCTTGAGCTGAACTGAAGAGCTGAGGGACTGCGCCCAGGCCCAGAGTTCAAGCCCCACGACTGACAGAAAAAAAAGCCAGAATTGGAGCTGTGGCTCAAGTGGTAGAGCATTAGTCCTGAGCAGAAAAGCTCAAGGACAGTGCTCAGGCCCTGAGTTCAAACCCCTGGACTGACACAAAAGAAAGTGGGGTCTTTTGAAAATGATTGAGATTAGGTAAAGGTCATTGGAGCCTCCATAATTGAACTCTAATGCCTTTACAAGGGAGAAACCAGAGGTGATACACACATATACACTCTCTCTGCCTCTTATCACATGATGTTCTACGATGCCTCAGGACTCTGCCAGCAAGAAGACCATGATCAGATACAAACCCTAGAACTTGCCTCTCCAGAACTGCAAGCCAAAATAAATTTCTCTCCTTTATAGAGTAGCCTGCCTCAGGTATTTTATTACAGTAATGAGAAACAAACTAATATAATAACAAAGTCACAACTACTGCCAATATCATTGTGGTTTGTTTCCTCCATCCATTAGAGGAAATACTGGATTTCAGTTAGAGGTTAGGGAAAATAAAGATGTAATTTTGTTTTTCTGTCCAAGTTCATGGACCTCCTAATGTCTAGCAGTTTAATAATGTTGCCTTCCAGGAAGCAGCTAGAAGCCATGGAAAGACAGAGGGCAGCTGGACTGAGTTTCAGGTCTGGTACTAGCAGGAGCTTATGGAATGACCTTCCAGGACAAACCATCTCCTCTTCCTGGCTTTGGTCCTCTTCTCTGTTCCAGAACTATGAATAAGATGCTCTTCATAGTACTTGCCTAGACACTTGTTCCCAGAAGTCCTTCAATTGACTCTGGGACTTCCTTCAGCCAATTGACAAATGTTTAATGGGATGCCCCAAGGGGAGTCTCCAGGATTCCCAAAGTGCCATGGTGCTTCCCCTTCCAAAACCAGGGGCCAGGGGCTGGGAAGGTGGCTCAGTGGTAGAGTGCTTGCTTTGCATGCATGAGGCCCTGGGTTCGATTCCTCAGCACCACATAAGCAAAAAGAAAAAAAGCTGGAAGTGGCGCTGTGGCTCAAGTGGTAGAGCGCTAGCCTTGAGCTGCAGAGCTGAGGGACAGCGCCCAGGCCCAGAGTTCAGGCCCCACGACCGGACCCAAAAAAAAAAAAAAACCCAAAACCTGGGGCCAGCAAAACTTCCAAATGAAGGCCTTCCTTTGTAGCCGGCTTCTTCCAGCGACATAGTGTGGATTCCAGAACTCTGATCCCAGTCGTCTGTCTGGCCATCTTGGCCTCTCTCTGACCCACAGGAGATGTGAGAGGAACAGGGACATCTCCCTTCATTCCTGATATCTCCCTTCATTCCTGAGCTGGGGCCTATGCATGAACAAACTTGTTCCTTAATGGTGTACCCAAGAGAAGTGGGCTCCATCAGAGAAGGGAGTCTGTAATCCAGATTGCATTCACTGCTGGCAGTGGGGAAATGAGAGGAAGATGAACAATGTGAGGGTCAGGTAATAGGCTGGGGAAGAGAATTATCAAACACCCAGGTCCAAATACAAGCGGAGGGGAAAGATCATGGAGTCACCAAGTCTTGAAGCCATGGAGTCCTTGCACCAGCCTGCTGAGGAAACATCTTGCCTCATCCTCCTGCAGACTGGGGGAGGGGCACTTTATGGGCAGAGGCCTGGGGGTGGGGGTGGGGAACTCCGTGGAAAGGAGGGAGGCCCATGGGAGATGAGAAGTGAGTTTCAGGACTTGAGTCTGGGCTTGGCAGCTGTTGGCCAGCGTAAGACATCAGCTGCTGCAGCTTTTCACTTTCAAGCAACAAACCCAAATAGGAAACACCTGTGCAGGCCGGCGGGGAGGGAAGGGGGGATGAAGAGGCTGGGCTGAAAGAAAAAGGGTCTTCAGAGTGATGGTTCATGGGACTCCCATGGACCCTCAGCATGGCAAGACCTTGGCCAGAGACAGACTGGGCTGTGGGCGGGGTCTATGGAGGGAATCTTTTTTCTGCTTTGGCTCAGTTATTCAATTCAGGTCAGCTAGCCTGGGACTAGAAAGTTCTTGGTCTCAAAGCTGGGCACCAGGTCTCAGGAGGCTGAGAGCTGAGGATCATGGTTCAAAGTTAATCCAGGTACAAAAGTCCATGTGACCTGTATAGCCAATGAACCTGCAAAAAGGCAGAAGTCAAGCTGTGATTCAAGTGGTAAAGTGCCAGCCTTGAGCAAAAAAGCCAAGTGAGAGCACCAAACCTTGAATTCAAGCTTGGGCAGGGGAGGGAGAGAGCAAGGGAGAGTGAGATAGGAAGAGGGAGGAGGAGGGGGAGGAGGAGGAGGAGGAGGGGGAGGAGGAAGGAAGGAAGGAAGGAAGGAAGGAAGGAAGGAAGGAAGGAAGGGAGGGAGGGAGGAAGGAAGGGAGGGAGGGAGGGAGGGGAAGGAGGGAGGGTGAGGAGAGGGAAGGAGAAGAAAAGAGAAAGGGGAAAGGAGAAAAGAGATGATGATCAAGTGCCAAGGGGCAGAAGTAGGTACCAAGTTTCCATTATGTAAGAAGAATAAATTCTGGAGATCTGATGTGAAAAATGGTGATAATTAATAGTAATATATTGGATACTTGAAAGTTGCTAAAATAGATATCAACTGTTGTCACCAAAAAGAAAACAAAAACCACTTTGGAAAGCAGTATGGAGGTTCCTCAAAAGACTCCATGTAGATCTCCCCTATGACCCAGCAATCCCACTTTTGGGCATTTACCCAAATGATCACAAACAAAGCCATACTAAAGCTACCAGCACAACTATGTTTATAACAGCAATATTCACCATAGCTAAGATATGGAACCAACCCAGATGCCCCTCAGTAGATGAACGGATCAAGAAAATGTGATATATATATATATATATATATATATATATATACATATATATAGGCATTCTATGCCTCCATCAGAAAGAATGACATTGTCCCATTTGTTCGGAAATAGGAAGACTTGGAAAAAATTATATTAAGTGAAGTAAGCCATCCCCAAAGAAACATAGGTCCCATGGTTTCCCTTATTTGCAATAACCAGTATATATCTGGGACATGCAGAAAAGACCAAAAGCTATGTACATATGACCAGATAAGATGATGTTAAGTGAAATGAACCCCAAGATAGGGACACAAGTAGTTTTTTGTTCCTTGCTATTGTTTCTAATGTATTTATAATGTACCATGTGATCTTTTTGTTTCTTTATATGTTCCTCCCCCACAGTTAACCCCTGTTTTCACTGTATTTGATGTCGGTGCCCTGCATCTTGTATATACACTTCTCTAATTTGGGGAGGGGAAGGGGAAAAACAATATGCTTAAATAGGGATACAGGTTGACCCATTGTAACAATGAGATGTACAAGACACTATGTTGAAAAACTCACTTTACAATTTAGGCGTGGGGTGGGTGGGGGGGAGTGTAGTTGTGGAGGGTGGGAGGGAAGGGATGGTAGGGGAAAAACAAAGGAGGAGGTAACAATGCTTGATAGGAAATGCACTCATTACTTTGCTCATGTACTCATGTAACTGTAACCCCTCTGTACAGTATTTCTACAATAAAAAATGTATTAAAATTAAAAAAAAACAAATAAGTAGAGGAGGTGCTGGACACATTAAGTAGCTTGCTTGTGGAAGTCATTTAACAATGCTATATGTATATTAAACATTATTGATCTTAAATATATACAACTTTTTGATCAACCATACCCTAAGGCTGGAAAAAATGTTTATCATTAACTTAACAAAATGCAGCTTCTAGATGGAACCAAATATTTAGCAATTACAAAGTGCCAACAAAGGCAGGAGGTCAAAGCTTTCTTTGTCTTCCACCAACTATGTGGTCACACCACAGCATCCAATCCATGCTTCACTTTCACACTCCATCATGAAGAGTCACCTTAGCCTTCATGGGCTAGCCCAAAGGTCTCTCTTCATTCTTGGTTCTCTACACAGGCTACTTCTGAAACCTCCCATGGTGCCTCCTGCAGCTCTTCCTTTGGGAAGTGTAATGTTCCTCAAACCCTGGGGGCTAGGGATGTGGCCCAATGATAGAAGGCTTGCCTAGCATTCAGGAGACCCTGGGTTAATGTCCAGTACCAAAATGAACAAACAAACAAAAGCAAGAAAGAGGTGGAATAGCCAGACACGTGATGGCTCATGCCTGTAATCCTAGCTATTCAGGAGGCTGAGGTCTGAGGATCTTGATTTAAACATCCACAAAACTATTTACCTCAAATTAATCACTCAAAAGCCAGAAGTGGAGCTGTGGCTCAATTGTAGAGCACCAGCCTTAAGCAAAAAAGCTAAAGGACAGCAACTGGGCAAGCCCCAGTACTGACAGGAAGGAAGGGGAGAAAGAAAGAGAGAAAGAGAAAGAAGGAAGGAAGGAAAGAAAGAAAGAACGAATTGACGGAAGGAAGGAAGGAAGGGAGAGAGAGAGAAGAAGCAAGGAAGGAAGGAAAGAGAAAGAAGGAAAAAACAAAGAGAGAAAGGGGAGAGAAAGAAAGAAAAAGAGAGGGAGGAAGGGAGGGAGAGGGGAAGGAAGGAAGGAAGGAAGGAAGGAAGGAAGGAAGGAAGGAAGGAAGGAAGGAAGGAAGGAAGGAAGGAAGGGAGAAAGGAAGGAAGGAAGGAAGGAAGGAAAGAGGAAAGAAAGAGAAAGAAAGAAAGAAAAGAAAAGAAAGGAAGGAAGGAAGGAAGGAAGGAAGGAAGGAAGGAAAGGAAAAGAAAGGAAGGGAGGGAGGAAGGGAGGAAGAGAGGAAGGAAGGAAGAAGTTGAACTACTACTCTCAAGCTGGGAGCAAGACCCAAGTATCACCCTCATTAACATCAGGGAGAAAAGCTGCTCCTGACTGAAGTTCACAATGGTGCTGCTTCACGTTGGGCTATGACCCCAGAGATCTGAGGGCAGAATGGGAAGATAGAGGAATTTCTGGGTGGGAAAGAATTTCATGCAGTAAGTTCCTCACTGAATAGTTCTGTAATAGGACAACTAACCACATAACTGCAGTGACCCAGAGATCAAATGGTTCGAGACAAAGAAGGAGCCCTATATACAGACAGACAAAGGCAGTATAAAATACCCCCAAATGTGTACCCCACTTCCAGCATCACAAGGGTACCTCTCAGAATTGGCATCTAAGAAAGATAAAGCTGCCCAGCAGTTTCCCCTCTGGCAGCTACAATTCTCAGCCCGAAAGTCATCTGCATTTTCTCCTTTGTTGTGCTGTGTTTTGCTTCACAGACCTGACTCAAGACGTGAGCATTAACCAAGCACGGAGTTCTGCGCCCACAAAGCCACGTTTATGTAATCATTCCAAAACTTACAACTCCAGAAAACTTTGAGGAATGTTATTAGGCCCCGTGGAACAGCCAGAAGGGCCGGTTTCCAGGGCAACAGCAACTCCACACTAAGGAAAGAGGAGACCTTGCCTTCCCGCCCGCCGCTTCTCTTGGAGTGCACACCACTGTGCAGGAACCCAGGCCCCAGACTGGACCACTTCCGGTGGCCTTCTTCAACCAGCCCAGCCCCTAAGGTAAGGATCTACCTCTGGCGTTGGGGCACTAGACGGTCCCACCCCCTGCCACAAAAATTCCCTGTTATTGTACCATAAACCCACAGTGTTTTTTGTCCATCCATCAGCAAGCTCCAGTCTGTGGAGTGGAAAGTCAGCAGGAATGTGAGAGGTGTGCTTCAACTCCAGTTCCAATAAGCAGAGCAGCGTTGATTTTTCCACAGTGCAGCCTTGGGGCTAGTGACTGGATTTGTTTAGAGCCAGATGGAAAAGAAAACTGTTTCTAAGGAGACAATGCACTTTCCAGGTGCTAGAGCAGTGCACTGTAGGCCCACAAAGCTGGACAGTGCCCTTTCTCCTAGGCCTGAACAAATACCATATCCTCCATCTGGGAAGAAAACTTAGCTGCTCAGGAGGCTGAGATCTAGAGCTCTCACGTTGAAGTCAACCTGAGCAGGAATACTCCCACTAGACTCCATCTCCAATGAGTAGGGCTGGAGGCATGCTTCAAGTGATAGAGCACCATCCTAACAAAAGTGAAGCCCTGAGTTCTAGCCTCAGTGTCACCAAAAAAAAAAAAAAGACTTTAAAATGAGGAAGGAAGTGGGCAGTGGAGCTGTTTGGAACTGGCTTTCTTTATCTCTGATCCAGCCCTGGTTTGATGCACCAGTAGGTGACAGACCCCCTTGACAGAGGACTGTCATGAAAGTCCAAGAATAGGGCTAAAAAGCTTCCAGGGCCAAGGCAAGTAAGGGCCACTAGGTCTCTGTACCTGTTTGGCATCTCTAGATGCCCCACTGCTCTGCTCCCATGGACACAGAACTCAGCCGTCCAAGTTTTTTTTTTAAATGATGCCTGGAATGGATGAATGAATGAATAAATAAAATGGCAGCTGCTTCTCCCAAATACATTGGCCATCCATGATTCATATGGTGTCAGTCTCCAGACTTCCCCTTCCCCCACCCCCATCCAGGGAATAGAAGAACTAACAGAAAGCCTTTGAAAATAGGAGACCCCAGTGGCAAAGGAAAATGTACCTATAATAAAGAACACAGACAATGCCAGGTGGTTTTTCCATGTTTTTTTTTTTTGTATGTGTATGCCAGGACTGAGGTTTGAATGCAGAGCCTTGGCTTTTGCATGCAAGGCTGACATTCTACCACTTGAGCCAACACCTCCACTTCTGGGTTTTTGCTAGTTAATTGGTGATTAGAATCTCACAGACTTTCCTGCTCCAGCTGACTTCAAACCGTGATGCTCAGATGTCATCCTCTTGAGTAGCTAGGATTACAGGTCTGGGCCACCAGTGCCCAGCCCAAGAGGTACTTTGTAGGTTCAATGACATACAGAGAAAAGAGCAGAAGAAGGTGGAAATCCAAAGGAAGTGCAGATTTGGGATAGCGGTGAGGAGGATAGGGCTGGTCCCGAGGTAGGAATGGCAGAGGGCAATGCACAAAACACAGGCTTGCTTGTTTCCTTTCAAGAATTGTCATCATCCAGCTTCTACTGGTCACCTACTGTGAGATGCCTGCTTTGGGACAGGGGACTTGGGACTGGCTCAGCAAGACAAAGGACCAGAATAAAATAGTACATGTGTGACCTTTGAACCTCCAAGCAGCAGACCCTGAGTCCAGGAGTGTAAATGTAAAGGTGTATCTGAACCGAGGTTGGAAAAGGAAGTGAGACCATGAGTAGGTTACTGCTATGGGAAACTGGGGCTCAGTTCCATCAGCAGAGTCAGACAAGAGCAATCATTCTAGAATATTCCATCCTGAGATGAAAGAATTGGTATTCCTCCCCGAGCTCCCATCACTCATTAGCAAGGACTGATCCTAGGAGACATAAATCGCCTGGCATTGCCTGCCTGCCTCGTGGACAGACAGGGCTCAGGTGGCCAGAGATAGCCCCCAGGCCTGGGGACACAGGTGCTGGCAGCTATGTGCTCAGAAACAATAAACCAAGGGGATATGGGTGGGACGGTGACAGCATCACCCACACATGCGCTGTTAGGGGGTAAGGAGGATCTGTGACTGAGACCGTAGTGAAAACACAGGCTCCAGCATATGCTGCCAAAGAGCAAAGGCTTCAAAAGACCAGGAGGTGGGGATGGATGCAGGGCATCATTTCAAATGGAAGGAAGCCAGGAGAGCAAGGGACATGTCTGGGAGAGACTGAACAGTCAGATCTAGGTAAAGGACAGAAGTTACGGAGCTCAGAAGGGACACCTGACCAAACCATGAAAAAACTTGCATGGCAGGTGAAAGTTCTGTTTTTTATTGCAATGGGGAGCCACAGACAGTGTTTGAGCAAGGATGATATTGAGTACTGGTATAGGAATGTTAACCCAGCTAAAAAGCAGCAAGGAGAGGTTGGAGATAGGGAGACTAACTAAAAAATAAAAATAAAAAAGCACCCGAAGCCAGGTGTTGGTGGCTCACCCCTATAATCCTAGCTACTCAGGAGGTTGAGATCTGAGGATCATGGTTCGAAGCCAGCCTAGGCAGGAAATTCTGTGAGATTCTTATTTCCAAGTAAGCACCAGAAAACCAGAAGTAGAGCTGTGGCTCAAAGTGGTAAAGCGCTAGCCTTGAGCAAAAAAAAAAAAAAAGCTCAGGGATAGCATCCAGGCCCTGAGTTCAAGCCCCATGACTGACAAAAACAAAAACAAAAACAAGTACCCCAGTGAACAGTAAGCCACAGGGGAGATTATTTCAGCAGGCAGAAAGATGAAGAGGGGCTCCCTGGAGCTCTGGCCCCAAGAGAAAAAGGCCCCTGAAAAGAACTATGTGGGAGCTGTAAAAGCGGGGACCAGCCCTTCAGCTGCCTGGCCTGACTGTTCTCTGGCATAGATGTGGGCCCACTCATTCTTTCCTATTTTCTTTCCTCTAAAACCCGCTTTTGGCCTCTCATTTCTGAAAGCTTTGCTTAGTGAGTTTAAACAGCATCTCACAGCATGGCCGAGCAATAACAAATGGCGCCTGGTGGTTCGCCTGCTGGTGGCTTAAAAAACAATTGATGACTTTTAATCAGCTGAATGAGCATGGGACAAATGACAGCATGGCCTGAATGCCGCCCAGACGTCATCATCGGCTGACATCAGTGGGGAGGAGGGACATGCCCTTCTGGCAAGCTTAGGATCAAACAGGAGCCGCTTGGCTCAGGGCTGCACAAGGCAGCGCTACCAGCACCCCAAAGCTGCTGCTTTCTGTCCTATCTTTTGGGGAGATGGGGCTCATGGCCGGGACCTGCAGTTTAAGGGAGGGAATTACACAAACCTGCACCAAGTGACAGCAGGGGCTGGGCAGCGGCAGGCTATTACTCGTGGTCTCTGCTGTCACTTGGTAGCTGAGGACAAGTTAGCTCCCCTCTGGGCCTCAGTTTCCCCTTCTGTAAAATAGAGGCTCTAAAGGTAAGTTGGTTTCCTTTGTGAGGCTTCCCACATGTAAGATGGCTTCAGGATAGAGCTGAATCTCTAGAGGACTCACTTTGGGGGTCTGCTTGCATATTTGTCCCCCAGTGCTTGCCACCTCCGGTATCCACACATCAAATGGATTCTCAGCACATCTCTCTTATTCAGAAGCAAAGCAAGCCAGAATGGCAGGAACGGAAATCAAAGAAATTTCATTGTATATATAAAGAAACAGGCTCAACCAGCACTGGTAGTTCACGCCTGTAATCCTAGCTTCTCAGGAGGCAGACATCTGAGGATCATGGTCCAAATCCAGCCTAGCCAGACAACTTCAAGAAACTCTTATCACCAATTGTGCAGTAAAAAGCCAGAAGTGGAGATGTGGCTCAGGTGGTAGAGGACCAGCCTTGAACTAAAAAGCCAAGGAAGAGAAAGAGGTCAAGCCTCAGTACTGGCACAGAAACAAAAAATAAAACAAAGAAATCGGCTCTGAAGGATTAAAGTACCATCCCCTATGGTAATGATGATAAATGAGGGAGGACTAGCTGGTCTCAAAGCCTTGCTCTTCCACACTTCAAGACTCTGAAAGAAGTAAGGGACTTGGGGGAAATGTAAACCACTGAGAAAACAGATCGATTTAATTCAGAAGTGCTGCAAGCCTGATGAGGTAGCTAAAAGTGATGTTTACAGGCCACCGTAGAAATTCACTTTATGCCATGAATCTTCCTTGACCACCAATATGGAGGGATGAAGTAACTCCTCCCAGGCTTCTCTTGTTTTGTACACTGGGCATGGCTCATAAAAAAAGGACTATCCACCACCACTGCTACCTCCAGCCTACTTGCCCATCCTCCATGCCTGTTTGCTGGTCCTTTTCTTCCATGAGAAGAACCAGCCCTTCTGTCCACCTACCCACCCAGACATGTGTCAGGTACCCCAGGCCATACCTACTGAAATGGAGCTCAGCATACAAGAACTGGATTAGGAGTGCTCTGAGGTGGCAAACAGTAGCAACAGAGGCCTCAGTTGACCACATGGAAAGCTCTTGAACTGACTGGATGGCCCTTGAGAGATGTCAAGAACTGAGGTGAGGAAATAAACCCTTGCATGTCCCACACAGACCAGTCATTGAATATGAGATGCCCTTCTATCAGCCCAGGACAAATTCAGGTGGTAAATCATTGCATCCACTGCCCATCCAACAACATTCCTGCTCATTTTTCCTTTGCCTACTCAAGCCTTGCCCCTCCTAACCACTCACTAAACACCACTACTACTTCCTCTGTAATGAAGGCCCTGCCTTAGAAATATCAGCTAAGCAGGGCACCAGTGGCTCACACCTGTAATTGTAGCTATTCAGGAGGCTGAGATCTGAGGACCAAGGTTTGAAGCCAATCTGGGCAGGAAAGTCCATGACACTCTTATCTCACTCAGGAAAATCCAGAAGTGACACTGTGGCTCAAGTGGTAGAATGATAGCCTTGAGCAAAAGAAGCTCTGAGACAGCGTCCAGGCCCCAGGCCCAGCAAAAATAATTAATTAATTAATTATTAAAAAATTAAAAATTGGCTAACTTTCCCATCAATCTCTAGAGAGTGAAGCGTAGAGATAGATCTATTTTCCCACCAGAGCCCAGAACGTGTTCTGGGCATGCAGACATCTCTCCCTAAGAGCTGAGGATGGGAGGTGCCAGCTTCTGCGATTTCCTCTCTGTCAGAGCCTCTAAGTGTCTACGTGGCTTATGCCGATGACAGGCAAATGCGGAGAAAGCTTGCTTCTCCAGCCAGCCTGGCAACCTCTCTTGGGCTCAAGCCAAGAAAGTCCTGTCCTTGTTCCCTTCCCTGTCCAGCGTTCTGCTGCAAGTCCATTTCCTAGCTGAGAAGGCCAAGTGCATTTAGAGACCTCCGTGCCAGGGAAAGCCCAATGCCATTGCCAACAGCACTACATCGCCGTTCTTCGGAAGGAAATTACTATTGATCCCACGGCTCTCCTCCCCATGCTGTTTGCCGAGGGACAGCCAAGGATTCCCGTGCCAGCTGGGCTCCCACACGGCTCCACTGTTCCTGCACCAGATGGCCAGACCAACACCCTCTGGCTGCCGCACACTCCCCGGGAGACGAGGCTCTGACGTCTATCAGCCTGGCTTTTTATGCATGAGGCCCAGGACTTCGGGGTCAGAGATTACAAGGCCAATCACATCTCTGCAGCACAAAAAGATTTCCAAATCCCAGCAGTTATTAATGTAACCAACAAGGCAGAGAAACTTGTTCTGTAGCCTGGGCTGTGACTGCTCATTGGACTGGTGTACGTAGAATGCCTGCTCAAAGCCATGCAGTGGTGAATGAGCCAGCTGGCCCCTACCTGCAAGTCAGTTGCCGTCTACTGGGGTACACATTGGGTGCTCAAAAGCAGGACCCTTCAGAGACAGTGGAAAAGGTGCAATTCAAAGTGAACCCATGGTGGTATGCATAAGCCAGGACTTATTCTAAGAGAACCAGGATCTATGGTCACCCCTCCCCCCACCCAATAATTATAGCTTGACCCAAGGAGAGGAGTTAGAGTATACAAGGGGTAGGAGTGGGGGAGGTGATGGTACTGTTAGGTAGTGCCACAAGGTGGTGCAATTGAAATACTAGCTTTTCTTTGTTTTTGTTTTTGTTTTTTTCTATCTTGATGAAAAGTGAATTTTCTTTCCATGACCATTGGGCCAATAAAATCCTTCCAAGGTGGGCTAGAACCAAAGAGTACTGGTTTGGGAGAGCCAGGCCATCTATTTTCAGAAATTTTGTAAGTCAGCTGCTACACACAACCAATAAGAAAACTGGAAATAAATCTAAATTTAAAGTGAGCTAAATCCTATTTTAAATGAAGGTAAGAAATATTCTCCAACCATGCCTGATCATGTTGCTACAGTCTACTATCATCTCTGACTTGCAAGTGATCTAATATAGCCTGACTAGGCAGTGGGAATGCCATGCCAAATTACCAGCATAACTCATATCAACCCACGGTTCACACAGAACATCATGTGGGGAGCTTGAGACTAGCTGTGGTAGGAGAATTCACATCACACTTGCTCTAGGCTAGTGCTCTACCAGTTGAGCCAGGACTCCAGTCCAGTATTTACATCATGGCAACCAGTAGATGTTACAAATCAGGGCTTGGGTAGGGGCAGAAAGCCAGTTGTTAAAGCATTTATGTACTAGTCCATCACTGGCGCCATCATTTACATTTCTGAATGTGTAGCTGATTTCATGTACATTCAACAGTTTTATCACATCCCCCCTCAAAAAAAAAATGACAGTATCCTGTATGGCACCAAGTGGCTCACACCTATAATCCCAACTGCTCAGGAAATAGAGATTGGGAGGATCATGGTTCAAGGCTAGCCCATGCAAAAGGTTGGTGAAATCCAATCTAACAAACAAATTTGGCAAGGTGGTTCACATCTATAATCCAAGCTGCAAAATCGGTTTAGGTGGGAGGGTTAGGGTCCCAGCTGGGGCAAATAGCTCAAGATCCTCGTTTAAAAAAATAACGAAAGCAAAAAAGGGCTAGACTATGTGCTCATGAGGGCAGGGTTCTCTCTGTTACTTACTACTAAGCTTGCACCAATCCTGCAATGAGCATGTATAACATGGTCTCAGAGTGTTCTTCCAGGCTGTATGTCCTAGGACCTAGCATGGTGTTTTGTTTACAGAGATAGTACAAGATCTATTTGAACCAGGTACCAGTGGTTCACACCTGTAATTCTAGCCATAGGAGGCTGAGATTTTTTTTGGGGGGGGGGGCTCCGGTCATGGGGCCTGAACTCTGGGTCTGGGTGCTCTTCAGCTAAAGGCTAGCACTCTACCACTTGAGCCATAGTGCTTATGTGGTGTGAGGAATCCAACGCTGGGCCTCGTGCATGCAAGGCAAGCGCTCTACCACTGAGCCACCTTCCCAGCCCAGGAGGCTGGGGTTTCAGGATCAGTTTGAAGCCAGCTTGAGCAGGACAGCACAGGAGACTCTTATTTCCAATTAGCTACCACAAAGCTGGAAGTGGAGCTGTGGCTCAAGTGGTAGGGTGCTAGCTTTGAGCAAAACAAAACAAAAAACAAGAAAACAAAAAACCTCAGGAACATTGCCCAGGCCCAGAATTCAAGCCTCAGGACTCAGCAGGGCAGGGCAGGGCCCGACAGGGCAGGGAAGGACAGGGAAAAGGGAAAAAGGAAGGGAGGGGGGGGAGGGAGGGAGGAAGAAACTGAACCCAGTTCTCTGGATTTCCCTCCCAGAGACAAATTCAAAATGGGGAGCCGGATTATGGAAGTGTCAGGGCAGGATGGGGCTCTACCTGCCTTGAGAGGGACTTCTCTGCCCTTTCTGCTCAGAGGAACAGTTTTCAACCCCCCCCCCCCACTCCACCACGTGGGAGGATTGGGCTAATAGGGAGGTGGGCCAGGCCTTTTGTGGCCAAACATTTCTGGAAAGATCGGAGACCCCCCTCTCCCCCTCCCCCTCCCTCCCCGGGCTGCCCAGCGTACATTAGCATAGTAAAGGCTGCAGATAAAGAAAACATTTGGCTTTGTTTACCGTGGGGGTTGCCTTTACTTCCTGGAGCTTAAGCTGAAAGGGAAAGGAGGAGTTAGAGCCAGATAAGAGCGGGTGTTTTAGGCTTGGGGCACCGCTCAAGCAAAGCCTCCCGCCCGCCCCCCCCCCCCCCAACAAAGCCTGGAGACCTTCTCAGAAGCTGTGTCCAGCTGCTGGAAAGTCTCAGAGGTGGCTTGGGGAGGAAAAGGCTGCAGGGACGCGACAACCCTGAGGGCAGTGGGAGACAACGCGCCAGCGCTTGCTCATCTGGAATCAGAGGCTGCTGCGCTCCCAGCGCTGTAAGGCCGCGCTTATTCACCTCCTTTCATCTGGAGCTTCTGTTTGGGGGTGGGCAGGAGTGGAGGCGATCTCAGAGCCAGAAGGTACTCAGAAACTTTGCCCCGACCCTGCCAGACCTCAGAGAGGATAAAGGCTCCAGACTGTTGTCCCAAGAACCAAGTAAGGTGTGTGGAGCTCTCTGACACCTCTGTCGGATCCTAAGCCCTTTCTTCGGAGAATTGCAGCCCGGAGCTGGCAAGTCAAGTTTGGCTCTGGAAGTTTTTTTTTTTAATTTAAATAAACAACCTATTAGCCTATTATGGGGGTGGCACCAGCTGTTTCTAATGCTCTACAGTCCAGGCCACCACTGGGTGCTGGATTCAGTCCCGTGAGCCTTCAGAGCTGCTGGGAAAAGTGAGAATTCACAGATGTCTCCTCTTTCAGGAAGGCTGGGGATGGGCTGAGCATCAGATCTCAGGGAGGTACCCTCCCCCAGCCAATCGTATCTGTGTCTGCATCTCCCAGGCTAGAGAGAGAGCCGACTAGGCTTCGCTTTCCAGCCTCAAATAACCACCCTCCTGATGTCAAAGATGACACATGCTTCCAGCTAATGACCTCTGCCCCCGCCTTAAAAAAAAAAACCAGCTCTTCACTTCATCTGTCTTTGGGCTGTTGACTGCCTTTCTCCAGCAGGCCTGGGCTCTAGCAGTGCCTTTGTTTTCTGACGAAGCCTTTTCTGCTCCATTCCCCTTCTTTGGACCTGATTTTTCCATGTTGGCTGTCCCTGCCTTTGACCACACAGGGCTTTCCAACCTCCTGGCTCACCCCACCTCCTGCATCTTGATCAAATGTAGATTTGCAGGGCGGCTCATGCTCAGTGTCTATGTGCAATGAGCTCCATGTCTCAGACTGAAGTCTGGCCTCTGGGCTGACTTTCCAGAGCCACCTGGCCAAGCTAGTGGGCACAGCCAGCCTTTGCAATGGCAGAATCCCTGAGTAGAGATGGGCTCCGCCATACCCAGGAGCAACTTGAAGAATACAAATTCACAAGCAGAGTAATTGCCAGAGTGTGGCAGCTGGTCACCTAGCCCTAGAGAGGCACAAGGGAGCAACTAGCACCACGGACTTTCTGGAATAGGGAAAAACAATGACTCAGAGCTCCTAGCTTCACTCTTCTTGAATGTTCCTGCACAACTAAGGGCCTTGCTGGAAATGGAGAGTGCTTGTGAGCTGCTAACACCCAAGACAGAACTGTAAGCGGAGTACTGGGGGGGAGGGTGGGTAAGAAGGATAAAGACAGAGAAAGCAGGGATGGGCGCTTTAGATGGCAATGTATGTCTGAAGAAGAAGAAGAAGTGAGGAAGGAAGGGGAAGTAAGAATTACCCCCCCCCCCCTCCCACCAAACTCCCATCTCACAGACCTAAGCCAAGACTGATGAAGTGGCCCAGCTCTATGGCCCACTACTGTTCCATCATCACAGAGATGGGGAGAGCGAGTCCTGGTCAGGAATACTGCAGCAGATCTCAAAGACACAGCACCTGTCAGCCAGTGACAGGTGACATTTCTCCCAGAATATTCTCCCTGGAATAAGGATCTAGGCAGTACCTTCCCATGGCTGCCATGGTTCTTTTATGAATGTAAAAGCACAAGTATATCAAGAAGGGGGTCTGGCTCTTAATTCTGGCCTATGAGTTCAGCCAAGATTCCCTCCTCACCCCTGTTTTAACTCTTAGTGTATGAATGATGAGAATGAACTATCACCTGTCTGTTCCACTGTCTGTAAGGATGCTTCAGATTCTGGACTCATTATTTTAGAGCAATAATAACATTCTAACTCCCCCAAAATAGGTACCAGAAGGGATAGGGAAGACAGCTAAGAAAAGTTGGAGTTCTTTTTCTATTCATGAGCAGAAAAAGAATGAGATGGTGGGGTTGAGAAGGAAAGGGTTTGGACCAAGACCACAGAACTACCCAGCCATTGATTTTTTTTTTTTTTGCCAGTCCTGGGGCTTGAACTCAGGGCCTGGTCACTGTCCCTGAGCTTCTTTTGCTCAAGGCTAACATTCTACCTCTTGAGCCACAGAGCCACTTCCGGCCTTTTCTATTTATTTGGTGCTGAGGAATTGAACCTAGGGCCTCATGCATACAAGGCAAGCACTCTACCACTAAGCTACATTCCTAGCCCCCAGCCATTTATTTTTTATTACTGAATAAAGTTTTACTGGGCATCTACTATGGAGGTGACTATGTGTCCAAGGAAGGCCATGGGTGTCCATAGAACTGGAAGGATTTGAGCAGGAAGACCCCCCCCACTACCCCATCATTCATTCACCTAAGCCTCCCAGCTCTTAAAAGGAGGGATAATATCTCCTATCAATCAATCCCACTTGGTTCTGAGGCACAGAGAAATGAGGATTCAAGACACAGGTCCCTAAGAATGAAGAACACAATCCCAATGACATCTCCCCCCATCCCACCCCCCCCCCACCCCCACATACATTTTCCCTGTGCTACCAGGTCACAAATCCATGCACATGCATGCGCAGACACAGCCATTTTGGGCATCATTAATAATTTACCTTTGTAGAAGCTGGTATAGTTTACAAATATTAAAGCATTATCTCATTGTTTTAATCACAACAACTGCTTTGGGATAGCCTCATTCTTCCTCATAATGAAGCTAGACTCTGCAGATCAGACTGCACAAGGTCAAATAGCTAGTAGGTGGTTCTTAACCTTTGAGGCTGTTTCAGATCTCCTTAGGAATCCATCGATTGAAAAACTGTATACCTATTCAGAATTGTACCAACGCTTCCACTTTGCTGTTCCCTATTCCAAGCAAGCCCCTTCAGGGCTCCAATGCTATCCTGCTACCCGTCTCAGGCCACAGGCTCAAGGCTGGACTAAAGTTTGGACCTTGATGGGACCCAGAGATGAAATCCAGAGGAGTCTGGGACACTACCACAGGACTAAGAAGTCTAGATCAGGATGGGCAAGGAACGGGTTAAAGGGATGTGGGAGGTTGGCTTTCACCTCTAAAGAGCCCACTATGGGTCATTAAGAACACACCAGGCCCAGGAGCATTCCCTTGTCTGGCTGGGCCTTCAGTGCCCAGTCCTGCTCCCCCTACAAGATAAGTCTGGTGCAGGGAAAACAATCGCGCTGCTGTGAGAGACAGATGGAAAATTGCCCCAGATAAGGCTGCTTCCAATGCCCGGGGTGACACACGGTCTTGCTACCTCAAAGAATGGCACCACTGAGGGGACTGCATTTTCTCACCAGCTCAAAGGGGGAGGGGCGCTTCTCTGAGAAGTCCCTTAACAAGCTGCAGTTCTAAGCGAGGAAGAAAAACCTCCTTCCACTCAGGATGCAGCCCGGTGCCAGGCAATCGGGAGGGAGAGAGCGCTGCCTCCAGATGGCGGAGAGGCCCAGGGGTTCCCGTGGCTTGGGGACAGGGGTGGTGCAGAGGGCCTTGCCCACCCCACCCCCTTTCCACTAGGCCTACATAAAGCTTCCCATCCCGTCTCTCTCCCTCCACTACCTCGCCCACAGTGGGGCCTTTAGGCACCCCTGGCCTAGTGCGCCACCCAGGTGGTACCTGTGCCCGCGCAGGGAGGGAAAAGGCCTGTAGAAAACACCATTACTGATAAGTAACAGCTCCTTTCAGGTTTAATGACACGTTACATCCATCCTAAAGCTCTCGGAAAAAAAAGAAAGAAAGAAAAAAAAAGAAAGAAAGAAAAAGCCCTCTCGAGGGATGGCGGCTCGCTCCTGTAAATAGGAACACACCAGGCCGGGACGCACGGGGGAGGGCGCAGGGCGCAGCGCGGGTGTGTAAATTAACTGAGGGCAGTAGAGTAAATACATTACACACGGTATTTATTATGCGTACGGACCTCGGAGGGGTTGCTCCCGGTCGAGGCAATCTTGTCCCGGGCGCCACAGGCCGCGCAGCAGAGACTGATGGCGAGGGAACTGAGGGCGCGGAGGGGGGGGGCGGCTTCTTGTCCCACCCTCAGAAGCCCCCAGGCAGCCCCCTTCTAGCGATCAGAGGGGGGGCGGGAGGTCTTGGGCGAAAGGAGACGTAGCCCGGGGCGCCGATCGGGCGAGGGCGCCGGGCGGGGAGGGCGTCGGAGTGGGAACCGGCGGAGCGCCCGGCCCCTTAGCATTCCGCCGGCGCGCCCGCCATCGCCGCGTGCGCCCCCGCGCCCCGCTGTAATTACCCCGATTACCAAATGAATCTCGCGCTTTTGTGCTCGCCGGGCGGTGGGTGCGGGGAGGCAGTTCTAATAGTTGTCATTAGGGCAGCGAAAGGCGGGGCGCCGGGGGGCTGGGGGTGGGGAGGCGCGGGGGTGGGGGAGGCCCGCTGTTCCCTGGCTGGCTCGCTCGCTCACAGGCGGTCCCGGGCGGCGCGGAGGCCGCTGCTGGCTGCTGAGTAATGATTTTTTTTCTAATTGGAGGCGAACAGCGGCCCTAATGGATGGAGCCGCTCTCGGCGCGCTCACTGCGCCCGCCTTTCGATCAATACGGCTTGCTAACACCGCGGGGCCGAGCTCTCCGGCCTTTTGTGGTCGGAGATGCTGGAGCGGAGTGTGTGTGTGTAGGGGGGGGGGGGTGTCCAGAGTCCTTCGCCCCCGCCACTGCGCTCCTCTCGCTGCCAGTCTCGCTCGGAAGGACCTTCTCCTGCGCGCGCGTACACACACACACACACACACACACACACACACACACACACACACACGATCTCCCTGAGCATTCCATTCCTGCGACCCTTTCCGGACCCCTGAGATCGCGGCCTCCTCCCAGAACACCCATCTGCCTCTTTCTCAGCGTGGCTTCCACCTTCTTCGATCGGACTGATCCCTGCTATTCAGCCAAAGCGGGCTAGCCTGGAAGTGTAGCCTGGATGGCCCCCTCCCGGCTCAGTAGCCTGCTTCTTGCCCAGCGCCCCAGACTTAAAAGAGAGCTGGGCACAGAAAGGTTTGCGTCCGTGGATCTGGGAAGAGTTGGCAGAATACAAATAAATCCCGCGTTCTTTCCTTCCTGGGGCCCTCTCCAGCTCAGACAAGTTCTAATTCGGACCCTTTGGCTTTCTGGAGGGACAGAACCATGGGTGGACACACACACATACACACACACACACCTACGCGAGACAGTTCTAGAAGCCTTCAGAAACTAGGTAGCCTGAAGGGCCTTCTGTTTTGCAGTCCTTGCTCCTATGCTGCTTCTAAGCAATCTGTGACTCAGCCTGGGAGATGGGCTTGTTTGTTTGTTTGTTTTTCTTAAACTCTGAAGTTTACCCAGCGCCACTAACTTGGTGCCTAGAATACATTAAACGGAATGGCCAAAAACTCCTGCTCCTCTCTGCAGTTTACCAATCTTCCCTCTCCACCCTGAGAAACTCTAAGCTCCTGGGAGGCTGGAGCCTCCAGTGGAGGCTGCTCCACTCTCCACCCTCCTTAAATATTCCAGCTTTCTGTTGTTCACTAACCTTTATTCACACCATATAGTTGTTCCAAGACATGATCAACACTTGCCAATTTATTATCAGTCTTGCCTGACTAGCACACAATCGCCATCAGGACTAGGACTTCTGTCCATCTTGTATCTCCAGCGGCAAAAGCAGAAGCTGGAACATAGTAGGTGCTCAGTAAACAGTTGCATGAACTTAAACTTGAGCCAACCTCTTCTCTTCTCTTCTCTTCTCTTCTCTTCTCTCCTCTCCTCTCCTCTCCTCTCCTCTCCCCTCCTCTCATCTTCAGAGAGAAAACCCAGGTTTCTCACGTCTCTGTGAGACACAGCTGCTCTGTGGCATATTGTGTTTTACCCAAAATGAACACAGCAATATTTCTAGTCCCCGGTGCTTTTCTAGAACCTTACTACAACCCCTTGCAAGAGGAGGGGTTGGTTTCCCTCCACTTGAAAATCAACATCAACTGATATAGAACAGATAGAAAGAGGAGGACCACTTCTAGCAAGCTCTATATAGCTGTTCCTATTAGATTCGATATTTTTCTTTCCTGTTCCATCACATGGCTCTATAGCCCTATAACTTCTGGCAAGTTCTTTTTTTTTTTTTTTTTGGGTCCGGTCGTGGGGCCTGAACTCTGGGCCTGGGCACTGTCCCTCAGCTCTTCAGCTCAAGGCTAGCGCTCTACCACTTGAGCCACAGTGCCACTTCCAGTTTTCTTTTTTGCTTATGTGGTGCTGAGGAATCGAACCCAGGGCCTCATGCATGCAAGGCAAGAGCTCTACCACTGAGCCACCTTCCCAGCCCACTTCTGGCAAGTTCTATATGGCTGCAGATTCTGCATGTGGAGATTCATGAAGCAGAAACTGTCAACAGTCACCTCCCAATACTGGACATTATAGCATGAGAAGGAACCTGTACAAAGAAAGGTAGGTCAAGAACGCACAGCAACCAGGAGCCCCCATTGTACAAGCCTTTCAGAGAGAGTACTATCAGGCTCTCAGGCAAGGGTCATGCACTTTCAGGAGCTGAGCTTGGCCATTTCTAGCTGGCATGCACCTCTTCTCTGGGTGATCTTACCACTGGAACTCCCATTGGTGTGGATGAGCCTTTCTCTCTCTGCCATCTAGGAATCTGTCCATCCACCTCTCTTTCCTTCTCCTCTCCTTTTATCTGCATCCCATCCCACAATACTCCTGCCTCCTCCTGCTCCCTACCACTTTATTTTCCATAAGTACCCTCCCCCAAGAAACTTCTGATATGTTTAGTTCTACCTTGGTATTCCTTTCCCAGAGGACCAGCTGACTCAAGACAGAAGTGACATGGATGAGCTCACATGAAGTGTTCAGTTCCTGGCATTGACTCTTTGACCCTCCTCTCAGCAGCCACAGGAGGAAGGCACCACTAGACTCAGACAGAGCTGTCAGAGAGAGCGAATGATTTGCACAAGGTCCAACAGCAAGGGCTTGCAGGAATTCAACATCAGACCCTATATTGGGAACTCATTTCAGGCTTGTTGGGACAAAAGTGTCCTGGAGATTGTGGCCAAACCCACGTGAAGGCTGGACTGAATGAGGTGGTCTGGAGTCCTCCAAGCTTTTCTTTCTTTCTTTTTTGTCTCTGTAATTCTGGGGAACACACACACACACACACACACACACACACACACACACATCAGGGAACCTGCCTGTCACACTGAGGTGGAGCAAGCAGTGCATTAAGAGGAAAGCAGTTGAGATTCCAATGTGCGTCTTTGATCTCCACCTGAATGACCCCAGTCAGATGACTTGCTTTCTCCAGGAATCTTAGTTTCTACAGCAACTGTGACAATCTGATTCCTCTGATGCGGATGTTTGATACTCCTCTCCACTACAGCCTTGCTTCCTGTCAAGGAGCACCTGGTCTAGAAGCCCAAGGAAAAAAGGGGTAGGTTTTAGTCCTCTGGCTTCCATGGCGATCAGCACCATCAGCTCCAGAGATTGAAAGATGTTATCTGCAGCCTGAGAACTGGAATACCTGAGAATGGCTTAGGAAAAACAGCCCTGCCAGGCTGCTTCTCACCAAGGCATCCAAGTGGCAAGCTGAAGGCAGAGAAAAGAACACCCAAGGCCTGCTGGACCCTGCACTGGCCCAGCACATATCCACAACAAAGGGCAGGATGGGGGGGGCGGCGGCTTGGAGAGAGAGCACACTGATCCACAGTACCTCTCTTAGCTGCCTGTGGTGGAATCTAACCAGAGATGTGCTGGAAAAGGTTAAACAACTGGCCTTCAAAACAAAACAAAACTGTGTTTTTTGGTACTGGGGATCTAACCCAAGACATTGCACTTGCTAGGCAAGCGCTTTGCCCAATGAGCTATATCCTAGCCCAGGGGTGGGGATCTTAACTCCTAACCTTTGTGTTTCTGTAGAGCAAATTCTCCTGCCATAGCCAAGTCCAAGCTACGGACTGATTGTGGACACAGAAAGCAGAGGTAGGAGAAGCTAGCTTGGCTCATGTGAGCTAGAGCTGACTCCAGCTCACCACCCACTAGGTTCAGCCCCAACGCTCAGTGAAGACCAGTTCCCCATGATGGTTGATGACTGCAGACTCTTGAGCACTGAAGGCTGGGCTAGGGAGCTAATGAATCAAAAGAAAAGGGCTGTTGGCTAGAGCCTTTGACTGACTGGTCTGAGGTCCTAGAAGGACTGTGTCACTCCAAAATGCCAGATACACTCCAGGGTATCACTGCTCTTGAGTTTGCTCTGTCTCTTTCTGGTGACACTCTGCAACTCAGGCCCTACATCCTGCCGCTTGCTCATATTTCTAATGAAGAAGCATGTTATATGTGTACAGAGCCTATGAACTGCCATGACCAGGGAAACTAGTTGTGAAAACTGGACTGCAAAATTGGCTGTCCTTGGGGCTGGGAGATAAGAGGCAGGTAGAGCAAAGAGGGAGGGGTAAAAGCACTCAGGAAGGACAAGGGCCCTATTGATTTGGGATTTGAAGTTCTGGAACCCAAGGGGGCTCCAGGATGCTTCTTCCTCAGAGGGTCTTTGGAGCAGGTCCTGGGAGTTAATGGCCATTCCCTGGCCACCTACACTCAAATGACTCACTGTCAGCTCTTCCTGCATCTTCTCTAGGAACTCAATGGAAAAGGGAGGACAAGTACTGCTATTCTCCAGGAAACGCTGCAATTTAAAGGGATAGGATACTAGGAGTGTGGCCAAGGTAGGTCTGGCTTTTGAAGCTCTTTTATTTTTCTGTTGACAGTTATGAAGTTTGAACCCAGGGCCTGGTTCCTGAGCTTTTTTGCTCAAGGCTAATGCTCTACCACTTTTTTTTTTCTGTCGTGGGGCTTGAACTCTGGGCTTGGGCGCTGTCCCTCAGCTCTTCAGCTAAAGGCTAGCGCTCTACCACTTGAGCCACAATGCCACTTCCAGTTTTCTGAGTGGTTTAGTGGAGATAAGAGTCTCCTGGCCTTTCCTGACCAGGCTGGCTTTGAACCGTGATTCTCAGTTCTCAGCTTCCTGAGTAGCTAGGATTATAGGTGTGAGCCACCAGTGCCCAGCCTGCTCTACCACTTTGAGCCGCAGTGCCACTTCCAATTTTCTGGTGGCTTATTGGAGATAAGAATCTCACAGACTTTCCTGCCAGGGCTGACTTTGAACCTCGATCCTCAGATCTCAGCCTCCTGAGTAGCTAGGATTACAGATATGAGCCACCGCACCTGGCTTTTAGCTTCTCTTAGTGGGCGTTTCCCAGAACCACCTTGGTGGATGGCCACTCCTCACACCCATGGCTCATTAGCCTTCCTGGGACCAAGCCAAGACATTGGCAAGGACAAGCCAGGCAATGTTTGCCTGGAAACTCGGCAAAGCCTGCTTCCCTCTGAGGCTTCCCATGGTGGGTGGGAGCGAGCAAGCAAGGGAAGGAACAAACGAACGAACGAAAAAGCGAGCGAATGAGCAAGCGAGGGGGTGAGTTGCACTGAGCTAGAGCCGCGCCTGACAAGTGACACTTTGACGAGAGACGCGATGACGAGTCCCTGGGGAGGCTGTGGAGTCTGGTTCCTGCAGACAGTGTCTCCCCTGAGGCAGTCTCCGTGCCTGAGTGCTGAGCGTGTGTGTGTGTGTGTGTGTATGTGTGTGTGTGTGTGTGTGTATGTGTGTGTGTGTGTGTGTGCGCGCGTGTGCGCGCGCGCGCAGAAAGATTTCTCAGAACTCTACAGCAAGCTTGACAGAGGATCGGAGGCACACTCATGGGCTCCTGCCGACAGTCAAGAAAAAGCATGACAAACCAACTACTGGCCACTGTCTTCAGGAGGTCTCTCTGTGGCATTCCCTGTCCTCCCCTTCCTGCCCTGAGCCTCTCTCTTTCAGAGCTGCAGTTTAGCCCAGAATGGAGAGAAAGAGAAGACAGACCCCAAGTAATGTGACTTCCCTGACTCAGACCCTACTCATGGATCATGCCTGGGCTGTTAGCCCTGTGCTAGGCACTGGGCCATACAGAAATAAAGCAAGTAGGGTCCCTTTTTAAAGAGGGCTTAAGATCTTGGCACTACAGAATATAGTAAGGGGCATATGCTCCAAAGAAGCAGTAAGTCACGTGATGAGGTAGAGGAGGCAGCATCTGAATACCAATGATACTCTAGGCCAGCAGCAGCCCACATAGGTGCTAGGAAGGCCAGCTCTGTCTTCCAGTGCAGGCTTAGGGGCAGGACAAATTAAGTGCTTGCAGTAGGGGAATTAAGTAGAATGAATATGGAAGGAAACCAAGAATCACACGGTTCCCCCAGGTCTCCTTCTAGAAATCAACAAATACTACCTTGATGAGTACTCCAAAGTCACACGTGGTCTACTTCTTAGATAACTATATATCAAGACTTCTGGCCTATATTCTGAGTCACTCTTCCTGAGGGTCACATTCTTCCTCCACCAAGGCCCAGCTTTTCATGGATGTGACATGCCTGGCTTTGCTACCCACTGCTGCCTAACAACCACCCCCAAACTTAGCCACTTAAAACAGCCGTAGTGAGATGGATGTTAGTGACTCATGCCTATAAACTTAGCTACTTGGGAGGCGAAGCCTGGGAAGATTGTGGTTTGAGGCCAGCCTAAGCCATGTGTAAGACTTCTTCACAGGCCACAGCTGGTGCAGTGGCATACACCTGCCATTCTAGCTACATGGAAGATTGAGATCAGTAGGATTGCAGTTCCAGGTCCGCCAGGGTAGAAACATCTGTAAGACTCTTATCTCAATGGAAGAAGCTGGGCATGGTGGCACTCATCTGTCATCCAGCAGCAGTGGAAAGCCTAAGAAAAGAGACTTATGGTCCAGACTTTATCTCAAAAACAAGTGCACAAAAATGGCTAGAGGTGTGGTTCAGCAGTATAGTACCTACCTAGTATGTATGAGATCCTAAGTTCAAACCTCAGTACTGCATAAATAAATAAATACTACCTGCTTCCCCTCCCCCCCCCCCCCATTCTGTGGTTCATCCTAGCTCAGCAGGTCAGGTCAGTTCTGGTCTCCATGGTAGCTAGATCTCATGTCACTGCACTCAGCTGGGAGTTTGGGACAACTAAGATGGCTTCAATCACAGCCAGTGTCTGACGGCAAAGCTGCTGTTCTCTTCCATTTTTGGCCGTTTTTCCATTTTAGACTCGGGAATCACAGAGCATCCCTTCCACAGCATCCTATTGGCCAAACCAAGCTACAAGGCCAGCCTGGACTTAAGGGGAAAGGAATGAATATACTCTTGCTTCTTTCCCAGGGGAGAAGCCGCGTGCACATGCAGACTCAGAAGAATTGCTGGCAGGTGTGTTGCAGACAGTCTGCCAAAAGTGGTCACCACTAATATATCAGAACTTCTTCAAGCTGTATAGTCTATATCCACTGCCCAGCCCCCACCCCGAAACTCCCGACAAGGCTACAAAGGTCTTTCTTTCAAGTCACCTCCTCTTTGAATTCACTCTGGCTGGGACATTCTTGGGGCTGCCATAAAGCCATCTTCCTCATTGTAGAGGGGATTGCTTGCCCAACACAGAATATCAAGGGGCTGATAAAAACAAGTTCTGGCCCCTAAGACAGCCCCTAAATGGACTGGGGCTAGAGAAGGAGTAAGGGAAAGGAGCCCCTGGCCCAGAATAGTCACAGCTTCCCTGGTCCAAAAAGCCCTTAGGAAAGAGCTTTCTGGCTGTAAAGACTTCAGAAAATCTGTCATACAGTCAAAGCAAGTGTTCTTTAAAACCCTAAAGACTCTCTGTGTCCCAGCTGGTCACTTGGAGCAAGGACTGCTGGTGAGGGAACGTGTAGTGCTTAGTTGGCAATTAATCACCTGGGGCTCTGTGACGTCTCTCATATTGTCCCCGATTGTTATTTAACTCTAGCCGTGTTCATGCTGCCAGGCGCTGCATTGTGCCTCAAAGGCAGACCACAGACTGGCCAAGACCACCTTCTGCCTGGTGAGAATCTCCTCTTCCTCTTTCCCTCTCCCTCCCTCCCGCTCCCCTCCCCCCCATATACAGAATTGTAATTTTCTTACTTATCATCTTGTGTGTGTGTGTGTGTGTGTGTGTGTGTGTGTGTGTGTGTGTGTTTTACTAAGTGTACTTTTTTTTTGGCCAGCCTTGGGGCTTGAACTCAGGGCCTGGGCACTGTCTCTGAGCTTCTTTTGCTCAAGGCTAGGCACTCTACCACTTAAGCCACAGAGCCACTTCTGGCTTCTTCTGTTTATGTGGTACTGAGGAATCAAACTCAGGGCTTCATGCATGCGAGGCAAGCAAGCATTCTACCGCTAAGCCACATTCCCAGCCCACAAGTATCCTTTTTATAACACACAAAAAAGTCACAAAGAAATTAAAAGAGCACCCTCCCTGGCAAACATGTTCATTGTAGTATTCTTTACATTAACAAAAATTTTTTTTTGCTGATTCATTGGAGACAAGAGTCTCATGAGTTTGTTTGCTTGAACTATCTATAAATCACCATCCTCAGATCTCAGCTCCCTGAGTAGTTAGGTTTGCACATGGGAGCCATCAGTGCCCGACAAACACATTCATAATTTGAAAGGACTTGGTCTACTGGATGATCTATGGAAATACGGTAATAAGATATGGAAATACGGTAATAACAGCTAGCATTTTTTTTGAGCATACTGTAAATGCCAACAATCACAGGAATGATGTCATCCCATTCTTTTGCAATCTTCATCAGATAAATGCCATCAGTCTCCCCATTTTCAACATGAGAAAGAGGCACAGAGAGGTCAAGCAACCTGTTTAAAACAGCTAATATTAAAGGGCACAAATTTGAACATAGATATCCAGATTCCTATCCTACCCTCTTAACTGCTCCAGTGTGTGTACCTTTTAATGCAGGCTGGAGAGAGAGATGGTAAATTGTCAACAGCAGTAATGCCTAGCAAGAGAGGGACAGTAGCCATTGTCTTTCTTACACTTTTCTGTCTGTTCCAAATTTTGCACAATAGGGCATGATTTCCTTTGATCAGTGGGAAGAAACAATCATCATTTTACAGTAAGAAGAAAGACAAATGGGATCCCTGACCAACACAACTGCATCCACTGGACTTAAGATTCAAAGTTCTCTCTTTGATCCTCAGACTGGCCTGGTCCTGGCTCCCAAGCTCCCCCTTTCTTGGCTTTCCTCCTGAAGAAGCAGAGGGAAAAGTCTCCACTCCATCAACGTTCTTGGCAGCATGCCATAGCTGTCAGTGTTTGACCAGACCTCGTAGGTCCCAAATGACTGCTAGGAGGCAGCTGCCCCCTCTCCCAGCAGCACCTCCCAGCTTAGCTCCCAACCACGCATGTACCACCCTGGCCCTGGTTGCACTGCCCAGGCATCTGGTATCCACGTGTGTCTTATCCTCAGCTAAATCATCTACTGCTCCCAGCATAAACCATGACTTACACACATCCTGCCCTCACCCACGTCACCCACAGCACCAGGCATCGCAACACAGACACAGACTGTGCAGAAGCTGAAACCAAAGGGGAATGGTACCAGACATGCATGTCCTGCTTAGATGAGAAGGAATGCACAGAGCCAGTTTGAGACTCCTTTAAAAAAGCAAAGCAAAGCAAAGCAAGCTGGGTGCCAGTGGTCACACCTGTAATCCTAGCTTCTTAGGAGGCTGAGATCTGAGGATCACGATTCAAAGCCAGCCCAAGCAGGAAAGTCTGTGTGACTCTTATCGCTAATATACTACCCAAAAAGCCAAAAGTAGAGCTGTGGTTCAAGTAGTAGAGCGCTAGTCTTGAGCAAAAGAAGATCAGGGACAGCGCCCAGGGCTTCATGCATGCTTGCTAGGCAAGCACTCTACCACTAAGCCACATTCCCAGCCCATAGAAGCAGCATTCTTAATGACATCCTTGTGGCAGCAGGGCCAGGCCTTCAGGATGGAACATCCTTAGGAAAACAATAACCATGCTGCTCTCAACCTTAGTCCATGAGGCAGAATCTAGCCCACGAACCACCATCACCTCACTTTCACATCTCCTTGGGTCTGCTAGCTTTTAGCACTCAGCATGCTCAGGTGTCCCCAGCTGACCTGCAGAGCACACCTGACTGAGCAGGTGCTAGAGCCCAGGCTTGTTTTGCATGCTCACCCTGGGGCAGGACCCCTACCTGGTTCATTGCTGATTGATCTGCCCACCTCTCCCAGAGTTCCACCACACTTTCTGCTGGGTGCCCCCTCCATTCACCAGGTCACAAAATGTCTCTGCCTCCTGGGTTGTTTGTTTGTTTGTTTAAGACTGAGTGCAGGAAGGGAGATAAGCAATGACCCAGAAGTGTACCTATATGTCATTTGGCACAGGGGAGCATTTGGAAGTCCCCCTTGTTTGAATTCTGCTGTGGAAAGCATGACTGCCACTTCTTTCTTCCCAGGCTAGTGGGGAGGGGGCGGGGAGAGGATGTAGGCTTGCTGTCCCCTGGCAGATTCCTTCAGGGGAATAAGGCCTTTAGTAAGGGAGGGGGGGGGGGGCAGCACCAGAGCACTGATCTGTGAGACCAGGAGAGGACGCTCCAAAAACCCATCCTGGCTGGGAAACTCCAAATAGAAGCCCTGCCTTTGTGGCTTCCTTTCTCCAGGTTCAGAGACCTGAACAAATGGCTCCCTTCCCCCACCCACCTACCAAGGGCCAAGGCCCAGATCTGGATGGAAAGGGAGGTAAAAGCGGGTGGCCCTGGGCAGGGAGGCTGGGGGGGTGACAAGGCCACCACCGCTGCTGCTGCAGTCTCCTGTGTATAAAACTCCCTTTGTATGCAGGTCGCCGGCTGCTTCCCTTGCCAGATGCAGCTGCCAGGATTCTCAATGCGGTTTGAACACAATTTGCCAGTGTTGGTTAAGCCCCGCTGGCTTCCAGTTGGGGGGCCATATGCTGCCTTTAATCTGCCTGTGTCATTCTCACCCGTGTCAATAGGCGAGGGCGGGTGGGTGGCTCAAATGGCCTGAGGGCTGAGGCTAGAGCTGGTGCCCTCACTGCAGTTGGGCAGTCCGGTTGTCCATGCCACCAAGAATCAGCAGCAGCGGCTCCTCACAGGAAGCTGTGGCCTGGGGTGGCACGGGCAGGCGAGCCTGGCGGTTGGCAGTAGCCTGTGTGTTTGGCGGTGGTGCGTGAGAGCGTCTCCATAGGGCCATCCCCACGGCCATCCGTGAGCCATCCCCTTGGCAGAAATCCCTGCCAAGGAAGTCGGCCCGGGTGGTGCCAGAACTCAGTCCAGACTTCACATTTCCCTCATTCTTTCTTTAATTGGATTTTTGGTCCTGCTGGGCAAAATAAGCTTTCCACTGGCAGCGCACTCTTGCCTCTTCTGAACGCACGGTGGTGCCGGGCGGCTCCAGGCAGCCCCAGGCAGCTCCAGCCTACAAATGTGGTTTTCTTCCCCAGCCAAAAGAGGCAATCCCACCCTCCAGGGACACAAAGCACATATGCACATGCCACACTGCAGGCACCGCAACATAGCCTCTGCCAGGTCCAGGCGAACTTGGCCTCCCTCAGAACAAGAACTTGATTTGGAAGCTTTCTTGAAATATAGTTACTCTCACTTACCAGGAAAAGAACCTTCCTGGGCTGGGCACCAGTGGCTCACAGCTGTAATCCTAGCTATTCAAGAAGCTGAGATCTGAGGATCACGATTCACCACTAGCCAGGAAGGAAAGTCTATGTGACACATCTCCATTTACCCACCTAAAAGCCCAAAGTGGATGAGAGAAAATGATGGAAGGGGTGACATTGATCAAAATTCCTGACTTTTGGAATTGAAACTCTTTTGTACAACTAGTTAATTAAAATGAATATGTTCTTGAAGCCATAAGTAGAGCCATGGCTCAAGTAGTAGAGCACTAATCTTCAATGAAAAGCTAAGGGATAGTTTCCAGACCCTCATTTCAAGCCCCAGTATCAGAAGAAAAAAAAAAAGCCAGTTACCTGTGGCTCACGCCTGTAATCCTAGCTACTAAGGAGGCTGAAATCTGAGGATCACAATTCAAAGCCAGCCCAGGCAGGAAAATCATATCTCCAATAAAACTATCAAAAAAAAAAAAAGCTCGAAGTGGAGCTGTGGCTCAAGTGGTAAAGCACAAACCTTGAGCAAAAAGAAGCCCAAGGACAGTATCCAGGCCCTGAGTTTGGGACTGGTATGTGTGGGCGCGCACGCACACCTTGGAATGGCTCTCAATCCGGTCTGTGAACAAAGCTGAGTTGCTCAAGCACCCAACTCTAGTGGGCTGCACCCACCTAGCCTAAACTGCCTGGGCCTAATAGGAAAAGCCTCCTTCCGGAGGCTCAATGTAGTCAATCAGTCACAAATTAGGGTACCAGGAAGCTGTCTCTTACCCTTCCTAATCAACCAGGCATGTGTTGAGAAGGGGAGATGCTGAGAGAGAAGGCAAGCAAGCAACTGCAGTCTGACTGAGAATGTCATTCAGAAAAGTGGCATTTTACAAGCAACATTAACCAGATATTTGAAAACTTAAATCTTGGACTGAACTTGGGGGGGGGGGGAAGGGAGGGTAAGAAGGAGAACTGGAGGAGGAAGAGAAAAAGACTAAAAGAGAGAAGAAAGGAAAAGAGGAAGGAAATGAGAAGGGACTAAGAGGAAGAAGGGAACATGAAGAGGAGGATCAGAGAAATGAGGAAGAAAAGGGGGGAGAGAAGGAGAGGTGGGAAGAGAGGTAGGAAAAGAAAAAAAGAGAGAAGAGGGGAGCATGGGGGAGCAAGAATAAGAGGAGGATGAAGCGGAAAAAGGAGAGAAGAGAAAGAGGAGAGGGAGAGGAAGAATAATGACCCACCATCTTTCCCCTGAGGCAGGCACAGATGAGAGTCACCCTCCCCTGGGAAAAGCCTCAATCCCAAAGTTGACCCTGGCCAAGAGAACAAACCCAGAAAATCTCTCCCCCTCTCTGATCTTGGGGTCTAAAGGCCCTCACACAACTATGCCACCCTCTCTACCAGTTGAGCCCTTCCCACACAATAAGTAGCACCTACAATGTTGGAGATACCCCTCCCCCTTGGACCACCATGCAGCCCCAGGTTGGGGCTGTTAAGGTACCCATTAAAACACCAGCTCAGCCCCAATAGCAGGCCAGAAAGCTGCTGATGGTCAAATACATCCCAATATTTCCGAGTCCCTGTTAACAAGCACCCATTAAAATTTGACAACCAGGTAGGAGCGCAGACAAGCCCTCGATATGAAAAAAGCAGCTTTCTGCTGCTTCAGCAAGCCAAAGCCGGTTAGCTTGTCCCTTGCATTTTAAACCCTGGAGCATGAGGCCTTTGCATCTGGGTGTTGTGTGGTTAATGGAATGCAGGGGTGTTTATTTGCCAGGCCACATCTGAACTGGGGTTGTTAATGAGCCTGTCGTTGTAAGCTCACACTGTCCGTCAGCCTGCCTTTTTTTTTTTTTCCTCAATCAAAAGATAAAACAGTCAGTTATCAAGGATTAATGACTCTTACAGCATCCATATGAGGCCCATATTTACGTTTTAAAAGAAAATGGAAGGAAGAAAAATGACCAGATTTTGTTTCAGTAAGCAGTTTAAATCTGCCCTGGTAAGTTGAATTCATTCATTCATTAATTCAGTCATGTGGCTGGGAGAAGCCAGCAGGAACCTTTTCCATCATAACAACTTCTGACTGTGAAATAAACCCCGAGTAACCAGATTAACTATGAAGTATGTCTCCGTCAGGTTTTAGGCATTAGCTCAAGTGTAGTTTTCTGTATGTTCTGCCTTTTTTGTAGCAAGGTGACAATTCTGGTTTCCTGGAGGCATTACGGAAGGAGAAAGAACCTCGGTTTCCCTTCTCCGACTTCAAAATAGAGCTTGTGTGGGCAATGACATTATTGTGCACTGTTGATTTAACTGAGAATATCAATATTTTCCATAGATTCCCATATGATTCATATAGTTTTACATAGCACAGAGTGTGTAAATATCGCTCCACTTCTGAACACAGAGAGGCATACATGCATGGGAGGGGCTTGCACACACGTGCACACATACACGTACATACAGAAACGTAGGGTATGGCTACCAAAATACTAATTTCAGACTATTGGGGGGATTGGTTTGCAGCACAGCATGACATTGGGCTCTTTTATTTAGAAACCCTACATATATCTGGCCATTAACAGATGCACACATGCTCATGCATGTATAGGTATTCTTTATGACCTGCACACACATACAGAGATACTCACAGCCACATACGTGCATGTGCACATGCGCACAAGCACAGAGAGACTTCATGCACACATGCACATGCGCACATACACACACTCACACACACACACACACACACACACACACACACACACACACAAGTGGTCCCACTGTTTTCTAAGTCGGCTATGTTCCTATTGGCCTCTATTTTTTCATTTTCTCTCTTCTTTCTGAGTATCTATATGTGCTGGGGGATGAGAGCTAGTACTATTCCATGAGAACACTTGAAATCACAACCAGAAATGTCAAGGTGCTCCTTCCCACATTGACAACAATGACCCACACTCCAGTGACAATGCCAGCCATCTTGGAAATCAAATGGTGTTTATGGCCTGCAGCACACCAGGCTATTGCTACAAAGAAAGGCAAATAGTGATTCCAAAGAAGGCTGAGGGCTGCCAACAAATCCAGAAAGCCCTAAGGTAGCTGAGCTCACCGTGGTTTAACCTCTTCAGTCTCCAACTTGTCACCTAAATCCAGTGATAATACCTATTCTACCAGCTCCCTGGGGCACAGGGAGAACTGGAGTAAAAGGACATGCCTCAAGGGTGTCACCTGGAAGCTTAAAACCTCTGTGTTTTTGAACATTGGAATGGAGGTTCTGACCTCTGGGTCAGAAAGAGAGCCTGGGGGGTGGGGCATGTAGAGAAAGAATCTGGTTAAAGGTTGAAGAAATCCAGTGCCTGCTCTTGAAACTGAAGTTGTAGCACCAGGCACTGGTGGCTCACATCTATAACCCTAGGTAGGAGGCTGAGGATCTTGATTTGAAGCCAGCCCAGGTGGAAAAGTCTGTACGAACCACCAAAAAGCCAGGAGAGCTGTAGCTCAAGTGGTAGAGTGTCAGTCTTAAGTGGAAAAGCTAGGACAGATCTCAAGCACTGAGTTCAAGCCTTAGTACCAACACACACACACACACACACACACACACACACACACACGCACACACACGGCCAATTTGCTAACAACCACATTTTAAGGGAGTATAGCTCAGTGGCAGAGTACTTGCCCAGCATGCACCAGGCCTTGTGTTTCATGCTCAGCACCACAAGAAAAAAGAAAGAAGAAAGAAAGTAAGACAGAAAGAGAGAGAGAGAGAGAGAGTCTACTCGAAACTGAGACGTGACAATAAAATGCAATATGTGATCTTGAATTGGATCTAAGGCCGGAAAAGCATTTTTTTTCTTTTGCTATAAAAGGAGAGTACTGGAACAGTTGAAGAAATGTGAATGTCTGTAGATTAGGTAACAGTATTATAGCAATATTAATTTCCTGATCTTGACAATCGTACCGTAGCTATATAAGAGAATAGCCTTGTTTCTTAAGAGATGTATATCAGAGGTAAAGGGACCTTATGTCTACAACTTACTGTCAAATAATTTCTACATTGTGTGTGTGTGCGCGCGTGTGCACATGCACACACACACACACACACAGAAAGAAAAGACGAAGAAAGGAAATTGGCAAAATGTTAACCTTTAGAGACCATGAATGAATGGTAGATGGAAATTATGTATATGATTTTACAACTTTTTGGTAAGTCTGAAATTATGTTTTTAACTGGGGATCGGCAAGTATGTTAAAGGGCTTTAGGTTTCTCTTTAGAGCAGCAGGGAATGAGGGGTGGGTACTACAGCAAGACCTAGAAAACATGAGGACCCTAAACAGGGTGACCATGACCCAGAGCAGAAAAGAAAGGACAATGGGCTGGGAAGGTGGCTCAGTGGTAGAGTGTTTGCCTTGCATGCATGAAGCCCTGGGTTCCATTCCTCAGTACCACATAAGCAGAAAAAGCCAGAAGTGGCGCTATGGCTCAAGTGGTAGAGCACTAGCCTTGAGCTGAAGAGGTAAGGGAGTAAGGGACAGTGCCCAGGCCCAGAGTTCAGGCCCATGACTGGCCAAAGAAAGAAAAAAAAAAAAAAAAGAAAAGAGAGGACAAGAGTCCCAACACCAGAACTGATTTCAGCCAAAAGTCACAATGGATTTTCTGTAATATACCCAGGTTGTGTAGGTGTTCTTTGTGCCAATCGGGAGGCTCAAACACTCAGTAGGTCACTCCATTTTTGTGGCTGAATGAGTGAATGAATGAATGAATGAATGGATATGCATGCTCCCTACCTTCTCACCACGCACCACAGAGTAGCAATCTCTATAGATCTGACCAGGACTCTAAAGAGAGGTATGGCTCTCCCTTTACTGGTCCTCATGGGGTAAGAAGGCTTGAGTGATTCTCTGTATTCATGTGAATGCTTAGGCTAGATTCATTATTTAAGCCACAGCGTATTCCCCCAAATAAACACGTGTGTCTTTCCAGCCCATAGCCCGGGAGCAGTATTAAAACACACAGCGGCAAAAGGCCCAGGCCTGCATTGCTGCATGCAATTTCCAGCTGGCTCGCTCTTCTTTTGTCACCGCCTTTTTATTGGTTTTTCTCAAAGTGGTTACAATGCTGTTATTGTAAAAACCCTCATACCAGAAGAGCGAGATAGGCGGCAGGGATGAGGAATGGAGCAATTTCTGCTGGGAGAGCCTGCAGACCCAGGTGGGGGCGGCTACCTGGCAATGGGAGGGGAAGGATCCTTTGCTTTGCTCGAATAGTCATAATCCACAATAGCCCTTAGATTCCCTGTGGGGTAAATGGCTTTGGCTTTTCCCTCCCCCACAAAGGTCTCCATCTGCTTCCAGAGTCCTGGGCAGGCCTGAGCTGCCATGGTGGAGAGGGGAGGGCACTTAGCAAACAGAAGCCATGCTCTTGGGGGCTTGTGACCTCGCCAGCATCGCCATCCTTCCTTGCTGAAAGCATGCTTTTGCTCATTGCATTGACATGAAATATAAAGTCCAAATTTCAAGCATGGCTTTTCACAAGACCTAGCTCAAGAAATGGAGTCGCCGCTGTCCACTATGACACTCTGCAACATTAGAGACATTCCTTATTTGTCATAGGTGGCTATTGAACATGTGGAGGGTGGCTCGTACAATGAAGGAACCAAAATTTTAATTGTGTTGCATTTGAATTTAAATAGGCACGTGTGGCTAACAGTTGTAAATAGGAGACTCCCAAATATAGAACACTCATTCAGGTAGTTCTCCTGAAAGAAGTAACTATGATTCTCACTCCTTTCATGGATGAGGGTTCTCTAGACATGTTGACACCTGAAGCTGAGTCTATCCTTCCTTCCTTCCTTCTTTCTTTCCTTCCTTCTTTCTTTCCTTCCTTCCTTCTTTCCTTCCTTCCTTCCTTCTTTTTTTTTTGTGCTTGTCCTAGGGCTTGAACTCATGGCCTAAGCACTATCCCTGAACTTTTTTGCTCAAGGCTAGTGCTCTACCACTTGAGTTGAAGCTTCTCTTCCAGCTTTTTGGTGGTTAATTGAAGACAGAGTCTCATGGACTTTCCTGAGCTGCTTGGCTTCCACCGTGATCCTCAGATTTCAGCCTCCTGAGTAGATAGGATTACAGGTGTGAGCCAGCAGTACCTGGTACACACAATATGTATTTCCTTCACGCCTGTGATTATGCCTATGATTCATCCTTTTTGGTTATTTATTTCTTTGATTGTTTGAAGCAGAGTCTCACTAGGTAGACCAGGCTGGCCTTGACCTCAAGATCTTCCTGTCTTAGTCTCTCAAGCACTGGGATTACAGGCATGTGTCATCACACTCCTGACTCCTTTTTATTGCTGAGTACTACTTCACTGTGAGAAGCATCTGAGTAGTTTCCAGTTCAGAGTGGTTATTCATGAAGCAGCTAGGCACAGTCACATACAGACGTAGGGTTTCATTGCTCAGCAGTATTGCTGTATGATTGACCATTCTCACCAGCAACATCTGAGAAAGAGTTCAGTTCCCCCAGACCCTTGCTTGCATTTTTCTTTAATTTTTACTACTCTAAGGGCTAACATAAGTCACAAAGCCATGCACAAGAGACAGACTAAACATGGAGCTATAATAATGAAAGATTAAGACCTTGGAGTCACCAGGCCTTCAGGAACTCTGAGTCCAAGGAGCTGCCTTGGAGTCCTCTACAGTAGGAGGTAAGGGGACAGCCCAAATGGTGTGCATAAGAAGGGAGACATAGACAAAAGACAGCTTGTATCATAGAGAATGGCAGAATAAATGTATTGAATAGGAGACCCTCAACCACTCCCTCACCCTTACACCGTTTTTCATATATCATTCACATACATACACACAAACACACATGCATGCATGCACATATATGCAGGTATAGGATAGCAATTTCTTTGCAAAGGGCAGGATGAGGTTGATGAAGAAAGGGAAAGGGTTTGGGCACTGGTGGATCATGCTGTAACCCTAGCTACCCAAGAGGCTGGCATCTGAAGGTCACAGTTCGAAGCCAGCCTAGGCAGGAAAGTCTGTGAGACTCTTATCTCGAGTTAACCACCAAAAAGTCAGAAGTGGAGCTGTGGCTCAAGTGGTTGGAGCACTAGCTTTGAGTGGAAAAAGCTAAGGAATAGTAACCAGGCCATGAGTTCAGGCCCCTAGTACCAGTACAAAGAGAGAAAGATGGGAGGAGGGAAAGGAAAAGAAGGAAGGGAGGGGGACAGGGAGAGGGAAAGAGAGAGAGAGAGAAAGAAAGAAAGAAAGAGAGAGAGAGAGAAAGAAAGAGAGAGAGAGAGAAAGGAAGGTAGGAAGGAAGGAAGGAAGGAAGGAAGGAAGGAAGGAAGGAAGGAAGGAAGGAAGGAAGGAAGGAAGGAAGGAAGGAAGGAAGGCAGGCAGGCAAGAAAGGTTAGTAAACTGCCACTTAGATCAAAATGGTTTGGCAAAAGACTTGCCAACTTTTGGAAAGCATGTCCTATACAAGCTGTAAATTAGGCAGTAGAAAATGGGAAATCCGTTAAAGAAATAAATCCCAGCCCCCCACCTCCATGGAGTTTCTGGTCTAATTTTCGATGGAAAATAAATAATGCAACTCCGAAGTTGGAGATAATATAATGCCACCAGGACCTGGACACAGAGAACTGCTTGCATCAAGACTGACAGAGTGTGACATGTTAATCCAGAGGGGCTTACTAAAGGAAGACAGGAATCTGAAGGGGGAAAAAATGCTTGGCATTAAGCGTGAGGCACACAGGAAGACCCCACCATGCTAACAAGGATGAGTGTCTTAACGTGTCCTTCTGTTCAGTGTCTTGTTAACTGCATATTCCCCAAACTTTTTATTGTGGGGGAAATGTTATCCCTCCTCCCCCTCCTGAAAAATAAAGCCATTAATCTGTTTTTCAATTCATAAGGAAACTCCTGGCAATGAAGCAATCTACCTCGTCTACTACAGCAAGCACAAGCCACTCCTGGCTGCGCAGTGAAGCGCTCTGACATGGTCCTGCAGAGGTTGTGGGAGTCAGAGGTAGGAAATAGGGTGTCCCTTAAAGATGGCATCACCTGCCTGGCACTGGTGGCTCTTGCCTGTAATCCTAGCTATTCATGAGGCTGAGATCTGAGGATCATGGTTCAAAGCCAGCCTGGGCAGAAAACTCCCAAAGACGCATCTCCAATTAGCGTCCAAAAAACTGGAAGTGGTACTGAGGTTCAAGAAGTAGAGTGCTAGCCTTGAGTACAAAAAAAGCTCAGGGACAGCGCTTAGGCCTTGAGTTTGACCCCAGGACTGGTATGTGCGCGCTCACGTGCGCACATGTGCGCACACACACACACACACACACACACACACACACACACACACACAGATAATATCACCTGTTCTGTCTACCACTAAGGAGAGAAATGACTGAAACTGGGAAGTGAATGTTTTCTCATGCAAAAGTTGAGTCTTAGGCTACCAAGGAAACATCAATCTACTAGTCTTGGTCTTAGATATCTTGGGACTTTTGTTTTGTGTTTTCTTGAGTCTTCTCTAAGTCCAGTCATAAGCCAAATGCTCCAGGACCATGGTTCTCTGTCTATTTTCTCCTTGCCCCTCTCCAAACTGTTTATTAAAAGGTGAGCTGCATGAAGGGCAGTGACTTTAACTCTGCAGCTAGAAATGTGCCAGGCACCTGGCTCACCAAATATTTGTTGAACGGATGGATAGTAAAGACCTAATTGAATACTCAGGCCTTGATTTAGCTGAGCTACTCAATCTGGGAAAGCCTGATTGGGGTGCAGAGTTGAAACACACAAATGTTCACCCCACCACATCTACCCCTTCCACTTGTGAGGCCAGCATGTCAGTCTCAGGTAACCAGAGGGAGGAACCAAGAAGGGGATTTCTTTGAAGTTTCAAGCACCAGCCTTGTCCTTAATCCCCCTTTCCTAACCCTATGTCCACTGTCAGTCATAGCAGAGGTGGATCCTATTTTTGCAAAGTGTTCTAACATGCCTTTGCTCCTTCATACTGGCCCTGAACTTCCCAGTAGACATAAAACAGGTTTCCAGAGCAATAAAAAACTCCAGGCAAGCCGGGTGCTGGTGGCTTACACCTGTAATCCTAGCTACTCAGGAGACTAAGATCTGAGGATCGAGGTTCAAAGCCAGCCCAGGCAGGAAAGGCCATGAGATTCTTATCTCCAAATAACCACCAGAAAACTGGAAGTGGCACTGTGCCTCAAAAGGTAGAGTGCTAGCCTTGAGCTGAAGAGTTGAGGGACAGCACCCAGACCCAGATTTCAAGCCCCGTGACTGGCAAAAAAAAAAAAGTACAAAACAAACAAACAAACAAAAAACCTCCAGGCAAGCGCTGGGAATGGGAATGTAGCTTAGTGATAGAGTGCTTGCCTAGCATGCATGAAGCCCTGCGTTTGATTCCTCAGTACCCCATAATCAGAAAAAGCCAGAAGTGGTGCTGGTGGCTCAAGTGGTAGAGTGCTAGCCTTAAACAAAACAGGCTCAGGAACAGTGCCCAGGCCCTGAGTTCAAGCTCCAGAACCAGCAAAAAAAAAAATCTTCCAGGCAGACAGGGGAATTGAACCTCCAAATTCCCTCCTGTAATTTCCCTGCTGCTTGCCTTTTACATATGTGGTCATCTCTAGGAACAATGCCTTTCAAAGGACTCCAGAAGTCCAGAGTCCTAGCTTTGTATCACCTGAGCAGAGCTGAGGTAGGCAAACATTGTTTACATTTGTTTTACTAAAGAACTGAGAAGGAGCAGAAACTGAAGCAGCATTTAAAAAAAAAAAATCACATGTGGTTCCCAAGTCCTGACTCAAGAGCAAGGCATGCCGGCTGGGACACACCCTCCATCAAGTGGCCCATCAGAGAGTCTGAATGGAGTGCAAGCCACAGGCCTCAGCTTTGCTGAAATCCTTCTACTTGATCCAGCCAATGCTACCTCCCTCCAAAAGGCAGAGGCTCTCTCTCTTTTGGGGTCTGGCAGAAGTCCTTTTTCTGTCCTTCTACCTTGTAGATAGCACCTCCCAATTCCCCCAGTGTCTCTCACAGAGCATGAGGGTACAGCTAGCCCCAGCCAAGGACAAGGCACAGGATAGCCGTGTTTGACAGGCAGCATATAATAGAGCTCTCTGGGTCTGTGTTATCTAATCCACCTACCTCTGGAGCTTCCCTTGGCAACTCATCAGGAAGCACCCCTCCCCCCATGCCATCTGGTAGTGCTTTTGAAAAACCTACTCATTATTGTTAAAAAAGCAACACACAGGTTTTTGCAAGATACAGTTACAATGACAGCCCTTAGACCATAAGTCTGTGGAAGGTAGGGGTCTTTACTTTGCTTGTCATCGTATAACCAACACCTGTCCATAGTAGGAGCTTGCTAAATGACTGTAGACTGGATGCAGAATTAATAAACTCACCCTTTACTTCCACATAAAATATTACCCTAAAAGATAGCAGCTGCACAACCATTTTGTTATGCTTATAGCTTCGGTGGGTCTGGAATTTGGATGAGATAAAGCACCATGCAGTCAAGCCTTGTCTGTATCTTTGCTCCACCTGTTGTGATGGGGCATGGCGGGAAGCAGAGAGGTCTCCATTAAGAAGCTGTAAAAGAGCTGGGTCTGGAATCACCTGAAGGCTTCTGCACTTACATATGTAGCCCTTGGGCTGCAGTAACTCATACCGAGCTCAGCTAGGACTGCAGATCCAAGCACCTCTGTATGATCTCTTTGTGTGGGTTGGGCTTCCTCTAAATATGGCTGACCTCACACTAGTCAGAGTTCTCACTTCACATCCATCCAGGGTTTCAAGACCAAAGCCAGGCACCGGTGGCTCACACCTATAATCCTAGCTACTCAGTAGGCTGAGATCTGAGGATCACAGTTCAAAGCCAGCCCAAGCAGAAAAGTTTGTCAGACTCTTATCTCCAATTAACCACCAGAAAACTGGAAGTAGTCCTGTGGCTCAAGTGGTAGAGCACTTGCCTTGAGCTGAAGAGCTTAAGGACAACACTGAGGCCCAGAGATCAAGCCCCATGACTGACAAAAAAAAATTGGGGTGATGATTGATTGATTGACTGAATGATTTTTGCAGCTCTAGGAGTGGAATTCAGAACTTTACATATGCTAGGCAAGTGGTCCACCACTTCTAAGATATATCCCTCAGCCAAGAAATCATGTTTTCAAACCACTGAAAAGTGTGAAAGGTTAGAAAGCCCTAAGGAAGACACTCTCAGTTCTTTCCACGGAATTTACATTGAGGCCCACCCACATGTTAAGCTCTGCCTTGGGTGCTATGTAGTGATTTAATGGTGAGCAAAATGGACATTATTTCTGCCCCCTTGCAGCCTGCATTAGGCTGCATTGCACTAGAGAAGACAGACATTAAACAAAGAAGCATGCAAACAAATGCAAACTACATGAATGCTTACTGGAGATTACCCCAAGAAAGAATAGAGAAATCCAGTTTAGGTTAGAAGCATCTTGCTGCCCTAGAGGCAGTCTGACATAAGAATCTGAATGTCAATCTGGGTGCCAGTGGTTTAAGCCTGTAATCCTAGCTACTAGTGAGGCTGAGATCTGAGGATCTCAGTTCAAAGCCAACCTTGGCAAGACAGTTCATGAGACTCTTATCTCCAATTAACCACCAAAAAGCTGCAAGTGGAGCTGTGGCTCAAATGGTAGAGCACTAGCCTTGAGCAAAAAAGCTCAAAGACAGCTCTCAGTCCCAGAGTCTAAACTCCAGGACTGGAACAAAAGAAGGAAGGAAGGAAAGAAAGAAAGAAAGAAAGAAAGATTGAGTGTAAGCCATTTTGGGGAGATGTGCCCTGGAATCTTGAGTAGGTAATAAGGACCTGAGATAGGACCAGAAAGGAAGCCACAAAGATGTGTGATAAGCTGCCAATGGAGCTGTGGCTCAAGTGGTAGAGTGTTACCCTTAAGCGAAAAAGCTCAGGGACAGAACCCAGATCCAGAGTTCAACCACTCTGGGCAAATAGGGCTTGATCTCAAGGGACGCTCATGATTGACACTGGAGAATATGCTTTTTACCATATATATGGTGCTGGTCCTAAGGCTTGAACACAGGACCTGGGCAGTGCACCTGAAAGTTTTTGTTGTTACTGTTGTTTTCCTCAAGGCTAGTAATCTACCACTTGAGCCACAGCTCTACTTCCTGTTTTTTAGTGGTTAATTCAAAATAAGAGTCTCAAGGACTTTCCTGCCTGGGCTGGCTTCAAACCATGATACTCAGATCTCCACCTCCTGAGTAGCTGGGATTACAGGTGTGAGCCAGTGTCTAGTCACCAAATCTTAATCCTAGTGGTATGGAAGTCTGCCATTAGGATGGGCCTTCTCCTGTGGGTCCTAACCAGTCAGACAGCCAGAGAGAACTTAGAGGAGCCAGCCATCAGGGAAGCCCACCATAAGCAAATGTTCTTCTCAAAGAAGGAGTCTAAGGGTCCAGAAACAAGAGGTCCATAGATGGTCTTCTGATTTTTCTGTTCTATGTAGATTTTCACCAAATGTCTCCCCATGCTAACACATCACATGATGCCTTAGATAAGTAATGCGTTTGGGGTTTTCTTCTCACTCTCTGTGGGTTTGCAACAACTGTCTCCACAGACTATGTTCTCCCATGCCCACCCACCTCCCTTTGTGACTAATGGAAAACATCAGCAACACAGCCCACAGGCTGGCAGCCAAGGTAGGGGCTGTTTGTACCCAAGAAAGAGTTGATCTACATTCAAGGTAAAAGCTTTGGAAGCACCGCTTCCCACCCCCCCCTCCACCACCACACACACAACTCTGACCTCAGCTGAGCTTGGCTCATTGGAGGCTAGCTGACACAGTTTTCAGTGATCATGAAACAATCCTAGGGATAGGGGATCTTTCAGGCCTTGGCAGCTCCCTGGATGAGTGTCCTAGTCAAAAAAGCTGGTCAAGATAAGATGATGTTAAGTGAAATGAACCCCAAGATAGGGATACAAGTGGTTTTTTTTTCTTTTTTGCCATTGTTTTTAATGTATTTAAAATATACTATGTGATTTTTTTTGTTTCTCTTGTATGTTCTTCTCCCATGGTATAACCCCTGTTTTCACTGTACTTGATGTCAGTGCCCTGCATCTTGTATATACACTTTTCTAATTTGGGGAGGGGAAGGGAAAAAACAAAATGCTTAAATAGGGATACAGGTTGACCCATTGGAACAAATGAGATGTACAAGACACTATGTTGAAAATGAACTTTACAACTTGGTAGGGGGAGGGAGGAGTTGGGGAGGTGGGGAGAGAAGGGATGGCAGGGGAAAAACAAAGGAGGAGGTAACAATGCTCGATAGGAAATGTACTCATTACCTTACTCATGTAACTGTAACCCCTCTGTACAGTATTTTACAATTAAAAAAGTTTAAAAAAGAAATCAGGTCAGCAGCACACTTGGCAAGGGTTGGATCAGAGAGCTCTGATATGGGCACAGTTGAGGGTCCAGTGCTCTGAGTATGGCATCCTAAGATTCTGAGGGTATGCTGGCAGGTTCATGGCTCCTCAGGGAAAGCTTCATGATGCTTAGAAGCCCGGGGCATGCCGATGATCACAAGATCCTCAGCCCATTAGGGACAACCCTCCGCAAACACTCATAAACTAGAGCGAGTGGAGGGAAAGAGAAACTAGAAGAAAAGACAGTCTAACACTTTTTTTTTCTGGTCCTGGGACTTGCGCTCAGGGCCTAAGAGCTATCCCTGAGCCTCCTTATACACAAGACTATCACTCTACCACTTGAGCCACAGTGCCACTTCAAGTTTTTTCTGTGTAGTTTATTGGCAATTAGAGTCTCACAGGCTTTCCTGCCCAGGCTGGCTTCAAACCAAGATCCAGATCTCAGCCTCCTGAGTAGCCAGGATTACAGATACAAGCCAATGGAACCTGGCTCACTCTTTTCTCTCTCTTCTCTCTGTCTCTCTCTCTCTCTCTCTCTCTCTCTCTCTCTCTCTCTCTCTCTCTCTCTCTCTCTCTCTCTCTCTTTTTCTTTTTTTGTTTTAGCGTTGATACTGGGATGTGAACTTAGAGCCTGGGTGTTGTTCCTTAGCTTTATCACTTGAGGCTGACATTCTACCCCTTGAGCCACATCTCCACTTTCAGCTTTTTGCTAGCTTGGAAGCACAGTCCTCAGATCTCAGCTTCCCTAAATAGCTAGGATTACAGGCACACACTAGGAACACACACACACACACACACACACACACACACACACACACACATACACACCAGCATTCTTTTTTTTTTTGGGGTCCGGTCGTGGGGCCTGAACTCTGGGCCTGGGCGCTGTCCCTCAGCTCTTCAGCTCAAGGCTAGCGCTCTACCACTTGAGCCACAGCGCCACTTCTGGCTTTTTTCTTTTTGCTTATGTGATGCTGAGGAATCGAACCCAGGGCCTCAGGCATGCAAGGCAAGCGCTCTACCACTGAGCCACCTTCTCAGCCCCACACCAGCATTCTTTTATTTTCAAATCACTCAGGATTTCTACAAAATTTTCAAACATTATTTTTAATGATCATCTTAAAGCATTCTTCAATTCCACTGATACTAAATAGCAAGTGTGTGCCAAGTTTTGGGTCAACTGTTTTTTGGATTTTTTTAAGCTAAAAATAGTAAAAATGACTGCCTAGGTACTGATGGTACTTGGCAGAGTAGGCTAAATGGATGAATCAAGAATGCAGTCAGAGCCATGCACTTATCAACTACCCCTGTTGCTGTAGCTGCTCTCCATGGCCTGGGCTTGCCTGTAGGCTCTGGAGTATTCAACCAAGCAACCACAACTCAGCCCAGTTTCTGGCTTGATTCACAGTCATCCTGAAGACACCAAAACTGTTTGTGATGGGGAGAAAGGGAGGAAGAGGGGAGTAGATTGGGGAAAAGGAGGGAAAGGAAGGGAAAGTGAGGAGGTGGAGAGGAGAAGAGCAAAGGGCTGGGAAAGAAGGTAGGAGGGGGATAGGAAAGAGTAGAAGAAATGTAGAGGGAAAAAGGAGAAAAGGACGAGAAGGAAGAAGAGGAAGAGGGAGGGGAGACTATTCTATTGGAGTGGAAAACCAGGAAGTCAATTCATCACCCATTGAGAAACAAAAATCCCAGCTGTATAGAAACAGAGCACTGGTAGACATTCAAACTGAGAATTCTTTTTTTTTTTTAACTTTGATTTTAAGTCAGTCTTGGAGCTTGAACCCAGGGCCTGGGCACTGACCCTGAGCTTCTTTTTTTTTTAATTATGAAAATACTGTACAGAGGGGTTAAATTACATGGGCAAGATAATGAGTGCATTTCTTATCAAGCATTGTAGCCTCCTCCTTTGTTTCCCCTTCCCATCCCTTCCCATCCTCCCCACCCCCCACCCCTCACCCAACCCTCCTCCCCCCACCACCAAAGTTGTAAAGTTCGTTTTCGACATACGACTTGTACGTCTCATTGTTGCAATGGGTCCACCTTCAAACTGAGAATTCTTGATTGCAAAAAAGAAACTCATCTTTGTCCATAAATGAAAACCTAAAGACCAAATGGTAGACTTGCGATCCAATGTCCCTGTCCCAGGTTTAAGGCACTGTGCATGAGTGGAGTAAGAAAGGAGGCGGGAACTTATACAAAGATGCACCTGCACCGGGCAGGCTTCCAGCCAGGCGGTTCCAGTCCAGAGAGGCAGAGAAAAGAAATGAAATGCTGCAGGGAAGGAGTTGAAAGCTGGAAGCTAGAATTAAAATAAAATAAAATAAAAGGCTGGGTGTCCTGGGGCCCAGAAAGGTCTAGAGTTGGAAACAGAGCCCAAAGAGCCTTGACAGTGGGGTAGCCTGAAGAGACCCTGCAGGTCATAAGCAAGGAGATATTGCAGAGAACATCTCCTACCCTCTATATGCCCCCAACACCACACACGTACACAGTCACACACCAGGCCTGGGAGTGTATCTTCAGTGGTGGAGAGCTTGCTTGGCATGAGGCCCAGCGGTCATTCCAAACTCTGAAAATAAGTAAATAAATATTTAAATAAATAACAGTAACAACAGCAAGAATAAAAGACAAAAAAATCTTTTTTTTCCTTTTTTTCAGTTATGGGGCTTGAAGCCGAGGGCCTGGGCAATGTCCCTGAGATTTTTCACTCAAGGCTGGGACTCTACCACTTTGGGTTGAAAATGTTTTCTAATAGTTTTCTAGTAGTTTCTTCGAACTGCAATCCTCATGCTCCTGGGTAGCTAGGATTCCAGGTGTGGGCCACCCGCACCCTAATACCAACATCGACTGCAAAGCATTTTCAGCAGTACTTTTCAGGAACCTTTCTGCATGGGGAGTAAAGGCTGACAGGCACTAGATTCCTGGGCTTTGGCTGTGGCCCTGGCCCTGCGCAGGCCCAATATAGGGAATCTCCTAGAGGCTGAGCCTGATCACAAGCTCCTTAACTTTCCTCAGCCTCTTTTGATTGCTCTACCCAGTGATAAGGAAGACTTTTCCCTCCCCACTTCTCCATTCCATTCTGGAGTAGCAACCTGGCCCTCACTGGTGGGAGAGACTGACAAGCCATGAAGGCATGAGGGACACCATTGATGCTTACCTGTATCCCCTAGAACCCTTTCCCTGGTTTTAAGCACCTCTCCCCCAGTTTCTAATAGCCTTCGGTGGGAATCTTCGGAATTTTGCCCTTAAGTACTGACACTAGTTTCACCCTCGGGGAGCTAGAAGTATCTGGGAGTTTCAATCCCACACCCTGGGGAGCCCTTAAGCAATGAGGGACTCATGAAGTCATATGATGGTTCAGCAATCTTGCCTGAGTCAGTACACTCTAGGAGGTGTAACATAGGAGATGATGAGTCCAGCTGTCACCACAGAGTGCTATATATAGAAGGGACAGGTCAGAGCTCCCTATGGGGTCAGGCAGAGGTTACTCTCTGTGTAAGGATGGGATACTTGTATATTCCCCAAATTCACAAATTCGAAAACCTAATCCTCAGGGTGATGGGATTAGGACTCCAGGGATTAGTGCCCCGAACAGAGAGATCCCTGTGTCTTTCTACCACGTGAGGACTCTAGATACCAGCAGCCTCTTGGCCATGGAGTCTCCTGGCTTCTAGAACTAGAAGAAGCAACTTTCTATAGGCTTTGTAAGCCACCTGAGCTATGGTTCTTGGTAGCGACCTAAACAGACTAAAACACCTGTTCAAAGGGACTCTGTCAGCAGTTGGCTTCCCTCCCCTTGCCAGTCCTCCTTCCCCCACACTCTTTCCCTGTGTTCTGGAAACTCTTCCACGATAATCCTGCAAATCCTTATCTCAGGGTCTGCTTCTGCAGAGGCAGAAGTGACAGTGTCCAAGAGGCTAGCAAAGACCAGCCATTATCATAGAAGGCCCCTCATTGAGCCCATCGAATGGCAGAGAGGAGGAAATGGAAGCTCAGCTACGAGAAGGGGCTTGCCCCAGGATGGCATAGCTGGTGAGCAGGACACTCTGCCTTTAACCCAGGATTATCAGCTGTAAAGCCAGCATTTAGTCCTCAGCCTGCTTTAAAAAAAAAAAAAAAAAAAGATGGGACCCGCAGGCCTTCCTGTGGGGAGCAGAGCAGCCTCTGAAAGGAGCTGACATTTCCCGGCCTCACTGCCAGGGGCGATCTGAGGCCAGCCAGGCGCTTAAAACAGATGACTGGGAGAGGGAAAGCTCTGTCGAAGGCCCCGGTTTAGGAACTGATTCCTCAGCTGTTGACAGGTTTCCTGGAGCCAGCTCTCTACAGTCTTGCCAAGTTTGCCAAGCCCCTAGGGGGCCTGCCGTGAGGGGCCCACAGGTTAATCAAACCCCTCCATCTCCATGTTTTTTTTTTTTTTTTAAAGACAACCCTCCCCTCCCCCCAAGGCAAGCTTACTAGGAAGAATTCAGAAACTGCCAAAAGTACCCTATGAATAAACGTACAGGGTTCCATCCGGAGACGCCCACGGTGACTGATGAGTCATTCGATGGCCAGCTGTCACTACAAAACACTATATATAGAAGGCACAGCGCTGAGGGGGCTGGGGACCTAAAGCAAGGGGAAAGAGCAGGCACCTAGGACCTGAGACCCAAACAGGCTGGAGAGGGGGTGTGGAGGGGAGGAGCAGGTCTACAGCACCCTAAAGCAGAATGTAGGTCAGCAGTCCCACAGCATGGGAGGCTGTGGGAACTAGACACAGGAGGCAGCGACAGAGCTGGACCTGGCCTCTGCCAGCTCATTAATGACGATTACTGCTAATGACCGTGATGAGAGCCTAATGACTCCCCCAACCCTCTGCACATCACCTTGGCGGCTCCCTATTACGCACAGAGGACGGACTCATCGGTGACATTTAAGCAGCTGAAATGGGGGTACGGACTCCCAGCCTTACTTAAACTAGGCCTGCACCGTTTTGTATGGTAACTTCTAGTCACACGTGGCTCTTGAGAGTTTCCAATAAAGCCAGTTTAAGTTGAGATGTGTAGTAAATATGAAATGCACACTAGATTGACAAGATGTAACCTCTAAGAAAAGAAGGTTCAATATCTCATTCAAATATTTTTTTTTCTCAATGACATGTTGGCATAATATGTTAGATAGGGTTAAACTGTATTATTCAAATTATTTTCACCTATTTTTTAATAGAACACCTGGAACATTTAAAATTACGTATGTGGCTCACATTTGTGGCTCGAGTTATATTTCTATTGGACAGTGCTGTGTTACAGGCTAGAGGCCAGAACCTTCAGGAAATCCTGGCTATGCCTGCTTCCTGGTTCAAGGCTGAAAGAGGCCAAGGTTGCTTTCCAGACAATGCTAGTGGCCAGCTGCAGCTCCACATACCTGGTACAGAAGACCTAGATGACACATAAAAGCCCCCAAGTGTCAGTGACCCTAAAACTTGCCCTTTAATACCGCTTGAAAATTCACAGCCTTCCTGGAGTCTGATGAACCCCTCTGGACCTGTCTCCACCCTTCTCCACTTAATGAGACCTGAGGGGAGGAGGAAGCTATGTAAGACTATATGTATACATGTATGTGTACGTGAGTGTGTGCATATATACGTGTGTGTGCTTGTGTATGCATGTTAAGCAAGAGGGTGTTAGGGGTTCAAAAGCAAGTGGAGCCAGGCATCAGTGGCTCACACTCCTACTCCTAGCTACTTAGGAGGGTGAGATCTGAAGATTGAGGTTTGAAGCCAGCCTGGGCAGAAAAGTCTATGAGACTTTTATCTCCAACCAACCAGCAACAAATCCAAAGTGGAAACATGGCTCAAAGTGGTAGAGCACCAGCCTTAAATAGAAAAGGCTAAGCAAGAATTGAAGGCCCTGAGTTCAAGCCCCAGTACTGACATTAAAAAACAACAGCAACAAAACAAAACTGGACAAGCCAGGAAAAAGATGAATTTGGGAGGCAAAAAACAGGCTTGGGGAATTAACAGATCCTATTCTGTGCCGAGGGCTATCTTTGTTTTTCTATGTCACTTTAAATTATTCACATCAGGACAATGAAAAGAATATAACAAAATTAAAAATGCATCGGGGGCCAGGTGGGCCCTGGATCCATGGGAGGTAAAAACAGCATACAGATGGGGAAGGAGTGGTCAGGCTTGGGGCTTAGGGGCTCCTCCATTTATTCAATCTTTCCCATCAACCCCAGAAGGTTGGCAGAGCTGGGCCAACTGTGCACCTTAAGAGGCCTGGAATATTCAGGAACTTGTGAACATCAGATGAGGCCACAGACCACAACCCCTCTGGGACCAGATGGTGAGGGCTGCCTTGCTGCTTCCCACCTGTACCTGCGTGTGCACGTGCATGCGCATGCACGCGTACACACACACACATACATCCTCCACTGAGTGACACCTGACACTACCTTCTTGCCTGTCCTGAGCTGACTCCTAACTGGGGAGCCCAGTGTCCCCTGGGTGACCACCAGTTAAGAAGCTCAAAAACAACTTCATGTTACAGCTGGGAAGAGGCCTTGAGGGACCTGTACTTACCTGGGACCTCATCTGAAGAGAGGCTTTCACTAGAAGATGTAGGATAATGTCTTAAGAGGCTCAGGCTAAGACAACAAAACTTGAAACTATAGACATTTATTTTCTCCCAGTTTACCTTTTCCTATAGTGTTCATGTTGTCTTTCCTTTGTGTGTGTGTGTGTGTGTGTGTGTGTGTGTGTGTGTGTGTGTGTGTGTGTGTGTGTGTGTGTTACTGGTCCCGGGGCTTGAACTCAGGGCCTGGGCACTGTCCTTTAGCTATTTTGCTCAAGTCTATTTCTCTACCACTTGAGCCATGACTTCATTTCAGGCTTTTATTGTTGCTGTTGTTGTCGTTGTTAGTTGGAGGTAACAGTCTCACTGATTTCCCTGTCCACACTGGTTTTGACCCTCAATCCTCAGCTCCCAGCTTCTTGAGTAGTTGAGATTACAGGTGTGTGCCTCCAGTACCCAATGAGATTTTTGTCCACAACTCCCAGCTCAGTGCTGGCTTCACAGAGAGGACACAGCAGAGATGATTAGGCAAGGCTCTGGGTCCTTACTCATTTAGCATCTTGTCACCAAGAGAAGTGATTCCAGGATGAATTTAATTTCAGACTGAATTTGGGATGAATTCATAACCTGTTGAGAGTCCTTCAAGATTAGAAAAAGAAACAGTAGAAAGAAAAATGAATAATAGGCAGATCAGATTTTCCATGATAGTTTCTACATCTCCCCAGTCACATGCCCATTCCATGTTAGCCTTCCCATCAAGAGCTGGGTATGGGGGTTCACACCTGTAATCCCAATATTTGGGCGGCTGTGGCAAGAATAGTGAGTTTGAGGCCAGCCTGGGCTACTGAGGAAGTCACTGTGTAAACAAATAAATAAATGTTGTCTTCTTGAATGAGGACAGATTTGTGACAATGACAGAAGTGTCAAAATATGATTTCCTTTACTCTTAGAAACTGACCAGTTACCAGGCTGTTAGGAAGCCTAACCTACATAAAGAGCAAGGTATGCCAGCTGAAATCCCAGCTAACAGCCAGCAACAGTGAGCAGATGTCTGAGTGAGGAAGGAAACCTCAATTTGATTTCAATCTAAGCATTGTCTGATGGCAACTGCAGGACACTGAGAGAGAAGCCGGGCACTGGTGGCTCACGCCTGGCATTCTAGCTACTCCGGCCGGAGGCTGAGATCTGAGACTCTGGTTCAAAGCCAGCCCAGGCAGGAAAGTCTATGATTCTCTTATCTCCAATTAACCACCCCAAATCCAGAAATGGAGCTGTGGCTCAAGTGGTAGAGTACTAGCCTGGAGCAAAAAAAAAAAAAAAAAGCTTAGGGACAGTGCCTAGAGTTCAAGCCTCAGGACTGGCACAAAAACTAAAAAGAGATAGAGAAAGACAAAGTGAGAGAAAGAGAGAAAGTTGAGAAACATCAACTCTGAGTGCAGAGAACGATCATTGACTTTTTTTTCAGTTGGCTGTGGGGCTTGAACTCTGGGCCTGGGCACTGTGCTCTTCAGCTCAAGGTGAGCACTCGACCACTTGAGCCACCCACCACTTCTGGTTTTCTGGTGGTTTATTGAAGATAAGAGTCTCACAGACTTTCCTGCCCAGGTTGGCTTTGAACTGTGATCCTCAGATCTCAGCCTCTTGAGTAGCTAGGATTACAGGGGTGAGCCACCAGCATCCAGCTGATTGTTGACTTTTAGATCACTGAATTTTGGAGTGAATGTTGCAGTTGATAACCAGAACATCGTCCAAAACACAAACACAGGAGGGGGAGGGGGGAAGGGATGTGTGTACCACCCCTACAAACACACACACACACACACACACACACACACACACACACAAAACCCACTTGGCATGTCCCTGGCTGCAGGCCTGGGTGCTAGGTGCTCACACACACACACACACCCTACTTTCCTGCACTTCTTAGTTGTCCAAGCTGGGATGAGTTACAGAAGCATTTCTGCCTCGGTTTCCTATCTCAACTGGCAACCACAGCGGAGCTCTGTGCCTGGGACAGTGGGAGGGCTCCATGCACTACCCACATCAAGAGCCAGCACCGTGCCAGGCATGCAATAAACGCTTGGTAACCGTTTGCTGGGATGATATTACTCAACCTCTCTCTTTCCGCTTCCTAACAGGTGGGCTGAGAAACATGCCATTTCTGGAAGCCTCGCCCCGCTGACCAGCTTTTTCCATCACACTGAGGTCAGCCACTTTGTGAGGCCTCACACTTATTTGTTTTGTAAAAATGTCAGCAGCTGAGCCCCGGACCCATCCTTCCCCCCCACCCCCAGAGTTTGTAGGATGTCAGCTCCCTGGCAGTGCTGGAGTCCTGTGCCTGTCACTGTCATCTCCTGCCTGCCTGCTTTTGTCTGTAAACTACAGACTAGGAGCAGACAAAAACACCGATATAGGGTTGCCCTTAATACCCGTTGTTTTTGTTGTTGGTGGTGGTGGTGTATGTGTGCATGCACATGTCCCTGCAGGTTCAGTGCCTGGGTTCTATCCCTGAGCTCTTTTGTTTTTCTTTCCCTTAGCTCTTCAGATCAAGGCTAGCACTCTACCACTTGAGCCACAGCGCCACTTCTGGTTTTCTGGTCGTTTATTGGAGATACGAGTCTCATGGCCTTTCCTGCCTGGGCTGACTTTGAACCTTTATCCTGAGATCTCAGCCTCCTGAATAGCTAGGATTACAGGCGTGAGCCACCAGTGCCTGGCTGTCCCTGAGCTCTTTTGAACAACACTAGCACTCTACCACTTCAGCCACTTCCAGCTTTTCAATGCTTAATTGAATAGTCCCATGGACTTTCCTGCCCAGTCTGGCTTCGAACCTCTGTCCTCAGATCTGTGAGCCAACAGATCCAAGCTGCTTTTTTTTTTTTAAGTCCCTTGGCTTGGCCTGGCCCAGAGCAGCATGACAAAAGATGAGCAGATCGCCAGCAAGGACATTTGGCTGGGCTTGCAAGACCATGTGGAGAGACGGAAGGACACAGCCCTGCAGGGGTCTGGCTCCTCCACTTCCGGGGAGTGACTCCTACAACCTTCCTATGAGGCCAAGCTGTCTCTTGAACTTAGGCTCTGGCTGCCCGGGACCCAGCTTAGGGACTAAGTGGGACCCAGCAGAGGCTGAAGTCCAGTATCTTCTGACCTGCCTGGCCCCTTGAAGTATGCCCTCCGCCTCTTGACTAAATCCCTCTTTTGGACCTCTGACCTTCCAAGCTGTCCTCTAGAAGGCTTTGCCTCAGAGAAAACCACCAGTGAACCCCTCCTTACCATCCACCACCACCACCTTCCTTTTTACTCTATTTGCCTTAACTGGCAAAGATCACTGCAACACTCCAACTCTTGCTCTTTCCTTTGGGTGGCCTCAGCCTGACCTCCAGGCAGGTCTGCTGGATGCAATAGCTCTCTTCCTCCAAGCAGTCTTGCCCAATCCTTTGGGTCACCTTAAAAAAATAATCCTTAATGGGGCTGGGAAGGTGGCTCAGTGGTAGAGCGCTTGCCTTGCATGCCTGAGGCCCTGGGTTCAATTCCTCAGCACCACATAAGCAAAAAGAAAAGAGCTGGAAGTGGCGCTGTGGCTCAAGTGGTAGAGCGCTAGCCTTGAGCTGAAGAGCTGAGGGACAGTGCCCAGGACCAGAGTTCAGGTCCCACGACCGGACCCCCCCCCAAAAAAAAAAATGATCCTCAAGCTGGGCACTGATGGCTCATGCCTGTAATCCTAGCTACTCTGGAGGCTAAGATCTGAGGATCACAGTTCAAAGCCAGCCCAGGCAGGAAAGTCTATGAGACTCTTATCTACAATTAATCACCCCAAAACTGGAAGTGGAGCTGTGGTTCAAAGTGGCAGAGCACTAGCCTTGAGCAAAAAAGCTCGAGGACAGCTCCCACAACCAAAAAAAATAAATAAATAATTAAAAAATCCTTAGACTCTCATGAACCAATTATGCACGCGCACGTGTGTATGTGTGTGTCTGTGTGTGCTGGTCCTGGGGCTTGAACTCAGGGCCTGGGCACTCGCCCTGAGCCTCTCCGTGCCCAAGGCTAGCACTCTACCACTTGAGCCAGAGTGCCATTTGCAGCTTTTTCTGTTTACGTGGTACTGAGGAATTGAACCCAGGGCTTCATGCATGCACTCTAGCACTAGGCCACATTCCCAGCCCTCCCTGAACTTCTTTTGCTCAAGGCTAATGCTCTACCACTTGAGCCACAGCTCCAGGTGTGGCTTTTTGTGGTTAATTGGAGATAAAAGTTGTGGCTTTCTTGCCTGTGCTCACTTTGAAAGAGGATCCTCAGATCTCAGCCTCCTGAGTAGCTAGGATTATAGGGATGAGATACTAGTACCTGGTGTCTGGAACTTTCTTTACAGACACTTAGCTGTGTTTGTCAATAGGAATATTATTGGTATTTGGGCCTAGACAAATCTCCAGTGTGTGGGACCACTGTAGAATGGTGAGCATTCTACCCTACCTTCCACCCCATCCAATGAGGACAGTTGCTCCACAGCCATTGTGGCAAATGCACCTCCATTTCCAAATGCTCTGGGTGGGAGGGGGCAGGCGCGAGGGATGTAATGGATAAAATTCTCACCCCACCACAACCAGTAAGCAAAATCTCCGCACAGGAACAGTTAGGCTCATTTGATCAGACCTCTCTCTCTCTCTCTCTCTCTCTCTCTCTCTCTCCCTCCCTTCCTCCCTCCCTCCCTCTCTTTCCCCCTCCCCTCTCTCTTTCTCTCCCCTATTATTCAAGCTGGAACTGGGGCCCTGGCACTGTGAGCAGGGTCCTCAAGCCACACAGAAGAACCTTCTCCTTCCCCCTCTTCCCTCCCCCCCATGCTGCTTCATTAAGGATTAGGTGTGGGTGGTCCCTGGAAGATAATTCTCAGCGAAGCTTTTACTGAGAAATCATTTGTATAACTCCACACCCCCTCCCTTCTATCGCTAGCATCACTTAAAAAAAAAAAAAGAAATAAAAGAGCAAGCATTGTTGGAAGCGTTCCATCGAAGCTGTCTGTTCATCAAGGTCCATTGATTCAAAATTCCCAAGTACACCCTGAGTGCTGAGCTCCTCTGCCCTTTGTGCGCTCCTGTGAGGTTGGTGTTTATACCTGAGAACAGGAAATGGGAATCTAGATTTTTGGAGGAAGAAAAAGAGGGAATGAACTAGTGCTCCTCTAGCATCTCTACTTTTAACATAAGCGGAAACTCTCACTTTCAGTCCCTTGAGCTATGTGTTTATCCAACCCAATGGCCAACCCAACATGAGGCAGCACGCCTGGCTTGGCCAAGAGGGGAGAGCATCCATCCCAACAGGGCCAGAACTATGTACATACCTGCTCATGATTCTTTCTAGCTGTGGGTCCCACAGAGGCACATCCATACACCTTGAGCCATTTCCTGACTGTCCTGAAGACAGAAAATGCACTACCAGGCATAGTAGCACACATCTGTAATACCAGCCATTATTCGGGAACTATTAATAGCTCTCCATCTTGGTAGCTTCCTGCTGCTGTTGTCAAGTTTCCATAGCTTAGTAACAGGTCAGGTTTAGGGACTTGTAGGGGTCCACTCATGTGGACACAGTGAAGCTTATGTACAACCTCTTTTTCCCACAGAAAGACTCGTGCTCACTTATTCCCCTAAAACTTTGCTCAGGTCATCAAGAAGCTTCTGGAAGCTCATCTATGATTGTGGATTAAAGACACACCCCTGGTTTACCCTGAGAACAAGTCTGATGTACATGTGGCATTGGTGGCAGGTGCACATATGATTTGGTTGCAGTGGGTAAGGGGTCCAGCTCACCAGTGGCTCCTGCAGAAACAAGCCAAGAGCCTCATAAAGATGATGACCCTTATAGATAGCACCCCTGCTTTGAAAATACACCACAAGATAATGAAAAGAAGTTTGGGGAGATCACTGTCACTCCTGAGCATGCCAAATTTATGTGGACTGTTAAAGAGAGAGGCCATAAAACAAAATGACCTTGAAAAACTCTAAACCCATAGCCCCAAAGTGAAACAATCGGTGCGGATGGCAGTTCACACAGATAATAACATTGCATTGCTTCGCGCCTGCACATTGCTTTACACCACTCAAAAGCCTTTTTGCCAGCTTTAAGCCATCAGTCTCGCACTCAACCAGTCTGGGGAGGCAAGCCAGGGTGACTGCTCCCACACAGAGGTGGCAACTGAACAGAAGGGCTTACAAGACACACGTAGGGCTAAGAGAAGAACTTGAGGATCAGCTTCCCCAAGTCGAACATTCATTAAAAAGTACAAGAAGCTACTATACAGTTGGGGTAGGGAGTAATCAATGGCCAATTCATGTCCTCTGGCCAAGGTCTCTAATGGTCTGCCTCCATTGCTTCTGGTAACCCCTTAGGTCAGGAAAGGGATATCTCTAATTGCTCCTCTCTGAAATTGTGCTTGGAACCTGGGCTTTATTATGCCACTCCTTCTCTTCCCCCTGTCAGACTGGAGCCAGAGGGTGTTAGAAAGGAGGAAAGACAAGAGCAAATTGTATAAAAGAGAAGGCAGATGCACAGAAGTCTTAGCTGCTGATAAACAGAAGAAGTCTTAGAAGTCTTAGCACACACCTGTAATCCCAGAACTTAGGGGCTACAGGCAGGAAGATAGTCAGGGGCCAGCCTGGACTACATAGTGAATTCCAGTCCAGTCTGGACTACTTAGTGAGATCCTATCTCAAAAAAGAGACAGGGGACTGACAGAGTGGCTCAAGTGGTGGAGAATCTGCCTAACAAGAATGAGGTTCTGAGTTCAAATCCCAATACCATTGCAGGGGGAAGGGAGGGAAACAATGAAATTTATGAGCAGAAGAGAGACTGAGCCTCCAATGATCACGTTTAGCTCCTGTGTAACACAAGCCCTTCCAACTTCCTGCCAACCCCAAGCCAGTTACCATACACTTTTAAGGTTATTGTTAAAGCCGAAGCCCACTTCTGCTACCAATTTTTCTATGTAGGAAGCCAGAAAGGCTTCTTCATATGAAGAGAGTAGTGGTGAAGTAGAAATCTTAGTTTGTGTTTGCTGCTATAACAAAATACCTGAGACCATGTATTTGCAAACACCATAAATGTATTTCTCATAGTTCTAAGGCTGAAAAGTCAATCATCAGCAGATTTGGTATTGGGTGACAGCAGCTCCCTGCTTCATAGATGATGCAACACAGGAGACACCAGCTCCATCCACAGGGGAAGAACTTCTGTGATTTGATCATGTCCTAAAGACACCTCTTAACACTACCACTTTGGTTATTAAGTATGGGTTTTGTAGGGGCATATCTACTCAGACTATGGCAATAGACAAGACTCAGTGCTCAAAGCTCCCCGTCTACCCTTTTTTGTGCCAGCCCTCAGGCTTCAGCCCAGAGCTTTGGCACTGTCTCTGAGCTATTTTGCTCAAAGCCAGCATTCTACCACTTGAGCCACAGCTCCACTTCCAGCTTTTTCATGGTTCATTAGAGATAAAAGTCTTACAAATTTTTCCTGCCTGGGCTGGCTTTGAACTGTGATCCTAAGGTCTCAAGCTTCCTGAATAGCTAGGATTATATGAATGAGACACCCGCGCCCAGCTACTGCTCCAGTACTTTATTAAATCATGCGTGCCTCATGCTTGTTGATGACCATTGGCCAAAGCAAGTCATGTGACTAAATTCAAAGTCAAGGTGACACATAGCAGAAGTATGCCTCATGGGGGCCATATTTGCAACAAATGTACCACACACAAGTGAACACCAAAGAATCTTTCTACCCACATAATAAATAAACTACTATTGTTTTTCTCTTTTAGACCTTTGGCCTACCCATTACCCTTTCTTGACTTGCTCTTTGAAAGAAATCAGGCAGGATTTTATTGCATATCTTATGATCCAGAATTTCATTTCAAGGTTTAGAGCCAAACAAATGAGTGCTTATACTCACCAAAACTCAGGCACATAAATGCACACACACATGTGCACACCCACAGACACACAGACACACAGACACACACAGACATAGACAGACAGACAGACACACACACACACACACACACACATATACACACACACACAAACCCTTGAGCTGTTTGAGATCCTAAATTCAAACCCCAGCACCCCACCCCCCAAAAAAGCCCAAACTGGAAACAATCTAAATGTTCATTAATAGATCACATAAATTAATCATAAATGCCACCCACATACAAACCCTTATGCCGTTTGAGATCCTAAATTCAAACCGTAGTACCCTCCCCCCAAAAAGCCCAAACTGGAAACAACCTAAATGTTCATTAATAGATCACATAAATTAATCATGATGACCATGCATATTCATACAAAGGAGTACTCTACAGCATTGAAAAAGGACAAATTGCTGCATGCAGCAACAGGATAAACATTCCTAACAACGTTGAACAACAACAAAAGCCACAAGAATATGTAGCATAGGTTCTATTTAGCTAAAGTTTGAGAAGAGATGAAAAGTCAAGTGTATGCCTTTAGAAGTCAGAATCATGAAGCCCACAGTAGTAGTACATAGTTATAGCCCCAGTTACTCAGAAGGCAAAGATGGTAGAATCACTGTAGCACGGAAGTTTGAGGCTAGCCTGGGAAACATAGCAAAACTCCATCTCTTAAAAAAAAAAAAAAACAGTAAGAATACTGGATACCTTTAGGAGGGAAACAAGTGAGAAGAAACCCAAGGGGACATAACGGAAGTACTAGAAAAGGTCTATGTCTTGCCTACTTTTACTCAGTCTTCCTTGCTTCTACAATGGAGCCTGAACTGTAAGAGCAGCTTTGCTGTGCAGTTGCTCCTGACAGGCTAGCAACTTTGGCAAGGGGCCTGAGGGTGGGAGTTGGGGGGAGATCAGCCCCACCCCATCTGACCTGGTTCATGCCTCCTGTGTACAGGGTAGCACGGAAGCTGAGCAGGCTGTTTCATGGGAAATGCTGTGGAAAAGCCTTTGTTCCCCAGAGTTGATGGAGGAAACGAGCTGGTAATGAACAGTAGAAATAACAATAATTAATAATAGGCAGACTCAAAATGGATTTCAAATCCTGCAGCTAATTTGCCTGGAGACTTATTCTTGAGGCAGGCACTGCTCTCCCCAAATCAGACTGCAGGGTTAACAAGAAAAGCTGCAGGACTACGCCAGCCAGCTCTTGGGAAATGGAGCAGGAGGAGGGAGAAAGAAGGGAGAGGAGAGAAGTGGGGGTGTCTGAAAGGGCAGTAGGAAAAAAACGTGCAAATAACTGTGGGGAGAGAAAGCCAGCAGAAACTTGTCCATTCCTGGGCACTGTACCTCACTAAGAAGAACAGGAGTTCCCAAATCTCAAGGATGCGTTTTAGAGGTCCTGCAGTCTCCTACATCTCATCTCCCAAGCCCAGGGATCCTCCCCGACTCACCCCTTTCTTACTCTTTTTTTGTTTTTTTGTTTTTTTTTTTTTTTGCGTCCAGTCGTGGGGCCTGAACTCTGGGCCTGGGCGCTGTCCCTCAGCTCTTCAGCTCAAGGCTAGCGCTCTACCACTTGAGCCACAGCGCCACTTCCGGCTTTTTTCTTTTTGCTTATGTGGTGCTGAGGAATCGAACCCAGGGCCTCAGGCATGCAAGGCAAGCGCTCTACCACTGAGCCACCTTCCCAGTCCCTCTTTTTTTGTTTTTGTGTCTGTCCTGGGGCTTGAACTCAGGGCCTGGGCACTGTCCCTGACTTTTTTGCTCAAGGCTAGTGCTCTACCACTTTGAGCCACAGTGCCACTTCTGGTGTTCTGGTGATTAATTGGAGATAAGAGTCTCATGGACTTTCTTGCCTGGACTTGGCTTCAAACCTCAATCCTCAACTCTCAGCCACCTGAATAGCTAGGATTACAGATGTGGGCCACTGGTGCCTGGCTCCCTTTCCTACTCTTGAACCCCTGGCACAAATCTCACTCTCACTCAAGACTGGTGCTTTACCACTTGTGCTCCACTTCAGGCTTTTTGCTGGTTGAGAAAAGAGTCTCACAGACTTTCCTGCCCAGACTGGCTTTGGAACTTGATCCTCATATCTCAACCTTTTGGCTGTGCCCAGCTCCCAGCAGAAGCCAGGTACCGGTGGCTCACACCTGTAATCCTAGCTATTCAGGAGGCTAAGATCTGAGAATCACGGTTCAAAGCCACCCTGGGAAGCAAAGTCTATGAGACTCAAAAAAAGCTTGAAGTGGAGCTGTGGCTCAAGTGTTAGAATGTTATCCTTGAGCAAAAGAAGCTGAGGGACAGCACTCAATCTCTGAGTTCAAGCCCCAGGACAGGCACAACACACACACACACACACACACACACACACACACACACACACAGATGCTAGCAGAAAGCCAGCTCTGAGATCTTGGAGGAGGACTTTGGGCTAGTATGTGAAGGTCAAATCTGTTTAAGACCTGCCCATACCAGGTAGAGGCTGAGACAGGAGGATCACAAGTGTGAGGCCAACCTTGAGCTACAAAGCATGACCCTTGGCTCAAAATTCAAAATAGAGAAGCAAAACAGAGAAAAGCTACTTACAACCAGGATTTTCAGCTAACATGTCTTGACCCCAAGGCTGGTGTGGGGAGCACTAGGAGCCCTCCAATTCCTCCACCCCCTTGCCCAACACACACACACACACACACACACACACACACAACACACTACTGGGGTTTGAACTCAAAGCCTGGGCCCTGTCCTTTAGTTTTTTCACTCAAACTGGCACTCTGTCACTTGAGCCACAGCTCCTCTTCCGGCATTTTGCTGGATACTTAGAGATAAGCGTCTATGGGCTTTTCCTGCCCAGACTGGCTTCAAACTGCAATCCTCAGATCTCAGCCTCTTGAGTAGTTAAGATTGTTTTGGAAAATGAGGCCATTGTGGGGCTATTTCTGAGGGAAAGGAGGGCCTGCAGTACCAAGCACCAGGCCTGTTCACCTCCCACAAGATTCAGGCACTCTTATTTTTACATTGGGGAAATTTCCATCTCCTATTTCAAAAAGAAAAAAAAAACCAGCTGAATCTGGATACTTCTTCCACAAAATGCACTCTGGGGGAGAGAGGGCACAAGGGTTGAACTTGTAACCACAGCTCAGGACAAGGGATCAGTAACAAGAAGATTTTGCAGTGTCCCAAAAGGCTTTGCTGAAGAAAATCCTGCAGTTAGAGCATCCGCTATAGGACCAGGGATATGGCCCCTGGGGCACCAGTTTGTTGAGAATGAAGCCAGGTTGAGGGTACAGACCCAGCACCCCCAGAAAGGGGAAATGAAAGGTGGAATTCCTGGTAGCCTTGGGAATCAGTTTTCTTGGGCTGCCATAGTAAAAGACTGCACACTAGGGTCCTTTCTCCCTATTCTGTTGTCTGGGAGTCTGGAACCACATATGGAGGCTTATTTCCCAGGCCTGTGGATAGCTGTCATCTTAACTTCCTTACCTCTTTAAGGACCCTGTCTCCAAATATTGTCACATTCTGAGGTCCTAGCCAGGTGCTAGGGGCTCACGCCTATAATAATAACTACTCAGAAAGCTGAGGTCTGAGGACCTCAGTTCGAAGCCAGCCTAGGTAGAAAAGTCTATTAGATTCCTATTTCCAGTTAAAACCACTCAGAAGTGGGGTTGTGGCTCAAGTGGTAGAGCGCTAGCCTCAAGGAAAAAAAAAACTGTTTAAAAAAGCTAAGGGACCATGCCTAGACCCTGAGTTCAAGCCCCAGAGTTCAAGCCCCAGTGCTGGCACAAAACACAATCAAAAAACAAAACCCCTTCAAATTCCAGGGAAGCAGCCCAAGGAACACCCAGTCCTCCTTTGGGGCTTGGTCACAGAGGCTGCCCACCTGTGTGATCTAAGTAATAGCACAGTGGAAGACTCTCCCACACATTGGAACCAGAAATACCCTCTGCTGAGCTGGGCTGGGCTGGGCTAGGCTGGGCTGGGCTGGGCTGGGCTGGGCTGGGCTGCCGTATTGGAAACTTAGCCAGGAGAATGACTCTCTAAAGTATCTGGAAGTTAGATTCACTCCAAGGTTCTGCAAGAGCACATCGTCATCGCTGCCACTCTCAGATTTGTCTACTGGGGATGGCTTCAAACCACAATCCTGAGATCTCAGCTTCCTGAGTAGCTAAGATCACAGGCATGAGCCAGCAATGCCCAGTGGAATTTGAGTTTTAGTGCATTTAAACCATGGTCTTCCCACTCCTTTCCTAGACTTCTCTGCTGCAATAGATTATCTTCCATGCCAATATTTCTAGTCCCCTACAGTCTTCCAGAATCTTGCTATCCCATCAAAAGGCAAGGTCTTTTCCCTTGAATCTAGCCAATAGAATATAAGGAAAGTAAGGTGGTCAGAAAGTTCAATGAGCTTCCACATAATGAGCTTCCACGTAATGCTCCCATGCTTTTGAGATACACATTCTTGCAACCCAGACGCCATGTTGTAAGGAAGCCAAGCCTCAGGAGAGGTCTTATGTAGATGTTCCGCTGACAGCCCCAGCTGAGGGTTTCAAGGACAGACAGCATTAACCAGCAGACAGACATAGGCATGCTTGCTAGACAGGCATACTCCCCACGTCTGCTGCAACAGAGAAGCTCTGAGCCCAAAGGGAAAAGCATAGATTCGGAGTCCTTACTGCAGGGGCAGAGGGGAACATGCTGTCAGTGTGAATGGAATCAAATCTCCCACCGAACTGCCTGCCACAGCCACAACTGGAAATAGCACAGATGAGGAAACAAGGAAGGAGGTATTCAAATTCTCAACCCCCCCTCCCCAATCTCAGTTTCCTTTATGCAAAATGGAGATCATGACAGGGCGCTATGAGGATTAAATGTAGTAAGCCATGCAAAATTCTGGGCACACTGGAAGTGTTCAATAAATGCTAGTCTTCTAGAAATGAAAAAGGCCTGTATGGTCCCAGGAAGATTTCTGCAAATCTATCAGACTGACTGCTCTTGAGAGCTGTGATTTCCAAATGCAAGCACAGGGGCTGGAAACAAAGAAAAGGCATTTGGAATTCTGATGGGACTTTTTTAGATGCTTCAGACTGAGAATGGGGTAGAGGAATAAAAGCAGGTTTTCTGCTACTGGGAAAGAATATAAATACCTTACTAGTTTTCACGGTTAGCTGCCATGTTGAAGGATCTATATATATGCTGACCTAGGTCCTCATTCAGGCCCAAGACTCTTGTGGGACAAGGATAGGGGATGCACAGAGTTTTTTTTTTTTTGGGTCCGGTCGTGGGGCCTGAACTCTGGGCCTGGGCACTGTCGCTCAGCTCTTCAGCTCAAGGCTAGCGCTCTACCACTTGAGCCACAGGGCCACTTCTGGCTTTTTTCTTTTTGCTTATGTGGTGCTGAGGAATCGAACCCAGGGCCTCGAGCATGCAAGGCAAGCGCTCTACCACTGAGCCACCTTCCCAGCCCGCACAGAGTTTTTTTTTATCTGTTTTCTATTGCTATAACAGAATGCCTGAGACTAGGTAATGTGTAAAGAAAAGAGGCATATTCGGCTCATGATTCTGGTGGCTGGAAAGTCCAAGCAGCATGACATTGGTATTTGATAAGGACCCCAGGCAACATCACAGCACAGCTAAAGGACAGCAGACATCAAGGGACAAATGAGGAAGGGAAGGTGGAAAGATCGTGTGTTCAAGGCCAGCTTGAGCTATAGAGTGAAGATGAGACTAGCCTGGGCTACATAACAAGACCGTGTCTGAAAACAAAAACAATAACAAACCAACAAGAAAACCACCCAGCAACAAAAGCCTACTCTTTCAAGAACTAACTTAGTCCCTTCCAAGTGTAGTACTCCACAATTTAATCTATCTTTTGAGCAAGTACCTGGGCTTGAACTCAAGGCCCTCAAGCTCTTGTTCTGCACTTATTTTTTTTTGCTCACAGTTGGCACTCTACCCACTTGAGTCATGCCTTTAGCCTAGAGTTTTGCTAATTAATTAGACATAGAATTTCACAGACATTTCTGTGCAAGCTGGCTTCAAGCCATGATCCTCTGAATCTCAGTCTCCTCAGTAGTTAGGATAACAGGCATGCACCCTTGGCACCTAGCAATCTCTTAAAAGCCTCTATGCCATTACATTTGGGGACCACTCTTCTAGCACATAACATTGGGGGGAGCATACTGAACTCATATTCAAGTCATAGCACGCGGAAAGCCCAGAGAAGTTTCCAGGGAATAGGTGGGGCTTGGCTCTACCAGAGAGTAGAAGACAGTTCAGTTGCAGCTGCAGAGGTCAGGTGATCCCAGACTGGATGTGACACAGGTCCTTCCCAACCCAGCACACTGGAAAGCTCAGCCAAGAGCTTTCCTTCCCCCTGCAGCCCTCACAGCACCCAGAAGGGCTGAGTAGAGGGATGGCCCACTGAAGCATGCAGAAAAACACAAAGGGCCTCTGAACTGGAGACTGCCCAGGACATCAGGGTCCAGGTTCAAATGCAGCCAGCAAGTCCCATGAGTGGAGGCAATGTCTAGACACACATCCTTTGCTCGATGCCAGGACCATGGACAAATTGTCCTCCCACTTCACTCGCAGGGCTCACACAGGGAAGAATACGAACAAGAATGAGCCCTGAAGACACAGCGTCTGCCTAAAAGCCACCAGGCTTTCAACCAGTCATGACAGTGACCTTGACAAGTTTCAATTGTCCAACAGCAGCAGAAATGGGGGCTCTGAGCATTCCATTTGGGAGACATAAAGAAAGGTTATGTCTTTGCACACCTGAGCAGCAGGAGAAATAGGTTGAAACCCACCACGCAAGCTTAAGAATAACAGGAGGAAAGAAGGGCAGAGCAAAGCTTTGACATAAATAATCTAGTGGACAAGCTTCAGCTTGCTCTCCTGGGCCCCAATTCCTGGCTGGAGACACACACCAGGGCAGGGCAGGCAGAGGAGGAGGGGAAAAAGGTCCCCTCGTCTGGTCTGGCCGAAGGAAGACTTAAAACTGTGTGCCTCTCCTTTCTGGATCCTGCTGCCTCACTCAACAACTCTTAATTACCAGCAATCAGCTCTTAATTACCTACAACAAGAGAGACCAGGGAAAACACAGATAAATGAAATCCACAGATAATCCCCAAACCCCAATTTGGTCGATAACATCATCTGGCTTTACCCAAGTAACCTCTTACCAGGACTCCTGCTCTTCCTGACAAGTTGTGAACCGGCATGCTCCCCAAGACCCCATCATTCTTTACTCTTGCCCTTGGCCTTGCCTGGCTTCATTGGTGGGGGAGGGGGAAGGGAAAGGAAGAAGCAGGTAGACCCTAAATAATTCCCAACTGGATTTTCCTTCCTCCAGTCCCAAGGATGTGCTGCCAGGGCCACTGGCCAAGTGCCAGGCTCCATGCCTCTTGGCAGTGGACTGTTTTCACTGCCTGTTTGCCCAACAAACAGGAGTGCTGGCTGTGAATCTAAGCCACCTTGGAAGACAGAAAGGACAACCACAGGTTCCAGAAGAATAGTCTGTGGGATCACATGTCCAAGGACTGTTGTAGGCCACCATGGATGCAAGGCCTCTAGCCACACCTCAGGCACAATGGCTGTCCAGAGCTGAGGAACAAAACCAAGACAGATTCAAACCTAAAAACAGCATTGGAAAAAAGATGATACAGCCTAGGAACTCCGTTTCTGGACTCATCCATAGTCTCCTATTGCTTAATACTCTTTCTCTTTAAATGAGCCAGCTGCAGGCCTTGGCCAGATGCGGGAAGCTCACACCAATAATCCTAGCTACTCAGGAGGCTGAGGTCTAGAGGATCGTGGTCCAAAGCCAGTGGCTTAATCTCTGATTAATAGGCAAAAAAGGTGGACTGAGCCGGGCGCTGGTGACTCACACCTGTAATCCTAGCTACTCTGGAGGCTGAGATCTGAGGGTCACAGTTCAAAGCCAACCCGGGCGGAAAAGTTCCCTTAGACTCTTAGCTCCAATAAACCACTCAGAAAACCGGAAGTGGAGCTGTGGCTCAAGAGATAGAGCGCTAGCCTTGAGCTGAAGAGCTGAGGGACAGCACCCAGGCCCAGAGTTCAAGATGCATAACCGACTAAAAAAAGGTGGACTGGAGATGTGGCATAAGTGGTAGAGCACCAACAAGTGAGTGGGGGAAAAAAACGCCTAGCTCTCGAGAGTGGGACTCGAGTTCAAGCCCCAGTATTGGCACAAAACAAAAGAAGGTCTTGAGATCATCACCTGGGAAAATGTTCCAAGAACAACCAAGTGGGGCAAGAAATGACCCAGTATCAACTAAATAGAAAGTGGGGGAAGCATAAAATTAACATCTCCCTTTCCCCTCTCTGCTCCCAGACAGGGCCAAGGCAGTGAGCAGTGTCCTTTAGAGTTCCCCAGAGCCGTTTACAGCCCTATTATGAACTTGAACATCACTCTTCCTTTTCCAACTTGGTTTTTTTTTCCCCTTCCGTTCAGGGTATCTAACACAGTGGACCAGCCAATTGTCAGTCTCCTCATCCTGGTTAATGAACCCACAGGAACAAATGGGGTTTGTGATTGGCAGAAACCTGGGAGCAGCAGGCTGCCTGCCTTTCTCCCCCTCCCCCAATGCAAATAACAAGCTGGTAGATCTCTCTTCCCCTCCTTTCCCCCTCCCCTTTCTGGGCCTCTCATCTGGTCCCAGTGCCAGCACAAGCGGATGGCCTCACTAGGGCACTGCATCCTTAACATCCTCCTCCCCAGATTCAAAGGCGCATACAGAGGTCCTACATAAGGGGTGGTCTCCTACAAATGGTGCCAACCATTGGCTGACTGCAGGACCACAGACCCAGGTTGAAAAGGAAGGAAAGGAGTCTGGCACCAGTGGCTCACGCCTGTAATCCGAGCTACTCAGGAGACTGAGATCTGAGGATCTCGCCTTGAAACCAGCCCAGGCAGAAAAGTCTGTGAGACTCTCATCTGTAATTAATCACCAAGGGGGGGCGGAAATGCCAGAAGTGAGCTGTGGCTCAAGTGCCATTAGCAAAAAAATAAGTCTCAGGAACATGTCCAGGCCCTGAATTCAAGACCCAGGACCAGCACAAAAGAAAAAGGAAAAGAAAAGAAAAGGAAGCAAGGAAGGAAAAAAGAGAGAGAAGAAGGAAGGAAGGAAGGAAGGAAGGAAGGAAGGAAGGAAGGAAGGAAGGAAGGAAGGAAGGAAGGAAGGAAGGAAGGAAGGAAGGAAGGAAGGAAAGAAGGAAGGAAGGAAAAGAAAAGAGAAAAAGAAATTCTAAGACTATGGGTGGGAACATTGGGGGCGTGGCATCTGAAGCCTCTCCCCCCACAACCTGCTCCCCTCCCACCCTCTTGATAGGATTACAACCTAGTCCACATTCTATAAAGGTATCATTGCAACTTGATTTCATCATAGTGAATTTTACTCTAATCTCTTGCTTCTGCTCAGTCTTATCTCCTCCAATGCGGATTGTTGGTTCTGACTCATAAGGTTAGATTTTTCAGAGCTGTTGTTTTGGTTTTTTAGTCTTTTAAAATTTGGTTTTAAGAAGCCAAGAGGGACAACTGGAGAAGCATCCAGGATCTAGACAGGTTCAAAAAGAAATGATGCAGGGAAGCTTTGCAAAGGGAAAAGAAGAAAGTGGGAAACACCCCCCTCTGATGTTCCCCCCCCCCCCGCCATGAAAAGGTTGACATCACGCTCAGCCAAACAGAAATTGCCTGCCCTTCTCAACCAGCCTGTGTTCCCGAAGCTGTCTCCAGATTATTTCCATCAGCTAATAAAGGGGAGGACGGAGGCAGGTGCCTTTGTGATTTGGCGATGTTAGCTTTTTTCTGCTGGCTCCTCCACAAGCATACATTTTACTCCCAGAAGTCCACGTGCAGCTAGGGAGAGCGAAAAGATTTCCGTGAATTTTATGACCCCAAAATATAATCAGCTCGGACCTGGTTGCAAGGGTCAGCAGTCTTTCTGCAATGATTGGCTGAATCAGAGGCCCCATTGCTGTGTTTAGCTCAGAATGTTCCCCGTTCTCAGCCAGTTTCCTTGCTGACAATAGGACCTGGCTAAATTTGGGATCTGTTCATTTTTGTGTGTTTCCCCCCAGGCCTTGAAGACCCTTGGGGTGAGCTGTCTGGGGTCTAGTGAAGATAGCTCCTCTTTCATACTGTTTCTTCATGCTAGCCTCATACAAAGGGGTTACAAGGTCACACAACAACCCCCTTCAAGAGCACACATGTAATGCCAGCACTCTGAGACTGAAGCAAGAGGATCACAAGTTTCAGGCTAGCCTGTCTCAAAAACAAACAAACAAAAGACACAGACAGAACAGGTGCAATGCTGCCTGCAATGTGCCACGCTGCCCAAGGAAATGACTGCAATTCACTCTAAAGGACTGTGCACTTAACTCCAGGTGGCTCTTCAGGTAGCCAAGGTTAGAGACTTCCATCTGGCCAAAAAAAGAAAAAAGTAGAACAACATCAGAGAAGGTTAACAGTAGAACACTAACCATCCAATTTTGAGTGCCTGTTATGAGCAGGAACAAATGTCTGTGTTTTTTGTTTGTTTTGTTGGTTGTGGGGCTTGAACTCAGGGCCTGGGTGCTGTCCCTGAGCTCCTTTGCTCAAGGCTAGAGCTCTACCATTTTGAGCCACAGTACCGCTTCCAGTTTTCTAGTGGATAATTGGAGAGAAGAGTCTCAAGGACTTTCCTGCCTGGGCTGGCTTCGACCCATGATCCTCAGATCTCAGCCTCCCACTTAGCTAGGATTACAGGCATGAATCACCAGTGCCCAACCAACAAAGACCTTTGGCACTCAGCTTTGCTATTAGCTGGCAGACAAGGAGCAGCTCTGATCTCAGTTTTGCTTTGGAGTAATATAGCTGAGGTTTAGTGAGTACCTACTATGGCCCAGCAGCTAGTCTATGCACTTTACAGACACTACCAGCTCATCAAGTTCTCACACATCTCCAATACAATAGGCCCCATTATTCTATCATTTTGACAGAAGGAAATGGATGTGCTGTGAACTCCAAGACAATTGCAAAAATATCTTGGAGCAGTGAAACCATCACTGGAATAAACAAACAGCCAGCCATCCAGGTGATACTTCTGCTTTTTATTTTTTATTTTTTGTGCCAGTCATGGGGCTTGAACTCAGGGGCGAGGCGATGACCCTACATTTTTATGACTCAAGCATAGCACTTTACCAGGTGATATACAGTAGGTGGATCAGTGTATATATATATATATAAATCGATATATGCAAATGCATTTGAGTATATTTGTTAGAAGCAAAAATAGTCTCATTACTTATACATGAGCCAATGAATAACGAATTTAATTCTGACCACCTAAAGGCCCTAAGAGTTTAGAACAGGAAGTGAATGGACTAGAAATACTAAGGGAGGCTTTATGGAGAAAAATGGGCTAAGAGATGCAGCTGAAAGCTGAAGAAATGGCATAGAATAAGTTGTAGAGGCAGGATGAAGTGGGGCAGGGAGGGAACATGCCCACTTACCATGTTAGTGGTAATCTAGATATCATTGGTACCCGTTAATAAATATTTCCAGCTCTTTGCTTTCCTGGTGGAATAGTGGAATTATATTTCCTGGCCCCCTTTTGAAGTCAGGTATGGGCATATGAGTTGACCTGGTCTAGAAAATGTTAGTAGAAGTTACTTGCATTCCATCAAAGTAGAAGCTTTAGTCAGGCACTGGCTCATGCCTGTAATCCTAGCCACTCAGGTATCTGAAGTCTGAAGATTGTGGTTCAAAGCCAGCTCAGGCAGGAAAGTCTGTGAGACTGTTATCTCCAATAAACCACTCAGAAAACTGGAAATGGTGCTGGGGCTCAAGTGGTAGAGGGCTAGCCTTGAGCTGAAGAGCTGAGGGACAGCGCCCAGGCCCAGAGTTCAAGCCCCACAACTGACAAAAAAAAAAGTCAGGGCATGATTCACCTTTCCTTCCTCTCCTTGGAGGTGATCATGTTAAGATAATTTTTTGGTTTGGGTACTAGTCCTAGTGCTTGAACTCAAGGCCTTGGCACTAGCCCTGAGCTTTTATGCTCAAGGCTAATACTCTACCACTTGAGCCATAGCTCCACTTGCAGAGATAAAAGTCTCATGGATTTTGTTGCCCAGGCTGGGTTTGAACCTCAATCCTCAGATCTCAGCCTCTTGAGTAGCTAGGATTACAGGCATAAGCCACTGGCACCTGGCTAAGATGATGTTTTAATGGGAATTATCTACATTCAGATAGACTCTCCATCCACCTGGATCCTTGAGTGATGACTATGAAAAGACCCTTTTCCTCCCAACCTACCAAAACATTCAGTGTAAGCAAGATATCAACCTTTATTTTGTTGTAAGCTGCTGAGATTTTGGAATTGTTGCCATAGTATAAGCAGGTTCATCCTAACCCAAACACTAGGCTTATACTCCCGTAACAAACAACCCTAAGATCCTAGTAGTTTAGCAAACAAATTTCATGTCCACACAAAGTTTATTGCAAGTAAATGAAGAAAGGAAGAAGTGTGTTCTGCTACATGGAGTCACTCAGGGACTTGGGCAAATGGAGTCTCTACCACCTGGAACATTGCTACTAGAAATTCCAGCAAGGGTTGAGAAAGGACAGAAATTCCTGTAGGAGCTTCACTTGCCTCAATGTAAAAGTGGCCACATTACTTCTCCATCTATTTCATTGGCCACAGCTAGTCACATGGCTGCCTAATTGCAATGGGCTGTGAAATAAAATCTCTCCTATGTTTGGAAAACAGAGAAAACTGGTAATTGATGACAACTGATAAGATGCCCTATACCTGGCTTCAAAATCCTGGCAAGTAGTGAAGATTTGGGGGGCATAGTAAGCATGGGTAAAGGTGAGGAAAACTTCTGAGAAGCAGAAGAATGGCCCATGAAGTATCAGAGGGGGGGCCCTATAGGGATATAAGCAGGGCAGGAAGGCTGACTTAAAGTATCACTAAACTAGCAGTCTAATGTTGTACAGACAGATATACTGGGGGCCAACAGGGAAAGGTTGTTGTGTTAACTCAGGCCTGTAGTAACAAGGACCTGGCATATCATTACTCTGTGTGTGTGTGTGTGTGTGTGTGTGTGTGTGTGTGTGTGTGTGTGTGTGTGTGTGTGTGTGTGTGTGTGTGTGTGTGTGTGTGTGTGTGTGTGTGTGTGTGTGTGTGTGTGCCAGTCCTGGGGCTTGAACTCAAGGCCATAGGTGTGATTCCTGAGCTTCTTTTGCTCTAGGCTAGCATTCTACCACTTGAGCTTCAGTTCCACTTCCAGCTTTTTCCTTTTTTTTGGTAGATAATAGTCTCACTGTCTTTCCTATCCAGGCTGGCTTCAAACCACAATCCTCAGATCTCAGCCTCCTGAGTAACTAGGATTACATGTATAAGCCACTGATGCCCAGCTATCCTTTTCTTTTTAATCCCTTCCTGTATCTTACTATCCTTAAACTTGGGAGGGTATCAAGTCTACCATCTTGGGCCATAGGGAGAAAGGTGCCAACCTTTGAAAGTCAGAGCTGTGAACTTGAACTTGGAGGACCCTGGCCCCTAAGCATGTCCTGGAGCAGAGCAGTCTTTCCAGCTCTGGAGTGCAGCCAAAGCTCATCTTCTCAGATACAGCCCCCAAGAAGGAACAATTGGCCTACTAAAGCCCTCTCTCAGATTTACCCAGAAAGCCCAGGCCTCTCTCTCTGAGGGCAGGAGTTTGCCATCTTCAGTCCATTCATAGGAGAGGAGTAAGCTCCACATGGCCCTGGAGAGAGCTTAGAAAGAAGGTGCCCCGAGTGGCCTTTCAGAACTGCCTATGGGACACAGCTTGATGCTGGCATGGCTGGCAGGAAGACAGGATCTGATCTCAGTTGTGCATAGCTAACAAGCGGTGACTTCACATTGGCCAGGAGACCATATGAGTGTTTCAAGGACAACGTGTGGCGGGATATCTGGAGGTGAAAATCATGAGCAAGTAGCACCGCCTTATGATTTCTAGAAGCAAAAGGCAAACTGTTATGAGACTGGTTCTATCCCTCTTGTGACAGGAAGTCCCTCTTCTGTCACAACAGCCCCTGACTGCCGGCCCTAAAGGTTTCCACAACACCTTTCCTGTTAACTCATTCAGGATGTCCTATCTTCGGCTTGGTTCTAGGGCCATCTTTTGGGTAGGTGGCCTATACCCCAGCTCCTCTCATGACCCTGTCATGAACTCTAGGGGAGCAGAGACCCTGTCTTCCTCTCTTTTGTAACCCCCATTCCCCAATATTATAACTTGCACACAGCACAGGCTTTCAAAACATTTCTGATTCATCACTACTGAATACAATCTGGGTGTCTTGTGATTTAAGAGGAAGGGGTTTCAAAGAAGTTATTTGTGCCACTCCCCCAATGGCAGGCTAAGATACCAAGGCCATGCCTATTGCTACCAACTCCCACCCTGCCCCAAGTTTTCACCACCCGCCTCGAGAAAAGGGAGTGATATAAGTTTTCCAATGACAAGCCAAAATTTCGCCTGTCGCAGTTTATAACTACTCCATCTGCTCTGAACGTCAGGGTGACAGCCCAGCTGCTCAGCACCACCTACAACCTGGGCTGACATTCAGCTGAAATGCACGGCTCCAACAGCTGCACCGGTTGTTAAAATATTGAAATGCTTCTGTCATCAGATAGTAAATAGCCACAGCCACAGGCCCCCTGAGTGTCTCCACCTGCCATGCTGGCCACCCTTAGCCACTCCCTTGGGACCTCCCAGACTCCCATTGCAGAACACAGGGAACCTCCAGGCCCCGGATCTCAGAGGCTGTTCTAAACAATCCGTGCCATATGTGAGTGTCTCCCAGTTGGGACACCTTCAACCTTTCTCTTCCTCCAGCTGAGGGGCAGTGTGACTCCAGTGACTTGTCCCCTCCCCTCAGGCAGCCATACACAAGGACGGGGGTCTGCTGGCAGATGTGTAAGCTAGATGTTGGGGGTAGGCCATGCCAGCCATTTACCCTGAGAGGGGATGCAAAGCCATTCACCAAGAGACTATTAGGAATCAGGTGCCCAGAGAAGGGACAGATCACCAAAGCCTGAAACCCAGAGAGATCAAGTTCCAAGACAAGTTTGAGGTCAAAACCAACCAGGCAAGAAGCAAGTTCTTCTGGGTTGTGGGCTCCTGTTCCTCCAACCTGGACACACCAGAGTAAAAGGGTGGCATCAATCCCAGAAGCTGACTAAAGACCCACAGGAAGTCCCAAGAGAGACTGAAAGCTGCCTTCAAGTGCTACTGAGAGGAATGGCAAGTGGGTGTCTGAGAGCAGACAGGAAAGAACAGAAAAGAGGGAAGCTTTTGAAATTTGGCTCTCATACTCTTCCCAACTGCCTGAGTCCTTGAGACTGTCATTTCCTGCTGGAAAGCAGTGGCAAGAACCACAGGACTAGTGTCTAGGTACAACTGGGCAACACCAACCTGCTAAGAGAGGAGCCGGGCAAAGCAGCAGCTCCTAGGCACAAATCCTTTCCTTCCCTCCAAGGCTTACTGGCCAGAACTTAGGAAGGTAGCTCCTCCTCTGCCTCTAATGACTAAGGATCCCAGGGTTATCTCCTAGCCACAAAATCCTGCTGAGGTAGCCACAAACTGCAGTGAGGGGCACTTGTTGAGTGGCTCTAAAGATTGTCCTTGAACTCTCTAGGGCACATCTACTGAGACCTGGCCTCGCACCTCCCCTTCCTACATTCTACAGGATCAGCAGGTGACTATCCACCTCACCCCATCACACATGATTCCCCCACCAGAGCCCAACAATGAGGTCCTGTGGAGAACATCCATCCCAAAAGGAAGCCCACAAACGACATCAGAACTAGCTAAAGTGTACAGAAAGGACTAAACAGAAGGACTTAGCATCACAAAACAGCATGAGAAATATACCAAGAGAACAGAAGGTAGTAGCAACAAGAAAGAACAGAGAATCATAAGAAATTATCAAATGAAAAACACATATCTAATATATCACAATAAATAACAACATGTACCACTCTGGAATAAATATATCAAGTATTATCAGCCCCTTTTCCACAAGCAGCTTCCTTTCCTCAATCTCAGTGTTTTCCAGCGACAGCACCCTGGTGGTAATTTGTAACTCTACCCCTTTGCTGACATTGATTGGTCCAGGGCTGGACACTCAACCAGGAAGATCCTCCTTAGAATTTGGGGACCAGACGTGGAGAAAAATAAGTGAATCTCTGCATGGCCAGAGCTGTGAGGTCTAAGACTTTGGAAGTAAACTAATCTCCATGACAGAAGAGAATAAGGAGCAAGGAAAGGACATAGAGAATAGAAATTCCCAGATTCCCAGTGTCTGGAGCCTGCCCTGAGTTCTAGGAAGTGCCTGTTGGTTGATTAAACAATGGGAGAGCTCCAGTGTCATTTTCCTTTAAGCTACTTTGAGTTTTGTTCTCTGCAACATGAAAGAATGTCTACAAAACAAATATCAGATGTTATCACAACTGCTTATTTAGTTGGCTATCTTCCCCAGCCACTGGTGGTGAGCTCCCTTCCCTGGCTTCTTTCTTGTGAAATGAGGGCTCCACGCCCAGTGTTCAACTTGTGGTATGTGATTAGCAAGCCTGTAGGGAATGGGAGAGGGGGAGGCTCATAGCTGCAGAATATACAGAGATACAAACTGACCATTTAATCTCTCCAGAGGCTTCCAGAATCCTCTGTGGATCCAAACCAACAGCTCCTATGTCACTTCTTGTAGCCTCGGGGTGGATAGAGGGAAGGACTAGGTATATGCTCTGGGACTGTTCACTTTGGTGCTTTAGGAATCCAAAAGACATCAGTTAGTTTGAGTAACCTTAGGCAGCTTTGGGCCTGGCACAGGGGCTCCATTAAGTCATATCCCTGCCAGGACCTGGCCAACCCTGCCACAGGCTCTCTGCTGCTCTTTATTTCCAGATCTTGATGATGGAGACTTACGTCACAGAAACTCACTGCCATGTGGCTCCAAGACATTTTCAGAGGAAATAAGATCCTATCCCAGCAGACCAGAGTACAGACATTTGAAGAGTCAAGACATCCACCCTGTTTCAATCACCTTACAAATGTATCTGGCATCCTTTAGAAATGTCAGCTCCTGATCAGGAGTGTAAGAGAAGATTTTGTCCCTGCTCCTCAGGGATAGAAGAGCCTGGAAACACCAGCCCTTTTGCCTTTGGAGAGAGAGGGGTTTCCCAGCCCTGCTCCACAAAGCACAGCCCAGCACAGGTTAGGTTGCAAGGTTTGAATTAAGTGTAACTTCTCAGTCTCACAGCCCCAATTTCTGCCTCCACTTTCTCTTTTCTCCCTATGCTGAGATTCAAACCCAAGGCCTTACACATGTGTTAGGCAAATGCTCTGTACCTCCAGCTCTTTTGGTTTTCTCATCTAGCAGTTTCTGGAAGTCATGGAGATCTGGTACTCCCGTTCCTTGTTTATTTTCCTCTTTTTTTTATTTCATTATTGTACACGTAAGGGTATTTTATGTTAATTTTTTAAATACGTATTATTATATCAGCATGGAACTTATTTTTATTTATACAATGACAAATACCTCCCTCTGTCTCTGTTCCCAGTCTACACAGTATCCCTCACCCCCACACATCTACTACAGGCAGTTTCTTGTTTCTCTTTGTGGAGTTAATTTATGCCAATACAAGTACACACGTTCTTATTTCTCTCCCCTTTTGACATAAAAGGTACCATATTATACATACACTGCTGGACACCTAGCTTTCCTCACTTACCAATCTACTTGCAGGGTTTTATCCAACATAGAGATTCTCCATTCCACTTCCAGCCACAGATTATTCTACTCTAGATGGCACGGTTTATTTAGCTCATCTCTCCTGATGGCCATTTCAGTTGCTGTTTCTGCCACCACAATAAGTAACCATGTACAAATGTCACTTCACACCTGTGGAGGACTGGTTGCACTTGATGGTTGGTGCTAAGTCTTTACCTCTCCCTTGTCCTTTGACCCCTGCTTTGGCTGCTGCTCTCTCTAAAGAGGCAGTGTCCTTCTGTGACCAACCATCACATAACTTGCTTAGGAGAGGATGCAAACCCCATCTTTCCAAAGCACTTCAAGTTCCCATTTCCTCTTGTGTTTGCAAGTGTCATGAATCATGCTCAGACCAGCCCAAGAACAAGCTAACCTGCTGGGGAGGATGTTGGCAGGTGGGAAATGAGCTGCATAGCCCAGCGGAAGCTGTTCTAGGTAAGCCAGCCCCTGGCTGATCCACCTGCTGACCACAGACACACAAGAGAAAGTGGCTAAAATTAACTTTGTCTAACTGAAGTCAGCAGAACAACTAATAAGAAATCATAGGCACCAAGATTTGGAATGATTAGTTATGCAGCAATAACTAACTGATACAAGGCACAATTTGCCTGCAAGTAGAATGAATTTCCAGAAAAGGAATCGCTGATCAAAGAATACACACTTTTTGTGTGTACCTGTGTCAGTACTGGGGCTTGAATTCAGGCCTTTGTGCTCTCACTTGGCTTTTTCTATTCAAAGCTAGTGCTGTTCCACTTGAGCCACACTTCCACTTCCTCTTTTTTGCTGGTTAGTTGGAAATAAAAAATCTCACAGACTTTTCTGCCCAGGCTAGGTTTGAACTTCAATTTTCAGGTCTCAGCCTCTTGAGTAGCTAGTATCACAGGTGGGATACAGTGCATACAAGATTATGCACTTTCGAAATTTTAATAGATATTGGCAATTTATTCACAGAAGAGTTGGACTAGCACATACTCTTACAGACAATGTATGAAAGCACCCATTTGTAGATAGCTTCACTACTGAAGTATGTTGACAGGTTTTCAGACTTCTGGTAGTCTGCTAGGTGAAAAAAGAAAGTAGAGCATGAGTAGAAAATAAGTTCTGCTCAAAAAAATCAGCTACTCTATATACAAGCATGTACAGCATAAGGATATATTGGATATGGTCCCAAAGATTCTAATGAAGCTGAAAGATTTCTATGGCCTGATGATTTGTATTCATCACAAGGTCATAACATATTGCATTAGTCATGTGTTTGTGTTGCTGATATAAACAAAATCTACTGCACTGATATACAATTACATACAGTACATAATACTTGATAATGATAATAAGCAACTCTTTTACTAGTTTATATACTTAGTACACCGTACATTTTAATCATTATTTTAGTATGGACTCATACTTATTTTAAAAAGTGGTCTGTAAGACAGCCTCCTACATCTTGTGCTTACAGCTTTAATTACATCCAGTTGACCATCTAACCTGGATCATCTGATGTTCAAACAATGATGTAATCTCTTAACAACATGTTTTCTTAGAACATGTCCCCATTGTTAAGTGACACATAACTATTTTGAACTCTTTTCCTGGTTCATCTCTCTGGGTTGACATTCCAGAATATTCAAGGGAAAAAATATGACACAGTACTCAAGGAATGTTTTAGAGATGACTCTTGTCCAACCTTTTTATACATCTACCCATAGTCCCTGCTTAAGGGGTAGCTATGAATTCCTCATGATCCAACCTCCTCCCTGGCCACTGCTGATAGGCCTTGGCAACATATCTCATCTAGAGTGGAGCCAGTCCTTAACCAAGAATGAACCAATTAGATTCATTTCTGAGATTTTGGACTCAGGACAAAAATCAGAGAATCATGGGCCCAGGAGCTGTCAGACCATTTTCCAGAATTGGTGCTGCAGTTGAACTGAGCCATGTATGATCAGACAAATGTACCAAAGAGGGACCAGTGAGTGGGCCTAGCAGAAACTGAACAGTCACCACAAGGAGACACAACAATGTGCCCCAAACAAGGGAGAGATTCACAAACATCAGCCATACTCCTAGGCTCACACTAAAGGCTCAGTCCCTTACCTTCATGGTCCGGAAACATTTTTCCTGCAATTAGATTTTATAAGGGACCTTCGTATCTTTTTTCTAAGCCTCCTTTTCCCTTGAGATATTTCAAGTTGAGTCTGATTCTTAGTATCGAGACTGTCTTAAGATAACATTTTCATATCAACTGGAAAAGAAAATAAAACATTTTTATTCTGCTTTCAAGAGTTTTGTGGTTGCTCTGGGAGTGTGGCTCAGTAGAAGAGCACTTGTCTATAGTCAAAGCTCTGAATTCCATCTCTAGCACCATCAAAAAAGAAGGCAGAAAAAAAGAAGAAAGGAAGGAAGGAAGGAAGGAAGGAAGGAAGGAAGGAAGGAAGGAAGGAAGGAAGGAAGGAAGGAAGGAAGGAAGGAAGGGGAAAACAGGAACAGAGGATCATACCTATAATCCCAGTCATTCAGGAGGCTGGGATTGGGAGAATAGCAGTTCAATAGCAACTCTGGTTAAAAAACAAAAAGTTTGAAGCCGGGCACTGGTGGCTCACGCCTGTAATCCTAGCTACTCAGGAAGCTGAGATCTGAGGATGGCAGTTCAAAGCCAGCCCGGGCAGGAGAGACCGTGAGACTCCTATCTCCAATAAACCACCAGAAAACCGGAAGTGGCGCTGTAGCTCAAGTGGTAGAGCGCTCGCCTTGAACTGAAGAGCTGAGGGACAGCACCCAGGCCCAGAGTTCAAGCCCCACGGCCGACCAAAAAAAAAAAAGTTTGAAAGATTCCATCTCAGCTAATGGTTGTGGGGTGGTAGTATGTGCTGTCATTGTAGCTACAAAGGGAAATGAAAAAGGAGGATCACAGTCCAGGTCATAAGTGTGAGACTCTACCCCAAAACAACTAAAGTGATGGCGGGCTGGGCTATGACTCAAGTAGAATGTCTGCCTACAGACTCAAGGCCCTGAGTTCAAACCATAATACCATAAAAAAAAAGTGTTGTGGTTGCCATCATCTGTGTTTATAGCTAATGAATGTAAGAAAGGAGAATTGGGGGCTTACCCAAAGTCACTCTTAGGCTGACCACAGAGGGCAGAGCTCCGCTGCCAGCTGCAAATATCTGCTGCCACACGGATATTCCTCTTCCCCACCTTTCTGTCTGCAGGCCAAGGCATTATATAAGCTCATACTAAATCACTAGCTGAGGCTCCAAGTGCTGACCGGTTCCCGGGAGAGAGTGATCAATACAACCTAGTGTAGTCATCAGGCTGCCCAGCCCCAAATGACCTGGTTGGCTCCTGCCATCCCCTCCCCCCATGCTCAAGGCTGCCTCCCAATCACTGGGGCCTATTTCTGCATATAAATGCCCTTCCCTGAAGGAAGGCCATTAAACTAAAGGAAAGTTACAGTGCTGGCCCCCAAATGAGACACATTTGGTCTGCAGGGCCATTCACATGTGTCTTACAGAGACCTGGCCATTTCTGCAGCCATGAATTCCATACAGGGAAGTACAAATAGAAAAAGGAAAGTCTTGAATAAAATGGTTCCATCCCTCTCATCCAGGCAACCAGGCAGCCCTCTTCCCACATCTCAAGTGGCTTCAGGTTTCTCCCTAAAATAGAATCCTTCCAGGGGACAGGTGAAAGCCACAGGGGTGGCTTCCCGCAAGGTCTCCATGCTCAGGAACACATACTCAGATCTCTCCTGTCCAGGTAAACAGGTCCCTTGAAGGACTCTTGCTTTGACCCAATCTATCACAAGCATCCATTAGGTGTGAGACATCTTGCAGGGCATTGCCTGGATTCTAGAAGCTTCCCTTTACATTGACTACATTTGGGGAGAGGGAAACAGAAACGAACCCTGCCAAGCAGAAGGAGACTGCACAGCTTCCCCTCCCCCTCCCTCTGCCTCCCTCCCCCTCCCCCTCCGCCTCCCCCTCCCCTCCCCCTCCCAGACACTCACTTTTTATCTCTTGCCAATTACAGTTTCAAGCATTTAGGGTGTTGCTGTTTTAGTTTTAAAATTTGTTAGGCTCAATTTATGCCACTTAGTAAAACCTCTATTCCAAATGAAGCCAAATGAGAACTAAAACACAGCGAGCAATAAAATGCAGGCGTTTCATTTGGGCCGGGTTGGCTTTTTGATTGTTTGTATAAATGAAGCTGAGAGGAGGATTTGGGAGCCTGGGTTGGCCCTGGCTAGATGAGGGGAGCAGCAGGGTGAGGGGAGCAATTTCCTGGTGTGCCTCTGGAGGTCTGGCTGCTCAGGTCTGGGAGAGCAGATTCACGTGCAGCTGGGTGATCACCAAGCATCTAAAGCAAGTCACTGTAGCCTCTGGCAATGCCCTTGCTGACCTTCAACTGAGGGTGGGAGCCACCTGGCCTCCCAATAGCCACAGGGGCCAATGCTTCCTGCTTCTCGGCCTCCAGCACCCTCCAGGGCCCTGCTTCAGCTGGAGGCAGCCACCTACCACCACTGCACCAAGGATAATAAATACATGTTGAACTGAACCAGCTGTAACCTGTAACCTAAAAATATGCCCCACCCCCAGTGACCATCACCCAGCCCTGACTTCAGCGGGTCCATCAGAGTAAAGGCAGGGCAGAAAGGAGGAAAAGAGAAAGAGAGAGAAAGAGGAGAAGGTGAAGGAGGAGAGAAAGAAGAAGAGAAGGAGGAGCAGGAGGAGGAGGAAGAAGGAGAAGGAAGGAGGAGGAAGAGGAGGAGGTGAGAAAGAGGAGAAGGAGGAGGAAGAAGAAGACAAGGAGGGAGAGAGAAGAGGAGGCGAGAGAAAGAAGTGGAGGAAGAGGAGAAGGAAGAGGAAGAGAAGGAGAAAGAAAGAGGAGAAGGAGGTGAAAGAAAGAGGAGGAGGAGGAGGAAGAGATGAGAGAGAAAGAGGAGGCGGAAGAGGAAGAGAAGGAGAAGGAAAGGGAAGAAGGAGGCAAAAGAGAAAGAGAAGGAGGAGGAGAGAGAAGAGGAAGAGGCGAGAGAGAAAAAGGAGGAGGAAGAGGAGAGATAGTGAGCAACTAATTAGGCTTCTAATGTTAGGGTGATGGCTACCATACAGGTCAGAGAAGTTCCTTGCTCTTGAGCCCAGGATCTGAGCTGTGAGCTAGGCTTCCTTGGGGTCCTAGGGAAGTGGTGTCTGGACCTCCCAGACTGGCCCAGTCTGTGCCAGGAGAAGAGGACAGAGAATACCAGGAGATCACAATGTCTGAGAGGGGAGACTAAGGCAGCAGTGATGGTCACACTAATAAGACAGTGACTAAGGGCTGCAGTGCAGCTTGCCAAGTGATTTGGCTTGTCCTCACACCAACAATAAAGACCCAGTATCTGGCAGGAGATGAGGATTCTGTGTGCAGAGGGACACCATACAACAGGGAGATGCCCTTCAGAGATCCAGGGATAAGACTTTGGGCTTCAGCAAGGGTGTTGTGGGGAGGAAGGGCAGGATGAAATGGAGTAGAATGAAATTCTTGTGGAAAGCCAGGGTTGGGAATGGGGATTACCCTAATGAAGGAGTCTATTATGTTTGGTATAATGTCTCAAAGCAAGTGGAAATAAAGTACAATCAGTGATGGAAAGTTCTGGGAAAAATATAAGGGAAACTGAACCCCCCCCCCCCCAGCAACCATAATCAAATGGCATCTGGCATCCAGCTGGTTCTTAGGATGAAATCCATGACCCAAAGTCCTAAGTTACCCTGAAAACGGACACTCAGGTTTTGGGGGGTAAAGGGAATTTGTCAGGCCTCAATTGTCCCTAAAAGGGAAGAGGGAAGAAGACAGAACTGGGTAGAGTAGAACATCTAAAAACATCCAGTGCAGTGTCCTGCCTTATACCAAAATGGCATGTCTTTTTAACAGCCCTCTATGCAAGCTCAGACACTGGCTATTCACTGCAAGAGAATGTGACTTGGGGCAACTGAGGTTGACCTTGAAGGCCTGACAATTGGAGGCTGTCTGTGAATGGCAAGGCCCTTGGCTGGAGACTCAGGCTTGTTCCAAGGAGCACAGCCTCCACATCCTCTCCCTTGATTGTACTTTCTAGGCTTGTAGCACATCTGGACAGATACAGGTCTTCTTTTCCTCTGTTGCTGATGTGTTGGAACCCAGCCTGACCCAAGCCCAACCCAGTGATTTGGATTTGTTCAATTATTCAAGGCATTGAGATGAGAATTCTAGTTTGAGTTCTCTCTAGTGTCTTCTTCCTCTACTTTGATGCAGGCCCAGTAGCCGCAGCCTCCACAGCTTGCAACTACAGTTTGTCACTGCAGGTGGCCTGGTGCTTATGGCTTATTTGGGAGTTGGCCTTGCTTCTGCAGCAATGGTCATTAGCCTTTATTGTGTAGCCCACCAGGACATTGGTCAGTGCAGGACCAGCCTGGGACAAGCTTAGCTGCAGTAAAATGGATCAAACCAATCAGGAGACATGAAAACAAGCCACTACTTGGTCAATTCACTGTGGCAAATATAGTCCCCACCAACTTCCAGCTCAGTTCCCCCCTTCCTCCCAAGCCTTGCCAGTGTCTAGCTATTACTTTTTCAAGGCCATGTAGCTTCACTTCTAATGAATCCACCATCCTCATTCCACTTTTGAGCCTAGTTGGCATAATGGACAAATTTTTCAGATACCGGCCAACTTCCCATTGTTCCAAGGCTTCTCAGAGGCCCGATTTCTCTCTCTGGACTAATTTTAAGGGTCCCTGAAAGAGAAGCCCAACAGGTCTGGGGCAATATGGGGTCATGCTAAACACTGTGGACAACTCTCAATCCTCATTTTCCCTCTGATGTCTGTCCTAACCTTCCTGTTTGATAGCTCTCAGAGCCCAGCCAGGATAGCTACTTCCCCTGGCACAAATCATGTCTCAAAAAGACCAATGCAGCTGGAAATGCTTCAGCTTACTTGGTAATGGGAAAGAATGCATGGAATACTTCTTCTAGTCTGAACTGGAAGAGGCAAGGGGAGAAATTGAGGGTGGGGGCACACCCAAGGACCCAAGGGAGTATGCAAATAAACAGGAATATAAGAAAGAAGGCTTGCTTCGTGCTGCCCAGCCCACTCTTGCTTGTGACTTAGGTCAGCAAGAAGCCACAGGGGGTGACATTCTGCAAGAGACCTCCTATAGGCCTACTTAACCCCCATTACATCCATTCCCTAATATACTTTTCACCTTGGGTAAATAGTGCAAATTTGAATTTTTACTCACTGATCAAATATTTACCCTGTGAGCTGCCAGTCTGGCTTGTGCTTGCTTCCTACAATTCTCCACGTTTGTATTCAATGAATTAGCATTTTATTGTTGGCCCGCTGAAAGGTGATAGAAGACAGACCAGAAGGAAGCCCAAGAGATTCTGCATGAGGCCTAAGGGGTTCCATTTAGTCTTGTGTCTTACTACAGATGACAGGTCTCCCAAATAACTCAGCAAGTATTTTTAAATATTGTGTGGAAGATAATTGCTTCTAAAGGAAAATAACAACTTTCTCTACTTATCCTCACAACATATACCTTCAGAATCTGTTATCTGGGGGAGTAGGTTCCACACATACCATTGTGTGTGTGTGTGTGTGTGTGTGTGTGTGTGTGTGTGTTGCCAGTACTGGGCCTTGAACTCTGGGCCCAGGTGCTGTCCCTGATTTTTGCTGAAGATTAGTGCTCTACCATATGAGCCACAGCTCCATTTCAGGCTTTTTGTGGTTAATTGGAGATAAGAGTCTCAAGGCCTTTCCTGCCTGATCTCAGCCTCCTGAGTAGCTAGAATTACAGGTATGAGCCATGGATGCTCTGCCTATCATTGTGTTTTGACATATGAACTTCAGCACCTATCTGAGCCTCAGTTTCCTTCTTAGTATAACAGGCACAATAATATGGAGCCCATCAGAAGGCTGTTGCCAGCTTCAAAGAAATGTTCATGTAAAGCACTAAATGTAGGAAATGTCTAGGAATAGAAACTAGGGCATTGTAAAAACAACCCCCAAATTCTTTGATACTCCTCTCGATAAAAATTGAGAAGTCTACGGCCCTTTCTCTTGAGTCAAGTGGGCTCATGACTGCTTCATCCCAGTCAGTATGTCCTGCATGATACACTGTGACCTTGTCAATGCTGAGGTGGGCTGAGAAAAAGGTCATGCAGCTTTCACACCTGTTTCTCGTGGTGTATTTGATATAAGGGAAATTAGGCAACTGATCATTCCCACAAGGGTACCATGTGAGTAAAACCATCTTGGACCCTTCAGACCTTGCCCACCCACCGCTGGGGATGTTGAGGAAGCAAGAAAACCTCCCAGGGACTGGGAATATGGCTTAGTGGTAGAGTGCTTGCTTAGCATGCATGAAGCCCTGGGGTTCAATTCCTCAGTACCACATAAACGGATAAAGCTGGAAGTAGCACTGTGGCTCAAAGTGGTAAAATACAAGCCTTGAGCAAAAAGAGCTTAGGGACAGTGCCCAGACCCTGAGTTTAAGCGCCCCACGACCTATGAAGAAGAAGAAAAGAAGGAGGAGGAGAAGGAGGAGGAGGAGGAGTCATTGTCGTCATTATACTGGGGTTCCAACCCCAAGTGAAAGGATTCATCGCAAGTTCCTAATCATCCAAGCAATAAAGTAGAAAACCACAACTAATTTCTTCTTGACTTTCGAATACTGGTTGACTTTGTCCTCAACACAAGTTGTCTTTCCCATTTCTCCAAAACTGGAAAGAAAAATAGAAGCTGCCCTGCCCAGAAACTTTGCTGCCCGGAATGAGTTTGGTGTGGCCCTGAGGGGGCATGATAAGCATACCAGTGGTGGCCTGCCATGGATCTTCAAAATCAGGGAGCACCCCACACCTGGAAAACAGGTTGCTGGCTGCCCAGAGCTTTCCAAGTCTGGATCCCGTTTACACTTGCCGGAGCACAGCCTTCTAATTCCAGCCGCTCGGGAAAAGGCACGTAGGTCTTTCGTGACGTCAAATCACTCTTTCAACTGAGCATAATTTCTTTCAATGATGGGCTTGGAGGGGTTTCAGCGACAGTGGGGATTTTTTTTCCTTTTTAATGAATCATAAACATGCAGATCAGATTTAGTGTTATGACTGTGGTGCGCAGAGCGTCACTGTTAATTCTTGCTAAGCACTGACAGCAGGATCAACCCCCAAACAGCACAGGCAAATACACCATTCCAGCCCCAGGGGTGTGGAGACTGCATAATTACAGGCAAAGCTCGGCAGTCATTATCATCACCAGACCATCCCGCCTGGGCATGGCACAACCCCCCTCACCCCCTTTTCCTCTCTTCCCCTCCAGCCGGAGAGCCACCCCCCTCCCCAGGTATGACTCCCAGCTTCTGTTCCCTCCTTCTCCTATCTTTCCAGGAGAAGGGGAAGTTCTGCCCCTTTAAACTGGACAGAATAGAATTGGGTTGGAGTGTTCACTGCCCTGTCCCAAAGGCTAGAGCCTGCAAAGAGTGAGCTGGAAGGGCAGGGGTGGAAGGCTGTGCAGAATACACGCCAGATTTTGCTAAATGCCGAACAGCTGAACAAGTCCCCAGGGCTGAGGATCACTCCGTGTCTCTCATCAAAGGCAGAGAGTGGGGGCTGGAAGTCAAAGTTCTGGGCCAGGTGCCCGGTCACCGTGTATGCCCCAGGATTTCCCAGGAGGGGGTGGAAGCCACCACTCAGTTGTTTGTGCAGTTATCAATAAAGGTCTTACAAAAATCACGTCTGGGTTTCTCTATCACCTTTCCAACTAAAGACTGAAAGGAAAACCAAACTCCCAGGGTCTGTTGAATTCTGCTGGGCTCTCCTCCTTCTCAGCCTATGAATACTTAATAAATGCAAACCACATGCAAACCTCTGAGTTGGAGCAGAAAGTGCAAAGGATAGAAAATAGCAGCTAGGGCTGGATACTGGCCACTCACGCCTAGCTACTAAGGAGGCTGAGATCTGAGGATTACGGTTCAAAGCCAGCCTGGGCAGGAAAGTCTGTGAGATTCTTATCTCCAATGAACCACCAGAAAACCAGAAGTGGAACTGTGGGTCAAGTGGTAGAGCACCTGCCTTGAGTAAAAAAAGCTAAGAGAAAGAGCTTAGACCCTGAATTCAAGCTCCAGTACCAGCACAAGAAAGAAAAGAAAGAAAAAGAAAGAAAAAGAAAGAAAGGAAGGAAGGAAGGAAGGAAGAAGGAAGGAAGAAGGAAGGAAGGAAGGAAGGAAGGAAGGAAGGAAGGAAGGAAGGAGGAAGAAGAGGAGAAAGGGAGGGATGGAGGAAGGAAGGAAGGAAGGAAAGAAGGAAGGAAGGAAGGAAGGATGCCTTGGAGCCAGAGGATATAGATCTTCCAACATACCACTTTTTGCCCACCTACTAGTACTTAGTTCTTAGACACTTGGTCCTCCCACTCAGTCCTCCAACCATACCACTATGAAAGTGTTGCCACTTCCTGCCTGAAAGATGAGTAAACTTAGGCTCAATTGTAGCATACAGCTCATAGGCACTGTTCTAACTTGGAAGCCATCCTCTTTATATCAGTGGTCCTCACTTGGGGACCACTGATATAAGCTCTAGGGAGCTTCTAGAAACTTACCCCCATATCCAGGTCACAGCCCAGGCCATGAAAATCTAGATTTCTAAGGCTAGGGCAGAGACATCAGCACATTCTAAAGTCCCCAAGTTGCTTCCAGTGTAAGGGCAAGGTTGAGGACCAGCATATTATATCACTGTAGTAATATTTCTTTCCTTCTATCTTCCCTTTCTCCCTGTGAAGTATCAGGCCAGTGAATCTTCAATGAATGACCTTCACTCCTTTTGCTGCACTGCCTCTTAGGCTCAGGGGTAACAGGATTGGGAGAGAAGTGTGCCCACAATCACCCAGTCTGGCAAAGGGAGGCTTACAAGAGGGGCCAGTGTGGAGGCAGATGTCAAGGTACATTCTAGAATGCTGAAGGATCCCAGATAACTTCTGAATGCAGACTCCAGAAAGGACAAAATTCAATGATGACTGCTCCAGGAAGGGAATTTTTTTTTTTTTTTTTTTTTTTTTAGCACTAAAGGGCTTTCATTTCTCCAAGGGGAAAAGCTCTACACCAACTAACACCTGAGCTCAGCCTGGAGTCCACAAGGTCACCCGTATTCAAGGAGGTATCCTGGGGTGATACTTGGGGCACAAAAATCACTGGCTTAGGCTTATATTGACCCAAAGAGTCCCCAACTCCATTGCCAAGTACAGAAAACGAATTGGAGCTCCCTGCTCCAGATTCTAGAACCTTCCCTCCATCCTGGAGCCAGTGGACAGCACTGTAAATCAATTGTTTTCCAACTGAAAAAAAAAAAATGTTGTGACACCCATGCTTCTTGCGTATTGCATTCAAAAGAATGTGTTAAGTGAGATACAGTGCATTTTCATGGGCAACTGCTAGAAATGTTTTATCTTGAAGACATAACAGGTAGGGAACACATTACCCTCAGTTTAACCAGCTTCAAAGGAAAACAGGTTCTTTTAAGGAAATAAATTGTCAAGAAGAGAAAAGCTCACCCCTTGTAAACAAAACTTAGAAACAAAAGTGTACCTTTTTTAAAATGAATCCAGACTAAACCACATTCCACAGTTCACCATCCCTCAGACAAAGCTGACAGCATTGATGAGATGAGATTTTAGTTGCCCACGCACAAATATGAAAGGCATGGAGCCTTTCACGACCTGGTCACAGCCCTCATCCTCTGTGTGTGTGTGTGTGTGTGTGTGTGTGTGTGTGTGTGTGTGTGTGTGTGTGTGTGTATTCCTGAGGTGAGGGCCTGGTCAATGTCCCTTAGCTTTTTAGCTCCAGGCTGGCACTCTACCACTTGAGCCACAGCTCCACTCTCAGCTTTTTAGTGGTAAATTGGAGGCAAGAGTCTCATAAGATTATAGAAGTGAGTCACCAGCACCTGGCTCTCTCAACCTCTTGAAGCTCTGTTTTCTGGTTTGTTTCATCTCTCCTTTCACTTCAGTGCTGAGGATACATAACCTTTCCTCCTGCCTTCCGTATTCTAGGGGGGCTCCTTCTGGCTACACCCAAACTTGAACTCCTTCACTTTCCCCAACTTGTTTCTCTTCCTGTCCATTCCTTTACTTATAGTGAAGATCATGATGGAATTTTCTTTTCTTTATTTTCCCATCCTGAAGCTTGAATTCTGGGCCTGGGGACTGTCCCTGAGCTCTTTATCACTTTGAGCCACATCCCCACTTCTGGTTTCCTGCTGGTTTATTGGAGATAAGAGTCTCACTTTCCTGCCCAGGTTGGCTTCAAACCACGATCCTCAGATCTCAGCTTCCTGAGTAGCTACGATGACAGGCATGCGACACTGGCACAAGGCTTCATCATGGAACTTAGGAGCGAGTTCCTAACATACTTTTTTCAGTCTTCTCAATTGTTCTGGAAACTGATTTGTTTAACTTAAGTGAAGTAATTTCTGGATAAGGTGTCATAGTTCATAGCTTTTTTTTTTTTGTTTCCTTTTGTTGAAAAGAATCCATTTGTATCATTCCAGAAACAGACTACATTGCAGCTTTTCACCTATCCCTCAATTCTCCCAGTAAGACCCAGGGACTCTAAGTTGGAAAGAGCAACTGCCTGTCAAGGACCAACACAAAATGAGGTCTGTGCCTCCTTCTTGCCCTCTTCTCCTTTTCTTTTTCTCCTCCATGAGAATGGCCCTAAACATACCCCATCCACCTGCCTGCGCACAAGTTAAAAACCAGGACAGAGCCTGGGTGCCAGTGGTTCATGTCTATAATCCTAGCTACTCAGAAGGCTGAGATCTGAGGATCATGGCTTGAAGCCAGCCCAGGCAGGAAAGCAGGAAAGTCTCTAAGATTATCTCCAATTACACACACACACACACACACACACACACACACACACACACTGGAAGTAGAGCTGTGGCTCAAGTAGTAGAACACTAGCCTCAAGCACAAAAACAAAACACTGAAACAGGACCGGGGATTGGGCTGACCAGGAAGAAGAGAGCAGCCTTGCAAATAAGACTTTTTCAAGTTACAGAGCAAAAGCTAGCACTCAGACAGAGATGGGAAGGGAAGAATGGAGAGCTGACTCAGAAGCTGGATTTGGTTAGCATACTGGGCACAGATCAGGGGCCGCCAGCTTGACTCTGAATTGGAATCACCAAACTTCAAAAGCAATGCACAGGTCAGTGGCAAGAGAAGCACTGGCAATGGGCCTATCTTTCTCAGGAGCAGAGATATCCATGCCTGTCTCTGAGCCATCCTGTAAAGACTGAGTCCTCAACTGGTGTTCCACATGTGTGCTATGAAAAAGAGAACCAGGAGCCCAAAGCCAGTATGGGCTCCCTGAATGGCAATGGTTAGAATCTTGCTAATGTTCTCTTTACACATCCTTGATTTCCAATCAACTACCTTACCTTTAAAGCAATCTCTCAAACCATAACAATATGCTAGGCCAGGCCAGAATCTTCCTTGATGTCTGGACCTCATGCCCCCTGAGGCCCACCATGGACCAGGCTGCCATAACTCTTTCCACATCCATCCTTCAGTAAAAGGGACAGGGAAATATATTGGGAGAACAAACTGGGTGGCTGTGTTGTCAAGGTGAGGTTCTTGTTTTGCCAACCTGTGGCTCTGTAATTCTCATGAAAGATCATTTAAAATGGACTCAGGTTGAACATGGGTAGCTCATACCTGTCATCTTAGCTACTCAGGAGGCTGAGATCTGAGCATCATGGTTTGAAGCCAGCTTGGGCAGGAAAATCTATGAGACTCTTATCTCCAATTAATTAACCCCCGCCCCCCCCCCCAAAAAAAAGCCACAAGTAAAGCTGTGGCTCAAGTGGTAGAGTGCTCACCCTAAGCCAAAAAGCTCAGAGATAGTGCCCAGGCCCCGAGTTCAAGCCCCAAGACCTAGCACCAAAAAAATAAAAACAAATAAATAAAGATAAATAAATAAAGTGAACTTGGAATGACTCTTGTAAAATAAACTTCTCCAGCCTTTCCTGCCAGGTCTCAGGTGTCCAAAGACTAATTGCCAAATAGATAATGGAAGGTTCTGGATTCTTGGAGAAAGCCTGAAAGTAGAATGAGATATGTATCATGCCCCACTCCCCTGGGCACACTAAGCAGGATTGCTTAGGGCTGCCCAGAGAGCACGTGCTCTGCTCCAAGCTGTCGCTCACTAGGGTTTGGCAGTGTACCGCATCACCCACAGCCACAGCCTCCTCACTGATCTTCAGGAGGTTTGTGATCGTCACTCTCTGGCTCGCCCAGGAGCTCTGAAATAAGGCCACAAGGAAGATATGTGTAATGTATGTGGGCAGGGGACCTTTCTCCAACTTTATTTTTTTTTAAATCTTTTGTGCATTATCAAATAAGTCCAGTTCTGTCCATCTTGCTCTCCAAGCACTTCAGTTCTTCAAGACCTGATGAGCTGAAACGCTTGTGAGTCTACAAAGCCAAACTCTCCTTAGCCTTTTGACTAGATCTGGGTTCCTTTATGTGGCCATCATCATTCAACAGTGGCTGGCCTCTTGGCTTGAGATGCCACAGCCCCATCAGTCTTATAGAAGTCTTATACATTGTGCCAGGCTAAAAGAACAGTCTGGAAGGAAAGCTCCTTGTCAAACAAATCGTCACTCTGGGAACACAAAGCCATGAGGGACCATCAGAGTTGTGTCTCCTGTGTGGCACCGAAGCCCTAAGTTTGGAGACAGAAACCTGGCTGGCAGCCAGCAGCAGCAGCAGAGGACACCTTATCTAAACAAAGGAAGAAGGCACAGAGGGCCAGGGGAAAGGGTGGGTGGACGCTGCATGGGTGGTTTCATGTTGCAATTTCTTTTTCCTTTTGTGACTCCTGTTTTCTTTTCTTCTTCTTCTTCTTCTTTTTTTTTAAATCTATTCAGTTTTGTAGTATTCAACAGCCAGGCGCTTGGCAAAACCTGGCAGCATTACCCACCCGGCCGTTTCCAGTCCAAACGGCTCCTGTCAACTTTTACAACCCTGCGCTAAAACTCCAGGCACGTCTCTTATTGCCAACACCAGGTTATTTATTTGCCCGGCCTGTCTGGCCTCCCATTTTTCACGTGTGTGTTACCCCCACAGTTGCTTCGACTTCCCTCCGGCCCTTAAAATGCCAGTAAACGCCCAGTCCAATTTAGAGCCAGGAGAGGTGGAGCATTTTATCTCTTCGGACTTCTGTGCTGACTAATGTCCTTTTCATCTCCGTTCAGCTTTACACTCGGAGGAAGAGGAAGACTTCTGCATTGTGAAAATTACTCTCTTTCACTGGAAACCTTTGTTATTAATAATAACCTCACCAGACACGCCCACCAAAGGGCCCTGATAGCCCTTGACTTCAGGGGTGTGGTATGCATGACTCAAAGGGGACACATTGGCCCAGGTCTGTGATTGAGGGCCACAGCCTGAGCCACTTCATTTCCTAAAACACTTCTCATGCTCTGGAACTGGGCCTTTCATTCTTTCTTAATCATTTACACAAACAGTATATAAGCACGACCATGCGCGCATGCGTGTGGGGGGGGGGCGCTTTGATATCCTCATTCCCCCCCACAAAAAAAGGGGGGAGAATTTTTTGGTTGAGCCCAAGCTGGTAAGATAAAGAATATATTCTTTCTTTCTTTCTTTCAGAGCGTGGCTAGCAGATCGGCACGTGAAACCCAGATCAAACACGGCCTACAGAAACAATGGTAGGAAGCATAGCCAGGGTGAATCGATTCCTTGATCTTGCTATACCAAAAAATTAAAGCGGAGAACTCCTGGGGTTTTTAACCCAGATAAGACTTCAGCTACGGCTGTATTTTCCATGTTCCTGCATTGCTCATCCTGGCTCACTTTTGCTGTGGATCAAATGTGTAATGCAGAGCAGTATCTAGTTCTGCCGGTCCATCTGGCTTTTTACAGAAATTACATGGCTTCATCTCTTTGCTCCCAATGCACATGTGTGCATGAATGCATACATACTACACACACACACACACACACACACACACACACACACACAGGCTTGTTTTACCTATTTCCCAGAACCAAACATTTCTCCCAAGAAGGAGCATGCATGAAAGAAGAAAAAAAAAAGGGGGGGGGGGGGGGGAGAAAGTGCCCTCTCAGGCTGAAAGCAGCTCTTAAAAAAAAAAATTATCCAAGCCTAGAAAGTTCTAGTCTCCATCCTGAGACTTGCTCCCCATCCCCACGGGATGATACAGCCCCATTTGCTCACAAAGATCTGTTTAAATATGTAGGTGGTCTCGCTCAAGTCGGCTGGGTTTTATGTCAGCATTGACCCTGGGCTGACCCCAGCCTTGAATATCCCAGATCGCCCTGCCGGCTGAGAGTAAAGGGTGGGGCTGGCTGTGAGGAAGGCCAGCCCGCCCCCAACCTACTGATGGGCCACTAAGGCCACCCTGATGGCCTGGTCAGTTGCAGCTGAGTCCTCTCCTGACCTCTTCTCTAATCCCAAGGACGCCCTTTATTTAGATGTTTCAATCCAACCTGTCCCTCGAGTCCCAGATTCACAGGCTAGAGATGCATTAAGCTTCTGAATGCTGCTCCAACAAGGCCATGGAGGCCTAAAGAGGCAGGCCCATATTAGCCAGGCTGTGCCTAAGCTGAGACAGAGAACATGGGTAGATTTGATGTCCCTTCCCCCCAGCCCTGCTACCTAGTAGAAATTCCAGCTCTCTCCCTGGTTTTGAACTTGGCCTTGGTGGAACGTCTCTGATGCCTCCATTAAGAGGAATAGCCTGAAGCTGACCACTAGTGGCTCATGCTTGAAATCCTAGAAACTCAGGAGGCTGAGATCTGAGGATTGCAGTTCAAAGTCAGTCTGGGGAAGAAAAGTCTATAGGACTCTAATCTCTAATTAACCAGCAAAAAGCTGGAAGTGGAGCTGTGGCTCAAGTGGTAAAGTACCAGCATTAAGTGAAAAAGCTAAGAGACAGTGCCCAGGCCCTGAGTTCAAGCCTCAAAACTGGCACAAATATGTACATACATACATACATAGAAGGATGATCTGGTGAAGACAGAGTAGAGCAAACCTCACAGAGATCAGTCTTAAACTGTGCCATGATGTGGTTGCAAGCCAAGGAAAGTTCCAACAGCCACCAGAAGCTAGAAGAAGCAAGAATCCAATTATTCCCAGAAGTGTTCAGAAGTGTAGCCCTGAGGACACTGTGATTCTGGCCCATTGTACCTGACTACAGACATATGGCATCTAGAATAGTGAGAGGACTCATTCCTCTTGTCTTCAACCATGGGGATGCCAGCATTTGGTATGGTGGTCCTAAGAGATTCAGATAGCGGTGCTGACAAAAACTTCAATGAGATTTTATCAAGTACTGGCCTCCCATAATACATCCTTTCACCAAGCTAGTAAAGGAGCCATCAAGGCAGGCATTAGCCAAGTTCCACTGACCTGGATATGGAAGCTGCCTGAAACCTACTATCTTTTTCAAGAACACATGCTGTGTGGTGACAGAGCTAAGACTAGAACTGCAGTCCTCTCAAGCCTGTTCTCACTCTCTGCATCAACTCCATTCTATCCAAGTGTGAAAGAGACTCAGCCTTGATGGGAGCTTGGCCAGACCCGTCGAGGGTCTGAAAGACAAAGGGACCACCTTCCTGGCCCCCCTTACTGGACCTGAGGACTTGCATTTGGACAAAGAGGATGAACAACCCATCTCAACTTGTATCTCTCCTCCCAGAGGAATGGGAATCTGCATTCTTTCCTTCACAGTGACTTACCTCTGACTTCTGTCAGGTCTCCCAAGCTTCAAACTCCTCTGAAATAACCTGGAACTACCAATAGGATCACTTCCTCTTTGAGGGCCTGTACAAAAATGCCACAGTAAGCACAGAGTGGGCATGGTCATCCCCTCTCCCTAGGAGGGTGGATGGCGCTCAGGAATGCCCTAGAACAGGAGGTCCTCAGGGGAAGTGTGCCAGAGGCACCATGCAGACAAGTACCAGGAGGCCTGATTCAATCTCTCACCCAGTAGAACTCCTTGGGGAACATCATGACTCAACCCTATCAGGGAGCTTGGGATAGCCATGGACTCTGGAGACTGAACTGTAAGTTCTGGTTATGTTCACTGTGTACTCTCATGATCTCTGTGTGTGTGTGTGTGTGTGTGTGTGTGTGTGTGTGTGTGTGTGTGTGTGCGTGCGCTTCTCTCTGTCTCTGTCCCTCTTTCTCCTTTCTCCCTCTCTCTGTCTCTCTCTGTCTGTCTCTCAATCTCTGCCTCTCTCTTTCTCCCTTCTCTTTCTGCCTCTCTCTTTCTCCCTTCTTTTTCTGTGTCTGTTCTCTCTGTGTGTCTGTCTCCATCTCTGTCACTCTGTCCCTCTGTCTCTCTGTCTCTCATATTTTCTCTCTCTCTCCCTCTCTCACTGTCACTCTTCACTTTGCTTTCTGATTGTGTTATGCTCTTTCCAGTTGTTTACACTTGAGTTGGCCCATCGGAGCAGCCTTAACCTTAACCTCTTCCCTTGTCTCTCTGGCTTCCCTCACTCCTTCACTTGCTTCTCCTAAAAGTACATAGGCTCTGCTTTTTGAATATTCTTCACTAAGACACCTCATTAGATTCTAGGGAAGCAAACCCCCCCCCAAATCTTTCAGTCCTCATAGACCTTCTGGTATGGTGAAGAAGCAGTAGTCTGATAGGAAACACAAGGCATTTCTTAGTGTTCTAGGCACCATGAGGGAGTCCTGCTCACCCACCACCGTAGAACACAGGGTGATGGATGAGTTGTTACTTGTGTGAAGGGAAAACTAAGGAGGGCTTCATAGAGGTGGTGGCCCAGATTAATGAGGAAGTGAGGCAGGGAAGGGAGATGAAGACAGCAGGAGAGAGACTGCCAGTTGCTAGGGTGGCTGGCACAAGGTAAGGCTGGAAAATTGCCAGACTCTCTAACAGCAAACCCCCAGGGGATGGCTTAGTTAAGGGGCTCACATTCTCTCCTGGGGTCACTGGAGATCTGCGGATGGTTTTAGAGGGGCCCAGATTTGTTTCTGAGAGCTTATCTTGGCTGCAAAGCAGGAGAATTTGAGCCAGACAGCTGAAGGCAACAACTTGTGTCTCTTTCAACTTGGGAGTTCTAGAAGGTTCCAGGAAAGACAGGAAGAGCTCTGAGGCTTGGAGAAGAAAGCCTTGAAGAAATTGGACAGTTGATTTCCCCCAGTAGCCACTATCAGGAGAGTTGCAGACAGATTAAGTCTGTACAGTGAGCCAGCCATTCACATGTATACTAACTCATTTCCACCTGGACATCTCATGTGGCCAGCCCCTGGGGGTCCCAACAATGCCTGTGGCTAGAAGACAAGATAGGAAAGCTGACCAGGACAGCTAGGATAGTAGGATAGTGATGGATTAGACAGAAGTCACATGGAACCCCAGGACAGACAGAACGCTTTACCCTTGGGACTCAGCCACTCCTGCCTCTGCTCAGCCTTGCTTCCTCCTCCTCTTCTTCCTGTGACCATTGCATGAGGCCAGCCAGGGTAAAAGCAATTCTGTTCTCCCTAGCCTACTGCAGTGACCAGAGAAGCCCCAGGGCTCACCCCCCCCCACCACCACCAAATGAAGGCACAAGCTTGTGACCACCCACAAATTGTTCTTTATAGACTCTTGGCTGGGCCTTTCTGCAAGTCTAAGCTGGGAGTGGACAAGCTGGGCAAATGGCTGAGGTCCAAGGCAGGGAGGGCATGGGGCAGAGTACAGCATCATTTCAATTCAGCCTTCTTTTGTGTCTTTAGTGGCTGGGTTACTGTGTGCAGAATGCTGTGTGCAGAGCTGAAGGCAACAGGGAAGGACAGGTGCCCAGAACCCAGAGTCCTGAACACAAGGACATGTTTGTCTGGGTTCTGGGAACCGTTGTACATAACACCACACTGTCCAAGACAGGCCCAGGCTGCCTGCGAGAGAGGGGGGTAGAGAGTCCTTGGCTCCCACAGAGCGATACTAGGAGTTGGGTGACCAGGACCCTAACCTTCCATGCCCCAACCTCTGTCCTTCCTGACTTACTCCCTCTTCCTTGGCTTTTTAAGGCCCCAATCACGACAGAAGGAATCAGCTTGGTTTGGGTTTTTGGTTTGGGTTTGGGTTTTAGTTGGCTAGCTTTTGTTTCTATTTGATTTTGTTGTTATTGTTGTTTTTGTTTTGTTTTCTTGTGCCAGTACTGGGGCTTGAGCTCAGGGCCTGGGTGCTGTCCCTGAGCTTTTTAGCTCTACCACTTGAACCACAGCTGCGTTTCCAGATTTTTTAGTTATTCATTGGAGATCAGTCTGACACACTGTTCTGCCCAGACTGGCTTCAAACCACAATCCTCAGATCTCAGCTTCGTGAGTAGCTAAGATTACAGACATGAGCCACCAGCTCGTGAACCAGCACAGAACCCAGCTGTGTTTTGCTGTTGTTTGTATTCTTGTTTGTTTGTTTTGCAGTGCTAGTAATAGAACCAACAGCCTTGTACATACCAGACAAGTTCTCTACCACTGAGCTACATCCTGGCCCTAAAGAGCCAGCTTTAATTCCTTTCCAAGTAAATCCATAATCACAGAAACTCCAAGCAAATAAGGAAGGCTGAGGGGTGTCAAGGAGCAGGGTGTCTCTGTGGTACAGCTACAGATTTTTCTGGCTCCTGCCTTTCAAGAGTTCACAAATCCTATAGTCAGGACCACCACCATGTGATCAGACATGGAAGCTGGGTGCCATCTATTATTGTCTATTTAGCAGAGGGGTAGTGGGTCTATACTTAGTAACTCCAGGGGAAGATGGTCCAACAGCCAGCTTACTGCACGTAACTGATGGGTGCTGGGATTTGCTTGCATTCATTTATGTCATCCTTACCATAGCTCTGAGGTGGGTGCTAGTCTACCCCCAGCTTCAATTTCCAGACAAGGGGACACAGAAGCACAGAGACTGCATACTTTGTCTAACCAATGTCATATGGGTACGATGTAGATTTATGCTGGAGCTCAGTTCCACAGTTTATGTGTCTACTAGACCAGACAAAAGGAATAATGACATCTCTTTGGTCTTTGTGATGGCATTGGCCAGTAGTGGGTAGCACTAGGTTCTAGGTAGCTTAGAGGAACTACAATGCTTACCAGTGGCCTTGGGTAGGCCCCCTGGCCTCTCTATGCCTTATTTTCCTTATCAATAAAATGGGAAGAGAAATGGTACATCTCCTTCCTCTCAGGCTGTTGGATGAGCACCCTACCCTGCTTGCACGGAGCAAATAGCTACCAGCAGTGTGCATGGTTCTATCTATGTGGCCCTTTAAGAGCCTCAAGACCTTTCAGTGTTCATTCATTTGACTTAGCAGGGAAGGAGCTCTGTGGGGAACTATGTGGTCCAGGATCCCTGCTGGATGGAGTCTTCAGGAATGGCTTGTGGAGGGAGCTCATGCTTATCTCTCCTTAAGAAAAGAACTCACCCAAGCCCTGAGTCCAAGTTCCACAACAAACAAAATTAGAAAAAAGAAATAAGAAAGAAAAGAACCTAGGCCAAGCACTGGTGGCTCAGGCCTGTAATTATAGCTACTTAGGAGGCTGAGATCTGAGGATCATGGTTCAAAGCCAGCCCTTACAGGAAAGTTCAGGACACACTTATCTCCAACTAACCACCAGAAAACCAAAAGTGAAGCTGTGGCTCAAGTGGTAGAGCATTAGCCTTGAGCACAAAGAGGCCCAGGAACAGCACCCAGACGCTGAGGTCAAGCCTTACTGACAAAAAATAAAGAGAAAGAAAAGAAAAGTAAATATAAAGAACCCAGGCCAGGCACCAATGGCTCACAGCTGTAATCCTAGACTCAGGAGGCTAAGATTTCAAGATAACAGTTCGAAGCCAACCTGGACAGGAAAGTCCATGAGACTCTTATCTCCAATTACCACCAAAAAACCAGAAATAGAGTTGTGTTGTGGCTCAAGTGGTAAAGCACTAGCTTTGAGCAAAAGAAACTCAGAGACAGCACCCAGGCCCAGAGTTTGAGCTCTAGGACTGGCAAAAGACAGAGAGGGGGGGGGGGGAGGGAGAGGGAGAGAGAGAGAGAGAGAGGAAGAAGAAGAAGAAGAAGAAGAAGAGCAACAACAAAAACCCAACCCCCAAGGCGTCTCCTCCAGCCCCACCCCTAAAGCTGCATGTCATGTTAGACTCCTGAGCATCATACAAGGGCACCAATCAGCACCCTCTTCCTCAGAGATGGTTCTAGGCTCTCTGCAGTCCTAGCAATCATGGACAAGGGCCCTGAGTGGGCTAACATTCAAATGAAGGACTTAAATCTGAGGCTCAGAGTAAGACAGGACAGCAAAGGAGAGGAGGACCCTCCCACCTCTTACTTAGAGTCAGCAGCTCCCCACAGGAAAGCATCCCCAGCCGCCACCCCCTGCACAGAGATTTGCAGATGGCTCCCTGATGTGATCTAGGGCCCTCTCTGGCTGGCAGCCATCAGCCTCAGATGCAATTAGGGGAAAATAATGTGGAAATGAGAGCTTGATCCTGCTCTGTGCACTGTGCACTGTGCTCTGTGCACTGTGTGCTATGCTGCTGTGGGCGCACAAAGCCGGCTCCCTCTTGGGCTCCAGCCAGGGCTACTCCCCACTTCTGTAACCTTGTAGCTACCTGACTGCCAGGACATCACACCTCAGTGACTTTGCACTGGTACTTTCTTTACAGAGCACTCTTTGCCACCAGAAATACAGAAATCCTTACTTCCAGCTCCAATGATTCCATGACACTTTGATGAAACTCCTTCCCATCACCCCAGCACGCATGTGCCACACAGACACATGTGCATACAGGTCCCAGTTGATCTTTCACTCTTCTTGCCTATTTTGTGGCATGTATAGCTCACTGAAGAGAAGAAGTTACACATTTCCTTTCATTTATGTGTGCAGCCTCCAATTCCAGTTATCCATGGCTGTGTAACGCATCAGCTGAAACATAATAGTTTAAAATAATAATATTTCTTTTGCTCGCTGATCTGCATGGCTTCTGCTCCAAGGTCCATTGGGCTGGCAAGGAGGCTGGGGATAGACTCTCTAAGGGTGCCCTCGCATATGAAGGATTACACCAGCTGTTGGTTGGGAATGTGGCCTCTGCATATGCTATTGAGCTTCCTCCCGACATGGTGACTGACAGGTCCTAAAAGCTAGTATCCTACAAAGAGCACATTGAAGCTTTAATTCCTTTTCAGACTTCATCCCAGATGTCACACAGTGTCAATTCTTCTCCCTCATCACAGGCCCACCAATTCCCAGAAGGCATACAGATTGTACTTCTTAGTAGAAGAATATTATCAACATCCAATTGGACAGGTTGGGGATGGCTCCACAGAGGCTCCAGGTTCCATCCCCAGCACCACACACACGCGCGCACATGCACACAATTGAAAGAACACCCTCGGGGATGGGACATATCCATTTAACTATCCTCAGAAAATGAAAGTCAGACTATAGACAGGTGCTACAGATTGGTACTTAAAAATAAATCTTGGCTGGGAATGTGGCATAGTGATAGAATACTTGCCTAGCATGCATGAAGCTCTAGGTTCCTCAGTACCACATACACAGAAAAAGCCAGAAGTGGCACTGTGGCTCAGGTAGTAGAGTGCTAGACTTGATCAAAAGAAGATCAGGGACAGTGCCCAGGCCCCTGAATTCAAGCTCCAGGAGTGGCCAAAAAAAAAAATGCTTACAAAACTAAAAGAAGACAGGCTTTATAACAATGCACAGGTCACCACAGCCTCTTTGGAGCTGGAAGTTGTCAAGGGAAGGGGCCATCTATTCTAGCTCTCTGGCATTCCTATGGATGGGATCACTGCCTCTCACATGGTTCACAGTCAGCTCAGCAGCTTCCAGTGTCTGAATCCTCTTCTCTCCATGCTGGGGATGGAATGCCATATAAGAATTCGATGAGTGTCTCAGACTTGGTTTCTACCACATTGTACCTCAGTTCCAACCTGGCTACCTCTGCATGTACCTGATGAGTCAGTGAGCAGGGCCGTCTCAAATCTACCTGTCATGTCCTCTGGCCTGCTGTCAGCTTTCCTGAACCTCCATGTGTCTCTCTGTTCTGAGCTCACTTGGCTATAAGACTGCCCTACCTGCTCCCAACCTGTCCCAGACAGCATGGAGTTAGAGAGGGAGTACTGACTGGTGGGTCTGAGAACCTTTGTGAACCTTTGAGGCACAGGGCCTCATAAACAGTGATTCTTCTCTTCTGCCTCTCCCTCATCCTCTGGGGCCTCAGAAAATGGCAGCAATGCATAGCTCACAGGCAACAGAGCCCAGCCTGCCTCAGCCACCATGTCCCTGTGAGGGAAGAGTGACTTACCAATGTTTCTCCCACAGCTCAGGAAAAGATCTATGGATATCATTTAATTCTCACCAGGTGCTGGTGGCTCACGCCTGTAATCCTAGCTACTCAGGAAGCTGAGATCTGAGGATCGCAGTTCAAAGCCAGCCCAGGCAGGTAAGTCAGTGAGACTCATCTCCAATTAACCACACAAAAACTGGAAGTGGAGCTGTGGCTCAAAGTGGCAGAGTACAAGCCTTGAGCAAAAAATCTCAGGCTATGAGTTCAAGCCCCATGACCAACAGAAAGAAAAAAATCATTCAATTCTCATTACATGTTTTCTGTAGTCGTTAAATAGTCCAATTAACTCCACATGCATAATTAATGATGTCTCCCCCAATGTGGTGGCTCAAAACAATCACTGCTTTATTATCTTTCGTGAGCCTGGAGGTTAGGTTTGGGGGCAGGGCTCAGTTGGGTGATTCCTCAGTGGGTGCCACCTGTAGTTTTTGTCTAGGAGCTGCTGTAGACTAGAGAATCTAAGATGGCTCCACTTCTTTGCCTGGTGCCTTGATAGGAGGGGCTAGAAGGCCGATTCAGCCAAGCTTCTTTTTCTCTGTGGTCTCCATCACACATCACATCCTCTCCACAGAGTGCCTCAAGCCATGTGGTCCAAATTCTGACATGGCAACCCAGGGCTCCAACAGACCAAATTGCCAGGCACTGGAAGGGCTAAAATTGAGTCGCACATCATGGATGCCACCTCTCCATTCATTAAAGCAACCAGAGTCAGCCCCAGCTCAAAGAAGGGCTAAGAAATCCTACCTCTCAGTGGGAAATGAGATCCTCTTTAATCTGCTAAAGTCAAGCAACCTTCTACCCAGGATCCAGGTTCCTAGGCAGGTCTGTGTGCCTCCTAGGCAGTTTTGTACCCAGAATCAATCTTATTACTCACCCTAGACAGAGCTTGGTGTGGGTTCAATTGTGTTCCCCCAAATCACCCATTGAAGGGCTAATCTCCAGGACCTGAAAATGTGACTGCATTTGGAGATAGAGTCATTACAGGAGCAATTAAGTTAAAATGAGACTGTAAGGGTAGATCTTAATCCTATCCGAAGTCCACATAAGAGGATATTTGGACATACCAAGAGGCACCAGGCAGGTGTGGGCTCAGAGAATGGACTGTGAAAACACAGAGAAAAGCCAAGATGAAAGGCCTGAAGAAGAACCAGCTTTAGTAATACCTTGAACTTGGACTTGCAGCCTGTAGACTCTCAGGAAAACAAGTGCCTCTTGAATCAACCCCCAGTTAGTGGTGTTTTGCTATAACTTGGTCCTTCTTATAGCTTGTTTGTTATTTTTTTTGTTGATTGTCGGGCTTGAAATCAGGGCCTAAGCCTGTCCCAGAGGTGTTTTTGCTCAAGGCTAGTGCTCTACCACCTTGAGCCACACAGTGCCATTTCTGGGTTTGTGGTGGTTAAAGAAGTTTCATGGACTTTCCTTCCCGAGGCTGGCTTTGAACCATGATCCTCAAGTCTCAGCCTCTTAGGTAGCTAGGATTACAGGCATGAGCCACTGGTCCCCAGCCCTTCTTATGGTTTTAAAAGCACGTCCTAGAACTTTCACTGAACATAAGCACTTATATCATCTTGGCCAGTAATGAATCACAAGGTCATTTCTAGCCTGCAAAGAAGGCAGGGAAATATAATTCTGCATGGCTCAGGTGCCCAGAAAGAATTCAGAGGTTCTGTTATTAGGAAGAAAGAAAAGATAAATGCAGTGAGGGAGGGGAGACCATCTAGCAATCTCTGTCTTTGATAACTCAATGAAGGCCATAAACCCTTTCACAGAAATACAATGATGTACATGCGAACATCAGGTGCGCATGCCTGTGGAACACAGCTGTGAAGGCACAGAGACTGTCTGCTACTCCTGGGTAAAACAACATTAATTCCTTCCTCTTGGGCAAGGTCCCTATGCAGAGGTAAGGGACAGGCCCAGCACATTTCCTCAATGGGATGTAGGCAGCTTTACCTGACACCTATACCTAACATCTTCACCTAAAACTTCCCACTCCTGCCCACCCCCTGGGAATCACTGGGCCAGCATCTACAGGGTATGAGCCTCCCTCTCCTGTGACTTCATGCAAAACAAGTTAAGAAGGAAGGATCTTAAATGTCTCTGTGACAGACTCCCATTGGATGTTTCAAGAACAAATAGTGTACCAGGTGCCCATGGCTCATGCTAGCTACTCAAGAGGGTGAGATCTGAGGATCACAATTTGAAGCCAGCCCTAGTAAGGAAAGTCTGTGAGACTCTTATCTCCAATGGACTACCAAAAAAGCCAGAAGAGGAGCTATGGCTCAAGGGGTACAGCAGTAGCCTTAAGCACAATGGCTCAAGGATAGTACAAAGTCCCTGAGTTCAAGCTCCAGGAACAAGTGCTCTCCTCCCCCCCCCCCAAAAAAAAAGAACACATAATGTTTGTTACGGTTCCAAATCAGTTTTCCTGTGTGGCTCTTTGGACCACACACAGAGACGCAGAGCTATTCTCAGTGCTATTCAAATTTGCCAGGGTCCTCCTAGAACTGAAAAATGGCCCAAAGTTAAAACCACACTGAGATGCCACTTTAAATCCACTAGAATGACTAAAATAAAAAAGACTGACAACACTGAGTACCGATGCATGTGGGAAGCAAGCAAAACAATCGCATATTGCTGGCAACTATAAAATGGTACGGCCACCTTGGAAAAACAGTTTTGAGTTTCTTATAAAGATATACAGTTATTTTCCATCAGCCTGGCCCCCACTGCTAGTGCCTCTGCAGCGACACGAAGGCGTTTGTCCACACGAAGATTCGAATGGGAATGTTCAGAGTAGCAAAACCTCAGAACAACCCACTGTTTATCCATGGATCAGTGAATCTGTAAACAGCTGTATATCCACACAATGGAAAACTACACAGCAGTAAAGAGGAACAAGCAGGCAAGATTAAGCTGTGATGACAGGAAGAAAGAACCCCAGAGTATGGGATAGTGACAATGAGCTAGATAGGAGGGTGGGTTTCATGAGATCAGCTTTTGTTAAAACTCCTCCCCTTAATGGATGGACCTAGAACAAATCACATTATGTGAGATGAGCTAAGCTCAAAGAGACAAAAAACGCATGTTTCTTCTCATATAGGGAAGCTAGAACTATTACATTAGAACATGGTAAATCATACAGGACTCTATGCATTCACATACAGTGAGACCAAGGGAGGGTACTCTTAAGAGAGGAACACACAGGCACAATGCCTATGTGCATCTGACCATATAAAATAATATTTATCAAAATGAACTCCAGCAAATGGAAACAAGAGGGTTTTTTTCCTTGTTGATGTTTTTTGCTTTCTTTTATTTTTGTCTTGTTTGTTTATTTATCTGTCTGTGGGCAGGTAAGGGGGATACAAAAATGGAGGGACCAAAGATAAATGCAGCAGTGGTACTCACTAGACATTATGTTGAAAATGAACTATACAACTTGTGGGTGGGGACAGGAAGGAAAAACTGAGAAAAAGCAAGGGAAGAGATCACATTGTCCAAAAGGAAACATACTCTTTATCTGACTCATGTAACTGTAATCCCTCAGATTATCGCCTTTATAATAACAACTGAAAATATATTTTTTAAAAAGCTCTTCCCATTATAGCACTTAAGAATGGTACATTGAGGACTGGGAATGTGGCTTAGTGGTAGAGTGCTTGCCTAGCATGCTCAAAGCCCTGGGTTCAATTCCTCAATACCACATAAACAGAAAAAGCCAGAAGTGGTGCTGTGATTCAAGTAGAGTGCTAGCCTTGAGCAAAATAAGCTCAGGGATAGTGCCCAGGCCCTGAGTTCAAGCCCCAGGACTGGCAAAAAAAAAAATGGTGCATTGACCTGGTGCTGGTGGCTCACTCCTGTAATCTTAGCTACCCAAGAGGCTGAGATCTGAACATCACAGTTTGATGCCAGCCCAGGGAAAGAAAAGTCTGTGACACTCTTGTCTCTAATTAACCACAAAAAGCCAGAAGTAGAACTGTGGCTCAAGTGGTAGAGTTTAGCCTTGGGCAAAAATGCTCAGAGACAGCGCCCAGACCTGGAGTTCAAGCCCCAAGACTGACAGAAAAAAAGTGCATTTCACTGTATTTTAAGTTGCACCTAAACTTAAAAATAGAACACAATGAGATACGCATTATCTGATTTGTGAAATGATAACCCTTCTGCACAGCACCTTAATAATGATAAAATTATATTTACAAAAAGAACAAAATGATCCAGTGCATTTGTCAGTCAACTCTGTCACTATAACAAATACCTGACATTGACTACAAAAGAAAGCCATGGCCAGGTGCCAGTGGCTCACACCTGTAATCCTATCTACTCAGGAGGCTGAGATCTGAGGATTGTAGCTCAAAGCCAGCCCAGGAAGGAAAGTCTGTGAGACTCTAACCTCCAATTACCAATCACAAAGGCAAAAATAGAGGCATGACTCAAGTGGTAGAGCACCAATCTTAAGCAAAAGAGCTAAATGAGAGCTCCCAGCCTAGAGTTCAAGCGAAATAAATAAATAAATCCACAAGAATTATATTCATAATAGCACTAAACTGCAGCCCATTCAAATTTCCATTTCTGAAATAGAAACGCAGTTGTGCTCTGGCTGTGTGAGGGAATACCATTCAGCAAAAGAAAGGAATGAGCTGCCCCCAACTCACAACAGCTTGACTGAATCTCACAGATACTGTGCCAAAGGGGGGGAAAAGGCACACAGAGCACATGCTGTACACTCCATTTAGAGAAATTCAAGAAGAGACCACACTAATCTACAGTGATAAAAATCAGCACAAGGGCTGCTTGTGGTGATTGGGGGTGGGGGACGGGGAGGCGGGGGGGGGGGGGAATTCCTGGGAAAGGGATGAGAAAATTTTGGAAAGGGGTGGAAATATTCTAGATCTTGACTGTGGACTGTCTTGTCCAAACTCATCAAACGGCACACCTTCTGTGCATTTCAATGTACAGAAATTAGGTTTTAATTAAAAATTAAATTAAAACGAATTGCAAGCAGGACTTGCGCCAGGAGCTGGAGATACAGTAGCAGAGGGCAGGCAAACCCTGTCCAGAGGGAGCTGCCATCTGGCCCAGAGCTAATAAATGACAGAGCTGGGGACCAAGGGAGATTATCCTGCCTCCTCCAGCTTTGCTCAGCATTGACCCAGACAGCACACCCCGGAGCATGATGGGAGCTCCAAGAAACATGCACTACAGGCCAGAAGGCCTTCTACCAAAGCAGCTGCAGCTGCCTCGTGCAGCCCAGGCATGGGCCTGCTGGTCCTCTCTCACCTCCCCACCTCCCCTCTCCTTTCCCTTCCCTCTTCTCCTTTTTCCTCCCCTCTTCTCTTGAAAGCTGCTGGCCCACAGGACCTCACACGAACAGGAAACTTATTTCTTCATTTCTCAGCAAAAGAAATACACAACACTCAGAACCAGAAATGAGAATATCATTTGGAAATGACCAAACAAGTAAAGGATTTTCCATTCAGAGGGAAGAAGAGGAGTCAGGAGGCGACAAGATTGAGGAGATGGGAAAGACGGGTGTTGGCTTCTAGAGGTGTGCTTTGCAGGTCACTGACTGTTATGCCCGGAGTGAGTCACCAGGCAGACATCAGCCTATCTGACAACTGTTCAGGTTTTCAGCGCTTTAGTCTTTAAGCCCCTAGAAACTAACGTAGCCAATGGAGCCCACTGCAGTAGAATCTGCTACCCACATGAGCAGAAAGATCCCAGCATCTTTGTCCCATGTCCTTCAGTCCTGGATGCAAGGCAAGGACACGAAAGAACATCCCCAAGGCCACCAACTCTAATTTTACCCATCCTGTAACATTTCGCAGCTTAGCTAGCTCTATCGTTGTATGGTCAGCATTATTGTCCCTCTATTATAGATAGGGACACTAAGTCTTTGAAACACAGACAGACAATGGCAAGAGCCAAAATTTCTCAAATACTACTCATGAAGTCCTTTGTCCAACCTTCATTGTGAATAATGGAGAGCTTACTCAGGCCCAAGATTCTCTTCAGTAGGTGAGGCTGACCAGGGCCTGTGGGAGGTAGCCTCTAATTGGGCCCTAGTGGACCCACCTGCTGGTATTCATGCTCTAGTGAGTCCTCCTGCCTCTAAGCCTGGGTTTAGTAAGACCATCTTGCCTTTTTTTCCCCCCATTCTAGGACTTGAACTTGGGTCTTGGGCACTATCCCTGAACTCTTTTGCTCAAGGCTAGTACTCTACAACTTTAAGCCACAGCTCCACATCCAGTTTTCTGGTGGATAATTAGAGATAAGAGTCTCACAGACGTTCCTGCGTCAGCTGGCTTTGAATGAAGATTCTCAGATCTCAGCCTCCGGAGTGGATGTGAACCACCAGCACGCAGCTAGGAACTTGCTTTTAACCAATGGAATAAAGCAAAACCGATAGGATGGCATTTCTGAAACTAGGCAACAAAAGGCTGGTGACATCTGTATGTGGCTTTCTGGCTCATTCATATTCTCTGGTTACCAACTGACATGTCATGAGGACACTGGAAGTCTACAGAGAAACTCAAGTGTGGAGTAACCAAAATCTGAAAATCATCACAAACATGAGCTTGGAAGCAAATCTTCCCAGTGTTCCCGCTGATACACATGTGGAAGAACCTTCTTGAAAGTGAATCCACTTGCCTCAGTAAAGCCTTCATATGAACATAGGTCCCAGCTAACACCTTGCCTACAACCTTATGAGAGACCTTGTGCCAGAACCTTCCAACTAGGTGATTCCTGATTCTCCACAGAAACTGTGAGATATCATAAATACGTGGTTGGGTTTGTTTGGGTTTTTTTAAGCTACTAAACTTAGGGGTAACTTCTGATGCAGGCAAAGGCAACTAATTCAACTCATAACTAATATTCTAACACAGTGGGTACTAATGATTACTACTCCTCTCACCCCCAAGTCTTCTCAAGCCACAGCATGTGACCCTGACTTTCTTGTACCTCTCTCAATACCCACTTCCCCTTTTGATAGTTTTGCATTCTTAAACTTGGCTTCCTTTTCCCATTTTTTTCCCCTCTCTTCCCTTTTTCCCTAAGACGCATATCAAAGTTGGTCCTCCTACATGGAGAGCATTTGAAACTGCCATTGTGTCAACTCAGGAGAAAGCGACACTTGAGGTTCCCTGCATTGTGCCAGTCACCTTGGCTGCCTGGAATACATTCCCAGTGCCTTTTCCGTGACGGCCTTTGTTTTCAGCACACCCTAAATTGCCTCTGTGCCAAATGCTGAATGTGACCAGAAATGACACAAGATGAATAATGTGGCATATAATTATCACCACATTTCAGATGAGGGCAATATGCATTTTTCTCAAAGCCGAAAGGATGCAATTTTATTTTGTAACACAAAATGCTCCATTTGGGGGTCAGTTTTCGAGCAGCCCTTCATTCTGAAGCAATTTCACATGAATAAAAGCATTTGTATTCATACACTGCGTAATGAACATTATCCCAGCCCCAACTCCTGATGTATACTTCTTCACGTGATTTCTGCTCCTCTCAGTGGACCAGCCCCAAGTCAAAGTGTGAGAAGATAAAGATAACAATGATTTTTTAACTTATACCATGTCTTCAACTCCTTTTCTGCCAAACAAGGGTAAACTGATTTCACTGAAAATTGCACTTACATTAACCCTGGCTACTAGATCATTTGGGGGGTTTTGTTTTGTTTCCTTGGTCAGTTATGGGGCTTGAACTCAGGGCCTGGGCACTGTTCCTGAGCTTTTCTTGCTCAAGGCTAGTCCTCTACTACTTTGAGCCATAGCTGCACTTCCAGTTTTTAGGTGGTTAATTAGAGATAAGAAGAGCCTCACAGACTTTGCTGTCTGGGCTAGTTTCAAACTGTGATCCTCAGATCTCAACCTCCTGAGTAGCTAGGATTACAGGCATGAGCCACCAGCAGCCAGCATAGAGCTTTAATACCCTCAATAAGACTATACAGATCAGATATTACTGACTTTTTGTTTTTCAAGGGATTTTGTGTGTTTGTTTTGTTTTATTATGTTTTGCCCATTTGAGAGCTTGAATTCCCACTTGTCTAGCTTGTTTGCTTGCTCAGCTGGTGCTTTATCACTTGAGCCATGCCTTCATACTGGCTTTTTTTCTGGTTATTTTTGAAGATGGAACATCATGGACTTTTGTAGCTTTGAACCTCAAACCTCTGGATCTCAGCCTCCTGAGTGTCTAGGATTACAGGCATGAGCCACCAGTGTCTGTCTTTTAGTTTTAATGTCACAATACACACACCCACACACACACACAAATGTATAGCTATAGATGATATAAATAACAAATATAGAAAGAGCCGGATGACAATGGCTCACGCTTATAATCCTAGCTACTTAGGAGACTGAGATTTGAGGACCGTGGTTCAAAGCCAGCCCAGGCAGGAAAGTCTGTGAGACTCTTATCTCCAATTAACCACCAGAAAACCGGAAGTAGTGCTGTGGCTCAAGTGGTAGAGTGCTATCCTTGAGCACAAAAGCTCAGGGACAGTGCACAGGACCCGAGTTCAAGCCCCACAAGCGACCAAAAAAAAAAAAAAAACCACAAAAAAAAAACCAACAACAACAGTAATAATTAATTGATTAACTTTTTAAAAGATTGGGGTCATGCTAACTTCCTCATTTTCACATAATCACCTCTTCCAAGGACCTATGTCCGCAGTTAGTCACATTCCAAAGTCTTGGGGGTTAGAACTTCAAATATAACTTCTAGAAGGACACAGCTCTACCAGCTAGAGTGTGGGGAGGGGTTGGCGTGATGCGATGGGAGGGAGGATATCAATAAAGGACACACTGATGAACAACAGTTTCTGGGGCAACGGGCTCAAGCCCTCTGGAACCACAGGGAACATATGGAGAGCACACACAGAATAGTCCCAGCCAGGGATGAGGAAGCTGGGACGCTAACTCATAGATTCCTTCCACTTTCAACAACAGTGCTCTCCTGGAAGCATCGTCCTAGAACTCCCCAAGCCAGAGCCCAGGCCTAGGACCAGAGAACATCCTTAGCAGGGACATAGGAAGCCATGGGTGTACATGGGTAGAATGTTCCAGAAATTCAAATGAAAGCTTTCATTTTCAGATTCGAGTATAGTGACCAGACTTTTATTCCCAAGTCTAAATTGGGCATTATTTAAAAGTCACTAGAAAGAGACAAGAAGGGGCTGGGAAGGTGGCTCAGTGGTAGAGCGCTTGCCTTGCATGCATGAGGCCTTGGGTTCGATTCCTCAGCACCAAATAAGAAAAAAGAAAATAAAAGCCGGAAGTGGCACTGTGGCTCAAGTGGTAGAGTGCTAGCCTTGAGCTGAAAGGTTGAGGGACAGTGCCCAGGCCCAGAGTTCAGGCCCCACGCTGACAAAAACAAAAAAGCAGAAGATCATGAGTTTGAGTCCATCCTGGGTTATATACCAAGTACAAGTTTCAATAAATTAATAGAAATATAATCATAACAATTACAATAATAACAGTAATAACAATAAATAAGCTAGATGTCATGGCATATGCCTATAATCTGAATTACTCGGGACGCTGAGTCAGGCAGATCAAAATTTTAGGCTTGCCTGGGCTACATTAGCAAGTTCAAGGTCAGCCTTGACCAACTTAGTGAGACTCTGTCTCAAACTAAAAATCAAGAGTATTCTAGTTCAGTGGTAGTGTGCTTGCCTACTATGCATAGGCCCTGGGTTCAATTCCCAGAAAGATAAATATCACTGGAGAAGGACTGGGGGTGTGGCTCAATGGTAGGCTGTGTGGTCCAATGGGCAAGGCCCTGGTTTGATTCTACAACCCTAAAAACAAACGTTTTATAGGAAGCGATCATTGAATCTCAGATCTAGATTATGCACACCCCACTCTTCAGTTTATAGGCAGATGTGGCCTACCTAGGTGACCCACCATGCTGTGCCTAAAGCTGACCAAGTAGAGAGAGAAAACAGAACCTAGCCCCCTGGGCCTGCACTCTCTTCACTCCCCGTGCTACTTCCTCTGCTATTTCTTTACTCATTGCGCAGGTGCAGCCTAGGATTTGATAGTCCCTTTGCTGGTTGAGAAGCTCTCAGCTTGCCACCAGATGCAAATGAAAAACCCAGAAAAATCATAGAATAGTCCAAGGTAATTCCCTTCCCATCACATTTGGTTTCCATAGTCAGAAGCAGTCAGGGGCCAGGCACCAATCAGGACAGGAAAGCCAGCCTCCAGCCCCAGATAGAAACTCCCACCAGCTTTGGAATCATATTAAAAAGGGACCAATTTTTTCTAAGTCCCCACAAAGGTCCCAGATCCTCCAGAGAAGCAAGCTGTCCCTATGAGGCTTCATTACAAATAGTAATAAGACAAGACACTTTTATAGATTTCCCAATTTATGTTGTTCATCTATTCCTCACAAGGACCTTCCGAGGTCATTATTGCTGGCTCCATTTTATGGATGTGTGAACTGCTTGGTGAATGTCATCTAGGAATCTACCATCAGCTAAATTAAAGTCAGCCCTCCATCTTGACACTGAGTGCACTCCCTCTGTAGAGGGAAACATCTAGAAGGTGGCATGCTAGGGCTCCTCAGGAAGACACATGTCTTGATTTCAACTCTATGGATGCCAAGGCCTGCTGGTACTAATGCTGCACTTAGAACGTGTGCATCTCTCACCCAGGGCCTATGAGGTTTCTAGGATGTTCCAAAAGCAAGAGGCCCAGCAATAGGTCATGCAGAACTGCCTCTGGTTATGATCTATAGCAGAAAGTCAAGGCTACACACACTCACTGGCAGCCTGACGGAATGGAAGAGGGCAGACAGTCACTGGGTTGTCTACGTTCCACACGAGAAGCATCTTAAGTTGGCTGAGGAGAAAGGAATTGAATTCCAGGATTGATGACCAGAGAGGTTTTAGAGTCTGGTCACTCCCAGACCTAAGAATGGCTAGCAAGATTCTTGCCAGGGCCCAGACAACATTCTCAGGGCCTGAGGTTGTGTGTATCCAGGAAGCAGGAAGAAAGGTGAAAGGTCCAGTTGGTAGATAGGAGTGAGAGAGTAGATAGTGGGAAATGATGGTCAGTGAGGTTACTGAGGTGACAGACCATCCTATAAATGGTTGGAGACCAGAGGGGAAATCTTGAGAGAAAGCCATCAGTATTTTTTTTAACAAAGAATAACATGATGTAACTTGGTTTGTGTGTGTGTGTGTGTGTGTGTGTGTGTGTGTGTGTGTGTGTGTGTGTGCTAATCCTGGGGCTTGAACTCAGGGCCTGGGTGCTGTCTCTGAGCTTTTGTGCTCAAGGCTAACACTCTACCACTTGAGCCACAGCTCTACTTCTGGCCTTTGGGTGATTAAGAAGATAAACTTCTCCTCTTATAAGACACTTTCCTGACTGGGCCGGCTTCCAACCACAATCCACAGATCTCAGCCTCTTGTGTAGCTAGGATTACAGATGTGAGCAATCAGTGCTTGGCATAACTTGGGCTTTAAACAAGCTAGGCTGAGGCTGGAATGATACAATAGCAAAAGGAAAGCCAGGAGCCCATGGGCTTGAGGTGTTATGGCCAAGCCAGGGGGGAATCAGGGGAAGGTGAAGGGCTGAGATTCTGGGCGTATCAGGAAGGTGGAGTCTACAGAATTTGTTGAAAGATCAGGCATGAGTATGGGAGGAAGGATTTCAAGACGACCTCAGAGTCTGGGGATTGTACTATTGGTGGCTGGGGCTGGAGGAGGCTGGAGGAGGAGCAGTATGGGAAGTGGTTTTGGAGATCACTGACTTTGTCCTTTCTGTTGAACATGTGAGTGGTGAGGTGAAAGAGGAAATACAGGCCCAGACACATAGAACCATGAGTTGGGATATGAGCACAAGACAAAAAAGAGCCACCCCATCCCCTAGCAAGCCACACTGGACAGCATTATTCTACAAAGAGAGAATATTAGAGAGGAGGAAGGGAAGTCACAAGGGGCCTGCTGGGTGCCCAGGTCACCAGGTATTACCAAGATGCAGATTTTGAGATAGAGTTGAACCTGGGGAGGTAGCACAGAGTGAGGATGACAAACCACCACAAGGAACATGGCCTTCATCTCAGTTGCAGAAAGGCACGCAAAGCTTTATCAAGAGGGAAAAATAGTCCATTGGTTTTGTGTGTGTGTGTGTGTGTGTGTGTGTGTGTGTGTGTGTGTGTGTGTGTGTGTGCGCGCGCGCGCGCGCCTGGGCACGCCAGTCTTAGGGCTTGAACTTAAGGCCTGAACACTATTGCTGAGCTTTGTTGCTCAAGGCTAGCACTCTAGCACTTGAGCCACAGCTCTGCTTCCAGCTTTGCTGCTAGCTAATTGGAGATAAGACTCCCCTGGAGTTGGGCACTGGTGGCTCATACCTATAATCCTACTACTCAGGAGGCTGAGATCTGAGGATCACAGTTCAAAGCCAGCCTGGGCAGGAAAGTCTGTGAGACTCTTATCTCTAATTTAGAAAAAACCAGTAGTGGTGCTGTGGCTCCAAGTAGTAGAGCATTAGCCTTGAGCAGAGAGAGAAAGAGAGAGAGAGAGAAATTACCTAGACTTTCGTGCTCAGACTGGCTTCAAACTTTGATCCTCAGATCTCAACCTCTGAGTAGCTAGGATTACAGGCATGAGCCACCAGTGCTTGGCAAGTTCTGGTTTTCACCAGAACTCGCCTCTGACCAACCAGAAAACAAGCCTACCACCTGTGTTGGAAAAGGAGGAAGTAAACCACTGGAGAGGAGATGGAAGCATCTGTTCCCCCAAGGGGGCAGGAGATGAGGGGATGGCCATTCACCAGGTCCCTACAGCCAGAAGAGAAGGTTCAGGGCTGCCCAGAGCCTGGAGTGTGCCTTCCACTCCACGCCCTGTTTCTGTGTACTGAGCAGATGGCTCGCAAGTTTATACGTCACTATATTAAAGCTTACGGAGAAGGAGCCACACTGTGTAAACTGAAGTCCAAGTCAGTCACACTGAACTCAATGCTGAGAACAAGAGCTAGACCCTAGCCCTCAGCAGGACAGGCTCCTTCCCACTGAGCTCAATCCCGCAGACCCTCTGTTCTCTCTCTAATAATGCTCCAGTCCTAGTTAGCTCTGGCCTACACTATAGGCATGGGAGATTAAAGAAGCCACTCAATGCTACGCACACTCTCAGGTGGCCCATGCCTGTAATTCTAGCTACTCAGGAAGCTGAGACCTAAGGATCAAGCACAGGCAGAACAATCTGTGAAACTCTTATCTTCAATTAACCAGCAAAAAGCCAGAAGTGAAGCTGTGGCTCACATGGTAGAGCACCAGCCCTCAGTGGAAAAAGATGAGCAAAAACATGAGGCTCAACTAGGTGCTGGTGACTCAGACCTGTAATCCTAGCTATGCAGGAGGCTGAGACCTGAGGATCGCAGTTTGAAGCCAGGCCCGGCAGGAAAGTCCATGAGACTCCTATCTCCAATTAATCACAGCAAAATGCTGGAAGTGGTGCTGTGGCTCAAAATGGTAGAGCGCTAACCTTGAGCAAAAGAAGACCAGGGACAGCATTCAGGCTCTGAGTTCAAGTCCCAGGACTGGCAAAAAAAAAAAAAAATACCAGGCTCTGAGTTCACGTACCAGCATCAAAACAGAAAAGAAAAAGAAATAAAGAAAAGAATGAAATCCCTCCAGAAATGAGCGTAGTATCGAGGTGACCAGAATTCCCAAGTGGAAAACAGAAAGGAAATCTTGCACAGGCACCAAGAAACCTTTCTAGGGCGTCTCCAGGCCTGTCAAAGCCACCTGGCTGGCCATGACAGACTTTATTAAACCTGCTCGGTGGTGTCCATTCTCTGCCAACCCATTAAACAGCCGACATAATCCATTCATACATAAATATAAGGGAAGGGGAAGGAGTGTGGTCCCAGGAGACGTGTGTCTGGGAGAAACTGGGTCCATAAAAATCCAAACAGAAACCAAGTTCATGTGAAGGTTTTGGCTACAAGCGATTTGAGGCTTCTGGAAATCCTAGCCAAGAAAAGATCCCCTTAGTAGTCCATTTGGAAGTTTCCTGCCTGTGATTCACAGACATGAGGGAGAGCCACGGGGTTTCCTAGTCTTTTAGCTGGCCACCATGCCAATAAGGAATTGTTCTAGAAAGCTGGGAGGGGGGTGGGGACATATTCCAGGGTGGCTGGAATGCGAAGAAAAAGGAAGAAGGTAATGCAGGCTTAAACCAGGCTGCTGGACTATGCATTCACCACAGCTGTGGCCATGGAGACACTCAGAGCTTTGAAAAAGGAAGGCCAGGGATTTAAATAACTCAGACAGCAAAAGCCCTGTTCCTACCCATAGGAAACTTCCATGGGCCAAAAAGCAACACCATTGAGGCCCTCTGGACCCTGGCTCACGAACAGACGCCATGAAGAAGAGCTGTTGGATCGCTGTTGGTTTTTTTTTTTTTTTTTAATTTAAATAAGCTGGTAAACCAGTATTTTTATTCCCTGACATCTTTACACACACACACACACACACACACACACACACACACACACACACACACACCAGAAGAATGTAGCTAGTTTCTTAAATTAGAGATGTGTTGTGTAATTAGTCCATTTTATCTTCTGCGAGTTATTGCTGTTTTCCTCTGTGGTTTCCAGAAATGTCATTGGCTAGGCTTAAAAGTAGTTTCTTTTCTTTTTTTTTTTTTTGCTCCCCCTTCCAGAGAAAAATTCTATAAATATTTTCTCCCTTTTAGCATGTTTTAATTTTGAACGACATATTGTAAAGATAGCAAGAGTTATGAAAGTAGGCCTTGGCCACCAATGAAAGACAGTGGGAAAACAGATTAGAGATAGAAATTTCTATCCACCAGAGAACGCCTCTGGGCCTTCCCCCCAAAGGGTACAGGAGCCAGAGTACTCTAGCTGCTCACTTGCACTGGCTTGGGAGCTGGAGAGGGAGTAGTCATTCTCTAAGAGAGAAGGCAGCCAGGCACTGGTAGCTCATGGCTGTAATTCTAGACACTCAGCAGGCTGAGATCCGAGGATCACAGTTCAAAGCCAGCACTGGAAGGACAGTCCATGAGACTCTTATCTCCAACAAACTACCAGAAAACCAGAATTGGAACTGTAGCTCAAAGTGGTAGAGCACAAGCTTTGAGCAAGAAAGCCCAGGGACTGAGCCCAGGCTCTGAGTTCAAGCCCCACAACTACCACCACCACCACCACCAACAACAACAACAAAGGCAGTAGCAGAGATGGCCTGTAAGAAAGAAAATATTAAGGAAGGAAACTAGCCCTATTGTTTGCTTATACTGTGGTATCATTTTTATATCTATACATATATATGCTTCAACTATCTAGAAAAGCATATATAAGAAATTGGAAAATAGACATGGTGGTTTATGCCTATAATCCAGGAATGAAGATTTTGAGTTCAAAACCATCCTAGCAGCTGGGCACTGGTGGCTCACACCTGTAATCCTAACTACTCAGGAGACTGAGATCTGATGATTGCGGCTTAAAGCCAGCCCAGGCAAGAAAGTTTATGAGACTCTTATCTCCAATGAACCAGCAAAAAGCTGGAAATAAAGCTGTGGCTCAAGTGATAGAATGGTAGCCTTGAACAATAAAACCTCATGGATAGCACCTAGGCCCTCAGTTCAGAAGGAAGGAGGTAGTGAAGGAGGGAGGGAGAAAAAGAAAAGAAAAAAAAGGAAAGAAGAGAGGGAAATGAAGGTAGCTTGGTAAAGGCTGCTAAATGAATAATTCATCCCAGGAGCCAGAGATGGGTTAAAATGCAATTCTTCCTGATACTCTTTTAGACTTTGCTACTAGGTAGGAATGAGTTTATCTAATTACATCTCCCAACAGGGCTCCTTTTGCTGCAAGAGACCACCAAACAAAGGGTAGGAAGCTGCCTAGAATGTTGGGGACAGAACACCCACAAGTAAACACCATGGAGATATCACTGAGCCCTGCACAAGGCCTGCTGAAGCATTGTGTTTGGCTTGTATAATATTAATCTAATTACACCCTTTGTGTTATGGTGTGCTGGTACTTGGGCTTGAACTCAGGGTCTCTCACTCTCACTTGGATTTTTCACTCAAGGCTGGTGGTACTCTACCACTTGAATAACACCTCCACTGCCCTGATTAAGTTCTTGAAAGCCCTCAAAGGAGTTACTTAGTGTCCTCATTTTGGAGATCAGGGACCAGGATCAGGAAAAATGCCTGACTTGCTCTTCTATCATAAGGCCTGATTTATACCCAGTTCTTTGTCACCTCCAAATTTGAGCTGCCAGTCAGCCTTGCCAGCCAGTCTGCTGATAAACCTTCTAGTGGCACTAAGCAAGACACTTATAGCCTGGGGTACACCAGTTTGTCTTTGCCTGCCCACCCAAGTGTCACTTTAAGTATCAGGGAAATCTATACACCAAAAATGCCTATAGGTGTTTCAATCCTTAATGAAAAACCAAGTTCGCAGGTTACAGCCATGGCTCAGTTGGTAGAGCACTAGCCAATAGCCAAAGTGTCAGGTAGTGAGTTTGAGTCCTGATCTCAGACAAAGAAGGGAAGAAAGAAAGAAAGAAAGAAAGAAAGAAAGAAAGAAAGAAAGGAAGGAAGGAAGGAAGGAAGGAAGGAAGGAAGGAAGGAAGGAAGGAAGGAAGGAAGGAAGGAAGGAAGGAAGGAAGGAAGGAAGGAAGGGAAGGGAAGGAAGGAAGGAAGGGCTGGGAAGGTGGCTCAGTGGTAGAGCGCTTGCCTTGCATGCATGAGGCCCTGGGTTTGATTCCTCAGCACCACATAAGCAAAAAGAAAAAAGCCGGAAGTGGCGCTGTGGCTCAAGTGGTAGAGCACTAGCCTTGAGCTGAAATGCTGAGGGACAGCGCCCATGCCCAGAGTTCAACCCCCACCACCGGACCCAAAAAAAAAGAAAGGAAGGAAGGAAGGAAGGAAGGCAGGAAGGCAGGCAGGCAGGCAGGCAGGCAGGCCAGCCAGGTGCCAGTGGCTCACACCTGTAATCCTAGCTATTCAGGAAGCTTCAATCTGAAGATCAAGGTTCGAAGCCAGTCTGAGCAGAAAAGTTCATAAGACTCTTATCTCCAATAAACTACTCAGAAAAAGATGGAAGTGGTGCTGTGGCTCAAGTGGCTAGCTTTGAGAACAAAGATGCTCAGGACAGCGCCCAGGCACTGAGTTCAAGCCCCAGGACTGGCAAAGAAAAAAAAAAAGGCAATTTCTGTCTTATCTATGCTTGGCCTGTGTGTTTGGTGGTAGCCAGGCCTTGAGGAATTCACCTTGTCTGAGATGTCACTTGGGAGGCAGGTGACCACTTTTCTTTCTATGTGGTAGCCTAGAGGCCACTAGCTAAACTGCAAGTGTCCAGCCACCTGGCCACAGCTCTCTACACATACACCCCCCTGCCCCCCAATGCTACCATACCACCCTGATCCAAAGGTAGGATCTCTCTCTCTCACACACACACACACACACACACTCATCTAGGGGAACCCTACTAGAAAGCATGGATCCTCTCTGGGGGGCCCACACAGCTGGCTGATGGGGGAGGGTGCAGGGAGCAGGTTTCTTGGGCACTGAGCAGCCTGCCAGAAGCCAGTGGCCTGGCCCCCGTGAGGCCTTTGTACAAGCCTTGAGCTACAAAAATGGCACCAAGAAAGCAGAAGCTAAGTAAAGGGCACTGGAATTGTAGATGCCGTTTCCACGTGTGCTGGTTTTATGTTTCTCAAGTCAAGGCCCTGCTGTCTCCTATACCTGAGTTTCCAGAGATCAGGAAGACGTGGCTCTTCTGTGGCTGTCTGTAAAGGGAGGGACAGGACACAGGGCAGCCAGCTGGGGGCGGAGCAGGGGAAGGGAATGGAGCAGAATGGCCACCCACAGCCAAAACTGTCTGCCTGGTCACTCCTAAGCCGGCAAATGGCCAAAGACAAGCTTCTGAAGGATGTGGACAGCTGAAAGTGGCTAAAGTCCACGGTGAAAAGAGAACTTTGACACCTGAGAGCTTACAGCGCTTTCTCTCTCTCCCTCTCCCTCCCTCCCTTCCTCCGCCCTTTCTCTCTCCCTTCCTCCCTCCTTCCCCCCCCCCCCCCAATCATAAATAGCACCAGAAGCCAATGAACCATATGGAGTTAGTCTTTCCTTCCAGAAACTTATCACTAGTCCTCCCAGTACAGGACATCTTCCAAAGGGAAAAAATAAAAATCTAGAGGTCATCATGCCCCCCCCCCCAAATTGAACAGAGTTTCGAAACGCTGTACTATTTATAGCCTGGATTATGGCTCCATAGTAGAGTGCTTGCCTAACATGCACAAAGTCCTGAGTTCAGTCCCCAGAACTGCAAGTCAAAAGAACCTCTACAATTCACAAAGACATCTAGGTTCAATCCTCTTTGGGACTCTGTGAGCCTGCCTCTTAGCCACTTCAATAACCAGCAAAAAGGCAGGCTGGATGCGTGGTTATCCTGCGCACCAGCAGGATACAGGGCTCCTAGGCTCCTGAGCTCAGGCTGGGGGCCCTGGGGCCAGCGCAGGCAGTGAGGCAGTGTTGCAAGAGCCGCACAGATCTGTCTTGAGGAAAAACCACAGGACGGAGCCGTTATGCTTATTGGTGCCATAAATCACCAGCTGTTCCGTCCTCTGCACCTCCCTGCCCACTCCTTCCCAGCCAAGCTGTCCCCAGGGCTGCCTCCTGCCACCCGCCTAGCACAACTCCCCCTCCCTCCTCAGGGTCCCGGCCATGGGCTTCCTTACAAGGAAGATGGGCTCCACTGAGTCTATTCGTTCTTCTTTTACAAAAATGAGAACTGCCTTTGTTCCTGGGCAAGGATTAGATTAGTGTGCTGCCCTGGAAGACGGAGGGGGCTGGGGCCTGGTGGGAAGTTGGGGGAAAGATGAGGACAGGGATCCAGTACAGGCTGCCCTATGACTATGAGCCACCTAGCCATGCTGTGTTCTCCTGAACTCCGGCTCCTGGCCAGCCCTCCTCAAGATAACTTCCTGACTTCTGGATCCAAAACATATTCTCTATTATAGACTCCACAGCTCTGTTTTAGACATGGAATCACCGAACCAGGCACCATGGCACATACCTGTAATCCCAGTATCCAGGAGGTAAGAGTAGAAGAATCTTGAGTTCCAGGCCAGCCTGGGCTACATAGTGAGACTTGGTCTCAAACTGAAGGAAAAAAAAGTAGCCAGGTGCCAGTGTCTCACACCTGTCATCCTAGCTACTCAGGAGGCTGAGATTTGAGGATGGAAGTTCAAAGCCAGCCCAGGCAGGAAAGTCTGTGAGACTCTTATCTCCAATTATCACCAGAAAAGCAGCAGTGCTGTGGCTTAAAGTGGTAGAGCGCTAGTCTTGAGCAAAAAGAGCTTAGGAGCGGCACCCAGGCCGTGTGTGTGTGTGTGTGTGTGTGCGCGCGCGCGCATGTGCACGCGCGCGCGCGCGCACACACACACACACACAAATGATCTTTAGGTACAACAGGTTAACTGGAAACTGGTGCAGGTCCTGAAGACTTCTGGGAAGCCTGACAACTTGCCTCTGAGTTACAGAGCAAGGGTCACTCCAGGGTCCCACCAAGGATGCTGAAAACAACTCCAAAGTAGAGAAATGGACCCCCTCAGAACTAAAGGAAAGAGGTTGTCAGGGCGCAGGATTTCCTCCTCTATCTGGAACTGAAGTTTGGTTCATTCATAAAACCTGAGGGGTTGGAAGAGTGGCTGAGTGCCACAGCTCCTGGCTCACATGCACCAGGCTCTGACTGGGGGTCCATCCCAGCACCACAGAAAACAAAATAAAATGATAGAACACATCTCAGGGTGTTGTTGTGGAAGTCTCAATGAGATTCTCTGTATCAAGATCCTAGAGCAGCATGAGATGTGCACATATTAACAGAATCAGTAAAGACATCTATTAGAATCATTTCTCTATATTCAGCCTTTTGCAAAGATATGCATTGTTTTTGTAATATCACGTCAGCTGATACTGTGGCTTGAATTCCAGGCCTCTTGCTTTCACTTTTTTTTTTTTTTGCCCAAGGCTGGTGCTCTACCACTTGAGCCATGCCTGCAGTTCTGGCTTTTTGCTGGTAAACTGGAGACAAAAATCTCCAGGATTTAAATGTCTGCTGGGCTGGCTTAGAACTCCAATTCTCAGATCTCAGCATCCAAAGTAGTCAGGATTACAGATTTGAGCCACTGCTATTTGGCTTGGCCTGTTTTGTTTTCTATTACTGTTTGTTAATTTTTTTATGCTGTCTTGTTTAATTCACAAAGTAAAACATGCTTATAAAAATTCAACCAAGCCAGGTGCTGGTGGCTGAGTTTACAATCTTAAATCTTGGGTGGCTGAGATCTGAGGACCACAGTTCAATGCCAGCCCAGGCAGGAAAGTCCGTGAGACTCTTATCTCCAATTAACCACCCAAACCTGGAAGTGGGGTTGTGGCTCAAAGTAGTAGAGTGCTAGCTTTGAGTCAAAGCACTCAGGGACAGTGTCCAGACCCTGAGTTCAAGCCTGATGACCAACAAAAAACAAGAATTCAAACAATTCTTAAGGAAATTCTCTCCACCTACTACTGCTTTCCTCCTCTGAGGGTGTCCAGCCCTGCCCCACAATATAGCTGAAGACCCTTCCCTCTACATTTATAAACCCATTCACTGTGCAAATGAACTCAACTGTACATATGGATTCTTAATTGGCTTTTTCTCACTTCATTTCTTGGAGAATATTTCACATCAGTCATTATTGTTGCTGTTGTTATCTTAGTGGTACTAAGGATTTGAACTTAAGGCTTTGTTCTTACTCGGCAGGCACTCTATCACTTGAGCTATGCCCTCAGGTGTGTTTTTTACTGATTATTTCTTGAGATTGGGTCTCATTTTATGTTCTTACTGGCCTTATTTGTGCTTCCCTGTATTGCTAGGATAATAAGGTACATGCCACCATGTCCAGCCACTGATCAACACAGACTCTTGAAAAAAAATTGGAGGAAGGGGTGGGGAATTCAAGGCTGACCTCCAACTGTGATTCTCTGATCAAGTAGCTAAGATGATAGGTTTGAACGACCACACCCAGCCCATATTATTCTTTTTAATAATTATGTAGTATTTCATGACATGAACCCCATATGTGGGACCTAAAATTATGATGCCATGAAAATCCTGGATCTTTGGCCACAAGCTCCTATGGCTTTATAGATCTAATAGTAGATCTACTTATGGCTTAGAAATTCTGGCTAAAAATAGAAAGTCTGGCTTAATGCCTAGAACCACATTTATTTCTGCATACATAGGGTCAAATTGTTCCTCCAAAAAAGGCTGGCCTAGAGCTGGGTGCAGGTGGCTTATTCCTGTAATCCTAGTTACTAAAGAGGCTGACATCTAAGGATCAAGGTTTGAAGCCAGCCCAGGCAAAGAAGTCTATGAGACTTATTTCCAACTAGCCAGCAAACAAACAAACAAACAAAAAACAGAAGTAGAGCTATGGCTCAAGTGGTAGAGTGCTAGCCATGAGCAAAAAAAAAACAACTAAGGGTCCTGAGTTCAAGATCCAGTACCAGGGGAAAAGAAAAATGAAAAACAGCTCTAGCTATTCAAGCTGTCTCCAGAGAGCTGCCAGGGAAGCCCCATAGCCAGACCTGAGCTTGACAAAGGGAGCTGTCCACACCACCTGCACTCTGAGCCCCTGATTGAGAAGTCAGTAGCCCCAGACACCAGGAATGTAGAAGCTTAGTTTAATTCCACCAGAAGCAGGAGCCAGCAACTTCTGGTTTGAGTCAGGAGGAAGCCTAACAAGGCCACGCCCAACCTAAGGCAGATAGCCAACTGCCCAATGCAAAAAACTACTGGATTTCCAGACCCTCCACCCAGTAGTCAGCTACCTAAGGCCTTCAGGAAACTGAGGGCTGATTTCCAAAACAAAGTCCCCACTCCCTACCCTCCATTACTTTAGAGCATGATAGGTTTTAACCAATGGGTATAGGATTCAGGCAACCAGTCCTATTTTCAGCCTTGTCTTCAGGAAGCCCCCAGGCTGGTGGGTGGGAACATAGAGTTAAGGAAGAAGTCAGGCACTCATGGCTCACTTCTGTCATCCTAGCTACTCAGGAGGCTGAAATCTAAGAATCCAAGTTCAAAGCCAACCTGGGCAAACAGATCCAAAAGACTCTTTTCTCCAATTAACCAGCAAAAAGTGGTGATGTGGGTCAAATGGTAGAATACCATTCTTGAGTGAAAAAGATAAGTGAGCAAGAAGCCCTAAGTTCAAGATAAAAAAAAGAAAAAAGAAAGAAGAAGTTAATAAAGGAAGGAGTGTAGTAGTCTACAATGTCCAGGAAAGTTCTAAAGATTACAATTTGAGAGGAGAGGGAGAAGGGTGGACCTAGTAGAAGATCCAGTGGGTACCAAAGTATGTGTTGCAGTAGAAAGGAAATGTGTGTAAGGCCAAGGAGTAAAGCTGGGGCAGAGCAGGCAGCCCTGGGCATGGGTTGTCATCCCTAACTGGTGAGCAGCTATGAACTGTGGAAAGTACTGGGGTGGGTGGGGAGGGGGGGAGAATGGTAACAGAAACTATAAAAGAACACAGGTTGAATGTTCCTTATATGAAATGCTTAGGACCAGAAATGAAATGTTTCTAATTGGGAATTCATTTGGATTTTGGAGTATTTGCATATATGTAATGAGATAAACTTGCATGTTGGGACCCTAGTCTAAACACAAAATTTACTTATGTTTTAAATGCACCATATCTAAACAGCCTGAATGTCATTTTACAGTATATTTAATGGGGCTGCCTGCAGTCTGTCACATGAAGTAGAATTTTCCACTCATGGAGACATATTGATGCTCAAAACCTTTTATATTTTGGAGCATTTCTGATGCTCAGATTAAGGATATTCAATGTATACAAGGACTTATTTCAGTTTGGGGGCAACTGTGACATTTAAAGCAACAATGATCTGGGCACCCATAGCTCACACCTATAATCCTAATTACTCAGGAGGCTGAGATCTGAGGATCGCTGTTCGAAGCCAGCTTGGGCAGGAAACTCTATGAAACTCTTGTCTCCAATTAAGCACCAAAAATATCAGAAGTGGAGCTGTGGCTCAAGTGGTACACTGCTAGCCTTGAGCAAAAAAGCTCAGAGACAGGACCCAGGCCCTGAGTTCAAGCCCCAAGACCAACACACACACACACACACACACACACACCAGAGCCATTGTAGTGGGGCCCAGAGAACAAGGCACAGAGAAAAGGGCATTTATTAAAGCATGCTCTTCTACAATGGGGTTTGGCACTCCTCAGAAGGTTAGTATTCCTTTCCTTTGAATCTGAGTCACTCACTTGTAACCAATGGAATCTTGCAGGGACAATGCCACATGACTTCCTTAGCCACACCTCCTTACTTACTGGGATCTACTACTTGGGTCTCTGGGCAACCACAAAAGAAATCACACTTCCCTGAAGCTGCTGCTCAAGGAAGACAGGATGAGGAAGCTCTAATTACAGTCCTAGTCCCCAGGTTACCACATCCAGGTGCCAGCCATGTAGCACAAGACATGTGTCATATGACTCAGATGGCCCCAGATTTGAATCACTAAGGCTTCTAGCTGAAGCCCCAGATGTCACAAAGTAGAGACACATGTGTCCTTTGTCAATTTGTAACCCACAACATCCATGGGCAAAGTTAAATGGCAGCAGTGTCATTTGGCAATGCCTGGCAGGCTAACTGACTGGAGGCTAAGGAGCCAAAAAACCCGGATGTTGTGGGCCACATGGGGATGGTAGGAATGTTCTCCAAAGCACTTGGGCATCATTGAAGAATGGGATTTGCCTTTGCTTCCTGACTGTGGACAATAGATTGGAGGGGTGAATGTGGGAGACCAGGTATGATCCCCAAGGATAAATGGGAACAGTGGACAAGTATAAATGGGACCTGGGGATAAGTAGACAGATTGGGAGACATGCCCAGGTAAAAGGGGTTAAGGCTCAGAGATAAGTTAGATGCAAGGAGTTATGAGGTATCAAGGATGACTTCCAAGTTCTGGAAGGAGACATCCGATAAGGTAGGCAATGTTGGAAGAGGAGCAGATGAGGTTGGTGTGGGTATGGGAGAGGTCATGAGATGCCAACAGGTGGGTGATCTGTGAAGGTCTGGAATTCTTGAAAGAGATCTACTGTATAGCTGTCAGTAGAGGGACCTCATGTAAAAAGGCATGGCCGATGGCCAGGCACTGGTGGATCACGCCTGTACTCCTTTGCTGCTCAGGAGGCTGAGATCTGAAGACTGAGGTTCGAAGCCAGTTCAGGCAGGAAAGTCTGTGAGACTTTTTTTTTATTTTTCCGGTCATGGGACTTGAACTCTGGGCCTGGGCACTGTCCCTTTTCAGCTCAAGGTTAGCACTCTACCACTTGAGCTACATCGCCACTTCCAGTTTTCTGGTGGTTTATTGGAGATAAGAGTCTCATGAACTTTCCTGCCAGGGCTGGCTTTGAACCGCGATCCTCAGATCTCAGCCCCCTGAATAGCTAGGATTACAGGCGTGAGCCACCAGTACCCGGTGTCTGTGAGACTCTTCTCTCCCATTAACAACCAGAAAACCAGAAGTAGAGAGCTGTGGCTCAAAGTGTTAGAGCATCAGCTTTGCGCACAAAAGCTCAGGGACCCTACCCAGACCCTGAGTTCAAGCCACCCAACCAACAACAACAACAAAAAAGACATGTCCAAAAATGAGGTCATCCAGGGAGAGAAGCAAAAAAATAGAGGCCCAAGAAGACCCTGACACAGACCAACACAGAATTTGGCCCAGGGAAGTCTGGAAAAAGAGGGGAAGGGAGGGGAAGGAGGGACAGAGGGCACAGAAAAAGATGAGCATGGTAGTCCTGGAAGGCAAGCCAAACAGAATCCCAGAATGAAGACCACAATGCCCAAAATGGAGCTTGTACCACCATACATTGTAGAATCCAGTTCATTGTGGAATAATCTTTTCTGCGGGGCTATCCCAAATTGCAAAAGCACTATTGTGAATTCAAAGTTAACAGCAAGAAAAGAAGGCCATTTCTCACTTCTCTGAACCCTCATGAGACTTTTTTTTTGTGGGGCCTAAGAACCCACACTAAGACACTTACAGTTTAACTGAAGGGCAATATCCACCTGGGTCAAGGACTACTAAGTGGCCCCCAAAATATGTCCACTTTTCCTCAGTAAGCAAATTTCCTATTTTCATCTGTGTTCATCACCACTGGATGCAAAGACCACATTTCCCAAGCTCCCTTGCAGGTAGATATGATCATGTGCCTAAACTCTGGCCAATGGGTTGTTAGAGAAGGAAGTATACACAATGACCAGGAAGTGAGAAGCACAAAACCCACAGGGGACTTATGAGCTCAGGCTCAGCATGAGATTGCCTCCATTCACATCTAGGCTCAGCTACTTCCTAGCTGTGTGATCTTACCCCTGTTACTTAGCTTCTCTGTATCTTCCATTCCTTGTTTGTAAAACAAGACTATTAACAGGAATGACTAGAGGTGCAGGACAATTCAATGTTCTTGGGACAGTGCTGACACACAGTAGATGATGCATAAGAGCTTGCTGTTGGTGTTATTGCTATTGTTTGTCATTCTAAAGGGAGGCAGGGTGTCCTTCCATTTCCTCCTCCTGACTGACTGGAATGCAGTCAAGACAGCCAGGGCTATAGCAGGCATCTTGGTCCATGAAGTGACCATGGGAACCAAGGCTACACAAGGTAAACTGGGCTAGTGAGGAACCATTTGGAGAGGTGGAACAGACACCCACAAGGCCAAGAGAAACAGAGACACAACTCGACTGCAATCGCTGGTCCCAATCCCAGCTCAGAGCCACTCTGATCAATAACGGTAGGCTGCATCTACCAGGAGCAATGGTAGAATAGAGGAGGTTCAGCCTGTGGAGGTTCTTAATTAAACATTTAGGAGAGATATGTGGACTTCAGCAGTCAGTGGGGAGCCACTGAAGCAAAGTTTATGAGCAGGAATGTGGCAGGCTCTGAGCATGCCCTGGAAGCTGGCTATAAACCAGAGGAGGGGAGACCATGACCAGGGCAGCAATCAGAGCATTGCATGAGTCCTGGAAGTAGAGGAAAGGACTGATCTGGGATGGAAGCCTCCAGATATCACTGACTTTTCTGTCATGGTGTGTAGGTTTGCAAATCACTACTTAGAATTTCTAAGCCCTACCCCACATCAGTTTCCTCCAGCATCCTCAGAAGTCAGACAGGTTTCCAAGCTGAGGTTATGGCCCAGCAGCCTGGCACACACAAGCAGCCTGATGCCTGTGGCTGCCTTGGCCTCTGGAGCTGGGGTTTGGCCGAATTGGCACCTGGGCCTCCAGATGTTGGGAATGAGGCTGTTCCTAGGGAACACCATTGCCAAGACTGTAGAGTAGAACAAACTAGAGCTTCAGGATGCTATCTTTAGACCCTGCATGGCCTCCTCATTCAGCCCCCTTCCCGCTAATGAATGAAATAAAACCATGGCCCCTCAAAAATGAGAGGGGTGAATTGCTATACACAATACAGCTGTACCCAAAGATAGTAGCAGAATCCAGACACATAAGAGATAGAGTGAGATGATGGCATTTTGCACTTGAAAAGCTTGCATTGAGCCCTACCCACGGGTATGTGCCTGTAGTCCTAGCTACTCACCAGGCTGAGCAGGAAGATGACTTGAATTCTGGCGTTCCAGGCAGCCTAGGCAACAGAGCAAGACCCCCTTTCAAAAAAGAAAAGAAACAAAAAAGAGCTGAGGCGTGGCTCAAGTGGTAGAGAACCTGCCTAGCAAGTGCAAGGCCCTGACTTCAAACCCCAGTACTGAAGGGGGGGACAACTAAAGAATGAAAATAGCTGCGCATCAGTGGCTTACTCCTATAGCCCTAGCTACAAAGGAAGCTGAGATATGAGGATTATGGTTCAAGGCCAGCTTGGGCAAAAATGTCTGTGAGACTCCATCTCCAATTATCTAACAAAAAGCCCAACTAGAGGCACGGCTCAGGAGGTAGAGCACCAGCCATGAGCAAAACAACTGAGCAACGATAGGAAAGGTACTCATTACCTTACTTGTGTAACCCCTCTCTACAGTATCTTTACAATAAAAAATGTATAGTGAAAAAAAAAAAAAACTGAGCAAGAGTATGAGGTCCTAAGTTCAAGCCTAGGTAGCAGCATAAAAAAGGAAAGAGTGGAAGGAGAAGAAAGAGGGAGAGGGACGGGAGGGGAGGAGAGGGGGGAAGGGAGGGGAGGGAGGGGAGGGAAGGAGAGGGAAGGGAAGGGACAAACCCTGGCAATCCATAATAATGAGGGGGGGTAGTGGTTGCCCCTGTGGGGTGGTGGTACTAACTTGGAAGGTCACTAAGGAAATTTCTGGAACATGGGAAAGTTCTCTATCCTTAACTGGACAGTGACAACAGAGGTATATACTCTGTAAAAGTTCCTCAAGCTGCTTGCTTACTGCCCTGGACACTCTTCACTGTAGCTACTGTATACCTTAAGGAAAAAGGACAAATCCGAACAGGAGAGAGTCCACTGCGGAGAGAAAGAGGGTGCTGGGACCCAAAATGAACCTTTCTCTTCTCTTTTCTGAGCCCTATGTGGAAGTTATTATAGCCAATCTAGCCAGCTGTGCCAGGCCTCTGGCCTATAGGCCCTCTGGGAGCACACCTCTCCTCAGCAACAATGCAATTAGGAAAACAGTGTCTGTGGCCCAGATGTCACTGCGGAAGTGACCGAGAGGAATAACAGGACACATAGACTGGAGAGAAGAGAAAGCAGATGCGGGCCAGCCATGCATTCCCACACCAGGGCATCCCTGCCTGAACAAGCTGCCATGAAGCTCAGAGAAGAGGAGGTAGAAGCCACTGCAACCCTCCTGCTGCTCACTCAAGCAGTGGCCTCAGCCTCATTTAAACATAAATAAACCAGGGCAGTGAAAAGAGAGGGCATGAACAAAGGTAGAAGACAGGGCAACCAAGGTTAAGGCTAAAACCAAATATCTTTCTCTCTGTCTCTGACTCTGTCTCTGTCTCTCTGTCTCTGTCTCTCTGTCTTTCTCTCTCTGTCTCTCTGTCTGTCTCTGTCTGTCTCTGTCTGTCTCTATCTCTGTCTCTCTCTCTCTCTCTCTCTCTCTCCTTTCCTGCTGATCCTAGAGCTTGGACTAAGGCCTTGGATGCTGTCCCTTAGTTTTTCATTCAAGGCTGACACTCTACCACTTGAGCACAGCTCTACTTCTAGCTTTTTGGTAATTAATTGGAGATCACAGTCCTCACATCCCAACCTCCTGAGTAGCTAGGATTACAGGTGTGAGCTATCGGTGTGATCCCAAACGTTTCTAGTTGCAGTCAAGTGTTCCTGGCTCCTGTTTGTCCCAAGCTGCTTCTGTCTCTCCTATGCATGGGAGTTGGGGAGGAAATGGAGGAGGCCCACAGAGGCCTTATGGTTCCATTTGTCTTACCAACTACCTACCCAGCTTGTCTGTCTCGAGCTCTCTGCCTGGCATGTCTCAGGTGGGGAATTTTAACAGGTGAAATTAGTTCCAAGCTGCACCTGGTAGTTTCCGTCTTTCCCATTATGGGATCTCTTTAGCTCGAAACTCCACAGACTCAAAATTCTATAGTTTTATTCATTTTACTTATTGATTTTCTTTTTGGTGGTGCTGGTGTTTGAACTCAAGACCTCATGATTGCTAGGCAAATGCTCTACCACTTAAGCCATACCCCTCGCCCTCTTTGCTTTAATCATTTTCTAGATAAGATCTTACATTTTTGCTCTAGCCAGCCATGGACTGTAATTGTCCTACTAATGCCTCAAGTGTGTCTAAGATGAAAATAGTGAGCCACCATGCCTGATTTGTTGGCTGAGATAGAATCATGGTAACTTTTTTTGGGGGGTGGGGGTCAGGGCTAGCCCCAAACTTTGATCTTCCCGTTCTGTGTTTCCAGCATAGCTGAGATTACAAGTGTGAGTCACTATATCTGCCTTAAAATCCCAGATATTGGTATCCAAAGTCAGCCCTGAAATAAGGATTTGGGTATTGGTGGTTTATTTGGGGAGCAACCCCAGAAATCGCAGTGAGAGTGGGGAAAGAGACAGGGTAGGAAGAAAAGCAATGGAAGATGTTTTTATTTACTGAGCAGGTTCCCCCTGCAGATGACTGACTAGACCTTTTGGGGACCGTCCAAGGGACTTGGTAAAAGCATCCATTACATCATCCATCAATGAGTAAGGGAACTCAGGTACATATCCACACATCTCTAGCCCTCATTGGAAAAGGGTCCCTCCTAAAACAGTGATTCCCTATGCCACCTATCGCATTCCTCTGGCACCATGTGCAGGCCAAGCATGGCTCTGAAGGCAGAGGATATCTCAGGCACAAGGATGCAGGAAATTTGGGTTGTCTTTCATAGCTTCAGCATGGGCCACCCATCACCATGGGCACTCACTATATTTTGTCACCCTATAGAATATGCCATTTCCAAGATGCTAAGAGCAGCTCACGAGTTTTCTCACTATATTTCCAATACCAACCCAAGTGAAATTATCTATGACAAACAAGTGAAGAAATGAAGGAATTTATTGACTCAGGATGGGAAGTCCAGACAGAATAGCTAACTTGAGGTATAGATGGATCCAGGGGCTTAAGTGAACCCAGAATTCTACCTTGACTCTCTCACAGCCTTTCCAGCTTAGCAATTCCCCCAAAAGAGACTTCTTCTCCATTGGCTATAGCAGATACCCTGGGGAGGATTTGGATTGGCTTGGGTAGAATCACATGTTTCCCCTTTACCCAATCACTGTGATCAGGAGAGTAGAACACTCTCATTGGCCAACCCAAAAACACATGCTTCGTTCTTGTGTCTATGAGAGGATGGGATATCATAATTAACAAGGAATAGAAGAGGAGCCTTTTCACAAAGAATAAGGTTCCCCACAGGGTACTAACTTGCCAAAGGCCATTGTAGTTCATCAGAAGCAAACCCAGAACCTTGACCTTGCTGCTTTACTTCAAAGGAGAGACAGCTTATCAACAAATAAGAAACCCAGACATAGTACCTCCAACAATCAAGCTCCATATTTAGCTGAGTATTCTCAAGCAAGGGTCATAACCTCTCGAAGCCTGTAGTTCTTGTCCATAAAATGAGACTAATAATACCTCCCCCAGAGGATAGCTGACTTGATGATCTGACATAAGCAATGGAAAATGCTTGGCATGTATGCCCATGGCATTACTGGTCTCCTCTGAGACAACATGCTTGTTTTTCCAGTTTCCAGAACCTTCATGTGCCAGTGAGAGAGGAAAAGACAGGACTGGGGATACCAAGAATGATTAGTATGTGTGAGGCTCTGGGTTCTAGCCCCAGAATGAGAAGCAAGCAAAAGAAAGAAAGAAAGAAAGAAAGAAAGAAAGAAAGAAAGAAAGAAAGAAAGAAAGAAAGAAAGAAAGAAAGAAAGAAAGAAAGAAAGAAAGAAAGAAGGAAGGAAGGAAAGAAAGAAAGAAAGGAAAGAAAGTCAAGAAGGAAGGCAGGAAGGCAAGACAGACAGACAGAAAGAAAGAAAGACCGAAAGAAAGAAAGAAGGAAAGAAAGAGAAAGAAAGAAAAGAAAGTCTCCCTCACATGGCCGTGGGCAGGAGGCCCCAGTTCTCATGGGTCACATGATTCAGGAAAACTAGTTGCAGAAGAAGAACTTGCCTGGACTCAGATGTGGCCATACAAATCAGATGGCCAAGAAGAAGAAACAGGAAGGGCTGGGTAGCCACAGGATGTAGACAGGAGTGAGTAGGAAGGCCACATGCTAGGCCTGCCACCTTGGCTGTCTAGTCTCCCAGGCACATTGTGACTTTATTGTCTGCACTGCACCTCTGGGTGTCTCATTGCTTTCAGGAACCATGGCCTGTGTTGTCACAAAATGGAGGTATTTACGAGACATGGCAACTACAGTGCTGGGCTCTGACTGAGCCATTCCCCACTGGGGCAGCTTAGAGAGGGGGTCTAAGGTCAGACACTCAGAAAGAAGAACACAGGGGGACAGTGGCCCATGCCACTGTCTCTGTCTGCCCTTTCTGGAAAGGAGACAGCCCCAGGCACATGACCCTCCAACCCGATATGGCCAGCTCCTATTTCATCCACAGCACAGTACATGGCTGGCTGAGAGAAGACAGGTGTGAAACACGTGACCTCATTTTCTCATTCCTTATGATTGAACCAAAGAATCACTAGCGGTCAGAGAGCTCCTGCTGGGGCCTAGAGCTCCTCCTCCTATCTGACCAGAGACCCATACAAGTAAGGAGCTAGTATCAGCCCAATTTACAGAGCCAAGAAGCTGAGGTTCAGAGACGTGGCGTAACTCACTTCAAATCACACAACTTAGTGCAGAGGCAAGCCTACAAGCCCAGCTGCGTCTCTTACACTGAAACCTCCTTGTCTACTATTTTGCTTAGTATATCACTTCAGGCAAAAGTACTTAAACATTGTCACCAAAGAGCCCTGACAGCCTCCTGGAGGAATCAAGTTAAGAGCCCAAAGTAGTATGACAACAAATTGGACCTTTTTCTGGTGATCTCTGTTTGTCATTGATGTCCCTCCCCGCCCCCCGCCCCCCATCTACATCAAGTCAGAGGGCCCAGTACCTATTTTAAGGTAAAAGCAATGCCAATCACTTAAAATCAAATACAATTGGCTCCTGCAGAGAATGTAGAGCACTGAGCCTCCACTGCCACACACACACACACACACACACACACACACACACACACACACACTTCCTGAGTCTCCGCTTATTGCTGCCATTCTTTTCTCCTCTTTTGTCTCCCCTGTCCTTGGGGGGACTCTCAGCAGGATGGAAAGGTCAATAGGAAGGATCTATCTCCCAGCATCCACATACCCCTTTCTCTTCACTTCCTACCCCTACTAGCTATCCCCACCCCACCATGGCCCAGAAGAGTACTTTGCATGTTCTGGAACAGATGCCTGAAAGGAAAGGGTTAAAAACATCTTTCATCTCTCAGCAGCGCTTTATATAGTCCACGTGTGGCTCTGAATGGTTCTGGCTTTATATATAGCACGCTCTGCATGGAAGGAGAAGACACTGTCGTCAGGGAACAAAGGCGGTACTGGTCTAATGACCTGTGCTTATTTGTGAGGACTGCATCTCTAAAGGGCCGCCTTCGGGTGACATCTGCCATGTTGAGGGCACGCTGGAAGATTTCCACCAATAAACACTGTCCATGCAAATATGAGAGGAGAGGGAACACACAAATAGACCAAGGCCTTCCATCCCGTTTATTGTTTCTGGAGAGAGAGAGAGAGAGAGAGAGAGAGAGAGAGAGAGAAATCACACGTTTCCCTTTGGATGTTTTCACACGTTAGCGAACCTTAAAATGTCAACTTCTGCAAGGTGTTTGACCTAAAAATAGTATAATTTCTGTGTCACTTGAAAAGCTGTTTAAAATGACAGGCTAAGCCTGATTTTTCAAATACGCATCTAGGATGACAAACCCAAGTTGCATTATTTAGAGGCAGAAACAGCACGGCCTTCATTTTTACTCAAACGTGCCTGTTCGTAGTTTCTCCTAGGTGAAATTCTGCTTGGATTTGTTTTTGCCACAGGCCTCCTCTTTGTCCTTTGGTGACCAAAAAAAAAAAACCCAACAACAACAAATAGAGCAAAGTGGAGGTTCAAGGAGCTGAAAGTCGTGTCCTAGAGATCCACACACTTTTGTTCTGGCGATTGTAGTCAGCCCTGCTCACTTTTGAGCACTACAGGAGTTCTAACTCAGGCCTCACCGGCCAGAAGATGTCACGCACGCCCTGGCAGGCAGGCCGCCAGAAGCTTGTGATTTGTTTAGACAGCACAGGTCATTCCTGTCCACACCCAAGCTGACTCGGCTTTATAAACACAGCAGAGGGAATGCAGTCTGTGAAGTTGCCCCAGTCAAAGAGCTGAGTAGCAAAGGAGGTAAAACAGTCTGGGTGCCATTAGCTATAATCCTAGCTACTCAAGAGGCTGAAATCTGAGAATCGGGGTTCAAAGTCAGCTTGGGCAGGAAAAACTTTCATCTCCAATTAACCACAAAAAAAAGAGGGGGGCAGGAAGTAGAGCTAAAGGATAGTATCCAGGTCCAGAGTTCAAACCCTGGTACATACACACACACACACACACACACACACAAACCACCACAGATCCAGGTGCCAGTGGCTCACTCCTACAGTCCTAGCTACTCAGGAGACTGAGATCTGAGGATCACAGTTTAAAGTTTTCCCAGGCAAGAAAGTCCTTGAGACTCTTACCTCCAATGAAGTACCAAAAAAGCCAGAAGTGGAGTTGTGGCTCTAGTGGTAGAGTGCTAGCCTTGAGCACAAAAGCTCAGGCAGAGCCGGGGGGCTGGTGGCTCACAGCTGTAATCCTAGCTACTCAGAAAGCTGAGATCTGAGGAGCATAGTTCAAAGTCAGCCTTAGCAGGAAAGTCCATGAGACACTTATCTCCAATGAACCACCAGAAAACCAGAAGTGGTGCTGTGGCTCAAATGGTAGAGCACTTGGCTGGATCTGAAGCTCAGGGACAGCACCCAGGCCCAGAGTTCAAGCCCCAAGATGACCAAAAAAAGGAGTAGGAAGAGAAGGAGGAGGAAGTTCAGAGGCAGTGCCTTGGCCCTGAGTTCAAGCCCCAGAACATACACACACACACACACACACACACACACACGAAGTGTGGTGCCATGCACTAGTTCAGTGGAGCCACATTCGTTCACCCCTTTGGAAAGACCCCCAGCTCGATCAGCTTGACACACAGTGTGCCAAGCAGGAGCAGGTGTGGGCTCCTCTGAGCAGTCCCCTACAAAGACTGGGGAACATGAGACTGACTCTCACCAGTACTGAGACCTGACTTTGTGACTAAACCTTCAGGAACATTCATGTCCCAGGTACAAGGCTCAGACTAGCTCCAAAGGTCTCGGCATTCTGGTGGAACCGCTATTCACATTTATTAAATATGTGTATGAATAAATGGATGGATGGATGAATGAACAGCCTGGAGTCAAAGCCCCCAAACCCAAACCAGCTCTGCTTTACAGCCAGCTCCATACCCATATCCCTTCCTTCCCTCCGCAGCTCCCTGAAGGCCTCTCATCCAAGAGCAGGTAAAGCATTTTTCAAATGCTTCCTACAAATTTGAATGCACAGACACATTGTAAATGCTCCAGCACCTGATCTAGAGCATTTATCTAAGGAGGTGCTCACGGCCAGGCTCCAACTCTGTCACTCAAGCAGCTACCTTCAGCTTCCTGCTCAGGAGCCCCAGGGAGTCCCAGCCCACAAGCTGCCACACTAAACCCTACTGCAGGAAAAAAAAAAACAAAAAAGGGGCCGCCCTCTCTTTACACTTCACCAGTGGGTTCTGTTTTCAGAGCCCGTGGGTGTATTTCAATGAGAACAACATGAAAACATGGGCGGATTCTTTTCTCTCTAAAAGAAAAAAAAAAAAAAACCCTGGAACAATAAGCCAAAGTAATAACAAGGCACAATTTGGACATCTGCTCCCTCCCTGAATGACACCCCCACCTCATTTCTCCCCAGGCCTTGTTGCATGCATGCGTGCGTACGTGCATGCGTACACACACACACACACACACACACACACACACACACACACCTCCTCCCAAGGCATGGATTGCCAAAGTTAAAATTAATTCATCTACATTGACTGGCCCTTGCAAGCTGCTGATGTGTTGCTTGCAACTTACTTGTTCATTCATTAAACTCAAATGCGGTGAGCCCTTCCCAGGTGCAGGGCACTGCCGAGGCTTCATTTCAACAAGCCTTTTAGGAAGCCTGCAGTCTAATGGGGGAGCTTGAGACAAGCCCATTAATAACTGTGATACAGGGAGAAACCGGGCGAGGCATAGACACAGGAGATGCTGGGAGAGGAAAAGAAAAAAAAAAAAAAAACAAGAGCGGATGTTCGTGTGTTTTCAGCAGGGGAAGCGATCATCAGAGAGGGTCTGTAAAGATAGTGGCTTTTCACTTGAGCATTAAGGCCTGAGCGAGATTGCACAAGCGTGGCCAGAAGGAAAAGCCTTCTGGGCACAGGACACGGATGACAATGGGTACAGAGGTGAGCAAAAGCCAGCACTGGTCACATTCAACATGAGTGTACAGGGGCAACGATGGCTTAGCCTAATAGCATGGATAGGAACAATTAGTTGGCTACATAGCAGAGACTACAGATTTCTTTCTTTCTTTCTCTGTCTCCCTCCCTCCCTTCCTTTTTCCTTCCTTCCTTCCTTCCTTTCTTCCTTCCTTCTTTCTTTCCTTTCTCTCTTTCTTTCTTTCTTTTCTTTCTTTCTTTCTTTCTTTCTTTCTTGCTTTCTTTCTTTCTTTCGTTCATTTGTGCTTATCCAGGGGCTTGAACTCAAGGCCTGGGCACTGTTCCAGAGCTTCTTTGCCCAAGGATAGCACTCTACCACCTGAGCCACACCTTTACTTCTAGCTTTTCTCTTTTTTTTGGCAGTTAACTGGAGATAAGAGTCTCACAGACTTTCCTGCACAGCCTGGCTTCGAACCACAATCCTCAGATCTCAGCCTCCTGAGTAGCTAGGATTACAGGTGTGAGCCATCAGTGCCTGACTCAGATTTCTTTGCCAGGAAGTATGGTTTGATCATTTGTCTGCCTCCTCATTTATCCATTCCTTGCCCTTCTCTTGCACTGCTTGCTATAATATGAAACATTTCCTGACCTCCTTTGTAAGTGACTTCTATCAAGGCTCAGCCAATGGCAGCCATTGGTGGGAGACCTGAGGACAGGGCATTTCTCCCCATTCTCTTTGCTTGGATAGCATCTCCAGCCTCAGTTGCTTCTCCAGCATCCTCTGTGTGCTTCCAATCTTGTTAGTTGACTTTAGCATACATGTTCTATCACATTTCTTTTTTCCCTTTGTCCTTCAAGCACTAGGGATGTCGTTGCTGCCGTTAACCTCTAGGTTTGCCTCAATGTCTCCCATTTCACTTTCCAGTAACTATCATACCTGGGAAGCCAGTTTTCAGAATTAAACTCCCTGTGTTTAAATACCTCAAGTGGCTTCTCTTTTCTTGGCTAGACCTTCACTAATACAGGGTAATTGGCTCCAATTTGGTTTCAAAACACTGGCACTGGCTACCGAGGGCCCCATCCATCTCCCAGTTTCTCCAGCCTCCTAGGGGCAAGGTGAAGCAGGCCTGAAACAGAGCAGTCACATGATACTAGACAAGGGAAAAAAGTGAAAGAACCCCAGGTGAGAAGAACCAGAAGGATCACAGCATGGGGGCGGATACTGCCCTCCAGCTTGAGTGACTGGGAGATGGTGAGCCATGCACAGAGGTAGGGATGGGAGGGGAGAAGCTGCACTGGACAGACGCTAGCGAGTGGACTCCTCTTTATTCTTTTTCTCCTTTTTTTTATTGCTTTTCTCCTTCGTTAAGCCATACGCTCGGCTGTTGAGCTTTTCTTTATTGATTTTGGATTATGGATATCGGAGGCAGAAACCTCTAAAGGGAGAAAGCACCAGGAGACAGAAATAGGAGGCAGAAGACCACTTCAGGCCAATAGTGGGGCTAAGCCCTGGGCAGGTACAGAGGGAAAATGGGGAGGAGACACAAAGGGACATGGAGAAAGGTTACAAGGGGGTCACAGGTCTGAGCCCTGGGCCAAATCCAAAGAGACAGGTTGAGGAAAGAAGGTTTGCAAGCAGCAAAGTCAGGAGCTCAGTGTACCCAAGGAGTCACATTATGGGGGCAGTGAACAGACAGGTCTTTGACAAGCCATCTGTCAGAAACTGGGTATGATGGTACATACCTATAATCCCAGCTACTCAGGAGGAGACAGTAGGAGAACTGAGCTTTGAGGTCAGCCAGGCAAAAATGAGAGGTTCTATCTGAAAAACAAATTAAAAGCAAAAGGGCTAGGGGTGTGGTTCAATGAGTAGAGCATTTGCCTTGCAAATATAGCAGCCCTGAGTCTAAAAATATAAAATAAAACTTTAAAAAAGGAAGCTGGGAGAGAGGGAGAAAGGGAAGGCAGGGGAATACTTGCCTATGATGAGGTAGATTTGAACTTGTGGAAAGGGACACAATGAAGAGGAATAGCTCAGAGGAACCAGGGTGAGTGCATTCATTCATTCATTCATTCATTCAAGAAGTACTTAAGAAGCACTTGTATGTGCCAAGTACTGTTTTCAGCCCAGGGGGAATATAGCAGTGAATGAAACAGATGAAAAGTCACTGCTTGCTTAGAGCTTTTACTTGAATAAGGAGAGCTAGACATAGGACAAACACACATTAACTATGTCATCTTGCAGATGATGGTACCAGCTATAGCAGAGAAATACGCAGGAAACAGGAGTGGAATGGAGAGCTGGGGTATAACTGAAAAAAAGGAGGGATTGTAGAAGGCCTCATTGAGAAGAAGCAGGTCATAAGGATCTCTACAGAAAGAGTATTGTCAGACAGAGGGACTAAACAGTACAAAGACACTGGGTGGAAGGGAAGCCACCATAGCTGGAGTTGGGTGGCTAGCAGGGAAGAAGGCCAGGTCAGGGAAGATCTTGTCAGAGTAAGCACTTGGGATTTTATCTGAAGGGGGAAGGGGCATAAGAGGGATTTGAGTAGGAGAATGATGTGATCTTTCTCAAAGTGAAGAAGGAAGGCCAATAGTCTGAGTACTAGCTGTGAGCTGCCCCCACAGAACCAATGCTGACTTGCATATTAGAAAGGTATGGCTTTGCTAAGGGCAGGTAAGAAAGGACAGGTCTGAAGAGTAGAATACCTCAGAACTTGGTCACCCACCTAGACTTCCTGAGAGCTGAAGAGCCAACCTCAAAGTTGCCTGGCCATACCCATAGAGCCATCCTCTCCGCCCCCCCCCCCCAATCCCTTACACTCACCTACCCATTAATGTCTAACACTCCTGTTAGACCTCTCACATTTAAAAATGGGCCACCTGTGGGAAGGCTCTGGCGATGGCTTGTACAAACCTCCAAGCTGTAATGGAACTCAGAGAGCTAGGACATCAACCTCATGACCTCAGCTGGCTGTGTTTCATTGAAGAGCCTCAACCTAATCTCTACTTCTATCCTTCCACAAGAGTGTGTGTCTCTGTGCTTATGTACACAGGCCTACTAGACCTTTCCTCACAGCCTGAATCAGCTATCTGCCCTGAAAAATTTGAGAACAGGGGTTAGGGATTTAGCTCAGTGGAAGAGCACTTGCCAGGCAAGTACAAGGCCCTAAGTTTGGTCCTCAGCTCTAGGGGGAAAATCTGAACAACAGAACCTTGCAGGGGGAGGGGAGGGTAGTACTCAATACACAACTTTGGCAGCCATGTTGAAGCTGGCAGTGTTGGAAAGCAAAGGTCCATCCAGAAACAGGCATTGAGATCTCATCACTAAGGAGAAGAGGCTCTATGGAAATGTCTCTGTCATTCTCTGTCCTCATAGCCTTAAACTCCTGGTGTTGAGGAATCCAGATATATTCTGTTTGGTACAAAAGGCACTGCCTTGGATTTTAGAGTCTGCTCCAAAGTTCTCTGAAACAATAAAGTTTAGTCTCCCTGCTTGCCTTATAAAAGTTGGCACTTTTGTACTCTACATAAAGTTAAATGTTAAAAATAATAGCTTTGGGGCTGGGAAGGTGGGTCAGTGCTTGCCTTGCATGCATGAGACCCTGGGTTTGATTTCTCAGCACCACATAAGCAGAAAAAGTCTGAAATGGTGCTGTGGCTCAAGTGGTAGAGTGCTAGCCTTGAGCTGAAGAGCAGAGGGACAGGGCCCAGGCCCAGAGTTCAGACCCCCACAACCAAATAATAATAATAATAGCTTTTGCCAAGTGCTGGTAGCTCATGCCTGTAATCCTAGCTACTCCTGAGGCTAAGATCTTAGGATCATGGTTAGAACCCAGCCTGGGCAGGAAAATCTGTGGGACTCTTATATCAAGACAGAAATGGACCTGTGGCTCAAGTGGTAGAGTGCTAGCCCTGAGCAAAACAAAACAAAACAAAACAAAAAAAAGAGCCAGGGTGCCAGTGGCTCACGCCGGTAATCCTAGCTACTCGGGAGGCTGAGATCTGGTGATTGCGGTTCAAAGCCAGCCAGGGCAGGAAAGTCCAAGAGGCTCTTATCTCCAATTAATCACCAGAAAAGCAGAAGTGGCGCTGTGACTCAAGTGGTAGAGCACTCCCCTTAAGCTGAAGAGCTCAGGAGCAGTGTGCAGGCCCAGAATTCAAGCCCCAAGATCGACCAAAACCAAACAAAACAACACTCAGGGACAGTGCCCAGGCAGTGGGTCCAAGCCCCAGTAATGGCACAAAAATAATAATAGCTTTTGTGTTGGAGTATATACTTTCAATATTCATTATCCATACTTCAGGATAAAATATATGTGTAAGGTTCACTGAAAGGAAACAGTCACATGGTTCAGGCAGAAAATTGTTTATTAGGAAGAAAGCAAATGGCCAGTGAGAAAAAGCCTCCCCCACCCCCACCCCCACCCCACCCCCGCTGGTTAGAGTTAAGTAGCAAGGGAGCGGGGAGGAGGTGTAGCCACAGCAGATAGAGATGAGACCTCAGAGTCTGGGAACCTCCTACAGTCCAAAGGAGGTGTGACCTGAGCGTCAGGATGTGACCTCAGAGAAGGAGGGGGTAACTGCCCCCCAGGTGTGCCAGTCACCTGGGAACACAGGTGCTGGGCAGAGACTTCTAGAGTAGGGTACATGGGATGGGGAAAGATTAAAGGAAGACTGGCACGGAGAAAAGCGGCCTTCCCAGATGTACCTATCAATATGACCACTAAGTCACTACAGTAAGTTGGAAAACAAGATTATGGTGTTCACAGCTCACGTGAGTTGCTGATAATCTTGATATTATCCTAACATTATAGCCAAAAAAAATATTTTGAAGGAACTGAGATGAATATGTCTACAGCAAGAGGGAGACCATGATTTTATTGGGGGAGTCCTCTTAGATTTTTATTTTGTGGAGATGAGAGGTAGGGACTGGGAGAGAGTGCGGGAACAGAAAGCACTCATGAAAGGAAATGTACTCATTACCTGACTCATGGAATTGTAATCCCTCTGTACCTTTACAAAAACAATAAATTAATTAATTTTTTTGTCGGTCATGGGGCCTGAACTCTGGGCCTGAGCACTGTCCCTCAGCTCTTCAGCTCAAGGCTAGTGCTCTACCACTTGAGCCAAAGCACCACATCCAGCTTTTTCTGCTTATGTGGTGCTGAGGAATCGAACCCAGGGCCTCGTGCATGCAAGGCAAGTGCTCTACAACTGAGCCACCTTCCCAGCCCCAATTAATTAAATTTTTAAAAAATATATTTTGGAGAATTTCATACCTGTATAAAAGCTCAGAGAATTGTATGAAGAATATATGACCCTATCACCAGCTTCAACAGCCAGCAAGCATAGACCAGTCTCCCAACCTTATCCCATCTCCCATGAGGCTTTGCAGCAAGCCGCAGATAACACAGACTTGATCCAGCCAACACTCATTTAGACTCATAAAATGGAGGATTGAATCTGAGGGCTGAGGCCTCTTCCCATAGTTTCCCTCTCTAATGAAGGAGGGGATGAACTTTCAGCCTTGCCAACCCCACAGGAGGCTGGGACATTGCTTTCCAAACTTTTCCTGCAACCTAGATGCCGAGAAGAGCTGAGAAAGAACTGGTGGTAGGACCTGCATGCAACCAGTGCCCCCTAAATTGCTAACACCCATGAGAAGGACACTCCATGTGCAAGAAATGGCCTTTCAGAGAAAGTTCGTCTGATTCTGTCACTTCCTATTGGCCTAACAGGCAAAACAGGTAGCTCCTGGCATCCATTGGAGGCACCTTCGCTGAGACCTCTGTGCCAAGTCCTAGTGTATTCAGACTTCTGGCCTCTCCTTCTGGGATATACAAGTCCGTTCCCATAACTACATACTACTTCCCAGTCCTTCAAAGCTTAGCTCGTACCTCCAGGGTGAATGCTGAAAGCCCAGAGCTTTGTATAATTCTAGGCAAGCATTCCATTACAGGAATATCAAGGCTTCAAAGCCAACCTAGACTACATAGCAAGATCTCATCTCAAACAACCCTCTTTAAATATGTGTGTGTGTGTGTGTGTGTGTGTGTGTGTGTGTGTGTGTGTGTGTGTGTACTGTATATATATGCTGTAGAATAAGGCACTCCAAAACTTCCAGAAACTTCTCTGGTGAAAAGAAAGTACCCTAGGTAGCTCAATGGTGCAATGGTTCAGTAAGGATGAGAGACTCAAGGAGTAGACCTGAACTCCTCCCCTCCCCTACACCTTCCACCTCATAGCCCTGAACTATGCAATGGCAGCAGACATGAGTGTAGGAACCAATGCGGGCAGATTACTTTTCTAGGGTTCCTGTGATCAAGTACCACAAGCTGGCATCTGAAGCAATAGAAATGTAGCTCTATGGCTGAGGTTGCCTGGCTCCTTCTGAGGGCTTTGAGGGAAGGATGTGTTCCAGGCATCTCCTTGGCTGGTGGGGCTGTCTTCACCTTGTGACTCATTATATCCTCCTCCCTATAGCCAAATGCCCCATTTCCTATAAGGTCATGGCCAGTGTTACTGGACTAGGGATCATGATAACAACCTCATTATAACCCAATGACATCTGTAAAGACCCTGTCTCAAAAGCAATGGAGAAGGTCATTCTGATTAAAATATAATATATGCATGTCTCAAACACCATGGTGAAATCCCCTGGTACAATTAATATACATTTTTTAAAAAGTAAAACAGGCTCTGGCATGAGCAGGAGGACAGGAGGGCTTAACAAAGAGGATGAATATGGTGAAGTGGTTTATGTGCATGTATGAAAATAGAACAATGAAACTTGTTGAAGTTGTTTTAGAAGCTGGAGTGGGTAAAGGAGAATGATAGACAGAAGTTGATCAAGATACATTGTATGCATGTATGGGAATGTCACAATGAAACCAAACTTGCACAACTAATATATGCCAAAAAATCATTTAAAAAAGATACAAGCAATCTAAAATAAAAATCCTATCTCCAGTGTTTTTTGGGTTTTTTTTTTTGTCTTTTACCATCCAGTATGTTTACTTGTAGACATATAAGCACATTCTAGTTACCACAAATGAGGGAAACATGCAATCTATGTTTCTTTGGACCTGGCTTACTTCAATTAATATAGTTTTTTCCAAGTCTTTCTAATTCCTTGTGAATGGTTCAATATGATTCTTTCTGGTGGAACAGTTGAATTCCATTGTGTATATATACCACATTTTCTTGATCCATTCTTTTATTAAGGGGCATCTGGGTTGATTCCATATCTTGGTTATGGTAAACACTGCTACAATGAACATGGTTGTGCTGGTCACTTTGGTATGGTGTTGTTTGTGATCTATTGGTTAAATGCCCAGGAGTGGTGTTGCTGGGCTGTAGGAAAGCTCAATGTTCAATCTTTTGACCATACAACACACTGGGTGGTAAAAATAAATACATAATAAAAATACACTTGGGCATGATAAATTATACAAGTCTCTAGACAATCACACAGTTAGACCAAAGGAGGCAACTATTCATAGGAGCAGATCCCAAAGGCTCAATAGCTATGTGCATTCTATCGTATAAAATGATATTTTACAAGCTCCAAGAAATAGAAAAAAGTGTATTTTTTGTTGTTGTAGTTGCTGTTTTGTTGTCTTTCCTTTTGTCTTGCTTTTTAGTTTGCCTTTGGGAGGGTAAGGGGGAACACAGAAAAGGTGGGATAGAAGGTGAACAAATACAGTAATGGTACACACTAGACACTACATAGAAAATGAACTATACAACCTGTGGGTGGGGATTGGAAGGAAAAACTGGGAAAGAGCAAGGGAAGGGGTGACATGGGTTCAAAAAGAAATGTACTCATTTACCTGACTTATATAACTGTAAATCTTCTGTACAATAGTAATAAAATATATCAAATTCTTTAAAATAATAATAAAAATTTTAAAAATATGTCCTATCTCCAAATAAGGTTGTATTTTAAGAAAGTCCTGAGGGTTAGGATTACTACAGAGGATTTTTGAAGGGACACAATGTTATTAACTTCTTCTACTGTTTTGGGCAGAGCCCAAACAGCCTTTCCAATGTTTGCAGAGACAGAGACCACTATAGTTGAAACTCTGTAGCAGGCAACGCCTACTTAGTTCTATAACTCTGTTGTAGACAATGCCTGTCAGCCAAAGAGAAATAATGAAATCCAGGGCAAAGGAAGGTAAAAGTATTAGTTTAGGGGCCCTGCTTCTCTGTCAAAGTGTCTGCTCTCTGTGTCCAGGTGGCTCTGAGTCTAGGGGCTTTTATACCCTGGACTGTGCTCTGATTGGTTGCCCTTATTCTAATTGGGTGTTTGGAGGAGGTGATATTTTATTGGTGGAGTCTCACAACATTATGATTGGTTGTTTATTCCTAATCAAATCCTTTCTGCAAATCCTCTCCCTAGGCTCTTGGAAAGGTTGTCGAAACTACAAGGGGCAGAGGCATGATATTTTGATGATCTCTTTGGCAACTGGTTTGGGCTTGCTAAGGTCAAGATGCTGTCCAGGGTCTCTGGATCCCAACGAATCTACTCGTTCAACAATTCAAGACAGAGGAGAGTCAGGCACTGATGGCTCACACATGTGATCCTAGTTAGGAGGCTAAGATTTGAAAACCATGGTTCAAAGCCAACACAGGCAGGAATAAACTACTCAAAAAAGTCAGAAGTGAAGCTGTGGCTCCTGTGGTAGAGCGTTAGCCTTGAGAAAGAAAAAAAAAAGTTCAAGGACAGTACCCAGGCCTTGAGTTCAAGCCCCATCATTGGGGGGGGGGGGGGAAGGGGGGAGGAACAACCCAAAACAGAGAGTATGTTCGTGTTGATGGCAGGAATGCATGACAACAAGAAGCAAAATGCTCTCAAGCTACTAAACCTAAGTCCAGTCCTGGGTTCCACCGCTGGGCTGACACAATGGCTTCCCTGTTGAGTCGCAGAATAAAAAGGAATTAGTCCTACACTCAGACCCTAACCTGCCACTCACTAGTTATCTGACCTTGATCACTTGAACTTTCTGAGCCTCAGTTTCTTCCTATGGAGAAACTGCAGCATTGATTAAGGAGATGTTCATGTGAGGAGATAAGTTGAATGCTTGGCAAATTACAGAACTCTAGGAAAGTGCACTCATCAAGTTGGGGAATTGTTCAAAGAGATGAGAAGACTAGGGCTGGGAAGGTGGCTCAGTGGTAGAGCGCTTGCCTTGCATGCCTGAGGCCCTGGGTTCAATTCCTCAGCACCACATAAGCAGAAAAAGCCGGAAGTGGCGCTATGGCTCAAGTGGTAGAGCGCTAGCCTTGAGCTGAAGAGCTGAGGGACAGCGCCCAGGCCCAGAGTTCAGGCCCCACGACCGACCAAAAAAAAAAAAAAAAAAAAAGAATTGTACTCATTACCTGACTCATGTAACTGTAACCCCCTGTATATCACCTCTACAATAACAATAAAATATTTTTAAAAAATCAAATCTGGGGGAAAGTGAAGGAAGGGCTGGCTGACATTGTCTTAAAGAGAAATGTATGCATTACCTGAATTGTGAAAATGTAACCCCTCTGTATAATACCTTAACAAATAAAAATAAAATTATATTTTTAAAGTGACAGAAAGGTGTGGGGGGGGGGGGAACCTGCCCCAGAACTGGAGTGTAATTAAATAGCAAAGCAGCTGTCTCACATTCAGGAGCCCCTGAGTTCAATCTCTACCATCACCAATTAATTAATTAATTAATTAATGCTCCCCCTTCAGCTTCTTCTACTTCCATGTAATTGGTGAGATTCAGGTCACATGTACACCACCAGTTGCAAGGGAGTCTCAGGGAATCACAGGAACCTGTTTTATTACCTTCAAAATAGAAGAGGACAAGAGAGAAGATGGCAGCTGGGAAGGTGGCTCAGTGGTAGAGCGCTTGCCTTGAGCTGAAGAGCTGAGGGACAGCCCAGGCCCAGAGTTCAGGCCCCACAACTGGACCCCCCAAAAAAATAAAAAATAAATAAAAGAGAGAGAGAGAAGATGGTTTGTCCAGCTAGTCCACTGGGACTGTCTGATCAGATAGACCAAAAATGTAAGCCAAGTACCAATATAGAGGGACTTAATAAATGCTGAGACTCATTTTGTGGGAGAAAACATTTGGGACAAAGCATAGGTCCCCACCTTTGTGAGTTACAGTGATGCTCCAAACTCTATACCAGGACTTGCCTCCCCCTGACACCAATTAGGTTGGAGGGAGGAGGGCCAAACATGAACATCCCTGAATCTGTCTCCACATTTCCTTCTCATGTGCTTACAAGGAACACTGGGGAAGTGTGCTTCAGAATGTATAGACAGCATCCAAAATCTACAGTTGCTAGCCAAGAGCCAGGGATGTTCAAAGATTCTGAGCCCCCAGCAGCCATGGGCACGAGCTGGCATCGCTAAACACCTTCCAGGTCCCATCAGTGAGTGACCTGATACACAGACCCACAGAAACTATCCAGCCTACCACCACAGCCGATGGCTCTCAGAGAGAAGCTTTCTCTCACCCAAGACCCACTTCACGAGGTTCGGGGTTTCTGTTTGTTTGCTTGCTTATTTTATTTTAGTTATTTTTATTTTTATCTTTATTTGTGATGCCAGTCCTGGGGCATGAACTCTGGGCCTGGATGCTATCATCCCTGAGCTTTATTGCTCCAAACTAATGCTCTACCACTTGACCCACGGCTCCACTTCCAGCTTTTTGGTGGTTAATTGGAGATAAGAGTCTTGGCTTTCCTGCCCAGACTGGCTTCAAGCCACAATCCTCAGATCTCAGCCTCCTTAACAGCTAGAATTACAGGCATAAGCCACAGGGACCTGGCTATTCCTTTTACATTGTTAGCCACCACCATACCAGGAAGTTCTTTTACACAGATCCACAACACCCAATCCCCAAGGCCTGCTGATTTTGGTTTTAAGACAGGGTCTCCTGTGTCCCCTATAGTCTGGTCTCAAACTTACCATGTAGCCCAGGCAGAAGAGCCATTTTTCATAAGGTCCAAAAGGTCATCTTGCTGGGCTTTCAGTATCTGTTAAAACAATAGATCATGTGGCTAGAAATGTCATGTGATGATGGAGCACTTGCATGGGCCTGGATTCCAGAACTGTTAAAAAAAAAAAAAAAGTGGGCTCAGTGGTAGAGTGCTTGCCTGGCATACATGAGGCCCTGGGTTCAATTCCTCAGCACCACATAAGCAGAAAAAAGCTGGAAGTAGCACTGCGACTCAAGTGGTAGAGCGCTAGCCTTGAGCTGAAGAGCTGAGGGACAGCGCCCATGCCTAGAGTTCAGACCCCACAACCGTCAAAACCTTCAATAAAAATAATGTCATTTAGCAAGGAGGGATTCTTGAAGGTTTAGTAATCCACAGCAGCTCTCTAGACAGGGGAAATGGTTATATTTCTACATGCAAGATATTATATTTATTCAGACTACATATGGACAGACTGCCTGGCCGGATGTGGTCTGGAGGGCTCTTCCGGAAACAGCCAGGCTGGCCATGGCAGAGGTCAGCAGCCAGCCACTCACAGGAGGGTTGCGGGGGGGAAAGGTCAACTGTCAGGACCCAGGATCAGGCAGCTGCAAGGTGCTGTTGGAGAAAACAGCTCTGTGCCCATTTGAGATAGGTGTGAGATGGCACTTACTAGGTTGATAAAGGTCACAGCTACATAATGAGGCTGTGTCACTTGATGAATGAACATCCTGTTCTCAAAAATGTTCTGTGTGTTCTTCCAATGGAGGGAAAATTCATCTCTTCCAAACAGTGTGCTTGGGGATGACCATGGGAAAGCCAGCACATCAGCTGCTGCCACCTGGGCCTTTTCTGCTCCAAAGCCAGGATTGTCTTGGAAGCCAGGATTGCCTTTGCTAAATCTCTCTAGATTTGGGTCATTTCCTGGACCTAGATAGCTGCAGGGTCTTTGTCCTGACTTGGGGCTTTTTTTTTTTTTTTGCCTGTGGGGCTTGAATTCAAGGTATGAGCTTTTCTGCTCAAGGCTAGCGCTCCATCACTTTAAGTCACAGCTACACTTCCGGTTTTCTGGTGGTTAATTGGAAATAAGAGTCTCATGGACTTTCCTGCCCAGTCTGGCTTTGAACCACAATCCTCAGATCTCAGCCTCCTTAGTAGCTAGGATTACAGGCATGAGCCACAGGTGCTTGGCTCTCTAGTTAACTTTTTTATCCTCCCAATTTGAATTCAGATGTGGCTTCTGCCAGATGGACTCCTCAGAGAGACCCTTCAGACTGGCGGAGCCTTTATAGGCTCTTAGTCCCTGGCAGATGGCAAGTTATACTCACAGGTCTACCTGGTGACTGTGTGTCACTCCATCAAGGCTGTCAGTTCTGGGAGGCCAAGTATGGCATCCATTTGCTTCATCTGTAGGACCCTGATACTAATTAATGCCTTCTTCCTGGTATGCAGGTGTTCAATGCATATTTGCTGAGAGACTAAAGATAGAAATAAAAATATAACCCTTTTCAGCTGGGTGCCAGTGGCTCTTACCTATCATCCTAGCTCCTCAGAAGGCTGAGATCTGAGAATCATGGTTCAAAGCCAGCCTGGAAAGAAAGGTCCATGAGACTCTTATCTACAATTAACCAGTAAAAGACTGGTGGTGGAGTGACTCAATGGTAGAATGCCAGAAATGAGTCAATGAGCAAAAAGGCCAAGCGAGAACATAAGGCTTTGTGTTCAAGCCTCCTCAAAAACATAACACACACACACACACACACATACACACACACACACACTCCTTTTCAATTCCCTTTTCCTAATTTCAGAGTAATACATTCCTTTAGAATATATTAAATCAATTGTATTGTGAGAGAGAAACATGGGTAACAATTTTGTCTTTCCTTTCCGTCTTTCCCTTGTGAACTTTTTGTTTTGTAAAACTGAGCTCCTACTGAATGTGCAGTACAGAATATTATAGAACAATCGTTTTTCAAAATGTCCTCTCTATTCTTTTTCCTGTCACTTTTTTTTTTCAGATTTAACAATAGTATGTGACCACGGTAGAAAATTGGGGGAAAAAATATCTTAAAGTTATAAAAAATATGTAAATCTATAATTGCCTGCAAAGGATGTTCTTTTCTATTTTTGGCCAGTCCTTGGACTTCAACTCAAGGCCTGAGTGCTGTCCCTGAGCTTTATGGCTCAAACCTGGTGCTCTACCACTTGAGCCACAGCTCCACTTCTGGTTTTGGTGCTTAATTGGAGAGAAATCTCATGGACTTTCCTGCCCCAGCTGGCTTTGAACCACAATCTTCAGCTCTCAGCCTCCTGAGGAGCTATGATTACAGGCATAAGCCACCAGTGCCTGGCTTACAAAGGATTTCTAAGCATAACCGACCTCTGTTTCCTATAACTATTTTTTCTCTATATAATTTTACTGTGCTTATTTCTTAGAAAATTGTCATGAATTTTCAGGTGATCTTTACCCAGACAGGAGAAAAGGATGCTTCAGTTAGATGGGCCACATGGGGTCTTAGTTAAAGGGGGCTGCCACCCTTACCCCAACCCACCCCTGGCTGCACCTGGCCACCGAGCCTTTAGTTTGCCCAGGGTCTCCATAAATCCATAGAGCCTCACTGCTTTTGTAACCTGATTACCTTCACCCATGTCCTCTCAGCTGGTTTTCCTCACTAGGCCAATGCATGTGTCCCATCGACGCCTCCCCTTTCCCAAAGCCCACCCACCACCCACCACCCACCACCCAAAGCCTTGGAGCCTTAATGCGAGAGTCTGGTGGGCTGTGATAAAAAGCAAGCTAGCCCTGGGAAAGCTGACATTCAAATCCCATCTCTCTCAGGTCTGGGTTCCCAGGATCAAGTCATAAACAGGAAGTGTCACTACCGTGCCTGGGGGGAGGGGAAGGGGAGGCAGGAGGCAGTGTGGCTGCAGCTGGGATTCTGGTTGGAAAACTAAAGGGGTGCAGAGCAGGGATCAGAGTCACCTTTGGGATTGGCTGAGAGAAATCCCTGCAGGGGGTCCGCTTGCCATTTGCCCTTGAACTTGACAATCTAGCCCAGTGTGAGTGGTGAAACACACCAAAGCAAACCCACAGGGAGCCCTGGACAGGCCAGCAGCCATCCCTGTTCTCCCCCTGGGCGTGGTAGGTAGGCATTGGGGATGTTGGGAATGAGTGTAATCCCAGGCCTCAAAGCCCCTGGCTGGGTCTTCCATGACAGAAGCTGGCCCCAGCCCAGAACTGAGGGGAAAGGCCAGTGGTACCAAGTCCACACCAAGGAAGGCTGTCCCAACATCAAGCCTGCAAGAAAACACAGGACTGGGCACTTTCTAAAACTATGTCTCTCCTGAAGAAATATTTCTAGAAGACTTTGCAAACCCCTAATAATGGCGAGGCTATCAGCAGTTTGAGGTGAAGAGGAAGGCATCATGGGACCTGGGAAAGCCCTGAAGAGGGACATGTCCTGCAATGCACAGGGTGTGTGTGTGCGTACACATGCGTGCATGCATGCGTGCAGCCACCACTCTTGGGACTCGAACTCAGGGCCTGGACATTGTTCCTGAGCTTTTTCTGCTCAAGGTTGGCACTCTATTACTTGAGCCACAAATCTACTTTTGGGGGAGTAGTTCATTAGAGATAAGAGTCTCACAGACGTTCCTGCTGGGGCTGGCTTCGATCCTCAGATCTCAGCCACTGGAATAACTAGAATTACAGAGGTGAGCCACCAGTGCCCCACACACGTTCATTGTTACAGTTTGTTTTGCTTTTGTTTTGGGGGCTGGTTGGAGATTGTTCTGTTCTGTTTGTGTTTTAGAAAGAGACTATGCATGTAGGCCGCTCAACAACTCTTTCAGTCCTCTGCATCGGGAGTAGGAGCCTTGGCCTGGCTTTGTAGTGGTCAAAGCCTGTGGCTCAGGTCAAATTCCCTTCAATCTGCAGGATCCACATTTGCTAGAAGCCCCTTCCTGAAATGTGCAGTGCCAAATGTGAGAGCCAAGAGGGGTGCCGGTGGCTCACGCCTGTAATCCTAGCTACTCAGGAGGCTGAGATCTGAGGATCGCGGTTCAAAGCCAGCCCAAGCAGGAAAGTCCATGAGACTCTTATCTCCAATGAACCACCAGAAAACTGAAGTGGCGCTGTGGCTCAAAGTGTTGGAGCATTCCCCTTGAGCAGAAGAGCACAGGGACAGCTACCAGGCCTAGAGTTCAAGCCCCACAAGTGACTAAAAAAAAAAAAGAAAAGAAAAAATAGTGAGAGCCATTGCAAGGCTAGCATTTCCCAAACCTGTGCTGGGAAAACCAGTGCAGTTCACAACTGCCAGCCTTGCACACGTGACTTCATGGTAGGTGACTCTGACTGCCTCCAATCCTTGTGGCTGCTTTGCTTCCTATTTTAAGCTGTGTGTGTGTGTGTGTGTGTGTGTGTGTGTGTGTGTGTGTGTGTGTGTGTGTGTGTGTGTGTGTGTGTACCAAGACTTGAATTCAGGGCCTGGGCAGCACTGTCCCTTAGCTTTTTTTCCCCCACAAGTCTAGCACTTTACCACTTGAGCCACAGCTCCACTTCCAGCTTCTTCTGGTTAATTAGAGATAAGAGTCTCACAGACTTTCCTGCTCCAGCAGGTATCAAACCACAATTCTCAGATCTCAGTCTCCTGAGTAGTGAGGATTACAAGTGAAAGCCACTGGTGCCCAGCTGCCCTAATATGTTTCCAGTAGCCCTTTACCTAGAACTTTGCAGTTCTCCCATGGGGTGGGTAGAACCGCCTGTTGGGCCTCTCCACACAACCACCTGAATCAGCCAATAGGATGCTAGCAAACCTGAGAGAAGCCAGGCTCCCTAGGAGGTGGGACTTGAGAGCTGGCCTTCAGGAGGCAATCCTGGGGGGAAGGGGGCAGATGGAGCAGATCTTCCCTAGTTGTCCCATCTAGGACAAGCTCAGACGGACCTCCAGCCATCTGAATGTGCTGAGCCAAGCATAGTAGAACTGCCCAGCCAAATCCCAGGTGAGTCTAGACACCAGAGCAAGAAGTATGCATTGTTGGATGCCCTTGAGGTTTTGTGGTTTCCACAAACCTTTGTGGAAGCAAAAACAATTTTGACAACAGTTGTATATTAGTAGTCATGATGCATGTTTGCATAATGAAAGAACCTGAGGCCCAGTGCTGGTGGCTCACACCTGTAACCCTAGCTACTCAGGAGGCTGAGATCTGAGGATTGTGTTTTGAGGCCAGCCCAGGCAGGAAAGTCCATGAGTCCCTTATCTTCAATTAACCACCTGAAAATCAGAAGTGGAGCTGTGGCTCAAAGTGATAGAGCACTAGCCTTGGGGGAGGAGAGCTCAGGGATAGCACCCAGACCCTGAGTTCAAGCTCCTGAGAAGTCCTTTCCCACCTGGTTCACTTCCCAAAGTCTTTTGCTCATAGAAACCCTTTTCCCTAGCAATACCTGCAGGTATAATGAAATCCCACCCCTGAAGAAGCTAGATTCATGACAAGGGCTCTCCTGGTTTTTGTGCCCATTTCTTGCCTTAGTGACTCTATTCATTTACTCTAGGCAACACTGTTGTATCCCTTGATTGAATAGAAATCTGAACCACACAACTGCCATATGTTGTTCTAATTCAACAAGAAAGTTTTATCAAATACCCGCTACGTGCAAGGAATTGAGCCAGGAGTGCCCTGTCAGAGAAAGCTGCATGGAGGCGGTGACATCTGAGAGGAATCTCTAAGGACAAGCAGGGCTTACCTGTGGAAGACAGATGTAATAGGATGGTGCTGTGTGGAGTAGAAGCATGGGGGGGAATCAGAGGCCGTGGGTATGCCAGCTGAGTGAGCTATCAGGGGTCAGGAATCAGGGGGTCAGTTACAAAGTGGAGAACCCACTCCAGCTAGGTGAAATTGTAAAGAATTCCTTCTGGGCTCCTGAAAAGACTACCAGGATTATTTGGAGAACCAAAAGGGCCCATTCCATGCTTTGCTTCCAGAAAAGGCTCCCAAAGCCATGCCACAGAGCCAAGCTGCCACCATCAGGAGCCATCACTGAAAGCTCCCACTGCCAATTTGAGAACCATGTGACCTCACTCAAGAGCTACAACAGCAACAGGCATTCCTGTCTCTCCATAACAGACATCCAACCTGGAATTTTGAATAGGAAACATCTGATCATCGGACCTGCTCATGTTGTGAACCCTAGCCGCAAGGCAGCATGGGACTTATAGTATTTAGCTTATCTAAAAGAGGTCAAGATGGATGCTAAACATCACACAATTCTGTCTCAAAAGTCACCTTTAAGGAAAACAAGTGCAGGGTAAATTTAGGGCTTATCTTCTCGCAGAAATATTCTTAGCTTTTAGGGCTTCTGTCTCCCTCATGGCTCCCCCCCCCCAACTTCTGGGCATGCCAGAGGCACTCATTAAAGACCTCCAGAATGCCTGAGCTTATTAACTGGCCTCCTCACTATGGATCTCTGGGGTGGGCAGGTAGTAAGATGAATAAAGGCAACCTTTTTTTTTTTTTTTTGGTCTTGCCTGAAATAAATTGCTACTTTCTTGAACACACAGAAGGCTGTGTTATTATGAAGGTCTTCTGTATTATTACTGAGGACAATTATTCAGAAGCCAGAAATCTAGCGCTGACTAGGTTATATACTCAGAGGAGAAATTCCAGAAACCATTACTCATTAACTTTTTTTTTTAACTTGAGTAAATAACCTTTACTCTACCCCCACCCCACCCCAACCCCAGCTTGGCCTTGCACCCCAAGAAAAGAGTCAATCTTCCATGCTTCTGTTAGTGCTACACTGGGTTGTGGGGTGAGGATGAACAGGAAAGATGAGAATTTGTTCTGATTCTGAAGCCAACACATGTTCCCCAAACTGGACCTGGTTGAAGCCTTGGCAAAAGGCATCTCTGGGACTATTGAGCAACTGTGCTTCCAGAAAAGTCCTCAGAGCTCTGCTAATGATTGAATCCCCATCTGCCCTAGGGCCTCCTTGGCAGCAAGGGGTCAGGTGGCATGGTGGCTCCCGCATGGTCCACCCAAGCCTCAATGCACTGTGCCCTCATAGCAGGAAACCGCGCCCCTGGAATGACATATCTGTCCAAACCCCACAGGAGACACGGGAGGCCTAATTAATTAATGTCTGTGGAGCACCTGTACGGCCTCAAAGGAGAGGTGCAAGGCGGCCACAAGCCCAATTAATTACCACTATTGATGGAGCCTTCTGGCCCTACCTCCTCTTTCTTTTCCGCCGACTCACCTCAGGGCAGTCAGGCAAGAGCTAACCTAGGGGGCTACAGATTGGAAAGAAAACCTAGCCAGCCAACCAAATGCTCCTGGCCAGAGACCAAGGGCCTCCCTCCTTCATGGCAGGCACCCCCACATTCTTGGACTTACTGAACACTTCTGTGGAGGACCAGTGTCTTCAGAGGAAGTGACTGTGTTTTAGCCAGGCACTGGTGCCTCACACCTATAATCCTAGCTATTCACAAGGCTGAGATCCAAGGATCATAGTTCAAAGCCAGCCCAGGCAGGAAATTCTGTGAGACTCTTATCTCTAATTGATTATCAAAAAGCCAGACATGAGGTTGTAGCTCAAACGACAGAGCACTAACCTTGAGCAAGAAAGCTCAGGAACAGTGTCCAGGCCCTGAGTTCAAGCCTGAGGACAGGCATACACACACACACACACACATACACACACACACACAGAGTGAAAATGACCCCTAAAATGGATGCTGGCCTCTGCCTTAAAATGGACTGGGTCCATTTTGAACATCTGGAAGTCCAATCAATTTTTTGTAAATGCACCAGAGTGAAATTCAGGTCGCCACCCCATCTCCCCCATCTGTTCTTGCATTAGTGTTTTTCCTTGTTACCATCACCTGCTGGGGAAGAAAAAGGAAAAACATCCATTTGTTGGGACCTACTTTAGGACAAATCTTCATTTAAAACTAAATGAACAGAGAAATGGAAGGACAAAGGCTGAAACAAAGCATCAGTGGGGGACTGGGAAGGTGGCTCAGTGGTAGAGTGCTTGCCTTTGCATGCATGAGGCCCTGGGTTCAATTCCTCAGCACCACATAAGCAGAAAAAGCCAGAAGTGGCGCTGTGGCTCAAGTGGTAAAATACTAGCCTTGAGCTGAGGGACCCAGAGCTCAGGCCCTACAATCAACAACAACAAAAAAAAGCATCAGTAGTACTCATTGGACACTATGTTGGAAATGAACTATACAACTTGTGGGTGGGGATGGGAGGGCAAAACTGGGAGAGAGTGAGGGAAGGGATGACATTGTCCCAAAAGAAATGTGCTCTTTACCTGATTTATGTAACTATAACCCCTCTGTATGTCACCTTTATAATAACAATTTAAAATTTAAGAACACACAATCACACAATGCAGTGTGGAAAATGGATCATTTCACGTTTGATTCTTTGTATGTTTTCTTGCATAAGAGATCACTGAGTGTTTAATTTCCCAGGTCCAAGCATGCCTTCAACCAGCCTGGCTCCATCCATGTAAGTTCAAGATCTCCTTTGTCTGAACAGGGCTGGGGACTGGTGCTGTAGCGTTTGGGGTAGCTGGGGGTGACCCTGCAAGGTGAGGGTCAACAAGATTAGGGTGCATGGGGCCCAAGCCTCTGTAACCAATGTCTGCAGTCAAGCCTGTGCGACCAAATCTGTCTGGTATAAGCCATTGTCACCTCCTCAGTATATGATCTCCTGATCAGGCAGGCACTGGTGGCTCATACCTGTAATCCTAGCTACTCAGGAGGTTGAGTGCTGAGGATTTCAGTTGAAAGCTAGCTCAGGCAAGAGAGTCTGTAAGACCCTTATCTCCAATTAAGCACCCAAAGAAAGTCAGAAGTGGAGGTATGGCTCAAGTGATAGAGTACTAGCCTTGAGCACAAAAAACAGCAACAGTGCCTAGGCCCTGAGTTCAAGCTCTAGGACTGACATCAAAATAAAATAAAATAAGCCGGGCACTGGTGGCTCATGCTTCTAATCCTAGCTACTCAGGAGGCTGAGATCTGAGGATCCCAGTTCAAAACTAGCTCAGGCAGGAAAGTCCATGAGACTCTTATCTCCAATTAACCAGCAGAAAACTGGAAGTGGCCCTGTGGCTCAAGTGGTAGAGCACTAGCCTTGAGCTGAAGAGCTAAAGGACAGTGCCCAAGCCCAGAGTTCAAGCCCCACAACTGACAAAAAAATAAAAAAATAGAATAAAATAAAAAAATAAAAAAAATCTCCTGACCAGAGAGAGAGAAGCTGTTCAAACAAACACGTGTGAAGGGCACATGGTGGCACACGGGGAGGTATGGGGTCTATCTGAACACCACTCCCAACTCATGGCCATCAAAGAGGACTCAGGCACTCCTTTTCTTTAACCTAGAAGCCTTTCTCCAGGCCCTCTGGTAGGATTCAGTTTCCTCTTTCCAGTTCCATGGTCCATTCCACCGTCACATCCACCTCCTGCTTTTTCCTCCACCCCCAGCTGCTTTCCTGTTGGCACAGAGGACAATGAGCTAGGAGTTGTATGTGCAATGGGCCAAGCCGCCAATCTCAGGTCTCTGGGTGACAACATAGCCTTGTTTTCCTTACCTTTCCTGACCTTAGAGAGAGCAGGGGCTCCAGCCACATGGCTCAGGCCAGGGAAAGAGCTCCAGAACAGCCAAGGCTTACAGACTAAGAAGCAGCGTGCTAGGAAACACCGTGAAAAGGAACTGGCAGCCTTCATTATTAATACTTGGTGTTAATATTTAATGGCAGAAAAACTGCAGCTCCCCTCTCTGTGAGTCATCAGACCTGCCCAGGTCACCAAGACTCTTCCAGCCCAGCCTAGCCCAGACTCTCCCCAACACCCCCCCCCCCATCACTGTCAAGCAGTTTAAGTTGCTTTGAAATATTAGGTGCAAAATGAATTCTCAAAAAAAAAAAGGCAAATTTGAATTCAATAAGACTAAGCATTTCTATCATTGCTTTTGAAATTAACCCTCTTCCTTCCAATTTCTGTGATTCTCTGTGATTACCATGCCAGAAGCAACAGCCTTTAATATCAGGAGGATTTTGTTGCTCAGTGTCTTCTGTTTGGTTCATATTCTAGTCACAATTTTTCCCCCTCCATTCTAGTGAAAGAACCCAAGGCCACCCCCCCCCCCCACCACTGAGCCATATCATCAATTGTCTCTGAACAGTATGAGAACAACCCATGAAAACCCATGGCTATGCTGGACATCTCAAGGTAAATTTGAGAAGTTGAACAAACAGGAATATCTACCCCTTAAGCAATCAACTGATTCTCACCTATGAAAACCAACTAGTTTTTCAACTTGGGTCCTAATTAGCATTGAGGGAAGGCCATTCCTTCTTTGCACCCAACTGTCCCTGCTCACCAACCCTGGCATTGTGACCACCCAAAATCCAAGGATCCATTTTCAAACACCATTGGTGAATGCGCAGAGCGACCCTGATCCAGGTGTGCTGGGCTATAGGGTGAGATGAGGGAGGGGTCAGGATACCACACAGAGGTATGAGAGCCAACTCAGAAGTTCCCATCATGCAATACGAGGCAAGGCCAACAGATCCAGGTCATCTTCAAGCAGCAGGTTTGCAGGATGGCGCAGCACCTGGGGGCTTGCCTCCACAGGTGAGCACAATTGGTATGAGACCTCCCCCCCCCACCCCCACTCCAGGGCAAAAGCACTCTCCCTTCTCCACTGAGAATAAACTGCCACCTCTATTGCAGGTGGGGCATGGTCACAGCTTGCAAAGCTTTCATCTTTAAGACTTCAAAGAAGAGCCTTGGAAAAAGGGCCCAGGGCACAATTTTCCAGGATCCAGGAAACTGGCTGAGTCACCTGTGCCGGCACCAGCCTGAGGTCCCAGCTTGCCTCTCTAGACATGAGCCATCTGCCATGCCTCATCTTCTCATCTTACTCCTAACACAAGGCAGACTTTTTTTTTTTTTGCCAGTACCAACCAGGGTTTGAACTCAAGGCCTTGCTCTCACTCAGCTTGCTTGCTCAGGACTGGTGTTCTACTACATTTATTTACTTATTCATTCATTCATTCATTTATGGGTCCTGGGGCTTGAACTCAGGGCCTGGGCCCTGTCCTTGAGACTCTTTTTGTTGTTGTTGGTGGTGGTCATGGGTCTTGAACTCTGGGCTTGGGCACTGTCCCTCAGCTCTTCAGCGCTAGCTAAGGCTAGCACTCTACCACTTGAGCCACAACGCCACTTCCAGTTTTCTGGTGGTTCATTGGAGGTAAGAGTGTCACGGACTTTCTTGCCTGGGCTAGCTTTGAACCGTGATCCTCAAATTTCAGCCTCCTGAGTAGTGAGGATTACAGGTGTGAGCCACTAGTGCCCGGCAATCCTTGAGACTCTTTATGCTCAAGGCTAGCATTCTACCACTTGAGCCACTTCCAGCTTTTTTTTTTTTTTTGAGTAGTTTATTGGAAATAAGAGTTTCATGGACTTTTCTGTCCCATCTGGCTTCACACTGTGATCCTCAGATCTCAGCCTCCTGAGTAGCTAGAATTATAGGCATGAGCCACCAGCACCTGGGTAGCTGAGATTTATGGATCCTGGCTCAAAACTCTCCCTGGCAGAGGAATTGTTGAGATTTTATTTCCAATTAACCAGAAAAAATACTGGACTGGAGGTGTGGCTCAAGTGGTAGAACACCAAGGTAAGTAGAAAAAGCCAAGCAAGCACTGCAGGCCTTGAGTTTGAGCCCTCGTTCTGGGACAAAAAAAAAGTTAAATTAAAATTAAAAATTCTTCTCTCTCCAATTTTTTGTTGTTGCTGTTTTTCATAGTACAGACCATCCTGCAATGGTTACAATGGTTTGGCTTCCTCATTTTCCACTTTACAAAGGTGAGAAGGAAACACGTGCCCATGTACCATCTATTTCTCACTTTCAGTGCTCAACTGTAGGAGAATGGAATTGTTCTGAGCATGGGCAAGGCAGGCTAGGCTCAGCTAGGATGGCTGGTAGGTTAGATGTATGCAGTGCACTTTTGACTAGTATTTTGAACATAAGATGGATATATCAGTCAGGTGCTGGTGGCTCACACCTATAATCCTAGCTACTCAGGAGGCTGAGATCTGGGGAACAGTGCTTCAGTTTGAAGCTATCCTGGGCAGGAAAGTCCATGAAACTTTTATCTCCAATTAAGCATCAAAAAAGCTGGAGGTGGAACTGTGACTCAAGTGGTAGAGTGCTATCCTTAAGAAAAACAAACAAACAAACAAAAAAACCTTGGGGACAATGCTCAGTTCTTTTTTTTTTTACTTGTGAAAATACCATACAGAGGGGTTACAATTACATGGGCAAGGTAATGAGTGCATTTCTTATCAAGCATTGTTGCCTCCTCCTTTGTTTCCCCTTCCCATCCCTTCCCATCTCTCCCGTGGCCCCCTCCCCTGGTTTCCCCCACCCCACCCCACCCCCCACCGCCAAATCCCACTTTTGGGCATTGACCCAAATGATCACAAACAAGACCATACTAAAGCTACCAGCACAACCATGTTTATTGCAGCATTATTTACCATAGCTAAGAAATGCCCAGTTCTTGAGCTTAAGCCCCAGGGCCAGCACCAAAACAACAACAACAAAACACTGAGCTGCATTAGCTAAAGTAAAAAAGAGTGATAAGACCAAATGTTAGCAAAGATGAAGCAACTAGAACTCCTATCCATTTCTGAAAACAGTAAAAAATAGCGGAACCACTTTGGAAAATAGTTTGGCAATTTTTGTTTGTGTGGGTTTTTTTTTTTAATCAAGTTAAATATACACCCTATAACCTAACCATTTCCCTCTTTCATGTGCACCCAGGAACAATATAAGCATCTGGACACAAATGTTGTGCATGAACACCCCTAGACATTATGGGGTAATCCCAATTCTGATTGTTATAATCGCTTCATAAATATATGCACTTGTCAAATGTTATCAAATTGAGTCAGGCACTGGTGACCAGCTACTCGGGAGGCTGAGATCTGAGTATCTCAGCTGGAAGCCAGCCCAGACAGAAAAATCTGTGAAGAGCAAAAAGCCAAAAGTGTAGGTATGGCTCAAGTGGTAGAGTGCCAGCCTTGAGCAAAAAGGCCAAGCAAGAGTTGTAGGCCTTGAGTTCAAGCCTCAGTACCAGCGAAGAAAATAAAACAAATTGTGTGATTCAAATGTGCAGTTTATAGTATATCAATTAAATTGCAATTAAGCCGGTCATGGGGGTTTTTTTATCTTGTTTTTTTTTTGTGTGTGTGTGTGTGTTTGTTTTTTGGCCAGTCTTGGGGCTTGAACCCATGGCCTGGGCACTGTCCCTGAGCTTCTTTTGCTCAAGCACTCTACCATTTGAACCACAGTGCCACTTCCAGCTTTTTCTGTTTAAGTGGTACTGAGGAATCAAACCCAGGGCTTCATGCATGCTAGACATGAAATGTATATCTTAGGTTTTTGTCTTAAATGCCATCATCTCCCCACATCTGAAAACAAAACAAGAAAACCTTGTACATATCACAAATACAGGATTACACCTGTAATCCTAGCTACTCATGAGGCTGAGATCTGAGGATGGTAGTCCAACCCAGGCAAGAAAGTCTATGAGACTTTTATCTCCAATAAACTACTCAGAAAAAGCCAGAAATGGCACTGTGGCTCAAATAGTAGAGTGCAGCCTTGAGCACAAAGAGGCTCAGGGACAAAGCACAGACCGTGAGTTCCATCCCCAGGACTGGGAAATAGATAGATAGGTAGATAGGTAGATAGATAGATAGATAGATAGATAGATAGATAGATAGATAGATAGATAGATAGATAGATAGATAGATAGATAGATAGATAGATAGATATGTGTATGTGTCTTGGGATAAAATACGTAATCCTATCTTTGGGATCAAGTAAGAGAGATCCTATCTTAAGCCCAAAGCAGTGGGGCTGCCTCCACTGTCAGGAAAACAAGTCTGCATGGAGGGGCTCAAACCTGCCTCCCACTCCCCTATGTGGCCTTACTTCTCCCTTAAATCACCAGCTACATTAAAACCAGACAATTATGCCTGGGGTTAACTGTGGCTAGTGAACACATTTCCACCTTTTTCTTTTTCTTTCTTTCTTTCTTTTTTTCCCCCTGCTTCTTCCTGGTCCTCTTCCTTCCTAGGTTCTATTCATGGCAGGAACTCCAAACCAGCAACCAAAATACTGCTCAATGACAACTTCATCTCTTAATTACAGTAAACATTTACATAATGCTCAGGCCCAGCCAGTGCAGAAAGATTCGTTAATGCAGAAACGTGCCCTTTAACCATCCCATTTTATTACACAGAGCCCCGAGGGACCTGAGCCGCCCAAGATTTGCAAAAGATGATGGAGAAATTGGCTGAGATATTAAGCCCCTTTACCAGGTGCAATTAAAAGCGGGACCAAGCGTCTCCTGCTCTAACAGATATATGCGTTCTCCCCGCCCCCTCCATCCATTGGAAATTGGCACCGTAAGAATTCCAGGTAGCGGATCATCCCTCAGATTTCTAACATCTGCGGGAGATGGGATTTGGGGGGGGGGGGTGTTTGTTTTTTGTGTTTGTTTTTTTTTATTCTCATCTTCACTGCTCTGCTTTTGAATTGACAACCCTGCAGGTTTTTGCTGTGTGGTCTAATATTTCCTCAGCTGCCCAAGCGTGTATGGGGGGGGGGGGGGGCTGGCAGAGAGGGAGACGGATGGAAATAAGCCTGTGCAGTGAAGAACCCTATAAACATTATGAACATTCTTCCTTGCTTTGAGCCTTCGATTCTTTAACACAGACGCTCTCTGGAGGGACCAACTTTAATCACATTGCCTGGAGCAACACCCAGCTAGCCTGAGGAGGGGCAGCCTAGGCTAGGCTTAGAGAAGGTGCTAGAAGGCCACATGGAGGGGGGGGAAGGGAGTGGCCCCCACTTTCAGAAGGAGGCAAACCAGAGTACAGGAAGGTTGTGAATGTGCAACCAGCTTTCCCCCTCCCTCCTTCCCATGGCCAGCCTCTTCTCCTTTGTGTGCCTCAGTTGTCCCATCTGCAAAGCAGTGATGATAGCCCCACCCCCTCCTTGATGAGGCAGCACAGTGTGGGAGCCGCACAGCGCTGAATGGCTGCTCAGAGCGACCATTAGTATGTTCTCACCGGTACCAGTATTCTTGCCATACCCCTCCGACCTAAAACAGCAGAAAAAGATCCTTTGTGCCACCCTTCAAGCCATGAAATGACACTCAAATGTCTTCGCATCCTCCTCAAGAAACCTTGTCACTTAAAAGAGGAGGCCACACAAAATGGACTCACAAAGCCCACTCCTAGATCCTTACTCTACTGGAAAGAAAGGCACCTGGGTTGAGGCTTTGGCTACCTGGTGGAGAGTGTGGCCAAGTGTGAACAGGGTGCCAGTCAGTAACCTGGAGAGAAGTTCCATACCTAAAGAAGCAAAAATGGACCTGGGCACCTGTATCTGATGCCTATAATCCTAGCTCCTTGGGAGGCTGAGATCTGAGGGTCATGGTTTGAAGCCTGGCAGAAAAGTCTGTGAGACTTCTATCTCCAATTAACTAACAAAAAGTCAGAAGGAGAAGTATAGCTCAAGTGGTAGAGCACCAGCCCTGATCAAAAAAGCAAGGCCTCAGTTGGGTGCTGGTGGCTCATGCCTGTAATCCTAACTACTCAGGAGGCTGAGATCTGAGGATCACAGTTCAAAGCCAACCCGAGTAGGAAAGCCTAAGAGACTATTACCTCAACATTAACTGCCAAAAAGCTGGAAGTGGGGCTCTGGCTCAAAGTGACAGAGTGCTAGCCTTGAGCAAAAAGAGCTCAAAGACAGCGCCCAGGCCCAGTTCAAGCCCCATGATCAGGAAAAAAAAAAAGCAGAGCAAGGCCTTGAGTTCAAGTGCCAGTACTGACACACACGTGCGCGCACATGCGCACTCACACACAAATAAAATCTAAGTTGGAGAAGGGTTGTACCATTGAATGAGGAATGAAAAAAGGAGGATGTAGAATCTTTTCTTCCTTTCTGTTTCTCTTTGGTAGGATTAGAGATTAACTTCAAGGGCTTAGAACTTCCTAAGTAAGTGCACTGTCACTTAAATCATACTCCCACCTCTTTTTATTTTAGTTATGATTGAAATAGTCTTTTACTTTTTACCCAGGGCTAGCCTCTGACCTTGATCCTCCTACCTATGCCTGATATGTTAGCTGGAATTACAGTCATGTGCCACCTTGCCCAGTTGACCTTATGACTACAAGTTGTAGAAAATCCCTACTAAATTTAGCTTAAGCTAATGGCTTTGAACCTGAACCAGAGTAGGAAAATGTTTCCCCTTCAACTTTAGATATGCACATCTATGTCACTAGACCAATGTTTCACAAGGCACAATTGTATTCAAGCTATCTTCAATTCTGTTCAATTCTGTTCTTCCTTATTCTAGCTCAATTTTCTCATTGGTGGCTATGATCCATTTAACTGATGCTACTAAATCCAAGGAAAGTGATGATGAACAAGAAGTGTAGAGTGGGGCTGAGCTTTGGGGCACATGCCTGTAATCCTTTCTCTTCAGGAGGCTGAGATCGAAGGATTGCAGTTTGAAGCCAGCTGAGGCAGAAAAGTCCATAAGACTTTTATCTCCAATTAACCACCAGAAAATCGGAAGTGGTAGTGCAGCTCAAAGTAGTAGAACTCTAACCTTGAGTGAAAAAGCTCAGGGACAGCACCCAGGCTCCAAGTTCAAGCCCCACAACCACCAGCAACAACAACAACAAAAATGCAACATGGGGACCACTTCCAGCAGTATCTCAAATATCCACAATGGCAAGTGTCCCCACTATCCATCTCATCTGGCCTAAAGTCAGCATCATGTTAAGTCTAGTTTCCCATCCAGGTAACACATCTAAGCAGAGTCAAACCCAGAGGAAGAAAAGGGCAGGCCTAACTCTAAGTACCTTTCCTAGGAGCAAGTCAGTATTTCCCAGAATGCTCCAGGAGCTCTCTACTCCTGGTCCATGCCTGAACCAATCCCAGCAAGAGAAGTAGATTGATCACTCCGTGGAGTGCTAGGTGCCAAGGACACAGCTATGTCACATCCTCCACAAACCCACAAGGTTGCCCTCATGGATGCCAGCCAAGAAACTCTACTCCAGGAGTTTTCTGCAAAGGTGCCAAGGTTAAATGTGATAAGAGACAGGATTCCACAAGAGCTGCTCACTGTTAATGCTGTGCTGTGAGGGTGGCAGGCATATTTATATGAATGACTGTGAAGACAAATTGGGTGGGGGGATGAGGATGTGAATTAGGAGGGAAACAGGAATAGACAAGATCACTGTGACCAGTGCATGGTGGCCTGCTCTTGCAGAAGAGTCTGGAGGGTTAAAGATAGTATGTACGTTGGTATCTAATCTCAGTCCTAACACTAAGAGAGACCTGCACAGGATGCTCAGTTGAGGTAAAGGAGCTGGGTAGCAGGATATGGGCAATCAAGGAGAGTAGAGCTTTTCAGAAAGGCCTCACAAGAAAAATAGAGTAAGCTGGTGCTGGTGGCTCATACCTGTAATCATAGCTATTCAGGAGGCTGAGATCTGAGGATTGGGTTCCAAGCAAGCCCAGGTAGAAAAGTCCATGAGACTCTTATCTCCAATTAACCACCTAAAAATTGTAAGTGGAGCTGTGGCTCAAATGATTGAGCACTAGCCTTGAGCGAAAAAGCTCAGGGACAGGCCCTGATTGCAAGCCCCATGACAAAAAAAGAAAGAAAGAAAGAAAGAGAGAAAGAAAGAGAGAGAAAGAAAGAAAGAAAGAGAAAGAAAGAAAGAAGGAAAGAGAGAAAGAAAGAAGGAAAGAAAGAAAGAAAGAGAGGAAGGAAGGAAGGAAAGGAGAGAAAGAGAGAGAGAGGTGGGGTGATTAAAATCGGATTGAATTTAAAGTGCAACTTAATTCAAAAAAAAGTATATACAGAAGAATATAGAGCTTAGGCCATATTGTCTCCTATAACAGAAGGCTACAGTCTGAAGTATTTATAAAGATTGACATATGATGAGATCCTTCTTGGTCCATCCACACATGGTAGAAGGCAGAAGGGCAAGAGAAGGGCAGACTTGGTGTCCTAGAATGGCAGTAGAGAGAACAAACCCAATCTTGTACACTTCTTTTTTTTTTGTCCGGTTGTGGGGCCTGAACTCTGGGTCTGGGCGCTGTCCCTCAGCTCTTCAGCTCAAGGCTAGCGCTCTACCACTTGAGCCACAGCACCACTTCCGGTTTTTTTCTTTTTGCTTATGTAGTGCTGAGGAATCGAACCCAGGGCCTCATGCATTCAAGGCAAGCACTCTACCACTGAGCCACTTTCCCAGCCCTCTTGTACACTTCTTATGCCAGCATTAATCTATTCGTGAGGATGGAACTCTCATGACCTAAATACCTTCCATTGTGCTCCACCTCCCAACCCTAATGCACTGTCGATTAAGATGCCATGTGAGCTTTGGAGGAGACAAAAACATTCAAAGCATAGCAAATGTTTGGGGGAAAGGGGACCCCCAGAGTGTAGAATGCCAAAGATTGCAGTGCAAGTAGTTCATGTGTGTTTCAGTTACTTGTTATTGTTGGTCAAGGAACCACCTGATACTTGGTGGCTTAATAGAAACGACATTTATTTGTGCTGATCATCCCACAATTGGAGGATCCATTAGAGGCAGTTGGACTAAAGCTGGAGAGACATAGTTCCTAAAGATCCAGGGCATTGATGCCAGCTGTGTCCTGGCAACTCCTGAGTGGTGGAAGGGCATTCACTTCTCCCCCTTTTCTCCCCTATGTGGTTGCTTGAACTTCCCCCACAGCACAGGGGCTAGGTTCCAAGAAAGACAAAGTAGAAACTCCCAGGCCTCTTATGATCTAGGCCCAAGATCCACCTACCATCCAGTGATGATTTGCTATTGGCCAGAGCAACCTCAGGCCCAAACCTGATACCAAGGGATGACTCCTTGTCAGTTTCCTCAGGCTGTTTCAACAAATTGCCACAGACTGGGTGACTTAGAACAATTAGCAATTCATCCTTTCAGGGTTCTGGAGGCTGAAAGTCCTGAGTCAAGGTGTCACAGAGTTGGCTCCTTTGTGGTGGCTCAGAAGGAAAATCTGAGGGCTTCTCTCCTGGCCTCTGGTGATCACCAGCAATCTTCCCCATCTGTGGCCTCAGCCAGCCCTCTGCTTCAGTGACTACATGGCATGCCTATATGTCTGTCTCTGAATTTTCTTTCTTTCTTTCTTTCTTTCTTTCTTTCTTTCTTTCTTTCTTTCTTTCTTTCTTTCTTTCTTTTGTTGGTTGTGGGGTTTGGGCATTGTCCCTGAGCTCTTTTTTTTTTTTAAGGTGTATACAAGTTCCTTTATTGAAACAGCAAATTGAAGAAGAACAAGGTCCCCAAGCAACCAGAGGATTTATTCCAACTCCAAATTGAAGATGGGTGGCTGGCCTGAGCTCTTCTGCTCAAGACGAGTGTTCTACCACTTTGAGCCACAGCGCCACTTCCAATTTTCTGGTGGTTCATTGGAGACAAGAGTCTCACAGACTTTCCTGCCCAGGTTGGCTTTGAACTGTGATCCTCAAATCTTAGTCTCCTGTGTAGCTAGGATTGCAAGAGTAAGCCACTAGCACCCAGCTTGTTTCTGAATTTCAATGAAATTTTCATCCCTATGTGTCTGTACCTCTGTGCCCATTTTTGCCTCTTAGAACACACCAGTCATTAGATTTAAGGCTCATTATAATCCAGGACGACCTCATCTTAACTAGATCTACAAAGATCTATTTCCACCCAGGGTTGTAGTCACAAGTACCAGGGGTTGGGATGTCAGGAAAGATGGAATTCAGTCCATAACAAACCTCTTGGTAAGGGGCAATGGCAAAGAGTTCACAGCCTCCATTAATCCACCCCATCTGAGAATGATCTTAGGAAGGGAAGGGAGCCAGCAAAGCTTACGTAATCAAGGCAGCTGTTACTGGGGCAACTGGGGCTCCATCCTGCTGGGCATCCCTGGGAAACGATGTAGAACAAGCCTCCAAGTTTCTCAACAAGGAACAAGGCCACTGGAGTGTTTATCAGCCAACCCCACTCCTACACCCCCCCCCCCCCCCCCCCCCCCCCCCCCCGTTGGGCTGTGCAGGAAGTGAACTGCCAGGAAACTGCCTGCCCTCCAGCCCATGGCGGGGTCCTGGGTTGTCACAGCAGCAGCCTTTCCAGCTCAGAGGCCAGCTGCAGGCACGCACCCCCACACTCCCATTCTCCCTAGTGTCTACTAGGAGGAGCAGGTCAAGGCAAGCCCTTGGGAGGAACAGAGATATCCCTGGCAACATTCCAACACTACAGTTTAAGCATTAAGAAAGTGCTAGAGATATATGAGAAACTATATGAAGAAGAAGAAAAAAAAATAAAGCCCGGCACCGATGGCTCACGCCTGTAATCCTAGCTACTCAGGAGGCTGAGATCTGAGGATCATAGTTCAAAGCTCTTCACAGGTAGCTCACTGGAAAGCCAAATTGGGAGTTATCTGACGCTTGTCACTAAGCAGAGGAGGGTCCCAGACTGTGGCCTGGCCATCAGCTGAGGCAGGCCCACCCAGGATCAGGACTGAGCCTACAGGGAGCAGCTTTCTGACCCCAGGAAAGATGGAAGGGGTAGTTGGGAGGAAAGCCGACTACACTGTACCAATCCCAATGGGTAGCAGATCTAAGCAGGCTGGGCCTCAGCCAGCCTCTCCCTCCCCTGCTCCTCCCCCCCTCCCCTTCAATGGGACGAGAGAGGAGACAAGAGCAGCTGCAGAAGGCTAAATGTTTTTCCCTCCTGGCTTTGGGCCTCCCCTCCCCCCACACCCTCCCAGGCTCCTGTGGCCCACACAGCTGCCTGTAGAAAATATAGCCATGAGTTTCCCATGAATGATTTTAAAGAATTCTTGCGCTCTGTCCATGGGGGGAAAAAATCAAGTATTGAAAATCCAACAAACGTATCACCAACTAAGGGCTGCTCTGACAGCCTTCTTGGCCACTGGTGTTCAAGTCGCAAGGGATCCTGGGAGACAATCAGGATCTCCTGAGGCCAAGGCAGCCATGAGCCCGAGGCTGTACCCCCTCTACAAACCAGGCCACTGGGCCCCCACTCCATGCCTCGCATACATGAGCTCATTTAATCCTTCCAGTCTGGCACTCGCTGCTAGCCATTCATTATGCAACGAACGAATAATCACCAAGTACTTTCTATATGTCACTTGCTGTTCTAGGCCCCAGGAAACTGTAGTAAACAGAATTTTTTTTTTTGTTTTTAGAAATCCCTATAGTCATGAGCTTATGGTCTCGTGGAGGAGAAAGGTAACAAACAAACAGGCAAAACCTGGAGTGTATTTTATGGTGTGGGAAGGAAAAAGTGGAACAGGAAGAGAGACAGGGTTATGGGGACCAGGGGTAAGGGAAGGGTTTCTCAACAAGGTCTTACTAAGACTTTATTGACACTTACTGACACTTTAACCAAGACCTTAAGAAGGTACAGAAGGGAGTCCGATGGATCATGAAGAAAGGGCAGGGAACAGCATGACAGCAGGAGGAACAATCAGTAAAAAGGCCCTGCAGGATAAATATCCAGTATGTCCCAAGAACTGCAAATGTGAGGGAGGTGATTGGCCACAAACTAAGAGAGAGGAGCTGGGAAGGCTTTAGATCATTCAGGGCCTTACTAGTATGTTCTATGTCTGCCTTCTCTTAGACACATGGGAGAATTCGAGAACATTCTAAGCTGAAAGGGAAAAAGAAAAGAGGAAGGAGAGAGAAAAGGAAGAGAAGGGAAGGGAAAAAGAAGGAAGGCAGGGAAGGAGGGAAGGGATGTGAAGAAACTTACTTAAGTTACCCAAACACACACCACCATCATTACCGTTTGGTAAGTCAGCAGGAAAATTCTGGTGAGATGCATTTCCTATGAAGCCTAAGCATATTAAAACTTGAGTCTATCTGACTCCTTTTTCTACCACTGCCTTCTTCCTTTAGGTAAAACACAAAAAGCTCTGTTTTGTCTATCCATGTTTGAGCCAACAACCAATTCTTTCTGGTCTTTTCCTTGGGAAGCAAGTAGTGTGAGTTAAGTCCTGGCTGCAAAAGAATCAGGAGGTACGTGAGCCCAGCCTCTGATAAGCACTCCTGGGCAAAACGAGTAATAAAGCCAGGCTTTGCCTCCTTCTGCTATAGGCTCATTACCCTCCTTGGCCCTACACAATAGCCAGGCCACCATGTTTTTGCAGCCCTTAGGCTTTGAGACAAAGCCACTGCTTGGGAGCCAAGCCCATCTCCCAGGTGCTTGTTTACTATAGAAGGAAAAGCATTGAAAGGATTATATGGGATCAGCTGTTCCCAGAGCCTATTTTGTATATCATTGGAGGTACACAGACCCATATTTTTTAATAATTGTGGTTATGTATTTTGATGTGCTAGGAAAAGGTACAGCTAAGCCATGACTTCATGAATATTATTGCTCAAGAGGAGTGTTTAGGGTTGTTTTTGAGGGAAAATGATTTAAATAAAAATATTAATAACGTAAGTAGTACAAGATGCAGTAGGTATAGTGGAGAAGGTAAAGAATAATGTCTGTTGTTTAGTTATGTTTACATTTTGAAATAAAATTTAAGGTTCCTTAAAAAAAAAAAAGAAGAAGAGGAAGAAGAAGAAGGAGGAGGAAGAGGAAGAAGAGGAGGAGGAGGAGGTCTATGTGGTGAACCAGTGGCTCACGCCTGTAATCCTTTTGTTGTTGGTGATGGTCGTGGGACTTGAACTCTGGGCCTGGGCACTACCTTTCAGCTCTTTAGCTCAAGGATAGCACTCTACCACTTGAGCCAAGTGGCCACTCCCAGGCTTTTTCTGTTTATGTGGTGCTGAAGAATCAAACCCAGAGCCTCATGCATGCGAGGCAAGCACTCTGCCACTGAACCACCTTCCTAGCCCATCACACTTGTAATCCTAGCTACTCAGAAGGCTGAGGTCTGAGGATCACTGAAACCAGTCCACGATAACATGATGTGTTGCACTAAGTGTATGTGTAGAGTGTGAGGGGTGTACATGTTTCCCTGTGTCGTGACGAAGTGACACAAGTGGCAGAAGGATCCCAATGAGTTTTACTTAATAATAAATGCAATTTAAGATCCTTGAGTGTGCCAGGCACTGGTGGCTCATGCCTATAATCCTAACTACTCAGGAGGCTGAGATCTGATAATTGTGGTTCAAAGACAGGCTGAGAAGAAAAGTCTGTGAGCCTCTTATCTCCAATTAACTGTCAAAAAGCCCAAAGTGGAGCTGTGGCTCAAGCAATAGAGCATTAGCCTAGAGCAAAAAAGCTCAGGAACAGTACCCAGACCCTGAATTCAAGTTTCAGGACTCGTACGCGCGCGCGCACACACACACACACACACACACACACACACACACACACAAATAATGTCTGCTAAGGCTATCTCAGGAGGGGGGAGAGAAAAGGAAGGGAGGGTACTCCCACTTATCTGAAACCACTTTTTAAAGTATACTTTTAATATAACTAAAGGACAGGAACATTGTAAGACCTTAGAAAATATAGACCAAGGGATAGAGCTGATAGGGAAATGTTATAATGCAACCTCTCTGTACAACAATGTACACTAAAAATAAATAAATAATTTAATTTAAAAAGAGCTAGGTGCTACTGATACTTGTAATCCTAGCTACTTGGGAAGCTAAGATCTGAGGATCGGGGTTCAAAGCCAACCCAGGCAGGAAAGTCCGAGGGACTCTTATCTCCAATTAACTAACAAGAAGCCAGAAGTGGAGCTGTGGCTCAAGTGGTAGAGCTCCAGCCCTAAGTGGAAAAAAAAAAATCTAAGACACAGCACTCAGGCCCTGAGTTCAAGCCCCTGGACTGGCACCAAAAGTAAATAAATAAATAAACAACAGATCATCAAAAATGTGTTCAATTAAAAAAATGCATACCCAGAAGGGGTGATGTTGTACAAAAAGAAATGTACTCATTACCTGACTTATAAAATAGTAACCTCGCTATACCATACCTTCATATTAACAATAAAAGTATATCTATTATAAAAACACTGTCGCCTCCTTCAAGAACCATAACCATCAACACCACAGAGCAAAGGGTGCCTCCTTTTCTTTTCTTTTCTTTTCTTTTCTTTTCTTTCTTTCTTTCTTTCCTTCCTTCCTCCCTCCCTCCCTCCCTCCCTCCCTCTTTCTCTCTCTCTCTCTTTCTTTCTTTCTTTCTTTCTTTCCTTCTGATTGTTGTTGGTTGTGGGGCTTGAACTCAGGACCTGGATGCTGTCCCTGAGTTCTTTTGCTCAAGGTGAGCACTCTACAATATTGAGCCATAGCACGGTTTTGTGGTGGTTAACTGGAGATAAGAGTCTCATGGACTTTCCTGCCCCAGCTGGCTTTGAACCACAATTCTCAGATATCAGCCTCCTGAGTAGCTAGGATTACAGGTGTGAGCCACAAATGCCTGGAAGGTGCTTCATTTTTCTACTCCACCCCTATCCCTGTGACAAAGTAGCTTTATATGCCACCCATTCATTACTTCCCAGTTTTGTATGTCCAAAGTCCTACTTGACTTAACGGTCTGCTCTGCTCTGAGTCTCACAGGGCCAAGGTTAAGGTGTCAGCCTGGCTGGAATCTGGGAGAGAATCCACTCCCTTGTTTAGTCAGGGTATTGCCAAAATTGAGCTCCTTGTGAAACAGGATAGGGGTGCTGGGGTGCTGTTTCCTTGCTGGCTGTCATTCTGGGGCTATTCTCACTTGCAGAGACCACCCTCAAGTCCATGCACAACTACAAGCCAGGGACAGCACTTTCTTCTAGAAAGAAAGAAAAAAGAAAGAAAGGAAGGAAGGAAGGAAGGAAGGAAAGAAGGAAGGAAGGAAGGAAGGAAGGAAGGAAGGAAGGAAGGAAGGAAGGAAGGAAGGAAGGAAGGAAAATGTGTGCCAGTACTGGGGCTTCCAGCTCTCTGTTAACCTTTTTCTGCTCAGGGTTGGTATTCTACCTCTTGATCCACACCTCCACTTCTCACTTTTAGCTGGTGAATTGGAGATTAGAATCTCAAGGACTTTCCTGCCTAGGCTGCTTTGAACAGTGATCTTCAAGTCTCAACCCGATGAGTAGCTAGTATTACATACCCAGCTGGGCTTTAAAAAAACAAACAAACAAAAAACACTCCCCCTCCACCACCTCCAGAAGCAGATTGCCATGTGCGGCATAGACACTCAAATTTGTCTGAATTCTTGGAAACTTGACTGCCTCATATTCTCCTACAAATAACATCTGTAGAGTCTGAAGGATCTAGCAGGAGAATGCAGATATACTTATGCTCTGGACTGAAGACTGGTTCTCCAGGACTAGGCATTCAGCTTCCAAATGGACACATGTGGAAAGATGAATGAGGAAGAAAACGCATATCTAGCTAGCCAGATCACCCTAATCAACCCTGGCAATCAATGCAAGTGGCAGATGTTGTGCACTCCTATCCAAGGAACAGCACATCTAATCCTCATGTTTTTAATCCCTCTCACCTCACTTCCTGCCTGCCTTTTCTGCCACCAGGCAGAAATTTTGTTGCTCTCAAAGGGCTCCTTTAGGTTCCTCCTAAAGCTCAAAATAAGCCAGGCATGGTCTCCCATACTATGATCCCAGCTCTGAGGAGGCTAAGGCAGGAGGATCCTGAGTTCAAGACCAGCCTGGGCTACATAATAAGACCCTGTCTCAAACAAACTAAAAACAGAAGTGCTATATGATACAGCTTTACCACTCCCAGGCACATATCCAAAGGAGTATAAGTTGACCTACAGCAGACACACCCATGTTTATCATAGCCCTGTTCACAACCAAGTTACAGACTCAGCCTAGGCATCTGTTAACAGACAAATGGATAAAGAAAATAGGAGCCAGGCAATGGTGGCTCACACCTGTAATCCTAGCTATTCAGGAGGCTGAGATCTGAGGATCAAAATTCAAAGGTGAGACTCTTATCTCCAATTAACCAGCTAAAAGCCAGAAGTGAAAGTATGGCTCAAGTGGTAGAATACCAGCCTAAAGCAGAAAAAGCCAGTTCAGAAGAGGTTCTGTGTTCAAGACCCAGTACCAGCACAAATGAAAAAGGAGGCGTAGGGGAAGGAGGAGAAAACATAATATCTATACACATTGGATTTTTACTCAGTCATAAAGAATAATATGGCATTTACAGGAGAATGGAAGAAACTGGAGGACATGCTATGAAGCTCAATGGGCCAGGCTCAGAAAGATAACCTAAAAGTGGAAAAGTCATTACTAAGGGACTAGACAGGGGTGTTATAAGGAGGGGAAACAAAGCTGGTTGGATTTGACCAAGGGTTGTTGTATGTGTGGGGGGGGGGGAGGGGGGGAGAAATCACACCAAATTCTATTAATATGTACAATTTATACAGAGTAATAAAAATTCAAGTTACAAAATTTTTAATTAAAGGGTTGGACTATAGCTCAGTGGTAGAGGATTTGTCTAGCATTCACGTGGCCCTAGGTTCAATCACCAGCAGTGGTTTTTTTTTAAGGTAAGGGGGGGGGGATTTTTAATTTAAAAAATAAAAATAAATAAAGGGCTCCTATGATAGGCTCAGGCCCACCAGGATAATCTGCCTAGTTGAAGGTCAACTGTGCCAATCAACATAACCTGATCTCAGGAGTGAAATCTCATCACATTCACAGGTATTGAGAATTGAGGTATAGAATCTTGAGGGGTCTTTTCTTTTTAATTCTGCCCACCATAATATCTTCCCAGATCTTTCTCTTAGGCATATATTTACAAATACCTATGCATATTAGAGATACAATATGAACTTGCTTTTACCAGTTATCTATTATCTCCAGTGCATCCTCTTACCTCCAAGAAGAATGGGGGGAGGGGAGCCCTGGGAAAGCCCCCCTGCAATGCAGAAACCAGAAAGCATAGTAGCTAAATAAATACCCAGCCCCCTTGCTCTTTAGGTCAACTGTTCATTGACTTTCAGGAGTCCCCTAGATTGAGTTCCAGTTGATCACCCTAACAACTAGCTTGATGATCCTTCTTTTTCTTTTTTCTTTCTTTCTTTTGTCTGTCATGGGGCTTGAACTAAGGCCTGGGGGCTGTCTCTCAGCTTTTGCTCTCAAGACTAGCATTGTACCACTTTGAGCCACAGCTCCACTTCCCACTTCTGGTGGTTAATTGGAGAGAAGAGCCTCATGGACTTTCCTGCCTGGATGGCTTTGTCCTGCAATCCTCAGATCTCAGCCTTCTGAGTAGCTAGGATTATAGATATGAGCCACCAGCACCCAGCTATGATCCTTCTTTTATGGGTTCGTTTCCTTTCCTTGGTACCCTGCTCCCCCTCAGTCCCTGAGCTAATTCCCAAACAGAAAGACTTTACCCAGCCTGCTTCTAGCCCCAAGCTAAGACTCCAGGATGAAGGGAACTGAAATGAGCAGGAAATTGTTTCAATGTTTCAGGAGTTTTTTGGTGGCTTTTTTTTAATACAAGGGTGTGTTAATGTGTTATTAATGCTATTAAAATCCATTTTAGCTGGGTGCCGGTGGCTCACACCTGTAATCCTAGCTACTCAGGAGGCTGAGATCTGAGCATCGCAGTTCAAAGCCAGTTGGGCAGCAAAGTCCATGAGACTCTTATCCCCAATTAATGGCCAGAAAACCGGAAGTGGCATTGTGGCTTAAAGTGGTAGAGCACTAGCCTCCGGTAAAAAAGAGCTCAGGGACAGCTTCCAGGCCATGAGTTCAAGCCCTATGACCAACAACAACAAAATTAAATAATAATTTTTGGGGCAGTCCTGAGGCTTGAACTCAGAGCCTAGGTGCTGTCTCTAACCTTTTTGTGTGTGTGTGTGCTGGTCTTGGAGCTTGAACTCAAGGTCTGAGCATTGTCCCTGAGAGCTTCTTTTGTTCAAGGCTAGGACTTTACTACTTGAGCCACAACACAATTTTCACCTTTTTCTAAGTAATTGTTTAGAGATAAGAGTTTCACAAACTTTCCTGCCCAGGCTGGCTTCAAACCGCAATACTCAGATCTCAGCCTCCTGAGTAGCTAGGATTACAGGCGTGAGCCACCAGTATCGTTTAGTGGTAAAATGCTTGCTTAGTATACTTGAAATCCTGGGTTCCATTCCTCAGTACCACATAAACAGAAAAAGCCAGAAATGGTGTTGTGGCTCAAGTGGTAGAGTGCTAGCCTTGAGCAAAAGAAGCTCAGGGACAGTGCCCATGCCCTGAGTTCAAGCCCAAGGACAAAAGAGGAAGAGGAAGAGGAGGAGGAAAAAGAAGAGGAGGAGGAGGAAGAAAAAGAGGAAGAGGAAGAGGAAGAAGAGGAGGAAAAGGAAGGAGGAGGAAAAGAAGAGGAAGAGGAAGAAGAGGAGGAGGAGGAGGAGGGGTGGAGGAGGAGGAGGAGGAGGAAAGAGGAAGAGGAAGGAGATAGCTTGGGGACACAGAAGTCACTGGAAAAGACCACACCCTATATCCCTTAGTCCCTCTCTCTTGCTATGATGGAGACCCCACTGTTTCACTGACCCCCACATCTCCCTCCATACCCCCGAGATATGACAATGGTGAGTGACCATTTTAACAGGAGCTGCCATTTATTGAGCAGACCCTAAGCAAATGCTTCGTGTGTGTTATCTATTTAACCTGCTTAGAACACACACATTTACCTCCCTTCCCTCCCAAGACCTCTTCAATAGGATCCGAGGGAGAAAAAAGTTCTAAACCCACAATAAGGAAGGGGGTGTCAGTAGATGAGAGATTTCCACACATTTCTGGGAGTCAGAGACGGAGAGCAGAAACAAAGGTGGTGACAGGCGACACAGCAGAGAGCCACAACTGGACCCCTCCCAGATGAAAGGCAGGAGGAGAAGGCTTTGGGACTGACCCCGTGAAGGTCTCTGAAGGCAGGAGTAGACAAACGCCTGGAAATTATAATGACTAGCGAACTCCAGCTGGGCCAATTGGTCACCCCAATACCATTCCCACAGGGGGAGGGAGAGAGCCAGGAGCAAACTTTTGGTTTCTTTGCTTTTCCTTTCTTGTTTTCTTTGTGCCAGTTCTGGGGCTTGAACTCAGAGCTTGGGCACTGTCCCTGAGATACTATTGCTCAAGGCTAGCACTCTACCACTTGAATTGCAGTTACACTTCTGGCTTTTTGATAGCACATTGAAGATAAGTGTCTCATGGACTTTATTGCCCGGGCTGGCTTCAAACCAAAATCCTCCAATCTCAGCCTCTTGAGTAGCTAGGATTACAAGCATGAATCACTGGTGCCTGACAAGGGTTGGTTATTTCTTTTTTTCTCTAAGACTGAGACTTGAACTCGGTACCTGACAACTTTTTTCATTAGCTGGTGCTCTACCAACTGAGCTATGGCTCCAACCCCTTGGTTTCTTATAGTTGACATTGGGGTTGATGCTGGGAGGGGGAGGGGGTGGGAGGGAGAACGAGGTACATTAATGGATTATCTGCTAAACTTAGCTTTGAACCATGATCCTCACAACTCATCCTCCTAAGTAGGATTACAAGCCTGAGCTACTGGATACCCTGCAGGAGAATCTTTTCTGAGGAACACTGGAGTAGCTTCTGTGCAATTCCGCCACGTGCTTACAGTCCATGTTCTTCTTGTTCCCCATTAAGAGGCAACCATCATGATTATTCCCCGGCACAAAGCTCCCAACATTAAAAGAAGAAGAAGAAGAAGACAAAGGCGACCAACAGAAAAAAAATTGATCCTCCAAGAAATAGATCATTTAAAGAACAGGAAAGTGTTTAAAAAGCAGACAAAAGCTTTACATAGAACCCCCAGAGAGATTTGTGAAGCTGTTGCATCCATATGGTAGGATAGCAATACTAACAATTAAAGAGGAAAGTCAGAGTCCGTGCAAATTAAAAATATGGGAACAGAGTGAATGAAATCTATTGAAGGCCTGAAAGGGGGAAAAAAAATCAAGAGAATCTTCCAGAACATAGGGTATTATGAAAGAGACAGAAAACATAAGAGAAAAGATAAGAGACATAGAGAATCTTTCTGGGAGGTCCAGTATGTGAGTAATAATAGGATTTTGAGAAAGAATAGAGAAGAGAGGGAAGATGAGGGAGCCTGCCAATGGGTCCACGGACTTGTGGCTATAACAATGCCAAAAGAGGCAGGCTCGGGGGACTGGGTGTGACCCCTGCACTTTGTCAGCCAGGCTGCTTTGACGGTTTTTGTATTCTGTGTCAATTTCCCTTTTGTCCCTATTCAGTGGTGTCAGCTGAGCCAAGAGGAGCCAATGGGGGGAAGGGTGTGTCCACACAGGGGATCCAAGTATAAAAATGGGCAAAGGGCAACATTGGGGACTTGTGTCGGAGAATCAGAGGACCTCAAAATGAGGGTCCCTAAAGGAAGAGTACTCTAGGGGGCACAAGGTCAGAGCTGCTCATTTCTCCTTGCCAAAGCTGGATCTTACAGACCGCAGGTTTCCTTTGAAAAGAAAACTTGTGGGTTTTTCCCCTAGCTGGGGAAGTGAGCTTCTCTCTCGTGTCTTCTATTCAGATGACACCAAGTATCGATGGAAAGCAATCAAGGCAAAAGGGAAATGACTTCTCCACCATGTGCTTTTAGATTCTGTTTTACTTTTGTTTGAGACAGATCTTGCTATGTAAACTTAGGCTGTCCTCAACATCTTGATACTCCTGCTTCAGCCTCCCAAAGTGATAAAGAATACAGGTATGTACCACCACACTTGTTGTGGTTTGGGTGTGTGTGTGTGTGTGTGTGTGTGTGTGTGTGTGTGTGTGTTTGTGTGTGCTAGTCCTGGGGCTTGAACTCAGGGGTCCAGATGCTATCCCTGAGCTGTATTTGATTTTTTTGTGGTTAATTGGAGTTAAGAGTCTTACAGACTTTCCTGCTTGGGCTGGCTTCAAATTGTGATTCTCAGGTATCAGCCTCCTGGGTAGCTAGGATTACAGGTGCATACCACCTGTGCCTGGACTTAGGTTTGTTGTTGTTGTTGTTGTTTCAGTGCCAACACTGGAGTTTGAACTCAGAACATACGTTCTGTCCCTCAACTTTACCACTCAAGGCTGATGCTCTACCATTTGAGTCACAGCTCCATGTCTGGCTTTTTGGTAGTCAATTAGATAGATATCAGAGTCTCACAGATTTCCTTGCACAGTCAGGCTTTGAACTATGATTCTCAGATCAGAACCTTCTGATTGGCTAGGATGAGCTACCAATGCCCAGATATATTTTTTTAAGGACAAGAGGGGTTGGAGGTGTGGCTCAGTTGGTAGAGCACTAGCCAATGAGCAAAAGCAACAGCAGGTACAAAGTTCCAATCCCAGTCTCAGACCTAAAAAAAGAAAAGAAAAAAAGGCTGGAATCAGGGTGACATTGTCCCAAAAAAAAAATGTATCCATTACCTGATTTATGGAATGGTAATACCTCTGTATGTCACCTTTATAATAACAATAAAAACATTTAATTTTTTAAAACAAATAAAAGGACTAAAAGCTTCCCACTGAGCTAGGGAGCTGGGCTGAGGATTTGTTTGTACTTCAGCTCCAGATCTCATCAGGTCCCTGCCTGGGGGTGGTAGTGCCTAAAGCATTGGGCAGAACCAAGACAACCCCTACACCACACTGTCAGCCTGGCCCCCTAGGTTAGCTTGTTTTTCCAGGGCATAAACGAATTTTATGGAGAAATAAAATGCACAATAATAAAGGAAGGGGGGGGATGATGTTTTCACAGGCCCACATTTTATCCAAAGGGGCTGTGATTTGGCATCCCTGGCTCGAATATGAAATTATTACACACAAATTGACTCTCGGTGTCTCTGATGCTCCCTAGGATGATTGCTTCTATAACTTATGGAGACAGCTGAGCGTTTGTATTCAAGTGATCACATAAATTAATATCCATATGTGGAAACGGTGCGCCGGGAGCCAGCCTGGTTCCAGAACGCATTCCTTGTAATGACCCTTGTAGCTGAGCAGAAATGCCTGGACAGAGCTCAGAATGAGGGTCTCCTCAGGGCTCAGAGGAGTCTGGACTCAAACAAACGCACGAAATAGGCTTCAAAGCAGAGAAGAACCAAGCATTCTTTTTAGCCAAGATGTCCTCAGAGAGGATAAATGGAACTGCTTTATCGATTTCGTGTGTGTGTGTGTGTGTGTGTGTGTGTATGTGTGTGTGTGTGTGTGTGTATGTTTCCATGCTGGAGATAAAAACCAGGGCTTTGCACCTGCTAAGTGTACTCTAGCACTGAGCCACCCCCCTCCCCAGCTCTCCCTGTCTTTTAATTTGCAAAAAAATAAATAAATAAACAAATAAGCACGGGTCTTAAAATTTAATGTTCTGCCCCTCAGGCATGGGTTCAGCCCAAATTCTAATTATATGTGTGGAAGCCAAGGCCTCCCAGTCCTATGCTTGCCAAAAGCTCTTAGGCTCCTACGTGACAGGACACAAAATTATTCCTTTCTCCCTTGGAGATTGCCAACACCATGTCAAAGGAGTGACAAGGATGGTGGCAGCACCCACAGGACTTGTGGATGGCTTTGCAATGGGCAGGGTAAAGGATGACAGGTAGAAAGCACTGCAGAGGCCGGGCATTGACGGCTCACACCTGTAATCCTAGCTATTCAGGAAGCTGAGATCTGAGGATCATGGTTCAAAGCCAGCCAGTAGGAAGTCTGTGAGATTCTTTTTTTTTTTTTGGTCGGCCGTGGGGCTTGAACTCTGGGCCTGGGCGCTGTCCCTCAGCTCTTCAGCTCAAGGCGAGCGCTCTACCACTTGAGCTACGGCGCCACTTCCGGTTTTCTGGTGGTTTATTGGAGATAGGAGTCTCACGGTCTCTCCTGCCCGGGCGGGCTTTGAACCGCGATCCTCAGATCTCAGCCTCCTGAGTAGCTAGGATTACAGGCGTGAGCCACCAGCGCCCGGCTGTCTGTGAGATTCTTATCTTCAATTAACCACGAATGGATCTATGGCTGAAGTGGTAGAGTGCTAGCCTTGAGTGAAAGAGCTCAGACACTCTGCCCAGATCCTGAGTCCAAACCACACAACCGGAAAGAAAAAAGAAAGAAAGAAAGAAAAGAAAAATACTGTATAGGTGACAAAAGTCACACAGGTAAGGCCACAGGACACAGGCAGGCAGAGCTGTATGAACTAAGGCCCAGAGTCCCACAAGGGCCCAAATCAATAAATACTTAATGAATAGAAGCACGAAAGAAAAATCTGCATTACTCACTCACTCATTCAGTCATTCATTCACTGGTTTGTGCACTCATTCATTCGTTCACTCACCGATTCACTCTTTCATCTATTCATTTATTCACTCATTCATTCATTTATTCACTCATTAGTTCATTCACTCATTCATCCACTAACTTGTTCATCTATTCACACATTCATTCACTCACACATTTATTCACTTATTCATTCATTATGCTTTCTGTGTTCTTGTATACCTGCAAAGCTCTACAGAAAGAATTCTGCCAGGCTCCAGTGGCTCACACCTGTAATCCTAGCTACTCAGGAGGCTGAGATCTGAGGATCAAGGTTCAAAGCCAATCCAGGCAGGAAAGTCCATGAGACTTTTATCTCCAAAAAACAAAGGGTGGCTCAAGCAGTAAAGCACTACCCTTGAGCAAAAGGAGCTCAAGACAGAAACCAAGCCCCAGGACTGGCAAAAAGAAAAAGAAAAAGAATCCTGAAGGGTGACAGCCAGCAAAGCCTTCTCACAAAGTGTGTGTGCGTAATTCCATTCAGTTCTTTCTAGGGCCTTTCAACAAGAGGGAGATTTAAAACCTTAAAGGTGATGGATGGTCCCAGTGCATGCACTCAATGGGAAAGGACAAATATGAATGGTTCCTATAGACTACACCATGTCCTCTTGTTCTTCCTACCAACACAGGTGGCAGCCCATAAGCCTCATTCTTGGCTAAATTGAATAACAAGTGTTTCAAGGCTTTTTTATATCTAAAGCTGAATAAGGCCTGGCATAGTGACACATCCCTGTAATCCCCACAGTCAGGAAACAGAGGCAGAGTAATGGGCATTCCAGGTCAGCCTGGGCTACACAGAGAGACCTTGTCTTTAAAGAACCAAAAAGCTGCCAGGGACCAGTGGCTCACACCTATAATCCTAGCTACTCAGGAGGCTGAGATCTGAGGATCATGATTCAAACCCAGCCAGTGCAGGAAAGTCCATGAGACTCTTATCTCTACCAAAAAAAGCCAAAAGTAGAGCCATAAGACAAGTTGTTGAGCTCTAGCACAGAGTGAAAAACCTAAGAAACAGCATCTAGGCACTGAGTTCAAGCCCTAGTACCAGCACAGAGACAGAGAGAGAGAGAGAGAGAGCTAAATAAACATGGGGAGTTCATCTCCTTCATTCACACACACACACATGCACACATGCACACACACACACACACACGCACACACATACACATATGTCTTGGTTTTCCTCTCTCCACCCTCCCTACCTATCTCACCAACTTTCATTTGGCCTTTACCAGGGGGAAAGCAGACTTTAAGAAATCATAGTAGAAAGCTGGGCATCAGTGACTCATTCCTGTAATCCTAGCTACTCAGAGGGCTGAGATCTGGGGATCGTGGTTTGAAGCCAGCCCAGGCAGGATATTCTGTGAGACTCATGTCCAATTAACCACCAGAAAGCCAGATGTGGAGCTGGGGGTCAAAGTGGTAGAATGCTAGCCTTTAGCCAAAGAGCTCAGACACCGTGCCCAGGACCTAATTTCAAGCCCCATAGCAGACAAAAAAAAAAAAAAACCTGTTTGTAGTGTTGCCTGTTTCTGTGGTGTAAATACTCCCACCAGGGCCAATTTCAGGCTACCAACAGACTGCATAGCTGCGTGCACAGTTAGGAAGAGATGGGCACATTGGCCCACGAGTACCAGCAGCAGCTTGGAATGAATGCACTGGGAAGGAAAAAAGGGAAGCAGGATGGTGTGCCCAGGCTATCCTAAGGTCAAGTCTCCCTCTGTCCTGCGTCATACTGACCCTGACAGATCCTAAACCACAGAGCTGCCCTGGTTCCCCTAGGATCTCCCAGAAGAGGCAGAGATTCAAAGGTGCAAAATCCCAGCTCTACCTCAGCCCTTTCTCCTAATGTACCTTTCAAAGGCACCAACCAGAAGCCACACACTGCCAGCAACTTAATTGTGATTTCTTTCAAAAGCTTATGCCTTTTCACAGTCCAGTATTTTATAATACAAAAATGGGCATCAAAATTCCTTCCCACTAAGAATCAACAGGAAAATGAGAGATGGAGAAGTGAGTAAGGTGGAAAAATTGATTTGCAATTGCAATATCCACAGCAAAGTCCTGAATAGCACCTGCATGAGCCCTGCACGTCTGCCAGGGACTTGGATGTTTCTAGAATGGTGTACATTTTCCCTCTGGGCACTTTGCATGGGAGCCAAGAAGGCTATGTGGCAGACTGTGATACCAAGCCCCAGAAGCAGGAGCTGGCGACAAGCCCTACCAGGCCTGCCCTCCCTCTTCATCTCCTTGCAGACCCCAACCAGGCAGGTCCATTCTTTTGACCTCAGGTCTAGAGCTGCATGTTTGGTCTTTGTACAAGGTGCTGCAGTAAATGCATGGTTACCCAGCAGACTCAATCTCCAGGCCCACTACATCCCCACCCTGGCAGAAGTACATGTCTCAGTTCCATGGATGGGCCTGGGGGCTTCAGCAACAAGACACTGTCAACAACAGGCTGCATAGGTGACTGAGGACCCATGAGAATAGAAGGGAACTGGAAAACTCCCATCACCTATTAATGTCACTGTAATGTCATAGCACAATGTATGTTTGTGGGAATACTGCTGAAAACAAGCTTACTGTGCTGCCACTTGGTTAAAGTATAACATGAGTTCAGCATGGTGGTGAACAACCCATACTCCCAGTGCTTGAGAGGCAGAGACAAGAAGATCCAAGTAGGAGGCTGGCCTGGACTTCAGCAAGCACTAGGGATTTGTGTCCCACAATAAATCACTTGCTTGGTACATTATATATCAGACATAATCAATAATGTAAGTAATATAAAGTGAATAGGATCGAGCCAGGCACTAGTGGCTCACACCTATAATCCTAGTTACTCAGGAAGCTGAGATCTGAGGACCATAGTTCAAAACTAGACCAGGCAGCAAAGTTTGTGAGAATCTTATCTCCAATTAACCACAAAAAGACAGAAGTAGAGCTGTGGCTCAAGTGATAGAGTGCCAATCTTGAGGGGAAAAGCTCAGGAACAGCGCCCAGGCCCTGAGTTCAAGCCCCAGGACTGGAATTGAGAATTTTATTATTAGGCCCCTATGATAGAAGATGAGAAGAAGAGAGGGAATCAAATGGGAAGTTAAAGAGATTAACTTGAGGATTTGCCTGAACTTAGCTCTGTTATCTCTCTCACTACTTTACATGTGAGAGGAAAGGGGCCCTGTGCTTATATATGCCAGAGCCAAGGAAGATGGCAGCTTCTTTCTTAGATATTGCTAAGGTTTTGTGGAAGAGTTAGAGTGCTGAGAACTACTCAAAAGAAGGGAGACAGCTGGGAGCTGGTGCCTCACACCTGTAATTCTAGCTACTCAGGAGGCTCAGATCTGAGGATTGCGGTTCAAAACCAGCCCAGGCAGAAGTCTGTGAGACTCTTCCCTCCAATAAACTAGTCAGAAAAGCCAGAAGTGGAACTGTGGCTCAAGTGGTAGAGCACTAGCCTTGAGCAAAAAAACTTAGGGACAACACCCAGGCCCTGAGTTCAAGACCCAGGACTAGTAAACAAAACAAAACAAAACAAAAATTTAAAAGGAAGACAAAGTATTAAGAATGCATGGTAGCCAAGGGAAAGGGAGTAATGTAATTCACACCCTAACAAACTATCAATTACCAGGCATCTACTACTAAGAACTGTTTTCAGACTCAGACCTTGGAAGTGTCTGCAAACTAGAATATAAAAGATTACATTAAGATGGGAATGAAGAAAAATGTCCGTGGAAAGCGGGCAAGAAAATAAACCAGAAAACCAAAGCAGAGATGTTAATCTTGGGAAGACAGCCCTAGGATTGGGTGTGAGAACAAGGCATTTAGACTCTGCTAGTAACAAAAGCAATCCTCCCTTCCCCGCTGGCCCAGCCAGGATGAAGATGGTCAGGCCTCACAGCTTTGTTTCTGGGTGGCTCCTTTCAGAAGACATAAAGGGTTGAGAAAAAGAAAACTAAAAGGGTCAGGCACTGGTGGCTCATGCCTGTAGTCCTAGCTAATCCAGGAGCTGAAATATGAGGATTACGGTTCAAAGTTAGCCCAGGCAGAAAAATCCATGAAACATTGTGTGTGTGTGTGTGAGAGAGAGAGAGAGAAAGAGAAAGAGAGAGAGAGAGAGAGAGTATGTCCTGGGGCTTAAACTCAAGACCTACATGCTGTCCTGAGCTTTCTTTTTTTTTGGTCGGTCATGGGGCTTGAATTCTGGGCTTGGGTGCTGTCCCTAGCTCTTCAGCTCAAGGTGAGCGCTCTACCACTTGACCACAGTACCACTTCCGGTTTTCTGGTCGTTTATTGGAGATAAGAGTCTCACACACTTCCCTGCCCAGGCTGGCTTTGAACCACAATCCTCAGATCTCAGCCTCCTGAGTAGCCAAGACTACAGGCCTGAGCCACCAGCACCCAGTTTGTCCCTGAGCTTTCTTGCTCTAAGATAGCACTCTACCTGTTGAGCTACAGCTTCACCTCTGGCCTTTTTAGTGGTTAATTGGAGGTAAGAGTCTTATAGACGTTCCTACCTGGGCTGGCTTCAAACCAGGATCCTTAGGTCTCAGCCTCCTGAGTAGCTAGGATTACAGGCATAAGCCACTGGTGCTCAGCTCATGAGACTCTTATTTCTAATTAATCACCAAAAAGCCAAAACTAGAGGTGTGGTTTAAGTGGCAGAGCACCATCCTTGAGTGAAAGAGTTATTCAAGGACAAGAGGCCCTGACCTGAGTTCAAGACCCAGGACCTTTTAAGAAACTAAAAGGATGACAGAGCTCCTTAGGACACGCACTGCAGTGGAAGAAGAGATTTGGGTTTTCATCCTGGTTCCATACTTCCTAGATTTCCTAAACTTAGGAGGATTGATCCCTAGCTGAAGGGGAAATTATGACTGTTACCTGTAAATGACAGAAAACCCAGGTCAAAGTGATGTAAGAAAAGCATGCAAATTAATTGGCACCTGGAACTGAAACAACCTGGGACAGGGCTTGCTTCATGTTCAAGAGGATCCAGGAGCTCAAATTTACATTCTGTCACCTAATACTTTGATGTTTCCATTCTCAGCCTGCCAATCAGGCTAAGCCTATAGCCTCTCATTTTTGGCCACCCCGCCCCCGCCCCACCCCCAGCAAAAGTGTGGTTCTCTTTTTCACTTGAAACAGCAAGTTCATTTTGAATTGTTTCTGGGACACTGGGTTACACATCCACTTCTGACCCAACCGTAATTGTCAGGGCTAGGGAAAGGGTAGTTTCATGTGTTCCATGCACCTGACTTCTGTCCCCTCCCCCTTCCCCATAAGATGGAGTCTCTCACAAGGCATAGATTAAAAGTCAGAGGGCAGTACCTCCCCCAAACAAAGTGTGAGCAATGCATCCAGGAGGACCAAATGTCCAACAGGCAAAGCCAAAGCTGTCTATTAACAGTGGTTCCAAGAAACTGCCAAAAGAGCCATAAACATCCAAACCTCCCAATCAATCAACAGCTGCCGTTCACAGGCATCCAGCTCCATCCAGTTGTGGGGATTAGAACTCTGGCTACTTCCAGCCTTGTCAAAGAGAATGCCAGAAAGTCTGAGCTGAAAAGCCCTTGGCAATCACCCCCTCCACCCTCCCTTAACTCAGCAGGCTCAGAGCCTAAGCGTGCAGGGCGATGACCTGGAACAGGAGTAGCACAGACTCAGCCTGGCAGCCTGGCTGGCCGCTCACTTCCTGCAGCCTGCTGGAGAAAGGTTTATAACGCACTCAGCTGAACGCAGGAAATTGTCACTAGCCATGGGAAGAATTTCTGGCTAGCCTACTGAGATGCTCAGTGAAGAGTATCTCTCTGGAAAGAAAATCCTCTTGCACTAAAGGAAGCCAAGCTACACAAAGGGCTACAGCTACACAGCCCCTACAGGCTGGAGCACAGCCAGTCCTGGGGCTTGAACTCAGGGTCTAGACAACAGTCTCTGAGCTTTTTTGCTCAAGCTATCACTCTACCATTTGAGCCGCAGCTCCATTTCTGGTGCTTTTTTTTTGGGGGGGGGTGCTTAATTGAAGATAATCGTCTCACAGACTTTCCTGCCTGGGCTGGTTTTGACTCGTGATCCTCAGATCTCAGCCTCCTGAGTAGCTAGTAATCGATTGCAGGTGTGAGCCACCAGCACCCAGCAGGTCAAGCATTGCTCCATGCCAGACTGGCTCAGGCCAAGGAGAACATCACAAAACATACAACAATGAGAAAGGATTGGGTGAAAGAGCTCAGCGGCTCCACACACCTTCCAGATTCCAGTAACCTGCTGGCCACTGGGCATGCTTCCAGCGCATTCCCCAACACGACCACATGTACCTTTCACGTTGCCATCATAACGGAAATTGCATCTTTCACCTGGCTTTTTTTTTTTTTTTTCATCTTTCCTTCACTGACTACCATCCAGGCCTGGCATTACCATTTCTCAGAAATTTGGGGACATACTTAGGAAGTTTATCTGGGCAATGTACCCATGTCCGGCACCCAAGTTTTTCGTGTTGCAATTTCATTAGAGACTGCCTTTGTAGCCACTGGTTTCTCTCTCTCTCTCTCTCTCTCTCTCTCTCTCTCTCTCTCTCTCTCTCTCTGCCTTTCTCTGCCTCTCTTTTTTTGTTTTTTTGTTTTAAAGACTCAAGTAGGAACACCAAAATGCCCAGAGCCTAAGGAATTTCGAAAGATGATCATGATTACTTAAGCAAGGACTTTCTGAAACTCCCAGGCAGTAAGAAAGAGACAGAAACTTCTAAAGTTATAACCCTTCAGCAACTAGTTAGATAAGTACCGGCCTGAGCAAACAGAACAAACAGGGCAGCATTTCTCCCATTAACCCTTTCAAGGCCTACAAAGCACATGCTAGAGGCCTTTGAAAGTCTGGGGGTGGGGGTGGTGGGAATTCTGCTACTCTATAATTTGCCAAGATAAGCCTGCATTCCTTAAGTAAAAGTTCATGAACCAGTTCTTTCTACAACTGTGGCTACTTCTTTACTCTCAGGTCCTCCACAAGCAATCCTGCTTGCCATTCACCAGTGGAATGGGACAGAGAAAGCTAGACCTGGTGACCATTCTGGTCCAGACACTCAAGTGAGCTTTCTATGACTCCTCTGGGTCTGAAGGACACATGACAGGAAGCCTCAAGGTATATCATGCAGAGATTTATCAGGAACAGGAACTATAGGAGATCCATCTCTCCTTCTCCAATCCCACGGACAGGGACTGAGGTGGGGGGTGGCTACTGGCCTGTGCCTAGACACGTTGCTCAAGAGTACTGAGGGCCGTGTCAGCACATAACCGCAAGGAACCTCTGCTTTCGATTTTCCCTCGAATTTGCACAAAAGGACGACAGAGCTGAGCATGGGTGACTTACAACTGTAAGCTACTCGGGAGGCTGAGATCTGAAGATCCTGGTTCAAAGCTAGCTCAGACAGAAAAGTCCATGAGACTATCTCCCAGTAGCCAGAAATGAAGCTGTGGCTCAAGTGGTAGAGCACCAGCCAGGAGCCAAAAAGCTAAGGGACAGTACTCAGGCCCTGAGTTCAAGCCCCAGTCCCAGCACCAAAAGAAAGAAACATAAAATGAAATAAAAGTGTTTTCAAATTCTGGAAGTAACCCTTACAATACAAGAGGACACCAGAAGAGGAAGGAGTCATATATTTCCCAAGAATTGACGGTCCCTGTGGGCCTAGCCAATCCTGGGCCAGGGGAAGAAGCCGTGCTTATTGTGCACCTCTGCAGGCTTCCTGCCAAGGGATTCACCTCAAACCAGCCCTCTGAAGCTCCAGACCCTTCAAGAGTCTCTAGGGGCCTTAAAACCCAGCACCTGGGACCACCCCCCCCAACCCACCTGGCCCCATCACTATTCCTAGTCCTATGGGCAAAGGGGGTCAATGTCATTCAAGTAATTTCTTCGCGAACACAAGATGGCAGCCTTAAATAAATGCAACCCTGCGCAGCTTTTAATCTTACACATCATTAAATTCCTAATTTACACATTATGTTTTCGTGGGCCAACCCATAACTCATTAGTGTTGAACTCACGAGGTATAAAGACCAACGCACGAGGGGCGCTGGAGTGCTGTCACCTGCCTGGGTCAACAGTGCCTGCGGAGGGGGTCAGAGAGGAAGAGGGTCAGAGAGGGGCATAGGGAAGCCGGCCAGGCTGAGGCCCCAGGTGTGGGAATGCCCAAGGTGACAGATCCCGTGTCACAGGCCATGTTCACAGTGATGCTAGCCAGAAAGAACCCAGGTCTGCTCCCTCCTCCTCTCCAGGGGCTGGAAGGCCTGAGCAAGCGAGAGCTTACACACACACACACACACACACACACACACAAGAGTGGCCGTGCGGGGCTCTGAGCTGCACAGGCCTCCTTGGCAGACATTTTCCTATGGGAGGATTTCAAACGAGCCATGAAAGCCAGAAACTACACGGGTTACAAACTCCGGAATCCCTGGCGGGTCTTGGCCTCTATCCCCTCCTCCGGCCCGGGGTCTCCTCCTCTGGGCCTCCGGGCCAGAAACCCACCAGAAAGGCAAAGCATACACACCAAGGGCGCTGAAAGGAAAGGGAGGGGTTGGTCACAGAGACTGTTTTGATCATAGGAGATCAAGGATGGCTCCTTCTTTCCTGGAGACCTGTGGTCCAGTGCTGCACACTGGGGCCGCCCAGGGTGATTTGAAGAGCGCAGGCTTTGAGGCCCGTCCAGATCAGATTCGGGGAGAGGAGTGGCCGGTCACGAAGATCATCAAGCATTTGAGGCTAGCCTCAGTGGTCCACTCCACGGAAGATCGGGTAGGGAGTTGGGGGTCACTAGGGAGCAGCTGATCCCCTCAGGCCACGGCCTGGGCTCACCCTAAAAAAAAAAAAGGAGGAGGAGGAGGAGGTTGCTGCCTGAATGGTCTTGAGGTCTAAAGGAAATGATCAGCTCCGGAGGAAAGCCCCAGGCGGGAGTACGGAGGACAGCTGTTCCTAGCGAGAAAGGCTGGGGCTGTCACGGCCCTGCGCTGCGGGGCCAGGCCCTCCAGGATCAGAGCCTTCCCAGCCAAAAGCCAACTCCACACCGCGGGCGGAGTAGGAGGGAGGAGGCTGGGCGGGCGCCCCGCCCTCGCCGCCCGCGGTCACAGGGGCAATTACACTCCTCGCTGCAGACGGTTACCAGCTCGCCCGCGCATCCCTCAGCGCTCCCCTCCCTCCTCCGCGCAACTGCTCGTTCCATCTTAGCCACGGCCCTGCGGGTGCCGGGGGAAGGGGGGAGGCGGGGAACGGGAAGCGCAGCGGAGGCCAGCGGCCTATGGGGATCCCCCGAGGCTCCTCCCTCACTGCAGGCACCCGGAGATCGCGCCCTACCAGCACCACTGCCTAGGAAGCTATTTCCGCGATCGCGAAAAGGGCAATCAGAACCTTACTGCAGACTACAAGATCCTAACAATTGCGCTTCGATCTGCGTGCAACCCTGCCTCCAGCCCACACAGCTACCCTCACGTCCCCGATCTCAGGCCTTTGCCAGATCTCTCAGGCGACCCCCCCTGGAATACTTTCCTATCCCACCCACCCCCACACCTACACCTCTAGCCGGAAACCTCCAAGGCCTTTACTCTGCTTGGCATCCCCGGCAGCAAGTAAACAGTCCCCCTCCCGCCCCCTATGGTTTATACAATTCCGGAAGGTGTCTTTGAAGCTGTGAATGAAAACTCAGGCTTTGGATTAAGGGTTTCATTTTCAACTAGCTGCATAGTTTGAAGCAAATTTCTTCACCTCAGTTTCCATATCCGCAAAATGGGAGACAACATGCCTATATAAGTGTGACTGCTTGCTTTAAGGAGCTAGACAGACAAACATGTGAAATGCATTTAGCACAATGGCCGGGTGGTCAGCATTGTTATTACCACGTGGTCAGAACTGTGGCGACATTAAAAGTGAGATGGCTTCCCACCCCCACCCCCACCCCTGGGGTAAGCTCCGCTGGAGTTCTGGAACTCCTCTTACAAAATGAGGTGAGCTCAAGCCACCGGCTAGGCCTGAAGGGAGGACAGAGGAGGTGAGGGGCAACCAACCAAGCGAATCATTCAGCCTTCCGCCTTTGCAAATGAATAGGGCTCTGTCTCCAGCTTCCGCCATTCTAAAGGCAGGTCTGAACCGCCTAAGGCTTAAACCTGGCACAGCGGTAAATTTAGCCTGAAGGCAGCGCCTCGTAAGGGGTGGGGGGGAATGTCTCCTTGGAGGAAGAAAAGGGAACAGGGTAAGAAAATGGAGTTGCCTCTGGGAAGGATAGAGAAAGGAAACGTTCAGGACCATTGGTGGACCGCTGACAAAAAAGAAATCGGACGCAAAAGAAGCCTCCCCAGAAATTGGGACACCGTGGGAGCAGTGCGAGACAGACTTTCCATCTGGGAAGGGCTGCCTACGGGTAATTGGGTTTGCTCGAGTTGCCTCTATAATTAATAAGTGATTTGACTTGGAGATTGGAAATAGACATTGAAAGGAAGCCGCGGGCGGAGGGGTGTGAAGCCCCAGAACCTCCCTCCAAAATCCAATGACCGAGATGGAGAACGGTATGAAGAACATAACAAATGTGATAATACTGGCATCCAACCTTCCAGTGTTTGAGTAATTCGTTGCTTAGCTACTTTGGATAGGCCATTATTTTGCAAACTGGAAACATTTGCAAGTGGTGATATTTTGCTCCTGCTTGACGCAGGGGCTGCAAACCTACCCGGCTCTGCTGAACTCTTCGAAATATATATGCATAAATTGTTCCTAATGAGACCATCTGTTTTTTATGGCCCCTCTGGAAGCAGGAGGAACCCGAAGACTGCTCCGTCTTGCAGAAATCTGTGGCCAGGCAGGCCTGGGAAATAAATAGGAGAGATTAGAACAGTGTGCGTGATTTTACAATACACAGACGACAGGTTCCGAGGTTGAGGTGTGTGCTTGGGTTCTCAAGGGTGGGGGGTCATTCAGGGTGACTCTAGGCTGCTTAGGGTATAGGGGAATTCAGTCTGGGGGCCTTCTTAAAGAGACTAGAGGGGGCTGCACTTGCTTTCATAGCATGCACAAATCTCAGGTTTTCACATCTGGGACGCCGTCAGCATCACAACCCAAAAGGGGTGGCGGGCAGGCCTGTTACCTAGGTGTTGGATGGCCCCTGTGGAGGTGCAGGGAGCCGTCCTGAGCCTCGGAAGCTAAGGATGGGTGTCTCTCCATTCCACTCTCAGGTCAAAGCCTAGTGCTCACCAAAGGTTGGGTTTTCTGCTTCATGTCTTTGGCAGGCCCAGTGGCCAGGCCTGAGCCCACACCGAGGGTGGCAGGGCAAACACTGTTAATTGGAGCAGTGCGAAGTACGCTGTGACTACTCCTTTTGGGCGGGGGGAGAGAAGGGGGATTGGGTGCAGAAGTGGGCGGTGGGGGCTGCTTAATAATAGAGGGGCTGCCCTGGGGAGCCTCAGATATCGGTAACCCCCATGATTAATTCATAACTCTCCACTGAGCCTGGCACCGTCTCGGGTCTTTAATCGGTTCTGAATGTCAGCGAGGCTTCCCCGACAGCCTGAGCGCTGTCTTTTGAATGTGTTGAAAGTCGCTGAGCGCACACCAGGAGACAAAGTTGCCATCTGCTCCGGGGACCACGGCAACTGGGCGCTGGGAGGGGCCTTCCTCCTGCTGCTTTTGCTGCCCCGGGGCAGCCTCCTCTTCCCGATCTGACCCCAAAACCAACACTGTCCCTCCTGCAACACCCTGCCACCACCACCCCTCCCTAAGATTCAAGGAATAGGCATGGTGGAAACTAGCTTGCTGAGAAGGAAAGCATGGAGTCTGGGTGCGCTCTGGGAGCTTTGTGGTCAGTCACCCAGCCCCAGGCCTATGCTAATAAGATTATAAACCCAGCTTGTATATGTGCGCAGACTTGGAAGGAGGGGTGCGGATAAAATGTGGAGATGGGTAACTTGGCGGCGCCGGGAGGGAGGGGGTTGAGCCCCAGGAGAACAAAGCTCCTGGCTGTCCACCTCCGAAGAGTTGCCCCCGCCAAGGTGACTGCCACCCAACCGAGAGAAGGAAAGGAAGGGCAGATCTTTTAGAGAATGTAGAAGGGGCAAGGGAACGAAAAGAGGCTCAAGCTACAGTTAAACGTTCGGTTTTTCTATTTCGTAAGGGATTGGATCAGGAAGGTGGGCTAAGACAGATTCCACTAGGTTTTCTGGAAGACTTGGCTTCATGCATCCCCTCCCCCACCCCAGCCTTGCAGAGTGTGTGTGGACCCGCTACGGCTTCGCTACGGACTCGGAGCAGGACCGAGCTGCAGGGGGCAGCCGGCGTCCAGGGGTCTCCCTGCGGTGGGCCTGTGCTACCGCACTCCGGGACCCCGTGAGTAGCTTCTCTCCTCCAGACTGTAATTCCACACTCCTGCGAACGCTGAGGCTACGGAATCGTTTAAGAGAGTTGGAACTGCATCAGATGAGCACGCCGGGAGGTGAGATCGGGTAGGAAATAGCCCAATCTGAGTTGTGCACCGCCCCCAACCCCCCCTCCCAGCCGCCACACACACATAATTTACCCTCCCCCCCTTCCCAGCGGCCACCTCCCCCACCCTCTTGATTCTTCAAGGTTTTCAGCCAGTCCTGGCATATGGTTTTGTTTCTGTGCGGCTGCTTTTTTTTTTTTTTTCAGACACGAAAATTGGACACGTGGAGAATTAGCCAGGCTAGAGAAGAGCTGGGTGCAGACGCAATGGTTTCCAGCATACAGCCAAGGCAGCTATTTCCCAGAGGGGCAGAGGACTCCCTATACTGCAGGCACACCCCTCTGCCACCAGCGCCCCACCCCCTCCCAGGAGTCTGTGTGGGTTGCAATATTGGGAACCTCTTGCCCTACATCAATCCAGGGTGAGACTGAGCTTCAGGCTAGCTATTTTTCCCTGGGAAGGTCCTGTCTCAGTGTTACCACTCTCAAGTAATGTTAAAAACCCCAAAGAGGCTTCCAGCACTCTCTGTCCTTTAGCAATTCGTCCTAGGCCATGTGTTCCTAAACTGCTTGAAGGCCCCCACCCCATCTAGCAGTTCCTACGGTCTGAATCGCCCCCTCCCTACTTGCCTCCCATATACACACACCTAAGGCCCCCAGACAGCTCTAAAATGGCAGCAACCACAGCTTTCTCGGCCACTTTCTCACTCTCCCAGCGGCCTTTGCATTTCACTGGAGCGCATACACGTCAAGGAATCTCTCAGCCTATTTCTCCCAGAAGCTGATTTCCTTTTACTGGCTCCATGCAAGCTGCTGGAACTGTAGCAGTGCCTGTAGCTCCCGGTGCAGCTCTAGGTCTCCCTGAGGCGCTTGCAAGGCTGTGAATCTGCCTTCTCCTCCCTTCCTGCAAAGGTCAAGTTGCCTCTTTCTCTCTCCAGGGCCACTGTTCAGTCCTAGCCTGCGGAACTCCTGTACCATAGCCTGAATTGTGAGGTGAGAATCTGGAGTCAGGCACATGCTCAAAGGAGAAGTTGCACCCAAGCCAGGGAGCAGTACCTCGTGGAAGGGAAACACTACAAACCTAGACAGCAGTTCCAGATTTGCAACCAGAGACTTAGAAAGGTGTGTGTGTGGTGGCGGGGGGGGGGGGGGGGGGGGGACAACCCAGTCAATGCTGTTGGACCTTGACTCCTGAAAGCAGAGAGAGGCTTTGCTCCCTTAGGGACTATCTCAGGGATAGGCCAGGAAAGAGGCTTGTGCACCAGTCTGTGGAGTCTGGGGCAGGGGAGTGTGCATATGCACCTCCTTTAAGGTTGCTGTAGACTCCTAGCAGGAGTCAAAGCAAACTAACAGCTAAGGCTTGGAATTCAGCAGCCACCTGATATATGTAGCGAAAAAAAAGAGAGGAAATGACATTAGAAACTCCCTTCCTCCAGAAAGCACTCGGCCAGTCTCCTCTGAACTGTACCTAAAAAGTCAGGAAAGAGAACTAGTTAACTTTTTGTTTGGTTTAACATTGCCAGCTTCAAGTCAACCATAGGCCCCCTGAAGGTTTTGTAAAATATTTAATCTAGCTTAGACAATTTCCTGCAGTCCCTAACCGGACCACCCTACTTACTGAGCAGCTGCCAAAGCGCTCCCCCCCACCCCCAACACACACACTGTAGGCTGGCAACCACAAGCCTTCCAGCCACCTTCTGCCCTGTGAGCTCCCCTTGAGGTTCCTTACAGAATCCAAAGAGACCAAGACCTTGGGAACCCTGGAGGTCCAAACCAGGTGATGGAAGCCCAGGAGATAGAATTAAAGATAGAGACCTTAATGGTGGTCCCGCGGCCTTCTGTGGCCCTGACCCTTTCTGAATTCTGTAAAATGGCCATAAAGAAGTCTCTCCTCCCATCGGTGCAATGCGGTTGGAAGATGGGCCCCCAGCTCCCTTCTTCCCTTCTCTCCTTCGCTGTTTTGACATATTCTTATCAAAGAGGATGGCAATCGGGGACTAGGATCGGATCGAGGGGGCTGAGTCTCAACCCCTTTCGAACGTGAGGCTCACAGGAGGATTGCTCTGCCCAGTTTCCATTCCCGCCTTCAGAATACCCAGCCGAAAACATGTGTACTGTAAATAAAGCCTGTCTAAATAAAGCACTCACTCGGGTAAAGGCTGCCGAGAAAACACTCCCCATCACTCTGTGTTCAGAGTGTGAGTCAGCTTCCCGCCCCCTGGGGAACAATGGAGACCTTGCCAAAGATCCCTTACTGTCGATCGCTGGCGGTCCCCGGGCCCTTTAAGGTACAGGGGCACCAGCGCCCTGGGATCTCCTAGCGCCGGGATGTTCCGGAGGGGGAGGGGCGCTCTTGGCCACCTAGGTTAGGATCCAGGATTAGCCCGTCCGTGAGCAATCGCTCACCCCGAAGCTGTGGCTGAGGGGTGGACGGTTGAACAGCAGGCCTAGCAGTGTGCGTGCCTGACCGCAGAGTGAAAAGGGAACTCCAGGAGACCGGTTGCACACTATGGAGCCCTTCCCTCCCCATTCCAGGTTCTCATTTGAGCCCCCCAACTGGCCTCTCCTCATCCCCCCAAGTCTCAGAAAAACTCATAGGGGTCTAGTGTGACTCCACTGTTTATTGTCGTCATAGACTCAGAGACATACACTAGCTCCCCAAACCCACTCGTGTGTGTGTGTGTGTGTGTGAGAGAGAGAGAGAGAGAGAGAGGGAGGGAGGGAGAGAGACTCGTGCTTGCGGCCTGGCATCCAGAGCTGGGGGGGGGGGCACAGTGTTAAAACTCCGTGCTACCACTTTTTATCACGACTTCAGGTCTTCCTTGGACAAGTGCATACTCCCCGGGATGGGGCGATGTGGAGTCTTGTGGCTCGGCGCTGACAGCGGCGGCGGCCTCCGCTCTGGGGTGGCCCAGAGGTTTCCCTGTGCCCGGTGACCTTGAGTGTCTGGGATCCACCCGAAAGGCCCGTGGTTTCCGGAGCCGCTAGGCGAGCTCTTTCTCGCTGCCTCTCTGGCCAAGGCTTTCCCCGATTGTCCAGCCACGCCATGCTCGACAGGCACGCTACACCCCACTTCCGAGGGCGCGCACCCTTTGCACCCGCGCCCACCAAGGCCTGGGCTGGCTTTCCCGCAGCCAGAGATTGCCACATCGTCGCTGGGCAGGGTTGGGAGTGAGGCTTTGGAAACCGGGTTGAAGCTGGTGAAGACGAGGAAAACAAGTGAAACGGGAGGGGCGGGGTAGGGTGACGGCTCGTAAATCACCCAGCCCCACCCACGGGCCTCACAGCAGGGGCGCCCAAGCCCCTGCGGGCGAGAGGAGGGTCACAGGGCCACTCTTGGCCGACCTCTGAGCTCTCTCGCAGCCAGCGCCCCACCCATGGGCTCTGGTCACTTTTAGGACCAACTCCGGGGGCCGATCGTAAAACCGCCCGCCGGATTCGGCGGGAAGCCGCCCTTGGACGCAGCGCGCATCCGCCCAAGGGGAAGTTTATTTATAGCTGTACACGTAAAGGAAACCAGACCGGGCTAGCTTGCCGTGCCACGAGCTCCGACGCTCCTCAACTGACCACCAGGAGGGTGCAGCAGGGCCGGAGGACGGGGTTCCAACACACACTCTCACACACACACACACACACACACACACACACACACACACACACACACTTCTGGGCACCCAGGGGTGTACCAAACCTTAAATCTTCACTATGCCTATGTACTGAATAGCAAGATGGCCAGGAGAGGCCGGAGGCCAGAAGCCTCGACACCCCCGCGATTAGTATGGGGGTGGCCCAGTTGGCCCACTTGGCACGCACGGCCCGGCCGACAGGCCAGGTAGCGCGGAGCGGGATTCTGTAGCTCCCGCTCCGGGCCTTGGAGGGAGGGGGGAGTCCTGGAGTGCCGGGGAGCCGGAGAGGGGGCGCTACGAGAGCTCCACGTTGGAAAACGGGATGCCTTCGCCAATCCTCCCGCGCACGTGTCCTCAGCCAGGCAGGCAAACGCTGCGCGCCCGGGGCTGCGAACGGCGGGGAGACAGCGACTGAGCACACCCTCTCTTACTCCCCACCTAGGCGTCGCCTCCTCCCCTGGGAAGCACCAGGCTCCTGGGTGCGCTCAGGGCAGAGCCAGAGAAACCGAAAAGTGCCAGGGAGGAGATTAGGAAGAGAAGGCATTAACACACACACACACAAATAGACAAGCAGCAGAGCTGAAAAAAGAAGCCCCAGTGATTCTCCCCCACCCCTGCACCATCCCGGGCTCTGGCGGCTCCTTTTCAGTCTCGGAGGAACGCACCCACCCCCTGCCTTGGACCAGACGAATTCGTGTGTGTGTGTGTGTGTGTGTGTGTGTGTGTGTGTGTGTGTGTGCGCGCGCGCGCGCGCACGCGCGCGCCCGATCGCCGGGAGGGCAGTTGCGAAACGGGCTCTTGGCTGCAGCGCGGCATAATGGAGGTGGCTGAACAATGCGCGCTTTGTGAGAGCGGGGAGTTGTTTTCCACCCGCCTCGACCCCCCCCCCCCCTTGCTTGGGCCGTATGGCACTTTAATCCCCGCCACGGCTCCGCACAAATGCCCCGGTGTCCCGCGGGTCACCGAGGGCCGATCAGCTGGAGCCGCCCTCCACGCCTCCCCTGCGGACCCCACGGCTAGGCTGCCCGATCTTCCTACGCTCCACCACCACCACCACCACTCGCATTCCCGGCGTGGGCCGGTGAGCCGGCTCGCAAGCTTCCGGGCCCCGCCGGCCACTTTTATTTTCCGTGAAGAGAGCCCCTCCCCCCCTCCCTTCCCTGCACCAGTGCGCGCACACTCACACGTGCACGCGGGCCGGCCGCAGGCCCCACAGTCGCCCTCCCTCGCCTCGGCCCTCCCGCCCCCGCCCGGCGCTCCGGACTCCAGCGAACAATAGTAAATGTCAACAGATTCCGCGCGGCGAGTGTCTGACTCGACTGAGATAAGGGTGCGCGGTTGGCCCTGCGCTCCGCGACGCCGCGGGGGGAGCCCACCCTGACCCCAACTGGAAAGAACCGGCTGTGATGAAACCCGTGCGAGGGATGGAAGGGAGGAGGGAAGAACACTAGTCCCCGGGGGAAGCGTCGTCCGGACACCAGGCCTTGCCCCGCCCCCACCTCGCTTAACCCAGGGCTAATGGGGGGCCCGATGGGTACGGGTAGGACCTGCTTTCAGCCCTTGCCTCTGATCATCCCCCCCCCCCTCGCCCCGAGAAAAGCAAAACAACAACAACAAAAACTGCTGGGAGACTCAAGCAGTTTCAGACCTACTAGGAGCTGGCACCTAAAAGACGCAAAGCATTCCAGTCCTTGTCTCCAGAAAGTCATTAAAATATTTTTGAAGCGCACACACGCTCTTTCTTGGTCGTCCGCAAACCTACCACCCAACCGAGTTAAAAATCGCAAATTGATTCCCACGCGTTGGTATTAATGGGTTGTTCCTCTTAAATTGTTGCCAACTTTGCTAATGGATTATTATTTAAATGATTTCTTTTTTATAAAGTACGTGTTGTTTTATAGATGTGTATTTACTTAAAGAAATCAACTGCATCTATTAACATATTAAAGAGAGAATAAAGCATCGGGGCCCGGTGTAATGTACTGTTCAGCCTTACTTTGGGTGCTGCCGAAGATAGGAAAATCTTATTTGTTTAATAATAAGTCACTCATGAATATGCAAATGACATCGGTGCAGTACCTCACTTCTGTCACTATTAATGAGTTGCAAATTAATGTGACAACAAAAGGAAAATCTATTTAGTGGAGGAACTCGGGTTCCTACCTGGGGAGATCACCAGCAGGCCTGGAACTTGGGTCTTGGAAAGAGGACTGGCAACGGACACCTCCTGGCCCAGCCTTTTCCTGAAGCCACTACTATTGTTTGGAGTCAGAGACTTGCTTTGTCAAGAGCCCCTTAAAATTCCTGCTCCAGGCTGGAAGTGGGGGGCGGGGGAGCTGCTCCAGGGTAATTAATTAGGGCCAAGTGTGATTAATGGAAATCAGCCCACAGTTTGAAGTAAAGCAATTGGCTAAGCAAATTTGGGGGGGGGGGGGAAGAGTTCCTTCGGGTGACCCAGTTTAAAGATTCCCCAAAGTCTTTTTGGCTTCTGTTACTTGGGACCAGGATCAGGACAAGTCAGGCCTCCTAAGCCAAATCACAGGTATGAAGTGGCTTCGCTGATGGGAGATTTAAGAGTAGATCAGCTCATTTTCCTGCCAACCTACTTCCCAGAGGTTACTGACTGAAGTCTGGTTGTCTTCCATTTGAGCTTTCTTTCTGTTCTGGCCTATACATCAAAGACTGTTTTTATTTCATCCATGGATGCTGAAGAGAATTTTGTTTTTGTTTTGTTTTTGCCTGAACTCTGGACCTGGGCACTGTCCCTCAGCTCTTCAGCCCAAGGCTAGCACTCTACCACTTGAGCCACAGCACCACTTCCAGCTTTTTCTGCTTATGTGGTGCACAGGAATCAAACCCAGAGCCTCATGCATTCAAGGCAAGCACTCTACCACGGAGTCACCTTCCCAGCTCCTGAAGAGAATGTTTTTAATTCATTTAAGTTCTGAAACATCACTGGAAAAAAAAAAAAAGTTGAGCTGCCTAGAGTAGTGGTGGACTCAGAGTCTAGGTGCCCGAATAATACTTCAAGAAGCTGTTTGCCTAAAGAACCTTCTAGGGAGATGCAAATCTTCTTATACCCAACCTGATTAACAATTACTCGGTTTTATGCATATATAAAGGCTCACCTGCATGGACATTTAAGATTTATGTTCACATGCCTGAGTCATACCTAGTTATCTATTACTGTATAAAGCCACCCCAAGGCTTAGTGGTGTCAAACAATGATTATTTAAATCATTTAGGGTGCTGATGGTTCATATCTGTAATTCTGGCTACTTGGGAGCTAAGATGGGAGGCTAAGATCTGAGAATAGAGGTTCAAAGCCAAGCAGACAAAAAAGTTCATGACACTCTTACTGTCAACCAGCAAAAAACCGGAAGTAGAGGCCTTTAGGAGAAAAAGCCAAGCTTGAAGTCCTGAGTTCAAGCCCAGTTAAAAAGAAAAAAAAAAAATACAGTCCAGGACTGGGACATAGCTCAAGTGGAGCACCCTCCCCCCGCCCCCCAAAAAAACTCTATGATCTGGGACTAGGTGTAGACAAACCCCTTTGTTGCATATGCTTTCACGATGCCTCACGCAGGACTGGCAAGTCCCTGCTGGTGACAGTTCTCTTCCATGTGGGCCTCTCCACAGGGGCTAGGGCTTCCTTAAGGCATAGTGGCTGGGTGCCAAGAAAGCATCCCAAGAGAAAGGAAATGGAAGCTTCCAGTTACTTAAAGCCTAAACCTACAAACATATTTGTAGGGGTCTCCCTCAACCTCATCAACCTCCTCTTGCTTTGAATAACATTTAGATTTACAAATGCTCAAAGGCATCCTAGCCGGATTGTGAGTTTGAGGCAGTTTGGGGTGCATAGCAAGATCCTATCTCAAGAAAACCAACAAATAGGGGCTGGGAAGGTGGCTCAGTGGTAGAGCGCTTGCCTTGCATGCCTGAGGCCCTGGGTTCGATTCCTCAGCACCACATAAGCAAAAAGATAAAAGCCGAAAGTGGCGCTGTGGCTCAAGTGGTAGAGCGCTAGCCTTGAGCTGAAGAGCTGAGGGACAGCGCCCAGGCCCAGAGTTCAGGCCCCACGACCGGACACAAAAAAAAAAAAAAAAAGAAAACCAACAAATAAGCAGAGCACCAGAGGCTCATGCCTGTATCCTAGATACTCAGGAGGCTGAGATCTGAGGATCAAGATTCAAAGGCAGCCCGAGCTGGAAAGTCTGTGAGACTCTTATGTCCAATGGACCACTAAAGAAGCCAAAAGTGGAACTCTGGCTCAAGTAGCAAAGCATTAGGCTTGAGCACAAAAGCTCAGAGACAGAGACCAGGTCCTTAGTTCAAGCCACAGGGCCAGAACAAACAAATACTTTATGACAATGTCACTTCTGCCATAAACTATTGGTCAAGCAGTCACAGATTCAATAGGGAGAGGATATAGGCTCTTCCTTCCCACTCCTCAGTGGACAGTGTGTCAGGAACTCAAAGGGCTAGTGTTTGAAAACTGAGGCATATGTAATTTTTTTGGGGAGGGGAGGTCGGGTCGTGGGGCCTGAACTCTGGGCCTGGGTGCTGTCCCTCAGCTCTTCAGCTCAAGGCTAGTGCTCTACCACTTGAGCCACAGCATCACTTCTGGCTTTTTTTTTCTTTTTGCTTATGTGGTACTGAGGAATCGAACCCAGGGCCTCATGCATGCAAGGCAAGCGCTCTACCACTGAGCCACCTTCCCAGCCCCTGTAATTTTTTTTTTTTTTGTCGGTCGTGGGGCTTGAACTCTGGGCCTGGGCGCTGTCCCTCAGCTCTTCAGCTCAAGGCGAGCACTCTACCACTTGAGCTACAGCGCCACTTCAGGTTTTCTGGTGGTTTAATGGAGATAGGAGTCTCATGGTCTCTCCTGCCTGGGCTGGCTTTGAACCACGATCCTCAGATCTCAGTCTCCTGAGTAACAAAGATGATGTGTCAGCTTCGGGCGCCTGGTCTCTTATCTTCAACTGACTACCAGAAAACTAGAAATAGAGCTGTGACTTGAAGTGGTAGAGCACTAGCCTTGAGCAAAAGAGCCCAGGGACAGTGCCCAGGCTGAGTTTAAGCCCCAAAAGTAAAAAAAATAAAAAAATGTACACTGATCCCATGGTGAAGGAGTTTATACTTTTGTGGATCAGAACTAAGACATCAGAGTTATATTCGTTTAGCTCAATCCTGGCCCAGGGTTCTACCCCTAGCACTACCAAAAAAAAAAAAAAGAAGAAGAAAAAAGAAAGAAAGAAAGAAAAATAAAGTGAGTGGAGAAAGTGGTGTATTAAGCCAACCACTGGTGGCTCACACCTGTAATCCTAGCTACTTGGGATGTTAAGATGTGAGGATTGCAGTTTGAAGCCAGCTGAGGCAGGAAAGTCCGGGAGATTCTTTTCTCCAACTAACTACCAGAAAACCAGAAGTGATGCTGTGGCTCAAGTGGTAGAGCACTCGCTTTGAGCTGAAGAGCACAGGGACAGCCTGGGTAGGAAAGTCACTGTGAGACTCTTATCTCCAATTAACCCCCAGAAAACCAGAAGTGACGCCATGGCTCAAAGTGCTAAATCACTAGCCTTGAGCAAAAAGGCTCAAGGATAGCGCCCAAGATCTGAGTTCAAGCCTCACAACCAAAACCTTTTGAACCACAATCCTCAGATCTCAGCCTCCAGAGTAGCTAGGATTATATGCATTAGCTACCAGCGTCCGGCCATTGTAGAAATTTGTCACACATAAACACATTTTTCACAAGTCTTACAACTTCATTTTTTTGACTTTGTTATTTTGTCTAAAATTACAGCAATCATTTCTTTTTGGGGGGATGGGCAGTAGCTTTTGATTAAGGCTCAATCAAGGTAACCCAGACAGACTAAATGCCTTTAAATAATTCCAGCCATTTACAAATGTAGCTAATATTTCCTACTCATTTCAGAATCAACACATACCTATAAGGAGTTTGTTCTATTTTCTTTTTCAGTATTCAAATGCCAGAAGTAGTATTTAGTATTCAACTGCCAGAGCTGTAGTTCAAGTGATAAGGTGCCAGCCTCGAGCAAAAAGCTAAGTGAGAGCATCAGGCCCTGAGTTCAAGTCCCAGTACCAGCACACACAAAAAAATCCAAATGCCAAATGGACAGACTCTTGACTCTAATAAACAAAATCTTTCCAAGGACTTACATATTTGTAAATCAAATAAATTCATAAATGCATCAAATATGCAATTGTCTTTAAAACTTCAACTGTGCTTTCGAAGTAAAATTTTTTAATTATATTTGATTTGTTTGGGATGCATTGAAGATCAAATTCAGGTACTCTATCACTAGCCCTCAAGTCAAATTTTAATTCCTTTTACCTTAAAACCACAAGTCTAAAATTTATTACAGAGTTGTAAGTTGGAATTATAGGGTTAATCTACTAGATTCTTTTTTTCTTCTTTCTTTCTTTTTCTTTCTTTCCTCTTTTTTTCTTTTTCTTTCTTTCTTTCTTTTTTTTTTTTTTGCCAGTCTTGGGGCTTGAACTCGGGGCCTGGGCACTGTCCCTGAACTTCTTTTTGCTCAAGGCTAGCACTCTACCACTTGAGCCACAGCGCCACATTAGGGCTTTTTCTGTTTATGTAGTACTGAGGAATGGAACGCAGGGCTTCATGCATGCTAGGCAAGCACTCTACCACTAAGCCACCTTCCCAGCCCCTAATTTAGATTCTTGAGTGTACTTAAGTTTTCATAAACACTAGAAATTAAGTCCCATGCATAGATTTTTCCTGAACTTAACAAGAAAATATCACTACCCTGTATTTGATTCCTTTCATCTTTTTCATATTCAATTCTCAACCTTCCCAAGGTTAAAAGGACACCCTGTGAAGTAAGAATGTTTGCCATGTCAGGGGAGTTTGAGGTTACTTGATGTAAGGAAAATTTAAGGCTTTGGAATAAGCAAAAAAGATTCCAGGGTGTTTATTTAATAGATGGGGGCAGGGGGAAGGAGGGATCTGGATTTATAAGGATAGAAGTCTTTGTCTTGAACTTGGATATTTTACGACCCTGTAAGTGTTGAAACTGGGAACAGTGCAAATCATTCTTGCCTCTAGACAAGCAAATAACTTCTGAAGGACGGCAACTCCCAACTCCACCCCAAAAGCTAGTTTTAGATCCATTTACAAATTTATTTCAGTATTCACACTAAAAGTATCTCTGAAGCTGGGCACTGGTGGTTTTATACCTGTAATCACAGCAACTCAAGAGGATAAGGGAGATTTGAGATCATGGTTCAAAGCCAGACTGGGCAGAGAAGTCTATGAGACTCTTATTTCCTATTAACAAAAAGCCAGAACTGGAGGTATGGCTTAAGTGGTAGAGTAGCAGCCTTTATTGAAAAAGCCAAGCTAGTATAAGACCCTGAGTTCAAGTCCCCTTATTGGCACACACAGAAAAAAAGTATGTTTATTTTTGTGATTCTCCTTTGAAACAGTTATAAAAGCTTAACCAATTCCTCAATTAAAGAATCCAAATGCAACCCTTTTCTTTTCTTTTTCTTTTTTCTTTTTCTCTGGTTCTAGGAATTGAACCCAAGATGTGTTCTGCCATTCTGTCAGGCCTGTCTCCCCTTTTCTACAAAAATCAACAAATGCTTTTTTTTTTTTTTTGGCCAGTCCTAGGGCTTGAACTCAGGGCCTAGGCACTGTCCCTGAGCTTCTTTTGCTCAGGGTTAGCACTCTATCACTTGAGACACAGCGCCACTTCTGGCTTTCTCTGTTTATGTGGTACTGAGGAATCGAACCCAGGGCTTCATGCATGCTAGACAAACACTCTACCATTGAGCCACCTTCCCAGCCCCAACAGATCCTCTTGTATCCTACTTGTTTGTTTGTTTTTTAAACCTATATCTTATTTATTTGTTTACTTATTTAGTGGTACTGTTGACCAACCCAGGGCCCAGGCTTACCTCTGAGCTAACCACCCCAGTTCCTTTCCTACTTAAATTGCCCTTCATGTGGAGGTGGGTTTTTTTTTGTTGTTTTTTTTTGTTTTTTTTTAATTTGTCAATCCTGGGGTTTGAAGTCTGGACCTGGTCACTGTCCCTTGAACTTCTGTTGCTCAAAGGTAGCATTCTACCACTTGAGCCACAGTGCCACTTCCGGTTTTCTGGTGGTTAATTGGAGATAAGGGTCTCACAGACTTTCCTGCTTGGCCTGCCTTTGAACCACAATCCTCAGGTCTCAGCCTCCTTGAGTAGCAAGGATTACAGGCGTGAGCCACTGGGTCTGAGCTCTTGAATTTTTTATTTTATTTTTTTCTCAGCCTTAGATTCACTTTTTTTTTTTTCAGTTGTGGGGCCTAAACTCTGGGCCTGGGTACTGTCCCTCAGATCTTCAGCTCAAGGCTAGTGCTCTACCACTTGAGCCACAGCACCACTTCTGGCTTTTTCTGCTTATGTGGTGCTGAGGAATCAAACCAAGGCCTCATGTATGCAAGGCAAGCACTCTACCACTAAGCCACCTTCCCAGCCCCCTGACTCATTTTTAACCTTGTCTCTTAGCTTGGTCATCTGATGGGAGGAAAGGAAAATATGTTGTTACCACCCATACTGCTGCAACACTTGATTGGATTCAATTAATCTATTTACTGCCTGTAGTGGTTTTAAAATATGTACACAAATTCTTTGATACTCTCCTTTCAAAAGGTGGAGCCCCATTTTTCTCCTCTGAGTTGTGGGTTGTATTTAGTGACCCACTTCCAATAAATAGAATGTGACATCTAGTATTAGGATATATAAAAGGCATTGTGGCTTAATCTTGCTATAGTGGGGAGCAGGAAAGCCAGCTATCAGGTCATGAGGACATTTAAACAGCCCATGGAGGAAGACAAGTGCAGAAGAACTAATGCCAATGGCCAGGTGAGTCAGACTCCTTGCAAGTGAGTCCACTCATCCCAGTCCAGCTTTCAGATGATTGTGACTGCAGCTGACATCTTGCTTATAACATAAGAGACCTGAAGTGAGCACCACCCAGATGAGCTGCTTCTGAATTCCTAAGCCACAAGAACTCTGAGAAATAAATGTTTGCTATTTCTAGCCACTATATTGTTGGATGATTTGTGATGTAACTGTAGAAGGCTCACATACACGTCAATCTTACATCTGGACTTAGCTCTAAGACATTTGCTCCCTCCCCCCCCTCCCTCCCCCCTCCCTCTTTTTGCCATGCTGGGGATGGAACCCCAGGCCTCACACAGGCTAGGCAAGTACTTTCCCATTAAGCCACAGCCCTTTCAAGAAAATCTCTTAACCCTAAACATAGTTCTCTTTTGCTGTGGGCAGTAAGAAGTCTGTCCTCAACCTTCAAAGTGAAACCAGACTTCTGGTACCAAAAAACAAGATAACCACCCCTGCCCCCTATTTTTCCCAACTCGGAGAACCTTTTATTTGAATGTTTGTATGTCTGTATGTCTGTATGTCTGTTTGTATGTCTGAACTCAGGGTCTCACATGTACTCAGCTTGCTTGCTCACTCACAGCTGATGCTCTACCACTTGATCCAGGCCTCCAATCTAGGTGTGCCTGTGTGCGTGTGCATGCACATGCACACGTGCACGCACCCTGGTACTGGACACTGAATTCAGGGTATAGGCTCTGTTCTTTAGCTTTTTCTGCTCAAGGTTGGCCTTTTACCACTTGAGTCACGCCTCCACTTCAGTGGGGTTTTTTGTTTGTTTGTTGTTTTGTTTTGTGTTGTTAAAGAGTATTTTGAATTTGTCTGCCTATGCTGGCTTCGAATTACAATCCTCAGATCTCAAGCCCCAGTGTAGCTAGGACTAGAGACATGAGCCATCATCGTTTGGCTTCTAGTCCAACTTTGTTTTTTTGCCAGTCCTGGGCTTGAACTCTAGGCCTGAACACTGTTCCGGAGCTTCTTTTTGCTCAAGGCTAGCACTCTACCACTTGAGCTACAGCACCACTTCCCACTTTTTTTGAGTAGTTTGTTGGAGATAAGAGTCTCACGGACTTTCCTACCCAGGGTTGGTTTCATAAGTAGCTAGGATTACAGGCGTGAGCCACAGGCACCCGGCTGAGTCCAACTTTTTTTTGCTAGTTAGTTGGAGATAGTCTCAAGCACTGTTCTGTCCAGGCGGCTGTAAACCTTGATTCTCAGATCTCAACATCCTAAGTAACAAGGATTACTAGTATGAGCCACTGGCACCCAGCAAAAACAATTTTCGAAAACTCATTTGGAACAACCTAAATCGCATTGCTGAGAGTGCGAGAAGAGAGTGAACACATACAGCAAAATAAAGTTTCTGCCTAGCAGTGATGATACACTCAGAAGCTCTAGCAGTAAAACAGTTTTAAATAGTTCTTTTGATCACTTTGCAGTTGAAAGTCAGATCTTTGTAAGAATTCATTAGCATTTTCACTTACAGAGAGGAACCATTCTTGAGGGTAGAGTCAAAATGAAACAAGATACACATTCCTAGCCTACAAAAAGTCACCAAGACTATGCAGAACCAAACCGGGATGATTAAATTGTGGAGCAGCGAATCTCCTGCAGGTATGCCTGAATGCTACTTACACTTCCTTTCTATCTGCATTGCTATTTTTTTCAGCAACCAAAATGATAAAACATTTGGAGTGTGACCTAAATGACTCAGGTGGCTTCCTGTCCCCAGAACAGGGACATTATAGTACAAGACAAGACTTTCCTTCACAAAAGGAGATGGAAAATCATTTCCATATTCAAATTAATGAATCTCCACCTCAGATGGACAAAGGAAGTGATATATGTGTGTGTTCATGTATGCGCGCGCGCGCGCGCGCGCGTGTGTGTGTGTGTGTGTGTGTGTGTGTGTGTGTGTGATCCACAAAGGATTTTTTTTTGTCAGTCGTGGGGCTTGAACTCCAGGCCTGGGCACTGTCCCTGAGCTCTATTTTGCTCAAGGCTAGTGCTCTTCCACTTTGAACTACAGCACCGCTTAGGGTTTTCTAGTGGTGCATTGGAGATAAGAACAGTTGTGCAGCTGGGCTTTTTTCCTTGATCCACAGATCTCAGCCTCCTGGATGAGTAGATAAGATTATAGGTACCACGACCTGGCTCTCAAAGGATTTTTGTTTGAGACTGAGTCTCACTATATAACCCAGATTATACTAGCTCTATACCTCCCAAGCAATTGATTATAGGCATGCATCACCACAATGCCCAGCCTCCACACAGGGTTTGACTAATTTTATTTACAACAACAACAAAAATGTAGTAAACTGGTAGAAAAAGAAAAGAAGTTAATAAAAAAAAAAAAAAGCTAGATTCAAGGCTGGATATTGTGGTTCAAGCCTGTAATCCTACCTACTTGGGAGACAAAGATTGGGAGATTGCTGTTAGAGATCAGTCTGGAGAAGGAAAAAAAAAAAAAAAAAAAGATGTTCAGGATACTTCATCTCAAACAATGGCCAGGTGCAATGGCTGGTCATACTAGCAAGGCCTATTATCCCCAGTCATAAGGTGAAGCATGGTAGGAAAATCACAGCCCATCCTTGCCTGCGCCTAAAGCAAGACGCTGCCTCAAAAATGACATGCAGGAATGACTGGACTCAAGTGGTAAAGCATTTGTCTAGGAAGCTCAAGGCCTAGAGTTCACACATCAGTAACACCAAAAATAAATAAAGCCAGACACTGGTGGCTCATGCCTGTAATCCAACCTGATCTATGAGACTATCTCCAATAAACTACCAAAAATAACCCAAGAACAAAAACAAAACTGTGGAAGTAGAACTATAACTGAAGTGGTAGAGTGCTAGCCTTCAACATAAAAAGCTCAGGAACAGCACATAGTCCCCAAATTAAAGCCAAACTGGCCTACAAAAATAGGTGCCAATGGCTCACACCTGTAATCCTAGCTACTTAGGAGACTGAGATCTGAAGATGGTGGTTCAAAACCAGCCTAGCCAGAAAAACTCCTAAGAGACTCTTATCTCTAATCAACCACTCAAAAACCAAAAGTGGAGTGTTGGCTCAAAGTGGTAGATCCTTGAGCAAAAAGAACTCAAGGAAATGCCCAGGCCCTGAGTTCAAGCCTCATGACTAATCAAAACAAACAAACAATAAATAAACAAATAAAATGATAGATAGGTACATACATACATAGATGCATAGACAAATAAATAAGCAAATAAAGGCACCTACTGTATGACTTCCCATAGAAGGAGCTTAAAACCAGGCCATACTGACCTATGCAGTAGGAAGTCAGAAACAATAATTATGCTCCAGGGGAGGGGCCTGATGATAGTAGGTGGCCCTGTGGGCACTTCTGGGAGACAGGGAGTGTTCTGTTCCTTATCTGGGTGCTGCTTCTGTATAAGTACAGCATGGCTCTTGGGTTTATAAGTCCCACTGAGACATACACTGAAGATATTCCCCTTTCCCCATGTCTCTAATACATCCATAAAAATGTGTTTTTAAAAAACCTTCCCTTTGGAGCTGGGAAGGTGGCTCAGTGATAGAGTGCTTGCCTTGCATGCATGAGTTCCTGGGTTCGATTCCTCAGTGCCACATACATAGAAAAAGCCCGAAGTGGCGCTGCGGCTCAAGTGGTAGAGTGCTAGCCTTGAGCTGAAGAGCTGAGGGACAGCGCCCAGGCCCAGAGTTCAGAACCCAGGACTGGCCGAATACACACACACACATACACACCTTCCCTTTGGCGGGGTGCCAGTGGCTCATGTCTGTAATTCTAGCTACTCAGGAGGCTGAAATATGAGGATCGCAGTTCAAAGCTAGCAGGAAAGTCCGTGAGACTCAGATCTCCAATTACCAACAGAAAACCGGAAGTGGCACTATGGCTCAAGTGGTAGAGCGCTAACCTTGAGCTGAAGAGCTGAGGGACAGCGCCCAGGCCCAGAGTTCAACCCACGTCTGATCAAAACAAAAAACCTTCCCTTGGGTAGACCAATGGACAAGTAGTCAGGGCAGGGAATCTCTAAAAGGCTTCCTGGAGGAGGTGATGCAGGTCTGGTCTTTTCTTTCTTTGGTTGTTTTTGTTTGTTTGTTTGTTTTGACTGAGTGTCACTATGCAGCCCAGGCAGTCATCAATCTGTCCATTCTCTTGCTTCTATCTTTTTTTTTGCAGGGGGGATGTTGTCCGGTCGTGGGGCCTGAACTCTGGGCCTGGGCGCTGTCCCTCAGCTCTTCAGCTCAAGGCTAGCGCTCTACCACTTGAGCCACAGCGCCACTTCCGGCTTTTTTCTTTTTGCTTATGTGGTGCTGAGGAATCGAACCCAGGGCCTCAGGCATGCAAGGCAAGCGCTCTACCACTGAGCCACCTTCCTAGCCCCTTGCTTCTATCTTTTAAGGGCTGGGATTAAAGTCATACCCTATGTCCAATTTAGCCCTGCTCTTCACAGAGAGGCAATTCTAAGCCTTGGAAATGGGTGGTTAAAGGTATTCAGGAAGCTGGGTGCCAGTGGTTCACTCTTATATTCCTAGCTACTCAGGAGGCTGAGATCTGAGGACTGTGGTTCGAAGCTAGCTCGGGCTGGAAAGTCTGTGAGACTCTGATCTCCAATTAAACATCCTCCCCACTCCCCCCAAAAAAATAAACAAAAAACCAAAGTGCAGCTGTGGCTCAAGTGGTAAATTACTACATTTGAGCACAAAAGCTCATGGACAGAGCCTAAGCCCTCAGTTCAAGCCCCAGGATCAACACATGCGTACACACACACACACACACACACACACAAAGTTGTTCAGGGGAAATGCATAGCCAGATCCTTGAGACCCAAAGAAGATGGCAGACTAGCTAGAAGTTTCTCTGCCCTTTCTCACCAGCATCGTTTGGCAGTGATACCTGGAGAGAACTGGAATTGCACTGAAATTCCCTCTGGCAACAGACCAATGAATATCGAGCTATAGCAAGAATTAAGATGCAGAAAACTGGGCTGGGAATGTGGCTTAGTGGTAGAGTGCTTGCCTAGCATGCATGAAGCCCTGGGTTTGATTCCTCAGTGCCACATACACAGAAAAAGCCAGAAGTGGTGCTGTGGCTCAAGTGGTAGAGTGCTTGAGCAAAAAAAAAGAAGCTCAGGGACAGTGCCCAGGCCCTGAGTTCAGTCCCCAGGACTGGCAAAAAACAAAAGCAAAGACAAAAACACCATAAAACCATCCAAAGTTTGGTCCAGGCCAGGGGCACCAGGTAGGCTGAGTGGGGAGCAAAGGAAGAGGAACAAAGGATTGTAAGGTACAGGAAGACAGATGATGAATGACAAAGAATCCCAGAGTGAGAGGAAGAATGAAAGGAGGGGGTATTTTTAAAGCTTCCGGTTACACATATAAAAATACAGTCTGTTCAGCTTTCTATGAAGACAGCTTCCCAGAATCCTTAAGGATCAATCATCAAAGGGCTGCCCCAATTTCTCTCTAAAATAGGGCCTTTTTTTTTTTCTTTTCTTTTTTTGGCCTGGAACCAGTGGCTCACACCTGTAATCCTAGCTACCTAGGACACTGAGATCTGAGGATCTTGGTTCGAAGCCAGCCCAAGCAAGAAAGTCTCTGAAACTCTTTCAGTCAATCAAGTGGAGTTGTGGATCAAGTGGTAGAGCATTAGCCTCTAGCCTCTAGTAAAAAAGCTAAGAGACAGTGCGCAGTCCCTGAGTTCAAGCCCCAGTGACAGTGCTCAGGCCCTGACTTAAACCCTCAGTACTGGCACAAAAATAAATAAATAAGGCTTTTAAACTTTGCATCTACTGATGGACTTCAGGGGACTTGTGAACATGGATGGGAAACATTTATCTTTTTCTTTTTTTTTTTTTTGGGGGGGGGGTAGGTCGTGGGGCCTGAACTCTGGGCCTGGGCGCTGTCCCTCAGCTCTTCAGCTCAGTAGAGTGCTAGCCTCTACCACTAGAGCGTCAGCCCCACTTCTGGCTTTTTCTGCTTATGTGGTGCTGAGGAATTGAACCCAGGGCCATGCAAGGCAAGCACTCTATCACTGAGCCACCTTCCCAGCCCCTATCTTTTTCTTTTCATTAACCTTGACTTGCGATTTAGCATATCCTTCAGTCATGCATGTGGGCAGCCATTACAATCATGTTAGCCACACCTATGCTTTTAGCACCAATCACGATCACCAGTATTTTCCTATCAGATTTCAGTTGATTTGGATAGTTCAATATAATGATTACTCACATTGCTAAAGATATAATGATTGCTCTCATCGCTAATTCCAAAATTACGATATTTGCTAGGCCTGGTGTTAGATCTTATTTAATTCACAATTAAAGGATTTTTCTTGCTCTTTTCTCTTCCTCCCCTTCCTCTCCTCCCCCCCCTCCCCCCCCCCCCCCCCCCCCCCCACTGCTCCTAGGTCAGGGCGCTGTCCCTGAGCTTTTTTGCTTAAGGCTAACACTCTACCACTTGAACCACAGCTCCACTTTTGGCTTTTTGGTGGTTAATTGGAGATAAGAGTCTCACAGACTTTCCTGCCTGGGCTGGCTTGGAGTCATGATCCTCAGATCTCAGCCTCCTAAGTAGCTAGGATTACAGGCATGAGCCACCTGTACCCAACATCCTGGGTTCCCTTCCTTCCTTTCTTTCTTTTTTCTTTCTTTCTTTTTTTCTTTCTTTCTTTTTTTCTTTCTTTCTTTTTTTCTTTCTTTCTTTCTGTGGGTCGTGGGCCTTGAACTCTAGGCCTGAGCGCTGTCCCTCAGCTCTTCAGCTCAAGGCTAGTGCTCTACCACTTGAGCTACAGTGCCACTTCCGGCTTTCTGGTGGTTTATTAGAAATAAGAGTTTCACAGAGTTTCCTGCCCGGGCTGGCTTTGAACCTCGATCCTCAGATCTCAGCCACCTGAGTAGCTAGGATTACAGGTGTGAGCCACCAGTGCCCAGCACTGGGTTCCATTTCTAAGGACACAGCACAACAGAATGATGCTGGCTAGTTTAACTAACAAACAAATAAACAAGAAAAGATGGCATTTGTGCTTTGGGCTTCCTAGAGGGAAGAGTGAGTCCCAGTGAATTCCCTTTGCTTACTAAAGGGGAGCTGGAAGGGTAACTATGGGGAGAGGTGCCATTCTTCACAGGAGACAGGGCCTTCCCAAAAGGGGCCTGGTACCAGGGCTGAGGTACTACCAAAAAAACTCAGTATCCAAGATCTCCTAGTCAGTGACAGATAATACAAATTCCTCCAGGTAGGTTGCCTGGGATACAAAATGGCCAGTGTATGGAAAATGACCCTGGGCTAGGAGATGAGATTGTCTCCCTTCTCTAAACTGGTAATTAAGGAACCCAGGCCAAGTCTGTCTTCATCTTGGATGGAGGGCTATTGTTTGCTAAGAACAGTGGAGACCTTGGTCCTTATCTCCAAAGGAACTTAGATACCCCAGGGCAGAATTGTTGTGCTTTTAGGACTAGAAAAGGAATGAGCAGTGACCATTTTCTGGGGGTTCATCTTAAGCATAGTTTTCAGTGCTGGCCTAACTTTTTCTTCATTTTTGCTTTGTTTTAGGATCTGTGTTGTTGGAGAGGGTTTCTGGAAGGGCTAAAAACCAGAGGCAGGTTTAGCTCTGGGAAGAATGGTTACTTGGAAAGATTGGCAGCCTTAGTCTGATAGGTGTGTGTGTGTGTGTGTGTGTGTGTGTGTGTGTGTGTGTGTGTGTGTGTGTGTGTGTGTGTGTGTGTGTGTGTGTGTCCTGGAGCTTGAACTCAGGGTCTGAGCACTGTCCCTGAGCTTTGCTGGGTTAAGACTAGTGCTCAACCACTTGAGCCATAGCTCTACTTCCAGCTTTTCGGTGATTATTTGAGATGATTGTCTCATGGACTTTTCTGCCCTGGCTGACTTTGAATTGTGATCCTCAGATCTCAGCCTCCTGAGTAGCCTGGATTACAGATGTGAGTGGGTCATCTGGTCGGGCTCACACTGAGCTTTTGAAGAAAGAAAAATATAATGAATTTTCTTACAGATATCCTAAGGAGTGACAAATAGAGGCTGGGGTCTTTCCCTCTCTCTCTCTCTCTCTCTCTCTTTCATAATTCATCACAAGCAATGTGTTTCAATGCTCTATTTCTGTTATTTATTTACTTATCTAATTACGTATTGGATTGTTGTTGTTGTCGTTTTGATGTTGTTGTTGGTGGTGGTCATGGGGCATGAACTCAGGACCTGGGCACTGTCCCTGAACTTTTTTCACTCAAGGCTAGTGCTCTACCACTCAGAGCCTCAGCTCTACTTCCAGTTTTCTGGTAGTTAAATGAAGAATCTCATGGACTTTCTTGCCTGGGCTGGCTTTGAACTATGATCCTCAGATCTCAGCCTCCTAAGTAGCTAAGGTTACAGGCATGAGCCTTCAGCTCCATGCCTTTTTTTTTAAAAAATATAATTTTATTGTTATTGTTAGGGTGTTCTATAGAGGGGTTACCATTTCATAAGTCAGGTAATGAACACATTATTTTAGGCAATGTCACCCCTTCCTTTGCTTTCTCCCAGTTTCCCCCTCCCATCCCTGCCCACAAGTTACATAGGTCTTTTCCCACCGAGTATATACTGAAGAGCGTGATTATATTTGTTCACTCTTCTTCCCTCATTTTCTGTGCTTCCCTTTGCTCCTGCCCAACAGAAGAAAAAAAAAACCCAAAGCAAAAACAAACTGTTGCAATTATTCTTACTAATGGTCAAATTATTCTATCTTTAGCCAACAGAAGCTCCTTCAACTTGGCTGCTCTGTTTGGACATAAACCTGTGTCAAACTTTGAAAGTTCCCTTGCTTTCTAGTATAAAATGTTCCAGGTTCAGATTGTACTTTCCCTACCCTCAATCTGGAATCAGCCAGTTCTTTAAAGGGCCGAGATCCCTTCCAGTGAAAAATAATATTTAGAGGTATCATGTGACCACAAGAATTTCTAAAAGGAGCAAAGGACACTCAAAAAGAATATAGACCACATTTCCCAACCCCTTTTATAGTTTGTTATGACAGGATGATTCTATTCTGGTCAATAGCATACAGATGGAGCTATAGGGGATGATTTCTTGGAAATGTCTTAGAGAAGGTAGTACCTTTGTAGTCCCTTCATATCTCTTATCTGGAGTGTGGATGTGATGGATGGAGCTCTGGTTGCTTTGTTGAACCATGAGTCTTCTTTTCTCTTTAAATTGTCCCATAGTTAGATTCATGTTTGTGTGTGTGTGTGTGTGTGTGTGTGTGTGTGTGTGTGTGTGTGTGTGTGTGTGTGTTCAGGTCCATGAAATTTGTATGGTTTTAAAATTTATCTTCCACAAATGAATGAAACCATAGGATATTTGGCTTTTTGAGTTTTGCTTACTTAAGCTCACTATACTGTTGTCAGATTCTAGTACTGGCAAAGGCAGTAAGTAACCTTCTCTGGTACTAGGGCTCAAACCCAGGGCAATGAGTATTCTAGGTCAGCACTCTACCACTGAGCTATAATCCCAGCCCAATTCAATATGATGTTCTCTAATTCTATCTATTTTCCTACAAATGACATGATTTCATTTTTCTTTCTAGATATACAATATTTCTTGGTGTGTGTGTGTGTGTGTGTGTGTGTGTGTGTGTGTGTGTGTGTGTGTGTGTGTCTGTTTATTGTTTTTCCACTTATCTGTTTTTGAGCACCTCAGCTGATACCACTGTTTGGTTATTGTGAACAGCACTGTAATAAACATGGTTTTGCAGGTATCTTTCTGGCATATTGATTTACTCTCCATTGGCTATATGCCCAAAGTGATATGGTAAAGTCATAGGCAAGTCAAATTTTGGCTTTCTGAGGAGTTTCCATACTGATTTCCATAGTAGTTGCAATAGCTTTATAAGCGTTCCTTTTCCCTGTATTTTTGCCAGTATTTGCTGTCTTTTCTTTTCTGTTTTGTCGATTGTGGGGCCTGAACTCTAGGCCTGGGCACTGTTCCTCAGCTCTTCAACCCAAGGATAGCACTCTACCACTTGAGCCACAGTGCCACTTTGGGCTTTTTCTGCTTATGTGGTACTGAGGAATCAAACCCAGGGCCTCGCGCATGCAAGGCAAACACTCTACCACTGAGCCACCTTCTCAGCCCCTTTTTTCTTTTTTTATTTGCCTGTCTTGGGGCTTGAATTCTGGGCCTGAGCACTATCCCTGAGTGTTTGTGCTCAAGGCTAGCACTCTACCAGTTGAGCTACAGCTCTACTTCTGGCTTCTTCTGTAATTAAATGGAGATAAGAATCCCACTGACTTTTCCTGCCTGGACTTAGAGCTTTGATTCTCAGATCTCAGCCTCCTGCCTACTAGGATTATAGGCGTGAGCCACCCGCACCTGGCTGCATTTTTTTTTTATATAGCTAAGGATTTGGGACTTTTTTTTTCATGTATTTACTAGCTATTTCTATTCCTTCTGAGTAGTGTCTGATCAGTCCACCTGCTCATGTATTAATTGGATTGTTTGTTTTATATGTTAACTATTTTGAGCACTTTGTGTATTTTAGATATTACTTCTTTATCTGTTCAAATCTAGTGAAGATTTTTCTCCCATTCTGTGGGTTGTCTTCTGGTTCTGGTAATTGTTTCTTTTTCTGTGTACAAACTTTTTAATTTGATGTAGTTCTATTTGTCAATTCTTGTTCTTGTTTTCTGGGCAATTGGAAGCCCATTTCAGAAAATAATTACCTCTGCCTATAACTTCCAGAGTTTTCCCAGAGTAGATTTAAAGTTTCAGCCCTTACTTTGAGTTCTTTGATCCATTTGGAGTTGATTTTTGTGCAGAGGGAGAGATAAGGATTAAGCTTCAGTCTTTTACAAGTAGACAATTCTGTTTATTTAAATACATACATTTATGAAATACAAATATTTATCATATATTATTACACATGTTTATAAATGCATGCTTATAAATCTTTATCCAATATGTCTGCTGGGCGCCAGTGACTCATGCCTATAATCCTAGTTACTTAGGAGGCTAAGATTTGAGGATTGTAGTTGAAAGCCAGCCCAGTCAGGAGAGTCTGCAAGACTTTTATCTCCAATTAACCACCAACAAGCCAAAAATGGAGCTCAAGTGGTAGAACACTAGCCTTGAGCAAAAGCTCAGGGACAGTGCTTAGTCCCTGAGTTCAAGCCCTACCACCAGTTTATACCTACCGGTTCCCCTCCCTGCCCCCACACAACATACACATACACACAAAGAAATACAACGTTTGGCTGGGCACCAGTGTCTGATGCTCAAGAAGCTGAGCTCTGAGGACTGAGGTACGAAGCCAGCTGGGGCAGGGAAGTTTGTGAGACTCTTATCTCCAGTTAACCACTAAAAAATCCTGAAAAGCTAGCTGTGGCTCAAGAGGTAAAGGCCTGCTAGGCTGTTGGGTGCCAGTGGCTCATCCCTAAAAGGCTGAGATTTGAGGATCGACATTCAAAGCCAGCCTAGACAGGAAAATCCATGAGACTCCTATCTCCAATTAACCACACACACACACACACACACACACCAACACAACTTCCCAGCTTTTGCCCTTGGAACCCAGACACCATGAAAGCAAGAGACCTTCGACCCAGCCATGTGCACAGAGAAGGTGTACAGCTGTAGCCCTAGCAAACAGCTTCCATCACTAGCCATGGGAGTGATGAAGCCTCCAGAAGATTCCAGCTCTAGCCCTTGTGCCAGCCTGGCTGACGCCCAGTGGATCATAGGGGAATTATCCCAAGGGAGATCTGCTCAAACTGCAGATTCATGAGCGAACTAAATGTTCCTGCTTTGAGACACGAAGTTCCTTTTAAAAATCTTTATTGAGATATAATTCATATACCATAAAATTCACTCATTTAAGTTGTACAATTAAATGGTTTCACTATATTCACAGAGTTGTGCAACCATCACTACAATCAATTTGAGGCAGTTTCATCGCCCTGGTGTCCCTTAAAAGAATCCTGGGATCTCCATCTCCCCTCCCCACATACACCACCCTCTTCCCAGGCCCTGGGGACCATTTATCACCTTCCTGTCTCTGTGGACTTGCCAGTTCTAGACATTTCACATAAACAGAGTCATGCAATATATGGTCTTTTGCATCCAGCCTCTTTCAATCAGCTAATGTTTCCAAGGGTCATCTGTGCTTTTATTGCCAAGTAATAGTACCACATATCCTCCCTCCCTCTCTCCGTCTCACTGTCTCTGTCTTGGTCGCTGTCTCTGTCTCTCTCTCTTCAAAGCCCTTACCCATTTTTCCCCAGGGATGAAACCTAGGGTGTGGCCATGTTAGGCAAATGTGCTTCCACTGAGTTGTACCCTAGCCTCCCCGCCCCTCCCCCACCCCCGGGGGCTTTTGTTTTTTGTCAGGAGGCTTGAATTGAGGGTCTGGGCGCTGTCCCTGAGCTCTTCTGTTCAAGGCTAGCACTCTACCACTTTGAACCACAGTGCCACTTCCAGTTTTTTTGATGGTTAATTGGAGATAAGAGTCTCACAGACTTTCCTGCCTGGGCTGGCTTTGAACCACAATCCTCAGACCTCAGTCTCCTGAGTAGCTAGGTTTACAGGCATGAGCCACTGCCACGTGAGTCTCTCCCTTTTTTGGGGGGGAGGCAGTTGTGGGGCTTGAACTCAGGGCCTGGGCACATCCTTGAACTCTTTTGCTCAAGGCTAGGTCTCTACCACTTTGAGCCACAGCTCTACTTCTGGGTTTTGAGTGGTTAATTGGAGATAAGAGACTCATAGGGACTTTCTGCCCAGACTGGCTTTGAACTGTGATTCTCAGATCTCACCCTCCTGAGTAGCTAGGATTACAGGTGTGAGTGAGCCAACAGCACCTGGCCAGCTTTTATTTATTTATTTATTTATTTATTATGTCAATCCTGGGGCTTGAGCTCTAGGCCTGGGCACTGTTCCTGACCTTTTTCATTCAAGGCCAGCGCTCTACCACCCGAAACACAGCTCCACTTCTGGCTTTTTGTGGTTAATTGGAGATAAGCGTCTCAGGGACTTTGCTGCCTGGATTGGCTTCAAACTTCTGTCTTCAATCTCAGCCTCCAGAGTAGCTAAGATTATAGGCAGGAGTCACCAGCGAGTACCCAGCCGTAGCCCTAATTTTTTTTTTTTTTAAATGAGTTGTATGACTTTCTAATATATTTTAGATTCAAGCTTCTTATCAGATACATAATTTATAAAGTATTTTCTGTCATTTTGTGGCTCATCCTTTCACTTTCTTGGTAGTACATGTAACAAACAATTTTAATTTTGAGAATGTTGTTTATTTTTTCTTTGGTTTCTTGTACTTTTAGTGTCATAACAAAAAAACTATAGCCTAAGTCAAAACTTGCTCCAATATTTTCCTGAGTTTCATGTCCTTAACTGTGTGCATGCGCATGTGTGTGTATGTGCCAGTACTGGGGCTTAAACTTGGGGCCTCATATTCTCACTTGGCTTTCTTGCTCAAGGCTGGACCCCTGCCTCTTGAGCTATGCCTCCAGTTCTGGCTTTTTGGTAGTTAATTGCTCCGGACTTTCTTGCCTGGACTAGCTTTGAACCTTGATTCTCAGATCTCAATTTCCTGATTAGCTAAGATTACATGTGTGAGCCACTAGTGCCCAACGTTGAGATAATTGTGTGTGTGTGTGTGTGTGTGTGTGTGTGTGTGTGTGCATGCACGTGCGCTGATCCTGACATTTGAACTCAGGGCCTGTCCCTGAAGTTTTTTGCTCAAGGCTAGTGCTCTACCACTTGAGCTACAGCTCCACTTCCAGCTTTTCTGTTGGTAAGAGTCTCACAGACTTTCCTATCCAGGCTGGCTTTGAACCATGATCCTCAGATCCCATCCTTCTGAGTAGCTAGGATTACAGGCATGAGCCACCAGCTTCCATTTAATTTTTATAGATGGTGTGAGATAGTGGTCTAACTTTATGTGAGTTTGGATAGAGGTGGCCTAGCATTTCTTGTGAAAGACAGACTATTCTTTTCCCCCATTGAATAGTCTTAGAACCTTTGTCAAAATAAGCTGACTATTATCAGTAAGGGCTCATTTTGGGGTTCTTCTACTCCTTTCCATTGGTTGGTACATCTGCTCTTGTACAAAGAATGCCAAGAAGACTTGCATTAACTTTTATTCAGCCATTGTAATGGCAAGAGGGATAGAAGGGATTGAAAGAGGAGGAAGGAAACAGATGACTATAGGGAAAGGCTCAAACCATCCTTGCCTCTTTTCAAGTCTTTGCAAGCTTATTCTTTTCTTTCTTTCTTTCTTTCTTCCTTCTGTCCTGAGACTTAAGCTCAGAGCCTGGGCCTCTTTGTGTTCAAGGCTAATGCTCTAGCACTTGAGCCACAATGCCACTTCCAGCCTTTCCTGAGTAGTTTATTAGCGATAAGAGTTTCATAGACTTTCCTGCCTGGGCTGGCTTTGCACCATAATCCTCAGCTCTCAGCTTTCTGAGTAGCTAGGATTATAGGCATGAACTAACTACTGGCACCCAGCTGCAAGCCTATTCTTTGACCAAATTTATATACTCAAAAATCAGACCATATTGCACATGCAAGAAGTGGCCATCATCCAGTTACTGGTGGCTCACACTTGTAATCTTAGCTACTTCGGAAGCTGAGATCTGAGGATCACTATTCAAAATTAGCCTGGGCAAGAATGTTCATTAGACTTTTATCTCCAATTGACTGGCTAAAATTCACAAGTGGAGCTATAGATCAAGTGGTAGAGTGCCAGTCTGGAATACAAAAGCTAAGGGACAGTGCCCAGGTTTTGAATTCAAGTACCTGGAGTGGCCAGGGAGGGGAAGGGGGGACAGCAGCAACATTGCACATGTAAGAAGCAGTCATCTGCCAAACACCAGTCAGTCATACCTGTAATCCTAGCTACTCAAGAAGCTGAGATCTGAGGATTGCAGTTCAAAGCTTGGCAGGGCAGGAAAATTTCTGACTCATCTCCAATGAACCACTAGAAAACTGTAAGTGATGCTGTGGCTCAAAGTGGTAGAGTATCAGCCTTAAGTGCAAAAGCTCAGGGATAGTGCCCAGGCCCTGAATTCAAGGTCCATGACCAACAACAACAAAAAGCAGACATCTTCTGACCTTAGGGAGTACACCATGAGAATTGCTCAATTCTGGGGCACTGAGATCAAGGGGTTCCATAGAGCAATTAGGTCAACTTGGGAGCCTTCAGACTTGGCCTTCCCCAGGCCCACTCTTTTAGTCCACAGCTGTGAAATGGAGTTAGTGATGGCAAATGCAACAGAGTTGGGGAGAGGATGGAAAGAGCAGATGTTAAGCCTCAAAGCTGCTTCCCATTTGCTGGGCCAAGCCACTAACCTTGAAGATGGAAGCCAGGCAGATAATAAATGATGGAAAATTCATAATTCTCCTTTTAGGATTAGAGACAAAAGCTGGGTCAGGACACCAGAAATTTGTTTACTTCTATTATTTTAAGTAGCAGACATAAGCTACAGTCAAAGAAGCGTCTAGTTCCAACGTTGATACCTTTGGTTGGCATTTTCTGCTTTTCCTTCTTCATTTTCTTCCCTCCTCTCTCCATCCTTCTTCCTGCCTATCATCTTCTCTTTTTTTTTCTACTCATTCATTCATTTATATTTTATTCTCTTTCTCTTTCTTTTGGTGTCAGTCCTAGGGCTTGAACTCAGGGACTGGTCACTGTCTCTGAGCTTTTTCTGCTCGAGGCTGGCATTCTACCACTTGAGACATAGCTCCACTTCTGGGTTTTTTTGGTGGTTAATTGGAGATAAGAATCTCATGGACTTTCCTCCTGGGCTGACTTCAAACTACCATCCTCAAAGCTCAGCCTCCTGAGTAGCTAGGATTACAGGTATGAGCCACTGGTGCCAGACTCTGCTTCTCCTTTGATTAGCATACTTTAGTCATAGAGGGGGCATTTCTTGATTTCATTATGACAGTTCTACTCATTCGTACAATGTATTCCAATCTCACTCCCTCTATAACTCCCCCTTCCCCCATTCTAAAGTAATTTCAACAGGTTTCATTGTTCTATTTTCATACATTCAAACAATTTACTCGTACCACATCTGTTCTCTTCCTTTCTCCTTTCTATTAACTCTTCCCTTCACTGACTCAGATTGAACTAATACTCTGGCTTTTACATGTACTCTTTAAAAAAAATTTTTTTATACTAATACTAGAGCCTGATCTCAGGGCCTGTTCACTGTCCTTTAGTATTTCCCCTCAAGGCTGACCCCCCCTGCCACTTGAGCCACAGCTCCACTTTTGGCTTTTTGGTGCTTGATTGGAGTTAGAGTTTCAGAGACTTTCCTGTCCAGGGTTAGCTTCAAACTGTGACCCTCAGATCTCAGCCTTTTTGAATAGCTAGAATTACAGGCATGAGCCACCAGTGCTAGGCTGAATCATTCTTGTTTTTAGATGTTTACTCATCAGAAACCCATTAAGAATATAACATGGTATTTTGCCTATTTTTAAGCTTTCTAGAACCGTGTCATATTATACATATTCTTGTGCAATTTGCCTTCTATTTTTGGTCGATGTTATGTTTGTGACATTTATCTGTCTTGATTGGTGCAGCTAGGGTACATCCCATTGTCACACTCTAAGCCAATTATTTATCCACTCATCCTGCTCAAGAACACCTCTCCACAGCAGTCTTACCTGCCCCACCCTGAGCACCCACCTCCACCACATCTTTTCCTTTCTTCAGTTCTTCTGCCTCCTTTTAAGTAGACATACACACAGGGAAAACAGTAGCTTCCTCTGGGAATGGGGTAGAGGGACACTGGGTATGTTGGGAATGGCCAAGAAGCGAAGGCAAGATTGTCTTAGGCAGGTAAGGGGTCCATTGGGGAAGGGTCAGAAAAGGCAGGCAGAGGCTGCAGAGCAGGATGTTCCTCTAGTGTGGAAGGAAGGAAAGAAGGAAAGAACAGTAAAGAAAGCCCAAAGGACAGGCAACTTAGTTCTAAGAAAGATCAGCCAGAACAAGGAGGGGTGTTTTTTTTTAATTTGTTTTGTTCATGTTTTTACCTTTATAATTTTGGTCAGTCATGGGGCTTGAACTCAGTCAGGGTCTGGTGCTGTCCCTGAGCTCTTCTGCTCAAGGCTAGTGCTCTACCACTTTGAGCCACAGTGCCATTTCTGGTGGTTAATTGGAGATGGGAGTCTCACGGACTTTCTAGCCCAGGCTGGCTTTGAACTGTGATGCTCAGATCTCAACCTCCTGAGTAGCTAGGATTACAAGCATAATACACTGGCATCTGGCCAAGGGGTTCTTCAGCCAAAGTCACCTCATATCCAGCTAGGATGAGTGTCAGTTACTAGTGGAGACAGCCAGCAGAAAGTGGCCTCTGGGTGAACAAGATGTGGACTGACTACAGAGTGGAGCACAGGGTTCTCCCCAGGCCAACCTGGCACCTTCATTTGCTGGCTCAGCAATTCACCAGGAGCTTGCTTCCAGCTGCTGGCTGCAGGAGCTTAAAGACCTGCACTACCCACTCAGGTAGAGAAGACCTTAGGAAAACTTCTGATCAGCAAACCAAAAAGCACTAGAAGCAGAATGTCTTCAAAGTGAGAAGAGCCCCATCTCCCGCTCTCCAACCAGTTTCAAACCCAAACTCTGAACTTGGAGTTGGATTGGAGCTGAGGGGAGTGGCATTGCCAGATCTCAGGCTTTCTGATTTTGTCATAGTCTTAATACCTTTAGCTACGAGCTGGTGGTTCACACCTGTCATCTTAGCTCCCCAGAAGGAGGCTGAGATGGAGGATCAAGGTTCAAAGCCAGCCTGGGCAGACATATCAGAGACTCCTATCTCCAATTACTAACTTGCAAAATGGAGAACTGGAGGTATGACTCAAGTGGTAGAGAGCCAGAGTTGAGCAAAAAGCCAAGTGATAGTGCGAGTTCAAGCCCCAGTTCCAGTAGGAACACAAACAAACAAACAAAAACCCAACAAAGCAAAACAAAAGACTCTGAACATCTTGATATCCTAGTAAGAGATCTGCTGAATAAAGTTTAAGATATCAGTACAATTATTTTGTCCCTAAAATATATTCCCCTAAGGATTTATATTCCAATATTTGGGTTTGAATTTACTTAGGCTAATTGTTTTTGTGGTAATTTTAACAAGGTGATACAAAGTTTCACTTGTTCCTGTTTATATGCAGATGAAGTATTTGCTCTTGTTCATCTATTTCTACTTAATTTACTTTTGAAAATATTGAAACAGTCAAGTGCTGGTGGCTCACACCTGTAATCCTATCTATTCAGGAGGCTGAGATCATCGTTTAAAGCTAGCCCAAGCTTGTTGGAGAGTCCCTCTTGAAAATAAGTGAAGTCAGACTGGGGCTAGGAATGTGGCTTAGTGGTAGAGTGCTCGCCCAGCATGCATGAAGCCCTTGGTTTGATTCCTCAGTACCACATAAACAGAAAAAGCCAGAAGTGGCACTGTGGCTCAAGTGGTAGAGTGCTAGCCTTGAGCAAAAGAAGTTCAGGGACAATGCCCTGAGTTCACTCCCCAAGACTGGAATAAAAAAGTCAGACTGGAGGTATGGCTTAAGGTAGAATACCAGCTGAGCAAGCAAGCTGGACAATTTTCAGACTCTTAAATCAAACCCAGGTAAGGGGGCGGGAGCAGGGGGGCAAACAAACTATTAACCATTTAAAGAGTACGGGTGGCACACGCTTATAATACAAGAGAGGGAGGCAGAGATTAGATTGACATTTGAGGCAAACTCAGGGAAAAAGTTCTTTGTTTGTTTGTTTTGGCCAGTCATGGGGCCTGACCTCTGGGCCTGGGCACTGTCCCTCAGCTCTTTAGCTCAAGGCTAGTGCTCTAGCACTCGAGTCATAGCGCCATTTCTGGCTTTTTCTGCTTATGTGGTGCTGAGGAATTGAACCCAGGGCCTCATGCATGCAAGGCAAACACTCTACCACTGAGCCACCTTCCCAGCCCAGGGAAAAAGTTCTAGAGAACTCAACTGATAGTTGGATTGGTGAAGCATGCCTGTCATTCCAGCTACAGCAGGAAGCCTAAATGGGAGGATCAAAGTACAGGCTGGCTCTTGGGAAGACCTAATTTCAAAACTAAACCAGATCAAAGGCTGAAGGTGTGGCTCAGCAGTGCAGCACCAGGTAGTAAATGTGAGGCCTGAGGAATTCAACCCCTGGTATTGCTAAAAACAAACAAAATAACCAGAAAGGAAAACAGGCTCTGTTAGGGAGGTAGGTAACAGCAGGAGGGAGCTGGGTTAACAAGGAAGATGAATGAGAATAATATAATGGAAGCAGTTTGTTTGCAAGAATAAAAAGAAAACAATGAAACATGTTGAAATTGTTTCAAGAAGGAGGATGAGGGCAAGAGACATTCTACTCCTGTTACAATGAAAATGTCACAATAAAACTCTTATAAAAATGTGCTAATAATCTGGGCCCTGGTGGCTTCTGCCTGTAATCCTAGCTACTTAGGAGGCTGAGATGTGAGGTTCGTGGTTCAAAGCAAGCCCAGAAAGGAAAGTCCATGAGATTATCTCCAATTAACCACCATAACACCAGACCAGGAGCTGTGCCTCAAAGTGGTTGAGTGCTAACCTTGAGCAAATTCAAGGACAGGGCCCAGGCTCTGAGTTCAAGCTCCATGACCCCCCCCCAAAAAGGCAAATGAAAAAAAGTAATCAGAGCAAGTGTGTGTGTGTGGGGGGGGGCGGGTAGAAAGCAGCTGGAAGTGTATGGGCAAGGTATTGGGTTCTAGTCATAGCAAGGCAATTTAAAAAAGACAAGCCACAAATGTGATTTGAAAATTCTAGGCTTTCACATGTTTTTTGTTTGTCTCTTGGAGACAAGGTCTTGTTACTTAGGCTGACCTCTAACTCCTGGGTTCAAACAATCTTCCTGCCTTGTCCTCATGAATAGATAGGACTCCAGACATTCTTTTTCTGGCTCTAGAATTTACATATTACTGGCTGCTTCCACCCAGTCCTCTACTGGCCAAAATGAATGCTACCCCCACCACAGGTGTGACCCCTTCTGCTCACCTGGGGAGCTTCACAGGGCTTAGCCATGGTGATCTCATCTATACCCCTCAGCTCTTCCTCACAAAGCTATTTCCCACAACCTTGAGTCAACTATTATCGGTGGTTTGCAGTACGGTAGGGGAGGGGTGCTGGTACTGCCTCACAAGAACTTCTGTATTTCTGGAATTTTGTTGTTGGGGCTAGCATTCGGGGCCTGGGGGCTATCCCTGAGCCTCTTTGTGCTCAAGGCTAGTGCTCTACCACTTGAGCTACAATGCTACTTCCAGCTTTTCCTTACTAGTTTATTGGAATCTCAGAGACTTTCCTGCTTGGGCTGGCTTCAAATCAGATCCTCAGATTTCAGCCTCCTGAGAAGGTAGGGTTACAGGAGTGAGGCACCAGTGTCTGGCTTTTGTTCTTTTCTTAAAGAATGTGTGTGTGTGTGTGTGTCTTTGTGTGTGTACTCGTGTACTGAGACTTGAACTCAGGGCCTAGGGTTATCCGTTAGCTTTTTCACTCAAGGCTGGTGCCCTATCACTTAATTCACGGCTCCACTTCTGGCTTTTTGGTGGTTAATTAGAGATAAGAGTCTCATGGACTTTCCTATCTAAGCTGGTTTTGAACTATGATCCTTAGATCCCAGACTATTGAGTAGCTAGGATTATGGGCATGAGCAGCTAGCTCCTGGCATTTTTGGTTTTTTTAATAATGAGAGAAATTAAATAGGCTTTCTGCCTTTTTTTTCCCCTAACATACACTCTGAATTTCACTAAACCCTCATAAGCATGCCGGATTTCCTCATTCCTAACCATGTCTTGCTTTTCTTTCCTACAAGGCTTCAGAATTTACAGGTGTTTCCCTCACACACAGCATACCTTCACCTGGCTGCCCCATTCCACCCTGTGTTCCATGTGCATGCTGAGCACAAATGGCTGTTGACATAGTTTATGAGGCCTTTGGAAAAAGAGTTAGAGGAACTACTGAGGGACAACTTTGGGATCTTGAGTTTGAAGAACAATCTGCTAAGGTTGTCATCCAGGATTAGAAGTCAGCTTCTGCTATAACTGGTATTATATCTCATCACCTGCAAAACTGATGACCACCTGCTGAAATGCTGGTCTAGTACTAGCTAGCAGGTCCCCTTCCCCCTTTCTTTCAGTACTAGAGATTAAACCTAGCTGCAAGGGAGTCAAATAGTTTTCAGTTTAAGGCTTTGCAATAAAGGACAGATGTAAAAAGGAGGGGGGATGGAAGAAGCAATTGACAGTACTCAAAAAAAAGATTCTTCTTGAAAAAGTAAAAGCAGTAAGGAGGCTTAATTATAGACCTTGCTAACAAGCTAAAGGTAGCAGGGCAAAAGAAGGCCTAGATGAAGTTAAATGACAATAAATGCAGTGTCTCGAGAAAAAGCTCTTTTAAAGGACAGAGAACTGAAGAGTTAGAAAGACAGGCATGATGGTACAGCCTGCAATCCCAGCTAGGGGGTGTAAGGTTGTGTTAGAGCCCATATGGACAACCTAGAGATCCTATCTCAAAAAGAGGAAAGGGCAAGGTGATATGGCTCACTGGTAGAACACTTGCCTCAAACGTGAGGTCCTGGGCTTCTCCCCAGAACCTAGGGTAAGAAAACACATGTATGTGTAAGAATTGGCTTCTTAGAGTAAGACTTCAAATCCTATTCTGAGCATAATTCCTCTGGAATCCTCTAGTTTGCTTTGGTTTATAGAGAGTAACTTGTTTGTAAGTTACCCATAGGGAATTCATATTGAAAAGAAACCAGTGTGAACAATAATGCTTTGGGAATACATAGGAAACCAAGTACTTCAATTTTCTCTTTCCTCAACAGGTTTATTGCCTTTTAAGAAAATTTTTGTAAAATATAAATACAAAGGCAGAGAATTTACTTACAAAGTTAAAACACAGATTTCAAACATAAACACACAATTCAGAAAATTTTAGTTTTATGTACATTTTTCAAGCAACCTCAACATATTATGTTAGTTTTCAATATTTTACAGGGTACAGAAAAAAATAGCTCAAAGTCTTCTTTAAATAAGAGCATAAAATGTTTAAACATATAAACAATCCGGTTTGATGCGTGAAAAGTAATTTCACAGCTTTTAAATTAGGATATAAAAGTTTCATACAATTAGTTGTTGTGTGTGGACATGGTTTGAATTTATATTACACACTACTGGATTACATCCAATAGCATTTACCTGGCCCAAGCAGGTACTCTGTAAACAAAACATAAAAGTACACTACCACAAATGCCTTCACCGAATTCGCTCCCACAACCAACCACACGGTTCTGAGCACACATTACAGTTTAGGGCCTCTGTCACCAGAGCTTTGTATGAAATTACATCAAAGTGTGGAGCTCCATTTTTCTCCTTAAGAAAGAAAAGAAACAAATGTTCCAAGTAAAAACAAACATACATATCTCAAAGCACGTGTGCATTGAAAAGTAAAAGAACATTATAATTTTGTAAAAACTGACTTAAAAGTTTAAAAAGAAAACAATGGGTTTCTAAGTTCTTCTGACTGGAGTAATTTCTCTTATATAAAGAAGAGATATTTTCATATGTAATAGTGTCCTTTCTTTACAGAAATAGTCGTATTATGACACATATGCACAAGGATTAACACTATAACACACTGTACACAGTGGGGTGGGGTGGGGGTGGGGCGGGGCTGGTGCGCTCACCAGTAGTCTTCTGAGGTTGAGCCATTGGGGTGGAGCCACTCCATGGTGGAGCCCAGCAGTGTCTGGAGCTCATTTGTGAATTCCACAAGATCTAACAGCTCCTTGCTTTCAGGGTTGAAGGCTTCCAGGTCTTTGGAGCAAGAGAATAAGAGACTTGTAGAAACCTGACGGTAAAACTCCGCCTCTGCGATGGTGACAATTTCCATACTGGGAAAATTGCAGCGGAATATGCGAGAGGACATTTTCAACTTTTTCAGCACATCTGAAAGCAGTAGCCAGTTTCGTGGCCTACAAAATTGAAAGGGGAGTGGCTTAGGTTCCTGGCAGAGTAAAAAGTGCTCCCAATTATTAACTACCATACCCTGACTAGTTGCTAGTGGTTAAGTTTCAATCTGGTTTCCTCCCTGTGTGCTCTTACCCACTGCTGTTCTCATCATACTTATTCTCCCACTGCTGTCCCCTTCAAAGGGGAGGCAGAGTACTTACAGCTGCAAAACTCAGACACATCTGGTTTTAGAGAGAACACTCACTAGGGAAAACCATTGGTACAAGACCCATCATTCTGATTGCTAATGGAAATGAATAAAGTATATCCTGCTCCTCCAGATTTGGCCACAACTCACATTTCTCCCCTGTAATCAGGGAGGGAAGATTAACTCTGAACCCCTACCTCTTTGACCTCTTCTGGAACCCTCATGGAGAGAGCATAAGCATACAATACCATTTCTCCTTTCTTTTCCTACACTTCCACCCCATCAGCCAATTCTTTGGAGGTAATGACACTGAAGAAAGAAGGTGTTACATTCCTTCTGTTCAACCTACCACACCTTATGATTCCTGTCACTGGAAAGGCATACATGTTCGAGATAGTGAGTCTTCTGTGAAATTGTAGCTACTGACTTCAATGCCCTCAGGGCTTTAGAGAGTGACTTGAGCCTGTCTTTGGAGAGGGCAGTTTATACCATGCTGTGCCCCATCCACAACCCTGGTAGATATAGTCAAGCAGATAGCTTTTTTTTTTTTTTTAAAGAAAAGGTCTACCACGTTTTGTGCTGTTTGTGTGGGAGGGGGAAAAATGGGGAGAACGATGATGAAAGGGGTGATATTCATCAAGAAGCATTGTACTGATAACCTGACTTACAGACTTGAAGTCTCTTTACATCTAAACAGTAAGAGAGAGAGAAAGAAAGAGGAGAGAGAGATGAGAGGGAGAGAAGGAAAAAAGAAAAAGGAAGGAGGGAGAGAAGGAAGGCAGGAAGACAAGAAGGCAGAAAGGCAGGTAGGAAGGCAAGGAAGAAAGAAAGGAAGGCTAAATCTACAATTAATTTACCAAGGAAGGAAGGAAGGAAGGTAGGAAGGAAAAAAAGAAAGAGGGAAAGGGAGGGGAGGGGAGGGGAGGGAAGGGAAGGGAAGGGAAAGGAAGGGAAGAGGAGGGGAGGGGAGGGGAGGGGAGGGGAGGGGAGGGGAGGGAAAAGAAAATAATTCAACCTCCCATCCTCATATGCTTAAAGGGTGTTTCTAACTCTTGCCACCCCAAGAGCAGCCATTCTTACCCCTGAGCGACGGATACTTGGATGTTATAACATGGCAAGAGGGGGCTTTCTGAAAACTCAAATTCAAACATGTCACTGTAGGAATCATCATCATCATCCGGGTCTTCTGGTCCTGGGGGGTTTGCTAAAACATCATATCCGCTTTCATCATCTGGTTCTAATGTAGGGCAGACGGGAGAGAGGAATAGGTAAGCTATGGCAGGACTTCAACTTCAATTCATATATCCAACAACAAATAAAGGGGGAACTCTAAGAGGATCCTTTCCCAACTGAGACTTGTTTCTAGTACCCACCACCCACCTTCCTCACCCAGCAGACAGAATGGTTTGTTCCAACTTGCTCCACTCCCCACTGCCCCAACAGTGCTGCTTACCACACACAGAGCTGCCATAAAACTCCCAAGCGCCACTGGAGTCATCTTCAGTTTGACCTTGTAGGTCATTTAAATAATCTACAGAGAAAGAGGGGGGCGGGGGAACAAGATGAAGTTTACCCAAGTTCCCATTGGCTTTTTTTCCTATAAATTCATGACCATGGTGGCCATGATGATCCATCAACATCTTTTCTTATACTAAACCAAACATCTTTTCACATACAAAACCAAAGTGGCACTGTACTTTATGTATCTCTTCTCTGGTACACTAAACTACTCCTCTTATAAAGTACAAGTTAAGGTAAAATGAAAGCGAGTGGAGAATGAGTTGGTGGCATGCTTTGCCAGCAACTATCTGATAAAAGGAATTCAACTCCCAAACCAGTACACTTATGAAGATTTGGGCTACTGCTTGAAGGATCTGGTAATGCCCAGAGCTTAGAAGACAGGATATCCTATGACCAAACACCACAGAACTGCCAAGCAAGTTTAAGAATGGGAAGCTCAGGTTGCTTCATGTGGACTTGTGGTATAGGTGCAAACTGCATTGATCGAAAATGCAAACACCCATTAGAAATCTTTTAAAACATTATCATGAAGAGACCAACTAGCTTCAGTAGAATAGGGCTATACCACACAAAAAGTCAAATTCCTGGCAATTGTCCTAAAGTAGGAGTGGGGGAATGACCAGGCTGTATAAGGCTACAAAATCATTTAGCGCCTGAAAGGACAGACATGTTTTCTTCTTGTGGGCTGCCAGAGAACTGACTGCCAGTATTCATCACAGGCTGGGTAAGAACTCTGCCACAGAGCTACACACACCCACACCCACACCCACACCTCCAATCTAAGTTGCTCCAGTCAGTTAAACTTTTGGATAAGACCGTTCCCTGGATGTTGTCTTACCTGTTAAAAACTTTTCCATAAGTTCGCTGTGGGTCATTTTCATGATGGTTCTACCTGAGTAAGTAGCCAAAGTAGGATCAGCACCATAGGAAAGAAGCAAGCGGACAATCTCCAAGTGATCATTCTCCACAGCATCATGCAGAGGCCTGGGAAGAGATGCACAATAGCGTTAAGTTTGAGCTGGTGGCCTGGTGCAGTAATAGGCACAAATGGAGTCTGTGGGTACCACCTATACCGAGCTCCTGAGTGTACCATTTCACTCAGATGTCCTTTGTGGACAGGAGGGCAGTGACAGGTGCAGGATCAAGCACCCCAGCACTCGTCGATCTGGACACCTAACTACAGGACAGGTGAAGGGAATTTTCAGGCTCAAGTCCCAAAGCCACATTCATCTTATTCCTGGTCCTTAAGGAGGAACTTGACTATAAAATGAAAGTATTTTCAATGAACTTAAGTAGGTAGTAACAGATCATGAGAAGGGAACTTACAGGGAGTAGACATTTCATAATTATGGAAGTCAGTGGAATAAGCTGGAGGGGGGGTGAGGGTGGGGGGGGGTGAAGTGTTGGGGGAAGCAAGCAACTTCTGATCTTAATTTGTTTTTATGTCAGTTGTGAGGCTTGAATTCAAGGCCTGGGCTGGCTTGGAACCGTGATCCTCAGATCTCAGCCTCCTGAGTAAGTAGGATTACAGATGTGAGCCACTGGTGCTTGGCACCTCTGATTTCTTGAAGAGAAGAAACTAGGTATGAAAGATTTGACTGCCCCCCCCCATTCCAGAACCCCACACAAATCCATAATAACCTTCTGCCTGGAAGCCTCTGCAAAGAGCTTTTTTGCATAGCTCCATCCCAAGGTAATACTGTTAGCAAAGCATGAAAGACCCAAAACATTTCCATTTAGCTATTCTCACAACCATTAGGATTCTCCTAACCTTCTCCTAACTGTAAGTTCCCCTTGCTGGCATCCTCTCACACACCAGGAAAAATGTGTATGCTGACTTGGATGGGGTCTCTAACAGTAAAGTTGGCCTGCTGAATTCCTGGGACTTTCAGTTCACTGTTTAGAATACAACGGTGACTTCATAGATGACCATCTAGAGGCCTAAAAAGGCTATGGTCCTTTCAGAGGAACACTGCAGGACTGGCTCAGATTGGGTGGGAACTTTGCCAGCAAGGTCTGTGTTGGAACATTCTAGAACTGAGTTAGTCCACTCTTTCTTCCTGGGGTTCCCACATACCCGAGAACTCCTGGCCCCAGCATGGCCCTGCTGAGAGCAAGATTCCACTGACCTTGTTCCATCCTGAGCACTGCAGTTGACATCAGCGCCATATTCAAGGAGGTGGCGAACAATGTTGAGCCACCCCCTAGCACAAGCTTCATGCAGGGCACAATAACCTGCGTTGTCACGATGATTCACATCGCAAATCTTGTTCTCCAGGCAGTACAAGACCACTTCCTGCAAGGAGGGGACAGGAAACCATCAGATCACCACACGGTGACATCATGAGCAGGACTTCTTCATATGGTTCTAAACATATATCCTCAGACACCAACAGCCAGCAAATGCCTTAGGGATGGACACAGAACGTAAAAGGCTTGTTGATAGGGACGGGGCTCTGCAGGTTGGTGACTGTGTTTTGAAAGCTGACATGCTGCCCCAGCTGACTGGCCCTGAGTAAGTTATGCTTCAACTTGTCCCAACCTCCTCTCTGCTCTAGGGAACTCCCAGAGCCCACACAAAGCTGTTGAGAGGGTACAAGTTGAGAGCTTGTGCCTGGCACAGGGTGGAAAGAGGAATTTGGCTATAGCTATTTCAAAGGACCAGAGCATTCTCACTTCATGAGGTCATTCAGTAAGTAGTAGTAGATGATGATACAGGTTTAGATCAAGGGAGGGACAACCAATGGCAGGTGAGGGACTGAATGAGCCAAAGAACCATCCTCAATTAAGAGCAGACGAACCCTTGCAAAGTCCAGGAGCTGAAGCCTGGGCTGCAAGACTTGTGTGATTCCTAGGGTTCACATGCTTTTTATATACCAAATAATACCATCACCAAATACGATACTGAAGAGGACTAGGGATGTAACTCAGGGGTAGAGCCCTTGGCCTGCAAAGGTATCTAGATTCCATCCCCAGTATGGAAAAAGGAAAAGGAAAGATAACAGAACTCATGTTGGGGCTGAATCAATAGAATAGCCTCATAATAATGACAGAAAACCGATGGACTACATCTTTTGACCTACACATGGTAAGAACAACGTGAAACAAGCCTACCCTGCTCCCTTTGTAGAACGTGTTGTGTCAACAGTGCACAGAACCACTGTTATTAATCTTATTTCTTTGGCGTGCTAAAATATTAATATGAACTGCTCCCGTAAGCAGAACAGTAATTTACTCAATGTTTTATTACCTTGATTAAGAAAGTTTTCAAACACACAGCACAGTATCTGCCACTAGAAAACAAGCGACACCATTTGCCTCTTGAGTCGCGCCCAGCAGAGAGCTACTGGGTTCCCAGACAACAGGATGGCCAGAGTGTGGGTGCCCCACCAGGGAAAAGGGGCATCCCAGTGGCCATCCTTCCTGACAACTCTTAGGTAATTCATCAGCTAGATCTAAAATAGGGCTTTCTCTGGCCACCCCAGAGAAATGCAGTGCTTCTGAGAAACCCATGCCCTTTTCTAGGAAGGTTCAGTCAAAGGTGAGCACTCACCTGGTTTTCTAACTAGATTGTTCTATATCCCCCCGCCCCCATGAACCTTAAAGCTGCATGCCAGTAAAACCTGGTTGGCCAAACCCTGTAGTTTCAGATCTGCGGCAGCTGCCTTCCAAAACAAGGGAAGGAAGAGCGAAGGCATGCCCACAGTGCTTCTTCCTTCAGGTCCTAACCTGCAAGAAATCTCACAATCCTCTGCGCCCCCAGGCCACCTGCCCTGAGCACCGGTATCCAGGATACCGCATGAAGCCGCTGCTCTTTTCACAGGCCCTCACTAGCCAGACTCGAGTGGACGGCTTCAAGCTAATGAGTTGTGTGCCCCAGCCAGGGAGAAACCCTGTCACGTGACTCTGGGATCAGCTCTAAAGCACCACCAGACTGCTGTGCACAGATCAATTTACTCGGATCCCGACGGCCTGCCTGGTGTCCTCTCAACCCAGGGTTTATTTGTTCTGACAATTATGGCCCTCACCTGGGAAACTTCATTGCTGCTAGGGCTGATGTGAGGGAACCTAGAAATGAAAGGATGTCAAAGCGCCAAGAGTCAGTCAACTCTCTCGTCTCCTGGAGAAATGGCACAAGGGGCAGGAATAACCCCACAACCAGGTGAGACGCTTTGCCACGGTCCGGCTTAACTCAGCTGCATTGCTAACACTTGACTCATTCATTGCAAGCCCCCCTCCCAGCAGGGAATGTCTCAATTGATTCCCCAGTGGCCTAGGAGACAGCATGCAAAAACAGTGGGCGGCCTGGTATGTAACACTTGGAGAAATTGAGGCCCAGATTGGTTAAAGTTCCTCAAGCCACATGAAGTTTGGTGCCTGCTCTGCTGGGGGGATTCAAGGGGCCCCAGGAGGGCTCTGGCTGGAGGGGTTTTGATCCAGCTGTGGGCAATCATCCATCAGATGCTCTCTTTGGGGATCAAGTGGGCTGAATACACTCTTCTTTGCTGTCACCATCAAAGACACTGGTGAAGATGTGCCACCTACCTCACAGATTTCCTGGTGTATTTCCTATGCCAGAAATGGGAGCGTTTGAAGGGCACCCCAACCATTCCCAAACAAAAATCAAACTGTTTTTCTTGGACAATTCTCTGTTAAGCAGCTATAAGCCCAATGCCATTAACTGCAAAATGTAACCATAAAGGCCATAAACCCGACATTGTTAATTAATTAAATGCCTCATTAACTTTTTTAAAAACATGATTTATTCAATTCATAGAAAATTTAACCATCACCACTAAATGCACAAGCATGTGGTTGCACACTGGCAATTTAGCGTCAGAAACAGAAGCCTCTTTAACAGGAGGGGAAGGTGAGGGTGGCTGGGCATCTGGTTCAGGCACATCTGAAGAGAGAAGATGTTTTAAGCCTTCATGAGTAACAGGAAACAAAGCTCAGACAGGGATAGCTTTTTTATTGCCGTGGTATCTTTAGCCAAACAGGAAACAATGGCAAAGCCTAACTTCTGGAAAACTCTTTCTCGAAAGCTATGCATTCAATGGCACAGGCAAATAAATAGGGAAGGCACATTGTCCTTTACTTTAAAAGGTTTGGATTGCCACACTGAATGGCCCCCCATACCAACGTTTTAAATTCTACTTAAAGAAATCCCAGGAAGTTGGATTTGCAGAGAAAAGCTTTATCAAGTAGTTGAAACATTCTGCAGGGAAACTGCTGACCTGTGGAATTTACATTTGAAAGAGTTGGGGGGATGGGATGAAGAAAGTCATTCTTTTTCTTTTCTTTTTTCTTTTTTTCCCCTAAGTGGGGATCTAGGGCCTTGAACTCAGGGCCTGGGCACTACCCCTGAGCTTTTTTGTTTGTTTGTTTGTTTTGCTCCAGGATAGGGCTTTACTACTTGAGCCACAGTTCCACTTTCAACTTTTTAGTCATTAGTTGAAGATCCTTAGACCACAGCCTTCTGAGTAGCTAAGATTATATAGGCTTGAGCCAAAGACTTTTAACTTAAAAAAGAGTGGGATCAAGTGTTCCTTGGTTCAGGCTTCAGATCCACCATCTGGGTTTCTTATGAGGACTCATCAGGTCTGGGGGTATGGATAAATGTAGGAGGTCTCCTAACTCTTGCCTTCTCTGGTCATAAAGGCGTGAGTTGGGTAGAAACATACCAAGATCAAAGGCCAGACTGACAGAAGAGCTTGCCCACCCTCTAGGAGGCCCTTCCTCCCTCTCCTCAGAACTCCAGAACTTGCTGGATATCAGTGCTGGACAGCCCTGCTGCTTGAGAGGGGAAATGACTCCAGTCCACCACAGCTACCTTGTTCTCCTAGGTAGTAGCTGCTGCTCTCAGCTAGTGCGGAAACAACTGGCTGCCACTTGGAGTTGATCCACAAATAACCAAGCTAATTACTAAATTCGTCCAGTGAGTCTCTCTAAAATAACCCAGTGATCGCAAAAGGGCATGTTGGCTCAAACAAACAAGAGCGTGTAGAACCCAAAACACACTCCTAGTCTCAGAGGTAAGACGACTTCAAATTCCTACCTCACAGCCATGCCTCGGGGCTTAACTCAGGGTCAAGGGGAGAAAGCCAGAGGCTCAGTCATCCCACCAGGAAGAGACACAATGGGCAAGCAGTAGTCAAGGCAAGTGGGAGCCAGGGCTCCTGACAAATCCTACCAGCCCTAGCTTTGGCACAGGCCAATCTGGGCCCTCCACTGTGGTGCTCCTCAGCTTCATACCTCCACACTCAGCTTGCTGTTTTCACCAGCCAACTTCTAGGGGCTGATGCCAGCATTAAAAAAAAAAATGCCATTTCCTTGTGGGCTATTACATCACTATTTCAACCGACAAATAGGGGGGTGGGGGAGGGGGAGGAGCTGCTGGAGCAGGGGCAGAAGGAGGCATCTACTAGCTCTAGACAGGTTGAGGTTTGGAATGGCAATCCTGCCTCGAACTGATACACTGTGTATGTATAGTACTAGTACGGGTTAGTCACCAAGAGTGAAGTGAGTCAGAGTTTAGAAGTAGCACACAGTAGGAGCGCTCCTGGTCACAGCACAAGCAACACCACAGAAGAGTTAATCGAGTCTCTCTCCCTTGCTAATCAGAATCCAAACAGGCTCATTAAAATTCTCCCAGTTGCCAAGGCCTGGGTTATGTCAGCCTTACTATCAGAGATAAGCTGCAGCCGCTTACCTGCCTCAACATGAACTCAAACACCAGAGACAGCAACCAGAGTGGGACTCACACAAACAGCATCCCCCCATGTGCAGGGAGTAAACTCTGCTCCCTCTGTCCTTCCTTGCCCTAAATCAGCCAGTCCTCACCATCCCCACACACACCCCAAACCTGGAGAAGCAGCTACTGGCTGCCCAAACCTGCAGCAAACCCCTGGCACACGCACCTCATAGCCCAGCCGGGCTGCCCGCTGCAGGAGGGTCTCGCCGGCATTCTTGTTCACAATTAGCCTCCGCGCCTCTGGTGGCATGGGGCGAGACTGGGTGGCCTCTTGAGGGGAATTGGAGCGTGGCAGCTGTGTGGCCTGGGAGGCTGGTAGCAACTGTTGCAAGCGATCGAAAGGCTTGGGCTCCTGCTTGGCTGGTGACAAATCGTAGTCTGAACTGGGCTCCGGCCTCTTTCTGAATCTCCGGACAGTCACCTGTCATAAGATCAAACGGTGTATTGTTAAGGCTGGGTCCCTTTCAATACCTTTTTCCCTCTTCCCTGAGTGACAAAAGCCTGTAGAGAAAGACACCTTTTCTTCCCACCCCCCACCCCCCATCACATTTTGTTGGAAGGGGTAGGTTGTCAGAGCCTTGAGGAGTCCTGGAAAAGGAGAGTTCAGCCCCCCCCAAGAACAGGCCAGAGAGGAGGAGCATGGCTTGGGAGGTACCTTGCCGTCGGTGTTTTCCACGTAGTATTCCCCTGTGATTGGCAAGCTCCGCCTGGATTCTTGAGGTACCAAGTGCTTGGTTTTGCACAGTCTCTTCCCGGATGGCTTCTCGCTGTTGTCCGTGTATTTCTGCAGCAGGGAGGCAGCCTGGCAATCCTCTTCTTCGTCTGTGCACAGCACATCTGTCTTCTGGCTTTCTTTAATTTTCTGCTGTTTGGCAGGCGGCCTCGAGGCTGGCGTGCAGCTTGGCTGAGTCTGCTTTTTGCCGCTTGCATTGGTGGATGAAAGGCTCTTTATGGGCGGAGAGCCGGAGAACACAGGCAAGCCTAAATGGGGGGGGGGGGGGGGGGGGATGGCGGCGGGCGGAGGGGAGGGGGAGGGGAGAAGAAGCAGGCGTTACACAGTTGTAGCCAGTGCAGGAAGAAAAGCCCCATTGTTAGCACTGATCACTGGAGCTTCAGTTTTTAAAGATATACCAATTATGTTTTCAAAGCATTAATATTTTAATTATCCCCCATTCAAATGGCAAATAGGTTAACCCACAAAATGCCAAGTGGCAAGTTTCTTCAAAGGGCCAGGACAAGAGGACAGAAGCCAGCTCTTCCTGCTCTCCCGAACACTGGGCCTGGTGGTCATCAGGACCTGGAGACAGCCTGAGGCTTGGGAGGCCAGGAAGGAAGTGGGAAGGACTTGGTGGCAGGAGTGTCTGTCACATCCTAGTCAAGAGTCAACTTCCAAGGCCCAGATCCCCACACCAGAGCCCTTCCTGCCCTCCAGCAGCGAGACCGGCCTCTGCGTACCTTGGTCATTGTCACTGGCTTTGAGGGACTCTTCAGACCAGCCTCTGTTGCCTTTGGCCTCTGCCCTTTTCCTGCCAGGTTTCTCTTCGGTGAGGTTATTCCCCTGGGCTGTGACCTCAGGCTGAACTGCCTGGGTCACTTCCTTCCTGCTTTGGCGGCCAGGTTTGCTCTCTGCTGCTGACACCTGCTGCTCCCACCGTTCTCTAAGGTGTAGCAGGTGGCGTTGCTTTTTAGGATGGAGCCCTGTTAATTCAATGCACACCTTCAGGTTGGTCAGCTCACTATAATGTGGGTCTTCTAAGTGGTTAGAGGAACTGTTTGTCATTTCCCTCTCAGGCCAGTCATCTAATGGAGAAATAACTACAAATTAATCAAAAAGCCCCCTGGGGGGGAACAAACTGTCTTAATACATCACTAATGGGGGGGAGGGGGGGAAGGGGAGGGGCGTGGCCACATTCGCTTGTCAAGCAGGTGGCCTGTTTGTCTTGGGCCACCCCCCCCTCCCTGGGCTTGGAGGGGAGGGGAGATGGGAGCAGAGTGGGAATGGCAGTGCCCCCTTGGCTCCCCTCCCCACTGCCTACAGGGGCAGCACACCCGCACATCCACACCTCCTGTCTATGCACCCGCCCGCCCGCAGTGGCTGCATGCACAGGCCTCCCGAGCAAGCAGCTAAAGCGCACACCCAAGCCAACTGAGCTCACCTTTGGAGACCCGTCTTCGCTTGGCTTTCAGCAGAGGGTCTTCTGGCAGCTCTTCCACAGCGGTCTCAGTGTGGCTGCTATCACCTGAGACTTTGCGCTTCCTGTCTAGCCGGAGGGCGGGACTGTGCGGCATGTCCGCAGCCACCTGGTCAGTGGGCAGCTCACTCCCAGGCGTCCTCTCCATGAAGTACTTCTCCACAGGGAGATCTTTGTCCTCTGGGGCTTCAAAGGAATCGTGTTTGTTTCCAGAACTGTACTCGCCTGAGGGGAGGGGAAGACAAGAATACAAAAGTGAAGGAACGCCCAAGGTGATCAGGGAGCCACTGGTGCCGGTGTGCACACACGCGCGCGCGGCTCCTTCATAGCTCCCAGGAACAGATTTTTCTAAAGGAAGGGCTGGGCTGAAGCCATTCGGCAAGTGCAGCAGGAAGCCAGGCGTAGGCCATGCTCCCACCTTTTTGTAGCTGGGGCATGAGGGGACCCAGAAAGGAGCCGAGGCACCCGAACTCTTTAAAGCACTCTAGGCCTCTCTCAGCAGCAATGTCCAACCATGCTGGGCTGACCTAAAAATCTCTATGGAAACATTTGCTGAGGTCATTATTTTGAAATACACGGGAGGAAGATACAGGAAGAGGACCAAATAGCTCTAAAATGGCATCTACACCAAGGTACCACTTGTGTCCACCGGGGAGATGATGAAGAAAGAGAGGTGAGGTGGTGTGGAAAGAACAGGAGGGTGCTGGGGGGGAAGGGCCCGGCATAGCAGAGGCAGGGATTCCTAGTTCACGTTCAAGTTCACAGACAACTTCAAAGGGTTTACGCTCATGCTACACACTGAAATGCCTATCACTGAATCAAGGGACTGTTCCTATTTCCTGTCCAAAACAGGGGGCCCTCCACAGGGGACTCTGGTTGGTCACCCCACCAGGTGGGCCCCGTTCCTCACATGTAAGCACTCACAGACAAGACCTCACCCCCTTTCGTAGCTGTTGGTGTCTTTTGTAGTCAAGCTAGAGCTTTGCAAAACTGCTAGATGCAGCACCCCCCACCCTCTCCACTGTGGGCTGCTTCTGTTCCCTGTACTCACAGGGGAAGGGGGGGGGGGGCGGCGGCACAGCAGCTGCAGGCACCTGTTCTTTCAATCATCCAAACCCAACATCACCCCGTAAGAAACAAATAGCTCACCAACTTCTCTGCTAATCACATTTTCTCCCAATATGCGATGAAATATAAACGACAACTCTGCAACAACCCACTGCAAGGTTCAGTGTTCATCCTTGGTCCCCTAAAATGACCCTGGCAGCCTAGATCACCTCATGGTAAGGGGTGCTGCCAAAGGAGGCTTCTAGATGAGCTAAGCATATGCTTCCTTCCAGTGCCACAGGAACACTGGACCAGCTCCCTCATGCCCTGTCCTTCTCTCCAGGGGTCACCCCCCAGCATTTAGAAGTGGTCAGCTGCGAGTGTCACCTTGAGACATGTAAGACTTCCACCTCTTCTCACCAAGGAATGTCAACCCACCCCTCCCCTTCTCATGATGGTGCACCATGTGGATAAAGAAGAGCCTAGCAACCAGGCCCCTCCTGAAAGTGCCACCATGGAGAGCTGTGGGTACACCTGACCCAAGGACTTTGGCCAAAACACACCCAAAAACATGCGGGCTGCAGACACCTCTGCTCACATGAATGCAGAAGGCATGCTGCACTCACTCAGCTTGATGGAGAGCGTGGATTGCTTTGTTACTTTGGGAAGTAACAGTACTACTTTATAAACTCAGCTCCCTTCAGCTTGAAGACCAGAAGAGTCCACTCAGCTGCCCCACTCAGGCAAAGGAAAGGGCCACAGGAGGCTAAGAAAGATCCTTCAAATCTGAATTCACTTCTGTAGTTTAAACTTTGAAATATCAGTCTCCCCACCCCACCCCCACCCCGTCCCCTCTCCAACCTGAGTGTTCTTTTTTTTTTGTTCACTTCATCTTATACTTGAACTCCAGGTCACATGTATTTGTCTAAGGCATTGGGGGAAGGAATTTGTGTGACCCACAAGAAAAGCAGTTGGAAGAGGTGAAGCACCTGTTTTGTTCTTCCATGCTCAAAGAATACCTCTCCAAGACCCCTGATCTTGCTACCTGTGTCTCTTCTGGGGTTTCACCTCTGGGAAAGGCTGGCTTGTTGGGTGGGAAGGCCTGATTTCACACCCTGTTCACAAGGAGGCTGGAGAACAGGGCTGGGGAACACTGTACACCATTCCATGTTCAGCTGTGCTCAGTATGTGCTCAGTCCCTTTCTCTCTCATGCTGAGATACCCCAGGGATGAATGCCTGTGGTTCCATCAGATTCCATCCAATTCCGTTCATCTAAGGTCCCCAAGGCTTATATGAAGGCAACCATGAGCCATCAAAGCTCCTGAAGAACAAACACCCATCCTGGCTCTAGCTACATTCCTGTAGGCTCTGACTTAGACCTCCTTAAAAGACGTCTGTCCAACCTCTAGCTGCTACAGGATTCCTTGGAAAGCAAGGGACTTGTCACTGCTGCTACCCCTGCCCTTCCTCATGTTGTTCAGGGTGGAACACTTGCTCCCTGTAGCATGGTCATCTGCCTTGCAGCACATGCATCCCATAGTTTACCATGGTTATGCCAGTGTAACTCAAAGAGGCATCACCATGGCAACATTTACATGTCACCATAGCAACAAAGCAACTTTGCCACTGTTGGCCACTGTCACAGCCATGCCCAGTGAGTCTTAAATACCATGGCAGAGTTTGAGGGTCAGGGAGGAATTCAAGTCCCTTCTGCAGGTAGCTCTATCTCCTGCATGGGTGGGCTTTGATACTGTTTAGCCTCTTTATAACCAAGACTTTGGCACTTCTCTGTTCCAAATTAAAAGTGGTTCAAAAAGCTTGTGAGAAACTTCCTTAGCCAAGAAGTCCTGTCCAGCCATTCCTCTCAACTCCTGCTCAGACATTGCCAATGATCAGATTCTATGGCTACCAAGTGGCTGGCAAGGGACACAGATGGCCACTTGTGTTCAGAAAGAAAAAGAAGGGGGGAGGGAGGAGGAAAGGGGCCAGTGCTTCCTTGTCTTTCCACATCTTCAAAGTGTACAGTTCATACCAATGAACTTTCAAGTTGAGGAGCCTCCTAACTCATTCGCTCAACTTCTAAAATAAAAATTTAACTCAGGAGCCAGGTGCAGTGGCTCACATCTGTAACCTCAGCTACTTGGGTGGCAGAGATCAGGTGGATCACAGTTAGTCATTCAGTAACAAAAAGTTACTGAAGCTCCATCTCAACAAACAAAGTGGATGTGGTATGTACTTATAACCCCCAGCTATTTGGGAGGCATAGGTAGGAGGATAGCGGTCTAGGTCAAAAACCAAGACCACACTTGAAAGGACTGGGGCTGTGATGCAGGTAGGCCTAGAAAACCCCATTACTGCCAGGCACCGGTGGCTCATGCCTGTAATCTTAACTACTTAGGAGGCTGAGTTCTGAGGATCTCGATTCAAAGCCAGCCTGTGCAGGAAAGTCCATGAGACTCATCTCCAATTAACCACCAGAAAACCAGAAGTGGCACTGTGGCTCAAGTGGTAGAGCACTCTCTTTGAGCTGAAGAGCTCAGGGACAGCACCCAGGCCCAGAGTGCAAGCCTCATGACCAACAACAACTTAAGGAAGGAAGGAAGGAAGGGATGGAGGAAGGGAGGGAGGGAGGGAGGGAGGGGAGGGGAGGGGAGGGGAGGGGAGGGAAGGGAAGGGAAGGGAAGGAGGGAAGGAAGGAAGGAAGGAAGGAAAGAGAGAAAAGAAAAGCCCATTGCTGTAAAAAATAAACAAAAAAGCTAACTCTGCCACCACAGAAAAAAATGAAATTAATTCACTTCCTTACATAAGCCCTCCCCAACAAAATACTCTGTGACATCACAAACCATTGGTACTTTATTAATGGAAAGCTGCCTCAGAAAGGGAAGGGATTATAGAGGAGACATCATAAATTCTTTGGTGAGCCCAGCCCACTCCAGCTGCCATATGCACACACAGCTTGACTCTTGCCCATAGTGACATCTGTGGGAAATGAGACCCATGCAAAGCAGGACCCAGTTAACTTGTGCCTGAATGGGTCCAAGCATTGTTGTCTCCTCTCCTGAATAATGTGGTGGTAGCAGCAAGCAAAGGCAAATACTCCTTTAGGGTGGGTATTCCTCCCGGTTAATCACAACTCCCACCCCCTTCTTCAAAATGAACCTCTTGCCTTCCCCAACCCTCCTATTTTTCTCAGTGCATGCAGAACACTAGTTGGTCAGTCTTGGGATCTTCCCTTTGCCTGGAGAGGCAAGGCCTTTATGTGCTATCTTGGCCTTGACTTCTACTCCTCTTGGTCACTCTGATTTCCCTCCTTCCTGCCCTCCTCATTCCTTCCTTCCTTCTCCTCTCTTTCTACCAGAGGTTGAACTCAAGGTTTCATGCTCTTACTTGGCTTTTTTGCTCACAGCTGAGCCATACCTCCTCACCCAGTTCTCACTCTAGGTTCCACAGGAAAAACAGAAAGGAGATATCTATATCTATATCTAACTGTCTATATCTATGTACATCTACATCTATGTATCTATATCTACAGCTATCTATCTATCTATCTATCTATAGAGAGAGACCTCCTTGGGGAACACATAGGGGTGAAGCCAGATTCTTGAACTTGAGGGCAGTGGCTACAGTGGAAAACCACAGAAGGGCTGAAAGATAAGAAACACCTTGCCCAAACTCCACCTTGCCCACTTCTTGGATCATCTGACAGCCTTTCTCCAGAGCTGGTGAAACATTTTAGGGCAAGTCAGAAGAGAAGTAGCTTTGTTAACCATAAGTATCAGACAAAGAAGACTTTCTTTTTCACACTTCTCCTAAAAGCAGCTTGGACCCTTGACTGCCCCTTGTCCATGCCATGTCTGAGGTCCAGTATAAGGCAACTTCAGATACACCAAGAATCTCGGCCAAGTGGGTAAAGCCACACTTAATAGCAGCTGAAACTACCTTCTTCAGGACAACCAACCAGTCCTGTTTACTTAGAGCTAGACACCAAGGAAGAGCTGGAAGGTGTGTTCTGGACGGCCAGAACATGCACTCTCTGAGCACAAACCCTCCCTGCAACTGCACCAGGCCTAAAGGAACCATGATTAACAGTGCCAAACCTACAAGGACTGTGTCCCTCGAGGCCACTAATTAGACATTCTGTGTACCCCATGTTCACCTACACACCTTAATTCACTGTCACCAGTGAAGTTTCTGAGGGCTGGAGCCATCCTCAAGTCTCCAGCACATCAGAGAGAACTACCTCTTCCAAAGGCTGGGTGACACATCCCATCCCCTAGGGAACCCAGTAAGCAACTCTAGAAGTCAAGCTTAGTTGGGGGGCGGGGAGGGGGGGGGGGGAGAGGGACGGGACTCATTGTTGGGACCAAAAGTGTCCTGAAGAAGGCACTTTTTCCTCTCCACATTTCACCGCTAAGACATAAGCCATACTGTCTTGTTGGCAGAGCACCCTTGTCATAGGCCACACTCAGAGATGACAAACAACCTAGACATAACAAATACTTGCTCTCATCTTTAGGGTGCCTTTGTCCTACCTTATCTCAGTTCAACAAAACTATCATCTGGAAACAGGAAAAAAAAGCCCTTGTGGGGGGTGGGAGGGTGGGGCTGGCGAGGAGTAGCAAGCGATTCCTACCACCACGGCATCATTGACTACGGCCCAGTGTTTCTTTGCAAAAGAGACAGCACTCTAGGAAAGCATCTGTCACAGGTGTGGAATTCCTGGCTAGCGCACGTTTAGAACACTACTCCACGAAGTTTTTCCAAGTAGTTAGTTCCCAAGTGGACCCGAGGCCATCCTAGGTGAGTCACTTCCTCTCAGCTCCCTGGGTTCCTGGGAGCAATGTGGCCCCATTCTCACTGACAAGGCCAAGCGAATCTGCTTGAGTCTACTCACATCTCTCACTGTCGTTCTGGTCAGCAATGGCCTCCTCCAGGGCGACCGACTTTGGCTTTTTGTCCTGATTTCCTTTCAACCTTTCCCAGTCGGCTGGGCTGAATTTGCAGACCTCGGAGTCTTTGGTTGCTGGGTGGCCACCTTCTCTCTCTTTCATCTCCAACTCTGAGAAGCGCATCATTGCACGCTAGAAACAGAATGGAGACGGAAAAAAAAGAAAACACAACAACCTTACCATAAAAGCTATTTCATGTGCCTTACAATAAAGGAAATTATTTTCAAAGGAAAGTTTGCCCAAAAACCAACCACAATTTATGAGATATAACTCAGATATTTTAAAGTTTAACAGATAAAATTTAAGAGTATGGATATGTAAGTAGTCACACAATTCTTTATCCATAAAGTCATGTGCATAGAGATACAGATGCTGTGTGTATGTGTAGCCATACACACACTATTGCAGAGAGACAGACATTCTCTTTGGAAGGTAAATAAAACAAAACAAAAACACAACGCAAAGAAAACAACAAAAGAAAAACACAACAGAAAAGAAACAAAATGCACAATGAATAAAGACGACCATGGCCCACAAACTTCCCTTTGTATATTTGGAAATGAAATTTAAACTCAAAAGGTTTATGGAAGATTCTAGTAATAAAAATTTGAAGAACTGACCTCACAGTAAGCAGCGGGTAGACATAAAATACTGTCCTCTTGTAATCCTTCCATCTATGTAATTAAAATGGGCACTCAATGGATCATTTAGATAACTTCATCCATTTTTATCAGCATAAACCAATTTTTTTCTTAACATTGCAAAACAATTTGGCTTTATTCATCTTTTAATTAAAAGTAAAATATCTTAAGGAAATTCCTATATAACATCTATCATAATTCACTAGCAAATTAAAATACATACTCTATCCCTTTAAGCGAGCTTTTTCTCTTTTTCCTGTCTTTTTGGTGAAAAAAAAAATTGCACTATTCCCAGACATGCGGCTGCTAGGCATCTCCACCAAGTATCAAGTAAGGCATTCTAAGCAGTGTTTTCTAGATACATTGTTTTAACAGGCAGAGAAATCAAAGCAAACTGATAGGTAAACTCATGCAGTCTTTAGACAGCCCTCATAATCATTAAAACTTGCTATCAGCATTCCAGTAGAGTTCTCTTATAATCTACAGAGTAAGTAACTTCTTCAAGTACGTATCCTGATGTCCTCACGTCCCCTTACTGAACACATTTCATACATTCAAATTACCACAAGCGTCATTAACCAAATCTGCCTGGTGCCCTGCCTGTCTTAGCACATTTCCCCCCAATCCTCTTTACACATTTGCAAACTGACAACTGATCAAAGGGAGTGAAATTCGGGGGTGGGGGGGAGCTCACCTGCAATGCCCTCTGCTCCCGGCTGAGCTGACTGGAATCGGCATACAGTTCGGTAGTGACACACTTGAATCGGTCACCCACGTAACCCGCCGAGTTGGCGATTCTCTTGGCCAGCTTTGATGGCTTCGGTTTCAGCACTTTGCCATCGTTTGAGTCTGCCTCCTCAGCTCCATCTTTGGTATAGGTGGGGGTGACGTCCACACTTGCAGGGGCACCACCGCCCACACAAAACGGTTTGGGATCTTCTGGGGCTTTCCCAAAAGTGACAGCAGGGCTCTCGCTCCCCAGAGTTGGCTCCAAGAACGGAGTTGCCACCGGCACCCCTAGATTCTCCTTGTTGGTTGTCGGCGGAACATTGTCCTTGCCTAAGCTGAAGACTGGCTGGCCTGTAGCCTGCTTGAAAGGGTAAGCCTCGTGGAAGTCACCGATGCGCCCCAGCTCCTCTCGCAGGGAGATGAAATCACGGTGTTGCTGCAGGGGCAGGTCGGCTGGGGGCTTGGCGGGCTCGGTGCTCTGGCCAACACTCTCGGCTGCGAAGCCGGGCTTGGAGACATTCGCTTCTGTTTTGGCATCGGATTCTTCTCGAAGAAGGTCCACGTAGACAAGCTTGTCACTTTTGACGACAGTCTTCCCTTGGTTCCAGCTAGGTGTCGGCTTCAGGTTCTTGTCAGCGGGGACTTCGGGGTGCAACTTGGTGCTGCTGGCCTCCAGCATCTCAGAAAACCGATTGCGGAGGCTAGCCTCCTCATAGCGGGCTCTCTCATGGGAGCGAGACCGCCTCTCGGGTTTCTCTTCTTTAGTGATCTCGATGGGCGTGTGTGGGATCAACATGGGATGCACCATGCCCAAACCCAGGGCATCTTGGTAGGTTACGAATTCTGGCCGGCCTGTGGGCAGCCCGTAGGGGAGGCCAGGCTTTGGGGCAAGGTGCCCGGGAAACAAACTGCCATTGGGTAACAAAACTGGGTGAGGGTACACAGGTCCTTTGCCATGCAAAGAGAGGGGGCTTATAGCGATGCCTTCAGGTGCTGGGTAAGGGAGGTAACTTCGGGGGTAAGGAATTGGTGGGGACCTGAATGCTTCATTTGGAGACAGAAATAATGAACTTGGTGGAAGGCCATTCTCGTTTGCTTTAAAACTTGGTTCTGGGTTGCCGGCTTTGGCACCCTTGCTGCTGGTACTGCCATTGTGCTTGGCAGGTGTGGTTGGGGGCTGGCCCACATGCTGAATGACGGATGGCGTGGTGTCCATGGTGCTCCTGTTGGTCTTGGTGCCATCTGCATTGGCGTTGGGGGCTGGCGATGCGGAGGCCGGCCGGCCTGCGCTCGACACTGACCCGGAAACATTTGTGATCACGGCGTCTGTGCCACCCATGCGAGGACACGAAGAACTCCGCTGCTGCGGTATGGCCCAGTCCAATGTCTTGTTTTTCAGAGACAAGCTTTTGCCATTGTTCTCTTCGTTAGGACTTGGCCCGGGCACCACCCAGGACGAGGGAGCAGTGCTAATGATTTCAGATCTATAGATAGCACAGCCATTTCCTGGAGGAGATAAGGTTTCTTTTGGAATCTCACTTCCGGAGAGCACTAAGCCACTGGCAGCCCTGCTGTGAACCAGGACTGTGGGAGCCATCTTTTTCATGTGGTCGGCTTTGGAAGCATCGACATCCACCACTTTAGAAGACAAGTCTAGTGGCTTATCTGTAACGTCTTTGGTAACCGTCTGCTTTTCCAATAAAGGAGGGGAGCCCCCATCTTTCCGGTCTTGAACCGTTGTCTTCCGCAGGTGCCCAGACACTGGCTGGGCACTCTCGTTCCCTTCTGGAGCCTTGGGATACTTGCTGTTTGAGAGCCTGGCCGTGGGGAACTCACTGCTGACTGTCATGTATGGCTTCGACAAGGTGACGGAGGGAGAGGTGGAGATCCTGGCGTAGGGCTTATGGAACTCAGAGTAGGTATCTGCAGTGGGCTGGGTGGGAAGGTGGACCCGGGGAGAGGGCCGAGGGGAGGGGGGCAACAGGAGAGCTGCGTCCCCGGGCAGGCCACTGGAGACTGCCTTGGCAGAGGGCACCCTTGGCTGTTTACTGTTCTGGATGTGAGGATAGGTGTGGGAATCGACGGGATTCCCAGGGCTGACACCCATCTTCCATGGGAGGCTCTTGTCTGCACAGTGGACGAGAGGTGGGATGGCTGGGGAGGCTGAGGGTGTGGAGAGCCGCATGGGAGAAGCCAAGGATGAGGGGATGTGGGGACTGACGTAGTGAGGGGGTGGCAGGTAGAGAAAGCGCTCCCCGTTGGTGCAGACCGGAGAATACAGCGGCTGGGCCAAGCTGTAAGACTGCTGAGGTAGCAAGGCCTTGTACATGTTCAGTGAATACTTATTTGGCGAATCAAGGAAAGGGTAGATGGCTGGCGTGGCCCCCTCCATGTAAGGATTGACCCAGGGCAGCCGCAGGTAACTAGCACCATTGATGTTGAGCGGGCTCTGTTTGTCACTGGTAGGCCTATCCAAGCCCAGGGTTTCTGCCGTGGCTACAGCACTTTTTTGTATTCCAGGCGGTGTTTTGTATATAGCACTGAAGCCATTTGGGGGCTTTCCAGAGACGGCAGAAGCTTCCACGGTCTCAGATGTATTCGGTTTGAACTGAATGTCTGGATTTCTTTCGGAAGAAAACCCAAGGCCACTGAGAGTGCTTGTCGCAGCCTCCCGACCTTTCTCCGAACCCAGTCCACACAAACTGGAATAGACGATGTTTCCAGGGACCCGGAGCCCTTCCCGGATGAGGCCAGTGCGGTCCATGCTCAGTGCTGCCAGGCCATCAATCCGATGGGCGGTACTGGCGTCCACCTTCGTAGAAAAACAACGAAGTGTTACTTTTGGGACACGAAATGAGGCATAGCACCCATCCTGAAAAGAAGTGGCCACCTAGGTCACATGACTTTCAGCCTTAAAATCCCGAATTCCCAGGCTCCACTGCCACTGCCTGTCTCTTGCCTCAGTTCAACTAGGAACCTGTAAATTACTCATTGATCCTTTTGGATTCAAACCCCTTACATTATTTCAGTCATCTATGAACTCTGGCAAATTCAACTTTTCAGCAAAAATTCTCTGCTGTAGCAGACAACACACCAAGTACAGATGTTCTACACACCACCATCACGGGGTTAAGAACTATCACACTTAACCCTCCAGGGCCTGCTAAGTGGGACGGAGGGACCATTTTTCTTGGATATAGATAGGTAGACATTATTTAACAGAATAAAAAATAGGGAGACAACAGAATAGGAATAGAGAACTTTGGCTATCCAAATCAATAAAGAGACCAAGGGTCAAATTGTGATTTTTGTCTTTTATTTCCCCCAACCCCCCAACCCTTGTCAGTCATGGTGCTTGAACTCAGGGCCAGGGCGCTGTCTCTGAGCTTTTTCACTGAAGGCCAGCAACTCTACCACTTTGAGTCATCGTACCCCTTCCAGTTTTCGGATGGTTAATTGGAGATGAGAGATGAGAGTCTCGAGGATTTTCCTGCCTGGGCTGGCTTTGAACCCCAATCTTTAGATCTCAGCCTCTTGAATAGCTAGGATTACCGGCGTGAGCCACCAATGCCCAACATTGTTTTTTTCTTTGAACTTTTCCTCTACTGTACCCAAAAGTCCCATTTCAGATGCTACTGCAAGGTAAACCCAAATGGGCTATTGGAAGGCAAGAAATGTACCCAGTTAAGAGCATTAATGTGGCACATAGCTTATGGAAGACAAGGCAGCACAACTCTTGCCAGTATCTAAGGGAGGGTGACCCATGTCAAAAGGAACAAACACACTGCCAAGAACAGCCTGGGTGAAGATCTTGTCCTGTACAGAGGCTTTCTCTACTCAGCCTTGAAACATCCTGCCCATGGTATGCAAATTAGTGCATGATTGACTACAGATCGCTGATATTCAGATATCACATCAACAGACATCATTAATCTCTTACCACGTTGTGATTCAAGGGATTCTCTTCCCTCAGTTCCAGTCTGGTTTTTGAAGTGTCACCATCATTTACAGGAATTTTCCTATTTAAAAGGATACATCAACTTCATGAAAACATTCCTCGCTGAATCCATTTTTCACATATTCCCCCAATGGGGTGAATTTCTAACTCCGTTTTTTAAAAAAATGTCCTTGACCTTCCTTGCCATGACCCAAATGACATTTCAACTTGCTCTGGAAAAACAAAGGCAGGCCTTTCAAGAATTATAAGCATGTCCCCAAGTGGGCAAGCCAGAAATTAAGCATGATCACTTCTCCTGCAGGATCTTTTTCTCTAGAATGGCCAAGTGTCGTTCCAGCCAACCCTTATAAGCTATTCTGCAGGGGAGGCATTAAGTAAAATGGCTCAGACTACAGAGGCTGGAAGTCCCAAGTCTATCACTTCGGTGTTAACCATTTAGGGCCAGGCTTTCAAAACTTTCCCCCAAAACAAAGTTAGAGACTGAGTCCTAGGAAAATGGTTTCCATGGTGATAATGAAGTCATATGTGACTGCCTTTATCAAAATGATGGGGGAGAAAGGGAGGTACACACTAGTATCATACAAATGTCAGCTGCTCCAGGCTGAAGAGGAAACTGCACATCTGTGCCAGGCTGTTGCGGCTGCCCTGGGACTTGTTATCAGAGAGCATCGATAAAGAAAGCACTTGGTGCCAACTTCCAAATCCCCAGGATAATGTCGCTGACAAGCAGCAGAGAAAAAGTTTCATCATTACCCTAAAGAGTAGCTTCAATCATCTACTGTTTAGCTGTCTCTACCCTTCTCCAAAATCACTGATGAAAAGCATATCATAGCTGATGGGCAACTAAAACAAGGGGGCTGCACTGGGGGGGGGGGGGGGGGGGGGAGGGGATGGTCTTATGGGACCAGCAGCAGAGGGCAACTCAAAAGCCCAGGCTCCACAGAAGGAGAGGGTGGTCATCTCCTCTGCTTATTACTAAGCAAACTATTTGTTTTAAAAGCACATCGAATGCGGATCCACCTGGGCCCACACTCCTGACATTTAGAGTTAAAGCAGCATATAGACTGGGATTAATTCTCCTTCATAAATATGAAATAATAAATTAAGGACGAAAGTGCACTGAAAGGCCGCTTTAGGGGCTAATCTTTTAAAGGGCGGCAATGCTTCGCTGAGCCAGGTTGCCTGTTAAAACTGTAAATCAAGGGCCGCCAGCTAGGCTATTGGGGAGATCTCTCCCCGAGCCCTTTCAGGCCCCCTCTAGCTGTGAGAAGGCAAGGCAGGGGAGGGTGTGTGGGGGGGAACCTTGGGCATGAGCTCTGCTCGGAGAAGCGTGGGGGAGATGAGCGCTCCCTCCCCAGGCTTGGCCCAAGCAGGCATATTCACCTGTCTTCGCTCGTCCCACACATGCGGACTCTTTCGCTGTTCATCCAGCTGTGAACGTTCCCATACAGGGGGGTTGCTGAAAGCATGTCGTCTTCTTGGATGGCAGCTTTGCTTCAAGCGTCTAGTCTGTTTAAAAAAAGAAAGAAAGGGAAAAAAAAAAAAATCCCCGGAGGTTGAGTAAAGGAGAGCCAAACAGGGAACTGAGAAGGCCTCTTTTGAGGCAATTCATACAGGAGGCAGCCTGCGCTTGATGGTCTACAGATGTCCATGAGCCAAGGACCCACCTGGATCCAGGCTTGCAGGGAGGGGAGCAGTTTAAAACTAGTATGAAGCCCCAGCGTAGGCAGAGCACACATTGTATGCACACCCCCACCCTTCCCAGTCTTTGAAAGTGTTTGGTCATCAGAAAACAATCTTCATTCTCCCTACAAAACGAAGCATTCATTCGCAGAGAGAAGTCTATGGCAATAGGTACAGGGACCAACAGGGACCAAGGCCCCACTGGCCGGCACAAACGGACCCCGTGGTGATGGTTCGAGGGCTTAAACTACAGTTATGTTCCTAGGACTGAATTTCTATGGCTGTTGTGTGTGTAACTCACAAATGGAGGGGGGAAAAGAGTCGGTGGGTTGGTGAGCGGGCCCCACTCCGAGTCCTAGATTAGATTAAGCACCTAACCCGGGTGGTTTTGCCTGGGTGGTTTTGCCTGGGAGCTGCAAAGGGAGGCAGCTGAGTAATTCAATGACGCCTGCTCGCTGGGGACAAGAAATCATTAGTGAGCGCAGAAGTCTTTGCAGCCCAGGCTGATGGGCTCCGAGCTGCTGACACACAGAGAACATGGGCAAAAGCCACCCTTTTTCCACCTCCGGACGGGACAGGGTGGGAGGGGGATGCAGCAGCGGCTGGTGAGGCAGAGGAGCCCAGACCCCCTCCCCCACTTACCTTCTCTGCCCACCGCCCCCACCCACATCACATTCTAGTTTGCTGCATGAGTGAAGGGTCAGGACAAGCTGCATTTTATTAACAGGATTATCACGGCGCGTGATTTATCCTCGTGCAGGATTTTAATTGCTCTTTGGAGGTTGAGCCGTTTCTTTTGACTGCGCTTCAGCCCATATCCTGCTGTTAAATGCTGGGTTAATAAGTAGGGGAGCCTTTAATGCCTGGGACCGATGGCCCTCGGCAATTCCCTGCTCACAAACACACATCTTAGTTTCCCTTGTCCAGGACAGGCCACGGCATTTTTCCACAAGACCTAAACCTGAGTGTGAAATAATTGGTGTGCAGATATCAGGGGAACTTTTCTTTCTCCTCCCGCACACACCCACCCACACAGTTTCCTAAAGCCCAAATGTTCCCTTAAGTCGACACATTTCCTTTGTTAGCAGGAGAAAATATGCAAATGCTTGCTTTTACACTTTAGCACACAAGCAGGAGCAGACTGCCAGGTCGATTGGTGGGGGGGGGGGAGAGGTGGGGGGAGACCCGGTCCGGGGAGTCTACAGTGACTGGAGGTGGGGGTGAGGGTGAGGATGGGGGTAGGGCCGGGAAGGATTGACTCCAAAAGCTAGGCTGTCTTCGTGCATTTCTTTGTCCTAACTAGGTCTTTTGTCCATCAGCAACCCCCACCAGCCCCATCCACAGAATGTCTGTTAATCAGAATCCACACGCACCAACACATCACACATAGTCAGAGCTCAACAATGAAGCTGGAAAGGATGGAAGGGCCTGGAAGAAGAGACAGAAATCTGCAGAGGTGATGGGCACGCTGAACTTCTGAGAAGCTATTTCCCTAGGCAGAGCCTCTTTCTTGTTTAAGGGTCATTTCTACAGCACTTCAAAACAACAACAAAAAACCTGCTGGGGTGTTAGGGAAGGTTAGGAGAGAGGTTCATGGGCTTCTTCCCCTCCCCTCCATTTCCAAATATACTTTTTAAAAAAGTGGGAAAGGCCACACTATCATTGGCTGGGCAGGTCCTAAGACAAATTCCATAGAGTGTCCTCTTCCCAGACTCTTGCTGCTCATTCTCACAACAAAAGGAAGACACTCTGGGTGGCCTAACAGAGAAAGTGGAGTAATCATTCCTTAGTGTGTGTGTGTGTGTGTCCGTGTGTGTGTGTCCTGGACCTCAGGCTGTGGGCAGTGGGACTGACTGTGCCCATGCCATGTCCTCACTGTGCACACAAATGAAAGAAACCCAGCCATTCCCAAGGGAGCAAACGGGGGGGGGGGGGCGTAAGAAAGTCTTATCTTCCTGATGTCCCAGTTCTTAAAAAGCTGCCTCCCTTGAAACCAGTGGCCTCCTCCAGACACCTCTGAGTTGCCACTTGGGAACAAGGACCCCTGAGCACCTGAAGAACACAACTGAATGCTTGACCCTCCTTTTCCCAAAAGGCCAGTGGCTGCTTCTCTGGAAAAGGAGTGGTCTGGCAGTGCCAGGGACCACTGGGCACTTGAAGTGATGTTCTCCACCCCGTTCCCCTTTCAGAGCTTATCCTTCAGAGTTTTCAGTATTAATGCCACGCAGATACATGGCAGTAGCCATCAGAATGAAGTGCTCTCACATGAACAGGATGGGGCAAAGGGTTGAGGCCAGGAGTGCGTTTCAGTGTCATCTGGCTATGTGTGTGGTTTGAGGGGAGGGGGCTGAACAGAAAAGATTGAGGAGAGTGGACATAGCTGGATCCTGCTAAAAAGTGTGTATACGCACACATGCGTGTGCACACGCGCGCGCGCACACACACACACACACACACAATCGTTAGCTGCCCCATGAACTTTTTGTGAACTGTTTAAAAGTGGAGGTCTGTTGAACAAACAGCGGCGCCACTGCCAGCCATAATTTCATTGCAACCAGCTAAGGACTTTTAACTCTTCAGGTGCCTGGCCAGAGATGAGCTGAGTAGAAAGGGCCAGTGAGCCATATAACCCTGCCTGATGGGAGGCCATTCTCCAGGGTGACCAACAAGTGCCTCAAGACACACACATACACACCCCACCCCCCCTGTAATAACACTCTCATCAGAGCAGTTCTGCTTACACCAGCCATTGTTGAAGAACAGGAATTACCATCACCCATACCCAGACTTCCTCTGGGATTTGCAACAAGGGAACACAGGTAAAAAACAGGAGAGGCAAAAGCATAGAGGTGTTCACCCAACCCCCATTTCTAGAAGCTGCCACTGAAATCGCTGGAGTCATTGTGGGATTTTTGGTTTTCATTTTTTTAACATGGAAAGCAAAGTGATTCCAAACACTTTGCTGACTCTTGGCCAGGGGACAGATGCAATCCCAATGACAATCAGAGCACCTCCAGGCACTCCGTGGCTATATATGTGAGAGGCTCATTTGCTTTCATCGTGCCCTACCCCCCCCCACCCCCCATGTAAGCTCTGTTTCCAGAAGTGCCAAGATGTGTGAAGTCACTCATGAAATGCACCTTACAAGAACAAACTTGTTCCCAGGGTGAGTGGCTAGGCTTTTACCTCGGCTCTAGGCTTTAACCCTTTTCTGCAAGCAGTGGAGAGAAGGGGGACAAGGGTAGGGGGTGGGAAGGTGGCAGATGAGGAAGGCACAGAGAAGAGATCAGGCCAGGAAGGGTGCCTGGTTGCTACAGAACAGCCTTGCAATGACAATGGCTGTCTCCTGGAGCCCCGTGTCTGGCAACTTGGCCCACACAGTGTAGGCACACATGGTGTGGATTTCAGCTCTGAGCACAGTGCTTAGGCGAAAGCATAGGAGTACTTGGGTCATCGGTTAGATTTTTAAGCAATCATTTGCTCTAGAGCCAAAGGTTATGGTTAAGTGTTGCTGGGCACTGGGGAGAATGGCCTGCTTGACTTCCAAAAGGGGTCACAGGGACCAAGGTAGGGACTATCCACCCGACCTTGACGTTCTGAGGGCAGAGCACTGCTGCCCTTTGTAAAATGTGAGGGAAGCACTAAGGGTCCAAGCAGCACCTGTCATTCTGCTGACTCTTGCGCTAAGAATACCGTGGTGGATGGAGGAAAAGGACCGGAAAACTTATTCTCTCTTTAAGGCTACGATGTGCCTTTGCAGACACCAGAAAACACGGCAGCCCCAGGCCCGTTACTTGGCCCTTACTTTTGCATCAGATCACTTTAGACACCCGCTGAAGAACAGCTGCAAAGAAGTTTGCCACAGATAGCTCCACCCACTCTGCCACCGGGCCCAGAAGTCAATCATTCTTCCCCTTTTTTCCATCTTTTTAAAGTTCTCTCATCTCCCTGGGCTGTGGTGGCCTCCATCCATCAGGAAATAATGCAGCTAGTGGCCAGCAGAACTTGCACAGGTTTGTAGGGTCATCTGGCTTAGAAAGCCTAGCAGGCACCAAGGAACCCCCCCAGCCAGTGTGCTGGGGTCCTCTCCCGGTCTCACTGGTTTTCTATGTGGAGCACGTGAGAACTGGGTCACCACAGCCATCCAGCACCTTCACCCACAATGTGGCTCTGGGCAGGTGGCTGAACCCCTCCAACTTTGTTCCCCTCTGTAAATATTTGGCACTGTGTTTTCCAGAAGCTTACACTGTACTATGGACTTAAATTTTGCCGGGCAATAGCTGGTAATCGTTACATTTAACCCTGTCGCACTGCATCTGATTCCACTAAGCACCGTCGATCACAAGCCTGGCATGGCTGCAATGCCTCCCCCTTGGGGGAGGAGGAGGTAGGATGCAGGATGCAGGAGGTCAGCCAAAGAAGGTTGGCCTTTAGCGAAGCGTGTGGATTTTACCGAAGCCTAAAGCTCCTGCCAGTCCTTCCTCAGCTTGCGCCAAACCCAGACTGAGTCACGGCAGCTCGTGGTGTCAAGGAAGGGAGGGGTGAAGAAGTTCCTATTTTAGATGTTGGGGGTGGGAAATGAGAAGAAAAAGCTTTCCCAGATGTGCAATGTGGGGCGGGGGGGGGGAGTGTGGGACACCCCCAATCCCCACCTGCTCCCAGGTCCTGGACCAGGGGATGGGGTGGAGAGAGGATTCTGGCCCTATCCCTCCCCTACCCCCTAGAATTTAGATCCAGCATGACCATGCACACCAGGTGCCCAGTCTTGTCACAGGCCAAGCCTCTGCGAGTGTCCCCCTCACACTTCCAAGTGTCGCATAGTAACAGACTGAGGCAGGGAGCAGAAAGAGAGAGGGCAGGAAACTTATGCAGTCCTGACCTTTCCAGCCTGGGAGAACCTTCTTTCCTGCAGCCTCCCAGAGCACCTGGGTCAGGGCAGAGAGCCACCAGTGAGTGGGGAAGTGAACTTGGCCCTCGAAGGCAGCAGGGAGAGAGGGAGAGGGGGAGGGGCGCCCCCTCTCTCAGCCTCGGAGCTCTGTCTGCAACAAAGGGATTTTCTCTCCCACAGTACACACCCGAGCTGTTCACGGCTGGCCCGCCCCCTTCTGCCCCTCCTCCACCCAGGTCCCAGTGCACAATTGCCACAAGCACACACCCACACCTTCCCGATGCAGCCCCGTGGGGCCTTCCAGGAACTCTAAATCTCCTCTATGTACCATGGACCTTCCAAGCCCTGAACCCTTAATTCTACCCTCCTCCTCCCGGGTGTGTGCCTCCAACCCCACTCCACCTTCCATCCCTGCTATTGACTGAATCTCCGACAAAAAGAAAAACTTTGAATGGGTGGTGGGAGAGCCCAGACCTCATGAGAAGTACTGCCAAGCCCATGGGGGAATTAACACTACAGGACCCCCCCCCCCCCATTTCCTGCTGGCGATCAAAGACAGTTGCTCCTCTGGATGCCTCCCTTAGAAAGATGTGAGCTATAAAGGGGTGGGGGACCCCGGATTTAGAAAGGAGAGACACTAGCAGAGATGGACCCAGAGAGGATGCTGCTATACACTGGTTTAGCCTGCCATGCACCCCTTCCTCCTCCCCGTGATAGAAACCAGCCACTGGGGATCAGGTCTGCTGTCCCTTCCAGCTCAGGGACAGACACAGACACTTCCCCCTTTCCCTTCTTTCTCTCAGGATGGCTAGCAACAGCCACATGTTGGCTTTTTTGTTCCTTTCACATTCCTTCAGGTTGTACTACATCAGGAGTAGTCCCTCAATAGCAGGTCACCCGGCATTAGAAACTTAAGTGGAAAAGCTAGAAATCTTCATTCCATCCTCAAAAACTTCTATGTCCCCTCTCTGTTGGCTACAGCGCCAAGCCATCACTCTCCAACCTGGGGACAAATCCGAAACAAATGTTGCACATCAAAGCTCCAAAGGCCATGTCAATGCAATTCTATGACCATCCGTGATTTGTAGGAGTAAATCGCATTTAATGACAACCCCCTCTAACAGAATGAAACACGACATACCGTAAGGCTAATAACAACTATCATTAGTACACATAGGAAGCACAAAGGAACTTTTAATGCGTAAGATGTGTTCAAACACAGGGGTCCTGCGATCTATATGCATGTTCCTGGCTGATTGTGCCAAGCCTAGAAGTCCTGGGCAGACTGAAGGTGGGGGTCAGGGGGAGGAACACCCACTTTCTTCACAAAGAACAGGAATTCCATGTCTGCTACTCAGTATTGGAACTCAAAGTACCCCAAAACAAAGCCATGGCACAACTGAGCTATGGGGGGCAGGGAGGGTGCTGAATTTTTGTAGCTGTTCAGAGCTTAATTACTCCTCCTTGATCCGTGGGACTAGACACGACACCGCCAAGGTTAAAATGCCCCGAACAGTGCGGAGCAGATGTGAGCGAGCTGGCAGACGCGCAAATGAGGCCTGCCTCAGAGCACGATAACAAGTGACTAATACATTGCATATCGTTGAAAGAAAATTATTTTTCTCTAATTTGCATTTGCTTGAGGGGGGGGGAAGCCAACGCAAGTCCCTCTTCACAAGCATGAGTCTAATCCTGGAAATACAGCCCGGCTGCTTTAAGAGAGCTGGAAGGAAGGAAAGACTGCCAGTGTTTTGGCGTTGCAGGCTTGTTTATCTTTCCGCCTTTCCTCCAAGGCGAAACTCGTTTTGCAAGCAACATTCCTACAGAAAAATGGCACACGTCATAAAAAGAGACCAATTTATAGAACTGGCACTGAAGTTCATGTATCACTCCAGAAACATCTCCCAGCTCCCTGAAGGGAACCCAAGTACATGTAGAAGTCCACGTTCAAACTCTTGAGTGTGAACCTGGAAGGGACCGAGAGGGGGGGGGGCCGGGAAGGCCCGGCTAGCTATCTGCAAATATTGGTGTAGGCTGTACATCCAGAGGCCAAAGTCACATCGAAGGGCAGGATGTAGAATTATGTCAGTCCTTAACGATCCTCTAAACCCCAGGGGTGGCTGTGCCTTGGAAGGCTTCAACCTTGGGATTCCTGAGGGAGTGGGGTGACAAGTTTTAAGGCCAGCCTAACCCAGCCCAGAGGCAGACCCAAATTCTTAGCCACTCATGCATTTCCAGGACTAGCCGAATGGGCAATGCTCTCCCTCCCACCTTGGCACCTTCCTGTAGGGTCTGGCAGAGAACTGGTAACTCAGAGTAAGCCTGTGGCTGCGGGCATCTAGCTGGTGCCCAGAGTGGGTGGTGCTAAGGGCAGACCTCAGGATTGCACCTCTTGGTGCTGAAGCTGAAGGCACTCCGGAGAATGGAAGGGGAAGAGGAAGGTTGAGGGGTGTGTGTGTGTGTGTGTGTGTGTGTGTGTGTGTGTGTGTGTGTGTGAGAGAGAGAGAGAGAGAGAGAGAGAGAGATCAAAAGCCAACCTGTACCCCTTCCCTCTGAAATACTCTCCTTCTCTGTGCAGGTCCGGAACCTGCATGTTGCATTTCTACCCATGAAAATCTGTGCCCAGAACACTATGCCTGCTGTCTCTGACTTGTCTGAATAGCAAGGCCATTGCAGAGGGGGAAACAACAGCCTTCAGAGTCTCTGAGATCCCCAGAAAGCCTTCAGTTAATAGCACATTCTTTTCAACAAGATTACTGAGGGCTCAAAGTTATTTTCTCAAATCTTGCAAACTCCATCACCAGCAACCAAGGATCCAGGTCCATGGACCCTGGCCAAACCCCTCCAGCTAGTGACTCTCATGACCCCCTGGGCCTTCTGCCATCTCTGCCTAACAAGTTCCCTCAACCACAACATATGAACCATCCTGCATGGCCTGGGAACTCATCCTCATAAAGGTGTGTACTAGGGCTTGGGGCGGGGGAGGGGGCAGTGGAACAGGCTGGGAATACCACGGAGCTCTCTCAAATCTGAGGAAGAGCTGGCCAGAAAAGTGGCGGCCACCTCTGCAGCTTCTCTCCGGCCTGCATAGTGCGCGCTTTGTGTAAGTGCTGAGGAGGCGCAGCGCTGCTTGCGCGCGCCAACAGCTGTCACATTATTTGCACTCGCTGTAAACAGCCTTCACATTCCCCCCTTACCACATAGTTAAAGCCAGACTAACAATCCACAGTTAGAGATCAAACCAACAACAGCAGCATTGTGTCTGCCTTCGCCTTCGCACCAAGCCCAGCAGCTGGCAGGTTTCTCCGGAACAAGGGACCCCCGCTCCCCCCCCCCCCCACCCCTCCAGGCTCCAGCCAAGGCCGGCCAAGGAAGCATGCGTTTGTCAGTGCTGGTTGTTAAAGCCAAAGAGCACCGCCATTTCGCAGAGATTTCTCTGTGCTTTATCAGCCCTGTCCCAGAGTTTGCATCTTCTGGTAGCCTGGGGATGTGTGATGGGAAAGGAGGTTCGCTTGGACTCCCAGGAAGCCAGACCGACTTGGGGGTGGGGATGGTCTGCCCTGGCAAGGCTGGGGTTGAAACAGGGTAGCCTGTAGCTCTCCAGGCTGTCAGAGGCCAGGCAGGTTTGCACTTTGTACAGCCTCACTGTACAAAGTCTTTTGGAAATTGCCCAACTCACAGAATACTTATTGGTCGCCCCACTGATCAAAATGTCTCCTTTATGATTTTTGGTTAAGTTGAACATTTCCATAATCGTCATTATTAGCGCAAATTACACGCCTAATCGGTCCTTAAATAGATTTTAATTAAATAATCATACAAGGCTCATTTTATGACTTAAGAAAGGCATTACTTTTCGTTATAAACTTTCCACCAGGATATAGAATAACGATAGCAGACAAATACTATTCTTTGAAAATCACCGATAACCCAAGGAGTAGAGTAGCCAGAAATGGACCCCATTTTGCCTTTAGGGATAGGAGCTGAGAGTAAACAAACTGGCAGGGGCACAACTTCCATCCTGGGTTGGGAGGGGGCTCTCCCTCCCAAGTACTCCTTTTGTCTTCTCTGGGGTCAGCTGAAATCACCACCACCACCCTCCTCCACCAGATCTAGAGAAATTTTCCCAGCTAGTGCTTCTAGATGGAGACCCTGCCTTCCCCACCCCCACTCATCTTCCACCCCAGTCTGCAGAGTCACCGTGCAGTGGGGTCTGAGGGCCTCTTAAATGCTGTGTAAAATACTCCTAATAAAATAATAAATACAAATGATGGAGGTTGTTGGGTCCAGAGGTGTTTTGACTGGAAATGCCTTTGCACTTGTCATGTGTTTATGGGAGGGCAGACAACGCCAGGATTTACATCGTTTGGACATTTCTATACTGCATTTATTCTTTCTTAAATGACGTAGGCCTCAAGCTATTTCAAGTTTTCATTTTGTACAGAACTGTGAAATGCTTAGGACTTTCTCCAATTAAACCAAGTTTTAAATCAGACCCAAAGCTGGAACACAAGATTGCCTGACTCCACCCTCAGCTTCTCAGGCTGTAGAAAACAAACAGACTCTCCTCCTAACAATCCTTAGTCCTTGAGCTCCCCACCTGCCCCCCCCCTTCCTGGAGGGCCCCAAGGGCAAAGGTTAAGGCATCTTCAGATTCCAGGCAGAGCTAGTCTACACACTGTGGCAATCATCACAGTTAAGCGTATCCTGTCCATACACTACTTCTAAAATAGTGAGCTAAAATGGGGCAAAACTGCTGGCCTGGTAAAACCCACTGCTCACAAACCAATGTCAGCAAAGGCTGTAAGGCATTCTTTCGAGAGGGAGCAGGGAGGATTCGTGCCTACTGAAGCTCTTTCAGCACAAAGGCTTTTAGGGAAAGAAGGGAAAAGGGGGGGGGAGAGAAGAGGAGAGAAAGGGAGGGTGGGGAGGGCTCCTGTTTCAGAGCAGGCATCCCTTGAGAGTCAAGAACCAAGTGTAGCTTCAATCAAACACTGACTTCCCCTCTGGGAGTCGAGTAGGAAACCTGATCACAGTAGCTTACTACCGGCCTGGATCCATACAGGTCTGGTTTTCTTCTCATGCTAGTAATTTAGAAAAAAAAAATACATATCGATATAAAAGAAGCAATCCCTGGCCGACTTTATTGAAAACCACACTGAGCCCTCATAACATCCGGACTTAATCCCTATCAAACAAACCACATAACCTCTGGCCCCAGCAGTGGGCCACCTTCTCTCACCTCTTCCAACTGGGTCAGGTCTCTCCCCTCCTGGTCCTGTCTCCTCCTCTGAAATAATGACAGGAAGATTTGCTAAAGGGCACCTAGATACCGGTTCTGGAATCAATTCCTAACCATCTAATGATCTTACTTGAGGGATGGGGGGGGACAGAGGGGAGGGCGGAGCCAACCCAAGTCCCTTCATATGGAATCTTTTAAAAGGCAGAATACAAAGAGAAACCCACATAGACGGACCCAGAGGAAAACACCCTGGGAAAGGACCTTTAACCTGCATCCTTGGTCTGGGGATACTGGCCTAGCAGCTGGGTAGGGGGCTCTCAGAGAGTGTCAGGGGCAGCAAGGAATGGTCATGCAACTTGTAGAAAAATGGGCATGACCACTCTTTTTTGTTGTTGTTGTTGGTTGTGGGACTTGAACTCTGGGCCTGGGCACTGTCCCTAAGCTCTTCAGCTCAAGGTGCACGCTCTACCGCTTGAGTCACAGCGCCACTTCCGGTTTTCTGGTGGTTTACTGGAGATAAGACTCTCAGGGACTTTCCTATCCCGGCTGGCTTTGAACCGTGATCCTCAGATCTCAGCCTCCTGAGTAGCTAGGATTACAGGCATGAGCCACCATCGCCCCCACTCTTTCAAAGCAATTAATCCTCCAGGCCTACTATGTGCCAAGTATTGTCTTTGATCCTAAAGGTGGATAATTATTCCCAGTCTTACAAATGAAGTAACTTACCAAGGCTCAGAGGCCATAAATAACTTGCCCCCCAAGGTCACACAGCTAGTTAAAAATGGGCCATGGTCAAACTCAGTCCTGGAGTTTCGGAGAGGAGCCAATTATTGGTCTAATTGTGCCATCTGAAATTCCTGTTTTCACACTGTCTTGTCAAAGAAGTATGGAAAGCTTCTTAGGCCTTATCTACCTGACTATGGGGCAAGAAAACAGCATGTAACACCTGTATGACTAGGTCTATAGTGAACCCCAAGCCAGGTTTCTCCTACACCCATTAAGACAATCTCCGGGAGTTCCAAAAAACTTTTACCATTTTCCCCTCCATACTACAATCTCTATACACTGAAATACTCTGGGTTGAAGCCATGGTCCAAACAAGGCCAAATTTTTCTTTCTGTCAGCCACAGTAGGTGGGCCAGGTCCTCACAGGTCCTGGGAAAAGTGCTGAGTAGAGATAGTAGGACTAGACTTGCCACCCTAGTCTTGCCACACAAAGCAATAAATCAAATCATGTAGACAGAGCAAGAACCCTCTGTAAGGAACTCTTACACTTACCTGTCCTTGGGCTTAACTGAAAACCCCTACAGAAGCTGGACACTGATGCCTCACACATGTAATCCCAGCTACTCAGGCTGCGATCTGAGGGTCAAGGTTCAAAGCTAGCCAGGATAGTAAAGTCTATGAGACTCTTATCTGCAATTAACACCAAAAGGCTGAAGTGATAGAGTGCCAGCCTTGAGAAAAAGCTTAAAAATGAGCACCCAAGAGGAGTCCAAGCCCAAGCACATGCAAGAGAGAGAGAGAGAGAGAGAGAGAGAGAGAGAGAGAGAGAGAGAGAGAGAGAGAGAGAGGCTAAAGAACCAGGGCAAGTGGGATTGGAAGTATAAGCCAAGTGGCCTTCAAGATGCTAGGTAGGCCCCACATGGACGCTCGGATGTCTGCACAAAAAGTGAGGTAAGTTAAGGGTTGGCATCTTTTCCCCAATCTTTCCATACTGGGCCTGAAACGCCCTCCTCACCTCATCTCCAATTTACTAAGCGTGCTCCAGGCTCTGGGATGCTCAGACGCTCTGGAAACTTCCACACCTGACGTTGTCGAACGTTCCATCTTCCACCCAGTGAGGCCTGATCCGCAGCAGAGACATGGGGCGCCAACCAGAGCAGCTCGCTCCACTCGCCCTGCACGGATGCTTTCCCCAGTTCCGCAGCTGAACGGGCGGAACGGGCCCCAGCGGCCCGGGAGCCAGGGCCCGGCTGTCCCTGGCTGCAGGCCAGCCCTCCGCAAGTGGCTTTCTTGTTTCTTTTTTAAACTTTCCAGCCTTGGCGAGCGAGCTGAGTTTCCAAACCCTCCCCCTCCACCCGACTCTTGACAGGGCTTCCCAATCCTTTTCGGGAGCCCACCGGCCTCTTTGCCCTCCTACACCCGTCCCCCCCCCCCCCCCCCCCCCCGCCCCAGACACCTCACCACCCCTTGGGTCTACTTTGGAGCAGCGGGTGGTTTCTCCAAAGGAAGAAGCCATCGCCGTCGCTGTCCAGCCGACCTCAGCTATGGGACCTCGTAGCCCCCGCGATGCCTATTGTGCCTCCCAGCCAGGCCTCGAGTAAGCCCCAGCGTTAACATTCTCTTGGAAGAGCTGGGAAGGGAACAAAAATCACCCTAGGTCAGGAGTAGGGGAAAGAGTAAAGCGGGAAGGACGAAGGACTGTTTTCTCCCCCTCTTTCTACCCTACGGATATAAGTTTTCGGTGGCCCGGGCAGGAAGACTAACATCCCAATAGAACAATAGAAATGGGGGGGGGGGAAGAGTGCCGGAAATGGTGCGGGGAGACCCCCCCCAACCCTATAAAACTCCCCCCCCACAATTACTGGGAAGGACCCCAGTGCTTTCACTGCTATAGTAACTTTTATAACTCTTCCCTGCACACGTGCCCCTCCCCCATATTTTAAATTACCAAAAGCAAAGAGAGCTCCCTAAGTTGTGACCACCGGAAGCAAGCTCCAGAGCCTCTTACCTGCTCTGCCCCAGGCAAACTGACCTGACTCACCCCTCCCTCCCCCAACAGTTCTCCGGGTTTGCACCTAGACAATAAATTTAGTTTAATTTAGCTTCCGGTCTTTAATTTTAGCAGGTCTCCTTTTTGCATGCAAATCAATATGGCAATTACCATCTAAAAGCTCGCCCAGCCCCGGGTCAATGTAAATTGATCATTGTCCGCCTTCCACAAAATAACACCGGGAGTCTGTGGTGCATAATGAGATTATACTGGAAACTGTCTTTTAGATCACAAATTATATTTTATGCTGTCAGGATCTTCCCTGAGCGAACTCTCCTGCTTGTCTAATCATGGAGAGCCCAGACCAGGGGTGCTGGCTGGGGAGACAGAACTCTAATAAATAAATAATCAATCAATCAAACCCTCCTTGAGACTCTCAACTGGGAACACGTGGAGGTGAGCATGTGCCAAGAAAAGACACCTTCTACAGAAAAATCACAGGAGAGGGTCATCACTAAATTCCCACCCTACCCCCCCCCCCAAAAAAAATCAGATATCCAATCCTAGGAGAATGTTGGAGAAAGCACGCAGAGGAAGCCATTCGGCAGAGTTAAGAGATCCATGTCCTTCCTGGGCCAAGTGATCACTAGAATTCAGCTACGGAAGAGGCTACGCACTCTAGCATAGCTCCACTGGCTCCCACCAAGGCCTCGGCAGCACAGCTGGGCTCTGCAAACAAACTGGAATCCTATTGGCCATTAACACTAGCAAAGAGATAGGGGGGGTGGCAGTGTCCTGCTGAGGCCAACCCAACATGGTCAGGGGAGAGGTCCCCCACCAGGCTCCATCCAGAAGGGGCCAGGGGGATTCCAGAGTTAGAGTTCTCCCGCCCCTTAGTGGCCCGGGGGTAGGAGTGTGACCCTGAGGCCTAACAAAGGGCCTTCTGAGCTCCTGATCTGAAGGGGAGAAGTGGGGCGAGACAGCTGAAGTGGATCCAGGCCCTCCTCCTGCCCCCATGCACGAGGCTAGGTCACTAGACCCTTTGCCCTCGAAGGAACCAGCAGGGTAGTGTTGTCAGGAGCCTGCCAGGCGCTCCTGAGGTTGAGGTGGCCTCGCGGTCTCCTCAGCCCACGGCCCTCAGCTCGCCCAGCCCTGCCCCACCCGATCCGTACTCCACCCAAGTGCGGTCTTCCCAATAAAAGCTGGAATTCCCGGCTGGGCTTAGACAAAGAGGGACCGAAGCAAATCGACGCCTCAGGCAAACTAAACCCTAGCCAGAGTTTACGTGCGTGTCTAGGGTCACCCAGGCGCCTGCTAATCCACCCAATACAGGCAGGCCCAGCATGATCTCCTCCAGAAGGAAAAAAAAAAGTTAAAAAAAAGTAAAGCATACCAAAATGAAAGCATGCTTTCCTTCTCTTTATGTCTCCCAAAGGCCGCACTACTTTCCGTTGTCTTTTCCCAGATCACTAAAGCCCTGCCTCACCTAGCTAACAGGACCCAGTGATACATAGCCATTCCTCTTAACCAAGGTAGCAAGCTCCTCTTATGGTTCCCCCCCCCCTCACAATTTAGTAGTTTAAGGTCAAGAACTCCAAATCTCATCAGAACTTTTGCCTGCTTCAGCATACATCCTCATCCTCTTCCAGAGGGCAGAAACTGACCAAAAGCAATTCTAGTTAACAGAGGGCCTTCAATCTTTTGGAGGACTGCTTGGCCCTTTCTGTCTAGCCAAAGACATTTCCTAGCGAATACACGTCTAGGTGGTTGAGTGGCTCACATCCTACCCATCGGGGAGGAAGGCTTGGCCAGGCACAGCATGTATACCTAAGCATAGACATATGCTTATGAGTGCTTTGTGTTTCCAAGTGACCCTCTTCATACCTTGAAAGGGGCTTTTTTTGTTTGTTTGTTTGTTGTCTCTGGAACATACTTAGCAAAATTCTGTCCAACAAAGCGTGGGATTTTTCTCCGAGTATCAATGTACATCTCTGTATTTGCATGCCCATGTTTACATTCCTCTTGGCCAGTTCTTTATCTCTTATGTATCTCTTGTTCCATTAGGACATCGGAGCCCAAGTGTCTCGATTTGTCTCAGCACATGTCATTCAGGGGCACGTCTTAATCTGAGACGTTGGAACACTACACATCTCCCTCCCAATGGCATCACATCTTTGCTTTGCCTATGTGCCTCATTCTCAGGGCAGACCAGTTAGGGTTTGAAGTTCAAATGTAAACAGAAGATCCCTTAAGACCACAAAAAGGTTTGAAGGGATGGGAGGGGAGACTTGGAATGTTAGTAGTAATGAGTTATTTATGTATAGGGGAACCCACCCACCAATTTCAAGCTCTGGAAAGAACTAGACTAACGTCTGCAGAGTTGTATTAAAATTTCAAACCAATTCAATATTAGCCCCATATGTGTATACAAATGATGGATCTCATAACAGTGTCCAGACCAACTCCTAGTTGGAGTCTGTCTCCTTGCACATATCTGATTCTAACTCCCCCACAAGTTCAGGGCTAAGTGTTTATTTATAGACAAGGACTGCTCTGCTTTCTCCAACACATACCTGCACATACTAGCTTGATATTTTAGGCTCAGGTCCTTAGTCTGCAGCAGTCTGGGTCACAAGCTCCATTATGCTCTACCCAGATCTTCCCTTACTTTAAGAAGGGGAAAAAAAAAATCTTCCTGGGAACACTGAGGTCTACACATCTTCACCTCACAGGCTCAGTTGCTTAACTGAATGAGGGTGCCCATTTTGTGTGTTCATAGCTCCCCCACTGAGAAGTATTCGGTCAAGCTAGATAGCCTGAGCAAGAGAGCTTTTTGGTTTGTGTAAGAAATCAAGCCCGATGCGCCAGGATGTGACCACGCGCGCGTGCGTGCACACACACACACATGAGAAAGGAAAACCCTGGGCCTAGATTGCCTACTACTACCTCTACGGATTACTGTGCCTTCAGTCATTTCTACTAGACTCCTGACCTAGCTTTCCCGTCACACTATCTCTACGGCCGCTTAAAGGGTTAAGAGAAACCCCGGGCAGCCTTCCTTCTACCCAGCTCGCTCGCTCCCTCGCTCGCTGGACAAGCTAGCTCGCTCAATCGCTGCTCACGCGAGTCTGCGGCCGACTCCACTGCACTCCCCCACCCCCGTCCTTCAGCCGGGAGGGAGCCTGCATGCCTGTCTAGACCGATCTATCACCCGCACACCAACAACACCCGCGAGAGCGCGGAGACCCGGTCCAGGTCCCCTGGCCCGCACGGTTCACAGCGGACACAGCCCGGGGAGCGTGACGGCGCCTGCGGGGTGGGAGGTGGGAGGGGTTCTACAAGACCTGGCGCCCCGAGCGCCACGCGGGGTCCTTCTGAGCCCCCGTCTTCTGCGCTCTTCACTAGCTCGGCTGCTGGGGCACAGTCACAGCTCTGCTCGCTGGGCAGTCCTATTTTTATCTTGTCTAATCCCAAACTGGGCGGGGAGCACAGGCGTCGTGCTTCGAGAACAAGAGATAGGCGAGGGAGGCGGGGAGGAGCAGCCAGGCGGCGACGCGAGCGGGAGCGAGTTAAAGACACAGAGGAGGCCACCGCGAGCAGGAAGAAAAGAGCGGGCTGCGCGGGCCTGGCGGCGCCGCACTTAACGTGCCGCCCCGCAAAGTTACACTGGCCTCCCCGTGGTCCCTCACTGCCCGCCCCTCCCCATTTCCCAGCGGCGCTCTCCGCAGTTGGGACCGCGGGGCCCCGGCCTGTGTGGGAGGCGGAGGACGGCCCTGCAAAGGGCTGGAGAGAATCGCTAATGAGCTGTGCGGCCCATTGATCCAGAGAACACTTCCTAATTAACTCTCAGTCACCTACTGGTGACAGCGCCTCAAAGGACAGCGCTGGGGCCGGCAGAGCCCTAGCCCCGACCTACCGGCCGAACGCCTGGCGCCTGAAACCCCGTGCGTCCGACACCCCCCCCTTCCACCCCCGCCCCAAGCACCCCAAGGCAATTGGCGTGCGAGGCAGCGTCTATCAGCACGGCGAAGGCCAGCCTCGGATTAAACCTGGACCGCATATTAACGATCGTCTCCCTCCCCCCTCTTCCTCTACGCGGCAAAATCGTGCCCAAAATAAAACACGAGAACCCAAACTGCAAAGCCCAAGACCAGATAACAAACAGGTCGGAGGCGGAGTGGGAGGGGGTAGAGAAGGCAAGCATATTTATCCAAGTGTCCACGTACGGGAGTCTTGGAGGCCAACAATTAAAATACCTTCCACATAAGCAATTCTATTGGCAAAAACCGAATCCAGCACCTCGTAAGATTTCGGCCACCGGTGTCCTTTTCCAGTGCCACAGGACGTGTCAGATGGCTAGAAATACCCGACTGTCTGTGCTCACCACCCACCACCTTCTGGGGTGGGCCATTTCCTCCTCCTTTTTACTCCTTGGCCGTCTTGAGGATTTTTCTCCAAGGGGGCTACCCTTAGAACCAAATATCAACACCCCACTCCTAGCCTCCTCTAGAGAAAGGGTAGGAAACCACACAGCCAAAATCCCGAGCTGTCTTCGTCTAGACGCATCGAAGCTGTACGAATACCAATTTGAAGCGCGCCAGTTTCTTTTTAAGGTTTGTTTTTAAATACACATAACCCTCCTCCTTCCTTCTTCGCTCTTCCATCCCCCCCAACCCCCACTCGGTAGACGCCGGCCGCGCGCGCCCTCGCGCGCGGGCACTCAGAGCCTCTAGCTGGAGATCGCGGACTTTCTGGAAAAGATTCATTAACAGCAAATTAAGCCTCGCCCAGCGTCGGCAGTCTTCGCGATCTGGGTACGTACCCCCAGGAGCGTTGCGGCCTCAGGAAGTCCGTCTGAACCACATGTGCCACGAGTCGTCCAACTCCGTACACGGTGCCCCAAGGCTCCCTTCGTAAACAGCAGGCGCTCGCCGCCGCCCCGAGCCCCCGAGTTAGCGGAGGCTCTGCAGCGCAGCTTCCCTCCCGATCCAAGCGCGGGCCCCGCGGCGCAACGGCGCCTCACACTCGCCGCTTGGGTCTAGGATCGCGCCCCGGTGCGCAAGTTCCTCTTCGCACCGACCCTCCGGGCCGAAAGCCCAGGGGAGTGGGACCAACTTCCTCTGGCCGCAGACTTTCACACGCCCATCAAGGCTTCCCACCAGACTCCCCGCTGCCCCGCAGAGAGCCCAGGTCTCGCCACCACCACCCCCTCCCTTCCCGCTGGCACACCAGCAATCTACCCCCCAGGGGTGGGTTCCGAATTTAAAGCCTACCCCTACACTAGAGTAGTGGAAAGGGGAGGGGGGGGGAGAGTAGCTCACAGCAATCTAAAAAGAACATTTACAAAACAAAGCGTCTGACCTGGCGAGCGGGCGGACCCGCGGAGTCCGAACCTCAGGCTCAGCACGATTTCCTAGTAGTTTTTTTTTTTCAAATCCACGTGATTCGAGCTTTGGGGCGAGCCAAGGGGGGGGGTGGGGGGGGGAAGAACCGGGACTCCCTTTTAGTTGCGCGGCGGCAGCAGGTCGAGCTCGGCTCGGCCCGAGGCGCCCGCCACACACCCTCGCGCACGCACACGCTGTCGTTCCACTTGGAAGAACGACCGGCCCCCGGAGAGGCGAGACGAGGCGGCGGCGGCTGGGCTTTTTTTTTTTTTTTAACAGTTCTTTCCCGAGTCGAAAAAGAAAGCAGACGGGAACCCGCCGCCCTCCCCTTCCTGCTAGCGAGCTAACGCCGAGCCGAGCTTTCCAGCTTCCAGCCCAGTTCTCCCCCCCCCCCACCCCGCGCCTGACTCCCGGCGCTCAGCGGCGATCGCGCTCCCGCGCGCGCACACGCACACACACACACACACACACACACATATACACATACACACACACACACGGCAGCAAACTTCCACTCGACGAACTCCCCGATCTCCTCCCAGCCTCCCCCCCCCCGGGAGGCAGCAGGCCCCCCGCTGCGTCCCTCTCCCCCCCCATGCCCACGCGGGGCCGCTTAGGTTGACTGCATTCCTAATAACTTACAGCTATGAAATAAAAACGAAAGCGAGCAAGGCAGCTAAAGCGCCAGGCAAATCCATTGCGGGGGACGCGAAGAGTCGAAGAAACCCGCGGCGGGCGGGGGGCCACGGGGGAAGGGGGTCGGATTGCAGCCGCCCGCGGCGCGCCAAGCCCGCCTGCGGCCTCCCCGGGAAAAGGTGCTCCCCGGCACTGACCTGAAATTCCCAATCGGAGAGTAAGCTGGGAGCTTCGCGATCCGACGCTTTGAAGTTTCCTTCGAGCAGAGTCGAGGCGGCGAAAAAGAGCGGGGGGCGGCTGGGTAGATCGGGAGAGGTGTGCAGGGTTGGGGTGGGGTGGGGGGGAAATGGCTAAGTTAACGAGCGGAGAAGGAGCCGGACCGGGGAAGCGCGGCGAGCAGCAAAGTTTGCCGTCCCCGGCTGCCCGCAGCCCGCTCCAGGCGCCGTTCTCGCTCGCCTCCCTCGCCGTCTACTGCCAGCCGGCTGCCCTCGGGGTCGGCCCAGTGGAGGGGTGGGCTCAGGGCCGCGTGGGGGTGGGGCGGGGCGGAGCGGAGAGGGATCGGAGCCTCAGGGCAGGTGGCGACAGCTCCACGCGATCTTCTGGGTTCCCGCAGCTGGACTGGGCTCGACCAGGCTCAGCAGCTCCCGCGCCGCCGCTGCCGCCCGCGCTCGGGCAAGAGCCCCAGCGCCATGTTGACGGTTCGCCGCGAGCGCCCGCTCGGGTTGGATGTGTGTGTGAGTGTGAGTGAGTGTGTGTGTGTGTGTGTGTTGGCCAAGTCGTCCCTGCGCGGCGACAGCGCGGCTTGGGCTCTCCGCCCGGCGGCTCGCGGGCTCCCCCTCCGCCGTCCGCCTCGCTCCCGCTCTCGATCGCAGTCTCCCCCGCAGCCGCCGAGCTCCGCCCGCGTTCACCGAGGAGCGCAGATCCGCCTCACCTTGCTGCTGGGAGCCCGGGCTCCGTCTGCCGCCGCACGCCGCGATCCCAGCGCGTCCCCCCTCCCTGGTTCCCTCCTCTTCCTCCTCCCCCTCCCTCCGCCCGCCCTCCCTCCCTCCCTCCCAGCAGCCGTCTCCCCTCCCCCCGCAGGCGCAGCGCTCGGGCGACAGCCGCCCGCCCGCCGCCGCCTCCAGCTCTCGCAAGTTTGAGCTCCCCTAGTCTCCGATCACCCTCCACTGCGGCGCCTCCGCGGTGGGGTTTCGGGAGGGGTGATTCCCCCATGAAAGGTTTGCCCGACTTTCCCTGGCTGTCATCTAGTCCCAGCCGGACGCGTTTTAGCCTCTCCTCTGTCTGAACCCCGGACCACCTGAGTGCCCCCCCCCACTCGTCCCCTGCCGTCTCCTCCCCAGCTCCGGCCTGAGTTAGCTGCACACGCCACGCCGAGCCTGGGCGCACGTCCTGGAGACCGACTTGGGCGGCGGCGGCGAGGGCAGCCAGCAGATCCGGAGCTGAGGGATGGGGGGGGGGGCGGGGGCAGCTTTCCTAGCCGCGCGCCGAGACTCCCCTGGCTACCCAGAAGGCTAGTGGAGGACCGCAATTACCATAAAGCGCCTCGCACTTCGCTCAGCCAAAGCTGTCAAACCCCAGTGGCAGCCGCCACTGCCGCTTTTCGACACCAGCGCTGCGCTCTCTCGGCCTCGCGTCCTCTTCCAGACACAGTCCAGCAGAACCTAGCAGTGTGCGTCTGCACCCACCCCGATCCCAGATCGCCTCTTCACTGAAGAGTTCCTTCCCATTTCGGTGTCCAGAGCTACCTGGAAACACCACCCAGGGAGACAGTGGCCGTTGGCCCCAAGTCTGTGCCCGATTTCCTTGAACATTTCAATTGTGGGAATTGTTTGGAGGCGGGGGGGGAGGGGGTAACTCTTGGTGGCACAAGGGGAAGGTGGGGGGGGCAGTATGGAAGCGAGGATCCGCCTGGTTTTCTCCCAGTTCCCGAGTATTTCATGGTCCGCCTCAGGTGGTTGGAGGGTCTGCCCTAGTCCCTCACCTCGGCCTCGGGAGATTATCTCCCGCGTTTTATTTTCCTTGGCAGGGAGCAACTTTTGGCTTACACCGTCGGCCCATAAATTTCCACTCGGTAACGTCGTGCTGATCGTTGCCCGGCGGCGGCATACAGCCTGCGCCCGCAGCAGTTCAATTCAATTGACATGTATTGAGCTTCTCCAACGCGCACCCGGCGCGGCGCTGGGCGCGGGCGGGGAGGGGGGGAAGGGAGGGTTGAGACGGGGGACGGGCAGGGGCAGGCAGGCGGAAGGGGGGAATCGGAGAAGTGAGATTCCGGCCTCCCAGAGCCCAGATCCTCAAGGGTGAGCTGAGAGCCCTAAAGGGGGCGGCGGGGGGGGGGGGGGGAATCAAGCCTAACCGCACCCAGACTGGGGGCTCAGACACCGTGGCCAAAGGCGATCCCATTGGGCTGCTTGCTGGAGCCTGGTCTTTTTATACTGGGAAGGGGGTTGGGTATCTTCTGCCTAAGGACAAGATGGTTCAGGCTTGATGAGAACATAAATCCGAAATGGAGGTGGCTTGTAAAATCCACACAGAAACTTCTAAAATATCCTGTAGTGTCCCTATGCCAAAAATAATCAAAAGCATCTCAAGTTGATTAATAAGTCAAGGTCAAGGCCAAAGCCAGCTCCAGCTAGCATATATTTGGCCTTCTAAAAATGAGATTCACTACTGACCGTGGGGCGGGTATTAGGTGCAATTTTTTTTCATTGTTTTATGTATAAAAACAGCTCTTCTCAAAGCAGAAGTGAAACATCTCTACCGTTTGAAACCCAAAACTTCGGGCAGAATTAAATCTTCATGCTCCAGAGCTGCTAGTAACAACCCATGCAAGACAGGCAGGCCAGTACCCCCCACCACACACACACCTCCAGCAGTGCCCAGCCATGCTGGGCCTGGAAGCTTCCAGAACCCAGTCTTGCAGGATGGAATGTATGCCTTTTTCTTCCTGGCCTTTCAGGAGGTGAATGTCTCTGAAAGCTAACCTACACATTTTTTTAATCTCCGGTAACAAGCAGAAAGACACCTGGACTATTATGCTGTAAAGCTATTTTTTATAAAGACATTTTAGGGCCAGACATTAAAAATTATTAGACTGAACGCATGCAAGTTACAGACACAGCTGGAGAAAAGGCCGCTGGTTGTGTGTTGTAAGGTTTCTGTTTGAAGCGACTCCTTTATTCAAAAACAAACCTAAAATAAACCGGGAAGGCTGGAGTGGGGCATTTGTGGGGAAACTCGCTGAACGCGGTTCCAGGCTTAGGCCACTGTGTGGTTGGGCGGGAGAGCTGGCTTGGGTGAGCGCGGAGCCGTGCCAGGCTCTTCCGGCTCAGTTAGGCCCCACGGCAGAGGCCCTGGCTCCGTGCCCAGCCACCTTCTCTCCCCTCTTCTCATCTTCCCAACTCTCCTCCCCTCTTCTCATCTTCCCAGCTCTCCTCCCAGACATAAGTTGCTTCTCTCCCACCCTCCCCCCAGAGTCCAAGTCATGTATAGATGACTGTCCAGAACTTTCGGAAAATCCTTGAGCCAAGCATGGAGCCGGCTGACTCTTGGAGTCCTCTGGCCTCCCGGGGCTGCAGACAAAAGGGCCTGTTTGTCTAACTTTAAGTCCTAGCGTTAAAATGAATAGGGGGGGGGGTGTGCTGTAAAGGAGTAGGGGCCGCAGAGAGGGCTGACTGAGGAAGAAATTTGATGCTGGAGACAAACAGGCCAGGAAATTCGCCTTTGACGTCATTTGCAGCACTTACCCCTCCCCCTGGGGGGGGGGGTAGTCTCTTGCCTCCAAGGTACCCTCCTGCAGGCTGGTGGGATTAAAGTGTTTCTCTTCCATCTCCTAGGGATACATTTTTCCAACTCCGTGGGATTTAAAATGTATCTTATTAAGAGAATCCTAAGAGGCATGAGTGCAGAGGAGTTCATGCCTCCTTGGGAATTAAAATGTGGATTTTTCCCTAGGTGTCCTAAAATGTAGAGGAGGGCAGGATTCTCCCTATTGGCCTGATGAATTGGAATTGTTCCGAGGAAAAGAGGTAAAAAGCTGTCAAAGGGCAGCGTCCCATCTTGTGTTCCCGCTCAGGAACTGAGGACACACGGGGTCTGCAACGTATGTGCAGGCGATCTGGCTCTTCCCCCTGTTCCCTCCTCCTCTGCCCTCCCACTAGCCCCTTGGGAGCTGACCTGGGGGTCAGGCAGCTATACTGGGCACTCAGCAAGGGGAGGATTTCAATAAAAGCAGAGGAGGTGGAAAGGGCGAGCCAGCAAGCTAGTGAACACAAGGGAGGCAAGGCTGCTATAGCCAGCTGAAAAATAAAGAAATAGGCACAGAAATGAGAGGTGCTCCGAGATGAAGCAGCACAAGGGGGGAGGGGCGCTGCTCCATCATCTCTGTGAAAGGGTTCTGTGGTTATAACATATGGCTGGACCTCAAGCTCCAGGGCGTTCTGCTGGAGATTCTAACCAGGTTCTGCAACTGAACAAGCCTGCCCTTTGAGGTCAGGTTGACAATAAGACCTGCCAGGGCCTCTTCCATACCTCTAGTCATGCCCAGACCTAGGAGAAAGGCCCTACATCCTGTGGTAAGATTTGGGGGAGGCCCTGGGCTCCGAACATTGTGTTGGGGTGGGTGGGTCTCTTGTAAATATATGGGTGTAGGATGGAAATCCTAAAGCTCTATGGTCTCTAATAGCTCACCTCCTAGGCTGTTTTCTGGCCTATGACATTTGCTATTGTAGTTATTGGAACAAGTAGCACTTGAGTGGTTACAGATAAATGTAGTAAAATACATGGTAACTCGAGGTAGCTTGTTGATGCTATCCATAAAAACACACAAACACCCACACTTACACTCTTTGAGTCACTTTGTGGGGAAATCTCCCAGGCTTACGCATTGGCACTTTTTTGGCCTGGACTCGGGACCTGGGCTCTGTTTCTGAGCTCTCTCTCTCTCTCTCTCTCAAGGCTAGCACTAGATCACTTGAGCTAACCCTCAACTTCCAGGTGGCCTTTTGGTGGTTAATTGGAAATAAGAGTCTCACATACTTTCCTGCCCTGGCTGGTCAAATAGTGATCCTCAGATCTCAGCCTCTGGTGTATCTAGGATTTCAGGCATGAGCCACCAGTGCCCAGCTCCCAATGGCACTGTTTTTAAAATGTACAGTTCACCCTTTCTAGCACAGGACATATATCCCTTTGCCTCTCCAAACGTCAAAAGAAAAAACAATTGGAGGCCTATCTTTGTCCCAAGGATTTTACTCACCAGAGAACACCTAAAGGTTGTTTTCCAGGGCAAAAAGGCTGCTGGACTTAGGGTTCACCAACTTAAAAGAAGGTAGCTCTTCTGCATGGCCTTTGGAGCGCTGGTTCTTGGGTGTTTGTAGGGAGAAGGCCCAAAGAGCAGAACCAACATGGTTCTTAGCAACAATCTCTCAGAATTGACTAGGAACTAAGAGGTTTCAGGCATATCTATGCTGAAGGGCCACAGGGTGGTTGAATGTTGACCGAATGGCAACACCGTATTTACAAGAGGCTTTTGGGAAGCCCGACTCCTGCTTGGCCTGGCCCCAGTTTAAGAGCCCTTGAAGCGGCTGTGCTGACCGGATGCGCCAGCAGATAAACCCAGGACGCCAAGTCCCCGTCTGTACTGCTTACTTAGCAAGGCGCCTCCAGCGCATATTTTACCCAGCTGGGGGGCCGTGAGCAGGAACCGAAGGGTAGGGAGCCCGAAGCAACAACTTGTCGCCCAGAGACCAAGCTGCCTGCGCCCTGCCCCAGCCATTTTGTATCCAGCTTCGCGGCTCCCCCCAACTTCCCGTGGCCTCTGCGGAAATGCACCACACCAAGCCCTTCTCCAAGGGCACCACCCAGGGGGTCAGGAGTGGGGTTCAGAGGTTTCTCCAGTCCCTTGGCCACCGCAAGAAGGCGGTGAGTAGGGCTCAGCGGAAGAAAACAGGGCACGGATCTTTCTAAATAACCACTTCCCAGGCCCCAAGTCGGGAACAGGGGTGAGTGATGCGGGGCGGTTGCCTTGGGAAGGTCGCAGCTAGGAGCGAAGATAGGGTTCGTGCTGAGCTGGGAATTCCAAACGCCTTAATCTGTGGCACATTTTACCCGCCCCCATTTCACTTTGTTATGCCTCTATTCCACCCCATCTCCCCACCCCCCTCACACACACACCCCCATCCCTGCGTCGCCTGCGCGTTAGCAGTCTTACAGTCCCTGGCCGCGAATGCGGGACGCGGGGGAGGGCTGCAGGGTGGTTTGCGTTTCGAGGCCTGACAGAACCTTCTGTGTGCGGCGGAGGGAGGAGGCTAATGCATAATGCACAGCGCCTGGAAGCCCGGCCATTAGCGGCCTGTCGGTGACACAGACAAACGACTGAGAGGGAGGAGATCCAGCTCGCTCTGGAGTTTAAATATACCAGCGTGGAGGGGAAACGCCATGATTTAAAAGTGTGTGTGTTTGCAGACACTCGCATATATTTTAATGATTTCCAGCAGGCTACGCGTCCCAGCCTTGCATCCCCCTCCCCAAAAGGGGAATGTGTGTAGGGGAGGGGGGGAATGAAGGCCTCAATCAGAGACCTACCGCCAGTTTTTGAAAAATGAAGGGGAGAGAGGTTGATAAACACAGTGCTAAGAAACGGAGGCCTGGAGAAGCTGCCCAAATCAAGGCCATTCTGAAAAAGGAAAGGAAAGAAAGAAGGAAAGGAAAAGAAAGCAAGAAAAAAGGAAGGGAGAGAGAGGGGGCGGGGAGAGAGAAAGGGAAGGAGGGAAGGAAGGAAGGAAGGAAGGAAGGAAGGAAGGAAGGAAGGAAGGAAGGAAGGAAGGAAGGGGGGAGACCTGGTCAAGGGCCCAATGGCCCAAACTGGGCCCACTGTGTTGTACTGGAAAGACCTGGGGAAAAGAATAAACCTTCCACCACCACCCCCAGGAACCCACTCCCTCCCCCCCATTCTGACAATCCTGAGACCTCCTTCCTGCCCGTTTAACACACCAGTGTTTTTTAGCAATTAAGGCGAGAAGGGGGTGGGGATAAAGATAAGCCAATTTTTTTTCTGCCATGCAAGTGTGAAAGATAAGATAAGGCTAAGCTGGGGCAAAGCGGCTGCTTACAACCTCCCCTCAGCGATTTTGATCGGTCACTTCTTATCTCGCAAAAATGCTCCTTTCGAAAACTGCATCAAAAAAAAAAGAAAGAAAGAAAAGAAAAAGGCTGAAGGAAAGCATTTTCATTTGGAAGTGACATTTAAAACCCACCTCCCCTCCACCAGCAACCCCCTCCCCATCGGCGAGGCTACCCAGGAAAAGTCGCACCTCTACTGCAGGGTTTCAGGCTTTCTCGTGGGGGGCAGGATTACTTGAGTAATTAGGCTGCATAAAACCACGGATGCGTGATGAGGATTTATTTTGCATCCAACCCAAGATCCAAGTGGCGTTTTCCTTCTTGGTTACTGGTCGGTGCTTGTGTTTCACCATCAAGCTCATGTTGAAACTAAACAGGTAGTTTTATCTGCAAGGGTCATATAACAATGTCAACATGAGGTGGTTGTTAATTCGAAATAATAAGAAACTCGGCTGATTTTTACAGGCCTCTGTAAATGGAGAAAAAGATACTAGATGTCCCAGAACCGGAGAATTCTTAGCTGAACTGGGCTCTCCAAGTGTTTTAGAATTCCTCGCCCCACGCCCCACATAAGGGATTTCTGGATTGTATGTTAAGGAAGGTTTGGTATCAAACCCTAGGCCCACATGGCCGCTTGCAAATTCCCCTAGTCCAACTGCTAGCCCCAGATCACAAACACCCAGGCAGGCTGGGATCCCAGGCCAAGCTCATCAAGCCTGTTTCTCCACCGGCTCAAGCTTTGAGACTCCAACCCCCCCCCCCCCTCAACCTCCATCTAGGGTCGGCACCACCGAGCCAGACACCCCGAGAGTCTTCCTCCTCCGGGCCAGGCTGCCAGACCCAAAGCCCTGGGCCAGCCGCTGCCGGATCGTCCCCGGGGAGCCGAAACCGCCATGTGGGGAAACCCCACCTCTAGCCCTTCCCCGAAAAGCCTGGCCGCGGTAATAGCGCCTAGCGAGCGGGCATCCGCTGACAGCCAGGCCTCGCGTAAGGCCCACACGCGTCCCAACAGTCAACCAGAGTTCCCCTCGGGCGTGCCGTCTGGCATGGCCCCAAGGCTCAGGGTGCGGGGCCACAGAGAGCTGGGGGTGGGGTTGGGGTGGGGGATCGGACTCCGCGGGGCCCGGCTGGGCTCGGTTCCGCGTTCCTGGACCCGCGGGTAAGCTAAGCCGGCGGGGCAGGCCGCTCCCTGGCTGGCGCCGGGGCGCCGAGCTGCGCTTCACGTGCCCGCCATATCAGCGGTGGCGGCGAGGAGGGGGCTGGGAGGCGCGCGGCCGCTCCCGCGGGGGTCTCCGGGCCCCAGCCCCACCCCCACTCAGGGGCTGAGCCGGGACCACCCCGCAGCCACGATCCCAGCACAAATCGAGAGCTGCGTTGCCAGACGCCCAGAGGCTCTTAGGGGCGCCGCTCCGGGCGTTGCACGGCGGCGGCGGCGGCGGCGGCGGCAGCCAGGGGAGGGTGCTCCTCGCGGCCGCCCCGGGAACTTCCCGACCGCCCCGCCGCCGCAGTCACGGGGACCGGAAGCCCTCGCGCCGCCCTGAGCGGCCTCCGCTGGCCCCCAGGGCTGTTCCAGACGAGAGCTGGTCGCGCGTCACCCCTGATCTCTCCTGACTCGAGGAGACTACCCGCGCTCTAGGGTACCCCTACTAAAGCCCAGAGGACCCTACTCCCGGTCCGATGCGAGGTCCCTCTGCTACGGCCATAAACACGTCTCCTCCTTTCTCTCCCAGACCCGCAGCTGGGACGGGAGGGGCGCGGAGCAGCCACTCCGGCCCGGCAGGAACACCTGCTCCTGGGCCCTGCAGCTGGGCGCGTGGTGCTGGGAGAGATCGCCTACTGTTGTGTGTAGAGATCGCGGAAGCGAAAATGGGGCTCCGAAGCTCAGGGCCCCGAGCAGCCGAACCTCGGCCTTCCTCTTCTTTTACCCGCTCTGGCAGGCCAAGCCTAAAGCCAGTTGGCCTACAGGGCGGCCGGGGAGGGGGGGGGGGTCACTCGATCTCACTGAAGGACCACAGTCCCTGGGAACTAGCTTCTTGCCTTAAAATCTAGTTCTCAAGACAGCAAAGCCTGTCTTGGGAGCCTTCCTAGTGTCCACCCCCACTCATCTGCCCCTCGGTCCCACTCTTGCCTCGTGCAGGAAAACGGGAGTAGGTCAAGGCGGCACCAGCACCTCCTCGTTGCCCCATAGGGATCTAGAGTCTGGTAGCGAACTGACTTTGCCACTCCATATGGGTGAGGAAAGATGGACCCTATCCATCTTCCATCTTCTCTGTGCCCCGAGGAGCTCCAGCGGCCGATCTAACCTGCGTGGCTGGCCCTGTCTCACCTCCCCACCCCACCCCACCCCACGCCCAACCCTCCCCAACTCTCCTGGCCCAGGGCCCGGCCAGGGAAGGCGTTGTTTTGCCAGCGGGAGCCGAGCGAGTGCGCAGAGAAAAGCCTCCTTGCTCTAATGAGAGTGCACACAGCGCTGCAGCGAGGAGGATGATTACCCGGCGGGCGGGAGGGGGCGCGGGCCCGGGCCGCGGGCGGCGTGTGCGGCGGCCCCACGGGCCCGGAGTCCCCGCCTGTCTGGCTGCTAATCGCACGCTTTCTGCTGTTACAGAGGCAGGCGGGAGCCGGCGGCCGAGCCCAACGCCGGCGACTCGGCGGGTGACACGGAAACATGGCGCAGCGCCTCTCCCCCGCCCGCCCTCCCCGCGCTCCCTCCCGCCTCCCGCCTCCCGCCTCCCGCCTCGCACTTCCTCCCGCCCGCGCGGCTTTTGCAGTTCTAATGCTGTGCTTTCGGCCTGGCACCATGACGCTAGCAGCCGCTTCTCCGCGGCCCCGCGCGTCTCTTTTCCCCCTTTGTTTTCGGGGGTCTATAGAAAACGTTTGCTTTTGTCCCGAGCTCTCGTTAAACCAAACTTGTGGTGGCAACGGAAGGCAGTGCGGGCGGGGAGGGGCCCGGGGATTTTGGCAGCAGCAGACCAGAGCTTGGTGGAAACTTCTCTCGCTGGGTTCCCCATCACCCCGCCTTCCTAACCCCACCCCCATCCAGCTCAGCTGCCCAGCCGACGCTTCTCCACTCCCCCCTCCCCCCCCCCACACCCCAAGAGGCCCCAGGCGCTCCAGGAAGGTCTGGCCCACAGGGACTGTGGTCGTGAGCGAACAGTCCAGGGTGCGTGTCTGTGAGCCCAGACTTTTTGGCACTTAGTGACCTTGCTCCTTGCAACCTTGACTTGTCTCTGCTTCCTCTTGGTCACTCGGGGTTTTATATCTCAGTCGGTGGAAAAGGAAGAGGGGGGAAGAGAAAGTGTTGAGTGTATGTGGTTTTTGTTTTGGTAATCGCTCACCCCCCACTGCAAAGCCCCCTCCTTTGTGGATCTCGGGTTAGAAGAGGGGAACATGAACTCTACAGGAAAGCAGGCTGGATCGTATTCTACTGGCTCAGCCACACTCAGTTTGTATGCGGAGTTGGAGGACTCTGCACCGTGGGGAACGTGAGGGCCACGTACCTCGATTCAGGAGATGCCAAACCTCCCTCTGATAGGGCGAAAAGATCTGGGTTCCCTACCCTGGCGTACTACCCAGCCCGATGGGCACGCTGTGGCTCTTCGCACCGGAGCTGCTCAGGCGGCAATTTTTTAAGCCTGCAATTAAGCGAGGCGTCGCCGTGTCCTCTGCTAGTGTCGATCCTGTCAGTCGCACATGGCCTTGGTGCTCCGGTCCGAGGCCCCGCGATTAGTCACAGGCTCGCTTCGCTCCTTCCCTAATCCGCCTCTGCAGGCAGCCTGGGGACGCGGCCGACTTGGCGGCGCTGGCAAGGAGCCACAGCACGCGGGGCGGGCCTCCCGGCCAATGCCAGCACCACTGTGCCTGCGCCGGCGCGGGCCCCGAGGTGCTGCCCCCCCCCCCCCCGCCACAGCTCCCTGGCTGAGGGCTGCGGCGCCCCTCGTTCTCCCGCCCCTCTCCCGGGCCAGCTAGATCTATTTGTGTGGTGTCATTTGCATAAAAATAGGACAAGTGTTTCAGTACGTTCGAACGCGGGAGGCGAAATCCTTATTGATGTGTCTGTGTGGAGCCTTCGGTTGTCGGAGTGGTTTGATTTAGGGTGTTTGTGTTGCTTTCTACGAGGAATGAGGAAATCCAGCGCAATGCTTCGGCGCCCCCCTACCCCCAGCATCCCCACCACCACCACCACGCGCGCCTGGGAACGGTGCACGACCTGGGCCCCAACGCGCCGGGTCCTCAAGGAGCAGGTTGAGGGCCAGGCGGCGGCCCATTATGACTCATAAAACTGGGAGGCCTAATCACCAGCTGCCAATCCTTTTACATGTGGCTCTTCCCAATGTTCCCTTCGCCCAGGCCGGGCCTCCCGCGGGTTTGCCCTGGACACTACTTAGAGCTGCCCAGTGGGAGCTAATCAAGTGTCTGCTCCTTCTCCTCGATAGCCTGGTTTCCCTTCTTAGGTGCCCCCCCCCCCCTCTCCCCCCTGCTCACGGCTTTAGCGCTGCTCGCCAGAAACTCCCCAGTTTGGACAAACAGCTGGGAGGGCGCCGGCCTCACGGAGCCAGTAAATCAATCATTAACTCCCTAGCGAGGCCGGGCCAAGAAAGGGGGGCTACGGCCACAGCCGAGTCCGCCGAGTGATCACAATCCCCATACCCCCAAGTTGGGAGATGTCCACCAGCCAACAAACAGGGTGCACAAGGGTACGTGAGGTCCCGCCAGGGCCTCCCAGTCCCTCCAGATGCCTCCGCCCGCGGGGCCTTCCAAACCCGCACCGCGCCTCGCGGGGCAGGTCGGGTTACTACACAGCCCCTGGGCGGGCTTCAACATTAACGAGCCGCCTCGGGCTTCGCGGCCTGCTCTCCCCAGGAGAGCTTGCAGCGCTTGGGCAAGCTTCTCAAATCCGGCTGGGCTCCCCCTGGAGCCCGAACGGGTCCAAACTGATTCCAAACTGATCTTAGCCCCTCTTCATCAGTCTCCCAGAAGCAACCTCCCACTCTGCTTTCGGTGGGGCCGGCACACAAGGGGTTAAAAAGCCCCATTTCTCTCTGGCTCAGCGGCGTGGAGGAAATGCTGATCAAAGTGCCTACGGGGAAGGAAACACACGCACATTGGGGCCGGGTCGAAGGAGGCTGACTGGAGAGGGCTTTGGAGCCTCCCGCCTCGACCCGCTTCCCACACTCCCGGGAACGCAATCGCGCGACCCGCGGAGCTCTGCGCGCCGGGGCCGGGAAGGCGGCGGGGAGGAGGAGGGGCGAGGGGGCGGGAGGCGAGCCCGGGCTGCGCGCCAAGAGGCCCGGAGCCACAGATTAGTCACCGCTCGGCTCGGCGCTCACGGGTGCGCCCGAGAACCGGGAGGGCAGGCGTCGGCCCCGATCAGCCGGGCTCCCGGGGCCCTCGGCGCCGATGCCCCCGCCCCCACTCCCACCTCCTTGCGCGCCTAGCGCGGCTGGATTGACTCTCAGGGACTCTCGCAGCCGAGATCCACTTGTCAGTTCAAGGGCAGGACAGAAACTCTGCAAGCTGAGTCTTGCGAACAGGAAATTTCTCATTGACAAGGTGCTGCCCATCCCCCTCCACGCCGGCTTCAAAACAAAACAAAACCCCAGTGCGAGCGCCTCGCGCGCCCAGCCTAAGCTCCGCCGGGCCTGAGCCCCTCGGTAGCCACGGTGGCCCCCTCCTCCCCGGAACGGAGGGCTCGGTGCCCCAAGTCCAGAGCAGGGCAGCGCCCGCGGCTACAAACACTGCCTTAAGGGACGGGCTCGGTTCTGGCCCCTTGGAGGGCGCCGGGCTGCTACCCATCCATGTCTGGGGAGGATCGGGTGGGGTGTCTCGGAGATCGGGAGAACCCCGCGGCTTTCTGGGGTTGTGAAGACCGTTGGGCGATTTTGTGGAGTTGCCAGTGGCCGCCGGGTCAGCGATTTCCCCGGGGAAGTGGGGGCGGGGAAGCCGCACAGCGCCGCCGATTCGGCGAATCCCGCTGCGGGGACCCGGGAGGGCTGCGAGCTCGGCCTGGCGAAGTTCCTGGGGAAACTCCATGTTTTTAAACTCCAGCAGTGTTACGGAAGGAGGGAAGAGGGGAGCGCGAAGCACGCGGGGGCTGCCTGCGCCCGCCTTTCGATCTCGGGGAGGGGCTCCGCGACCCCTCCCAGCCTCCGGGGGAAGTCTGAGGGGTCGGAAAGGACGGGTCTCCGAGCCCGATCTTTTGTGTATTCCCTCCTCTTTCTCCTGCTCACTCTATGGGAAATTTTTATAAACCCCATTTTATTTATTGAATTCAACCAGGAGAGGAAGGTTGCCTTTTTAGGGACCCTGGTATTCAGGGTAATTTCGTATTTAACACATGTAAATACTTAGTACTCTCAGGTAAGGTCAAATTATTTATCATCTTAATTTATATTTCAATAGACCTACAATTTAGAGGCACGAAATGCCTCCTTATGAGTCATTATGGTCTATTAGAGGAAGTAATGTATAAACATCAGTATTTGGGAGGGAATCACTTATGTTGACATTTAAATGGCTCTTCAATAGTTAAAAAAAAGGCATTTGAGTGTCTTTGATTAAATATACAGTTTACAAGACCATCAGCAATGCCATCAGGAATATAAATTCTTCTTGGGATTTTTATTTCTTTCCAATTTTTATAAAGCCTTCTAGGACATATGTCATTTAAATCCACCATGGGGGGGGGATCTGCAATTTTCAGGCAAAATATCATTCTCCTCTCCCCTAGTTAATATGTTCTCTGGAACCCAGGGAACCCAGCAAACTCCAGCAGCAAGTCCCCTGGAGGTAAGGTTGTTCCGGGCTGTACCTCAATGACAGAAGCAACCACTTTCTAACAATATTGCAGCTGACTGTGACACAGCTTGGTTTCTCTGCTGGAGTGGAATGTTCTGGAAGGCTTGTGTCCAAGCAATCACCCTAGTGTCCCCACAGCAGCCAGCACTGGGCCTCTCACTGTTTTAAGTCATCATTCCACACCTGCTGTAAACAGGCTCTTCTTGGCTGCCTCCAGTCCCAGCCCCAGGGGCTTTCTTGCTATCTATCTATCTATCTATCTATCTATCTATCTATCTATCTATCTATCTATCTATCTATCTTGATATGTATCTATCTAGTGCTGGTACTGAGATTTGAACTCAGGGCCTGGACACTGTCTCTTAGCTTTTAAGGTCAAGGCTGGCACTCTTATTAGTGGAGCCACAGGCTCTACTTCAGCTTTTTGGTGATTAATTGGAGATAAGAGTTTCTTGAGTTTGTCTCCACAAGCTGGCTTTGAACCTCAGTTCTCAGATCTCAGCCTTTTGAGTAGTTAGGATTATAGGCATGAGTCATGGACCGACCCCTAGCCTTTTCACTGTGTGTGTGTGTGTGTGTGTGCTGGTTCTGGGGCTTGAACTCAGCTTCACACTCTCCCTTGACTTCCTGGCCTAAGGCTGGTGTTCTATCTACCACTTGGGTTGTGTGTGTGTGTCCACTTCCTTCTTTTTGTTGTTGTGAATCGGAGATGTGAGTCTCTCAGATTTGTTTAGCCAGGCTGGCTTCAAACCTTGATCCTCAGATCTCAGGTGCCTGAGTACTTATGATTAAAGGCATGAGCCACCAGTGCCAGGCATCTTTCATCCTTATGTCAAACCCACTCTTTTGTGGATATTGGGGCTTGAACTCAGGGTCTCTTGCTCTTGCTCTAGACACACTCTACCACTTGAGCCACACCTCTACTGTCAGTACATTGCTGGTTAATTGAAGATAAGAGTCTCTCAGATTTGTCTGCCTAGGCTAGCTTCGAACTTTGGTTCTCAGATCTCACCCTCCCCTGTAGTTAGGATTTCAGGCATGAGCTACTGGCGCCCAGCTAGAATGAATGTCCATTCTTAACCTATCTTATGTTTCTCTGACAGCTGCACTTGAAAGAGCTGTATACATCCTTGTGGCATTTCTATTCCCTTAGCCTGGGTTCACTTCCAAATATCAGCTAGTTTTGAAGTTATTTTTAAGTTATTGGCTAAATACTGCTTTGTTTACATAATAACATAGGATTAGAAACAATCAAGATGTCCAGCAAAAGCATACAATGGAACTTTTGTAGCTATTTAAAAACAAAAGAAAAGGTCTGCTCAGTGCACTGATATGGAACGACCCCCAGGGTCTATGGTGAAGGCAGAAAAACAGATGCAAGCGCAGTTGTTACAGTTTATGTGAAAACAAGGAGAGAGTTGGGAATGTAACTCTGAAGGTAAAGTACAATTCCTAGCATGCATGGAAGTTTGACCCCCAGTCCTTCAAAAACAAAACCAAATAAAGGGAAATAGAAACACATTTTTTCTTGTAAACATCCCCAGCCTTTCCGGTGAGTACCTCTGCCTGTATATCTTTGTAACAGAACATAATAATGTATCTGTGCTATTCATGATTATATGTAGTTTATCTGTGAAAATTGTTTTGGCCTACAGATTGCTATTACTTTTTTTTCCTTTTTGTTTGTTTGTGTGTGTGTGTGTGTGTGTGTGTGTGTGTGTGTCTCCCTTGGGGTTTGAACTCAGGGACTAGGCTTTGTCCCTGAGCTTCTTTTGCCCAAGACTAGCACTCTACCACTTAAGCCACAGCTCCACTTCTGACCTTTTGGTGGTTTATAAGTCAGGTCATGAGTACATTTCTTTTTGGATAATGGTACTTCCTTCATTCTCTCCCAGTGTTTTCCTTCCCATCTCCACCTACAATTTGTATAGTTCATTTTCAACATAGTGTCAACTGAGTACCACTGCTAAATGAGTTCACCTTTAGTCCCACCATTTCTGTGGCCACCCTCTCACTTGTTCGTTCTAGACACAATGTCTCACCATGTTGTCCAGGCTGGCCTCAAACACCTGTGTTCAAGCCATCCTCCTGCCTTAGCTTCCTGAATGCTGGAAATACACATGCAGACAGCTCTAGCACTTAAGGCACAGCTCCACTTCTGGCCTTTTGGTGGTTAACTGGAGATAAGAGTCTCAAGGACTTTCCTGCGGGGGCTGTCTTTAAACCACAATCCTCAGATCTCTGCCTCCTGAGTAGCTAGAATTACAGGTGTGAGCCACCAGCGCCTAGCTAGAGTCCATCTTCTTAACTAGTCTCCTTAAACCACCCCATCACCGATAGCTTAGCTGATTCTACGTCCAAGTATTCTATCCACTAAGCCCACTTCTTTTCTTCCTCCTACATTGCCGTTAGGTCAGGCTGGGATTTTTTTATTGTCCAGGATTATTATTCCAGTTGGTCCCTGTGCCCTCATTCCCACTCTCCAACAATCTGTCCTCTACATGGCAGCTGGAAAGGTCTTTCAAAATCATGCTACAGAAACAGTAAAAATATAAATCTTTGAGAAATCAAATACCTCCAAAAACATGTTCATCATCAGTGGCTCATGCCTATTATCCTAGCTACTCAGAAGGCTAAAACCTGAAGTATCACAATAGGTTTGAAGTACATGCATGTAGAAAAGTCTGTGAGACTCCATCTCCAAAAATATTCAGCAAAAAAGCCAGCCTGGAGAAGTGGCTCAGAAAGATAGCTGAGCAACAGCATGGGCTGTGGGTTCAAGCCCCAGTACTGATACACACACACACACACACACACACACACACACACACACACACACGGCATGATTATAACTACGGAATCACTTAGGGGGATGGGGGAAGGGAGAGAGGGGAAAAAGAAAGATGGAGGGTGAATAATTTTGAAATATATTGCAACTATGTATGAGGATAGCATAAGGAATCACAATGAAAGCTGTTGATAAGTAGGGGGTGGGGAATGGGAAAGCAATACAGAGGATTATTCTGAACAAAACATAATATATGCACATCTGAAATACTACAGTGAAACCCCTTGGTGCAATTAATACACACTTTAAAAAAAAAAGGAAGAATGACAGGAAAGTAAAACAGGCTCTCTTGGGGGGTGGGTATATTCAGGAGGGCTAACAAAGAGGGTGAATGAGGATGAATATGGTTGAAGTATTTTGTTTTCCTGTATGAAAATTGAACAATGAAGCCTGTTGAAATTGTTTTAATGGTAGGATAAGGGATGAGGTTGATGAGGATATATTGTATACATGTGTGGAAATGTCACAGTGAACCCTCTCTTTACACAACTAATGGATGCTAATGAAAATACAGAAACAAAAAAAAATATGTCACAGATGGATATGGCAGTGTACACCTGTAATCCCAGCACTAAGGAGGCTGAGTTAGTAGGATCAGAAGCTCAAGACGTGCCAGGTGCTAGTGACTCATGCCTATAATTCTGACTACTCAGGGGGCTGAGAACTAAGGCTTGCGTTCAAAGCCAGCTGGGGCAGGAAAGTCCTTGAGATGTTTATTTCCTATTAATCACCCAAACAAGGGAAGTGGAAGTATGGCTCAAGTCGTAGAATGCTAGCCCTGAGTAAAAGAGCTAAGGACAGTGCCTAGGCTCTGAGTTCAAATCTCTGTACTGGCACACACAAGAAAGAAAGAAGAAAAGAAGGAAGGAGTAAAATATAAAGACCAACTTAGGCTATATAGGGAGACCTCATTTCAAATCTCAAAACAAAAAAAGGGGGAAACAATAAAACTTCTTTAAACAGCTGCCTGCCACTGTCTAACTCATCCTCTGAGGGCCAGAGATGCAGGCCTGTTGTCAGCTCTATAAATAGACTCTTTGTTGTTGTTGTTGTTGTTGTTTTGCTTGTTTTCTTTTATTGGTCATAGGGCTTGAACCCAGGGCCTGGTCACTGTCCCTGTGCTTTTTTTGCTCAAGACTAGTGCTCTACCACTTTGAGTCACAGCTCCAGTTTTTAGGTGGTTAATTGTCGATAACTGGCTTTGAACTTCGATTCTCAGATCTCAGCTTCCTGAGTAGCTAAGAGTACAGGTGTGAGCCACTAGCGCTGGGCTCTGGCCAGCATCTGAATAGACTGTGACTTCCTCCCTGGTTAGTCTTGTCCCCCCACACAAGACTGTATGCTCTATGAGGGCAGGGCTTCTCTCGTTGCCACTTATTACTAAGCTTGCACCAATCCAGCAATGAGCATATATAACCTGGTCTTAGAGTGTTGTTCCAGGCTGTATGTCCCAGGACCTCGCATGGTGTTTTGTTTACAGAGATACTAAAAGATCTATTTGAACCAGGTACCAATGACTCACACCTGTAATCCTAGCCATTCAGGAGACTGAGATCTAAGGATCATGGTTCAAAGCCAGCCTAGGCAGGAAAGTCTGTGAGACTCTTATCTCCAATTAACCACAAAAATGCCTGAAGCAGAGTTGTGGCTCAAGTGATAGAGCACTAGCCTTGAGAAAGAAAAGTTCAGGGACAGTGCCCAGGCCCTGAGTTTAAGTCGCAGGACCAGCAGCGGGCAGGGAGGTCAAAACAAAACAAAACAAACAATATATTTGATAAGCAGTAAATTAACGAAGGGTTAATACATTAATAACCTGTGTCATTGGCAGAGAAGAAAGCAGGTCCAAGCCTGCCAGGCAGTGTAGATGGGGTACAGATTGAGGCAGAACAACAAAGGGGAAGCATGAGGCTAGGGGAGCCTATACCCCCTGTGGACACTCATAGGAGCTGGGGAAGAATGGTTCCAGGTCTGTTTCCCAATTCCAGTGAACCTCCTAACAGCAGCCAGACCCCACACTGCATCTCCTAGCAAAGCCAGTCTGTGTTAACGATGAATAATTTCTACCGGATAAAAATAGCTACTCTTTATTGAGGACCTTCGCTCTTGTCAGTTACTTTATTAGGTACATTTCCAAGTTATCTCACACCCCAAAATAACTCTATAGGTTACACATATTACTATTTGCATTTTATGGTTAAGCTACCTAAGGCTTGTAGAATTGCTCCCCTCAAATGCTAGGCACCAATGGATCATGTGTGTAACCCTAGCTACTCAGGAGGCTGAGATGTGAGAATCATAGTTAAGAGCCAGTCCTGGTAGGAAAGTCCAGTCCAACTTTTATCTCCAACTAACCAGCAAAAAGCCAGAAGTGGACCTGTGGTTCAAGACTGGCACCAAAAAAAGAAAAAAGAAAAGAAAGAAAGAAGGAGAAAGAAAGGAAGAAAGAGAGAGAGAAAGAAAGAAAGAAAGAAAGAAAATTGCTACCCCTCCCCATACTATAACATGTAGCTACACACTCCAAACTCCATGCTTTGCCAGAGTATCTGACTCTCATGCACTTGCCCTGGTACCCCCAAACTTTAAGGTTTTTCTGGGACCAGATCCTTCATAGCTTCTCCAATCACGTTCCCCTGGGGTCATCCTGGCCACTTTCCAACTGCAATAAATATCATAAAAGGATTTTCTTTCTTTGTGGGATCGGCAGGTCTCGGCTGATGGGCTGTGTTCACCATGGGAACATAAGAATTTATCATCTGCATGAAGAGATGCCTTCCTCCTAGGTAAGCCTTGAAAAAGTCTGGGGCCAGGAGGTTCAAGGCAAAGAGTTCCTTCCTGAACAAGCAGATTCTGTAGCTGTGCCTCTAGTTTTGTGCCTCTAGCAGTACTTACTTGTGGTCAGTGCTTGCTTTGGTGAGATTATACATCACTTGGGCAACATTCCCACCCCTGTGGGTTTTTTGTTTTGGTTTTCGGGGCGGGGGGGGGGGGGCTGGTACTGGGGCTTGACCTCAGAGGCCCCACCCTGTCACTTGCATGTCTGCTTAAGGCTTATGCTCTACCACTTGAACCACACTTTCACTTCTGGCTTTTTACTGGTTAACTAGGGAGAAGAAACTCAGATTTGTCTGCTTAGGTTGGCTTTGACCTGAGATTCTCAAATCTCAACCTCCAGAGTGTACACCTACAGGTGTGAGCCCCTGGGACCTGGCTCCCACAGCCAGGGATGAAGGCATGGTTCAGGCAGTAGAGCACCAGTAGAGCAAGAAAGCCCAGTAATCATGAGGCCTTAGGCCTTGAGTTCAAGCCATGGTACCAGCACCTCCCCCCCAAAAAAAATCATGGAAGGGAAAGTGAGCATACAGAAGATGCCAGGGCACTCTCTTTCCTGCTCCCCATGAAACTCTTCTGATTTGGGGTGAAGAGGGCCATTAGCTTTCTTTAGCTCTTAGAAGAACTCAGAGCCTGAGTCCTGTCCTTGAGCTCCTTTTTATCCAAGTCTAGCACTCTCTCACTTTGAGCCACAGCTCCACTCTACCTTTATGGTAGTTTATTGAAGATAAAAAGTCTTGCAGACTTTCCTACCCGAGTTAGCTTCAAACCACAATCAAAGATCTCAGCCTTCCTGAGTGGCTAGGATTATAGGCGTGAGCCAATGGCATCTGGCTTTATTGGATTGTTTTTTGGTTGGGGGGGTCTTTTTTTGGGGGGGGTCCAGTCGTGGGGCCTGAACTCTGGGCCTGGGCGCTGTCCCTCAGCTCTTCAGCTCAAGGCTAGTGCTCTACCACTTGAACCACAGCGCCACTTCCTTCTTTTTTTGAGTCAGAGGCTTCCTATGAAGCCCAGGCTAGCCTCAAATCTGCCTTCTTCAGTCTCCCAAGTGCTGGAATCACAGACATGAGCCTTCATATATGGCTTTCTAAACAGTTTATATACATGGAGAATCTCCTTTCCTATATAAAAGGACTGTACTGCAGGTATTTAAGTAGGATTATCTCCATTTCACAGATGTGGAAACAGAGGCAACCAGGACAATTCACGTGCCCTGGACAGTCATCCCCTGATTCCCAACCACCATGGTGGGGCACTTGGCAACCAAATGTCTCACATCCTAGGCACCTGTGGTCAGCTTCATTATTCTGCCAATTCCCCTGGCTCAGTCATAATTGGATGTTTTATTCGGATCTGAAGGCAAATAGCCGTGCTGCATCCTGGCATGCAAATGATGTCCCAGGAGGCCATCATTGTCCTGCAGCAAATTTATCCTGCTGATCCCTCTGAGGATCCCCCCCTCCCCTCTCCCCCCCCCCAATAGCTTTGTAAGACAGAGCTGATCAAGGGCGGTAGAAAACCGGGATGATCCACAGAAAGTAAGCCCTGCCCTGCTCTATGACAAAGCACACTGGCAGCAAGTGGATACCCTCGTGGGTTCAATGCCAGTGGGCTGCTGCACCGGGACCTTTCTAGCCTGCTTGTTGGCACAGGGAACAGGGAGGAGAGAAGATCAATCTCCAAGATAATTTAGGTTCTGTCTTCCTCGAACCAGCCATTGTCCTCTGCTCTAAGTCTGCCGACGATGATTAATGCCTCTCCTCTCCTCTCGGCTTCTTCCTTGCTGGGGGTTTATTTTCCAGCCATTGCCAGAGTTTCTTGTCAGAAGAGAGTAACTACAGAGCACACAGCACTGGTGTGCCTCTCACAGCATCGCAGGTGGCACCTGACACCAGGCCACTCTTGGAATAGGTGCTGTTAGTTGAGAGTTTAAGGGGAACCCACCTCCTCCACGAATGGAGGGCTAATCCTTTAATTAGTCTCAAAATACTAAAAATAAAGATTGCAGGGAAGGCAATTAATAGGATCATAGGTCTATTCCTCACTTGTAATTATATAGTATTATGATTATTTTTTCCTCCCTACTTCGTTCCAATAATGATTTAAGGCTGTTTCCAAAGATTTACAAACCCCAGCAAAGATAAATATATAAGTGGGACATGAATTACAACGTTACGCCTGCTCTCAACATCTTCGCCCCATGCTACATAACATAGCCGAATTCATAACGCCTTTTAGAAATGAGGTAATTCAGCTCTTTTAGTGGCAGCACTAGCCTCTTTGTAAAATAAGAGGTTGGAACACAGTAATGGGAAAAATCATGGAGGGGACAAGAGATTTTTTTTTTTTTTTTGGCTTGAACTCAGGGTCTGGGAGCTATCCCTGAGCTTCTTTGTGCTCAAGGCTAGCATTCTACCACTCACTTGAGTCACAGCACCACTTCCAGTTTTTTCTGAGTAGTTTGTTGAAAGTCTCGATCACTTTCCTGCCAGGGCTGGCTTCGAACTACAATCCTCAGATCTCTGCCTCCCCAGTAGCTAGGATTATAGGTGTGAGCCACTGGCACCAGGCAAGATTTGGTTTCTTATGCTAGCTCCCTCCATTGTATGATCTTGGACAAGTCACTTGGTAACTCTGTACTGCTATAACAAAATACCAGAGACTGGGTATTTTATAATGTTAAACAGGTTTATTTGGCTCATAACTGTGGTGGTGGCTAGTAGGCCCAAGCAGCATATGCTAGCATCTTGGTCAGAGCCCTTTAGCTGTATCACAACATGACAGAGATGCAAAAAGGGAACCAGCCATATTCAGAGGGGGCCAAGATAATTCAGTAGTGGCTTTATAGTAACCTAATCTTGGAAGAACTAAGCCACTCTGGTACAGGTGAGACCTACATGAATCCCTTCATAAGAGCAGATACTACACAATCACTTCTCATGAGGCTCTGCCTCTTTGGCGGTGGGAGCTAGCACTGAGATCGAGCTCAGGGCCTCACTTGAGCCACTTTCCATGTTCCGAGGCTCTACCTCTTTTTATTGGGGGGGGGGGAGACCTGGTGCTTGAACTCAGGGCCTGGGCACTATCCCTGAGCTTTTTTTGCTCAAAGCTTGTACTCTGCCACTTGAGCCACAGCTCTACTTCCAGCTTTTCTTTTGGTGGTTAATTGAAGATTAGAGTTTGAATCATGAGCCTCAGATCTCAGCCTCCTGAGTAGCTAGGATTACAGGCGGAAGTCTGAAGCTCCCAGGCTCCTGGACTCTACCTCTTAAAGTTCCATCATAACACTGCCACACTTAGGGCCAAGCTTCCAACATATGAATGCTTGGGGAGGAGGGGAGGGACATCATATCCAGACCATCGCACTGTACCTTCTCTGTACTCAGCATTGTGAAATTCTCAAAGGTCCCTGCCAATCCCTCAGGCTGGTAGGAACTTGGAAAATGGCTTTTAGGATGTCTCACTCTGTGTGTGTGTGCGTGCGTGCGTGCGTGTGTGTGTGTGTGTGTGTGTGTGTGTGTGCGCGCGTGTGTGCGTGTGTGTGTGTGTGTGTGTGTGTGTCTGTCTGTCTGTCTGTCTTTCTGTCTGTCTGTCTGACTTGGTCTCTATCTCTGTCTCTCTGTTTTTCTTTCTCTCTCCTCCCTTCCTCCCTCCCTTCCCCCTCCCATCCTCCCTTATTCCCCTCTCTGTTTCACACAGAAATCTTTCTGGATGATAACAAAACTTGAATTGCCTCTTCTCACAAGGCAATGATTCCCCCATCCAATCTAGCCATTCTGGAGAGTGGCTTGGGTAGCAAGGAGGAAGTCCCTAGAAGTGGCAGTAAGTCTCACCCTTCAGACCACTCCCTCCCTCCTCATATACACTACTTTCTTTTCTCTGGCCTATTCAGACACTTAATAACCTAGTGGACTAAAGTCCATCTTTTCTCCCCTTCGCTACTCTAAACTACATGCTCCATTTTCTTTTCTTTTTTTAAATTTCTTGCTGTACCTAGCATAATGTTTAGCATATTACTTACTTAAAACATGTAATTAAGCCAAGTATGGTACCAAATACCTATAATCCCAGAACTTAGGAGGCAGAGGCAGGAGGATGGATAGCTCACACACACATATATATACACACTCTGCCTCAAAAAAGAGCCCAGGCTAGTAGCTCATGCTTGTAATCCTAGCTACTCAAGAGGCTGAGATCTGAGGATCCCAGTTCATAGCCAACCCAGGCAAGAAAATCCATGACTCTCTTATCTCCAATTAACCACCAGAAAACCAGAAGTGGAGCTGTGGCTTAAAGTGGTAAATTGCTGAACAGAAAAGCTCAGGACAGAACCCAGACCCTGAGTTCAATCCCCACAACTGACCAAAAAAAAAGAATCAGGGACAGTGACCAGGCCCTAAGTTCAAGGTCCAGGAACAGTACAAATAACAACTACAGGCCACTGGTGGCTCACGCCTGTAATCCTAGCTACTCAGGAGGCTGAGATCTGAGGATCACGTTCAAAGCCAGCCAGAGCAGGAAAGTCCATGAGACTCTTATCTCCAACAAACCACTAGAAAACAGGAAAGTGGTGCTGTGGCTCAAGTGGTAGAGCGCTCACCTTGAGCTGAAGAACTGAGGAATAGCGTCCAAGCCCAGAGTTCAAGCCCCACAACCGACAAAAAAAACAAACCCCAAACCAACAACAACATAAAGAAGACAACCTTGTGTTAATAAAGTCTTGTTCTCTCCTTCTTTCTCTATCCCATGTCCTTTCGTTCTTAGTACTAGCAACAGAATCCAAGGCCTAACAAGTACTAAGTACCCTGAATTATCCTCCTAAATTTCATGTGTGTGTGTGTGTGTGTGTGTGTGTGTGTGTGTGTGTGCTCATCCTAGGGTTTGACCTCAGGGCCTGGGTGATGTCCCTGAGCCTCTTTGAGCCACAGTGCCACTTTTTTTGAGTAGTTTATTGGAGATCAGAGTCTCATAGGGACTTTTCTGCCCCAGCTGGCTTCAAGCTGTGATCCTCAGACCTCAGCCTCCTGAGTAGCTAAGATTACAGAGGCATGAGTCACCAGCAACAAGTTCCTCCTAAATTTCTATCAGTGGCCAAGACACTGGCCTGACATGATGGGGAACAGGCCCCTCCCTTCTCTGCAAGAGCTTAGGCCCCTTCCAGAAGCTGCTGTTTCACCCCACTCCCACCCATCTGGCACTAGTCAGGACTCCTTGGCCTCACCAACCCACTGCACCCCATCCAACCTATTGCCAGCTGCCCTTTTCTTTTCTCAGCGCCAGCACAGCCTCCTGTCCAGGCCATGGAAGTGACCCCTCACTGGGCCCCCACAACCAACCAAGGTAACAGGTAAACAACCTGAGATGCTGAGAGTATTTCTACCATGGGAAGAAAGGAGGGAGCAAGTAAAGAGTATCAGGAAGCCACATTGTGGGGGGAATTTGGCGGGATCCAGAGGTGGTCAGGGGAGGGACCTCCTTGGGCAGTGAGATGTAATCAAATGCTTCAAGGAGGTCAACTGATCAGATTTGGAGGGAAGAGTAGTTACAGGCTAAAAGTACATTCCGTGCAAAGGCCCGATGGCAGAAGAGTGCCTGCTGTTTGTTAGGAACTATCTGGATTATCAAGATAATGGGAGGCTAGTCAGGGCCAAAGGGGGACAAGTCTTGCAGGCAGAGCAATGGAGCTGCAGGGCCTTCACAGTGGAGATAAAGATGAAAGCCCTCAGCCAGCCTACCAGGCTCCTCTAGGTTGCATTAGAGACCTTCCCCCTGGAATTCTCTTTATAATCTCATTCCATATCAAGATCTTTCCAGAAGCCCATATTCACTTTCCCGCCTTACCCTTTGCCTAGTCATTCAGAGTTCTGTTCAGACATCTTCTCAGAGTGCCATCTCAACCCCAAATTAGTTTCAGTCCCACCCCACTCCTAACAGCCCACCTCCCTTCAGCACAGCAAAGATCCCTGTCTTCTGCCAGTTGGGGCCCACACAAAGCAAATAAAAAGGCAACTTCGGATGATCACAGGCCCTACAAAGATGACCCAGAACTGGGCACTGGTGGCTTATGCCTGTAACCCAAGCTATTCAATAAGCTGACAGCTGAGGATCAAAGTTTAAAGCCAGCCTGGGCAGGAAAGTCCATGAGACTCTTATCTCCAATGAACCACGAAAAACCCAGAAGTGGAAATGTGGCTCAAGTGGTAGAGCACTAACCTTGAGCAAAAGAAGCTTTGGGACAGTGCCCAGACCCTGAGTTCAAGCCAGGGACCAGCACACAAAAAGGAAAGGAACAAAGAAAGAAAGAAAGAGAGAGAGAGAGAGAAAGAAAGAGAAGAGAAGAGAGAAAGGGGGAGAGAGGGAGGGAGGGAAAGGGAAGGAAGGAAGGAAGGAAAAGAGAGAGAGAGAGAGAGAGAGAGAGAGAGAGGACCCAAGGTAAGTAGTGTGGCCTAGGGAAAGGGTAGCTCCCAGAAAGCACGTAGGCCTTGAAGGAAGGCTAGCCTTCCACTCTGAAGAAGCTAAGATGGCTCCTAAGGCTGGAGTAAAGGTTCTCTGTGTGGCTACACCCATCCCTTGGGCTTGCTCACAGTGGATGCTGGTTATATTAGTTGAAAATCTCTCTCTGTCTTTCTCTCTCTCTCTCTCTCTCTCTCTCTCTCTCTCACACACACACACACACACACACACAAACACACACAGCCTCTCAGAAGCTTCTCTGTCTTCTCTCCATCTTTGCCTCACAGAAGCTAACCAATCACCCTATTCTTTTTGCTACATCCCTAAGCCCTGAGGGCTTAGATCTTCTGTTTGGTCTATCTTTCAGTTTGCTTTCTCTCCTTCCTCCCCTCCCCCCTACACTCCCTTTGCTACAGGAGCTTAGAATTCTGGACCTCACCCTTGCTAAGCAGATACTCTACCTTGTGAACCACACCCGTAGTCTTTTGTTTTTAGTGTTTCTCGATAGGGTCCCCCTCTAGCTTGTGCCTCATAAGTAGCTGTGATTACAGTCAAGTACCACTGCTCTTCTTCCACTCTCTGCCTGAACTTTCAGCCTCTTCTTTTCTACCCTCACACCTCAGCCTCTTTCCTTGACATCCTTGGACTGTCTACTTGTGGCTGGACAGCCTCTGGAAATGGGGTGAAGACAGTGGTTCTGGGCATTCATCCATTTCCCCCCCCAGCAGTGCCAGCATCCTGAAGTGTGAGAGAGGCCACTGATGTGCTAACTAACCCAAACTCCCTTCCCAGAGGAAGAAACAGGACTAGAGGTTGGAGGGCGTTTCTGAGGCCTGCCTGGTTCCTAGTCAGGCTGCCAGCTCCTAAACCATAGAATCTACCTAGCTAGCTTCCACAAGCTTTGACAGGATCTCCTGGTATTTGCTGTCCTACTGTTTCTGGTCTTTTCTTTTTTCTTGTCCTTGCTTTTATCTGTAAACTGACACAAGTATCTTGTGATAAGTAGATGTCTGTCCTAAGATTATGTTTTTCTTGAGGAATAATTGGGTAGATGTTTTGTTGTGGCAGTAGTTTTTGTTTTTGTGCTGGAACTAGGGCTTGAACTAGCTCTCTTGGCTTTTTTCCTCAAGGCTGACACTCTACCACTTGAGCCACACGTCCACTTTCAACTTTTTGCTGGTTAATTGGAAATGAGAGTCTGTTGGATTTTTGTCTTTCCATGGCTGGCTTTGAATGGTAATCCTCAAATTTCAGCCTCCTGAGCTCCTGAGTAGCTAGGATTTCAGGTATAAGCCACCAGTGCCAGACAAAGGTGGCGTGTGTGTGTGTGTGTGTGTGTGTGTGTGTGTGTGTGTGTGTGTGTGTGCGCGTGCGCGCGCGCCCCCGTGTATAAATGTGTGAGCACGCCCTTGATCTCAGGTCTTAAACTCAGATCCTATCCAGAGCTTTTGTGCTCAAGGCTAGCTCTCTACCACTTGAGCCATAGCTCCACTTCTGGCTTTTCTTTTTCTTTTTTGGTAGTTAACTGGAGATTAGAGTCTCATAGACTTTCCAGCCTGGGCTGGCTTTGAACTGTGATCTTCAGATCTCAGCCTCCTGGGTAGCTAAGATTAATTATAGTGTGAGCCATAAATGTCTGGCTAAGGATGCTTGCTTATTTATTTATTTAGTCAATTGTGGGGCTTGAACTTGGTGCCTGGGTGCTGTCCCTGAGCTTTTGTATTCAAGGCTAGCACTCTACTATTTTGGGCGACAATGCTACTTCTGGCTTTCTGGTGGTTAATAGGAGGTAAGATCTCATGGACGGGGCTGGGAAGGTGGCTCAGTGGTAGAGCGCTTGCCTTGCATGCCTGAGGCCCTGGGTTCGATTCCTCAGCACCACATAAGCAAAAAGAAAAAAGCTGGAAGTGGCACTGTGGCTCAAGTGGTAGAGTGCTATCCTTGAGCTGAAGAGCTGAGGGACAGCGCCCAGGCCCAGAGTTCAGGCCCCACGACCGGACCCAAAAAAAAAAAAAAAAGATCTCATGGACTTTCCTGCCGTGGCTGGCTTCGAACTACCATCCTCAGATCTCAGCCTCCTGAATAGCTAAGATTACAGACGTGAGCCACAAGCACCCAGCTAAAAGATGGCTATTTTTACATGTCACTCTATTCTTCACATGTCTATCCACTTTCAGTGGAGGGATTCGAGTCAGCAGCTCCCCACAAGTTCAAAGAAGTCCCCCAAAAGCCACCACATAGAGGACCTTAACTGGCTTGTGGTCAGGCCTATGGCTGGATGCTTTTAGCCTTGGGTCATCATTTTCCAGAATTTAAGCACCCTTCACTAGGACTAGGGCAGGGACACTCATCAGAGTACAGAATGACCTGGTAGGGGCTTGTTTAAAAGGCTCCCCACCACTGCCCAGGCCCTGGCTGGCTGGCCCAACCATGTGGAAAACATGTTCTGCTTTTACCCAGCTACAGAGCTTCATGGTGGGAGCTGTGCGCCCCAGCACAGCAGCTATCATGTCTGACCTCATTCCTGGGGCCTGAGGCAACTCTTAGGGCCCTGTGGTGTCTTGGACTCTTAGTAATCTTCCTTTAAAGATATTCACTGCAGGAGGGGTGTGGAGATTAGTAAGGGCTTGTCCTTAAATCCCTGAGTGAACTCCCCTTCTGCATGAAACTGCGTCACCCATTGTCAGGGGGATTTCATGTGTGTCTGCCACCAAGCTGCCTGCACGGTATCAGAGGTGGACCCTCCAAACACAGTGGAAGGAGAGGAAAAGGGAAGGAGAGATGGGGATAAAGATGGTAGTCAGTTAAGCATTTTTTTTTTAATGTATGGGTGCCAGTCCTGGGGCTTGAACTCAGGGCCTGGGCACTTGTCCCTGAGCTGCTAGCTCAAGGCTAGCACTCCACACTTGAGCCACAGCACCACTTCCAGCTTTTTCTGTATCTGTGGTACTGAGGAATCAAACCCAGGGCTTTATGCATGCTAGGCAAGCACTCTACCACTAAGCCATGTTCCCACTCCCTGTTCTACCATTTTGAGCCACAGCTCTACTTCCAGCTCTTTGCTATTGGAGATAAAAGTCTAAATGGACTTTTCTACCTGGGCTGGCTTCCAACAGTGATTCTCAGATCTCAGCCACCTGAGCAGCTAGGATTGCAGCCAGGAGCCCCTAGCACCTGGCTTGCTTTGTGTGTGTGTGTGTGTGTGTGTGTGTGTGTGTGTGTGTGTGTGTGTGTGTGTGTGTGTGTGTGACATTTTGGGGCTTGAACTCAGGACCTGGGCACTGTCCCTGAGATTTTGTGTTCAAAGCACAGCTCCCCTTCTGGCTTTTTGGTGGTTAATCGGAGATAAGAGTGTCTTGAGCTTTCCTGTTCTGGCTGGCTTCTAACTAGGATACTCAGATCTGAGCCTCCAGAGTAGCTAGGATTATAGGTGTGAGCTACTGGTGCCCTGTCAGCTAAGGATGTTTTAAGATGATGGGTTTTTGCACTAACCTAAGAGGGTTCAGAGAAAGAGATGAAGTGGGGCTGCCCATGGGCAGCTGGCTCTGTCAGCTTGGCTCTTATGGAGCTACCCACACTACTGCCCTTTACCTCGCCCTAGGGACAGCAGAACTGAGGAACCGTGCAGCATGTATCTACTTTTGAATCCCTGACATTGCTTTTTTTCTTTTTTCTTGTTTTCTTCTCTACCTTCTCAGTTCTCTTGGGGGTGCAGGGTCTATAACTGGGTTCTCCCTCAATTTATCAGCTGTGGAAGAGCTATGGCACAGCGTGGGAGGAGGTGAGGAAAAGCTTCCTGAAGGTGATGGGGTCAGGGGAAGAAGCACCTCTTTCAGGATGTGGTAGTGGCCACTTGTAATCTCAGCCTTTGGGAGGTAGAGGAAGCTAGATATCAAGTCAAGGCCAGGCTGGGCTACCTAGAGAGACTTTGTCTCAAAACAACCACCCCCTGCTAGCTAGTAGCTCTGTCTGTAATTCTCACTACTCAAGAGGCTGCGATCTGAGGATTATGATTTGAAGGAAGCCCAGGCAAGAAAGTCCATGAGACTCTTAGCTCCAATAAACTACTCAGAAAAAGCCAGAAGTGGCCCTGTGACTCAAGTAGTAGAGCATTAGCCTTGAGCAGAAAACCTCAGGGACAGCACTCTGGCCCTAAGTTCAAGCCCCAGGACCAAAAAAAAAAAGTGTAGTTGGGAGCTAGTGGCTCAGGCTTGCAATCCTAGCTATTCAGGAGGCTGAGATCTGAGGCTCATGGTTCAAAGCCAGCCCAGGCAGAAAAGTCTATGAACTCTTATCTCCAATTAACTACCAGGAACCAGAAGTGGAGCTGTGTCTCAAAGTGGTAGCGCTAGCCTTGGGCAAAAAAGCTCAGGGACAGAGCCTAGGCCCTGAGTTCAAGCCCGATGACCAGAAGAAGAAAAAAAAAAGCTGTTGGTGGAGCTATGGCTTAATGATAGAGCAAAATTGTAAGAGACAGTACTAGATGTGGTGGGGGGTGGGGGTGGCAAGTGAGGGAATACCAGTGGTTTTTCAACCCATAGCAGGCACAAGTCAAGATCAATGTCAAAATCCTATCTTCAAGGGTACCACATGGTGCGGAAGGGCAGCTTTGAGCTGGATTCTGGGTAAAGCTTGAGGCCTCTTATGAAAGAAAACCTTCCAGAATCCCTATGGGTCTCTACAACTTGGGAGTTGAGGACTCCAGGGATTTGGTGAACTAGGGGATAAAGGGGACCAAGATTCTGAAAGCAATTCAGCTTGTCAAATGCGTATCAAACAGCCTGATGGCTTGGCACTGGTAGCTCATGTCTATAATCCTAGCTACTCAGTAGGCTGAGGTATGAGGATCATGGTTTGAAGCCAGCCCAAGCAGGAAAATCAGTGAGATTCCTATCACCAATTAACCACCAAAAAGTTGAAAGTAGAGGAGTGGCTCAAGTGCTAGAGTGCCAGCCTTGAGTGGAAAAAAAGTTAAGGGACAGTGTCCAGGCCATGGTTTCAAATCTACGGCATGCGCGCATGCGCACGCGCACACACCCACCCACACACAGAGAGGTCCTAAGACTAAGTCAGGTGCTCTGACGAGCTTACTGGTAAGATCTGGCTCCAGGCATAACGGCCTGGAAAAGCAGCCTTGGGGGGGAGCTACGTGGGATGAAAGGTGAAGGGTGTTGCTGAGAGGGGATGGACAAAGCCCCATTTATCTGTTCTCCACCCACACAGCCCCCAAAGGCAACTGAACCAGTGGGACAAAACATGGTAAAGGGAGAGAAGAAGGGAAAGGGTGACATTGTCTAAAGAGAAATGTGCTCTTTACCTGACTTTTGTAACTGGAGCCCCTCTGCACATCACTTTTATTATAACAATAAAAAAATTTTAAAAGGTGGATCTGGAAATCTGATGTGTGTGTATGTGTGTGTGTGTGTGTGAGAGAGAGAGAGAGAGAGAGAGAGAGGGAGAGGGAGAGAGAGTCTAGTAGTGTAGTAGTGATAAAGTAAAGGCAACAGCCACTCACTCAGAGAAGGTAGCTGGTTATGGGAGAAATTGAGCATGGAGGGCAGAAGGCCTAGTTGAAGAGCTCCCTTACTTAATCTGTCAATGGGCCGATGAGAAAAGCGACCATTTAGGCATCTAGAGCTCACACCTAGTAATCCTACTTATGTAGGAGGTTAAGATGTGAGGATCATTCTTAGAACCCAGCTTGGGCAGACAAAGCCAACACAATGTGAATTTCCAAAAGGCTAGAAGTGAAGATGTGGCTCAAGTGATAGAGTACCAATTGCAAGCAAAAAAGTCAAGCTAGGGCTGGGAAGGTGGCTCAGTGGTAGAGTGCTTGCCTTGCATGCATGAGGCTCTGGGTTCGATTCCTCAGCACCACATAAGCAAAAAGAAAAAAAACCGGAAGTGGTGCTGTGGCTCAAGTGGTAGAGCACTAGCCTTGAGCTGAAGAGCTGAGGGACAGCGCCCAGGCCCAGAGTTCAGGCCCTATAATCGGACCCCCCCCCCAAAAAAAAAAAAGTCAAGCTAAAGCAGAAGGTCCACGTACACTTACTGATAAGGGGACTCTGGGTAATTTCCCAGAGGCTCTTGAGCACGGCTACAGGTTCTTGTCTGCATTCTCATCAAGAGTGGGGTAAGGTTGCTATGTGCTGAATTGTGCAACACCCCCCCCCCCCCATTCCTATGCTGAACTCTTAACCTCTTGTTTGGAAATTGGGCCCTGAAAGAGGTGATTAAGTTAAAATGAGGTCATAAGGTTGGGTCCTGATTGACTCCTAAGAGGAGCACCAGTGGCTCACATCTATAATCTTAGCTACTTAGGAGGCTGAGATCTAAAGATGGCGCTTTAAAACTAGCCCAGGCAGGCAAGCCCGAAAGACACTTATCTCCGATTATCCACCAAAAAGCTGAAACACAAAAGCTCAGGTATACAGTTAGAATGGCCCGCATCCTAAATTCAGCCAACAACAAATGCTAGAGGGGATGTGGAGAAAGAGGAACCCTATTGCACTGCTGGTGGGAATGTACACTTATACAACCATTTTGGGAAACAGTCTGGAGGGCCCTCAGAAAGCTTAATATAGACACCCCTATGACCCAGCCCTACCACTCCTAGGCATCTACCCTGAACAACAGGAACCAGGACACAAAGACACATGCAACTCCATGTTCATTGCAACACTGTTTACAATAGCCAGGATATGGAAACAACCCAGATGCCCCACTACAGATGAATGGATCCAAAAATTGTGGTACCTATATACAATGGAATATTATGCAGCCATTAGAAAGGACAAAATAATGGCATTCACAGGGAAATGGATGGAACTAGAAAAAATCATGTTGAATGAGGTAAGCCAAGAGCAAAGAGACAAAGGGCACATGGTCTCCCTGATAAGTGGAGGTTAAACCCAAAACGTAAGGAAATACGACAACGTAAATAAGACTCAAGAAACAAAGGACCTCAACTCATCTGGTCGAATCATTACTAAATGACCCCATGCTGCTGATCACATATATGGTATATATGCGCACATCAGAGGGAAACTAGGAGGACACAGAACTAGAGGGAAACAGGGGAAAACATACAACAGTGGGACCCATCAGCTACATTAGACATTGATCAAAACAAACTAAGCAACACAATGGCAGCGGTGGGCGGGAGGGAATGAGCAGGAAAGAGGGAACAGCTGACACTAAGCAAAGGAAAGAATTGTACATATCACCCAATGTGGAAGAGATAGCAGTATTGTCAAAGCTCATAGAACTCATAAACGTTATAGACCATGATAAAGACAATTTGCCCCATGAAGGTTAGAATGTGTTTGTGACTTTAAGTATCACTATCTCACAATACTGTGAAATTTATGTAATCACTTAATCACAGTTTTAAAAAATAGCTATTAAAAAAAATTCAGAGATAGTGTCCAGACCCTGAGTTCAAGCCCCAAGACCAGGAAAAAATAAAGGAGGTAAGGACACAAGACACACATAGCAAAGACCATGTGTATAAGACAGAGAAGATAGCCATGTGCTAGCCTAAGACAAGCCTAAGAAGGAACCAACACCGCTGACACTCTGGTCCCAGATGTCCAGAGGGCTTGTTCCAGAAGCCCGAGTGAACTAATCCAAGCTATAAATCTATGGCCCCTCCCCTAGAATCTGGGCAGATCTGAGGTAGCCTAGTGCTTTGCTGTAGCCAACAGAATGTCCCAGAACGTTGGGTGACTTCTGTGGTGGAGCCTTAAGAAACGTTGCAGTTTTCCTTCCTTTCTTCCTTTCTTTCCTTCTTCCTTCCTTCCTTTTTGTGCCAGTATTATTTTTTTTCCAGTCCTGGGCACTGTCCCTGAGCTTCTTTTGCTTCAGGCTAGCACTCTACCAGTTGAGCCACAGTGCCATTTCCAGCTTTTCTGTTTATGTGGCACTGAGGAATTGAACCCAGGGTTTCATGCATGCTAGGCATACACTTTATCACTAAGCCAAATTCCCAGTCCTAATACTGAGTTTGAACTCAGGGACTGGGTACTCTCATAGCTTTTTCATTCCAAGGCTAGCTAGCTCTCTACCACTTGAACCACATCTCCACTTTCCACTTTTTGCTAGTTAATTGAAGATAAGAGTCTCATGGACTTTCTAACCTGGGCTGGCTTTGAACCATGATCCACACAGATCTCAGCCTTCTGAATAGCTAAGATTACAGATGTGAGTCATTTGAGAAGCCATCTTAAACCCCCACCTCCCCATCCCATACAACTGTCCTGTTGCTGATTCCAGCTGCTTGAGTTAGCCCCATTGTAACTAGCAGAGAAACTGCCCAGCCAGCCACCACCATTATTTAAAATGCGTCTTATTCGATTTTCTGTTACCATAACAAAAATATGTGAGACTAAGTAACTTATAAAGAAGTTCATCTGGCTCATAGTTTTAAAGGCTACAAAATTCAAGGGTATTGTGCCAGCCTCCTGTGATGCTGTATTGTAACATGGCAAAGGTAGCACATATAAGGTCGGGGAAGTATACTAGCTCATGTTTCTCTTGTTCTTTGAAGGTTTCCAATCCATTAATGTGGGAGACATGGTCAGATCATAACAGAGTGCTTTGTTACACAGTGATAACAAACTAATCCATCTTACTAAGACAGGTTTCCATCCAGAACTTTTTTTTTCCCTTTTAGTCATGGGGCTTGAACTCAGGACCTGGACTTTCCCTGTATTTTTTTTTTCTCAAAGCCAGCATTCTACCACTATGAGCCTCAGTTCTACTTTTTAGGTAGTTAACTGGAAATAAGAGTCTCACAGACCCCTGTCTGGGCTGGCTTCAAACCGTGATCCTCAGATCTCAGCCTCCTGGGATTACAGACATGAGCCACCAACACTCAGCCCACCCAAAACTTATTGACTCAAGTATGTTTCTGGGAATATTGGTAAAGGCCCTCAAAAAAATAAGGAAAGCCTTTATCTATAATAATTTCTTCCTTGAGAACTTCCCAGTACCCCCTGGTCCTCTCACTGTCTGCATGGATGCTTTTGGTTTTCAATTTTGGGGCACAGCACAGAGGGAAATCTCAGGAGGTAAAGAGATGGTCCTCCCCAAATCATCAGGGGAAAGAAAGAAAGGTCTCCATTTCTTTTATCTGCCTCTGATAAGAAGCGGCAGCCACCAATGCAAGTCAAATCCCCAGATGTCTGGTAATCAAACACCCTCTATGGGGCTGGGGCTGTAGCTCAGAGGTAAGAAGTTAGTTGGTAGTATATGTAAGGCTTTGTGCTCTATCTCCAGTGCAAGCATGACAGCAACAACACCCCTGTCTGGATTCACACCCTCTGGATTCACAGTTGTATAATCACTATGGAAACAGAAACATATATTTGTTTACTTATTTGGGTCACCATTTATTATGTCCCTGCTAAATATCAGATGCATAGTTAATGCAGTTCCTTATTTAATCCTCATGGAAGTATGGTCCAAAGAAGCGACTCATCAGAGCTATGACCATATATCATAGATGATGAAATTAAGACTTAAGGCCAAAGATGGTAGTGCATAATTGTAATTCCAGCACCTGGGAGGCTGAGGCAGGAGGATTGCATGTTCAAGACCAGCCCTGGGGTACATCAATCCTACTCAAAAGCAAACAAACAGAGAAACTCAAGACTCAGAGAGGTTTAGTACCTCAACCAATGTAACAGAACCAAATAGCCAAATGGACAGCATTTCCTCTCCCTTAATGTGTGACACTTAAAGAGATTGATGTAAAGAGGAAGGATTTCTACCCTAGCCAATAGAAATAAGAGGAGCTGGTCACAGAATGTGAGGCCAGGCCTCATTGGTGGAAATGAGTGCAGGCCAGGTGCAGAAGGAAAAAAGAAAGAAAGAAAACGAAAAGAAATGTGGGAGGGCTGAACCAGCAGGAAATGTGCCCAAAAGACAAAGACAAGAAGGAAGGAGAAGGCTGGGCACTGGTGTCTCATACCTGTAATCCTAGCGACTCATAAGGCTGAGATCTGAGACTCATGATTCAAAGCCAGCCTGGGCAGGAAAGTTTGTGAGAGTCTTATGTCCAATTAACTAAAACAACAACACAACAACAATAACAAAGAAAACAGAAGTGGAGCTATTTCTCAAGTGGTAGAGTGCTAACCTTGAGCACAAAAGTTCAGGGACAGTGCCCAGGCCCTGAGTTCACACCCCAGGACCAGCACAAAATAAGAAAATAAAAAAAAAATAAAAAGAGGGAGAAGCTGGGAGGGTTTGAGGAGACAGAAGTAGAGGCAGTGGCTAAGTACAGACCACACTTCTAGCCAAACTGACCTTCTAGCACCTTCCCTCTGTCTTCCTGGCTTCTAGACAATCTTGCCCTTTTTCTTATTCTTTCTTTTCTTTTTTTTCCCCCCGTGTATGTGTCGGGGGGTGGGGGTGTACACATACTGGGGTTGGAACTCTTTGTTTCCTGCTTGCTAGATAGGCCCTGTACCACTTGAGCCATGCCCTCAACTTGTTCTAATCCCTAACAGGTAGAGATCAGCCTGAGTAATGACCCTCTCTCACTCCCCCCTCACAGCCAAAGTATGAGGTGGGTATCTCCTTACCCTCCTTTTACAGATGAGGAAACTGAGGCACAAGAATGCAAGAGTACATGTGGCTTGAAATGTAGCATTCATTCTGAGGCCTCTCTGGGCCTGGCCATCATCTGAGACTCATCCCGCTGTAGATAACTGAGGTGCTTATATTCCCATTCTTCACTTAGAGTGGGTCCATCAGTGACGTCATGAAGGCATGTGACTATTTCTAGCCCTTAGCACTGGGTCAGGGACAGAAAGAACCCATTCATCTGCACTCTGCAGGCTAAACTTCTGCTTCACTGGGCAGCTCCAAGCCTTCCCACACCTGCTCTGCACAAGACAGTTGCTGACCATGAGACTCCTGGGGACTATGGGGGAGGGGCACTGATGGGGAGATTCAGGAGACCCAGAAGGAAAAGCAAGAGGCTTAGATTCTAGTTTCCTCAGATTACCAAACATAAGCCAAATTGTCCCTTTCTGGAATAACAGTATGAGTGAGCTAGGCTCTGTGGCTCAAGCCTATAATCCTAGCTACTTAGGAGGCAGAGATAGAAAACCACAGTTCCAGGCCAACCAAAGGCAGAAAAGTATTCGAAATTCTGTCTGGGTTCAATGGTGTATACCTGTCATCCTAGTGAAATGAGAAATTGCAATAAGAATCAGATCCCAAGCCAGCCAGGACATAAATCTAGACCCTATCTTTAAAATAACCACTGCAAGGGCTAAGAATGTGGCTTCGTGGTAGAGTGCTTGCCTAGCAGGCATGAGGACCTGAGTTCAATTCCTTGGCACCACATAAATTAAATAAAATTAATTTTAAAAATAACCACTGCAAAAAAAAAAAAAATGAAGCTAATGGAATGGCTCAAGCAGTAAAGAATGTTTGAGCCAGGTAATCTTAACTACTCAGGAGGCTAAGATCCTGGGATCACAGTCCTGGAATTGCAGCTCAAAGCAAGCCTGGGGAGGACAGTCCATGAGACTCTATCTCCACTAAACTACCAAAAAAAGGCCAGAAGTGGAGTTGTGGTTCAAGTGATGGTTCAAGTGATAGAGTGCTAGCCTTGAGCAAAAAAACTCAGAAACAGCACCCAGGCCCTGAGTTCAAGCCCTAGGATGGGCACAAAAAAAAACGAAGGAAGGAAGGAAGGGAGGGAGGGAGGGAGGGAAGAAAAAAGAAAAGAAAAGAAAAGAAAGAAAGAAAGTTCAAAGGTCTGAGTCCAAATGCCAGTACAGAGAGAGAGCAAAAAAAAAAAATCTAGATGCTAGTGGCTCATGCGTGTAATCCTAGCTACTCAGAAGGCTGAGATCTGGGGATCACAGTTCAAAGCCAGCCCAGGCAAGAAAGTCTTTGAGACTCTTCATTTAACCATCAAAAATCCAGAAGTAGCCGGGCGCTGGTGGCTCACGCCTGTAATCCTAGCTACTCAGGAGGCTGAGATCTGAGGATCACGGTTCAAAGCCAGCCTGGGCAGGAGAGACCGTGAGACTCCTATCTCCAATAAACCACCACAAAACCGGAAGTGGCACTGTAGCTCAAGTGGTAGAGTGCTCACCTTGAGCTGAAGAGCTGAGGGACAGCACCCAGGCCCAGAGTTCAAGCCCCACGACCAACCAAAAAAAAAAAAAAAAAAAAAAAAATCCAGAAGTAGCACTGTGGCTCAAAGTGGTAATGTACTAGCCTTGAACAAAAGGGCTCAGGGACAGCGCCCAGGCCCCATGTGCAAGCCCCACGACTGTCAAAAAAATAATAAAAAATAAATAAAATATTTTTTTTTAGAGGAAAAAAAGAATACGAGAAGTCAAGGGCCAGCAAATTATGACAGACACAGGGCAACTATTCTCCTTGCTCTCTTGCCTTCATAGGGCACCCTGTTTGACAAATCCACCCATCATGGCTAAAAGTTCAGGGAGAGTGCCCAGAGGCCCTAAGTCAAGCCCTAGGACCAACAACGCCCACCCTCACCCCCCACCCCCGCCTCAACAAGTCAACAACAACAAGTCAACTGCCATGGCAGAAAGTCAAAAAGAACTGCTCTAGTCAACAGCCCAACTTAGCTCCAAGTCAGAAGCCAACATGGACTGGTGGCTGTGGGGGGCGCCATCTTGGACATCCTTCAAGGTACTGCAGTACCCATTGATATCGGGCTGCAACCACATGAAATATACCTTTGACAATTACCCAGGATTCCCAACCCACAGAAATATGAATCAAATAGAACAGTTGCTTTAAGTGGTGAAGTCCTGGGGCAATTTGTGGTATGGCTCTGGCAACTGAAACAGATCATGATGCTGTTCCCACTTCTCAGAAGAGGAAACTGAGGCACGAAGTGTGTATGTACTGAAGTCACATACCTGGTAAATGGGAGAGCTGAGTCTCATACATCTGGGTCTCTCTGAATCTAAATCACAGCCTCTTTCACTGTGCCCCTGACATTGCTTCACTTCCAAGAAGAGAACATTCTCTTCAGATTCCACTTGTTTCCAAACCTGCCTGTGCAGTCAGAGTCAGCTGTGGTCAATGTCAAAGAAAGAGATTTCCAGGCCCCACCTCAGGCCTACTGAGTCAGAATTTTTCAGCCTTGGAGCCAGGGCTCTGCATTCTGGACCAGCACCCCAGGCAACCCTGAGGCCAAGGGTATGGGAACCAGCCACTGAACTTCTTGCTAAGCCAGGCTATTCTAAGACAACCAGAAACCCCCACCCCTACCCCCACCCTGCCTTAGAATGCTACTGGGGATATGCTTGCACTGCATTAAATTTACTTTTTAAATTTTATTATTATTATTGTTGTTGTCAGATATGGGGTCTGAACTCGGGGCCTAGGCACTGTCCCTGAGCCTCTTTGTGCTCAAGGCTAGCACTCTATCACTTGAGCCACAGGACCACTTCTGGCTTTTGAGTGGTTAGTTGGAGATAAGAGTCTCATGGGAACTTTTCTGCCTGAGCTGGTTTTGAACTACAATCCTTAGATATCAGCCTCATCAGTAGCTAAGATTATAGGTGTGAGCCACCAGCACCCGGTTGCGTTAAATTTAGACTTCCTCCCCCCTCCCCAGCTTTTTTTAATAAAGGGTCTTCTCCCTATGTTGCCCAGACAGGTCCCAAATTCCTGGGCTTGAGTGATCTTGCCTCAGTCTCCTGAATAACAGATAAGCCCCTACCACCATGCCCAGCAAAAATGGGACTTTCTTGTTCCAAATAACAGAGAAGTCTTTTTTGCTTTCTTTTTTCTTCTGTCAGTACTGGGACTTGAACTTAGGGCCTAGGCACCTGTCCCTTTGCTTTTTCACTTAAGGATCAGTGGCTCACGCCTGTAATCCTAGCTACTCAGGAGGCTGAGATCTGAGGATTGTGGTTCAAAGCCAGCACAGGCAGAAAAGTCCTCGAGACTCTTACCTCCAATTAATCTCCAAGAAGTCAGAAGTGGAGTTGTGGCTCAAGTGGTAGAGCACCAGCCTTAAGTGAAAAAGCTAAGGGACAACACTGAGTTCTAGCCCCAGTACTGGCACACACACTGAAACAATTATGATAGAGAGGTAACTCAGTGGTAGTGTACTTAGCTAGCATGAGAGAAACCCAGTTTCATCACCAGCACCACCAAAGAGGAAGAAAAAAGCTAGGTGCGGGGCTGGGGAGGTGGCTCAGTGGTAGAGCGCTTGCCTTGCATGCCTGAGGCCCTGGGTTCGATTCCCCAGCACCACATAAGCAAAAAAGAAAAAAGCCGGAAGTGGCGCTGTGGCTCAAGTGGTAGAGCGCTAGCCTTGAGCTAAAAGAGCTGAGGGACAGCGCCCAGGCCCAGAGTTCAGGCCCCACGACCGGACCCCCAAAAAAAAAAAAAAAGCTAGGTGCCAGTGGATTATGCCTGTACTCTAGCTACTCAACAGTTGGTGCTGTAGTCCTAGCTGTAATCACACCTGTAATCCTAGCTACTCAAGAGGTTGAGATCTAAGGATCAAGGTTCAAAGCCAGTCCAGGCAGGAAAGTCTATGAGACTCTTATTTCCAATTAACCACCAGAAAACCGGAAGTGGAGCTGTGGCTCCAAGTGGTAGAACACTGGCCTTGAGCAAACAGGTCAGGGACAGCACCCAGGCCCCCAAGTTCAAGCCCCAGGACTGAACCTAAAAAGAAAAAAAAAAAGTTAGGAAAGAAGGAAGAAAAAAAAAAAAAAGGGGAAGAAAGCAAGCAAGAAGGCAGGCTGAAACTGGGGCAGAGTTGAAACAAACATGGAAATTCACCCATAAGTTCAAATTGGACCCAGTAAAATCTGAGGGATTGGCAGTGGATGGGAAACCAAGCTGCAATTTCAGAAATAGCCAGCACACTGCATCTCAGGGGCGAAGGTGTAAAAGCTCCCTTTCCAGTGCTAGGATAGGGTAAACTATACCAGAAGGATCACCTCACACACCTTTGGAGAATATGGGAGTCCAAATTCTCCAACTCCCCACGGGGTTTCCCCAGAGCCCACATCTGACCCATTGCCCAATTCTCCCTTCTTACAAGGTATATACCTGCATTCTCCCACCTTACATTTTCACAGTCCATTCCTTTGATTGCAATCACTCTGGGCAATGGTGATTACATTCCATTAACTGTCGGAATCAATTGAACAGCAAGCTTTCCTTCCTAAAGGGAAGGGCCAGGATCCAGTACTTGGCTGACTGCAGAGCCCAGGAGGAATTCATTGAAGGGAGGCCCAAAATGAGAAGAGACACTCAAAGATCTTTTCTACCGTATACAATGACAGAAAGAGAAAGTCGGGGTAAGAAAGGGAGATATACCTGTCTCAGCACTTGGGAGGAGGTGAGACAGAAGGGCACCAGTTTGAGGTTAGCCTAAGCTATAAGTAAGACCGTGTGTGTGTGTGTGTGTGTGTGTGTGTGTGTGTGTGTGTGTGAGAGAGAGAGAGAGAGAGAGAGAGAGAGAGAGAGGTGAGAGGGGGGAGGAGAGGGAGAGGGAGAGGGAGAGGACAAGCCAGTGCTGGTGGCTCATGCCTGTAATCCTAGCTACTCAAGAAGCTGAGATCTGTGCTGGGAATATGGCTTAGTGGTAGAGTGCTTGCCTAGCATGCATGAAGCCCTGGGTTCGATTCCTCAGTACCACATAAACAGAAGAAGCCACAAATGGCGCTGTGGCTTAAGTGTAGAGTGTTAGCCTTGAGCAAAAGAAGCTCAAGGGCAGCCCCTAGGCCCTGAGTTCAAGCCACAGGACTGGCAAAGAAAAAAAAAAAAAGAGGCTGAAATTTTAAGATCATGGTTTGAAGCCAGCCCAGACAGGAAAGTCTATGAGACTCTTATCTCTAACTACCAAAAACCTAGAAATGGAGCTGTGGTTCAAAATGGTAGAATGCTAGCCTTGAGCAAAAATGCTCAGAAACAGCTCCTAGGCCTGAGTTTAAACTTCAAACCCCAAGACCAGCATTAGAAAAAAAAAAAAAAGGCAAGCCAAGCATTGGAGGCTCATGCCCATAATCCCAGCTACTCTGGAGGCTGAGATCTGAGGAGCTTCATTGTAAACCAGCTGGAGCAGAAAAGTTGATGAGACTCTTATCTCCAATCAAGCAGCATAGAAGCCAGAAGTAGAGATTTGGGTCAAGTAGTAGAGTGCCAATCCTGAGCAAAAATAGCTAAGTAAAAACTTAAGGCCCTGAGTTCAAGCCTTAGTACCACCACACACACACACACACACACACACACACACACACACACACACAATGACCATCTCCAAGCAAGGTGCTGGTGGTGTAGCCTATTGAGGAGACTGAAATCTGAGGATCATGATTTGAAGCCAGACTGGGGAAACAAACCAGAGAGACTCTTCTCTCCAATTAACCAGCAAAAAGCCAGAAGTGAAGCTGTAACCCAAGTAGCAGAGTGCCAGCCTTGAACAAAAAAGCTAAATGATAGTGCATAGGTGTTGAGTTTAAGCCCCAGTACTGACACATGCAAGCAAGCGTGTGCGCGTGTGCGCATGTGTGTGTGTGTGTGTGTGTGTATACACACACACACACACACAGCATAAAGCTATGAAGAAGAGCTGGAATCTTCAACCCCCTGATACAATGAGTGATGGATCCAGGTGAAACAGGGAGATAAGCTGCAGGGCACATTGGCAGAGAGCAAGGCTCAGAGTTGTGCCATCCAAGTTATGCTCAGGGGCCAGCAAAGCAAAAAACAAAAACCCTTGCTAGGTGTGGCATCACTTCTACTCTTCCTGCATGCATCCTCCCTGCCTAGGAAGCTCACAGGGAAGAGAGATTCTCTCCACCTTCACCCCAGGGTCTCTCCTAGCATGAGGGATGGCCTGTGGCCCATCTTCCCAGGTTTACTGAGGTAGGCAGTAATGACCCAGAAGCCTCTGGTGCAATAAGAAGCCATTTCAGGGATGCTGATGTGTCATTATTGCCAGGATTTATTTAAATTTAATCTAAAACAGAAGATTACACTGAAGGGGGTTTTATCATTTGAAATATGTATTTGTATGCATAATGTCATAGCTAAAGATCCATTTTATTACTCTTCCCGATTCCTCCCCTGCCCAGTATCCATGTCTACTGCACAGAGACTACAGTTTGCCCTTCTGGAGCGGGAGTGGAGCTTTGCAAAGCTTCTCTTAGCCATGGGGATGTGGGTAGAAGTAACAAGGTCAAGTTGAGTCCCTGTGTTTGCACTCTTGCTTGAGCTTCTTTTGCTCAAGGTTAGTGTTCTACCACTTGAGCCACAGCTCTACTTTGGCTTTTTTGTTTGTTTGTTTGGTGTTTAATTGGCGATAAGAGTCTCATGAACTCTGCATCTTGTATATACATTTTTGTAATTTGGGGAGGGAAAGGGATATAGCAGAACGCTTAAATGAGGATGCAGGTTGACCCATTGGGATGATGAGATGTACAAGACACTATGTTGAAAATGAACTTTACAATGGGAGGGGGCAGGAGGAGTTCGGGAGGGAAGGGACGGTAGGGGGAAAACAAAGGAGGGGGTAACAATACTTGCTATGAAATGAATATAAAAAATTCAAAATTAAAAAAAATTTTTAAAAGAGTCTCATGAACTTTCCTGCCCAGCCTGGCTATGAACTGTGATTTTCAGATCTCAGCCTCCTGGGTAGCTAGGACTGCAGGTATGAGCCACTGGCACCTGGCTTGAAGTAGTTTCTTGCAGAAATAAAAGCAAGAGCTGACTGATACATCTAAGCACATTCCTCTGTCAACCTGAGAATGCCAATGCACTCTCTATCTCTAAAATAACTCTCTAGCCAGGCAGGCACCAGTGGTTCACGCCTGTAATCCCAGCTACTCAGAGGAGGTTGAGATCTGAGGATCACCAGCCCAGGAAGAAAAGTCCCCATGACACTCTGATCTCCAATTAATCACCAGAAAACCAGAAGTGGACCTGGGGCTCAAAGTGATAGAGTGCTAGCTTTTGGCACAAAGAGGCTCAAGGGCAGTGTCCAGGCCCTGAGTTCAAGCACCACAACTGACAATAATAATAACAGTAATAATAATAAAGTAACTAATTAAATGACACCCCTTCTCTCTCCACTTCCCTTTCATTCTCTATAACACTTAATACAACTTGATTTTTAATTTTTTTTGCTCATGTATGTATTTTTCATCTATGATAAAATATGGGCTTCTGTTTTGTTTGTTTGTTTTGGTCGGTTGTGGGGCTTGAACTCTGGGTTTGGGCTCTGTCCCTTAGCTCTTCAGCTCAAGACAAGTGCTCTACCACTTGAGCCACAGCGCCACTTCTGGTTTTCTAGTGGTTTATTGGAGATAAGAGTCTCATGGACTTTCCTGCCTGGGCTGGCTTTGAACCGTGATCCTCAGATCTCAGCTTCCTGGGTAGCTAGAATTACAGGCATGAGCCACCAGCGCCTGGCTAGGCTTTTGTTTTTGTATGTCCAGTGCTGCGGTTTGAACCTGAGACTTCCACCTAAGACTTCTACTTGAGCCATCCCAACACTTTGTCTTTATCTTATTCAAACAGAGTGGCACTTGTCTAACAAATAAAAGGCCTTGATTTCAATCATCAGTACAGAAAAAAAGAGGGAGGAAGGAAAGAAGGGAGAGAGAGACAAAGATAAGACAGAGAGACAGAGAGAAAGAGAGAGAAGAGAAGCAAGGTAATGATGACTGATGCCTGTAATGCTAGCTACTCAGGAGGCTGAGATCTGAGGATTGCAGTTCAAAGTCAGCCTAGGCAGAAAAGTCTGTGAGACTTTAATGTCCAATTAACTACCTGAAAACCAGAAATGTACCCGTCACTCGAAGTCGTAGAGTAAGAAAGCTCAGAGACAGTGCCCAGGCCCCATGACCAACAACTGTGTAACCCAGGATAGTCTCAAACTCAGGATCCTCCTGCCTCAACCCCCTAGTTGGTTGGGCTTACAAGTGTGCACTACCACACCTGGCAGTTAAATGTAGTTTTATGACATCCAAAACACTGTTTACTGCCTAAACCATTGATAAGAGTGTGCTGGGTTTATTAAATAATTATGTGCCTAATGGATAGAAACTGTTCTTTTTGTCCTTAGTTAATTTGTCTTTTATGTTGCCCAGGTTAGCTCCCAACTCTTGGGCTCAAGTGATGTTCCTGCATCATTTCCTCATAGCTGGCACTACAGGCATGACAACCAAGCCCAGTTAGGAGAAATCTCTACCAACACAATACCTCTGAATATTGTTCCTGATGAAAGATGAGTTACTCTTCCCCAAGGAGCCACTAAGGGTGGTCAGGTCCCCCAGACAGCCCAGCAGGCCTCCAGAATGGTGACAAACCACCATGTCAGGTGCCCAGAGAAGTGCAATCTAAGTGCAAAGGAATAAAATTTCTGCGCATGGCATCTGGGGCTATCTTCAAGCTTGGTCAGTGGGGTCCATGTGTCAGTTCCCTGGGATGGGGGGAGGGGAAAGGACTTCAAAGGACTTATGTGGCTTCCAAGAGCTGTCAGAACGTTTGACTCTGGCATTGTGCCGGCATCACACGTTAATTAAATTATATGGCAGAAACACCACAATGTCAAGGTCAGATATTACAGCCGTCAAAGCCTAACATTAGGCGCGGTATTTTATAGTATAGAGCAAAGTATACCTTCAAACAAATTCCTTTATCTTTCCTGAGCCTCTCTTGCCTCTGGCTCTTAAGAAAACCATCAGTCCACATTTCCTATTTGAAGAGTACCCTGGACAACTCTGTTGGGGGAAGGGGGGGGGGCTCCACAAGACCCTCTGGCTTGCTAGACAGTGGGAAATCCTTGAGGACACACAACCTGCTTGTCCCACCTGAGCCTTGGGCCTTTGTGACCCCCTGAAGAACATTCTAGAACTGCATGTAAAAGCCACAGCCAGTTCTCTGTGTGTGTGTGTGTATATGCACGCACACATGTGCTCACACGCGTGCTGGTCCTATGGCTTGAATTCAGGGTCTGGGCACTGTTCCCGAGCTTTTTGGCTCAAAGATAGCACTCTAGCATTTGAGCCACAACTCCACTTCCAGCTTTTTGTTGGTGAGTTGGCAATAAGACTCTCATGAACATGCCTGCCTGAGCTGGTTTCAAAGTGTGATCCTCAGATCTCAGCCTTCTGAGTCGCTGGGATTATAGGTATGAGACACAGGCACCTAGCTGACCAGTTCTAAGATTGTTTAATCAGCAGTGTAGCAACTAGTCAGAAAATGTGGAGCAGGGGACTTTCCTACTGGATGTTGTGTTCCCATATTTGCCCCTGGGTCTGGGGTTCTAGGGGTGAAACCCAGGACCTCACACATGCAAGCTACATTCCTGAGTTCCTCTGGTCTCCTCTAAAACCTCCAAGATTAAGCCGGGCACTGGTGGCTCACGTCTGTAATCCTATCTACTAAAGAGACTGAGATCTGAGGATCATGGTTCAAAGCCAGCCCAGGCAGTAAAGTCCTTGAGACTCTTATCTCTAATAAACCACCAAAAGCGTCACCGAAGTGACGCTGTGGCTCAAGTGGTAGAGTTCTCACCTTGAGCTGAAGAGCTCAGGGACAGTGCCCAGGCCCAGAGTTCAAGCCCCACCACTCCAAGACTGCCAGGCACTAGTAGCTAGGCTCACCTAGCTCAGTTGGCTGAGATCTGAGGATCATGGTTTGAAGCCAGTCCTGGACAGGAAAGTCCATGACACTCTTAATCTCCAATTAACTACCAAAAAAGCCAGAAGTGGAGTTATGGCTCAGGGGTAAAGCACCAGCCTTAAGCAGATTTTTTTTTAAAAGACTCAGGGATACCCTCCAGGCCCTGAGTTCAAGCCCCAGGACCAGCACCAAAACCAAGACAAAAACAAGCCGGGCACTGGCTATAATCCTAGCTATTCAGAAGGCTGAGATTTGAGGATCTTGGTTCAAAGCCAGCCCAAGCAGGAAAGTCCATGTGACCCTTATATTGAATTAACTCTTCAAAAAAGCCAGAAGTGGAGCTATGGCTCAAGTGGTAAAATGCTAGCCTTGAGCAAAAACATTCAGGGAAAGCCGGGCGCTGGTGGCTCACGCCTGTAATCCTAGCTACTCAGGAGGCTGAGATCTGAGGATCACGGTTCAAAGCCAGCCCGGGCAGGAGAGACCGTGAGACTCCTATCTCCAATAAACCACCAGAAAACCGGAAGTGACGCTGTAGCTCAAGTGGTAGAGCGCTCGCCTTGAGCTGAAGAGCTGAGGGACAGCGCCCAGGCCCAGAGTTCAAGCCCCACGACCGACCAAAAAAAAAAAAAAACATTCAGGGACCAACACAAAAAAAGAAATTAATAATAAGTCCAAGACTATTAACTCAGGGCCAAATGGCTTATTTATGTACAACCACTACAGCTAGCTTGATACCAACTCCTTATAAACACTTTCTGTATATGAGATACTAATTTAAGTGCCATCAATGAATTTATTCTTCCTAATATTATGAAATAGGTTGTATTATTAGCCTCCCTTTCAGAATGAGGACAGAGTAATCCAGATTGATAGTAACCACCTAAAGTTGCACAGTTCCTCAAGTAGTAGAAGCAGGTTTTGAACCCAGGTCCTCTGTCTCTGCCACACTAACTGCCACTTATGGAAAGATACCAGCTTTACTGAATGCCTGCTATGTACAAGGCACACAAATAAGATGTTAGGGGCTGGAAGTGTGATAAACAAGTATATATGAGGGTAAACTATTTCTAAGTACTAATTTAAAATAAAGTTAAACTAATTCAAATCTTTGAAGGGGTTTTGAATTGTTGCCAAGGGTAGGCGTAACGAATAAATATAGTGCTTTTGAAAATCTGCCTTCAAATATGGATGCTCATTGTACTGGTCTTTTAATTTTTTTTTTTTGTGGGTTTGGACTTTTGCAGATTTTTTTTTTTTTTCATTTAAAACAAAGCCAGGGGCTGGGAATGTGGCTCAGTGGCAGAGTGCTCACCTAGCATGCATGATGCCCTAGGTTCAATTCCTCAGTACCACATACACAGAAAAAGCCAGAAGTAGCCCTATAGCTCAAGTGGTAGTGTGCTAGACTTGAGCAAAAGAAGCTCAGGAACGGCACCCAGACCCTGAGTTCAAGCCCCAGGACTGGTGAGTGAGCACGCATGCAAGAGTGCGCACGCACAGGGCTGGGAAGGTGGCTCAGTGGTAGAGTGCGTGCCTTGCATGCCTGAGGCCCTGGGTTCAATTCCTCAGCAGCACATAAGCAAAAAGAAAAAAGCCGGAAGTGGTGCTGTGGCTCAAGTGGTAGAGCGCTAGCCTTGAGCTGAAGAGCTGAGGGACAGCGCCCAGGCCCAGAGTTCAGGCCCCACGACAGGACCCAAAAAAAAAAAAAAAAAAAGAGTGCGCGCACGCACACACACACACACACACACACACACACACACACACATACACAAAGCCAAGCACTAGTGGTTTACACCTATACTCCTACCTACTCAGGAGGCTGAGATCTGAGGATCATGGTTTGAAGCCAGCCCAACCAGAAAAGTCCATGGGATTCTTATCTCCAATTTTCCAGCAAAAAAGTCAGAAATGGAACTGTGGTTCAAGTGGTAGAGCACTAGCCTTGAGCACAAAAATCTCAGGGATAATGCCTAAGCCCTGAGTTCAAATCACAGAACTGGCAAACACACACACACACACACACACACACACACACACACACACACACACACACACACACACATTCAAACAGCTGGGCACTGGTGGCTCACACCTGTAACCCTAGCTACTCAAGAGGTTGAGATCTGGATCAAGATTCAGAGCCAGCTCAGGCAGGAAAGTCAGTGAGACTCTTATCTCCAATTAAACAACTCAGAAAAAGCCAGAAGTGGCACTGTGGCTCAAGTGGTAGATCACTAGGCTTCAGCAAAAGAAGTTCAGGGACAGCATTCAAGCCCTGAGTTCAAGCCCCAGAACCAGCAAAAAAAAAAAAAAAAAAAAAGTTAAATTTCAAACAATCAGCCAGAATTAGACATTTAGGGAATGATAAGCAAGAAACCGAGAGCAGCCAGGCAAGGTAGCTTAAGCCTGTAATTCTAGTTACTAGGGAGGTGAAGATAGGGGAAAAGCAGTTTGAGGCCAGCTAGGGCATCAAAATTCAAAAGACTTTCAGTCTTCATATAAGGTCTCTCAATGTAGCCCAGGCTTGGCCTGAACCTGCTATGTAGCCTGGAGTGACCTGTAACTGGAGGTTGTTCTCATGCTTCTACTTCCCAAGTGCCAGAATTATAGCCATACACCAGCATGTGTAGCCTTGTGATCAATTGTACTTTTACAGCACACAAGAATAGCGAGTGACTAAGTATTCTCAATTGCCCAACATGGCTGCCCAAGGCCTCCAGCTCCCTGGCAGGGAACTTAGGCTATCTCCTAGGCTCACCTAGGCCACCTTGAGGGGGTGAGGATCTCCCCTCTGGACCCACTGGCAACCTATCACTCACTCTTGGAAAGTTCTGGGTATAAGGATTTCAGAGGCCATTCACTGATTTCTGAACTATGTCACCTGAACATGAATGGAAAGGGGACAGTCAGAGAGAGCTGCTGAGGGGCAGTAGGGCTTCCTGGGGCTTGGGCTAGCTGGGGGAGGAGTGCTCAGGTTTGGGGGGCGAGGGGGCCTGAGCAGTGGACTGGAGAAGGCATGCTGCCAGCTTTGGCTGGCCTTGAGCCAGGAAGTCTGACTGAACTTGGGCCAGCCCTGTTGGCCCACAGACTCTGTAAGCTGAACTGCTGCAGTGCTCCTGGGCCTCTTTGTTTTCATTCCCCCACAGTGCTCCCTTAGTGTTTAGGAATGTGCTTTGAAGGTTCCAGAGAGAGCAGAGGCTGGGCCCAGGCCAGATGGCTTGAGGGAGGGCACCTGTGATCACACTGAGTGACTACCCCATGGGACAGGTGGAATCCAGGGGAGGGGCTTCCAACAGGGGAGCCACTTAAATCAGCCCCCCCCCCCCTCTGTTAGTAGACTCCCCATGCAGTGCTAAACCTTGGACAGGCTCAGGTTTGTTTTGTTAAGGGAGGCCAAGTCCCCCAGAGACGCTGCGTTGGTCCAGGCACTTGGGGAGCTAAGCTCTACTCTTCTGTTTGTCCAGGGCAAGAAAGAACAGCAGGGTGGGATTGGGCTTAAACAAAAAAAAAAGCTACCTCCTTGATTTGCATCAGAATAATCTTCCAGGCCTGCCTAGAAAACAAAGTCAGATTTTTTTTTCCCCCAAGGACTGGGGGAATAGATGGAGGGACAACAATCTAATGCTTAGGTGCTTTGCTCAGGCCAGGCCTGGTTGCAGGGTGTGAGGTTGATGGGGACTTCCCTCCTATAAACCCACATGCAGGCTGTGGGTAAAAGGGGGGATCCTAGGGCTGGGAATGTGGCTTAGTGATAGAGAGCTTACCTAGGATGCATGAAGCCCTGGGTTCCATTCCTCAGTAAGTGGCTCATGTGTAGAGTGCTAGCCTTGAGCAAAACAAGCTCAGGGACAAATGCCCAGGCTCTGAGTTCAAGCCCTAGGACTGGCAAAATAAAAGGGGGGGGGGGACTACTAGGCAAGTTGGCTGTGGCTCGATCCTGTAATCCTAACTATTCAAGAAACTAACATTTGAGGATACTGGTTCAAAACCAGCCCAGACAGAAAAGTCTGCAGAAGCTCAGGGACAGTTCATATCCCAGGACTGGCATGTGCATGGGCATGGGCATGCACACACACACACACACACACACACACACACACACAGAGTAAACCTCTGGGAATGGCTGGCTTCCTTTTCCCCATTCCCAAACCCTTGCCCACTGTCCTTCATGGCCTTTGTTACTGGGCACGTATGAGATGGAGTCTCTCCTCAGCCTTCTGAAGGCTCAGAGCATCTGTAGCTCCACATATACTACATAGAGCTTTTTTTTTTTTTTTTGGTCGGTCATGGGGATTGAAATCTGGGCCTGGGCACTGTCCCTCAGCTTTTAAGCTCAAGGCTATAACTCTACCACTTGAGCCACTGTGCCACTTCCGGTTTTCTGAGTGGTTTATTGGAGGTAAGAGTCTCACAGATTTTCCTGCCTGTGCTGGCTTTGCACCTTGATCCTCAGATCTCAGCTTCCTGAGTAGCTAGGATTATAGGCGTGACACTGCAGAGCTTTGCACACAGCAAGTGCTTAATAAACACAAACAGACTTAAACTATCAGGCCTCTGTAGTGATCTGGGCCCTCCTCTAACCAGAAGTCACTCTCTCCTCTGACTGCTAAAGCTTGGAGCTCTGGACTATGGTCTTACTTTGGCCACTGACATGTCACCTGGAACTACTGTTCTCTGCCTCTGAACTGATTTCCTCCATTGCACTCAATGGGGGACTCGATGCACATGGGGAAGGAAGGAGGCTCTTCTATGACATATGTATACTCTTGTTTGCAGGCTGGTACTTTACCCCCATCCTGCCTGAGCCCAGGTCTTCAGCTGAAACTTCTCTATGCCTCTGTGATCTGATTAGTTTCAAATACACACCTAGTGTTTGGGCTCTGAACACGTCTGTTTCTTTCTGCTCTCACACCCATTCATACGACTCCAGTTCAGGCATGCAATGGTACTGTGGCACACAAGCAATAACCCTAAGGCCACAAGGACATCGGGTCATATTTCGGCAGCTTGCATTGTCCATTTGGAGCTATGGTACACAGCTCTCTTACCTGGTAGTGCTATTGGCTCTGTGTGGGCTTATGCATTCCACACTCCCATCCCTTGATTTCCATTGCTCCTTGATTTCATTCAGCCCCAGCATTAATGTATGCTCCCAGGCTCTGCTTAGGGTAAACAAAGTGATCAGAGGGGTCCCTTTCTCCCCTCTCTCAGAAGTCACTTTCTCTGCCTAGGTAATGACTGCCTTTTCCTCCCAGCTTCCTCTCAGCCTACGTATATTTACTGCACATTGCACGCCCTGGATAGACTTTAATTAGGCACCAATGTACCCAGGGGCAAAACTCAAGGACCCCTCTTGGGTTGAGCAAATGGGGCCCAGGCCCAATGCAGAAGCCTGCAGCCAGCTCCCCTGGCTGGTAAGTGAAGGGCTGCCAGCAGGTAGAGAAGGTTGTCCGTTCTCAGTTAATGATCGCCTTAGGCACCAAGTGATGGAAAATCCAGGCGGGCTGGTGAGCTGCAGGGCGCAGCCAGGGACAATTGTATGGACCAGGGCTGTGGGAGGGGATGGCAGAGGAATGGTGTGTGTGTGTGTGTGTGTGTGTGTGTGTGTGTGTGTGTGTGTGTGTGTGTGTGTGTGTGTGTGTGTGTGTGTGTGTTTCCTGGTCTCTTTCTTCTCTGGAGCTTCCCCTGCCACCTTTCCCTCTCACTTGCTCTGGTTTTCCGTTTTCTCCTCTGTTTCCATAGCCCACGCGAGTTGAAATTAGAAAGGTCTTTGAATTCATTTATTTGTTTTAATAAAGACAGCATTTTTTAAGCAGCATATTTGCAGCAATTGAGTGTTAAACTAAACACTAAGCTAACTAAATGTGTTAGGGGGAAATGAAAAGTCAGTTTACAAGAAACATATAATTAACGCGTTCTTTGACTTTCCCTAAGCCTTTGTCTGGCGTGGGACAAGACAGGGGAACCATAATCAACTTTAATAAAATGAAAGATGGTGTCGAGGCCAAAGGGGAACTAAAAAATTTGGAGTAGAAATAGAGGCCAAGGAAGACTCCTACATTACAATAAATGTGTTAAAAATACATCTTTTGTTGCCTTCTGCTTAGTCAACAGCCATGTTCTTTCCCACTAGGAAGGTTCCAGAAGGCTCCAGACTGTACCTGTTAAGAGCAACAGAAGATGAGCCTTGGAGGGGGAAGGAAGGGGGTACAAGGCACTGGCAAGAGAAGCACGGAGTTGCAGGAGGCTGATAAATCCAGGCTAATGGAAATTGCTATTGCACAACATCGAGTCTTCACGTGGCCAGACTCCCAATAAACTGTTCCCCTCCTCACCCCTTGGAGAAAGTGAAGTAAGACATTAGACTTTCAATAATCTCATATGGTGATGATCAATCAAAACCTAGAGGAGAAGGCCAATTTATAGAAATTGTATCTGCTTCACTGAGCACCTGGAAAGGAGACAGTGCTGGCCTTTGCCTTTGATGTGTGAAGTTGCCCCAAGAAACAAACGCCAAAAAGCATGGCCTGTACACGTGGGTCTTTTCAAAGGGAGAGGGTGCTCCCCAGACTGCTCTGGGCAGTTCACTGTAGTGACCAAAGCGACTTTACACCACTTCAAAGCTATCTATTTCTATTATCTGATGGCTATTTCAGGCTGGAATTGCCATCTTTCTTATTTTGGTTTATCACCCCTAAAGTTTATTTACTGAATTAACTTTTAATGGACCCTCTACTTTGTTCTTCGGAGTTGGCTCCGAAGTCTTTGGGTCTTTTTAGCCAGGCCCCCTCCAAGCCTTTGTGACCAGTTTGCCTTTGTGACCCCACCCCCTATCCCAATCTTGGAGGTAAGGGGCTCCGGCTGTTAACTCCTTGCCTGCTGGTGTCTTTTTTCTGTAGCTACTAATCACATCCTTTTGATCACTGCCAAGTTCTCAGATTGAAGGAAGGAGAAAAGACCTCTTGACCATTCTGGCTGGCTTTCCACATGAGCCTGAAAATGTCGACAAATTTGAAACATCTGCCGGGCTGCTTTGGTCTGATTGCTAAAATATGCCGACCTCAAGTCCCCTCCCCCCCGCCCTTTTTAATCTGTTTCATATTCACAAATTAAGCATTTAGTCTGGGTAATAAATCAGGGCGGTTTACGAGGCTCACACGAGACAAACAAGCGAGAAGGACGCAACACAAGCCCCTGGAAGCGGAGTGCCCCGAGCTGCCAGAATCTGGTACTCCACGCGCTGGAACGTGGAGGGCAGCCCTGACGCGCCCGGACACGCAGTCCGAACCCACACTTTGGCGGGTCTCAGAGTTTGGCAGGACAGGGAGTGGCAGAGGGGGGCAGCCCTAGCGTTGGCCCACGTCCCTCCGACCTTCTTCCTTGAGAACCCCTGGCACGGGCCCGCCCCCACCTCTGGGCAACTCGTTGCCCCCGCCCCGCAGGAAGCAGCCGCTGGCAAAGGCGACAACCTCACCCGGCACACACCCAGTGGTAGGCCCATTAAGCCTCACCCAGCACAGAAGCCTAGGTACTCCTCCCCCACCTCTCCCATCCGGCTAGGCTCGGCCTCTGAAGATCTCAGGCCCCACACTAACCAGGGAAACAAACGAACCCGCTCCAGGTGCACATGTGACCTCCACTATGCCTGGGCACTTCGCCTCTCCGCACCCCAATCTGTCGGCTCCTTCTCGTCCCTGTAGCCACAATGATACTTTCAGATTCAGACGGGGGACGGGGTGGGGGGTGGGGGGGCTCCTCGATCTACTGATCGAGGCTTGTAAAGGACTTGGGGGAGGGTAGCAGAAGCCCCTACAGGGCTCAGGTGTCCCCGCAGCCGAAACCCCAGGGCAGGTTTTAAGAACCCACGGAAACTCGAGGGGGGCTCCAGTCCCTCGAGTTTCCGCGGGGAGGGCAGTTTCCCGCCCTCCCCGAGTGCATTAGCGAGAAGCGGACCAGCAGCCAGCGATTTCAAGGTAGTCTTAAGCCTCCCTCCCCCTCCCCCAAAGATCTTGGGAGACCTCCGAGGGGGGAAGATGGCTCGGGGGTCATCTCCACTGGGCCTCCGTCAAGTTCCCCCTATCGACCAGTGGGTTCTGCATGCTACGGTGGGACACGACAGCGGAGAGACGACCGGCGGGAAATCGGGAAGCCTGGCAGGCAACCCACCCCAGATCTAAAGAGGAAGCCTAGGAACAATTCCCCAACACAGCACACACGTCGCCCTTCCTCTTCCCCCAGCACACATTCCGACTGCGAAAGCCATTACCGGCGGCGCGCGAGAGACTTTTTAAATATTTACAGCCCGCTCTCCGCACGGTAGCCTGATCCATCTTGTGGGCGCGGAGGCGGGGCGCGGGGTTCCGCTCAGGCGGAGGCGCGGAGCCGGGGCGGAGGGGGGGGGGGCGCGCTAGCTGCTTTCTCTCCCCCACCCTCCCCAACGGCCGTTGGGTCCTCCCGGAGCCCCCACCTCGTCCCCTCCCCTCCGGGTGGGGAGGAGACCCATGATTGCACTCCGATCGCCCGGGGGGCCCTGACCGGGCCTGAGCGGGCATGGAGCAAGGGGGGGGGGGGCAGCGTCCGGGAGGAGGGAGGGCAGGGAGGCTGATTTAAAGGTTCTCACCGGGAAGCAAGCGAGGCACAGACCTGAGAGCCGCCGCGCGGTGAAATCCGAGGAGCTCTCTTGGCGAGGAGGGGCTGTCAGAGGCCATTTATCTCTCGCCAGAGTGGAGGCTCGGCTCCCACACCGCCCGCGAGTAACAATGGCAGCGAGCAGCAGCTCTGCACGCGCTTCAGTGTATGAATGGATTGCGGAAGATGCCTGCGCTCCGATCGGCTCTGGCGGCTCTCGGAGCGCGCCCCCCCCCCACTTCCCCGCCCGCTGCCCCCGCCCCCGCGGCCTCCCCCCTCACGTACCCCCCCAGCCCTTGTGGGCGCCTCGTGGTTCTGCAAGTTGGGCCCCACGCTGTGGTCCCCTCTCTCATCTAACGTCGCTCCCCCCCTCCCCCGCGCGACGTCCCTTGCCCCCACTGCTGTTCCCAGGGCCTTGGCACCTCGCCACCGAGTGTCATTAGGGGCTGAAACTTGACACTAGCTTTCTGGGCCTCCCCGATTGCAGACACCCCCACTGGCTCGCTCCCTCGTTCGCTTCCCCTCGCCCCTCGCGGCAAGTTTACTTTCAAGGAGTTGGACCGTGTTTCCGCCCGCAAAGGCCAACGAAGACCGACGAAGAGAGCGTGCGGGTGTGGGTGTGGGTGTAGGTGGGAGAGGGTAACGGGAGATGGGTTCCGAAGGGTGCCTTCATCTGCCCTGAGGCCTAGGGTGTTCTATGTCCCCCCTCCCCCCCCCCCACTGGCTTTCAGCCCCAGCACCTAAGGCCCAGTCCCCTGATCCCAACCCCTGTTTTGTGGCAGCTATAATTCACTATCATCTAGACGCTGCATTTGGCAGTAGCGCTTGTACGCTGGGTGCCCCCACCCCAAGCCGCGAGCCATGCCAACTTTCAGGCCACCGGCAGAACCGTGTTTTCAGATTCTCCTCTGCAGCTGACAAGTCTCTTGAGAGTTAGGACACCGCCACAAACCGCGGGGTCAGCAGCCCAACTGTTTACCCCCCCTCAACTCTGCAAAGGTCTCCTGAAAAGCTCCCCCTCCCCCCGCGCGCGCCAGTGTCCAGTTTTGTTCTAGGGCTGAGGAGCAGGCAAGAACCCCTTGAGACATCTCACGCTCTCTAGAGTTTGTTTTGGTGGGACTAAAAATCAGAACCTCCCGAGTTGTTTCTGTCCCAGGGAGTCCCCATAATCCTGGATGTATCAGCCTGGGGGGGGGGGGGTAAGGGGGGGAGACGGCAAGAAGTGGACGAGTACAGAGACCCTAACCCAAGGGAAGAGGCCTGGCCTTGCGGGAAGACGACCACACGCACGCAAAGGCACATTTAGGGAAGAGAGAGCGCAAGCACAGTCGACCCAGGAGACTGGCGAGGACAGGCAAGAAGCTGGCAGCAAGACAAAGCCAGAGAAGAGAGCCAGCGAGGCTCAGCCGCAGACCCGGAAACGCAGGCAGCAGCAGCCGCCGCTGCCGCCTGATCCCCGGCGTGGAGACTGGCGTATGCAGCCAGGCCCTGGCTGCCATAGGCCATGCTCGTGCCTTAGGGACGCGCACACTGACTGGGCAGGGCCTGCTTCCAGAAACTGGTCTCTGTCTGTTGGGAAACGCCAGGAGGGTCTGTTTGGGTCTTTCCAGCAGACTGGGGAGGTGGGGAAGGAGGCAGTCTCCCCGGTCCAGGACTTCTTAGATGTCCACACTGTCCACATTTGCCACAGCCCTGGACAAAGGTAGTAGATTCAGAGGAGTTCAGCACTTTCTCTGAGCTGGAACAAGGCACACTACAGGCACACAAATGTCTCTAGTCTTGTGTCCTCAGGCCCTAGAGTAAGGCCATGGTCCACTGAATTTCTCCTGGGTTTTCCTATGGCAACACCTTTAGGGCACTACTTACCTCTGACCTTATAGCAATGAGGAATCAAGCTGGACTTTCCATAGGGAGAAGCACAGTACTCACTCAGCTTTTCCTCGGCTTCCTCCACCGCTTGTATACTGGGCCCCTCAATGCCCCCCTACCCCAGCCTCCTTTGCTCTCCTCCGCTGCCAGCTCTGTAGCCCCCAGGCAATAGCCCTGGAGAGGGGTTGTCCTCCCTCAAATGAAGCTAAGCACCCCCCCACTCCCCCACCCCCTGTGCTGTTGGCTCTGCACACACTCCTTTGCACCCTTTGCACCCTCACGCACATACACAACGGCCTATTCTATCCTTTCCTGTCACTCTGCTGGGAATCTTCCAAATATGACTGCTGCACCAAAGGGCTGAGCAGCTGCAGAGCAGGGAGCCTGGAGGCGACGCTGAGGTGACCAAGGGAGTGGGGGGCACAGCCCTCCATAGGGAAGGGGCTGCTGTTGGAAAAGAAGACAGCTAGGAAACGTGGCCGGCAGGAGAGGGGGAGCATAATGGGAAAGCCAGCACTAATCCCTCAGCCTGTTTACTACGTGGGGCTGACAGTTGACAAAAGCCTTTCCCTGAATATTATCTCCTGTGCGCCAGCCTCACCACCCAGCTGTGGGGGAGGTAGAGCAGATAGCCTTACCTCCACCAACAAAGAGGGAGACAGGGGTCCAGAGGTTAAGGGAGATCTGTATGGAGGCCACACAGCTCAGCTGGTGAAGGAGGCCTAAGGCCTGGGGTTTCCTGCCAAAGTTCACTTTCCTGTTCAGTACTATGTGTGTGCATCTGGGTGAGTATCTGCGCGGAGGGGAAGGAGGATTGCTGGACAGGAATGGACGGGTCCAGTTAGGGAAGTCCGGGAAGGAAGAACCCAGCCCCACACCTCTTCCTCTGCCCAGGCCTTGTACAGCAGCAGTCCTTGCTCTTTGTACAGCAGCCTAGAAGTGGCCCCTTTGCTGGTGTGCTGGGATGCAGGCCTGTCAGTGCCTCCCTGGGCCTTCAGCAGAGCCCAGCTCTGCTCAGCTCTCCTCCCTGCCTGTCATATTCCCCCCACCCCCCCACACTCGGCTGCAGGATGCCTTGAGTCCAACTGTGGTTTCCGGGCAATAAAACAACTATTAAAGTCTCAGGCACGGCTGGTGATTTGCATCACATCCTCTCGTGCGTGGATTCAATATTTAATACACAATATTGAATACGGATATTAAAAATCAATAGCTGGGGACCCCTGGGGAGGTGGCACAGTGCAATCCTGCTTGCTTTGGGAACACAACCAGCTTCTCTAAAAAGACAGGAACGGCAAGTTCAGCCAAGCTGAGCTGGGTGCCAGTGGAAGTGAGCAGTAGTGGATATATCTCAGCTTCCTGATCTGCTTAATGGCGCTGGCTCCCCCCACACCCCCATTTGGCCCTGAGGCTTGAACTCAGGGCCTGGATGCTGTCACAAAGCTTCTTTTGCTCAAGGCTAGCACTCTACCACTTGAGCCACAGCTCCACTTCCGGCTTTTTCTGAGTAGTTTATTGGAGATAAGAGTCTTGTGGTTTTCCTGCCCAGGCTTGCTTTGAATGCGATCCTTGGATCTCAGCCTCCTGAGTAGCCAGAATTAGAGGCATAAGCCACCAGCACCCAGCTAAAGGCACTGTTCCTAAACTGAGCTAAAGGAAAGCCAAAGGCATGATATGCTTTACTAGTTGCAGGAGGGGGAAGGGGGGAGGAAACTTATTCCAGAACAGGCTACCAATTAGGTGCACAGATTTGTGTGTGTGTGTGTGTGTGTGTGTGTGTGTGTGTGAGAGAGAGAGAGAGAGAGAGAGTGTGTGTCCTGGGGCCTAGGTGCCTTCCCAGAGCTTTTTGTGCTCAAGGCCAGCACTCTACCACTTGTACCACACAGCTTGTTTCCGGCTTTTTTGTAGTTAATGAGAGATTCTCATGGATTTTTCTTGCCTGTGCTGACTTAGAACCAACTTTGATCTTCAGCTGTCAGCTTCCTGAGTAGTTAGGATTACAAGACGTGAGCCATCCTCGCCATGTTTTTTACTTTTGTTTGTTTGTTGTTTGCATTTTGGTTTGGTTCCAGTCTAGCATATGCAGGCACTCAACTTTTCCGATCCTGATGGCTCCTTCCCTAGGCCTCAGGCCATCCATCACCACAGCTCCCATAGGGAGCTATACTGGCATAAGCTTTTAGGGAGATGAAGCAGGAATCCCAGTGGCTCAGGATATTCTTTACACAGTAACAGAAATGGAAATGCCTAAGTCTCAGGGTCTTCTGGAGGCACCACCAACCTTCAGGAGGAAAACCTTCAGGCTTAATGATAGTGGCTGGGAGGAGGGGGGTATGGAGGGCAAAGGGCAAGAAGGAGACTGAGAAGCTGAAGCCCTTCTGTTCCAGAGCCAGCATTCTCATTGTCTGTTAAACTGTCAGGAGACAGTAAACTCTCTGGATGCATAATTATCTTTTCAGGCCTGAAGAGTAGCACAAATTACTCTCTTCTTTATCAAAACATAGAAATACACTTTACCCTAAACAGAACTAGGCTCTTGCAGACTGATAGCGTAGGGGGTATACCATCTTTCAGAGAAGTCGTTTTCTGCTACAGAAAGAGAAAAGAAATGGATAATGAGAGACATGCTTAGGTTATCTGATTGGAAGGGCCTAGAGGACTTCAGAAGCCAAAAACAAAAAAAAAAACCTAGCTGAACTTGACCTACTAAAGTGCCATGCTAGACACCAGGTTAAACTATTAATTTTATAGATTTCCTTTTCATCATAGCTTAAATCAATATGGACTGAGTGAGAAATCTTGCTCTGGTATACATAGATTGGAAGGGCACTTTAGGAAAACCATATAGTAGTCATTTGGGTAAAAGTTAGAAGCAAAGAAGAGAGGTGTAGGGAAATGACAGCTAATGAGCCTGCAGCCTCCACTCTGTATTCTCTGAACAGCTGTTAGAGAAGTAGCAAAGAGATACCCTTCTCAGAACCTGCAGAGGAAAAGCAGCCACTCTCTGGCTATGGCAGAACCCCTGGTAAAGCACAAGTCCACCCCCCTGGTAGTTTCCTGTGTGTATGTGTGTGCTTCCAGGCTGGGGATGGTGGGAGATGGGAGGTAGGGGGTGGGGAGGCTCGGTGGTGGTATAGTTACTTAGACAACATTGAACCTTGACAACATTGAACCCTGGACCTGGAAAACTCACTAGCAAAATTCTACACAGAGAAGGGGGGAAACACCCCACAATTCTGTAAGGACATATTGGGCAGAGGGCAAAGGAAATGCTGTAGCTCTTCACTTCTCACCTGCAGTCACAGACCTAGCTCTGGGCCTGTTACAAACCCTGACCACCAGACAGCCTGAAGACTGGACAGTGTGCAACTCACACAGTGGTGCTGCTAGGGCAAGCAACAGCCACGGGTAGAGAATTCTGGGAGAAGAATCAGTTAGGACCTAGTGCTGACGCAGCTTGGTGGAGTTGCATCATCTCCCTGATATACCTGGTACTTCAACCAAAAAGGGGGGGGGGGGAACCCTTGTGCCATTTGGGTGGCTAGACTCAAGGGAGGAAGACCTCTGCCACAAGAGTGATCTACACAGCAAGTCCCAAATGCTGAAGTAGAGACAAGGATGGGAGACCCAGATGTGGAGATATTCCTGCCTTCACCATCTCATCTTTCTGTAACGTGTTCTGGCAACACTCAAGTTGCTAGTGGAGTTATTCTTGGAGATCTTCTCAACAGTCACTACCTCCAGCGCAAGCCTGTGAGGAAAAGGGCTTCCTGCTTGGAGAATACCCAGGCTAAGAGTAGGAACCTCAAATCCTGGCCATTATCCGCAGAGTTCTGCTCGAACTTTACTTTTCTTCCCACGCCCCGCAGAAAACCGCCCCCCTCCCCCCCCCCCCCCCCCCCGCTGCTGGGGTAAACGTAGAGCCTGTGGCCAGGGTCAGCGAAGGGACTGTTCCCACCACCAACAAGTTGCTGGCCGAGATAACAGCTGTGGGAGGGGGAAGGGGAGCCACAGGCAGCCACGACTGAACGCTTGCGATCGAGAAAATTCAACAAGAGGCCGCCGCAGTGGCGGCGGCTCCAATTAGCTGAGCCAACTGGAAAGACAGAGATCGGGGCGGCAGTCCGGCAGGATCGTGCCCAGGGCGAACAGGCGGGGTGGGTGGAGGCACGAGGCCTGGGAGCAGCTCCGGCGGCCCAGGCTTGGCCCCTCCCGCGGGCTCTCGGAGTGCGCCTGGTGTTTACACACTGTCCTTCCGACACGGGATCAAGTTTCAGGCCGCGCTGGAGGCGCCGGGAGCCGGCCACAGGCCGGGGAGAGGGGAAGAACTGGAGCGGGATCTAAAGGCAGCGCCGCGCTGCCGACAAGGCCAGGCGCGCGTGGGGGCACACCTAGTGTACTCGCCGTCTCTTTAGAGTGGGGTGGGAAGAAGCCCCACCGGGGGGGTTGGCGGGGGGCAGGTGCGTCTGCAGAGCCCTATCCAGAGGGAGAAGCGCCTCCGAGATCAAGCGTGGAGTCCTGCGCTCGCTCGGGCGGGAGAACTCGGGCGAGGGAAGGAGGGGATCGGCCGGGTGTTCGTGTTCGGTATCCTGGGGCACGGACTCCCAGGGGAGCCCCTACTGATCTCTTCACTCTCCCCCCTCCCTTCCCAGTCCCTTGGACACACAATCGCTGGAGGTGGTGTGTGTGGACGATCTGTGGGTTGGGTTCCTCCTTCGGATTGAGATCGGAGGCCTTGGGCTTGAGGCCACCTCGCATCTCCCTGGGATTGGCAGCCCGTTGGTGGCCCACGCTGTCCAGTCAACAGCCGCGTGCTCGCCCTCCCAGCTCGGGGTGGGAACCTCACCAAAACATCACCATCCTACATTCTCTCCCTCCCCTCCCACCCCCCCTGCCCCGGCCACCTGGGCCTGAAGCGAGTTTTCTAAACCTGGGGAGAAGCGGGGTGCTGTGGGGGAGGAGAGAGAATAATCAGCCTGTCCCCTCCCCACTGAATGTCTGCTTTGTTCCGGAAAACAAGGGAAGCATTAGGCTGCTGCCCCCGGGGAAACACAAAACTTCTTTTTGAATCTCGGGAAGGGCGGTTGACTGCATTACGGAGCTCTAGAGACAGACCGAGGAAGGGAAAAGCCGAGAGGGAGGGAGGAGGAGACAGAGAGACTTCCGAGAGTGACCGATGGACAAAGTAGGGGTGGGGGGAGAGAAAGCAGTTCAGGGTGACCGGGCCGGAGACTCGGGAACCCAACTCGGAGCGAAGGTGCCGCGCCAGTTCCAGCGAGAAGCCGGCCAGGCCAAGTGGCGCCTGCCCAGCCGGCGGCCGTGCCAGCTTCCTGCCCTGCCCAGGACCGCGGAGCAGTCGGGGACGCCGCCGCAGGCTGGCCCGGAATCGCAAGACATCGTGGGGGGAGCGGGAGAGGCGCCAAGCGGCTTGTAAACCCCCAACTAGAGCTTTCTGCACACACTGCTCCCCTTCCCCAGTGAATCTGGCCCCTGGGGTCTGTGAGGGGCAAAGACTCCAGGGTTGGGGGGGGGGGCACTGAAAGATCTTTGGTTTCATCTGATGACTACCTTTGCCATCGGCCCTCATCCCACCTTTGCCCAGCTTAGGATGCCTGATCAGTGCTACTTTCACGGTTAGCAGCACGCAGGAGGAGAAGCGAAAGGAGATTTGCGATCGCTTCTGCGATTGCCACCTCCTTCCCGTTTAGCCCTCCAGCATCCCCAAGCAAGAAAGGGCATCGAAGGCCCTGCCCCTGCCCCATCCCCCCTCAGGGCGCTCCCCACTGCCTCGAAACTTCGACTGCGAGCTAGGGTTTTCCCCCCCTTTCCTCAGGGCTCACTGGGTTGCTAACTTCCTCTAAACCTCCCTCCTCACTCAAAAAAGCCCCGAGGATAGGAGCCGAGAGGAAGCAAGCCTCTAGTGTGCGAAATGAAGACCATGTGTGAGGATGGCGGCATCAAGAGTGCAGTCGTGGGGGGAAGGGGGTGGCGAAAGCCCCCGCGCGGCCTGAGGCTCCGGGTCGCCGCCGCCGCAGCAGCCTGCGCTTCGGCTCGGTGCTGGGGACGCCGAGCCCAAGCGAGAGGCAGTGGAGAGAATGGGCTGGCCTTGTAGCGGGCGGCTGGGAGGAGGAGGAGCGCGCGGGCGGGCGGGCGGGCGGGCGAGGGGGGGGGGGGCTGCCGCGCCGTGGGGGGCGGGGGCGGGGACGCAGCTCGGGCTTCCTGGGCCGCAGCTGCGACCGAGGGCGCAAGAGCAGATCGTGCTCGGCGGCGGCGGCGGCTCGGGCCCGCCGCGCTCGCAGCTGAGAATCAACAAAGGGAGGCGGCAGGCGAGCGGGGGAGGGGCGCCGCGGAGCGTTCGCTGGCTGCTGTGGAATAATAAAAAATAATTAATAATGATAATAAGTAGGGGGGGGAAATATCCCCTTGGCTTCCATGGCTCTGGGTTTCCGTGTGGCTGCAGCGGGAAGCGCGCTGTCCTTGAGGCGGCCTCTCTCCAGGCCTGCCCGCCCCTCCCCCTCCCCCTCCCGCGCCCCCTCCCCTCCCCGGGAACCGGGAAGAGAAAGGTCTGCAGCTGACAAATATTATCCATTCTCCCCATCGATCGCGGAGTGTACAGATGTGAGCGCTTGATGTGCCCGCGTAGCGGCGGATCCTCCCTGCTCGCTCGCTCTCGCCCAGGCTCCGCTCGCCGCCCCCCTCCTCCCCCTTTGTTCTCCTCCCCTTTCCCTCTCTTTAAATAGATTTCAGGGCGCTGCCTGTTGGAGAGCAGCTGGCGATCTCTCCCGAGAGAGAGAGAGAGAGAGAGAGAGAGAGAGAGAGAGAGAGCCCGAGGTGCCCTACCAGCCTCCCCTCGTCTTCTCTCTGTGGGCCCACCTCCCTTTTCTCTAGTTTGCAAAACAGAAAATACCAGGAACACCCACGTCCACTGCACCGCGAATCTCTCGGAGCCTTTGGACCCTCTACGCGGTCCCCGTGCTGTTCCCTATGTCCGTGCGGAGGGAAGCGCTGGGAGGGGACACCGGGCCACGGCAGAAGATCGGCGAGTTGAGATCTCCCCACCCCCCCCTCCCCTCCTGCAGCAGCAGGGACGCTGCCCGGGTCACGCCAAGAGGGTACAGTTTACCCATTAGGCAAAGTCAGAGAAGGCGGCCCTTTTTTTTCTCTTCTGCAGATGGCATATTAAGACGGTAGCGCTCGGCCTCAAAGGGCTGGCTGCTCCGCCAAGGGTTAACCCGCAGGCTGGTAATCGCACACGCGCGCGCGCACGCACACACACACACACACACACCACACGCACGCGCGGGGCGCCCTCCCAACTCGCCCGAGCGCCCGGCACGGCCCGCAGTGCACCCGAGGCTGGGGGAGTAGTTGAGGGGATAGGGGGAGGGGCGAGCTTAACCAGGCCGCTCGACTGAGCCGGGGCCACCTCGCCGTCTGTCACTTAAATGATTGTCCTCCGCTCCGCTCAGTGCGGTCAGTAGGGGCTGTTAACAGGCAGTTGCAATCAGTTTCCGAAAGGTCAGCCAAGGTCCTCCGGCTCTCGCAGACGGAAGGCATTACGAAACCGCTTTTGTATCTGCAGGCACTTTAGAAAAAGAAGCGAGGAGGGGCGCATCGAAGCACGCACCATGGCTGCTGCGAGCCTGGGGATCGGGGTTGGGGACGACGGGGATGGGTGTCTGCACTACCGCGGCCTAGGCCCAGCGACCAGGAAGTCACTGGCAGGGTAACCGAAGCCCTTCAGGTTTCGATCTGGAAGCAGGAAAGGGGTGGGGGAGCAGGCGGCCAGGGAAAAATAAATGGGAGGAAGTGGGAAAGGCGTCCTGATTCCCCTTCTCTCTTGGCCTGCGACCCATATCAGCTCAAGAGCGCAGAGCGACCCCAGAGGCTCTCGATGCGGGGGAAGTGGGGGCGTACGGTGTATGGTGGGGGAGACCCTCACAGAACGTGCAGGTCCCCAGCGCGGTGTCTGAAGACGCTGCTGCTGCCGCCGCTAGAAGTCGTCCATCAGCAACCAGTCCAACCTGCCAGTGATAATGTGCGATCAACACCAAATCACCCCCGCCAGGCGCGATCCATCATCGCTGCGCGCTGCGGGCCCGCGTGAGGCTGACTCGCAGCTGTACGGGGGGAGGGGGGGGGCCGAAGAGCAGGAAGTAGTCTCCCAGCACACCCTGACTCTGTGCACTTCAATGCCCCTCCTGGAAGCCTGCACCCTCACGTTCATAAGTCTCCAAGTTCCCCCCAGCTGCAGAGTACAAACCCTGGGCTCCTGAGTTCGACATGCCGGTCCCAGCCCGCGCGTCAGCCGTGTCCAGTTAACCCTGATCACACCCTTTGCAAAGCCATCCCTTCCTTGGACTGCCCTGCCCGTCCCTTCCCCCTCCTCTGAGAAAGCGTAGCTGGCGGGAAATTAATATTTAATATCGTGAAATTGATTAAAGGGCTGGAAGCAGGAGATGGGGAGGGGAAGGGAGGAGAAAGGTAGGGGCTCCAAGCGTAATTAAAGATCTGAGAGTCCTGGCCGCTCTTAGTCGGCCTGGGCCACACAAGGCCTTTGTGAAGTCAAGGCATGATCGGGTGTGGCTGAGCCCAGCTGTCCAGAGAGCAGTGGCCCGCACAGCCCAGATTCTGGTCCACACTAGACTGAGAAGCAAGCAGCACGGCAGAAGGGAAAGTAGTATGTAGCCTTAGCTTACCAGAGGCTATTCGGAGATGGGCCTCTCCTATGCCTGGCAGTATCCATCTTGGCTAACTAGAACCCTACGATGGAGTGTCCTAGCTCTTGGAAGCCAAGTTGACTCTGGAGCGCCTTCACTGGCAAGCCCTAGACTCATATCCCCCACCCCCACTCCCAAGCTCCAACACCTTCCTTAGTGCAAACGTCACTCGCGGCCCTCACTCGCGGGCCTCATCGCCTCAATCCTTGACAGGAGTCTTCAGGACTTCTGGCAGCACTTTGGGATGAGGGATTCGGATCGTGCCATCTAGGGGCTCTTAAAGAATAGGCTGCCCGGGGTTCCTGCCGGTTCTTTCTCATCTAGGCCTCAGCCCAGACCGCTTGCTCCTGCCTGGGGCAGCTTAACTCGTTCAGCTGCCATGCAGATGGGGCCTGCTGCTCCGGAGGCTGTCTCCTGGGAGTCCTCGCTGAACCAGCTCGGCCAGCCGCCTGTCGTGCTGTTTAAGGTTACTGCACTTCCCTGAGGGGCATTGGGGCTGAAGGTGGGTGCAACCCAGGCCATCCCAGCTGGCTATAGGAGAGGATTTAATGAGTGGTAATCTCTGGTGGTGGGATGAACCAAGCCCACAAAACCCCTGGTTCCAACAGGGCTGTTTCTGAACTTTTTCTTGTATATGATTTTTTTTGAGGGGGTGTCACTGGGTCTGAAAATCACCAAGTATACAAAAAATGGTAGAAAGCACATACAAAACAAACCAACCATCTGTGGCTGGAATTAGTTAGGAGACCTAGAGGGTCCACCAGGCTCCAGGCTCACTTTGGGGAAGGTCAGGCCCATAGAGGATTAGGCTTAGCCTTGGGTTTATTGCAGTACTTGAACAAAGTGTCTGTATGTGTGTGTTGGGGGGGGGGGGCACGCTGCTTCTACTGGGGAAGGAGAGAAGTAATTAAAAGAAAGGTTGCAGAAGAAGGAGTGGCTGGTGTGGCTGTTGCTCCGGGTGGATGGTGGAAGTGTTTTCTTGGAGAATAACAAGAGGGTGTAAATGTTATGCAGAAAGATTTCATTGCACTAAAACAAAACCCAAAAGTTCACATTCAGTCTTTCAAGCTGAGCTGCTATGCAACACGAAAACTTTAGTTGGATCCTGGAGTGGGTGGGAGGTGTCAGCCTACACTTTTTTTTTTTTTACAAAAGGGTAAAGGGGAAGCTTTTCTGGGTACTTCTTTTTTTTCTCCATTGTGATTCTACCTGCATCAGCTGCTCCCTTGGGGGGAGAAGGGGGGTTCTACTGACCTCTCAACTGGAGCCCTGCGGGAGATCACTCAGAATGCACTGCATTCATCAATGCCATTTCTGGTAAATTGGACCTAAGGTTTCGGAGTGTCCTAGGAGAAGGCAGCCTACACAGTATGCATACCGATGTCTGCAAAAGTGAACCCCCCCCCCCCTGCACACATTCTGTAGCCATTACTAAGTAATACTAGGGATTTCACAAGCAGGCATACCAGGTTTTTCCAACACATTCCTGTCTTCAAGAGCTCTGACCCTTGTATCTAAATAGACCATGAAACCCTCCCTGCACCAACTGGTATTATGGAATTAATTGTGTGCCAAAGGTGTCCCAAGGCTGGAAGAAAAATGGCTCGGGTATGAGGTCAGTCTGTGCCCCCCCCCCTTGCAGGTCATCCATTCTCCCTCCCTCCCCCCTCCCCCCCCCCCATGTCTAGTCCGGAAGACATCCTGGCTAAATCCTAAATCTCAGCCAGGGCTGGTCCCCACCTCCTAGTGATGGGAAGGTTGGGGTGTGGGCTGATAAAATAGTCTTTCCAGACTGGTCCAGGTGGGTCGCTGGGCAAGAGGTTTGCCTGCGAAAGTGATCAGACTGTGCCATCAGGATCACTATGGGCCAAGAGAGCGCACGCTTCTCGTCTGCTCCCACTCCCGAGCCGGGAATCCCAGGAGGTTGCCTCCGCCGCCGCCGCCGCCGTCGCTGCCGCCGCCGCCGCCGCCGCCGCCTCTCGCCCAAGCGTGGACAGCCGCCATCTTACTCGGGCGACGCGGGCGGCGCTGCCCCCGGCGGTGGCACCGCGGAGCCGCAGGCCTGCCAGCGGTGGCCTTTCCTAGGCTTGTCGGGGGCGCGCAGGGTGCCGCGCCCGCTCTCTCTGGAGCTCCCTTCCCCGCCGCGGGCTGCGCTGATCCCGGCTGGGGGACAGCAGAGCGACCGTCCTTGGGGAAAGCGCGGCCTGCAGTCATCTCTCTCTGAATCGCCAAAGAGAATTTTAGTTCCGAGAAACGATCTGTTGTTCTCAGACTCCGGTGATAGTCAGTGTGTCGTTACAGCGCCCGGAGTCGCACACCCCGAAACTGGGGGTTGCTCTCCTCAACTGCAGCATACAGAGGCGGCTCCGAGGGGGCTTCTCAAGACGTGATTGGAAAAGACTGCGACTTCATTTGTTCACTTTCCTTTCTTTCTTTCCTTAAATAAAAAACTTAGCACGAATTCAGGGAAAGCTTCCGAAAGACAAAGCACTGTGTTAGGACCTCGGGGTATCCAAATGTTAAGTGATTCTCTTTATTTTAAGATACCTCTGGCCAGGGGCAAGCGGCTCATGCTTGTAATCCTATTCAGGTGGCCTAGATCTGTGGATCCCAGTTCGAAGCCAGCTGGGGCAGGAAAGTCTTTGAGACTCTTGTCTCCGTTTAACCACCAGAAAACTGGAAGTGGAGCTGTAGCTCAATGGTAGAGCACTAACTTTGAGGGGGAGACAGAAGCTCAGGAAAAGCACCCAGGCTCTGAGTTCAAGCCCCAGTATCTGTACACACACACACACACACACACACACACACACACACACACACACGCACGCGCGCGTGCGCGCACACACGCACACGCACACACACACAGAGTACTTAGAGTAAAACAGACACTTCCCCATCACTATAATGTCTTTTCAAGATACCAATTCAACTTGCCCAAAGTTATGGGGGAGGGGAGACTGTCCACCCTGAAGATGTAAACAGGGTGGTGGGCTGGGGAAAGTGCCTGCTAAGCATACAGGAAGCTTTGGGGTTCCACCCTCAACACAAAGGAATTCAAAAAAAGAGTTCCCAAACAGGGAGGGAGAAGAATGAATTTCTGGCTCCTGGCCGATTCCTGCTTATAAAGGATAAAGCAGTCATCTCAATTTGCCCTTCTCAGGAGACAAGGCAGTTATGACTTTATTGTGAAAATACTTTTCAAAGTGTTCTGAACATTAGTCCTCTTCCCCAACACCTGCTAGCAATGCAACTCAGGGCCTTGCACATGGTAAACTAATATTCTACCTACGACCTGCACCCCTAGCTCTAGCTCTTCATTGTTCTTTTGTTGTCGATGTGGGGGCTTGAACGTAGGGCATGGGCACAGCTGCTGAGCTCTTTCACTCAAGGTTAGTGCTTTACCACTTCGAGTTACAGTGCCACTTTCAGTTTTCAGGTGGTTAGCTAGAGATAAGTCTTACGGACTTTCCTACCTGGGCTGGCTTTGAACCACAATCCTCAGATCTCAGCTTCCTGAGTAGCTAGGATTACAGGCATGAGCCACTGGTGCCCAGCTTTTGGTGTTACTTTTAGCTCACAGGTAGCTTATGAGGATATACCACCCATTATAGTGTTACACTCATAAACCCATACCAAGTACAGAAAGGCTTGTAGTTAACAATGTAGCTTACACTCCTCACATTCAAAGTCAAAGAACTGCCCCCCCCCTTCCCACAATATCCCACTTTGCTGTTTAAACAAGACACATAGGTAGGGTGACACTCCAAATAAAGCCCGGGGACTGGTCCAGTAACTTGAAAACACTAGCACCTGCAGATTCACGATGACAAAACAAAGAACAAGTATATGAGCCTCTTGCTCTGTAGTCTTGGTTTGGCTACTGTGTTCTCAAGATGCCCCTTTGACCTCAAGCCTACTGTGACACCTTCTTTATTCTTCTTTAATTCCCTCCCCTCTTTTTTGATGCCAATCCTTGTTTTTTGTTGTTGTTGTTGTTTTGTTTTGTGGGTCGTGGGGCTTGAACTCAAGGCCTGGGCACTGTCCCTGAGCTCTTCAGCTCAAAGCTAGCCCTCTTCCACTTGAGCCACAGCGCCACTTCTGGCCTTTTCTGTTTATGTGGTGCTGAGGAACTGAACCCATGCATGCAAGGCAAGCACTCTACCACTGAGCTACCTTCCCAGTCCCTGCCAGTCTTGAGGCTTGAACTCAGAGTCTGGGTGCTGTCTTGGGGCTTTTTTTTTTTTTTTTTGCTCAAGGCTAGCACTCTACTATTTGAGCCACAGCTTCATTTCTGGCTTCTTTTGGTGCTTAATTGGAGATAAAAGTCTCATGAACTTTCCTGTCTCAGCTGGCTTTGAACCATGATCCTAAGATCTCAGCTTCTTGAGTAGCTAAGATGACAGATATGAGCCACTGGCTCCTGACTTCTTGTCTTCTTGATCAAAGAGATCATCTGTTTCTCCTTTGCCCTGAGAATCAAGCTGCCACTAACCTATCTGCTGGCTTTGTGGGAAAGAGAGAAAGGTGATGCCCCTGGCCTGGTCTCCAGCCTTCACTCTCTGTCTTGGCTGGGGATCTTTGTAGAATGCATGGGCTACACAATCTGATGGGCTAAGTCTTCCTGGGAAGCAAGCTTATTTTCAGAAGTTACTCCCTGAGTACTGCTTAGTTCTGCTCCACAAGGTTCCTCCTTAATCTAAGGCTCTTTGGTTTCTAGCATAAGATTCCTCTTGACTGGTCTGAAATACTGAGGGGAAGCTAGGTGAACCACATATGTCCTGGCAAGGGAAAGTTGAGGACAATATTCACCCAGGAGCTCTCCACTCATTCTGGGACTTCAGCTTGTCTTTGTAAAATGTGAGCAGCCCCCAAAGCCTTGCTGAAATATAATCTTCATGAGGGAAGATGAGAAAGACCTAAAGGGGACAGAACTACCTTTTGGACATTGAAAGTGGAGGAAATGATTTGATTTCAGATTTAGGGAAGGTGCGTCATCTTAAGAGAGCCAGAGAAAATAATAATGGCCAATTCCAAAGCCAAACAAAATCATGTTTTTCCACCACGTTTCTATCTCTGTCTTCTAGTTGAGCCACAATGAAATAGCAGATCAAATAGATCAAAGGCAGAGGCAAATACAATTACGTTGCCTGTGAAACCCCTAGCATGAAATTAGAAGTCAAACTCTCCATTCAGGGGTTAGAAACAAGGATAATAAGAACCTGGGGTCCTGGAGATGTAGTGGCCCCTTTTAGTCACAACACTATCTCTGCTGGATATTTCAAACCATACCTGGGGGGAGGGCACAAGTATTCCATATTCAAATCATTTCTTTCTTTTCCCTCCCCCCTCCCCACTTACTTTCAGAAATGCACTGATTACATTCTTATCTTTGTACTCTATAAAGATTTCTGTGTACTGTGTACTGGGGAGGGGGGAAGGGAGGGGAGTAGAAAGGTATTTTGTAAAGCAGGAATGAGGCTAGGTATATGGTTAAGGTGGTAGGGCCCCTGCCTAGTAAAGCAACAGTGAGAATAACACTGTCAGGAAAAAAGGAGGCTTGTGGCAGATTGCCCCCAAAAAGGCAGTTGAAGGATAGTGGCGGACAGATAGATCTACAGTCTCATCTGTTCCCCATTTCCCTTTCAATGCTGAAGAGTGATTCCACCGCTCAGTTCTTCCAAAGTCTTGCCTATTCTTGACAAGCTCCCTGAGAGCTGTCTTTTGATATTTTCTATTTTTCATAAAAATCTATATTTGCCTTATAGCTCTGTTTCTTTTACCCTGGCCTAATTTTAGCTCTCTGCTTCCCCTTGGCCCCCATATAATTTATGAGGTCTCTTGAGGGTATAAGCGTTTATTATAACAGAGAGTATTCTGTTTAGCGCCACTGCTAATTAAGCTTAGCTCTCAAGAGTGCCAGGCATGACTCCTCCCACTGGCCAATGTCCACTAGCTCCTCCCAACAGAGAGGTGGAGTCTCCGTCCTTTCCCCTAGAATCTCAGTGAGCGGTGACCACAGTTAACAACTGGGGAATGTGGCACAAGGGATGGGTCATGTCTTCTCAGGGTGGGTTAGGTAGGCCTCAGTGGCAGGACCATTTGTTTTTGGTGTCCTGTGCTGCTATTCTGTAACTTAGTCATGGAGACACCTTTCTATGAGCAAACCTGAGCCCCACAAGAGTCCCAGGGCTTGTGCCTTGGGACTCAGCTCAAGACACAGCCAGCAGCCAGACAAAAGGGTGAAGAAGCTTCAAGCTTACAGTGGGCTCCCATCTGTTGAGTCTGCATCAAATTCCACACTCAGACAGTTTATGTGAAGAACTAAATTGCTTGAATCTTCCCTTGTATCTGACATGCAACAGGGAAATCAGGGGCTTGAACTTAGAAGCTGGGCATTGTCCCTTAGCTTTTTGTTTTTTTAGGTCATCATAGGGTTTGAACTCAGGGCCTGGGTGCTGTCCCTCAAGGCTAGTGCTCTACCACTTGGAGCCACAGAGCCACTTCTGGTTTTCTGGTGGTTAATTGGAGAGAAGAGTCTCACAGACTTTACTACCTGAGCTGGTTTTGAACTCTCAGATCTCAGCCTCCTGAGTAGCTAGGATTATAGGCATTAGCCACTGGCACCCGGCTCCCTTAGCTTTTTCACTCAAAACTGGTGCTCTACCACTTGAGCCACTGCTCCCCTTCCAGCCTTTTGTTGGTCAATTGGAGATTTCCCACCTGGGCTATCTTCAAGCCATGATCTTCAGATCTCAGCCTTCTGAATAGCTAGGACTATAGGTCTGAACCACCAGGGCCCAGAGGGAGATCGTTTGTTGTGTGTGTGTGTGTGTGTGTGTGTGAGTGAGTGTTAGCACAAAGGAAGATGAATTAGATGAAAATCTAGTGTGGCTGGGGGGTTTGGCTCAGCAATACAGTGCCTGCCTAGTATATGTCAGACCCTAGGTTCCATCCCAATACTGGAAAAACCAAAATGGAGGACAGGAAATTTGTGATCCTGACTCAAACCTTCAGTAATACAATGGGTTTTTGTTTGTTTGGTGGAGACTGATCTTGTTACAGATCCCAGACTGGCCTGCAAGTCATTATATAGCCCAGGCTGGCCTCCCTCTCAATCCTCCAGCCTTAGCCTCCTCAGGGCCCGGTGGGATTATAGATGCGCACTACCACAGTCTCCATGAAATGCTGTTTTATTGTCATATCTTCAAATCCAACCTCACACTTCCCTCCCTGTTCCCAGATGGATCAGTGACAAGGATCTTATTTGTTGTTCTAACTGGACTACATCAGATGCACAAGAGAGCAACGGAGGGGACCAAGCATTTCTACCAGCTGCTTTTACTCTCCCATCTATTCTTTTCCTCTCTACATTTTTCTTGCCTCTCCTTAAGGGTCCTCATCAGCAATAGGGAGGAATGGGAAGTGGAAGGCTTGGCAGCTTTCTTTTCTTCCCCTACAAGTCCCATGCTTAAAAAAAAAATCCTTGCTTCAAATAGTCTGACTCACACTCCTAGCTCTTGAATTTCCATTCACATTGCTACACTGCTAGGTGGCTTTGTTGTTGTTGTTCGTGGGCCTGAACTCTGGGTCTGGGCGCTGTCCCTCAGCTCTTCAGCTCAAGGCTAGCACTCTACCACTTGAGCCACAGTGCCACTTCTGGCACATGCATACAAGGCAAACACTCTACCATTGAGCCACCTTCCCAGGCCCTACTCTGCTAGGTTTATCTGCAGAACTTCCAGGCAGATGGCTCTGCTCTTGATCTTGATTTTATTTTCTTCCTTCTCAGAAGACACTCCCAAGACCACTAGGCCCTGGGGTCCTGCCACCTTGACCTTCAATCTTCCCTCTTAGCTACAACCTGAAGAGGAGCTGCAGGATATATATGGAATGTGAAAGTGAAGAAGGGAAAGTAGGAGTCCAGCTTCTTCCACTCCAAACAAACAACAAAGCAAAACCAAAATGTAAGAAGAGCAGCCAGAGCTTGGTGCTGGTGGCTCCTACCTATAATCCTAGCCACTCAGGAGGCTAAGATATGAGGATCAAGGTTCAAAGCCAGCCCGGCAAGAAAGTTCATGAGATTCTAATCTCTAATTACACACTAAAATGTCAGAGGGGAGCTGTGGGTTAGGTGGTTGTAAAATACCAGCCTTAAGTCAAAAAGCTAAGGGACAGTGCCCACCCAGGTCCTGAGCTCAAGTCCAGGTACCAACACACACACACACACACACACACACACACACATACACACACACACACACACACACACACACACACACAGAGGAGGCAAGGTAGAAAGGTAGAAAGATCACAGTCTGAGGCCAGCCCAGGCAAAGAAAGACTGGAAAGGACAGCTAAGGGGCTGGGAAGGTGGCTCAGTGGTAGAGCGCTTGCCTTGCACGCATGAGGTCCTGGGTTCGATTCCTCAGCACCACATAAGCAGAAAAAGCCAGAAGTGGCGCTGTGGCTCAAGTGGTAGAGTGCTAGCCTTGAGCTGAAGAGCTGAGGGACAGCACCCAGACCCAGAGTTCAGGCCCCATGACTGGCAAAATCAAAAGAAAAAAAGAAAGGACAGCTAAGGAGGAAAATAGAACAAGGTGGGCTTGGTGGTACACATTTGTAGATCTAGCTACTCATGAGGCTGATGCAGGAAGATCTTTCAAGCCCAGGAGTTCAAGACCAACCTGGGCAAAAGAGAGACCTTAACTGTTTAAAAAGAAGTGGAGGGGGGTGGCCTCGATCACTAGCTTTTGCTGTGCAAACACTGACCCTGGGATCAATCCCCTATACTGACAATAAAGCAGCCTGCAGTGTGGGAAAAAACCCACCAAACAGTGGGGGTGGGTATAGGGATGAGGGAAAGGTGGGGAGCCTGTTGAGTAGCCCAGAATAGAAACTGTAAAGAGAATTAGGCAGGTGCTAGGCACCAGTGGCTCACGCCTGTAATCCTAGCTACTAAGGAGGCTGAGATCTGAGGGTCTTGCTTCAAAGCCAGCCTGGACAGGAAAGTCTGTGAGACTCTTTTTTTCCAATAAACCATCAGAAAACAAGAAGTGGCACTGTGATCAAGTGGTAGAGCGCTAGCCTTGAGCTGAAGAGCTGAGGGACAGCACCCAGGCCCAGAGTTCAAGTCCCATGACTTACAGAGAGAGAGAGAGAGAGAGAGAGAGAGAGAGAGAGAGGGAGAGAGAGAGGGAGAAAGGGAGGGAGAGGGAGGGGGAGAGGGAGAGGGAAGGGGAGAGGGAGAGGGAGAGGGAGAAGGAGAGAATTAGGCAGCCCTAGAGGCTCTCCCTGCCTTCTAAATGCCCTAGGATGGACTTGCCAAAGGTAAAATATAGCCAAACAGAGGTCAAGTTTAAAGGGACACTTATTTTCCAGAGCACAGAAAGCAAGTATCAACTGGGATTATCTCCTGCAGCCTGGCCCTGAGTGCACTACCAAGTCCTAGTCACAACTCTGCCTTATAGGAAGAAGTCCAACAGCCTAGGACCTGCTTCTTCCACAGAAGTTGAGACCAAAGGCTAACAGAGTTTCACAAATTTACAGCTTTGAGGCTGCATGATTGTTGGACAGTGAGGTCCTGTGGCTCCAATTCACACATTTTAGGAGTCTTCTTTCACTGGTTTGGGGGTTGAACCCCAGGCCTCTCTCATGCATGCTAGGCAAACACTACCACTGAGCCACACTTCTCATCTTTTTCTTTCCCCCCCTAGTAGTAAGGCTTGAACTCCAAGCCTATGAGCTTTCTTTGAGCTCTTTTGCTCAAGGCTAGTGCTCTACCACTTGACACAGCTCTACTTCCAGCTTTTTGGTGATGAATTGCAGATAAGAGTCTCACAGACTTTTCCTGCCCAGGTTGGCTTTGAGCTGCTATCCTCAGTCTCCCAAGGAACTAAGATTACAGGCATGAGTTACCTGTGCCTAGCCACATCACTAGTCTTGAAGCAGTTCTTTCTTTGACCTATATTCCAGGTCAGCAACACCTGTGCCAAGCTAGGGCCTTACACAAATCTTCTTCCAACATTTCAAATAATACCAGCCCAAATCTTCCAAATCTTGCATGTTTGCTAAAAGCTTATTTCCTTCCTGGTGCTTTCCATGCAGTGCTGTCATCTGATCTCTACCTAATCTTGTGCCACAGGCATTCTCTCGTCCATTTTATAGATAAGGAAACCCAGACTCAAAAAGGCTAAATATCCATTGGAACAGAGCTCCTATCTTCAGCCCAAATAAAGCCTGTTCCAGAACTTTCTAGCAGACCTGTGGTCTCCCCTGATCTTATGTGCTCAAGGCTAGTGCTCTGCCACTTGAACTAAAGCTCCACCGCCAGCTTTTTGGTAGTTATTGGAGGTAAGAGTCTCACAGGCTTTCCTGCCCAGACTGGCTTTGAACTATGATCTTCAGATCTCAGCCTCCTGAGTAGCTAGGATTAAGGTGTGAGCGATGGGTGCCCAGCATCTCTTTCCTCTTGTTAACAGTTTTTGGACCTGGCTGGCACCCAGGCTGTCTTGGTTGAGTAGACTTCTTTGGCCTCTGGCATACTATGGGAGGAGCTAGACCTTGACAGCAGCCCCAGGCTGATTCAGCTGGGAAATGGGTACAGGACCTGGACCAAGCAGGCTAGCAGGCCCTCCAAGGCTTTCATTGAAGCCTGTTAAAGGGCTTCGGGCTTCCTCTGATGAAAGGCGCTCAAGCGCATCTGGTTATGATTACAGGGGAGGAGAAAGCCAGGCAGTCTCTGGGGGGTTGGACTAGTCATCTGGCTCTGCCTTCCTCCAGGCAGAGCTGAGGGCTGGTCAGACCAGGAGGCCAGGTGTGGGGGGCAGGCAGGAAGCAGAGCCAGTACAAAACCCTCCGACTCTTCAAGGCGCCTGACCCCTAGTTCCCTGTTACGAGACTCCCAGAAACAAAGAAAGGCTTGGTGGCTCAGAGAGGCCAGTCAGTCTCCTGTGAGAAAATCAAGTTCACAGAAGTTGCTGCCCACCCCAGACCAACAGCTCTTCATCAAGCTCTACCCCCTTCCATCTCCACAATAACCTTCCTAAATTAAACCCCTGACCCTCCAATCTACTTTCCAACGGCTCTTCTCCCTTGGTGAAAATTCAATCGAGCTTTTGCCGCAACTTTCTAAAAGTGATTTAAAAAAACAAACAAACAAAAAAACACCAAAAAACTAGCCAGGTGCTGGTGGCTCACGCCTGCAATCCTAGCTATTCAGGAGGCTGATATCTGATGATCTCAGTTCAAAGCCAGCCAGAGCAGGAGAGTCGGTGAGACTCTTATCTCCAATTAACCAGAAAGCCGGAAGTGGAGCTGTGAATTAAGTGGTGAAGCGCTAGCCTTGAGAGAGAAAAAAAGGAAAAAGGAAAAAGCTCAGACACAGTGCTCAGACCCTGAGTTCAAGCCCTAGGACCGGCACCAAAAACAACACAACAACAACAACAAAAACAAAAGCCTAAGGAAATGCAGACTTTCAAAAGTTAAAAAACAAACAAACCAAAAACCTGTTTTCTTTTTCCTTTTCAACTAGCCCGGTATTGGTTCCCATAAAACAGACATAATTAAGGATATTCCACATCACTGTAATTGACAACCAGGCTGAACCCAGGGAAGAGATTAATATGAAAATAACATTGCTAATCCGAGCAGTCCCAAGCCGCTCTGTGGCCCGCACCTGTCCCTATGCAGGACTTCACGTGGGCACTGAAAGGTCTTGGGGAATCGAAGGGTTCGATACAATCCGCAGTCCTAGAAATGAAAATGCGTTTTAATCCTGCTGCGCGTTATTTATTATTGTCGTCTCTTTCGCACGACTGTATCTAAAAAGAAAACTCGTGGGTCTCTACGGTCCTGTGCCGCCTGTTCGCCTTTTTATTGTGCCAGGTCTGCGTGGATCCAGCACGTCGTGATCGTCTCGCAGCCGCGCAGGGACACCCTCGAATTGGCATTTTGATAAGAGCTGAGAGCATTGTCTCAACGGCGAGGCGGGCGCGCGCACTCGCGCGCGAGCGCGCACTCGCACACAGACACACAGATAATAAAGGGCTACAGACCCCTTGGCCAACCCTCCTCGCAACCCATAATTAGAGATGACCTTTGAGAGAGGCAATTAAAATATGGTAATGATCGATGCGCTCTCCTGTTTCTAAAAAGGCAAATACACAGGTGTTGGCTTCGGCAGGCTCCACCTGGCCGGGCCGGGGAACCTCCTACGGCTCATGAATGAACTCTTTCTCCAGGGAGGCTTTGATTCCCCACCTACGCCAGCGAGGGCTGCGATCCTCTCGATCCCCTCCCCCACCGGGGTTCCAGCAGCGGGGAGCTTTGCTGGCGGTGGCGGGGCTTTGTCATCGGAACGCACACACAAACACGCACACGCGCGCACCCGACCACCACGGGACCGCGGCGGGCCGCTGCGCCTAGTCCTCTCGCTGCGTTCCCCTCCCCCTCCCCCGTTAAAAGAGCTTCTCCAAACCCTTTCTTCCCTTCTTCACGTGCCGTCTCTTGCAAGTAGAAACATTTTAGTAGAAGCATTTTTAGGGTGTGTGTGTGGGGGGGGGCTCCCGCAGAAAGACCATTCTCGATCAGACGCGTGGGCAGGCTGGGGCTTTGTTTAGACTCTTACCCCAACGGGGGAGGATGGGGGGAAGGCCCCGGGAAGCTGTGGCCCACTGGTGAATTGGCTGCGACAAATGTCAGCTCCTCTCCCTCAATCAAAGTGGACCCCGGAATCCTTTCCCAAATTCAGACTTAAGGCTGGATGGGGGTCATCGCTGCGGGGAGGGTCTCGCGAGTCCACAAGTGGCACTCCCCACCTAGGTAAATGTGCAGTGTCATTATGATGGCTCCTGTTGCTCGAGGCCTGGGTGAGGGAGATGTGCTCAGATGCTCACCCCACCTCGACACGGCATGAAGGGGAAAGGGGGAGGGGACTAGGAGGGGGTGCTGCGTGGCGAAAACACTGAATTGGGTCTTTCCGATCCTCCTGGCTGCCTTCTGAGACCATAAGCACAGAGCCAGGGCAGCCTCTCGCCTTTCATTACCGGGCCTACGAAAGCAGCAGCCCAGGCAAATATGTAGCTATTAAAATTAATCGCCCTGCGTTGTCAGCTGAACATAATGCAAATTATTTATGGGCTGTCTGCGCAATATTTATCATCGTGCAGGCTCCAGGCGATTCGTGCCTCCTGGCCTCCCCCGCCCGCCCTGGCCCACTCAGGGAGAAGCTGCCTACACGCTACAGCAGCCCAGGGGCTCTGGACACCGGAATGGGCTTCCAAGGGTGAGACCGCACATCAGGCTGCATTACAGACCTCACTTTAGTTTCATTGCACATTTATTGGAGGCCCACGAAGTGTAAGATCAGGAGGTCTGCTAACTCAGGGGATTCAAACCAATTCGGAGAAATCTGAACCAGACAAGCCTAGGCTCCAAAGGACGAGGCAGAGTGACAATCTTCTGTGGTTCAAGCCTATGCTCTCAACTTAGGAAACCCATATTTGCAGAACTGGATTCACATTGGGAGAAAGCAAAAACATCACAAGTGTCTGACAGATCTCAGCACCAGACAGTGGTCGAGAACAGGAATTCAGAGTCTTCAGAGCCTCCAAACTTATTTGCTGATCAGAGATAACAGATTAACTGCTAATTGTTGAAATCAGCCAACCACTTAGTTTATCACGGCTGGGGGCCTCTTGGTATTTCGCTGCACTTTTTATATGTAAAAATAAAAAAGCCTTGTTACCTCCTAAAAGGCTTTTGTTTCTCTTTCAAATACCGTGTTTTAAAAAACAGCAGCAACATGCCACCCCACCCCCTCTCCAACCAAGCCTTCTGGCTTAAAAAACACAAAACAAAACAAAACAAAAACCAGGAGACATAATCTATAGGACAATCCCCCCCTACTGGTCGGTGCTGGCGTAGGGGCTTTGTACGCTTATTGAGTCACCACGGGCTGGGGAGGTAAACAGGCTTTCTGCACAGCAGCTAAATGAATCACAAGGGGGTAGAGCGAGGACTGCTTGGGATCCAGCCTGAGCACCAAGACAGGGAGGGTGAAGCCCAAGGGCAGTGTGGTGGAAGCTGGTTAAACTTAGCCCAAGGTCCCAGAGCCACGTAGGGGAGAAGGTAGCCGGTGGGTGGCCTGGCGCTGCAACCCAGCCACTCCCCTCCTACTCCAACCGATCGAAACCTTCAAGGCTGTTTGGTGACCACAGGGGGCACCTCCTTGTACTGTTTGAGCAGCAGCAGACCTAGGTCTGTCTTTTGATATTCATTGCAAGCACTTAAATTGTCTCCCTTTTTACTGTCCTCACCCACCAACATCATCTTTCACTTAGCTGACCAAGTGGGGCCTATGTAAAGGGTCCTGTGCGTGCGTGCATGTGTGTGTGTGTGTGTGTATGTGTGTGTGTGTGTGTGTGTGTGCAGGGGGTGTCTATCTACCGGCATCTGTTCTCTAGAATAACAGAAGGGGACATCTCTGGGAAGCGACTCTGAATTTATATTCTTTGGCTTTCTTTTTGAAATGTGATTTAACCTATTTTCAATGACCCTTATAGTTCCCATTACCACTATATATATATATATATATATATATATATATACACACACACACACACACACACACACACACATATATATATATATATATTTTTTTTTTTTTGGTCAGTCCTGAGGCTTGAACTCAGGGCCTGAGTGCTGTCCCTGAGCCTCTTTGTGCTCAAAGCTAGTGCTCTACCACTTGAGCCACAGCTCCATTTCTGATTTTCTGCTGGCTTATTGGACTTGTGTGGACTTTTTTTTTTTTTTTTTTGGTCGGTCCTGGGGCTTGAACTCTGGGCTTGGGCACTGTCCCTGAGCTCTTAAGCTCAAGGTAAGTGCTTTACCACTTGAGCCACAGAGCCACTTCTGGTTTTCTAGTGGTTGATTGGAGATAAGAGTCTCACGGAATTCCCTGCCCGGGCTGGCTTTGAACTGCGATCCTCAGATCTCAGCCTCCTGAGTAGCTAGGATTACAGGCCTGAGCCACCAGCATAGGGCATTACCCCTAATTTTTGACAAGGATTTTTCTTAGAACATTCTAATGACTTGACCACTGTTTCAAAATTTTAATTTTTTAAAAAAGTACCAGAAAAGAGGTTCAAAGTAACAAGTTAGTCTTGGATACATTCTATCTCTTCCTATTCTACAGATTTGAGGAAGGGCTTCCTTCTACTGGCTTGAAATCAGCAAATCACTGGCTTTTCCGGAAAAGAGAGAGGTTGAACATGGACCATAAAGAAGTGGACAGGTCAGGCCACACTTACAAAATGTTTTAACACAGGGGTTCTCAGGAAGACTGCTGTCCCCTTCCCAAAGTTTCAGGATATTTGTCTTCCTCATTGAAGCCAGCCAGAAGCTAGGTGGAATCTTCTAGGCTCCAGCCTGCACCCATCTACCCCTATATCAATGTCATTTAGAGATCCGCCTACCAAAACCAAGCCACTCTCCTGCTTGATGTGGCTCCCAGCACAGCTGGGCAAGCTTATGATTCTCAGTTTTGTCCACCCGATTCCTTCCAACTCCAGGCCCAGTAGGACAGTTTTAAAGTGTTTCTGCAGATCGACCCTCTCTGACTGGCGCTGGAAGTGTTTTATGGACCTGTGAGTTCAGTTAATCCCAGGAGGCCAAGGTAGATTAGTCCTGGGTGTAGGTGTGGGGGAGATTCTTATGTTTAGGTTTAGTTTTCATTGGGGGGTGGGGAGATGAGGAGCTCGGAGGGTCCGGTGGTAGCTTCTGGCTTGGACAATGTGTTCCCTCTCCCCAGTAAACTCTTGAGATGTGAGCTACAGGGGATGGGGACAGAGGCTTGTGGCCCTCAGTGACAGATTCTATCCCTCCCCCCCCAACCACCATGCTGACATCCTGGGGGGGGGGCGGGAACGGGACCCAGAGACCCTGGAGAGCCAGTGGAGAGCTCAGTGTGTGTGGTTTTCCCCAGGTTTTATTCTTCCAGCCCTGTGGAAAGGAGGAGAGCCGCAACCGGGGAGGGAGCCGGAAAGAAACACTTAATCACCGGCGTCTCGCTGCTCGTCACGCGAAGATGGCAGCGGCTCCCCTGGGTTTCAAGGTTCCGGGAAAGGCGTGTGTTCTGCCTTGAGGCGCGCGGGCTGCCGCACTCCCTCCTTCCCCCCCTTCCCCCTCCCTTCCCTCCCTCCCACCCTTGCCTGGGCGGCTGGCCCAGGCTCTCCCTCTCTCTGCTACGCCCGCAAGTGCTGCAGAGAGCGCGATCCTAGCCGGTAGCCAGGGCAGAGGGGCATCACGCTGCCCAACTGGGAAATCCTTAAGGCTTTGAGAATTCAAAGCATTAAGTGTGTGTGTGTGTGTGTGTGTGTGTGTGTGTGACATACAGCATACAGTGCCCCCCGGGGCACGCAGGGGTGTCAAGCTGCAAGACAATACAAGATGTTTAGAGCAGACTTCTAGTGCAGTGGCTGAGCCCTGACCTGCTCTCTTATTCTTGGGTCACTGCGAAACCCCGGGCGAACAGGTCTTTGCCAGCAGCAGTCACTTCTTGGGAGAGGGTACACAGGGATCCACAGGGCTGGCTGTGCGCCCCAAAGGTACCTATGCACCCACAGATGCTGGGGAGGAGGGAGATGCGGCCCTTCTGCCTGGACTGTAGCCGGTGCACCACCAAACTGCCACCGGCTTTTGAAAGCCCCAGCTGGCTGGAGGACAGGAAATCGGAGGCCAGGAGACCTGCCAGCATTTGGAACATTGGTATATTTGTCTTCGTGACCCAGGGTTGGGAAATGGATGTTGAGGGGGGAGGGGGAGAGTAAGCAATCCAGAAACAACAATCTCAACTGGGACTAAAGACTTGGGGTTCCCCAACGCTTGGCTGTGCTGTGCCATGCTCAGGGCTGGTGGCTCAACGCTGCCACAGGAGACCACTGACACTTGGTGATAAGGTGTTCCTAAGCCGTGGGCTGCCCCCAGCCCATTGTCACCTCTGGAGGATGTGACCACCCACTGGATGCTATGGGGCTAGGTGGACCAGTGGCTTTTGCAGAGCCTTTCCTGACACCTTCAGTGCTTCAGAGTCACCATACCAGGCTCTGGAACTTTTTCTTTGCAAAATAATAGTCAATGCCAGGCACCATTGGCTCTTGCCTGAAACGTAATCCTAGTTACTCAGGAGACTGAGAAGTGAGGTTCGTTGACTGAAGTCAAGCTAGCAGAGTTAAGTCTGCAAGAGAGACTTTTACTTCCAATGAACTACCAAAATGTGGGAACTGGAGTTATGGCTCAAGTAGTAGACTGCTAGCCTTGAGTGAAAAGAACTCAGGTACAGTGCCGTGCCGAAGCCCTGAGTTCAAGCCCTAGTACCAGCACAAAACAATATTGGGCCCTGGAATTTCTTCCCACAATATTTTCCTTTGGAAGGTTGGGGTTCAGTCTGACCCTTTGAGACTTAAATAAATAGAGCTAAATAAAGCTGAAGAGGCAACAGGGCCTTTTACAGTTCAATCCAGGCCCTATCCCAGACTGCAGTTTGAGGTAAGCTGTTTTAAGAGTTCTGAATCTCAGCTTCTCCCTAATGACCAACCGAAGTACACGGAAGCCACCGCACAGGATTGTCCTTGAGGATACCATACCTGACTGACACAGTACATGGACCACTGCGTGCAAAGTTGAGTGCTCTTATTACGATCTAGTAGTAACTTCTTATGGATGGAAAATGAGTAAGAGAAGTTCCTGTTCAAGTTCCCCAAGGCCAGAGGAGCCAGAGGTTTGGAGGAAAGTAGAAAGAGTACTACTATTTTCCTTAAAAAGGAATCTGGGTACTGTCCCTTAACTCAAGGCCAATGCTTTACCAGTTGAACCACAGCCTCACTTCTGATTTTTTTTTTCTGGCTAATTGGAGATAAGAATCTCATTAACTTTCCAGCCCAGGATGGTTACAACCCAAGATCCTCAGATTTCAGCCTCTTGAGTAACTAAGGACTACATCACGAGCCATCCCTGCCGGGTTGAGATAGCGTTCTTTAATGGTGCTCATTTAGACTCATTTAGGACAAGTTCCCTCAGGGCCCAGGGACCATTCCCTCTGCCTTCTGTCTGCAGTTTGGAGAAAGGCATCAGTTTCCAGTTCACTCTTTTAAGCCCTTCATTTTGATGGTTCGAGACCACGTCCTATAAGCCTGTTTTTGGAGCTGGACATAAATCGTCTGCCATGGGTGGGCCAATTTTTCCTGACATCTAAATAGTAAGTACTGCCTATGTAAATGGCTTCTCATCCCCCCCCCCCCATCTCCAGCAGAATGCGATGGCAAAGAAGTGCCTGAGGGGGCCTCAGCCTTTCCAGCTGATCTTACCCTAGGTCACCCAAAATTCATTAGGTGAGCCTGCCTTTTCCATTTCAAAGAGAACGCCAATGGCCTTGCCCTTATGTGGCTACTAGGCAGACACAGAAAAGTGCTGGCGGTGCGCTCAGTCGATCCTTATCTGAACAGTGTGTGCCAGGTTGCCAGCCCTGTGAAAAACAAAGAACACCGGCGCCTCCAGATTTGCTCCTGAGGCCTCTGGGTCATCTCTGGGGCTTCCCCCTTCACCGCCCCAGCCCCCACAAGCCGCGGCCCGGCCAGCTTTCAAGATCAATTCCGCAGCCCTAAATCAGAATTCCAGATCTTGAGCGCCACCCCGAGAGTTCACTTTTCCCCTCCTCCGAGGCCGCGTGGTGCGCAAGTGAGAGTCTGAGGGCGGCGGCGGCTCACATCTTGGCCACCTCCTCTCCTCAGTCTACTTCACGTCCTCAGGAAATGTGAAAAGAAAAAGGAAAAAAGGAAAGGAAAAAGCAAGAAGAAACACGTGGGCTATGAATGCGAAGTACAAACACCTCCCAACCCCCAACCCCCCGCATGAGTTTGCACAGAGTAAGCAACCTCTAAAATAGAAACTACAAACTTGAAAGAATCCTCTTTGCCAGTTCTATTAATTAAAGCCTCTGGAAGGTGGGGCGCCTGAGGGACCACGCCTTCTTAGGGTACACATTGGCCATGCCAACATAATAGTGCTCACCTGGCATCTCCTGCAGACACGTTTAAAAAGAAACACAGCAAGGTTAACCTGTTCTCGTAGTCTTTTAAAATGGGAATCAACGTGTATTTTATGGGGGGGAGGGATGGTCTTGCTTTAAAATATAAATGAGGAATCTGTAAATGGGGTAAGTTCCCACAGCTGTCTGACTAGATTTGTCTGGTCCCTCGGAGAATCCACGTTTTCTACCGAGGGAAGGGGGCAGGCAGCACTCATGGCTCCTCCTTCGGCGGTTTCCTGGCGAGGCGCCCATCCTCCCTTAACCCAGAGAACGGAGGCGGCCGCGATCATTCTCGCGGGCAGCCTCCTCTGACCTATACTGTCATTTTTTCCATCGGTCAGGATCAAGCTTGGGGGGTGGGGGTGGGGTGGGGAACTCTCCTCCGAGGGGCTCTGCACGGATCGTTGGGTTTTCCCCGACGAACTTAACACAGAGGCGAAAGGGGCAGATGGAAACCAGGCCTCCGCTGGCCGGGCCCCGCGTACGCGCCGCACTCAAGCAGCTCGACGCAAAGCCAGGGCTGGATTTTCGTGGCCTGGGCCCGGCGGCCTTCCCCGCGCCGGCTCGATTCTCTCTCTCTCCCATGGGTAAAAGCAAATGTGCTCCCCTAATGTTGCCCTGGAGACACCAGCTGTGCGGCGAGGGGATGGGGAGGTGGAGGGGGGAGGGAAGTGGACCGGCAACTTTTCCAACCCGAAAGTGTGCACGCACACGAGAGGGAAAGGCCCACCCCGATTCTGTGCACGTACCCACACAGCATCTAATCAGTGTCACTGCCAGGAATACGCTTCCGCGGCGGGCGACACCCCCGCCCCCGCCAACCTGCGGGGGGGGGGAGATGCAAATGGCGTCTTCCCGCGTCGTCCCAGACTCTGCTGAGCACTCGCTGCTGCCCGCGACTAGGAGCAGACGATGCAGTGAATGGAGGTGCAGTGTCTGGGGACGCGAACGTGCAGGCGGCCCGTATGTCCCTCTCCCGCGGGCTGAGGGTGCAGTGAAAGTAGCAAGCATCACCATTTCCAGCTTCGAGGGCACCCCCTTTCCCCATCGAGCTACTCCCCCCACTCCGTCCCTCTAAGGGGGGGGAGGGGAACTTTGCCAGATAACTGTTGCGAGCCTTCTCCTGAAGAATGTGGGTGGATTTCCCATCTCAGACCTGCCCACACTATCTGATCCTTCCTAGGCCTCGAACTTGTGCTTCTTGGACTCCCCTAGGAAAGGGAATACATCTCAGGCTACTGAGGACTAAGGGGGACACCAAAGTAAGGCATTTACCCCCCTCCCCTCGCAAAGGTTCGGATAGACAGCCAAGTTTGGATCCTTTTCTTCCCACATCAGAGTAGCACACGCCACTTTGGGGGGAGGCATGGTGGGGGGCAACTCCCTGCTAGCTACGAGGCCTCGTCTATCTTCAAGGCAGGCTCGACGGTTTCTGTACTGTCTCTTGCCAGCCCCGAGGTCCTCATGCCCCCCAGGGGAGGCCCCCAAAGATAGCTTCCTTCTTTCTTGGGCTACTCATGGGGAGGGGGGAGAGTGCACTAGCGGCTTGCACCCCCTCCAAGTCACCTCTCCTCCAACTCTCCCCCCTCTGCTCTAGGAGCAGCCCGGGCGGGACGCACTCCCCCTCCCCCATGCACCGAGGGGCTCCCCTGGGACACAAGCTGGGATGGCGGTTCCGGTCGTTCAGGGATTTGCTTGCAACAAGAAAACAAGGCCGGTGACTACCAAGAGTGGCTTTTCGATTCTTGGGGTTCAGCTAACCCGCTCAGTCTCCACATGGGTCTCACTCTTGCCGGGGATCTCCCCCCTTACCCTCCCCCACCTCCCTTTCATCTCTCTTGCCCCACAGCGATCTCCCCCCCCCCCCCCTCCGCCACTCCGTTCTGCACCACGAGGAGCTCCCAGCTCCCAAGCTCCTACACCAGCCCGGCGTAGAGCGCGCAGCTTCCGAGTTTCCGAGATCTGGGTGGTTACTCGTTCCTAGCACCCCCAAATACTCCGCTTCCACTTTAGGCCGCCGCCCCGTGCCACCCCCGCCTAGCCCGGCTCTGGTCCCAGCTCGGCTCCCCCGCCAGCTGCGCGGCCACCGCTGCACGTGACCCGCCCCCGTCGCGGCTTCCGCTGAGCTGCCTGTTCCGGAGCACAAACAATTTCTGCTCTGACGCGGGGTCTCTCGGGGCCTGGCGTCCTCTCCTCCCTACCACCGTCCCCCCACCCTCCTCTTCCGGGTACGAGAACTCAAAACAACTCGCTGACCTTCGGGCGGACCAGCTCCGGCTTCCACCGACTCCAGCATTCCGTTCAAACCCAGCAGCCGTGGCTTCTAAGATTTCACTCCGCGCTGGGCTGGGGGAGGGGGTGATTTCTCCGGGAGGGGGGTGTCTCAGATCGAAAGAGCCACTTCATGCTCTTTCCCTTCCTCCGAAGTGAGTTTTTAGACTAGCCGGAGGCCCTGGGGAAACGCCAGCAGCGTGTAAAGGACCCCCCTCCCCCTCCCCTTCTCTAGTGTGACCCGATTTCCAGGGTCAGCGGCCTGGCTGAGAAGGGCCTGGACCGCTTCAGAAATACCAGGAAGCAGTGGACTATGGCATTGGGCAGAGCTGGGATGGGGCGGGAGGGGGGGGCGGGGGGGGGGGAGGGCGGCGAGGGTGAGGATATTGTGCTAACAATGGTAACTCCCACTCCCACGATCTGGGCTATGTTAGAGGAAACTGAGGCCGCAGAACAAGGGTAGCTAATGTTAATCTCAGTTACGTAGCTAATTAAGTGACAGTGAAAATTTGAGCCCGGATATCTCTGAGTCCAGGATGTTAAGCTAGGATAACAAGTAGAGAGCTGTGCCTCAAAGTGGTAGAACACTACGCTTGAGCGAAATTGCTTAGGGATAGGGCCTAGGCCCTGAGTTCAAGCCCCACATCTGGCAATAAATAAATAAAAAATAAAAATAAAGTTATACTATATGCTAGTAGTCACCTTTGTAGCAATAATACAGACTGTATAGAAAAGCCTAGTGTTCACTTAAAGGCTATATATTTTCAATGGAACATCGTGGTTGGTATTGTGGTTGGTATGTGGGCACTTGATAAATATTTGTTGAATGAATGCATTTCTCAACAAATGATTGGCAGATCATTGACTGAAAGTCCTAAGGATTGTTCCCCCAAGAAGATTGTCCTACCTGAATAAAACCTATGGCTGTGCTTACAATAACAGGAAATCTTACTGAAACATATATGAACCTCCCATTCTTTCCTCTTCCTCCCCTCTAGCCCCAGTCACTCTAGCAAGTATTTGAACTTGGTGAGGCACATACCCAAACCAGCTGCTACTTAGACTCAGACATAAACCCTCCACCCCCTGAACACACATACACCTCAGGTTCCTATTTTGTAAGCTTCTGCTCTGGGCCAGGCAGCCTGACATTGTACCTGAAGTAATTCTGAACATAGCAAGTGGGTACAACCATCAGATATGGTTCATTGACTTCTTTGGAAAGACTTGGGCTAGGATAGCATAGGGCTTAACAGCTCAGCAAATGTGTGTGTGTGTGTGTGTGTGTGTGTGTGTATGTACTGAGGCTTGAACTCAGGTTCTGGGCCCTGTCCTTTAGCCTTTTGTTGTTGTTATTTGAAGTTGGCACTTTACCACTTGAGCCACAGCTCCACTTCTAGCTTTTTGGCAGTCAATTGGAGATAAGACTCTCAGTTTGCAGCGTGGGTTGGTTTTGAAGTGTGATCCTCAGATTTCAGCTTTCTGGGTAGCTAGGATTATGGACGTGACTACCCCCAGCTCAGAGGTTTTTTTTGTTGTTTTTTTTTTTAAATTCAGGGACCACATTGCACAATTTGCCTCAAAGTTAAAGTCCTTACCAGTTGTGAGGTTTCTCTCCAAGGAAGACAGTCATCCACTTTAGTCTACAGCCATGCTAGCCATGCTAGTCAGTGGGACCATCTCTGAAATCTGGAGAGCAGCTGCTGGCACTCCATCTGCCCTGTTTTCTGATTGGCTCAAGACAGAATGTAATTAAAAATTCTCTCTCTCTCTCTCTCTCTCTCTCATATCCTGGGGCTTGAACTCTGAGCCTAGGCTCTATCTCTGAGCTCATTTTGCTCAAGGCTATCACTCTTGAGCCTTGAGCACATCACTTCTGACTTTTTCTGTGCTTAATTGGAGAAAAGAATCTCTCCTGCCCTAGCTGTCTTTGTACCTTGATATTCAGATCTCAGTCTCCTGAGTAGCTAGGATTACAGGCATGAGTCACTGGCACCGGACTTACAAAATAGTCTTTTTTTTGGTCGGTCATGGGTCTTGAACTCTGGGCCTGGACACTGACCCTGTGCTCTTCAGCTCAAGGCGAGCATTCTACCGCTTGAGCCACAGCGCCACTTCTGGTTTTCTAGTGGTTTATTGGAGATAAGAGTCTCATGACTTTCTTGTCCTGGCTGGCTTTGAACCAAGATCCTCAGATCTCAGCGTCCTGAGTAGCTAGGATTACAGGCATGAGCCACCGGCGCCCGGCTTACAAAATATTCTTACATTCAGAGCCCAATAGAGTTCGATTCTAGACCTTATTGTAATCTACCCCCACCTCATCTTCTAAACCTAATCAGTTAATCCTTCTGTCACAGTCCTCTAGTAATTTGAAATGAGGACACATTTTAGTTTGTTAGCTGAAAGCAAACGTTCTCCTTTCATTTATTATTTTCCTGTGCTGTAAATCACTACATTAGGAATAGGAAAGATGCTCATCTCTGTTTCTGATCACTGCTGTCTTCCTCCTTTTCCTCTCTCCCTTCTTCTCCACCTCTTCCTTCTCTTTTTGACAGTTACCTATTTTGGCTCATATCCCTATGATTATAACAGAGAAATGACAAATGTGTATTCTCTTTCTCTGAATCACCACCAGTCTGAGTTTCTAGTTGCCTCTTTCATACTCTGGTCTGGAATGACCTGTGCGACCCTGGCTGAGGCCAGCCCATTTTGGAAGCAACCGAGGACTTTCAAGGAGGCCAGAGGCTTCATGCCGGAGTTGTGGAAACTCACTCACCCTTGTGCAAGAAAAAACTAGTGACAAGTGATGCTGAACCAGAGGTTCGAGATGCTAATTTGATTTATTATCTGTGTACAGCCTGGGGAGGAGAAAAGGCTCATAAAAGTGTTCTAGGCTGGTCATTCTGAATGTGATCGTTTATTTATCTGCAAAGCTGCCCAATGTCCCTGCAGGAAGTCTCAGGCCCAGCAATCCCTGACTACACAGACAAAAGTCTCCCCTTTACACTGGACTGCTTTTATTGTTTCCAACAGCTTTGTGCTTTCCCTGGGGGGAGAGGAGAGTCGCATAGCCAGTTTTCTTCCTCTTTTCTCACGCTGCAGAGGAAGTGATGTTGTGGAAACAGTGACATTGACTTGGCCTGCAAACCCCATTGGAGCTAGAAGTGAGGGAAGCTTAGGACACCCAGGCACAGTGATGCCTCTTCCATTCTCCAGGGAATCTCAGGCTGGGTTTGAGCATGAGGACAGTGAGTGAACACAGGTGGTACAAAGTAAGAGAAACCATACTTGAGAATTATTCCCTGGACTCAAGGGTCCCCAAATCTGCTCATGATGAGGAGCAAAGTTCTCAAAGGATTTATGGGTGTGTGATATTCATTCTTAAAACAACAACAACATCATCGCTGGGCAGGGGTGGCTCTCGCCTGTAATCCTAGCTACTCAGGAGACTGAGATCTGAAGATCAGGGGTTGAAGATAGCCGGGGCAGGAAAGTCTGTGAGGCTTTTATTTCCAATAATACTACTCAGAAAAAGCCAGAAGCTTTTGGAGTGCTGAGGATGGAAACCAGGGCTTCACATATGCTAAGCAAATGCTCTACTGCTTGAGGTAGTCCTATTTTGTTTTAGTTAATTTTCAGGTAACTGGCCTGAGGGTTTTCTGTCTTCCTTTCTTTCTTTTCTTTCTTTCTTTCTTTCTTTCTTTCTTTCTTTCTTTCTTTCTTTCTTTCTTTCTTTCTCTCTCTCTCTTTCTGACTCCTTCCTTCCTTCCTTCCTTCCTTCCTTCCTTTCTTCCTTCCTTCCTTCCTTCCTTCCCTCCCTCCTTCCCTCCTTCCCTCTTTCCCTCCTTCCTCCCTCCCTTCTACTCTCTCTCATCCTCTTCTTCCTTCCCTCCCCCCTTCCTCCTACTGAGGTAGGGTCTTGTTAACTTTGAACTTGAGACCCTACTGCCTCCCCCTCCTGAGTAGCTAGGATTACAAGCATGTTTAAGGGGCTGGGAATGTGGTTTAGTGGTAGAGTGCTTGCTAGCACGCATGAAGCCCTGGGTTCAATTCCTCAGTACCACATACACAGAAAAAGCCAGAAGTGGCACTGTGGCTCAAGATCAGAACAGTGCCCGGGCCCTGAGTTCAAGCCCCAGGACTGCAAAAACAAAACAAAACAAAAAACCAAAAAACCAGCATACTTGGCTTTGACCTGTTTTTTATTTTTGCTTTTTTTTTTTTTTTTGGTTGTTGTTGTTTTAAATCTGAGCTGAACCCTGTGACTTACTTCTATAATCCTAGCACATGAGAAGCAGAGATCAGAAAGATTGAAGTTCAAGGTTAGCCCAGGCAAAAAGTTTTGTGTGTGTGTGTGTGTGTGTGTGTGTGTGCTGACCCTAAGGCTTGAGCTCAGCTCTTAGTTACTATCTGTCCCTGAGCTTTTGTGCTCAAGGCTAGCACCCTACAATTTGAGCCACAGCTCCACTTCTAGCTTTTTGGTAGTTAATTGGCAATAAGAATCTCATTGATTTCTTGTCCTAGGTGGGTTTTGAACTGTGATCCTCAGATCCTCAGATATCAACCTCTTGAATAAGTAGGATCACAAATATGAGCCCTGGTGCCCAGCCTAAGAAAAAAAATTCTTGAGACACTATCACAACAGAAAAAGCTGTTGAGGTGATGCTAATCTATCATCCTAGCTACAGTGGGAAATATAAGTAGGAGGATCAAAGTTCAAGCCTGCTCAAGAAAAATGTAAGGCTCTGTCCCCAAAATAAGCAGCACTAAAAGGGCTTGAGATGTAGCTCAAATGGTAGAGTACTTTCTTATCAAGCACAGGATTCTAAATTCAAACCCAATACTACCAAAAAGAAAAACATGGATCTGGTCATGTCATTCACTGCTTTAAGTCCTTCAAGTAGCAAGAAAGGGAGAAAGAGGGGCTGGGAATTTAATTCAGTGGTAGAGTGCTAGTCTATCATGCACAGGGGCCTGGATTCCATCCCCAGCACAGCCCTAAAAGAAGAAAGAGGAAAATCCAGCCTCTTCTATAAAGACTTCCTTCCTTCCTTCCTTCCTTCCTTTCTTTTTCTTTCTCCCTTCCTTCCTTCCTTTCTTTCTTCCTTTCTTCCTTTCTTCCTTTTTTCCTTTCCCAGTCCTGGGGCTTGAACTCAGGGCCTAGACACTGTTCCTGAACTGCTTTAGCTCAAGGCTGGCACTCTACCACTGGAGCCATAGCTCCATTTCACTTTTTGGTGGTCAATTGGAGAGAAGATTCTCATAAACTTTCCTTCCTGGGCTGGCTTCCAGCCACACTCCTCAGATCTCAGCCTCTTGACTACCTAGAGTTACAGGCATGATGGCTCATGATATAAGCCTCCCAAAAGCTCCACTTCCTAGTATCATTTTGAGGGTGGGTGGCATTTTGATATACAATTTGAGAGAATACAATTATCCAGGCTATGATCTTGAGAAATGTTATCTTTCAGCTTGGGCATACTGTCACCTCTAATTTTGAGGTGCAAGGGGTGTGGATATTAGTGAGGACTACCTTTGCTTATACATGCAGAGATTAGATAACAGTGACAAATACCTGAGAAAAAACAGCTGAAGGGCAGGAATGATTCTTCTTTCCCCCCAACCCCTGGTCTTGGGGCTTGAACTCAGGGCATGGCCTCTGTCTTAGAGTTTCTCTTGCTTAAGGCTAGCTCTCTATCACTTGAGCCACAGGTCTACTTCTGGCTTTTTTTTGGGGGGGGGGTAGTTTATTGAAGACAAGAGTCTCAAAGACTTTCCTGCCCTGGTTGGCTTTGACTGCAATCCTCATATCTCAGCCTCCTGAGTACTTAGGATGACAGGCCTGAACCATTAGTCCCTGTGTGGAATGATCAATTTTACTATAAAGTTCAGTCCATCATGACGAGGAGGGTATGGCAGAGCAGAAAAGCTCACATCATGGAAACCAAGAAGGAAAAAAAAAAAAGAGAAAAAGAAAAGCAGTGCATGCATGTGAAAGAGAGATAGAGAGATTTCCCCCCTCTCTCTTTTTTGTGCAGAGAGAGAGAGAGACAGAGACAGACACACACACACACACACACACACACACACACACACACACACACACACACAGAGGCCACGTACTAGTAGCAAAGCAAAAAGCTTGATTTGTAGTTCACACTGTTGGATTTCAGTGCCAGCATCTTGGGAGACTAGTTATCCTAGTGAAACAATCACTGATAAAGTCTGTGTCTTTAATTCTGGGAAGTAATACACACGGCATGGATAAGGGTGAGCAGATGAGAGTGCTCAAATCCATTTCTGATGATCAAATCCTGAGTAGGAAGCAAGCAATGGAAAGGCTCTGGGAACATCAGCCTCTGCAGAATATTTGAGCATTAACTCCATGGGTTTTAGATGTCGAGCCCTAGTCTTGTTTCAAACCCAGTCTCTTGGGTTTTTAGAAAAGTCTCAGATTTTTTATGAGGAAGCTACTATAATTATCTTCATTTTCTATATGAGGAAACTTAATTAAATGGCCTAGAGTCACAGCTCCAAAACAGTACAGCTGGAAGTTGAGACCAGATCATTTCTAACTCCAAAGCAGTAGGTCATTTTATAGTCTACAGTTTAAGTAACTTTCCTGAGGTCACAGAGAGAAACAGGAAATACAGTTCACAATCCATTCAGGATAAAAATGCTTCACAAACATAGAAGGGCAGGGTCTGGGGTGTAGCCCAGTGGCAAAGTGCTTGCCTACCAATGTCCTGGATTTGATCCCCATTACCAAAAAAGAAAAGACAAAAAAAATACAGTTAAAAAATATAGAAGAAGCTGGGTGCTGGTGGCTCAAGCTTGTAATTCTAGCTACTCAGGAGGCTTAGATTTGAGGATCGCAGTTCAAAGCCAGCTTGGGCAAGAAAGTCCGTGAGATTCTTACCTCCAATAAAGCACTAGAAAACCGGAAGTGGCACTGTGGCTCAAGTGGTAGAGTGCTAGCCTTGAGCTGAAGAGCTCAGGGACAGCATCCAGGTCCAGAGTTCAAGCCCCACAACCAACAACAACAACAAAAAATATAAGAGGGGAATAGATACTACTTTATTTGATAAGAGTATACATAAATGGGGCTGGGAAGTTGGCTCAGTGGTAGAGCACTTGCCTTACATGCCTGAGGCCCTGGGTTCGATTCCTCAGCACCACATAAGCAAAAAGAAAAAAGCTGGAAGTGGCACTGTAGCTCAAGTGGTAGAGCGCTAGCCTTGAGCTGAAAAGCTGAGGGACAGTGCCCAGACCCAGAGTTCAGGCCCCATGACCGGATCCAAAAAAAAAAAAAAAGAGTATACATAAATAAAACTTCAGGTTGCAAGCTTTCTTCTGGAGATCAAGAACTACACAAGGATGCCTGAAGTCCCTCTTTCAATTCTTTATTATCCTGAAAGAGCATAGCCACTGCAATAAAGCAAGAAAAAGAAACAAAAGGCATCCACATTGGAAAAGAAATGATAAAAATATCATTTTCAGAAGGCATGGCTGTGTACAGAGAATATACCAAAGAATCTATAATCCAACAGTTAGTAGAATTGAGAAATGGTTGGGTGCTGGTGACTCATGCCTATAATTTTAGCTACTCAGGAGGCTGAGTTCTGAGGATTGCTGTTCAAAGCCAGCCCAGGCAGGAAAGTCTGTGAGACTCTTATCTTCAGTTAACTACCAGAAAACCAGAAGTGGAACTATGGCTCAAAGTGGTAGAGTACTAGCCTTGAATGAAAAAGCTCAGGGACAACACCCCGAGTTCAAACCCTACAACCTACCCCCCCCCCAAAAAAAAAAAGAGAGAGAAAGAAAAAGAAAAAGAATTAAGAAATGCATTCCTGGTAGTTCGTGTTTATAATCTTGTTACTCAGGAGGTTGAGATTTTAGGGTTGTGGTTTGAAGCCAGCCTAGGCAGGAAAGTCTGTGAGACTCTTTCTCCAGTTAACCAGCCCCCCCAAAAAAATTCAGAAGTGGAGCTGTGGCTCAAGTGGTAGAACACTAGCTTTGATCAAAAAAGCTCAGGGAGAATAAAAAAAAAAACAAAAAAAGAAAAAAGCTCAGGGAGAGGCTGGGAAGGTGGCTCAGTGGTAGAGCGCTTGCCTTGCATGCCTGAGGCCCTGGGTTCAATTCCTCAGCACCACATAAGCAAAAAGAAAAAAGCCGGAAGTGGCGCTGTGGCTCAAGTGGTAGAGTGCTAGCCTTGAGCTGAAGAGCTGAGGGACAGCGCCCAGGCCCAGAGTTCAGGCCCCATGACCAGACCCCCCCCCCCCCCCCAAAAAAAAAGAAAGCTCAGGGAAGCTGGGCGCTGGTGGCTCACGCCTGTAATCCTAGCTACTCAGGAGGCTGAGATCTGAGGATCATGGTTCAAAGCCCAGGCAGAAAAGTCCATGAGATTCTTACCTCCAATAAACCACTAGAAAACCAGAAGTGCGCTGTGGCTCAAGTGGTAGAGTGCTCACTTTGAGCTGAAGAGCTGAGGGAGAGCCCGCAGGCCCAGAGTTCAAGCCCCATGACCGACCAAAAACATAAAGCTCAGGGACAGTGCCCAGGTCCTGGGTTTCAGCTCCAGAACTGTCAAAGAAAGAAAGAAAGAAAGAAAGAAAGAAGGAAGGAAAAAGGAAAGAAAGAAAAAGTCAGCAAGGTTACCAAATTTAATGTAGAACTATCATGAGGATTCAAAGGAAAATTTATTTATTTATTTATTAGATATGTGCGCGTGTACGTGTGTGCATGTGTATGCATGCTGGTACTGAGCTTGATCTCAGGGTCTTACACTCTTGTTTGGCCTTTTCTCCTTGGCCTATGACTTTGGGGATACTTCTTTCTCTTTTTCCTTTATTTTATTTTATTTTTTTTGTGCCAGTTCTGGGGCTTGAACTCAGGGCCTGGGCACTGTTCCTGAGCTGTTTTGCTCAAGGCTAGTGCTGATCTAACCTTTGAAACATAGTTCCACTTATGGCTCTTTTAGTGGTTAGTTAGAGGGAAAAAAATCTCAGGATCTTTCCTGTCCAGGGTGGCTTTGAAGGGGGATCCTGAGATCTCAGCCTCTTGAATAGCTAGTATTCCAGTGGTGAGCCACCAGCACCCGGCTTGATGTCTTTCATGACATTCCCTTTTCCCTGCTCCTCAACACTGTCCTGTTTTCCTTCTTTCCTTCCAGATTTCTTCTTCAGTCTTCTCTTCTGGTGTCCACTCTGTCTACAAGCAGAGCTCTACCATGTTCTATATGGATAGCACCTCCATTGATTGTATGACAGCCCGTAATTCATTTTGAGGTGGTTAATTTTGCTTGTCAACTTGTTGGATTGAGGGAGGCTGAGTTTATAGGTGATGGACTAATTAATCTGACAAGGGAAATTTCAAGGTAGCCCTGCATTCATGCTATTGGAAAGATTATTGCTGGTTGCTTTTCTTTCTTTCTTCCTTCCTTCCTTCCTTCCTTCCTTCCTTCCTTCCTTCCTTTCTTTCTTCCTTCCCTCCTCCCTCCCTCCCCCCTCCCTCCTGTGTGTGTGTGTGTGTGTGTGTGTGTGTGTGTGTGTGTGTGCGCGTGCGCGTATCCTGGGGCTTGAACTTGGCCTGGGCACTGTCCCTAAGCTTTTTTTACTCAAGGCTAACACTAAACCACTTGAGCCACAGCACCACTTCTGGCTTTTTCTGAGTAGTTTATTGGAGATATAAGTTGGATTTTCAGGATTGGGCTGGTTCTCAGCCTCCTGAGCAGCTAAAATTACAGGTGTGAGCCACCAGCACTCAATGAACTGAATGCTTTTTACATTATGAGATGGACATGACCCTTTGGGGGCCAAGGATGGAATGTCATGGTTTGAGGAGATGCATTGGGGTGTAGAGTTGGGGAGCGTGGACTTGGGATGGTTAATCATCACTGCCAAACCTGATTGGTTGAGAAAGGCTAAGAGATTAGTAAAGCACGCTTCGGGGCATGTCTGTGAGGGCGTTTCCAGAAAGGATTAACTAAATGAAAAAGTCATGCCCTAAATGTGGGCAAGCTTCACCCCCTAGACTGGAGGCCTAGAGGGAATAACATTGGGAAAAGGAGAAAGTTGGAGAGCACAGGCATGTTTTCTCTCTCTCTGATTGATTCATGGCTGTCAGCTGTTCTGCTCACATCATGACCCCATGCCCTCCCACCATGATGAAATGAAACCTTAGAAATCCAGAACCAAAATACATTTCTCTCTTTAGATTGTTTTTCTCAGGAATACAAAGTCTAACACCTTTCAGAGACTCTCACTGACTCCTCTTCTGCTCTTGGGCCTCTAGTCTTGCTCTCTTTGCATTCCCGTACCTCATAGCCCCAGGGTAATATTCCTAAGATGCAAACCTGATCTTGTCACTCTTTCTCTGCTTAATTTTTTTTTTTCCGGTCAGGTCGTGGGGCCTGAACTCTGGGCCTGGGCGCTGTCCCTCAGCTCTTCAGCTCAAGGCTAGCGCTCTACCACTTGAGCCACAGCGCCACTTCTGGCTTTTTTCTTTTTGCTTATGTGGTGCTGAGGAATCGAACCCAGGGCCTCAGGCATGCAAGGCAAGTGCTCTACCACTGAGCCACTTTCCCAGCCCCTCTGCTTAATTTTTTTTTTCTGGTCATGGGGCTTGAACTCAGGGCCTGGATGTTGTCCCTGAGCCCCTTTGTGCTCAAAGCTAGAACTCTACCACTGGAGCCACAGTTCCACTACTGGCTTATTGGTAATTAATTGGAGATTAGAGTCTAATGGGCTTTCTTTCCCAGGCTGCCTTCAAAATGTAATTCTCAGATTTTAGCTTCCTGAGTAGCTAGAATTAACAGGCATGAGCCACTGGTACCTGGCTGTTCAACATCTTTTGCATGGTGCTCTAATAGGCCCCATGCTTGCTCCCCTGCTCCCCCCGCCCCCCTGTACCAAATGTGTTCTCTCTCATTTCCCCATCTACCTTATTTTGACTACCTAGACTGACCCTGAGTCTAGGGTTTGCGGCATAAAAGAGGTTATCCTAGGAGAACAGTAAGGAAGTGGCAGTTGATACAGGGAAGAGAGGGTGGTTAATAAAGTATGTATTTGTAAGTGGGTTGTATACCGATGGAGGGTCCTAGAGCTCCATCTTGCTCCTATCCTCTTGGGATCCTGTATAGCACACCCCTTGAGTCTATGCCAATTAGGAGGAAGCAAGACGATTTTACCTACTAACTTCTATCCAGGGGTCTTTTGGGTAGAACAACAACAACAAAAAGTCCTAGTTGTCAGGCATTGGTGGCTCACACCTGTAATCCTAGCTGATCAGGAGGCTGAGATCTGAGGAAAGCAGTTCAAAGTCAGCTGGGACATAAAAGTCCTCTTGAGACTCTTATTTCCAATAAACTATTCAGAAAAAAACCAGAAGTGGCGCTGTGGCTCTAGTGGTAGAGTGCTCGCCTTGAGCAAAAGAAACTTAGGAACAGTGCCTAAGCCCTGAGTTCAAGCCCCAGGCTCTGAAAAAAAAAAGTAAGTCCTAGTGGATAGGTTTTGCCAGTTGTCATGGGGTAAATATTCCCACTATGGCTGACTGCAGACCATCAGTGGTTTGACAACTGGCTTGCACATTTTCGGTATGTTTTACTATCTGGCACTCCAGAATGAGAACCAGTGCCTCAGCGCCCCACTGTTTTCATTCCTCACTGGTTGGGGACTCATTTGGGGAAGTCAGGCATTTAGGAGCAGTCCTTCATGCATGCTGGCCAGCTGGACCTGTTTTGGAGCCAAGAAAACAGCCTCAAGTGGAGTTATGGAAGACTTAACTGTTGTTATTTTTTTGGTGTGTGTATGCGTGGTAGGGGGTGGGGATGGGTCCTGGGCTTGAACTCAGGGCTTGGACATTGTCCTTGTGGCCTTTTGCTCAAGGTTAGCTCTCTACCACTTGAGCCACAGCTTCACTTCTAGTTTTTTTGGGGGTAGTTAATTAGAAATAAGAGTCTTGGGGCTGGGAAGGTGGCTCAGTGGTAGAGAGCTTGCCTGGTATGCAGGAGGCCCTGGGTTCGATTCCTCAGCACCACATAAGCAAAAGGAAAAAAGCCGGAAGTGGCACTGTGGCTCAAGTGGTAGAGTGCTACCCTTGAGCTGAAGAGCTGAGGGACAATGCCCAGGCCCAGAGTTCAGGCCCCATGACCGGACCCCAAAAAAAAAAAAAAAAGAAATGAGTCTCGTGAACTTTCCTTTCCAGCCTGGCTTCAAACCTTGATCCTCAGATCTCAGCTTTTTTTTTTGCCAGTCCTGGGCTTGAACTCTAGGTCTAGGCGCTGTCCCTCAGCTCTTCAGCTCAAGGCAAGCACTCTACCACTTGAGCCACAGCACCACTTCTGGCTTTTTCTGCTTATGTGGTGCTGAGGAATCGAACCCAGGGCCTCATGCATGCAAGGCAAGCACTCTACCACTGAGCCACCTTTTCAGCCCCAGATCTCAGTTTCTTAAATAGCTAAGATTACAAGTGTGAACCACCAGTGCTTGGCTTGAGAAGTCTTTTAGTTGTCTTTCATGTGTATAGAGAGATCAACATGGGGGTACAGAGGGAGCTCTCTCCAAGGTGTTTACAGGCACGTTTCCTTCTTTCTGCTCAGAATGCTTGCTCTTTCTTAGTCCCTTGCTGAGCTCTTACTTCTAATTCTTTTTTTTTTTTTTTGGTCAGTCATGGGGCTTGAACTCTAGGCCTGGGTGCTGTTCCTCAGCTCTTCAGCTCAAAGTGAGCGCTCTATCGCTTGAGCCACAGTGCCACTTCTGGTTTTCTGGCAGTTAATTGGAGTTGAGTCTTTCAGACTTTGCTGCCTGGGCTGGCTTTGAACCTTGATCCTCAGACTTCAGCTTCCTGAGTAGCTAGGATTACACATATGAGCCACTGGTGCCCAGGTCTAATTCTTTTTTTTTTGTTTGTTTGTTTTTTTTATTGTGAAAATACTGGGGTTACAATTACACGGGCAAGATAATGAGTACATTTCTTATCAAGCATTGTAGCCTCCTCCTTTGTTTCCCCATCCTATCCCTTCCCATGCTCCCCCTGCCTCCCCCCCCAGCTCTAATTCTAAATTCACACTTTCACCACCTCTGTGAAGTTCTCCATGATTCCCACAAACTGTCCTTGGTCTCCTTACAACACAAAAGTCCACTGTTGGTCTTGGGCTATTTCTTCCTCACTGGATTGTAAGCTACTGAGGCCAGCTTCCTTGTCTATTTTTTCTTATCTTTTCCTCCTCCTCCTCCTCCTCCTCCTCCTTCATTCTTCTTGTCAGTCATGGGCTTGAACTCAGGGCCTGGGCACTGTCCCTAAGCTTTTTCACTCAAGGCTAGCTCTCTACCACTTTGAACCACAGCTCCACTTCTGGTTTTAGGGTGGTTAATTGGGCATAAGAGTGTCACAGACTTTCCTGCCTAGGCTAGCTTTGAACCATGATGCTGAGATCTCAGCTTCCTGAGTAGCTAGGATTACAGGCGTGAACCATTGGCACCTAGCTTCCTTGTTTATTCTTTTGGGCACCAGAGAATCCTTGATAATTAACCCAGGTCCCAGCACCAGGGTAGATCACTTATAAACAGAGAGAAGACTACACGCATCCCAGCATGTAGACATGCTTAAAGACGTGTTCCTCCTTCCTGTTTTATTTTTCTTTCCATCCCCCCACCCTGTACTGGGACTTGAACTCAGGGCCTGGCACTGTCCCTTAGTTTCTTTTACTCAATGCTCATGGACTACCACTCTAGCCACAACTCCAATTCTAGATTTTTGTTGTTTAATTGGGATTAAGAGTCTTATAGACTTCCCTGCCTAAGATGGCTTTGAACTTTGGTTCTCACGTCTCAGCCTCCCAAGTAGCTGGGATTATAGGCATGAGCCACTGGGGCCCAGCCCCTTTCCTTTTTATATCGAAGTCTGAATCTATTGGTGTGTGTCTTTCTCTATGGCTTTATTGCTTATTCCCATCCATTTCCAAAGAGGACTTTAGGCAGTAAGCAGGTGCTTTCTTTCCCATCAAGGTGTGATCAACCATATTTTTTTGAAGCAATGTTTAGGACACGTGATCTGACACATGTTCCAACACATGGTCTGACAATGGGACAGAATATTTTAAGTCCCCACCATCTTGGCAAATCTGGGCAGTGTGGCTCTGTGCAGAATAGAGTCAAGGGCCAGGGTCTTGTAATTGGCACCTGCAGTAGACAAGGGGTGGGGAGGGGTGAGAGGGGGTGGGCTCTATTTTAAATACCTTCCATCGCCAGAGGAGGAGCACGTGAGGAAGAGCTGAAGAGAAAAGTTGATTTTTGGTAGCACTCTAACTGGAGCGATCAGAGGGAACAGGGAAAAAATTTGTGGCAGAAACAAGCACTCATTAAGACCATATGCTCTATTTCTAATCGATGGCTCTTAGAAGTAATTCCCCGACATTTCATTCATTTTTACTGCCTCCCCTTCAGGGGCAGGAAGAACAGCGTTGTTCGGCCTGCGTTTATAGATGAGGGTATTTAGAAATAGAGAGGTTAAATGGCTCAGCCTCAGTCCCAGAGTGAATCAGACACACAGCCAGCCCCAGATCCAGAATTCCGACTTGAGCTCCTATGCCAACATCCCTCGGGGCACATTTCCTCTCTCATTTGCATAAATCATCAACATTTTTTTTTTCCAAGCTTGTGCTGAGAAAGCCCCTTTTCAAACAGCAGAAACTCCCTTTGCCTTCTGTCGCCTTAGTTTTATTTTATGAACCAAATTCTTTTACTTCACCACGTTAGACTCGCTATTTTCCCTTCAGTTGAGCCCTTTTGCGAAAGGGGTCGTGACCTTTGCTTCTAGAAGCAATGGAAACGGGTGAGCCCTAGTGAAATAAAAACATGATCTGGAGACCATATCAAGTGTAATTTCCACTAATGTTCAAAATACCACGCCATTGATTATAAATCTTAGCTCTTGGCAGGTTATCAGAAACCTAAGAATAGCCAAATGCCGCTCTAAGGTTGAACCCTGTTGGGTGAAAGGCAAGTCTCCAAAGTTGAGAGTGGGTTCCTATGGTTGAAAAATACCACACCAAACATGTTAGAGTCACACAAGACTCTGGAGACATTTCAGTTTGAGAATCTGTAGGAACTCATTCCTGACATCAATGCTCTATGCAAACCAAGGCTTCTAATTACCAGTGTAATTAATGTAATTACTCACAACCTTTCACATATTTAAGAAATTCTTGGCACATGACCCCATGTGCCCCCCATGGGCCTTAAGTGACTCAGTGTGGAAGATTCTGGTTTCCCAAGGCCACCTTTAGCACCTTGCTTATTCTAGAGAGGTGGTAAGAATTCTCTAGAGAATTAAACCTTGGTGACATGTTTGGGGAAAATGACCTCTTTCTGTCAAGTACCTTATGCTAGACAATCCAAGTAATTTATGGCCACATTGCCACTTAAAAAAAAAAAAAGGAATTAGCTGGGCTCTGGTAGCTCATGCCTATAATCCAAGCTACTCAGGAGGTTGAGATCTGAGGACTGCAGGTCAATGCCAGCCAAGGAGGAAACACCTCAGACTTATCTCCAATTAACTACCAAAAAGACGAAAGTAGGGCTGTGGCTCAGGTGGTAGAATACCAGCCTTGAGTAAAAAAGCTCAGGGATAGTGCCCAGGCTCTAAGTTCAAGCTCCAGTGCTGGCCACACACACACCACCACCACACAAAAGAAAAAAAAAAGAATCCTATCTATTCCACATTTTTGGCAAAATAATAATTCAATGTAGATTTGCTTCATAGTCTCTGTTAAAACTACAATAAGATTACACTAATGTAACAAACAATTTAAATACATCCAAACAAAGACACGTGAGCCCAAATACCTTTCTTTCTCTTTCTTTCTTTCCTTTCTTGCTTCTTTCCCTGCTTCCTTCCCTGCTTATTTGCTTGCTTGCTTGCTTGCTTCCTTCCTATCTTCCTATCACTCTCTCTGTCTTTCTCTTTTTGGTCTGTCATGGGCTTGAATTCAGGGCCTGGGTTACGTTGCTGATCTTTTTTGCTCAAGGCTAGCCTGAACCCTAGATTCCTTGTTCCTGGGGTATGTATGTGGTTTGCATTCCACTGAACTCAGCTGACTGTGTCTCTACCCCAGCTTGGCTAGCCCAGTTCCATGTGTCTCCCCTTCCTTCCTTCCTTCCTTCCTTCCTTCCTTCCTTCCTTCCTTCCTTCCTTCCTTCCTTCCTTCCTTCCTTCCTTCCTTCCTTCCTTCCTTCCTCCTTTCCTCCCTGCCTCCCTCCCTTCCTTTCCTCTCTCCCTCTCCCTCTCTCTTGACCCCCCTCTCGCCAGTCCCAGGGCTTGAACTCAGGGCCTGACCACTGTCCCTGAGCTTCTTTTGCTCAAGGCTAGTGCTCTACCACTTGAGCAACAGTACCACATCCAGCTTTTTCTGAGTAGTTTATTGGAGGTAAGAATCTCATGGACTTCCCTACTTGGGCTGGCTTCAAACCATGATCCTCAGTTCTCAGCCTCTTGAGTCGCTAGGATTACAGTTGTGAGCCACTGGCGTCCAGCTACCTCTTAGCCTTTAAGGCAATTCTGAGGCCACCATGTAAGGAAACCAGACTCACATACTAGAGGACCAGCAGCCACAGGGAGAAGAGCTGCAGTTCATCCAAGCTGGCAGCAGACAGCAAACTGCCAGACTGTTTGGGAAGCCATCTTGAACTCCCTCTCCCCCTACTCCATACAACTGTCCTGTTGCTGACTCCCGCTGCTTGAGTTAGCCCCATTGTAACTAGCAGAGAAACTGCCCAGCCAACCACACCATTATTTATTTATTTGGGGGTCCGGTCATGGGGCATGAACTCTGGGCCTGGGCACTGTCCCTCAGCTCTTTAGCTCAAGGCTAAAGCCTTGCTAAAGCCATAGCACCACTTCTGGCTTTATTTTTTTTTCTGCTTATGTGGTGCTGAGGAATCGAACCCAGGGCCTCATGCATGCATGGCAAGCGCTCTACCACTGAGCCACCTTCCCAGCCCCCACCACCATTATTTAAGGTGCGTCTTTCTCGATTTTCTGTTACCATAACAAAAATATGTGAGACTAAGTAACTTATAAAGAAATTTATCTGGTTCAGGGTTTTAAAGGCTACAAAATCAAGGGTATTGTGCCAGCCTCCTTTGATGCTGTATTACAAACAGTATGTGTTGCCTCTGCAACACATAGTAAGAGAGGAAGTGTGCTAGCCCATGTTTCTCTTCCTCTTTTTATAGCTACCAGTCCCCAGTATAAGAGATATAATACAGTTACCAATCCTGTGATAGAAAGTGGAATCCTCAGATCTCAGCCTCCTGAGTAGCTAGGATTACAGTCGTGAGCCACTGGTACCTGGCTCCGAGGATAGCTTTTAAGATCTAAGGAGTGATTCCAGAAATCAAGGTCCCCTCAGGTCTTGATCCAGGGGACCAATAACTGGCCAGGTCCTTTCTCTATGCACTCCCACCAAGTCAGTTGGTCTTGTTCTTGCAAAAGAAAAGGACTCTCAAGAGAATGGTACATTGCATTTTCCAAAGAAGGCAGCAGGAGTCTCTCCTAGCCCAGCTGTTCATTTTTTTTTTTTTCTGTCATGGGGCTAGAACTGGGGGCCTGGGTGCTGTCCTTGAGCTCTTTTGCTCAAGGCTAGTGCTCTACCACTTTAGCCACAGTGCTACTTCTGGATTTCTGGTAGTTCGTTAGAGATAAGACTCTCATATTTTCCTGCCTGGACTGGCTTTGAACCGCTATCTTCAGATCTCAGCCTCCTGAGTAGCTAGGATTATAAGCCTGAGCTACTAGTGCCCAGCTCAGCCAGTCATTTTACAGGGTTTTTGAGCCTCCTCCTTCAGAGAGAGATGGAGTCTAGGTGCTCTGTTTTAGAATTGGGGTGTGTCTGTGGTGACAAATGAAATGACACCATAGGACGGTCATAAAGGATGAGATGGCTTTTGCTCTGTTTGCTGGAATGGTGCCTTTGAAGGCTCAGCTGCCAACTGTGAGAACTTCCATAGCACGTGGAATGGCTCCATGAAAGCATTCTGGCCCTGAGCCTCAGCTGAGGTACCAACAACTAACAAGTGCCAACTTCTTACCCCTCACTGCCAAAGACTACTGGTGGTCCACCTTAGATTCTACTGGAGGTGAACGAGCTATCAGAAGCTTAGCAATAAAATATCCAGTACTGATTGATTGTGGCCATTACATTTCTTGGGGATTTTAGTAATCTGAAGACTTTCAATCCTCTTGGAGGTCTTTTGGTTTGGCTTTTCGTGCTTTTAGGAATCTCTATCTTCTCTCTACTTCTCTTTCTGGTATTTTTCTGGCATTCCAAAACAACCATCATGTTGCATTTCCTTCTTTCTTTGCCTTTCCAGAAAATATTGCTAGTACTATTTTCCACTTTTAATCACTGCTTGACAGAGATGGAAAGTTAAGTCATATAATTGCTTTTGTGTTTTCTAGTGCTTTTCTCTATTTTGGAAAAAAAAAAGCAGAAAAAATAGCTCAATGGATGAAGTGGGGGTTTACAGCAAACCTCAAACATCACGAGCCTTAATGGCAACCATGTGTTGGTCTGAGGACCAGGCACCTAATTTGTTTGAGGAAAAAATACGGCATTGCTCAATTTGAACATGGAGCAAGCCAGAAAGGTCTAAAGAGATTCCCGGTTAGATGGGTATATTTCAAAGGGAAAGAAGGTTTTTTTGTTTGGTTTGAGTTGCTTTGGTGCCAGTACTGGGGCTTGAACTCAGGGCCTGGGCACTGTCCCTTCGATTTATTTATTTAGTCTGTTATGGGGCTTGAACTCTGGGCCTGGGCGCTGTCCCTGAGCTCTTCAGATCGAGGCTAGCACTCTACCACTTGAGCCACAGCGCCACTTCCGGCTTTTTCTGCTTAATGTGGTGCTGGAGAATTGAACCCAGAGCCTCATGTATGCAAGGCAAGCACTCTACCACTGAGCCACCTTCCCAGTCCATGTCCCTTGGATTTTGTACTCAAGGTTGGCACTCTACCACTTGAGCCACAACTCTATTTCCAGCCTTTTGATGGTTAATTGGACTTTCCTGCCTGGGCTAGCTTTGAACTTCAATCCTTAGAGTAGTTAGGATTATAGCTTGAGTCACTGATGCCCAGTAAAGGTGTTTTGTAAAACCTTTAACTGCAGGATGTGATAGGATTACTTAAAGTGAGGTTGCCTTTTCTAGCCTGCAGTCACTAAGCATGTGTCTTGGAGTTGGAGGGCTGAAGATGCCTGCAGGCACATCTAGCTGGTTCCAGTGCCTTTTGCCTGCAATATCCACAAAGTCCCTAGGCCAGCATGTGATTCTGAGCAGCTGCCAAGAAAAGGCAGTAGAAACAAATGGGGTTGCCCCAAGATCCAGGTGAAAGTTGGGCACTGTAGCTCACGCCTGCATTCCTAGCTACTTAAGAGGCTGAGATGTGAGGATCGTGGTTCAAAGCCATCATGAACAGGAAAAATCTGTGAGACTTATTTCTGATTAACCATCAGAAAAAAGCAAAAGTGGAGCTTGGGCTGAGCGGGGGGGGGGGGGGGGGGGGGGGGGGGGGGGGGCTCAAAGACGCAGAGTGCTAGTCCTGAGCAAAAAAGCTCAGGAACAGTGCCCAGGCCTTGAGTTCAGTCCCATGACTGACCCCCCCCCCCCCCCAAAAAAAAAAAAAAGATGCAGTTGAAGAGGCCTATTCCAGCCACTGTAGGTCTAACCCTGTGGTGGTCATCCCTGGGGATGGGGCAGGGGTTAAGGGTTCCCTGGGAGGAGCAGGCTTCTACCCAACACCAATCCTTTCCTATTGCCAGAAGCTGCTGATGGCCCTGGGGCAAAGAAGGAATGAATTTCAAGACCCACTTGGTTTCCAGAACCAAGGACTTGTAAGCACTAAATCACGATTTCCCACTGGCAGCCTTGGTGGGCACACACGCAGGCTGGTGTGTGCTGATTTAGTGCTCTCTCCAGGGCCAGCGTCAGAGCTAGGTTTGGAAGCAACCCAGACCCCAATTGTACAGTGGAGAGGAATTTTTGCTTGGTTGCAAACTTTTGTGTGAAGACTAATGCACTTTGTGTTCTTGAAATGAAAAGGACTTTGGCTCTTGAGCCTAAAAAGTTAAGAGGTCGGGGCTGTCAGCATGCAGGTAAATGCAGCATTTTAGGTAAATGGGCCTGTTCCTAAGCCTCTCTTCCCTCCTTAGAGTAATCAGGACTAATCTCTGCCCTAGCAGAAAGGAGAGAGGAGAGAAAAGGGGGAGGGAAAGAGAGGAAGGGAGGGAGGGTGGGAGAGAGAGAAGGAAGAGGAGGGGGAAACCACTTTGCCTTTCATTACCCAGTCCTTAGAAATTGAGTGACAGCTCAGCTCACTCATCTGGGGTTTGAACTCAGGGCCTAGAGCTTGCTAACAGTACTCTACCACATAAGCCACACCTCAGCTTCTTTTGCTTTCATGATTTTTCAGATAGGACCTTGTGCTTTTTGTTTAGGGAAACCTGAGACTATGAGTTTCCTTCCTCTGCCTCCTGACTAGCTGGGATTACAGGTGTGTACCATTGTACTTGACCCATTCATGTGTGTGTGTGTGTGTGTGTGTGTGTGTGTGTGTGTGTGTGTGTGTGTGTGTGTGTGATTTTAGTTTATTTTAGAGAAAAGGTTTCCTCTGTAGCTCAAGCTGGCATTGAGCTTGAATTCCTTCTACCTCAACTTCCTATAATCCTGCTGGGATTATAGGCATATAATTACAGACCCAGTAGTCCTGCCTACTTTTAGGAGGAGAGAAATAAGACTCATCTCTTGCTGAAGGAAGGTTCTAGAAAAGTATGAGATCATAAACAGTGCTGAGGCCACTTGTGGAACACAATGTGCTACAGGCCTCTTTCCTCGACATGCTTCCTGTGACCTTTTCAGCTCCACTGTGGTCTCTGCTCCATTTCATCCGCTCTGGTTCATTCATCACTACCCAGAGGCGTCTTGGTTTTCTAACCTCACAAGCTGTCTTGGTTTGAGTGGTGTGTTCAGAGCTCGATTTCCCCTGCCTGAGAATGGCAGGAAGCAGCCCTCAGACCCACTGGCCTCAGGGCTGCCTTGGCTGGCGCTTCTCTGTGTTTCTAGCTCCATATTAGATTCAGTCTCACGATGGTGGCTTCCAGATGCCCCTGCTCCCATCTGCTGGAACTGCAGATTTGGTACCCATTTCAGTTGGTAGGGAACAATAGAGGGTACAATATTTGTGGTGACTTGTATTCACCCCTTTATGTCACTTAAAAATTTTTTTTTGGTGCTGGGGGTGCAATCCCAGGCTCTGAGCATACTAAGCACATGTTCTGCAACTGAACTGTATCCTGTGTAGATGGCTCTGCATCTAAAGGTTTTTATACCCTGGGTTGTGCTCTGATTGGTTGCCCCCATTCTAATTAGGTGTTTTATTGGTCAGGTTGCACTTTCTGATTGGTTGTTCATTCCTAATCAGATTCCTTTTATGACTCCCCTCCCCAGGGTCATGGGAAGGCTGTCCTCACTAGAAGGGGTTAGGGAAGGGCAGAGGCATGATATTCTGAAACCAATTCTCTTTTGCATCTGATTTCCATCTGCAAGGTCAAGATGTTCCAGAGGCCCTGGGTCCCAATTTGTCTACCTTTCCACTGGGATAGGCTCTGATTTGGGGGTGGGGGAGCAGGGAGGGGAAGCTAAACCAGTACCATTTGCAAATCCCTTTCTCCCAACTTCCATAAAGTAGAAGAGCTAATTGCGTACTTTGCAGAAATGTCCCAGTATATATAGAGAAAAGCTAAGTGCTCGTTTTCTCTGCCTCCTTTGTAGTTTATATGTGACCATGTGATTTTTAAGCTATTGGAATTCTTGGAAAGATTTTACTTTTTTGAAAATGGTTTTCTTTTTTCATTTAAAAATTATGATCATCGTGGGACATTGGTATCTCATGCCAGTAACCCTAGGTACTCAGGAGGCTGAGATCTGAGGATTGTTGTTTGATGCTAGCAGTGGCAGGCAGGAAAGCCTGTGAGATTCTTATCTCAAATTAGCTACCAAAAAAAAAAAAAAGCCAGAAGTGGAGCTGTGGCTCAAGTGGCAGTATGCTAACCTTGAACACACAGGCTCAGTAACAGAGCCCAAGCCCTGAGTTCAAGCCCTGGGACTAGCACCAAAAAGTACTTTAAAAAATTATTATTTTAACACCAAATCTCAATGTGTTGCCCAGGCTGGCCTCAAACTTTTGAGCTCAAGAGATCCTTTTATCTTAGCCTCTTAAGGGCTGAGACTACAAGTACACACTACAGCACCTGGTTTATATTCCTAGTGTTTTTCCTAAGACTTTTTTTTTGTAGTACTGGGTATTAAAACTCAAGGCCTTGTATATGTCAGATCAGAGCTCTACTACTACGCTACACTTCAGCCTATATTTCACTTCTTTGTGCCCTATCTTCAAATCCCCAACAACGCCCCCCCCCAAAATCTCCACAACTTCTTGCCTTGACGGCTAGAGACCCAGCAGCAGCAATGTTGACATTAAATGGAAAGTTTTGAGTTGGACTTGGCTCTGTGTAAGATCGTTTGACTAGTAAGTGCAAGGCCCTGAGTTCAGTCCTCAGAACTGGGGATGGGGGGAGCTAAAAAAGGAAAGCTCAAGAGAATCCTAGAAATATGATTCCTGGGCTGGGAAGGTGGCTCAGTGGTAGAGCGCTTGCCTTGCATGCTTGAGGCCCTGGGTTCGATTCCTCAGCACCACATAAGCAAAAAGAAAAAAGCAGGAAGTGGCGCTGTGGCTCAAGCGGTAGAGCGCTAGCCTTGAGCTGAAGAGCTGAGGGACAGCGCCCAGGCCCAGAGTTCAGGCCCCACGACCGGACCCAAAAAAAAAAAAAAGAAAGAAAGAAATATGATTCCTGATGTTTCCAGTCACCAAACTCACCTGTATAGACATCTTATTCTTTTTTTTTATATATTCTCAAGATATTATTCTCTTTCCTTCCTTCTTTCTTCTTTCTTTCTTTCTCTTTCTTTCCTTCTTTCTTTCTTTCTTGCTTGCTTGCTTGCATGTTTGCTTGCTTTTGTTGGTTGTGGGGCTTGAATTAGGGCCTGGACTCTGTCCCTGAGCCTCTTTGTGCTCAAAGCTAGCACTCTACCACTTGAGCCACAGCACCACTTCTGGCTTTTTGAGTAATTTATTAGAGATAAGAGTCTCACAGGGATTTTTCCGCCTGGGCTGGCTTTAAACCACAATCCTCAGATCTCAGCCTTCTGAGTAGGTAAGATTACAGACATGAGCCACTAGCACTCAGCTCAAGATGTTATTTTCTGAGATTTTGATTCCTTATGCTCTAACATTTTATTTTTGGCAATTCTTGGGTTTGAACTCATGGCTTTGAGTTTGCTAGGCAAGTGTTCTGTCATTTGAGCAATGCCTACAGCTCTTTTTGTTTTAGTTATTTTTCAGATATGGTCTTGAGTTCTTCCTTGTCTGACCTGAGCCGTGATCCTCTTATTTGCATTTCCTGAATACCTGGGATAATAGGCAGATGCCTCACTTTTATTGGTTAAAATGGGGATCTTGCTAACATTTTTCCCCTGCTGCCTTTGAACTGAGATTCTTCCCATTTCTGCCTCCTAAGTAGCTCAGATTATATGTATGAGCCCTCGTTCCTGGATGCTATTTCTTTTTAGCAGTATTAGGTTTGAACATAGGGCCTTGGTTTGCTGAGCTCTACCACTTGAGCCATGTTCCCAGCTAGTTTTGCTTTAGTTTTTTTTTTTTTTTTGCCAGTTGTGGGGCTTGAACTCAAGGCCTGGGAACTGTCTTTGAACATTTTTGCTCAATGCTAGTGCTCTCTTATTTTGAGCCACAGCTCTGCTTCTGGTTTTCAGGTAGTTAATTGGAGATAACAGTCTCACAGACTTTTCTGCCTCGGCTGGTTTCCAACTGCAATCCTCAGATCTCGGCTTCCTCAGTAGCTAGGATTACAGGAATGAGCACCAGGCTTTGTGGTCTTTCTTTTCTTCTTCTTCTTCTTCTTCTTCTTCTTCTTCTTCTTCTTCTTCTTCTTCTTCTTCTTCTTCTTCCTCCTCCTCCTCCTCCTCCTCCTCCTCCTCCTCCTCCTCCTCCTCCTCCTCCTCCTCCTCCTCCTCCTCCTCCTCCTCCTCCTCCTCCTCCTCCTTCTTCTTCTTCTTCTTTTCTTCTTCTTCTTCTTCTTCTTCCTCCTTCTTCTTCTTCTTCTTCTTCTTCTTCTTCTTCTTCTTCTTCTTCTTCTTCTTCTTCTTCTTCTTCTTCTTCTTCTTCTTCTTCTTCTTCTTCTTCTTCTTCTTCTTCTTCTTCTTCTTCTTCTTCTTCTTTTCTTCTTCTTCTTCTGATAGAGTCTTGTGCTTTTTGCCTAGGCCAACCTTGGAGTATAATCCTCCTACCTCTGCCACTAAAGAAGCTGGGACCACAGGTATATACTATCATGCCCTGCCTTTGATTGAGATTTTTTTTTCAGCTTGTCTTTCTTGGTCTTAGAATAGAAGTTCCTAAGAATGAGGCTTCTGGTTCTTTCAGATAGAATAGTATATGATTGTTACATAGTACTTCCTGAGAACCTTGATTATCTGAACAGGGGAGCAAACAAGAAAACAGACCTGTCCTGTCCCAGAACAGGAGCTGGTCCAGCTAGGGAAGCTTATCAGCCCCCTCCCCCCCCATCAAGAGATCTCCAGTTAAAGAGACAGACTGGACCAGGGGTTAAGAGCTCATGTTATCAGGGTGTGGATGGCTCATGTCTGTAATGGTAGCCATACAGGATGCTGAGATCTGAGGATCATGGTTTGAAGCCAGCCTGGGCAGAAAGTCCTAGAAAGTCCATAAGACTCTTGTCTTCAACTAACCACCAAAAAGGCAAAAGTGGAGCAGTAGCTGTAGCAGTAGATAGAGTACTAGCCCTGGGCAAAAAAGCTCAGGGAGGGGCTGGGAAGGTGGCTCAGTGGTAGAGTGCTTGCCTTGCATGCATGAGTCCCTGGGTTCAATTCCTCAGCACCACATAAGCAAAAAGAAAAAAGCCGGAAGTGGCGCTGTGGCTCAAGTGGTAGAGTGCTAGCCTTGAGCTGAAGAGCTGAGGGACAGCGCCCAGGCCCAGAGTTCAAGCCCCATGACCGGACCCCCAAAACACACACACACACACACACACACACACACACACACACAAAAAGCTCAGGGACAGTGCTCAGACACTGAGTTCAAGCTCCAGTACTGGCACACACACACAAAATTTAAATGTTTTTGAAAAAGCATGTGTTATAGATCCAATGAACCTGATGGACCAACCAGCTACTTTACCACTTTGAGCCTCATTTTTTTTTTTTTTTTGTATCATGGAGAGAATAATCCTAGATGATCTTTGGATCCTGAGTACAGATTATGTAAATTCACTCTGATGATAGGTCTGTGTTTTCCTGCAGAAACTCTGTGTGTCCTTGGCTCTGGGGATGGCTTCCTTCATTTGACATCTAGCTATGAGTTCTCAGTGAGCACCCAACACTGTGCTTGGCAATGAATTCCAGAAGCACAAACATGCTAGGTTAGTCCCTGGCCTTGGGGCCTACTAGGAGCACAGAGCCTTAAAATGATTACACTGGTGACTACCAAGTATCCTAGACAGAGGGTCCAGCCAAGGTCAAAACCTTGAGCTGGGATGAGGATGTAGGCAGAGCCTGGATCCAGGCTGGATGCAATGGGTATGGAGGAATAGGCAGAGATGGGCTCTCAAAGACAAATATAGTGATTTGGTAGAAACTAGTGGCATGTAGATGAGGGGTAGATGAGAATCAAAAGCCAAAGCCTCTGTGTGTGTGTGTGTGTGTGTGTGTGTGTGTGTGTATACCAGTCCTGGGGCATGAACTCAGGGCCTGGGCACATCCTTGAGCTTTGTGTGCTCAAGGCTAGCACTCGGCCACTTTGAGCCACAGCTCCGTTTGGTACCCACAGCTTTTTGGTAGTTAATTGGAGATGAGTCACACAGACTTTCCTGCTGGGGCTGGCTTCAAACCACGATCCTCAGATCTCAGCTTCTTGAATAGTAAGGATTACAGGCAAGGGTCACCAGCACCCGGACAAAGCCTCTATTTGACCTCTGCCTTACACCCTGCCCACTGGCAACATGGAAAGAATCTCTCCCCACTCGTCCCTGAAGAAACCAGGCGAGTATCTCCTGCTGGCGAGGGCGAATGGGAAGATTAGCAATGGAAGATTAATTTCTTCTTGGCATTTCCCCAGGGGCCTTAAGCAATCTCAGGAGCGATTTTCCTAGCCTGAAACTTGCCCTGGGGAAGCAAGCAGCAGTGATCTGCTTGTCTCAAGCTGCCTAGGGAAGAGGGCCAGAGGAAGGTTTACCTTGCAGCATGAAATGGTCACTGAGGACAGAAGCAAAGCAAGTGGGGATATGGCTTGGACGTGCCTCTTTCCACATGGCTGGGGGCTCCAGGACTCTCCTCTAGGGCAGCTCCTTTGGTTAGGGGAATACTGCTTGACCCAATGGCCTCTGTCTAGAGAGCAGATGCTGGGACTAAGATACTGCTTTCTCCTAAAAGGAGAGGGAAGAGATCAGGGCTGGGTCAGACCCTATTCTGAAGGGAAAGTTGCAGATCAGAGCTTAAGAAGGGTTTTCTAAACCGGATGCCAGTGTCTTACGCCTGTAATCCCAGCTAGTCAGGAGGCTGAGATCTGAGAATCTCAGTTCAAAGCCAGCCCAGGCAGGAAAGTCCGTGAGACTCTTATCTCCAATAAACCACCAGAAAACCAGAAGTGGTGCTGTAGCTCAAGTGGTAGAGTACTAGCCTTGAGCTGAAGAGCTGAGGGAGAACGCCCAGGCCCCGAGTTCAAGCCCCCTGACCGACCCCCCCCCTCCCCCCAAAAAAGAAAGAAGGACTTTCTAACTGTAAGGGAGGTCATTCATCTGGATTTTAATTCGGTGATTTGTGTGTGTGTGTGTGTGTGTGTGTGTGTGTGTGTGAACTTTGGGGCTTGAACTCAGGGTCTTGGTACTGTCCCTGAGCTTTTGTGCTAACCTTCTACCACTGAGCCACAGTTCCACTTCTGGCTTTTTCGTGGTTAATTGAAGATAAGAGTCTCATAAACTTTCCCACCCTAGCTGGCTTCGAACTACGATCCTTAGTAGCTAGGATTACAGGCAAGAGGCAGCAGCGTCCAGCTTCAATTAGGTGATTTTTTTTTCTCTTTATCAGATTGGGGAGAAGACTCCTAATTTGTTCAACTTGATTTCCGAAGCCTGTGTTCAAGTGATCTTTCTACCTTACCCACCCAAGTAGCTGTGACCACAGGTGCATAGCTGAGGAACTCAGGGCCTGGCACTGGGCCTGCCTCAATTAGAGTTATTCCCTCATGTTTTTGGTAGTGCTGGGGATTGAACCCAGGGAGGATCTTGCGTATGCTAGGCAAGCACTCTACCACTGAGCTACACCTAAAGTCCTTTTTAAAATTTTATTTTGAGACAGAGTCTTGCTAAATTGCCCAGAATGGCCTCAAACTTGCTACCCTTCTGCTTCTGCCTCCCACGTAGCTGAGATTATAGGAGTGTATTAGCACACCTGACTAACACACCACAGTTTTGACCACAGTTGGTTACTTCCCTACCTCCCAACCTACTTACCTTTTTGATTCTTGACTGTAGACCATATTTCCATTAATGACATGGGTATAAAATCCTTGCTGGCAGGAAACCCATTTATTTTTATATTCTCTAGCCCCAGGCATCTAGTAGGTCTTTTATAAACATTTATTATTGATGATGATGACATTATATATAAATTATTGCAAACATCATGGAGGGATACAATTTGTTCAGATAACTCCCACCTCCATTTGAGAGCTGTTAGAGATGATAAGAAACATAACATTATCTTTTTTTTTTTTAATTTTATTTTATTGTAAAGCTACTATACAGAGGGTTACAGTTACATGAGTGAGGTAATGAGTACACTTCCTCTTGAACATTGTTACCCCCTCCATTGTTTTCCCCCTACCATCCCCTCCCTCCCTCCCTTCCCCGAGGTTCTTTTTTTTATTTGATTGTGATTAAATGATTACATAATTTCAAAGTCACAAGTTCATTCTAACTTCCCTGGAGCAAATTGTCTACCACAGTCTGTAATATATAACAGTGTTCACATGTTATATACCATGTTTGTGATCAGCAGCATGGGGATATTTAGTAGTGGTTCAACCAGATGAGGGGGAGTTCTTTGTTTCTTAAGTCCTGTTAGTTTTGTCGTATCACCTAACCTTTTGGATTTAGCATCCACTTATCAGGGAGACCATGTACCGTTTGTCTCTTCGTTCTTGGCTTACCTCGCTCAACATGATTCCTTCTAGCTCCATCCATTTCCCTGCAAATGCCATTATTTTGTCATTTCTAATGGCTGCATAATATTCCATCGTGTATAGATACCACAATTTTTGGATCCATTCATCTGTGGTGGGGCACCTAGGTTGTTTCCATATCCTAGCTATTGCGAACAGTGCTACAATAAACATGGAGGTGCACGTGTCCTTGTATATTGGTTCCTGTTGTTCAGGGTAGATGCCTAGAAGTGGTATGACTGGGTCGTAAGGGAGGTCAATCTTTAGCTTTCTAAGGACCCTCCAGACTGCTTTCCAAAGTGGTTGTATAAGTGTACATTCCCACCAGCAGTGTAATAGGGTTCCTCTTTCTCCACATCCCCTCCAGCATTTGTCGTTGGCTGATTTGTGGATGTGGGACATTCTGACTGGGGTAAGGTGGTATCTCAGGGTTGTCTTTATTTGCATTTCCTTCACCACCAGGGATGATGAACATTTCCTCATGTGTTTCTTTGCCATTTTTATTTCTTCATTTGAGAAGTCCCTCTTTAGTTCCCTTGCCCATTTAGTAATTGGTTTGTTAGGTTTGGGAGGGATTAGTTTCTTGAGTTCCCTGTATATACAGGACATAACATTATCTTTTGTGAAGCAGTACTTAGACATGACTCTGAACTTCATTAAGAGAGGAAGATCAAGGAACAGGCTCGAGAAAGAAACAAAAGTATATTGTTGTCTGGCATCAGTGGCTGGCACCTGTAATCCTGTCTACTCAAGAAGCTGAGATCTGAAGATCATGGTTTGAAGCCAGCCTGAGCAGGAAAGTCTGTGACTCTTATCTCCAACTAACCACCAAAAAGCTGGAAGTGGCTCTGTGGCTGAAGTGGTAGAGTGCTAGCCTTGAGCACAAGAGCTCATGGACAGTACCCAGGCTCTGATTTCAAGTGTCAGAATTGGTGCGTGCACGCGTACATGTGCATGTGCACGCGCGCGTGCACACACACACACACACACACACATACACACACACTAAACCAAACTAATAAAAGTATGTTGTTATCTGTTGAGAGGAAGCCAGAAGGAAAAAAATAAAGGGAGTATAGACACCCAGACTTTTAAATTCTCTTGTCAGTCTTTCTCTTCCTGCTTTGCCAAAGTTGTTTCATTGAGAACCTCTGCCCAAAGTAAAGCATTTTTGACTTGAGATTAATGGAATGAATTAATTGGGGTACCTGAGTGGCTAGAAGGGTTAATCAGAGACTAGCAAATTTTTCTCTCCGTGTGTGTGTTTGTGTGTGTGTTTGTGTGTGTGTTTGTGTGTGTGTGTGTGTGTGTGTGTGTGTGTGTGTGTGTGAGAGAGAGAGAGAGAGAGAGAGAGAGAGAGAGAGAGACTGAACTCAGAGCCTGGGCACTGTCCCTTAACTTTTGGGCTCAAGGGTGGCACTCTACCAGCTGAGCCATAGCTCCACTTCCAGCTTTTTGCTGGTTAATTGGAGATGAGTCTCACAAACTACAAACTTTCTTGGCTGGCTTCTGACAGTGATCCTCAAGTCTCAGCCTCTGGAGCAGCCAGGATTACTAGGCCTAAACCTTGTACAAACCGTCGTATTTTGAAACCAAACCTCAGCCAGGCACCAATGGCTCACACCTGTAATCCTAGTGCGGGCCTTGAGTAAAAATAGCTCAGGGACAGTGCTCAAGCCCAGAGTTCAAGCCCCACAAGGAGTACCAAAAATTTTTTAAAAAAATTACAAAAAGAAAACCTTAGAGTAAACATTTTGCAGAAATTGCCCCTGTGGGCTTAGGCTTCTGGCTGCATTCTTTCATGAAAGCCTGCTGGGTGTTTTTTTCCTTTTTCGTTAAAAGCTCACGTACACCATGAAGCTGAGCAGCCTGGAGCAAACCTCTAGTGTTGTTCAAAGGTTGTTTATACAGAGTCTATTTTCCAATGCAAAGAGTACAATTCCATGCATTGCTGGAGTTCCAGTCTTTCCTCAGGAGCACATTCCCCAGCATGGTTGACAATTGCTCTTTCCTGAATTTCAGGGGAGCAGTAACTGGAGGAAACGGAAATCTCCATTTACTGGCTCCTTACCACCATCACAGTGCACCAAACCAGGGAAGGGCACTCAGTGATACCCAGGCGTAGCTTTTCAGCTTTCCACCATCCTTCCAGCCTGGCATTAGTAGGGAGAATGTGTGTCTTATGCTATGCCAGTAATTACTCCATCTGTTTTTCTCCAGGTTTGGCGAGCCTCTGATTCAGAAGGGAAGATAGACTCTAGTTCCACACAAAGGGAAGGAAGTATTTCCTGTTTCAAACAACCTAGAATATCTCACTACTTATCTCTAAATAGCTGCTCCATCCCTTGGTATTTATAAGTAATAGATTTTACCTGGACACATGGCCTCCTTTTCTGGTGGGGGAACAGCTGTATTTTCTAGCTTCCTGTGCAGCTAGGTGTGACTCTACCTTGTGATGAAATCCTGACCAATAGAATGCAACTTCTGAGAGGTGTTATATGTGGTGCTATGGATGAAGCCCAGGGCCTCCTGTATGCTAGGTAAGCACTCTATCATTGAGATAAAGTCCACAGCCCTGTAAGCATTCCTCTCTCTCTCTCTCTCTCTCTCTCTCTCTCTCTCTCTCTCTCTCTCTCTCCCTCTCCCTCTCCCTCTCCCTTCCTACCTCTCTCTCTCTCTCTCTCTCTCTCTCTCTCTGTGTGTGCTGGTATTAGGACTTGAACTCAGGACCTCAAGCTCTCTCACTTGGCTTTTTCTCTCAAGCCTGGCACTCTACCTTTTGAGCCTCCACTTATAGCTTTGTGTGGTTATTTGGAGATAAGAGTCTCTCAGATTTGTCTACCTGAGTTGGCTTTGAACCTTGATTGTGAGGTCTCAGCCTTTTGAGTAGCTAGGATCAGCAACCAGTGCCTAACTCCTGCAAGAGTTCTTAAAAGAAATAGTCTGGCTCGTCTCTTCATTTTAACTCCTTTTATCCTTTGCTTAGAATCTAGTTCTGATGGCTGGCACTTGGGCAGCCATCTTAGACTGTGAGATGCCATGAATTGTCAAATACCAAGATCGCAGAAGCAGGGCCTGTATGTGGTACCAGCTCTGGGTGCATATGGACAGGTCTTTTCACTTAGTACTTCCCTACTGAAAATGTGGTCTTGAATCTCTAGTAGAATCAGAACCTCTGAAAACTTGTTAAAAAGGCAAGTCTTAAGCCTTATTCCATGCCAACTCAGCCAGAAACTTTGGGAGTGGGGCCTAGGTAACGAGTTTTCACTGGTCCATGATGATTCTGAAGAACTTTCCAGTTGAAGAACCACTGCCTAAGACTATTATTTACCCATTAAAGTATTGCCCATTGATCTCTCAAAATCTAGTAAAGAAAAGTGTTGAGAACTAGGATATACTATCATTTTTGTCTTTTCTTTTATCTTCCCCCTAAACATACCAAATTGCAGAGGAGATAGTAGCATCAATAAATTTATGAAAATACATTAATTATGAGTGCAGAACTCCTTAAAGCATAAAAATTAGGATACTAGTAAAACAAAGCAAAAATGTCTAAAAAGGCTGGGTGTGGTAGTACATGTCTATAATCCCAGCAAACAAGAAGCAGAGGCAGGAAGACTGTGATTTTAAAGCCAGTCTGGGCTATATAATGTGATCTGGTTCCCTCCCCCTCCCCCCCATTGAGAATAAAACAGGTTATGTTCCTTCAGATGGTTAATTGTATTTGTCAACTTGATTGGGCTATGAGGTGCCCAGACATTTAGTCAAACATTATTCTAGATGAGTCTTTGAGGGAGTGTGGGAGTGAGATTAACTTTTGAATTTTTGAATATTGAAAAGCAAACTGCCTACTATTGAAGAGGGTAGGGCTTATTCCATCAACGGAAGATCTGAACAGAGCAAAGATGGTAGCAGGGCACTTTGCCTGCCTGATACTTACCGGAACCCTAGTTTTCTGCTCAGCCATGGGAATTTATACTATCTGCTTACAGATTGCAATCTTGGAACTCATCAGCATACAGAATTGCATGAGTCACTTCCTTATAATAAACTTCTCTCTGTACATGCATACACATAATCATTCTCTACAAAATGACTTTTTGGTCAATGATACTATATGTACACAACAAGGATCTCATAAGATATCACCTAGTGGCATAGCTGTGTATGTTTGTGTTACTCTAGTTTCTGTACATCTGTGAAATAGCCTAATGAGTCATTTCTTAGATGGGATTTCCATCACTAAGTGGCATGAGGCTGTTGTAAAGCAGCTCACACTTGTATATGTGCCTTCCCCTGGGCCTTTGGACCCTGACTAACACAGTTGAGAGGGATGGAGCAGAGGATGAAGGCCACCAGGGAGCCCTGTATTTGAATCCTGCTGCCATAACTAACAAGCTATGGAGTTGTTTAACCATTCAAATCTTACATTTTCTGTGAAATGGGCTGCTCATATATTCTTTTCTAAGATTTTGACAAGAGTACAAGAGATCATGTGTGTAGGGGCTGGGAAGGTGGCTCAGTGGTAGAGCTCTTGCCTTGCATGCATGAGGCCCTGGGTTCAATTCCTCAGCACCACGTAAGCAGAAAAAAAAAAAAAGCCAGAAGTGGCGCTGTGGCTCAAGTGGTAGAGCGCTAGCCTTGAGCTGAAGAGCTGAGGGACAGTGCCCAGGCCCAGAGTTTAGGCCCCACGACCGGACCCAAAAAATAAAAAATAAGAGATCATGTGTGTAGAAGTTCTAAAAGAGCCTGGGTGAACAGTGCCATGCCCACTGATTGACCACAATGACAACAAAAAAGATGATGATGACGACTTGTTTTTTGGGTCTTTTTTTTGAGACAGGTCTCATTATATAGCCTCGGCTGGCCTTGAAATAGCCATCTTCCTGCCTCAGCCTCCTGAGTTCAGGAACAACAGGCATGCACCCACACACCTAGCTAATGATTACTCTTTTTTTTTTTCTTTTTGGTCATTGGACTAGAACTCAGGGCCTGGGTGCTGTCCCTGAGCTCTTTTGCTCAAGGCTAGCACTCTGTCATTTTGTGACACAGTGTCACTTCTGGAGGTTAAGTGGAGATAAGACTCTCATGGACTTTCCTGCCCATCACATCTCATTTCCTGAGAATTACAGTTCAAAGCCAGCTGGATAGACAAATCTTTGAGACGCTTATCTCTAATTAGCTAGCAATATGCTGGACTAGAGGTTTGGCTCAAGTGGTAGAACACCATCTGTGATTGAAGAAAGAACATAAGGCCCTAAGTTCAACCTTTGGTACTTGGCCTACAAAATATAATCATTTCAGCCGGGTGCTGCTGGCTCATGCCTGTAATCTTAGCTGCTCAGGAGGCTGAGAGATGGGGATCGCAGTTCAAAGCCAACCCAGGCAGGAAGGTCCATGAGACTCTTATCTCCAATTAACCACCAGAAAACCGGAAGTGGTGCTGTGGCTCAAGTGGTAGAGCACTTGAGCTGAAGAGCTGAGGGACAGCACCCAGGTCCAGAGTTCAAGCCCCATGATGGACAAAAAATAAATAAATAAAAATCATTCCAGGGCTGGGAAGGTGGCTCAGTGGTAGAGCGCTTGCCTTGCACGCCTGAGGCCCTGGGTTCAATTCCTCAGCACCGCATAAGCAAAAAGAAAAAAGCCGGAAGTGGCGCTGTGGCTCAAGTGGTAGAGCGCTAGCCTTGAGCTGAAGAGCTGAGGGACAGCTCCCAGGCCCAGAGTTCAAGCCCCATGACCGGACCCCCCCCCCCCAAAAAAAATCATTGCAATACATTGACAGAACATAAATGAAACAGAAGGTCCTTCTGAGTGTAGTTCAGTGAAAGTAGGGCATTGTTTTGTGTTTTACTCTACTGCATAAGAGGTGGGATTAATGTTTGAAATTCTCTGACAAAGAACACTTAGCAGCTGATAACACATAATCAAGCCGGGCACTGGTGGCTCAGACCTGTAATCCTAGCTACTCAGGAGGCTGAGATCTGAGAATCGAAGTTTAAAGCCAGCCCAGGCAGGAAAGTCTGTGAGACTCTTAGCTCAAATCAAATCAATGAAAGTGGAGCTGTGGCTTTAGTGGTAGAGTGCTAGCCTTGAGCAAAAGCTGCTCAGGGACAGCGCCCAGGCCCAGAGGTCAAGCCTCAGGACCAGCAAAAAAATTAAAAAAAAATTCCCTTTAAATTCTGCTAGGTGTACTGACACAGAGATTTTTTTTTTTAAAAAGTGATTTAATACAGTGGTAGAGTGCTTGCTTAGCATGACTGGGGTGTGTGTGTGTCAGTGTTGGGGCTTGAGTGCAATGTCAAGCTCTACCTTTTTTTTTCTGCTGACCTCCTACCATTTGAACCATGCCTCAAATGTTGGCTTTTTTCTGCTGGTCAATTTGAGGTATGAATCCTTTGGGTTTGTTTGAACTGGTGTTACAATAATAATAATAATAATAATAATAATAATAATAATAATAATATTTTACCAGTCCTTGGAGCTTGAACCCAGGGCCTGGGCACTGTCCCTGAGCATGTTTTGCACAAGCCTACTTTACCACATGAGCGTCAGTTTCATCTTCTTTTAATTTTTTGGTTATTAATTGGAGATAAGAGTTTCACAGACTTTTCCTGACTGGGCTGGCTTTGAACCACGAACCTTAGATCTCAATCTCTTAAGTAGCTAGCTAGTATTACAGGCATGAGCCACTGGTGAACGGGCTTTAAACTATGACCCTCAGATCTCAGTCTTCTAGTAGTTAAGATTATAGATGTGAGCCTTTGGTGATCAGCTATAATTGAGATTCTGAGTTTAATTTCAAGACAGGAAGGAAGGAAGGAAGGAAGGAAGGAAGGAAGGAAGGAAGGAAGGAAGGAAGGAAGGAAGGAAGGAAGGGAGGGAGGGAGGGAGGGAGAGAGGGAAGGAGGGGAGAAAGAAAAGAAAAAGAAAGAAAGAAAAAGAAAGAGGGAGGAGGAAGGGAGAGGGAGAGAGAGAAGGAAGGAAGGAGGGAGGGAGGGAGAGGAAGGCAGGCAGGCAGGAAGGAAGGAAGGAAGGAAAGAGGAAGGAAGGAAAAAAGAAAAAAGAAGGAAAGAAAAGAAGGAAGAGAAAGGGGAAGGAAAGGAAGGAAAGAAGGGAAAGAAAAGAAGGAAAGGAAGAAAGAGAAAAAGAAAGGAGCTCAAGTGTATATGTGGGGGGCATGGGGAGGGATACTTGCTAGTAGGGAGGATCGGTTGAGCCCAGGAGTTCAAGGCCAGTCTGAACTCCTGTTCAGGGAGTTCAAACAGTTGTAAGCCCCAGACCCCAAACAAAGACACGGGGAGTGCCAAGAAACACTGCACCAGCTCTGCCATTGCCTGAGTGAGTTCAACAGAGAAACAACCCTGTGTGTGATCGCCAGAGGCCAGGGTTTTGTTTATCCCTTGTTGTGTGGGTCAACAGAGGACATGGAGCCTGTTCTGACTGGAAAGTTAGCTGGATTCTGATACTTACATATTGTCACATCTATGTCCAGTGTACCTTTCATGCAAGTTTCTTGTTGGCATGCCTAAGGGCAGAGACTTGGCACCTTACTGAGTTATAAGGATAGATTGCACAAGTGTTTTTGCATCTGATTTCTGATTCTCTTGGAGGCTGGCTATGACAAAAACATTTACTATTATTATTATTATTATTATTTGTTTCTAGGGATCAAACCCAAGGCCTTTTACATGCAGCCTATACTCTATCACTGAGTTACACCAGACTTCTAAATTTATTATTATTTAAAAATTTATTATTATTATTATCGTTGTTGTTGTTATTTGTGGGTTAGAGGGCTTGAACTTAGGGCCTGGGCACTGTCTCTGAGCTTTTTGCTCAAGGCTAGCATTCTACCATTTGAGCTCCGCTTCAGGCTTTTTTTTCTTTTAGTGTTTAATTGGAGTTTTGTGGACTTTCCTGCTCAGGCTGGCTTTGAATCATGATCCTCACATCTCAGCTTCCCGAGTAGCTAGGATTACAGGCGTGAGTCACTGATGCCTCACACTTAACATTTTTGAGACAAGGTTTTGCTATGCAGTCTATCCACATTGGCCTTCAACTTACTATGTAGCCCTGGCTGACCTTGAACTCGTGGTCCTCCAGCCTCTGACTCCTGCCTGCTGGCGTTATAAGCATGTATTGACAGACTCACTTCAATCTAGGATAATGACGAATAATGAGATTTCAAGGGATAAGACCAATAGCTCTTACTTTGTTCTAGACCAGGGGCTTTTAACATGCAGTTCAAATAGAATTCACAGGGTCTTGGAATTTGATGTTGAAAACAAGATGATAATCTTCATTTTTTTCCTGAGCTTATGACTGATACCATTTCTCCTAATTACCAGTGTGGACAACAAGCCACTGTAGTATTAGCACGGCCTGTGACTTGTCACCAATTGAAATCATATTCCCAAGGTTGCAGATATCTTGGAATATCATTTGGGGTCATCAGCATCAAATGATAATTGCACATATTAGATCTGCTACCGGATCTTGGTATGGAACGATTTAATAAAGGAGTACATACAGGGCTGGGAATGTGGCTAAGGGGTAGAGTGCTTGTCTAGCATGCATGAAGCCCTGGGTTCCATTCCTCAGTACCCCATACACAGAAAAGCTGGAAGTGGTGCTGTGGCTCAAGTGTAGAGTGCTAGCCTTGAGCAAAAAGCTCAGGGACAGGGCTGGGAAAGTGGTTCAGTGGTAGAGCACTTGCTTTGCATGCTCGAGGCCCTGGGTTCGATTCCTCAGCACCACATAAGCAAAAAAGAAAAAAGCCGGAAGTGGCGCTGTGACTCAAGTGGTAGAGCGCTAGCCTTGAGCTGAAGAGCTGAGGGACAGTGCCCAGGCCCAGAGTTCAGGCCCCACGACCAGACCCCCCCCCCCAAAAAAAAAAAAGCTCAGGGACAGTGCCCAGGCCCAGAGTCCAAGCCCTAGGGCTGGCAAAAAAGGTACATACATTTCTGTACCAAAAAATTACTTTTCCTAGTGCCAGTGGCTCACACCTATAATCTTAGTTACTCAGAAGGCTGAGATCTGAGTATTGAGGTCTGAAGCCAGCCCAGGCAGGAAAGTCTATGAGATTCTTATCTTCAATTAACCACCAAAAGGCCAGTATTAGTGCTGTGGCTCAAGTGGTAGAGTGCTAGCCTTGAGCAGCAAAGCTCAAGGACAGCACCTAGGCCCTGAGTTCAAGCCCTGGCACCAGCACAAAAGACAATTGTTCTAATCATTTGATAAACGTATTTCTGTATCTTTCATTTTCTTTGTAAATGGATGCATTTATTTATGGTTAAGAACTCTGTTCTGGAAGCTTCTACTACTGATGAGATTCTCAATCTACAATGTACATTCAAGGCCAGGCTTGTCATTAAAATGGTGGTGATTGGAAGCTCGTGTTTCAAATTGGCTCTTGATTTTTTTCAATTTGAGGGCTGACTTCTTCTCAGATCTGATTAGATTATGGTTGTTTTTGCCTTTAATATGGCTGAGAAAGAGCTGATTCCAGACAAAACATCTGCTTGTGCCACCATCTTGTTCAGATATGCTTGCATTATTAGTATTAGTATTATTTTTATGTGTAGGGAGCAGTGTTACTATTTAACATATAATTTCTTTGCAGGAATCTTTTTTTTTTTCAGTCATGGGCTTGAACTCAGGACCTGGGTGTTGTCCTTGAGCTTTTCTGCTCAAGGCTAACACTCCACCACCTTGGGTCACAGCTCCACTTCCAGTTTTCTGGTGGCTAATTGGAGATAAGAGTCTTATGGACTTCCTTCCCAGGCTGGCTTTGAACCACTCTCCTCAGATTTCAGCCTCTTAAGTAACTAAGATTATAGGTGTGAGCCACCAGTGCCCAGCTGCAGGAATCTTGTGTGTGTGTGTGTGTGTGTGTGTGTGTGTGTGTGTGTGTGTGTGTGTGGTGTGGTGTGTGCCTGTCCTGGGGCTTGAACTCAGGGTCTGGACACTGTCCCTGCGATTTTTTACTCAAGGCTAGAACTCTACCACTTGAGCCACAGCTCCAGTTGTGGCTTTATGGTAGTTAACTAGAAATAAGAGTCTCATGGACTTTCCTGCCCAAGCTGACATTGAATTGTGATCCTTAGATCTCAGCTTCCTGAGTAGCTAGAATTACAGGTGTGAGTCACCAGCACCCAGCGTGAATGTTGCTTTTCACTGTTATTAAAATAATGCCTCCTGAGGAACAGTATGAGTCAATGTGTGTGTGTGTGTGTGTGTGTGTGTGTGTGTGTGTGTGTCTGCATGTGTGTATGTGAGTACATGTAAAAGTGTGTGTACACATGTGCTCTTGAGTGTATAGTTTACATTTCTCAGGATGGTCTGTTTGCTCCTGGTTGCTTGATCTAGTTGTTCGGTTGTGCTTGTTCTGGTTACATGGTTAGATGTTTTCCTGATTATCTGTCTGCATGTTCCAAGCTTGTGGGAAGTGATCTCTGTGTAGAAGGCACTTGCCATTTTCAGACTTGACTCTAGAGCTGTGCATTTCCCAAATGGGGTTTCCAGATCAACAGCATTGGCGTGTCCCCTGGGAACACCTCGGCAATGCACCTTCTCAAGCCCCACCCCAGATGTACTGGATTAAAAAACTGGCAGCAAGGGCCCAGCAGTTTATGTTGCCACAAACCCTCCAGGGGATTCTGACACAGCCTCAAGTTTGAGAACCCCATTCTCCAGTCTTTAGCCAAGCATTTTCATTGGGAAATCTTTGATGTCAGTTTTCAGTCTCCTTCAGAGAGGGGCTAAGCTTGAATGTCAAGTTCCTATGAGTCGCCCGGGGCACAGGGTTCAGTGTGAGAACTTGCCCATCATGTCTGCTTTCAATTGAACAGTCTACCCTCAAGGTGGCTGGTCTCTCTGTCCAAAGCCCAGCCCCCCTCTGCCCACTTAAAAAAAATGGGTCGTGGGGCTTGAACTCAGGGTCAAGGTGCTGTCCCTGAACTCTTTTGATCAAGACTAATGCTCAACCGCTTGGATCCTCAGCTTCACTTCTGGTTTTCTGGTGTTTAATTGGAGATAAGAGTCTCATGGACTTTCCTGTCCTGCCTGGCTTTGAACTGTACCCACGATCCTCAGATCTCAACCTCCTGAATAGCTAGGATTACAAGTGTGAGACATCAGTACAGGCCCAGTCTTTCCTGTGTGTGTGTGTGTGTGTGTGTGTGTGTGTGTGTGTGTGTGTGTGTATGTGTGTGTGTGTAGGTACTGGAGCTTGAACTAAGGGTCTGGTCCTTGGTCCTTAGCTTTTTTGTTCCAGGATTGTGCTCTACCACTTGAACCACAGCTTCACATCCAGCTTTTTTTTTGGGGGGGTGCTGATCCCGGGGCTTGAACTCAGGGCCTAGGTGCTATCCCTGAGCTTTTCTTTTCTTTTTTCTTTTTGCTAGCACTCGACCACATGAGCTGCAGCTCCACTTGTGGCTTTTGTGTGTGTGTGTGTGGTTAATTGGGAATAAGTGTCTCACAGACTTTTCTGCCTGGGCTGGCTTCAAACCTCCATCCTCAAATCTCAGCTTCCTGAGTAGCTAGGATTACATATGTGAGCCACCAGTGCCCGGCCCATTCTTTTCTTAAACCTCTTCAGAAAAAAAAAAGAAAGAGAGAAAGAAAAGAAAATTCCACTCTTGGGCCAGGAATGTGGCTTAGTGGTAGAGTGCTTGCCTAGCATGCATGAAGCCCTGGGTTCGATTCCTCAGTACCACAGAAACACAAAAAGCAGGAAGTGGCTCTGTGGCTTTCAAGTGGTAGAGTGCTAACCTTGAGCAGAAGAAGCTCAGGAACAGCACCCAGGCCCTGAGTTCAAGCCACAGGACTGGCAAAAAAAGAAAAAAGAAAATTCCACTCTTCTGTTGTGTATGTGTATATAGAAGGACAGTCCTTCAGGTATTCAGAAGCAAGGAACAGCATCTGAGTATGTGGCTGCTGCTTCAATGGGCTTTCAAACTCTATCTTCTGTCTAGGTCCTGGTTGCACCTTGGCTTTTAGAAGCACCAGGTATAGCCACACCTCTATCTTTGCTGGGGGAAGGTTGGGTTATTCCAGACAGCTTCGGTAGTTCTTTTGCTCTCCCCAAAGGCAAGTTCAGAGTCAGTTTTCTCAGCCCTGCTGCAAATTAGTCACTATATAGTTTCCTGCCTGCTGCTTTGGAGCTGGGCACCATTTCTTCCTTCTGGCTCTTTCTACTTGCAAGTGAAACAATGCCCTCCTCCTCCTCCTCCTCCTCCTCCTCCTCCTCCTCCTCCTCCTCCTCCTCCTCCTCCTCCTCTTCCTCCTCCTCCTGCTTCTTCTTTGCTTTTTTCTTCTTCACTTCTTCTTCTTTTTTCTTCCTCCTCCTCCTTCTTTTTGGCACCAGAGCAGAGAAAAAGAGAGGGCAAAAGAAACTTGTAGAAAAGCAGAAGTTTGCTGGGCACTGGTGGCTCATGCCTGTAACCTTGGGGGGCTGCGATCTGGGGATCACGGTTTGAAGCCAGCCCAGGCAGGGAAGTCTCTGAGCCTCTTATCTCTAATTAACCACCTGAAAACTAGAAGTGGAGCTGTGGCTCAAAGTGGTAGAGCACTAGCTTTGAGCAAAAAAAAAAATGCTCAGGGACAGTGCCTAGTACTTAAGTTCAAGCCCCATGACCAACAGCAACAACAACAACAAAAAAGGAAAAGTAAAGAAAAGCAGAAGTTTGCATTCAGCCCCAGTACCAGATCCCAAGTCTACCATCTTTTCACTTTCACCTGCATCGCGCATGCAATTGCTCTGGTAGCACGCAGAGGGTTAGCCCAGGAACACGGACACTTCCCCAGACTTGCTTCTCCTCTGTCAAATGATGTAGCCAGGAGTAAAAACAGGCCTAACCAGGCTTTAGAGGGCCCAGGGGACTCCTGCTAGTGGCTCTGGGTGGCCTGGTGTAGAGACAAATGTTTTGTGGGGCTTTGTTTGGTTTATGGCGCCTTCTCTTCCTATTCCTTTCACCTTTCCAGTCTTACCTGAAGCAAACAAGTAGCTTGATTATGGTGCCATTGAAAAAGTTGAACTAGGCAGGCCTAATTCCTTGTGCTAAAATCCTTTCCTTCTTTTCAGAGCTGAAATAGCTTCTTATGTTTTAAAGCCCTCACACCAAGCATGGAAAATTCTATAAATACCAAATGCAAACCTGTGTTTAACCTTTAATTATTCTAGCCTGCAGCGCAACCTCTTGATCCCACCACTTTCTTTCTCTGTGTATACCCTCTTTAAACTCTATCCAGAACTTGACCAACATTAATAATCTTCCTTCCTTCCTTCTTTCCTTCCTTCCTTCCTCCTTCCCTCTCCCCCTCTTTCTTTCTTTCTTTCCTTCTTTCTTTCTCTCTATTTCCTCCTCCCCCTCCTCTCCCTCCTCCCCCTCCTTCCTCCTCCTCTTCCTCCCCCTCCTCTCCTCCTCCTCCTCCTCCTTCCTCTTCTTCTTCTTCTTCTTTCTCATTCTCTTTCTCCTTCTTCTTTCTTCTTTCTTCTTCTTCCCTTTCAGAGCTGCTTGAAGACAACTAGAAATCTTCAAAGTGAATGGGATCTTTGGAGAAACACTTATCTGGCTGGAGTTTTTACTTGGTTTGATGACTGGAAATCTCTGCAGTTCCTAAGAGACATGGACACCACTGCTTCTGCCCAGATGGTCTGTTGCACTATCTTCAAGAAAGATTACCATTCTGCTTATCTACTGGTGCATAATAAACCATCCCCAGCAGAGTGGCTTGGAAACAACACCAACATTTAGCTTGCTCCTAAATTTGTATTTTTTTTTTTTGCACCCATCCTGGAGCTTGAACTCAGGCCAGGGTACTGCCCCTGAGCTTTTTTGCTCAAGACTGGTGTTCTACCACTTGAACCATACCTTCACTTCTAGCTTTTTGGTGGCTAATTGGAGATAATTCCTGAATGGCTGTGATTCTCAGATCTCAGCTTCCTGAGTTGCTGGGATTACAGGGCACTTGTGCCTGGCTCAATCTGGTCAAAGCCAGTGGCTTCCAGTTCTCTACTACACAAGACACCTTCTGGGGGTGGCTTACCAGATGGGGCTGTTTTGGGTTTGGGGGCCAGAATCAGCTGAAGGCTCACTGGCTTTTCAGTATCTGTGTTCCTAGTTGTAAGGGAGGCTCTAGGTAGGGAGATCACAGTTCAGACCTGCCCAGTCCAAAATGAGAGACCTTACCTGAAAAATAAGTAAAGTAAAAAGGGATGGGAGTATGGCTCCAATGGAGAACCTTTGTACTAAGTATGAGTTTAAATCTTACTGCTACAACAAAAAGGTATCAGAAGGTATCACCTTGCCCCTTTTCTATCCTGTAGCTGGCCCTATTGAATCACTGGCCCTCTCCTCCTCGCCATAAGTCAATTGACCACAGAGATACGTATTACAATTCTAAACTTATGATACTCTCTTTCTACTTGTATTAGTTCACAAGAATTGCTGTAACAAAGTATCAGGCTGGATGGCTTTTAAAGCAGAAACTTATTGTTTCATGGTCTAGAGGCCTGGAGTCCAAAAATCAACCCATTAGTGCCATCTGTCTGTTCTTCTGTCTGTTCCTCTGTCTGTCTGTCTGTCTATCCACTTTTTGTGGTTCAGGATATTAAACATAGGGCCTCCTCAAGTTAGGCAAGGACTCTACCACTGAGCCATACCCTCAGCCATCTGTCTGTCTGTCTATCCACCCATTTATAGATGTTGTCCTTTCTATGTTGTTCACATTGGCTCAAGTGATTCTTCTGTTTCAACCTCTTGAGTAGCTGGGACTCAGGCATACACAACTGTATCCGGGTTAGGATTGGGCTCCTTCTTGGCTCCTAGGCCTCTGCTTAGCTTGTAGATGCTTGTTTCCCTCCCTATGCATACTTGTGTCTAAATTTTCACTTCTTATAAGGACACTACTGTTATTGGATTAGGGCTCACTCTAGTGACCTCATTTGACCTTAATCACCTCTTCAAAGGACCCGTGTGTGTGTGTGTGTGTGTGTGCGCACATTCACGCGCGTGCACACACACACATGCACACATGTACCATAACCGGGGCTTGAACTCAGGGCTTGGTGCTATCCCTTAGCTTTTTTCACTCAAGGCTGACAGTTTATCATTTGAACCATAGCTCCATTTCTGGCTTCTTTTTTCTGGTTTGAGATAAGAGTCATGTAGATTTTTTTCTGTCCAGGCTGGCTTTGAACCATGATCCTCAGATCTCAGCCTCCTGAGTAGTTAAGATTGTAGATGTAAGCCACCATCATTCAGCCAAGGTCTTGTCTTTAAATTAGATAATATGAGGTATTAGGAGTCAGGAATTCAACATCTGACTCTGGTGTGTGTGTGTGTGTGTGTGTGTGTGTGTTGGGACAATTAGCCCACTGCATTATCCATTTAAGGATTCTATTATATACCACAACTTAAGTTGTAATATTCTCTCCCCCATTTTGGATATTTTTGGCATAGAGTCCCATAGAGAACCTCCTGTCTTGTCCTCCTTCCCTCTCCCATTGTTCATGACTGAGGATTTTTTCCCAATGTCTAACAAAGGCTCCCAACCCCAGACTTGGCTGGTGACTCCACCTTAGCCCTGTAGTAATCAGGACAAGCTGTTACTCTTTGGCCATACCACCTCCCAAACTGCTGGTTAGGTTCACCAGCGTGGCTCACAGTTAATTGGCATGGAGAAAGACCTATCCTGTTGACTCTAAGGTGTCCTGGAGGCTATACCTGCTTGCCACTCAGCCCATCTGTGAAGCCCAGCCTTTGTCTCTCTTTTTTGTTACTGTTGCTGCTGTTGTTGTTGCCAGGGCTTGAACTCAAGGCCTAAGCATTGTCCCTGCATTTTCTGTGCTCAGGCTTTTTGGGTTGTTTATTGAAGATAAGAGTCTCACAGTCTTTCCTGCCCCAGCTAACTTTGAAGCATGATTCTCCGATCTCAGACTCCTAAGTAGGATTATAGGCGTGAGCCACTAGTGCCTGGCTCTTGGCTTCCTTTTGATGATGATGATGATGATGATGATGATGATGATGATGATGATGATGATGATGATGATGATGATGATGATGATTTTGGTTGGTTGTAGGGCTTAAACTCAGGGCCTGGGGACTGTCACTGAGCTTTTTCACTCAAGGCTAGTGCTCTACCACGTTGAGACACAGCACTACTTTTGGTTTTCTGGTAGTTAATTGGAGATAAGAGTCTCATGGACTTTCCTGCCAGGGCTGGCTTTCAACCTCGATTCTCAGATCTCAGCCTCCTGATTAGCTAGGGTTACAGTTGTGAGCCATTGGCACCTGGCCTTGGTCTCCTTTTAAGGGTGTGTTGTAATGTTTAGTGCTAAGCAGAAGAACCTCAGAAGCAAAAAAAATAAATTCCAGTGGTAGCTCATGCCTGTAATCCTAGCTACTCAGGAGGCTGAGATCTGAGAATCACGGTTCAAAAATCAGCCTGGACAGGAAAGTCCCTGAGACTCTTATTTTCAGTTAATCACCAGAAAACCGAAAGCAGTGCTGTGGCTCAAAGTAGTAAATGCTAGCCTTGAGCAAAAAAGCTCAGGGACAGTGCCCAGCCCCTGAGTTCCAGCCCTACAACTGACAAAACAAAAGAAAAAAAAATCATGCTCAGGCAGGGGACTGGGACAAACAATTGCACTCCACACAATGACAAACCACGGCTGACCTGGCCAGTATGCATGCACGCAGCAAATATCTTTAACACTTTATAGGAGTGTGTGTGAAAAGAAGCAATTCCCTTCGTGAGCTGCCCTGTAATGCTGCTCTGCTTCATTCCTGACTCACGTGGCCCACACGTGCGCCCTGCCACCGCAGAAACAAGTGGCCTTTGTGCCCTGTCGGCGTTTTCCATCCCTGGCGTAAATTAGGTACACTGCAGCCATTTCATTAAGAAATGATCTCTGATGTGGCAGGTCAGGTTTCTAGAGGTGAACAGGAAAAGCTGCGTGAGGCTGGAGACGGTCATTTCTCTTCAACACAATGACCCCTCCTATGCCACCTGCCCATTAGGGAGAGAAAGAGGATGAACAAGACGCCACTGCCACCAGCTCCTCCAGTAGGAGACAGCGACAGAATTATTAGCAGCTTCGTTGGCTTCCTCCCCACCCCGATGCCTGGCACTGGAGTATTATAGACATCTGGAATTATGACTGGTTAAATGCAGTCAAACACAGATTTCTTTTTGTTGAAATATTCCGATCTCAGACCCAGGAGGGCAAGGATATTGGGTAATTGCCATCCTTGCAATAAACATATTATGGAAGTTTATAAACTTGGCCTATCTCTTGGCTGCTTTAGGCTTCTGGTGAGTCTGGGATGGCTTTGATTTTGAAATTACTTAGACGATAGACAGACTTCTCCTCTCTTCAAATTTGCAGTGCAATTTGATAAACACATTTGCGGCAAAAATCCTGTTTTGGCTAGCTTGGGACAGACCAAAGGATCGAACAGTTTTTTTTTTTTCTCTCTCTGTGTGTGTGTGTGTGTGTGTGTGTGTGTGTGTGAAATAAATAGCTACAAAGCATTTATAGAATCCAACTGGAATTGGAAAGAATGGAAAATATCACAAGATATTCCATGCACACGATATCTAATCTCTCTTTTATACAGAAGAAATTCAAATGAGCCTCTGCCATTAAAACTTTGATTATCAGAAACTTCATTTTAATCAGAGCTTGCTATAAACTCTGTGTGCTCAGCTGACTTGTATATTTAACATTCTGGATATTATATGCTGTTCCAATTATACCAATTTTTCTTAAACTCAATTTCCCAGGGCCTCATGGTGTTGAGCTAATCAAGATTTAACTTTTGGGAAAAAAAATGTGTTTACCTCTAGCATTTTCTATGCTCACTGTGTATATACACATACAGATATCAGATCTGGAGAGATAGCAAAGGATGTGTGTGTGTGTGTGCGTGCGTGTGTGTGTGTGTGTGTGTGTGTGTGTGTGTGTGTCTGCCAGTCTTGGAGCTGGAACTCAGGTCCTATGCCCTGTCACTTAAACTTTTTCCTTCAAGGCTGGCAGTCTATCACTTTAGCCACAGCTCCACTTCTGAATTTCTGGCTGTTTATTAAACATGCTGCTGAGTGCCAGGCACCAGTGGCTTACACCTCATGCCTGTAATCCTAGCTACTCAGGAGACTGAGATTTGAGGATTGCAGTTCAAAGCCAGCCTAAGCAAGAAGGTCCATGAGACCCTTGTCTCCAATGAACCACCAGAAATCCAGAAGTGGTGCAGTGGCTCAAAGTGGTAGAGGGCTAGCCTTGAGCTGAAGAGCTCAGGGGCAGTGCCCTGGCCCTGAGTTCAAGCCTCATGACCACAATAAAGAAAAAAAAAAGAAAAAAAAGACTGTCATGGACTTTTTTTTTCAGTCCTGGGGCTTGAACTCAGTGCCAGGGCACCGTCCCTGAACTCTTCAGCTCAAGGCTAGCACTCTGTCACTTGAGTCACAGTGCCACTTCCCAGGCTGGCTTTGAACTGTGATCCTCAGATCTCAGCCTCCTGACTAGCTAGGATCACAGGCGTGAGCTACTGGTGCCTGGCTATGGCTCCTAACTTTTATCCTCAGATCTTAGCCTCCTGAGTAGTAGATAGGATTACATCAGTGAGCTACCAGTGACTGATGGCAGGCGACATATTTTTAGGGAAGCCAAATGCAAATCCACAATGTGGCACTTTGCTAATGGAAGACAAACTCTGGTACTTTCAGGAATATGAATGGTTCTAGCTTTTTCCCTTGACCACCTGAATACCCTGTTTGAACAACTGGCTTCACTTTCACACTGCATGGCACCTGGCTCTGACTGTCAGAGGCTGAAGGCAGGATCTGCTTTTGTGGCTGCTGGTTTTTCTCTGCCCCTTTGCCTTGGCTCAGCAAGATTAGCTTTGAAGAATGTGGTTAGCACGCCCAGCATAATCCAAGCCAGTGTATATATCACACAATCATAGGAAATACCATGTGTCATTACAATGTACACGCTTGCGTAGCAGGGGCCACACACAGCACACGTCATGGTGTGCATGCCTCCATTCTGCACCCACATACCATTAGGCAGGCTGTGCATATTCAGCTCACAGAAAGTTGGACTGAAGATCATTTTGGCCTCCAAATCTCTGTAGTTACTTTACTTCCTATTTTAGGCTCAGTGTGTGTGTGTGTGTGTGAGTGTGTGTGTGTGTGTGAGTGTGTGTGTGTGTGTGTGTGTGTATGTTTGGTGCTGGGCCCGGGGCTTGAACTCACAGCGTGGGCACTGTCCTTGAGCTTTGTTTTTTTCTTTTTCTTTCTTTCTTTCTTTTTTTTTTCTCTCAAGGCTAGTGTTCTACTGCTTAAGCCACAGCTCCACTTTTGGCTTTTTTTTTGGTGGCTCATTGGAGATAAGAGTCTCATGGGTTTTCCTGCAGGTTGGGCTTTGAACTACAATTCTTAGATCTCAGCCTCCTGTGTAGTTAGGATTGCAGGTATGAGCTCTCAGCTCCTAGCTAGGCCATTCTTAAGGAGCAAGAATTATTAAGAATATGCTTAGTGGTGCCTAGTGGTGGCTCACGCCTTTAATCCCAGCTACTCAGGAGGCTCAGCTCTGAGGCTTGAGGCTTGAAGCTAGCCCAAGCAGGAAAGTCTGTGAGATTCTCATCTCCAAATACCCACCAAAAAACTGGAAGTAGAGCAGTAACTTAAGTGATAAGAGTGCTAGCCATGAGCAAAAAGAGTTCAGGGACAGAGCTCAGGTCCTGAGTTCAAGCCCCCAAATTGGCGCGCACACACACACACACACACACACACACACACACACACACACACAGAATTATTAAGAAAGTCCATCCAGAGATTGCTCTTCTAGTTGAGGGAGGGCAGCCCACTGTTGGATCAGCGTTATTGCATCCTACAGATAGGCCATGACAAATCATAGGTCCACTTAGCTTCTTCTGCGCATGCCTTGAAAATCCCTTTGCACTAAGCTCTTTTCTGCCACTGGAATGTCTCTCCACCCCCCATTTTTTTCTATGGAATTCTTCTTTTCTCAAAGCCTTGCTCCAGCTCTACCTCCCCTGAAGAGACCAGCTGGAAACCTTCTCTCTCATTTCAATTCCTCAAAGTCCTTGTTTTCTAAAGTACTCATTAGACCCAAAGTAAACTTTCACACGGGCATTTGTCTTTGCCTCTTTTCTGTCCATATGAGAGCAGGGTCATTGTCTTATATTTCTCCGCTTCCAGATGGATTGAATATGATAATGAGTGGTATGTAGTAGGCTCTCAGTAAATGTTTGTAGATGATAATATATTGAATCCAGTAATTAAGTACCTACTGTGTGCCAGGCACTTTTATGGGTAATTTTTTTTTTTCAGTCATGGGGCTTGAACTCTGGGCCTGGATGCTGTCCCTGAGCTCTTCAGCTCAAGGCTAGCTCTCTACCACTTGAGCCACAGCGCCACTTCCAGTTTTCTGGTGGCTAATTGGAGACTAGAATCTCACAGACTTTCTTGGCCAGGCTGGGTTTGAACCGTGATTCCCAGATCTCAGGCTCCTGAGTAGCTAGGATTGTAGAAATGAGCCACAGGCGCCCGGCTAGGGTAATTTTTTTTTAAAAATATATAATTTTATTGTTACTATAAAGGTATTATACAGAGAAGTTACCATTTCACAATTCAAATAATGTACATTTCTTTTTTTGGACAATGTAAATGTTTCCTTTGCTTTCCTGCAGTTTCCCCCTCCCTCTTAGCTCACAAGTTGCATAGATCATTTGTCACATACTGAATACCCTGATTGCATTTGCTCACCCTTTCTCCCTCCCTTTCTGCACCCCTACATTTTGGGGGAGGGTCGTGGGGCTTGAACTCTGGGCCTGGGCACTGTCCCTGAGCTCTTCAGCTCTAGGCAAGTGCTCTACCACTTGAGCCACAATGCCACTTCCAGTAGTCTGGTGGTTAATTGTAGATGAGTCTCATGGACTTTTCTGTCTGGGCTGTTTTGAACTGCGATCCTCAGATCTCAGCCTCCTGAGTAGCTAGTAGTATAGGCATGAGCCACCAGTGCCTGGCACCCCTATACTTATTATGGATGATTCTATTTAATAGTTTTTAAAATTTTGATTATGATGTGTGTGTGTGTGTATGCGTGTGTGTGTGTGTGTGTGTGTGTGTGTGTGTGTGTGCACTCAGGGTCTCACTGCTGTCCTACAGCTTTTTTTTTGCTCAAGGTTAGTGTTCTACCACTTGAGCAACAGCTCCACTTTTGGCTTTTTGCTGGTAAATGGAAGATAAGGGATTCACAGACTTTCCAGCCTTGTCTGGCTTCACATTGTGATCCTTAGATCTCAGCCTCCTGAGTAGTTAGGATTACAAGCATGAGCCACCAGGGCCCACCTTTGATTATATAAATTTTATATATGTGTTAGTTTAATTCACACCCCCCCCCCAATCTCTCTCTTTCTGTCTCAGTACTGGGGATTAAACATAAGCCTTTGGGCTGGTTGGGCAACTGCCCCATCTCTTTTCCTTTAATAGAGTCTCACTAACTTTGCTTGAGCTGGTCTTACACTAGCAATCTTCCTGCCTCTCCCTCTCTCCCTCCCCCCCCCCCCCCCCCCCGCCCCTCACTGGTCCTAAGCCTAGAACACAGGGCCAAGGCACTATCTTTGAACTTTCTGGCTCAAGGGTAGCACTCTACAACTTGATTCACAGCTCTACTTTTGACTTTTTTGTGGTTAATTAGAAATAAGAATCTTTTGGACTTTCCTGCTGGTGCTGGCTTTGAACCTTGATCCTCAGATCTCGGCCTGCAGAGTATTTAGAATTACAGGCATGAGCCACTGAGTAGTAACATGTACTCTTTTACACAAAGTTACTATTTAATTCAGAGAGTAAAAAGGGAAAGTCTCGCTTATTCCATCTCCTTTACCACTTTTCTCCTCTCCTTGAAGATTACCCTTAACAGTTTGATTTATCAGCATTTTGTCCAATATATGTAAGATACAGATGCTCTTCCATTTATGATAGGTTAGTCCCAACAAACCCATCTTTAGTTAAAAATGCATTCACTGATCTGGGCACTGGTAGCTCATGCCTGTAATTCTAGCTATTCAAGAGGCTGAGATAGGAGGATCTTGTTTCAAAGTCAGCACCAGAAGGAAAGTCTGTGAGACTCTTTTTTTTTTTTTTTTTTTTTTGTGAGACTCTTATCTCCAATTAACCACCAGAAAACTAGGAGTGGTGCTATGGCTCAAAGTGGTAGAGCACTAGCCTTGAACACAAAAGCTTAGTGACAGTGCCCAGACTCTGGGTTCAAGCCCCACCACACACACAGAGAGAGAGAGAGAGACAGACAGACAGACAGACAAACAGACAGACAGACAGACAGACAGACAGACAGACGGAGACAGAAGAGACAGAGACAGAGACAGACAGAGAGAGAGAGAGAGACAGAGAGCTAACATGACCATTTCCCACCATTGTAAAGTCAAACCATTTTAAGTTGGAGACTTCTGTATAGTTTTGAATGACATATGGAAATATACCGTATGTACAGTGGTTCACTGTTTTGTGGGTTTGTTTTTCGTTTTGATGCTGGTCCTGAGGCTTGAATTCAGGCCTTGGGTGCTGTCCCTGAGCTTTTGTGCTCAAGCTCTAAAGCTCTACCACTTGAGCCACAGCCCTACTTCTGGTTTTTTTAGTGGTTAATTGGAGATAAGAGTCTCATGGACTTTCCTGTCTGGGTTGGCTTCAAACCGTGATCCTCAGATCTCAGCCTCCTGAGGAGCTAGGATTACAGGCATGAGCTACTGACACCTGGCTGGTCTTTCCTATTTCTGTCTGGCTGCTGTCTCTGAAGGCAACCCTTTGAAGGATGCCACTGGTGTTAGGCCAGATTCCCTGTAGCCCTGGCTACAGCTGAATGGCTCTCAGCTTCTGTCCATTCTGTCCAGCTGCAATCTGCCTATGCATAGTCAATGACTTGGAGCTCCCCTCCCTAGGTGAGTGACCTATAACCAGTTAATGACTGATTGAATGGAGGATATCAAAACTCAGACTCCTTGTGTTAAATACAGGCACAAGGATTCTGCCTTTCACACAGAATCCCCCTCTCCCCTAGCCTTATCCCTCAGGGTGAGACAAATCTTTCACTGCAGAGCTTTGCTTGGCTCCTCTTCCTCCTCCAAGCCCCAGCCTCAGTCATGCCTTTGGCCCAGAAACCCTATCTCTGTTCTCCTCGGAGAAACTGATTGGAGACACTTCAGGTCACTATGGCCCAAAATGACCGTGGCAATACATGGAGATGCTTCCCAAGTCATTTCTTTGGTCTCTCTGTCCTCCACTTAAATAATTAGGTTCCTCTCAGGGCTGATTTCATAACCCTCTAATCAGAAGCTGGCATCAGAGAGAAAGGATGATAAATAAAACAGGTGGCTTTACAGAGACACAGTCACCTGGGAAGCCAGGAACAGCAGGAAGTCCCCTCTCAGAAGCCAGCGGCAGCACCGCTGGCCAGATGCCCTCATTGGCCCCTCCTCTGCCCATTTGCACTCAGAGGTCAAGAACTTTAATATCAACAAAATGCCATTTGTTCGTGTTGCTCTACGCTGAAGCACTGATGTCAACCTATGCAGGCTGGATGACAGGGAGACTTCAATCTGAGTGTGTGTATGTGTGTGTACACTAGGGCTTGAACTTACAGCCTGGGGCACTGTCCCTTAGCTTTTCCAACTCAAGGTACCACCACTTGAGCCACAGCTCCACTTCCAACTTTTGGATGATTAATTGGAGGTAAGTTCCTCAGACTTTTCTGCCCAGGCTAGCCCCAAACCTTGATCCTCAGATCTCAGCCTCCTGAGTAGTTGAGATTACAGGTGTGTGCCACCAATGCCAGGCTCATGCTATTGTACTAGAGATATAAAGGGAAGGTGTTCAAGTTGGGGTGTGGACCTGCTTCTGTCTATTCCAGAAACACAACAGTCACCAGGAACAGCTGTCCCGCCTCACTGCCTTTCTGTGCAAATGTTTCTTGATATATATATCTGTTGACATCACAGCTTTTGTGTTTCTCTCTGCACTTCAGTTCCCTGAACACTGTCCAGAAACTGGTAGGCAGGTGAAACTGCCGTATGTTGTACACTGGGGTTTGACTCCCTTTCCCGATTCCCCCATTGATGCCATATGATATTTTTGGTCTCTCGTTCCTCTGGAGGGCAGAGTCTGCCAGTGGCTATCAGACCCACAGCCAGCCTTCACTCTAGACACAGGGGAAAAGGGGTGCCACGTACAAGGAGGGACACATTGCTTCTCTGTGAAAATGACATAGTCTAGGGTATGGGGAAGTGGTGCTGTGGCTCAAGTGGTAGAGTGCTATCCTAGAGCACAAAGAGGCTCAGGGACAGCGCCCAGGCCCTGAGTTCAAGCCCCACGAGTGACCAAAAAAAGATTAAGGTATGGTAGTGCATACCTGTAATCCCAGCATTCAAGGGTTTGAAGCAAGTAGATCACTAGTCTGAGGCCAGTCTGGGCTACATAGCAAGACATTGTTTAAAAAAAAAAAATCAAACCAAAACAAAATCCCCACACTCTTATATTTAAATGTCAAATAGGTTGCACAAGGGGAAAGTGTAATGGAAACTAGTAAGAGAAAATGTATAAAATTCTAAATTTCAATTAAAAAATAAATGCTAGCCAGGCAGTGGTGGTTTGTAGATATAATCCTAGCCACTCAGAAGGCTGAGATCTGAGGATTAAGGTTTAAAGCCAGCCTGGGTAGGAAAGTCCATGAGACTTTTTTTTGTCAGTCGTGGGGCTTGAGCTCTGGGCCTGGGTGATGTCCCTGAGCTCCTCAGCTCAAGGCGAGTGTTTTACCACTTGAGCCACAGTACCACTTCAGGTTTTCTGGTGGTTCATTGGAGATAAGAATCTCACAGACTTTCCTGCCCCGGCTGGCTTTGAACTGCAATCCTCAGATCTCAGCCTCCTGAGCAGCTAGGATTACAGGTGTGAGCCACCAGCACCCAGCTCATGAGACTCTTATCTCTAAGTAACCACCAAAAATCTGAAAGTGAAGGTATAGCTCAAGTGATAGAGCACCAACCTTGCGTACAAAAGCTAAGGGACAGCACCTAGACCCTGAGTTCAAGCCCCATTACTAGCATTTTAAAAAGTCCTCTTGGGGCTGGGACAGTGGCTCAGTGGTAGAGTGCTTGCCTTGCATGCATGAGGCCCTGGGTTTGATTCCTCAGCACCACATAAGCAGAAAAAGCCAGAAGTGGTGCTGTGGCTCAAGTAGTAGAGTGCTAGCCTTGAGCTGAAGAGCTGAGGGACAGCGCCCAGGCCCAGAGTTCAGGCCCCACAACTGGCAAAACAAAACAAAACAAAACAAGTCTTCTTCTAATTTTTCTCTTTAGCTTTAAGGAAAATCTTTACTTCACTGAATTTTGAAAACTATCAGGCTGAGATAAATTTTCCAGGCTCTTCATAACTAGCTATGTCCATATAGATGTTCTAATATACAACACATTAACCAACTCTCTCTCCCTCCCCCTTCTCTGTCTCTCTGTCTGTCTCTGCCTCTCTTTCTCCCTCTCTCTCTCTCTCTCTTCCTTCCCTCTTTTTCTCCCCTTCTAGCTCTCTCTCTGCTCCCTTCAGGGATTTCCACTGACTCTCCTGCCTCTGCCTTATGAGTGTTGGGATTATAAACATGTGTATATAAACATATAATATGCCCACCTAAGAATCAGTCTTTAGACAAACTTTTCTTCCTTCCTTCCTTCCATCCGTCCTTCCTTCCGTTCTTTCTTTCTTTCTTTCTTTTTTGTCAGTTGTGGGGCTTGAACTCTGGGCTTGGGTGCTGTCCCTGTGCTTTTCAGCTCAAGGTGTGAATGCTCTACCACTTGAGCCACAGCGCCACTTCCAGTTTTCTAGTGGTTTATTGGAGATAAGAGTCTCAGAGACTTTCCTGCCTGGGCTGGATTTGAACTGTGATCCTCAGATCTCAGCCTCCTGAGGAGCTAGGATTGCAGGTGTGAGCCACCAGTGCCTGTCTTCCTTCTTTCTATGCCTATAATCCTAGCTACTCCAGAGACTGAGATCTGAGAATCGCAGTTTGAAGCTAGACTGGGCAGACAAGTCCATGAGGCTCTTATATCCATATAACCAGCATCAAAAGAAGTGGATCTGTGGTTCAAGAGGTACAGTGCCAGTCATCCTTAAGAGAAACAGCCAAAGGAGAATGTGAGGGCATGAGTTTAAGCCCCAGCACCAGCACACACAGACACAGACACAGACACACACACACACACACACATGAAAAACAGAAAGAAAGAAAGAAAGAAAGAAAGAAAGAAAGAAAGAAAGAAAGAAAGAAAGAAAGAAAGAAAGAAAGAAAGAAAGGAGGAAGGAAGGAAGGAAGGAAAGCAAGCAAGCATGAAAGTGAGGAAAGTGGGCAAGCAAGGAAGCAAGCAAGCAAGAATGAATGAAAGAGGAAAGTTGTGTTCACACCTGTAATCCTGGCTACTATTCAGGAGGCTGAGATCTGAGGATTGCAGTTCAAAGCCAGCCCAGGCAGAACAGTCCATGGGACTCTTATGTTCAATTAATACTCAAAAACCAGAAGTGGTACCATGGCTCAAAGTGGTAGAGCACTAGTCTTGAGTACAAAGAGCTCAGCGACAGCACCCAGGCCCTGAGTTCAAGTCCCACAACCACCACTAACACCACCAGCAACAGCAGCAACAACAAAGAAAGAAAAAGAAAGAAAGAAAGGAAGGAAGAAAGAGAGAGAAAGAGAGAGAAAGGAAGGAAGGAAGGAAGGAAGGAAAAGGAAAAGAAAACCAAGGGCTCTGGGAATGTAGTGTAATGATGTCGTGTGTGCCTAACATACACAAGGCTTGAGTTCCATTTGCAGCACACAAAACAAACAAAAAAACCCCATTGCTTACAGTACTATTTGTAATAGACTCAACACAGAAATAACTCAAATACTCTTTTCTCTTTCTATTGTTGGGAATGAACTCAAGGTCTCATGCATGCAAAACATACACCATACCACTGAGCCACATTTCTAGCCCCCGTATATTCTTCAATAATGCAGCAGAATAATAGTTTGGTTCATTCATGCAATAGAATTCAATACAACAATGATTATGAGTGCTCTATCTTGCAGATGACTATTTTAAAAATTCATATTGAGCTGGTGAACAGGTGGATCATATCTATTATAATCCCAGCTACTCAGGAGGTTGAGATCTGAGGATTGTGGTTCAAAACCAGCCATGACAGACAAATCTGAGAGACTCTTACCTCTAACAAATCACCAAAAATCCAGAAGTAGAGCTGTAGTTCAAGCGGCAGAGTGCCAGCCTTGAGCAAAAAAAAGCAGAGACAGCTCTCAGGCTCTGAGTTCACACACTCATACTGAGAGTAAGCAAGATACAACTGAATAAGCATAATATAATTCAATTTCTTAAAAAAAAAAAGTCCTACCTGCCTTGGCTGGTAAGAGACTTACCTGTCCGGGCTGGCTTTGAACTGTGACCCTCAGATCTCAGCCTCCTGAGTAGCTAGGATTACAGGCATGGGCTGCCAGTGCCTGGGTCTACCTGTTCATTTTTCCATTGAGTTGTCTTTTATACTAATGAATAGTAACTTTTTGTTGGGTGCATAAGAAATGTGATCTCCTAGGGTCTCTTTGTCTGTTCCTTTTGTTTGTGGCCAATCTTGGTGCCTGCTGCGGTTAAACAAGCTAGCAAGCCAGCAGGTACGGAGTAAGCCAGTGATGGAAGCGGGCAAGCTCTGGAAGACTGGTAGCCCCTGCTGACCCCAGCTAAGAGCTGTTGGGTGGGAAGGTGGGCAGTATGGTGCTAGATCTGAGTTTTCAGGAGATGCTGGAAATTTGGATTTTTATGGAAAAACTTCCAAGTTTAAAGTGCTGGCAACCATTGGGGAAAACAATTTCAGCATTAGAAAAGACAACATGTTTGGTTTGGGTTTGGATCTGTTAGATAACAGTTTGCAACCGCTGCTTCATGCTGTGTTTCATTAATATGTTCATCTTTTCCTTCATGACTTTGGAGTTCTGTCTTTTTCTTTTCAGCAGTTTACTTGTTTCTTTGCCTGTTTTTAAATATTGCTGGGGCTTGAATTCAGGGCCTCACACTCTCCATTTTTTTTTTATTCATGGCTGGCACTTTACCATTTGAGCCATTCCTCCAGCCCAGGGTTTTGCGGGTTAACAGGAGATAAGAATCTCTTGATTTGTCTGCCTAAGCTAACTCCAAACTTCAGTTCTCAGATCTCCAACTGTTGAGTAGCTGGGATTATGGTGTGAGCCACCAGCTCGCTCTTTCTTTTGGTGAGACTAAGGATTGAACTCAGGGTCTCCCATTTGCTAGACAAGAATCCAACCTCTTGAACCACACTCGAGCCCTTTTGCTTTTAGTTTGTCAGATAAGGTCTTATACTTTTTACCGAACTGGCTCAGGACAGTGATCCTCCTACTGCTACCTCTGGAGTATCTAAGACTCAGATGGACAGGGAAAGTCATGACCTTGAGGACTTGGGTGCTTGGACCTGAGATGGCTGAAATATCAGAATTCGAACTCCTTACCATTTTCCCATTTTCTCATTTAAGGCTGAGGACTTTCCACATAGTAGAGTTCCAGGGGATGAGAATAAACTGATTTCCTCTCCCCCCCCCCCCCACCCCAAGACATAGAGGCTCTGGGAACAGTTATATTCACACTTACTTATCCCTTCTTTGGTATAAGTAAGTACATCAGGGGAGAGAGCAACTGGGCCTTGTGAAGCTGAGAGGAAAGGAGGATAGTGCTGCTCAGCACATGATCCATACTTTCCTGCCTGAGGGAACCACACCAGTCCTAATCGTACAGAACGCTCTGCATAGTTGCTTCCCATTCTGGCTGGGGTGCTGGTATATTGCAGTTGATGGAAAGCAAAACTAATGCCCTCAGTCATCTGGGGCCATTTAATGGCCTTTCATGACATCATCTGAGCATTTCTCACCTGTGCTAACAAATGGCCTGCAATTGCCAATGTAGCACATTCTAGAAATTTCTCTAGAAATAGTAAAAAGAAAAAAAGAGAAGCCTCAGTCTCTGTAGACAGCAGGTCTCAACAAGGGACTAAACAGAAAATCACTGGCTGCAGTTTCTTTTCGGGCTCAGGGTGAAAGACAGAAGCTGGGCTCATCTGGAAAAGTCTGTGTTGGTGGCTATACGTTATGTGTGTGTATGTGTGTGCATGCTGATTCTGGAGTTTGACATTAGGGCCTGGACACTGTTCCTGAGTTACTTCACTTAAGGTTGGAATTCTATCTCTTGAGCCATAGTTCTACTTCTAGCATTTTGGTGGTTAATTGGAAATAAAGACTCTCACAGGCTTTCTTGCCTGGGCTGGTTTTGAAGGGTAATCCTCAGATCTCTGCTTCCTGAGTAGATAGGATTACATATGTGAGACTTGGTGCCTGGCTACGAATTCATTGATTCTGTGTGTGTGTGTGTGTGTGTGTGTGTGTGTGAGTCCTGGGGCTTAAATTCAGGGTTTGAGTGCTGTCCCTGAGCTTTATTTGCTCAACACTATCACTATCTATCATTTAAGCTATAGCTCCACTTTTTAATGGGAGATAAGAGTCTCACAAACTTTCTTGCCCAGGCTGGCTTTGAACTATGATCTTTGGATCTCAGCCTCCTGAGTTGCTAGTATTATAGGCTTGAGACACCAATGTCTGGCTATGCATTCATTCTTTTTTTTTTTTTTTTGTCATCGTCGGTTGTGGGGCTTGAACTCAGGACCTGAGCACTGTCCTTGAGCTTCTTTGTGCTCAAACACTCTACCACTTGAGCCACAGCACCACTTCCAGTTTTTGAATGGTTAATTGGACATAAGAGTCTATAAGGGATTTTTCTGCTCTGTCTGTCTTCAAACGACAATCCTCAAATCTCAGCCTCCTCAGTAGCTAGGATTACAATTCAATCTTTTTTCTCTTTTCTTTTCTTTTCTCCTCCACCACCTCCTCCTCCTCCTCCTCCTCCTCCTCCTCCTCCTCCTCCTCCTCCTCCTCCTCCCCCTCTCTCCTCCCCCTCCCCCTCCCCTCCCCCCTCCCCCTCCCCCTCCCCCTCCTCCCAGGACCTGGGCACTCCCTGAGCTTCTTTTGCTCAAGGCTAGCACTCTACCACTTGAGCCACAGCGCCACTTCTGATTTTTTTCTGTTTATATGGTACTGAGGAATTGAACCCAGGGCTTCATGCATGCTAGGCAAGCACTCTACCACTAAGCCATATTCTCAGCCCTATGCATTCATTCTTAATGATCAGAGCTGCATTTATTGGGTGCTCATGGTGTGCACCATGTGTCACCTCACCTCCTTTAATTCATTCTCAGCCTAGAGGATCTGCTACTGCAGGTGAGGGGGCCCAGGGTGAATCAAGACGCAACTGGGGAGCCTGGCTTCCTGTTCTCCACTCTGCCAGGCAGCAGTCCAACTCAATAACGTCTCTAAGCAGGGCTTGCAGGTTTTTGGTGTATATCTCCTGCCCACAGAAGGTGTGGCAGGCAGCCCTCTTTGTGCATGCTCCAGTTATGCTGGCTGCACCCCTTCCTGTCTTGTCAACCACGCCCCTTCTGCCTGCCTGGCTAATACCTGCCTCTCTCTTCCCAGCTGTTCCCTGTTGTGGGCTGATGAGCCCTATCCTGAAACAGTAGCTAATAATCCAGGTGCGAACTAATTATGAAGGTGTTAGCTGAGAAGGTGTGTGTGTGTGTGTGTGTGTGTGTGTGTGTGTGTGTGTGTGTGTGTGTGTGTGTCTGTGTGTGAGTGTGTGTGTGTGTGTTCTGATCCTGGGTCTTGAACTCAGAGCTTGGACACTCTCCCTGGGGTTTTCTGCTCTAGGCTAATGCTCTACCACTTGAACCATAGCTCCACTTAGAGCTCTTTTGGTGGTTCATTGGAGATAAGAGTCTCTTGGACTTTCCTGCCTGTGCTAGCTTTGAATTATGATCCTCAGATCTTAGTCTCCTGAGTAGCTAGGATTACAGGCATGAGCCATCAGCGCCTGACTTGGGGAAGGGTTTTAAGGTGCCACATTTGCACCTTAAGGTCCCCCCTTGCCTGGGGGCAAACATGGCTCACGTAAAGTGATAAAGCATCCGTTTAGTACGTACAAGACCCTAAGTTCGAGCCTCAGGACCATCCCTAAGGGGAAAAATAAAACAACAACAAAAAAGGAGCCCTTATAGTATAGCTTGTTTTCTGAATAGGAAAGCAATTCGTGCCCCACGAAGACACAGAAAGCGAGAAAGAAGGAAAATAACAGCATCCTACCACCCGAAGGTACCATTGTCAACATTTTCCCCTGCTTCCTGCCAGTCATTTTTCACATCGCCTTTCATGTGTCTAGTTTTTCAAATATATATAATTTTTCAGTAAAGCAGAGGTCATTTTCGCAGCGCCCTGTTTGATCAGCTCTTTGTGTAGGATGCATCACGTGTGCAAGCTTTGAAAGGGGTCCTTGAAGGTAAAAGGCTGAGTCAGCCGTGGAATCAGAGAAATGTGGGGGGAGGGTTGTTCAGCAGTGGTTTTCACCCCCCCCCCCCAACCCAGGGCAAGCTTGTTCCTGGGCCTCTGTCTGGCGGAAAGAAATGGTGTCAGCTTGGGATGGGGGTGGGGGAAAATCTCTCTGCCACCTTCTTCATTGTCACCTGTCAGGTGTATGTGTGTGTGTGTGTGTGTATGTGTGTGGAGTCTCTCAATAGCGTCTGTCACACCACTGTGAGCAGATCCTCACTGGTGGTAGCAGTGGTGGTAATGTGTGTGTGTGTGTGTGTGTGTGTGTGTGTGTGTGTGTGTGTACAGGCAGCCTCAGGGAGCAATAAATGGGCTGGCTTCTGAGTCTTTCAGATACTCCTATGGCAGAGACAAAGGTATCCGTGTCATAGTCTATCCTAAAAGGCATTGCCTAGGATCCATGCTACTGAATGGCATGGCTAGGACTTGAACCCAGTCATGTTCGACTCCCAAATCCATGCTCCTTTCTTTCTCAAGGCTTGGTGGCAGCTAGTGTTTGTGGCTCTACCACTCTAGTCGAGTAGAAAGGTGATTTGCCATCTTGTTTGACCCCCCCCCATCCCCAGCACTTCCCACTCTGCATACTCTTGCTTCACAGAAGAGAGAGAACCCTCCTTTTTTGTGTGGGGGGGATCTCTAGCATTCCCTCTTCCACATTAGCTCCAGAAAGCTGTTCTTATCCCTTACAGAGTCACAGCCAGGATGCTGGACACACCATCATTTCTGGAGTTATGGGACACAGGCAGACTCTGCTGGCTCTGGGTACATACACCACACACAACGATCTCTCTGGGTCTCAGTTTTTTTTAAATCAATTTAATTAAGTTTAATTAAATTATTTTTTTGTACTGGGGCTTGAACTCAGGACCTTGCTCTCTTGCTTGGTTTTCTCCACTCCAGGCTGACTTTCTACCATGTGAGCCACACCTCCACTTCTAGCTTTTTGTGCTGCCTGATTGGAGATAAGTGCCGTATACATTTATCTGTTAGGGCTGGCTTTGAGCCTCCATCCTCAGATCTCAGCTTCCTGAGTAAGATTCCAGGCATGCACCACTAGCTCCTGGCTCTGCTAACTTTCCAAAGGGACCTTTTTCTAGGAATATAAGGATTCTGGGAATAAATACACAGTATCACATGGACAAACCAAAGTTTGGAGCACACTGTCATGATCTCAGTTTGCCCCGTGGTTGAGCTGTCCTCAGAAATGGGCTCCTACTCTGACCCCTCGCTATACTTAACCAGAGGCTGAGTGGCTCCTGGTGACAGCTCCTGCTGCCTCTGGCTGGGTGACGCTCTGGTAATTCTGCCCACTGATCTATTCTCCAAAGAGGCTGGCATTTCACTGAGAAATGCTCTTCTGTAACTTTTCCTACTTTCAAGTCTCTCTGGATCCTTACTCCCCCTCTGCATTTTGTTGTTGTTGTTGTTTTTGCTCTTAGTACTGAAGCTTTAACTCAGGGCCTGGGCACTGTCCCTGAGCTTTTCCACTCAAGGATGGCACTCTACCACTTGAACCATCGCTTCACTTTTGGCTTTTTGGTAGTTCATTGGAGATAAGAGTAACAAGATCTCCTTTCCTGGCTGTGCTTTGAACTTTGATCCTCAAATCTCAGCTTCCTGAGTAGCTAGGATTACTGGCATGAGCCACTGGCACTGAGTGCTTCTCATAAAGTCCCAAGAAGGTATGTCATGTATACCATTCCCTGCCAAGAGGTAATGGCAAAGATGGGCTTTGAACCTGAGATGTCATCTGAAGTCATTATTCTTATGGGAGCTCTAGTGCCCTGGTCTGCAGTTTTGGAGTCTGAGCAGAACCCATAGCTGTTTTGTGTCAGCGTGGAAAGAAAACTGACAAAAAGTCAAGTCTGTGGAGAAAGAGGAAGTGTTCTCTGGATGCTGAATTAGTGACCTTGGTGTGTGTGTGTGTGTGTGTGTGTGTGTTCATGCATGTGTGAATGCATACATGTGTGCATGTCTGTGTGTGTGCATGTCTGTGTGTGGCCTCTGGCTTCCGCCCAAGGGAAGGTTATGGTCAATGAGAAAGCCTTTGACAGGACAGTCTGAGATACAGCTGCCTGGAATAGATGTGAGCCCCTCTGTCACACCAGGGCCAGCTCTCTTGATATAAAACCAGCAGGCTACCATCCCTGGATATGGGGTGTCCTGGAAGTGACCTGAGGTGTCTAGGAATGAGTGGTATCCTGTGTGGTCTCACTGAAGGACGCCAGGCAAAATTTGGCGACTCAGCTCTAACAGCCAGGGTTCTTGGCTGCAAGTGACAGGAAACAATTCTGGCTCATTTAAGCAGAAAAAGGATTTTTATCAAAAGGATTTTGGGGGGAAACTCACAGAATAAGCAAAAGGGCCAGAAAGCAGGGCAAATAGAAGAGGCTGCATAACGGTCAGGACCACAGCCCAAGTCAGGTCAGTCCAGTGTCTGCCCCACTGCCAAGTGCAAGGTGTCTAGTTTACACTGCCACCTCTGCACATGTAGATGGTTCCTGTTGCCTCAGGAAATGGGAACCCATTGCTATGGTGACTGCCATCCTCCACCAGAATAGACAGACCTCTATGTTTGTTGTTGTTATTGTTTTTGTGCCGGTCCTAGGCCTTAAACTCAGGACCTGGGTGCTGTCTCTGAACTTCTTTTGCTCAAGGCTGGCACTCTACCACTTGAGCCACAGCTCCACTTCCAGCTTTCTTGATGATTAATTGGAAATAAGAGTCTCACGGACTTTTCCAATCCAGGCTGGCTTTGGACAGCAATCTTCAGATCTCAGCCTCCTGAGTAGCTAGGATTACAGGTGTGAGCCACTGGTGCCTGGCAAGTCCAGGTCTTTGAAAGGGGCATCTGATTGGTTGATCCCAAGTCAGCTATCTGTACTAGCTACAATGGCAGCTGGGAAAATGCCTATGTGGCATTTTTAGCTTCTCTCATGGGAGGTGACTAAAAAGAACGAGGTAGGAGAGGTCCTCCAAATGTGGTAGGAGAGGTTTGATGCTGTGCATCTGCTTCTTCTGGGAAAATGTAGAGGAATTGTCCTGATTGGAGACAGCCTGAGCTGAGCTTCCCCTTCCTCCAGATGGTGATGGAATTCGGTGTATTTGTGTGTGTGTGTGTGTGTGTGTGTGTGTGTGTGTGTGTGTGAGAGAGAGAGAGAGAGAATACGCATGTGCCCTCACAAATTTAAATACAGGAAATACACCATGTGGAGTTAGGAACCCCGGGTTCCCCCTGCCTGTCAATCTTAGACAAGTTGATCACAGTCTTATGGCCTATTGTATCACCCATCACCCAGCCTTTAAGCTTGCTGAAGGTATGTGGTGGCCCCTGCTCTAGTCTGGGCCATTTGGCAGAAAGATACCTCAAGACTGCCAAAGTTTCAAACCAAATGAACCTGTTGATTTACAGCAATGACTAAGAGAGCAGGTTTGTTTGATTGATTGATTGATTGTACTGGTCCTGGGGATTGAATTCAGGGCCTGTGTGCTGTCCCTGAGTATGCTGTCGCTAAGCTCTTTTACTCGAGGCTTAACACTACCAGTTTGAGCCACAGAGCCACTTCCAGTTTTCTGGTGGTTAATTGGAGATAAGAGTCTCATTTCCTTCCCAGGCTGCCTCTGAACCATGATCTTCATATCTCAGCGAGTAGTGAGGATTACAGGCATGAGCCACCAGCGCCCGATGAGAGAGAGAGAGAGAGAGACAGAGAGAGAGAGAGAGAGAGAGAGAGAGAATATGCAGGCTTTATAGTCAGAGAGATCAGGGCTTGCCAGTCATGTGACCTTGAGTATATTCCTTCACCCCTTTCAACTTTAGCTTCCTTATCTGAAAAATGGGGATGTGGCACCAGGCATTCAGTCTCCATTCCAACTCTGTCCTATGGTACCTCCATACTCTGTAGAGTCTGGAAGGCTGAAAACTACATTTCCCAGATACCTTTGCAGTTGGGGGGCTTTGGATGAGAATTCAATTTCACACATTAGATGCACTTGTGTGAGGTTAGGAAGGCTGATGTGCAGCAGAGACTTCTTGCTTTGGCTGTTGTTGGTGTGTATGGGAGGGTGGGTACACACATATGCAACAACATTCTAGCTATTGCTCAGTCACTGGTTCTGTGGGTATTAAGCGACATTATGGTGGCAATGACTTCTTGACCTCTAGATCACAACCACAATCTCATAATTTGGGAATGGGGAAGCAGTCCCCTTACTTCTCAACCTTCCTGCTAATGGCAGCATTGTTGGTGACCAATTCAGTGGTGGTGTTTTGCAAGTCTAGAGACTTCTTCTCCTGGGTCTTCCAAGAATTTTGTAATCACCTAATTTCCTGGAGTAATTTCCTGCTCTTGCTTAAAATAGCCAGAGAGGTTCTCTCTTCCCTGCAAACTGAACTACTGGGGTGATGACACTCCTGTGCTCCTGTGATTGTTGATAGAATTACAAAAGATGGTGGGTGTTGCCTGGTTTTGTAACGATAACAAAAGGTAAAACCTTTCCCTAATGCTTAGTATTTTTCAAAGAAGGGTATCTTTCCTCCCCCTCCCCCCCCCCTCCGCCCCCAGGAGCTTAAGTATGATACCAACTCTTGAGAAGAGCCACTCAATCTTATGAGTTCCCAGTCAGTTTTACTTAGAGTCATGGTAGCAGAAAACACTCTGAAAGAATTCAGAGTTTTCAGGTAGGTTGCCTGCTTTCCAAGGCTGACTAGGTGCTTATATGCACTGGGGAAAATCCCACCTTTCTGCTCTCTAGTACAGTAACGATTGGCACCATGTATGTGCCACAAGCACCTGGGAATGCTGATAGGCTTCTGGGAATGAGCCTAGTCAGTTGCCGCAGAATTCCACCCACCCACAAACCTGTATTCCTACCAAAGTCACTACCAATCTGTGCCGAAGCTCAGATTTAAAGCATTTTTTTGGGGGGAGGGGGGTCCGGTCATGGGGCTTGAACTCTGGGCCTAGGCGCTGTCCCTCATCTCTTCAGCTCAAGGCTAGCACTCTACCACTTGAGCCACAGCGCCACTTCTGGCTTTTTTCTTTTTGCTTATGTGGTGCTGAGGAATCGAACCCAGGGCCTCAGGCGTGCAAAGCAAGCGCTCTACCACTGAGCTACCTTCCCAGCCCCCGAAGCTCAGATTTAATTTTTCACTCTGTATTTCTAGAGCCTGCTACCAGAGTTGACGAACAGACTGCAAGGCTGACGAGGGATCTTTTTTTATCTTCCTGGGGTGAAGAATTGCCTATTGTAGCATTGACCCCAAGAGTTAACTTTACAGAGAAAACCCCAAAGAAGCACAGTTCTGCAGAGGCAGGTTGCTTAGGAAGAAGTTCCAAATTTGAAGCTGGGCTGAGGGGACTTGTCACAAGGATGCTAGGTGCTAAGGGATATGGGTTTGGAGAAAGGACATGAAAGTACAGAAGTCTACTTTGCTCATAGTTTTTTTCCCCCTGTGGCCCCAATCCCTCATCTTTCTACCTACTGTAATCCTAGCTACTCAGGAGGCTGAGATCTGAGGATGGTGGTTCTGAAGCCAGCCTGGGCAGAAAAGCAGGGGAGACTTAACCTCCAATCACACACAAAAAAAGCTGGAAGTGGAGCTTTTGCTCAAGTAGTACAATGCCAGCCTTGACCAACAACAACAACAAAAAGCTCAGGGACAGCACTCAGTCCCTGAGTTCAAGGCCTAGGATTGGTGTGCATGCACACGCACACACACACACACACACACACACACAATACACACGTCTGTGGAGTGAGAGGCTAGGTTGTAGGTGGCCCTCACACTGTCAAGCTGGTTGGAAGTAGGGTTGGGGTTGACTTCCAGAACAATCCAGGCTTTTCTCCAGCCTAGATGGAGGGGGGTAAGTTGAGACTTGAGTGGGCAAGATAGACTGTTTTTTTTTTCTTTTCTTTTTTCTTTTTCTCCAGGAGTTCTAATGAATTGCTAGGCAAGGTAAAGCCCCCTGGGGACAGATAAAGCCAGGCTTTCGCTCCATGCCCAGTTTGACTTGCTGTGGTTTGAAGTTTTGTGTGGTTTGGACAAATTCATTGGGTTTTTGCTGGAGCAATGTGCAGTTTCCAAACTGCAGTCGACAGTGATGAACGGCCCTGGACCCTACAAGCCACCCCTGAAATGGAATATTTGGCTGTCTCTCTCTCTCTCTGCTTTTCTGTCTCTATCTCTGTCTCCCCCCCTCTTTCTGTCTCTGCCTGTCTGTCTCCCTCCTTCCCCCCTCTCTCTTCTTTTCTCTCTCATGGTCCCCCTGGCATGAGGAGGCCCAGCAGTGAGGGGTCTCCCATGTAGCTAGAGCTCCAGATCATGCCAGTGGCACGGAGTGTAGCCTTTTATAGAATCCCTCTCTCGCCAAAAGTAGGTGACACCTTTGCGTAAGGGACACGGAATGGGTGCAGGATTTGATTGTCATCTTGGGCTTCTAAACTAGCAAGATCTACGTCCGGCTTTCATTCAGGTCCATCTTCTGTCGCTCAGGCCCCGGGGACCCACAGCCACCGTGATCAGAGGAAGCCCGCGACGCTGGGGACACCGCCTGGAGCCCGGGCGCATAGCACCTGGGCGGGTTCCCCCCCCCCCCCCCCCATCCAGCTGGAGGCTTCCAGTTTAACCCGTAAAATGCCAAAAGATCTGGAGCGCACGCGGGCGATCCTTGGGTGTCATCAGCAGCAGGCACTCGGCCAGTGGGTGCTGTGGATGCAGGAAAGCGGCTGGCGACGCACCGCCTTTGGGTGCCGCCGGGACCCAACCGACCAGACTCTCTTCCCCTGGGAAGCTTGTGTCGCCTGTGCGAGCCACAGCAAAATAGAAGCAGGAACCTGAGCTGCTCTGGAGGGAAGGCCAGGCGCCTGACAGGTCACAGTGGCCATCACACCCTGCAAGGGACCTTCCTGACTCCACAGAAGGTGGGGACAGACGGGGGAGGCGAGCGTGGAGAGAGAAAGGGAAGTGGGAAGAAATTGGTCACGGAGGAGGCTATTTTTATTCTTTGCTACAGCTGCGAGCATTTCTCTGACCAACTAGGCAGCGAAAATTAGATCTGAAAAGCAGGCCCCAAACTTCCTGGGGGAGGGAGGGCCGAGGGAGGGGGGAAGAAGGTGCGGCAGATGGGAGGGGGAGGGGAAAGCCCAGGATAGGGACAAAGAAGGGGAACCCTCACCCCCAGGATACTGCAAACCCTACTATCCCCCCCCCCAAGTCTCCATTTCTTCACAAAACAAACCTACAGGTCCCCTCCAGCCCAGATGTCTCAACTTTCAACTTGGGTCTTAGAGATGGGGCACCCCTTCCCCCAACACACACTCATCATGGATAGAAGCAGCCAAGATAGGGCATTTGTTTATTAGAATCTTCTGTTGTTAGGCCTATATTAGGAGAAGTGCCTGTTTCTTCTGGCTGGCAGGGACAGGACCTCCTGGGTGTCTTCAATCACCACTCCATCACCCTAGCATCTGAGAAATGGCAGATATCCCAAACAGGAAACCAAAATTGGGGGTGAGGGCCTTAAAGTCACAATCATTGGGGGACTCTGATTGTTTAGGTCAGCAGTTCCTGTAGTGTGCTTTAGAAGATCCCTAAGGTTTCCTAAGGCCTTTTAAAATGGTCTTTCTCTCTCCTTTCCTTCCTTCCTTCCTTCCTTCCTTCCTTCCTTCCTTCCTTCCTTCCTTCCTTCCTTCCTTCTTTCCTTCCTTCTTCCCTCCTTCCCTCCTTCCCTCCTCCCTCCCTCTCCCTCTCTTCCTTCCTTCCTTCCTTCCTTCCTTCCTTTCTTTCTTTCTTTCTTTCTTTCTTTCTTTTCTCTTCTTTCTTTCTTTCTTTCTTTCTTTCTTTCTTTCTTTCTTTCTTTCTTTCTTTCTTTCTTTCTCTTTCTTTCCTTTCATCAGCAGTAACTCTCACAGGGCCAGGAGCCAGTGGCTCATGCCTATAACCCTAGCTACTCAGGAGGCTAAGATCTGAGGATCCTGGTTGAAGCCAGCCTAGGCAGAAAAGTCCCCATGAGACTCTTTTTTTTTTTTTTTTTCCCCCATGAGCTGTGGCCCAAGTGGTAGAATACTTGTCTTGATCAAAAAAGCTCAGGGACACCACTCAGGCCAAGTCAAGCCCCAGGATGGGCATATCCCAACAACAACAATAACAAAAACAGTGTTACGAATTTTCAGACATGATGGCCACCGGTGACCATTGATGTGCTTCCTACTTCAAGCCCTTGCCCTTCCAGCAAGGCTGAAAGATTTTAGGGTATTTGCAGGGGGAAATGTGCCTTCTTCCCCCCCCCCCCACAAAGCTTACTTTGGAAATTGTACTCAGGCTGCCCTGTGGGGGTGGGGACAGCAGCTTTTAGCCACCACCATCATTCATCAGTGATGTCATAGGAAAGGGGCTATTGCTTCAACAATGGCCTTTGTGTGGCCCTGGCACAGTTCTGCTTCCAGAGCTCCTCCATGATGAGCCCTTAGTGGCTTCCAACATGGGCTTTCTCTAGCTAAGAGCGAGCATTTGCTACCTCAAACCCATTTGGTCCTAGATCCATTTTCAGGAGAGAACAAGGGTGTACCTTGGCTTGCAGGATTAAGTTTGTGAACTAATAATAATCAGCTCAGTTGCTCCTGATATCAGTGGTTGGCAAATGTAAATGTAAGGGCTGGGGGTGTGAATCGGTTGTAGTGTTTTTGTGTGAGAGGTATTGAGTTCAATCTCCAGTACTGAAAAAAAAAAAAGAAAAGGAAATAAGTAAATAAATAAAAGAAGGAAGGAAGGGAAGGCAAAAAGACAAACTTTAAAAAAGGGGGAGAGCTATGAAGCAATACAAACTCTAGGGGTTCAACCTACACTTAATCAGAATCTTTGGGGGCCAGGCAAGGTCTGGGAGTCTGTTTCAACAAGCCTTCCAGGTGATTCTGGAGCCTGTTCAAGTTCAAGCTTGACAGCTTCTGTTTATTAAATTTATTATCTCTATTGAGCAGATGAGGAAAATGAAGTTCAGAGGGGATAAGGAATTCTACCATGGTTCTGCAGCTGGCAAGTGTGTGTGGGCTGCCTACACTTAAAACCTGGGTCTTTTATTAGAGGACCTCACGTTTTGTCTTTCATCTCTCCCACCTCTACTCCTCCCTTTTCTTTCAGTCTCAACTGCTATCAACCCCTTTTCTATCATAGGGGGCTGCATATTGGCATTACTTGAGGAGCTTAAAAATTGATACTGATGCTAGGCGCTGGTGGCTCAGGCCTGTAACCTTGTTACTCTGGAGGCTGAGATCTGAGGATTATGGTTCGGAGACAGCCCAGTCAGGCAATTCCCAGATATTCTTATCTCCAATTAATTACCAAATAGCTGGAAGTGGAGCTGTGGCTCAAGTGGTAGAGCAGTAATAGCTCAGGAACAGCCCAGGCATTGAGTTCAAGCCTAGGAGTAGCTCGCTTGTGTTCTCTCTCTCTCTCACACACACACACACACACACACACACGCACACGCACACACACACACATCTATACTGATCATAGGATAGCCAGACAAGGTGGCTCAGGCCTATATCCTAGCTACTCAGGAGGGTGACATCTGAGGATCCATTGATCCAGGTTGGAAGCCAGGATGGGCAGAAAAGTCCTCAAGATCTCAAGATTTCATTTCCAATTACCCAGAAAAATGCTACACTGAGCCAGGTATTGGTGTCTCATGCCTGTAATCCTAGCTACTCAGGACGCAGAGAACTAAGGATCTTGGTTTAAAGCTAGCCAGGGCAGGAAAGTCCGTGAGACTCTTTTCTCCAATTAACCACCATAAGGTAGGAAGTAGAGCTGTGGCTCAAGTGGTAGAGCACCATCCTAGAGTGAAAAGCTAAGTGATAGTGCCTAGGCCCTGAGTTCAAGCCCCAGCACTGGTGTATGCAGCACCCCTAAAAAACCCCACAACCCCCCCCTCAAAGTATAGATGCTATGTCTCCACCCTAGAAGGGGAAGGGCTTGTATTTCTGCATGTTTTTTATTCCAAGCTCTCAGCAGCTTTCCCCTGGGGCCTCTACCACTGAGATCATTGCTGCTGAATGTGTTTGCATTAAGGTGTGAGAAGCTGAATGAGTTACCTTTCTCTTCAGTATCTCTGAATTAGAAAAAGGAAGGAAGGAAGGAAGGAAAGAAGGAAGGAAGGAAGGAAGGAGGGAGGGAGGGAGGGAGGGAGGAAAGGAAGGAAGAAAGTGAAGGCTAATGATTTGCATAAGCACCAGGCAAGTGGGTGGGGCCGATTGCTCAAGAAGGCGGGTCCTGCCAGGGTTTACCACGGATCTGCTCCTACCCAGTCCGCTGAGATCTCTCTGATGCTTTCACAGGTGCTTTAGGGAATAGAAGAACTTGAATGAAACTCTCTCTTCAATTCTCTGAAGCCATCAGCCTTCCTCACCGATGATGGCTGAGTTTCCGAAACCACTCCCAGCCTGTCTAATCCATTTGAACTAGCCAGCAATACACTAAAATCACTCAAAAGCAAATCTGGCAGTACTGGAGCTTGAAGTCAGTCTGCGCTTAACAAAGCAGCGGCTCTAGCAGGGCGTGGTGGCTCTCACCTGTAATGCTAGCTACTCAGGAGGCTGTGGTTCAAAGCCAGCCCCTGCAGGACAGGCTGTGAGATTCTTATCTCCAATAAACCATTCAGAAAACCCAAAGTGGCGCTGTAGCTCAAAGGCTAGAGCATTACCCTTGAGCTGATGAGCTGAGGGACCGTGCCAGAGTTCAAGCCCCACAACTGACAAAAACCAAAACAAAGCAGCTGCTCTGCCCACTGAACCACACTTTCAGCCCTTGAAGCAGCTGCAATGTCTAAGTATTCAAGGTAATTGCTAAGCACTTTCCTTTCCAAGCCTTTGCCCATGTCCATGTAAACATACTCACAAAAACAAAGGTGACACCTAAACCACAAATCAGACAAGAGTCATTTCCCGGGTCCCAGTTCAGCTCAAATCTAAGAGACCTAGAAGAAAGTGGCTATCTTAAGGAAAGGAAGAGATTTGGATGTTCATGTAGGCTGTAGGTCTTTGCCCTCCCTACTTTTTACTTGAAATTGTGGTAAACCTTTTATTTTTATTTATTGTGTGTGTGTGTGTGAGTGCACGTGCACACGCACAGGGTCCTGGGTTTGAACTCTGTATCTGGGCATTGTCCTTGAGCTTTTTTTTTTTTTTTTCTGAAAGCTGCCAATCTATGACTTTACTTACTGCTCTCCTTCCTTCTCTTTTTTGGATAGCTATTGGAGATAAAGAGTCTCATGACTTTTCCTACCCAGGGTTGGCTTTGAACTGTGATCCTCAGATCTCAGCCTCTGGAGTAGCTTGGATTACAGGCATGAGCCACCAGCCCCCGGCTAAACCTTTGATTTTTCAAAATGAGGACAAAGGAAAGCTCCCAGTAAAATGATTTTTTTTTTCATGATTGCTCCAATCTCCCCTGTTTTCCATATCTGGAGGCTCAGAACACCTCTGCTACTCAGGAAATGGCCCACTTGTCAGCAGCTGGAGTCCCAGGAACAAAGGCCAGGGTTCATTACCACAGTATAGACCTGTCACATTCAGCCAGGGTCATCTCCCCTAGATTTCCTCAATTCACACCCTGAAATGAAGTGTAATTGGACCTAGATACCTTTGAAGTCCCCTAGCAGATTGCCTGCATTTTGATTTGCATGATGAAGACCTGGTTGGAGGTGACATTTTCTTTCCCGGCTCATCCCCGTTTTAAAGAAGACATTATTTTAAATGATATTACCCAATTGAGAAAAGTGACTATGGAAGAGATAAAAAAAATTTTCCAAGTGAAGTTGGGCACCAGTGGCTCACACCTGTAAACCTAGGTACTCAAGGAGGCTGAGATCTGAAGATCTCAGTTCTGGGGCTTGAACTCAGTATCTCATACTTGCTTGGCTTGCATTTTACCACTTGAACCACAGATCCACTTTTGTTTTGTTTTTGGATAGTTAATTGGAGATAAGAGTCTTACATACTTTCCTGCCAGAGCTGGCTTCCAACTGCCAACCTCCAGATCTCTGCCTTCTGAGTAGCTAGGCTAACTAACAGGTGTGAGCCACTGGCAGCCAGCTTCAGACTGGGTGATTTTTCAGATTGGTCTTTCAAGATAAGAAATTACAGGACTGGGGAGTTTATGACTGAGCCACTCTAGGGCAGCAGGTCTAGCAAGACAAAGGTTTATTGAATGCCTATGTGAGCTAGCGCTTGTCTCAATAACAATCCCACCTGATCGTTTTCAATCTTACCTTCCATGAGCAAGTATTTCTTAGGGCAGATGGCTAAGTTATTTGTGCTTGTATTCAGTATTATTTACACACGGGGACAAGAAAGTATGCCTGGTCCTCATTCTGTTTCACATAGGGTCAAGGCATAACAAATTGCCTCCAAATGTAGTGGCTTACAACAATACATTTTTATTTATTCATCTTTTGAAGTCACTGGGATTGGAACTCAGAGCCTTGGCTCATGCTAGGCAAGTTTTCTCCCATTGAAGTACATTCTCAGCTTTCCTTACTTTCTTTAATAGGCTCTTATTAGGTAGCCCAAACTAGCTTCAACTTGTGATCCTCCTGTCTCAACCTCCCAAGTGCTGGGATTATAGGAGCACCCCATCACACCTGGCTGATGTGAGCTATTTATAAAGTTCATGATAATTATCCTGTGGGGTGTTAGTCAGAACTCAAACTTGCAAGTGATGGAAAGAGTTGACTCATGTTGCTGAAAAAGTAGGGAAGGGAAGGGGAAGGAAGGGGGAGGGGGAGGGGTGGGGAGGGGAGGGGTGGGGAGGGGAGGGAAGGGAAAGGAGCCTTCAGGCTTACCCAGTGTCTTCAGGGCTCCGCCCAGCCTCTTGCTCCTTCCTCCCTTTGTTTCCTTCTCTCAGATGCATGGTTTTTCTCTTTCCACAAAGCATAAGATGGCTCCAGCCCTCACTGTCTATATTCATTTCTTTGGCGTGCAGTAATAAATTATAACTTTTCTTTTTTTGCTGGTCCTGGGACTTGAACTCTGGGCCTAGGAGCTGTCCTGGAGTTTTTGTGGCTAAGGCTAGTGCTCTACTACTTGCGCCACAGCTCTACCTCCAGCCTTGGAGGTTAAGAGTTTCATAGACTTTTCTGTCTGGGCTGGCTTTGAACTGTGATCCTCAGATCTCAGTCTCTTTAGTAGCTAGGATTACAGGTATGAGCCACTGGTATGTGGGTTATAGTGGGTTTGCTTCCAGAAAGACTCAGGGCTTAAAGTGTGAAGGTTCTGGAAAACAAGATGGAAGTTACATAGGCTTTATGACCTAATGGGCATTACCCAGCCTTCCTTCCAGTCAAGGGACTTCCTGGATTCATGGGTAGGGGCCAATGTCATATTGCTGAAGAGCACATGAGATGGAAGGTAAATTACACCCACTTTGGGAAAATAGTCTGTTACTTGTCCCAATTTCCCAAGTCTTTGGCAGGACTCAAGTTTGAACTCAGAGTCTTTTCCTTTCCAGGCAAGGCGCTCTAGCACTTGAGCTATGCTACCCCACCCCTAATTTTGCAAGCATTTTTTGGGTGAGTGGTGAGAAGTGGGGAAATTGCTTCTTCCTTCCTGGCCACAATGGTGGGAATCTGTGTGTCCCTGTAAATTTCAGGCACAAATACCTAATCCTGAATGTTAGTCTTAAGAGATGAGACCTTTGGAGACCAGGCATAGTGGCTCATGCTTGTAATTCCACCTCTACTTGGGAGGATCGTGGTTTGGTTCAAGGTTAGCCTGAGCAAAAAGGAAGATTCCATCTCAAGCAATAGCCTAACTATGCTGTCATGAGGCCTGTGTTCCCAGCTTATCAGGAGGCATAGGTAGGAGGATTTTGGTTTGAGGTTGGCCCTTCGCAAAAAAAAAAAAAAAATGAAGTTCTACTTGAAAACTAACTACAGCAAAAAGGATTAGAGATGATTCAAATGGAAGAGTGACTGTTTAGTAACATTAGGTTCTCAATTTGATCCCCAGTACTGCCAAAAAGAAAAAAGAATAAGATTGGGCCTTAGGGAAGTGATTAGGTCATGTTAGTATGTTAGTGCACTAATTAAACATGCCCGAGGGAGTTTGTCCCTGATTCCACCATGTAAGGACACTTAGAAGGCACCTTTTGTTGAGCGCAAGTGGCTCACGCCTGTAATTTTAGCTACTTAGGAGGCTAAGATTGGAGGATTGTGGTTTGAAGCAACCCGGGCTAGAAAAGCTGTGAAACTCTTAGCCTTAATAAACCACTCAGAAAAAGCTGGAAATGGTGCAGTGGATCAAGTGGTAGACTGCTAGCCTTGAACACAAAGAAGCTTAGGGACAGCACCTAGGCACTGAGTTCAAGCCCCAGGACTGGGGGGGGGGGAGAGAGAGAGAGAAAGTGAGAGAGAGAGAGAGAGAGAGAGAGAGAGAGAGAGGAGGAGGAGGGGAGGAGGGGGAGGAGGAGGAGGAGGAGGAGGAAGAGGAGAAGAAGGAGAAGAAGGGAGGAGGAGGAGGAGGAGGAGGAGGAGGAGGAGGAGGAGGAGGAAGAGGAGGAGGAAGAGGAAGAAGAAGAAGAAGAAGAAGAAGAAGAAGAAGAAGAAGAAGAAGAAGAAGAAGAAGAAGAAGAAGAAGAAGAAGAAGAAGAAGAAGAAGAAGAAGAAGAAGAAGAAGAAGAAGAAGAAGAAGAAGAAGAAGAAGAAGAAGAAGAAGAAGAAGAAGAAGAAGAAGAAGAAGAAGAAGAAGAAGAAGAAGAAGAAGAAGAAGAAGAAGAAGAAGAAAGCAAGCAAGCACCTTTATCAGCTTTATCAGACATTGAACTTGGAATCTGCTGGTGTCTTGGACTTTGACTTGTAGACTTTAGAACTGTGAGTAACACACTTCTGTCATTTAGAAGCCACCCAGCTGGCAGTATTTGTTATAGCTGCTTGAAGGTGCTAATACACAGGCTCTGGCCCTAGCAGGGACCCTACAGGGATGAGGAAGAGATGAAGCCAGGCTAGGGGATTCTTCATAGTAGTCCACAGGACAACATCCCTAAGAGGATGATGTCGCTCACAGTGCCCTACTGACTTTGTGGCCTTGGACAAGTCGCTTAGCATTGTGGCTTACTTGTAAATTGGGGTGCCAAGCCCCACCTCAGGAGGGCTGTAAGGAGCAGGCTCCAACTTGAGCCACCAGTACCTGATGTCACCCTAAACTTAAGGCTTAAAACAACACAAGTCTTTAAAAAAAAAAACAAAACCACGTTTTGGCCAGGTGGAGCTGTGGCTCCCTTTGAGCAAAAGAGCTCAGGACAGTGGCCAGCGTATGAGATCAAGCCCCATGACTGACAAAAGAAACCCCCCAACTTTTTAGTTAAGAATGGTGACACAGGCCCTGCACTGAGCAGCTTCGGTGTCCTCATGGCGGGCTGGAGAGCAGATTCCCCCATGAAGGCAGAATCTAAAGCTCACTTAGTCCTTGCTACATCCCTAAAATCTGCAATGCCTGACTCAGAGCAGCCCAGGAGCTTCCAAAGGCCAAGTGTTACTCTGGCTATTCTGCCTGACTTCTTTCACATTCTTCTGCAAAGTCTCTTGGGGACTCTGCCTCAGTTGGCCAGTAGTATTATTATTGTTATTGTTATTTTGTTGGTCGTCATGGGACCTGAACTCAGGGCTGGAGCTTTTTTTTTTTCTTCTAAAGGCTAGTACTCTACCACTTTGAGCCACAGCTTCACTTCTGGTTCTTTTTTTTTTTTTGGTAGTTAATTCAAGAGTCTCATAGCTTTTCTTGCCTGGGCTGGTTTTGAACCTTAGTCCTCAAAGCTCAGCCTCCTGAGTAGATAGGATGACAGGCCTGAGCCGCCAGCACCTTGCTTGCCAAACTTTAGGTCCCACTGCCCCCTCCTTATCACAAGGCTCTCCTTCCAAAGCTGGCTTTTTTGGGGGGGAGGGACTCTATGCATTCTGAGTCCCCTTTCATGAAAAACTAAATGATTGTCCTATAAGCCCAAGAGCTGTGGTCCTAAGAGAGGACAGAGGCCCAGAACAGAGAAGGAGCAGTGTAGGGAGGAGCTCCAATCTCACTGAGAGAACATAGAAGGCTTCCCCATTCCTGGTGAGCTGCGTAGCACTGGCCACAGTGACAATGCTAGCTAAGTAGCATGTACCAAGGCCCTGAGGTAGGAAGAGGGGCAGTAGGCTTCAGACCCTCCTGATTGGACAGTTCCAGCCTCTCTGCTTCATGGTCTTTATGCTAGTTCTTTGTTCCTCCTTACGGGTGCCTCAGTTACCCCATTGGACCATTTGACCAAAATATGTCTTTGCTTTCTAGTCTCAAAGCTCTCATCAAACTATTGATACACAATCAAGGCCATGCATATTTTTTCAGAGCTCCTGCTGGTGCCCTGCCTGAGGTAGCTAAGTGTGGAATGTTAGAGGTGAGGTGGCAAATAGATCTGGCTTTGGGGATCCTGACTGATATGTTAGAAGTATGGGTGATTGGAAAAGTATCGACAAGTTTGAGACCAGCTTGAGTTACATAGATAAAGCCTGTCTTAAAACAAAACCAAAAAAAGAACAACAACAAAAAGTATTGGTAGGAAATGATGGTATGGTGTGGTAAGAAAAAGATCTAGAGGGGGCTGGGAAGGTGGCTCAGTGGTAGAGTGCTTGCCTTGCATGCATGAGGCCCTGGGTTTGATTCCTCAGCACCACATAAGCAGAAAAAGCTGGAAGTGGCGCTGTGGCTCAAGTGGTAGAGTGCTAGCCTTGAGCTGAAGAGCTGAGGGACAGCACCCAGGCCCAGAGTTCAGGCCCCACAGCCAAAAAAAAAAAAAAAAATCTAGAGATCAGAGCCAGCCATCAGAAAGAGGTACCTGAAAATAGGCTACTGTGGCCGTGTGCTGGTATCCGACGCCTATAATCCTAGCTACTCAGGAGGCTAAGCTAATATGAGGTTCGTGATTCCAAGCCAGCCTGGGCAGGAAAGTCCAGGAGACTCTTGTCTCGAATTAACCTGTACAAAACCTGAAGTGGAGCTGTGGATCAAGTGGTAGAGCACTAGCCTTGAGTGAAAAAGCTCAGGGGCAGCACCCAGGCCCTGAATTCAAGCCCCAGGACCAGAACACACACACACACACACACACACACACACATACACACAGAGGCTGGTGTGGCTGAACCCAGTTTAAGTCCCTCAGGTTGGAAAGAATCTTGGGCAAAGGCCTATCAAGCCCAAGTTTCAAGTTCACAGAAATCATAATGGGCTCTCTGCTGGTTCCTTTGCTGGAGCCAAATGGTCAGGAACTTGGCCTTGCTTTCCTGTGTTGCCCCTTCTGCAAAGCATGGATCTCTTCCCCTCCCCCATCATGAGCCTCTTTCCAAGTCCTTTCTTCCCCCAAATGGGTAACCAGGGTAGTACCAGGACGCAGAGAGAAATATAATTTCCATCCTCATAATCCTCCCTTCCATTATAGCCGGAACTTCTACATGCTTTCAGTGACAGCTCTCTCAGTGATCAAACTTTCTTCCCAATCAGCAATTTTTCATGCTATATTAGCATTTATTGGTTTGATATTTACATTAGCGAAAGGAACACCCAGTCTCTAGGTCCCTGGGTCCCGGAGAAAACACTGAAATAGACTCTAAAATAGACTCTAATGATCAGGTTTCTCCTGTTTCTCCCAGGCACACTCTACCTGCCACCGGCTTCCTGCCGCCCCCCCCCCCATGTGTTTGTGTGTGTGTGTGTGTGTGTGTGTGTGTGTGTGTGTGTGTGTGTGTATTTGTGCTAGTCCTGGACCTTGAACTCAGGATCTGGGTGCTGTCCCTGAGCTCTTTTGTTCAAGGCTAGCACTATTCCACTTTGAGTCACAGTGCTACTTCCACTTTTCTGGTGGTTAATTGGAGATGAGTCTCAGGGACTTTCCTGCCCAGACTACATGATCCTCAGATCTCAGCCTCCTGAGTAGCTAGGATTACAGGTGTGAGGTACCAGTACCAGGCTCCCAATCTGATTTTTGAAACAGTTTGTAAGAGGTATCTTGACAAACCAACTGTCTGCTGATAAAGAGGGGTCCAAAGCCGAGAAGAGAGGAATTCCTAAAACCCAAGAGCTGGTGGGCACGTGAATTGCATACAGTAAGTCTGGCCATAGCTTCTCTTTTGGAGTGGAATATCCTTGAGGGCAGGGAGTTGTTTGGGTTCTTTGAATTTCACCATAACCCCCTACAGGCCCAAAGCTGAGCTAAGAACACTACTGAGTCTCTGGAATTAATAGGAAGTCCCTCCCTTCCTTCCTGCCCTGGTTTCCCACAGCTGCCCTGGGAGAGAGAGGGTGGGGGAATTATCCAGGGACTGTTGGAGAATGGAGGCCACATGGTCTGGGGGAAAGTTCTCCTTTTTCTTTTCAAAATCTGCTACAGCTGGGGCCAAGGAGCACAGCGTGGAGGCTAGGGTGGAGGGAAAAGCTGTGAGCCAGGTGGTCAGGGTTCATCTAGAAGCCACTCTTTCTGTGCCATTTTCTCTACTCTCTGTGCTCAATTTCCATTCCCCATCACACACACACACTTTTTGTGCTGGTTCTGGGCCTTGAACTCAGGGCCTGGGTGCTGTCCCTGAGCCTCTTTGTGCTCAAGGCTAGCACTCTACCACTTGAGCCACACTGCACTTCCAGCTTTTTCTGAATAGATTATTGGAGAGAAGAGTCTCATGACTTTGCTGCCCCAGCTGGTTTCAAACCACGATCCTTAGATCTCAGCCTCTTGAGTAGCTAGGGATTACAGGTGCCCGACTTCACTTTCTGATTTTGTAAGACAGGGATCTTATGAATTTCTTCCCACCTGGGCTGGTTGTGAGGATTTTAAGGGAGATCAGGCATAGATGGGTTTAGGGAAGCTCAGGGAAGTTCAGGCCTAAGTGTTTATCATCCTTTCCAGGATGGAGATGCTGTTCCATGTGGTTTTCAAGGGGCAAGAGGCTCTCAGACCTATGCTACACCAAAGTAGAAAAATCAGTCCCAGTCAGCAGGCAGCAGTGGCACCGGGGAGGTTGTTAGAAATGCAGATCATCAGACCTTCACCCCCTCACACCTGCTGAATGCAAATCTGTATTTTCAGGATATTGCCCCAGAGGTGACTTATGGGTATGTTGAAGTGTGTAAAGGGCTTTAGAAGCTCCCCTCCCCCCATGTGAAATAAGCTAGGAGGAAATGAGTCGCCCCGCTTTTTATGCTGGTTCTAAGGCTTGAACTCAGGGTCTGGACACTATCCTTGAACTTTTTTTTTTTTCTTTTCTCAAGGCTAGCATTCTATCACTTGAGCCATAGTTCCACTTCTGGCTTTTTTTTTTTTTTTTTTGGTCTGTTGTGAGGTCTGAACTCTGGGCCTGGGCACTGTCCCTCAGCTCTTCAGCTCAAGGCTAGCACTCTACCACTTGAGCCACAGTGCCACTTCTGGCCTTTTCTGATTATGTGGTGCGGAGGAATCAAACCCAGGGCCTCATGCATGCAAGGTAAGCACTCTACCACTGAGCCACCTTCCCAGCCCCTGGCTTTTTTTGGGGGTGGTGGTGGTGGTTAATCGGAGATAAGAGTTTTATGGACTTTGCTGCCCAGGCTGGTTTTAAACCACAATCCTCAGATCTCAGCCTTTTGAGTAGCAAAAATGATAGGTGTGAGCCCCCAGCACCTGGCTAACTCCTTGTGAATTTGAACAGGAAAAAACATCCTTAAAGAATCGATGGCTAGCCTTGTGGTACGTGATTGTGATTCTAGCACTGAGGAGGCTGAGGCAGGAGGATCAAGAGACTGAGGCCAGTCTGGGCAACAATAGAGAAATCTTGTCACAAAGAACAAAAATGATTACTTTGCCCAGGCTCATGGGAGGAGAGAAGAAGGCTCATGAATATTCTGGGAAGTTCCCTGTCTGTGGTTGTACCTTAAAGGTTTAGCACACTTCAGTGGAGAGTACAGGTAAGTGGGGGAAAGGACATGAGTCTCGCTGGCAGTTTCTGTGTGTGAAGGGGATAGGGATACAGAGTTCATCCTGAGGACTGTGTGACACTAGTCCTCGGGATTGAGTTGAGGTGACAAGAAGGCCAGAGAACATGTCATGCCAACCATCACTAGCACCCCTTTATTAAAGTAGAAACTTCGTAAGGTTAAAAAAATGGATTCTCTATGGCTATAATTTTAGCTACTCAGGAGGCTGAGATCTGATGATCAAGGTTGCAATTCAGCCTGGGTAGAAAAGTCCATGAGACTCTTATCACCAACTAACCAGCAAATATGTTCAACCAGCAAATACATGTTCAAGATTTGAATTAACAACACACCAATTCATAAGGGAACCGGTAAGACATTAAAACCAGTCCGAATGAGAATATAAGGAGCTGGGTATTTCCAGGCAACCTAGTAGAAGAATGGCTACTTAGAAATTATTTGCATCTCTACCAGACAAAAACCTTAAGTTAACCTCTGCCCTTATGGAGCTGGAAAATAGCCTTGCCAACGAGAAATCAAACAAACGTGCAAGCCCAACTTTATATCAGAAAAAAACATCCAATAACCTCTTTTGCCTATTTGTGATTTGGGATAATTTTTTTTCTGATATTATTCTTGGTTATTTTTTGTTTGATTGTTTTTGGTCAGTTGTGGGGCTTGAACTCAGGACCTGAGTGCTATCCCTGAGCTTTTTTTGTTCAAGGCTAGTGCTCTACCACCTTGAGCCACAACAGCACCACTTCCAGCTTTCTGGTGATTAATTGGAGATAAGTCTCATGGACTTTCCTGCCTGGGCTGGCTTTGAACTGTGATCCTCAGATCTCAGCCTCCTGGGTTGCTTGGATTATAGGCATGAGCCACTGGGGCCCAGCTGGTTAAGAATATAGAAGCAGGAATTGCCTGAAAATTACTGTTTGAATGGAATGTGGGCTTTAGAAGAGAAAGGGGAAAGAAAAGATGACCAGACTCCCTCTTTTATCAGATGTGGAGGATGCTTTTCTGTCTACCTTCCCTCTGGCCTGTAGAGAGCATAGTGTCACTTCTTCCAGAAGGCGTGATTTGGCATCAAACATGACTTCTCACAGGAAAGAGACTAGGCGGCCTGCTCTTGACTCCCAATTCTCTTTAACCTTGGCCACTGTGCAGAGGGAGATGAGGTATCTGCAAACATAGACAGCCTTGTCCAAAATATTTTCCCCTCCTATATACTTCTTGCCAATATTGTTACTCTGTGGGTTGACTTCAGACCAAAATAAATCTCCTAACTCTGGCCACCAGCTAACTAATTTTACTTTGTAACCAGGGAATAGAAAGTACAGGCCCTCTGCAGACCATTCTGTTTATTTTGTTTTCGCTCCCTTGCAGTTAAAAAAAAAAAATCACATTTGGAAAAGTAGACCCTTCATGCAAAAGAACAGACACAGAGAGTAACACAACAGAAATGGATGGATTGAAAAAAAACAAACGGTCATTTCTACATTTTTCTCTCTTCTCATTGACCTGTTGGGGGATGTCTAGAATTTCAAACCATGACTTGAAGCAGAAAAAGACATAGAAGAAAAAGGGAAGACTTTTCCTAGGGACTAAGAGAAATTCCCCTGGAAATTTCAGTAGGTGAGTGGGCTGGGTGTGGCCTCTGTTTGCCTTTAGGGTGGGTCCATTCCATTGCTCTGGTTCTGAAACCAATGAGAATGGAACTCTGAGTTCTCGCTGCCCAATCTCAGTGGAAACACGTGGGTAGGACATTAGCATGCAGGTGCAGGATGAGAACTTGGAAGTCTTCTAGTCCTACACTGCCAGCCAACACCCAGGAATATCTGGAGGCTGAGAGTGCTGACTGCAAGCTACACTGGCCCAGCTTGGACCGACTCCACTGGGTATTAGCTGTGTGATCTTGGGTGACTGACTCTGCATTGGTTTCCTCATCTGTAAAATGGGAGCAGTGGTAATTGTACCTATATCATAGAATTTCAGGGAGGGGGGTGCGGCTGTTCTAAATGGATTTACAGAATACAGCATAAAAATCAGCACAAGCATGCCAGTAAGACTTGAGAAGATTAGTCGATGAGGCTCAGAGAGTTGGCAGACTGAGTTAGGCTCTGTGAAGAAAGAAGAGAGATTCGCCTCTTGGAAATTTTAACTAATAATGTGTTCTTTGCCGCATTACATCATACTTACTTAACGTTTGGAGAGAACCCTAATGCAGAAATCAGCGCTGGACCTTTTGGTCTGGGTGTGCCTCTAACTGATGATGGTCCTATTGGTTATTGTTATTTGTGTGTATGTGTGTGTATCCGGGGGCTTGAACTCACTTGGCCTTGAACGTAAATATGAAGCGCTATCACTTGAGCCACAGCTCCGCTTTCAGCTTTTTGCTGCTTAATTGGAGATAAGAGTTTTATGGACTTTCCTGCCTGGGATGGCTTCGAACTGGGATCTGCAGATCTCAGCTTTGTAAGTAGTTAAGATGACAGGTGTGAGCCATCTGCACCCAGCTTCAGCTGGTTTTGGGAGACTGCCATAGGTATCATAGCAAAAATCTACCCACATGTTTTCTCTTAACCACCATTATTGATGCATAATTTACAAATGATACATAGAATAATTTACCTATTTTATTTTATTTTTTTAAATTTAATTTTATTTTTTTGTGAACATATTGTACAGAGGGGTTACAATTACATGGGCAGGATAATGCGTACATTTCTTTTTTTTTTGTTTTGGTCCGGTCATGGGGCCTGAACTCTGGGCCTGGGCGCTGTCCCTCAGCTCTTCAGCTCAAGGCTAGCGCTCTACCACTTGAGCCACAGCGCCACTTCCGGCGTTTTTCTTTCTGCTTATGTGGTGCTGAGGAATCGAACCCAGGGCCTCAGGCATGCAAGGCAAGCGCTCTACCACTGAGCCACCTTCCCAGCCCCTAATGCGTACATTTCTTATCAAGCATTGCAGCCTCCTCCTTTGTTTAACCTTCACATCCCTTCCCTACCTCCCCCCCACCCAATCCTCCCCCCCCCCCCTGTAATTTACCTATTTTAAATTTGACTCATTTTGACAAACAGTGCTTAGGTAGCCACAACCCTAGTGAAAGAATAGGACTACTTCATTATCCAATTCTTAGCTTCAGGCAAGCCCTGATTTGCTTTCACACTATACATCATTTTTTTTTTTATTTTAATCTTCTCTTGGTATTTCATTTGAGTATAGTCACATAGGATACACTCTCCAATGATTATATAATATTTCTGCATGGCATTGTTGAGGTTCATACATGTTTTGTGTATCTATACTTCTTTTTAATTGCTGAGTATTGTATAATTTTATTGTTTGTATTAACATCACAATTTGGCTATTCATTCTGTTGATGGTTAGTTGTGTTTTGTTTTTTTTTTAGAATTTGGGACTCTTCCTCCTCTTCTTCTTGGTAGTACTAGAGTTTGAACTCAGGTCCTTGCTCTTGTTATGCAAGGACTCTACCACTTGAGCCATCCTCCCAGCTCCAGTCCTTTTTTGTGTGTGTGCCTGTCCTAGGGCTTGAACTCAGGGCCTAGGCATTGACCTTCAGCTTGTTTACTCAAGGCTAGAACTCTACCATTTGAGCCACAGCTCCACTTCTGGCATTTAGGTGGTTAATTGGAGATAAGAGTCTCATAGACTTTCTTGCCTACGCTGGCTCTGGAGTAGCTAGGATTACAGACGTTGAGTCACCAGCACCCCACTGAACTCCAGTCCTAATAAAATCATTCCGAATGTTTATGTACTTAGTGACATGTATAACAGCATATAGGGCTCATCAGAGGCCATCTTGGAGGAGGGTTCCCATAGTCATTCACTGCCCAACATTCTTGACCCTGATTCCTGGGCCTGAGAGTTCAAAGCACATTTTAAGACAATGAAGAACTATCCAAGTCAGACAACTGCTCTAAATGCCTGAAGAGGAAACAGAAAATTCTGGGTATGAACACATGAGCCTCAAAGACTCATTTTGCTGTTTTAGAACCAAGGAGAAAGATGAAGTTTTCAAAGTGAATCAACTTGAGTGACAGACAGGGTCAGGACTTGATTTTAGAATTTTGGACACAAACACCATGATCTCCAATTTCCTACAAAGTCTCCAGTCCTTGCTAATTAGATTGATCGAAGTTCAGCCTGCCTGTCCGCCTGCCCTCCCTCCCTCCTTCCTTCCTTCCTTCCTCTCTTCTTTCTTTCTTTCTTTTTCTCTCTCTTTCCTTCTTTCCTTCTCTTCCTGTTAGCCCAATAGATTCCTCTCTCATAGCCTAGCATGCTCTTTCCCTAGACAACACGAGGCCCACTTAGTAAAGGCAGTAAATGATTAGCCTCTACTCCCTTTACTGGAGAGGACACTCCTTTGGATAGCTATAACCATATAAGGCAGCAAGATCCCCTAAACCCCACAGGTCACATGGGTCACCTGAGAGGGCACTCTTTTGGGGGCAGGTGCACCATATAAGGCAGCAAGACAGCAAGATTCCCAAAATCTCCGAGGTTATAAAAAGTCACTTCGGACAATAGCCAGCACTACTTCCCCCTTGGGAGAAGGGGTCTTGCAGGTCCCTGTACTGGCAATGAACCTTTTCTTGGTTCTTTGTACCTGGAATGTCTGCATGGTTTTCTAGCAAAGTCTAATTTACTCTAACACTACCTCTCTTGCTCCTTCCTTCCCTCCCCAATGCCTCCCTCTCTCTTTCTTTCCCTTCTTTCCTTCTTTCATTTTCTTTTTCCTTTGGCAAGGTCTTCCTATATTGCTCAGGCTAGCCTTAACCTGTTCTCAAATGTTCCTCCCATCACAGCCACTGGAATAGTTGAGCCTACAGATGTGCATTATTGCTCCCAGCCATAGGTATTTTGAACAGATGGATTTTAATCACAAAATTGCTGACCCTTGCAATGGGAAAGCTGAGAAGCCACAGGGGAGAAGGGGAAACAATGCAGAGATGTACAGTTGCAGGAAGCCTCCATCAACTCTAGAGATTGGAGGGCCATGGAGTAGGGCTAGGTGGCTGGGCTCTGGTAGCAAGATACTAGGCGGAAGCTGCAGCCGCGATGTGCCTGTCCCCTGGGATCTCCTGCTGCAGAGAAGCTCCAATGCTGAGGCAAAAAGTGAGGAGATGCAATACTCTACTTTTTCTCCTCTCTGCTCTCCAATCCCCTTCCAGTACCTTCCATTGCTGAATCAAGCTGCATGCCAGGAAACAGCATGCCAGCAGAGGTTAGGGAAGGGAGGATCTGAAAGCATTAGGCCTAGGACTGGCACTCTCCTGGGCATGTAGCCGAAACTAGCTATAACAATATTTCTGGTCTAGACCCATGCAAGGGAGGTCTGCCTGTGCCTCTTCTTCCTGAGTAGCACTTTGTAATTTCTCAGATGCCTGGATGTAGGTAAAGGGTTGTCATGTGACTTAGCCAGATGAGTCATAAAAAGAGAGGCACAAGGCTGGGAAGGTGGCTCAGTGGTAGAGCGCTTGCCTTGCATGCCAGAGGCCCTGGGTTCGATTCCCCAGCACCACATAAAGCAAAAAGAAAAAAGCCGGAAGTGGTGCTGTGGCTCAAGTGGTAGAGCGCTAGCCTTGAGCTGAAGAGCTGAGGGACAGCGCCCAGGCCCAGAGTTCAGGCCCCATGACCGGACCCCCCTCCCCCCCCAAAAAAAGAGAGGCAGCTGCCACCTGGCTGTCCCTTACTTTTGGGAGGCTGTCTCTTAGGACCCAACTTCTATTTTGTGATCCGGCCCAAAATGGCACCAGGCAACTTCCCACATGGGATATTATTCATGGGGAGAGAAACTGAGCCCCGCTCCCCCACCTACCACCACCCTCCAGACCCCAGCCTCTAAATCTTCCAGCAGAGGCCCCAGCAGGCACAATGTAGAGATGAGGTATCCCTGCTGTCCTCTGTCTGAATTTCTGATCTGCAGAATATATAGCCATCATGATTTTGCTCTTGTTTTTGTTTTGTTGTTTTTGTTTGTTGTTGTTGGTCATGGGGCTTGAACTCTGGGCCTGGGTGCTGTCTCTCAGCTCTTCAGCTCAAGGCTAGCGCTCTACTACTTGAAGCCAGCATGATTTTATTCTCAGTTTTGTTACCAAGCTAGTAGAACTGGGAAAGCTCAGGAGGAAGGCTGTGGGAGTGTGGATGCAGAGCTGGAGCTTAGGACAATATTGCTATAATATTCTCCCCTGGATCTTGGTAAAATCCCAGCTTGCAATTGCATTTGCTTTTGGACCTGAAGAAGTTGGTCTTACTCCTTTTCAATTGCTGTGTGTGTGTGTGTGTGTGTGTGCGCGCGTGTGTGCACGCATGTGTGTGTGTGTGTGTGTGTGTGTGCACGCATGCACGCGCACTACTCCTGGGGCTTGAATTCAGAGCCGTAGTGCTGTCCCTGAACTTCTTTTGCTCAAAGCTGGTACTCTGCCACTTGAACCACAGCTCCACTTCCAGCTTTTCTGGTAGTTAATAGGAGATAAAAGTTTCACAGACCTTCCTGCTCTGGCTTGCTTTGAGCCTGTGATCTTCAGATCTCAGCCTCCTAACTACTTAGAATTACTGACCCCTCACCCCTCTGCAATTTCTTACAGGGACTCCCTTGTTCAATTTGGGTTGAGGATGCAGCTGAGTGGCAGAGCACTTGCCTAGCACACACAAGACCCTGGGTTCATCCCCAGCACTGCAACTACAACAACAAAAAATCACTAATTCACTTAACACATGCATACCAACTACCTGAACTGTGCTAGGCAATGGGTTGTATACTTGAACATAAAATAGGCACAATTCCTAACCTCAGACAGAAAACAAATTACCTTATAAGTAAATATATAATTGCAAATTGAGAAAATGCTCTGAGAGGAGAGGTATCAATTACTGAAAGACAGTCTAACAGAGGTTCTGGATTTTGTTTGGGGTGTTGGCAAAATGATCCCCCTCTCTCTTTTCCTACCCTTTCTGCTTTTTTTTTTTTTTTTGTCTGTCATGGGGCTTGAACTTAAGGCCTGGGTACTGTTCTTGAGCTTTTTTGCTCAAGGCTAGTGCTCTACCACTTGAGCTACAGCTCTGCTTCTGGTTTTCTGGTGGTTCATTGGAGATAAGAGTCTCATGGACTTTCTTGTCCTGGCTGTCTTTGAACTGTGATCCTCAGGTCTCAGCCTTCTGAGTAGCTAGGATTACAGGCATGAGCCATCAGTGCCTGGCTAACAGCTAACTCTTAAAGCCACTACTCTGATCTAGGGGTGCGCTGTGGTCTGAGTTTGTCCATAGAGCTTAATTGTCTGAGTGATGGGATTAGGAGGTGAGCCTTTAGGAGGTGATTAAGTTGCCAGGGCAGAGACTTCATGAATGGATTTGTGCCCTTCTAAAGGAGGGGTGAGGGAGCAGCAAGAGGCATCATCTCCAGAGTAGAGAACAGCCCTCAGTAGATACTGAATCTAGCAGGGCTTTGGCCTTGAACTTAAACTTCCCAGCCTCCAGAATGCTAAGAAATCTCTGTTCTTTATAAACAATCTAGTTTCTGGTATTTAGTTACACTAGCAGGAAAAGACTAAGAGTGTGCACAGAAGGTGATATGTACTTTGGGATATGATGAGGAAGCCAGAGTTGGGGATACTAAGTGTTTGATAATGGGTGAAAACTATCTGACAGGGGATTCTGGGATCCTAGTGGCCTAGACTGTGCCCAAAGGGAAAGAAGGGCCTTAACGGAGTTTCTCTTTGGTCCTATGGACTCGCTGGTGCATGGGTACAAGTGAGGAACCTTGACAACTGAGTTCTGAGGGTCTTTCAATTTTTATCCTTTTTTTTTTTTTGCCAGATCTGGGGCTTGAACTCAGGGCCTGAGTGCTGTCTCTGAGCCTCTTTGTGCTCAAGGCTAGTACTCAACCACTTGAACCACAGTTTTTTCTTTTCCTCTTTCTTTCTTTCTTTTTTTATTTTTTGTTGGTCGTGGTACTTGAACTCTGGGCCTGGGTGCTGTCCCCAAGCTCTTTAGCTCAAAGTGAGTGCTCTACCACTTGAGCCACAGTGCCACTTCTGGTTTTCTGGTGGTTCTTGCCAAAACTAGCTTTGAACTGCGATCCTCAGATCTCAGCCTCCTTAGTAGCTAGGATTACAAGCATGAGCCACCAGTGTCCGGCAATGTCTGGCTTTTTCTGAGTAGTTTATTGGAGATAAGAGTCTCATAGTTTTTCCTGACAGGACTGGCTTTGAACCTTGATCCTCAGATCTTAGCCTCCTGAGTAGCTAGGATTATAGGTGTGAGCCACGAGCACCTGGCAGCAGCGGCAGCTTCTCCTTCTTCTCCTTCTCCTTCTCCTTCTCCTTCTCCTCCTCCTTCTCCTTCTCCTTCTTCTTCCTCCTCCTCCTTCTCCTCCTCCTTCCTCCTCCTCCTCCTCCCCCTCCTCCTCCTTCTTTTGTCAGTCGTGGGGCATAAACTCTGGGCCTGGGCGCTGTCCCTCAGCTCTTCAGCTAAAGACTAGCGCTCTACCACTTGAGCCACAGTGCCACTTCCAGCTTTTTCTAATTATGTGGTGCTGAGGAATCAAATCCAGGGCCTCATGTGTGCGAGGCAAGCACTCTACCACTGAGACACCTTCCCAGTCCCACCTGGCTTCTTTTTATCCTTTGCAGAATACTCTCACTATGCCCTTTAGGCTGGCTTCAAACACAGTGTTTCTGCCCCAGCCTCCTGAGTTCTGGGATTACAGGTGTGTGCCACCATGTCCTGCTATGGTCATTGCTATTTTAGAGAACAAACCAGGCCTTGTCCAATAGAGGCACCCTGTGCCCTTTGAATGGTGAGTCAATGGCAACCTTCCTTTGGGCTTTCACCTTGCAAGGTGGTGTTTATAGTATTTCATTATCCCATAGTATAGGCACTGACCTAACAGAGCAGATCCGTGCCCTGTGCTGAGGTGGAACTCAGGAGGCCCTCAGCTGGGCCAGGCATCAGACCATTCTGTTGCTTGATCTTGGTGGGGTGAGGGCCCCAAGGAGGGAGATTTGGGGTGAACTTTTGAGAAGGGGCTATTTATCACCAGTGTGGAAATATTTCAATATTTTGACAGCAGTACCACCCATGAATAGCAGCTCTGCAATTTCTTAGTCTCCTTTGTTTTTTACTGGGGCAGCACTGTGCCTAACTAAAGCACATCTGAGCCTTGCTTGAAGTGTAGACATGGCTGATTATATATTTAATATTATATATTACATATATGTATATATATATATATATATGTACACACACATGCAGGTCTTCCAAGGGGCTCATTCAGCTGGAAGGAATCTCATTTTCGCCCTTCTGCTTCTTCTCTAACCTGTCCTACCTGAGATGATGATAACTGGAGTTGCAGCAGCCACCTTGTGTCCTTGAGGATAGAATGCAAAGCAGAAATAAAGAAGGAGCCTAGGTCCTTGAAAATTGTCCCAACTATAGACTGCTGGGGTCTGTTCTGTCTCATAAAAGGTATAGGCCTCTGCAATTAGGTGTAGTTTTTAGCACCTGAAGTCACTTGTTAACTTGTTTTAGTTCTAGTTTGTCCTCAGTGCCCATCTCCTTGATGCTGGCCCAGGGTTGAGGATGCAGTCAGGGAGGGCGGGAACTTCCTTTTGGCATGTACCTTTCATGGCTCGTTTTATTTTGCCAGTGAATCCTCAGAACTATTTTGGCCACTAGTGTTACTCACCTCGCTTTTACAGGCAAAGGAACCAGTCTCAGAGATTATGTGGTTTGACAGGGACAGACCTGGGGGTCAAAGTTGGGGTTTCTTAGGCCAGGCCTGCTCTACCACACCTCTCAACCTGAGATAGAATCACCCATTAATCGAAGGAGCCAGAAAAGATCCCTTCAAGATCTCCTGTCTTACTGGGCACTGGTGGCTCACACTTGTAATCCTAACTACTCAGAAGGCTAAGAGCTGAGGATCTTGGTTCAAAGCCAGCCAGAACAGGAAAGACTATGAGACTCTTACCTGTAATTAACTAATAAAAAGCTGCAAATGGAAGTGTGGCTCAAGTGGTAAAGCACTGGCCTTGAACAGATAAAAGAAAACCTCAGTGGCAGGGCCTAGGCCCTGAGTTCAAGCCCCAATATGTGACACCCCCCCCCCCCCCCAATCTCCTGTCTTTGTAGCCACCATAGAAAACCATCAGGGCAGAGTGTGAGCATGCGCTCTAGCTGTGAGGCAGGCCTCTAGGCCTCTATGTAGCCTTCTGCCTTCCAGGATTAGGGTATGGAAAAAAATCCCTGGGCAGAGGGAGAGACAAGAAGCCTGAGAAGGCACTCATGCTTCTCAGACTTGCTCTTCCTCCACCCTCTACCCCTGTATCCTGAGCACTTGTCCTTGAAACCTGAAAATCCAGCTTCTTCCTGACCTGTGGGGCCAGCTGTGGCAGGAGATTCACTGGCTGTGGCAGATTTATTATCCCAGTGGTCATTAGCAGATGCTGGAACCCAGCACCTGGCAGACCCTTCCTCCTTTCCTTATACTCCACCCTACTCTTCCATTCCAATAGGTACTGAGGGGAGGGAGGGGAGGAGAACTGTCCAGAAGGCTGGAGACTTCACCTTTCCTTCAGCTCTCCCTTGTTCTATAACACCTAGGTTTTCTCCTCAGAGGCCAGGGCTCCTTTTCCCTGCCTCCTTTCTCTGTCCAAGGAAAACATGAGCTCTCTGGAGGCAGGAGGCCTCCAGGCAGGGCAGGAACCCTGGGTTTGGGAGCCAGGCCTGCAGAAAAGGGGCAAGATGCAGGATTGCAGTACAGGCAAACAGGCTGGAGGCCTGCTTTCAGGCCCTCCCCAGGGCCTGGCCACTCTAGCAGCCCCTCCCTGTCCCTGACTCCCCTTCGAAAATGTGACCCACCAGGCCCTCCTGAAAAGCCCTCTCTCCAATCCAAGCCTCCCCCTTCCCCTTGCAGTCTTTCAGGCGGGGGAGATGGAAAGCAGACCCTCCTGACTGTTTAACTTCAGCGGACATGATTATAACTTTCCCATGGACGCCACTGTATCCTTTCCATGTTCCTTTGGGGATCCTGAGACACCATACGGTTCTCATTTGCAGCTCGTTCCTAAGGAGGCCTCATTTCCTCGCCAAACACCCCTGATGTGGTCAGGGTCTCCCTCCCACAGCCAGGAGGAGGTGGAGTGGGGGGCTTCCCTGAGCCTTTTTGAAATGGCTGAGCCTCCCCTGGCCTGTTCTTACTATGCCCCTCCCTTGGCCTCTGCCCTTCCCCAATCTTCTCCTCCTCCTCTAATGCCACAGGTTTTTCATTTCTCCCTCCCTATATCCAGAGGCTGTTCCTTTGGCAAAAGAGCTCTTTCTAGAACTTTCTCCCACTCAGCCCAGTGGAATGGCTGGGAATGGGGCTGGAATGGCTGGGAATGGGGCTGGTGGGGGGTGGGGGAACATGAGCATTATATCCTTTGTGAATGGCGCCTCCTGGAGTCCTAAACCTGCTGGGCCTTGCTGGTAGACCCTAAAAGAATGATTTCCAATGCCAGGCGCCAGTGGATCACACCTAGAATCCTAGCTACTCAGGAGGCTGAGATCTGAGGATCTGCAGTTCAAAGCCAGCCCAGTCAGGAAAGTCCGTGAGACTCTTATCTCCAATTAACTACCAGAAAACCGGAAGTGGTGCTGTGGCTCAGCCTTGAGCTGAAGAGCTCAGGGACAGCACCCAGGCCCAGAGTTCAAGCCAGACAACTGACAAAAAAAGAAAAAAAAAAGAAAAAGAAAGAAAAGAAAAGAACAAAAAAATAAAGAATAATTTCTAAACTTTCTCCAGCCACAAGGCTCCAGAGCTTTGCTTTTCTTTCCTTCCTTCCTTCCCTCCCTCCTTTCCTTTCTTCCTTCCTTCCCTCCCTCTTCCTTCCTTCCCCTTCCTTCCTTCCTTCCTTCCTTTCTTTTCCTTTTCTTTTCTTTTCTTTCCTTTTCTTTCTTTCCCAGTTCTAGGGCTTGAACTCAGGTCCTGGGAGCTGTCCTTGAGCTTCTTTTGCTCAAGGCTTGTGCTCTACCACTTGAGCCACACAACTCCACTTCTGGCCTTTTGGATAGTATAGTGGAGATAAGTCTCACAGACTTTCCTTCCTGGGTTGACTTTGAATTGTGATCCGTAGATCTTAGCCTCTTGACTATCTAGGATTCCAGGCATGAGCCACTGGCACCCAGATCCCATAGTTCTTTCCACACCTCCTCCACCCCATTTTGCCTGTCAGCTCTGCTCCCCAAACAATTCTCATGGCATCCCTCAGAACTCTGATCTCTTAGGAAGTCCAGAGGATCAGAGAAGAGGCAGAACTATGGTCTGGTTGTGGTTAAGGCTTTGACATTCTGGGCATTTCCCTAGCTTCCTAAGGAGACACTGTGTAGCAGGGTTCCTGGTCCCATTTGACAAAGCAAAGACCCCCAGGAGGCTGAGATGCCAGGCTTCGGTGTTAGGGGCAGGTGGCAAAGGCATTGGGTCCTGATTTTGCCTGGTCTTAGAATTGCCGAAGTCGGGCTGGGAAGGTGGCTCAGTGGTAGAGCGCTTGCCTTGCATGCATGAGGCCCTGGGTTCGATTCCTCAGCACCACATAAGCAAAAAGCCGGAAGTGGTGCTGTGGCTCAAGTGGTAGAGCACTAGCCTTGAGCTGAAGAGCTGAGGGACAGTGCCCAGGCCCAGAGTTCAGGCCCCACGACCAGACCCAAGAAATAAATAAATAAGTAAGTAAGTAAATAAGTAAATAAATAAATAAATAAAAGAATTGCCAAAGTCAGGAGGTAGGAAAGGAATAAAGTCAAGCTCACACCTGTAATCCTAACTACTCAGGAGGCTGAGGTCTGAGGATTGTGGTTCAAAGTCAGCACAAGCAGGAAAGTCTATGAGACTCTTATTGTCAACGAACCAGCAGAAAATTGAAAGTGGTGCTGTGGTTCAAAGTGGTAGAGTGCTAGCCTTGAGAGAAAAAGCTCAGGGACAGCGCCCAGGCTCTGAGTTCAAGCCCTATGAATGATAGAAATCCTCCTCCCCAAACAGACAAACAAAAACCAGAAAAGAAAAAAAGAAAAACAAAAGTCAAGATGAATGGGCATGGCATGGTCCAAATCCTCTGCTCTACCACTTATGGGGCAGTATTCCTTCACCTCCTTGTGTTTAGGTCTCCTCATCTGTCAAAGAAGACAAGACAGTGGTCTCTGCCAGGCTAACTTTCACCTTCCATTGGCTAGGCCTGGTTCCAGCGGCTTCTGCACTCCTCTCCCTGTTAGCAGTTCTCTGGGTCCAGATCTGCCAGTATCTGCCTGGGGCTCAGGGACCCCAGATCTTCCTTGATTACTCAAGGTCCCTATAACCACGGAGAAGCCATTGTGGGGAGAAGGGCTTGGCCTCTAATGTGTCAGGCTGAATTTAAGATAAATGGAAATGATCAGGAGATGAAAGCACTTTTCCTAGGGTTGGGCCTGAGGGGGTGCTTTGATGTGCCACCCCCCCCCCCTTCTCCTTCCTTAGCGATCCTTCCAATTCTGTGTCTCCAGCTCAACAGTCAGGCTGACTAGTCTTGCCTATATGGGTGATATAGAGCAGGGCTCCGGAGCCCCCCCCCCCTGCTCGGGGCTGTTTACTCAATCATCAGGCCAGCACGCTGTAGCAGGCCAGGCTGGTGAACCCAGAGCAGTTCTACCATGAGCCTTAGTTGCAAAACCTGAAACCCTTGGTCTGTTGGGAAATGACGGGGGCGAGTGAATCAGGGCGCTGGCCTCTCTGGGGATCTAATTAGATGCAGGTCTTGCCTGCCCTCCCAGAACTTGGCTTAGGGAAGGCAAGGATTATCTCGGACATTCTTTCTCTTTTGAAAAGTGCTCACCTACAGATCCTGTGGAATTTTCCTTCAACTCAAAGAGATGGTGGTGTTGCAACTATATACTTCTTACCCTTTACCATTTATAGGCTCTTCCTAGGGCTGGGCTGCCATCTGGGCACCCCAAAGGAGTAAGGAAGCATGGTCTGGGCACATTCCACCACAGGCCACCTGGATCAGACTTCCCTGATCTAGACTGGGCAGGAAAGACAGAGAGCAGAGAGGCCATGAGAGATAGAGAAGCATTTTGGGCAGCAATATCTGGGAGGAGAGGCAAGTAAACAGAGGGGTTGATACTCAGGGCCTGGGCACTGTCCTTCAGTTTTTACTGCTCAAAGCTGGTGCTCTACCACATGAGCCATAGCCCCACTTCTGGCTTTTTTTTTTTAAACAAGTCCTGGGGCTTGAAGTCAGGGCCTGGGCACCGTCTCCGAGCTTCTTTTGTTCAAGGCTAGTACTCTACCACTTGAGCCACAGTGCCACTTCTGGCTTTTTCTGTTTATATGGTACTGAGGAATTGAACCCAGGGCTTCATGCATGTTAGGCAAGCATTCTACCACTAAGCCATATTCTCACCCAATCTGGCTTCTTGGGTAGTTAATTAGAAGATTTTCATGGACTTTCCTGTCTGTCTGGCTTCAAACCATGATTCTCAGATCTCAGCCTCCTGAGTAGCTAGGATTTACAGGCACAGCCACTGGTACCCTGCATGTGGACATTCTTTCAAATGCTTTATTATGGAAACATTCAACCATTCCTAAAAGTGGCCAAAATAATATGTCTCCAGTCATCCCACTTACCACTGTGACAATTAACTGTAATTCAGAGGTGGCCCTCTGTATCCACAGGTTCCACATTGGAGATTACTTCCAACCTTGGATCAAAAAGATTTGGAGGGCTGGGAAGGTGGCTCAGTGGTAGAGCACTTGCCTTGCATGCTTGAGGCCCTGGGTTCGATTCCTCAGCACCACATAAGAAAAAAAGCTGGAAGTGGCACTGTGGCTCAAGTGGTAGAGTGCTAGCCTTGAGCTGAAGAGCTGAGGGACAGCGCCTAGGCCCAGAGTTCCGGCCCCACGACTGGACCCAAAAAAAAAAAAGATTTGGAAAAGCTGGGGCATGGTGGTATGTGCTTATAGTCACAGCTGCTTGGGAAGTAGAGGCAGAAGAATCAAGAGTTGTAGGCCAACCTGGGCAAAGTTAGTTAGACTCTATTTCACAAACAAAACATAAAAACAAAAGGGCTAGAGATATAGCTCAAATAGTAGAGTACTTGCTTAATAAGCTTCAGGCCCTTAGTTCAATTTACAGTACTGCAAAAAAAAAAAAAAAAACAAAGAAAAGAAAAAGATTTGGAAAAAAATGCAGCAGTACCAGACAGCTATAGCCTCGTTTTTTTTTTGTATAGCTCTTTAAAGTTTTTTAACTTCATAATTTCCTAAATACAATATAACAACTATTTGCATAGTATCTATACAATATCTATTTTTTTCTGCCAGTCTTGGGGCTTGAACTCTGGGCACTAGTCCTTAAGCTTCTTTTGCTCAAGGCTAGCACTCTACCACTTGAGCCACAGAGCTGCTTTTGGCTTTTTCTGAGTAGTTTATTAGACATAAGAGTCTCACAGACTTTCCTGCCCCAGCTGGCTTTGAACTATGATCCTCAGATCTCAATCTGGTGAGTAATTAGGCATGAGGCACCAGCACCTAGCTTACATCATATTTTACAAATAATCTAGAGACAATTTAAAGTATCCAGGAGAATGTGCATGAGTTCTATGCAAATCTTACGGTGTTTTACACAAAAGCATTGAGCATCCTTTTTTTTTTCATGGAGGTACTGGTGTTCGAACTCAGGGTCTCATGCTCTAGCTTAGCTTTTTCACTCAAGACATGAGGTCTTCCATACAGCTTAGGATGACAGGAGCACAGTTCTACACCAAGCTATGGAGGTAAGCAGAGCCCCAGTTCTCCAGATAGTTACAGAGTGGGGGTAGAGGGAGTGAAGATGCTGCACACCAAGGAATGACAACTGCTCCCACACAGCAGTGAGGATCAAGGGCCAAGGGTCAAGGGTTAGGGTTTGCATTTCCATATCAGGCCGAGAAGCAGCCTTGCTGGATCACAGGAAGGGAAGAGCTGCTAACACAGGCCACATATAGGCTACTGGAACAAATGACCACAGGCAAGGCTGTTTACAACAGTAGGATTGGATTCTCATGACCAGCAGTTTGATGTAGAGCTGACAATGTGCTTAGTCAACTTGGAGGCCCTAGGGGAGGAAGGTCTTTGCTGCCTCTTTCAGTTTGTGGCTCCAGGTGTCCTTGGCTTGTGGCTGCATCACTCCAATCTCTACATACATCATCACATGACCTTTTTTTTTTTCCTCTCCATGTGTACATCCTCTGTGTTTCTTGTATTGGATCTATCCATTTGCATTGGATTTGTGGTCTATTTGCATAATCCAGGATGGCCTCAAATCCCTTAATTACTGCTGCAATGACACCTCCACTCTTTTATGTCATGTTGCTGGAGATGAAATGCAAAAACCTCTCTTCCAAATAAAGTCACATAAACAGGTTCCAGGGGCTAAGATGTTGCATAACTTTTTTGGAGGGAAGGCTACCATTCAACCCACCATAGTTCATAAGAAGTAGGATTGGAATCTAAACCTAAGGATTTCCATCTGTTGTCACTGGAAGGTGATATGATCTTTTGGTGATGGTGAATTTGAACTCAGGGCTTCAAGCTTGCTAAGGAGGTACTTTACCACTTGAACCACATCTCTGGTCATCTTGGGGTAGTTTTAAAATGCACCAAAAATTCTTTGACAGTTCTCCCATTGAAAGGTGATTCCTCAGCCCCTCTCTTTTTTTGTGCGGGAGGGGTCAGTAATGGGGGTTGATCTCAGGGCCTGGGTGCTGTCCCTGAGCTCTTTTGCTCAAGGTTAGTGCTCTACCACTTGGAGCCACAAAGCCACTTCCAGTTTTTGAGTGGTTAATTGGAGATAAGAGTCTCAGGAGACTTTTCTGCCTGAACTGGCTTGAACCACAATCTTCAGATCTAAACCTCCTGAGTTGCTAGGATTACAGGTGTGAGCCACCGGTGCCTGTGGGCTTAAAATACACTTACATAGTCTTTTCTTTTTTTTGATGCTGGGGATGGAACCTCGGACATTGTAGTTGCTAGGCAAGTGCTTTGCCACTGAGCTACATTCCAGCCCAGACCCTCTTGAATCTGGGATAGGGACTCATTGTAAGTCAAGAACATGAGGAACAGATGCTCCATGACCTCCATTAGTGGGTTAGAAAAGGCAACACAGTGGTTTCCCTCCTCCAAAACATTGGCCTTTGAAACTCTGAACTGCCATATGAACCATTTGACTGTCCAAAGGCTGCCATGTAGGGAGGAAACTCAGACCACATGAGGAGGTCGTATGGACGTGTTCTGATCAATAGCTCTAGCTGAGACACAGGCAACAGCCAGCATCACCCAACAGACCTGAGAGTGAAGAGGTCTCCAGATGATTCTAGCCCCAGTGGTCTAGTCACCCCTAGCCATGGAATCTTTCTGACTGAGGTCATGGACACAGTGAAAACCAGTCTCATGTGAGTTCCTGACCTCCAGAATCAGACAGCATATAAATGGCTGCTCTGTTTCCATTTTGGGGTGGTTGTCCCAACCAGAGTAGCTAGTATACCTCCCTTTGTCCAGAGGGAGAAAAAGCCCCCAAATCTTTTTTTTGTTGTTGGTCTTGGGGCTTGAACTTTAGCACTGTGCACTTTCTCTGAGCCTCTTTGTGCTCCAGGCTAGTGCTCTACCACTTGAGTAGTTTATTGGAGGTAAGAGTCTCACAGACTTTCCAGCCCAGGCTGTCTTCGAACCACGATCCTCAGAGCTCAGCTTCCTGACTAGCTAGGATTACAAGCATGAACCACTGGTGCCTGGCTCCCACAAACCTCGAGTTAGCAAAATAGATCAGATTCAGAGAAAGAGAGAGAAAGAGCACCCTGTTCTCACATTCTCAGCCCATTGCCTCATGGTTCCCAGGAGAGGTGGGGGAGGGGAGGAAAAGTGAGAGGAGCTATGGGGGCTGGCAAGACAAGGGAAACAGCTTCTCTCAGTAGAAACAGCATCAATCACTAAAGGCCAGCCACAGATCACCAGCCAGGCAGGTAGAGCCAGACCCTCCATCCCCCCCACTCTTCCCTCCAGCCTTGCACAGGACTCGTGGCACCTGGATGTGGGTGCCAGCTGCAGCCCCACTTCCCACACAGCTGCAGAACCCGTGTCCCGCCCCCTCCACTCCCCAGCCCCAGCCCTCCCCAGGCCCTGGCTACCTGGCTGACCACAGAGTCTGTGGGAGTCTAGCCTCCCCTGGGAGGGGGGGGGCGCGTGGGGGAGCTGGCAGCTCCCCAATTCTGCTGTTGCCAGGGGGCCCAGGGTCGTCTGCAGCTCAAGCTGCCAATTATAACCCAAGCCCATTCATTTGTTGGATTGGATCTTTGGATTTTGTCATTTGCTATGCGGAGGTTTTCTTTCTGACTAATTTGTTTACCAGGTTTAATTCTTCAATCATGTTTTCATTTTAAGAGATTTCAGGGTAATTATGAACTTTGAATAAACCCATCTGAGGCACCGGAGCGCTCCACACAGCTCTTTGAGGGCCTGCATTCCGCTGGGCTGGCTGCGGTGCTAGACCCCCGTGTGAATAGGATCACGCCTGCCCACCCCGGCCCAACGCCTGCAATTGAAAACAGCTGGGCTGCTAGGAGCTGAGAAAAAAAGCCACAACTGAAAACCATACTGGGGCTGGGGAGAGATGGAATCAAGCTGGGGTGGGAATAAGGCTACAGAACCTTCACGAATTGCCCCCCGGTCCCCACAGTGCTCAGACTGGTTCTCTGGGTACCAAGTAGAAGGGGCTCGAACTGGGGCTACCCCAGAATCTTCACCAGGGCATTTGTGCCAGTAGGATTGGGTTGGGATGGGAAAATAATTCCCCTCTACCCAGCTAGATTTTTTGATTGAGCTACAAATTAAATCCACATAAACCAGATTAACAGTAGAAAAACCATTTTAATTATGTGCATACACGTGGGATTCCCACAAAAATATAAGACTAAAAGAAGGACCAAGCAATTGAAGCTTACATAGTATGATGAGCTAGAGAGAGAAATAGAGGCTTTTGGGATTGGTAGAAACAAATGATGGGAGGGCAAGGAAAGGGCATAAATGCTAAAGGTGTGTGTGTGTGTGTGTGTGTGTGTGTGTGTGTGTGTGTGTGTGTGAGAGAGAGAGAGAGAGAGAGAGAGAGAGAGAGAGAGAGAGAGCCACAGGGCCACTTCCAATTTTCTGGTGGTTAATTGAAGATAAAAGTCCCATGGACTTTCCTGACTCAGCTGGCTTTGAATTCTCCAGATCTCAGATCTCAGCCTTTGGAGTAGCTAGGATTACAGGTGTGAGCCACCAGCACCCAGCTACTTTTTTATCCCTCAAGGCTGGCACTCTACCACTTGAGCCACACTTCTACTTCCAGCTTTTTGCTGGTTAACTGGAGATAAGATTCTCTTGGATTTATCTCCCTAGGCTGCCTTCAAACTATGATCCTCCCTCAGATCTTAGCCTCCTGAATCACTAGGATCACAGGTATGAGTCAGCTGTGCTGGCTTGTCTGTTTTAATTTTTTTTTTTGTCAGTCATGGGGCCTGAACTCTGGGCCTGGGCACTGTCCCTCAGCTCTTCAGCTCAAGGCTAGCACTGTACCATGTGAGCCACAGCACCACTTCCGACTTTTTCTGCTTATGTGGTGCTGAGGAATTGAACCCAGGGCCTCATGCATGTGAGGCAAGCACTCTACCACTGAACTACCTTCCCAGCCCCGTCTGTTTTAATTTTTTTTCCCTTAAAGACAGGTTTGTTATGTTGCCCAAGTGGGCCCTCCACTCTTGGGCTCAAAGATCCTTTAGTTTCAGCCTCCTGAGAAGTTGTGCTTGTGGGCAAAGAACTGGTTCAAAGGTTGTCTTGTTAGGCACATAACAGTCTCTCAGCTAATAAAAGTTGAAGAGCTCTTTTCTTGATCCACAGCTTTTTCCTAATGAAAATTTCCTTTATAAAAACAGGAGGTTTATAGAGCTACTCCGGTGTCTGCAGTTTCTCAAAATAACCAGCTCGAAATAATCAATATTAAAAAAAAAGGGGATATTTTGGGGAAGTCTATTCTGGTTTCTTACAGTCATATTTTGGGTGGCATGTCCTGGGCTCCAGCAGTGGACCTGGGTGAGACCAGAGGCTCTATGACTTTCCCCAGCTCCTGCTGACAGTGGGTTCAAGGCAGTTTTTGAGCCCCCACGGGTGTAGTTAAAGTCCAAGCAAGGATGATGATAATACTAGTCATTCTGCCAGCTTGCAGGCTTGTCACAGAGGCATGGAGTAAGAAGAAGCCTTGTATGAGCTGTAGCAGGAGGCGTAGTTGGGAGGTGGTGGTATGAGGTTGTAGAACCAGGTCTCTTGGTCCTATCAGTAGGATTCTTCTAGCAGGTTGGGGTGATGTGATACCCAACTGATAGAAAGGCAACTAGGTTCCCAGATGTCTTGACTCTGTGAACCATTTCTAAACTAGTGAGCACACAAATTGTGTCCTGGTTTCAGTGCCATCTCAATGCCATGCAGGAGTGCTGCCTGCATCCAGCATCTTACCTGCATCAACAAATTAGTGTTGCCTAATTTGCATGTCTGTATCCAACATACAGCCAGCCAAGCCATTGGCTGGTGCAGAAGCAGCCTATGCACTAATTATAACTAGATCTAGGTATTAGGTTTAGTTACTTTACATGTAGCCAATTACAGCAAAGGTATGAAGAACAACACTGCCAAGGGTACCAATCACAGGATGAGAATGCTCTATGGTAGAGTATTATAAGACCCCAGAGCTCCTAGACCTTCATGGCCCTGATCCTAGCAGGAAATATGGGTGTGATGACTCAGTACTAGCTCTGAGAAAATCCTATAAGGGATTCTACCCAGAATGACAGCCTGAGCAGCTGCTGGCCAGAGGGAGTAGCCATATTGTCTTAGTTGGAGTTTTCTCAGAAGGAAGCCTGAGATGAAGCAGCAGCAGCATAACACTGTGGGTGTTAGGGGGAAAAAATCACTAAAGAAGGAGTAGGATCAAGCCAGGGACCTCTGTGGGTGACGGTTAGGGTATGGCTCCCATCTCCCATTCATTTCTTAAAGTTTTATCTGGGCACTGGTAGTTCAGGCCTGTAATCCTAGCTACTCAGGAGGTTGAGATATGAGGATCCTGTTTCAAAGCCATCCTGGGCAGGAAAGTCCAGGAGACTCGATTTCCAATAATCTACTCAGCAAAAGCCAGAAATTGGGGCAGTAGCTCAACGTAGTACAGTGCTAACTTTGAGCACAGAGAGGCTCAGGGACAGTGCTCAGGCCCTGAGTTTAAGCCCCAGGACTGGCAAAATAAATAAATAATAAATAAATAAATAGTTTTAACCCCCTAGGACTTCAGAATGTGACTACCTTGGGAGACACCACCCTGAAAGAGGTGATTAAGATGAGATCATATGGGTGGGTCCTAATTTACTCTGACAGGTATTGCCTAAGAAGAAAAGGACAGGCAAGACTGTGTGAGGAACACTGCAGGAAGACAGCCATCTAAAGGCTCCAAGCAGGGGCCTCAGACCCTACTCTGCTGACACCTTGATCTTAGACTTCCAGCCACCAGGACTGTAGACAAATAATGCTCTCCCACCACCCCATCCGTGTGGTACTTTGTCATGATAAACTGGGCAGGCTCCTAGAGCAGTAAAGACTCCCTTTGTCAAACAAGGGCCTCATGCCTGCAATACTAGCTGCTTAGGAGGCTGAGATGTGAGGATCATGGTTTCAAGCCAGTCTGGGCAGGAAAGTCCATGAGAACATTAGTTCATGAGTCCCATTAACCATCAAAAAGCTGTATGGAGGGCTGGGAAGGTGGCTCAGTGGTAGAGTGCTTGCCTTGCATGCATGAGGCCCTGGGTTCGATTCCTCAGCACCACATAAGCAGAAAAAGCGGGAAGTAGGCACTGTGGCTCAAATGGTAGAGCACTAGCCTTGAGCTGAAGCACTCAAGGACAGGGCCCAGGCCCAGAGTTCAGGCCCCATGACCGACAAAAAAAAAAAAAAAAAAAAAAGTTGTATGGAAGTGAAACTGTGGCTCAAGTGGTAGAATTGATTCAAGTGAGTTAAAAGCTCAGGGACAACTCCCAGGCCCTGAGTTCAAGCCCCAGGACACATGTGCATGCACACATGCACACACTCAAACAAAAAAAAACACAGGCTTCCAGATGGTGCACCTGCAAGGCCATGAGGCTGGGCTGTTTATCCAACAGTGTCACTCACCAATTGGGGGCTGTTGCTGGGGGAAGACATTAATTCCCATTCTTCTAGCCCATCTCAGGCAGGCAAAGCAGGAGTTGGCAACCTGGTGCAGGTTGACTCCAAGTGAAGGAATGCTGGGGTGGGGGCTGCCATTTGGAAGCCAGACTTGAAAACACTAAGAAGTAAGAGGAAGAGGTTGTGGGAAGCAACCATCTTGACATCTACAACACAGATGTAGAACTTCCAATAATGGGCTCTTAGGGACCTACCTGAAGGCAGTGGACTTTTGCTTCTTCTCCGTAGAAACAGGCATGTGTATTTACAAGATGCTTGAGTTTAGATAGAGTACAGACTGTGCATATGTGTGCCAATCCTGGAGCTTGAACTAAGGGCCTGGGTACTATGTGTAAGCTTTTTGACTCAAGACTAGTGTTCTACCACTTGAGCCACATCTCTACTTCTGGCTTTTTGGTAGTTAATTGACGATATGAGTCATCTCACAAACTTTTCTGTCCATGCTGGCTTTGAACTATGATCCTCAGCTCTCAGTCTCTTGAGTAGCTAGGATTATAAGCATGAGTTACTGGTGCCCAGCTCTCTTGCTACCCTTTGATGAGAGGACTGTCACAGAACTTGTGGACATATTTAAAGCACTGGGCTAGAAGACTGCAACAAGCCATTTTGCATGCTTGGACCAATTTGTATTTCTCAGTTTTCTAATTTAGATATATATTTTTTTGCCGGTCTTGGGGCTTGAACTCAGGGCCTGGGCACTGTCCCCAAGCTTCTCTTGCTCAAGGTTAGCACTCTATCACTTGAGCCACAGCACCACTTGTGCCTTTTTCTGTTTACATGGTACTGAGGAATTGAACCCAGGGTTTCATGCATGCTAGACAAGCACTCTACCACTAAACCACATTCCCAGCCCTGGCTATTTTTTTTTTAACTTGCAGAAAGGCTGGGGTCACACTCAAAGCAGTATGTTAATACCTAAAATATTTGCCCCTTGTGTGCTAGACTTATATACTCTAGCTAAATCTACTTTATCATTAGCCACGAGTGCTCATGCCAATTGAAATTTGACTATTGGTTTTTAATTTTGGTGCTATTTTTCAAGCTGATGGCTCTTCTGGCTGACAGCGAATTACCCAGGGTGCAAATTAAATACAATAGAATTGCTAATCAGGCCATTAGACTACGTAGACAGGAGGAAATCTACAAGTTGCCAGACTTGGGTGGGTTTTCTCCTTGCCTTTGTGCGACTTTGAATGAGCCTGTAGATGAGAGTAAGGCAAATATTGAAAACAGACTCATGGAGCTGCTGGTGGCAGTGGTACATATCTCTAATCCCAGCTACTTAGAGATGGAGATGACAGGATATTAGTTCAAAGCCAGCTAGGATAGAAACATTTATAACACTATTTCAAAACACAAGCTGTTAGCTGGGTATCAGTGGCTCATGCCTGTCATCATAGTTACTCAGAAGGCTGAGATCTGAGGATTGTGGTTCAAAGCTAGCCTGGGCAGGAAAGTCTATGAGACTCTCATCTCCAATTAACTACCGCCCCAAAACCAGAAGTGGAGCTGTGGCTCAAATGCTAGAGCACTAGTCTTGAGTAAAAAAAGCTCAGGGATAGTGCCCAGACACTGAGTTTAAGACCCAAGACCAGCACCAAAAAAGCAAATAAAACAACACAAACCAAAAAAAAAAAAAAACTCCACAAGCTGGACTTAGTGGTTCATGCCTGAATCCTAGCAACATGGGAATTGAAGGCAGAATGATGTAGTACAAGGTTATACTTCCAAAAATATGACTTTATCTAAAAAATAAAATAAAGCCAAAAAGGGCTAGAAGAGTGGCTCAAGTATAGAGTACCTACATAACAAGCACAAGACTCTGAGTTCAAACCCTAGTCCTGCCAAAACAAGTAACAACAACAACAACAAAACCCTCTGATGCCAGCAGGGGGATTGAATAGGGGCTGCAAAGCCTATTCTGGTTTGGCTGGTTCTTCTCTGAAAAAAAAAAATCTCTGTATCCCTGCAGATTGCATTCTAGTGTTTTGTACACTCTTCTCATGTGAGGAAGTATCAGTTTTTTAAATTTTATTTTGAGACAGAGTCTCACTATGTAGCTCAGTCTCCTGCCTCCACTTTCTGAGTGCTGGAATTACAAGCATGCACTACCATGCCCATACTAAGTGTTGAGATTTAATTCTCCACCTTCAGGTCCACAAGGAAGGCACCAACTATCTGGTGTAATGAAGAATGCTTTCAAATTTCTAAATTTAGAGAGAAGGTGATAAAGCATTAGCGGCTTTTCCTCTTGTGTCTAATTCTGAGCAAAGATAGAAATGACAGCTGTTGAAAACTCTATGTCACACATTCAGTTGCCGTTTCTTTGTGGATTAAAAAAATCAAACAATTTATAATCTCCACAAAACTGATTGAGAGGAAATAGACTCTGGAGCCCCTTCTTAGGGGGCATGATGCTTGATGCTAAAGGATGGTTTGGAAATAGGGAAGTATTCAGCCTTCAGAGATGATGGCCTATGTATGGTTTCCAAAAGGAAGAATCCGGCCAGGATGCTGTATGGTAATGCTGTCTGAGGAGAGGCTGTGTTACATCTCATTCGCAGTGAGGAAGTATGATGTCTGATCAGCTCCAGGGTAGATTTTTTTTTTTTGTCAGTCATGGGGCTTGAACTCTGGGCCTGAGTGCTGTCCCTCAGCTCTTCAGCTCAAGGCGAGCACTGTACCACTTGAGCTACAGCACCACTTCCGGTTTTCTGGTGGTTTATTGGAGATAAGAGTTTCATGGACTTTCCTGCCCAGGCTGGCTTTGAACCGTGATCCTCAGATCTCAGCCTCCTGAGTAGCTAGGATTACCGGCACCCGGCTTAGATTTTTTTTTTTGCCGGTCCTGGACTGGCAAACTCAGGGCTTGGGCGCTGTTCCTGAGCTTCTTTTACTCAAAGTTGGTACTCTACCGTTTGAGCCACAGCACTACTCCCAGTTGTCTCTGAATAGTTTATTGGAGATAGAGTCTCAGGGACTTCCTTGCCGAGGCTGGCTTTGAACTGCAGTCCTCAGATGTCAACCTTGTAAGTAGCTAGGATTACAAACAAGAGCCATCTGTGCCTGGTGTAGATATTGCTTATTACAGGAACAAAGGTTGGAGTTAGACAGTTATTCCACAGTCATAAGCCACTGCATATCTTCCATCTTGGTCATATGTACATAGCTTTCGACCTCTTCTGCTTGTCCTAGACATATACTAGTTATTGCAGATAAGGGAAACCATGGCACCTATGTTTCTTTGGGCCTGGCTTACTTCACTTAATATAATTTTTCCAAGTCTTTCCATTTCCTAACAAATGGGGCAATGTCATTCTTTCTGATGGAGGCATAGAATTACATTTTATATATATATATATATGTAAATATATATATATATATATAAATATATATATATAAAATCACATTTTCTTTCTTTCTTTTTTTTTTTGGGGTCCAGTCATGGGGCCAGAACTCTGGGCCTGGGTGCTGTCCCTCAGCTCTTCAGCTCAAGGCTAGCACTCTACCACTTGAGCCACAGCGCCACTTCCGGCTTTTTTCTTTTTGCTTATGTGGTGCTGAGGAATCGAACCCAGGGCCTCAGGCATGTAAGGCAAGCGCTCTACCACTGAGCCACCTTCCCAGCCCTATAATCACATTTTCTTGATCCATTGATCTACTGAGGGGCATCTGGGTTGGTTCCATGTCTTAGCAATGGTGAATAATGTGGTGATAAACATAGTTGTGCTGATACCTTTGGTATGGCCTTGTTTGTGATCGTTTGGGGAAACACCTAAAAGTGGGATTGCTGGGTCATAGGGGAGCTCTATGTGTAGTCTTTTGATGAACCTCTATACTGCTTTCAAAAGTGGTTGAATAAGTTTACATTCCCACCAACAATGCAGTAGGGTTCCCTTTTGGCCACATCCCCTCCAGCATCTGTTGTTATTAGAGTTCTTGATTATAGGCATTCTAACTGGAGTGAGGTGATATCTCAATGTTGTTTTGATTTGCATTTCTTTTATGGCTGGAGAAGTTGAACATTTCTTCATGTGTCTATTGGCCATATAACCTGATTCTAAGCAAAATGAACCCCAAGATAGGAACATAAGAGATTTTATCTTTCTTGTTGTTCTTTTTAATGCTTATACTGTACTATGTGATTTTTTTTTATTTCTTTGTATGTTCTTCCACCATGGTATAACCCCTGTGTTCACTGTATTCGATTCTGGTGCCCTGCATCTTGTATATACATTTTTTCTAATTTGGGGAGGAATGGGAAAATGCTGAAATAAAGATACAGGGTGACCCATTGTAACAATGAGATGTACAAGACACTATGTTGAAAATGAACTTTACAACTTTATGGTGGGGGGTAGGGAGGAGTTCGGGAGGTGGGGGGTAAAGGGATGGCAGGGGAAAAACAAAGGAGGGGGTAACAATGCTCCATAGGAAATGTACTCATTGCCTTACTCATGTAACTGTAACCCCTCTGTACAATAAAAAAATATTAAAAAAGGAACAATTTCAAGGCAGGTACTGGTGACCCATGTCTGTAATCCTAACTACTCAGGAGGCTGAGATCTGGTGATCACAGTTCAAAGCCAGCCCGGGTAAGAAAGTCTGTGAGATTCTTATCTCCAATTAACCACTCAAAAACCAGAAGTGGCACTGTGGTTCCAAGTGGTAGAGATCTAGCCTTGAGTAGAAGAACTCAGGGACAGTGCCCAGGCCCTGAGTTCAAGCCCCACAACTGATTTAAAAAAAAAAAAAAAAGAAAGAAAATGAAAACTATTTCAAGGAGTAAAGATTTACTTTCCCCTCATGGTTTCAGAGGTTTTAGTTCATGATCTCTTAGCTCTGTTGTTCCTGGACCATGCTGAGATAGCAGATCATGGCCAGGAGCAGGCAGAAGAGCAGCTGACCTCATGGAAGCCAGGAAGCAGAGAAAGAATAACAAGAAGGGGCTGAGGCCGAAATAAGCCCTTGAAAAGCACAGCCCCACTTCCTCCAACTAGGTTCTATCTTCCACAGTTCCACCACTTCCCCAAAGTAATCGCCTAGGCACATTGACAAATAAGAGCAACCATTATACCTTCATCATCTTCAACAATGACTTCTGCCTTGGGTAAACAGATAAAAATACAGAACACCATTTGAAAGGGAATTTCAGATTTTTTTTTTTGCCAGTCCTGGGGCTTGAACTCGGGACCTGGGCATTGTTCCTGAGCCTCTTTGTGGTTAAGTCTAGCACTCTACTATTTGAGCCACAGTGCCACTCACTGCTTTTTTCTGAGTAGTTTATTGAAGATAAGAGTCTCACAGACTTTTCTGCCTGGGCTGGCTTTGAACCAAGATCCTCAGATCTTAGCATCCCAAATAGCCAGGATTAAAGGTATGAGCTACTAGTGTCCAGCTCAGATAATTTTTTTGGTGTAACTACCTCATCCTTCAAGATAGCTGCTGGTATAGCAGGCTTTTAAGCTACAGTTCAGGAAGCCAGAAGGAAGAGGCTTGAAGTAGGGCCTTTCTTTCTTAAGAAGGGCCTCTCTTCCTGCATGGGAGACAGGGATGAGGCTCAGTGATAGAGTGCTTACCCTGTATACATGAAGCTCTGGGTTTAATTCTCAGGACTGCAAAAAAACCAAAACAATACCAACACACCTCATGGAATCACATCCCAAACTTTTTGTTCACTTCACTTCACATTGGTCACGCAGAGCTTTTGGGAAGGATGGAAAATATGGCTTGTATTTTGAGCAGCATAACCCTTGCTAACAATCAGAGCTTTTATCAGAGGTCAACTGAGTCTCTGCCACAGATGGATTGCATGTGTAAGTGTGTGTGTGTGTGTGTGTGTGTGTGTGTGTGTGTGCGCATGTACTAGGTCTTGAACTCAGGGCCTGGGAGCAATCCCTTAGTTTTTTCACTCAATCCTAGCGCTCTACCACTTGAGCCACAGCTCCACTTCCAGCTTCTCTTGGTTATTCATTGGAGATAAGAGTCTCATGGACTTTTCTGCCTGGACAGGCTTTGCACTGTGATCCTCAGAATTCACCCTCCCGAGTAGCTAGGATTACAGTGTCAGCCACTGGTGCTTGGCCACAGAGTGGCTTTCTAGTCTTGGTGCCTAATCATCCTTTTTGCTGCCTTTTTGTTAGGTTCCTGAAAGAGTAGCGAAGATAGTTCCACACTGACCCCTTTGGGTCTCTGGCATGCCTTTTTCTCTGGCTTCTCTGAGCTCTGGATGGGTTGCTGACAGGCTAAACCTGTGACATTCATCAGAAGCCTACCCTCAGGCTACTGGAGCTCCTGGGAATTCAGATGGCCCTTAGCCAGTGACTCACTGGGCAGGAACCTGCAAGCCCAGCTCGCTCAGCTGGGGTCAGGAGGAGCAATCAAGTGTCATTTACACTCCAGCGATCCTCTGCAAGGCTGGGCAGAGCCTCCCTTGACTGTGTGTGCCTTTGCTTACCTTCTTCCTTCCCTGTGCTCTTTTCCCTCCCCACCCTCATCTTTCCCAGCAGCACACACATCCTTGTGTCAGTATCTCAATTGGTCAAAGACAAGGGCAAACCTTGGAAAACATAAAGAGGTGGGCTAGCACTTTGGAAGACAGAGCTGTGCTGTGGTTTCCAGTCTGTGATCAAGAGGCCATTGTGACTTGAAAAGCCCTTGAGCTTGGGTTAGGTCATACCTCACCTTACCAGCAAATTCTGAGCTGTGATAAGGTGTGCTGAGTTGACATTTAGTATTTCTTTCAGTCTTCTCCAAGCTGTCTATTTTCTTAGGGAATGTGTATTCGTTGGAGTTTGGTCAAGAAAATAGATGACACTTGAACTTTCTAATATTAAGAGATTTAAGGGCTTGGGAGCAGAGTAGCTCACTAGTAGAGCATGTGCCCAGCATGCAGGCAGCCATGAGTTCCATCCCCAACATGGACCAAACAAAGAATAAAGAAAAGATTTAAAACATGAAGGAGGCGAGGTGATAGTGGTTCATGTCTGCAATCCTAGTTATTCAAGAGGCCGAGATCCTGAGGATCGAGAGTTGAAGCCAGCCCAGACAGACAAATCCAAGAGATTCTGATCTCCAATTATCCAGCAAAAAAAAGCCCAAAGTGGAGATATGATTCAAGTGGGAGATCTCCAGCCTTGAGTGGTGATAAATCTAAGCAAGAGCTCAAAGGCCTGAGTTCAGGTCCTATAACTGGCACAAGAAAAAGAAGAAATAAAATGTGAGGTAGGCACAGTGGACCCCCTTATTTTCTGAGGACAAGCTCCAAGACTTCCACTGTTTACCTGAAATTGCAAATAGTACTAAACCCTCTATAAATTGTGTTTTCTCCTATATACACAGTGTGGCTGCACTGCATAAATGGGGTATGTGTGGCGGTAACATCCTAGTTGGGACATAATGAGATGGCAAAAGTTATCTCTATGTAGTTGTTTATCTCTGGAATTTTCTATGTAATAGGTTGGACCCTATTTCACCATGGATGGGACAGGGGATCAGTGCTCCCTTATAAAAGAGCAGAGCCAGGTGCCAATAGCTCCCACCTGGAATCTTAGCTACTCAGGAATCTGAGATCTGAGATCACAGTTTGAAGCCAACTTGGGCAGCCCATAAGACTCTAATCTCCAATTAATCATCAAAAAGCCAGAAGTGGAGTTGTGGCCCAAGTGGTAGAGCACTAGCCTTGAGCAGGGACAGTGCTCAGGCTCTGAGTTCAAGCCCCAGGACTGGCACACACACACACACACACACACACACACACACACACACACACACACACACACACACACACAAATAGCAAAACTAGGGGAAGTCTGCAATGTGCGGGAGAGAGAAAATGTGTGCCAGACATGCTTCTTTCAGGCATGGATTATAGTGCTGTTGATCTTGAGTTCAGACCAAACAATATTCATCATATAAGATTGCCTTTAAACCAAAACACACATAAAATAAGGCTATATATTCATAGGTCTACTTGTAGGAACCTAACCCTGTATTTCTACTAGGAGCAATGCGCATTCACTTATTCAGTACTTGTGGTAATGATTGTGAATAATGAGAGCCAACTATACTTGTCTTTGTTAGAACTTTAACTCATTTGGAGAGGAACGCTGGAGGATGTAGTTCTCATGCTTCCAGATTCTGTAATACATGGGAGAGCATAGAAATAACCCAGCACACTATGTTAGATCGTTTAATGCTTTAAATAATTTTTTATTTTATGTATGCATGTATGTATGCATTTATTTATTTGTTTATTTAGTGCTGATGCTTTAAACAAATTTTAAATGGTTATGCTAGGATTTATAATACACATCTTAAAATAATCTGTGTGCCTTCAAATAATATTATCATCGGGAGCTGGTGGCTCACACCTGTAATCCTAGCTACTCAGGAGGCTGACATCTGAGGATCACAGTTCAGAGCCAGCCCAAGCAGGAAAAGCTGTGAAACTCTTATGTTCAATAAACCACCAGAAAACCGGAAGTAGCATGGTAGCTCAAGTGGTAGAGCGCTAGGCTTGAGCTGAAGAGCTGAGGGACAGCACTGAGGCCCAGAGTTCAAGCCCCACAACCAACCCCCCAAAATTAATATTATCATTTCACATATTGTATAAAGAATATGTAAAAAAAAAAGTATACTCTGAAGCTGGACACCGGTAGCTCATGCCTGTAATCCTAGCTACTCAGGAGGCTAAGATCTGAGGATCGTGGTTCAAAGCCAGCTTGGGCAGGAAAGTCTATGAAACTCTTATCTCCAATTAACCATTCCAAAATCTGGAAGTAGAGCTGTGGCTCTAGTGGTAGAACACTAGCCTTGAGTAAAAAAGTGTTGGGACATGTCTAGGCCCTGAGTTCAAGTGTCAGGATTGGCAAAAATAAAAGTTTATCCCGAGTTTCTCATTCCTACCCTACACTTTACATTTGCATAAAATTCCTTCTACTGGTCTCTACCTCCTAAAGGTTCTGCCACTTCTCAATAGTGCCATAAGCTGACAACTATTTTTGCCAGTCCTGGGACTTGAACTCAGGGCCTGGGCACTGTCCCTGACCTTTCTTTTGCTCAAAGCTAGCACTCTACTACTTGAGCCACTTGTGGCTTTTTCTGTTTATGTGGTACTGAGGAATCAAACCCAGGGCTTCATGCATGCTAGGTTAGCACTCTACCACTAAGCTACTGGCAACTAGTTCTTTAACACATGGTTTTGGGGACATTTTAAATCCAAACCACAACAAAGGCTTTCTTTGTATGCCAATCGTAAAGTTAATCCATGTATTTGCACTTGTCAGGCAGTGTTTTTTTCTTTTTGTTTTTGGTGCCAGTCCTGAGGCTTGAACTCAGGCCCTGGATGCTGTCCCTCAGCTTTTTTGCTCAAGTCTGGTTCTCTATCACTTGAGCCACAGTTCTAATTCTAGCTTTTTTGGGGGTGACTTATTGAAGATAAGAGTCTTACACAGTTTTCTCGGGCTGGCTTTGAATCATGATCCTCAGATCTCAGTCTCCTGCGTAGCTAGAATTACAGGTGTAAGTCGCCAATGCCTGGTTTGTCAGGCAGTTTTCTGATAGTCTGTCTCCTTCATCTACTCAGTACACCTCTTCTCTCATCCTATAGCTTCCCAGTACTTACCATTTATGTGCTCAGCAGCCTAGAGCAGGCTAAGAGTGCCAGGGACTCAATAACTCCTGAGATCAGATCTCAATCATTGGCTGATAGAAAATGATATACAAATCCCCCATCTCCTTCACCCTTTCAGCAGATAAAGGTAAAGCCTGAGCTCTATTCCATGGCTCAATTTCTCCACGGGAATTTTTCCCAGTTGCCCAGACTGGTGACCAGTAAAGCTTACCCTTTACTGACTGAATTCCCTTTCTTGTTACATTTCCTCAACAACTCTCCTTACAACTCCCAAATCAATCATGAGCTAGCATTTGACTTCTGGGAGAATCCAAACCATGATGATATCTGTCTTATAGGTCTTTTCTATCTTTCCACAGTACCTAGTTTAATTCACAGCACAAAATAAGTTCACAATACAAATGTGTCCATTGGCTTCCTGGCCAATTGTGTTTGTCTACTTGACTAAATAATAGGATTAATGAATGGTTGAAACAATGGCTATTTTGATATTATCCCTGATCACTAGGTTCTCCTTTAGGGAAATTCCAGTTGTTCATCAATGGGGTATACAAAGAGCCTCTGCTATCAGCTCTTACTGAGCTACCAATTAACCACCAAAAATGCTGGAAGTGGAGCTGTGTGGCTCAAGTGATAGAGCACTAGCATTGAGTGAAAAGAGCTCAGGGACAACCAGGTCCTGAGTTGAAGCTTCAGGACCAGCACGTGCACCTACCCACCCGCCCCCACCCCTATATGCTCGAGCACGCATGCACACGTGCACGCACACACACACACACACACACACACACACACACACACACACAGAGAGAAAGTTGTAATGGTCTGGCCATTTCGACCTAACAGAGCCTACTCACGGAGAACTGATAGACAGACAGACAGACAGACAGACAGATAGATAAGCCTCATTCCAGAGCTCTCTGCTGGGATGACTCAGGCTTTGTAAGGGCCTGGTCTGTATCACAATTTGGCTCCATTCCTCAAAATCAGATCTTACTCCACTTCTTTTCATAGGACTTAATACCTAATAAAGTACTTTACCTTTCCAAAGCTGTTCTATCATCTGCCTATGGAGAACTCAACCTGTTATGCCATTTTTTGCCCATAGTGTTTTAGGACTCTCTAGAAAAACAAAAGCAATAGCAAATATATTTGTATTCATGATAGGAACTGGAGTTATGGAGGCTGAGAAACTCCATAACCTGCCATCTGCATGCTAGAGACCCTCCGAAAAATCCAAGTACAAGTCCAAAGGCTCAAAAAGTAAGAGCAGTGAGGCCCAAGGCCAGGAGAAGATGGATGTTCAAACTCAAGGTGAAAGAGAGCAATAGGCTTTGCCTCTGCTTTTTGTTCTATTCAGGCCCTCAATGGATTGTATGTCTGCTTACATTAGAGAAGGCTATCTGGTTTCTTTAGTTCAGCAATTCAAATACTCTCTTAAAAAACAAAACAACACCCAGATTCATCTTAAAGGTAATGTATTATCAGCTATCTGGGTATCCCTTAGCTCAGTCAAGTTGACACATTTAAAGTTCAGACATAGATTCCATGCTCCATTTTCCTAGTTTGTTGTCATCCGCACAGACTTTCTGCTTTTCTTACTCTACTCCATTGTTCACTTTGTAATCTACAGAGAATTTCCCTATAGGATAAAAACGTTTGTCCTCACCATAGTCCTGCAAGGGGACTGAGGCTTAAGAAAATAGAGTTTTGCCCCCCAATGCCCACAGCTTCTATGTGGAAACTGGATCTCAGACGCATTAGCAAATACAAGAATGTCAGCAGATGACCTCTCTTCCTCCCAGTGGACGTTGGGGGTGGGGTATGGGCTCCATTTCTGTTTTTGGAATGTCTTAGGTATTTGCCTTGCAGATGAAAGTGAATCACTTATCTCCTTACTTTGAGTTTAATTGCTAAAGATCTCTTTCAAATCTTCCCTGAGGTAAGTAATGGCCCCCTCTCCAGTCCCTTCAGCTGAATATCTATCTACTATTCATTGGAGATGATTTTGAAGTATGAGAGTGCCAGCAATCTCTCCTTCTGTTGAGGGCTGCCTGATGAAAACAGAGTAAGGAAGAATTTCCATTTTGAGTATCAGCATCTTTTTTTTTTCAGTTGACACAAGGGAGATCCCTTGTGGAAGTCAGATGGTGGCTTTTCACCCAGATGTTCCAGATTCAGGCTACCCATTGGATGTCCATCTGAGAAAGCCTGAGGGGGTGGAGCTTCATCTTCACACAGGGACAAGGAAGCTGGACTTCCTAACTCTCCCCACCCAACACTCTTTAGCTAACTCTGTCCTGCCATAAGGAGATCCACATTCGTAGACCTTTGCAGCAATCCTCCTAAAGTTGCTGTCATAGCCTAAAGGCGAGCTGCCAAAGAAGTTACCAGTTTTGAAAAGGAAAGCATGCTGAAACAAGGAGGTGGTCCAACGCCCCCCCCCCTCAAAAAAAAAAACACAGTACCAAGGCATCTAGAGGAATCTCAGGACAATCACAACAATGGTTCTTTTACATATTTAATTTTTAATTGTTATTATAAAGGTAATGTACAAAGGGGTTATAGTTACATAAGTCAGGTAATGAATACATTTCTTTTTGGTCAATGTCATCCCTTCCCTTGCTCTCTCCCAGTTTTTCCCTCCCATCCCATCCACAAGTTGTGGTTTATTTTCAACATAGTGTCTAGTGAGCACCATGGCTGCATTTGTTCACCCTTTGTCCCTCCCTCCCTCTCTCCTTCCCTCCCTCGCTCTCTCCCTCTCTTCTTTCCTTCCTTCCTTCCTCTCTTTCTCCCTTCCTCTCTCTCTCTCTCTCTTTCTTTCTTTCTCTCTTCTTTCTTTCTTACTAGTCCTGGGGCTTGAACTAAGAGCCTGGGCACTGTCCCTGAGCTTCTTTTGCTCAAGGCTAGCACTCTACCACTTGAGCTACAGCACCACTTCTGGCTCTTTCTGAGTTTATTAGAAATAAGAATTTTATGGACTTTCCTTCCTGGGCTGGCTTCAAGCCATGATCCTCAGATCTCAGCCTCCTGAGTAGCCATTGGCACTGGGCTGTCCCTCCCTGTCCCTCCCTTTTTGTGCCCCCCTTACCCTCCCAAAAACAGACAAATGAGCAAACAAGACAAAAAGAAAAGAGAAGGAAAACAGGAACAAAGGAAAAAATACCCTCTTGTTTCCATTTTCTGGAGTCCATTTCCATAAATATTATTTTACATGATCAGATACACATAGGCATTGGCTTTCGTGTTCGTCTCCTAAGAGTATCTCCTTTGGCCTCACTGTGTGAATACCTAGAGTCCTGTATAATTTATCATGTCTCTATATATTTTAGATCTAGCTTCTACATACGAGAGAAAACATGTCCTGTTTGTTTCTCTGAGCTTGGCTTACCTCACTTAACATGATTTACAGCAATGCTTCTTCGTACAGAATGAGAAATTATGAAGCTAAACTGGCCTCTTTGCTCCTTCGAGTGTGGGATGCCTGTTCCTCTTAGCCTCTCTGGCTCTAGTTAACATCCTCTTCTCTCTTCTGGGAGTTCCCGTGTGTGTGTGTGTGTGTGTGTGTGTGTGTGTGTGTGTGTGTGTGTGTGTGTGTGTGTGTGTGCGTGCGTGAGAGAGAGAGAAACTATGTCCTTATCCAGCCCTAGCAATGGACACAAGCTGGTATGTAGTAAATCAGAATAGTAGTTGCCAAAAGGATGGAAGAGAGAATGGTTTGTTCAACAAGAGTATAACTGGTGAATGCAAAAGGCCATGATTGAATCCAGCCAGCTTTTCCCTGGCCAGCTGGGTAGCAACCCTCTAGAACCTGGGGCAGTTCTGTAGCCTGTCTATTATTTGCTGGCCCCTTCCCTTCAAATGAGTGATGCTTCCTGGGGATGTTCAGTTGCTGCAGCTGGAATGGTCCAGGGCAGAGCTGATTCTGGAAATTGCTGGAGAATGCCTAGGAAGTGAATGCATTTACCCTTACTGTGCCACTCTCTTGAGCACTTGCAATTCCCTTTGATTTTTTGCATCTTCTTTGGAGATTTCACTATTAACTCTTCGTCAGAAACAAGAGGGCCCCAAGGACTGACTCCCATTAATGAAAAATCACATGAAATTGATATTTAAAAAAACCTAGGGAGTCATCACCAATTTACAAGGAGAAATCTAGTTGCATTAATTTACTGCATAAGTATTTACTGAGTGCTGACCTAAGCCAAGTAGGTCTTGCATAACCCTAATGTTCTTTCTAGAAGGTAATCAACCCTCCTGTGTCTGGCAGGAGACAAAATCCACACCAATTATTTATTTTATTTTATTTGTGTGCAGGTCCTGGGGCTTGAACTCAGGGCCTAGCCACTGTCCCTGAGCATGTACAAGGCTAGCACTCTACCACTTGAGTCACAATCCACTTCCAGTTTTTTTTTTTTTGGGGGGGGGGTAGTCTATTGGAGATATAAGATTCTCTCAGATTCTTACCTGGTCTGGCTTTGAATCACCATCCTCAAGTTTCAGCCTCCTGCATAGCTAGGACTACAGTCATGAACCACTGGTGCCCAGCCACTGGTGCCCAGTTAACAGAGAGAATTCAATAAGGAATTATTAATTAGCCACTGAAGAACCAAAAAAGCAAAAAGCAAGCTAGAATGTATTATGGTCGTAACCATTTCAGGAAGTAGCTACCAACCCTGGGGAAAAAGGGAATTAACAAAACCTAGATATAGCCAGGTGCTGGTAGCTTACTCCTGTAATCCTGGTTACTCAGGAAGCTGAGATCTGAGTACCATGATTCAAAGCCAGCCTGGGCAGAAAAATCTGGAAGATTCTTATCTCCAATAAATCACTGAAAACTGGAAGTGGTGCTGTGGCTCAGGTGGTAGAGTGCTAGCCTTGAGTAAAAGAGCTCAGGGACAGCGCCCAGGCCCCAAGTTCAAGGTTGGAGGAAGGGGTACATGAGGCTGAACCCCAGAACTTGAGGAAGGCGCACCTGTTGCTGTTTTTGAGGTGACAGACCCCTGAGAAGGAGGTGCTGACCAGACTGTGTATCTCAGGCAGGAAGTGATGAGTCGGGTCCTGACAGGGTTGGAAAAACTGCAAAAGATTTTCAGCTACTTCTGAAAGGAAGTTGACCATGAGAGCATGAGACCATGGGGGCCCCTTGCAGGACCCAGAAGTTAACCAGAAGACACTCCAAGAAGCCTGCAGAAGCTCCAAGTTACAAAACAGCCTGTGTCTAGAATCTGCTATGGACAGAGCCTAACAAGGAGCTACTCCCAGCTTTTTGGCAGTTAATCAGAGATAAAAGTCTCACGGAGGGGGCTGGGAAGATGGCTCAGTGGTAGAGTGCTTGCCTCCCATGCATGAGGCCCTGGGTTCGATTCTCTAGCACCACATAAGTGAAAAAAGCCAGAAGTGGTGCTATGGCTCAAGTGGTACAGCACTAGCCTTGAGCTGAAGAGCTGAAGGACAGCGCCCAGGCCCAGAGTTCAGGCCCCATGACTAACAACAACAACAACAAAACCCATTAAAAAGTCTCATGGACTTTCTTTTCTGGGCTGGCTTTGAACCAAGATCTTCAGATCTCAGCATCCTGAGTAGTTAGGATTATACGTATGAGCCACCAGCACCCAGCTCTAAGTTCTTTTTTCTTGCTGTTGGTAGTGTTCATGGGGCTTGAACTCTGAGCCTGGGCGCTGTCCCTCAGCTCTTCAGCTCAGTCAAGTGTTCTACCACTTGGACCACAGCACTACTTCTGGTTTTTTGGTAGTTAATTGGAGATTCGAGTCTCATGGACTTTCCTGTATGGGCTGGCTTTGAACGGAGATCCTGAGATCTCAACCTCCTGAGTATCTAGGATTACAGATGTGAGCCACTGGCACTTGGCCAGCTTTAAGTTTTTTTTCTTTTTTTTCTTTTTTTTGGTCCAGTCGTGGGGCCTGAACTCTGGGCCTGGGCACTGTCCCTCAGCTCTTCAGCTCAAGGCTAATGCTCTACCACTTGAGCCACAGAGCCACTTCCGGCTTTTTTCTTTTTGCTTATGTGGTGCTGAGGAATCGAACCCAGGGCCTTGAGCATGCAAGGCAAGCGCTCTACCACTGAGCCACCTTCCCAGCCCCAGCTTTAAGTTTTTGAAGGTGAAGAGTATTTCTAGCATATTCAAAGGGACCCAGAGTCTGAGTACCTTTAATTTCTCCAACAAGAGTCTATTTCTAAACCAGGCACTGGTGGCTCACGCCTGTAATCCTAGTACTCAGGAGGCTGAGATCTGAGGATCGATGTTCAAAGCCAGCCCAGGCAGGAAAATCTGTGAGACTTATCTCCAATTAACCACCAGAAAACCAGAAGTGGCTCTTAGCTCAAGTGGTAGAGTGCTCGCCTTGAGCTGAAGAGCTGAGGGACAGTACCCAGGCCCAGAGTTCAAGCCCCACAACCGACAAAAAAAAAAGTCTATTTCTAACATTCATCATGCTAGTTAACAAGTCACCAAGTTCATTGATGGAAACCCAGTTTTGATGTTCACTTTGCTAATTAGCAAAACCTCAGTTATTGATAAAGTCTTTGTGATCTTGCATTTTGGATGCAGCCTTTTGACACAAAGCCAGCCAACAAGTTGTAGAGGGAATTTTTCCTTATCTATTTTTTGGGGGTCTGAGACCAGGACTCAAACTTAGTATCTGATGCTTTATACTCATTGGCAAGTGCCCTACCAGTTGAGTCATGCCTCCAACCCAGGAGTTTATTATTATTATTTATTATTATTGGTGCTGGTCCTGGGGCTTGAGCTTAGGACCTAGGTTCTATCCCTTAGTTTATCCACTCAAGGCCAGCATTCTACTACTTGAACTACATCTCTCCTTCCAGTATTTTGCTGGTTGATTGGAAATCAGAGTCCATGGACTTTCCTGCTCAGGCTGGCTTTGAGCTTCAATCCTCAGATCTCAGCCTCCCTGAGTAGTTAGGATTACAGACATGAGCCACTAGTGTACATTGAGGTCTCTGAAGGTTGGGAGGTACACTTGTGCAGTAATTATTGCAGGTGGATCTGACAGAGCCTTGGGATAAACCTGCACTTTGTATGCAGAATGACCTTAGGCTAGGCCCAGTTAGTTTCTTAGGTTCAAGATGGAGGTCTCAGTGGGAGATGAGAGAAGTTGGGGCTCCAAATCATCTGGGCAATCCCAGTCCTGTTATTCTAATCAAGTTACAGGTTGCATGGCCAGCCAGATGGAAAGTTGAGCTTTTTCTTCATTAGTTGTGTTTTAGGGCATTATGAGCCAAAAATATTTTTATCTACTCAAAAATTCATGCTAAACCCTTTTGGAAAGGCTTTGACAATGGAGTCCTGTGATGGGATGAGTCCTTGTGTGCTTTCTGTCTGTCTGTCTGTCTGTCTCTGTCTCTGTCTCTCTTTCTCTCCTTACCCCGCTTCCATACTGGGACAGTGAGAAGGTAATTGTAAACCAAAGAGAACCCTCACCGAGGAACGGAATAAGCTGGCAACTTTCCAGCTTGTACAAAGGTGGGAAATAGAACTGTTAGTATTTAAGCCATCCTGCCTGTGGCATTTTGCTATAGCAGTTCCAGCTGGTGCATGGGGTACTTAGATGAGCTTAGCAGTTTCTCCATGTCAAAATCTCGTAGAAAATATGTACTGCTTTGCATGTGTGCATGTTTCTTTTATTTGAATATGTTTATTATCTTTATGGAGTTGTACAAAGGAGTTGCCATTCACCAGAGCAGTTTATGAATACAGTGGCTCTTGATCAATGTCACCCCTTTCAACATTTTCACCCATCCCTCCCAACCCACCCCTTCCTTCACTTTTCTTAATTTTTAGGTTATTTATTGATTTTTTTTGTTTTCAGTTGTAGGGCTTGAACTCAGGGCCTGGGCACTGTCCCTGATCTCGTTTGCTCAACTCTAGTGCTCTACCACTTTGAGCCAGGGTGCCACCTCCAGTTTATTATTTTTTTGAGTGATTAATTAGCGATAAGAGTCTTACGGGGATTTTTCTGTCTATGTTGGCTTCGAACCATGGTCCTCAGATCTCAGCTTCCTGAGTAGCTAGAATTACAGTGTGAGCCACAGGCGCCTGGCTCAATTTTTTTTTTCTTTTTTTGCCATTTAACAAAGCAATTTATGTATCTTGATCTGTGTCATCCCTTCACTATCTTTCACCCTCCCCGCCTTGACTCACCCTTATATTTCTCAGTTCTGTGTTATATGCAGTGCATTCTTGCTTGCATCCTCCCTCTCCCCCTTCATTTACCCTTCTCTCCCTGGCCCTAACCTCCTCTCTCGAAAGTACTCATTTCCTAAAACGACCTTATTGATGTCTGCTTGACACTAGGACATGTAGTTGTTTAAAATACAGAGTTGGATGAGTTTTGAGACATGTATATACCCCTTTAATTACACCTCAGCCAAGAGCTCCGTCATTTCCATCATCACCAAATCCCCCTGGTATTCTTTTTCCTTGGTTCCTCCACCCTAGCCCTAAGCAACACTAAGCTGCTTTACTGGCTATAGATTAGTTTTGTTTGTTCTTGAATTTCATAGACAAGGGATCTTGTGGCTGAGTGTACTTTGTTGTGGCTTCTGTTCAATAGACTGTTTTGGAGATTCCTCCATGTTACTAGTGTATCAGTAGCTTGCTTCTACTATTCTAGTTATGAATATGCCACGGTTGGCATATTAGTTCTCCTGTTAGTGCATCTAAATTAATGTGTAGTCTGTGGTTTATCTCATCGCCTTTTTTGGTCAGTCATGGGGCTTAAACTTGAGGCCTGGGTACTGTCCCTAAGCTTTTTTGCTCAAGGTTAGTGCTCTAGCCTTGAGCTACAGCACCACTTCTGGTCTTCTGGTGGTTCATTGGAGATGAGTCTCAGACTTTCCTGCCTGGACTGGCTTCGAACCATGATCCTCAGATCTCAGCCTCCTGAATAGCTAAGATAATAGGTGTGAGCCACTAGCACCTGGAACCTTTTCTTCTTTCTTTCTTTCTTTCTTTCTTTCTTTCTTTCTTTCTTTCTTTCTTTCTTTCTTTCTTTCTTTCTTTCTTTCTTTCTTTCTTTCTTTCTTTCTTTCTTTCTTTCTTTCTATTTTTATAGCTTTTGAACTAATTGTAGCTCTATGATGTAACCAGGAGGCTAAAGATACATCTGATCCATTGTATAGGCTTTGGGTCAATCCTTGGTGCGCAGTTCCAGGTTTGTACTTATACCCTGTGGCTCTCTGAATTTCCACAGGATAGATTTCCTACCAAGGGAGAATCCCTGGGGTATTTTCCATATGTTTATTTCTGTCACAGATGGAAGTTTCTTCTCCAGAAAAACCAACGGGCTCCCATAGTTCCAGAGCTCCTGCCATACCACACATCATACAGCTCTCTAACATCTGCAGTCTATAACAGAAGTGCTCACTCACCTTCATTTTAATTTACAGCTATTAGTTTTGAGCACCTCATCAAAGGGGTTCCCCTTCTCTCTTAAAAACATTACATCAAAGCCAAGCACCAGTGGCTCATGCTTATAGTCCTAGCTATTCAGGAGGCTGAGATCTGAGGATCACTGAAGCCAGCCAGGACAGGAAAGTTCATGAGACTCTTCTCCCCGATTAATCACAGAAAGAGCAGGAAACGAAGCTGCAACTCAAGTGGTAGAGTGCTAGCCTTGAGTGCAAAATCTCAGGGACAGGGCCCAAGCCCTGAGTGCAAGCACCAGGACTGGCAAAAAAAAAAAAGTTGCATCAGTCAGTTGTACAAGGGAATTTCATTTTAATATGTCCATGTATGCATACAATATACTGTGATCAGTCACCCCCTCTGTCACTTTCCCTCCTCCCCTTTCCCTTCTCAAACCAATCTCAGCAAGCTTCATTGTTCCATTTCCACACATGTACATAAAGTATTTTGGCCATATTTCCTCAATTTCACCTTCTCCATTCCCTCTCCCCTCCCACTAGTGCCCACATTCAGACAGGACCTGTTCCATTTTCTTTCTTTTTTTTTTTTTTTCCTTTTATCGGTTGTGGGGTTTGAACTCTGGGCTTGGGCGCTGTCCCTGTGCTCTTCAGCTTAAGGCGAGCGCTCTACCGCTTGAGCCACAGCGCCACTTTCAGTTTTCTAGTGATTTATTAGAGATAAGAGTCTCACGGTCTTTCCTGCCCAGGCTAGCTTTGAACTGTGATTCTCAGATCTCAGCCTCCTGAGTAGCTAGTGATTACAGGTGTGAGCCACCAGTTCCTGGCTCCTCTTTCATCTTATGGATTGTGCCTTTGAATTCTTTTTAAAGATAGCCTTCTTCTGGGTGACATTGTCCCAAAACTGTAATATATTCATTACCTCACTTAAGAAATGGTAACCACTCTGTGCACCTTAACAGGAACAATATATATATATATATATATATATATATATATACATATATATATATATATATATATATATATATATGAAAGCCTTTTTCTGCCTATAGAGAACAGAAGGGTAACCCTCTGCATTTTCTCCCACTAACTTAATAGTTTGCATTTCACTTACTGATGGTGTTAGATTAGGAGCCAGTTTCAATGTCTTCCTATTTGGTATGCCAATTTTACCTCAGTTCCATACAGGTGATCCCCAAACCTTACCTATAATGTATGAGTAGTTTGAAAAGTCGAATTGCTTAATTAGAATTCGTTTAAAAATTCACGGAGTATAGTAGTGCAAGCCTATAATCCCAGTGTAAGGTTTAGCTGAGAGATAAGGCCTTCTCTGGATTTTCACAGGGGGCCAATCATACATACCTCAAGCCACCTGGGATGGCCATCCATGAGTCATGCACCGCTTTTGTAGGCGTGAGACCATGTGGTCCTTTCAAGGGGCTATTTAGCCCAAAGTGGTCAGAGGTCCCAGTGGAGTAAGGAGTATGAGAGGGATGATAGTAGAAAGGTTTGATGAGAGGTGGTGAAGAGGCGGGTGGAGGGGACCCAGTTACTCCTGGTGCTTTTCCTCTCTAGGGTTTCGACACCATTTGGTAAGGTTTAGCAGAAAGGAAACCACCACGTGGTTCAGGCAGACAAGAGTTTGGGGGAGGCGGGAGAGCATAGTGCCGGCCTGCACAAGCGAGGGAAGGTGAACAACAAAGGGAAGGGGCGATTTCTGGCGGGTTTGGGGTTAATGTAGGGAGAGGGCGGGGAGGAGGAGTGGCTAGGGCAGATGCAGACGTGACTTCAGAGTCTGGGAACCTCCCACGTCCAGGCGTGACCTGGGCAGTCCAGAATATGACCTCAGAGAAAGGGAAGGTAACTGCCCCCAGGTGTGCCAGTAGGGCCTTCTAGGGAAGGGGGCCTCATGTGCACCCAGGAAGAACAATGGAGAAGGGGCAGACCCAACACCCGGAACCCAGGAGGCTGAGGTAGAGGGATTTTAAATGTGAGGCCAGTCTGGGCTACAAAGCAAGACCATGCCTCAAAACAAAAAGCACAGGTTGGAGGTGTGGCTCAAATGGGAAAGTGCCAGCCAATGAACAAAAGCATCAGATACTGAGTTTGAGTTCTAGTCTCAGACCAAAACAAAACAACAATAAAGTCTTTGTTTAAAGGTTTAAATTTAAGTATGGCCTGTACACATAAAGGTACCCAAATTAAGAGTGAGTTGATGAATATTTACTAACCAAACACAGCACTGAAATAGAATATCGCTTGGACCCAGAAGCCATCTTTTTGCTCTTTTTGTTGTTGTTTGGAGACAAGGTTTCACTTTTGTAGCCCAGGCTGGTCTTGAAGTTGAGGTCCTCCTGTCTCAGACTCCTGAATGCTGGGACTACAAGCACGCACAACTGCATATGGCTTTTCTGTCTCCTTTTATCCAATGCCCACCATAGATCAGTTTTGCCTTTGTTACTTAGCTCATTTATGTATACTCATACTATATTACCCTCTTGTGTTTGGCAGCTTTCACTCATACTATGTTCCTAAAGTTTATGCATATTGTTGCATCTAGGTGTGATTTTTGTCCTCATTCTCACGACTCACAGCATGACATTCCATAATGCCTCCACAGCGTCTTCACTCCCCTGGTGATAGGCATTTGGCTACTTGCCAGGTTTGTCTAAAAAGAACAATGTTGTCTTTTGGCAAACTGATGTACACATTTCTACTGGGTCATAGGAATGCTTATGTTTAACTCTGATAGTTTCTGCCAAATACTTTACAAAGAGGTTGCATCAGATTCTGCGCCCACACAGCAGGGTGCCAGTCCCAGGAATTTTCCATCTCAATGTCCTTGTAGGGTAGCAGATAGAGTGGCCCTTCAGTGGGGTTTTCATTTCCATTCCCTAAATCCCTAATGAAGTTGAGCACGTTTTTCATATATTTATTATTTAAATAGCTAAATCCTCTTCTCCTCTCCCACTCTTCTCTCTCTCTCCTCCTCTCCTTTTCCCCTCCCCTTCCCCTCCCTTCCCTTTCCTCCTCTACTTTTCCCTTTTCTTCCCTCCTCTTCCTTTCCCTCTCTCCCCTCTCTTCTCCTCCCACCTCTCCTCTCCTGTCCTCCCCTCCTTTCCCCATCTTTCCCTTCCCCTCCCCTCTCCTCCTTCTCTTCCTCCTCTCCTCCTCCCTCCCTTTCTCTTCTCTTCATCCACTCTCTCCTCCTCCCCTCCCCTGCCTCCCTTTCCCTTTTCCCTCCCCTCCCTCCCTCCCTCCCTCCCTCCCTCCCTCCCTCCTTTCCTACTTTTTCTTTCTTTAATACAAGAACTGAGACATGAACTCAGGGTCTCACGGCCTCATGTGGGATTTTTGCTCCCAATTGGTTCTCTTGAACCACACCTCCCCCAGTCTGGCTAAATACTTTTTTAAAAGCGCCTGTTGAAGCCTTTTGCTTCTTTTTCTTTGGGATTATCTGCTTTCGCTTATTCATTTATGAAAGTTCTTTCTCTATCCTGGATTTGAATTCTTTGTCCACTATATGTCCTCAGATCTCAGCCTCCTAAGTAGCTATCCCCAAGGTTTTTTAAAAAAATATATATATATTTTATTGTGAAAATACTGTATAGAGGGGTTACAATTACATGGGCAATCCCCAAGGGTTGTTTTTTTTTTTGTCGGTCATGGGGCTTGAACTCTGGGCCTGGGCGCTGTCCCTCAGCTCTTCAGCTCAAGGCGAGTGCTCTACCACTTGAGCTACAGCACCACTATTGGTTTTCTGGTTGTTTATTGGAGATAGGAGTCTCATGGTCTTTCCTGCCCGGGCTGGCTTTGAACCTCCATCCTCAGATCTCAGCCTCCTGAGTAGCTAGGATTACAGGTGTGAGCCACCAGCACCCAGCTCCCCAAGGTTTTTATGAGGAAGTTTAATCCCCACTGCTGGTAGTCGGAGGATGGAAACCCTTTGACCATGCGTTTAGAGATGGGGCCTTTGGGAGATGATGAGAATCATATAAAATTATTAGAGTGGGACATCCATGATTGAATCCTAGTGGTTTATAAGAAGAAGGGCGCTGGAACACATACACACATTTGCATATATGCATACATGCGTGCACACTCCCTTTCTGTTCTATGATACCCTGAACTACGTGACTCCAGACTCTGTCAGCAAGAAAGCCATTACTCCATGTAGCTTCTTGTTCTTGGACTTCCAGAGCTGTGAGACAAATAACCCTGTTATCTTTGTAACTCACCCAGTCTGTGGTATTGTGTTGTTGGCAACAGAAAACAGACTAACACCTCCAATACCATTTATTTAAAAGATTATCTTTTCTCTGTGCACATGGGAATCACACTGTAATAAATCAGGTGACCTTAATGTGTGTCTGCTCTAGGTTCTGAATTTTCCCCCATCTATCCTTGTGCCAGTAATTCACTGTATCACCTATATTATTATTTGTTTTTGAAAAAGGGTCTTTCTATGTAGCCCAGGGTGGCCTCAAAATAGTGATCCTCCCTTTATAACAACAAGAAAAAATTTTAAATAAAAGAAGGAAAGAAAGTTCTGGAAAAAAAAATAGTGATCCTCTTGCCTCCTCCTCCAGGGTGCTAGCATAAAGGTCATGCACCTTCATGCCCAGTTGCATGTATATTCCTTTTTCTTTCTTTTCTTTTTTCTGTGCCAGTACCAAGGCTCAAACTCAGGGCTTACCATTCTTCCTTAGCTTTTTCTTTTCTTTCTTTCTTTTTTTTTTGGGTCCGGTGACCCTGAACTCTGGGCCTGGGCGCTGTCCCTCAGCTCTTCAGCTCAAGGCTAGCGCTCTACCACTTGAGCCACAGTGCCACTTCCGGCTTTTTTCTTTTTTGCTTATGTGGTGCTGAGGAATCGAACCCAGGGCCTCATGCATGCAAGGCAAGCGCTCTACCACTGAGCCAACTTCCCAGCCCTTCCTTAGCTTTTTCTATTCAAGACTAGGCAAGGGTTCTCCTACTTGAGCCATGCCTTCAACCCTTTTGGCTTTAGTTATTTTTCAGCTAGGATCTCATGGTTTTGGCTGCTCCTCCTACTTATACTTCCCTGCATAGCTGGTGAGTACTACCACGTCTTGAAATTGAGATTGGCTCTTACTAGTTCTTCTTTCCCCTAGGTTGGCCTTGAACCTTAATCCTGTTTCTTTTTCCCAAGTATGAGGTTACAGGCATGAACCACCATATCCAGCCTTTTCCTCCCTTTTCATCATGTCTGTAACTTCTTCCTTCTCTCTCTCTTTTTTGGGGGTAGTATTTTATTTAGTCACATCTGTCTTTTAGTCTACTAAAAGTCTCTTTTTAGCCAGGAGCCAGTACCTCATGTCTGTAATTCTAGCTACTCAGGAAGCTAAGATCTGAGGATTGTGGTTCTAAGCCAGCCTGGGCAGGAAAGTCTCTGAGATTCTTATCTCCAATTGACCAGCCAGAAGCAGAGTTGTGGCTCAAGTGGTTGAGCACTATCCTTGAGTGAAAAAGCTAAAGGACAGCACCCAGTCCTAGTTCAAGCCCCAGTATTGGCACACACACACAAAAAATCTTTTCATAGAAAATCTTTTCATAAAATTCACTTTGATTTTTTTTTTTTGGGTCCGGTCATGGGGCCTGAACTCTGGGCCTGGGCGCTGTCCCTCAGCTCTTCAGCTCAAGGCTAGCGCTCTACCACTTGAACCACAGCGCCACTTCTGGCTTTTTTTTTCTTTTTGCTTATGTGGTGCTGAGGAATCGAACCCAGGGCCTCATGCATGCAAGGCAAGCGCTCTACCACTGAGCCACCTTCCCAGCCCCTCACTTTGATTTTTAAAATAATGTCCCCTTTTTTTTTTCTTTGTCAGTCATGAGCCTTCAACTTAAGGCTTGGGGCTGTGCCTTGAGCCTTTTCATTTAAGGCTAGTGCTCTACCCTTTTGAGCCACAGCACTACTTCCAGTTTTCTGGTCCTGTCTAGGCTGGCTTTGAACTATGATCCTCAGATCTCAGACTCCTGAGTAGCTAGGATTACAGGCATTAGTCACCAGCACCTGGCTACCTTTAGTTTTTGTTGCTATTCTCCATCTCTGAGTTCTGCCCAGTTAAGCCAAGTATTTGCATTTCTTCCTAAGAGCTGAGAGTATGCATGCCGAAAGGCAGCTCTAGTTCTAATGTATCAATAAATAGTAACAGATCTGTTATAGTACTGTTATAGTATAGTCTATGTAAAGCTATAGTCATTCCAGAAAGATGGTCTCATTGTCACCTGAGCCAAAGAATGTACATCAGGGAGTATTCACAGGGGCACAGGAGATTGACAGCAATATCATCGACACTTGCCAGGACTCACAGTGGAGACCTCTTTCTCTTTCAGGAAGGGCCGTGAAATTCTGGCTCCTAGTTTTGCAGGACCCCACCCAGAGATATTACTCATTGTACCATCCCAGACCCTTTAATCTCTCATGTTTAGGCCTCCAATGGGTGATTCATAGTGTGGGTACCACAAATCACTTCCTCCCCTTCTTCACAGGGCTGCCTTTGCTTCTGTTGTGTATAGCAAAATTTACACCCTGGAACCAGATCCCTTTGTCATCTTGCACAGGGTTCTGGATGAACAGGGCAGTTGCGAAAGGCTGGCACAGTGCGCTGAGCTACTCTGGAGAGGATGGATGAAAAGACAAGCCATAAGACATGCCATGTTTCTTACAGCTTAAAATGTCACCTACTATTCAACTTCTACAAGCAGTCCTGATGGCTTCCCATGGGACGATCCATCAGAAATGGTCTCTAGCTGTCTCCATACCAGGTAAATAAGTATGATGTTAGAATACCATTCTGTCTGTAAGTAGCTTTTATTTTTTTATGTTTTACCCTGTGAGTTAGTTTTGTGGGCTTCACCTAATGAACAGATCTGCTGCTATTGTGGGGGGGGGGGGGAGGATTGCCACAATTCTGGGCACACAGCTGGGTTGGTTTGGCATGGTTTCATTGATCAATGACACCGTCTATGTCCCAGGATGACTGAAGGAAGATAGGCCACGAGGAATGTCTCCTTTAGAGTCACTGATGTTGATTTTTCAGACTCGGGAGGCCTCCTCAAAGCTGCAAGGAAGGAAGCAATAACTCCTCAGTTACTGCAGCCAAACCCAGTATTTCACATGCGTCCCCATGCCCAGGAGCCCTACTGTAAAACAGTTTGTCATAGGCCAGGTTTCCTGGGAAACAGACCCTGAGGCAGAGATTCACGTGCTGGAAGTTTATTGAGGAGCTGTTCTCAGGAACGACACCCGAGGGGCACCGGGAAGGGAGGAGGGGGCGTGGTCCCAGAATTGGGCAGAGGGAGAAAGAAGTTGATCTGTGTTGCTTTGCGCAGCCAAAGCCTAGTTGATTCACAAGGAGGTTTGGGAGTTAGGACCTTTAAAATGGTCTTCAGCCAGGCGCTGGTGGCTTATGCCTGTAATCCTAACTACTCAGGAGGCTGAGATCTGAGGATCATGGTTCATAAGCCTGCCCAGAGAGGAAAGTTTGTACGACTCTTATTTCCAATAAAGTACTCAGAAAAAGCTGGAAGTAACACTGTGGCTCAAGTGATAGAGAGCTAATCTTAAGCAAAAGCAGCTTAGGAACAGTACCCAGTCCCAGGATTGGCAAAAAAAAAATTGTCTCCAGTTGAGACGAGGAGATAAGTCTTTGTACTGACCAGTGTTGAGGTAATACACTGCCCTTGAGAATGGGTTATGATCTTGGCATCTTCTCTCCAAGGCAATCCCCTGTAAGAGACATTGCTGTCAACTGTCAGGAGGATGTTTGGACAGCATATAACCCCAATATCCAATCACAGCAGTATACTTTGTGTTGCTCAGGTCTGCTCGCTTCAGAAAAGAAACTTGGGGAACAGTTTCTCCAGGATTCAGCTGGGAGTCATTTGCTGGGAAAATTGGCAAGAGTTAAATACTGATGCCCACCTGGAAACAGAGCTTTACCTCATCGTGAAGGTCAAGAACAAGGTCAATTGTATCTATCAAGATAGTGGTGCTTCTATGACCTGTTTGACTCAGTGTGCAAAGCCTCAGATGAGAAGGTAGAAGCTAGGGTTTAAATTGTGTGTGCATGTGTGTGTGTGTGTGTGTGTGTGTGTGTGTGTGTGTGTGTGTGTGTGTGTGTGTGTGTGTGTGTGTGTGTTAGTCCTAGGCCTTGATCTTAGGGCCTGGATGCTGTCCCTGAGCTTTTTTGTTCAAGGCTAGCACTCTACCACTTGAGCCACATCTCTACTTTTGGCTTTTTGGTGCTTTATTGGAGGTAGAGTTTCATGGACTTTCCTGCCTGAGCTGGCTTTGAACCTTGATTCTCAGATCTCTGCTTCCTAAGTAGCTAGGATTATAGGCATGAGCTACCTGTGCCCAACTATAGTTGAACTTTTAATAAGACTTTCTCTGAGGCACTGGTGGAGGAGTTATCTCACTCTTGGATCCAGATTTTCTAAAGCTGAACTGAGAGTTTCATGACAAGAAGCTAGTGCCCTCAGCACCCCCATGGGAGTTACTGAGATAGCTTCCACTTAAATCCTTTCTCCTTGCATCATGTATTTCACCAACATATAGTGAACAATTTAGAGTACATGCAGCCCTCTTTCTTTCTTTCCTTCCTTCCCTCTCTCCCTCCTTCCCTCCATCCCCCCTTCCTTGCTTCCTTCCCTGCTTCCTTGCTTGCTTGCTTCCTTCCTCCCTTCCTCTCTTCCTCCCTTCCTCTCTTCCTCCCTTCCTCTCTTCCTCCCTCCCTCCCTCCCTCCCTTCCTTCCTTCCTTCCTTCCTTCCTTCCTTCCTTCCTTCCTTCCTTCCTTCCTTCCTTCCTTCCTCCCTCCCTCCCTCCCTTCCTCCCTCCCTTCCTTCTTTCTTTGGAACTCAGGCTCTCATACTCAAGTAGCTTTTTTTTTGCTCAAGGATGAACTAGATCTACCACTTGAGCCACAACTCTTCTTCAGACTTTTTCTGTGACTAATTAGAGATTAGAGACTCACAGACTGCCTGCCCAGGCTGCCTTCCAACCACGATCCTCAGCTATCAGCCTCCTGTGTAGCTAGGATTACAGATGTGCATCACCAGCGTCTGGCTCCATTTATCTTTTTTTTTTTTTTGGGTCCGGTCGTGGGGCCTGAACTCTGGGCCTGGGCGCTGTCCCTCAGCTATTCAGTTCAAGGCTAGCGCTCTACCACTTGAGCCACAGCGCCACTTCCGGCTTTTTTCTTTTTGCTTATGTGGTGCTGAGGAATCGAACCCAGGGCCTCAGGCATGCAAGGCAAGCGCTCTACCACTTGAGCCACAGCGCCACTTCCGGCTTTTTTCTTTTTGCTTATGTGGTGCTGAGGAATCGAACCCAGGGCCTCAGGCATGCAAGGCAAGCGCTCTACCACTGAGCCACCTTCCCAGCTCTCCATTTATCTTTTTATTTTCCTTCGTTGCTCATGCTTTTGGTGCCAGGTTGAAGAGGCTGTTGCCATATCTGATGCCATTGAGGATTCAGATTTTCTTCTAATAGCTTTCTTTTTTTTTTTTGCCAGTCCTGGGACATGAACTCAGGGCCTGGGCACTGTCCCTGAGCTTCTTTTGCTCAAGGCTAGCACTCTACCACTTGAGCCACACACAGCACCACTTCTGGCCTTTTCTACTTATGTGGTACTGAGGAATCAAATCCAGGGCTTCATGCATGCTAGGCAAGCACTCTACCACTAAGCCACATTCCAAGCCCCCTTCTGATAGGTTTATAGCTCTGGAGTTTTCTATTTAGAGCATCTAGATCTTCTAGATGCTATTGAAGATTTAGATTTTTGCCTAATAGTTTTATAGTAACAGCTCTGGATTGTCTTCTGATAATTTTATAGTAATAGCACTTACATGTAGGTAATTGACCCCTTTTTTTTGGACTGGAGGGTAATGCTGTGGTTTAAATTCAAGGCCTTGTGATATGATCGAAGGATGGAATTTAGGCATTCTTTAGTCCACTGTTTTTTCCTAGATACTTCTGTAGCCCTAAAGGGTCAAGAATACAGGATGAGTTCATGGCTTATGAAGGTCCCACTATTTTCCAGTCAGAATCATGAACTTGGTCTAGTAGTCTTGCTGGAATTGAGATTTTAGCTTTCTCTGGGGTACTGATGCTTTTATCATTAAGTTGTGGGTCCGATTCTCAACTTTTCTATCCTCTACGGCAGTAGATAAGTCTTTTTTAATGCAGATAAAAAGGGATACTAATGGAAAGGAGCTCATTGACCTAGTGCAATGTCTCACACATGTAAGAGGTTCAGAGGAAATAAATAATAATTATGGAGAGCTATTTTTCATAATTATTTTTGGAAATAAGTTTCTGGAAACATTGGAGAAAAGTAATGAAAAGATGAAAGGAATTAATCAGAAATCCAATGCTATAGTGACTTCTTAATAAAACTAATAAATAACAATATTTAAAGTACTAAATTGTTCTAAATGAAGGTATAAAAGGAAAGGAAAAAGAAATATAGAACTTGAAAAAATAGAATCTGCAGCATAATGATACATTTAAGATTAAATGTATCATTAATATTACATGTAAACAACACACACACACAGCTTTTCCTTAAAATTTGTTTATTTTTATATCAGTCCTGGAGCTTGAACACAGGGCCTGGACACTGTCTCTGAGATTTTTAGCTCAAAGTTAGTTTTCTATTACTTGAGCTGCAGCTACCCTTCTGGGTTTTTGGTGGTTAATTGAAGATAAGAATCTCATGGACTTTCCTGCCCAGGCTGGCTTGGAGTCATGATCCTCAGGTCTCAGCCTTCTGAGTAACTAGGATTACAGGCATGTGCCACCAGCACCAGCAACTTTTCTTTTTTTCTCAATTTTATTATTAAGTAGTTGTACAAAGAGGTTATGATGCTACGAGTTAGGTTATAAGAATAATGCATTTTGATCAGTGTCATCCCTTCCATTGTTAACTTCTTTTAAAAAATAATTTTATTGTTATTAATAAGGTGTTGTACAGAGAGGTTACCATTTATAAGTCAGGTAATGAGTACTTTTTTTTTTGACAATGTCACCCCTTCCTTTACTTTCCCCCAGTTTTCCCCTCCCATCCCTGCCCACAAGATACATAGGTCATTTCCCACATAGTACATGGTGAATAGCATGATTGCATTTGTTCACCTTCCTCCCTAACTTTTCTTTTGAAACTATCAAAAGAAAACAGTTGTGACTATATTCTCAGACAAAATGAGTTTTATGGAAAAAGGTATTACTATGGATAAAGAAGACTGTCATAATAAAATAGTTTGATTCATGAAGAAGACAGCAATTCTAAATAAGTGTGAAATAAAGCAAAAATGAACTTAACAAAGGGAAAGAAAAGCTAGTTTCTTGTCATAGTGGAGATTTCAATAAACCTCTCTAGTAATGGATGGTCTGCTCATACAATATTTTTCAGAAGAACAACAGTTGCACAAGTCAATGAACAAGCATGAAATACAAAACTGCACCCAACAACTATAGAAATTGGCTTCAAGCTGGGTTCTGGTAGTTCACGCTTATAATCCTAGCTACTCAGGAGGCTGAGATCTAAATATTATGGCCAATATTATGGCAATACACTTTAAATTTTAAATAAAATGGCCAAACTCCTGGAAAAAAAACACCAAAAGGGAAGCCAAGTGCTGGTAGCTCATGGCTATAATCCTAGGTATTCAGGAAGCTGAGATCTGAGGATCTCAGGTTCAAAGCCAGCCTGAACAGAAAAGTCCATGAAATTCTTGTTTCCAATTAACAATCTAAAGAAGTCAGAAGTAGAGCTGTGGCTCAAGTGGTAGAGTGCTAGCCTTTTTTTTTTTTTTTTTTTTTTTTTTTTTTAGAGTGCTAGCCTTGAGCACAAAAGCTCAGGAACAGTTCCCAGGACCTGAGTTTAAGCCCCAGGGATGGCACACACACACACACACACACACACACACACACACACACACACACACACACACACACACACACAAATAGAAAATATGAATAATCCAGATTTTCATTTGCTTGCTATTAAGACAATCTAGCTATATAGGTCAGTCTAGTCTCAAAGTCATAATCTTTGTGTTTCTGCTTAAGAGTACTAGGATTAAGGCATGTGCCACCATGCCCACAGAAAATCTAAACAAATCTATAGCCATTCTGTAAGCTGAATCTTCTAAACATTTTTTATATCCCTCTCATCTTTGCATCCCACACAATACACAAACTCTAGACCTAGACTTTACTCAAGAATTTCTACAAAACTCTTCCAGGAAGTAGACAACAAGAGAGCACTCCATATTACCTAGATAATGAAAACACATAAACATTATGGGGAAAACAACTCTCAACAACAACAACAAAACCCCCTATTGGCCTACAAAAAGATCTGTACAAAAAAAAATCGGTGTTAGTGGGCTTTCTGTTACTGCAACAAAAGAGCTAAGCTAATCAACTCAAAATGAGAAAAAGATATTTTGGTTTATAGTTTTATAGTCTATGGCTGGTTGGCCCCATTGCTTTTGGGTAAGAAGCAAAATGAGCTTGGTGAAGCAAGTTATTTATTTACCTTGTCCTATCTGGGAAGCACAGAAGAAGAGAGGAGCGGAGAGGAGGGGAGGGAAGGGGAGAGGAGAGGAGAGAAGAGGAGGGGAGGGGAAGGGAGGGGAGAGGAGAGGGAAATTGAGAGGAGAGGAGAAGGAGAATGAGAGAGAGACAGAGACAGAGACAGAAAAGGCTGGATGCACAGATACAGACAGAGAGAGAGAAAGAGGACAGAGGCAGACACCGAGACACAGAGATACAGAGAAGCCAAGGGACAGAGCCCAGGCCTGAATTCAAGCCCCAGGACTGGTAAAAAAAAAAAAAAAAAGGCACATCATCAATGACTGAAAATTTCACACTAGGCCACTCCTCTTAAAAATTCTACTCTCAAAAAAAAATTCTACTCTGTAGTCAGGTGCTGGTGGCTCATGCCTGTAATCCTTACTACTCAGGAGAATGAGATCTGAGGATCGAGGTTTGAAGCCAGCCTGGGCAAAAAAGTCTGTGAGACTTTTATCTCCAACAAATTATGCAGATAAGGCTGGAAGTGGCACTGTGGCTCAAGTGGTAGAGTGCTAGCCTCGAGCACAAAGAAGCTCAGGGACAGTGCCCAGGCCCTGAGTTCAAGCTCCAGGACTGGAAAATGAACAAAAAGATCCACTATCTCTCAGTAGCAGCACAGGTTGGCAGGGTGGGGGGTAAGCCTTTTTTAAACACATGGGCTTTGGGGGACATGCCAGAGCCAAAATTAGCACTACCTAAGAGAACATTTGTAAACAGAACTCAGCAATATAATATGGAAACAAAATAAAAAGATCACAAGCTCTTAGCCTATAAGATTTATTTTGGAAATGCAACTGATTTGATCATAGAAAACCCATTAATGGAATTTGCCACATTTACGCAAAAGGAAAATAATGCAACTCTTTTCATAAGTACAGAAAAAAAATGGTTTGCACAATGGAGCGTCCCTTTACTGCTAAGAACTCTTGGCAAACTTCCTTTTCTGGTCAGAGGTATGGGCAAAAAGGAAAAAAAAAACTTGCAGCAAAAAATAGGCTTTGTCAAGCAATGTAGAACAGCTTTCTGTGGGATCGGGACAAAGATAAGGATAGCCATTACAGCAAGGTGAGGAAAAGAAAAGGAAATAAAAGGGGAAAGAAAAGAAACAAGAGAAGAATTGTTTTGTAGCTATGTTACTGAATATATGGAATAAAATACACAGAAACTGAAAGTCAGTGTCATTTATTTATTTATTTACTTATTTATTGTGCAAGATCATGACTCAAACTCTTGATCTGACACTTTTGCTCATTGACTGACTTTTTACCATCTGAGCCATGCCTCCAATCCTGACCATGTATAACTGGGTCAAAAACTACCAAGTATTGGGCTGGTGAGTGGTTGAGTGCTTGTCTAACATATGTAAGGCTAAGGCATCCTTAGCGCACATGTGTGCGCATGCATGCACACACAGAGACACACATTCTCCCCCAAATGTACACATCAAATATTAAGAAATGGTTTTCTTAAAGATCTCAAACTAAGCCTGATACGGTGGATCAAGCTTGTAACTCTGGCTACTTGGGAGGTATCACAGTTCGAGGACAGCTTAGGCATAACCAGGCATAGGGATTATTATTATTCTTTTTTCCCCCAGTCCTGGGGCTTGAACACAGGACCTGGGTACTGTCTCTGAGCTTTTTTGCTCAAGATTAGTGCTTTAGTACTTGAGCCACAAGTCTATTTATGGCTTTTGGGTGATTGATTGGAAATAAGAGTCTCATGGACTTTCCTGCCCAGCTGACTTTGCACCATGCTCCTCAGATCTCAGCCTCCTCAGTAGCTGGGATTACAGTCATGAGCCACCAGTGCTCAGAATGAGGCATAAAAGTTTGAAAGGCTCCATGTCCATCAGTGGCTGGGCATGATGGTGTATGTCTCCGATTTCAGCTATGGGGGAATTACAATGATTGGGCCCATCAGCTGGAGCCTGTCATCCCCACTGATGCAGATAAACACAAATAGGAGGATCACAGCCCAGGAGAGCCTGAGCAGAAAGCGAGATCCTACCTTGAAAATAACCAATGAGCCAGACGCAGGTGGCTCACGACTGTAATCCTAGCTAATCAGGAGGCTGAGATCTGAGGATCGTGGTTCAAAGACAGCCTGGGCAGGAAAGTCCATGATACTCTTTATTTATTTATTTTTTTTAATTTTTTTTTTTGGTCCGGTTGTGGGGCCTGAACTCTGGGCCTGGGCACTGTCCCTCAGCTCTTCAGCTCAAGGCTAGCGCTCTACCACTTGAGCCACAGCACCACTTCCGGCTTTTTTCTTTTTGCTTATGTGGTGCTGAGGAATCGAACCCAGGGCCTCAGGCATGCAAGGCAAGCACTCTACCACTGAGCCATCTTCCCAGCCCCCCATGATACTCTTATCTCCAATAAACCACCAGAAAACCAGAAGTTGTGCTGTGGCTCAAATGCTAGAGCGCTAGACTTGAGCTGAAGAGCTGAGGGACAGCGCCCAAGCCCAGAGTTCAAGCCCCACAACCGACAGAAAAAAAAAGAAAACAACCGATGCAATAAAAGGCTAAGATTGTGGTTCAAGTGGTACAGTACCTGCCTAACAAGCCCTGAGTTATTTCCCCATACTGCCAAAATATATATACAATAGATAAATGAGTAAATAGAGCAAAGCTTTCCTGTTGAAAACCATTAAATGTTACTGATTTAAAAACAAACAAACAAAAAACTAAATGGATGAAAATGATGCCACGTTCCAGAATTGGAAAGTTCAATGCTATAGAGATGTCACGAGTCCCCAGATTCATCTTCAAGTTCAGTGCACTCATAGTCAAAATCCCAAAGGTGTTTTTGTGTGTCTGTTTGTGCTTGTGGAAGTTGACAAATTGATACTAAAATTTTTATGGAAATTCAGGGGGCCAAGAGGATCTGTGGCATGCTTCAAGGATGGTGCTGCATAGCAACACATTATAAATCGATAGTAGGCAAGAGTGTATGCAGTTGGTAAAAAGAGAAAATAACCTACTATAACCTAATAGATGGTCTAGAAACAAACCTTTGCAAATATAGACGTGTGTGTGTGTGTGTGTGTGTGTGTGTGTGTGTGTGAGAGAGAGAGAGAGAGAGAGAGAGAGAGAGAGAGAGAGAGAGAGAGAGCACATACACACATACACGCATGCACCAACACTGGGGCTTGAACTCAGGGCCTGAGCTTTGTTTGTCCTTTAGCTTTTTTATTCAAGGCTGGTGCTCTACCACTTGAACTACAGCTCCACTTCCAGCATATTTTTGGTGCCAGTCCTGGGTCTTGAACTCAGGACTTGGATGCTGTCTTTGAGGTATTTTACTCAAGGCTAGTTGCTCTACCACCTGAGCCACAGCTCCATTTCTAGCTTTTTTTCCTTTTTCTTTTTGTTGGTTGTGGGGCTTGAACTCTGGGCCTGGGTGCTGTCCCACAGCTCTTCAGCTCTAGGCAAGCACTCTACCACTTGAGCCACAGAGCCACTTCTCGTTTTCTGGTGGTTTTTTATAGGAGATAAGAATCTCACAGGCCTTCCTGCCCAGGCTGGCTTTGAACCACGATTCTCAGATCTCAGCCTCCTGAGTAGCTAGGATTATAGGTGTGAGCCACTGGTGCCCAGCTTATTTCCACCTTTTTTTCTTTGTCAGTTGTGGGGCTTGAACTCAGGGCCTGGGCGCTGTTCCTGAGCCTCTTTATGCTCAAGGCTAGTGCTCTATCACTTGAGTCACAGAGACATTTCTGGTTTTTGAGTGGTTAATTGGAGATAAGAGTCTCATGGGACTTTTCTGCCTGCTGGCTTAGAACCACAATCCTCAGATCTCAGCCTCCTGAGTAGCTAGGATTATAGGTGCTTTGCAAATATAGACTCTTGGTTGATAACAAATGTAACCTGATAGGACAGTGGCAAAAGGATGATCTTTTTATTTTATTTATTTTATTTTTATTTTTTGTGAACATACTGTACAGAGGGGTTACAATTACATGGGCAAGATAATGAGTACATTTCTTATCAAGCATTGCAACCTCCTCCTTTGTTTACCCTTCCCATCCCTTCCCAGCCTCCCCCCTCCCCCCACCCAATCTTCCCACCCCCCACCAAAGTTGTAAAGTTCTTTTTCGACATGACAACTTGTACTTCTCATTGTTGCAAGGATGATCTTTTTAATAAAAGATTCACCTAGATAAATGGATACCTAAATTTACAAAACTGAAATTGAATCTCTACCTCACACCACACACAATTGGTTTCAGACAGACTAAACACTAGAGTGTAAAAGCTTCAGATGATAATGTATGAGAATATTTTTATGACCTTGGGGTCAAGGAAGCTTTTTAAAGCAGTCTACAGAAAGCACTAGCCATAAATTGAAAAGGTTGCTAAATGTGACCTCATTAAAAGGAAGGTTTTCTCTTCATTGAAAGACATCATTAAGCTAGGCACTGGTGGCTCATGCCTGTAATCCCAGCTACTTAGAAGGCTAAAATCTGAGGATTGTAGTTCAAAGACAGCCCAGGCAAGGAATTCTATGAGACCCATCTCCAATTAAGCACCCCTCCCCCCAAAAAAACCCTGTTAAGTAGAAGAAATACCTTAGGGACAGCGCTTAATCTCTGAGTTCAAGCCCCAGGGCTGGCAGGAAACAAATGCTAGAAATGAAGCTGTGACTCTAGTGGTAGAATGCCAGTCATGAACACAAAAGTTTAAGGACAGTGACCAGGCCTTGAGTTCAAGCCCCAGGACCACCACTAGCATGCACGCACGTGCACGTGCACACACACACACACACACACACACACACACACACACACACACACACGAATAAAAGACAGCATTACAAGAGTGAAAGGGAAACTGCAGAGTAGCAGGGGATATTTACAATTCATGTATCTGACAAAGTTTCTATTAAGAATGTATATAGAACTCCTACAAATCAATGAGCCAAGGACAGGAACACACAATAGAAACATGGAGAAGAGATTTGCACGAGCATTTCTACAGTGTAAAGAAATATCCATAAAAAGAGGGGGGGTCTATTTTATTAGTAATCAAGGAAATGAGAAGAGTAGAAGGGGACCCCATTACCCACCCACTAGAATAGCTGAAATTTCAGAGTGACAAATATTAGGTGTTTGCAAGACTATGGAACAGTAAGAACTTTCATATACTGCTAGTAGGAGTGGAAAATAGAACATTTTCAAAAATGGTTTAGCATTATCTATCAGAGTTGAAGATACTCATAACACTATGAACTAGAAGCCCCACTCTCATGTTTATGCGCACACAGAATACCCCTAACAGCAAATAGTCCTCAACAATGGAACAGATGAATACATTTTAGCATATTCACTCAATGGAGCACTACTGTATAGCAATGAAAATGAACAGACTCTAGCTTCCATCCAACAATGCAGCTGAATCGCAGAAACACCATGATGAGCAAATGAAACCAGACACAAAAGAATGCTTTCTCTGTAATCCCATTATACCAAATTCAAAACCAGGCAAAACTGAATTAGTGTGTTGAGAGATGCTTTCCTTCGGCTGTAGAAGTATAAGAAGAAAAGAAAAAGGAAGGGAATTATTACCTAGAAGTGAGGCTAGCATTTCCTTTAGTAGCAGAAAGGAGAGGAAATGGGTATGAAGTATTGGGGTGTTTTTGATGTATCAGCAATGCTCAATGTTCCAATCCTAAATTAGCGTGGTTGTTCCATGAGAACACATGATAACTGTCCATTCATCACCTTCTTCTTCCTCCTCCTCCTCCTCCTCCTTCTCCTTTTCCTCCTTCTTGCTAGTCCTGGGGCTTGAACTCTGGGCCAGGGTGCTTTTCTTGAGCTCTTTTGTGCTCAAGGCTAGGGCTTTACCACTTGAGCCACAGCTCCAAGGCTGGCTTCGAACTGTAATTCTCAGATCTCAGCCTCCTGAGTAGCTAGGATGATAGGCATGAGCCACTGGTACCTGGCCATTCATGTTCTTAAAATGTTTGCTATTTTATTATTTATTTTGGTGGTATTGATTTTGAACTCAGGGCCTTGCAGCACTTTCGAAGTATGCACTCATCACTGAGTTATGCCTCCAACACTGATTTTTGCTGGCTATGTTTTAAATAAGGTCATGCTTTGTGCCTAGGCATGTGATTCTCCTATTTCAGGCATCCTAGTGGCTAGGATAATACACATGCTGCCAATAAGTCCAGTTATTCATTAAGAAGGAATCTGGGTGAAGTCTCTTCTGCCCAATCTAGCTTCAAACTGTGATCCTAACAATTTCAGACTCCTAAGTAGCTGAGACTACAGGTATGAGCCAATAGTGCCCAGCAAAAGGTTATTTTTAACAGCTTTATTGAGATCGAATTCACATACCAATTGAAATTACACAATTCCATGCTGTTTGATGTATTATTATAATTTTTTGAAATTATGGTAAAATACATGGAACATGAAATCTGCCATTTGAACCATTTTTCAGGATGCAATTCAGTGGCATTAAGTGCCCTCACGATGTTGTGTAACCATTAAGCAATAATTCCCTATTCTTCCCTCTCTTCTCAGGTTCCCCTGGGAGCCTCTAGTCTGCTTTCTATCTCTCTGAACTTGCCTATCTGAGGTATTTCATATAAGTGGCATTATACAATATTTGTTTTTTCACTGTCTGATTTCTTTTGCTCAGCATAGTATTTTTGTTGTTGTTGTTGTTGTTGGTCATAGGGCTTGAACTCGGGGCCTGAACACTGTCCCTGAGCTCTTTTGTTTAAGGTTAGTGCTCTACCACTTTGAGCCACAACTCCACTTCTGTTTCTTTGTTGTTGTTGTTTTGTTTTTCCTGGTGGTTAATTAGAGTCTCATGGACTTTTCTGCCTGGGCTGGCTTTGAACCTCAATCCTCACATCTCAACTTCCTGAGTCTAGGATTACAGGCATGAATCACCAGTGTCCGGCCATAGGCTTTCTTTCTTTCTTTCTTTCTTTCTTTTCTTTCTTTCTTTCTTTCTTTCTTTCTTTCTTTCTTTCTTTCTTTCTTTCTTTCTTTCTTTCTTTCTTTCTTTCTTTCTTTCTTTCTTTCTTTCTTTCTGTCTCTCTCTCTCTCTCCCTCCCTCCTTTCCTCCCTCTCTCCCTGCCTCCCTCCCTCCCTCCATTCCTTCCTTCCTTTCTTTTTTAAGATTCATGCATATTGTAGCATAGAGTTGTATTTTATTTCTTTGTGTAACTGAATAATATTCCATGGGATGGTGGCACCAGGTTTTGTCTCTTCATTTATCGGTGGATGAACACCGGTTGTTTTTACTTTCTGTCCATTGTGAGTCATGAGGCTATAAGCACTGGTGTACGATGTTATTATAGTATACTTGAATCTTTGCTTTTGATTCCTTTGGGTATGTATGCAACTGTGGATTTTTCTGGATTATGAGTACACTAACGTTTTCATCATTTTTCTGCATGCTTTCCATTTCACAATGGAAAGGAAGGGGAGGGGAGGCAGCAAGTAGAAACAATTCTTTTCAATATTTTGTTCCCAAAGGAAGTTGAGGAATGCTTGGTAGGTTTAAGGTCTCCCTAAAGGCCCATGTTAAGTCTTCAGCCTGTTGTGCTATGGGAGATGATGGAACCTTTGGGAGGTTGGGCCTAGAGGAAGGAAGTGAGGTCATTGGGGGGGGGTGTCCTTGAAGGGATATTGGGACACTAGTTTTCTCTCTCTCTCTCTTTATTTATTTATTTATTTTTTTGCTTTCAGATACCATGAAATCAATAGGCTCCCTCCACCATGTACTTTCACTACAAAAGCAATGGAGTCCAACAACAATCACTGAACCTTTTGAAACTGTAACTTTTCCTCCTTTTAAGTTGATGATCTTGGGGATTTTGTGATAGTGCTGCCAAGTTGACTGATACAAGGCAGTAGTATGCCAGAGGAAGTAAGCTCAAGTTATTTTTTGAGATGACAGAATTTAGAGAGGTTCATATGCAAATGAGAGTGATGCAGTGATGAAGGAGTAATTAACAATATAGGAGAAAGGTGATGACTGCTGGAGTCCATCCTTTCATGGATGAAAGGGAATGGCATTGGCTTGAGCTAAGAAGAGATGGTTCATCCAAAGAGGCAGGCGGAAAGGCAGGTTGGTGGGTTTATGTGGTGGTGGAGGCTACTGATGTCTTGGATTTATTGGGTCATTCAATCAGCAAGAGAGGAGAAGAAGCAGACAATGAGGTACTAGAGGTGTCAGAAATGGAGGCGGCAGGAAGTTCTCACCTAGGAGACCAGGTTTATTGTGTGATTACTGAATTAGACATCAACATCAGCATTGACTATTTCCTTCATTTGTGTGTGCTGAGTAATTGACATATACCATCCTGATCAACCTGCATGTAAAGAAAAGCTGTTCATCTGCCCATTTTATAAGCAAAAGAATTGGAGGCTTGGGAAATTTCATCTAGGATACCAGTTCTGGAATCCAAACCCTTACACACGATGCCTCTCTTGCCAGGAGATTTGAGATAAACCAGATCCAGCCCCGACCTCAGGCATGTAAATGAATGGCTGAACTCTGCTTTGCGCATTTATCCCTTTGCTCTGCTCTCCCTCAGGCCTCCTCTCATTTCCGGACCCCACAGCTGGGAAAAGCAAAGGCTAGGTTTGCCTGGGACTTAGGGATTTCCTGGGATGTTCAATGCTGAACTCTGGACGGCCCTGCCCAAAGATGGGTGAGTATTCTAAGGGCTGGCCCTAAATTTTTCCTCTTGGGCTTTTACCGGTTCTCCTTCAGCATTTTGGATCACTTCACCTGTGTGTGTGTGTGTGTGTGTGTGTGTGTGTGTGTGTGTACTGGGGCTTGAACTCAGGGACTGGGCTCTATCCCATAGTTTTCCACTCAAGGCTGTACTATACCACTTGTGCTACAGCTTCATTTCTGGCTTTTGGGTGGTTAAGGGGAGGTAAGAGTCTCACAGACTTTCTTGCCTGGGCTGGCTTCAAACTGTGATCCTCAGATCTCAGCCTCCTGAGTACCTAAGATTACAGGCATGAGCCACTTATGCCTGGGCCTCATTTCACCTGTTTTACTTCCAGGGCCTCTTGGGAAGCCATGAATTAATTCTTCCTTGAAGATGAGATGAGAGTCTGCACTGAGGGTTCAGGAAGGACTTTTCTTGAGCAGGGCTGAGTGCTCATGATCAGCTTGAATATCATATCCCAAACCAGATTCATCATTTACATCAATGGGCTACACATTTTGGGCTCTGCTGACACCTGGGGAGAAAGAAAAAGGCAATCCCTCTGGTGCTGTCTCCTTCCTTTCATGGATGGGGTCATTCATTCCATCATCTCATCCTCATCAAGGACCTGCTATACTTTGGTGAACAGCGAAGAAGCCAGCTACAGTGTTTGCCATCATGGCTTCCATTCTCTGGTCCCTTATCTGCCTTCTTGGTGAAACACCTTCAGGTAAGTGATCAAATCTTTCTTGTACAATCTTCCTTGTTCATTGAGTTACAATGGGGCTACATCCAGATAAACCCATCAGACGTTGAAAATACCCTCAGTTGAAAGTACATTGACTATATATAACCTACTACTGAACCTTGCTCAGCCCAGCCCGCCTTAAACAGGCTCAGAATATTAATATGAGCCTACAGCAGGGTGGGACCATGGAACCCAGAGCTAATTTTCCAATAATGTGTTAAAGTTCTCCTAGGATTTCTTTTCTTTCTTTTCTTTCTTTTATCTTTCTCTCTTTTCTTTCTTTCTTTCTTTCTTTCTTTCTTTCTTTCTTTCTTTCTTTCTTTCTTTCTTTCTTTCTTTCTTTCTTCCTTCCTTCCTTCCTTCCTTCCTTCCTTCCTTCCTTCCTTCCTTCCTTCCTTCCTTCCTTTCTTTTTGGGTCAGTCATGGGGCTTGAACTCACTGTCCCTCAGCTCTTCAGCTCAAGGCTAGCACACTACCTCTTGAGCCACACCACCACTTCCAGCTTTCTGGTGGTTTATTAGAGATAAGAGTCTCACAGACTTTCCTGCCCAGGCTGGCTTTGAACCGTGATCCTCAGAGCTCAGCTTGCTGAGTAGCTAGAATTACAGGTGAGAGTCACCGGCTCCCGGCTATCCTAGGATTTCTTTTCTTTTTGCTTATGTGGTGCTGAGGCATCAAACCCAGGCACAAATGGTTCATGCGTGTAATCCTAGCTACTGAGGAGGCTGAAATCTGAGGATCAAAGTTCAAAGCCAGCCTAGGCAGGAAAGTCTATGAGACTCTTATCTCCTATTAACCAGCAAAAAGCAAAAAGGGGAGCTATAGCTTAGGTGTTTATGTCTTGAGATGAGACCCTTAGAGGAGGAACCCAAAGGTGTAACTTCTCTGAACATTTAAAATACTATGTATTGAAGCGAATTCCAGGAAATGGAAACATGTTTTTTGTTGTTGTCACTATTGTTATTATTGTTGTTGTTGGTGGTCCTGTTTGCTTTTGCTTTTAGGCTTTATTGTTTGGTTTTTTAGAGGGGGAAGGGGGGGTGAAGAAAGGGAGGGAGGGAAGGTATGCATTATGTGGAAAATGAACTGTGTTTATTGTGGGCAGGGGTGAGATAGGGAAACTGGAGGAAAGTGAAGAAAGGGGTGACATTGTCCAAAAAAAGAAATGTATTCATTATCTCACTTTTGTAATGGGAACCTCTCTGTACAACACTTTAATAATAACAATAAAATTATATAATTTTTAAAAAAAGAGTGTCAGCCTTGAGCATAAAAGCCAAGTGAGAGCTCAAGGCTTTGAGTTCAAGCCTCAGTACAGGCACTAAAGAAAACAAAATAATAAGGAATGAGAATGTGGCATAGTGGTAGCATGCATGAAGTCCTTGGTTCGATTCTTCAATACCACATAAACAGAAATAGCCAGAAGTAGAGCCATGGCTCAAGTGGTAGAGTGCTAGTCTTGAGCAAATAGGCTCAGGGACAGTGCCCAGGCCCTGAGTCCAAGCCCTGGGACTGGCCAATAAATAAATAAATAAATATAAAAGTAAAATAAAATACATCAAAACATTATAAGCAGCTGGGCATTGGTGGCTCATGCCTGTAATCCTAGCTACTCAGGAGGCTGAGATCTGAGAATCATGGATCAAAGCCAGCCCAGGCAGAAAAGTCTCTGAGACTCTTATCTCCAATTAACCCCCAGAAAACCAGAAGTGGGGCTGAGGCTCAAAATGGTAGACCACTAGCCCTTAGCAAAAGTGCTCAGGGTCAGCCCCCAGGCCCTGAGTTCAAGTCCCACAACCAACAACAACAAATTGTAAGTCACGTACTGTCTGTACTTCATTTCCCCATACTTCTAATGGGATTTGTGACAAAGATGCTCAACAAGTGTTAGTGGTTGGCTGTTTAAGCGAGTGAATAAATGAACACATTAAGGCCTTAAGTTCTACCAGGAGGTCCACAAAGTCTGATTGCATCTACCCAGACAGCAGGTGTAGGGAGCAACACTGGCTCACTGTGCTTACCTTGAAATTGATAGCAGATAGAAAAGTGCAGATCTTCAAGAGGCTAGGGTGCAATGTGGAAGCAATCAAGCAAAGGGCACTCCAAGATAGCCAGGCCTGCATGTGGTCCTTCAGTGAGCAGGACAGGCCCAGGAGGAAAGTGAGGATGAAGAAAGGCCCCAATGCTGCCCTCCCCTGCCTGTGAAGTTCTCTGAGTCCCAGGATGGGGCTGGGAGGAAGGTGCTGGCAGGGGAAAGGGTTCAGGATTTTTCCCAGAGCAAATCCATGCCTCCCTGCTGAGCAAACTGCTCCAGAGGAAAAACAAGGGGCCTTGGAGCTGAAAGCCAGACCCATCATTTACTATTCCCTGAGTCGTGTAACTACTCTGTGCCTTGCCTGCCTGCCTGCCTGCCCTTCCTTCCTTCCTTCCTTCCTTCCTTCCTTCCTTCCTTCCTTCCTTCCTTCCTCCCTCCCTCCCTCCCTCCCTCCCTCCCTCCCTCCCTCCCTTCCTTCCTTCCTTCCTTTCTCTCTCTCTCTCTCTCTCCTTTCTCTTTCTCTTTCCTTTCTCTCACTCTCTTTTTTTGGTCAGTTGTGGGGTTTGAACTCAAGACCTTGGTACTGTCTCCAACCCTCTTTGTGCTCAAGCTAATGCTCTGCCACTATGACCACAGCACCACTTCTGGTTTTTGAGTGTTTAATTGGAGATAAGAGTCTCACGGGGACTTTTCTGCCTGGCTGGCTTCGAACCATGATCCTTAGATCTCAGCCTCCTGAGTAGCTAGGATTACAGATGTGAGCCACTGGTACCCAGCTTTCTCTCCCTCCCTCCCTCCCCCCTCTCTCTTTCTCTTTCTTTCTTTCTTTCTTCCTTTCTTTCTCTCTCTCTCTCTCCTTCTTTCCTTCCTTCATTCCTTCCTTCGTTCGTTCCTTCCTTCCTTTCTTTCTTTCTCTCTCCCTCCTTCCCTCCCTTCCTTCCCTTCTTACCCTTCCCACCTTCCCTCCCTCCCTCCCTCCCTTCCTTCCTTCCTTCCTTCCTTCTTTCCTTCCTTTAATTTCTTTTTTTTTGGGGGGGGGTGGTCTGTTCATGGGGCCTGAACTCTGGGCCTGGGCACTGTCCCTCAGCTCTTCAGCTCAAGGCTAGTCCTCTACCACTTGAGCCACAGCGCCACTTCCGGCTTTTTTCTTTTTGCTTATGTGGTGCTGAGGAATCAAATCCAGGGCCTCTGGGATGCAAGGAAAGCACTCTACCACTAAGCCACCTTCCCAGCCCCCGTTCCTTTAATTTCTTGTGCTGGTTCTGGGGCTTAAACTCAGGGCCTGGGCTCAGTCCCTGACCTTTTTTGCTCAAGGCTAGTGCTCTACCATTTGAGCCTCAGCTCTACTTCCAGCTGTTTTGTTGATTAATTGGCGATAAGCATCTTGTGGACTTTTCAGCCTGGGCTGGCTTCAGACTTTGATCCTCAGATCTCAGCCTCCTGAGTAGCTAGGATTACAGGTGTGAGCCACTGGCACCCAGCTGGGATTCTTACCAAAGAAAGACCACAGTGATCACATGCTACCTGGGACATGGTAGAGGGTGAGGAACCTCCACCAGACATGAGAGTGATGGAATATTAAGGGGGGGACTCCCCCACACAGTATTAGGGATGGAGCCCAGGGCCTTTTGTGTGCTTGGCAACATCTTAACACTGAGCCACAAGCCCCTGCTTCAAGGGTAGGTTTGGGTATGTTTTTTGCCAGTCCTGGGGCTTGAATTCAGGTCCTGGGGACTGCTCCTGAATCTCTTTGTGCTCAAAGCTAGCACTCTATCACTTGAGCCACAGTAACATTTCTGGCTTTTTCTGAGTTGTTTATTGGAGATAAGAATCTCATGAACTTTTTTGCCTGGGCTGGTTTTGAAGAGCAATCTTCAGATCTCAGCTTCCTGAGTAGCTAGGATTACAGGCAGGAGCTACCAGTACCTGGCTTAGGCCATTTTTTTATTTTAAAAATTATTATTATTATTTATTGTTATTATTATTACTACTACTATTGTTATTTTGTCCATCCTGGGCCTTCAACTCAGGGCCTGTATACTGTCCCTGAGCATTTTTGCTGAAGGCTAATGCCCTACCATTTTAGGCACAGCTCTACTTCCAGCTTTTCTGGTGATTAATTGGAGATAAATCTCATGGACTTGCCTGCCTGGGCTGGCTTTGAGCTTTGATCCTCAGATCTCAGCCTTCTGAGTAGCTAGAATGACAGATATGAACCCCCAATGTCTAGCAGCAATTTTTATTGGATTTTATAAGCAGGTGCTTGGCCCCTGTCTTGCTAAAGATACATGGAATTCTATTCCCTATAGAATCACTGGAGAGATTTTGATTCTCCTTTTGCCCTGCCTCTTCCCAGACTAAACAACTTGCAAATAGGACATAGCCAGCAGCAGTTTTCCCAGCTCTCCGGTGACACTCCCTCCCCCAGACCTGGCAACAGCATGGGCAGCTCTGACTGCCACAGGAGCCTCACATAGCACCGAGTGCCAGAGGTCTGGGCAGGGCCTGAGCGTGTGCATTTTGAGCAGGCATCTGGGTGATGCGGGCGCTGCTGGTTTGTGGACCACCGGGTTAGAAATTTCTGCTGTGGGAGGGTTAGATTCGAATGGGGCTGTGTGGGAGGTGAAGGCGCTCAGGGAGAAATCACTGCTTCCTCTCTTGGCATTGAATTAAGCATGGGATGGCTGCGTCTGAACTTTGCGTGTGCATCCATTGTTTTTATTACAGTCCGTCTGCCCGGGAGAGATGAGGTCATTTGACATTTGTGGAGGACCTAAGCTGTGCCCATGGGCCTCCCTCAGAGAGAGAGAAAGGATTATCTCCCCTCAGGAAAATAAATCAATAGGAGCTGCCAGACGAGGGTCTCCTGGGTGGCCTGAGGTAGCACCTGTGGATCTCCTACCTTTAGTCAGGCCCTGGCTCTGAGTATGTGTTGGCAGTGTTGTTTTTTTTAGAGGAAATGCTGGCTTCTATGAGTTGCTTCTTCTCCTCCTAGTTCCTAGGCTTCATTAATATGGAGGGGGAAAGGAGGGAGCGGGGAGCTAAGCAACGTTTTCCATGGAGGTTTCGCTTGCTCTCATTTTATTCATTCAGCCTTCGTTTTGTTGAACAAATGCTTATGCCAGCTCTCAAAGGGTAGGATTGTGTCCATTTTGTTCATAGCTATATGCCCCATGCCTGGCTCAATAATCCTTGGTGCAATGACCAAGAGCCTAACTGTTGTGGGCTAGTCCTTATATGAGTATAAGGAAGACACAGCCTGTATTAGTCAGCTTCACAGCACTAGAAGGAAATACCAGAGGCAATGAATTTATAGAAAGAAAGGATTTGTTTTGAAGCTTAGTCCTGAGATTAGGTGGCTCTATTTCCCTGGGCCTGGGCCTCTGGCAAGGGCAGCACATCATAGTAGAGGTGCATGGAAGAGCAAGCTTGTATCATGAATCAAGAATCAGAAAAGGAGAGAGACCAGGGTCCCATAACGTCCTTCAAAGGAATGCCCCCTCCCCCTACCAATGACCTAAGGTCCTCTCACCAGCCCCACCTCCCACAGGTTCCGCCCATCCCTCAAGAGCACCACTCTGGAGATCAAGATTTTAGCACATGCACATTCGTGAGAGGAACATTCATGCAAGTTTACCATAGTTTTAGCCACCTAAAGTTTTGAATAATGGTCTAGGGGAGAAATGACACCCACCATCCCCACCTTATGGGTACCAAAATCCCTAGATACTCAGGTCCCTTATACAAAATGATATACTATAGACCTCTACTCATCCTCTTGTGTACTTTACATCATCTCCATGTGACTTTAAATGCCCAATACAATGTAAGTGCTAGTTGTTATCCTGAATTGTTTAAGGAATGATAACAAGAAAAAGCTCTGTCCATGATCAGTACAAACATAAATTGTGTGTGTGTGTGCGTGTGTGCGTGCACATGCGCACGCATGCAAATCCTCAGGGGGCTTGAACTCAGGGCCTGGGCACTGTTCTTGAGCTTTTGTGCTCTGTCACTTGAGCCACAGCTCTACTTCTGGCTTTTGCCTGGTTAATTGGATATAAGAATCTCACAGAGGACTGGGAATGTGGCTTAGGGGTAGAGTGCTTGCCTAGCATGCATGAAGCCCTGGGTTTGATTCCTCAGTACCACATAAAGACAAAAGGCCAGAAGTGGTGCTGTGGCTCAAGTGGTAGAGTACTAGCCTGGAAGCCTGGAGCACAGAGAGGCGCAGGGACAGTGCTTGGGCCCTGAGTTCAAGCCCCAGGATTGGCAAAAAAAAAAAAAGAACCTCACAGACTTTTCTGCCCAGGCTGGCTTCGAACTTCAATCCTCAGACATCTGGAGCCTGAGATGGCCCTGGATAGTGGCCAGATGGTCTCCTAGCTGAGTCTTCCAAATACCCTGTGGTCTCAGGACCAGAAGGATCCCAGCTGACAGGAGTTGAGGAGGGCTGGCAGCAAGGATAGAGCTGGGAGGAGGCCAGCCTCTGCCTCCAGCTAGATGTTCTTGGGCAAATCAATGTCCAACCTGAATTTTCAGCCTTCTAACCTAAAACATAGGGGCAATCTTTCATGTCTGAAGTTCATGTCAAGGTGCTCTCTAATTCTAAACATTTTCCTTGAGTCCCAAATTGCCACTAAGATGATTTTGGATTTGAGGGGCTTCTATTGGGGGGTTTGTGGCTATGTTGCTAAAGACACTAAATGAGTTCTTCTTAAAAGGAAGAGAATTTCTGTTTCTTTTTGGATCGTCGCCTGCCAGGGCTAGCCCAGGGCAGCAAATCTGTGAACCAGAGCTCAGAACTGCAGGTGCTTAAAGCCTGATGGATCAGTGGGACTTGGTACTTTAATCATGATGAGAGGAAACAGCCCGTGAACAAGGACACCCAAGTGGACAGATAGGCCCACAGCCAAGGGCTCAGGAGGCCCAGACCTGTCCTACTTGCCATGTCTCAGCAGAGCCTGGAGAGGGTGACAGGATAGTAGCAAGTTAGTCTCCATAATCAATGATTCCTCTTCCCCCTCCCCCTCTTTTTCCCCTCCCCCTCCTCCTTCCCCTCCCTCTTCTTCTCCTTTTCCTCCTCCTCCTCCTCCTCTTCCTATTCCTCTTCCTCCTCCTCCTCCTCCTCCTTCTTGCCAGATCTGGGCTTGAACTCAGGCCTTGCACTACTCCTGAACATTTTTGCTCAAGGCTAATGCTTTACCACTTGAGCCACAGTTACACTTCTGGCTTTTTCAGTGGTCAACTGGAGATAAGAATTTCACAAACTTTCCTGCCTGGGCTGGCTTCAGTCATCCTCAGATCTCACCCTCCTGAGTAGCTAGGATCACAGGTGTGAGCCACCAGCACCCAGCCTTGATTCCTTTCGATCAATCTCTTTCTCTCTACAGATGCATACTGTTGTTTTTGCTTCCATGGACGTCTGACTGTTCTGATTGCTTCCCACCAGAGCCTAGGCTGGCATCAAGGTCCATATTCCAGGGTTGGCAGGAGAGAGGCCTTGTCCCCAGTATATCAGGGCAGGAATTAAAGCCTTGCCAGGAAGACAACTAGAGTTGCCTTCATCAGACAGAAGCTACTCATGCTTTCTGAGACTTTCCTCCTGTCACTTAACACCTTGGCTCCCTGACCCCAGGTCTTCCAGTTTTGGCCAGACCTCAGTGGAAGGCCCTGCTTCTTCCCAATGCTCCAGAACCTTGCACCTTCCCTGTTTCCAAGGAACCTTGGCAGGCATAGGAGGGCCCTATCATTGGCCATCCAGGAGCCAGACACCCTCTGTCGTAGCCTCGTTGAACTGTCCAGACCAAATACCATACACTGGGTGCTGAAAAGAACAGATATTAGTTCTATAAACTAGAAGTTCAAGGTTCCAGCATGATCCGGTTTCAGCAAGAGTCCTCTTCATGGCTTGTGGGTGGCCATCTTCTCATTGTGTCTTCACCCAATGGACAGAGAGAGGCAGCAGTCCCTCGAACACACAAATATCCCTTGGAATCAAGGCCTAATATTTTTTTCACCGTATTCAATGTGATTACTTCCTTACAGAATCCATCAGCAAGTACAGCAATGCTGAGGGTTAGGGCTTCAACATATGACTTTGATAAGTGGAAAGGACCCAATGCAGCCCATAATTTCCTTGCAAATGAAGCTCCATCCCACCGAAACTGCTGTCTGGCTGCTGATTGGCTGGGATAGGTTCCCAGGGCACTGCCCATCAGGAGTAATCTAAAGCCACTTGCAAATCCCCAGCCGGCTAGCTGCTCCTGTCACTCAGATTCCAGGGACTCAACCCTGGCGGGTGGCACAACTAGCAGGTGCTCAGTGGAGGCTTGGAGATAGGGTCAGAGCTGGTTTGTCAAAGAACTCGAGCTTTGCTGTTACCAAAGGGTGTGTGTTTGTGTGTGTGTGGGTGTACAAAAGGACACAGACACACTCACTGATCATCCACCTATCCCTCCCTTCATTCATCTATCTGCCTCTCTTTTCACTCTGCTCCTGAGTATCACTGCTAGTCCTATGCTCAGTTTTTGAGTGTGAGTGGAATTTAGGACCATGATGGAATATCACTCTTATGATTATATTGCAAAGCAAAAATGTAAGCATAATAAAGGTTCCCTGATCAGTTGACTTTGAAAGAATCAAAAGGATTATCATTTTGAGTGGGTCTAACCTAATCAGACAACTTTTTCCATGCCATCAGAAATAAAACAACAGTGAGACTCTCCAGGAAGGAAGAACACAACTATATATTGTGAATTAGGTAAGGTTCTGATGGTGGTAACTTCTAGAAACTGAGAGAGTTCCCTGGCCAATACCTAGCAAGAAAATAGGAGCCTCAGACCTAATAAGCTGGGAAAAAAACTACAAGCTCCAGAAAGGAAGACAGTCTTTTATTTTTTATTTTGTCGGTTGTGGGGCTTGAACTCTGGGCCTGGGTGCTGTCCCTGAGCCCTTCAGCTCAAGGTGAATACTCTACCACTTGAGCCACAGTGCCACTTCCTGTTTTCTGGTGGTTAATTGGAGATGAGAATCTCACGGACTTTCCTGTCTGATCTGGCTTTGAACTGCAATCCTCAAATGACAGCCTTCTAAGTAGCTAGGATTACAGGAGTGAGCCACCGGCACCAGGCTAGGAAGACAGTCTTATGACAGAAAACCTATTCCTGCTTGGCATGAACTTTGAACTTGGTCTTCCAGCAAATGAGGTGAATGTGTTTGAAGCCACTCAGTGGTGGCAATGTGTGCCACAGCAGTAGAACAGACTCCCGATGTTTTAGTGGACCACCTCTCAGTCTCCTCCTTCTACCAGCATCTACTTCTTGGATCTTTCTGCACTATTCTTTCTCTTCATTAGCATTTTTCAACAGCTAGTCAACGAATCTTTCTAGCTCTCTCCTTTTCCAAACTCTTCTTTTTCTAGCAGATCTTTTCTCCCATCCAGGAGTTTCATAGCCAATGTGCCTCATAATTGGGGGGTGGTTGGTGCCATAAGATTATAAAGTAGCCAGGCCCTGGTGGCTCATGCCTGTAATCCTAACTACTCAGGAGACTGAGATCTGAGGATTATAGTTCCAAGCCAGCCTGGGCAGGAAAGTCTGTGAGACTCTTATCCCAAATAAACTACTCAGAAAAGGCCGCAAGTGGCAATGTGGCTCAAGTGGAAGAGTGCTAGTCTTGAGTAAAAGAAGCTCAGGAGGGGCTGGAAAGTTGGCTGAGTGGTAGAGAGCTTGCCTAGCATGCCTGAGGCCCTGGGTTCAATTCCTCAGCACCACATAAGAAAAAAGCCGAAAGTGGCGCTGTGGCTCAAGTGGTAGAGCGCTAGCCTTGAGCTGAAGAGCTGAGGGACAGCACCCAAGCCCAGAGTTCAGGCTCCATGACCGGACTCCCCCCCCCCAAAAAAAAGAAGCTCAGGAACACTGCCTATGCAAAAAAATAAAAATGAAAAAATTATAAACTAGCTGAAATATTCTTATTGTCTGTCTAGTGATCCCATGGCTTTCATAGCTTGTGTAAGTACACGAGGATGTCTGCGCAACAAAATTGCCTAATGTCACATTTATAGGAACCTATTGCATCATTAATGCCTGAGTATATAACCTTCCTGTCACCTTGCACCCTCACATGATGTGGTGTGGTTTCTCCTCCTTAGTGTCAAATTTCTTGATCAGTCTACACTTCCTTGCACCCCATTTATTGTGCAGCACTCTGCAGCTGCCAACAACCTCCAGGTGAACATGCCTATAGCCTGAATATACTCCTCCCTCTCCTGCAATGAACTACCATTGCTCACACTCATCACTTGCTCACATCCAGCCTTCCTAGTAGCAGCCACATCTCGTTGCCTAGCAATGGTAGTTTGGGAGTTACTGACCTGCGTGGTGTCCTGTTGATACCGACAAACTATAACATCTGCATCAGGTCTTTGGTCTCTATGGCTTCAAAGAATCAGTCAATGGAAACAGTGTGAGAAGTAAAACAGCAAAGATTTTTTTTTTTTGAAGAAAATGATAAGCAGAAGCTGGGTGCCAGTGGCTCGCGCCCATAATCCCAGCTACTCAGGAGGCAGAGATCTGAGGATCGTGTTCAAAGCTAGCCTGGGCAGGAAAGCCAGTGAGACTCTTATCTCCAATTAACCATCAGAAAACCAGAAGTGGTGCTGTGGCTCAAGTGGTAGAGCACTCACCCTGAGCTGAAAAGCTGAGGGACAGCACTCAGGCCCAGAGTTCAAGCCCCATGACCGACAAAAAAAAAAAAAAAGAAGAGAAAAGAAAATGATAAGCAGAGCTCCTGCTAGGCAGGAGGGGTTCTAAAGGAGGGCACCGCCTGGGGTGCATTGTGCAGGGGGTTAATAAGGTGTCTCTAGGAGAGAGCTATGTGACTCTCAAGATCATTGGACAGTCTGTGGACCATATCAGTGCCCAGAGCCAATTAGAGACTCCACAGAGCCTGCACAACTCCCCATGAGTTCTTGTTTAGCACACACCTATAGGGTCCAATCAGTCCATTCTTCATGTATAAATCTTCCAAGGGCAATGGGCTATGACATGATGTTCAGGGGCACATGTTCAATGGCTCAAGGTCATGTGATATCTAGGGGCCTGTGTTTCAGACTGCAGAATCTTTCTGGGAGGAGACTTTTACCAGGATTGCCAGACTTATTTTCCCCCCTGCTCTCAGTATTAGCCAAAGCCTATGAGGATGTTCTTATCTTCTAATCGGCTCAAGGATGGCCAGGGAACAATGAAGAGAAATCAGATCCTGAGTCATAGCATTGATGAGAGTGCTGGATTCAACTTGCCCTGAAGCCTGCTCTCTGGCACTTTCCAGTGCTATGAGCCAATAAATGGCTTCCAGGCTTCTGTTACAATGACTTGAATTTTCTGCCTCTTTGTGTCCTTGGTGCTTAACATCTTCATGACACTTGACACTGTCAATATCTTCTTCTTGAGTAACAGCAATCGAATAATGGTAGATGAATCATGCCTGAAATATTTTGGTGCTGGGGTTGTTTTGTATTTTCCTTGGTGCAGTTAGGATTCTGGGAGGGACCCGGTGGCAGATATTGGAGTCATTTCGGCAGAGCAAGGATGTCAGAGCGGTTCTCTTGGCTTTTCCCTCAATGCCAGCATGGCCTGTGGAGACTATAGCTGTCACATCTGTAGTCAAGGCTGAAAGCTGGAGGGGAGAATGGGTGAACGGGGTGCCATTGCCGGCTGCCTGTACTAATGACTTACTTGGTCAGAACTGTGTCACAGGGCCACCTCCGGCTGCAAGGAAGTCCAAGAAGGCAAGAGTTCAGCTTTTGACACCCTGTAGCAGACTAAGCTGATTAGAAGGGTGGTAGGGTGACATCCCAGTGAACCTTCCTTAAGTCCCAGGGCCATCTCCACTGAGCTGTCAGGCTCCAGGAACCTTTTCTGGCTGGTTGTTTTCTTTGCGCATGCGCAGTGGCTTCTGGAGGATCCAGATGGGTACTTCTAGGCCCCACCCACCCTGCCAATGCCTATTTGTTCAGCTGTTTGGGCTTCATCTCCACCTGGCGGTCCACAGGTGCTTGGTGCCTTCCACCACTTCTCCAACAAGGCTGGTAAGCCAAAAAGTCAACATGGCCTTCTGAGGCCTGGGCAGAGATTATTCAGCAGTGCCAGCTGCAGCAATTTCTCCAGATGTGGGAAGATCCAGTTGTACTGAGTGTTTATGATCCCAAAGCAAGGAGAGCTGCCTGATGGAGCCTCAAAGCTGGATGGGAGGCCATGTGGGGAGACAGAAATGGATGAAAGATGGACATGTGGCTGTAGACTTTGATTCTGGTGTGACAGAAGTTATTTGGAGGCTCCACACAGCTTGGCTTCTGTATTCTCCCGCTCTTTAGGCTCAGAGGCCCTAGAATTGTCCCTGATGTCCAGAGGGCTTGAGGATAGCCAGTCTATCCCTGGCCTTGCTCAGACACTAGTTTAAGGTGTGTACCAAAACCTGAGCAAAGAAGGAGAGGAAGTCAGGCAGCAGGCAAAAAAGAAGGAAGAGAAAAAGCGAAGAGAAAAAGAAAGAGAAAGGAAGCAAGATGCTGGTGACTACTCAGGAGGCTGAGATGTGAGGACTGCAATTTGAAGCCAGTCTGGGCAAGAAAGTCCACGACACTCTTATCTCCAATAAACTACTTAGAAAAAGCTGGAAGTGGAGCTGTGGCTCAAGAGGTGGAGTGCTAGCCTTGAGCAAAAGAAACTCAGGGACAAGGCCCAGGCCCTGAGTTCAAGCCTCAGGACCAGCAAAAAAGAAAGAAAAAAAGAAAGAAAGAGGGGGGGGAAGGAAGGAGGGAGGGAGGGAGGGAGGGAGGAAGGAAGGAAGGAAGGAAGGAAGGAAGGAAGGAAGGAAGGAAGGAAGGAAGGAAGGAAGGAAGGGAAAAGAATGAGAGAGGGAAGGAAGAAAGAAAGGAAGATGAGAAGGAAGGAGGAAGGAGGAGGGGAGGAAGGGAAGGAGGTGCAAAATCTAGCAAGGTTGAGAAGTCCAGGCCTAACCCTGGTTTTTCTCTGTCGGCAACCTCAGGTGGCCTCCCTCCACGGGCCTCAATTTCCGCCTGTGCAGAAAGAAGGCCTGGATTAGATCACTCCCCAGGCTTCCTCTAGCCCTGACATTCTGTGATTTTCTCATTTCCTTCAGACTCCAGGGGCCTGCAGACCCCATGCTAATGTGCATGAATAAAACATGGGCATCCCAAAGCTCTAAATATTGCAAGTATTTGCTTTGGATTTGTTCTCACTTAACTGCGTGGTAAGCAGCGTCCAGCTGGGGCCCCACAGCCTCCTGTTTGGATTGTTCCAGTGTGGCCGGACTCCCTGAGGATGGAGGGGGAGTGTGGGGAAGGTCACTCCCCCAGGTTACTCCTGCCCCCTCACCATCAGCCTAGTCCCTACTCCCTCGCCCTTCCGACACACTGGCCTTGAGGGTGCTTTGTTTTTAGGCAGCCCCAAACCACCTCACCAGCTCCCTTGTGTAGTAGAGCTCCAGGCCTGATCTTACTGCCCAGGAAACATTTTCCTTGGCTGTCTGGCCTGCTACCTTCACTGTCTATGTGCCCAGCTGATCCACTTTGGGGACTACCTGTCCCTTATTGCTGTGTGGCACTTTTTCATTAATTTTAAGTTATTTGATGTGTGTGTGTGAGTGTGCACGTGCATGTGCACACATGAGCGCATGTGAATGCATGCCAGTGCTGGGGCTTGAACTCAGCCTCAGCATTCTGTCCCTGAGCTGTTTTTGCTCAAGACTGGTGCACTACCTCTTGAGCCACAGCTCCATTTCTAGCTTTTTGGTGCTGAATGGAAGATAAGAGTCCCATGGACTTTCCCACCCAGGCTGGGTTCAAACTGCAATCCTCAGATCTCAGCATCTTGAGTGGCTAGGATTACAGGCATGAGCCATTGGTGCCCAGGCTGTTTGATTAAAAAAATATTTTTAGGGGGCCGGGAAAGTGGTTCAGTGGTAGAGTGCTTGCCTTGCATGCATGAGGCCCTGGGTTCGATTCCTCAGCACCACATAAGCAAAAAGAAAAAGCTGGAAGTGGCACTGTGGCTCAAATGGTAGAGAACTAGCCTTGAGATGAATTGCTGAAGGACAGTGCCCAGGCCCAGAGCTCAGGTCCCAATGCTGGCAAATAAATAAATAAATTGATTAATTAATTAATTAATTTTAGAGATGTTTTCAGCTTCCCAAACAACTTCCAGAAAGAGTTCCCATGTACCTTCTACTTCTCCTTAGTGTCTGCTAATGTGGTATATTTGTTTCAGTTGATGAGCCAATATTGGCACATTATTACTTATTAAAACCCATGGTTTATCAAAAGGAACTCCAGGAAATGGAAATGAGAATTTTTTTTGCTTTGTTGCTGTTTTTGTTTTCATTTCCTTTTGTCTTGTTTGTTCGTTTATCTGTCTTTGGGAGGGCAAGGGGGAGGGCACAGAAATGGAGGGACAAAGGGTGAGCAAAAACAGCAGGGGTACTCACCTAGAAATTGTGGAAAATGAACTATACAACTTGTGAGTGGGGACAGGAAGGAAGAACTGGGAGAGAGTGAGGGACTGGGTGACATTGTCCAAAAAGAAATCTATTCTTTATCTGATTTATGAAACTGTAACCCCTCTGTACATTACCTTTATAATCACAATAAAAAAGAAAGAAAAATTCTGTTTACCTTAGGGTCTAGTGTTGGCCTTGCACATTCTATAGATGTTGTTCAATACATTAATAGTGGGGGTACTGAGGAACTGCTCTGCCCTGTGAGACCTGGGCTCCCTCCTCCCCTCCACCCCCTGAAGTGTTTTCACAGTCTCCACTCCAGAATGTCACAGAGCTGGAAGCACACAGTATGTAGCCTTTTCAGAGTGGCTTTTCTTTTGTTTCTTACTTTCTTTTCTTTTTCTTTTTTGGTCAGTCTTGGGGCTTGAACTCTGGGCCTAGGCTCTGTCCCTAAGCTCTTTTGCTCAAGGCTAGCACTCAACCACTTTGAATCACAGCGCCACTTCTGGTTTTCTGGTGATTAATTGGAGATAAGGGTCTCAAGGACTTTCTTGCCCAGGCTGGCTTTGAACTGCGATCTTCATATCTTTGCTTTCTGAGTAGCTGGGATTACAGGTGGGAGCCACCAGCACCTGGCTAGCTTCTCTTTTACTTAAGAATATATATATTTTTTGGCTTGATATTTCTTTTTTTTTAGATGGTTGCTATGAAAAATCAAACTCAGGGTCTTGTGCTTACTCAGCTTACTTGCTTGGCTGGTGCTCTACCATTTGGGTCATGCCTCCAACTTTACTTTTTTTGTTCGGTTTAAAAAATATCTTTAAGGAGTTGTACAAAGGAGTTGCCATTTAACAAGGCAGTTTAGGAGTACAATGTATCTTGATCATTGTCACCCCTTTCAACATTCTCATCCTTCTTCTACCCACTCCTTCCCTCACACTTCTTTTTTTCATCTTTATTAAAAAGGTGATGAGCAGGGGCATTACAGTTACATAACTAAGATAATGAGGATATTTGTTTTTAAACACTGTTACCTCATCCCTTATTTTCTCCTGCTTATTCCTCCTTATTCCCCACCACCCCAAGTAGTAAGGTTCATATCCAACAGTGTCAAGTGAGTATCAATGTCACATCAGTTCATCTTTTGTCCTGCTGTCTCTGTCCTCACACTTCTTAACCTTTTGGGATATATGTTGGATTCTTGACTGTGTTCTTCTCCTCTTCTCCTTCCTTGACCCCACCTCACTCCTTCTGAGTATCTGCTTCCAGGTGTTTTATTTTGTTGGGCTTTGCCTTTCTAAGTAATTGCACTGATTTCTGCCTTGACTCTACCCTGTTTCAGTTAATACATTTGTATACACTTGCAGACCACACAATGTAGTTACTTGTAAGTTTATAAACTAAACCTATAATTTTTTCCAGGTGTTTCCATTTCTTTACAAATAGTACAATATCATTCTTTTGACTGGATGACTAAAAATCCATTGGGTATATATACAAATTTTCTTGATCCACCTGTCCATTGAAGGGCATCTGTCCAGCCCTGCTTCTTGCTGATTATTTTGGAGATGAAATCTAGCAAACTTTTCTTCTGGGCTCAACCCATGATCCTCCAGATCTTAGCCTCCTGAGCAGCTAGGATTACAGACACTAGTGACTTCAGACACTTGAGACACTGGTGCTGGGCTGTTAATTTTTTTTTAATTTTATTTGATTTTTTTTGGTTGGTCCTGGGCCTTGAACTCAGGGGTTAGGTTCTGTCTTCACTTCCAGCTTTTTTGGTAGTTAGTTGAAATAAATGTCTTACAGATTTTCCTGCTCAGGCTGGTTTCAAACCACTATCCTTAGTTCTCAGCCTTCTCAGTAGCTAGGATTACAGGCATAAGCTACTGGTGCCTGGATAAGGTTCCTTCCTTCCTTCCTTCCTTCCTTCCTTCTTTCCTTCCTTCCTTCCTTCCTTCCTTCCTTCCTTCCTTCCTTCCTTCCTTCCTTCCTTCCTTCCTTCCTTCCTTCTTCCCTTCTTTCAACACTTTAGGTGTGCATTCTCATCATAAATTATCTATGACCATGTTAGATATTGTACAGACAGGAACACTTTTGAGAGTAAAAAGGAGATGCTATTAATAATTATGCTCAGACCACAAGTGTGAACCAGGACTCTCCCAGATAATATATAGTCTTCCTATTTATAACTGGTATCTAGCTTCTTAAAATAGTAGCTGAAAGAACAGGGATATTTTTGTGCTTCTCCAAAAATATTAGATAGAGCATCAGTTAAGTCTACACTAGCTGAAGACACAGAATGCAGCAAATCTCAGTTTATTGTCACTCACATAAACACCAAAACAGGTAAAGCTGCTTGATGTGGGAGGGAGGTGGTGGGATGGGGCAGGTGAAGGGTGCTCTGCTCCACACAGCCATTCAGAGACCCAGGCAGATAAAGCAGCTGTCATCTTCTACAAGTGTCTTTCACCAGAGTAATCCATCATCCCAGTTTGTCTCCAACTAAAGGGTTCCCGAGAGTCCAAATTGGGAAATTTGATCACCTATTTCCGCTAAAGATTGGCATCCCAGCTAGGTGTTGGCTCACATTTATAATCTTGGCTTCTTGGAAGGCCAAGAACCAGAGGTTCAAGGTCAGCCTAGACAAAAAAAAGCATGAGATTTCCTTCTCTACCCTAGCTGGGCATGGTGACTCAAGTTACCTTCAACTGTGAAAGAAGCTGAGATCGACAGGATCAGAAGGTTCTGGCCAGCCCACACAGAAAAGTCTTTGAGATTCCTTCTCAACTGAAAGAATAGGGTGTGGATGCATGCACTTGCCATTCCAACTTGGATAGGAAGCTTAAAATAGGCAGATCATGGTCCAAGCAGGCAAGACCTTATTTTGAGGCCTTATCACAAAAATAATCAGCGGAAAAAACAGGATGGAAACATTGCTTGTTGGTAAAGCTCTTGCCTAACTAGCACAAAGCCCCGAATTCAAAGCCTAGGACTGGAGAAGAAAAAGAAGAAGAAGAAAAAAAAAAGACAGCCAAAGGGAAGGAAGAGAAAGAGAAAAAGCGGAGAGTAAGAAGTTTTATAGGCCAGGCTACCCATCACATCTGTTTACCTTCTATTGGCCAGCAAAGTCTTATGCCCCCACCCAACTGCAAGGGAGACTGGGAAATGTAGTTTAGCTGTGTGCTCAAAAGGAAAAGAAAATGGGTTGGGTGATACAATAACACTTTCTATCATGGAGAAAAATCAATTGTGTTTTTTTCTTCACTTTGAGTCCTCAGATGAGATCTTCATCATCATCAGCTGGCATGTACCTAGAAGACACTGGTGCTTTTTTTTTTTTTGGTCATGGGGCTTGAACTCTGGGCCTGGGCGCTGTCCCTCAGCTCTTCAGCTCAAGGCTAGCGCTCTATCACTTGAGCTACAGAGCCACTTCTAGTTTTCTAGTGGTTTATTGGAGATAAGAGTTTCATGGACTTTCTTGCCTGGGCTGGCTTTGAACCGTGATCCTCAGATCTCAGCCTCCTCTGTAGCTAGGATTACAGGCATGAGCCACAGGCGCCCAGCTACTGGTGCTTTTGAAACTGAAGTCTCATCCAGGTGCTGGTAATGCTTGCCTGTAATCCTAGTTACTTAAGAGGCTAAGATCTGAGGATTGGGGTTTGAAGCCAGCCTGGGCAGAAAAGTCTCTGAGACTCTTATCTCTAACCACCAAAAAAGCTAAAAGTGGAAGTGTGGCTCAAGTGGTAGAGCACTGGCCATGAGCAAAAACGTCAAGTGAGAGCTCAAGGACCTGAGTTCAAGCCCCCAGTACTGGAATGAAAGGAAGAAAGAGAGAGAGAGAGAGAGAGAGAGAGAGAGAGAGAGAGAGAGAGAGAGAGAGAAAGGGGGGGAAAGAGAGAGTGTTTTTGGCACAAAGTAGTCCATCATCCCAGTTTGTCCCTGACTAAAGGGTTTCCAAATTGGGAAATTTGATCACCTATTTCCACTAAAGATTAATATCCCAGCTAGGTGTTGGCTCACATTTGTAATCTTGGCTACTTGGAAGGAGAGAAAGAAAGAGAAAGAACAAGAAAAAAAAGATGAGACAGGGAAGGAAGAAAGGAAAGGAAAGATGGGATTGGAGACATGGCTCAGTTGGTAGAGCACCAACCAAAAGTGGCAGGTACAAAAGTGTCATGAACAAAAGTGGCAGGTACTGAGTTTGAGTCCCAGTCTCAGACCTAACCAAAAAAAAAAAAAAAAAAAAGAAATAGAAAAAGAAAAGAACAAAAGGAAATAAAAGAAAAAACATTGAAGTCTCATTTGTCCAGCAGCCAACAGCCTTCAAGTCTGTGTTACCATAGCCCAGGCCTCCGCTTTTTAAGTAATTTTGAAAAGTCTGGGGTTGTGTGAAATTTGGGGGAATGACATGATGGAGGTGACACTGCTAAAACGGAACCAGGTAGGGGGAGTAGAGCGAAGCCACACTAGAGAGTCTGGTGGTGCTGCAAATTAAAACACTGTGGATTATAAAAGCACTCCAACACATTCAGGTACCCACGTGGCATATGTAGCTTCGTCCTCGGTCTTTGGCAAGATTGCTTTTTCCAGGCCCCAACCATCAATGGGTCATTTCATGAAGCTATGTGTTTCCATGGCAGCTAATACACTTCATGGCCATTAATGCTTCTAGCATCTCTGAGAAGTGGGTTAGAGCTGTTAAGTCCAGGCTGAGGGAACCTACAATTGTTAGAACGATACCACAATCTTGCCTGATGCAGGCTCTGTATACCACAGATGTAGCCAGAAGGAAGAGGGGGAGGTGAGACCGCAAGTGGAGAAGAAAATGATGTTAATTTCACATACTTCCTTCTCTGGTTTCCCCGCCCCCCCTCAGGGGGAGGCAAAGCCTCAGGGCTACAGTAAGTGTCCATATACAATAGCACCAGGGCAAACCCAGCTAGAGGGCCATTGAATTTCTGCAGCCCCCACCCAAGGGATCAAGGGCTCTCTTCTATAGTGTGGGTTTGGGAGCTGCCCTTTCTTCTCTTGATTTGCTCTTTGGGGTCACAGAGTCTGGTATTAGTGTCTTGTGGCTACTATAACAAATTACCATAAGCTTGGTGACTTTTGTTTTGTTTTGGTTGGTCGTGGGGTGTGAACTTGGGGTCTGGGTGCTGTCTCTGAGCTTTTTGTCACTCAAGGCTAGCACTCTACCACTTGGAGCCACAGCACTACTTCTGGTTTTCTGGTGGTTAATTGGAGATAAGTGTCTCATGAACTCTCCTGCCCGAGCTGGTGGAGAACTGCAATCCTTAGCTCTCAGCTTCCTGAGTAGCTAGGATTACAGGTATGAGCCACCAATGTCCTGTTCAGAATCTCTTTTCTAGTTCTTTTTCTCACTAACATTGTCTCTCAGGGTTTGCAAATGCTTCTCTAGCCTTCCAGTAGCCTCATTTCTGCCTCTTCCTTTACCTCCTCCAACCTAGAGCAAACCATTGACTCTTTTCATCCTAAATGTTCCGGAAAGCTCCTTTTCTTGTTACCATTGTATATTTGGTAACTTTTTCATCTACAGCAACATAGGTCAAAGGCCATAATGCTCAATATAAGCAAGTGGGCTGATGAATGGATAGGGACATACTTATTAACACACATAGACATGTTTTTGAAGCTTATTTACAAGACTCAATGTTTTACATTTCAGGCTGAATGGAGTGACTAATGAAGGCCAGGGATTGAAATTATCCAAGGTTTCATCATTCATGTATCTGTTGTGTGACCTGGTAATACCCTAAGAGTTGGTGCTCTTAAGACATTTATTTTACTATGGCTACTCTGGTATGGAACTTTTATGGAAGCCAAACTTTAAAAAAATTGAAATACAATATAGTAATAATTGTGTGTATGCGAGTGTGTGTGCATGTGTGTGTGTGCGCATGTATGTATGCGTGTGTGTGTGTGTGTGTGTGTGTGTGTGTGTGTGTGTGTATGTGTGTGTGTGCTGCTCCTGGGCCTTGAACTCAGGGCCTGGGTGCTGTCCCTGAGCTTTTTTGCTCAAGAGCCTGTGCTCTACCACTTGAGCCAAAACTCTACTGTCAGCTTTTTTAGTTCTTAATTGGAGATAAGAGTCTCATGAATTTCCTGCCTGGAATGGCTTCGAACCACACTCTTCAGATCGCAGTCTGCTGGGGAGATATGATTACAGGTGTGAGCCCCTGGTGCTTGGCTAGTAATAGTATTTTTAAAGATAATCTTTAATTTTTATTGTTATCGTAAAAGTGTTGTACAGAGGGTTTACAGTTACATAAGTCAGGTAATGAGTACATTTTGATTTGTTTTGGATGTCACCCCCTCCCTGGGTCTTTCCCAGCAAGATAAACTTCTTTGGGGATGGGGAAGCCAGGCCTTTAAAGGTGTTGGTTCAGAGCATGTGTTCCAAGACAGAAAGCCATGGGGAAGCCGTATCTCCTTTTTTGGTATATCCTTGGGCATTTATCAGCGTCATTTCTGGTGCTCTCTATTGGTTGAGGCAGTTACAAAGGTTCACCAAGTTTAAGAAACAGTCTATATTGATGGGGCGATGGCAAGGTTATATTAGATGAAGAATATTGAGGTGGGAGCTGCTGTTGTTTCCCACAATGGGTAAGAGCTAATAAACGACTATCATCTTCAGATGAACAGATATTTGGTTATTTGGTTCCCCTCTCCCTTTTTTCATTAATACTCTTCTTTCCTTTCACCCTTTCCCATGAAATTTAACCCTAAATCCTATCCAGACACTGCATCCAGCTCAAAGGTCAGGCTCCCTGGGTGTGATACTCTCCATAGATGGCCTATAGTTTCCTCTGTCTACATGCATATGTGCCACTCCACAGCTAGAGAGATCGATTCATCTTCTTTTTTTCCCCCAGGGCTGAGGACCGAACCCAGGACCTTGCGCACGCCGGGCAGGCGCCCTTCCGCTGGGCTAAACCCCCAGCCCCTGATTCATCTTCTTGTATAAGTCAGCTTTCTGCTTTCTGTGTCTGTAACAAATGCCTGAAATACCCAACTTATAAAGATGAAAGGTTTATTTTTGGTCCATGGTATTAGAAAGTTTTGCTCATGACTCGTCACTTTTGGCCTGTGGTGGCAGGTGATGTCAGGGATATGAAATAACTTATTTACTTCATAGCTGGACGGGAGAACGAAGAAGGAAGCAGGATCCCATTATCTTCTTCAAGAATGTACCCTCAATGACAAAAATTTCCCAACTTAAACTCCCTCTTAACGAGTACATCATCTCCCAACAATGCCAAGCTGAAGGCCAAGCCATTAGCATGGGAGTTTTGGGGGGACAATCCAGATTCAAACTAGAGTACCTCCTCTTGAAGCCAGGCCTTCTGTTGTTAATTATATTCTCATCACAGTGACAAAATACCTGAAAGCAATCATTTAAAAGAGGAATATTTATTTTGACTCATGGATTCCCAGGTTTCAGTCCATGGTTAGCTGGTTCCATTCCCTTAAGGTCTGTGGTAAGTAAAAACACACCATGGTAGAAGGGCATGATGGCAGAAAACTGCTCACATCATGGCAGCCAAGAAGTATAGCAAGACAGGAATGGGCCAGAGACAAGATAGACCCTTCAAGGCATGCATTCAATCATGTACTTCCTCCAAATAGGCCCCACCTCCTAATAGCTCATTCAGTAGGAACCCATCAATGAGTTAGTCCATGGATAAAGTCAACATTTCATGATTCGGTCACCTCTCAATAGCTCTACCAGCCAAAGAGCCAAGACTTGAACATATGAGATATTTGAGGGAAGACTTCACAACTCAGATTCACTGTTTCATCAGTCAAGGGGATTGAACTCATGGCCTGGGCACTGTCCCTAAATTTTTTTGCTTAAGGCTAGTACTCTACCACTTTGAGCCACAGAGCCACTTCTGGTTTTCTGGTGGTTAGTTGGAGATAAGAGTCTTGTGGACTTTCCTGCCCACGCTGGCTTTGAACCACAGTCCTCAGATCTCAGCCTCCTGAGTAGCTAGGATTACAGATGTGAGCCACTTGTGCCCGGCACAACTCAGACTTTTTGTTGCAATGACAAAATACCTGACAGAGCAACTTAAAATGAGGAAACATTCATTTTGGCATACACTTTTAGAGGTTTTAGTCCACAGTTCTTGGCTATTGATTAGAAACGTGTGGTGAGGTAGGCATATCATATCCAAACCATAACATCCCACCCCTCACCCCCAAAAGACTCATGTCCATTTCATGATGTGTACACTTTTAGTTCTTTTCCAATGGTCCCCATAGACTTAACAGTTCTAGTACTGTTCAAAAGTCCAAGTTCAAAGTCTCCTCTGAGACTCAAGGCAAACTTGTAGCTGTGAGCCCCTGTAAAAAAAAAAAAACAGAAAAGAAGTTATATACGCCCAAGACACAATGGCACAGAGTAAATCTTTCCATTCCAAAATAGAGAAATGGGGTAGAGAAGAAGCACAGTCCAAAGCATGACCGAAACCTAGCAGGACAAACATTCAATCCTGTAGCTCTATGTCTAGCATCCAGGTCAAATGGTGCAATCTGAGCTACAAGGGATTGAGAAGTCCCACTCTCATGACTTTTGCTATCTGCAGCCTACCTGTGGCTTTGCTTATTGTCTGCAGCTTTCCTCAGTAGACATTCTGTTTCTGGCATCCCCAACTTCCTTGGATCTCCATTGAGTCTCAGATTTTCACCTTCATAGCTTTATCCATAGTCTTCCCTGGGGCTGCCTGTAGGCATTTTAACCGTGGTTAACCATTCTAAGTCTGAATTCCAGGCTTTTCTTTGAAATCTGGGTTGAAGCCTCTAGGACCCCGTAACTCTTGCATTCTTCATGCCTGAAAAGCTAGCGTCATGTGCGTGACATCAAGGTGTGCTACCTGCATGAGTAGGAGCCATATTGGCCTCCAGAAGTGCTTGGAAGACTGAGTGTGATGAAATGAATCCTAGGGAAATATATTCCTAGGTGGTGGTAAAGTGTGAGTAAGGTAGCCCAGAGGTATTCTTCTGAAGTCTTTTGAATGAGTTTATTATTTTGTACCCTTAATCCTGCAGTGGGTGGGTTTTGATCAATTCCTGTGATGCCCTCAGCACGTCTTTCCTATTGACCCAAGGCAAAGTGATGGCGCCTCTTCAAAGGCACTAATCTTTTCAGAAAATAAGCTTTCCTCAGCCTCAACTTCACACAGGCTTTTCTACTGAAACTGCAAGCAATCCAAACCCTTCTGTTCTAGTTTTTGCTCCCTATTCTCACTGTAAATCTGAATAAAAGCAGCCAGCCACACCAAGACACAGCCTGAAAGTTGGTCTACCTTAAAATTTCCTCTGCCATATTATCTAGTCTACCTCCTTTGTTGTTGTTGTTGGTGGTGGTGGTGGTTGTGTGGCTTGAACTCAGGGTCTGGGTGCTGTTCCTGAGTTCTTTTTGCTCAAGGGCACTCTACCACTTTGAACCACAATGCCACTTCTGGCTTTCTGGTGATTAACTGGAAATAAGGGTCTTATGAACTTTCCTGCCCTGTGTCCATCACCTTTAAATTTAGTCTCAAGCAAAGTCTCAGGACAGAGAAACTGTAGGTAAGTTCTTTGTCACTATATAACATAGCTGACATGTAATCCTCTATCCCATCTGAAACCTCACAAGCATAGTCTTTGCTTTCTTCATTTTTCTTTTCTGGTTCTGGGGCTTGAACTCAGGGTCTGGGTGCACTCTTTGAGCCTCTTTGTATTCAAGGTTAGTGCTCTACCACTTGAGTCACAGTGCTACTTCTGGCTTTTTCTGAGTAGTTTACTGGAGATGAGAGTCTCATGGATTTTCCTGCCAGGCTGACTTCAAACCATGATCCTCAGATCTCAGCCTCCTGAGTATCGAGGATTACAGGCATGAACCACCAGTGCCTGGCCAACTGTCTACATTTTTGAATATTTTTATTCTTTTTAAGTATCTGTACAAAGGCGTTGCCATTCACTGAAGCAGTTTATGAATACAGTGCATCTTTTTTTTTCAAATTCTTTATTGTGATTAAGTGATTACATATTTCCCAAATTTCACAGTATTGCAGGACAGTGATGTTTAGTTAAAGTCACAACACATTCTAACTTTCATGGGGCAAATTGCCTATCATGATCTATAACATTTATGAGTTCTATGAGCTTTGCAATACAGTTATTTCTTCCACATTGGGTGATACGTACGTTTCTTTTGTTTTGCATAGCATCAGCTGTTCCCTCTTTCCCACTCATTCCCTTACTCCCATCACTGCCATTGAGTTGCTTAGTTCATTTTGATCAATGTCCAGTGCAGCTGATGGGTCCCACTGTTGTATGTTTTTCCCTGATTTCCTCTAGTTCTGTGTTGTCCTCCTGGTTTCCCTCTGGTGTGCACATATATACCATATATGTGATCAGCAGCATAGGGTTATTTTGTAGTGATTTGACCAGATGAGTGGAAGTCCTTTGTTTCTTAAGTCTTGTTAATTTTGTTGTATCACCTTACATTTTGGATTTAACATCCACTTATCAGGGAGACCATGTGCCATTTGTCTCTTTGCTCTTGGCTTACCTCACTCAACATAATTTCTTCTAGCTCCATCCATTTCCCTGCAAATGCCATTATTTTGTCCTTTCTAATGGCTACAGTACATCTTGATCAATGTCATTTCTTTCTACATTCTCACCCACCCCTCCCAACCTATCCCTTACCACTCACTTTTCTATCAATATTCTGGTCTTCTGAGTTCCCACCAGAATTGTTCATGGATCTTTGCTTAGGGCATTCTAAGGGCTTCTCTATCCCACATCTACAAACTTGCAAATTTCTTTTGCAAACTAGTTCCAAAAGCATCTGAACCACAGGTAAGATAAGGTCACAGCAAGAACCCCACTTCTAGTGTCATTTTTTGTCAGACTTTCATCACTATGACAAAATACCTGTCACACCTGTCATATAGGAAGGAGTTATTTATTTTGGTTCATTGTTTTACATCACAGTTCTTGGCTCTTGATTCTAGGCCTATGGGTGAGGCAGCATATCATGGCTGTGTTATGAGACCAGTTCATCTCATGGCAGTCAGGAAGTAGAGGGGTGGTCAAAGATAAGATATCCTCAAGGACTCACCTCCAGTGATCTACTCTCTCTAGCTAGTCCTTACCTCTTTAGTTTCCAGCAAATAGCATATTCAGCTGGAGATCAAGCCTTTAATACATAAACCTTTGCAGGAGTCACTTAATATCCAAACCACATAGCAGAAGAGATGCTTTCCAGTTCTTGGCTGGTAGCCTAGCCCTTGTGCCAAGGGCAGCTAGTGGCATGCTTGTAAGAAAACTGAAGGATGAGATGACATGGAGGGGGAGGGTGGAGGGAGAGATCAAACATATGGAAGAGCACCCAGGATTCAGACATTTGAGTAAAGCTCTTTTGGCCCAGTCACCAGCTGAATGCAGCTAGGTGAATCATTCCAATCAATGGCAGGTATAGTAAAAGATCCACAATGTTAAGGTCTGCCAGAATTCCTGATGCAGGGAATTGTGAGAAATAATAAATCATTGTTTAAGCCACTAAGGGCTTTGTTACCCTAAAGATCTCGGAACGGAAGTGGCGCTGTAGCTCAAGTGGTAGAGCGCTCGCCTTGAGCTGAAGAGCTTAGGGACAACGCCCAGGCCCAGAGTTCAAGCCCCACGACCGACAAAAAAAAAAATAAATAAATAAAGATCTCGGAAACACTGAATGATACAAAGTGATTTTACTTTCAGATCCAGATGTTGCCTCTCCTAGTTCCACTAACTATCAGCCAATGAAGACAAGTTATCAGCCTGTCACTCCCTCAGTCCCATTCTGATGGTGGCTCAAGGGCAGGACACCACAGTACACAGCAGTATTCTGATAGGAGATACACAGTCATCACCAGTTCATAGTAATGATCAGATCCTAATGTGAAGACTTTATGCCTGGGGACGGAGATGATTCCTTCATTAGGTCCCAAGTTTTCTCCTAGAAGAGTTTCCTTTGTTCATTTTTCTCCCTAACTCATGGCTCTACCCTCTAAATGATTATTTCTACCATCTTCCTATGCTATATCAAAATGAGACCTGAGGAAATCCATTTTTGAGGAGTCACAAAACATTCTCAGCCTGTCCCCCTTTCATGGTGGGAGTCTGAACTTTCTTTTATCTCCATAGCTTAACTCAAGAAAGATGTTGTTTGGTCCAGGCTCAAGGTTTCTTTGGTAATACAATTCCCTTAAAATTATAGTGGGCCACTCATGTATTTATTTCTGGACACTTTCATGTGTTAATGGCCACATTCAAAGGTCTTTACCAGATATGATTTTTCATATCTGCTAGATTTCCTTGCTTACCTCCACCTATCCTCTCCCCATACCCTTCTCTCTGCATTTAATGGAAGGCATTTTAAGGCTTACAGGAATTTGAGGGGATGCTACATCCTTTGTCTAATCTTTACTTTGAGTCTCTTTACCACTCAAGTTTTCTCATTTGTATCTCTTATTTCCAAATGAAATAACTACATAATATTTTTACTGTATAATATGCATCATGATCTTAACAATCACCGATATAATTTTTCTCATTGCCTCCTGCCTGAGCCTGTTATTTAGACTTATATTTCAATAAACCCATTTCTGATACCAATTGTTATATTCTTCAGACTAGGATAGATTATGCTTACAGAAACAAATGAACCCTCCAATCTCAGTGGCTTGAGCAAACTGGTACATAGATTCCTCATACAAAGTCCAGTGTGAATTGGTTCATTCACCAGGGCAGCTCTCCTCTTGACCACATAGTGAGCTGAGATCCCAAATGCTTCTATCTTACCATCTCAGCACATGACCTCTATGGTTGTTATAGATGAAAACACAGAGGGAAGATGGTGAAAGATGGAGAAGTGATTTACATTATTTCCACTTATATTCCATTGGCCAGAACTCAATCACATAACCTCAGTCTAAATTCAAGGAAGGTTAATGATATTGTCTTTCCATAATCCAAGAAAGAAGATAAGGAAACAGGATTTGCCAATGTGTAGGATTATTTCTTTCCCACAACTTTTCATGAACTTTCCATTTTTGTTCATCTGTCCTTGTCAAGTGCCTAATGCTCCCTCACTTATTGCCTACATCAATACACCTCTGGATTTCATTTTCAGTAAAGAATATAAATGACTGTTAATAGCCTAAAACTTGACTCTTCTTGCAGATAGTTGCTTGCTTAAGCAAATAGAAGCGTTTGATTAGAGGAGTTTGGTTTTGTTTGTTTGTTTGTTTTGTTTGTATCCATGGACAAGCCAGAGGGGAAACATCTGGGGATTCCTAAAATGACAGACCAGGCAGGCCCAATGTATCACCCTTTGTGCCATTTTCCCACTGCTTGAAGGCCATTAATGTAGGATAATTTTGGGTCAGGTGAACAATATGAGTGGCTGGATTAGTAGATATGGCCAGATTAGTACAGAATGATTTTCATCTGGCTATCCAGAGATATTGAGGTGGAGTGGGAAGAAATTATTGTCCTCTCCAGCAAATCATCTCTCATCTTTCTCTCCCTCTCTAGCCCATACAGTCTGGAAAAAAGTTTAATCTAGACTGGGTTTATCATGGGCATGGACAGGAAGCTAAAGGGCCTTTCTCTGGGCATCTGGGAACACTGAAGTCTCTTGGGTTTCTCATCATCAGACTCTGGTTCATCCATGATTGGTTTTGCTTCTCCTGGTTCTAGCCGGAGGACAAAGATGAGGAAGTTGGTAACAACTGTCTCTTTCATTGGCTTCACCCATTCACCAGCATACACTCCAGTCCTATGGCATCTTTGTACTATGAATGGCATGTGAATGTGGAACTGCATGTCCCAGAATCCCCTTCTTTTCCTGATTGCACATTAGAGTAAACTACATGAACCATGCAATTTGCATGCAATTTGGAAGGCAAAGGTTGAAGCAATGAATGGCCATGTTCATGCTCTGCAGCTCCATTTGAGATAGGAGTTACTGTCATAGATTATACATGTATGTTGATATCTTGACTCTTCTTGTTGGCCAAACTCTGCTTTCTTGCTGGATCTTCTCCTTCAGCATCTCCAGACTAGAGACAAGTGTATGCTCATCTGTGGCTAATGACATCAAGTTTGCTGATTTTCCATACCCTGGATGTTGGTGGAAGTGAAATGTGGGTTGCAGCTTTTATGTGGGCTCCAGTTTGTCTTTGCACTTGTCCATACACATACTCCCCAGTGATCCTCATTTCTTTTATTCCCCCTCAGTACTGGAGCTTGAACTTAGGGCCTTGTACTCTTTTTTTTCCCCTCGGGTCCAGTCATGGGGCCTGAACTCTGGGCCTGGGTGCTGTCCCTCAACCCTTCAGCTCAAGGCTAGCACTCTACCACTTGAGCCACAGCGCCACTTCTGGATTTTTTTCTGCTTATGTGGTGCTGAGGAATGGAACCCAGGGCCTCAAGCATGCAAGGCAAGCGCTCTACCACGGAGCCACCTTCCCAGCCCAGGGCCTTGTACTCTTAACTTGGCTTATTTATTTGTTTGTTTGTTTGTTGTTGTTTATTTGCTCAAGGCTAGCCTTTTACATTTGAGCCACATCAGAGTCTCTCCGATTTGTGTTCTTGAGCTGGCTTTGAACCTTGATCCTCAGATCTTAGCCTCTCAAGTAACCAAGATTAAGGCATAAGTCACTGGCACTGTGCTTGATGTTCAGATCTTTCCACATTATAGTTCCTTTCACATTATATCCAGTCTGTGTGACCAATATGAATTTGGCAAGAGTGGTGGGCTATCACTTTTTTTTTTGTCAGTTGTAGGGCTTGAACTCAAGGGTCTGGGTGATGTCCCTAGCTCTTTTTGCTCAAAGTTAGCACTCTACCACTTTGAGCCACAGTTCCACTTCTGGTAGTTCATTGGAGATAAGAGTCTCACAGACTTTCCTGCCAGGGCTGGCTTCAAACCATGATCCTCAGATCTTAGCCTCCTGAGTCACTAGGATTATGGGTGTGATCCACTAGTACCGGGTAGGCTATTTTTGAATTAGGTTATAGATGATACTGTGGCTTTTGTATTGGGTTTTCTTTCCCCTCTCCCCCACCCCTCTCCATCTCTTTGAAATCACCTGTTCCAGGGGAGAAATCATCTGCTATATGAAGATACTCTACGGGGAGGTCCATGTGGTAAGAAACTGATCTTTTGGCCAATGTCCAGCAAGGAACTGACACCTCTCATCAATAACTACATTGAGAAGCCATCTTGGAAACAGATTTTCCAGCCCCAGTCAAGCCTTCAGATGATCACAGGTCCCAGCTGATGCTGAGCCAGAAACATCCAGCTAAGGTTGCTCCTGAATTCTTGACTCTCAGACACTGTGTGAGATAATAAATGTTCATTTCTTCAAGTTGCAGAATTTGTGGGGTGATTTGTCACACAGCAATAGGAAACAACTCAAATGCTCATCTTTCATTGCAACAACTGCTATCTCCACTGCCTCAGGCTAACTGCTAGATGCAGGTGCCTCAGCCAGCTTGCACAATTGTGTCCATCCCATTTCCACAGTAAGCCCCTGATACTAGATCACACAGAGTAGTTCAGCTTTCTTGATCAGACCCTACCTGATACCACCAGGAGCTAAGTGCTTTCCTTACTGTTTGCTCCTGCAACAGAGGATTTCAACCTTTGCTTGGAGCTCTCCAGAAAAATGTGAAGTATTGTGCCTAGGTCTTTCCTTCAGAAATTCTAATTTAGTTGGTCTGGAATGTGTCTGACACATTAGGATGTTTTTAATCTCCCAGATGCTTTTAATGTGCAGATAAGATGGACAGTTCCTACTGTCAAGCTGACTTAATTTTTCCTGCCAAGTTCCTCTGTCTCCAGATCTCCTTGGACAGAAAAGTCCATAAGACTCTTATCTCCAATAAACTACCAGAAAACTGGAAGTGGCGCTGTGGCTCAAGTGGTAGAGTGCTAGCCTTGAGTTGAAGAGTTGAGGGACAGCAAGACTGAGTTCCCAGAGTGGCATGATGAGGTGGCAATGGTCTCTGAAGTCCATTTCTGTCTTTTCAGTTCCATCATCTCTACCATCAATGCTGAGACTTGCTCAGCAGCCTATTGGTTATATTTTTTCTTCTTCTTAGATCAGGTACTCTAAGGTTTTCTGTTTTGGTTTTTAAATATATTCTTTTCTTTTCTGTTCTTTTCCCTTCCTCCCTCCCTTCCTTCTTTTCTTCCTTCCTTCCTTCCTTCCTTCCTTCCTTCCTTCCTTCCTTCCTTCTTTCCTTCCTTCCTTCCTTCCTTCCTTCTTTCCTTTCTTTCTTGTCAGTCTTAGGGCTTGAACTCAGGGCCTAGGTGCTAGCACTCTACCACTTTGAGCCACAGCTTCACTTCCAGTTTTCTGGTGGTTAATTGGAGAAAAGAGTATCACAGGGACATTTTGCCCAGGCTGGCTTAATATTTTGCCCAGGCTTGGGCTGGGAAGGTGGCTCAGTGGTAGAGCACTTGCCTTGAATGCATGAGGCCCTGGGTTCGATTCCTCAGCACCACATAAGAAAAAAAAATATTTTGCCCAGGCTGGCTTAATTCCATGATCTTCATATCTCAACCTCCTGAGTAGGATTACAGGTGTGAGCCACCAGCACCTGGCTATTTTATTGTCTTTATGTAGGTAGTTGAACAAAGGAGTTACCATTCAACAGAGCAAGTTATGAATACAGTGCTTCTTGATCAGTGTCACCCTTTTTAACATTCTTACCTATCCCTCCCACCCCACCCTTTCCCTCACTTTTCTTAATTTTTAGGTTAGATATTGAATTATTTTCCATCTAACAACACAGTGTATATATACTATGTATCTTGATGTGTGTCATCCCTTCGACATCTTCACCCCTTCTATCTACCAACCCCTTCCTTTATTTTTCTCAATTCTGTGGCATATACAATGCAGTCTTGCCTTCATACGATTCATTTCTATTCTTCTACTCCTCTCCTGATATCCCCCACCCCATAAGTACCCATTTCATAGTACTCATTTTTCTTCTTAGTACTGAGAGTCTGGATGTGAGAACTGAATGCTATACTGGTTCCCTAAGTGGATATTCAAGGGAGCCTAGTTTCTCTATGGGCCTTGGCTGCTGCTCTTCCTCCTCCTCCTCCTCTTCCTCCTCCTCCTCCTCCTCCTCCTTCTCCTCCTCCTCCTCCTCCTCTCTTCTTTTTTGGCTGGTCCTGGGGCTTGAATTTGGGGCCTAGGTGCTGGTGCTGAGCTTCTTTTGCTCAAGGCTAGAATTCTATCACTTAAGCCACAGCACTACTACTGGCCTTTTCTGAGTATTTTATTAGAGATAAAAGTCTCATGGACTTTTTTTTGCCTGGGCTGGCTTTGAAAGGCGATCCTCAAATCTCAGCCACCTAAGTAGCTAGGATTACAGGTGTGAGCTACCAGCACCCAGCAGTTGGTTTCTTTATCTGTAAGGGCCAACGTCCAGATCCTGGTTTATAGTGGATGGCCAAAAACAACTGACATGCAGTGTGCTATGCAGGCAGTTTCTGAGGGGTGTCTTGAAAGTCCACACCTATAGCAGAGTGGAGGAAATGGGATTGTGCCAAGCAGGAGTTGAACTTGTTGTAGTCACCACAATATTCTCTCGTCATCTCCTGAAGCCTTTGAATTGTGCTCCCCAGTTGAGGGGGCTGGGCCTTTCTACCTCCAATAGGCCAGTTAGTTTGGTCATCCCCCAGGGAGAGGGCATACCTTGGGACAGTTTTCTTGGGCAGTGGGCAATTCTTGGAGAGAGATTCCCCTAAGAGCTGTTGGTAGCCCACATCCCATCAGTGGAAGGAGTGTAAGTTCCTTGTTGTTGAAGGAGGGGACTGTGACAATATCATGAGCTGAGTGACTTATAAAGAGAAGATTTAGCCAGGCTCTGGTGGGTCACACCTGTAAACCTAACTACTCGGGAGGCTGAGATCTGAGGATGGCAGTTCAAAGCCAGCCCAGGCAGACAAGTCTCTGAGACTTGTCTCCAATTAACCACCAGAAAACCAGAAGTGGTACTGTGGCTGAAAGTGGTAGAGCACTAGCCTTGAGCAAAAGAGATCGGGGACAGCACCCAGGCCCTAGTTCAAGCCCCATGACAGAGAGAGAGAGAGAGAGACAGAGAGAGAGAGAGAGGAGACAGAGACAAACAGAGAGACAAGAGAGACAGAGAGATTTATTTAGAATCTGAAGGCTGAGAAGTCTAAGATGAAAACTTGTTTTATGAAGACTTACTTCCTGTTTCCTAGACAGTCATCTTGCCATGTCCTCATATGGCAGAATGTGCAAAGGTTCTCTCTGGTGTCTCTTATAAGGGCACGAATGCCATCCATTGGGGGCTTCACCCGCATGACCTTACCTCCCAAAGGCCTCACTTCCTAATACCACCACTTTGGAGGTTTAAATGTCAACATAAACATTCTGAGGGATACAAATGGTCAGTCCATAGCAGGGAGGTCTCCGCGATGCACTCTGTGTGAGCACGGTGCAAAGATTCTATGCTTGTAGCTTCAGCCCCTAGGGTTTATGCATGGAGATGGGTGGATTTCATATTCACTTTTGTAGGCATGGCATCAAGATGCCCCAGGAGAGTACCTGGAAGTTTCCTGGAGACTGAGAGCCTGATTAAAACATAACAACCCTCCTTAAAACCTCCTTCACCATTAGCAGAGGGAGGTGTAAAGTCAACTTGCTCCAAAGCAGCAAGGCCCCAGGGAGAAATTAAAAGACACTCCTGCAGAAAGGAGTGGCTTCTAGAAGGAAGATCTCCCAGGTATAGCACTCAGCTCCCCAGAGCATGGAAGATCACTGAGCTGCCAAGGACTGTGGTCGCCATGGTAATACTATCTTAGATTCTAACCAAATGTAAGCTTCTAGTTGGCCTGTCAATCACACAGCATTTTCATGAATAGTAGGGACTCGGACTGGTGCATGGTGGGTGCCAGACTGAGGCAGAGGATGGAAGAAAGTGCCCTCATGCATGGGGCAATGAAATGGCTCATGGGAGCATTTATATTCACTCAGGCGTGTGTCTTTCCATCTCTGACTATAAGGGCATCAGCACCCAAGCTTGTCATAAGCATGGAAAAACCAAGTTCAGTCCCTGTGTGTGTTCCAGGTGGGGCTGGGGTTTACATGCTAGACCCACTACCCATGAATGTCAGGCAGAAGAAACTATATCAGTGAAAAGGCATGAGTTTAGGGCCTCTTCTGTCAATTGCAAAAATATCAGCAACTACCCTTGTCTATTCTCTAGCAAGTCTTTTCTTTGGAGAAATTCTCTACCTTCACTAGCTTCATTTAAAATGCAAATCCAGTTAGGTGTCAATTAATAACAGGGAGACTTTTGAGAATGCATCATTAGGTGATTTTTATTGCATGACCATCATAGAGAGTACTTAAACTAAGACCATCATGATATCACTAGACAATATAATCTTCTGGGATCAGCAGTCTCTATGTGGCCCATCATTGACTGAAATGTTGTCATGTGTCATTTAACTATGTATGAGGTACCAAGAGACTAGGAATGAGTGTGAAGGGAAGAGTGGCCAGGAGAGTTAAGGGTCTAATGGAAAAGTGGGAAGGGTCTGGCATCAGGTTCAAATCTATTCAATTTGCCAGACACTGGTGGCTCATGCCCATAATCCTAGCTACTTTGGAGGCTGAGCTCTGAGGTTCACAGTTCAAAGCCAGCCTGGGCAGGAAAGTCCATGAGACTCATCTCCAATAAACTACTCAGAAAAAGCCAGAAGTAGTGCTGTGGCTCAAGTGGAAGAGCGCTCAACTTGAAAAAAGGAATCTCAGGGACAGCAAGCAACCAAGCTCTGAGTTCAAGCTCCAGGACTAGCACATAGAAAAAGAATCTATTCAATTCAGTTGATTGAGCACATCCCTTGTGCCAGGTATTGGGCAGGGGTAGTGACATGAATAGGGCAGACTAGTGCCCTAGGCTCTGGAATCTTGGAGTGTACTGGCAGTTAGGGCCTTTTCTGTTCAGGCAGCTATAACAAACTACCATAAACTGGATGGTTAGAAACAACAGAAATGTGTTTCTCACAGTTTTGGAAGCTGGAAAGTCCAAGATCAAAGTAATGATATACTGTATATCTATTAAGAGCATGCTTTCTGTTTCATAGAGGTACCTCCTCCCTGCAACCACAATGACAGAAGGAACAAGGGAGCTAGATCTCTCAAGTTTTTTTCCTCTTTCTTTCCTTTTTTTCTTTCTTCTTCCTTCCTTCCTTCCTTTCCTCCCTTCTTTCTTTCCTTCCTTCCTTCCTTCCTTCTTTCCTTCCTTCCTTCCTTCCTTTCTCTCTCCTTCCTTCCTTTCTTTCTTTCTTGTGCCAGTTCTGGGGCTTCAACTCCAGCATGAGTGCTGTCCCTGAGCTTTTTTGCTTGAACCTGGTGCTCTACTACTCAAGCTACAGCTCCACTGCTGTCTTTATTTTGGCAGTTAATTGGATATAAGAGGCTCATGGACTTTTCTGCATGGGATGGCTTTGAACCATGATCCTTAGATCTCAGCCTTCTGAGTAGCTAGGATGAGAGGTGTGAGCCACCACCAATAATGCCTCTCTTTTTTTTGATAGTCCTGAGGCTTGAACTCAGGGCTTGAGCACTGTCCCTGAGCTTCTTTTGCTCAAGGCTAGCACTTTACCACTTGAGCCACAGCACTACTTCCAGCATTTTCTGTTTATGTGGTACTGAGGAATCAAACCCAAGGCTTCATGCATGTTAGGCAAGCCTATACCACTAGGCCACATTCCCAGCCCAATAGTGCCTTTTTATTATTTTGTTGGTCGTGGGGCTTGAACTCTGGACCTGGGCACTGTCCCTCAGCTCTTCAGCTCAAGTCTAGTGCTCTACCACTTGAGCCATAGCACCACTTCCGGCTTTTTCTGCTTATGTGGTGCTAAGGAATCGAACCCAGGGCCTCATGCATGCAAGGCAAGCACTCTACCACTGAGCCACCTTCCCAGCCCCAATAGTGCCTCTTTTGAAGGCAGTAATCCAACTCATGAGGGCTCCATCCTCATGACCTACCCACCTCTCAAAGGCCCCATCTCCTGATACCATCACGTTGAAGATTAGGATTTGAATATATGAATTCTGGGAGGACATAGGAGAGCTTCTTCATGAATTTCCTTGGTGGTAGGTCAAGGTTGCATCTCTTTTTTGTAAAATTGTTACTATAAAAGTGAAGGGAAGGTGACTCAGTGGTAGAGTGCTTGCCTTGCATGCATGAGGCCCTGGGTTCAATTCCTTAGCACCACATAAGCAGAAAAAGTCAGAAGTGGTGCTGGGGCTCAAGTGGTAGAGCTCTAGCCTTGAGCTGAAGAGCTGAGGGACAACGCCCAGGTCCAGAGTTCAGGCCCCACGACTGACCAAAAAAAAAAAAAAAAAGACAAAAGAAGTGATATACAGAAAGGTTACAGTTACATAAGTCAGGTAAAGAGTACATTTCTTGTTAGACAATGTCACCCCTTCCCTCAATCTCTCCCAGTTGTTCCCTCCCACCCCCACCCACAAATTGTAAAGTTCACTTTACATATAGTAGCTAATGAGTACCACTACTGCATTTGTTCACCCTTTGTCTCTCCATTTCTGTGCCCCCCTTTATCCTTCCAAAGACAGATAAAAGAACAAACAAGACAAAAAGAAAAGAAAACAAAAACAGCAATGAAGAAAAAAAGCCTCTTATTTCCATTTGCTGGAGTGCATTTCGATAAACATTATTTTATATGATCAGATGCACATAGGCATTGTGCCTTTGTGTTCCTGTCCTGAGTACCCTCCTTTGATCACACTGTGTGTAAATTCCTAGAGACCTATATAATTTATTGTGTCCTAGCGTATTTTAGCTCTAGCTTCTGCATATGAGAGGAAACATGTCGTTTGTTTCTCTGAGCTTGGCTTACCTCACTTAACATGATTTGTTCTAGGTCCATCCATTTCCTTGCAAATGACATAACATTATTCTTTCTAATGGCTGTGTAAAATTCCATTATGTATAGTTACACATTTTTGGGATCCACTCATCTATTGTAGGGCATCTGGACTGTTTCCATAGCATGGCTATTGTGAAAAGTGCAGCAATGAACATGGATGTGCAAGTGTGCATTTCTTTTTATGAGGCTCAGACCCTCCGCCTCCCTTCTCAGCCTTCCTAGGCCTGCCAGGCCTGGCTAGTGGCTTATCCCAGCTCATGATCCTAGAGTGAGCACATTGGTGCATTTCAGTGACAGTCACTTATTACTGATTCCTGTGTCTTCCTTTGGCTTCTCCAGAAGCAGATCTCATGGCAAGGATTTGAAGTGCAGGCTGGGACTTCAGGAGGTGATCCACCAAGATACAGCACTAAGAATGGAGAAGTGATATTGGAAGCAGAGGAAACTGAGGCACAGTGCCAAGAACTGGATCCCATTGGATGCCATTGGGCATATCTGGGAAATGGTGGAGAGCATGGTTGTGTTATGGTTGTCTGTCTTGCTGTGGGGCTACTCTTGGGAAATGTGGCTCTTGGCACTGACATCTTGCCTCCTTTGGCAGGAAGGAAAAGCACTCAGAAGAATGGCAGGTGTCTGCAGAACATGGCATCAGAATGATCTATGTGGATGGGATGAGGGTGGGACACCACCCATGTCTGCCACACCTCATGTGTCGCTCTAGCAGTGTGATTAGAGCCACAGGGTCCACAGTGACAGACTGCAGTTCTCACACCAGAACTGGATCAGGCCTGCAAAGTCCAGCCATCTGACCTGTTTGCTCAATAGAACTGATCAGACAACCCAAGCTAGACATGGACCATACAGAACCAGCCTATGCCACAGGGCGCAGAACCTTTCTCTCTCTTTTCCTTAAGACAAGCCAGGCTGGGACCAGTCAGTCTGAGCTTTAGTCTTGGAGAGACAGCCATTTGCAGAGGTCTCTGCTCCCATTCTCTATCCGTCTTATCTGTCTGCTTCTGATCCCTGAGTCTGGATCTCATACCCTTGCTAGAGATTGATGAGCACTCTTGGCTATTTTCCACTACCTCATGTACCAGCCTCCTTCATCCCATACCCCAGGCCTGCTTTCCCATGTGACCTCATAGCCTGGTTAGGAAAAATTCTCCCTATTTTTTTTTTTTTTGCGCATCCTGAGGCTTGAACTCAGGGCTTGAGTTTCTTTTACTCAAGGCTAGAGCTCTACCACTTGAGCCACAGCTCCACTTCTGGCATTTCCTGAGTAGTTTATTGGAGATAAGAGTCTCATAGACTTTGCTGCCTGGGTTGGCTTCAATCTGCGATCCTCAGATCTCAGCCTCCTGAGTAGCTAGGATTACAAGTGTGAGCCACCAGTGCCCAGCCTTATTCCAGATTTATTTGTTATTATTTGTTTGTTTTTGAGATAGTGTCTTACTAGGTAGCCCAGAATAGCCTTGAATTTGCTATATTGTTCAGGATGGTCTGGAACTTGTGACTCTCCTGTTTTGGCTTCTGAGTGCTGCCCTGCTCAGGATTTTGGGACTATCTTGACTATCATCAGCTCCAAACACTCCGAATCCTCTGCTAAATGGATGAAGGGCACATTAGCAGGCCAGGGCTGTGGCAGCTTCTCTGGGCTTCACCTCAAACTGCCAATGGCCCTACTCCATTCTACCAGGAGTCCTATCCATTTCCAGACTCTCTGATGTTGACTGCCAGTTCACAGTGGCCAGAGGACTTTCTGAATCTAGGATGATACCAAGCATGCCAGAATTAAAGGGAGGCCCACCGAAGTTCATGGCACTGCCTGGGTGGGGGTACTTCAGTGGCAGCACATCTATGAATGGTACCTGGACTGAAAGCCCCTGGGCATATCTGGAAGATATGGCATTTCACCGGCCTAGGCCAAACCTCCAAGAGTCCTAATGGCCCCCCAAACATGCCAGATTTCTGAAAAACAGAAGAGGAGCTTCAGCCCCACATGAACTGATTCAGCTTGCCAGCACCTTGAATTAGCTTGAGGTACAGCCTCAGGCCAGCAAGAACCATCTATGAAGGCCATCTATGGAGGCTTTTGCCACCAATGCACGGAAGGAAACAGTCCGGTCCAGTCTTGGTTAGGGCACTTCAGGCTGTCATATGATCTGTAGATAGTGGAGTGTTACTCTCCCCATGCCAGCTCATTGTGTGGCTTCTGCTAGGCAGTGTGTGTGTGTGTGTGTCTGTGTGTGTGTGTGTCTGTGTGTGTGTGTGTCTGTGTGTATCTGTGTCTGTCCTGAGGCTTGAAGTCAGGGCCTAGGTGCTGTCCCTGAGCTTTTTTGCTCAAAGCCTAACACTGTACCACTTGAGCCACAGCTCCACTTCCAGCTTTTTTGTTGGTTAACTGGGGATAAGAGTCACACAGACTGTTCCTGTCCAGGCTGATTTCAAACAGCGATCCTCAGATCTCAGCCTCCTGAGTAGCGAGGATCACAGGTGTGAGCCATGGGGCTCTCAGCTTCTACTAGACAGTTTTGATGCTGTCACATGCTACATATTCCAGTGTCTTTTCAGCAAGAGCAGATTTTTATCTTTCTTCTGCCCATAGTGAAGCCAAAGAGAGCACTGACCCCAAGAGAAAGGCTTGCCCACAGAAAGGAACCCCTGCTTTTGTGGATTATTAAATAAAAAAAAGCCTCAACTGCTTTGCTACAGAGATCTTGCCAGTACAGTATTAATATCATGTAATCAGGAAAATGAAAGCTGTCAGGGAAATAGAAATCCTGTAATGCAGTCTTTTTACTCTGCTGCATCATGAGGGCTGTGGCGCTTATAATTCTCATTGTACAGACAAGGTTATCCTCTGTGACTCAGAGAGAGCAAAGACTTTGCCCCAGAGTGGGGGTGAATGATTCAGTTAAGGTTATGTATTGAGATCCAAAATAGCTGTGGCTTAAATAAAATGAAAACTTACCTTTTCTTTCTCATCAAAATCTGGTCATAGGCAGCTCTGCTCCACAAAATCAGAGGGATGAAGGATCCCTCCATCCATTGCTTTGATAGCCATAGAATGAATTCTTGCCTTCATGAGCCAGTTACAAATATCTGCAACTACAGTTACAAATATCCTATTCGCATCCCAAGGAGCAGAAGAGAAGAATGTGTGAAGAGTAAAAAGTGGGAAGAAATGTATGTCTCTTCCCCTTAAGGATATTTCCTGAAAGTTGCACTCACTACTTCTGTCTTGGCTGGGGAACCTAGTCACATGGCCATGCCTAAATGCAAAGAAGGCTGGGAAATGTAGTCTTTATTTCAGATGATCATGTGTCCAGACAAAAGCTTGGAGTTGTATTTCTGTGAATAGAAGATTATATATTCAGAAGCTGAGCTTTAGTGCAATCATGACTTTGCCATTGAGAAGAGAAATCAGTATTGAAATCTGATTAGTTTTTCAGACTTCAGATCCTACCTCATTTCCCTTTCATATCATGTGCGATTTCCCCTTTCTTCTTTTCTTCCTTCCTTCCTCCTTTCTTCCCCCTCTTTCTTTCCATCCCTTCTTTCTTTCCTTCCTTTTCTTTGTTCCCTCTCTCCCTCTCCTTCCTTCCTTCCTTCTTTTCTTTCTTTCTTCCTTTCTTTATTTCTTTCTTTTCTTTCTTCCTTCCTTTCTGCCTGTCTGTCTTCTGTATTTGAGTTTGGACTCAGGGCTGCACACTTGCTAGCAAGTGCTGTATCACTTGAGTCATGCCTTCAGACCTTTCTTGATTTATTTATTTTAGATGCTATGTGGTGTCTTTTACATGTACATTGATTCACAGAGCTAGTACAGAATTTGCTGCTTGGGGACAGGCATTGTGGCTCATGTTTATAACCTCAACTACTCAGGAAGCAAAGATCAAGAGGATTGCAGTTAACAGTTAGTAAGACCTCAATCTCAATCAATAAGCCATAGGTAATGATGAGTATCTGCCATCTAAGCTATGTGGGAGGTGGAACTAGGAAGATCATAGTCTAGTTGGCCAGGGCAAAAACACATGGCCCTATTTAAAAAAAACAAACAAAAAAACAACCTACAGCAAGGCACTGGTGGCTACTCAAGAGCATGAAATCTGAGGTTTGCAATTCAAAGCCAGCCCAGGCAGGAAAGTCCATGAGACTCTTGTATCCAATAAACTACCAAAAAAGCCAAAAGTGAAGCTGTGGTGGTAGAGTGCTAGCCTGAGGGGAAATAAAAACCTCAGGGACAACACCTATGCCCTGAGTGTAAGTCCCCAAACTGTCACAGAAAAAGGAAAGAAGAAAGAAATGGGCTCCTCTCAATTCTTTTCCAGATGAACTATACGGAAATGAACTGGTATGGGGCTTCAAGAACTAATGGAAACACAGTCAGAGGGCTTTGTTGTTGTAAAGTTGCATTATGAATCCTGGCTATGCACTACAAGCTGTGCGATCTGGAAGAAGTCACTTAACATCACAGGGTTTCATTTGTTTTCTGTGCAAAATGGTGGGGGGCAGGGGGGGGAGCTGGCAGAGAGAGGAAATAGTCATTGTGCAATCATGTTGTGGAGGTTGAAGTCCTATGTCAAGACCCAAGCTTAGAGATGAGGACATTGGACACATGCAGCAGAATGGCAGCTGGACCCCAGTGCTGTCTGTCTAGTGCACTGAGGCTTTCTTTGGGGAGTCAGGGGTCTGCTCACAGTCCACTCAGCACCAAGAGCTGCCTGCTCCCTCCCTCAGCCCTCATGGAGACCAATAAGGACCCAGTTCGGTTGCCCCTCCTCTTTCCACCAAGGGAGCAAACTGATTGGTCCTGGAGGAGATAACTTGGACCACCCAGGCTGGCAGCTCAGCATGGATAGAGGCCACCGCAGTGGATATTAACCAGTCACAAATATCCAGCGTGGAAATCCTGGCAACATGATCAACAGAGCCAGACGAGGCTAAGGCCATGCAGATGGCATGTGATTCTGAGCCTGAACAGCTGCCCATAAGGTAACACTGGGGATTGGACCCAGAGCTGCCCGTGAGCCAAGAAATGCCTCCCTGATAGATGCCAGGGTGTGCTCTGAGGCAAGGGAGCCCCCTGGACAGCACTTTCAAGTTTCTTAAAATAGAACCTAGGGAGCCCAGGGCTGCAGAAGGAAGACTGGAGCTCTTCTTCGGATGGGACACGGGCCTCCCTGGCTAGTATTCCTTAGCCTGCCTGGCTGGTCTGAAGGTGAACATATACCTTGGATGACATTGACCAAATTTGGAGCTGGAGGCTTTGGAAGTGCTGATCTGGCAGGTTGGGCAGGGTGAGCTGGGCCTGCCTTCTTATGGTTTGAGGGCTGTTATGGGCTGAATTGTATCCCTTGCTGCAATCCATATTGAAATCCTAACTGCCCAGGACTTTAAACCATGACCCTATCCTAAGTTAGAGTGATTCCGCTCCTCCCCTCCCCCACTTTATGATGGTGATATGCACGGTAGAAAGCAGCCTTTCTTTGTGTGTGTGTGTGTGTGTGTGTGTGTGTGTGTGTGTGTGTGTGTGTATGTGTGTGTGTGTGAGAGAGAGAGAGAGAGAGAGAGAGAGGAAATGAGAGACTACCTAAGCACTCTCTCACTCCAGAGCTATGCTTAGAAGGGGCTAGTTTCAGTGAGAGTCCTGAAGCTTATGTTTCATTATGCTCAAAATGGTTTTTCACTCTTAAAATGGTTTTAGCCTGTTTCATTGTTCTATTATTCATATGAAGTTTGTTTTGTTTTGTTTTTTTACCATATTTACCCTCATTCACCTTCTCTCCAGGAACAATTCTTTTGGTTTGTTATGTCTCTCATGGGGCTTGAACTCAGGGCCTGGATGCTGTCCCTGGGCTTTTTCACTCAAGGCTATTATTGCTCTACCACTTTGAGCCACAGCGTCACTTCCAGTTTTCTGGTGGTTAATTGCCCATAAGAATCTCACGGAATTTCCTTCCCAGGTTGACTTTGAACCACGATCCTCAGATCTCAGCCTCCTGAGTGGCTAGGATTACAGGCAAGCCACCAGCACCCAGCTCAGGAACAATTCTTATGCACATTTTTTTTTTTTAATTTTTAATTTATTTTTTTGGGTCCGGTCGTGAGCCTGGACTCTGGGCCTAGAGTGCTAGCTCAAGGCTAGCACTCTACCACTTGAGCCACAGCACCACTTTCGGCTTTTATTTGTCTGCTTATGTGGTGCTGAGGAATGGAACCCAGGGCCTCATGCATGCAAGGCAAGTGCTCTACCACTGAGCCACCTTCCCAGCCCCATCTTATGCACATTTTATAGAGGGATAAACTGAGAGGAGGTGCTGAACTAAACTACAGTGAATAGAAAAAGGTTTAGGATGCATTCTTTACCCTCAGGAGTACAAGTTCCTAGAAAGAAATATTCTTTCTTTCTCTCTTTCTTTCCTTCCTTCCTTCCTTCCTTCCTTCCTCCCTTCTTTCTTTCTCTCTCTCTCTCTCTCTCTCTGTCTGTCTTTCTTTTGTTCTTTAATCTTTCTTTCTTTCCTTCCTCCCTCCCTTCCTCCTCCTTCCTCCCCCCTGTTTTTCTTTCTCTCTCTTTTTTGTTTTTTTTTTCTCTTTCTTTCTCTGTGTGTGTACATGCATTGCATGTGTGTGTGCATGCGTGCACATGAGCATGTGGCAGAACTGGGACTTGAACTCAAGGTCTGGGCACTGTCCCTGAGCTTATTCCCTCAAGGCTAGCACTGTGCTGCTTGAGCCACAGCTCCATATCTGGGGTTTTGGTGGTTAACTAGAGATAAGAGTTTCATAAATTCTCCTGCCTGGACTAGCTTTGAGCTGCAATCCTTAGATCTCAGCTTCCTGAGTAACTAGAATTACAAGTGTGAGCCAACCAAGCTTGGCTGAAAAATGCTTTCAAGGTAGCAAAAGTAACAAAAGATACTGAGCATGTCAGCACCCCATGATGGAGGGGGTTCTGAAGTACTCCAACATGGAGTCTAAGCAGAGGCCTCTCACCCACTTGAAATTTGAATAATAACTCACATATCAATCATGGGTGGATTTCCTCTTTTGGTGCACCTTTATGGTACCTCCTTCAAGTGTATTCATGGATAATTAACCAATCATTATTGTGGACCCTTTGGGTATATGATCTTGAACTAGATTCTGGTCTGGCCTTTGAAGAGCTCTGAGTAGCTGAGAAGAAAAGCACAGGAATCATATTAACAACCACACTGATTCTTTGGGAATCAGTCACCCTAGTAGCTACTTTACCCTGAAAAGACTAAACAGTCTCATGTAGACGAGCATTAGTGTTCTTTGTAATTTAATGTATTTATGAGCTACAGTGTGATGTGAGGATACTAGAGTTTGGACTCAGGGCCTGTGCTTGCTAGGCAGGTACTGTACCCATTTGAACCATGTTCCAGCCCTTTTTGCTTTAGTTCTTTTTCTAATAGGGTACACATTTATGCCTGGGCTAGTCTGGATGTTAATCCTATTTCTACTTTGGCAAGTAGGCAAATTAAAGATTCACTGCTCACTGTATGTTAGTGGCTCATGCGTTAGCCACTCAGGTGGTTGAGATCTAGAGGATCATGGTTTGATCTCAGTTCAGGTAGAAAAGTCCATAAGATTGCTTCTCCAATCAACCAGCCAAAAACAGAACTGCAAGTTTGGCACAAGTGGTAGGGTCTGCTTCTAGAAGGACCCATATTGACACCTGCCTGTCCTCAGCTAATCTCAAATCATAGCTAAATACCCAAGGCCATTCCTTTTTCCATTTACACATAGATTGGATCACTTTCTTCTCTTCTGCTCTCAGCCAGAAGAAGCACAGAGAGTTTGCAAGTGGTGGTGGAGGTGGTGGTGTGTGTGTGTGAGGGTGTGTGTGCTAAGTTTGCAAGTTGAATCACAGTGCAGGTGGCTAGGGGCAAAGTCTGTGCAGAGGATTAGAGTCAAAGCCACATGGAGCCAGTCCAAGGTGAAGGATGACTGGTCTAGGTTTGCATTTGTTTTGAAATCTTTTTCTTGAACCTGATACATATCAAAGAAAGACTCAATGTGCAGTAACCATATTTGACAACTTTCTCTCCCCAAAGGCTCCTTCCATCCCAGCATCCCTTTCCCCACCTAATTCTATCACTTTCCTGATTGATTACCCTTATTTAATGCCAGGCAATGGATTCTGGGTGACATTGCTGGCGAATAGCTATGCTTATTCTTGCCTGTTCCAGAAATCTTGAGAGCAAAGATCTAAAACCTAGGGCTTCCTTCCTTATATTACATACAAATTGGTGCAAGAGTGAATGAGTTTCTTAGACTTAAATATTTATTCTATTGGGCTGGGAAGGTGGCTCAGTGGTAGAGCGCTTGCCTTGCATGCATCAGGCCCTGGGTTCGATTCCTCAGCACCACATAAGCAAAAAGAAAAAAAAAGCCGGTAGTGGCGCTGTGGCTCAAGTTGTAGAGCGCTAGGCTTGAGCTGAAGAGCTGAAGGGCAGCACCCAGGCCCAGAGTTCAGGCCCCACGACTGGACCCCCCCAAAAAAAATGTATTCTACTTTATCATACTTCTTGCAAAAATTCATATAAAACTTTGTTGTGACAGATGAACTTTCTTAATTATCTTGTTTATTTCTGTTAGTTCAGCTAGTGGGATGGAATATTTATTTGTTTGTTTGTTTATTTTAGTGCCAGTCTTGGAGCTTGAACTTGGCCTGGGTGCTGTCCCTGAGCTTTTTTGCTTAAGGCTGGTATTCTACCACTTGAGCCACAGCTCCACTTCTGGCTTTTATGGTGCCTAATTGGAGCTAAGAGTCTCATGGACTTTCCTGCCCAGGATGGCTTCGAACCACAATCCTCAGATCTCAGCTTCCTGAGCAGATAGGATTACAGACATGAGCCACTGATGCCCAGTAGGAATTTTTTGAAATGTGTTTTTCTTTTGAAGGGTAGCGCATGTGAGAGGCCATGGGGAGGGGTTTCAATGCCACTTCACCCATAGGGTGCATAGTTCTGGGGACCCATAATTATTTGAGGGTGGAGGTCCTGAGAGGGCTCCCCTTGCCTGCAGTAGTACCCATCCCTCTAGCTGAAGGGCTGACCTCCCCACCGCAAAACACGCTGCCAGGCTGAACATGGAAAATGTGGAATGGCTGTAATTGCTTATGTAGTTTTAATTGCTCATTAATCATGCTAACAGGCCCAGAGTGCTGATCGTTTGCAACGTGCTTAGTAATTAAAAGACCAGGGGTGATGTAGGGTAATGGGGGTGGGGGTGGGGTAAAATGAGGTGAAGAAAAACCAAAATGTATAACACAGGAGGAAAATGGGGGGAGGAGAGTAAGATCAGCTTGTCTTCTTTCTAACATCAAATGCATTTTCATACAACCTCTCAAAATCACCAGTTCTGAGCTGAGAATATCATAGCTCTCAGCTCCCTGGGCAGGGCACCAGTCCCTCATAGCCTCCTTTTTGGTTTGCAGGGCACGTCCACCTACATGGTTCTTTTTACTTCTAGACTATCCAAGGAGATGGATGAGAATTTGGGTCCATCGTTTCCAGATCAGGAAAAAGGCTTTGGTAAAGCAATTTGCCTTGACAGCTAACAGTTGGTCGAGTTGGGATTCAAACTCACTTCTCATACCAAATGTCTGGCGTTTGGGGATTAGAGGTGTGGCTCAGTTGGTAGAGCACTAACCAATGAGTGAAAGCATCAGGTACTGAGTTCAATTCCCAGTCTCAGACCTAAATAAAAAGAATAGAAAAGAAAAGAAAGGAAATAACCAAATGTCTGCTCTCTTTTTCCTGGGGACAGCAAAATGTTGGGCTTTCATCTTGGATCTATCAACATTCCTGCAGTCAGTGGATTCTGGAATGAATATCCAATTGTCTGGAGGAATTTACAATAAAATACAAATTCCTGAGCCTCCTGGAAGGTCTTGGTTTGGGTTTCTTCTCCCAGATTCTGAATCAAGGATTTGAGAGAGAAAAAAGTTTACTTGGAAAATAAACTATTGGCAGGTTCCAGTGAGGTTGGGGTGGGAACGAGACAAGGAAGGTGTGTCAATCAATTTTTGTGAAAATATACCCAAGAAAAACAAAGGAGAGATTTGTTCTGATGGTTTTAGAGATTTGTTCTGATGGTCCATGATTATTGGCTTTGTTGATTCTAGGGCCATGGGGAGGAAAATCATCATGGAGGAAGGGTATGGTAAAGAACAGCTTGCCTACCTCATGGCAGACAGGAGACAGAGAGAGACAGAGAAATAAAGGGAGAGAGAGAGAGAGAGAGAGAGAGAGAAGGGGGGGAGAAGAAAGGATATACTCTCCAAAGACATGCCCCTAGTGACCTACTGACCTACTTCCTGCAGCTAGGCCCTTCCTCCCAATATTTCCTTTCAGCCATGAATTCATCAATAGGTAAATCCATTGGTGAAGTTACAGTCCTTATGATACAATCATTTCTGAACACTTACACTGAAAGCCAGGACTTTCACACATTAGCTTCTTTCTTTCTTTCTTTCTTTCTTTTTCTTTCTTTCTTTCTTTCTTTCTTTCTTTCTTTCTTTCTTTCTTTCTTTCTTTCTTTCTTTCTTTCTTTCTTTCTTTCTTTCTTTCTTTCTTTCTTTCTTTCTTTCTTCTTTCTTTCTTCCTTCCCTCCCTCCCTCCTTCCTTTCTTTCTTCCTTTCTTTCTCTTTTTTGCCAGTCCTGCAGCTTGAACTCAGGGCCTGGGCACTGTCCCTGAACTCCTTTTACTCAAGGCTAACACTCTACCACACCTGGTTTTTTCTGTGTATGTGGTACTGAAGAACCAAACCCAGGGCTTCATGCATGCTAGGCAAGCACTCTACCACTAAGCCACATTCCTAAGCCAGTACATTCACTTCTTGTGGGGGCCACTTCATGTCCAAACCATAATAGGGAAGGAGAGAAGATCCATTGTCAAGTAAATGAATCTCCCTGGGCAACTGGAATTTAATTCACCTGAGGCGTGAAGGAGCATTGTGTTCACATTCTGTCTGTCTTAGGAGTGAGTGTTCATCCTATTACTTCTCTGTCGTGGTCATATTCAGCTTACTTTGTAGGGCAGAGCGTGCTCCAGCATCAAGAGAAGATCCTCAGGAAAAAGAGGAACGAATCTATCTTTTTGTTTTGGTTTGGTTTTGGTCTTTGTTGGTCCTAGGGCTTGAACTCAAGGACTAGCCACTGTCCCTGAGCTCTTTTGCTCAAGGCTAGTGCTGTACTACTTTTTTATTTTCCTCAGTTCATGGGGCTTGAACTCTGGGCCTGAGTTCTGTCCATCAGCTCTTCAGCTCAAAGGTAGCACTCTACCACTGGAGCCACAGCACCACTTCTGGTTTTCTGGTGGTTTATTGGAGATAAGAGTTTCACGGCTTTTCCTGCCTGTGCTGGCTTTGAACCACGATCCTCAGATCTCAGCCTCTTGAGTAGCTAGGATTACAGGCATGAGCCACAGGCACCCGGCTGCACTCTACTACTTTGAGCCACAGTACCACTTCCAGTTTTCTGGCAGTTAACTGGAGATAAAAGTCTCACAAACTTTCCTGCCTTGGCTGGCTTTGAACTGTGATCTTCAGATCTCAGCTTCCTCAGACATGTAAATCCACTGGTGCCCAGCAGATTCCCTCATATGTAGATTTGGCTGGTGGAAAACCTCAAGGGGACCCCGAGGGGATGGAGACAGTGTCTCTACAGAGAGATTTCTCATCGTATCATAGGGGGGGATCCTGAGTACCCTTGTTCCCAATCAGCTGTGATGTTCCTCTGCCTTCTGGGTGGCTCAGCAGCTTCTTGAACAATTTGTGAGTTGACATAGTATGTAAGTCAATTTTCCATCACTGTGACAAAAAAATAACAGAAAATTCACTTAAGAAGAGGAAAAATCTATTTAGGCTCATGATTTCAGTCCATGGTGGCTGGCCACCATACTTTGGGCATATGCCAAGGCAGCAGATCATGGCAAGAGCACATGTCAGAAGAGCTGCTCATCGCATCATCTCATCATGGTTAGGAAGCTAAAAGAGAGGCAGACAGAGAGAGACACAGGGAGAGACAGAGACACAAACCAAGTTTTTGGTCCTAATAGCCCCTTAAAGGGCACGGCCCCCAATAGCCTAACTTCTTCCCACTAGGCGCCACCTCCCACTGTGATCCTCAGATCTCAGCCTCCTGAGTAGCTAGGATTATAGGTGTGAGCCACTGGCACCCAGCTATCATATTGTAAATATAAACCTGGTCTTTGCTTTCAAAGAGCCCATAGTCTAACTGAGGAGTAAGATCTGTAGACATGAAAAGGTAACAAAGTAGCATATAAATGTTGAATGAGTGATATACATTAATTAGGGTGGGGGAGAAGTCAAGAAAGCCTTTGCACTGGGTATTGAAAGATAGATAGGAGTTGTACACAACTGAGTAGCATTGAATGCACAAAACATCAGTGCCAGGAGGAAATATCCAGGACTACTGAGGGACTATGAAGGGATCTACCTATTTGTAGTAGGGCACATGAATGGAAATTGCTTCCACTGAAGAACCACTTGAGCCTTGGAATTCGGTCACTCCCGTGTCTCCTGTCCCTCCCCAGTGGAAGGCCTGTTTATGTACTTTGTGCTCAGAAAAGCAGACAGTTGCCAGCTCAGGGTCTATGGAGATAGTGAAGGTCTTGGGGCTTCCCTGAGCCATGTCACCCCGATCCCGTAGAGTCAAATTTTAAACAAAAAATAATTTTGTTAGTGTAACTGTGTACCATGAACGATTTGGGACATACATATCCTACAACTTCTTCATTGTGTATCTCAAATTCAAATATAACGGGGTGCCCCTTATTTTATCTGGCATCACTGCATGAGAGCTCTTGTGAACCCATACATAGCCGATCAGAACCCTCAGAGCTCTGGGTCACTGGTTGATTGAGGTTTGACCTTACAACCGAAAGTCAATCTGCCATTGCACAGGCATTTTTACCTTCATTGATGGTTCCAGGTTCCAGGACTGAAACCCTAGGTGCTAGCAGGAAGGAAGAAGTCCTATAGCCAAAGGGAGGAAGGGAGGAGGGAAAAAGGGAGGAAGAGAGGAAGGGAAGAAGAGGGGAAAGGAAGAATGGGGGGAGGGAGGAGAGAGGGAAAGGGAAGGAAGGAAGGAAGGAAGGAAGGAAGGAAGGAAGGAAGGAAGGAAGGAAGGAAGGGAGGAAGGGAGGGAGGGAGGGAAAGGGAAAGAGGGAGGGAGAAAGGGAAGGAAGGAGAGTGGAAGGAAAAATGGACAGAGAGGGAGAAGGAAGAAAGAGAGTTGCTGTTAGACTCCCCCAAGGAGGTGTCTGATGGATAGTGATGTTCACATACACAGAGGCAGAGCTGTGAGACGGAGATGCCTAAAGACATTGCTTGCCTGTGACACCCCTTGACCTGATTCAAGGACCTAACAGAGCAACTGAGTTCTGGCAAAAAATCTGTGAGACAATATTCCCTCAGGCCCACAGGAACCAACCTTGATTCAATTCAAAGAGAGGGTTGCTCCTGAGACACCCCCATTCAGCTGTGGAGTGAATCAGGTTGCCTGCTTCCCAAAGTAGTGAAACAGCCTAGCCAACAACTCTTTATGATCTGTCATATCCATGCTCCTGACTGCTAGCTGGCAAAAGGAGCCCTTTAGCCACCAGTGTCCGGCTCTTTTTGGCCTTATGAGCAGGCCTCATTGCTGTACCTTGGTTCTTTCCCCTCCTTACAGTTCTCCCCGCCCCCTCCCCAAGCTCACCTTGAAGCATCCAGTTTAGATGCTAAAACAGAAAGTGTATGTTGTTCTTACACTGGGCCTGGTATATTAGAGCTGAAGGCATTAGGACTGATCAGATCCAACCCCCCTTCACAATTCCAATGTCATAGACGAATAACCTAAGGTTCAGAGGGATTCTATTATATGTTATAAACAGATCAAAGAATCAGAGGAGGCCAGATGCTGGTGACTCATGCCTATAATCCTAGCTTCTCAGGAGGCTGTGATCCAAGGATCGCAGTTCAAAACCAGCCTGGGCAGGAAAGTCCACGAGACTCTTATCTCTAATTAATCACCAAGAAACTGAAAGTAGGGTTGTGGCTCAAAATGGTAGAGCACTAGCTTTGAACAAAAAGAACTCGGGAATAGTACCCACACCCTGAGTTCAAGCCCCACAACCAATAAAGAAAAAAAAAGAATCAAAGGAAAGCCCCGTGGTCTGGGGGGGAAAGGCGGGTGAATTGGGCTTTAGAAAACCTATTTGTTCATTTAGTTTCTACCAAACATCTTCCCATTCATTTCTCCAGCTCTAGAATGAGCTTAAATTAAATACTAGCTCCATCCACCTTCACCATGACTTCACCGAAGCTATGGAAATTACAAAACACTGAATAAATGTGCTGGACAAAAGGCTGGGCAGTATTAGTGTTTGTCAGTGTTACTGTTATTATTTAACAAGGCTAATCCACCAGTGAAAGAAATGAGCACACATCATGAAATTAATTATAGATGTTTTTTAAAATGACTGTTTATATTGAAAGGAAGGTCTTGCATTTGCCGCACAATTTCAGGATAAGTCGTGTTTTGGAAAAAAAATATTAATATTCAGAGCTGTGTTGATTAGCTTCACTCTTGTTGCTAAGCAACCAGGTCCTTTGTAGCCTCTGCCTAGTGGAGTTTTTCCTGGGGGAGGGGTTGGGGAAGGGAATGGGAGATTAGAAAGAGGGAACTATATTACAGTAAATTATTCCGCTAGTTCAGCCAATTCCAAAGTTGCTTCCAAAAAAAACCCCAAAAAACAAAAAACAAAAAAAACATCGAGTCCTTTAACAACCTATGTGATTATAGTTGTTGGATGAGGGCAACCAAAGCTTAGCCCAGAGCTCACCGCTCACCCATGACTCTGAGTTGCAGGTTTGGCAGGCCTTGTGTTTACTGGGCCAGGGCTGCCACCACTGGCATTCATTAGGGCTCAGTGAAGGCAGCCTTCCAGCACTAAGATTAGGGGGTCGGGAGGCTGCAAGGAGAGACAGCAATGAATTAAATGATCCAATCTCATGCAATAGCTGCTGTGGCCTTTTGCTCCAACTCTACCACTTGAATAGGGGCCATCACTGAGAAAACCAGACAGCATGGTTTTCTGACCCAAATGGAGAAGACTGGTGAATATTTGCAATTCATTGAAATGCCAAGGCCAGTGACCCCAGCAATATATGGATGGAATCCCAAGGAACACCTACTGGTGAATTAGGTGCCTGACAGAGTTCCTTCATACACTTCTGGCAACCACACCAGACAGGATGTGGTAACTGTTCCTGCTTTGGAAACTGAGGTTCAGAGAGATTGAGCCATTTATGCAAATGAGCACACATCATGAAATTAATTATAGATGGTTTTTAAATGACTAGTCACTGCAGGGCAGAACGAGGATTTAAATTCAAGTCGCTCTGTTTCTGTACCTTGATCCTGCTTGACCGGGACGCCTTCCCTTAGCAGGGTGAGGTGTGGCGGGGGGAGAGGGGAGGCTGTGAAGGGCATAGAGGGACTATTTTGGGGCTATGCATGAGGTTGGATTGTGGCCTCTGTTAAGTTGAGACTCACTTAGCAAATCTGTGAATCATTCCAGACATCTGTATTTGGGGGGTTTCCAGTTTCTATTGTCACATAAGAAGCCACCTAAATTTAGCAGCCTAAAAATACACTCATTTTGATTGGGCAGGAGAAACAGTAGGTCAGGAATTCAGGCAGGGCTCAGTTGAGTGTTTCTTTTGCTTCTTGTGGTATCTACTGAGCCCACCACCCATGGGTGGGTGATCTGGGTCTGCAGGGGGGGGGGGACCCAAGATGGCTTCTTCCCAGGTCTGGGGCCTTGCATGGAGTATCTTACTTCAGGATCTGTGGAATGATGGTTTCTAGACGGTGAGTTACTTATGTGGTTGACTGGCTTTGCCCACAGCAGCCAACCTAAGAGAGTCAGGTGGAAACTCCATCAGCTTTCCTCAGCCTGCCTTGGTAGTTCTGTGGCCTCACAAGTGTTAAAGTGGTCCAGAGTCCACATGGATTCAAGGGGAGGAATGTCATGGCTCCTGGGGTCAAGTGATCTTCCTGTCTTAACTTCCTGTGTAGTTAGGATTACAAGAGGCTATGCTCTAAAATAGCCTATGGGCCAGGCACCAGTGGCTCACATCTGTAATGCTAGGTACTCAGGAGGCTGAAATCTGAGCATCATGGTTCAAAGTCAGCCTAGGCAAGAAAGTCCATGAGACTCATCTCCATTAAGCACCAAAAAGCCAGAAGTGGAGTTGTGGCTCAAGTAATAGAGCACTAGCCCTGAGCAAAGACACTCAGGGACAGCACCCAGGCCCTGAGTTCAAACCCCAGGACCAGCACACATAAAAAAGGCCTATGGTATCAAATTTCTCATACCAGTAAGAAATGGATAGGCATAAATGGTTGATGATCTGAAACTTGTGGAAATGTAATTTGTGGTCCCATTCATCTGATTTTATAACCTTCATTCCACCAGGATCATATTTGGAATAATTGTTTGGTTCAGGACACTTTTTCTCACCATGGAAATCAAGTGAGATGCTTCTGGAGAAAGACAAGCTATGGTGTGTGTGTGAAAGAGAGGGGGGGTGGGAAAGAGGGAGGGAGGGAGAAAGGGAGGGAGGGAGGGAAGGAGGGAAGGAGGGAGGGAGGAAGGATGGTCCTGGGGCTTGAACTGACGACCTGGGCACTGTCCCTGAGCTTTGGTGCTCAATGCTTGTATTCTACCACTTGAGCCACAGCTCTGCTTCCATTTTGTTTTATTGATGGTTAATTGGAGATAAGAGTCTCATGGACTTTCCTCTCCAGGCTGGCTTTGAACCTTGAACTACAATTCTCATATCTCAGCTTCCTGAGTAGCTAGGATTACAGGTATGAGCTACCCATGCCTGACTATTATGGATTTTATTTTCACAAATGTGGTACTGAAAATGGGACAATGAGGGAGGCAAAAAAAGCATTCAAAGACTATTTTAAAGATGGATTTTCAGCATCAGACTCCTTACACTTGAACTTCATCTCCCTGGTCTCTGAAGAGGTTAAAAGGATCACCAGGTAGTAAATATATCAGTGAGTCTTTTTTTAGAAGAGAAAAACAAAACAGGGGTGAAGATTCACCTATGTTTTCCTAAGAGGCAAAAGCTGGCTTCCCTAGTCCTATAGACCCTAGAGACAAAAATCCAGACCCAGAAAAGTGTGGCCCTTTGTAGTAGAGTCATGCTAGGCTTCTGTTGTTGCTCTACAATTCACCTTCAAATTTAGGGGCTTGAAACAGAGTCATTGTTTTCCTGATTGTTAGATTTGACTGCACAGCTCTGCTCTATATGGTATTGACTGGGACCATTCACACGGCCATAGTCATGTGGGAACTTAGCTGCCACCAAAATGTCCGCCATGGTCTCCTTCATGTATCTGGCACTCCAAGTTCAGGGACTGAAATGGCCATGGATTGGTTCTGTCTCACTGTCTTTCCTGCTGTCTCTTAACCCCAGGACCTCTCTTCCTTCACATTACCTACCTTCCTTCCTTCCTTCCTTCCTTCCTTCCTTGCTTCCTTCCTTCCTTCCTTCCTTGCTTGCTTGCTTCCTTCCTTCCTTCCTTCTTTCCTTCCTTCCTTCCTTCCTTCCTTCCTTCCTTCCTTCCTTCCTTCCTTCCTTCCTTCCTTCCTTCCTTCCTTCCTTCCTTCCTTCCTGCCTTCCTGCCTGCCTACCTGACTGTCTGCCTGCCTTCTTCCCTTTCTTCTTTCTGTTTTGTGCCATCTTTTGTGCCAGGACCAAGACTTGAACTCAGGGCCTGATTCCTGAGCTTTTTTTTTGCTCAAGGCTAGCACTCTACTCCTTGAGCCACAGCTCTACTTCGGCTTCTGGCTTGTTTTTTTTTTTAGTGGTTCACTGGAGATAAGAGTCTCACAGAACTTCCTGTACAGGCTGGCTTTGAACCATGATCCTTAGATCTCAGCCTTCTGAATAGCTAGGATTACAGGCATGAGCCACCGACACCCAGCTTCACTTGCCACACAGTGATGAGATCTCTTTATACAGCAGTTGGCTGCCAAGAGAAAGAGGCCCAAGCTGCCAGGTCTCCCAAAGCTGAGGCCTGAAATTGGCAAAGGGTCACTTCTATCGCTTTCTTTTCATCAGAGTAAAGCGTGGGGCTCATTCAAATTCCAGGAGAAGGGCAAGAAACCTCTACCTATTGATGAGACTTATTGGCAGCCATAACTGGGGACGTTATATCCATTATATTTCCTAAGCTTAACTAAAGAGACTTGGCTGTCAAAACCTCAGACCCAGCTACTCCTTAACAAGGTAATATCTTAATTTGACAATTTATTCATTCAACAACAACCACAACAGTAGTAACAGTGCTACTTAACTCACACACTAGGTACCAGTTATTGTTCTAAGGGCTTTACATGTTTAATCTCATTACTCTTTGTGTGTGTGTGTGTGTATGTGTGTGTGTGTGTGTGTGTGTGTGTGTGTGTGTCTGTGTGTGTGTCTGTGTATACTGGGGCCTGAACTCAGGGCCTCTCACTTGGCTTTTTTGATCAAGGCTGACAGTCTACCGCTTGACCTAAGTCTTCACTTCATGCTTTCTGCTGGTTAATTGGAGATAAGTCTCTCGGGTTTGTCTGTCTAGTCTCGCTTGGAAGTGCAACCCTTAGATCTCAGCCTTCTGAGTAGCTAGGATTATAGGCATGAGCCACCAGCGCTCCACCCTCATTATTTTTTATGATAATTCTGTGAGAGAATTTCTATGTCAGAGATAGAAAAACTGGCACAGGGAGGTTAAGGGATTTGCTCAAGGTCACATGACAAATTAAGTCAAGAACTCACGTTCAAATCCAGGTAGATGGTTTCAGAATTTGTGTGCTCATCCATTGCCCTACCCTACCACTTAGGCCCTGAGGCTGTGTGTCAGTCACATACCCTTAAGTTGGTGGGATACTGAGATGTGTAAGACTGTCTATGGCAGAGACTATTCTTCTACTATAGTAATCAAACTTTGATTTTGTGTTGGGCAAATGGCTTCGTGAGATACTATGTTTCCCAACCTCCTTTGCATGTTGCTGTGGCCATGTGATTAAATTGTGGCTATAGGATATAAATAGAAGTGGGATATGGTTGCTTCCAGGAATCTTCCTTAAGAGATAGCTAAGAGCTGAAGTTCTGTCTCGAGTGGTAGAACACTTGCCTAACAAGTGCTCTCAGTACCACCTGTAATCCCAGCTCCTTGGGAGGCTATGATAGGAGGATTGAGGTTCAAGGCTTGCAAAAGGTAGTTAACTCCTGTCACAACTCAACAAGCCAAGGGTAGTAGTATGCTTGCAATCTTGGCTACTCAGAAAGCATAAGTATGAGGATTACAGCCTAAGGCTGGTCCCAGACAAAATGTAAGACAATATAAAAAATAAGTTCAGCAAAAAAAGCTATGGTCATGGCTCAAGTGGCAGAGTACCTCCTTAACAAGCAAGGATGAAGCCTTAAGCTCAAACACTACCAGAGGGGATGGGGAGGGAGGGAGAGAGGAAAGAGAGAGACATAGTGGGTGAGCGAGTATGAGACAGAAAATATTTGACTATTTTTCATCTCTTACTGCTTAGAATAAAGATGTGATGACTGTAGCTGTAGCTGCCACTATGGACCATGAGGACAGAAACTTCACTGTGATCAAATTCAGGGACATAGAATCAGGCTGGAAGAAGCCTTAGTCCTTGAATTCTTAGAATAAGAGCCATTCCCATGTTGAACTGCCTACCTAAGAAAGAGGTATCTACTACATTCAAGCCACTTCAACATTTGGTCTTTGTTGCTCCCTGCCAAACCTAATCCTAACCAATAGTCTCCATCCCTAAGGAGCTCACAATCCATTAGGGGAGACTGAAAAGCACATACTTATGATCAAAGCAGGATGATCATCACAGTGGTAGCACTTTATAAGTCAAAACTGGGGACATGTGGCCTAAATGCAGGATTATGGGATCATTTTCAATGCTGAGAAGTAATCTGAGAAATGTAGTTTTGATGGTGATATACTGGAGTTGTTGTTTATCAGTCATGGGGCCAGAACTCTGGGCACTGTCCCTCAGCTCTTCAGCTCAAGGCTAGTGCTCTACCACCTGAACCACAGTGCCACTTCCAGCTTTTTCTGCTTATGTGGTGCTGAGGAATTGAACCCAGAGCCTCATGCATGCAAGGCAAGCACTCTGTCATTGAGTCACCTTCCCAGCCCCTGGAGTTGTTTTTTTTTTTTTTAAGTACATTTACATGGATTAGAGAGACATTACAACATTCTGAAAGTTAGCCCAGAAAATGAAGCACAATCACTAACTACGTAGAGCTAGCGTAGAGCTGAAAGCAAAATGCCATGTAAGCCCTGAAGAAGGAACAAGGGTTCCTGATGAAGGAAAACTTTGAACTCAGCTTTGGATTGGGAACTGGCATTCCAGCATAGAGAAGAGCAAGAGCAAAGGACAGGTGGCAGGGGAAAGAGGCATGGAAATTTTGTAGCAAGGCCAGGCAGGAAACCAAGCTGGGCATTCTGCTGCTTGGTCAGAGAAAGTCTTGCTGCTCAGCTCCCTCTGGCAAGCCTTGGGCAGCTGTGTAGGCCCTGGACAATTTGGTAGGTGATGCATAATTGAAGTCTTGGTTACCATTTGCTACAAGAGTACCACTGGCTTCATTTGATTTTATCATTGGAGGTTCATTGTTGCGTATGGTGTGAGGTAGGGGTCTGACTTTGTTCTTCTGCATGTAAACATTCCGTTTCTTTGCCCCTTCTTTTGTCCCACTGGCTGATTAAATGTCGCAGCCCCTGACTATGGAATAAACAAGTGCCATATTTGTCACATGCACTGAATGAGGCTGAACAGAGCTGTTGGCACTGGTGTTTACTTACTTTCACGTGGGCAGGTCAGTTTCCAATATTGAGATCTCCCTGGGCAAATTGTGAGAAAGGCCCTGCTGAGAGTTGTGCAACTGAACACTGCTCCTGGAAGCCTGAACCGCTCTTTAAGTGCCTCTCCCCAGAAGTCTTTTCTTCAGCCTTGGTGAGGTTTAGCAGGTTTGTGGATTAAGCTGAGTAACAATCAGCACAGGCCTGCTGAGAAGATGGCCGAGTGCCCAGAGCCTTGGTCCACAAAGCCTTTGTTAAGAATCTGATGTGGGATTAGGGCAGGAGACATAATAATGAGGTGCTAAAGAAAACCTTTTTTTTCCCCCAATGACTGAGTTTGTAAAATATTTTTGAACAGTGGCAGTAATGCTTGAAGATACTGGGGGAGTTGGTTCACCAGGTCTGTTGAATACAGGCTCTCCAAATTTCCACCTTTCAGGGAAATTTAAAGGGCAAACATCCAAGGTAGAAAGTCAGCCAAGCAAAATGAAGCAAAGACTGTGCCTTGAAAAGCTGGTGTGGATGAGCCAGGATGTGTTCATTTTCATAGCAGCTCTTTTTTCAGAGGTGACCAAACATTCACTGGTGTATACTCCTAAAATGTGTTCATTACCCCAAAAGAAAACCCCATACCCATTGAGGAGTCAGTCTCTATTAATTCCCCTTCCAGAGTCCCTGGAAATGTGCTGGCTCTTTTTTTTTTTTTTTTTGGTTGCTAGTCCTGGGACTTGAACTCAGGACCTGGATACTGTCCCTGAGCTTTTTTGCTCTAGGTTACCATCCTACCACTTGAGCCTCAGCCCCATTTTTAGCGTTTTGCTGGTTAATTAGAGATAAGAGTCTCACTGACTTTCCTGCCTGGGCTAGCTTCAAACCACAGTCCTCAGATCTCAGCCTCCTGACTGCTGGATCTTGATCTTGAACTTCCCAGCTCCAGATATATAAGGAAATAAGTATCTGTACTTTATAAGTTATCCAACTGTGAGATTTTATTATAGCAGCACAAATGGACAAATATCCTTCCATTTATTTGTTTAGAAGATCTTTCATAACCCAGAAACGAACCCACAAACCTATAGCCACCTAATCTTCAATAAGGGAACTAAAAAAATAGAATGGAAGACAGCCTCTTCAGTAAATGGTGCTGGAAAAATTGGTTAACCATCTGTAGAAAACTAAAGCTAGATCCTTATATATCACCCTGCACCAGAATCAACTCCAAATGGATCAAAGACCTTGGAGTCAAAGCAGACACCCTGAAAGCATTACAGGACGGAATAGGAGAAACCCTAGGTCTCTTTGGCACAGGCCAAAATTTTCTTAATAGAGACCCAGAAACACAACAAATCTCAAAGAAAGGTTGGACAAATGGGACTGCATGAAGCTGAAGAGCTTCTGCATGGCAAAGGACATAGCTAGCAAGAGCAATAGAAAGCCCACGGATTGGGAGAAGATCTTCACTAGCCATACAACGGACAAGGGTCTCATATCTAAAATATACCTGGAACTCAAAAAATTAAATCCCCCAACAACAAATTCTCAAAGAAACAACTGCCCGATAAGTGGGCTAAAGACTTAAAGAGAAACTCCTCTGAAGAGGAAATAAGAATGGCCAATAGGCACATGAAGAAATGCTCAACCTCTCTAGCCATAAAAGAAATGCAAGTCAAAACAACATTGAGATTACACCTCACCCCAGTTAGAATGGCTATAATCAAGAATTCTAATAACAACAGATGCTGGAGGTTGTGGCCAGAAGGGAACCCTACTGCATTGTTGGTGGGAGTGTAAACTTGTTCAACCACTTTGGAAAGCAGTATGGAGGTTCCTCAAAAGACTCCACATACAGCTCCCCTATGACCCAGCAATCCCACTTTTGGGTATTTACCCGAATGATCACAAACAAGACCACACTAAAGCTACCAGCACAACTATGTTTATCGCAGCATTATTTACCATAGCTAAGATATGGAACCAACCCAGATGCCCCTCAGTAGATGAATGGATCAAGAAAATGTGAGATATATATATATATATATATATATATATATATATATATATATATATATATATATATATAATGGAATTCTATGCCTCCATTGGAAGGAATCACATTGCCCCATTTGTTAGGAAAGACTTGGAAAAAAATTGTATTAAGTGAAGTAAGCCAGGTCCAAAGAAACATAAGTCCCATGGTTTCCCTTATTTGCAATAACTAGTATATGTCTGGGACAAGCAGAAAAGGTCAGATAAGATGATGTTAAGTGAAATGAACCCCAAAATAGGGACACAAGTGGTTTTTTTCTTTCTTGCTATTGTTTTTAACGTTTATAAGGTACTATGGGATTTTTTTGTTGCTTTGTATGTCCCTACCCCATGGTATAACCCCGGTTTTCAGTGTATTTGATGTTGGTATAATTTGTGGAGGGGAAGGGAAAAAACAAATCGTTTAAATAGGGATACAGGTTGGCCTATTGCAACAATGAGATGTACAAGATGCTATGTTGAAAAACGAACTTTGCAATTTAGGCCGGGGGGGGGGGGGGAGGGGGGAGTATTTGTGGAGGTGGGAGGAAAGGGATTGTAGGGGAAAAACAAAGGAGGAGGCAACAATGCTTGATAAGAAATGTACTCATCACCTTGCTCATGTAACTCTAACCCCTCTGTACAGTATTTTCACAGTAAAAAACTTATTAAAGAAAAGAATCAAAATAAAAAAGCTCTTTCATTTCTTTAGCAATATTTTATGACTATGCACTATTTTGTTTAATTCTATGTATTTTATTCTTTTTTATGCTATTATAAATAGAAATTAAAATTTACTTTATTTATGGTTTTTTTGGTGCCAGTCCTGTGGCTTGAATTCAGGGCTTAGGTGCTGCCTCTGAGCTTTTGTGCTCTGAGCTAGCACTGTAGCACTTGAGCCACTGCTCCACTTCTGGCTTTGGTAGTTAATTGGAGATAAGAGTCTCTCAGACTTTTACTGACCGTTCTGGCTTCAAACTGCCATCCTCAGATCTCAGACTCCTCAGTAGCTAGGATTACAGGTGTGAGCTACCAGTGCTTGGCTGAGATGTCTTTTAATGCCATCCTTAAAATCAACTATTGGGTTTCTTTGTTTTTAGGTTTTGTTTTTGTTTTGTCAGTCATGGGGCTTGCGTGCTGTCCCTGAGCTCTTCAGCTCAAGGTGAGCTCTACCATTTGAGCACCACTTCCAGTTTTCTGGTGATTAATTGGAGATGAGTCTCACAGACTTTCCTGCCCAGGCTGGCTTTGAACTGTTCCTCAGACCTCAGCCTCCTGAATAGCTAGGATTACAGGTGTGAGCCACCAGTGACCCGCTGTTGGAGTTTTGTTTTGTTTTGTTTGCCAGTCCTGAGACTTGAACTCTGGGCATGGGCATTGTCCCTAAGCTCCTTTATGCTCAATGCTAGTGCTCTAACACTTGAGCCACAGTACTATTTCTGGATTTTTTTTTCTATGATTAATTGGAGATAAATCTCACAGTCTTTCCTGCCTGGGCTAGCTTTGAACCATGATCTTCAAGTATCAGCCTCCTGAGTAGTTAGGATTACAGGCATGAGCCACCAGCGCCCAGTTTCACATTGGCTTCCTTTACTTAGTGATATGCACTTATGTTTCCTCCATGTGTTTCATATCTCATTTCTTCCTAGCATTGAACACTATCGCCTTGTCTGGATGGACTACAGTTTATCCATTCACCTCTGGGAAGGACATCTTGGATGCTTCCAAGTTTTGGCAATGATGAATAATGGATATGTAAATATCCATATGCAGTTTTCTGTGTGGACATAAGTTTTTCTGCTAATTTGGATAAATATTGAGGAATATGATTGCTGGATCACACGGTAAGATATGTTGAATCTTGTAAGAAACTGCCAAACTGTCTCCCAAACTTGTTCCATTTTCGATTCCCACCAGCAATTGCTCCACACCCTCACCAGCATTTGGTGTTGTCAGTATGTTGGATTTTGGCCATTCTGATACATGTGCGGTTATGTCTTATGGTTGTTTTAACTTGCAGTTCCCTGATGACATACGGTGTCAATCACCTCTTCACACATTGATTTTCCATCTGTATATGGTCTTTGTGTCTGTTCAGACTCTGTGTGTGTGTGTGTGTGTGTGTACGCATATGTGTGTGTGTGTGTGTGTGTGTGTGTGTGTGTGTGTGTGTGTGTGTACTGGGACTTGAACTCAGTGCTTCATGCTCTTGCTTAGTTTATCTGCTCAAGTCCAGCACTCTATCACTTGAGTCACACCCCTACTTCCAGTATTTTGCTGATTAATTGGAGATAAGAGTCTCACAAACTTTTCTGCCCAGGCTGGCTTTGAACAGGATCCTCAGATCTCAGCCTTGGTTTTGTTGCTGTTGTTTGTTTGTTTTTGTCAGTTCTGAAGCTTGAACTCAGGGTTTGGCCACTGTCCCTGAGCTCATTTGCTCAAGGCTAGCCCTCTACCACTTTGAGCTAAAGCTCCACGCCCAGGTTTTTGGTGGTTAATTGGAGAAAAGAGCCTCATGGCTTTTCCTGCCTAGACTGGCTTTGAACCATGATCCTCAAATCTCAGCCTCTTGAGTAACTAGAATTATAGGTATGAGCCACTGGCTCCATTGCTGTGTTGATTTTTATCTTCTACAAGTTTACTGAATGCACAGCTGTTAAAAACCTTGGAAGTTGTAGAAAGGCCCAATTCAATATGATTTGAATGGAATGGGAGATGCATTTATTTATATGCAGTATCAGGATTTGAACTGAGGCTTTGTACTTGCTAGGCAAGAGCTCTGCTGCTTGAGCTACATCTCCAGCCCTTTCTCTGGTTATTTTTGAGATAAGGTCTTGCTTTTTTCCCAGGCCAGTCTGGTTTGAGATCTTCCTCTTTTTGCTTCCTGATGTAGCTGGGATGGCAAGTCCACACAACCATTCTCAGCATTTTGTTATTGTTAGTAAGATGGAGTCTTGCAAACTTTTTGCCTGAACCACTTTCTAACCACAGTCCCCACATAGCAGCCTCCTGAGACACCAGTACCTAGCTAAGGGAGATTTATTGACTGGATTAACTTATAAAAGCAGTTAGGCATGTGGGTGCATGTTGGTAAACCCAGAAGGTAGAGGTAAGAAGATGCTGTCCCAGGTCAGCTTCAGGCAAAAAGCACAAAACCCTATCTGAAAAGTAAAACAAAAAAAGCTAGAGGCACGGTTCAAGCGGTACAGTACTTGCCTAGCAAGCACGAGGTCCAAACTCAAGTCCCTCCTCCCCAAATTTAATGGACTTCAGGCATAGTTTGATTAAAGCTCTGACTCTATATACACTATGTACTTCTATATTGGGTCAGTTCTTGAATTTACTTCCCTCACAATTGTCAGCCGGCTGACAACAAAAATGGTGTCTTTCTACTCTTTCAGTCACATCCAGGGAAAGAATGAATATATTTCTTCCTTCAAAAATCCTTGCTGGTAGCTCACACTGTAATCCTAGTTACTCAGGAGGCTGAGATGTGAGAATTGAGGTTCAAAGCCAGCCTGAGTAGGCAAATCCATGAGACTCTTCTCTCGAATTAACTGCCAAAAAGCCAGAAGTAGAGCTGTGGCTCAACTGGTACAGCACTAGCCATAAGCAAAAAGAACTCCCAGGCCCTGAGTTCAAGTCCTAGGGTTGGCACGCGCGCTCATGCACGAGTGTGCGCACACACGCGCGCGCACGGCGCGCGCGCACACACATACACACACACACACAGAGTCCTGAGCATCTTAGTGCTGGGCATGCTGATGCACATCTTTAAGCTGCTTGGGAGACAGCTGTAAGAGAATCATGGTCTGAGGACTCTCCAGGGTGAAAGTGTGAGACTATCTGAAAAACAAACAGCAAATAGCAAAAAGATTGCACAAGGCTCGAGCAGATCGACTGCTTAGCAAGCATAAGACCCTGAGCTTAAACTCCAGTACTTCCAGAAAAAAAATTCCTAAGCATTTCTTTGATTGGGCCATCCCTGTTATGCTGATGGAATAGAACTGCTCTGATTAGCTTAGTTCCTGGAAGTAGGAAAAGTACCAAAAGTATGTAATTCGTTGGTACATAATAGGAGTGAGGAGAGGAAAGGCAAAGACCCTCAGGGGGGAATCTCAGTGCTATTAGGAAGAGGAAACTGGCACAGCATTCTGCTGAAGGGATGATTGAGAAAGCCTGCCAGGCCCTCTCAATGGATGCTCAGTTCCCTCCATTCTGACAATGGCCAACCTCAGGGAGTCTGGTACTAAGACTTTTCTATAAGGAAGGGATGGGAGAATTCTGTCTGCTGATCTTATAATGTCCCTGATTTCTGAGCAGCAAGATTCTGGCAGAACAGACTTGGAAAGCTGAGCATGTTAAAGCATCTACATATTGAAGTAAACTTGCATATTTATGATGTTGCTTTGAAGTCCTCATCCACAAATTGCCCCCCCATATCTGGTGTCTGACATTTAGTCCTTAAGGATTCATTTCTCACTGGGTGCTGAAATCACTTAGCTACTCAGGAGGCAAAGATCTAAGGGTCATGGTTCAAAGCCAGCTCAATGAAACAAATCCAACAGACTCTTACCTCCAATTAACCACCCAAAAAAGCTAATAGTGCAAGTGTGGCTCAAGTGGTAGAGTGTCATCCTTGAGTGGAAAAGGAAAACCAAGGTAGAGCACAAGGCCATAAGTTCAAACCCCAGTACCAATACAACAAGAAAGTCACCACTCCAATTTACGTTTAAAACACTTTTTACATTCAGCACATGTATCCCCTCTACCAGGAAAACTTACACCAGAGAAACAGTCAGAGGAGGGGGTTTTGAGAGCCTCATGTTCTAAATTATAAGAACTGAATTCTCTTCTGAGAGAATCAGCTTGAGTACAGTTCCATCCACAGAGAGACTCAGCCCATTCTCTGGCTAACAACAAGTTCCATTGTGGAAAGGCTGGCTCTCTTTCCCCAAGATAGCTACAACAGTACCTCCTATCTCAAAATCTTGCCACTCTTACTTTAATTAGAAGCCTAATGACCCTAACTCTTGAGCTTGAATGGCCTTTGTTATTGCCTTGACCAATCAAGCATGGCAGAAGTGATGCTATATGATTTCCGCGTGCAGGTCATCAAAAATATAATGGACACTTGCCTTACTCTCTTGGGACACTGGCTCTTGGAATTTCTCTACCATGCTGTGAAGAAGTCTAAGAAGTCTATGGTGAAGAACCAAGGCTCCACCCCATATTCCCAACTGAGCTTTGAGCCAGTAGCTGGGATCAACTCGCTGGTCACATAAGAGACATCTTGAAAGTCAGTCCTCAAAATAAGTGGGCATCTAAGATGGCCTCCCAGTTATACTTCTACCAGTTGGACCTTCAGATGAGACCACAACTCAACTAAAGGTTCCAGCTGCCATCTCATGAGATACCTCAAGGCAAAGGCACCCAGCCAAACTACACCCAGATTTCTGACCCACAGAAACTATGTTAGATAATAAACCTTTATTGTTTTAAGCTGCTGATTGCAATGGATAACTTGTGCCATCTTTCATTCTGAAGTCAATCCAGCTGACATTGCATAGAGGGGAGACAAAGCTGTCCCCATTGAGCTCCACACTCATTACAGAATTATGAGTACAATTAAGAGTTGCTAGGTTTGAATCCACTAGATTTTTGGAATGGTTTGCTAAATAGTCATGGCTCACTTTTTCTCATTGGAAGTTAGATGGCAGGGGGCTGGGAAGATGGCTCAGTGGTAGAGTGCTTGCTTTGCATGCATGAGGCCCTGGGTTCGATTCCTCAGCACCACATAAGCAAAAAGAAAAAAGCCGGAAGTGGCGCTGTGGCTCAAGTGGTAGAGCGCCAGCCTTGAGCTGAAGAGCTGAGGGGCAGCACCCAGGCCCAGAGTTCAGGCCCCATAACTGGACTCCCCCCCCCCAAAAAAAGAAAGTTAGATGGCAGAGGCTGGGAAAACAAATTATAAAAACCAAGACCAATCTCTCTTTGTGTACAGCCTAGTGTATTAGTCTGTTATAGTAGCCATAATAAAATAACCCAGCCTGAGGATGCTTAAATAACAGAGATGTATGTAGTCACAGTTCTAAAGGCTGAGATCAGGTCATAATTATTGTACCAAGGTCTTTCCTCTGAGCTTGAATTTATTTGTGTTTTAAACTCCCTGTGTGTGTGTGTGTGTGTGTGTGTGTGTGTGTGTGTGTGTGTGTGTGTGTGTGTGTGTGTGTGTGTGTGTGTGTGTGTGTGTGTGTGTGTGTGTGTGTGTGCGCCAGTATCAGGGCCTGAACTCAGAGCATTGCATTGTCCCCTGTGTTTTTGACTCAAGGCTGGGACTCTATCACTTAAGGCATAACTCTACTTGGGGTTTTTTGGGGTGGTTCGTTGGAGTTAAGAGTCTCTCAGATTTGTTTGGCTGGCTTTGAACTGAAATCCTCAGATCTCAGCCTCCTGCGTAGTTACTGAATGGCAAAAGCCACTGGCACTGGGCTTAACTTCATCTTCTAATAAGAATATCCATTAAGGCACATCCTCACAGCCTCATTTCAAGGCAACCAGAATCTCTTTACAGACCTGCCTCCAAATATAGTCTTGTACGGAGGTACACGAGATAGAGGCTTCAGCATAGAACTTTTTGGAGGACCTAATTCAACCTCTAACACCCAGCCAACCCAATTCCTTTATAAAGTCTTCAAAGAATCAATTTTCTAGAGGTAAAAATGCATTTTCTCACTGAAGCTTTTTGTGTGTATGTGTGCTAGTCCTGGGGCTTGAACTCAGGGCCTGAGCACTGTCCTTGAGCTTCTTTTACTCAAGACTAGTACTCTACCACTCAAGCCACAGCTCCACTTCCAGCTTGTTTTGTGATTAATAAGAGATAAGAGTCTCACAGATGTTTCTGCCAGGGCTAGCTTTAAACTGTGATTCCCCAGATCTCAGCCTCCTGAATAGCTAGGATTATAGGTATGAGCCACCGGCACTCAGAATTCACTGAAGCATTTTTAGAATGGTAAAAATATGTCGTAATATTCCCCAAGTTTTAAAAACTCACAATGTCACCCTCCTAGTAATTCCTTCCAGCTCTCTTCCTGCAGGTTTTTACACAGAAAACAGGCAGCAAGGGCATAGAGCCTACAGTAAATGGAGGCCCACAGCAGATACAAGCTCTAAGTAATCATAGGGCCTAGACTATACAAAGATTCAGGTTGTCCAGCACCATGGTGGACACAGGCCTGTGGCAGAGATAGGGCCATAGAGGCCTCAGAGCTTAAAGCAGGCCTTTCAGTGGTCACTGAACCTAACGCCTAGGCAAATGTCAACTCCAAGGGCAAAACCCAAGGCCCACCTTACTAGTTATGTGGTTGCATTAGTGAGGCCAGGCAAGCTGATTCGTGGCCTCCATTTAAGCACTTTGGGAGGATTAATGACTATGAGAGAGCCGATGGCCTGAGGCAAAGCAGAAAGCTGTTACCCTCAGCTCAGCAGAGTTAATTCCATGGCTGTCAGGCCAGATACTTCTCCCAAGCTTGTTTTCTGGTTTCCTATAAAATGGGGGTGGGAAGAAGGGCACATTTTTCTACTATGGGATGCCATTCTTCCTTTTCCAGGCCTGCTGGGTGGGAGTGAGGGAGATGGAATAGGCAGAAATTATAAGGCTTTTCCTGACCCTGGCTGAGAAGCTTGGAGATGCCCCAGTGTGTGGGTCCTCCATTCTAGCCTTTCTTTACCCTAAGTGTTTCTTTTCCTTCTGTGACTTGCTTTTTCACCAGAAACCCTGCCAAGATCTTCTCCTTCACCCTCAAACCCCACCTACCCTTGGTTTCTGAATAACTTGACCTTCCTCCCCTAAGAGGTTTTCCTATGTCAGTTTTTTGGTCACAGAACATGGGGTAAAGGAAGGTGGGAGGGTACATTAGTCAACTTGCCATTACCATGACAAACTACCTGAGTAAAAATCAGCTTAATAGGAGAGGTTTATTTTGGCTTCCAATTTCAGAAGTTTTCATCCATGGTCAAGGAGCCTATATTTGGGCCTAGGCAGCTAGGTAGACTTAAGCAGGAATGAGGAAATGCCTAGCGCCCTAGTATTCCATTGCCCCTCACAGAGGTAGAAACATAAAACCCCAGATGGCCGTAACTCTGTATAGACTATTCAGAAAGTGCCAGAAAGGGCAAAGAAGATCAAATGTGCAAAGTGTCTCTCTTCACAGTCTCAAAACTACAGGTGCATGCCTTCCTACACCTGGCAAGCCATTGCACAATTGCCAAATCATTGGGGGGGGCATAAAAAAGAGTCCTAATTTGGGGGTCCTTAGGAACCCTATCCTATTACATGGTAAAATCCCAATAGCTTTGGAATGATCAGTTCTTCCCTGAGCTGCCTACCTCTCATTTCAAAATATAATTCTGCTTTGCTAATATATTACTGTACTAGTCTTAGATTGTGCATCTGAAGCACCTTGGGACATCTGGAATACTCCATCCACCAGTGAGACCACAAATCATGGTAGGGAGTATGTGGTGGAAGAGACTGTTCTTTTACCAGCAGCCAGAAAGCAAAGGGGAAGAGATATGAAGGGGATGGTGCTTTTTGAGGGTATGCCCCTCCCCCAATGACCTAATTTACTTCCACCAGGCCCCACCTCTTAAAGGTCCCACCACCTTCCAATAATGCCACAGGCTTGTAACCAAGCCTTCAATGCACAGGCATTTGGGGACCATCCAAGATCCAAACTATAGCAGAGGGCTTGTGGCAGCTTCTTTCCAAGAAGGCTGCTCATATCAGGTGAGTAGGAGGCACAGAAAGGCAGGCATCCTCCAAGAAATACTTGGCTAGCTTTCCTACCTATGTTTGCTAGTTTGCTGTCCCAGACACATCCTGTCACGGACCACAAACCAAGGGCCCAGGAGAGAGGCCACTGCATTACAGAGCACAAGCCTCCAAATGGCTCTTCAGTGCCCCTCTAAATGTGACTTTTTAGCTAAGATGTGACTTTCAGCTAGGACAAAAGTTGTGGTAGAGCCAGAATGGGTACCAATGCGTAACAATGCAGAGATCCCGGAGTTCCACTTAATCACAGGTTTGTAAGGAAAGTAACCTCAAAATACCCTGCAGGAGCAAGGTTACGTTTTATACAGAAGTGTCTGAGTCATCAGCTCCCAGGATGCAAGGCAACGTTGGCCAAAGAGGGCTCTGGGTACTCATGCCACCGAGACTGCAGGCAAGCCTCCATGTCTAAGCCTGACCTTGGCTGAGGTTTGGAAGTTCCTGATCACAGGAAAACAGAAGCCACTTGGAGTCCTGGGACAGCCAGCAGTCTCTGCCTGGTCTGAGAGGAACTCGATCGCTCAATCACTGTCTTTCTTGGCCAATGAGATGATTCAGTAGCTTCCCAGCTTCTTCCTTCCTGGCAAGGTGATTTATAGTGCACTCTGCAGGCATGCTGAGGGTGAGTGATGAAAAGAGAGCCCTTCTTCCACGTGTCTGTGCATGCATGCGTGTGTGCGTGTGTGTGTGTGTGTGTGTGTGCGTGCATGAGAGTGCTGCACATGCACACTACACAGGTAGTGCCAAATGGGGGTGGTGCAAGAGAGAGAGGCAAACATTTCCAGGTCTTTCTTTGCTACTCAACTTGCTGATGGTTTCCATTGGAGAAATTCTCATCACAGGATATATATATATATATATATATATATATATATATATATATACAGAGAGAGAGAGAGAGAAACTTTCTGATATATCTACAAGATCCTTTCTCAGATGAGGAGAAATGAGAAGGGTAAGAGTTTAAGGCCTCATCTCTGCAGCTGTTTGGAGTGAAGAGTCTCTTGGAAAACAAATAAGAAGGTGCACCAGTGGCTCATGACTATAATCCTAGCTACTCAGGAGACTAAGGCCTGAGGATCGTGGTTCGAAGTCAGTCTGGGCAGGTAAGTCAGTGAGATTCTTATCTCTAATTAACTACCTAAGAAGCCAGAAGTGGAGCTGTGACTCAAATGGTAGAGTGCTAGCCTTGAACAAAAAAGCTCAGGGATAGGGCACAGGCCCTGAGCTCAAGGCCTAGGACCAGTAAAACACACACACACACACACACACACACACACACACAGGTGCTTTTTTGGGGGGGGGTCCGGTGGTGGGGCCTGAACTCTGGGTCTGGGCGCTGTCCCTCAGCTCTTCAGCTCAACGTTAGTGCTCTACCACTTGAGCCACAGCGCCACTTCCGGCTTTTTCTGCTTATGTGGTGCTGAGGAATGGAACCCAGGGCCTCATGCATGCAAGGCAAGCGCTCTACCACTGAGCCACCTTCCCAGCCCCCAGAGGTGCTTTCTTGAGGCAGGAAAGGGGCTGAGTCACTTGGCCCTTCCCTGGGTTCGCTCCTCTGAAGGCTGTAGTGAAAAATGGGCCGAGAGCTGAGGTGACAGCTTGGTAGGCACCACGGTGCAAATGTGTATGTGCTGGGAATGGACTCATGATAGGCCTCTGCCTCGGGGTTCAAACGTTTCTCATTGATGGTTTGATGATCTGGTCTGTGCAATTGCTCTAATGTCTAGCTTTGCTCATTCTAGGGGTAGGATGTGTTTTGTATCTACTGATCCAGGCTGGTGAGGGGAGTTATGTTGTGTCCTTAGGGGCAGGAAGCTCCAGTCTAGGATTGCAGAAAGAGTCAAAGGTCAACCATGATAGCTTATCAGCCACCCTGGGAAACATTGGTCATCTCATTAGCAGTCTTCCCCTAAAAGGTGGCCTCTAGCTTCTGTCATGGATTCTTTATTTTTTTTTTATTTTTTTGGGTCCGGTTGTAGGGCCTGAACTCTGGGCCAGGGCGCTGTCCCTCAGCTCTTCAGCTCAAGGTTAGCGCTCTATCACTTGAGCAACAGGCACCACTTCCAGCTTTTTTCTTTTTGCTTATGTGGTGCTGAGGAATCGAACCCAGGGCCTCATGCATGCAAGGCAAGCACTCTACCACTGAGCCACCTTCCCAGCCCATGGATTCTTTATTTTTTAAAATCATCTTAAAGTAGTTATCCAAGGAGGTGCCATTTAACAAAGCCGTTTATGAATACAGTGCCTCTTGATCAATGCCACCCCTTCCCAACATTCTCAGCCATCCCTCCTCTACCCACCCCTTCCTTCACTCTCCTTAATTTTGGATTCTTGGCTACATTCACCCCCTCTTCTCCTCTTCATTTGTCTACCCTTTCCCCCTTGACTGTACCCCACCTCTTTCCTGGTGTTTTATTTTCCTGAACTTTGACTTTGTCTTTCTAAGGAATGACACTATATGAGATCTCCCTTGAACCTACCATGTTTCAGTTCAAGCATTTGTATACACTTGCATATCACCCAACCTATAAGTTTATAAACTAAATCTAGCTTCTACATATAAGGGAAAAGATGCATCTTTTGTTTTTCTGGGCCTGACTTACTTCACTTAACATAATTTTTTTTCCAGGTCTTTCCGTTTCTTTACAAATGGCATTACTCATTAACAGTGATTGTCCCAGGCTTTTCTAAGTCAGACATCCTTTGCCATTTCTATCACTGTCATTGTCAGTACTATCAATGTCACCTTCCCCCACATTTATCCCATTTCATGTACCTAATTGATTCCCCAAGACAATCCTTTTGGTGATACTGTTAAGACCCCATGATAGTTCATTTTTGGTCAACTCAACTAGACAACAAGATATCCAGACATTCAGTCAAACATTTTTCTAGGGCATGCCTAGAGATGGACATTTTAATTGGTGGCCTAAGTAAAGCAAATTAATTGCCAGCCCTAAACTGGGTGAGTCAAAATTTCACTTCTGGTTTTCTGATAGTTAGTTGGAAATCAGTCATAAATTTTCTAGCCTGGGCTGGCTTGGAACCACAATCCTCAGATCTCAGCCTCCTGAGTAGCTAGGATTACAAGTATGAGCCACCATCACGTGGCTAATCTATGTCTTTCATTGGCTCTATTTCTCAGAAGAACTATAATTAAGACAGACTTTGGTAGCCATAAGCTACCAACCTACAAGCTTGGGAGGACCTTTATCGCCTGTCATCATAGGGTTGGGACTTCTGAAAATGAAATCCAGAATCTCATCCTGTTACTGGCTGCATTAGGACAGTTGCATTGAATTCCCAGCCTCATAGAATGTCCACTATGAACATAAGACCACAGGGCTGGGAAGGTGGCTCAGTGGTAGAGTGCTTGCCTTGCAAGTATGAGGCCCTGGGTTCGATTCCTCAGCAACACATAAGCAGAAAAAGCTGGAAGTAGTGCTGTGGCTCAAGTGCTAGCTGAAGAGCTCAGGGACAGCACTCAAGCCTAGAGTTCAGGCCTCACAACTGCCAAAAAAAAGAAAAAGAAAGAAAATAAGACCATTAGTGGGGTACTAAAAACTTGAAGGGGAAAGTGTAGGATGGTCTGGATAAAGCTGGGAACACTGAGCTCCTAAATTCTGATGTCTTCTTGGTAAATGGTAGAGATCTCCCCAGCAGTGAGAACAACTTCTCTTCCTCCATCTGGGTGTAATAATCCTGCATTTCTTGAGGAGATTCAAGACGATGTGGATTCTTCTCAGGATCCACACTCATCTCCTTTCTCTGCTTCTATTACTGAAGTCCAAATGGATCCCTCCAGAGGAAGTGTGCGGGGTGACCCATGAGGGGTTCTACTATAGAACCCAGAGAATGACCTGTGTTTTCTAACTCATGCAGACAGAAATCTGAGCAACACTTGGGCTGGGGGAATGGCCCAAGTGCTAAATTACCTGCCTAGTAAGCCATAAGGCCTTGAGTTGAAACTTCAGTACCACCAAAAAATAAATAAATTTTAGGAACAAGTGAGAATGGATACTAAGAGCATGAGGTAATGGTAGAAGAAACATTAAATTGGATCCATCTGAATTTACTGATGTATGCCCACCACTAAAGCACAGACTGTCTGCATTTAGTGCTGAAGCTTGAGGAGTTACAAAGGGCTCTTAGAGTCTGTTTGGTTGACAAAAGCATCGGATCAAAAGGTGACCCAAAGTGAGTGAATTGGCCTGCTTGGGTTGAAGGTAGAGAATAGGATTCAAAGGTTTAGGAAGACAGGAACATAAGAGAGTATTTGTTATTTAAGACCTACTTGCCCACTCTAGAAAGGTCTAAAAGCCATACCTTTTATCCACGCCATGAGAAATAAATTCATGAGGAGAGCCTGGCATACTTGAAGAGCTCTATGATTGCTTTTCTCTTTAGGCCACATTTCAGAGTTGAAACTACAGTCACTAAATTGGGAAACCTAAAGTGCAGTGAGAATAAGTGGATCCTGAAGTGGCAAGAGCCAAGTGCCCAGCATTCATCTGTCAAGGGCAAGGTGGTCATGGTTACCATAGTGAACCACAGAGTCAAAAGCAGAAGGCAGAGTAGTGTCATGCACACATGCCCATGACATTGGGAGAGAGGATTCTGAGTTTCTAGCAGTGAAATAGACAAGAAGCTTACTGAATTCTTATTTCATCTCCAAAAGCAGAAAAGTCAAACTCAAACTGCTAGGTACCAGTGGCTTACACCTGTAATTCTAGCTACTCAGGAGACTGAGGTCTTAGCACTGAGGTTTGAAATCAGCTTGGGCAGGAAGGTCCATGAGACTCTTATCTCTGATTAGCTACTCAAAAGCCAGACATGGAGGTGTGACTCAAGTGGTAGAGTGCCAAACTTGAGCAAAAAAAAGTTATGGGACAATGCCTAGGCCCTGAGTATAAACCCCAGTACTGGCACACACACACACACACACACACACACACACACACACACACGCGCGCACGCGCGCGCATACACACACACGCACACACACACAAAGCCATGGAATTGTATACATGTATGCACACAGAATCATGAGTAGTGCACTAGTACACAGAGGTTGTGGTCTTCCTTAATGAATTAAATATCCAGTACTGTCTGGGTGTGACCTTGAGATTTTAGAGGTTAAATATTTTATGAAGAATATCCACGCCAATTCTCACTTGGATGTCATAGTCCCTTTTTGCCACACCACCTAACTAGAATCTTTCTCCTTTATCACAATGTGCCCATAGTTGCGAGGTTGCATTTTGGAATCCTAAATTAATTATGTTGGTTCCCTAAGAATGAACCTGCTTATGGACACTACAGGGCAGAATCTTTGGACCTGAGACTGCACACAGGACCTCAAAGGCCTATGATAGCCAGGCACTGGTGGCTCATGCCTAGAATCCAAGCTACTCAGGAGGCTGAGATCGGAGGATCATGGTTCAAAGCTAGCCTGGACAGGAAAGTCCGTGAGACTCTTATCTCCAATTAACCACCAGAAAACCAGAAGTTGTGCTGTGACTCTAAGTGGTAGAGCACCAGCCTTGAGCAAAAAAGCTCAGGAACAGTGCCTAGGCTCTGAGTTCAAGCCTCATGACTTTTTTTTTTTAAGCCTCTGGTGATTTTCCCTTAACCATGTCTCTGGTTTGCCATGACCCATGTACCTGCTGTGTTTGTCCCATTTGGAACCCCTCCTTCTCTCTGTCTCTGTCTTTCTCTCTGTCTCTGTCTCTCTCTGTCTTTCTTCTCTCTCTATCTCTCTCTCTTCCCTCTCCCCAGTGGAAATGCAACTCCTGATAAAGAGATAAGCAGATTAGGGCTGGCAGAAATTAGGCCCCTTAAAGCAATCAGGCTGAAGATAAAACAGGAACTTAATGAAAATTGAAAATACAATCCATATTATGTAGCCATTAAAAATGATGTTTACCAGGAATTTGTAATAGCATGAAAAATGCTTGTATCACCACATTGAGCAAGAAAAGAGCAAATTACCAAATTGCATGTACAGTTGATCACAATTATATTTTAAAAGAAGTGTAGTCAAACCCTGGTGCTGACAACATGGCGATACGGTGATGACTGACTTTTAGTGAGCAGAGAAGCCCCCCTCCTTCCCAACTTTAATCTATACTTCCCAAGTATTTCCTAGAATGATTTTGTCTCATTTGAGTGAATTCTTAAATTTAGAAAATAGAATGGTTAGCATTCTTTTGAAAATCTGTGTGGGAACACCTACATGGGAATGAGCCAATGTTTATTTATTCAGTACCTATCAGTTCTTCAAAATCTTTGCAGAATCAAATCATCATTGCCAACTCCTCTCCCCCCACCTCCACCATGACGGACTCCCTCCCCCCGCCTCTCACACATAATATCATGGCTGCACACTGCATTTGTGACTTCATTGATGAAGTCAGCTCGCTTCTGACCATTTGGCCCACACACAAACCCAAAGCATGGGCCTAAAAAAGGGCCTAGTTGCAACTCTGATCTCCCTGGTATTTTTCTGATAAAGTGACAAGCTTTGGGGACTAGGGTCCAGCCTCCTTGCCCAGCCCAGCCCCCTGTCCTTTGTATCTGGTAGTTCACTCTTTCTTGCCCTCAGCCTCTCCTGATTGACAGAGTCCACTTGTCAATCACAAGCCCTGCTCAGTGGCCTTTGTGGAGTTAATGGGATGGGGGAGCAGGCCTGGGCCTGCCCACTGGAGTTAATGCCTGCCTTCTCTGACATGAGCATTCTTCCACCTGCTCAGGCTAAGACCTCTCCCAGCCTCCTTGCCATGCCCCCGGAGTGTCCTGCAGGCTTTGCACAATGCCTTGCCGCCTTCATTAGTCCTGTGGGTCTTCTGGGCCCCTTCCCAGTGCAGGGTGCCATTCAAGCTCATCCCCACTTCTAAATTCAGTGTTAGGCCACCTGACCCCTGTCGGCAGTAATTTCTGTGACAAGGCTCAGTGTGGAAAAGGCCAGTGACACCCTTTCTAGACAGATCAGGCCCCACAAGGCCTTCTTTGACCCTGCTTGTCTCCCATTACTGCTCCCCCACTGCAGAAGCCAAAAATGGTGGGTGGGAGGCCCCTGCAGGCTGCAACACACTGGGGCTGACGCTACAAATTGCAGAAAGGCCCCTGGTGGTAGGGCGAATGAAAATAAGAGGTGAGAATCAATAAAGAGAAAGTAGATATTGAGTGGATCGTGAACACAGTGGTAGAGAGAGAATGAGCTCAGAACTCCTGCTGGGAAACAGGAGACACAGGCAGACAGACAGACAGAGAGACAGAGACAGAAAGAATGAATGAACGCAAGCATCTCTAGACAGATACCCAGGTGAAAGCTTCTTGGTCTTGGCTGATGGCCTGGGAAGCCATTCAATGTCACTTGTACTATGTTCTATTGGGTACAAGTGGGTCACTAGGCCATCTTACATTCCAGAACAGAGGACACAGAAGCCACCTCTCCATAACAGAAGTGTCAAAGAATTTGTAGAATTATTTAAATCTCTCAGGATGATGTCTCTCAGCTAGCCCAGCCTATCCTGTGATATACTACAGGCTTTTATCATGACTATTAAAAACAAACCAAGGGAGCTGGGTGCCAGTGGTTCACGCCTGTAATCCTAGCGACTCAGGAGGTTGAAATCTGAAGATCGTGGTTCAAAGCCAGCCCGGGCAGAAAAGTCCCTGTGAGACTCTTATCTCCAACTAACCACTCAAAAAATGAAAGTGGAGCTGTGGCTCAAGTGGTAGAGTGCTAGCCTTGAGTACAAACAGGCTCAGGGACAGTGCCCAAGCCCTGAGTTCAAGTCCCACAACAGAAAGAAAGCAAGAAAGGAAGGAAGGAAGGAAGGAAGGAAGGAAGGAAGGAAGGAAGGAAGGAAGGAACCAAAAGTCTTCCCATAGTGCCTTTGCAATGTTTACTAAGGCAAAAGTCCAGTGCCATGGTATGACTCCTACATCAGTTAAATGGCAGCTTGAACCAGGAGAGCCACCAGTCCTAAGATCTTTCTAGAGAGGACTGAATTGGCCTCTATTTAAATTGATGGGAACAGCAAAGTAGAAATATTCAAAGGGTATTGAAAACAGGGGACTGGGTGTAGAGGTGTACACCTGTGGTCTCAGCTACTTTGTGAAGTAGAAACAGGAAGATAAAGGTCTGAGGTCATTCCAGGCAAAAGCATGAGACCCTATTTGAAGTATAAACTAAAAGCAAAAGGACTGATGGTGTGACTCAAATGGTAGAACGTTTGGCTAGTAAATAAATACAAGGCTCTTGTTGTAAATCCTCAGTACCAAAAAAAAAAAGAATAAAAGAAAGTTGGGTGCCAGTGGCTCATGCCTATAATCCTAAGGTAGTCAAGAGGCTGAGACCTGAGGATCAAGGTTCAAGGCCAGCTCAGGCAGGAAAATTTGTGAGACTTATTTCCAATCAACTATGAACCACTAGAAAGTCAGAAGTGGGGCTGTGGCTCAGGTAGTAGAGCGCCAGCCTTGAGCAATAAAAGCTCGAGGGCAGCATCTAGGCCCTGAGTTTAAGCCCAGCACTGACACAAAAAAAGAAAAAGAGAAAGAAAATAGGGAAGGGAGGGAATGGCTTATTAAGAGAAGATGAAACAGGCATTTCTCTGCTTAGAACCATGGATGTGTTTGTCCTCCACGCTAGGCGTTCCTTAATAATATAGCCTGCGGAAGAAACAGAAATTGTTGCATTTGTTATTTGGCTAGCCACATGGCTTCACACAGGTCACTGAAGACTTTCTGGCCCCCCTTTTTGATTCTAAAGGTGAGCACATCCAATGAAGGAAAGAAAGCCTCTCGAATTAGGCCTGGTGCCAACACTCATTTAGAAGCTAGGGAAAGGTACGCAGCTAAGAAGGGTTTTGCCAAACCTGCCAGGGTGTGCTGGGTGGCAATGAAGCCAGGCAGAAGCTGGGCTGGCCCTCTAGGGGCTGCAGTTCTGAGATGGAGATCCTAATCTCAGCCACCAGCCCAGGTTGCCAGGGGCTGACACTATCACTTCACCTACAGATCTGTTTCCTTGGTGTACAAATCATATCCCAGGTGACTGTCAACTGATACACAAAAGGAAAATCAAGAGTGAAAACAGAATTCTGCGCCTACAATGCAATGAAGGAGGAAGAACTTTGGAGTGCTTCTAAGACAGCCAAAAAGAGCCATGGAAGCAATGATTTTGAAAATCTTGGCTGCAAGCCAGGTATCAGTGGCTCACACCTAGCATCCTAGGCACTTAGGAGGCTGAGATCTGAGGATAAAGGTTTCAAGCCAGCTGGAGCAGGAAAGACTGTGAGATTATCTGCAATTAAGCACTTTATCTCCCCCCCTCACCCCCCCTCACTCCTGCCCCCCAAAAATGGAAGCGGAGTACTTATTAACCTTAGCAAAAAGCTCAAGGACAACGCCCAGGCCCTGAGTTCAAATCTGAAGAGTGACAAAATAAAATAAAATAAATAAAAAGATCTGGGCGAAAATTAAGGTCTTGATTACTTTTAAAAAGCCAATGCAGGGGCTGGGAAGATGGATCAGTGGTAGAGCTTGCATAAGGCCCTGAGTTCGATTCCTCAGCACCACATAAGCAAAAAAAGCCAAAAGTGGCACTGTGGCTCAAGTGGTAGAGGGCTAGCCTTGAGCTGAAGAGCTGAGAGACAGCACCCAGGACGGGAGTTCAGGCCCCATGACTGAAAAAAAAAAAGCCACTGCATAGGGCTAGGCCATCACTCGAAGATAGAACACTGCGTAGTATGCATGGGACCCTGAATTCCACTCCCAGCTCCATATACACACACAAAAGCCAACACTTGTCAGGTAGCAGTGGCTCATGCCTGCAATCCTAGCTTCTCAGGCTGAGATCTGAGGACCATGGTTCGGAGCCAGTCCGGGCAGAATAGTCCATGGCACTATGAACTTCAATTAACCATCAAAAACGTCATAAGGGAAGCTGTAGCTCAGATGTTAGAGTGCTAGCCTTGAGGAAAAAAATAAGCTCCCAGGTAGCAACCAAGCCCTGAATTCAAGCCCTATGAGTTTCACACACACATACACAAAGCCAACACTTAACATAGACACGAGGACAGCCAGGGGCCAGTGGCTCATGCCTGTAATCTAGCTACTCAGGTGGTTTGCAGAAGGACTGCAGTTCAAAACCAACCTGGGCAGGAAAGTCCATGAGACTCTTATCTCTAACCACCAGAAAACCAGAAGTAGTGGTAGAGTGCTAGCCTTGAATGGGAAAAGCTCGGAGACAGTGCTCAAGGCCGAGTTCAAGCTCCATGACTGACGAAAAATAAATCATAGAACAACAACAACAACAAAAAAAAAACAACCTAGACAGGAGAAGGGCATTTGTTTCCAACAGGGTGGGGCAGAGGCCTGCCCCACTGGCATTTCCCAGAGTTCCTTGGGAGACATCTAGTTTTATCTATATGGAAGATGAGACTTTCCCAAGATAGCATTAGCACAGGTTCCCATCATCCCCAAGGCTGTTTTTCTAACACAATGTCAAGGGGAACCAGTGTGCCCTTCCCCTTGAGTCTGGTGATCTGTGACTATGACGGAAATGGTACCACTTTACCTCTGAGACTAGGTCATGAAAGGCCATCAGCTAGTAGTTCTCTCATAGGACTTGTGCTCCTGAATCTGCTGAGCACATGATCAGGAACCCAAGGTACCAAGAAGAGACCTACAAAGAGGTATTCTAATTAACAGCCGGAGCAGCCAATAGCAGCACCAAATACTGGCTGTGTGATTGAAGAAGCTTCCAGAAGATTCCGTCTTCACCTTATGAGTGATCCCCATCTTCCCAACTGAGGTCCCAGACCTTTTGGATCCCCTTTCCAAATTCCTGACACAGCATCTATGAACAAAATAAAATGGTGGTTCTTTTAAGCAAGTAAATCTGGGGCTATTTGTTACGCAGAAAAATAACTGATACACCTCTCTTGTAGATCAGCCATAATCTCTCTTATAGCCACACATGGCTATTTGACTAAACCAAGATATAAGGGAGAAAGTCATGCGGAGCCTTTCTTTGAAGACAACTGGCATATGCCCCTTTTCCTACCTGTCCTCCATTCGACTGGTTGGAATGCAGATACAAAAGTTGTAGCCACTGACAGCATCTTGGATCCAGTTGACTGACCTTGGGCCTAGAGCTCATATACAGTTGATTGACACGAACACAGAGGCATATCAAACATCAGGATGTCTGCACACAACAAAGTAGAGTCACCATCTAGCCCCAGGCCTCATTCTTCCAAATTTTTGTATATAAAAGCAATAAAGTACTGTATCTTGTTAGGCCATGGTGACCTGTAGCTGAATTTTACCTTAACTAGTACAATAGCAAAAGCCATGAGTAAAAATTGCCAATTGATTTGATGTCCTTAGCCAGGGAGACTGTCAAGGTTTCTCCTTGGGCAAAGTGTAACACCAACTGAGACCAAAAGTCTTTCTTCCACTAGCTTTTTTTTTTTTTTTGCTTGTCATGAGGCTTACACTCAGAGCCTGGGCACCGTCCCTGCGTTTCTTTAGCTCAAGGCTAGCACTCTACCACTTGAGCCACAGCATCACTTCCTGCTTTTTCTGTTTATGTGGTACTAAGGAATAGAACCTAGGGCTTCATGCATGGTAGGCAAGCACTCTACCACTAAGCCACATTCCCAGCCTGCACTAGCTATTTTTTATAGGCATGCTAGTCTTGGAGCTTGAACTCAGTGCCTGGGCACTGTCCTTTAGCTTTTATGGTCAAGGCTAGTTTTCTATCACTTGAGCCACAGCTCCACTTCTGGCTTTTTGATGCTAAGTTGGAGAAAGAGTCTTACAGACTCCTGCTCTGTCTGGTGTCCAATCACAGTCCTCAGATCTCAGCCTTCTGAGTAGCCATGATTATACGCATGACCCACTGGCACCCAGCTCCCTCAGCTAGTTTCCCCACATAGGAAAACTGGCTCCCATGGGTGCTATGCTAGATCACCACCTAATAAAGCTATCTAGGTTCTATGTGTTAGGGGATACTGAAGTCTCTTGGTGGTAAGTGCTCAGAGTCTAGCTTCAAATTTCAGTTTGTGCTGAAGATATATTCTTATCTAATTGCTCTAGTATATCTTTATAATAATGGATGTCTATATGCTAAGCAAAGAGCTGCTTGAAACATGATTGTATTTATTCTTACATGTAAGAGGCTGGGCACTGGTGGCTCATGCCTATAATCCTACTCAGGAGGCTGATATCTGAGGATCATGGTTCATAGCCAGTCTGGGCAGGAAAGTCTGTGAGACTCCCATCTCTAATTAACTACCAAAAAACTAGAAGTATTGCTGTGGCTCAAAGTGGTATAGTACTAGCCTTGAGCAAAAGAGCTCAGGGACAGCACCTAGGCCCTGAGTTCAAGCCCCATGACCAAAAAAAAAAAAAAAAAAAAAGAAAAGAAAATTAGAAGATGGAGGAGGAGGAGGGGGAGGAGGAGGAGGAGGAGGAGGCGGAGGAGGCGGAAACCAGGATCCCAACTTACACAGCTGGCAAGTAGAGATACTGCGACTCAGACCCAAGTTCTGGTGATTCCAAACTCCAGGGGGATGAAATTAACCTTAAGGAAACTGACTCTCCCTTCCCTTATCCAACTGGAGTGAGTTCTTTGAGCTGACACACCTTCTCCCCCCTCCAGGGGAAAGAAACTTGGGACACTCCCAAAGATCTGGCAACTTCTGTTTTGGCAAGGTTCTTTAGCCAGACTGCAGATGAAGATGAAAGAGAGTATGCTGGAACAGGCTCTGGCAAGTGGGCAATGCCCCCAAAAGGGCTTCGTAATGGATCACTGGTCCAGAGCTTGGCGAGGGCTGGAGATGAAGTACTTGCTGTTGGCCTCCAGCCACACAAGCCACCTGTGAAAGAACTCTGGGTGTGTGCTTGTGGAGAGCCAAACGGGGAGGGTATCCAGCCAGGGGTGACTAACTGCTTGGGGAAAATTCTCAACCTTGCAACTGAATGATTACTAATTGCTCCTTCTAGAAAAGCTCCAAGCCCCTCTTGTCCTATCACCTTTACCTTCACCTCACTCTCCCCCTAAACTTCATGACTTGCAAACCACCAATTAGGAAGCAACAGACACTACTAGCTGCTAATTAATACTAATTAACAGGACTACTTAAAGTGAATACTATTTAAAAAGCTAAAAGTGTTTACCTGTTCCTCAGTGAAACTTGGGAAGGTCATGTCAAGGTCACTCAGCTGCTCCATTGTCTCCCATTCATTGCTTTTTTTTTTTTCCCCCTTCCTCTCTGGCCATTCCTGTGTCACTCAGCTCAAGAGAAAGATCCTGCCTTCTTTTCTTTTTCTTTTTCTTTTCTCTTTTTTTTGCTACTCCTGGGGTTTGAACTCTGGGCCTGGGCACAATCCCTGAGCTGCTTTTGCTCAAGGCTAGCACTCTACAACTCAAGCCACAGCACCACTTCCAGCTTTTTCTGAGAAGTTTATTGAAGCTAAGAGTCTCATAAGCTTTCCTGTCTAGGCTGGCTTTGAACCTTGATCTTAAGATCTCAGCCTCCAGAGTAGCTAGAATTACAGGCCTGTGTCACTGTTGCCTGGCTTGCCTTCCTTTTTATTAGTGTTACTGTGATTTGAACCCCCTGCTGGCTTTTGCTTACTAGGTAGTCACTCTCCTATTTGAGCCACACCCTCAGCCCTTTTTGCTTTCATTATTTTGCTTTTTGTTATTTTCTCACACTTTTGCCCAGGCAAGCCTAGATGGACTTCGATCCTCCCCTATTGACCATTCCATAATGACAGGTGTATACCACCTTGCCCAGCTGTTTATTGGTTGTGATAAGCTCTTGCAAACATCTTGCTTGGACTGGCCTTAACCACAATCCTACCAATCTCTGCCTTCCAAATAACTAGATCACAGGCTTGAGCCTCTATACCTAGTTAGACTCTGATTTTGTGTGTGTGTGTGTGTGTGTGTGTGTGTGTGTTTGTGTGTGTGTGTGTGTGTGTGTGTGCTGATCCTGGGGCTTGAACTCAGCCTCTGGGTGCTGTCCCTGAGCTTTTTTGCTCAAGGCTAATACTCTACCACTTAATCCATCGCTCCAGGGGCTGGGAAGGTGGCTCAGTGGTAGAGCGCTTGCCTTGCATGCCTGAGGCTCTGGGTTCAATTCCTCAGCACCACATAAGCAAAAAGAAAAAAGCAGGAAGTGGCGCTGTGGCTCAAGTGGTAGAGCGCTAGCCTTGAGCTGAAGAGCTGAGGGACAGCGCCCAGGCCCAGAGTTCAGGCCCCATGACCGGACCCAAAAAAAAAAAGAATAAAAAATAAAATAAAAAATAAAATTAATCCATCACTCCACTTCTGGCTTTTTGGTGGTTAATTGAAGCTAAGAGTCTCATAGAGTTTCCTGCTCAGGCTGGGTTTGAACCTCATCCTCAGACTTCACATTCCTGAGTAGCTACAAATTATACGGGCACCCAGCTTATACTGTCTTCTTGATTGCTAATCATCATCTGCCTTCTCAACTGCCCTGGGAATAATGCTATAGTGCAGATCTAGGAAGAATAGTCTGCCAGGGATGGCTGTCATGTCAGACACACATGGAGGGTCTTCTCAAAGTGGTCTCAGGGCTGTGGGTCTTGTCATCCAGTGTAGACTCCTTGTGCATGGAGTCTTTCTGGCACTGTGGAAGTCAAATCAGAGCTATCCACTAAGGGTTTTCAGCTCTCTACCTTCCAAGCACATGATGGAATTGCATTTCCTGGCCTCCTCTGGCTGAGTTGGTCCATGTGATCCATAGTGACCAATGAATTATAGGAAGTGATTTGCATCACTTCCAGGTCAGGACATTTCATAGCCAGTTTAGGGCCCTCCACTGATTTCTACAACGAATGGCCATATTCTAATAACCACCAGATACCACAAAAGCCCAACCAGGTCCAAATGGGAGGTGAATGTGTATGTATGTGAGAAAATAAATCTTCCTTGGGGAAATTGTGACTCAGCCACAAGGGTTCTTATCCTCTTGTGTTGGGGCCATTCTCCAATTTGGGAATTTTTTTTTGTCAGTTGTAGGGCTTGAACTCTGGGTTTGGGTGCCGTCCCTCAGCTCTTCAGCTCAAGGCTAGCACTCTACCACTTGAACTACAGCACCACTTCCGGTGGTTCATTGGAGATAAGAGTCTCACAGACTTTCCTGCCTGGGCTGGCTTTGAACCTCGATCCTCAGATCTCAGCCTCCTGAGTAGCTAGGATTACAGGCATGAGCCACTGGCACCTGGCTCAATTTGGGAATTCTTGTCCACATACTTAAGGGATTAGAAATGTCATACAACACTGAACAAGTCAACATGGGGCTCATCCCCCATGGCAGTTCTGGGATGTCTGTCTTGTCATCCAGCACTGTAATGCTTCAACTCTTGGCACCATTTGTGCAGCTTTCTTGGCCATCTTTATTGCTTTCCAGTGTTCCCATGGCGGAGCATTGGACTCACTATGACTCGTGCTACATGCCACAGCTCTTCCCCATACTTCTCACCGCAATGCCCGACTTGCTCAGAACAATGTTGCTGCTTACATGGCGTCAGCAAAGTCTCATTCTTGATGGTGATTCACTTGTCATGGCAAATTCACCTCCATGCAACAGTGGCCTCTGAGGACACTCCCAGATAAGCTATCCCAGGGATCTTAGAAAAAGACAGGCTCGAGATCCAGGAGAAAAAGCTTCATTACTAGGTATGAAATCAACTGAATACATTACACACTCAGGATGGAGAGTGGGAGGATTTGTGGGAGCAGTGCCTGAATCCTGGGGCAAAAGTAAGGTCCTGTCCCCTCTCTGATGCAATCCTCTGCCTTCCTTTTTTATTTTTTAAGAGGCTGAGATCTGAGGATTGCCATCTGAAGCCAGTCAGGACATATAAATGCCAGACAATTTTTTTTCCCCCGTCAGCTGTGAGGCATGAACTCAGGGCCTGAACCCTGTCCCTGAACTTTTTTGCTCAAGGCTAGCACGACCACTTTGAGCCACAGTTGTACTTCCAATTTTCTGGTAGTTAATTGAAGAAAAGAGTCTCACTGACTTTCCTGCCTGGGCTGATTTCCAACCATGATCCTCCGATCTCAGCCTCCTGAGTAGCTAGGTTTATAGGCATGAGCCACTAGCACCCAGCCCAGAGACTCTTATTTCCAATAAACCAGCAAAAACATCCAGAAGCGGAAGTGTAGCCAAAGTGGTTGTATCAGTCTTGAATGAAGTAGATGAACAAGAGAGCTAAGCTCTAAACTACCCCCCTCCACACCACAAAAAAAAAATCTAAATTCATTAAGCTAGAAAAAAAAAAAACCTTGGGGGCTGGGAAGGTGGCTCAGTGGTAGAGCGCTTGCCTTGCATGCTTGAGGCCCTGGGTTCGATTCCTCAGCACCACATAAGCAAAAAGAAAAAAGCAGGAAGTGGCACTGTGGCTCAAGTGGTAGAGTGCTAGCCTTGAGCTGAAGAGCTGAGAGACAGCGCCCAGACCCAGAGTTCAGGCCCCATGACCGGACCAAAAAAAAAAAAAAAAAACCTTGTCATTAGCATTCTGGAACCCAGGAAATAAATGGGGAAAAGGTAACTGTCTTAGGAAAATGACATCTGAAAAATTCTGGAAGCTAAGTAACTAAGGATAGAAACTTGCAAGAAGCTAACTAATTAAGGTAACAGACGCTCAAAAGGACAGCAGAATCACAAGCACCAGGTGGTGCAGAAAACACAATGGGCTGAAACTAGGCTCCTTACACATCTGTTGAAGAAGCCATGAACCTGCCACCTCTCACAGGCAAGTCCCTGCACCAACTCTCCTGACCTCATCTGACCCAGAAGTTGCTTCCTGAAGATATTGAGGATAAAGGACTCCAGGCTTGGGAAACTGTGCTCAGGTGACCAAAGAGGTGCCATAATGGAAACAGAGGATGCTATACTGGAAACAGTGAATTAATGATTATGGTCATTTTAAGCCATTTAAGTTTGGGGAGGATTTGTTACACAGCAGCAGTAGATAACTAATACAGAAAATAAACTAGGATAGTGGAAAGTATAGTGCATTTCCATCACTATAACAAAATGCCTACAACAATTAATGAAGAAAAGGATTCTGGCTCACAATTTTGGAGTTTCCAGTTCATGATCATTGGCACCATTGCTTTGGGCCTTTGATAAGACAGTATATCATGCTGGGGAGTGCATGGTAAAGCAAAATTACTCACTTTGTGATCAGGAGTAAAGGAGGGGAATGAGGTTAAGATACCACAGTTTCATTAGATCATTGGGGAATACCAATGATCTATAGACTTTCCACTAAGCTCTACCTCTTAAAGGCTCCAGCATTTCCCAATAGTGCCACCATAGGGACCAAATCTTTCCGTTGTGGGCCTTTGGGAAGCATGTGGTACTCAGAAAATGGAGGTCCTATATATTGAAGATAGGCAAGGAAGTTTCTCATTCATTCTGCAGAGCCCAGAATGGAAGCCAGACCGCTACAGCAGGAGCAAGGATGCAAAGGATTCTGGGATATGGGTCTCGAAGAAAAATCAAAGCACCTTAGGAGTTCAAATGTATTTAAAAGAGATGAATACTTCTTTGGGGAGGGTAAATTTAGATTAGCTACACAGGATGTTAAACAAACACAGAGAGGGCAGGAGATAAACAGTAGCTCTAGTTAAAACAAAACTTGCATTCGGAGCGTACTACATGAAATGGCAGTGAATAAATTAACATCATATAAACACTGAATATTGATTTCACCAAAATTATGATACAATTTTATTAGGATAATGAGGACAAGAGACAGTGTGTGTGTGTGTGTGTGTGTGTGTGTGTGGTCGGTGTTATTCAACTTGATTTTCTTTTTTTTTTTCATTTTTTTTTTTCAACTTGATTTTCAAAGGAATAAGAAGATTGTTTTTCTAGGATTGTCCAGGACAACGTAGCACAAACTGAGTGACTTAAAGGACCAAAATGTAAGTCCTCACAGTTCCTGAGTCTAGAAGTCCAAGACTGGGATTTTGGCAGGGCCGCATTTTTTGTTACAAACCCAGAAGGACTGCCTGCCTGTTTAAAACGTATGCATTTTGTGTCCAGCTTTCTCATGACTCTTGGCACATGCTAGTGCAGGTCTGCACACGACCATCAGCTCCTGAAAGTTTATCATAGTCTCAGCTCCCCACGATTCTCTATGTGGCTAATCACCTGTAAAAGGGATACTACTATTATGCACCTCTTCAGATGGTAGAACTGAAGCACAGAGAAGTTAAACAATTTGCCCAAGGTGAACCAGCTAACTAGAAGAGGCCAGACTGGAATGGCAACATTGCTTCTTTCTTTTTCTTCCTTCCTTCCTTTCTTCCTTCCTTCCTTCCTTCTTTCCTTCCTTCCTTCCTTCCTTCTTTCCTTCCTTCCTTCCTTCCTTCCTTCCTTCCTTTTCTTCCTTTCTTCCTTCCTTCCTTCCCTCCCTCCCTCCCTTCCTCCTTTCCTTTCCTCTTTTCCTCCTTTCTTGCTTTGTTTCCTTTTTGGTACCAGTCCTGGGGCTTGAAGTCAGTGCCTGGGTTCTGTCTCTGAGCTTTTTTGCTCAAGGCTAACACTCTACCAGTTGAGCCATAGCTCCACTTCTGGCTTTCTGGTAGTTAAGTTGGAAATAAGAGTCACAGACTTTCCTTCCCAAACTGGCTTTGAACTGTAATCCTCAGATCTTAGCCTCCTGAGTAGCTAGCATTACAGGGATGAACCTGGCTTGATTTCCTTATTTCTGTTTCATGTTGGCCTTGCTACACTACAGAATATGGAATTACAACCATAGGTACCAAGAGAAAGCTAGAGGAAGGGGATGTTTGCCTCGACACCTTTGATGAATAGAGGGGGTATACTGCACGCCTGTCCTGGGCCAGGTGAATCTCATTTATGTTTGCCTTCTCTTAGGAAACTATGCCATCTGGGCAGCCATATTCTTTTCTCTGGAGTACATCCCACCCTGTTGCTTCAGCTGACTGAGCTAGAAAGGGCCCCTACCCAGGACCAGCCAATCAGAGGCTCTTCTAGGAACCAGGGCATGGCAATTGGCTAATCAGGTCTTTTCTATTGGGCAAAGGGAGATGGGAGCATGCAAACTGAAGCATTACAAGATAAAAAATAGGGTTAGTATGTCTCTAGGTCTCTTTGCCTCTTGTAAACAAATGGCTGCTCTCCACCATGGCGTGTACCCTGTGCCTGGCATTTCTCCTGACCCTTCTTTATGCCTCCTCTTCCCGTTCTACATATTTTCTTCTCCATGACACCTTTGAGTTTGCTCTCCACTTTTCACTTCCCTCTCCTCATCTCATGCTTTTGCTAGCCAAACATTGAGTTTCTACTGTGCATTCATTCTCTCTCATGTGTATGTGTGCGTGTGTGTGTGTGTGTGTGTGTGTGTGTGTGTGTGTGTGTGTGTGTGTGTGTGTGTGTGTGTGTACTGGGGCTTGAACTCAGAGCCTGGGAACTATCTCATCACTGGCACTCTACCACTTGACTTGAGCCGTATCTCTACTGCTACATTCCAAAGACATATACTTCCTTGGTTAGGATTAGTTTATAAATATATAAGTAAATACTTGGAGTGGTATGCAAGTGTACACAAATGTATTAACTGAAATACAGTCAATTCAGCCTTAGAAAGGCTAAATCAATGTTCAATCGAATAAGCACCAGGAAACAGGTACAAAAATGTACTTCCTCCAAAATGGATCCTTGTGCCGGGGCTGAGGTCATTCTGACAGGGCACGGAGGGGCTGTCATGTCATTGACTGATATTTAAAACCTCTAGCCCCAAGGGGAAGGCAGTGAGTGACACCTCATCTGTGAATATGGGGGCCATCCCAGCCCGCCCTCCCTTACTTTGCAGGTCTCTGTTGGATGGAAGGTTTCTAACTGATGCCCAGGAGGGGCAGAAAAGACTGAGGGATGAAAAAGACAAGGGCAGGAAACCAGGAGATCAGGGAAAGAGAAGGAGGAAGAATCTATCTGGGGAAGCAAAGACCACAGAATAAACTTTCTGAGGAGCTGCCAGCATCCAGCCTCCTCATGGACTACATAAACCTCATGGTCCATAAGCTTTGTGAGTAGGCTTTCCCACAAAGAGTCAAGAGCATCAGAATAGAACTTTCATGCAAGCTATTCTAATATGAGCAGCAAAGAGCGAGACAAGGAAATGGCAATCCCGATAGGAGGTGAGGCTCAAGGTGAAGGTGGTATTTCCTGGCAAAGGGCTGACATAAGGAACAGAGACAGAGTTCCTTGCCAAATTTCCCCAGCTTGAACAGACCTGGATAGAGGACACAAAAGGTTTCACCCTCAGCCAGAAGTGGAGCTGCAGCTCAAGTGGCAGAGCGCTAACCTTGAGCAGAAGCTCAGGGACAGTGCCCAGGTCCTGAGTTCCAGACCCAGGATTAGTATGCACACATGCACACTCATGCATGTGCGCACACACACACACAGATTTCCGCTTCATTAATCAAATGAGACAAGACTGAAAGAGGTCAGTAATAGGAAGGGGGATCACTTAGGAGATCACTTAGGAGCACACAAAATTTGAAGGCTCAGAGGGGTGTCCATACAGATGCTTCTAGCAGCTGGATAGAAAGAGAGACAATGCTGGGGGCTGGGGACTCATGCCTATAATCCTAGCTACTCAGGAGGCTGAGATCCGAGGATCAGAGTTTGAAGGCAGCCCAGACAGAAAAGTCCCCATGAGACTCTCATCTCCAATAAACCACCCAAAAACCGGAAGTGATGCTGTGGCTCAAAATGCTAGAGTGCTGGCCTTGAGCACAAAGAGGCTCAGAGAGAGCATCCAGAGCTCAAGGCTCACAACCAACCAAAAAAAAGAAAGAAAGAAAAGAAAAGAAAAGAAAAAGAAAAAAGAAAGAAAGAGCTATCTGGAAGATCCTACCTAACATAGGAACAAAGTTGTGTCTGGAGATGGATAGAATTCATAGTCAAGGCAGAGGTGGGGGAAAGAGCCAGCAAGAACAAACACTAAGAGGGGCTTAGGGAACAAGCAAAGTGGGGTGTCTGAGTTGCCAAGGAAGCTAGATGAGGAGACCAATGAAGAGCCAGGTGAGAGGGAGGGAGAGAAGCAGGAGAAAGTGGCATCCATTCAAGGAGCCATGGGGGGGGGGGTGCGTGGTGAATGCAAGGGAAACGGGAGTGAGTCAGCCATGTGGGATGTGAGACACAGGGAGGGAGAGAGAAGAAAGCATAGAAACATATCTGTTGACACTAGCTCATTGGTGGCAGGAGAACAAAAGTTAACTCAGAAGGACATTCACTGGTTGGCAAAGGGAAGCCAGGTGGAGATTTAAAATTTATGACCGAGTCTGCAAAAGGGATAAATTGCCCCTCAGGGACTGTGAGCTAATAGTATCACGTGATGAGGCCTCAGGCAGACCTAGTCTAGAAGCACCAAACAGAAGCCTACTTGCTCAAGCTTAAGGAGATAGAATTTATGGGGAAGAACAGGAGGCCATCACTGAGACTCAAGGACAGGAAGTACAGCTGCCCTCCAGGGACTGGGAGGGACAACTTAAGAGTCAGCAGGAACTTTGGCTGCTGTGCATTCTCTCTCCTTCTCTTTCCCTGGTCTCCTGGCCTCCGAACTCTGCTTCCCCCCCTCCCTTGCCTCTTTCATTCCTGTCTTTTCTGCCTCTGTGCACATGGTAGACCCTCTCTATTCATTTACGTGTGTGTGTGTGCGCGCGCGCGCGCGCTCCCATCCTGGGCCTTGAACTTAGGATCTGGGTGCTGTCTAGCCTTGTTCTCAAGGCTAGTACTCTACTGCTTGGGCCACAGCTTCATGTCTGGATTTTTGGTGCTTAATTGAAGATAAGAGTCTCACAGACTTTCCTGAGCCAGCTGGCTTTGAACCTTGATACTCATATCTTAGCTAGGATTACAGGTATGAACTTAATTCAAACATCTAGGCACTGAGTTCAAGCCCAAGGACTAGCACAAAGAAGGAGAGAGAGAGAGAGAGAGAGAGAGAGAGAGAGGAAGAAAGAAAGGAACAAACGAACAAAAGAATGAAGGAACGAAGGAAGGAAGAAAAGAAGGGAAAAAAACTGGCTCATTCAAGGTTACAAAGTTTACCAGCTGCTTTATATGCATGATCTCAGCAGATACCCTCTTAAGATCCTTGCAGTGTAGACTACATTATCACCCTATTTATTTATTTGCTTACATATGTATTCATTTATTTAGATAGTCTCTATGTGGTCCAGGCTGGCCTTGATCTTCTGGGCTCAAGTGACCCTCCTGTCTCAGCCTCCTGAGTATCTAGGACTATAAGCATCTGCTTATAGTCTCAGTTCATTCTAGTTGTATAGGCCAGGTTCAGAGAGGTTAAGTAGCTCACCCAAGGCCATCCAGCTGGGATTTGTAGCTCATTTTTACTGTTGCTTTCACTCTGCTGCCCTGGAGTTAGCCTTTCTGGTGTGTTCCTTGCTGAGCAGGTGGTGACTGAAGGAAGTCTCTCCTACTTCTTTTTTTCAGAGGCTGACACGCTGAGCAGGAACCAGAGGGAACAAGGACAGGAAGAGGTGTGGGAACCCTCCCTCCCCCCCCCCCCCCAGTATAGCTCCCTTTGTTGCCACCTCCTCTTCCTCTCAGCATTTTCTGTTTCCTATATATGCAAAACTAGGGGCCAATGTCCTCCTGATTCCGTGTATAAATCTACAATAATCTTGAATATTTTTGTGCTCCATCCACTTAAACAGGAAGGAAACCTTGACCCAGGCGACAACGTGTGTTTGAAGATATTATGCAAAGCGCAATTAATCAGTCACAAAAGGAAAAATACTGTAGGGTTTCAGTAATGGCAGGTCCACAGAGCAGGCAAATTCATGGGGAAATGCAGGGATGGTTGCCAGAAGTTAGGGGGACCCCAGAAAAGAAGAGTTTAAAGGGGACAGAAGAAAAAAGTTTGGGAGCCAGCAGGGCACAGGAAGCTCACACCTGTAAACCTGTTCAGCAGGCTGAGATTTGAACACAGTTCAAAACCAGCCTGGGCAGGAAAGTCCCTGACACTCTTATCTCCAATTAACCAGCAAAAAGCCAGAACTGGAGTTGTGGCTCAAGTGGTAGAGCATCAGCCTTGAGGGAAAAAGCTAAGGGATAGGGCCCTTAGTACTGGTGAAAGAAAGAAAGAAAGGAAAGAAAGAGAGAGAGAGAAAGAAAGAGAGAGAGAGAGAGAGAAAGAAAGAAAGAGAGAGAAAGAAAGAGAAAGAAAAGCAAGCATGCAAGCTTGGGAGCTAGGTGGTAGTAATGGCTGTTATAGTGGAAATGTATTTAATGTCTCTGGGGTGGACACTTAGAAATGGCTAAAATGGCTGGGTGTTTATGGCTCACACCTGTAATCCTAGCTACTCAGGAGGCTGAGATCTGAAGATTGCGGTTCAAAGCCAGCCTGGGCAGGAAAGCCCGTGAGACTCTTATCTCCAATAAACCACTCAGAAAAAGCCAGAAGTGGTGCTGTGGCTCAAGTGGTAGAGCACTAGCTGAGGAAGAGTGCCCAGGCCCAGAGTTCAAGCCCCACAACCAATGAAAGAGAGAAAGAGAGAGAGAAAGAGAGAAAGAAAGAGGGAAGAAAGAAAGAAAGAAAGAGGGAGGGAAGAAAGAGGGAGGGAAGAAAGAAAAAGAAAGAAAGAAAGAGGGAAGAAAGGAAGAAAGAAAGGGAGGGAGGGAAGAAAGAGGGAGGGAAGAAAGAAAAAAAAAGAAAGAAAGAAAGGGCTAAAACGATAAGTTCTCTGTTATGTGTCTCTTAGACCGATAAAAAACAAATATGAATTCAATAAACATTTGATGAGGACCAACTCCGTACTCTGCACTAGGTGTTCAAAGATACAAAGCACTAGCTTTACCTTCTAGGACCCATGAGCGTGCTGAGGCAAAGAGACATGAATGCTGGTACTCTGGGCTCTGGGAAGAACAGGGCTGAAGCAGTGCCCAAGAAAGGAGCTGGCTGTGGTGCTTCGGGCTGGGAGCCGTGAACATTGCAGAAGGAAGCAATGTTTCCAGGAACCGAGATGACCTCATGTTAGGTGGGGATTGGGGTTGCTGGCGGACACTTATGGCATTCCAAACAGAGAAACAGCAAAGAGGGAAAATCTAGACCTTTCAAGAAGCATGCTGTTCAGCCCCCTCCCCTCCAAGACCCTTGCCTTTATTTTTAGGGATGTAACAAGATGCATACCCCTACTATGTACCCTGGTAGGTATACAGCCATGCTTCTCTATCATCTGTAGTGATGGAGCCAATTTTCTGTAGACAGATAGATACATATATAGATAAGAATGGATTTTGCTTTATTTCATGGTGGTACTGGGGCTTGAACTCAGGGCCTGGGCACTGTTGCTTAGCTTTTTCACTCAAGGGCTGACTACCACTTGAGCCACAGCACCACTACCAGTTTTTTAGTGGTTAATTGCCAATAAGAGTCCCATGGGACTTTCCTGCTCAGGCTGGCTTCGAACTGCAAGCCTCAGATCTCAGCCTCTGAGTAGTTAGCATTACAGGTGCCCATCTGCATAATTCTATCTATCTATCTATCTATCTATCTATCTATCTATCTATCTATCTATCTATCTATCTATCTACCTGTCTGTCTGTCTGTCTGTCTGTCTGTCTGTCTGTCTGTCTATCTATCTGTTTGTTTCTGTGCCAGTCCTGGGGCTTGAACTCAGGGTCTGGACACTGTTCCTGAGTTTTTGTGCTCAAGGCTAGTGCTCTATCACTTTGAGCCACAGCTCTACTTCTACCTTTTTTGAGTAGTTCATTGGAGATAAGAGTCTCACAGACTTTCCTGCCTGGGCTAGCCTTGAACCAGGATCCTCAGATCTCAGGACAATAGGCATGAGCCACCAGCACCCAGCCATAGTTTCTTTTCTTTGTTTAATAAAAAAAAAAGGAGAAAATTTTAGTCCAAACTTGGGTCTCTGTGGATCACACCTATAAACCAAGCTACTCAGACGACTGAGATTCAGAGGATTGTGGTTTAAAGGCAACCTAACTAGAAAAGTCTTCAAGATTCCATGTTAAAAATAACCAGCAAGGGCTGAGATGTAGCTCAGTCACAAAGTGCTTGCTTAACAAGTACAAAGTCCTAGGTTCCATCCCCACTACTTAAAAAAAAGACAATAAAAGTGCAGTTTAAAAAAAACAAAACCAGCAAAAGCTGGGCTTGGAGACACAATTCAGGTGGTAGAGCGCCAGCTGAGCACGCAAGTCAAGCAAGTGTAAGGTTTTGAGTTCAAACTGGAAAAAAAAAAAGTCCAGTCAATTGTAGACTGCTGTATGTCCCTACTGATTATGACAGTTACAGAGCTTGTTCACAGGTGATAGACGTTCAGACAATCTAGTTCCCATTTAACAGGCTTGGATGTCACTGTTAAGATCAAAGTTATTTTGGAACTTTTTGAGTATGTCATGTCATTTTCTGAGCTTATGTCATTGCACTTTGAATAACACCCACACCCCATGCTAGTGAATTTCTATCCTTTCATTTTTATCTGTTGACCCCCTCCCTCAGATTCTCAACAAGCCCACCCCAATGACTGGCTCTCCCTGCCCAGCTATGGAGGTCTGCTGGTTAATTAGCCAATGTTTTCCCAGTGTTTTGAATATGGAAGGCTCTTGCCAGGATTAAATACTATTATTATTATTAGCCTCATGTCCACTATAGTGGATGTCATTTAATTAGAACTGCATAATAGGCAAATCTGCCTTAATTGGCTGGGATGTGGCTAAGAAACCATTCTGCGTCTGCTCAGCGCATTCTATTCCGTGGCCATCACAGCTCATTCTCTGACAATGGGTCATTTTGGGGACTTTGGGCAGGGTTCAGGGAAGGTCATCTGGCTACTGATTAACACTTAATTAGCACCTTTTTCATGTAGCACAGCAGTGACTTTGTAAATTTAAAATTTTCAGGGGACCACTTAATGTGAAATTAAAGTACAAGTGCAATATTTAAGATGCATGAAATTGTTTTACGCATTACAGCATTAACTAGCTCTTAATTTATGCAGTGCATGCCAGCAAAGGGCAATTAAAGTGGAGCAGGAAACAAAAATTATGAATCTCTACATCGTCCTGTCTTTTCCTCTAACGACCCCTTTGAAGGTGTTTGTTACATTTGGATCTCAACTGCTGTTCTAGATTTACAAGTAACTGGCTTGTTCCGAAGCGTGGTTACCCTGCAGGAACTGGCATTATCTTCCAGCTGAAGCCATCTCTGACCACTATTTCCCTTCCAGGACCTCGACATCCAACCAGTCTCAGTGATTGGTCCAGAAAAAGGCACATCACCCAATCAGAGCCAGTAAATGTCAGAAAACATTTTGCTGGGGCCTTAGGGGAAAGCTATACCAAAGTGTCCTCCTAGGTAGTTGTGGGAGGGACTTGTTCTCTTGGCTAGCATGGCAGGTGGACATGAGATCTGGAGCCACAGCAGCCATTTTGTAAACAGCCTAGAGCTGCAGCGGAGGCCAGCGTTTATTTAGGGGCTAAGTCTAACATTATGGAAGGGTATATGGCAAGATAACAAAACATTCAACCTGGAGAGTCATTCTTGCAGACAGTAGGCTGAGATTTATCTGAAGATTGGTTGACCTTTGGGCTTTTTTTTTTTTCTCGCCAGTTGTGGGGCTTGAACTCAGGGCCCAGGTGCTGTCCCCGAGCTTTTCTACCCAAAGCTAGTGCTCTACCACTTTGAGCCACTGCTCCACTTCCACTTTCCTGGTAGTTAATTGGAGATAAGAGACTCCAGGGGACTTTTCTGCCAAGACTGGCTTCAAACTACAATCCTCATATCTCAGCCTCCTGAGTAGCTAGGCTTATAGGTGTAAGCCACGAGCACCAAGCTGAGATTTTATTTTAGGTTGAAGCCTAAAAAATACACTGCAGATAAAAAATAGACTGCACTTCCTGCTGCTCCTGGGATTCTTTTCCCTTCAGTCACCCTACCTTTCTTTTCAGTTTTTAGGTCTGAGATCAGGTCTTGAACTCAGTACCTGAACTCAGTTTCTTAGACTTTCCTATCCAGGCTGGCTTCAAACATTGATCCTCAGATCTTAGCCTACTGAGTAGCTAGGATTTTCAAGTGTGAGTGAGCAACTTTTAGGTGCTTTCATTTCCCATTCTATAAGGCTAGCAGCCAGGTATCACCAATTTAAGTAGCTCGCTTTTGATTTGAACCACTGTGCTCCCTTCTTCTGGGACACTTGTGCCCCTGATTTGAACCCCTCTTTCCACGAAGAGCCCCATACTACACTGGACAATGGAAAGCTGCCCATGTGACCGCCTCCATCTCCTCTGCAAAGACCTCAGCTCCTGAATCTGTTCCCAGCTTTCGTGTCTCACATGCCACACTCAAGTCTGCAAAGAGCCAAAACCCTGTCACTAGTGAGGAATGGTAACTAGTAGGAAGGCTGACGCAGGACAGGAAAGAGCTCGAGGGGACCTGTGCAAATGTGGCAGTCAAATGGACTGGGTGAACTCATGGGCCACAGCAACTGTTGAGCGCTGGGCCACCCGCAGGGCTTGAGATACGAAAGGGGAGGGGCTACAGATGCCAGCCAATTAAAACATTTCTCTGTGGGTGGGACCAGGAGGGAAAAACTGGGAGTGAGCAAGGGAAGGGGAGATATTGCCCGAAAAGAAATGTACTCATTACTTCACTTATGTAACTGTAACTCTGTGCCTCACCTTTATAATAACAGCAAAAAAGAAAAAATTAGGGGAAAAAACATTTCTCTGCCCCTGTTTACAACGTATACACACTAAAGTCTGTATGTTCCAAGTCCAACACTAGGAGACTTGAGATCTCAAGACTGTAGCTCAAAGCCAACCTAGGCAGGGAAGTTGGTGAGACTCATCTCCAATTAACTAGCAAAAAGCCAGAAGTAGAGATATGGTTCAAGTGGTAAAGTGACAGCCTTGAACAAAAACACCCCAAGGACTCAGGCCTTGGATCAAGCCACAGTTGGGGAAGCAATTTGTTGTTGCTGTTGTTGGTTGTGAAGCTTGAACTAGGGGCCCGCGTGTGGTCCCTAAGCACTTTGTGCGCAAGGCTGGCACTTTACCACTTGAGCCACACGCCACTTTTTAGTTTTGAGTGGTTAATTAGAGATAAGAGTCTCCAGGGACTTTTCTGCCTGGGCTGGCGGGATCCTCAGATCTCAGCCTCCTGAGTAGCTAGGATTACAGGTGTGAGCCACCAGCGCCCGGCCAATTTTTTTTAACTGATACCAAAAAAATTAATAAAAACCTGACCTAATAGACTGGAACGAACGTTTTTCTTTTTCTCTCAAAGGTAGCAGAATGTGTTCATTTGTGAACCCTTTTGCTGGGCAGCTAAAAAAGCCTAAATGCGTTGTGTTACTTAAGTCTGACACAAGAAAGAACTTCCTGCTAGGAAGAAAAGCCACTTGAATTACCTCACTTCTGGGGCATCTAACAAACAGACATCAACAGCCACCACGGATCCCCTAGAGAGCAGAGCAGGCATGGCTGCCAGGCAGTCAGAGTCCCGGTGGCTTTAAGCCTTGAGGAATTCACCCAGCACCTCAGCCAGGCTCCATCCAGCCGTTCCTTCAGCCAGGAAGGAGGCCAGGAGTCTCCCTGAGGGAGTATGGTTCCCAGCAGAGAGCTGATGTCACCCTTACCTGAGAGGGGAGTGGGGATGAGATTACTGCCCTCTCTGCTGCCCTGGGGGCTCTGGACCCGATGACATGGGGCATCCTGGTGGAGGCTGGCCCGCATTCACAGCTGCCTGCCGGGAGCTGGAGCCTGTCAACCCAAGCAGCAGCTAGGGAAGACGGTTCTGACACCAAAGCCCTGGGGAATCTGCGGAGGAGCTGGGCTGTCATTACTTATTAACAATGGGCCTGATCTCCCAACCAGGCAGGCCCAGGGAAATGGCCTGTGGGGAGGCCGGGTGGATTAACACTTTCTAGGCAGGAAGGAGCTCTCTGGGAGGTGGGGAGGGGAGGGTGAATTGTCCCATTTTTTTTTTTTTGCATGTAAGAGGGGCCCTTCTACTACATCTTGGATGCTGGCAGACTCTTCCTTTCCCTTCCCCTTTCTTTTCTTTGGTTATCCCGTCCGTTCAGATTGTAAAGAAACCATCACACCCGATGTGGGGGATTTAAGAACATGCCAGAAACACACACAACCAAAAATCCAAGTCTAATGAATGTCCTCAAAGAAGGCATACAGCTGACCACCGCTGGTGGCTCACTCCTGTAATCCTAACTACTCAGGAAGCTGAGATTTAAGGGTTGCAGTTCAATGCCAGCCCAGGCAGGAAAATCGATGAGACCACCAAACAAACAAACAAAAAGCTGGATAAGGAGCTATGCTTCAAGTAGTAGAGGACTGGCCTTAAGCAAAATAAAAGTTCAAGACCAGGGCTGGGAAGTTGGCTCAGTGGTAGAGCGCTTGCCTTGCATGCCTGAGGCCCTGGGTTCAATTCCTCAGCACCACATAAGCAAAAAGAAAAAAAGCCAGAAGTGGCGCTGTGGCTCAAGTGGTAGAGCGCTAGCCTTGAGCTGAAGAGCTGAGGGACAGCGCCCAGGCCCAGAGTTCAGGCCCCACGACCGGACCCCCCCCCCAAAAAAAAAAGTTCAAGACCAGCACCGAGGCCACTAGTTCAAGACCTGGGACCCACACAAATTAAAAAAAAAAAAAAAGAGGTTATACAAGGGCAAGAAAAGGAACAAAGCCACCAATGTGGAGATGAAGAAAGGGGTCTGCAAAGCAGCTGGTCATTAAGGCTGGACAATGCCCCCTTTCTATCCCTTGGAGCGGTTCCAGACTCCAGGGCCAGCATGCTTCTTTTAGCCTGGCAATATAGCCTGGCAATATCAGGTGGGCAGCATGAGCCATTCTGGCTACTGCAGAGCAGGTGTCCCAAGGAAGCAGAGAGAAGACAGAGGTGTGCGGGCCATCCATGCTTAAAAGGACATTGTTAGGGTCAGCCTGAGGAAAAGTGGGCACTGCTGGAGGGGGGTGGGCACAAAACACACAACAGATCTCATGGACTGGGGGTGGGGGAGGTGAGTCATTAGAGGAGCTTAGCATGCCAGGGACCCTGGGTACTCGCCTCAGCCTTGGGAGGGCCTGGATACAGCAGATGCAGGAAGAAGGGCCTTCACTAAGGATGAGTGAGCACAGCAAGCTCTCGGAGCACTGTCAACCTAAGGGCCAAGGCTATCCTAAATCACTATGGGGCCTTTTTCTTCTATTGTCCTGTTTTGAATCAATAGAGCAGGATGCCTGGCCCACTTCTGCTTCTGGCCTGCCACTCCCTCTTCATCTCACCTTCCAGCACTCCTCCAGGGCCTCTCTTTCCTGTGGGTGGACTTTTCAAACGTTTCTAAGGTCAACTATCCATCCATCCATTCATTGGCTGAACCATGCAGGGTCCACAGATGGCAGCCCTGCTGTAGCCCTCTGGCCCTTTCCCTCCGGTCATTGTTGTTTTGTTCTCACTTGGTCATCTACCAAGAACAGGCCAAACCAGAGCCTTTTGTTTTTCCTCTTCCCAAATCGGATGCTTGCAAACTTCCCCACCGGTGGTGCTAACTTCCCCACCACCGGCGGCGGTGCTAACGTGACCTAGCTACCTAGCTTGTTGTGTTTTATAAGCGAGAGCTGGAACTGTGCAGCCACTTTGTGCTCTTGGATTTAAACTGCTGGTGGGTCACTGGGTGTGCGTGTGGAGCCTACTTGGGGAAGGGCCAGCAGGCTTAGCTGGGGACAGGCATTGAGCTTGCTTATTAGGAGCTTACAGATCAGAATCATCAGCCTGGGCTTCTAGGAGGCCCTAGACTCTGTTCATTGGCATACAAGATCTTGGAAAAAGTTAGCCAGAAATTGGAGGGTATTGTAGCCTGTGGGGGCACAATCTGGTGCCCCCCCATTGGCCCTGGAGTGAATAATGCCCCTGGCTTGATTCCTGAGTCCGGCTTGCATCCAGCTGCTGATTTTCCTAGGTTTGCCTCTCTCAGGTGAGACTAGGTTAGAGAATCTCGCAGCTGGAATCCCCTCGCATTTGCCTTGGGCACATTTTCCTGCAAGGCACTGTTGGAGCTCTTAAAAGGACAGAGAACTGGAATGTCACCAAATTGACAGAACAAGTTATATGACTGCTTTGCATGCAGCTGGTTTAGAGCTTGGCCTGAAGACTTCCTGTCACCCTAACCCGGTGGCCCACTGTGGGGAGGGGACTTCACTGCAATTACTAGAGGCTATAGAGATTTACCATAAAGAACCTAATAGCTGTGCAAGAGCAAATTGACTTAGGTCCATCTGTATCAACCTTGATGCCCAGTGTAGGTCCTCCATGAAACCATAATCACTGTGAATTCCCATCATTCCATATGGATGCCCATAGCTGTCATGATGTTTCCTCATGAGTATGGAAGGGAAGGAATGCGTGATCGTCTGTCACAAGGAGTTGTAAAGACTGTTTTCTTAAAGAAAATAGGCTGGGCCCACATTGGAGACTGATTGATGTTTTAGAAAAAGAAGGGAGGGGGAAAAATCAGCTGCCAGACATGTGTACAGCTTTTCTTGTCAATGTTAGGGAAAGGAAGCTTTTGTTCAAGGCTGGCATGCTTGGCATTGGGACACCCACAGTCTCTCATGTCTCCATGTTTACAGTTCAGGCCACATGGCATCATAGTGATGCTGGGCAAGGAGCATTTGCCAACTATACATATCCGTGAGCAATCCAATAATCAATGTAAACCCAATCAACAAGGAAGGAAGGTTAGGTGGATTCATCCATTCCATGGCTTAGTGTGCCATGGGATATGGAAGAAAACCAGGGCTGTGGGTTATATTCTAAACTTGAATTAGATCTCTCCCTATAGCCTGGCCCTGAAGGGTGGAGTCAAAGTCAATGGTACCTCAGAGATTGTTGTGGGTTTTTTTGTTTGTTTGTTTGTGAGGTTTTTGGGTGAGTTTTGTTTTGTTTTGTTTTTGTTGGTCATGGGGCTTGAACTCAGGACCTGGGCTCTGTCCCTGAGATCTTTTGCTCAAGGCTAGTGCTCTACCACTTTGAGCCACAGTACTACTTCTGGCTTACTGGTGGTTACTTGGAGATAAGAGTCTCACAGAAGGACTGGGAAGGTGGCTCACTGGTAGAGCGCTTGCCTTGCATGCATGAGGCCCTGGGTTCCATTCCTCAGCACCACATAAGCAAAAAGAAAAAAGCCCGAGGTGGCGCTGTGGCTCAAGTGGTAGAGTGTTAGCCTTGAGCTGAAGAGATGAGGGACAGTGCCCAGGCCCAGAGTTCAGGCCCTACAACCGGGCCCCCCCCCCAAAAGAACAGAGTCTCACAGAATTTCCTGTCCAGGCTGGTTTTGAACCAAAATCTTCAGATCTGAGCCTCCTGAGTAGCTAGGATTGTAGGCATTCACCACCAGAGCCCGGCTGTTTTGTTTTGTTTTATGCTCCTATTGAACTTGAACTCAGGGCCTGGGTACTCTCACTTGGCTTTTTCCTCAAGGCTGTCATTCTACCACTTGAGTCATACCTCCACTTCTGGCTTTTTGCTGGTTAACTGGAAAGAAGATTTTCCCGGACTTTCATACCTGAGATCCTCAGATCTCAGCCTCCATGAGTAGCTAGAACTATAGGTGTAAGCCACAGGCAGCTGGCTGAGACAGAGGTTCTTACAACTGCAATGTGCTCACATGACCAATAACGGATCTGAGGGTCCATGAGTCCATTTAGTTGACAAAGCATTTCCCCGTCAATCCCTGGCTGGACCTTAAGAGCTGCTCAATAGCTTTGGGCTTACCACTACCCAATTGTTCTGCTATTGGATGGAAGGTTGACTCAACCCTAGGAGGTAACGCAGCCTACTCTTTGATGACTTGGTTTAGGGATATCTCTGTCTTTTTTTTTTTTTTTTCTGGTCGTGGGGCCTGAACTCTGGGCCTGGACGCTGTCCCTCAGCTCTTCAGCTCAAGGCTAGCGCTCTACCACTTAGTCCCACTTCCGGCTTTTTCTGCTTATGTGGTGCTGAGGAATCGAACCCAGGGCCTCATGCATGCAAGGCAAGCACTCTACCACTGAGCCGGATATCTCTGTCTTGACCAATAAAACCTAACAAAGATTCCAGTGGGGGAACGTCTTAGAAATATTTTTTTCTCTCTGGAAAAAAAAAAGAGAGAAATGCTTAAGGAGACTGCTGCCACTATCCCTATTGTAAACACAGCCTTTTCCTGCATTTGAATGCTGGTCTAAGGAAATGACATATTGGAGGAGCAGCAGCCATTCTGTGCCTGTGAGGAATAAGAGAGCAGAAAAGTAGAGAAAGGTTGTTGGGCCCTCAATGACCTCTTTGGCCACTCAATCCCAGACCATCTGCCTGTACACTTCTTGTTATAGAAAATATGACTAGGGCTGGGAATGTGGCTGAGTGGTAGAGTGCTTGCCTAGCATGCATAAAGCCCTGGCTGGGTTCGATTCCTCAGTACCACATAAACACAAAAAGCTGAAAGTGGTACTGTTGCTCAGGTGGTAGAGTACTAGCCTTGAGCACAGAGAGGCTCAGGGACAGAGCCCAAGGCCTGAATTCAAGCCCCAGGACTGGCATAAAATAAAATAAAATAAAATATGACTAGATCCTTATTGCTTTATATATATTTTTATCACTGAATACTCTGCTGAGAACATCTTCATGGGTATAGTACATACTTAGTAGTTGAGAAAACTAAGGCTCAAGAGGTTAAGTTGTAGTTAGTTAGTGGCAGAGAAAGGCCTAGAATAAAGGTTCCAATTTCATCTACAGTGTTCTAAGAAAACTCAGGACCCTCCTCCCCCTCCCCCTGCCTCGTACCCCCTCCTGTGGGACCAGGAAGGGAAGGATGCCAATAGTTGAGCCCTCGCCTCCTTTCCCCCACCCAAATCATTACTTCTTCCTGATATTCTGCTTGAAATAAAAGGCATGAGGCTTACCCATATTTTGAAATCACTATCCTCTTACCACTTACTCATCAATTAGTAATAATGACCAGCTCTTTAATCTATCATGGGGGAATGGACTTTTCTAAGAGGAAATAGAGTAGTATTGTATTTGTAAGTGTAAGCCTAGTGAACAGCTCTCTCTCTCTCTCTCTCTCTCTCTCTCTCTCTCTCTCTCTCACACACACACACACACACACACACACAACCTCCAGAAGCGCACATACAAATTCACTCCTGAACGGTATGCATTCCGACACCAGCTCACTTTATTTTTCATCCTATCAGGCTCTCTCCAGTCCTAAGGCTGAGAGACACAATGAGGTTAGCACAGGTGCTGGGACTATAGAAGCCCCCGGAGGGCTGAGCTGAACAAGACTCCGGCCTTGGTTCTGGAAATGGCAGCAGCCACAGTCACACTTATCATCTGGTTCCATCCTTAGCTGTCCTAGGCTCCAGAACTACCTCTGTTGTCACCTGGGAGCTGTCCTACCCTACTGTCCCCCCCCCCCCCCCCCGCCACCTCCTCCTTTCTCCTCTTCCCTTCTTCCTTTGGTCTTTCATTCAGTTTCCAGTATATAACATTCCAGTTATTTAGCGATGTATAATAAGCCATGCCCCCCAAATTTAGTGGCTTCAAAAGAAAACCATTTTATTCCAGGCTGAGTATCCCTTTGCCAAGACGCTTGGGACCAGAAGTGTGAGATTTCAGATTTTGGAATATTTGCATATGCATGAGATCTCTTGGGGTTGGTTCCAAGTTGGAACATAAAATGCATTTACGTTTCATGTACACCTTATGCACATAGCCTGAAGGTAATTTAATATACTGTTTTAAATAATTCTGTGCATGAAACTAAGTTTGTGTACATTTGTATCATCAGTCTTCTGGTGTCATGTTGGCACTCAGAATTTCAGATTTTTGGAGCATTTGGGATTGCAGATGTGGGGGGATGGGGGAGGGTGCTGGTCCTGGGGCTTGAACTCAGAGCCTGGGTACTGCTCAAGGTTAGTGTTCTACCACTTGAGCACCACTTCTGGCTTTTTTTGATACTTAAATGGAGATAAGAGTCTCCTGGACCTTTCTTCCCAGGCTGGCTTTGAACCATGCTCCTTAGATCTCAGCCTCTTGAGTAGCTAAGATTACAGGCATGAGCCACCAGAAGCCAGCTTGGATTATAGATTTTTTTTTTCTGGCCCTGGGGCTTGAACTTACAACCTGGGCTCTGTCCCTGAGCCTCTCTGTGCTCAAGACTAGCGCTCTACCACTTGAGCTACAGTGTCATTTCTGGATTTTTCTGAGTAGTTTATTGCAGATGAGAGTCTCATAGATTTCCCTGCCCAGGCTGGCTTCAAACCATGATCCTCGGATCTCAGCCTCCTAAGTAGCTAGGATTACAAGCATGAGCCATTGGCACCTGGTTTGGATTACCTCTAGGCATCACAATTTCTGGGCTCAGGATGTGGGCAGGGATTGACAGGGAAGAGACTGTATTCCTTATGCTTGCACCAGCTGGAGACACTCAGCTGTATAGAGGGTCCAGATGGGCCATGTCTGGTGTGTAGCAGGAAAGTTCAACAGGCTGGGCTCACTCTGCCACTCCCCTGCCTCATGTCATCTCAGGGTCTTTGCACATTCTATGTCTAGTAGGTGAATATGGCACCTTTCAGAGAGATTGTTCCAAGAGACAGGAAGAAAAAGTTCTACAGCATCACTTCTGCTATATCCTATTGATGCTATTGCTATTGATCCTATTAATATCACAGAGCACACCCACACTGGAGGGAGGAGACCAAGACCTCCAGGAAGGTGAACATCTTGGTGGCCATTTTTAATCTGCCAAATCTCCTATCTGCTGGGAATTGTGAGGTCTGAACTGTGGATAAAAACGGCAGGAGCACTGTCATTTTGTCTCTGGATTTCTGTTGCATTAAGTCCATACTTTGGAGTCAGCTTTCTCATTTCTTTGTTACAGGAAATGCTCACAGGTGTATGTTAGCAGGGAAAAGGAGGTAGGTAGTGGGCAGGCAGAGTTGATCTCAAGGGGTACTGTAGGAGGGGCTAAGATCAAGAGGACAAGAATTGACTGGAACTTGGAGAGGTGGGAAGACAGGAAGGCTCTCTTGATAGCTACTGAGGGGAAGGAGATGACCTTGAGGTTCACTTAGTTTGGGCAGATTCTGAAAGGAAGATTTGCATATAGGGAGTTTATTTGGAAGGTGGTCCTCAAAGGCATGGGAGGGGCTGAGGAAATGAGACAGGAAAGAGAGAGAGAAGCCAATGAGGTATGTGCCAAGGATCAAGTAGGTAACAAGGGCTCAAACCTGCTTGGCCCCCTGAGAGACTGTGCAAACTGTATCCCACATCCTGGTATGGTTGACTGGAGACCAGTGGCCCGGGCTATTGATTCAGCTTTCTTGTTCAGTGTTCAAGACCTGTCCCTAAGCTGTTAACCTCTAGTACTAGTAACCATTTTAGGAAATAGTCATTATGTCCAATTGTGTTTTCGGTGGCTTCCAGAGTGCCTCAAAGGGGTGTAGGGGCAGGACTCTACCAGTACATGCTGACACTTTTCATGATGAGAGTTTCCATTTCCTTTACAACGGGATACTGAGAGTCGTGCCTCACATACCTCCAGGGGACCACTGGTCATACTGTATTCCAAGGGAAAGCTGCACCTTGGCCAAGTGAAACCCAGAAGCTTGAATATACTATTTGATCTCCTCCCCCGCACCTCCCTCCAATTCTTCAGTGCAATCTGCATGGCCTACAAACCTTTGGGAAAGAGTAGATTCTCTCTGGGGTTCATGAAGAATGTCAATTGCTAAGCCAAGCTCTCAACTGTGAGCCCAAATAAAGATCCAGCTGAGGGCAAGGGGCATATGTAGTCACCTCCATCAGTGTCTTCCCTGAACAGAATGTGGGAGTCAGAGAAAGGAAATACCTTCAGAAATACACCACCAGCCTTTCAAGGTGGAAGATGCACACGACTCCTATACCACTAAGACCAGAGCAAGGTAGCAAGTTGGTTTATCCTTCCTGAGCTCCATCTTGCCAGCTAGCTCCTTCCCATCTATCTTGGTTCCTGAGCCATGGAGGCAACAGAAATGGCACCAGATGGTGAGGCCCCCACTCCAGTGCAGAGTCTTTGTCTGACACTCCCTGCCTGGGTGACCTTGAGGAAGTCATCTGACACTCTGCCCTTGTGTTCCCCCACCTAGGATTGCGAATCAGCTCTCAGGCTTTTGGATTCTGATTTGTGATACATGAGGAAGGAACAAGATGGTACTCAGCAGCAAACACAAGAATTAGAAGTACTACACAAATGGGGCACTCACATGGGTGTCATTGCTATGGCAGTGTGAATTGCCCTATGGGAACACTTTATTCTTAGTGGATTCATAGTGCCACAGTGTTGTGGGAACCCCTCACCCCATGTATCCTCACATTGACCCTTGCTAGCAGGATCTCTGTATGTGCTTACTACATGAAAGCCATGTTAAGAGATTGCTTTTGCTGTGGTCTCTTCACAGATCCTTCACTTCATCCATATGCCTTGATATGCCTCACACCTAGAGTCTGTACAACCAAAGCTTCACTCTCCAGTTCGTGCCCACGCTCTCCTCCACTGAGGCTCTGAGGAGATGTCACATGTTGAAAAGAGCTGGTTGACTGTCTCAACTTCACTCTTAGGGGTGGGGAGCTCTTCAACTGTTCTGGTTTCTGCTTTTTTAGGATGTCCCTTAAGGCGACAAGTAACAAAAATCCCTAATTCAAAATGATTAGGGCATTTATTAGCATAGAACTACAAACCTCAAGGCAGGAAGGGCTCTGAGGTAGGTACCTTAAGACTCCTTTCCTCTGATCCTTTCGTCTCTGCCCAATTTGTGTGTGTGTGTGTGTGTGTGTGTGTGTGTGTGTGTGTGTGTGTGTTGGTTTGGGCCTCTAAGTGGTCTCCCAAAGGCTGTTATTTTCGGTCATCACGTACAGATACACAACCTTCTGTGGTCTGTTCCAACCACAGGTGAGGTTCAAATTCATCAACAACATGGGCTGGGAAGGTGGCTCAGTGGTAGAGTGCTTGCCTTGCATGCATGAGGCCCTAGGTTCAATTCCTCAGCACCACATAAGCAGAAAAAGCTGGAAGTGGCGCTGTGGCTCAAGTGGTAGAGCGCTTGCCTTGAGCCGAAGAGCTGAGGGACAGCAACCAGGCCCAGAGTTCAGGCCCCACAACTGACAAAAAAAATTAAAATTAAAAATTAAAAAAAAAAACCCTCATCAACAACAGGTACAGCAGGCAGCCAACCACTCCAGCTATACTGAGTCAATCTTGTTATTTTGTCTTGGATCTTAAATATTCCCCTAAACACCTACATACTAATGCTTGGTCCCCAGACTATGGTATTGGGAATGGGTAGAAGGAACCTTTAGGAGGTAGGGCTTAGTGGAAGGAAGTTAGGTTATTGGGAGCATGTCTTGAGGGGGATATTGGAACCCTAGCACTTTCCCTCTCTCTTTGCTTCCAGATTGCCATGAGGTAAGCAACCTTTTTAATCATATACAGCTCTCCAGGATGCTGACCTGCCACAAGCCTATAGGCAACAGGGCCAAGTGACCTGGACTGAGACCTTAAAACTGTGAGCCAAAATAATCTTCTTATCCTTATAAGTTGTTTATCTCAGGTATTTGTCACAGGGATGAAAATTCCAACTAACATACTTGCTGAATATAATGAGTGTTTCCATGGTTGCCTTCCTAAGAAAGAGTAAAGAAGTCCTCACCCCATCACAAAGAGAATTAGCTCATGAGCTAACACAGGATCACATGACTCTCCCCTCCTCCTTAAATCTATAGCTCTCTAAGGGATTACTGTTGATTGGGGTCCTATGGTTAAAAAAAAATTGCTTTTGCATTGGGGCAAATGCTTTAAAGATTCCCTTTTCTTAAGGGAGATCTGAATTCCTTTCAGGTTCCTTTAGCAGGTTGGAGTGTGGGTGGACCATCCATCTGATCTTGTTCCCAGGCTTAGAATGCCAAATGCCACCCTCAACATTTTATGCTGGACTCTCAGATCCACTGCTTGAGCTAACTTGAGCTTTGTGCATGTGCACGCGCGCACACACGCGCATGTGTGTGTGTGTGTGTTTCTGCTGGTCCTGGGGCTTGAACTGAGGGACTGAGTACTGTCCCTGAGCTTTTTGACTAGAGGCTGGTGCTCTACCACTTGAGCTACAGCTCTACTTCAGGCTTTTTTAGTACTTAGAGACAAGAGTTTCACCGACTTTCCTTCCTGGGCTGCCTTTGAACTGTGATCCTTAGATCTCAGCCTCCTGAGTAGCTAAGATTACAGGCATGAGCCACTAGTGCCAGCTGAGCCTCTTGGTTTTGCACCCTTACTTCTTTCTGCACTGATAAGTATTCAGTGCTTTAGATGACGTTTATCTTTATTATCTCTGCAAAGTATGAAATGAGTGCTCTTCAGCTCAGTTAGACCCGTTTCATGGATGAAGAAATTGAATACTTTTAAATGAGTCATTTGGGAAAGCCTGGAGTAGAGTGTAAGAGAAAGAGTTTGTGGCAAAACAAGCAGTTGCTGCTCAATTGCCTGTCATTCTCCCTCTATCTTCTTCATATTCCCTCTCCTTTGGCTTAATTGATAGGCAAATTATTGAGTATGTGGCCAGGCTGGGGGCCAGGAAGCTGTTTCTAGCCTGCAGATTATGCCTTTTCTACCTGGATGCGTCTGCCTGCAGCATCAGATAACAGGCCTCAGCCACTGACGGGTGTGTGATGGATTTCCCCCATTACTGGCTCGCAATGCTTTTGTTAGTTTGCATTTTATACAGTGCCTTCCCTCTCAGCAACTCAAGGCCCTTTGCAGAGTCTTATGTAACAGGAAATCATTCTGCAAGGTAGGCAAACCAAACAAGGCCACATAGAGAAACTGCATTCCTTATACACATGCGTGGCAACCCTGCTGGGGCCCATCTGTGTTATGGGAGGGGAGGGGTGACATGTGTGGTACTTCCAGATGCTGGGAGCGCACAGGCACAGGCGAAGGAAGATGTGATTGCCTTTGCTAAGCTCCAAGGAGGTCCCTCTCCCTGTGTTTAGTCTACGTTTTTTTAAATTGAAAAAGGAAGGAACTTAAGAAATTCAAATTAGAAGTCTGTGAGCACAGATAAAGGTGCTCAGCAACATTGCTCATCTGGGAAATGTACATTCAAACCATTCAAACCCTGCTTTACCAAAATGACTAAAATGGCAAAACTAATAATACTAAGTGTTGGTGAGGATATGGAGCAACTGACAGATGCCAAGGATGTTCTACAACCAAATGGAGGAGTTCTACTCTTAGGCAAATGTCCACAGATAAGAGCATATGTTCCTCCCAACCCTGTGAAATGCTGCCCAGCACAGAACAATTCAAATTAGCTGAAACATGAAATCACCTACCCAAATGTCCATCACAGATAAAATGGGTAAACAAATCGTGATACAGTTATACCATAGAATATTACACAGCAATGAAAACAGGACAAACTACCCCTTCATATAACATAGAACACTTTTAGATACATGATATGGAGGAAAGAAAAAAGACTTAAAAGGGCATTCTGTATAATATCACTTCCATTAGGTCCAAGACCACGCTCAAGTAATGTGTTAAAAGAAATCAGAGCGGCTGGGAATGTGGCTCAGTGGTAGATTGCTTGCCTAGCATGCATGAAGGCCTGGATTTGATTCCTCAGTACCATATAAACAGAAAAAAACAGAAGTGGCACTGAGGCTCAAGTGGTAGAGCGCTAGCCTTAAGCAAAAGAAGCTCAGGGACAGTGCCCAGGCCCTGAGTTCAAGCCCCAAGACTGGCAAAAAAAAAAAAAGGAATCAGAAAAAAAAAATGGAGGCCTATTGCCTGGGGTAGATGACAGTGTCACCCAAGGTGCTGGTCTTAGTCCAGGTCTTGATTTCTATGATGGCTAGAGGTGAATCGACTTTGTATAAATGCATTCAGCTGTATATTCATGAACTGTTCATTTACTGTCTATATGTTGTGCTCTGCCAAAAGTCTGTAACAAGGATGTGAAGGAGAGAGGCGAGAGGAGAAGGAAGTAAAATACAGATATGTCTCTATTGGGGAACAGGCTATTCTTGAATCTACTTGTTCTTTTTTTTTTTTACTTTGAAAACTGTTGCATTAAGAGTATGATGTATTTATTTTTTTAAAGGCCCAGTACAAAAAATGGTTGAGGAAAATGACATTTTAACAAAATATACACCCGTAGAAAAAAATCCTAATATACTGACATTTAATTAAACAGAAAGCACTTGAGAACATACTTTAATATCTAGGCACAATTGGTCAGGTATTAATTATTTCTATTATTTAAAAGTTTAAACCAGGTCAACTTGTCTGTTGTATGAGTCCAATAGAGAAGGCACCTCTCTTACTCCCCTCAAGAATCTTTTGAGAGTAACTGTAACACTTTAAGGGAAACAAACAATGCGCTAGGTGTAAGTATAGATATAGTTGTTTAACACACCCTATCCACTTTATGAGAAACTAAGATTCTACTTGTTCTTTGTCCATCTGTTGGCGGCAGAAGAGTTCGTATCCTTCCTCTCTCCCCACCCCCACCCTGGGTCTTAGTTTGATATTAAAATTTGCAGACCAAAATTTCATAAGTGGAGAAGTTTCTGTTTAGAGTAAAGCCCAGGGCATAAGGGATTTATGATTGCCTTCAGTCACTCATTGTCTTCATGTACTCATTTATTTCTTCCAAGACAGGAAGAACTATCATAGGATTCTGGTAGTCCTTGGTCAGAACTATTTATTTCTCACATCTTCTTTTTTTTGGTGGTGGGGGGGGTCTGGTCGTGGGGCCTGAACTCTGGGGGCCTGGGTGCTGTCCCTCAGCTCTTCAGCTCAAGGCTAGCGCTCTACCACTTGAGCCACAGCGCCACTTTCGGCTTTTTTCTTTTTGCTTATGTGGTGCTGAGGAATCGAACCCAGGGCCTCATGCATGCAAGGCAAGCACTCTACCACTGACCCACCTTCCCAGTCCACATCGAACCCAGGGCCTTGAGCATGCAAGGCAAGCGCTCTACCACTGAGCCACCTTCCCACTGAGCTCTACCACTGAGCTCTACCTACCTGAGCCCTCTCACATCTTCCTATAAGCAATAAGACTTTGCAGTCCACCACATATGTAAAAATAGGCCCCATCCCTTTATCCCCCTTGATTCTTGGCTTGGTTTTCCTTTTCTTTCTTTTTCTCTTTTCTCTCTCTCTCTCTTTTTTTTTTTTTTTTGCTGGTTGCTGGTCATCAGACTTGAACTCAGGACCTGGGCACTGTCTCTGAGCCCTTTTGCTCAAGGCTAGTGCTCTACTACTTTGAGACACAGCACCACTTCTAGTTTTTGAGTAGTTCGTTGGAGATAAGCCTCTCAGGGATTTTCCTGCCTGGGCTGGCAGGCTTCAGATCTCAGCCTCCTGAGTAGCTTGGATGACAGGCATGAGTCAACAGTGCCCGGCCAGTTTTTCAATTATTGACATCATGGAGGTGGTATATTGTATTAAATACAAACATAAGCTAGGCACTGGTGGCTCATACCTGTAATCCCAGCTACTCAGGAGGCTGAGATCTGAGGATTGCGGTTCAAAGCCAACCCGGGCAGGAAAGTCCATGAGACTCTTACCTCCAATTAACCACCAGAAAACTGGAAGTGGCGCTGTGGCTCAAGTGATAGAGTGCTAACCTTTAGCTGAAGAGCTGAGGGACAGCGCCTAGGCCCAGAGTTCAAGCCCCATGACCAACTGAAAAAAAAATACAAATATAGCAACAGAAGGGTTCAAGGTGAAAAGCCTCCTACTTCACGCAAACCCCCAATACTGAAGAATATTCTCAGGCACACCTATAATTTTTCTAATTGTTTTGTTCTTTAGTGTTGAGATGGGACCCAGAATCTTACATATGCTAAGCCAGTCCTCCACCACTAAACTATACTTCTAGTTTTATTTATCTATTCATTCATTCATTCATTCATCTTATTGATTATTTGATCATTTGATTGTGTTGGTAAACTGGAACTTGAACTCAGGGCCTCATGCTGTCACCTGGCCTTTTCACTCAAGGCTGGAGTCCTTCCCATTGAGCCATACTTCCACTTCTGGCTTTTTGATGGTTCACTGGAGATAAGAGTCTCATGGACTTTCCTGCCAAGGCTGGGTTTGAACCGCCACCATTGCCCAGCAACAATATAATACATGTTAAAAGAATGTTTTAGAGCCAGATGCCAAAAGCCTTCCCGCAGGGTCTCTGTCTTTTGGAAAGAGCCCACTCATTCACGGGTCTATTCCACATGCTCAACGCCTTATCGCTGTGTTTATGTCACAGTTTGTTTTTCAAGTAAAAGTCCCTAATTTTCAGATGAAAAACAACTTGTTTTGAGAGCATGCACTACTGAGGTCTTCAGGCTCTTCCTTCTGGGCTGGCTGTTGAGAAGAAATTAATTTTGAGGGCGGGAGGAAATGACGAGGAAGCTGAGAGAAATCCACTGTGCAGGCGGTGCAGGCACACGCAAGGAACGTTTGCTACAATTTGGTCTCTGCCCACTCACTAACTGCTTACTGTGTTTACCTGATCATCAGCCTGCTCGGAAAACATAATTTAAAAGCATCAAAATACTTCTTTGTTCTCCTCGTGAGCTATTTGCTGCCTACTGGCTGTCTACTTGATCGCACCTTAAGATGTAAAAAAAGCGTACCTTGGATCTTGCTCTGGAGACTTGAAATAGCACAGAGAGGAGACCATAAGGACCCTGAAACAGTGATGCTACTGTCCAGAAAGTCAAAGTCATTGTCAAGAGCGGAAAGTGTGATTTTGCCTTCCCAGTCTTTCTGCTGTTTTCCCTTTGCACCATTTTGTTTTCTTCCTTTGTCATGGAGCGGGTAAGGGGTCAGGGGCAGGAATTCTACACGTGTGCCCGCAATAAAAGATTCTGGAAGGCCAGGTGCCAGTGGCTCACACTTGTAATCCTAGCTACTCAAGAGATTGCCAACCCAGACAGGAAAGTTTCTGACTTATTTTTGGTCCAATCCTAGGGCTTGAACTCAGAGCCTGGGCATTGTCCTTGAGCCTTTTTGTGCTCAGTTAGTGCTCTACCACTTGAGCCACAGCTTCACTTCCAGATCTTTTTGAGTAGTTTATTGGAGATACGAGTCTCACAAAATTTCCTGCCCAAGCTTTGAACCATGATCCTCAGATCTCAGCCTCCTGAGTAGCTAGGATTGCAGGTGTGAGCCACCAGCGCCCAGCTCGAGAGCAAGATCTTGAATCTGTGATTACACACCAATGTGAACAGCAGCAGTATCTACAGCATCAAAATGTGGGCCACCCAGATGTTCATTCACAGTTGAATGAATAAAATCAATGTAATAGTGTGAAAGACAGCAGGAACAAAATAGAATCATTGTTTGGCATAGTGGCACACACCTGGAATTCCAGCAACACCAGAGGCAATGATAGGAGGATCATGGTTCAAGGCCTGAGATCCTATTTCACAAGCAAGCCAGGCTTTGTGGTACATGCCTGTGGTCCGAGCTACTCAGGAGGTAGAGATAGAAGGATCACGGTTCCAGGTGAATCCAAAGATGCTATTTGAAAAAAATAAAGGAAAAATAGATGTGGACATGGCTCAAATGAGAGAGTGCCTCACTAGCAAGCATAAGCCCCCAAGTTGAAAGGCCCAGTACTGCCCTCCCAAATGGAACCACATATATCTAGCTCTTAACAGAATGGAGCTAGGTGGCCTCACACATATGTTTATGATGGAAACCGCAAGGGATTCCTCAAAATCACAGCATCCCTGATAAGCCATGATACAAGGATATTTGTGTAATCATGGCTGTCTCTGTTGGTGAATGAACATCAACTCTTGTACCAGGGCCTAGTAACATCCTTGGTCTTTGTGTTAGAACAGCTGATGTGGCCTTCTCCTTCATAGCTTTTGTTTTTCATCTTTCCTTTGACCCAGCCCCCTTGGATCCACCTATGATCCATCATGGCACATATATCCCAGATGATAGCCAAATAAACCCGATTTTGGAGAGTTGTCTCTATCATTCAATTTGGACTGACAAGACATAGAATGGAATATTACTCAGCCTTAGAAACAAAAGAGCCAGGCATGGTGGCACTCCCCTGCAATTCTTGCAGTTAGAAGGCTGAAGCAGAAGGATGGAGAGTTTGAGGGTCAGCCTGGGCTACATAACAAGACCCTGTTATTTCAACAAAGAAACAGAAGGGGCTAGGAAGGTGGCTCAGTGGTAGAGCGCTTGCCTTGCATGCATGAGGCCCTGAGTTCGATTCCCCAGCACCACATAAGCAGAAAAAGCCAGAAGTGGTGCTATGGCTCAAGTGGTAGAGCACTAGCCTTGAGCTGAAGAGGTGAGGGACAGCACCCAGGCCCAGAGTTCAGGCCCCACGACCAGACCCCCCCCCAGAAAAAAAGAAAAAGAAACAGAAAAACAAACCTTGTCACCTGCAATTACTATGGATGGAACTTGAGGCAGTATATACCTGTAATCTCAGTGATGCAGGAAGCAAAGGATCAAAATCCAAGTTGAGCCTGGACAAAAGCTTGAGACCCTATCCCAGCAAAATTAAAAACAAAAGGGATAGGGTGCCTAGTAAGTGATGGATGCAAATTCTATTCCCAATATTGAGAGAGAGAGAGAGAGAGAGGTATCATATATATTAAGATATGTGGCATTAAGACTGATTCCATCTGAGAGATAGCAAGGGAAAGGGTGGCATTGTCCAAAAGGAAATGTACTCATTATCTGACTTAGGTAACTGTAACCCCCTCTGTACATCGCCTTTATAACAACAACAAAATAAAAATTATTTTTTTAAAAAAAGACTGGCTCCACTTCTTGGCAGGAACAAGGTTAGTGCAGCCTCCTGACACCTTCAGAGCAGTATTGAAATCTGGAATTCCATTTGGTCCTCTATCACCTCCTTATTTTGAGAGGACCATGATGCCTCCGTCGTTCAGAAGTTTGACTGGTTCTGTCAAGAGAATACTGTTGCATCTGCCTCAGAGTAAATCCTGTATGCAAAGTGCCGATCAGAGAGCCTAAGGACAGAGTGGGGACATTTCCAAACCTACACAAACAGATTGCATAATCTTCCTTATATCTGTTTCCTAATAAATGATCATCTAGCAGGTCAAATTCCATGTGAGGGTTGCTTTTAGTCTAATTCACCAGCTGGCAGTAAGTAGGTCACAGAGAAGGGCAGATATAGCCCTGGCCTATAGCCCCACCACATTACCAGTCCTGCTTGTAGATTGCTTATGGCCTGTCTAAGTCAGAGGAGGTTTGGCTGTACTCAGGAATTAAACAGCGCCATCCAGATTCAGTCCCTTCTTCTCTTTCCTCCTGGCTCTGGATCTCTTCCATTGTTGGCCTTATTCTTGGGCTCCCTGGTGATGACAAGATGGTAGCAGGCATCTTTCATATTTGCTGTGGTTTCAGTTTGGCGTGCAAAGTAAAAAGCAGATTGTTCTGAAATTGCTCACAAAAGTCTCCAAAGGGAGTCTGATTGCCTCTTTGGCATACTTTGGATCCATGTGACCATCACTGATGCGATCACTATCATTAGAGAAAAGCCATTTTGATGGGTCACATGTCAATTCAGATAGAGGAGTCAGCTCTACAACAGCCACATGGGCTGAGAGTAGTGAGGGGTGAGCAGTGGGTGAAAGCTGGTCACAAAGTGTTTGGCACTCATCTCATTGAGAGAGATGCAACTTCCTTTCTCCTTCAGTCCAAGGCAGCCCTGTGCCTTGTTTTGGGTCAATCAAACATGGTAGACATGACAATATGTAAATTTTGAGGCTAGGCTACCAGAAATCTGTGGAGCCAGGTGCCAGTGGCTCATGCCTATAATCCTAGCTACTCAGAAGGCTGAGTAGCTTTGATCTGAGGATCAAAGCCAGACCAGGCAGGAAAGTCATGAAACTCTTATCTCTACTTAACCACCAAAAAGACAGAGTGGAGTTATGACTCAAGTGGTAGTACACTAGCCTTGAGCAAAAAATGCTCAAGGGAAGCATCTTGCCCTGAGTTCAAGCCCCAGGATCAGTACACACACACACACACACACACACACACACACACACACACACACACACACACACACACACACACACACACACACACACACACACACACACACACCTGTAGATTTTGCTTTCCCAGGTTTCCAGCACATCCTTGAAGATAGTGTGAGAAAGGCCTAAAAATCATGTGAAAAGGCTCATATAGTAGAGAAATTAGATGACCTCTAGCCAATAACTGCAGCTGACCCACCCAGACAACATCTAGCACTATCTGCCAGCCAGGTGGGTGGAGCCATCTTGACTGGTTCAGGCCAGCCAGCTGCTCCTTCGGATGACGGCAGCACTCCAGTACAACCATGAATCATGCAGCAGAACCCATTCAACTCATCAAACCATGAGAAAATAATTGCTATTGTTGTGAAGTTGTAGATTTGTGTACTACATAGATACCAATAGTTGAAATGGAATATTCATGTTATGGTTTAAACGTTTGCATCCCCTTCAACAATCCTGTAGAAACTGAATCCCTAATGAGGTAGCACTGAGAGGTAGGGCCTTCCAAGAGAAGATTAGGCCTTGAAAGGTAATTAGGCCCCATAGAAGAGATGAATGACTTCTGAAAGGGCTTGAGTTGAGTATAGCCCTACTATTCCTTCCACTAGAGGAGGACACAGTGTTTCTCCTTTCCGGAGGCCATCACAACAAGTTGCCATCTTGGAAAGTAGGAAGCACCCCTCATCGGACACCCAAACTGCTGTTATCTTGATCTTGGACTTTCAGGGTTCCAGAACTGTTGATTATAAATGACCCACTCTTACACCGTGGCTTGTATATACGGATATCTGATTCAGGGAAAGGGAAGGGGAAAAACAAAATGGTGAGACAAAGGACAAAGGGTGAACCCATGCAACAGCGATACACAAGGCACTATGTTGGAAATGAACTGTACAACTTGGGAAGGGAAATTAGGGGGGAGGGAAAGGGAGAGACAAACATGGGAGGGGTTAATAATGTTTGACAAGAAATGTACTCATTACCTCACATATGTAACTCTAACCCTCTGTACCTCACCTTGACAATAAAATTAAATTTAAAGATAAATAAATGACCCACTCTGTGGTATTTTGTTTTTAGCACTACAAACAAACTAAGGCACCGTCTCAATGAACATCAGGAACTTTTCCTTGATGTGAAATGAGCTGATGCTAAACCGACAAGTAAGTCTACCACAACCACTCTGGGCAGTCCATTTTGCCTGACAACGTATGGGTTGGAAAAGACACAGAATTGTCTGTATAGAACAATTGTAACAGCATTCCAGTGTTCACTCGCTAGTTTTATCAGTGTTCAAGGACAGTTGCTACAGCTGCAGAGGCTCACAACTCTAACAGTGAGCGTTGCTTTTTTCTCTTTTTTCCTATTTAGTTCCCTTCCCTCAACAGTCAACGTTTAAACACCTACTACATTAAGTCAGTCAGTCCTACAGAGTCCTGGGAATTGTTCCTAGGACCCATTCTAGAGATTTCAGAACAACCCCAAACTACCATCTATGACCCAAAAACTATGTTTTTTTTTTCGACTTCCCAAAGCTATGTGTAGTTCCTAACTCTCAGGACCCCGTGCATGTGATCCTATTTGACGAGAGTCTTTTACAATGGAATGAAGTAAAAAGTCCTTTTAGATTACCCCGGTGCATCCAAATGTCATCTAACAGCCAGAAGAGAAGAGAAGACCATGTGAGGACAGAGGCAAAGACTAAAGTGAAGTTGCCACAGGGATGAATGCCAGCTGTCAGGAGCTGAGGCAATGAAGGATTCACTCCCTAGAGACTCCAGAAGAAATGTGGCCCTGATCAACTCCTTGATGTTGGACTTTCTGGTCTCTAGTTCTGTGAGAGAATCCATTTCTGTTGCTCTCAGCCTAATGTGGGATTCTTTGTGGCCTCAAGAGACTTAAGATACCATATTTCCTTGTATTCAATTCCTCTCTGCTTGAAATGGGTGCAGCAATTTCGGTTGTCATTGTACTAAAACCTTGAGTAGTCTAACTCCCTCCGTCCTAGGAATGGAAAACGAAGGCAAGACAGGATGCCAATTGTGCGTGATTACCGCCCCCCCCCCCCCCATTGGTCAGGGAGGCTGCAGACTGAGAATTGACACTCACAAAATGGGATCATCCAGGGATTGGGAATGTAGCTTAGTGGTAGAGTGCTTGCCTAGCATGCCTGAAGCCCTGGGTTTGATTCCTCAGTACCACATACACAGAAAAGGCCAGAAGTGGCATTGTGGCTCAAGTGGTAGAGTGTTAGCCTTGAGCAAAAGAAGCTCAGGGACAGTGCCCAGGCCCCTGTGTTCAAACCCCAGGAGACTGCCAAAAAAATAAAAGGATCTTCCGGGCTTTGCTGGCAGCCTCATGAGCAGATGCATTGCTTCCCAGTTCTGAGGAAGCAGTGGTCCTCACAGTACTTTGTATTACTGGTATGGCACCAAGAGTTAATTTTATTTTTACTTTAAATTATTCGGTAGCCAGCACCCTAGCTCACTTTTGCCAAGAGCCTGGCTGTCTCATCAGGCCAGGCGGCACAGAGCCAGGCAGGGCCTCTGCGAAGCTCATTTCTCTTTCCTTTAACCCATGGAGCCCAATAAAAGAGCTGGAAAGCACGCGAACATGATTGAAAGTCTTCATTCCAATCCCAGTGAGATCACTTCCTCCTAGGAGGCAGCTTGCCTTGGTCTACATCCTTCCTCCAAAGTGAGGCTCTATGTATTCCTGGAAACGTAGGTGTGTGCACATGTGCACCTGCACATGTATGCAGGAGTTCACGTGTCCCAGAACTTGTGTGTATACGATTCTCTCTGAGCCCACATGTCTGTTACAGTATGTATGCTTGTGTGTGTGTGATTCTGTTTGTGCTGGGTCTGCTGTGTGTGTGTGTGTGTGTGTGTGTGTGTGTGTGTGTGTGTGTGTGTGTGTGTGTATCTCTGTGTGTGGAGAGAGGGTGTCAGGAGAGGAAGCGAAGTGGCTGTGGTTAGTGTTAATACCATAAACTTGAGCTATGGTTTTCATAAATAGGAGGCTAGAGGTCGCTGCTTGTTGCTCTGGCCACTGTGCTGTTGAAATTATATTACCATGGAAGAATTCTTTCATTCTGCATGCCAGGGTGGATGATTCTGCTCCACAGAAACTCAGGTGAGATCTACTTCATGGAAGGGGCCAGGGGGGGAGGCTGTCTTAAGCATGACCCATGCCATTTCCTTTGTGTCAAACATCAAAAGAAAAAGCACAACCAGGACACCGGTGGCTCACACCTATAATCCTAACTACTCAGGAGGCTGAGATCTGAGGATCATGATTTGAAGCCAATCAAGGCAGAAAAGCCCATGAGACTCTTATCTCCAATTAACCACCAAAAAAAAAGCCAGAAGTAGAGCTGGAGATCAAATCATAGAGTGCTAGCCTTGAGCCAAAGAAGCTCAGAGACAGTGCTCTGGCCTTGAGTTCAAGCCCCAGGACCATCACAAAATAAAATAAAATGATAAAAAAAAAAAAAAAGCATAGAATTCTTTGCTAGCAATGCTAAGGTCACCTCAATGCTACTTGACAGATGCCTGGCTGGCCTGATGTGGATGGACCTTTACTAAGCATCATTGTGCAGTGATCCAGGCTCTGGCTCCACAGAGAAGCCAGGTCCTGGTTAGGCCCTCATGAGCCTCTTGATGATATCAAGTATGATAAATGATATCAAATAGAGAGCTAAGCCACTTTGGAAGGCATCCCAAGGGTGCTTAGCCCAGGCACGGGGAAGGATTGCATCCAAGGGAAACTTCCCAGAGAGATCTGAAGGGTTAAGTAGGAATTATCTAGAACAAGGAGAGCTCCCAGGATTGAAGGAGGAGCCTCAGCCTGCACTTCATGCAATGATCACCCTTGGGTGGGGCAGGTGGCATCTTGCTTACTTGGGGTAAATCCTCCCATGGCAAGCTGTGAGCAGATGTGAAGGAGGCCATTGCCAGCTCCTCTGGTCCCTCGCTCCCTCTCCAGGCTGGGTTGAAGACACAAGCCTCAGCCTCCCTTTCTCCCTTGCCCACTCTAGGGCCATGCTGTATAGAACGTTAGCCAAGCACAGGTGGCCCCTCTTCCACCACAGGCTGCTGCTGATGTAGATGGCCAGGCATAGTCTGGTACTCTAGATTTGTGGTGCTCATCCACCCTTACCACAGCAATCCCCCAGCCTGGCTCTAGCACCTGCCCTGGAAGAAATGTATCCAACTTCAGCCTCTGATCCTCACCCCCTCAGACACCTGCCCACCAGCCAGAAAGCTCTCTAAAGGGCTCTGATGGCTGCAAAGCAGCCTCTGCCATCTTGAGCTTCTCCAGAGACTCATTGAGCACTGTGACCCTAGGTTCAGCCCCTAGGGGTCGGGAGGGGGGGGTGGATGACAGCAAAACCAAGGTTTCTTTTCCTTCTTTCTTTCTTCCTTCCTTCCTTCCTTTCTTTCCTTCTTTCTTTCTTTTTTTTTTTTTGTGGGGCTTGAACTCAGGGCCTGGGTACTATCACTGAGCTTTTATTGCTCTAGGCTAGTGCTCTACCACTTTGAGGCACAGCACCACTTCCAGTTTCCTGGTAGTTAATTGGAGGTAAGTCTCATGGCCAGGTGCTAATGGTTCATACCTATAATCCAAGCTACTCAGAAGGCTGAGATCTAAGGATCCTGGTTCAAAGCCAGCCTGGGCAGGAAAGTCCATAAGACTCTCATTTCCAATAAAACACTCAAAAACTGGAAGTGGTACTGTGACTCAAAGTGGTAGAGTGTTAGCCTTGAGCAAAAGAGCTCAGGGACAGCACCCAGGCCCTGAGTTCAAGCCCCATGTATGACAAAAAAGTCTCGCTTTCCTGCCCAAGCTGACTTTGAGCCAAAATCCTCAGATCTCACCTCCTGAGTAGCTAGAATTACAGGCATGAAGTCACAGCAGCTGTCTCAAAGCCAGGGTTTCTAAATGAATTTAAAGTAGTGAGAGGTAGGAACAAGAACTCCAGGTGGAAGGAGGCCAGATGGCTCACCTCCTGTAAGAGACAAGCATCTCACAGGGTACTAAGCACCAGGCAGAAGCACCCTGGGTCAGATCAGGGCTCATAGCAGCAAAGGCCTTCCTGTCTTTCTATTGGAGGAAGCAGAAAGCACAGCTTAAGCCAGAAGCCCAAGTTAGGGAATGCAGTGTGATGCATAAGAGAACCCTCCCTGGGCTGGGCCTGCTGGTGCCAATGAGGTAGGCCCAGGCTTTTCAGACCATCCCTTGCTTACATTTTCCTTTCCATGCTTGTAGCCAGGGTTACCCCCACCCCCACCCCCTGCCACCGCTGCTGCCACCCCAGCCTGGACTAAGGGATGAATGCAATGAGGTCTACCCTTCCTTCACCTTCTGCTCAGCCTCCCCTTTCCCTCTTGTGGCTCAGAGCACCTGGTCACTGTCAGCTCTAGGCTGAAGCCTTTCCCATCCATCATGGGGACTCTCCTGCAGCCATTGTATTGAGAAACAAATGTTGGACTCCCTTAGTAAATCACAAGAAGCAGCAGGCCCAGGGACAGAGGGTTAGAATCCAAGCTACTGCTTCCGTCCAGGGTGAAGACATTCAAGATACAAGATTTCTGAAGGGCTGTTCCCCACCAGGGCCCAGCCTGCTAGCTACCACATCCTGGCTTCTCTTCCCTGCTGCCCTTCTGCCTTAGGCCCTATGCCAGATAGGTACCATAGCTCCCTCCAGAGCCCTTGAGGAAACAAAGTCGTCTTTCTGGCTGGACACCTGTGCACAAGCAGGCAAAGGAGAGCCAGTTTCGTGGGATGGGGAGTGGGGGGGGGGGTGTCTCTCCTCAACATCAAACTTGTGCTTGGCCTTTCTGGCTTTCAAAACCAGCAATTTTGCTCGGTGCCAGTGATGGTTCACACCTGTAATCTTAGCTACTCGGGAGACTGAGATCTGAGGATTGTGGTTCAAAGCCAGCCTGTGCAGGAAAGTCCGTGAGACTCTTATCTCCAATTAACTACAAAAAGCTGGAAGTGGAGCTATAGCTCAAGTGGTAGCCTTGAGCAAAAAAAGCTCAAGGACTGTGCCCAGGCCCCAAGTTCAAACCCCAGGATGAGAATGCGCACACACATGTGCACAGGTATACACACACATGTACACATACACACAAATCAGCAATATTACCAATATGGTTCTTTCCTTAGAGTGTGGAGCAGTGGTGGTTAAAGCAGCATAGGGCTGCACACTACGTTATGGCACTCTTATAGTCCCTGCCTGAGTACTTTGTCATATTCTTTTTTTTCCCTCTGTGTCTTCATGCTCCTTGGGTACCTTATCCTTCAAAGTTTACCCTTTAGAATAAATTTTGTGTTAGTCATTTCCATGTTAGTATAAGTTGAAGATGAGGAAATAATTCTCTCTCCCAGAAGGACTTGCATTTAAATCTTTCTGGATGGAAATTAGTCTGCAATGAGAGATTTGTCTTCATTAAAGGGATTTCAATTCATAATCTCACAAATCAGAGAGGCATAGCATGGGGTTGGGGTGGAGTGGGGGAAGTACAATGCTTCTGCAGACTAGAGATCTCATGACTTCATTTCCCTGTGCTGTTTTTTTCTGTTATTTTGTTTTGTTTTTGCTGGTCCTGGGGCTTGAACTCAGGGCCTGGGCTCTGTCACTGAGCCTCTCTGTGCTTAAGGCTAGTGCTCTACCACTTGAGCCACAGATCCACTTCTGGCTTTTTCTGAGTAGTTTATTGGAGATAAGAGTCTCATGGACTTTCCTGCCCAGGCTGGCTTTGAACCTTGATCCTCAGATCTCAGCCTTCTCAGTAGCTGGGATTACAGGCATGAACCACAGACACCAGGCTCTGCGTTGTTTTTACGTAGTGTAGATTACGATTATTTTTTCACTTCCATGTTTTTGCTCTGAGATTCAAAAGTTGGGCTGACTCACTTTTGATTCATGGATGAATCATAACATTTCAGGTTTCCTGAACCCTAGAGATCAAATCTTGTATTTTCTAGATGAAAAGAGAGAGAGAGAGAGAGAGAGAGAGAGAGAGAGAGAGGTAGATTTCTCCAGCTTTCCTGACTCCTACCACCATGTCCTATGTAAATAACTCAAGACCAAAACCCAGGGTTGTTTGCAAAGCAGAGCCTGGCCGAATAACACAGACAGCTTTTGTATGGCTTGAGAAAGATTCCTAGAAGACTTTGGTCTAGGGGAAAAACAGGTCCCAGGAGCCCCTCTTGTGGGGCTACAGGCTTTGGAAGGTAGAAAGGCTAGACAAAGTTCACTGCTATTACTATACAGGCCAATTTTGCAACAAAGGCCTTCGGTTTTGTTTCCCAACAGTCTAGAGCCTCTAGTCCTCCAAAAGCACAGCCACTCTTGGCCTTCCTAAGCCAGCTTTCTTAGTTCATTCTTCTCAGCAGACAGCTTCTTTGAGATCACCCTTGGCCTGAATTTGCTTTGAATTTAGCTGGGAATTTACAGGCCAAAGGCAGAGGGGAAGATCCAACAGGTTTTGGAATCTGATCACCTGGGTTCAGCTCCCATGTCTTCTCCCCAACCTATGCTGCATCTTTAAACTGTTTACTTAATCTTTTTGGTCACTGGATTCCTTATGTGTCAGGGAGAGAGATCTGGTACCTGCATCCCAGGTTGCTAGGTCAGCAGAATGGAGTCCATACACAGCCAGCACTAGGAAAGGTGCAGGCTGATAGTAAGTCACCAATAATGTCCTCACCTCCTCCTCAGAACCTCCCAGGAGTCCTTCCACTTCTCCCCGTGAAAGTAAGCACTACATATCTGTTTTGAAAAGACTGTATTCAAGCCCAGTGCGGGTGGCTCATGCCTATAATCCTAGCTACTCAAGAGGCCAAGATCTGAGGATCATAGTTTGAAGCCAGCCCAGGCAGAACAGTCCCCATGAGATTCTTATCTCCAATAAACTACTCAAAAACCAGAAGTAGCACTGTGGCTCAAGTGGTAGAACACTAGCCTTGAGCACAGTGATGCTCAGGGTCAGTACCTAGGCTCTGAGTTCAAGCCCCACAACAGACAAAAAAAAGACTATACCTAGCACCAAGTATGGTGCTATACACCTGTAATTTCAGCACTCAGGAAGCTGAGGAAGGAGGAGCAAGAGTTCCAGGCCAACCTGGGTTATATTGTAAGACTCTGTCAAACAAAACAAAACAAAACAACAAGGTTGGAATCAGGGATGAGACCATACGTTAAAAGGAAAAAAACCAACAACAGTAAGCCAGATGCCAGTGGCTCATGCTTCTTATTTTAGCTATTCAGGAAGCTGAGACCCGGAGGATAGAAATTCAAAGCCAGTCCACAAGATTCCATCTTCAATTAACCAGGAAAAATTGGACTGGAGGCATGGCTCAAGTAATACAACATCAGCCATGAGCAAGTGAGCCAAGTAGGAGTGCAAAGCTCTGAGTTCAAGTCCTGGTACAAGAAAAAGAAAGAAAGAAAGAGAGAGAGAGAGAGAAAGAAAGAAAGGAAGGAAGGGAAAGAAAGAAAGAAAGAAAGAAAGAAAGAAAGAAAGAAAGAAAGAAAGAAAGAAAGAAAGAAAGAAAGAAAGAAAAGAAAGAAAGAAAGAAAGAAAGAAAGAGGAGGAGGATTGGGTTGGGGGGGTGGGGGGAGGATGGGAAGGGATGGGAAGGGGAAACAAAGGAGGAGGCTACAATGCTTGGTAGGAAATGTACTCATTATCTTGCCCATGTAATTGTAACAGTATTTTCCCAATAAAAAGAAAGAAAGAAAGAAAGAAAGAAAGAAGGAAGGAAGGAAGGAAGGAAAGAAAGAAAGAAGCCGGGCGCCGGTGGCTCACACCTGTAATCCTAGCTACTCAGGAGGCTGAGATCTGAGGATCACAGTTTAAAGCCAGCCCGAGCAGGAAAGTTCGTGAGACTGTTATCTCCAATAAAACGCTAGAAAACCGGAAGTGGTGCTGTGGCTCAAGCGGTGGAGCACTCGCCTCGAGCTGAAGAGCACAAGGACAACGCCCAAGCCCAGAGTTCAAGTCCCACGATCGACAAAAAAAAGAAAGAAAGAGAAAGAGAGAAAGGAAGGAAGGAAGGAAGGAAGGAAGAAAGGAAGGAAGGAAGAAAGGAAGAAGGAAGGAAGAAAGGAAGGAAGGGAGAAGAGAAATAAATAGGAAGAGATGGGAGGATTGTAGTTCAAGGCTAATCTTAAATATATCTCAAAAAATGAAGCTGTGTTTGTTGGAGTGTGTTTGTAATCCCAGCTACTTGGGAGGCAGAAAGAGAAGGATCAAAGTCCAAGGCCAACGCTAGTAAAATCATGAAACTATCTGAAAAAAAAAAAAAAAACCAACTAGAGCAGTAACAAGTAGGAAGAGGTGTCACTCAGTTGATAGAGTATGTCAAGTACAAGTGCTGCATTTAAGCCTTAATACCGCCCCCGAAGAGGACTTACGCATTAGTTTCTGCCTTCCAAAAAAGTGAGATAGTCACCATATCCACTTCCTACTTCACTGTGCCATCAGGTTGAAGCAAACCAAGCAAAGAAGTAGTATCAACAAGTCCTGATGCTGGCGGTGGGGGTTTGTTTTCTTCCTCTTGCTGGCCTTGGACTTTTCCTCCTACAGGGACTACAGGTATATACCACCACACCCAGCTTCCAAGATCTTTTTAAAAAAAATTATTAACATTCCTGTTTCTACTCTACAGGTTTGTGTGTGCTGAGGAATATAATAATGAGGCAAAGAAAACACAATGCTCTGGGGGAAGCAATACTACATAAATATTATAAATTTCAAACGAACCCGAGTTCCATGCATAGGACACTCATTTATTCATCTGGCACTTGCCTTTACATTATAGAGCAGTAGCTCAGAGCCAGCCGGCAGCATGGCCCAGAAACGTTACTCTTCTCGCTTCCCTCCCCCTCTATCTCCAGTGCTGATGGCTTGGTGACAGTGGAACAAGGAGTCATGGCGGGAGCAGAAGCTGCCTCTTTGGCCACAGTTCAGTGTTTATGGATTCAGGGTAGACTGAATAGCCAGCTGTCTTCAGCAAGAAAGTCCCTAGGCAGAAAACTATATCCCCGATTGGCCTGTGGTAAATGCCTGAAATTCTACCATTAGCAATGCATTCCTTTGGTTAGGCCACACCATTCTGGGGCCACCATTTTAAAGGGAAAAAATGCCCCTGGGGGAGTAACCAGTAAAGACCCTGACACTTTCTGAGCACGGGCTGCTGCCTGTGTGCTTGCAGACAGAGCTGCCGGAGGGATGGAAGGAAGGGGTGGGGTAGGGGAGGGCTGAGGGCAACTTACACTGCTGAGCTGTTACGATGCTTTGTTAAGGAAATACTCTATCAGGGAGTCACGACCCACCCTGCTCCAGCCCAGTGATGCTGCCTTCCAAACAGGGCCTCAAAATTTTTGACGATCTTTCCAACAAGAGGTGCAGGTCTGTCTTCCCCTCCCTTGGAACCTTGGTGGGGGCGGGGCTTGCGAGTGCTTGAGCCCCTCTGATTTGCTGGAGCATTTGTAGTCGGAACTTTGAGACTTGGGGTGAGAAGCCCTGTTTCTCAACGTCTGTAAGCTATAAAGACAATCCTGAAGGATTTAAGAAGACATGCCAAGCCGTCTTTTGCCTGGCAGGTAGATACGTAAATGAAGCCTCCAGAACTACTACCCACCAGCTGAATGCCACGGAGAAATGATCTCTCTATGCGCTAGAAGAGCTGTGTGGTCAAACTCTTCCCAACTTCCCCCCCACTCAGGAAGGATCATGAAACTCTTGTTTTCAGCCATCCAGGATGAGATTATTACCCAAAAGTAGGTAAGTGGAGCAGACCTGGCCTAAGAGCACCAGCATCACAGAATGCTGATATAGAAACTTCTAGCAACTGGAGGCAGGAGATCAAAGGAGCTGGAGTCTCTATAAAAAAAAGGGGGGGGCTGGGAAGTTGGCTCAGTGGTAGAGCGCTTGCCTTGCATGCCCGAGGCCCTGGGTTCAACTCCTCAGCACTACATACGCAAAAAGAAAAAAAGCCGGAAGTGGTGCTGTGGCTCAAGTGGTAGAGCACTGGCCTTCAGCTGAAGAGCTGAGGGACAACACTCAGGCCCAGAGTTCAGGCCCCATGACCGGACCCAAAAAAAAAAAAAAAAAAAAAAAAAGGCTGATCCTTCAGATACCAACTAGAGTCGCTGAAAGTCATGCCACGCCCACACTTGGGGGCCAGACCACGCCCACACTTGGGGCCTGGGCACTGGTGCCAATAAACGTCCAATATCTACAGTGGAAGAATCCTGGAAGCCCTGCCTATCTTTTCTTCCAGACAAGTACACTGAGTTTCTGAGGTAGGGAAGACTTGTAGTCCAGAGGCCTAGGACCTGGCATATGGCCTTTCATACCTCTGAAGGGGAGGGGTGAGGCTTTTTGCCAAAACTATGGGTGTAGCTCAGAAGCCAGCAGGGCCTGAAGTCCAGAGCTAGCTTCTTTACCTCTTGGCTTTGTGGCATTCTAAAAAATGACTGTCTCTGCCAGGTGCTGGTGGCTCACGCCTAATCCTAACTATGCAGGAGGCTGAAATCTGAGGATTGCTGCTCAAAACCAGCCTAGTAAGAAAATTCCATGAGACTCTTATCTCTAATTAATCATAAAAAGTCAGAAGTGGAGCCATGGTTCAAGTGGTAGAGCACTAGCCTTGAGGAAAAGCAGCTCAGGAACAGGGCCTAGATCCTGAGTTCAAGACTCAGGACCAGCACACGCGCGAGCACACACACACACACACACAAATAGACAGTTTCTTCATCTGTGAAATGGAGACCCCAGATAGCCCTTCTCAGGGTACATGAGGGGACAAGTGGACCCACAAAACCATCTGCATCCGCACCCTCCCTCTGGCCCATGGCACCTCTTACCTCCCCTCACCATCCAGATTCTGGGGCTCCTTTTCTCCATCCACCTCACCTCCTGGGCTTTAGTCAGGAGGTAAAAGGAACCGAACCTCTGGAACACTAGAAATGAAGCCAAGTCACACAGAACCGCTCTCCCCTGGCTCTCTGGGTTTCTCCTTGTTGACCCATAGCCCAGACCTGCTCCTTCCAAAACACCCTTGAATTCAGGCCTGTCCTTGATAGCAGGCTATGTTTGAGGTTCAGAGGTTTGTTTTGTTTTGTTTTTTTCATTTCTTTCCTGAGCAACCAGGGAGCAAAGCTGTCTGGTTGAAAGCTAGGGCAGAAAATAAAGGAAAGCAAACAGAGCCGATGACAGCCAACCACAGTGGTGACCCCTTCCAAATCTGCCCTCTAGGTGGCCATGGACCACACATCCAGGACACGCCCCCCCCCCTCACAAGCAGAATCCAAGGGCTCCATTTCCCTGAGGAAACAGCAGAGGAGCTGGAGGGAGGAAGATGTTGGGAAGCTGAGCCACAGGGAAGGCTGTGGCTCCAGCCTTCCAGGGCCTACTCTGTGCTAGTCCCAGCCCAGGAGCTTAGCCACATAAGGCAGCTAGAGGCTGGGCTGAGCTGGCCTGGGTAGGCCCCACCCAGAAGCCTGTCATCAAGAAATCTTGGCCCTCCCAGATGGACAACTTCTGTTGGCACATTATTGGTGCTCTGAGAAAAAGAAAACAGAGTGGGAGTCATTAAGGAGAGAGAGTAGAATTGGAAACAAGAAGAAAAAGGAGGAGGAGGAGGGGGAGGAGGGGGAGGAGGGGGAGGAGGAGGAGGAGGAAGAGGGGGGAGGGGGAGGAGACAAAAGCTCAAGACTTGATAGATACAAAGGAAGTCTTTTTTGTTATGCTTTTCAGTATAAGCGTCTCTGGCTCAATGGGACTACGGTTATTCTGCACACTGTCCCATTTCTTACAATTCTGATCTAGTTTGGGATTTAATTAGAAGCAGCCCTCACAGCAAAGTTTGTGCATGCTGGTTTATCTCCGGGAAGCACAGTGGTGTGGAGGAGTTAAGATGGCTTAGACAAGGATTCCACACAGAGGGAAATTACCAAGAAAGTCACCCTACCTGGCACAGGTGGCTCCTAACTGTAATGCTAACAACTCAGAAGGCTGAGATCCGAAGATTGTGGCTCCAAGCCTGATGGAACAGGAATGTCCTTGCAACTCTTATCTCAAATTAACCACTAAAAGCACTAGCCTTGAGCAAAAAAGAAATCTGAGACAGTGCCCATGCCCAGAGTTCAAGCCTCAGTGAAAAGAAAGACAGAAAGAGAGAGGGAAAGACAGAGACAGACAGAGGCAGAAACAGAGGAAGGAAGGAAGGAAGGAAGGAAGGAAGGAAGGAAGGAAGGAAGGAAGGAAGGAAGGAAGGAAGGAAGGAAGGAAGGAAGGAAGGAAAGAAGGAAGGAAGGAAGGAAGGAAGGAAGGGAGGGAGGAAGGGAGGGAGGGAGGGAGAGAGGGAGGGAGAGAGGGAGGGAGAGAGGGAGGGAAAGCAGGCAGGCAGGCTAGGAAAAGAAAGGAAGAAGAGAAGAAAAGAGAGGAAGGAAAGGAAAGAAAAGAAGGAAAGGAAGAAAGGAAGGAAGGAAAAAAGAAAGGAAGACAGATGGAAAGGAAGAGGAAACAGGAAAAGAGGAAAAGGAGGAAGAAGGAAGAAAGGAAGGAGAGAAAGAAAGGAGGAAGGAAGGAGAGAGAAAGGAGGAAGGGAAGGAAGAAAGGAAAGAAAGGAAGGAGAAAGATAAAGGAAGGGGAAAAAGAAGGAAGGAAGGAAAGGAAGAAAGAAGGAAAGAACAAAAGAAAGGAAGGAAGGAAGGAGGGAAGAAAGGAAGAAAAGAAGAAGGAATGAAGGAGAGAGAGAGAGAGTGCTGGGGGCGACAAGGGCTCAACACTACCACCCACCTCTGGGAGACGGGGGCGGGGGTGGGGTGGGAAAATGGGCCAAGGTGTTGAGGTCATTTAGTATCTTCCTTCCTGTCCACCTCTCACCTGAGGCTCCTGGAAGATGCTGTCCATGTACACAAGCCAGGAGGACGCCAGTCCCCTGGCTGCCAGCTTCCCCGGAGCTGGCAGCCAACTCTGCCTGCACACATAACCAACGAAGCACGGGGGACATCTGTGCTGGAGGACACCTGCGCCCCCTGCAGTTTCTCTCACTTCAAACACGTCCCTCGGCCCTCACTCCCTTCTTTATTCACACATCATCAGCTGAGCACATACTTGGCACAATCGCAAGAGCCCAGACTGCGCGAAAGTGGCGGTCACGCCCCAGTTTCCCTTCCAAGCTGCTACAAAGAACACAATAGGAAGCGTGCACCTACTCAAGGAAGATGGCAGAAACAGTCCTGGAGAAGGCCCAAGCTGTTTCCCTGCTGTGTTGTAGTCCACAGGATGCTTGCTCCCAGTTTCCTGCTCCCAGCCTTTAGGGGAGACACCCGGCCCTACAATCTGCCCCTTGCTGTCTTTCCAGAACATTCCTGCCTCCCCCCCCCCCCATCTCACTTGTCTCTCAGCCCCTTGGCTTGCCTGAGGGTACCCTTGGCATTCCATTGCCTTCTCTTTGGTGGACCCCCCCCCCCCAGATTGCCCATAGCTTGGCAAAGCCTCCTTGTGTCCAGCTGTCATGAATGTGACCAAGCCTTGACAAGGAGCAGTGAGTTTGTTTGTATTTTCTGTTTCCACGGTTCCCTCTTCTCTCCCAGGAGCGGGAGGTGCCAGGGAAGCTGTAATTTGCTAAACAGGTATTAATCTTCCCATTACTCCCAAGAGGCAGGTAGAACCACTCAGTCAAAACACACGGAGCTGTGATTACACCCGGCTGGCAAGAGCATGCGAGCATGCACCAGGATTTGAACCTCCTCAGCCAAGTCCCCCGACCTTACCCCTAAGCTGCGGCTGACAGAGAACTTTCTCTTTGTAGAACAGCCACAAAACCAAATATCCTGGGGCCTTCCTACACTCCCTAGGCCCCTTCAATCTCTCTCTAACCCTCTCTTAGAAAAAGTGGGAAAACTAGATGCAGGTGGCTCACGTCTGTAATCCTAGCTACTCAGGAGGCTGAGATTTGAGGATCACAGTTCAAAGCCAGCCAAGGCAGGAAAGTCCCTGAGACTCTTATCTCCAATTATCCACCAAATAAAAGAAAAGCTGAAGTGGAGGTCTGGCTCAAGTAGTAGAGCACTAACCTTGAGGGGGAAGAAAACCTCAAGGGCAGTACCTAGGTCTAGGTCTTGAGTTCAAGCTCCAGGATTGGTGCACGTGCATGCACACACACACACACACACACACACACGCACACACACATGCAAACAAGTGTGCAATGTTGAGTGCAAGTGTGGTATTTGGAAGGCTGGAGGAGGGGTGTTTATCCTTTTTTTTTGGTAGGTCATGGGGCTTGAACTTAGGCCTGGGTCCTGTCCTTGAGCTCTTTTACTCAAGGCTAGCACTTTTCCACTTTGAGCCATAGCATCACTTCTGGTTTTCTGATGGTTAATTGGAGATAAAGGTCTCATGGACTTTCCTGCCCAGGCTGGCTTTGAACTGTGATCCTCAGCTCTCAGTCTCCCGAGAAGCTAGGATTACAGGAATGAGCCACCGACACCCAGCTCTCCCTTGGATTCTTGAATGAGAACTGTTCTTGGAAAAAAGAAAATAACAGAAATAACCAACTCTGGATTGGAGGCATGGCTCAGTTGGTAGCATGCCAGACAATGAGTTGAAAACATAAGGTACTGAGTTCGAGATCTGGTCTTAGATCCCCCCCCAAAAAAAAAAAAACAGAAAGAAAAGAAAAGAAAACTGTTCTTGGAGGTGGTCACAGCTCTGCAATTCAACCCTGGGAGTGTGCAGGTTATAAAAAGCCACTAAGAGCACTAAGCCAAGAGTCACAGTAGAGGCAAATTCTAGTTCCTTTCTCGTTTTACAGAAAGTATGGATTACCCCAGGATGTGGAGGTTAAACTGCCCGTCATCTTTCCTTTAGGGGGGCGGGCAGGACTGAGATTTAAACTCAGGGCCTCAAATCACAATCCCAACGATCTCAGTCTCCCACGTAGCCAGGATTACAGATGTAAGTGACCAGTGTGCAAACACCCTTCATTTTGATGCTTGGAAGGAGGTGGGGGGGGGGGGGGGAGGGAGAATGTCAATGACAAATGGAGATAGTGACAAATGGAGATACCTCGGTGGCATGGCAAAGATGAGGGGAAGAAAGAAGAAGATGAGGTGATTAGGAGAGACTCCTGACGCACCCCTGCTACTAACTAAAAAGACACCTAGAGACACAAAATGGCACCTGAGGATCCACACTCTTAAGTTTTACCTGTTGTTTCTAGGCTAGTGATGTCTGACCAGAACCTGAAATCAACCTTCCCTCAGCACTGAGAGCCATCTGAGCATAAACAGGCATTTCCATGCACATGCACACGTGCAGCATTCTCTCTCTCTCTCTCTCTCTCTCTCTCTCTCTCTCTCTCACACACACACACACACACACACACACACAAACACGTGCGCACGCATGCGCGCGCACACACACATAAATAAATCTGCTTGCAATATGGGTGGTCACAAATTTCTCTTGATTTGACTTATGATTTTTCTCCACTTTATGGTGCTACAAAAATGATATGCATAGCACTTGGAATGTTGGCTTTGGGTCTTCTCTAAGAATGCTGTGTGGTGGCAAAGACTGCAGCTCCCAGGCAGCCCTGCCATCAAGCAAGGAAACACATGGCCAAGTGTCTGTGACTCACACCTGCAATCCTAGCTACTCAGGAGGCTGAGATCTGAAAAGCCTGGTTCAAAACCAGTCAGAGCAGGAAAGTCCATGAAACTCTCACTCCAATTAATCATTGAAAAAAGGAAAAGAAAGAGAGGGACGGCGGGAGGAAGGAAGGAAGGAAGGAAGGAAGGAAGGAAGGAAGGAAGGAAGGAAGGAAGGAAGGAAGGAAGGAAGGAAGGAAGGAAGGAAGGGAGGGAGGGAGGGAGGGAGGGAGAAGGGACACCAGAAATGGAACTATGGATTAAGTGCTAGAGCTCCAGCCTTGAACCAAAAAAGCTAAGGATAGTCAGGTGTTGATGACTCACACCTGCAATCCTAGCTACTAAGGAGTCTGAGATGTGAGGATCACAGTATGAGACCAGCCTGGGCATGAAAGTCAGTAAGACTTTTATCTCGAATTAACAACCACAAAAATAAAGCAGTAAGTAGAGCTGTGGCTCAAGTGGTACAGCACTAGCCTTGACAATAAAAATAAATATTTTTTAAAAACCTCAGAGACACAGCCGGGCACCGGTGGCTCATGCCTCTAATCCTAGCTACTCAGGAGGCTGAGATCTGAGGATCGTGGTTCAAAGCCAACCCTGGCAGGAAAGTCCATGAGACTCTGATCTCCAATAAACCACCAGAAAACTGGAAGTGGCACTGTAGCTCAAGTGGTAGAGTGCTAGCCTTGAGCTGAAGAGCTGAGGGACAGCGCTCAGGCCCAGAGTTCAAGCTCCATGACTGGCAAAAAAAAAAAAAAAACCCTCAGGGACAGCTCCCAGACCCTGATTTCAAGTGCCAGTACTGGAACCAAAAAATAAAAATGGCAGGTAAACACTGACCCTCTACAGTGTGCTGTGTCACTAAGGTGGGGTAGCAGCAGGTTAGGTATGTTAACTGCTGTGATCTGAGGATCACGATTCAAAGCCAACTCAGGCAAACAAACCCAAGAAACTCATCTCCAATTAACCAGCAAAAAACTGGAAGTGGGAGTACAACTCAAAAGGATGTGCTAGCTGTGAGAGGGAGAATAGAAGACCTTGAGTTCAAGACCCAGTACTGGCCAAAAAAAAGTTAAATTTGTCTGCCCACTAGACATGGCTTGCCACTGTAGTTTTGGCACAGATGGTGCCAGGCCTATGTACACATCCATTCTTCCAGTGAGTAGGCCAGCCTTACTCAGAAAGCATCTACAGACCCTTGTTCCCAGTTTGGTTTAACCAAGAGTTGGGCATTCTAGGGTCTGGCAATTTTGTGGAAAGCCAAGAATCAATGGGAAAGAAAGGAAGAGATCATGATCATTAAGTGAAAGGGAACTAATGAAGCTTTAAGACTCCAGATGCTGATGTTACCTGTTAAGTGAGGACAGAAAAGGCTGTGTGGTCTGGACTCAACTTTTGTTGTTGTTGTTGGTGGTCATGGGGTTTGAACTCTGGGCCTGGGTGCTGTCCCTGAGCTCGTTTGCTCAAGGCCACTGCTCTACCACTTGAGCCACAGTACCACTGTGTTTTCTAGTGGTGTTTTGGAGGTAAGAGTCTCATGGACTTTCTTGCCCAGGCTGGCTTTGAACCATGATTCTCAGATCTCAGTCTCCTGAGTAGCTAGGGTTACAAGCGTGAGCCACCTGCACCCAGCTGGACTCAACATTTTTGTTGTTAGTCATGGGCTTGAACTCAGGGCCTCATATTCTTGCTTGGCTTTGTCACTCAAGGCTGGCACTTTACCACTTGAGCCACAGTTCCACTTCTGGCTTTTTAGTGCTTAATTGGAGATACAAGTCTCACAGACTCTCCTGCTTGGTTGGGCTGATGTTGAATCTCGATCCTTAGACCTCAGCCTCCTGAGTAGCCAAGATTACAGGCTACAGCTTTACTTCTACTGAGTGGCTATAGTGGGGGACTCCCTGTACTTTCCATGCAGTGAATGGAAAATAGAGGCAATCTAGAATGTATCATTGGACCATCTCAGGGATCATGTCCATCACCCCATCAAGAGAGAAGCCACCTAACCTGAGCACTGATTCAACCCCTGGACAGCAACCAAGGCATGAGTGGGGTGGGGGAGCAGGTTTGCTGGATCTGTTACACTCAACCTTCATGGAAGCCTCCCATCCATTAAAACAAATGGACATGCTAGACACTCACCTCAAATGACAAATAAGAAGATCAAAGCATTCTGGGTTCCTCTCATTTGTCCCATCCTGGGGGAAAAAGGGTGGGGGGAGGAATGGAAAGTGAGTTTCATTTTGCTGGCAGAATGTCAGTCAATGGAGGGAACTGTTCTAGGCTAGAAAACAGCCTAAAGATAAACCACAAGTAGCCAAAAGGAAGTTCAGGTGAGGATGTGAGGGTTCCTTCTCCTCCCCCCAAACAGAGAGTATGTTAGTTATTTTTTTTAGTAGGACTGAACTTCAGGGTCTGAGTGCTGTCCTGAACTTTGTTTGCTCAAGACTAGCACTCTAGGGGCTGGGAAGGTGGCTCAGTGGTAGAGCGCTTGCCTTGCATGCCTGAGGCCCTGGGTTCAATTCCTCAGCACCACATAAGCAAAAAGAAAAAAGCCGGAAGTGGCACTGGGGCTCAAGTGGTAGAGCGCTAGCCTTGAGCTGAAGAGCTGAGGGACAGTGCTCAGGCCCAGAGTTCAGGCCCCACGACCAGACCTCCCCCCCCCCCAAAAAAAAGGAAAGACTAGCACTCTACCACTCAGGCTATACTCCACTTCTCGCTTTCCTTTCTTCTTTTATCTTTTTCTTTTTTTGAGTAGTTTACTGGAGATACAAAGTCTCATGGACTTTTCTGTCCAGGTTGGCTTTGAACAGCAATCCTCAGATCTCAGCCTCCTGAGTAGCTAGATTTACAGGCAAGAGCCACTATAGCACCCAGCTTCAGTTACATTTTGTGAGGTAACAAAGCACCTCCAGACTTCCTGACCTAATAATATAAGCACCACTCATTAGCTCAGAGTCATTTGGGTGGAAGTTAACTGGCTCTCTGGTGCAGAATGAACACTAAGGCAGTATTATCCTCTACCAGGGACCTGCAAGGCTCTGTCTTGAACTCTGGGTTTTCCAGTCAAGGACTGAAAGGAATTGGAGGCTAACTACCACACTCCTATGCCCCTCAGTGTGCTAACTTTTGCCTATGAGGTCTTCACTCTCAGCTGGAGGTGCCTGACAGAACTGCTGCCCCAAATAGGATCTTGCTCAGTAACTGTCTCAGCTCAGCTCATTTTTTTTGTTACTGCAACAAAAGACTTGGGGTTGAAAACTTTATAAAGAAAACAAGGGCTGGGAAGTTGTCTCAGTGGGAGAGTGCTTGCCTTGCATGCATGAGGCCCTGGGTTCGATTCCTCAGCACCACATAAGCAGAAAAAAAAAGCCAGAAGTGGCGCTGTGGCTCAAGTGGTAGAGCGCTAACCTTGAGCTGAAGAGCTGAGGGACAGCGCCCAGGCCCAGAGTTCAGACCCAATGACCGGACCCAAAAGAAAGAAAGAAAGAAAGAAAGAAAGAGAGAAAGAGAGAAAGAGAGAAAGAAAGAAAGAAAGAAAGAAAGAAAGAAAGAAAGAAAGAAAGAAAGAAAGAAAGAAAGAAAGAAAGAAAGAGAAATTAATGCAATTCAAAGTTTTAGAGGTCTAATTAAACGACATGGAGCCAGGCACTAGTGGCTCATGCCTGTAATCCTAGTTACTTGGGAGGCATTTTAAAGGATCATTGTTCAAAGCCAGCCTTGGCAGAAAAGCCTTTGAGACTTCATCTCTAATTAACTAGCGAAGTGGTGGACCAAAGGCATGACTCAAGTGACATAAAACAAGCCAGGAGCAAGAAAGCCAAGTAAGTCAACCACTGGTGGCTCATGCCTGTAATGCCTGGAGGCTGAGATCTGAGGATCCAAGTTCAAAGCTAGCCTGGACAGAAAGGTCCATGAGACTCTTATCTCCAATTAACCACCAGAAAGCAGGAAGTGGCGCTGTGGACTCAAAGTGGTAGATTGCTAGCCCAGCAAAAGAGCTCAGGGACAGTGCCCAGGCTCTAAGTTCAAGCCCTATGACTGACCAAAACAAAAAATAAAATAAAATAAAAAGAATAAATCATATCCAATCCATACCACTCAGCATCCCCCAACCCCCACTTAGCCAGGAAGCTCTGTGTTGACCATTGGCTACAGAATTAGGGCTAACTGAGGCCCAGCTCAGCCTCCAGTAGGCTCACCTGGGTTTGTTCCTATGGTAGCTGAAGATTCCAGAAGCAGCAAGCAGACAGACAGCACTGTGGAAGCTCCTTAAAGCCAATCAGTTCCCGTCTCTTTGCTACTTGCCAAATCAAATCAATGATCAAGTCCAAAGTCAATGGTGGCCAGTAGGCATGGTCTCTGAGACAAGCAAAGAGGAACCATTGGCATTGAGTTCTCAAAGGAGGTGCATGTGGCAAGCCACGCCTCTGCTCAGGCTCTGGGCATAGAAGCAGGATAGTCCCCAGATTTGAGCAGTAGGCAGACACATGGAAGAGGCTACAGAGGATGCAGTTGGGGGCTGAATGGACATGGTGTTCCAGTACAGCACCTCTGGCTGCAGGGTGGGCAGATAAAAAAAAAAGAAGAAGATTCAAGTCGTCTCATGACTCTCCCCAGCCTTCTGTGATCTAGGGACCCCATCAGATTGTCCTTGTCCCAGATCAGGGGCACCTAGGGTTTGTGTCGACAGTTGATTACTTTCACCTCTCTCTTTTGAAAAATAGCCCATGTTTAAGGATTCATAAAACTCAGGGAATGCATCACTGAGCCCTATAACGCCGCCAAAGCCCCATGTAGAGAACGACTTAAAAAGAAGATTCATCAAACTAATTACTTCTCCCCACCCCCCCCCCAGCCCCACCCCCGCCCGGCTTTCTGCTTGGCCTGCTCTGAAAGATGTACAGCCTCCGCGCTAAGCTGCTTCGAAGCCAAACTCCCCAGCCCGCTTGTGGAGGAGGGGTGGTGAAGCACCCTGTGCCTCAATATTTCTCTAGCTTTCTGGCCTCACTAGAAGTGTTTTTTTTTTCCTGCTGATTCATTGATTCCAGAGCCTGAGACAAGGCCAAGGAACCTCAGGGGAAAGACAGGGGGGATGGAAATATTGAGATGCAGGAAGGGTCCGTCACCTATCTCTGTGAGACAGATTTTACACATCCCTACAGGACAGACCAGGCCCTATTCTACCTACGTTCCACTACTGAAATCACTCATAGTAGCAGTGGCCAACGTTTTTTTTTCTTTTGTCCATCATGAGGCTTGAACTCAGAGCCTGGGTGCTCTCCCTGAGCTCTCTTGCTCAAGGCTAGCAATCTACCACTTTGGGCCACAGTGTCACTTCCGGTTTTCTGGGGGTTCATTGGAGATAAGAGTCTAACAGACTTTCCTGCCTGTGCTGGCTTTGAATTCACTTGATCCTCAGATCTCAGCCTCCTGAGTAGTTAGGATTACTAGTGTGAGCCACCAGTACTAAGCTCCAGCTCTTGAGTTAAGGTCTGCTACCCTGCTGAGTAACCCCAGTAAGTAAGGATGGGAATCTGTGGATACATATTGCAGCTTTTCATCTGTAATAGGTTGAATGGTGACTCCCAAAAGTTCACTCCAGAACCTGTGAATGAAACCTGATTTGGGAGGAGGAGGAGATGAAGAAGGAGGAGGAGGAGGAGGAGGAGGAGGAGGAGGAGGAAGAGGGAGGGAGGAGGGAGGAGGGAAGAGGAAGAGGAAGAGGAAGAGGAAGAGGAAGAAGAAGAAGAAGAAGAAGAAGAAGAAGAAGAAGAAGAAGAAGAAGAAGAAGAAGAAGAAGAAGAAGAAGAAGAAGAAGAAGAAGAAGAAGAAGAAGAAGAAAGGAGGAGGAAGAGGAAGAGGAAGAGGAAGAGGAGGAGGAGGAGGAGGAAGAAGAGGAGGAGGAATTGGACCTTTGGCTCACGCCTGTTATCATAGCTACTCAGAAGGCTGAGATCTGAGGATTGTGGTTGGAAACCAGCCCAGGCAGAAAAGTCTATGTGACTCTTATCTCCAATTAGACACCAAAGAAGATGGAAGTAGAACTGTGGCTCTAGTGGTAGAGTGCTGGCTTTGAGCTAAGGGACAGCATCCAGCCCCTGAATTCAAGTCCCAGGACCTACACACACACACACACACACACACACACACACACACACACACACACACACACACACACACACACACACACACACACACACACACACCACAAGATCTTTACAGACATAAACAAGAAGCACTTGTATCTCTCATGGGCTCCAAAACCAACGATAAAAGCCCTTCTAAAAAATGAGAAGGACACAGCCAGACATGGTGGTTCATCCTGCAATCCCAGCACTCAGGAGACTGAGACAGGATGATCATGAGTTTGAGGTCAGCCTAGGCTGCATAGTGAAATTGTCTCAAAAAGTAAGAGGGGAGGGGAGGGCTATATGAAGGCAGAGGCAGAGAGCAGAGTGAATCATCTCTATAAAACAAGAAATGCCAAGGATCACTGCCAGTCACCAAAGCTAGGAGACAAGCATGGAGCAGATTTTTCTCTCAGAGTCTCATGAAGGAATTGTGTGCTGACACCTCAGTTTCAGACTTCTGGCTTTCGGAACAAGAGGCAATAAATTCCCATGTAAAGTGCCCAGTCGGTGGTCCATTGTTAAGGCAGCCCTAAGACATTAAGCCAGTATCTCTCAGTGGGGTGACATGAGATGCTCAAAACAATTCTTCAGGATGTCCCTGCAGGATAGAACCCCAGCTGTCAACAGGGGCACTGGCTCCTTTTCATACCCTTGAAGGGCTTCTTTCCTTACCTTATCTCTAATCCCATTGTCTGGGGATCACCTCTCAAGCAAACCACCTGCACCCAAGTCCTTGCCTGCCTTTGGGAACCTAGAGTATTGCTCCCACCTCCCATTCCTCCATTACCTCCCCAGCACCGATGACTATGGGAATCCTAATAATGTCCCAAAGATAGATACATCTTCATTCTTTTTTGTTTTGTTTTCTTTCAGATAGAGTCTCATTTACTTTTCCTGGCCTTGACTTGAGATCTTCCTATCTCAGCCTCCTGACTGTTGAGATTACAATTGTGCACCACCATACCTATCTCTGTGTCCTAATTCTCTGCTACTTTACATGGCAAAAAAGATTTACAAATGTGATTAAGAAAAAAGATCTTGAGATGGTGAGATCATCGTGGATTAGCTGAATAGGTTCTATGTTCTCACAGGGGTCCTTACAAAAGGAGGGTAGAAGATCCCATTAGGAAGAAGAAATGGATACAGAAATGGAGCAAAGATTACTAGCAACTGGACTATGGTAAAAGTAAAGACTGGACTCTCAGCCAGGTGCTGGTGGCTCATGTCTCTAATCCTAACTAGACAGGAGGCTAAGATCTGAGGATCACAGTTGAAAGCCAGCCCAGGTAAGAATGTCCATGAGACTCTTATCTCTAAATTAACCATCAGAAAACCAGAAGTGACCCTGTGTCTCAAAATGGTAGAGCACTAGCCTTGAGCACAAAAGCTCAGGGACAGCATATAGGTCCCAAATTCAAGTCCTATGACCGACAAAAAAAAAAAGAGTGATTTTAGCCTAGCAGCAAGAATAAGAGAATTATAAATTATATCAATATCTCCATAAAAGTGAGTCTAAAGCTACAGGGTAATACCTTCTGTCTGGAATCAGGGCAATCTCTGTGGAAATAAATAGTAGCCTTCATGTTGGGGGCTCCAGGGTGGGAGGCAAGGGGATATGGGAGGGACCAGAGGGCACAAGTGGACCTAGGAAGGGATATTCCAGGAAGGAATATATATACATACATACATACATATATATACATACACACACACACACACACACACACACACACACACACACACACACTCCTCCCTGGGCTAATACATATGTATGTATGTTTTGGGTTTTTTTTGTCAGTTGTAGGGCTTGAACTTGGGGCTTGGGAGCTGTCCTTGCACTCTCCAGCTCAATGTGAGTGCTCTACCACTTGAGCCACAACGCCATTTCTGGTTTTTCTAGTGGTTTATTGGAGATAAGAGTCTCACAGACTTTCCTGCCCGGGCTGGCTTTGAACCGCGATCCTCAGATCTCAGCCTCCTGAGTAGCTAGGATTACAGTCATGAGCCACTGGCGCCCGGCTGTATGTATGTATGTATTATGTACAGTGCATGAATGTATGTATGTACTGGTGGCCTAGTACTGACACCAATATATGTAAGTGCATATGTGTATATATACACACATATATATGTGTATATATATGCATATACTGGTGCATCAGTATGTATGTATATGTTTGTGTGTATGTTTGAATATGTATGGCTGGGGTTATGGCTCCCTAGTAGAGCATTTGAACATGAGGCACTAAGTTCAAATCCCAGCACCACAAAATAAGTCACATAGGTTTGGTAGTATTAAAGGGCAAGCGTTTCTTTGCTTGTATTTGCTTGCTGGGGATAGTATCTGAATTCTCCTAGTCCGGCCCACATCAACTCCCTTGGTAGAAACACCCACAATGGATGGCCCTGGGCTAGATTCCCAGCTGTGGCTAAGGAGGGTCCTTGTAGGCATGACTGACTGAGGAGCAAGGGTAGCTGACATACAAGTAGCGAGGCCAAAGTGCGGAAGGCAGGGCAGGGACATGGGGCTGGGAAGAGCAAGGTGAAGCTGGGGCTCTCTATGGAGGCATGCAGGCTACTGAGAAACCAGGCTACTCAGCAACCTTCAAACATGCCAGCCACAGTAATTCCAGGAGGAGGAGGAGGGGTTAACATCCAGAATCTTTTGGTAGAAGCTGCTCAGAGCAAGAAGCCACAATTGGTGAAAAATGGGCTCAATTTGAAATTTGGGAGAGCAATGAAATTGAAATCATTTCAAATGTTAAATGCCCAACATATTGAGATCCACCCTCTGATAGATCTTCCAAATTAGTTTGCAAGCTCGCTATATCTCCCTGCAGGAGGGGATTTTCTTCTTTGCCAAAAAAAAAAAAAAAAAAAAAAAGATTCCCCTCCTTGGGTTGGAAGACAAGAACCTGGGGGTTGGCAGGTCTCCCTGAGCCAGAGCCTCCATGTGCTACTGAGGAGCTTCTGGGGGAGGATTAGATTTTTCTTCCTCTCTTAGGTAATGAATTTGATCTAATGGGACTGTCTAACTGCCCAGATACCACGATGATAGGCACCCCATAAACACAGAGATAAACAGGTGAGAGATATATGGAGGCGAGCATAATTTGCTTCTAAGTGCCTTTTCACTAGTATAAATAAAGCAAGAAAATAAAGTTGTTGGAGGCATTTGCAATACTAATGCAAGGAGGAAATTAAATAGTAATTACAGCGCTCAGGATAAATGCAAAGGCCCACACAGTTTGTGTGCCTGTGTGGGGAGGGGGCTGGCTGGGTGAGGTAAGAGAAAAGATACTAGGCTGGCAGACCCTTAAGGGTCCTGGGGCCAATGTAGACACAGCCATCTGCTTCAACTGCACCAAGAGGTCAGCAGAGTCTCCCAGCCAGAAGTGACTTGTCCCTAATGAGGGATCGGAGCTTCTAATTGGATAGCTACCCCATCCTCCTGGCCTATCAGTGACTAGAGTCCAATTGCCCTGTTTATTTACAAGTCCCCTCCTTGGAAGGGGGCAGCAGAATGGTACTCTAGTTTGCCTACAGGGGAATCCAGTCATTGAAAGGTATTTCCTGGCTCTCCCCACATCATACCCACCATTTCCTGTGCTTCTGGGGATTGTCTTACAAATACCATCATGGACTCACATCCTTGGCTCAGCACATGTCTGCTGTGGGCCAACTCAGGCAGGCAGTTTTGTGCCAGATGACCAGTAAATTTATCAGGAAACTAAAAATCTGCCCACAGGCGGGTAGGCAATGAGTGTCATAAATAGCATAGTGGGGCTGGGAAAGTGGCTCAGTGGTAGAGGGCTTGCCTTGCATGCATAAGGCCCTGGGGGCTGGGAAAGTGGCTCAGTGGTAGAGGGTTTGCCTTGCATGCATGAGGCCCTGGGTTCGATTCCTCAGCACCACATAAACAGAAAAAGCTGGAAGTAGGTGCTGTGATTCAAGTCGTAGAGCGCTAGCCTTGAGCTGAAGAGCTCAGGGACAGTGCCCCAGAGTTCAAGCCCCACAACTGACAAAAAACCAAAACAATTAATAAATAAAAATCATAATGCCCCTCCTCAGAAGGGCCCATGTTTACTTTAATGCTCCACTGCCACCAGCTTGAAAATTCTTGACAATGTTGTCTTTGAACTTCTATCTCATAAGTGATATCTGATGGGACAATGGAGCATGTGTGTGAGCTGGACAGATATGGGGGGAGCAGGGCAGCAAGGGCAGAGCAGAGAGCCTTGAAAAATACTGTAGCTAAAGCCGGGCGCTGGTGGCTCACGCCTGTAACCCTAGCTACTCAGGAGGCTGAGATCTGAGGATCACGGTTCAAAGCCAGCCCGGGCAGGAGAGACCCTGAGACTCCTATCTCCAATAAACCACCAGAAAACCGGAAGTGGCGCTGTAGCTCAAGTGGTAGAGCGCTCGCCTTGAGCTGAAGAGCTGAGGGACAGCGCCCAGGCCCAGAGTTAAAGTCCCACGACCGACAAAAAAAAAAAAGAAAAATACTGTAGCTAGGATCTGGAATGTACCCTTAAAGGCCCATGTGTTAAAGGCTTGGTTGCCAGCTAAGGGTAGTATTGGGAGGTGGTAGAATCTTTAGGAGGTGGGGCCAAATGAGGGGAAGTTAGGTCCTTGGGGGTATGCCCTTGAAGGAGATATTAGGAGCCTGGATCTTTCTCTTTTTTCTAGCCATCATGAGGTGAAAAGTTCCTCCACCATGGCTCCTGCCATCATATGCTTGCTGCTACAGGCCCAAAGCAAGAGGTTCAGGTGACCATGGACTGAAATAATTAATAATAGTAATAATAATAATTAGCCGTAATAACCTTTCTTCCTCTTAATTGTTTATCTCAGGCATTTTGTCTCAGTGCCAGAAAGCTGACTAGCATAGGACTATGGAGCACATATCCTGCTTTGGGGCAGTCCAAGATGTCAGGGCAGTCCCAGGCTCAAATTGACAATGGCAGTGGCCACTACAAGTAACATCTAGCTGGGTGCCAGTGGCTCACACCTGTAATCCTAGCTACTCTGGAGGCTGAGATCTGAGGCTCACAGTTCAAAGCCAGCCCAGGCAGGAAAGTCCATGAAACTTATCTCCAGTAAACCTCCAGAAAACCGGAAGTGGCACTGTGGCTCAAGTTGTAGAGCGCTTGCCTTGAGATGAAGAGCTGAGGGACAGCGCCCAGGCCCAGAGTTCAAGCCCCATGACGGGCAAAAAAAAAAAAAAAAAAAAAAAAACCCTACTAAAAAAAAAAAGAGTAACATCCATGGCACAGAAGAACACCTGGATTTGGTATAGGGAAGTAATAGACTAGTTTGCTGGTCAGTCCTGGAACTCATCCCTGCAATATCTATGAATATTAACTGTCCACATTGAGCACCAGGACAGGAACTTCCAGAGCTCCAACAGGAAACCTATCTGTAGTTATTTTTAAAAACAAAAGCATACATATGGATGCAGCAGCAAATGTATCTGAGAGGTTTGGGGTTTTTTTTCCCCAGGTCTTGAGGCCTGAACCCAAGGCTTGGGCACTGTCCATGAGCTGTTTTACTCAAGGCTAGCTTTCAACTCCTTGAGCCACAATTTCACTTCCAGCTGTTTTGGTAGTTAATTGGAGATAAAATTCTAATGGGCTTTCCTGCCCCAGCTGGCTTTGAACAGTGATCCTCAGATCTCAGCCTCCTGAATAGCTAGGAAAACAGATGTGAACCACCAGCACCTGGCTTGTTTTTTATTTTGAAGACAAGGTCTCACTATGTAGCCTAGGCTGGCCTTGAACTCATGATCCTACTGTCTCTGCCTCCCAAGTGGTGGGATTATAGGCATGGGCTACCATAGTGGGCTTAAAGTTTTTAAAAGACTTTACAATCTTAGGTTTCAAAAAAAAAATCACTGCAGCATCAAATGACAAATATCCATAAACTTACAAATAGAAGACAAATTTAACCATGTACAACTTTGAAAGAAAAGAACACTATTTTTCCTAGGAAGTTTCAGAGGAACCAATTATTATCAAAGAAGATAATTTTTTAAATAATTCTCCCTTGTAATTGGAGATACAGTGATAGAATACATAAACAGGCATTCTGAATTATATATAAATCATAGAGCCACTTTCAATTTCTCCTGTGACCGCCACAAGTTACAAGAAATGTCAGAGAAAATATTAAAATGCCATCGTATACATTTACATTTAAAATTAAATTCAGACTTGCATGAAACTGATTGGGAGAGTTAATTTTTTTAGAAAAATTATAATGTTAGAATCATCAGCTTCAGATGTACTGAGATAGTTCAAAATCATTTCTTAGAAATTTATCCCAATGTTGTCACAGTCTATAAAAGTACTCTTGTACCTCTAGTGGCTGCTGAGTCAACAGGAAAATCCTTCTCAAGATTAAAAAAAAATGATAGAAAAACTAAGGAGAGGGTAACAACGTTCGACAAAAAATGTACTCACTACCTTATGTATGTAACTGTACCCCTCTGTACATTACCTTGACAATAAAATTAAATTAAAAAAAGATTTAAAAAGTTATTGACGATCTAACGTTTGCCAAGAGTGATTGAGACCACTTTCAATTTACATTGATTAAAAGTGAAATCATAGCTGGGTACTGGTGGCTCACACCTGTAATCCTAGCTATTCAGGAGGCTAAGATCTGAGGATCATGGTTCGAAGCCAGCCCAGGCAGGAAAATCTGTGAGAGTCTTATCTCCAATTAACTACCAACAAAGCTACATGTGAACCTGTGGTTCAAGTGGTAGAGCACCAGCCTTGAACAAAACCAGGTTCTGAGTTCAAGCTCCACCAGTGCCACCACAAAAAAAAAGAAAAAAGAAAAATTTAATGTGAGTACTGAACATGTATGTACTTTTTCTGTCATTATTCCCCCATCCATATGGCATAACAACTTTTCCATAGCATTTACTTCATATTTGAAATTCTAAGTAAGCTGGGTGCCTGGGGCTCATGCTTATAATCCTAACTACTCAAGAGGCTGAGATCTGAGGATCATGGTTTGAAGCCAGCCCAGGCAGGAAAGTCCGTGAGACATCTTATCTCCAATTAACCACCAGAAAACCAAAAGTGGTGCTGTGGCTCAAAGTGGTAGAGTGCTAGCCTTGAGCAAAAGAGCTCAGGGACAATACCTAATCCTCGAGTTCAGGGCCCATGACTGATAAAAAAAAATTCTAGGTAATCATAGTAATGAAGTTTGCAAATACCATATCTTTTGATTACAAGAGACTTGAGCTTTTGAGGATTTTGGTTTCCACAGTGGTCCTAACATTGGTCTCCCATGGATCTAAGGGAGACCTGTAGGCCTCTCACCCAGACCAATTTCAGTCTCTTCCCGCTCCAAAATACTGACTGGATTGTCTGCTGTTTAGCTCACTCTTTACAGGCATCTGTCCCAGTGCTGTCTCCTCCCTCAGGTCAATCCTGCCCCTTTTGGGATTCTCTTCTCAAGATGAACCACTTGCTCCTGCCTCCTTCTCCCAGGGCCTGCTGCTGGGGAAAACCACATGAACACAGCAGTGAAGAAATGAAGACCCAAGAAGTCATCCTTTAGGCATGAAGCCTTCAGACCTTCCAGGCAGAAGACACAGGTCTATTACACAGCTCTGCCAAGAAGGTTCTCCAACCTTCCATGGAAACACAGTCATTGTTAGTTCCATTTTAAATTTTGAACCCTCCTTCACTCCTGTTGGAATTTTCAACCCCTTATTCATCTTAAGATTTTGTGTGTGTGTGTGTGTGTGTGTGTGTGTGTGTGTGTGTGTGTGTGTGTGTGTGTGTGTGTGTGTGTGTGTGTGTGTGTGTGCTGAGGCTTGAACCCAGGGCCTGAATGCTGTCTCTGATTTTTTTTCTTTTTGCTCAAGGCTAGTGCTCTACCATTTGAGCCCACAGCTCCACTTCTGGCTTTTTTTAGTAGTTTATTGGAGATAAGAGTCTCACAGACTTTCCTGCCCAAGCTGGCTTTGAACCGTGATCCTCAGATCTCAGCCTCCTGAGTAGCTAGGATTACAGGCGTGAGCCACCAGTGCCCAACCAAGACTTTTTTTTTATTTTGAGAGTAATAGAACAGCTGACAAAAAGCCCCTTTCATACTTCCACATGGCTACAAATCTGTGGTTTCTCCAGGCTGAATAATCCAGGTCTTTTAAAGCTTGCCCATCAGGCCAATGTTCCAGGCTTTCAATCATCTTCAAGGCTAGAAGCTGTCACCCCCAGCTGCTCACGGTAGACTGGCCTGCAGGCTCCTGGAGACCACCAGATGCGGTTTTCACCCAGAGGAGGTCACAGGAGGGACATGCTGGCAGCTGTAAATCACCATCTCCCTCCTCTCCTCCCAGAGAGCAAGCCCCTGCTTGCTGTTGAAGACTATAAAACTTCTCGTCTTTCAAGGCCCCCTTTGTTGAGGGTGTTCACTATAGCAGGAGTGCAAGTCCACCAAGGGCCCATAAAACCTCACCAGGCTTTGTGCGATGAGCCCCAGCCTGAGCTCGCTAGGCAATCTCTCTCTTCTGCCATGGTGAAGCCACTGCTGCCTCCATCTACAAATGGACTGGCCGCGATTTGCCTTGCGATTTGTTTGTTAGCTTTACAAATGGCTTTAGAGGCCAGACGACCCCTTCTTCACCCCGAATGAATGACCAGTGGGAAGCTCAGGGACTGTCTGGGAGGAGTAGGGATGTCGGGGGAGAGATAAGAGTAGGGATATATATTAGGGTTTCCATGAAGCATTCAAAACAATGTCCGTGGAGGGGGCGGGATCTATGTCTGCCCTGTAGGGGGAGCCCGCACACACTCCAACTCCTCTCTCCGATGAGCAAAGATGTTTCAGCTCTTGCCCTCCTTGACTGCATCATCTAGGATCCTACTCCCTGACAAGCCCCAAACACCTGCTTCCAGACACCGATTCTACTCCTGCCATCCCTCAAGCCTTGGGAAAGGGAGTCCAAGCAAAGGCAATCGGTAAAAGGGTAATGTTTATCTCACAGCTGAATGGTTAAGCTTCAAGCTACCCACATCAATCCACAGAATGGGTATTTACAATGAGGTACAAAGGAATAAAGTATGCACACAACATCATGGATGGTCATGCATCCATTCTATGACATGGAAAGCAAGACATAAAAGTTCCAACAGTGATTACCTCTGCAGGATGGGAGAACACTGACTACAGAGGAACAAGAGAGAATACTCTGGAGGTGGTGGAAATGTTCTATATGTTGATGGGGGCATTCATGATATATACACACAGGAAAAGTAATCAGGCTACCCTCTTAACATTTGCACTCTGGGGCTAGGGGTGTAGTGCACTGGTAGGACACCTAGTTGCCATGCATGAAGGTTCTGTTCCCAGCATAAATAAATATAAAACAAAATAAAGATCTGGAGCCAGGCACTAGAAGTTCATGTCCTAGCAACTCAGGAGGCTGAAATCTGAGGATCATGGTTCAAAGCCAGCCCTGGTAGGAAAGTCCATGAGATTCTTATTTAACTACCCAAAAAGCTGGAAGTGGAGCTGTGGCTCAAGTGGTAGAATACTTGCCTTGATCAAAAAAGCTCAGGGAGGGCTGGGAAGGTGGCTCAGTGGTAGAGCGCTTGCCTTGCATGCTTGAGGCCCTGGGTTCGATTCCTCAGCACCACATAAGCAGAAAAAAGCGGGAAGTGGTGCTATGGCTCAAGTAGTAGAGCGTTAGCCTTGAGCTGAAGAGCCGAGGGCCAGGCTCAGAGTTCAGGCTCCACGACCGACAAAAAAAAAAAAAAAAAAGGCTCAGGGACAGCTTCTAGGCCCTGAATTCAAGCCCCAGGACTGGCACCCAAAAAGTACATATGTAGGTAGGCTCTCTGGTGCACGTAAGCTATGCATTAGGACAGCACTAAGAGAAAAGCATAGAGTTTGTCCCGAACCATGACTGAAATCTATTGCCATGTCTTAGCCATCTTTCCATTGGATTATTTGACCTCTTTAGACTCAGTGTCTGGCCACACAAATACCTACTTCCAAGGTTGATGACAATATCAAATGTCATCATCCCTAGCTCAGACTAAGAGCTCAGTCTATAATCCTAAAAGTTGTGAGGTACCTGGCCTAGAGGCAGCTGCTCTGGGTAAGGATGGATCAGAATTCTTTGCGAGAGAGAGAGAGTTGCCATAGATAATATTGACAGGATGCTTAACACGTCCAAATGTCTCTGGAGCAGATTTAGACATATGGCAATGTTTATAGTTGTGTTATTGACTAGTATACAGAAAACGAAGAAAATGACTATTAACTTCAGGAGCAAGCAAAAAAAAATAGTTGCAACCATCATTTCCTACATAAATCAGTGGAATAAAATATTTATAAAACATTTAAATAAGGCATGGTGATGCATACCTTTAATCCTAGCTCTCAGAAGGAAGAGGCAGGAGGATGGTGAGAGTTCAAAGCCAGCCTCGGTTCTATAATGATACCCTGTCTCAAAAAAATGACTTAAACAAAACAAAATGACAAACATTTCATGAGACAAACACAGAATGGTAATACATTCAAGTACAATAGAACTATACTGGAAGCGCTGGGCAGAGGAAGACACATATGTATGGAAAGGGTAGGAGGAGAAATGATAGAAATTTAAAGAACAATGAATTCACAATTCTGCTCTAATCTGATCAATATAAATGAAAGGCATCTTAGTCCATCTATGACTTTATCAAAAACCCACACAAGTGGAAAGGATGCTGCCCATTGAGGAGGGATGTGAGGTGAACAGGGCAGTATTTCCATATCAGGGGAAGGGGAAATCCAGGTTCTAAAAGGCATAGGCTGTGTGTGTGTGTGTGTGTGTGTGTGTGTGTGTGCGTGTGTGCGCGCGTGCGTGTGTGCGTGTGTGCGCGCGCTCACCTGTACTGAGGTTTCAACTTGGATTGGGTGCTATCCCTTAGCTTTAATAGCTCAAGGCTGGTGCTCTACCACTTGAGCCACAGCTCCAATTGTGGCTTTTTGCTAGTTAATTGGAAATAGGAGTCTCATAGACTTTCCTGATCATGATCAGGACCCATGATACTCAGATCTCAGCCTCCTGAGTAACTAGGATTATAGGCCTAAGCCAACAATGCTCAGTGGCAGAGCTTTTGAACATGTGAGAAGTAAATTTCCTATGCATTTTCCTTTGGAGAGGCAAAAATAAATAAATAGTAGTTGTAAACGAATGCTTTCACATCTGTCTATGCCAAATCTGTGGCAAAAAACAAAATCACGCTGGACACCAGTGGCTCATACCTGTAATCCTAGCTACTCAAGAGGCTGAGATCTGAGGATTGCAGTGCAAAGCCAGCCCAGGCAGGAAAGTCCCTGAGACTCTTATCTCCAATTAACCACCAGAAAACCAGAAGTGGCACTGTGGCTCAAGAGGTAGAGTGCTTACCTTGAGCTGAGAGCTAAGGGACAGCACCCAGGCCCAGAGTTCAAGCCCCATGACTAACAGGTATGAGCCACTGGTGTCCAGTGTGATTTTGTTTTTTGCCACAGATTTGGCATAGACAGATGTGAAAGCATTCGTTTACAACTACTATTTATTTATTTTTGCCTCTCCAAAGGAAAATGCATAGGAAATTTACTTCTTACCTGTTCAAAAGCTCTGCCACTGAGCATTGTTGGCTTAGGCTATAATCCTAACAAAAAATAAATTACATGCAGGTGGCCTTTTTCTGAGAAACGGGAACATTGTGGTTCAAAGACAGCCCAGGTAGGAAAGTGTGTGAGACTCTTATCTTCAGTTAACCACCAGAAAACTAGAATTGTCACTGTGGTTCCAACTGGTAGAGCACTAGCCTTGAGTAGAAAGAGCTCAGGTCCTGAGTTCAAGCTCCACAACTGACGAAAGAAAGAGAAAAAGAAAGAGAGAAAGAGAAAGGAAGGAAGGAAGGAAGGGAGGGAGGGAGGGAGGGAGGGAGGGAGGGAGGAAGGAAGGAAGGAAGGAAGGAAGGAAGGAAGGAAGGAAGGAAGGAAGGAAGGAAGGAAGGAAGGAAAAAGCAAACTCTCACCAGAGTCTCTCAGAGACTTGACCTTGGCCTTTCCAGGCCGCCTGTGCCTAGAAAGCATCCACTTGATGTCATTTGTGCTCAAGCTCACCAGATCCAGTTTAGAGCATACCCGCAGCCACAGCAACTGAGGCTCATCAGCCCTGAGTTAGTTGATTCTAAATAATTTCCTGTGATCAAAGTTGAAGGTTTATTTTTAACATGACAGTAATAGACTTTCCATTTATAAGCCACTTTATAACTTTTAGAGTGCTTTCACATACATTAACTAATGTGATTTTCACACTAATCCTACAAGCCGGAAACGAGTTATTATTTTCATTAACTGCAGAAGCTGAAGCTCAGAGGGGTTAAATGACATACATTTGGTGATACCATTAACTTTGAGACAGGACCAACGCTACAATTGAAGTACTTGTTTTCTGCGGCTACCACAAAATACCTGAGGCTGCTTAGGATTACAAAGAAGTCTATTTAGCTCACAGTTCTGAAGGTTCAAAGGCATGGCTCTGGTATCATCTCAGCTCTGGGGAGGATCTCAAGGCAGACAGCATCACAATGATGGGAGCACATATAGCCATTGGAGGTCAAGGAAAAACAGGAAAGGGGCGGGGGCAGGGCAGGCTAGGGAGGTGTGCAGCAAGCTTACCCTATTGTGAGAATTGACTCAAGGTATCTGCATAGTCTTTTCTGAGGATACCCGCCTAAGTGATGTAAAACCTCTGACATGGCCCCCTCTCTTTTTGCTCAAGGCTAGTGCTCTACCACTTGAGCCACAGCGCCACTTCCGGCCTTTTCTGTGTATGTGGTACTAAGGAATCGAACCCAGGGATTCATGCATGTTAGGCAAGCACGCTACCACTAAGCTACATTCCCAGCCCTCATGCCCCCCTCTCTTAACGTCATCACATTGAGGATTCAACTTCCAATAATCAAACCCTTGGGGGGACACACTTAAACTATCTGCAAATTATAGTTACAAATTTAGCACCTTAAAACCACAGCTACTCCTCTAGCTGTGTGTGTGTGTGTGTGTGTGTGTGTGTGTGTGTGTGTGTGTGTGCGCGCGTGCGTGCGCATGTGCGCTCGTGCACACATGCGCGCGTGCACACATGAGCGCGCACCAGTTCTGGGCTTGAACTCAGGGCCATGCGCACACCTGGACCCATAGTTCTGTCAGTCAGAAGTCAGGGGGATGGTGAGGCAGGATGCTCCGCTTGGGTTGTCCCAAGGCTGAAATTGAGGTGACAGCAAGGGCCACCAGCTAATCTGGAGATCAGAATCACTTCTTTTTTTTCTTTTTCTTTTTTCCTTCCTTCTCCACTTTTCTTTCCCTCCTTCTCTTCCTTCCTTCCTTTCCTTTCCTTCTTCCTTTCCTTCCTTCTCTCCCTCTTTCTCTTCTCTTCTCTTCCCTTCTTTTCTCTTTTCTTTCTTTTTCATGCCAGTACTCAGGACCTACGTGCTGTCCTTTGGCTTCCTCCACTCAAGGCTGGAGCTCTACAATGTGAGCCACAGCTCCACTTCCAGTTTTTAGTATTTGATTGGAGATAAGACTTTGATGGACTTTCCTGCCTGGGCTGGCTTTTAACTGTGATCCTCAGATCTCAGCCTCCTTTGTAGCTAGGATTACAAGTATGAGCCACTGCCACCAGGCTAAAATTCCCTTCCAAACCCACTTAGGTTATGAATGGACTTTTGTTCCTTGCAGTGGTGGAACTGGTTACTCATCTGCTTGCTGGCTGTCAGCTAGGATTACAGGCAGGAGTCAGGAGCACTTGGACTTCTTTTTTTTTTTTTTTGCCAGTCCTGGGGCTTGAACTCAGGGCCTAGGCACTGTCTCCCAGCTCCTTTTGCTCAAGGCTAGCACTCTACCACTTGAGCCATGGCACCACTTCTGGCTTTTGCTGTTTATGTGGTGCTGAGGAATCAAACCCAGGGCTTCATGCATGCTAGGTAGGCAAGCAGTCTACCACTTAGCCACATCGCCAGCACACGCTTGGACTTTTTGCTAGCTAAGCAGTAAAGGTCTTCACAGCTGAAGCCACTCTTTGTTGGGGTTGTGGTTACATGAAAAGATGTTGTCTTTATTCAACATGGTTCTTCTAACTTTGGGCATAGGCTCTTGCCTTTGACTTCACAGAGAAAATGGCTTTTTCTGACCCACAATCCTACCCCCTCCCCCTCCCTGGCAATGTGCAAGGGCTTGTTATCTGAAGCTAATCGGTGCTGTGTGCTCTGGACACCGCCATGTCTCTCTGCTGTAGGGACCCAGCCAGCAACCAGATCCTCTCTCTCTAGAATCTTTCACCCCTCACACTCCCAATGGAGTCTTGAATCAGCACCTAGTGTTGTGTATATAGAAGTATCACATCTTCATAGCCCAGTATCTTCCTCTAAAGGGTGTTTTCCAAGCACCCTGGATATGAGTCCCCATGAGAAGAAAGAAGCAATCGGTTTTAGGGGTGAGCTTTTCTCAGTGCCCCCACTCCTATCCAAGCAAGGGACATGAGTGCTTGTGGCCAACGCCTGCTTTCCACTGAAAAGGTTATTATCCTTCTGCTTTGACTATTTCTTTTTTATGGAGGGGCATATTTTCTTTATCTTAAAGGCTTTATAGCTTTGCATCTCGGCGTCGTTTTTAGTACATTCTCTTGTTATGATTTATGCTGCTTTTACTGGCTCTTTACCCTTGGCAATAAACATGTTTAAGTTTTCTACATCTTAAAAAAATAAACTCAAAACCCTTCCTTGACCCTGTGTGCTCTTGTCCCATTTCTACAGTCTTCCTCTCTCCCGGCTCTCTGAAGCCATCTGTTCTCAAAATATTCTCTCACCCCACTCACTCCTTAACTGTGCTGGCCGGCTGCTCTCTCCCAGATCAGAAACCCAGACTTGTGCTTAAGCACAATTGAGGTTTTATTGGCAGGAGCCTTGGAATCTCTCCACTGTGGGAAGAAAGGAAAGGAAGGGATGCAGCTGTTCCACCAGGACCACCCTCTCTTCTCTCAGCTTCTCTCTTTGGACTGAAGCCGCTCTTTCTTTCCTCCACATGACGTCCAGCTGCTCCAAAGCCTTCTTATCCAACAGCTCCAACCTCTGTGGAAGATGTGTCATGCTTACTTCCCTTCATTTCCGTTTGAAAATTCCAGGGAAAGATTCCGATTGGTCCAGCATCCAAGTTGCCCAATTCTGATTGGTCTGTGTCTCAGGCATCTTCCCATGGCTCAGTCAGCAATGGCCATGGAAGTCAAAGTCTTTGTATCAGTCAGATTTCTAGTACTGTGACAAAGCACCTGAAATAACCAACTTATAAAGAAGGAAGATTTATATGGGCTCACAGTTTCAGAGGTTTTGGCCTAGATAAAATGGCCCTGATAGTTTGTGGGCCTGTGGTAAGGCAGTACGTTATGGCAGGAGGCACATGACAAAGCAGATCATTCACCTCATGAGCAGGACATGAAAAGAGAGGAAGAGACTGAGATCGCACAATCTACTTTGAGGACACATCTCCCAGTATCCTAAAACCTCCCATGAGGCTCCTCCATTTAAATGTTCCACCACCTTCCAGTAGAATTAAACTAGAGACTAAGCTTTGGTGTTGTTGTAGGTCATGGAGCTTGAACTCAGGGCCTGAGCACTGTCTCTGAGCTTTTTCGCTCAAGTGCTCTACCACTTGGAGCCACAGCTCCACTTCTGGTCTTCTGGTGGCTAATTGGAGATAAGAGTCTCACAGGACTTTCCTGACCAGGCTGGTTTTGAACTGTGATCCTCAGATCTCAGCATCCTGGAGACTAAGCTTCTAACACACAGCCCTTTGGAGAACATTTAGGATCCAACTATCCTAGTCACATAAGAGACAGGAAAACATAGAAGAGGGAAGAGGAAGGCAGCCTCTCCCTGGGCTTCTTCCTTTCCATTGTGCTAATATGATAGACACGGTGCCATGCCCCCAGATGCCCTTTCCAAAAAGGACTTGTTGCTCTAGCCCTTAGCAGTACTACCTTGCCCAAGGGCATTTCCTTACCAGGGTAGCCCATATCCAATGACTAGTTGGCTTATCCCCTTGAATGCTTATCTCCTGACAAGCCATGGGGACAATTTAGCAGTCCTCATTGTGGCTTTTTGGGTCTGGTTCAGCAATTCCACCTCTCTCTGTCAACCCAATTCTGCTTCCTCCTGTCCATCCATAGTCAATGTTCCTGATAACTACCTAGCTCCATTGAAGTTTCAGCCTCTCAAGAACTTCCTGTGATGGATACTGAGTGCTACATGCAGCTGCCACAGGGGACCCTCGCTTGTTGACGCTCCTCTTCCCCACTCCCAAATCCACCATCTCAGAATCTCCTAAAATCTTCTTGCTCTCAGGTCCTTGAGATCTGCTTCCTGTATTAACACAGAATGAGGATTGTGGTGATTCTCACGGATGTTAAATCTAGACTTTATCTGCAATGTATACCACTGTGGCAGGCACTCTTTTCCAAACAGCCTTCTTCCATCTTCTTCCGGGATTTCCTGCTACCTCCGGTCCCTGGCTGCTACTTCCGATCTTTCTTCCTCTACCCAGTCCCTGTCTTTACAGCATCTAGTGCAAGTCAGGAGACTGTAGTCACTCCCTGAAGTCAGACACTCTGACATTAGGATGACTAATAGAACATGTCTTCTGCCCGGATGTCTTGCTCAAGCTTCGCACACATATGCAACCATTCCCTGGCATGTCTTAGCCATTCCATAAGACGCTTCAAACAAGCATAGCAAAGTTGGGCATCAGTGGCTCATGCCTATAATCCTAACTGTTCAGGAGGCTGAAATCTGAGGCTCACAATTCAAAGTCAGCCCAGGCAGGAAAGGTCATGAGCGAGAAGTGGTGCTGTGGCTCAAGTGGTAGAGTACTTGTCTTGAACTGAACAGTGCAGGGACAGTGCCCAGGCCTAGAGTTCAAGACTCACAATCGACAAGATAGATAGATAGATAGATAGATAGATAGATAGATAGATAGATAGATAGATAGATAGATAGATAGATAGATAGTGGAGGTTTGAGAAGCCTAGAAATGTCTTATTATTAGTGTTTCAGTCTATTCTGTGCTGCTACAGCAGAATGCCACAGACTGAGGAACTCATAAAGAACAAAAATATATTTCTTCCAGTTCTGGGATCAGGGAAGTCCAAGATCAAGAGGCTGATCCATTTGGTTTCTGGGTCTAACATTGTGCTATGCTGCTTTGTTCTCTGAAAAGGAGGAATGTGTCCTCACACAGCAGAAGGCAGAAGGGCAAAACTGTGAGCTCTCACAAGACAGAAGAGAGAGAAACCACTTTTTCTTTAAGTGCTTTTTTTTTTTTTTGCCAGTCCTGATGCTCGAACTTTGGGCCTGGGTACTGTCCCTGAGCTCTACCACTTGAGCCACATTGCCACTTCCAGTTTTTTCTGTGATTAATTAGAGAAAGAGTCTTACAAACTTTCCTGCCCGGGCTGGCTTCAAACCATGATCCTTAGATTTCAGCCTCCTGAGTACCTAGGATTACAGGCGTGAGCTACCAGTGCTCAGCTTCAAAGTGCTTTTTATAACATCAAGCTAGCCATTTACAGGACCTAAACACCTCCCACAAGGCTCCGCCTCCCAGCACTTCTGCACTGGGGAGGAAGTTTCCAATACCTGAACATAGCATCTAGCACCAATTGATGGTGAGCTTCTTATTTTTGTTCTTGCTGTTGCTCAATTTGACCCTTCTTTTGACCCTTGCCACTTCCCATGTTGTACTTTCAGGCCATCTTCAAGTACTCTACTGCTCTGCTCAATTCTTGAAGGCAGGAAGAACCTTGTCCATCTATCTATCTGTCCATCTACTCATGATCAATGTCTCCTTCCATCTCCACTTCCAGATGGCCACTACTTCTCTTCAGAGCAGCAGCATTGGAGTAGCTAGGGGAATGTTCTTTTTTTCCCCTTCTTATTTTTTCCTCTCTCTGTCTTTTTTCCTTCTTTAGAATTTTTTGATATCCAGCGAGGGAGAAGTTAAGACTATATTTAATTTGGCTCTAGCAGGATATTTCGTGTCTACTTGTAAGACGTCATTAGCTATTCTGATTTAGGAATCTTTAACAACCCACTGGGTTGATGGCACATGGAGATGCAAGCCCGGAAGTTCTGTCTCAGTATAAACATGCCTGACAGTGCCCAGAACCAGAAGCATTGTGGGTAATGGAAGTACAAGATTTGAAAGACATGCAGTCAGAAGCTATTCTGTAAACAGGATAAACTGTACACAGTGGCTCACACCTGTACTCCCAGCTACCTAGGAGGCTAAGATCTGAGGATCACAGTTCAAAGCCAGCCCAGGCAAGGAAAGTCTGTGGGACTCTTATGTCTAATAAACTATCAGAGAGCCAGAAGTAGAGTTGTGGCTCAAGAACATTAGCATTCCCCTTCAGGCAAAAAGCTCAAGGACAGCACCCAGGCCCTGAATTCAAACCGTAGGACTAGCACATGCGGGTGCAAGCATGAGCATGCGTGCATGTGTGCACCCCTCCACACACACAAACTGTAAACAGTTTGCAGTTATTTCTATTTTTTTGTTTCAGTTTTCTGTACCCTATGTCTTGTATATACATTTATGTGATCCCTGGAAGAGAAAGGAAATCATAGAAACAACAGGACAAAGAATGAACTAATGCAACAATGATACTCACCAGACACTATGTTGGAAATGAACTTTAGAATTTGGGGAGGAGAAGAGGGGGGAGGAGAAAGCAGGAGTAAGGAGGGAGGGGGTAACAGTGTTCAAAACGAAATGTACTCATTACCTTTCTTATGTGACTGTAACCCCCCTGTTCATCACCTTTACAATAAACATATTTAAAAAACTATAAACAGAGGATTCAGTTCTAGAAACACAGAAAATCTCTCTGTTGGGAATATATTTGGTGACACAGTATACAGAATTACAAATGTACCATACGCTTCTTTTACTTTCCTGATGGAATATATGTTGGACAGACTGAATCAGAACTCCTGGGGGCCAGCCTATAGAAGCAAAGCGAACAGTGGGTAGGTCTACATTTGTGAAGTGGCATACTTTATCCATACTTTATCCCAGTGTACTGGAACACATCGTGGAGTACTTGAGATCACTGTCCTAACAGAATCTGGCAGTTTCCAGTGAAATCATTGGCAAAATTGGCCCTGACACAGCAAAATACCCTAAAGGAACATATTTATCAATGAGTCAATTTTTATCCCATAAAGTAATTCAATCACATAATTATGTAGCTCAGTACAATAAACTGGCAATTTAAGAAGGCATTTGAACTGTTCCTGTATGCCCTGATTTCAGATGAGTACACACACTTTCTGCCTTTCTCTGTTTCTGTTTCTCTCTCTCTATATATATATATATATATATACATATATGTATATGTATATGTGTATATATATATATTCAAAATTATCGATCCAACCAAAAATCAATCAACCACTATTTGGTCCAAAATGATGAGATAAAATGTACTACAGAGAAGCATTAAGACATTAATTAGGGGCTACAGATGTGACTTAGTAGTAGAGTGCTTGCCTAGCATGCATAAAGCCCTGAGTTCGATTCCTCTGTACCATATCAACAAAAAAAGCTGAAAGTGGTGCTGTGGCTCAGGTGGTAGAGTGCTAGCCTTGAGCAAAGGGAGCTCATGGACAGTGCCCAGGCCCTGAGTTCAAGCCCCAGGACTGGCAAAAAAAAAAAGTTAATTAGGAAAAAGACTATGTTATATCTTCTGGACTTTGTGAGAGAAGTGGTCATGTCTGTAAAATTCAGAACTTCTGATTTTTGTCATACTTAAATTTGTCCCTGGAATTGTGTATTCTTTAATTTAGGGACCCTAAAATTGCCAACAATCTTTTCTCCCCCAAGCCAGGGTCTTTCTCGGGTGTGATACTGCAAACCTCCACACATATGTTGTAACACACCACACATCATCCCACATCACACACGTGTGCACAGCCCATCACACTTTCTCTCAACAAAGAGGCAGCTGTGATTCTCCTATGTAATAGAGCTGGTACTTGGAATGTCCAGAAGTGAAAAAGCAGGGCAAATTCAATCAGTTGGTTCCTACTTTGGGGACCTGGGGCACACAAAACATTTGGCAAATAGAAAAGGAGGGGGCAGTGAGGAAGACCCACCCAAGTAAGCTGCAGTTCTCTCTGTGGCCACAAGATGGAGGTAGAAGAGTAGTCTGGCTGTTCTGTCAAAAACTCATTAAGAGCTAATGAAGGCAAAGCGGGTGGTTTTTGTTTTTGTTTTTCATGTTTCCTTCCCAGCACCTTCTCCCCTTTGCCAAGCCTCAGTGAACTTAGTATTGTTCCATTCTTTTTGGCTAAATTTGTCACAAATCTGCATTTTTGTTTGTTAACTCAGCTGTAGCCTGCAGTTCATCTTCTAGACAACTTTCCCTGCTTCCTACAGTTAAGGATTATATTCTTATTAACTATTATTAGAAGAATTTTCTGAATCAGAAGTTTCAGGACTTAAAGCTGTAGTCTTAGTTCGATAATTGCTTGTTATTTGCTACTCTGCTTGGAACTTTCATTACCCAGCTTCTAGTTCATGTTTATCTCCCCATAGCCCTCAGTCAAGGCTCAGTACAAAGCTTTATCTGAAGACTAGCCTGGCCCCCGCCTGTCTGGGAAAGATATGGTTCCATATTGCTTTGCAGGGGCTCTGGCAAGGCTGATTTAGTCACCTGCTAGCCATACAAAATCGAGGAACTTGCCTGAGAAAGACAGGGATAGAAATGGAAAGAGGAGGCCTTTCTCTAGCCAACCTCCCTTTTTCCAAGCTGGCATAGAACATTCTGTCATCCCTACCCCAACATCTGGGATGCCTTTAAGCCAACATCATTCTCTTATAATACACAGCACAGGCCAGATGTCAGTGTCTCTCAGGAGGCTGAGATCTGATGATCATAGTTCAAAGCCATCCCAGGCAGGAGAGTTTGTGAGTCTTATCTCTCATTAACTACCAAAAAGTTGGAAGTGGAGGTGTGGCTCAAGTGGTAGAGTGCCAGCCTTGCGTGAAAAAGTTAAGGGACAGCACTTAGACCCTGAGTTTAAGCCCCAGTACTGGTAGACACACACACACACACACACACACACGCACATGCACACGCACACGCACATGCATGGACGCATGCACACACGCACATATGTACACCACATAGCATAGAAAGCATGGGGTATCCACAGAGATGAGATTTGAACTCACGGCCTTGTGCTTGCTAATTTGGTGCTCAACCACTCCACCATGCTGCCAACGCTTTTTTGCTTTAGTTATTTTTCAATTAGGATCTTATGTTACTACCTAGGGCAGGCCTTAGACTGTGATTCTCCTACCTATGCTTTGAGCCGGGATCACAGAAAAGTATATCATCATACCATGCTTGTTTGTTGATATAGTGTCTTGCTGATTTTTTTCTTAGCTGGATCTCTGTCTCCTGAGTAGTTGTAATTACACACATGATTCACCCAAGCTTTCAGAAGCCCAAGATCCCCCATTCTCAAAGATGTGTTCATACCGGAAGTGGCTGATCGCGGCAGCAGGCTAGCAAGCAATGCAAGGACACTGTAACTTTCAACTCCAAAGAGTGCTGCTGAAGTGGAGGTGGTGATGCACCTGTAATCCCAGCTACTCAGGAGGCTGAGGCAAGAGAATCACAACGTCTAGACCAACCTGGGTTACATAATAAGACTCTGGTTTAAGAAAAACAGATGTAGAGTTAAGCATCAGTTAACAATGTGGACAAATGGTCCTAGGGTATACTTACACAAACTGAGATGGCTACTACAATGTCACTAGGCAAAAGGAACTTTTCAGCTCCATTATAGTGTTATATGTGGCCCAGGTTCATGAAGTTGCATTAGTGCAGGTTTTTAAGCTTGCTAGGTCAACATTAAGGAACTCTTTCCCCTTCCTTCCTTCCCCCATAGAAAGCCTGTCCAATAGAAATGAACCTCAAGTCACAAATGGACAGTCTTAAGCTTTCTGCTAGCTACACACACACACACACACACACACACACACACACACACACACACACACACACACACACACACACACACACAGAGTGAAAACAGCTGGGCACTGATGGCTCACATCTATAATCCTAGCTACTCAGATCTAAGACTCTATAGGGAAAAAATGGGGAGGTGCAGCCTGGAGTGGTAATGCTCTCCTGTAATCCTAGATTGGAAGGCTAAGGTAGAAACACTCTAACTTTGAAGCTACCCTGGACTACATAGCTAGATCCTGCTTCCTCTCCACCCCGCCACCCCCAAAAGAAGGGAAAAAAGATGAGCATTACGATAAAGTAGCCTAATGGGCTACCTCCTAAACCTTCTTTCAGATGTTAGTGTTTCAAACATACCAGCTTTCTCCAAAAGGGTGAACAAATGGAATATAAAGTACTCCAATTTTCGGCTGCCTGTCCATTGAAATTATGCTGTTTTGAATATATTATGTTAAGTAAAGGCTACCAACCATTTCAATCAATCTCACCAGTTTCTTTTACTTGTGTGTGTGTGTGTGTGTGTGTGTGTGTGTGTGTCTGTGTGCACGCGCGTGCGTGCGGAATGGGGTTTGAACTCAGGGCCTTGCACTCTCACTTGGCTTTTTCACACATGGCTGGCACTCCATCCCTTGAACCAAGCCTCCAGTCCAGCATTTTGCCAGTTCATGGGACATAGAGTCTGGCTGACTTTTCTCCCTAGATGGGCTTTGAGCCATGATCCTCAGATCTTAGCCAGGCACTAGTTAGTGGCTAAGGGATAATACAATCCCTGCTTCTATACTGCAAGCAGACTTAAGTGTTATCAAGAGAATATCACAAGCTACCGGCCAGTGGCTCACACCTGTAATCCTAGCTACTCAGGAGGCTAAGATCTGAGGATGCTGGTTCAAAGCCAGCCAGGGCAGGAGTGTCCTTGATACGGTTACTTCCTATTAGCCACCAGAAAACCAGAAGTGGGGCTGTGGGTCAAGTAATAGAGCACTAGCCTCAAGCTGAAGAGCTCAGGGACAGCACCCAGGCCCAGAGTTCAAGCCCCACGACTGACAAAAGAGAAGGCAGAGATATCCCTAAGTGACTAGAATGTGGTGCATTACCCCCTAAACAATGACTTTAAAACTTTTTTGGGGGCTGGGAATGTGGCTCAGTGGTAGAGCGCTTGCCTTGCATGCATGAGGCCCTGGGTTCAATTCCTCAGCACCACATAAGCAAAAAGAAAAAAGCCGGAAGTGGCACTGTGACTCAAGTGGTAGAGCGCTAGCCTTGAGCTGAAGAGCTGAGGGACAGCGCCCTGGCCCAGAGTTCAGACCCCATGACTGGACCCCACCCCCCCAAAAAAAAAAAACAAACTTTTTTTGTAGCACTAAGGGTTGAACACAGGGCTCCTCACTTGAGCCATAACCATAGTCCTTTTTTCTTGTTTTTCAGATAGGGTCTCACACTAACTTTACCAGGGCTCATCTCAAATTGTGACTGTCCTTCCTTCACCTCTGTAGTAGCTGGGATTACAGGCATTCATCACCACATTAGGCCTCCATCAATGACATTCTTCACCATCAACACCCCTAAGCTCAGACCAACGGTAGTTAATGCACAAAAACAATACCAAAGACACCTTTATTTCATGTGGCATCTGTAGGCTGCTTCCAAAAGCTCGACCAATTCTCTAATCTCCATCAGGAAAGGAAGCATTCAGAGTGAGGTAGAATGCTACGTGTTTCTCTAGAATGTAAAATGTTTAATTAGATGCCAAGGATTGAAAATCTTGATTCAGAGCCCGAAATGGCTAATAAGGTTTTATTGTTGCTATTACTTAGAATTTTTTTATAGAACTTTAGTCTTGCAAAGTGCTTTTCAATCACTTGAGAGAATCTAAGTTTGTGAACAGTGAGATGAAAAAATGTTCTATTCATCAGGAGAGACAATATCCATAATATTTTAAGTATTTAAGAATTACAACCCCACTTGAGAACTACTGAAATGACTTCTGCATGGATGCGAGAGATTTTTAGCTCTGGGCACAGGACATTAACGCTGATACCCGCGTTTATTATCCTGCTGAGTCTGTAAGGGAAGAGCTTCTGCAAGCCAGGAAATCAGGAAGTTTCTAAAACAAACATTAGCTAGCTCTAGTTACACATATGGAGCTTTTTGTCCATATGTGATTTCTGAAGATTTTTCTAAAGGGGCTTTTAAGGTTTTATGGATGATCATGTTATGAAATCATACATCGTTCCAATATGGCATAATTTGCCACGCCTCTAGGCCATTGAAATCTACCAAGATTCTATGAGGCTGCGGCATTGGGAAAGAAATCTGCACCAATACCTCTCTATGGACATTACCAGTGGGGTAACACTGGCTGGGAAGTATGTGAAAAGCCAATCCCTTTCTTGTGTGTACCCAAGGTGAACTTGGCCCTCTGGTCTTCTGGATGTATCCCTTAGCTTCTGCTATAATAATGCTGCCTAAGCAACATCTTAAAGTGGAGAAGCATGCAAGCGTGCCTATACATCTGGAAAGTGGGCTAAGTGGGTGGCTCTTCTCATCTCAGGTGAACTCACATATTTGGGGGGGGGGGGGTCACCTGGCTGATCTAGGGATGACACACAGCTAAGTCTCCCATGTCCCTTACCATCCCACAAACCCGCCAACACATACTAAAATAGAGATGGTAGAAACCCAGAAGAGCAAGCTCCAATACAGCAGCCACTTGGTTTCTCTGTCAAGCCCACTAACAGCTTATTGGTCAAAGCCAGTCATGTGAGTGAACCAGAGGCTAATTCGGCAGGGACCCAAGGAAAAAGGCATGGGTGGAAGGAGGGCTGAGACTTGTGGTCATCTGAGTCATTACAGGTGAGAATGGATTCAAATTATTTTCTTGAAAAGGAAAAAAAAAAAAGGATAGGAGCCAGGCATTGGTGACACTGTCATCCTAGCTACTCAGGTCTAAGGATTGAGATCTGAGGATTGCAGTTCGAAGGGAGCCTGGGCAGGAAAGTCAATGAGACTCTTATCTCCAATTAACCACCAGAAATGGGAAGTGAGGCTGTGGCTCAAAGTGGTAGAGTGCTAGCCTTGAGTGAAAAAGCTCAGGGACAGTGCCCAGGCCCTGCCCCATGAATGACCAATAAAAAGGAAAGAAAAAAAAAGTCCTCGATATAGACAACCATTTTACCTGAGAAATGATTTTTCCCACTGGCAACACCCAACAATGCCAACCCATCTCTTGTGTTCGCCTGTTAGAACATTTCATAGGTCAAAGGTGATGGGAATTTTTTCTAGCTTTATTGAGGTATGCATAACACACAAACATTGCATATATTTTCAGCATAGAGAATGTTCTGATCATATGTTTAAGTTGTTATGGATCACTATGATGGTCAACTGACCTAAGTAAGGTCTTCTCAAATGCTTTCCTGGTTTGTGTGTATGTGAATACTTAGCTCTACTCTCTTAGCAAATTTTGGATATTATATAAAATGTGCTAAGCCAGCCCAGGTAGGAAAGTCCATGAGACTTTTATCTCCAATTAACCAACAAAATGCCAGAAGTGGAGGTGTGGCTCAAGTGGTAGAGCGCCCACCTTGAGCAAAAGTGCTAAATGAGAGTGAGGGATTCCTGAGTTCAAGCCCAAGTACCAGCACTAAATATATATATATATATATATATATGCCAGGTGCTGGTGGCTCACATCTGTAATCCTAGCTACTCAGGAGGCTGAGATCTGAGGATCACGGTTTAAAGCCAGCCCAGGCAGAAAAGTCCATAAGACTCTTATCTCCAATAAACCACCAGAAAACCGGAAGTGGCACTGTGGCTCAAGTGGTAGAGTGCTTGCCTTGAGCTGAAAAGCTGAGGGACAGTGCCCAGGCCCAGAGTTCAAGCCCCATGGCCGATAAAAAAAAAAAAATGATATAAATAAAAATAAAACAACCCCTACTACCATGAAAAATTTAACTAATTAATTAAAATGTATCATAGTCATGCATACATAGGGGTGAAAAACCCTTCAGTCTACGTAGACTACAGGACTACCAATGGTTTCAGGCCTCCTCACAACACCTGCATCGCCCATAGATAAGAAGGAGCTGTTGCTAGGCACCAATGGCTCATACCTGTAAGTCCTAGCTACTCAACTGGCTGTGATTTGAGAATTGTGGTTCAAAGCCAGTTTGGGCAGGAAAGTCCATGAGACCTTTTATCTCCAATTGGCCACCCAAAAAGCCAAAGTAGAGCTGTGGCTCAAGTGGTAGAGTACTAGCCTTGAGCAGATAAAACTCAAGAACAGGGACTGGGAATGTGGCTCAAGTTGTAGAGTGCTAGCCTTGAGCAAATGAACCTCAGGGACAGTGCCCAGGCCCTGAGTTCAAACCCAAGGACTGGCATAAAAATAAAGAGGCTGTTGTACATTATTATGACCTACAAGGAAATGTCATGGGAAACCTTAGTAGCATTGGCTCTACTGGACCATTTTGAGACATTGCAAAGTGTATCCATTCCTAAAGAACACGTGCATAGCCTGCAGCATCAAGCTTCTCACCTCCCCATAGTGACACACCTAAGGCCCTAGGCAACCTGTAGAATTCAGAAAGCAGAATAGCCATGCCTTGGCCAGGTTTGGGTGGTGGCTACACAAGCTGAGGAGAAACTACTGCCTTTTGGCAAAACCCTAGCTGGTCTGGTGCCAGGCTAGCATGGGAAATCAACTGTCAGAGTGGTACCTGGCCCTCTTGCACAAGCAGACGGTTTCCATTGATCTTTTTTTTGCCAATCTCCTGCACTCACATTCCAAGCCCACCCCATTTCATCCAGGAATGTAATAGGATTCTCACATGCTCCTTTCCTGCATCTTTTCCCAAGTAGCTAAACGGTTTTTCTTCTATTTTTTTTTGCCTTTTCTTTTTATTAAAAAAAGAGTTATAAATGGATTTGTATATAGAGAAGGAAAAAATTTAGGGTAAAATATGATCTTGCTTGGCTGTGGCTCACACCTGTAATTCTAGCTACTCAGGAGGCTGAGATCTGAGGATCATAATTTGAAGCCACAATGGGCAGGAAAGTCCATGAGACTCTTTTCTCCAATTAACTAGCAAAAAGCTCAAAGTGAAGCTGTGGCTCAAATGGTAGAGCACTAACCTTGAGCATAAAGGATCAAGGACAGTATCCAGGCTCTGAGTTCAAGCCCCCAAGACCACATACACAAGTACACATACACACATAAACACACACACACACACACACACACACACACACACACACACAGAGTCATCTCACAATGAAGCACTACAATTGTAACTTGGGAGTTTGAGGCTAGCCTGGACTGAAATCTTTTGTTTTTCCATGAAATAGATCTCAACATGTGGCTCACTTAACATTCCAAGACCAAAACAGAACTGGCTTCCCTGGACGCCTACAAGACACCTAACAAAATCTCTCAAAGTAGGTTAGAGGTGTGGCTCAAATGGCAGAGCACCTGTCTGCCTCACCCTGAGTTCAATCCCCGGTGCTGCTGAAAATAAAATTAAAAGAATAAAAATGAAACCTCAAGGTAAGCCAGAAAACATGAAGGTCCTAGCCAGGCACTGATGGTTCATGCCTGTCATCCTAGCTACTCAGGAGGCTGAGATCTGAGGATCGTGGTTCAAAGCCAGCCCAAGCAATAAAGTCTGTGAGATTCTTATCTCCAATTAACCATCAGAAAACCAGAAGACGCTTGTGGGACAGTGCCCAGGCCCTGAGTTCAAACAAAATACATGTAAATATTTATAGAAGCATCTTTTAACCCAATATTATCATTTCAGTGTATAATATATATGAACTATTAATAATGAGATGATCTACACTGTTTTTTTCTACTGTCTTTGAAATTCAGTATGTATTTTATAGCTCAAATCAGAATAGTGACATTTCAAGTGCTCAATAACTGTATATGGCTAAGTGGTTCCTGAAGAGGCAAACCCATGCTGGGAGAGGGGTGATTCTGGAAAGGGTCTTAAAAACCAGCTAACAGTGGTTGCCTCTCAGGAGAACTTACTTGTAAGTATCAATACTTTTTCTGTGCCAGTGCTAGGACTTGGACACTGTCCCTGAGCTTCTTTTTGCTCAAGGTTAGCACTCTACCACTTGAGCTACAGCACCACTTCCAGCTTTTTTTTGGGGGGGGGGTGGTCTGGTCCTAGGGCATGAACTCTGGGCCTGTCCCTCAGCTCTTCAGCTAAAGGCTAGTGCTCTACCACTTGAGCCATAGCACCACTTCCAGCTTTTTTCTTTTTGCTTATGTGGTGCTGAGGAATCGAACCCAGAGCCTCATGCATGCAAGGCAAGCGCTCTACCACTAAGCCACCTTCCTAGCCCCCAGCTTTTTATGTATATGTGGTACTGAGGAATCGAACCCAGGGCTTCATGCATTCTAGGCAAGCACTCTACCACTAAGCCACTTTCCCAGCTCAGCATCAACACTTTGTATTACTTGGGGTATGTGACAATTGTATGGATTGCATTTTTTTTTTTTTACAAGCACAAGGGTCTAAACTCAGGGTCTTGTACTTGATCAGCTTTGCTTGCTCAGTTGGCACTCTACCACTTGGGCCATGCTTCCAGTCCTGCTGTTTGCTGGTTATTTTGGGGATGGAGTCTTTTGGACTTTTCTGCCTGGGGTGGTTTCAAACCTTAAGCCTTTGGACTTCCAAAGAAGCTAGAATTACAGGCAAGTGGCACTGGTACCCTGTTGGATTGCATTTTTTTCCTAAAATTCCATGATGTTTTTTCATGACAACATTCGGTTGTCAAGGAAAAGCAGTGCACACACACACACACACACACACACACACCTACACACACACACTCAGCTAACACAAGTATAAGCTGGCAGCCTACTGGGGGGAGGGTCCACTCTGCTTCTGTAGAAATGACCTGACCAGACAGACAGTTCTGAATTCTCATCTCAGTGACATACATAGATCCTACTAGAACACCGAAACCCTCCAAAGCACTGCAAACAGATGCATGGTCAAACTGCACCCTCTGGAGGGCGTGGCTTCTAAACACAAGCCACTAGAGGAAATTACCAATAAATAAAATTGCCTTCAAAAATGTGGGACTGAGGGCTGGGAAGGTGGCTCAGTGGTAGAGTGCTTGCCTTGCATGCCAGAGGCCCTGGGTTCGATTCCTCAGCACCACATAAGCAAAAAGAAAAAAGCCAGAAGTGGCGCTGTGGCTCAAGTGGTAGAGCGCTAGCCTTGAGCTGAAGAGCTGAGGGACAGTGCCCAGGCCCAGAGTTCAGGCCCCACGACCTACCCAAAAAAAAAAAAAAAATGTGGGACTGAGGAGGTCACTCAGTGGTACAGCACGTGTTTAACATGTGAGAAGTGCTGGATTCAACCCTCAAGATAAGCAAAAAGAAAAGAAAAGAATGTAGGAAAAGAGTACAGAAAAGAATAGAACACCTACCTGGGCTAGTGGCTCATACCTGTAATCCTAGCTACTCAGGAGGCTCAGATCTAAGGATCATATTTCAAAGCTAGCTCAGGCAGGAAAGTCTATCTCCAATTAACCACCAGAAAACCAGAAGTGAAGCTGTGGCTCCCAGTGGCAGAGCACTAGCCTTGAGCAAAAGAGCTCAAAGACAGCACCCAGACCCTGAGTTCAAGCCCCAAAACTGATACAAATAAAATAAAAATACAGGATAGCAACATCTCAGGGCTCAACCTAAATCTTCAATGGCCTGAATGCTAATTCTCAGGGCAAGCCTCTGATGGAGTGGTTGACTCACAAAGAGAGCTATGATATGTAGGAAAATATGAACGTGACAGGCTAGTGTCTTTTAAAAGATTGGAAAGTCCCAACGAATTGAAGGGAACTGTGGCAAGAGAAGATTTGTGACTTCTATCTCAGCTTGTTCTCTGAGTAAACTCATGGGCAGAATCACCCCACCATTTAAATGTTTTTCTCACCATGCAAAATGTGTACAGTTGAATTGATAAATTTTAATGGGGCATATGATGTGACCTCACATATAAAGGAAGAAGAATGGGAACTGGGTGCTGATGGCTCACACCTATAATCCTAGCTACTCAGGAGGCTGAGATCTGAAAGACTGAAATTTGATGCCAGCTCGGGCTGACAAGTCTGTGAGATTCTCATCTCCAGTTAACCACCAAAAAAGACAGAAGTGTGGCTGCAGCTCAAGAGTGCTAGCCTTGGGCTGAGAATGTAGCTTCCTGGTAGAGTGCTTGCCTAGCATGCATGAAGCTCTGGGTTCGATTCCTCAGTACCACATAAACAGAAAAGGCTGGAAATGGTGCTGTGGCTCAAGTGGTAGAATGCTAGCCTTGAGCAAAAAGAAGCTCAGGGACAGTGCCCTAGCTCTGAGTTCAAGATTCACAACTAGCAAAAAAAAAAAAAAAGAGTACTAGGCTTGAGCAAAAAAGCTCAGGAACAATGCACAGGCCATGAACCTGGGCCACAGGACAGGCACACACATACACACACACACACACACACACACACACACACACACACAGAAGAAGAAGAATGTGCAACTCTAAATATCACTATTTTCTCTCTACAAGACATGACAACCACACAAATCCCTTTTGCTTTTTCCTTCATGTGTGTGTGTGTGTGTGCACTCACGCACACACATATACACATACACACACAGTAGGGGGACATTTGTACATTTTCCTCAATGGACAGCCTGAAAGCAAACTTTTTTTTTTGTCAGTCATAGGGCTTGAACTCAGGGCCTGGGTGCTCTTTTTGTTTAAGGCTAGCACTCTATCATTTTGAACCATAACCCAACTTTAGTTTTCTGGTAGTTAATTGGAGATAAGAGTCTCACAGACTTTCTTGTCTGGGCTGGATGTGAACTATAATCCTCAGATCTCAGCCTTCTGAGTAGCTAGGATTACAGGTGTGTGCCACCAGCACCCAGCTTGAAAATAAATTCTGTATTTCTTCTGTCACATAGAAATAATGGTATAAGCCTGTGCTTACCCACTATGAGGATGACCCACCCATACCCTCTGGCTCTCCTAAAAGGGGAAATGGAGGCTACTTCACTAGGTACATTCTATTTGTATCCCATGCAAAAGAATGAGGAAGGCATTAGTGATGGGGTCTCATCATGAGACCCCTAGTCCTGTGGGTCCCCTAGAGGACAGCAGTTCACCACCCACACACACTCAGTGCCACTACTCACTGGGTCTCAAAAAGCTAGATATGTCTCCTGCAGAAATGGTTCCCCAGGAACTCAGGCAGTCCATTCCCTTTACCCTTCAGGACTGTAGTGTATGGCGTCCATCTCTAGCCTGCGGTAGGTTACCATGCCATGTGGGGAGCTGGCCCAGCTCAACCACCTTCCTTGGCCAGCAGGAGGGGCTCCTGAACACACATAAGTCTTTCTGGAAGTTCACATAGCCTCAGAACACTCACTCCATGAGGTCAGGCTAAAACCATCCAACAATTAGGTGCTGGTGGATGTAACCCTGGCTACTCAGGAGGCTGAGATCTGAGGATCATGGTTTGAAGCCATCCCAGGCAGGAAAGTCCGTGAGATTCTTATCTCCAATTAACCACCAGAAAATTGAAAGTGGAGCTATGGCTCAAAGTGATAGAATGCTAGCCTTGAACAGAAAAGCTCAGGGACAGCAAGCACCCAGGACCTGAGTTCAAGCCCCACAACCGACTAGGAAAAACAAAACAAAACAAAAAGCATACAACAATCCCTTGTGGCAGCCTCTGAACACGTCAGTGTGTATCACCCCCTCCCTATTTCCCTCCAGTTCCACACACTTGGAGAGACAAATGAACTTGCTTAAGGATTATAGGTTGGGTTCCCCAGGGAAGAGACCCTGAGGCAGAGATCTGTGTGCTTGTCTTTGTCAGTTTTCTGTTATTCTAACTGCATAGCAAGGCTGGGTGATTTACAAAGATTCCCGGTTTATGTAGCTCACAGTTCTAGAGGCTAGAAATCCAAGAACACAGTGCCAGCATCTGCTGACTTCTTCACAGCACTGTGCCAGCATCTGCTGGGTGTATCCAGTAAGGGCCTCATAAGTGCATCATAATTCGACAGAAGTATCATAGCATGGCAAAGCAGCTGGAGCAATACGTCTTCCCCTAAGGGTGATCACCAAGCCTACCTTACTGAAGTCACTCAGCTATTGAGGGACCTAGGTGCTACTGAGAGCAAGCAATCCATTATGTGTGACTTGTACCTTATTCCTCCTGTGCTCCCTGCAGCCCTGGCCCTCCACCTCGACTGTGTCCTCTCAGATCTTCTAGGGAAAAAAATAAGCCTTTTGCAACCCACAGCTATTCCAACTACAACTTGGATTAAGTCACAGGAGCCACCATCTACGTAAAAAGAAAGAATATGTGGAAACAGCCCAGATTCCCTACTTTAGCTAAGTGGATCCAAAAATTGTGGTACCTATACACAAAGGAATTGCACACCGCCATAATTTCACACCGCCATAATTTCACACAGAATAATGTTACGTCATTTGCAGGGAAATGGATGGACCTAGAACAAATCATGTTAAGTGAAGTAAGGGAAGCTCAGAAAGACAAACAGCACATTTCTTCTTCCATATGCAGAAGCTAGTTCTAAAATACTGGGACATGATAAATTATATAGGGCTCTAAGCATTCACACATAGTGAGACCAAAGGAGGATATTCTTAGGAGAGGACCACAAAGGCACAATGCCTATGTACATCTGATCATACAAAATAATATTTATCAAAATGAATTCCAGGAAATGGAAGGAAAAGGCTTTTTCTTTGCTGCTGTTTTTGTTTTCTTGTCTTTTGTCCTGTTTGTTCATTCCTCTGTCTTTGGGAGGGTGGGGGAGCACAGTAAATGGAGGAACAAAAGAAGAACAAATGTAGCAATGGTACTCACTGGACTCTATGTTGAAAAGGAGCTACATAACTTGTGGGTGGGGATGAGAGGGAAAAACAGAAAGAACAAGGGAAGAGGTGACATTGTTCAAAAAGAAATGTACTCTTAGCCAGTCACCAGTGGCTCACACCTGTAATCCTAGTGACTCAAGAAGCTGAGATCTGAGGATCATGGCTCAAAGCCAGCCCAGGCAGGAAACTCCGTGAGACTCTTATTTCCAATTAACCACTAGAAAACTAGAAGTGGCACTGAGGCTCAAGTGGTAGAGCGCTTGCCTTGAGTTGAAGAGCTCAGGGACAGCGCCCAGGCCCGGTGTTCAAGCCCCATGACCGACAAAAGAAAAAGACAGAAAAGAAAAGAAAAAGAAATGTACTCTTTATATGACTTATGTAACTGTAACCTCTCTATACATCAACTTTATAATAACAATAAAAACTTAAAAAGAATGTGAACTAATGGAAACACATTGAGTGGATCCAGCCTAGCATGGCACACATGACTAGATTCTTCTGGGTGTTTCTTTTTTTGGGGGGGGGGTCCGGTCGTGGGGCCTGAACTCTGGGCCTGGGTGCTGTCCCTCAGCTCTTCAGCTCAAGGCTAGCACTCTACCACTTGAGCCACAGTACCACTTCTGGCTTTTTTCTTTTTGCTTATGTGGTGCTGGGGAATCGAACCCAGGGCTTCAAGCATTGCAAGGCAAGTGCTCTACCACTGAGCCACCTTCCCAGCCCCTCTGATGAACTCTTAAATCATCTAGAATACCTATTGTCAACCTGGTATCATCTATCACCTGCTTTTTCCTCCTCTCACTCCTAGAAATTTTGTGTGTGTGCTAGGATTAGGGCTTAAACCCAGGACTTTCCTTGTAATATTTGCTTGGCTTTTTTCAAACTTAAGGCTGGCACTCAACTACTGGAGCCACAACTACTTTCTACTTCTTGCTGGTTCATTGGAGATAAGAGTCTCATGGAGCTGGGCGCTGGTGGCTCACGCCTGTAATCCTAGCTACTCAGGAGGCTGAGATCTGAGGATCGCGGTTCAAAGCCAGCCCGGGCAGGAGAGACCGTGAGACTCCTATCTCCAATAAACCACCAGAAAACCGGAAGTGGCGCTGTAGCTCAAGTGGTAGAGCGCTCGCCTTGAGCTGAAGAGCTGAGGGATAGTGTCCAGGTCCAGAGTTCAAGCCCCACGACCGACCAAAAAAAAAAAAAGAGTCTCATGGACTCTCCTGCCTGGGCTGCCTTCCAACCTCAATCCTCAGATCTTAGCCTCCTGAGTAGCTAGGATCACAGGCTTGAGCCACCAACACCCAGCTCCTACTAGAAATTAGGAAGCGCTTCCCAGACATTCTATTACTGTATCCACAAACATTGTACTATATATCATTTGGAGAGAAGGAATCATTGCACACATAATCATAACATTAATATCCCCCCCCAATGAATATTTCAGGTCAATATCTTAACAGCATTCAGTGTCTACATTCAAATTAGCTGCTTGAGGAGCCACCTGCCCAGGTTCGTTTTTTTAGTCTAGTTTCTTCCTTGGGACTCCTTCTCTGGTGAATTATGCAAGATATCCAGCTCCCAAACAGCTGGAGGAGAAAAAGAAAACAAAAATGAGAGAATCCGCAGTACATCACCATGGGAGTGTAATTTGATGCTACTGTAGACAAGAATTTTCCTGATAAAAGTCCATGGCCTTTTCCCATCCAACCATGGAATCTTCTGCTACTCTCACTCAGCTCAGGGCTAGCCCCCAGCAACCGCTTACCAAGAAAGGTCAAGCCCTCTCTCTGGGAACTCTGGGACAAAACACCAAGCGGGGATCCTAAGCAGATGGCTCTGCAGCTTTCCCTGGAATGCTCAGCTCGATTCCACTATCTCCCGACTGCCCTTGAGGTCTTGTAAACCCAGCCACACCCCATAAAAATCTGCCTTTCCCAGCAGCAATCTATGGTGGTTTTTCTCAAGTGCTCCCACATCCCCACTCAGGCAATTGATGGACCTTCCCCCAAGGCCCTCTCAACCTATCAGAAAAGAGTGCTAGCTTTGGGCAAAAGAAAGTGAAGGGCTGAGGCTCCACCCTCTTTCTCAGGAATTTACATGGGTTCCACATACTTGCAAACTGAGGGACACTAGAAGGGCTACAGGCTATCACCTGTAAGATTTCTGAATTTAAACAGAGTCACCTGCTACTTCCTCCTAGATAGACTATGGTTTTACCTTCCTTTTGGTTGTCATTTAATTTTAATTTTATTCATTATGTGGGGAAACAAGTAACATATTCACATGGTTCAAAATTCAAGACAAAAGCTGGGCGCTGGTGGCTCACGCCCGTAATCCTAGCTACTCAGGAGGCTGAGATCTGAGGATCCAGGTTCAAAGCCAGACTGGGCAGGAAAGTCCGTAAGACTCTTCTATTTATTTGTTTATTTTTTGGTCAGTTGTGGGGCCTGAACTCGGCCTGGGCGCTGTCCCTCAACTCTTCAGCTCAAGGCTAGCGCTCTACCACTTGAGCCACAGTGCCACTTCTGGCTTTTTCTGCTTATGTGGTGCTGAAGAATCGAACCCAGGGCCTCATGCATGCAAGCCAAGCACTCTACCACTGAGCCACCTTCCCAGTCCTGCCCCCCTCCCCCCCACATGACTCTTATCTCCAATAAACCACTCAGAAAACCGGACAGTGTTCAGGCCCCATGACCAACAAACAATTTCAAGATAACAAATGTTGTACGTTCAGCTGCTCATATCTATGGGTTCTGTATCTGTGGATTGTGTGTGTGTGTGTGTGTGTGTGTGTGTGTGTGTGTGTGTGTGTGCTGTGTCCTTAGGGCCTGGGTTTTTTTTGTTTTTTGTTTTTTTGCTCAAGGACAGCACTCTACTACTTGAGCCATCCCTCTAGTTCCAGCTTTTTTAGTGATTAATTAGAAGTAAGTGTCTCATGAACTTCCCTGCGTCGCTGGCTTCAAACTGCAATTCTCTTAGCCTCCTGAGTTGCTAGGATTGCAGAAATAAGGCACTGGTGCTCAGCAGAAAAATATTTTTTTAAACAGTGGCAGTACTGAACATGTACAAACTTTTCTTTTTGCTACTATTAAGGCTTGAACTCAGGGCCTCTCACTCCCACTTTTTCACTCACAGCTAGTGCTCTACCACTTCATTGATGCCTCAAGTCTAGTTTTTTGTTTTTGTTTTTTTTGCTGTTTAGTCAGGATATTTTCTGCCTAGGCTGAACTCAAACCTCAATCTTCAGGTCAGAGTCTCCTGAGTAGCTAGGATTACAGGCATGAACCACAGTGCTGGCCAGACTTTTTTCTTATCATTTTTTTTTTGAAAACAACAGTATAATAACTATTGGCAAAGTATTTACCTTGTTTAGGTATTACAAGTAAAGATAATTTAAGAATCCTAAACTGGGTGCGGGTGGCTCACACCTGTAATCCTAGCTACTCAGGAGGCTAAGATCTGAGGATCACAGTTCAAAGCCAGCCTAGGCAAGACCCTGAGACTCTTTATCTCCAATGAACCACCAGAAAACTGGAAGTGGTGCTGTAGCTTAAAGTGGTGGAGCACTAACCTTGAGCAAAAGAGCTGGGATGATGCCAAGGCCCTGAGTTCAAGCTCCACTGCTGAGGGGAGAAAAATCTTAGAGGATATGCATAGATTATATGCAAATAGTACACCATTGCATACTGGGTATCTGTAGGTGTTCTGGAACCTTCCTCCATGAATCCAGAGGGAGGACTGAATAATGTCTCCTACCCTTGCCTTCAAGCCACCCAGTCCTCCAAGAGCAAGCAATTTTTATCAGTTTCTATTTTATGCTCATACAAGTAGCTCAATATATTTCACAGCATGCAATACATAATAACCTATTCCTTGATTGTTTTCACTTAGTGATATCCTTTTGTAATTAATTTCTAGAGCCTTCTGTTCTTATTAGAGCCAAAGAATATCTCAAATTGTGACTGTACTGATCCTCTGTATCCACAGATTCTAAATATAAAGATTCAATCAACCACAGATCTAAAATATTCAGGAAGAAAATTGGGTCTCTAGTGACTTTCTTTTCTTGGCATTGTCCCTACAAACAATATAGTACCACAAGTATTCACATAGCATCTAGTCTGTATGCCAAACCAGAAGTCATCTCAAGATGACTTACAAGTACACAGGAGGATGCATATAGGTTCTGTGCAAGTACTAAGCCATTTTGTATGAAACTTGAGCAGCCAGGAGTCTTGATACTCAAAGAGGATCCTGAAACCAATCTTCCTGCCCCCCCTCAGTCCCCAGCCCCAGATACCAAGGATGCTACAACAAATTATTTCACTAAAAGTTTTCTCTTGGTAGAATTTCAGGTGGTTTGCAATCTAGCTCCTAATTAATAATGCTGTACTGAGTAAACTTAGAAGCTGGACCCAGACAAGTTTTAAGGTGTTATCTCTTGTTTAAGTACAAATTAAATGAAGTAATCCTGTTTCCTAAGATAAAGGATAAAATTGTAGCTCACACCTATAATCCCAGCACTCAAGAGGCAGAGGCAAAAGGATTTGAGAGTTCTAAGCAAGCTTGGGCTACATAGAGACCCTGTCAAAAAGTAAGCAATATAATACAATACAATGATGAAATATTTTTGTTTTATTTTTGGCCAGTCCTAGGACCTGAACTCAGGGCCTGGACACTGTCCCTGAGCTTCTTTTGCTCAAGGATAGCACTCTACCACTTGAGCCACAATGCCACTTCCAGTTTTTTCTGTTTACATGGTACTGAGGAATTGAACCCAGGACTTCATGCATGCCAGGCAAGCACTCTACTAGGAAGTCACATTCCCAGCCCACATGATGAAATATTTTGGAGGACCAGAAAAGAGAAAACTTACTTTTGGTGAGGCACCAGTGGCTAATGCCTGTAATCCTAGCTACTGAGGAGGCTGAGATCTGAGGATAGCAGTTCAAAGCCAGCCTGAGCAGGAAAGTCCATGAGATTCTTTTTTTTTTTTTTTTTTGGGTCCGGTTGTGGGGCCTGAACTCTGGGCCTGGGCCCTGTCCCTCAGCTCTTCAGCTCAAGGCTAGCGCTCTACCACTTGAGCCACAGCGCCACTTCCGGCTTTTTTCTTTTTGCTTATGTGGTGCTGAGGAATCGAACCCAGGGCCTCAGGCATGCAAGGCAAGCGCTCTACCACTGAGCCACCTTCCCAGCCCCTCCATGAGATTCTTATCTCCAATAAACCACCAAAAAAAAACAGAAGTGGCGCTGTGGCTCAAGTGGTAGAGTGCTAGCCTTGAGCTGAAGAGCTAAGAGACATCACCCAGGCCAAGAGTTCAAGGCCTATGGACCAGCTCCCCCCAAAAAAGACTCCAATATTAAAATGATATTATATACACACTTGATTATTAATGTAAGTATCAAGCTTTCCAAAATAATTTAAACATACTGCAAAATCTGGCCTAGTTTTTAGTAACACAGATTATGAAACACTATAATGAAGGTACAAATCCACATCAAAATCTCTTGTCTCGGGCTGGGAAGGTAGGTCAGTGGTAGAGCGCTTGCCTTGCATGCATGAGGCCCTGGGTTCGATTCCTCAGCACCACATAAGCAAAAAGAAAAAAGCTGGAGTGGTGCTGTGGCACAAGTGGTAGAGCGCTAGCCTTGAGCTGAAGAGCTGAGGGACAGCGCCCAGGCCCAGAGTTCAGGCCCCACGACCGGACCCAAAAAAAAAAAAATCTCTTGTCTCAAAAGGATAGATTTGCCAGATATCAGTGGCTCACATCTGTAATCCTAGCTGCTCAGGAGACTGAAATCTGAGGATTGTGGTTTGAAGCCAGCCCAATCAGAAAAGGATATGAGACTCTTATCTCCGAAAAGCTACTCAGAAAAAGCCAGAAGTGAAGCTGTGGCTCAAGTGGTAGAGTGCTAGCATTGAGCAAAAGACGTTCAGGGACAGCGACCAAGCCCTGAGTTTAAGCCCCCAGGATTGGAAAAAAACAAACAAACAACAATATATATATATATATATATATACATATATATATATATGTATATAATTTAAAGATGTTTTGTTGTATTCATTGGCACTATTCCTGGTAAATTAGAATAATAATATTCCTGCCCAGTGTCATTAACCTCTATTTGCCATTTCCTGGCAGGTTTGCCAGGTCTGTTTTTTTGGTTGGTGGGAACAAGAATACAATACAGTGAATGTAATACAGGCAGCACAGACACTGTAGCCTTCCACAGTGTATATGATACTTTGAATTATTAGTCAGGACCTTAAATATATTGCTTAGTGTTAGGTTACATTGAATTCCATATACCAACACTCTGAGCCTTGTACCATACTAGGTTTGAAAAATATTTTATAACAACAGAATTTCATCTATATTCTTTTGGAAAACCATACCTGTAACAACGATGGTCAATCATTGAAGCCAACCCAAAGAGGTAAAAGGTCAATTGAGGTCTGGATGAGAATTTCAAAGAGGAACTGGGAAAACAGCACCATCTATCATTAGTTTCTAGCACTTTCTCTTCAGGTTCAATGTTTCAGAGAACTCTGTTTAGAAATATTGGGAGAGACTTGGACTTTGGCTATTAATCAGACCTGGATTCAAAGGGCAAATCTGGCCAAATTATAAGATACGAAAATATTTTGTGCCAGGAGCTGGCTCACACCTGTAATCCTAGCTACTTAGCTCTGAGGACCATTGTTTGAAGCCAGCTTGGGCAGAAAATTCCATGAGACTCTTATCTCCAATAAACTACTCAGAAAAAGCTGAAGTGGTGCTGTGGCTCAAGTGGTAGAGTGCTAGCCTTGAGCACAAAGAGGCTGAAGGACATCGCCCAGGCCCTGAGTTCAAGCTCCACAACTGACTCTCTCTCTCCCTCTCTCTCTCTCTCTATATATATATATATTTGCATATTTTGCAATGATTAAAAATGATCCATGCAGAAATGGATGGCACTGTAAAGGCAAAATACTGGAAGCATTTTCAATGTCTGCTGAATCAGGTCTGGGAAAAACAAGATCTTGATGCATTATGTTATGAAATGACTTCAACACTTTGGGCCAGAAACACATGAGGCATTCTTGGAGTTACCATCAGTTTCAGGTAGCTGGGCATCCTTACCTTGCTCACAGGTGACAAGGGAAGTGGGTCTCCAGCACAAATAAACCACAGACATGTTCACAAGCAGGCACAGCTACAGCCACACAAAACTCTTCAGTGGATTCTGAGGGACTCCAGCTCTTGGTTCTCACACGTAGGTTTGGTTTGAGGCAACAGCTCAAGTTTTCTGCAAAAAGGTTTCTGTTAGCTTTGTAGGTGACATCTGAGAATCAGACTGTCTAAATTCATGGCTAGAAGAAAAATCCAATAGAGATTTAGCCACGGGCGCTACTGAGCACAAACTAGGTCTGTCTCAATACAACTATATCCCTTGAATACTTCCTGATGCAGCAATAAGAGTTTTTTTTTTTAATTTGTTTTGTCTGTTTGTCCTCTTCTCTGTCCTGGGACTACAACCCTGCATTTTGGGTATGCTTGCCAAGCTTTCTGCCAGTGAACCAAACCCCCCCAATAAGAACTGATTGCGTTTTTATTTTTCTACTTCTATTTTTCTTTATCCCTCTTCCTCTTTTGTGGCCCTTCCCTTTCTCTTCTCCCTTTTCTTCCTTTCTTGATTTTTTTTCTGTCTCTGCATGGAACTCATGATCTTCTTGCTGCAATCCTCCTATCTCACTCAGCCTTCCCAGTGCTAAAATTACTGGTGTGCACCATAGCCCAGCTAGCAGCCTGTTTCTAATAAGTAATTCTTTTCAGTTTATGGTCGCTAGCAAAACTTGGGGTATGGAAAGGAGCTAAAAATAGTCTAGATGAAATATATGGAGGGTGACTTCTGACTAAAACTATTAAGAGTATTATTAACTTCCCAACAGGGTACCGTAAACTAAATAGCACCCATGTTTACACCTAACACACAACCTGTATTTAAAGTACATTACCCTTGCTGGGTGCCATTGTAATCCTAGCTACTCAGGAGGCTGAGATCACAGGATCAAGGTTTGAAATAAACCAGGGCAGGAAAGTCTGTGAGATTTTTTTGTCAGTCATGGGGCTTGAACTCAGGGCCTGGGCGCTGTCTCTGAGCTTTTTTGTTCAAGGCTAGCACTTGACCACTTTGAGCCACAGCTCTACTTCCAACTTTCTGTTGGTTAACTGGAGATAAGCATCTCACAAGCTTTCTTGCCAGGGATGGCTACGAACTATGATCCCCAGATCTCAACCTTCTGAGTAACTAGATTACAGGCATGAGCCACCAGTAACCAGCTCCTGAGATTTTTTTTGCCAGTTTTGGGATTGAACTCAGGGCCTGGACACTGTCCCTGAGCTTCTTTTGCTCAGAGCTAGCACTCTATCACTTGAGCCACAGTGCCACTTCCAGCTCTTTCTGTTTATGTGGTACTGAGGAATTGAACCCAGGGTTTCATGCATGCTAGGCAAGTACTCTACCGAGAAGCCACATTCCTAGCCCAGCTCCTGAGATTCTTGTCTCTAATTAACTACCCTAAAGCCAGAAGTGGAGCTGTGACTCAGGAGGTAGAGTGCTAGCCTTTAGTGCCCAGGTCCTGAGTCAAGCCCCAGAACCAGAAAGAGAGAGAGAGAGAGAAAGAGAGAGAAAGGAGGAGGGGGAAGGGAGGGAGGAAAGAAAGAGAGGAAGAAAGAAAGAGAGGAAGGAAGGAAGAAAGAAAGAAAGAAAGAAAAGAGAAGGAAAAGAGGGAGAGAGAAAGGGCAAAGAAAGAAGGAAGGAAGAGAAGGGTATGGAAGAAAGAAAGGAAAAAATAAAGAAAAAGGAAGGAAGGAAGGAAGGAGGGAGGGAGGGAGGAAGAAAAGGAGGGAGGGAGGGAGAAAGAAACGAAAAAGAGAGAAAATGACCCTTTTCCGGCTTCATGGTGCTCTGGTTGTGACGTTGCGCGGAGGGTGGGGGGGGTGGGAGCAGAAAGCCCCGGATGACAAAGCGTCCTGAGACGTTCCACAGAGCATTATGAGGTGTTTCCGCAATGCATTCTGGGAGGGAGCTTGTGGCTAAGGCCATGTGAGGGCCTGGGCCTTTGCCCTTGCTGGATGGGATGGAGAAGCAAGATTTTAAGCTGTTCCCTGACTCTTGGGCCCTACGAGGCCAACATGGAGACGGGCCGTTTTCATTTCTAAAATCCAAACTTACTAATGACGACTTGCGAAGACTTCGCGGGATCTCCCCCTGTAAGTCTCATTACCCTGAGATTTCAGAAGAATGTGAAGAAGATAAAGAATTGGCTCCATTAAGATGGAAGAAAAGTTCTACCAGGTACTATTATCAGGGATTGGAGAGAGGTAAGGAGCCAGGCGAGAAGTATGGAGATTATGCCAAGGAATGGAGAGAGAGAATGCGCAGGAAATACGAGGAAAGCCAGCCGATCTGTACCACTGGGATCTACCGTCGAGCTATGAGTGCCACCCTGGGTGTCACCAAATTAAACACAGAGAAGCAAAAGCAATTCATCCAGGGGGGTGACCTGGAACACACCCATTTGGGGAAAGGGAAGGATGTTGCTTTGCTTCAAAGAATTCGATCGGAAACCGCTAACAAAGAAAGGAGGCTGATGGAAAAGGCTCAGAGTACATCTGATAACAACGAGGAGCCTGAATTGCAAACACCCTTGGGTCGTACTATCTACCAAGCACTATTCCAGAAGAACAAGCCTGATGCCGAGCCGAACAAATTGTTCCTTCCAGGCCGCATGGCCTACCTGGTAAACCTGAATGATGACGCTGAATCGGATATCCCTCTCACCGTGATCCGAGACAAGGCCGATTGTCCCAGCGTGGAGCCTCAAACCTTTGTGAACACAAGTGACACCATCATCAGCAAGCTCACCCAGGTGTTTTCACACTTAGGGCAGGATACCTACAGTAAGAAATACAGGAAGAAGGATCAAGGCGAGAAGAGACCTTTTGAAGCCAGCAGCACTTTTTACAACATTGAGGACCGTATGACTCCTATTCCCAAGACATCATGGGACAAGATGATGGCGAGATCCAGGGAATACCTTGCAGAGAGAAACAAGGAACTGAACCGAGAGTGGCTTCGAGATCAAGCCTTCAAGACAGCGAAGAGAAGAAGGTTTCGGTCCCTTGAGAAATCCAGAATAGCTCTCCAAAAAGAACTGGAGTCGACCACGAAACTGATGAAGTCCATGAACATCCAGTCCTCTCTGGAAGGCACTGAATCCCTAAAGAAGCTTGACCTCAAGAAACACCTGGGAGACCATTATACTACAGCCAACTCATATATGGAATGCTACCCTACCACAGTGAGTGACACCCTGGAGAATAGCTACAAGGAAAAGATGGAGTTTCTGGAGGATAAGAGGAGTTACAGCAAAGATCTCTTACATCGCAGGGATTTTGAAACTCAAGCTGAATACAAGGAGTATCTGAGAAACAAAATTTGCTCCCGGAATGTTATTGCAATGCTTGAAGGGTGGAAAACCTGGCGGTTCAGGGAGGATTATGACAAAGCTAAGCGTCATCGCCAGCGAAAGAAGAAAGAAGGTAGTAAGCCTGAAGTCAAAAGACTAAAATACCCATCACCAGTTGCAGCTGATGAATATTCCCACGGCTTGCTTTCTGAAATTCCCAACAAAGATACAAGATACCCTGTGTGAAGATATACAAAATGTCATTGTGTGATCATTTGATCCCATTAAAATTGATTAACCTGCAAATAATAAATCTTTCACCATCACCCAAATGATGTCATAGTATGTAACTTGAAAAAATAATCTGATTTATCGCTACTTCATGTCATGGGAAGGTAGCTGAGATATTCTCAAGTAAAATAATTTAGCTTTGTTAAAAGTAAGTATGGTTTATGGGGCTGGGAAGGTGGCTCAGTGGTAGAGTGCTTGCCTTGCATGCATGAGGCCCTGGGTTCTATTCCTCAGCACCACATAAGCAGAAAAAAGCCAGAAGTGGCCCTGTAGCTCATGGGTAGGGCGCTAGCCTTAAGCTGAAGAGCTGAGGGACAGTGTCCAGGCCCAGAGATCAAGCCCCTTGACCAACCAAAAAAAAAAAAGTATACATGGTTTAATTGTATGAAATAGGATTTGATTTTATTAAAGTTAGAATAGTATGATTGAACAGATATAAAAACCTAGGTACAAAACTCACTGTTACCTCTGGGGTGTATGATGAAAGAGAAGGGATAAAAACATATTTTTCTTTATTCATTTGTGTATTTTGAAATGTTTTCTAAGTGTCTATTACTTTGGTAACATAAGTTAAAACTTTTCTAGCATGTACCAAGCCCTGAGTTCCACATAAAGTACCACACAAAAAAAACTTATGTCATAAAAGAATGTGATGAAATGTTTATAGATACAATTGTTGGGTAAAATAGAATGATGTTAAGTATTAGCTAAGAGAACAACTATCCATCTATATGCAGATTGTGTTTTCAAAAAACAGCCATACTTGGAAGGTGGCTCAGTGGTAGAGCGCTTGCCTTGCATGCCCGAGGCCCTGAGTTCGATTCCTCAGCACCACATAAGCAAAAAGAAAAAAGCCGGAAGTGGTGCTATGGTTCAAGTGGTAGAGCGCTAGCCTTGAGCTGAAGAGCTGAGGGACAGTGCCCAGGCCCAGAGTTCAGGCCCCATGACCGGACCCCCCAAAAAATTTTAAAATAAAAAAACAGCCATAATAACACATCTCAACTTTTATCTTTTTTTTTTTTTTTGGCGCCCATCCTGGGGCTTGGACTCAGGGCCTGGATGCTGTCCCTGAGCTTCTTTTGCTCAAGGCTAGCGCTCTACCACTTGAGTCACAGCTCTACTTCTGATTTTTTTGTTAGTTTAGTGGAGATGAGTCTCACAGACTTTCCTGCCCAGGCTTACTTTGAACAGCAATCCTCAGATCTCAGCCTCCTGAATAGCTAGGATTACAGGCATGAGTCACTACTGCCCAGCACTGGGCAGTGTGACTTTGGCAGATGATCAATACTGAAATATCCATATGGAGACACCACATAGAAATAGAGGCGCAAGCTGGGCATTGGTGGCTCATGTCTGTAATTCTAACTACTCAGGAGGCTGAGATTTGAGCATACTGGTTCAAAGCTAGTCCGGGCATGAAAGTCTGTGAGACTTATTTCCACTAAACTACCAAAAAAGCCAGAAGTGGAGCTTTGACTCAAGTGGTAGAATGATATTCTTGAGCAAAAATGTTCAAGAACAGTACCCAGGACCTGATTTCACCCAGCCCCATGACTGGCACAATAAAATTAATAAGAAATAGATGCTTAGTAGGTCCCAGCTATTTCATGCGTTCCCCCTTAGCTCACTCAACCCAGGTGTCAGACATGTGAATGAAGAAGCCACCAAAATGATACTACTACTGGCCATCACCTGACTTCAAGGGCATAAGAGATGAGATACCCAAGCCAAATTCCTGAGCCACAGAAACCCTGAGAGAGAACCAATAGTAATTGTGGGGGCTGGGGAACATACTCTGTGGTAGAGCATGATTTTATTATGTGCATTGCTCTGAGCAAAACAAAAATTGTGTGCAGCTATAACAAATACATCCCCTTTTGAGAGAGCCTGTTGCTTCATAAGCTGGGGAAGGGGAACCTTAAGAGTCTATTGACATGGGCTCAAGCATGGCTTAAGTGGTGGAGCCTCTGTCTATCAAGTTTGAAGTTCAAGATCAAACCCCAGTGCTACCAAAAATTTTTTTTCTAAACTCTTGACTCCTCACATATGCTCATACATACCAACAGCTGTCAGGCTCACTGAAAGTTTCCTGACTCTGGTGGTGCTACTTCATTTCTCTTTCCCAGAAACTTGGAATGGGAACAGTGACACAGGTATTTCCAGTTGTGGTGTTTCACATCTATAATCCCAGGTACTGCATGGTCCAAGGTCACCATGGTTAAAAGCACAAGACCCTATCTGAAAACAAAACAAACTACAAAAGGACTGGGAACATGGCTTAACTGAAAGAGTGCTTGTGAGGCCCTGGATTCAATCCTCAAAACCACAAGGAAGGAAGGAAGGAAGGAAGGAAGGAAGGAAGGAAGGAAGGAAGGAAGGAAGGAAGGAAGGAAGGAAGGAAGGAAGGAAGGAAGGAAGGAAGGAAGGAAGGGAAGGAAGGAAAGGAAGGAAAGGAAGGAAGGAAGGGAAGGAAGGAAGGAAGGAAAGGAAGGAAGGAAAGGTATGGGGGAGAGACGGAGGGAGGGAAATGAAAGAAAGGAAGGAAAGAGGAAGAAAGGAAGGAATAGAAGGAAGGAGAGGGGAGAAGGAAAGGTGAAATAGAAAGAAAGGAAGAAAGGCGAAAGGAAGGAAGGGAGAAAGAAAAAGAAAGGGAGGTAGGAGAGGGAAAGAGAAGGAAGGGAAGGAAAGAAAAACAAAAAGATAAAAATGAAAGAAAAAAGAAAAAGAAGGAAAGGAAGGAAGGAAGGAGAAAAGGAAGAAAAGAGGTATGGGGAGAGGGAGGGAGGGAAAGGAAAGAGGAAGAAAGAAAAAAGTGAGGAGGGAGAGAGGGAGAGATAGGAAGGAAGAAAGGGAAGGAAAAAGGAAAGAAAGGAAGGGAGAAAGAGAAAAAGGGAGGTGGGAGAGAAGGAAAAGGAAAAAAGATAGGGAGGGAAGGAAGAAAGAAAGGAAGGGGGGAAAGAAAGTGAAAGACAGAAAGAAAGAAAAAGAAAAATGAAGCCAGGCACTGGTGTCTTACACCTGTAATTCTAACTACTCAGGAGGCTGAGATCTGAGAATCTCAATTCAAAGCCAGCCTGGGCAGTAATGTCCATAAGACTCTTATCTCCAATTAACCATCAGATAAACTGGAAGTGGTGCTGTGGCTCAAGTGGTAGAGTGCTCATCTTGAGCTGAAGAGCTGATTGACAGCTTCCAGGCCCAGAGTTCAAGCCCCACAACCAGCAAAAAAGAAAAAAAAATGAAAGAGAAAGAGAAAAGGAAAGAAAGAGGAAGTAGAAAAGGAAGAGGTATAGGGAGAGCAGGAGGAAAAGTAAAGAGGAGGAAAGGGAGAAAAAAAGAAAAAAAGAGAGAAAGAGAGAAAGAAAGAAAGAAAGAGAAAGGAAGGAAGGAAGGAAGAAAAGAAAAAAAAGAAAAAGGAAGAAAGGAAGGGAGAGGGAGGTGAAAGTGAGAGGGAGAGAGGGAAAGAGAAAGCAAGGAAGGGAAGGAACCAGGGAAGGAAGGAAGAACATCAAGTCTCCTAGTTAACAGGCATTGGCTACTTAAATATTCTGCCCTGAGATCCAGCTAGAAGAGAGGAAAGAAGTCTGAATAGAACAGCAGAGAGATGCAAGCAAGGAAGAGACCCCTATCACCTTCAAAGAGGAGGAGAGTAACCCCTTCCCTATTTTTCTGTGCTCCTCTTCTTTTTTCAGTTGGGGACCTGAACTGTGGGCCTGAATGCTGTCCCTTAGCTCTTCAGCTCAAGGCTAGCACTCTACCACTGAGCCATCTTCCAGCCCCTACTCTGGTTCTTAAGATATCCTTAATGATAATGATCGTGATCATTTTGTAGCCAAGAATGACTAAATGCTCACTGGCCAAGACCTACAAAGTAGGTGCCTTTATCTTCCCTAAGTTCCAGATGAGAAAACTGAGCACCGAGCAAAAAAATAACCTGTCCCAGGCTACTTGAGCAGTCTATGTCTTACAAGCTCTTGGCCCAATTTGACAGATAGCATTGGATCCTGCCAATGAAGGACCTTTCTTTTTTTTTTTTTTATTAATGTCTTCAGGTAAACAAAAAAGTCACTTGCAACTAAATTTTGTCAGATTAAGCCAAGTATGAATAGCTGTTCTAGTTTGGTAAGATTTGATACAATTTTTTTTTAGTCATTTTTCCCCATCAGTCATTGGGCTTGAACTCAGGGTCTAGGTACTGTCTCTGAGCTTTTTTGCTAAAGGTTAGTGCTCTACCACTTTTCTGTTTATGTGGTACTGGGGAATCAAACCCAGGGCTTCATGCATACTAGGCAAGCACTCTACCACTAAGCCACATTCCTAGTCCTCACTGGGGCATCTAAACTTGAAGCTCATCTACTGTGCTGTAATTGCCTGTGGAGAGGAAGAAGTGGAGGAGGGGTTGTTGACTGTCAGGTTGAGAGTATCCAGGCCAGGCCCAAGCCATGGCAAGTGCAGAAGAGGAGGGAGAGGATGACTCAAAAGTCCAGCTGTAATCCTAGCTACTCAGGAGGCTGAGATTTGAGGATCATAGTTCAACGCCAGCCCAGAAAAGTCCATGAGACTCTTATCACCAATTAATCACCAGAATTCTAGAAGTGGCATTGAAGCTCAAAGTTTTAGAAGACTAGCCTTGAGCAAAAACGCTCAGGGAAGCTGGGTGCCAGTGACTCTCTCCTGTAATTCTATTTGGGATGCTGAGATCTGAGGATTGCAGTTCAAAGCCAGCCCAGGCAGAAAAAGTCCCCATGAGACTCTTATCTCCAATTACGCACTTAAAACCTGGAAGTGGTATGTCAATATAACTTGTGGAGGAGATGGGGAAAAACAAGTCGTTTAAGGATACAGGTGGACCTGTTGCAACAATGAGAAGTACAAGTTGTCATGTCCAAAACGAGCTTTACAACGTCAGTGGGGGGGGGGGGAGAAGAATTGGGATGGGGGGGGGAGAAGGATTGGGACGGGGGGCGGGGGGGGGAGCTGGGAAGGGATGTGAAGGGTAAACAAAGGAGGAGGCTGCAATGCTTGGTAAGAAATGTATGCATTATCCTGCCCATGTAATTGTAACTCCTCTGTAGAGTATGTTTACAAATAAAAAAACAAATAAAAACCTGGAAGTGGTGCTGTGGCTCAAGTGGTAGAGTGAAAGCCTTGAGCACAAACAGGCTCGCAAGGACAGTGCCCAGGCACAGAGTTCAAGCCCCATGACTGACAAAAAAAAAAAAGTCCAGCTCAGCAAGGCTGAGGCAGGAAACGTATGAATGTGAGGCCAATCTGGGCTCCATAGCATGATGTTATCTCAAAAACCAAGCTGCCACGCACCCAGGTCTCACATCTTTAATCCTAGCTACTCAAGAGACTGAGATCCAAGAATGGTAGTTTGAAGCCAGCCTGGGCAGAAAATCCATGAGACTTTTTTTTTTTGGGTCCGGTCGTGGGGCCTGAACTCTGGGCTTGGGCGCTGTCCCTCAGCTCTTCAACTCAAGGCTAGCGCTCTACCACTTGAGCCACAACACCACTTTCGGCTTTTTTCTTTTTGCTTATGTGGTGCTGAGGAATCAAACCCAGGGCCTCATGCATGCAAGGCAAGCACTCTACCACTGAGCCACCTTCCCAGCCTCTCCATGAGACTTTTATCTCCAGTTAAGCATAAAAAGCTGGAAGTGGTGCTGTGGCTCAAAGGGATAGAGTGCTAGCCTTGAGCAAAAAAGGTCAAATCCGTGAGATCAAACCCCGTGACCTTCAAAGAAAAAGAAGAGGGACCGGAAATGTGGCTTAGTGGTAGAGTCCTTGTCTAGCATGCATGAGGCCCTGGGTTTGATTCCTCAGTACCACATAAACAGAAAAAGCCAGAAGTGTACTATGGCTCAAGTGGTAGAGTGCTACCCCTGAACAAAAGAAGCTCAGGGATGGTGCCCAAGTCCTGAGTTCAAGCCCCAGGACTGGCAAAAAAAAAAAAGGCAATTCCAAGTACTGGTGGCTCATACCTATAATCCTAACTACTCAGGAGGCTGACATGTTTGGTTTTTTGTTTTTGTCTGTCAAGGGGCTTGAACTCCGTGCCTGGGCACTGTCCCTCAGCTCTTCATCCCAAGGTGAGTGCTCTACCACTTGAGCCACAGCACCACTTCCAGTTTTCTGGTGGTTAATTGGAGATAAGAGTCTCATGGAGTTTCCTGCCCGGGCTGGCTTTGAACTGCAATCCTCAGATCTCAGCCTCCTGTGTAGCTAGGATTACAGGTGTGAGCCACCAGCACCCAGCAGGAGGCTGAGAGCTGGATGATGATGAGTGAAAGTCAGCCCAGGCAGAAAAGGCCACAAGACTCCTTATCCAGTTAAGCAGCAAAATGCCAGACTGGAAGCATGGTTCAAATGATAAGGTGCCAGGTGAGCAAAAACAGTCCTCACAAAAGCATAAGGCTCTGAGTTCAAAAACTAAAATAAATTAAATTTAAAAAAAGAAAAAGAAACTTTTATTTCACCAGGCACTAGTGGCTCATGCCTGTAATCCTAGCTACTCAGGAGGCTTAGATTTGAGGATCATGGTTCAAAGCCAGCCCAGGGAGGAACGTTTGTAAGACTCTCATCTCCAAGGAAGCACCAAAAACTCCAGAACAGAAGCTGTGGCTCAAGTGGTAGAGTGCTAACCTTGAGCACAAAAGTTCACTGAGGATGGCATCCAGGCCCTGAGTTCAAGCCCCAGGACTAGCAGGCTTGTGCATAAACAACCTACAATGTTGATTAAGGAGTCCTGTATCACTTGTGTTTTTGGAGAGAATACACTAAGTAGTTTGCCACAAAAATGCAGACTATTACATACTTACAAGTCTCTTATTGTAAGTTAATAGTTCCCTACAACACTTCAGTCTTAGAAATTTATTATTTTGGGTCAATGTCACCCAGCTAGATTCACTGTGGAACTGAGATTACTGGCTTTTGTGTGGTGGTAAAATCCTCCTGTAAAAACTTTCTCTAGGCTGGGAATGTGGCTTAGTGGTAGAGTGCTTGCCTAGCATGCATCAAGCCCTCAGTTCAATTCCTCAGTACCACATAAACAGAAAAGGCCAGAAGTAGTGCTGCAACTCAAGTGGTAGAGTGCTAGCCTTGAACAAAAGAAGCTCAGAGACAGTGAGCAGGCCCTGAGTTCAAGCCCCAGGACTGGCAAAAAAAAAACCAAAAAACAGAAAACAACAACAACAAAAAAAAACCTTCTCTAACGTATCTTGGAACACCATTGCTAGCATGGTAATTTCAGCTGGCCTTTCTTTGGAAACTTCCACATTCACCCAGGACATGGTTTGGTTTTGTATTTGCTGGTACTGGGGCTTGAACTTAGGCTCTATCACTCTAACTCAGCTTGCTTGCTAAGCTGGCGCTCTACCATTTGGGCCATACCTCTAGCTCTGTTTTTTTGCTGGTTATTCTGGAGATAGAGCCTCATGTACTTTTCTGCTAAGCTGGCCCCAGCCCTTGATCTTCTGGATCTTAGCCTCCTTCTTAGCTTGGATTACAGGTATGAGCCACCAGTTTGATAACATTGTTATTAACTAAAAGTCCATATTTCATTCAGATTTCCTTTTTTTGGTTTTTTTCTTTTTGGTTCCCATCCAGGTCACCTCATTACTTTTACTTACTATATCTTGGCTGTGGCAGCTTCTCAGATTTACCTTACTTGTGATATTAAGTTTTGTGTGTGCGTGTGTTGGTCCTAGCGCTTGAACCTAGGGCCTGAAAGCTGTTTCTGAGCTTCTTTTTGCTCAAGGCTAGTGCTTTATCACTTGAGCCACAGATCTGCTTCTGACTCCTTGGAGTTTTTATTAGAGATAAGAGACACAGACATTCCTACTGGGTTGGCTTTGAACAGCAATTCTCAGATCTCAGCCTCCTGAGTAGCTAAAATTACAGGCATAAGCCATTGGTGCCCGGCTAGTCTTGACATTTTTGAGGAGTTGCGATCTGGTATTTTGTAGAATGCTGCTCTGCTGGAATTTGTCTGCTGGTTTCTCATGATTAGACTGGGGTTATGGGTTAGATAACAAAGGTGAAGTGCCATTCTCATCCCATCCAATCCAGAGTATATACCAGCAACAAGGCTTATCACTGCTAACATTGATCTTAATTCTGAACTTTGAGGGCTGGGGGTACAGTTCAGTGAGTCTGAGTACTTACCTAACAGGTACAAGATTCTGCATTCAATCCCAGAGTAAATAATAATGACTTATTATTGCTGGGCACTGATGGCTCACGCCTGTAATCTTAGCTACTCAGCAGGCTGAGATCTGAGGATCACAGTTCAAAGCCAGCTTGAGAAGAAAAGTCCTGGGCTTGGAAGGTGGCTCAGTGGTAGAGCGCTTGTCTTGCATGCATGAGGCCCTGGGTTCGATTCTTCAGCACCACATAAGCAAAAAGAAAAAAAGCTAGAAGTGGCTGGTGCTGTGGCTCAGGTGGTAGAGCACTAGCCTTGAGCTGAAGAGCTGAGGGACAGCGCCCAGGCCCAGAGTTCAGGCCCCATGACTGGACCAAAAAAAAATAAAAAAAAGAAAGAGAGAAGAAAAGTCCCTGTGAGACTCTTATCTCTAAGCACTCAAAAACTGGATGTGGCTCAAAGTGGTAGAGCACTAGCCTTGAGCAAAAGAGTTCATGGACAGCACCTAGGCCCTGAGTTCAAGCCCCACAACTGACAAAAAAGTAAGTTATTATTATTATTGTTATTATTATTATTGAATGAAGGCTGCAAGGCCTAGGGGGTGGGGAGGAATAGCACAATCTTGATTTCTCCAGGGTTTCCAGATGGCTGCTTTGTAGAGATCAAACCACCACCACAATCTCACTGTGAAAGCACTCAGGATTCGCTGTTAGAATTGGAATCTTGGCTATATTTGGTCAGGAGGGAGAGGGTATGTTCATAAGGAAGAAGGCTTCCTATAAGCTCCTAAGTCTTTTTTTTTTTTTTTAATTTTCCGGTCACGGGGCCTGAACTCTGGGCCTGAGCACTGTCCCTCAGCTCTTCAGCTCAAGGCTAGTGCTCTACCACTTGAGCCACAGCCCCACTTCCGGCTTTTTTCTTTTTGCTTATGTGGTGCTGAGGAATAGAACCCAGGACCTCAGGCATGCAAGGCAAGCACTCTACCACTGAGCCAACTTCCCAGCCCCTCCTGAGTAAGTCTTTAGTACAAGTATTATCCTGCCACACACACACACACACACACACACACACACACACACACACACACACACACACACATTATCTATCGCTAAAAGCTTCAGTGGAAAATTTAACCACATACCATTAGTTTACTGAACATTAAAAGTTGAATCAGTAGAACTATGTTCAAAAAGCAGAACTGCTGATGGTTTCCCATGTGACTTGGCCATGATATAAACTTCCCTATTCTCTAGGTTTCAATATCTCAATCTATGTAACAAGGAAAAGGTTTCCTACCGTGTTTTATCTTGCCAAATTCCAGGGTCCAAAGAACAGCTATGTGCCTTTGAGGCCTTGACTAAAAAAGGGTCTTGCACATCAAGGCTAAACTACTTACTCTTAGCTCAAAATAGAGTATGGCTGGGTGCCAGTGACTCATGGCTGTAATCCTAGCTACTCAGGAGGCTGAGATCTGAAGATCTCAGTTCAAAGCCAGCCCGAGCAGAAAAGTCCCCATGAGACTTATCTCCAACTAACCACTCAAAACCCGAAAGTGGTGCTGTGGCTCAAAGTGGTAGAGCACTAGCCTTGCGCAAAAGAGGTCAGGGACTGGGCCAAGACCCTGAGTTCAAGCTCTATGACCAACCAACAAATAGAAAAGATCAGTATGAATGATTGGGAAGGATATTTTATGCTATAGTTCACTTATAATAGGTAGGTTGTGGGGTTTTGTTTTTTGTTTTTTGTTTTTTTTTTTGCCAGTCCTGGGGCTTAAACTCAGGGCCTGGGCACTGTCCCTGAGCTTCTTTTGCTTAAGGTTAGTGCTGTACCCACTTGAGCCACAGTGCCACTTTCAGCCTTTTCTGTTTATGTGGTACTGAGGAATCGAACCCAGGGCTTCATGTGTGCTACGCAAGCATTCTGCCACTAAGCCACAGTCCCAGCCCTGGGGGGGATGTTCTTTTGATTCCAGTTTTCCACTGGCTACTTTTTCTCCAGTGGGTCTGCTGCCTAAAAACTCCCAGGGTTACTGCTTTCACCCCACTCTCTCCCTTTTCTTTTCTTTTTTTTTTTTTTGTTCCTGTGCTCATACTAGGGCTTGAACTCAGGGCCTGGGTGCTGTCTCTTAGCTTTTTCACTCAAGGCTGGCGCTCTACCATTTGAACCACACTTCAACTTCTGGCTTTTTGGAGGTTAATTGGAAATAAGAGTCTCACAGATTTTCTTGCCCAGGCTGGCTTCGAACCCAGTCCTCAGATCTCAATCTCTTGAGTAGCTAGGATTATAGGCATGAGCCACTGACACCTGGTGTCACTCTCCTTTTGGCTGCCTCAGTTAATTCCAAGAAGAAAATGAAAGTGGGGAACTAAGGAAACAGACATTTCCCCCCCTTCTAACAAGTCTCTTAGATTTGCACATCAAACAATGCTCAGTCACTTTCAATGCTCCGTGTCCCACCCCCAATTTCCATAGACTGGGCTTTCAGGGAGTATTTCTATAGTTCATTTTAACGGTGCCTCATCTCATGCCAAATGAAAGTAGATTTTTTGTCAACTAAACAATTAATGCTCAACCTGAGGCTTTCTCCCAGATATATTTGACAAGTTTTTTTTGTTCTGGTCCTGGGGCTTGAACTCAGGGCCTGGGCACTGTCCCTTGAGCCACAGCTCCACTTGCAGCTTTTTCTGAGTAGTTTACTGGAGATAATAGTCTCATGACTTTTTTTGCTCAGGCTGACTTCAAACTGAGATCCTCAAATCTCAGCCTCCTGAGTGGTTAGGATTCCAGGTGTGAGCCACCAGCACCAGGGTATACTTTACAGTTTTGTCTACCTGAAACAATCTTCCCACCTCTTCCCCTTGCATAATGAAATCCTATCCACCTTTCCAGATCATCAGCTGGAGCATCATATTCTCTCTCTCTTTCTCTCTCTCTCTCTCCATTTTGTTTCTGAGCTGCTACTGGGGCTTGAACTCAGTGCCTTATGCTCTCACTTGGCTTTTCCATTCAAGACTGGTGCTTTACCACTTGAGCCACATCTCCATTTCTGGCTTTTTACTGGTTAATTAGAAATGAAGCTCAGATTTCCTATCCAGGCTGGCTTAGAACCACAGTCCTCAGATGGCAGCCTTTTAAGTAGCTAAGATTACAGGGGGGGGGGGGGGAGAATCCTCTTCCAATCAGAAATATTGCACCGGGTCACTTTTTGGCTCACATCATAGGTGAGCATAACTGCAGGAAGGGAGGAACCTGATGGAAATAATATGTCTATCTTGCATCTACTCATGAACACCTTGTGCAGATTGGAAACTGAGGACTGGGTACAGTAATTCATGTTCTATCATTGCAGTGTTTGGAGGCAGGGTTGTCAGATGTAGCAAATCAAACGTGCCGGGATGTTCAGTTATCATTTGAATTTCAGATCAACAATGAATACTTAACATAAATATGCGCAGACATAGTAAAAAAAAATCATTATTTCTCTGCAACTCAAATTTAAGTGGGAGTTGAGTATGTTATCTAGCTCCTCCTGTTTGGGGGGCAGTGTTCCCCCACCCCCACCCCCACCCCCACCCCCAGGTACCTGGCTTCCTGAACCCTGCAGTTTTCATAGCTAGCTTTTGGAGCAGAGCAGAGGCGCAAGACTGGGAAACGATCACTGCAGATTGAACAAAGGGTCTGCACCCAGCAGGCAGCCTCACTCTGGGGGTTCTCAGAACCCTGTGATCAGCCCCTTCACAATCTCCCCCCAACCCCCATTTCAGACCACTTGCCCTACCCTGCATCTCGTGACTCGCCACTCTAGGCTGCAGACCCAGGCAGAAGTGTTTGGCTCTGCAATACTTCACTGCCATTGGTAGGCAATTCCATCCATTATTTTACTTCCCGCCCCCAAGACTGACGTTTCCCAGATTACGTCTCTCCGGTAGCCGGTGGCGTACTTTCCGATTGGTTGTAAATGTCGCAGCGGTCTTCGCCCTAGCGTGACGAGGGAGGTGGTGGGGGAGGTAGGCGAACTCTGGGAGTAGAAACCAGCTGAAGCACGTCACCTCCTCCTCCTCCTCCCGCTGCAGTGGTCGCTGGTGTCCCGTCGGCCGTGTGTCACCTTGCACTGCTTGCAGCGGCTGGATCACAATGATGGCTGTGCTCCTCGTGCTCCTGTCCCTGTTGGTGGCAGGTGAGGATCCGGGATGGGAGGGACGAGTTCCAGAGGCCCTGCGCCGCGGGGATCGGGGGAGATGGAGGGTGGGGGGGAATCGGGGACTTTGGTGACCCTGGGTGGGCTGTTTCTGGGCTGGTCCTGCAATGTGGACCTTCCCGGGCCTGCCTAGTCTTAGCTACCTTCCTCTGGGCTTGTTCCCGGGATCCGCCTATGACAGCGAGGCCTTGTGGGCTCGCCTTACCTTGGCCGGGGCCAGGCTATGGAGGGCTCTGCTCTTGAACCGAGCTCCGCCTTTTAGAGGAAGTATCGTCCTCCCACCACTACAGTGCAGGCTCCGGAACCTGCTTCTATCTTTTAGAGGAAGATATGCTCTCCCCCTATCTGCTTGCCCTCTTCTTCCGCCTGTAGAGGCCCTTCGGGGGATGGGAAACATTGCTCAGTAGCTGTTCAATTGCTGCTTTCTACCCAGAAGAGAAGGCTTAATTCTTAACTGCCACTGGTGGCTGCCTTTAATTTTTTTGCATTCGTAACATGTCATTGTTTCTAGTAGTTGTCATAGGCGACAGATCTTATCCTCATATACGATCAGGATGTGAACATTAAGATGGGGGTCCTTGATTTTATATGATTATTTCTTCAGGGAAATCACAAGAGCACCTCTGGATAGTTTGTCTCAGTTCCCAATTTTAAGGATTTGGAAATCAGAATATGAATTGCGTCCTTTGGGTCACATGACAGATGGCAGGTTTTGAAATAGAACGTGTCTAAGCATGAAGCTGAGTGGAATTCAGCGCATATTTGACCTGTGGTGCAGCAATCCTGAGAAGTTTTCACTCTCCTTTTTGGAGTGGTCACCACCCAGCATCACCTGGGTACAAAGTAGCAACGTTGGAATTGAATTTAGATCAGCTGTGTTCAAAGCCCACTTCCTTTTCTGTGATGTGTTGTGGCCCAGTTAACACTGCAATATGGGAGTGATGGGGGCTCAGACTGGGCTGCAGGTAATAGGGAACAGGAACAATTTGAAGGAGTGGGTGCTCCAAGGTTCCACTTGCATCAGATTAAAAAAAAATAGATCCACAGAATGCAGTTGCCAATTGGCTGTTGTATGGACACATTTAAAGAAGCTGGTGGCTTTCACCTAATCCTACCTACTCAGGAGGCTGAGATTGGAGAATTAGGGTTTGAAGCCAGCTCAGGCATACTTAAGATTCTTATCTCCAGTTAGCCAATGCAAAGCTGCAAGTGGGGCTGTGGCTCAAGTGGAAGAGCACCAGTCTTGAGCAAAAAAAGCTAAGGAATAATACCCAGGCCTTGAACTCAAGATCTAGTACTAGCACACACACACACACACACTCGCTCTCTCTCTCTCTCTCTCTCTCTGTGCTTGTGCTGTGTATCTAGGAGCTCCCACATTGGGAAGGCAGTTTAATTCTATATATAAGACCAGTGATGTTCTGAAATCTGTAGCATTCCATCCCTCAAGTATCCAGTCTGTGAAAGTTACCTTTGTTTTTAATGCCTCAAGTTTCAGAGTTCTTTGTTTTATTTCTGTTGCTGGCCTTTACAAACATCATTCTGATTTATTCCTTGGGGGAATTATTTTTACTTTATTTCAGTTTTAATGCCATTTTTAAATAAAATAAAGAACTTCCTTTTAATAATTTGGCTAAATTGAACCTCTGTTGAAATCTCATGTTTTAATTTATGGCTGACATAATTTTGACCTAGTAAGGTTTTTTAGGGCGGGGGGGGGGGGGAAGGCGGGGGTTGGTTTGGGTTTTGGTCTGAGATAAAGTAATTGTTTCTGTCCCCCGTTGGAACATGCTCTCCTTGCTAGAATGGTCTGGTTCATACAGGCAGAAATCCAAGCTTCTGCATTGTTGGGTCTTGTCAGATGAAGTCAAATGATTATTTTCCATAATGACTAAGTGTGACTTAATGGAAAACATCTTTAAGGGCTCTGAGTTCACTATTTGAAGAAGAAGAAGAGGAAGAAGAAGAGGAGGAGGAGGAGGAGGAAGAAAAATCGTTTAAAACTGTGCGATGAGGGTTGGGAAGGTGGCTCAGTGGTAGAGCGCTTGCCTTGCATGCCTGAGGCCCTGGGTTCGATTCCTCAGCACCACATAAGCAAAAAGAAAAAAGCCGGAAGTGGCGCTGTGGCTCAAGTGGTAGAGCTCTAGCCTTGAGCTGAAGAGCTGAGGGACAGCGCCCGGGCCCAGAGTTCAGGCCCCATGACCAGACTCCCCCCAAAAAACAAAAAACTGTGCTATGAAATTAGAAGGAACTAGAGTTATGAATACCACCTCCTGAAGCATATTTCAATTTTTTTAAAATGCAAGCAGTTTAGCCTGACATGAAAGGGCAAATGTGGAATTCAAAGGAATATTGGGGAGAAAGAGGAATTGTTTTTGGTTACTGATGTCTGGGAAGATGTTTTCTTTTAGTAGATTGGCTCTGTCCATCATTCCTAGAAGATCAGAGCTTGGTAGAGTTCTCAGAAAGGAGAACATTTTACCCAGACTGGGGAGGTTGAGAGAAATTTCCCCAGGGAAGGTGCATCATAGAGAAAGCTTGTGAAAGATTAGGGCAGAAAGAACAGGCATTTGTAGGTAAATCAATATGCATAAAAATACAAAGGTAGGGCTGGGAAGGTGGCTCAGTGGTAGAGCGTTTGCCTTGCATGCATGAGGCCCTGGGTTCGATTCCTCAGCACCACATAAGCAGAAAAAAAAAAGCGGGGGAAAAAAGCCAGAAGTGGTGCTGTGGCTCAAGTGGTAGAGCACTAGCCTTGAGCTGAAGAGCTGAGGGACAGCGCCCAGACCCAGAGTTCAGGCCCCACGACCGGACCCCCCCCCCCAAAAAAAACAAAAACAAACAAAGGTAGGCTTGGTGGAGTGGCCCAGTGGTAGAGCATCTGACTGCCTAGCAAATGCGAGGCCCTGCATTCAAATCCTTGGACTGTTAATAAAGCAATATAAATGTTAAGAAGCATAAAGGTATGAATGCAAAAGAGCAAATAGTTTGTAGAGGGACCTAAGTCAGAGAGATCCCAAAAATAAAGTTGGTGAGGTGCCTAAGGTGTTTGTTAAGTTTTGAATTTGCCTTGAAGGCTCTGGGCAGTAAGTGAAGGCATTTAATTGGAAAGGTGAGCAAACAAATCTGTATTTTGATGAGCAAGGAAAAGTGGGAGTGCTATGATTGTCCTAGGCAGCCAGTTCTAGCAAACCTGGTGAGGGATGTGGAGGAGGAGGATTTGGGAAGATAATTAGAGGGTGGGGGAAAGACCCACAGAAAATAGTAGCGAATACAGAAGCATTTAAAGCCACTGGGTAGAAGATGACATCACCCTTGGAGCTAGAGAATGCAGGAGAAGCATGGGGAAATGATGGAGAATCCAGTTCTGAACCTGTTTGAAGGGTGGGTAGGACTTAGGACAGAATGTGACCAGGTTGTTGTTGAATATGTAGGTCTAAAGTTCAAGGGAGATGAAAGCTGGAAATAGGAATCTGGGAACCCACAGTGTGGTTCTGCGTGTGTGTGTGTGTGTGTGTGTGTGTGTGTGTGTGTGTGTGTGTGTGTGTGTGTGTGTGTGTGTGTGTGTGTGTGTGTGTGTGTGTGTGTGTGTGTGTGTGTGTGTGTGTGTGTGTGCGTGCGCACGCGCCTGGGTAATGGCCTTGAGTCATCTTTGCTCAAGGCTAGCACTCTACTACTTGAGCCCCAGCTCTACTTCTGGTGTTTTTGGTGGTTATCTGGAGATGAGTCTCACTGACTTTCCTGCCTAGGTTGGCTTTCAACCAATACCCTCAGAGTGCCGCCGCCGCCGCCGCCCAGCTTATGCCTTTTTTGTTTTTAATCTCATCAAATATTTTTTTTTTAGTAGAATGTCTCTTGATTTGAGTTTTGTCTTCTCATGATTAGAGTGAGAAGCATATCACACAGGTATCTCATCCTTGTCAAAATACCTATTTTTTTTTGTTTGGTCTTGGGGCTTGAACTCTGGGCCTGGGCGCTGTCCCTGAGCTCTTCAGCTCAAGGCTAGTGCTCTACCACTTGAGCCACAGCGCCAATTCTGGCTTTTTCTGCTTATATGTGCTGAGAAATCGAACCCAGGGCCTCATACATGTGAGGCAAGCACTCTACTGCTGAGCCACCTTTCCAGACCCTCTATGTATGTTTTATAATCCAGAACAAATGTAATACCTATGATTCTAGTACCAATGTATACCACATATGCTTGTATATCTATATGCGTACACCTATGCTGTATAGCTGTGAAAAGTAAATATCTGGGTTGCTTTGTCTATATCCCAGGCATTCCCCCTCATCAACTTTACTTACATATCTCTGTATATACATACATGTGCTACTTGACATTTTTGTGCCAAAAGAATTGACATCTAAGCAGTTGGGGCATTGCAGTTTTAAGAGACAGGAAGAGGAAAAAAAATCAACAAGAGGAACAACCATAGGAATTTGAAGGAAAAGCAAGAGTCCTGGCATCAGTAATACCAGGGTAGGGGATTTATTTTGTGTGTGTACCAGTCCTGGGGTTTGAACTTGGGACCTAGGCTCTGTCCCTGAGCTCTTTTTTTCTTGTCAGTTGTGGGGCTTGAACTTGGGGCCTGGGAGCTGTCCCTGAGCTCTTTTGCTCAAGGTTAGTGCTCTACCACTACCACTTTGAACCACAGCACCATTTCTGGTTTTCTGGTGGTTAATTGGAGATAAGAGTCTCACAGACTTTCCTACCCAGGCTGGCTTTGAACCAGGATTCTCAAGATTTCTCAAGATTTACTTGTGAGTAGGTAGGATTACAGGCGTGAGCCACCAGCACCTGGTCAAGGCAGGGGATTTTCAAGGAGGAAATTGCCAGTGTCAGATGCTTTGGAAACTTCCATAACTAAAAGGACTAAAAAGTGTGCTTGGGATTTGTTGAGCTGTTGCAGTGGAGCATTATGGGTAGATCTGTGGGTTAGGTAGGGAACAAGAAATGAAGAAGGAGAGAAAGAAATGGTGCTTGGCTCCGGTTCCAGGCTGCTTCCTGTGAAGGCAAGCAGGCACTGGTGAGGACTATCTGATAGGACCAAAGGAGGTTGTTTGGTGATTGGTTTTAATGTAACAACAGCAGCCCCTTCCACCCCCTCAGTATGCTTTTGTGCTCAAGTGAAAACAGTTGCAAAGGGAAAAACTGGTAGTTTCAGATGTGACTTCATTTGCTCATTAACTCAACCAGTGTTTATGGAGTATCCATGGGTCAGGGGCCATTTTCAGTCCCGTAGTTACTTATGAACAGGGCTGGTCAGTACTCTACCACTTAAACCACAGCTCCAGACTTTGCAGGGGGGTGGGGTGGGGGAGGGGGTTGGTTTATTGGAGAGAAGACTCTCAAGGGCTTTCCTGCTTGGACTGGCTTCAAACTGTGATCCTCAGATCTCAGCCTCCCTAGGAGCTAGGATTACAGATGTAATCTCTGTCTCTCTGTCTCTCTGTCTCTCTCTCTCTCTCTCACACACAGCCAGCTTTTTTTGTGTGTGCGCTTATCACCTTATTGTGCACCTGGCTCTCCCCTATATCCTCTCTCCCCTCCCCTCCTTTCTTTTCTCCCCCCTCTCTTCTCCCCTCCCCCATCACCTTTCCTTGCTTTTCTCCTCTCCCCCCCCCCCCCCCCCCCGCTCTCTCCCCTCTTCCTCCTCTCCTTCCCCCTCCCCCCTCTGCTCTCTCCCCTCTCCCCTCTTTTTCCCCTCTCCTTTCACCCCTCTCCTTTCTCTTCTCCCCCTCTCTCCTCTCCTTTTCTCCCTCTCTCCTTCCCCCCTCCCCTTTCCCCACCTCTCCTTTCCCCTCCTCTTCTCTCCTGTCTGCTCTCTCCCCTCTTCCCCCTCCTCCCCCCCTCTCCCTCCTCCCCTCTCCCTCCTTCCCCTTTCTCCCCCCTCCTCTCTCCCCCACACTCTCCTCCCATCTCCTCTCCTCTCTCCCTCCTCTTTCTCCTCTGCCCTTCTCTCCCCCCTCTCTCCTCTCCCCTTTTCCCCTCTCTCTTCTCCCCTTGTCCCTCATCCCTCTGCCCCCTCTCCCCCCCCATCCTCTTCTCTCTGTGCCAGTCCTGGGGCTTAAACTCAGGGCCTGAGCACTGACCCTGAATTATTTGCTCAAAGTTAGTCCGCTACCACTTGAGACACAACTCCACTGCTGACTTTGTGATGGTTAATTGGAGATAAGAGTCTTCTGGACTTTTCCTGCTTGGGCTGGTTTTGAACCTTGATCCTCAGATCTCAGTCGTTTGAGTCGCTAGGATTACAGGTGCAAGCCCTGGGCGCCCAGCTCTCAATCTGTCTCTTGATAGATTATCTGAAGGAAGAATTTCAGAGGTGGATGCACGTAGCTCTCTAAGAAGGCTGATCACAAGATTGGCCTGTGTGGTGGAGGGGGGTGGATCAGGAGAGGAAGCAGGCTGCTGAAGGAATCCTGGACTTTGTGAAAGTAGAGACTGGTGGTATGGGGAGATTGAATGCAGGAAGTTCAAAGTAAGAAAGCCCATTGTAGTTTAGGATCAGGAGACACTTCAAAGAACTAGAAGTTGGAACCATAGAGCTAATTACTGGCAAATACCATGTTTGTAAATTGAGACCATGTCAATCCTTAGCAGTACCATTCAAGTAAAGGAGTGGCTTCCTACTAGAAATCTTTTTCTTTTTCTTTTTTTTTTTTTTTTGGTGCTGATCCTGGGACTTGAACTCAGGACTATCCCTGAGCTTTTTTTTTTCCCCCTCAAGGCTAGTGCTCTACTACTTGAGCTACAATTCTATTTCCAACTTTTTTTTTGCTGGTTAATTGGATTAAGAGTCTCACCTACTTGCCTACCTGGGCTGACTGCAAACTGCACTCCCTCAGATCTTAGCCTCCTGGATAGCTTGGATTACAGGTTTGGGTCATGACATCTCAGACATCTCATTTGATACCAGCAAAGGACATCAGTTTCGACCAGATGATCCTTCCTGGTGGAGGAACCCATGACTAAAGGCTCCTAAAGGAGGAATGAAGCAGCAGCAGCATCGAATCTAAGTACAAGTGATACAGACTTACATAGTAGGGCCAGATCTCAAAGCAAAGCTATCTCTAGATCACAATTTGCTTCCTTCGGTGGCTATGTATGGTTCATTAAAGAACTTGGTCTCTTGCCAGGCGCTGGTGGCTCACGCCTGTAATTCTAGCTACAGAGGAGGCTGAGATCTGAGGATCACGGTTCAAAGCTAGCCCGTGCAGAAAAGTCCTTGAGACTCTTAACTCCAATTAACCACTAGAAAACTGGAAGTGGTACTATGGCTCAAGGGGTAGAGCGCTCGCCTTGAGCTGAAGAGCACAGAGACAGCACCCAGGCCCAGAGTTCAAGCCCCATGACCAAAAAAAAAAAGAACTTGGTCTCTTGTGCTTGTTTTCCTCAAGGTTGTAAATAAAACTACTAAGGTGCCTGGGTGTTAGATTTTGGATCTTTTTTTTTGGTCGATCACAGAGCTTGAACTTGGGGCCTGGGTGCTGTCCTTGAGCTTTTGTGCTCAAGGCTAGCACTCTACCACGTTGAGCCACAGCACCACTTCAAGTTTTCTGGTGGTTTATTGGAGATCAGAGTCTCATAGACTTTCCTGCCCAGGCTGGCTTTGAACCATGATCCTCAGATCTCAGCTTCCTGAATAGCTAGGATTATAGGTGTGAGCCACCAGGCACCCAGTGGTAGATTCTGGATTTTTCTTGAAGGCCCTGAGCAGTGTTACTACTACAGTGAGGCTGGATGTCTGTTGGTTCCATTCTGGTCTTGGACTAGAACAAGTTGGAAACCCTTGCCCTGTTGCTGGGCTAGACTGAAATTCTGAACTGGTCTGGTTGCATCCACACCATTCTGAGACCTTTTATTTACTGTCAATATTACAACCACCAAAACATTTACTGTTGTCCCCCGACTCTGTCCTCCTGTCTTGTTAAGTACTGCTTTCCTTAAGCAAGGAAAGAGCAGCTGATGCCTTAATAAAATGTTTTGCCAATAGTCTGCATGGCCAAGATTTGTTTTGGATTTGGTGCTAATCTTTTCATAGGAAGCCCAAAGTTTCTACTAGGTACTTGTTCCCAGGATAATACATATGGGTGGGCTGGGTATCAGCTCAGGGGAGCTCTTGCCTAACATTCTTTGGGCCCTGAGTTCCATCTTCATCGCCCCCTCATCTCCCCACCCCTCCCCCCAAAAAAACCCTATAATGGACGAGGAGCCAAATACCCTATTCTTAGCCTTATAGGGGTTGTAAATTAATCCCTTTAGTCTCATCCTTCATCTTTTTTTAAACTTTTTTTTGTCAGTCATGGGGGCTTGAACTCTGGGCCTGGGTGCTGTCCCTGAGCTCTTCAGCTCAAGGCTAATGCTCTACCACTTGAGCCACAGTGCCACTTCTGGCTTTCTGGTGGTTAATTGGAGATAAGAGTCTCATGGATGTTCCTGTCTAGGCTGGAACCACGATCCTCAGATCTCAGCCTCCTGAGTAGCTAGGATTTCAGGCATCAGCCACCAGCACTTGGCTTTTTTTTAACATTTAAAAAATCAATATTATAAACATACAGAGAGGTTATAGTTATACAAGTCAAGTAAAGAGTACGTTTCTTTTTTTTCTTTCCTTTGTTTGTCATGTGGCTCGAACGTAGGGTCTGGGCATTGTCCCTGAGCTCTTTTGCTCAAGGCTAGTGCTCTACCACTTTGAGCCACAGTGCCACCTCCAGTTTTCTGGTGGTTAGAGTTAAGAGTCTCTTGGGGACTTTCTTGCTTGGGCTGGCTTGGAACAGTGATCCTCAGATCTCAGCCTCCTGAGTAGCTAGGATTATAGGCATGAGCCACTAGCATCTGGCTTTATCCTTCATCTTTTAATTCTAGATGGCATACTCTTAGACTAGTTGACATAATCATTAGAGAATACATTTTCTCATCCTCCGGATGTGAGAATACTATTTCCTAGACTTTGTCTCTGAAGTTTGAAGCATTTCATTCACCATCTAGTAACATGCACACACATTCCAGTTCCACCTTCCCTATCCCCAATGCCCACTGGACAACTATATTAGGTGTGCCTAAGGTACTTAAGGAAAGCTGGAGGTATCTATCTTAGGATGTACTAACCTGCTAAAGTTTTATAGTGAAATCCTAGAATTTTACAAGTCTTATTTTTGTTGGTGGTGGTGGTCGTGGGGCTTGAACTCAGGGCCTGGCTGCTGTCCCTGAGCTTTTTCACTCAAGGATAGTACTCTACCACTTTGAGCCACATCCTTACTTCTGGTTTTCTGGTGGTTAATTGGAGATAAGAGACTCATGGACTTTCCTGTCCAGGCTATCTTTGAACTGTGATCCTCAGATCTCAACCTCCTGAATAGTTAGGATTATAGACATGAGCCACCAGTGCCTGGCACACGTTTTCCTTTTTTTTTGGTCAGTCATGGGGCTTGAACTCTGGGCCTGGGCACTGTCCCTCAGCTCTTCAGCTCAAGGCTAGCGCTCTACCACTTGAACCACAGCACCCACCACTTCTGGCTTTTTCTGCTTATGTGGTATTGAGGAATCGAACCCAGAGCCTCATGCATGCAAGGCAAGCACTCTATCACTGAGCCACCTTCCCAGCTCCACAAGTTTTCCTTTTGTAGATGGTAGAAATGATTCAGAGATATAAAGTTCTTCCTTTCTAGTGTGTGCCAGGGTTTTGTGTTCTGTTTGTTTGCTTTTGAATTCTGGAGAAATGCCACTAATTTCTAATTCACCACAATTACCACACATCCTTGTTAAGGGCCATCTATAAGAAGGCTGTCTTAATCATTAGGAAAATCTTGTGTCATACCTGCTCCTTTTTTCCTGCTTCCGGGGTCTTGAACTCAGTGCTTTGCTTGGCTAGTGCTCTGCCACTTGAACCATGCCTCCAGTTTGGCTTTTTGATGACTATATTTGGAGACAGAGTCTCCAGACATTTTTTTGCCTGGGCTGGCTTTGCACCTTGATTTTAGTTAGGATTACAGACATGAGCCACGGACACCCAACTTGAACTTAAAAAGAGAAGGGGGGGGATGAGCAACATTGTACTTAAAGCTGGGCACCTGTGGCTCATGCCTGTTAGCCTAGCTACTCAGGAGGGTGAGATCTGAGTTTGAAGCCAGCTCAGGCAGGAAAGTCTGAGATTCATATCTTTAATTAATCACCCAAAATAGCTGGAAGGGGTGATAAGGCACTCAAGTGGTAAAGCACTAGCTTTAAGCAAAAAAAGTTCAGGGACAGCACCCAGGCCCTGAGTTCAAGCTGCAGGCCCACCCAGCACAAGAGAGAGGAGAGGGAGGAGAGAGACAGGGAGAGGGAAAGGAGGAGGGGGAAGAAGAGAGAGAAGGAGGGAGGAGAAGAGGGAGAGAAGAGAGGAGAGAGAGAAGGGGAAATGGGAAGGAAGGAAAGAAAGAAAACGAAAAAAAGAAAGAAAAGAATTGACAACCAAAAAGCCAGAAATGGAGCTGTGCTTTTAGTGGTAGAGCACCAGCCTTGAGTGGAAAAGCTAAGTGAGAGCATGAATAAGACTCTGAGTTTAAGCCCCAGCATCAACACACACCCACAATAAAGAATTTAAATATTGTATATGTTATGAACCCATCCTTAAAATTGCTATTTTGATTCTTTGAAAAGAACCAATCATCAAAATTGGACTCAGATCCATGGAAAGACTTAATAGATTCAAATTGCTTTTTTGATCTGGACACCAGTAACTTACACCTGTAATCCTAGCTACTCAGGAGGCTGAGACCCAAGGATCACGGTTCGAAGCGAGCCTGGGCAGTAAACTCCATGAGACTCTTATCTAACAAACTACTCAGAAAAGGCTATAAGTGGCACCGTAGCTTAAGTGGTAGAGTGCTAGCCTTGAGCACAAGGAGGCTCAGGGACAGAGCTCAGGCCCTGAGTTCAAAAAAGAAAAAAATTAATTGCTCAGGTTAAGTGTATAACTCAGACCTAGTGCTTGGGAGAGTTTCAGATCTGTGGTAGCATGTGGGTTTAAGCTCGAGGCTTTAGATTCTGTCCTTCCTACTCCCTAAAGAATGTATTGTTCAGCAGTCTACATTTTGCCCAATCACAATTTAATATGCTAAGGCAGTGATGAATGGCAGTACATGTATTCTGTCTAATCATCTTTATGGTGGGTTCAAAACAGTTATATGCTGGGCTGGGAAGTTGGCTCAGTGGTAGAGCGCTTGCTTTGCATGCCTGAGGCCCTGGGTTCGATTCCTCAGCACCACATAAGCAAAAAGAAAAAAGCCAGAAGTGGCCCTGTGGCTCAAGTGGTAAAGCGCTAGCCTTGAGCTGAAGAGCTGAAGGACAGCGCCCAGGCCCAGAGTTCAGGCCCTATGACTGGACCCCAAAAAAAAACAAAAAAACAGTTATATGCTGATAATTCATTTACTAATCTATTTTCTTTTCAGGTGTTTTGGGGAATGAGTTTAGTATATTACGATCTCCAGGATCTGTTGTTTTCCGAAATGGAAATTGGCCTATACCAGGAGATCGAATCCCAGACGTTGCTGCGTTATCCATGGGCTTCTCTGTCAAAGAGGTACATGTACTTAAAAACAAAGTTTGTAACTCCTTATAAAAACATTCTTATTGGAGTGAATTTGATAATACATCATATGCATGTATAGACATATCACAGTAAAACTCCTTTGTATAATTAATCTATGTCAATTTAAAAAAGCAAGCAGAAACATTTTGTTGATTTCTTCTAATACCCAAAAATTCAATAGACAGTATTAGGTTTTGCTATAGAATACAAATGCTACTAAAAACAAACAAATTTGTAGCCTGGCGCTGGTGGCTCAAGCCTATAATCTTAGCTACTGAGGAGGCTGAGATCTGAGGATAGTGTTTCAAAACCAGCCTGAGCAGGATAGGAATAGTCTTTGAGATTCTTATCTCCAATTAAGCACAAAAAGCAGTAGAGTGCTAACCTTGAGTACAAAAAAATCTCAGGGGGTAGGAATGTGGCTCAGTGGTAGAGTGCTTGCCAAGTGTACCTGAAGCCCTGGGTTCAATTCCTCAGTACCACATAAACAGAAAAAGCCAGAAGTAGAGCTGTAGCTCAAGTGGTAGAGTGCCAGCCTTATGCAAAAGAAGCTCAGGGACATTACCGAGGCCCTGAATTCAAGCCCCAGGACTGGCAAAACAACAAATTTGTAGTTTGGGTGAAATTTTGTATTAGTGCTTCAGGCTTAGCTTCTGAAACTAAATCATACATTATTAACAGTGTAATTATTTATTCACTGTAGTGACGTTCTTGTATAGAAGAAAATATATCAAGCCAAGTGCCAGTGTCTCACACCTGTAATCCTAGCTACTCAGGAGGCTGAGATCTAAGAATTGTAGTACAAAGCCGGTCCAGGCAAGAAAGTCCATGAAACTCTTGTCTACAATTAAGCACCAAAAAAGCTGGAAGTGGAGCTGTGATTCAAGTAGTAGAGCATTAACCTTGAGTACAAAAGCTCAGTAACAGTGTACAGACCCTGAGTTCAAGCCCTAGGACCTGTACAGGACAGGGGTGGTGGGAGGGGGCGGTTGGAGAGTGATAATTATAAGAAGGGCATACCTGGGCGTGGGAAGGTGGCTCAGTGGTAGAGTGCTTGCCTTGCATGCATGAGGCCCTGGGTTCGAATCTTCAGTACCACATAAGCAGAAAAAAGCCAGAAGTGTTGTTATGGCTCAAATGATAGAGTGCTAGCCTTGAGCTGAAGAGCTGAGGGACAGTGCCCAGGCCCAGAGTTCAGGCCCCACCACCAACCAAAAAAAATAGAAGGGCACATTCATGGCTATTGAAGAAAAGGGTGTTTTACAATCTGGAATTTGAAAAGTGCTATGTTTTATTTACTTGTCTACTCTTTTCCGCAGATGTTTAGAGATGACTTTCAATTAGATTTTTTAATCTCCATAGAAGTTTAAGAAAATAAAGAAGCTAGAAATTGGTATTCGACATCCTAGGTTAGGAGATTGTATAACTGCTGCCTTAAATAAAATGTTACTTTTCCCTTTGAATGTTAAGGCCTGGAACTTCTTTGCCTGTCCTGGGGCTTTTTTTACAAGGGCCTGGGCTCTGTCCCTGAGCAACTTTTGCTCAAGGCTAGGGCTCTACCACTTGAGCCACAGCTGCATTTCACAGTTTTTCTGTGATTAATTGGCCCTGGCTAGCTTCAAACCATGACCCTCGGCTCTCAGCCTCCTGAGTAGCTAGGAGTCACCAGTGCCAGGCCCCAGAATCTCATAACTTTGCTTCCTAGGTATGACTAATGGATTTGAAAATGGTTTCATGAGCTGATAACTAAGCATTCTTTTGTGCTTCTCAACCTTTAGGACCTTTCCTGGCCTGGCCTAGCAGTGGGTAACCTATTCCACAGGCCCCGGGCTACCATTATGGTAATGGTGAAAGGAATAGACAAACTGGCCCTTCCCACAGCAAATGTCATCTCGTATCCTTTGGAAAATGTGAGTATTATTTCTAAACAATGAAATGGATACATTTTTCATTTTCTCTGACTGTGGACAATCATGAATTTCATTCTAAATATACTTCATGTCTCTATTTTATCATCATCATCATCATCATCATCATCATCATCATCATCATCATCGTTTTCCAGTTCTGAGGCTTGAGCTCAAGACTTGGGCACTCTCCCTGAGCCTCGTTGTGCTCAAAGCTAGCACTCTACCACTTGAGCTACAGTGCCACTTCTGGCTTTGCGTAGTTCGATGGAGATAAGAGTCTCACAGAGTTTTCTGCCTGGATTGGCTTCGAACTGTGATACTCAGATCTCAGCCTCCTGAGTAACTAGAATTACAAGTATACCCACCAGTGCCCAGACTTATCTCTGTTTTTGATGTATAGTTTCACTAAAACACAATTTCTTCGGAATTCTTTGAAAATGCAATTTCTTTTTTAAAAAGGACATAGTGGTTATCAGTGTATTAAAACTTGGCCATTGTCTATGGATAAAGATACTATAAGACTCCAGAAGAGTTCCCCAAACAAAACCAGAAATACAGGCATGAAGAATTTATTCTAAACTCAGTTAACCTGTCCTGTAGAGCCCCCCCTCCACTGCTATCTCCTTTGGTTAAAAATTGAACCAGTAATTTAGGCCTATAATCCTAGCTACTCAGGAGGCTGTAGCCTGGACAATCTTATTTCCAATTAATCACAGAAAAAGCCGGAAGTGGAGCGGTGGCTCAAGTGGTAGAACACTGGCCTTGAGCAAAAGGAGCTCAGGGACAGGGCCCAGGCCCTGTGCTCAAGCATCCCCCCACCCCCAACTAGCAAAAAAAAAAATAAAAGCTGTGTGTGTGTGTGTATTATTAGCATATAATCACAAACTAAACATTTGAAAGCATGTAGTCTTACATGCTAAGCTGATCCTGATTGGCTAGGTGTACATTTTTGCCTAGCCAAAGATGGCCAATGAGACAAAAGACTCAGAAGGCAAACCTCACAAATTGTAAACCCAGAATGTCATAGAATTACACTAAATTGCTTAGAATTACACTGAATGAAACTTCTTTTGATTAGCTGTTTTAGTTTTTGTTTTGGTGCTGGTCCTGTGACTTGAACTCAGAGCCTAGGTGCTATTCCTGAGCTTTTTTGCTTAAGGCTAGAGCTTTACCACTTGAATCACAGCTCCACTTCTAGCTCTTTAGGTGCTTCAATCGAGATAAGAGTCTTAGGGACTTTCCTGCCCTGGCTGACTTCAAAGCACAGTCCCAGATCTCAGCCTCCTGAATAGCTAGAATTATAGACATGAGCCACCAATGTCTGGCTTTGATTAGCTGTTTTAAATTTAGAGCTTCAAGTCATTGTCACAGGAATTCCTGGACCCAACATACATAGCCTTATTCCATGGGAGACAAGAGTCACTAGATTTTGTGGATTTTTTTTGTCCATCATAGGACTTGAACTCAGGGCCTAGGCACTTCCTGAGTCTCTGTGTTCAAGGCTAGCGCTCTACCACTTGAACCACAGCACCACTTCTGGGTTTTGAGTGGTTACTTGGAGATAAAAGTCTCATGGACTTTTCTGCTGGGGATTGCTTCAAGCCATGATCCTTAGATCTCAGCCTCCTGAGCAACTATGATTACAGGTATGTACCACCAGCTAAGGAAAACACAGAATCAAAATGGCTAAGCTTAATTTTGATGCTGGGATTTCATCAGTAAGATTTATATAATCATATTGGCTTCTGCCAGAAGCACATTAGTATTAATTTGCTACTTATAAACATGAACCTTTAAGCAGTAAAGGGAGCTAATAGAAAAAAGAGATCTCCATTAAAGAAATCCCCATTAAAAGGAAAAAAACAGCCAGGCACCAGTGGCTCACACCATGGAGTAGCTAGTAATCCTAGCTACTCAGGAGGCTGAGATCTGAAGCTCATGGTTCAAAGTCAGCCCAGGCAGGAAAGTCTGTGAGACTCTTATCTCCAAGAAACTACTCAGAAAAAGCTGGAAGTGATACTTTGGCTCAAGTGATAGAGCCCTAGCCTTGAGCACAGAGAGGCTCAGGGACAGTGCCCAGGCCCTGAGTTCAAGCCCTTTATCTCAGCCTCCTGAGTAGCTGGGATTATAGGCATGAACTACCAGTGCCTGGCTTACTCTCCTTTCTTAATAACATCTAAATGATTTCCTTACTTTGTTTCAGGATATAATTGTACTTTTACTCTTTAATTTCAGGCAGTTCCTTTTAGTCTTGACAGTGTTGCAAATTCCATTCATTCTTTATTCTCTGAAGAAACTCCTGTAGTCTTGCAGTTGGCTCCCAGTGAGGAAGTAAGTGATAAACTTTGTATTTAAAATTTTTATTTAATTATTACTATAAAAGTCGTATACAAAGGGGTTATAGTTACATAAAATAAACTTTGTATTTAAGATGTCTTAGAAAAAATTAACTTTATGCCAGGCATTGGTAGCTCATGCCTATAATCCTAGCTACTCAGGAGGCTGAGATCTGAGGATCAGGGTTCAAAGCCAGCCTGGGCTGAAAAGTCTCCGTGAGCCGTTTATCTCCAATTAATCTTCAAAAAATCCAGAAGTGGCTCTGTGGCTCAAAGTGGTAGAGTTCTAGCCTTGAGCGAAAGAGCGCAGGGACAGTGCCCAGACCCTGAGTTCAAGCCCCACGACTGACAAAAAATAATAAGCTTTCATTTTTTAACGAGAATTGAAAAATGTTGGGTGCTGCTTGTTCATGCCTATCATCCTAGCTACTCAGGAGACTGAGATCTGAGAATCACAGTTCAGGACTACCAGCAGCAAACAAATCTGTGAGACTCTTAGGCCCAATTATCCAGCAAAAAAGCTTAAAATAGAGCTGTGGCTCAAATAGTAGAGCACCAGCCATGAGCAAAAAAAAAAAAAAAAGCTAAGGGACAGCTGAGTTCAATCCCCAGGACTGGCACAAAAGAGTTGAAAACTAATATGAATATTGCTGTAAGGTATTTCTGTGTTGGTTGACAGTTCAGCTTACAACCCTGTATTCTTCTTGCAGAGGGTGTATATGGTGGGGAAGGCTAACTCCGTTTTTGAAGATCTTTCAGTCACTTTACGACAACTCCGGAATCGCCTGTTTCAAGAAAACTCTATTCTCAATTCACTTCCTCTCAATTCTCTGAGTAGGAACAATGAAGTAAGTAGGGGCATCAGTTGGGTGAAATGGATATCGTTCCTTTTTTTAAAAAAAAATTGTATAAATTCTGAAGGTTGAGACAATAGAAAGTTGTACAGATTTCCCCTTGCAGTAGATTCTTCCATTAGTATATTTTTTCTTTTTCTTTTTTGATAGTCCTGGAGCTTGAACTCTGGGCCTGAGTGCTGTCCCTGAGCTTCTTTTGCTCAAGGCAAGCACTCTACCACTTGAACCACAGCGCCACTTCTGACTTTTTTGAGTAGTTTATCAGTGATAAAAGTCTTACAGACTTTTCTGCCCAGGTTGGCTTCTAACTGCAATCCTCAGATCTCAGCCTACTGAGTAGCTAGGATTACAGGTGTGAGCCACCAGCGCCCAGCTGGTTATCACCTTTTTATTAGGAAGCAATGCTTTGTTCATATGTATGTTTTTTCTGATGCTAGGGATGGAATCCAGGGCCTGGCATACACTATAGGCAAATGTCCCATACCAAACTGCACCCCTAGCCCAATAGTTCAGTGCAGTAAAACCTACCAAAGGCAGAAAAATGGTTTAAATTCACTTAGGGGGTTAATCATTGTAATACATTGTGCTTGATTTGATTAATGGCAAATATAGATATCCCAGGTATATTTTTTTATGCCTGTCCCATAGCCTGGACACTCTCCCTGAGCTTTTTTTGCTCAAGGCTAGCGCTCTACCACTTGAGCCACAGTTCCACTTCTGGCTTTTTTTGTAGTTGTTTTGTGGCCTGTGTGGGTGTGGGTATGGGTGTGTGTGTTTAAGAGATAAGAGTCTCATGGACTTTTCTGCCCAGATTAGCTTCAAATCATGATCCTCAGATCTCAGTAGCTAGGATTACATCTAGCTCCTGAATATTTAAAAGAATGCTTAATTATTCGGTTATGTATTGAAGTTTTTGCCATTTAACAAAGCAGGTTTGTTTTTTTTTTGGGGGGGGGGTGTTGTTTTGTTTTGTTTTTTTGTTGGTCGTGGGGCTTGAACTCTGGGCCTGGGCTTTGTCCCTGAGCTCTTCAGCTCAAGACAAGAGCTCTGCCACTTGAGCCACAGCACCACTTCCAGTTTTCTGGTGGTTTATTGGAGATAAGAGTCTCATGGACCTTCCTGCCCGGGCTGGCTTCAAACCTGGATCCTCAGAATTCAGCCTCCTGAGTAGCTAGGATTACAGGCGTGAGCCACCATTGCGTGGCTTTTTTTTTTTTTTTGTATACAGTGCATCTTGATCTGAGTCATTTCTTCAATATCTTTGACCCCTTTGGCCCACCCCTTCCTTCCCTTACTTTTTTTGATTCTATGGCATACACAATGCATTCTGCTCATTTCCCCATTCATTCTTCTACCCCTCTCCCCTTGTCTCTCTTCTTGCAAAAATGTTAAAAGGGTGACAATGATCAAGAGGCACTGTATTCATAAATAGCTCTGTTGAATGGCAACTCCTTTGTACAACTACTTTTAATATATATATATGTATATATGTGTGTGTGTATATATATAGATAGATGGAGAGAGAGAGAGAGAAGAATGCTTTTTTTCTTTTGTTTTTTTTTGTTTTGCTGAAGGTTGACCTGCTCTTTCTTTCTGAACTACAAGTGCTCCATGATATTTCAAGTTTGGTAAGTAAACTGCTCAGGTTGTTCAATTCCATTTATTTATTTGTTTGTTTATTTATGTATTTATTCAGTTAGTAAGTTAATGCCAGTACCAGGGCTTGAACCTAGAGCCTGTGTGCTACTCCTGAGGGATTTTTTTTTTTTTTGCTTGAGACTGGCACTGTACCACTTGAGCCACAGCTCCACTTCCAACTTTTTGTGGTTAATTGGAGATAAGAATCTCATGGACTTTCCTGCCTGGGCTGCCTTCAAACCACAATGCTCCAATTTCAGCCTTCTGAGTTACTAGGATTATAAGCATGAGCTACCTGTATCCAACTCCTTGTATTTTCCTATGTAGAGACTCTTTTATTGATAGTGCAGCCAGTGGAGATTCTTTACATTTATGATCCCATTGAAATGGAGAAATTAGTGGTGATGGTGGCAGTAGAAAAATTTGTGGGTTCTCAGGCTTGAAATCAGGATCTGGGTGTAGTCCCTGAGCTTTTCTGCTCAAAGCTAGCATTCTAGCACTTTAAGCCTCAACTCTACTTCCAGTTTTCTAGTGGTTATTTGGAGATAAGAGGCTCACAGACTTAACTGCCCAACCTGGCTTTGAACTGCAATCCTCAGATCTCAGCCTCTTGAGTAGCTAGGATTATAGGCATGACCACCAGCACATGGCTGGTGGCGGAAACTTTGAACACATCTCTTGCTAGCATTTTGTTCTTTTGCAATTCTGCCCTTGGGAGAGACAGTTTAGCCTCCAAGAACACAAGCCTGGTAGAAAGAGTGTCCTGGCTGTAATTCAAATTTAGCCACTGATTTCTTGGCAGACATGAAGGCTTAATTCCTATGTCTATAGCTTTGGATTGAACACTGAAATAATAAACCTGTCAACTAATTCAAGAAGGGAATAAAAACCATCTCAAAGCAATTTGGGTGGTGAATATTCTTTTTTGTTCTGCTGGTCCTGGGGCTTGATCTCAGGGCCTGGGCACTGTGCCTGAGCGTCTCTGTGCTCAAAGCTAGCACTCTACCACTTGAGCCACAGAGTCACTTCCAACTTTTTGAGTAGTTTGTTGGGGGTATTAATCTCCTGCAGTTTCCTGCTGGGCTGGCTTTGAACCACGATCCTCAGATCTCAGCCTCCTGAGTAGCTAGGATTATAGGCATGAGCCACCAGTGCACAACTAACAGCTAAGTGAATATTTTTTTTTTGCCAGCCCTGATGCTTGAACTCAGGGCCTGGGCACTGTCCCTGAGCTCTTCAGTGAGCTCTCTACTACTTGACCTACAGTGCCACTTCCAGTTTTCTGGTAGTTAATTGGAGATAAGAGTCTCACAGACTTTCCTGCCCCAGCTGGATTTGATCCTCAGAATTCAGCCTCCTGAGTAGCTAGGATTCTAGGTGTAAGCCACCGGTGCCTGGCTAAGCTTTTATTTAATAAATTCCTCAAGATGAGGTTTGTTAGATTAGAAACTCCCATTTTAGTCAGTTCTCTTTAGATTGCATACTTCTGTCTACTTGTGTGTTCTATGATAACCTGTTTCTTCAGGCATAAACCTTTGACTGTGGGCAACTTACTTTACTTCCTATTTTTTTTGCCAGTCCTGGGGCTTGAACTCAGGCATTGTCCCTGAGCTTCTTTTGCTCAAAGCTAGCCACTCTACCACTTGAGCTAGAGTACCACTTCTGGCTTTTTCTGTTCATATGGTACTGAGGAATTGAACCCAGGACTTCTTGCATGCTAGGCAAGCACTCTACCACTAAACCACATTCCTAGCCAACTTATTTTTTATTTGTTTGTTCTCCTAAGTTATCTCGTCACAAGCACTTAGCCAAGGATCATTCTCCTGATTTGTATTCACTGGAGCTAGCAGGTCTGGATGAGATTGGGAAGCATTATGGAGAAGACTCAGAACAATTCAGAGAAGCTTCCAGGATCCTTGTTGATGCTCTACAAAAGGTAACTAACAGTGTGGTGAAAGAGATTGTAGGGTGGCCATTTCACTTTAGTTCCTCACTGGAAAAGTCTTGTATGCAAAAGTATTGATTGAAGTCTCCTTCTTTCCTTCCTTCCTTCCTTCCTTCCTTCCTTCCTTCCTTCCTTCCTTCCTTCTTTCTTTCTTTCCTTCTTTTTCTTTCTCACTTTCTTTTCTTATTTTCTCTCTGTCTACTCTCCTCCCTCCCTCCCTCCCTCCCTCCCTCCTTCCCTCCTTTCTTTCTTTCTTTCTTTCTTTCTTTCTTTCTTTCTTTCTTTCTTTCTTTCTTTCTTTCTTTCTTTCTTTCTTTCTTTCTTTCTTTCTCTTTCTTTCTTGTGCTAGTACTGCAGCTTAAACTTACGGCATGGATGCTGTTGCTCAGCTTTTTTTTCTCAAGGCTGGAGCTCTACTGCTTGAGACACAACCCCACTTCCAGCTTTTTGGTGGTTAATTGGAGATTAGAGTCCCTCAGATTTTTCCCACTGAGCTAGCTTCAAACCACAATGCTTAGATCTTAGCCAACTGAGTAAAATTACAGGTGTGAGCCACCAGTGCCCAGGTTTCTTTTCTTTTCTCTCCCTCCTTCTCCTCTCTCACTTTCTCTGTTTGTTTCTCTCCTTTCTCTTTCTCCCTCCCTCCTCCTTCCTTCCTTCCTTTTTTTCTTTTTTTTTGCTAATCCTAGGCTTGAACTAAGACCCTGGACCCTATCTCTGAGCCTTCCTGTGCTCAAGGCTGGAGCTCTACCACTTGAGACACAGCACCACTTCCAGCTTTTTCTGTGTATGTGGTACTGAGGAATCAAACCCAGGGCTTCATGCATACTAGGCAAGCACTCTACCACTAAGCCACATTCCCAGCTCAACTCAGCATACTTCTTCAGTGAAGCTTCATGCATACATCTTTATAGATGTTTGTGATGAATCATACACTGCTTAGGCAGAATTCTTCCTTCTGCCATCCCAGATCTCATCCCCCTGAGTAGCTAGGATTATAGGCATGAGCAACCAGCACCCAGCTTGCAGTATTGTCTAAAAGTAATTTTATTTTCAACAGTTGAATATATATGAAAACTTAACATTTTTCTGAGTATTGTAACATATTCAAAGTCTATAAGACTTCTCTATTTTATTTTATTTTTTGGTCGGTCACGGGGCTTGAACTCTGGGCTTGGGTGCTGTCCCTGCGCTCTTCAGCTCAAGGCAAGCACTCTACCACTTGAGCCACAGCTCCACTTCTGGTTTTCTAGTGGTTTATTGGAGATAAGATTGTCATGGACTTTCCTGCCCAGGCTGGCTTTGAACCGTGATCTTCAGATGTCAGCCTCCTGAGAAGCTAGGATTACAGGCTTGAGCCATCAGCGCCTGGCAAGACTTCTCTATTTTAGACTCAGCCATACATCAGGAGCCAATAAGTGATTGCATGTTACTGTCATGGCTTCCCAGGAGCTTTCCAAGTAATTCTACAAAGTATGTATTTGACTTGCCACAGGGCATATGTTAATTGCCTTGATTTATCCATTCCACAATGTATACATATATATATAAAACACATATATATTCATATAACACAAACACACATATATATATATATATATATGTATATTGGTTGGTTGTTGGGCTTGAACTCAGGGTGTAGGCACTGAGCTCTTTTTGCGCAAGGCCAGTGCTCTACCACTTTGAGCCACAGCTCACTTCCAGTTTTCTGATGATTAATTGGAGATAAGAGCCTATGGAACCAAGTGCCAGTGGCTCACGCCTGTAATCCTAGCTACTCAGGAGGTTGAGATCTGAGGATCATGGTTCAAAGCCAGCCCCAGCAGGAAAGTCGTGAGACTCTTATCTCCAATAAAATCACTAGAAAGCCGGAAGTGGTGTTGTGGCTCAATCAGTAGAGTGTTCGCCTTGAGCTGAAGACTGAGGGACAGTGCCCAAGCCCAGAGTTCAAGCCCCACAACAGACAAAAAAAAAAATAGTCTATGAATTTTCCTGCCCAGGCTGGCTTTGAGCTATTATCCTCAGATCTCAAGCTCCAGATTCACTAGGATTACAGGATTCACTGGTACCTGCCTGTGTTCATATTTTAAAACAATATTTTGTGCATAACAAATACTTATATCTGGTATTTCTTGCCATTATTCCATAAACAATACAGCGTGACAACTAATCTATATAGTATTTACAGTGGTTTAGGTAGCATAAGTTCTCCAGAGGTGATTTCAACTATATAGAATGCAATGCATAGGGGCTATGAAAGTCCTATATCATTTTATTAAGAGACTTAAGCCAGATTTCGGTGACTCATGTCTACAATCCTAGCTACTAAAGAGGCTGAGATATTGGGGCTAGGAATATGGCTTAGTGGTAGAATCCTTGCCTAGCATGTATGAAGCCCTGGGTTCAATTCCTCAGTACCACATAAACAGAAAAAAAAGCCAGAAGTGGCTCTGTGACTTAAGTGGTAGAGTAGCTAGCCTTGAGCAAAAGAAGCTTAGGGACAATGCCCAGGCCCCAAGCCCCTAGACTGGCAAAGCCAACCCGGGAAGAAAAGCCCGTGAAACTCTTATCCAATAAACTACTCAGAAAAAGCTGAAGGTGGCAGTGTGGCTCAAGTGGTAGAGTGCTGGCCTTGAGTACAAAGAGGCTCAGGGACAGTGCCCAGGCCCTGAGTTCAAGCCCTATATAACCAGCCTCCCCCCCAAAAAAAAAGCAGAGACAAGCATATGTTAGTTTTGGAATCTGGAGCGTGTGCTGGAAGCAATCCTGTATGGATACTGAGTGACAATTGTTTGTGATTTTTTTCTTTGTCAGTTAAGAAATACAAGGGAAAGCAAAAAGCATGAATTTGAGATTCCTACTAATGTCACTGACTGACTTTTCAGTTTGCAGATGACATGTACAATCTTTATGGAGGGAATGCAGTGGTAGAATTAGTAACAATCAAGTCATTTGACACGTCCCTGGTAAGGAAGACCAGGACTATCCTTGAGGCAAAAGCAGAGGTGAGTACATTTTCAACCCTCCTTTAAAACTGAAACAGGAGATGCAGAAGGCGGCCCGTTCCTTACTGACAGCTCTCTAAGAGGACTTCATTGGCCTCACTACCCCACCCCCACCCCACCCTATCCTCTCCACCCTGGCTTCGGAGAGTCTTTTGCTACTTCCACTTTACTTTGAAATAAACTTGCTTAAGCTGAGCACCAGTGGCTCAAGCTTAGTAATCCTAGCTACTCAGGTGGCTGAGATCTGAGGATCACAGTTCAAAGCCAGCCCAGGTAGGAAAGGCGGTGAGACTCTGATCTCCAATTAACCACCAGAAAACCGAAGTGGTGCTGTGGCTCAAAGTGGTAGAGCACTAGCCTTGAGCAAAGCAAGCTCAGGGGCAGTACCCAGGCCCTGAGCTCAAGCCCCAGGACTGACCCAAAAAAATAAAATAAACTTGCTCTGTCTGCTTAAAAAAACCTACGAAATGAACTTATTTTTTAGTGCAATCCTATAAATGATGTGAATTAGCAGTCAGTGAGTTATTCCTTACCACCTATCAGTAATGACTTAGTTCTTTAGGGTTGTCGGCAGGTAATACAAGAATTTGGAGTTAGAAATAAAAGTAAATCTGTCAGATGCAGTAAGATAATTGAAATATTGGTGTACATAAGGAGACATCAAAACTTGATGTGACTGGGTTCTGGTGGCTCATGCCTATAATCCTAGCCACTCAGCAGACTGAGATGAAAGGATTGAAGTTCAAAGCCAGCATGGACAGGAAAGTCCATGGGACTCTATCTCTAATTAACTACCAAGGAGCCAGAAGTAGAGTTGTGGCTCAAGCAGTAGAGTGCTAGCCAAGAACAAAAAAGCTCAAGGACAATGCCCAGGTCCTAAGTTCATGTCCCAGGATCACCACAAGTAAAAAGGTTGATGTGAGGGAGTGGGTCTTTCAATTTGTCACAGTGTCATGTGTGGTTCTTTCTATCTCTAAGCTCTGTTTTCCTAAGGAATTTTTTTTTTTTTTTGGTCGGTCATGGGGCTTGAACTCTGGGCCTGGGCGCTGTCCCTCAGCTCTTCAGCTCAAGGCGAGCGCTCTACCACTTGAGCTACAGCGCCACTTCCGGTTTTCTGGTGGTTTATTGGAGATAGGAGTCTCACGGTCTCTCCTGCCCGGGCGGGCTTTGAACCGCGATCCTCAGATCTCAGCCTCCTGAGTAGCTAGGATTACAGGCGTGAGCCACCAGCACCCGGCTTCCTAAGGAATTTTTTAAATGGTTCTAGGATTTGAACTCAGGACCTCATGATTGCTAGGAAATCTCTCTACTTTCTCTTTTCTGTGATTTTTGTTTTTCATTTGGTGCTGTTACTGTTACTGGGACTTAGCTTTTTCACTCAAGGCTAGCACTCTACCACTTGAGCCACAGTGCCACTTCTGGCTTTTTCTTTTTTTTGGCCAGTCTTGGGGCTTGAACTCAGGGACTGGGCACTGTCCCTGAGCTTTTTGCTAAAGCCTAGCACTCTACACTTGAGCCACAGTGCCACTTCCAGCTTTTTCTGTATATGTGCTACTGAGGAATCGAACACAGGGCTTCACGCATGCTAGGCAAGCACTCTACCTCTAAGCCACATTCCCAGAGTCTCATGGACTTTCCTGCCCAGGCTGGCTTTGAACTGCAACCCTTATAGCTCAGCTTCTTGAGTAGCTAGGATTATAGGTATGAGCCACTGGCACCTTGCTTTAGGAAATTCTTAACCACAGGGCTCCCTTCATGTGGGTTGAAGCTCAAATTTTATATTATTTATATGTGTTACAAAACCCCCAGCCAACATAAGACATAAAAACCTGGTCCCACACTGGTTGCCATAGCTGTGGAATTTAGGAAAATATAAATATAAATCCTCCAGCAAGGCTCACCTTCAGTACAAGTCACAGGGGAAGGGCAATCATCAACTAAACTCACCAAACCTGCACTCAAAAACCTGTAAAACATCAACAGGGCTAATTCACTATTAAGTGCAACTTAGCAAATGCAAACAAATAGAAAAATTATATCCCCAAAACATTAAATAATAATACCAAGGGAGGTAAACCATCCAATAACAGTTTACTCAGAATTGAAACAAGAGCTAAACCAGAAAGTCAAACTTTTATTTAAAGACAGATTTTTTTTTTTTTTAATTTTTTTGTCGGTTGTGGGGCTTGAACTCAGAGCCTGGGCGCTGTCCCTCAGCTCTTCAGCTCAAGGCTAGCACTCTACCATTGAGCCACAGCGCCACTTCCAGCTTTTTCTGATTATGTGGTGCTGAGGAATCAAGTCCAGGGCCTCATGCATGCAAGGCAAGTGCTCTACCACTGAGCCACCTTCCCAGCTCCTAAAGACAGATTTGAATTAAGTACTCGATTGTTTTTCCATATTGCTATGCCAGGCCTACTCATTCTTTGACTGCAGCTGAGCGCCCGTGGCTCACACCTGTAATGCTAGCTACTCAGTAGGCTGAGATCTGAGGATCACGATTCAAGCCAGCCTGGACAGAAAAGCCTGTAATACTTTTATCTCCATTTAACCACCAGAAAACCAGAAGTGGCACTGTGGCTCAAGTGGTAGAACACTAGCCTTGAGCAAAGGAAGCTCAGAGATAGTGCCCAGGCCCTGAATTCAAGCCTCAGGACCAGCAAAAAAAAAAGTGACTGCAGAGAGGAGAGGTATACCAGCCCTAAGCACATGTCCTCTCTGAGATGCTAGCTAGACTTCATTAGTCTGCTGCCTTAATACAAAACTTGCGTTTGTGACAAAGAAGTTTCTCAAGTTACTGTATGTTAGGTAATGTGAAGGTAGTAAGTTAACACTTCACATACACAATCTAAGCCCTTAAAAGATTTTTTTTTGTTTTATTTTTTGGTGCCAGTCCTGGAGCTCGAACTTGGGGCCTGGACACTGTCCCTGTGCTTTTTTGCTCAAGGCTGATGGCTCTACCACTTTGAGCCACTTCACCATTTCTGGCTTTTTTTTTTTTTTTTGGTAATTTAGTGGAGATAAGAGTCTCATGGAGCCGGGTGCTGGTGGCTCACGCCTGTAATCCTAGCTACTCAGGAGGCTGAGATCTGAGGATCGCGGTTCAAAGCCAGCCCGGGCAGGAGAGACCGTGAGACTCCTATCTCCAATAAACCACCAGAAAACCGGAAGTGGCGCTGTAGCTCAAGTGGTAGAGCGCTCGCCTTGAGCTGAAGAGCTGAGGGACAGCGCCCAGGCCCAGAGTTCAAGCCCCATGACCGACAAAAAAAAAAAAAAAAAAAGAGTCTCATGGATGGGGCTGGGAAGGTGGCTCAGTGGTAGAGCGCTTGCCTTGCATGCCTGAGGCCCTGGGTTCGATTCCTCAGCACCACATAAGCAAAAAGAAAAAAGCCGGAAGTGGCGTTGTGGCTCAAGTGGTAGAGCGCTAGCCTTGAGCTGAAGAGCTGAGGGACAGCGCCCAGGCCCAGAGTTCAGGCCCCACGACTGGACCCAAAAAAAAAAAAAAAGATTCTCATGGATTTTCCTACCTGGGCTGATTTTGAACTTTGATTCTCAGATCTCAGCCTCCTGAGTAGTTAGGATTTTAGGCATGAGCCGCCAGCACCTGGCTTGTTTTTAAGTTAAACATGATTGTCTTGCTCACTAATGCCTGAACTTTGCTGAGTGGTTGTCATCACTGCCCTGCTTCTCCGGCCAGAAGGAATGATTGACTTTCTCAGGCAGTGCCTTTGTACAGGCCTGGAATGGAGCTTCACCTCTAAGGCCTGGAGGATGGCGCTCCAACAGCAAGGAGGTGATTGAAAAGTCACCTGTTTTCCACTCTAAGAGAATTTTAAGTAGATCATAATATGTATTTGGGTCTATAACATTGAACAGAATTATCTAAAGAATATAACCTGTATTGACACCATATAGTTTTTAATTTTTTTCTTTTTTCCTGTATGTGTGTGTGTGTGCCACTGATCCCGGGGCTGGAACTCTGGGCCTGGATGCTGTCCCTGAGTTTCTTTTAAGGTTAGCTTCTACCACTTTGAGCCATTGCTCCACTTCTGGTTTTTTGGTGGTTAATTGGAGATAAGAGTTTCACAGACTTTCCTTTCAGGGCTGGCTTCAAACCATGATCTTTAGATCTTAGCCTTCTGAGTAGCTAGGAGGTATGAGCCACTGGCACCTGGCAACACCATGTTGTTTTAAGATAATACTTGTTTTGTTTTTTGTCTGTTGTGGGGCTTGAACTCTGGGCCTGGGTGCTGTCCCAGCGCTCTTCAGCTCAAGGCGAGTGCTCTTCAGCTCAAGGCGAGCGCTCTATCGCTTGAGCCACAGCGCCACTTCCAGTTTTCTAGTGGTTTATTGGAGATAAGAGTCTCACGGATGTTGCTACCTGGGCTGGCTTTGAACCGTGATCCTCAGATCTCAGCCTACTGAGTAGCTAGGATTACAGGTGTGAGCCACGGGCGCTCAGCTGCAGTCAAAGAATGAGTAGGCCTGGCATTACGCCTGTGATTCTAAGTACTCAGGAGGCTGAGATTTGAGGATTGCGGTTCAAAGGCAGCCTGGGCAGGAAAGTCTGTGAGATTCTTATCTCTAATTAATCACCATAAAACCAGAAGTGGCTCAAAGTGGTAGAGCACTAGCCTTGAGCCAAAGAGCTCAGGGACAGTGCCCAGTCCCTGGGTTCAAGTCCCATAACTGACAAAAAAAAAAAAAGTGTTCTAAGGGACAGCCTTACTAGCTCACAAGCTTGGCATACCTTCACCTGCATTAGGTATCACCAGTATTCTCAAGCAGTTGGACTGGTTCTATACTCCCACCAGTGCTGCTAGTGTCATCAGCAGGAAGCTCCCTTCCGGCTTCCTCCTCCCATAAGGTGTTCTTATGTCATTTATGAATGTGTTTATTAGAGGATGAGTCATAGCCACTAACACTAGAATAATGTTTTATCTGAAATTCTTCCTTGATTTTCTTTCTCCTTCTTTTCTTTCTTATAGAAGGAAGTCGTTCCCTATAACCTGGCATACAAGTACAATTTTGAGTATTCGGTGATTTTCAACCTGGTACTTTGGTTGATGATTGCCTTGGCCCTGGCGGTCCTTATAACCTCCTACAACATTTGGAACATGGACCCTGGGTATGACAGCATCATTTATCGGATGACAAATCAGAAAATTCGAATGGACTGAACTTTCCTTACATCATACATACATACACAAGGAGTATGGAAATGGGTCATTTTCTTCTAATACGTCTTGTAGTGTGGTCTAAAGTATAGATAATGTATCTTAAATTTATCAAAATGAAAAACAACGGCGAATTTTTGTTCTCTATTTTTTGTGTGTCTGTTGGGGCTTTTTTTAGATTGAATTATGGTATTGCTGTGAGCTGAATTCTGTGATATAGACTCTATATTATGCTCAAATTTTATGATATAGCCATATAATAATGTAATGACATTCCGTTTAATAAATGTGGAGAATGCACTGAAAGAAACATAAACCACTTACAATAGCTTGTTATTTATGTTGGAAAATGCACTGAGTTTATTAGAGACCTTAGGAATGCTTCATTTTCTCACGTAGGCTAATGAAAATTATCTTTCACTGTCGTATTTTATGAGCTATTTGTAAATGTCTTAATTTGATGTAAATATCTCTGAGACAAGAGAAAAGCTTTTAAATTTAGAGCAGGCCTAAAATTACTGGATGTGTTCCTACAATCATTGGATTTTAGAACTGATTGACAAAATGGCTGTTTTTTTTTTCAACCATTTCTGCAAGTTTAGTGATCTGTATAGTTTTAATAAAGGTATTAAAAATACTGTGCTGGGCCGGGTGAGATTCTTATCTCTAATGAACCAGCAAAAACCGTGAAAGTGGAGCTCTAGCTCAAGTGGTAGAGCACTAGCTTTGAGCTCAAAAGCTAAGTAACAGTGCAAGACTCTGAATTCAAGCCCTAGTCTGTCCCAAAAGGAAAGTAAAGATATGTACTATGATGATTGAAGGAAAGACCAGCTTTGTGGAGTATGGATGGTTGTAATGAGCCTATATGAAGCCAGCTTTTTAAGGAATATCTTGAAGCATGAATATAAAATATTGTGATTTCAGTAACTTTCCCTCTGTGAAGTTTCTATGGTTTGTGGTACAACTACATTCTATGAAATATTAAGTGAAAATGGATGATTTGTACTTTTCATGTGAAAGTGGACCAATGTGTATAAAGAGTGACAAATAAAGCTAATGATTCCAAATTTGTGTTAATTGAATACTAAATGTGTATTTTGACATGTAATTAGTAGGCTGTGATTTCATCAGTCAGGCCTTGTTTTTCTGTCAAGGGTTTCATGGTAGTTTGTACATGTGTGTATCCTAACTGCCTCCTAGCAGTCAGTATTGGTATAAGGAAGGTAACTGAACTTACAGAAAACACATGGTGATATATTTGACAGCCCAGCACTAGGTGCTCACGCCTGTAATCCTAGCTACTCAGGAAGCTGAAATCCCAAGGTTGTGGTTCAAAGCCAGTCCAGTCAGGGAAGTCTGTGAGATTCTTATCTCCAAGTAACCACCAAAAAAAGCTGGAAGTAGAGCAATGGCTGGGGTAATAGAGTACTAGCCTTTTGCAAAAAAGCTCAGGAACAACCCCCAGGTCCTGAGTTCAAGTTGTATTTGACTATATAGGAAAGACTTCAATTTCCCTGTCCTGTTTGAAAAGACAAATAACTAATAATGGAATATGATGGACTATCAAAGGTAAAAGCTCACAATTACAGTTTTCTTTTTTTTTCTTTCTATTGGTTGTAGGGCTTGAACTCAGGGGCTGGATTCTCTCCCTGAGCTTTTTCACTCTACTACTTTGAGCCACAGCACCACTTCTGGTTTCCTGGTGGTTAATTGGGGATGAGTTTCGTGGACTTTCCTGCCTCGGATGGCTTTGAACTGCAATCCTCAGATCTCAGCCTCCTGAGAAGCTAGGATTACAGGCGTGAGCCACCAGAACCCAGCATACAGTTTTATTTCTAGTGACATATAGTATAATTTTTATGTTTATATAGTGAAAACATTTTAGTTATGGCTGTTTAGCCCTTCCCCTGGAAAGTTCCTTAAGTTTCATTTTTAGCTATTTCTGCCTCTTTTTTAGAAACATCGTCAGACCACTTACAAATAATACTGAACTTGTTAATTTGGAAAAAAATTGAGTGTATTGTGTTTTCTACCACTTTTTTTTTTTGGGGGGGGGGGGTCCAGTGGTGGGGCCTGAACTCTGGGCCTGGGCGCTGTCCCTCAGCTCTTCAGCTCAAGGCTAGCGCTCTTCCACTTGAGCCACAGCACTACTTCCGGCTTTTTTCTTTTTGCTTATGTGGTGCTGAGGAATTGAACCTAGGGCCTCAGGCATGCAAGGCAAGTGCTCTACCACTGAGCCACCTTCCCAGCCCTGTTTTCTACAACTTTTTGACAGATATTTTAGACAATTATTTCTCCACATGATGGAGAAAAATTGTTTCCTTATTGTCTCCATTGAAGTATAAATAATAAAGCTATAGTGGTAGAGTGCTTACCTAGGATGAATGAAGCCCTTGGTTTAATTCCTCAGTACAATATAAACAGAAAAGGCTGGAAGTGGCGTTGTGGCTCTAGTGATAGAGTGCTAGCATTGAGCAAAAAGAAGCTCAGGGACAGTGCCTAGGCCCTGAATTCAAGCCCTAGGACTGGCAAAAAATAAAAAAAATAATAAAGCTAGCCCAGTGTCAGTGGCTCACACTTGCAAATCCTAGCTACTCAGGAGGCTGAGATCTGAGGATTATAATTTGAAGCCAGCCCGGGCAAGAAAGTCTGTGAGACACTTACCTCCAGTTAACCACCAGAACTGAAAGTTGAGCTGTGGTTCAAGTGTTAGAGCATTAGTCTTGAGTGAAAAAGCTCAGGGACAGCCCCCAGGCCCTGAGTTCAAGCCTAGTATTAGCATGAAGACACACATCATCATCATCATCATAATGAGCTAGGCACCATTGGCTCATACCTATAATCCTAGATAGTCAGGAGGTTGAGATCTGAGGATTGTGGTTCAAAGCCAGCCTTAGCAGGAAAAGTCTGTGAGTCTCTTAGTTCCAATTAACCACCAAAAAAGCTAGAAGTGGTGCTGTGGCTCAAGTGGTAGAGTGGTAGCCTTGAGCACAAAGAAGCTCAAGGATAGCACTCAGGCCCTGAGTTCAAGCCCAGGTACAAGAACATATGTATGCACACACACACACACACACAATAATAATGAAGCTGATCCCCTGTCCCTGCCAGGTCTATGGAGGGAGGATATAGCCTAGCCCAGACCAGTTCCTGCTTTGATCCCCATAAGCCCAGCTGGATCTATGTAAGGGAGCAGGTATCCATAACGACAGAGTAGTTGGACACCATTTCTCTTTCCCAAGAATCTTATGTAAACATTGCCACAGAAGTTAGATTGTTATGATTAAATAGGAAGTCAACCAGTGCCTTTGTAATTTAAAACTGATGAGACTTTTAAGTTCTAGGGGAAGAAAAAAAATTAATTACATGACAGCACTAATCCTTATAAGGGTAAATGGCACTAACATCCTTCTATCTATGTTAGGCAGAAAGCAATTAATTAAAATAAATGTTCTGCCAAGATTATTATACCTGTTGCTGATGATTTGCTCTTAAATTAAGTCTCATTTGTTCAGGAACATAAATCACAGTGTGGAGATAGATATGTGTGAGAGGCAGGAAAGGCGGATTCATGGCCAACTGTTCTGCTGACATTGGAAGAGAAAAATCCCCGGATCTGCATCGAGTTGGTGGCATCTCCCAGCTTTAGAACATGATTTGAGATCATCGTGTTGTACAGACTGTATTTTGTCACTTGTCCTGTTGAAGTCCTACCGGACTAGAATCCACTCCAGGACAACATGGCATACACAGAAGTTACATCTTCATTTCCTCCAATCTGAGATGTAACCTTTTTTTTTTGAAGAGGATTGGCTTTCCTTCCTTTCTTGTCGTTCCTTCTCTCCTTGTTTCCTCCTTCCTCACCTCCCTCCTTCCCTCGCCTCCTTCCCTTTCCCTCCCTCCCAAATCTCCCTCTCTCTTTTCCCTCCCTCCCTCTCTCTCTCTCTCTTTCTTTCTCTCTCTCTCTCTTTCTTTCTTCTGCCAGTCCTGGGGCTTGAACTCAGGGCCTGAGCAGTGCCCCTGAACTGCTTTTGCTCAAGGCTACCACTCTACCACTTGAACCACAGTGCCACTTCTGGCTTTTTCTGCTTATGTGGTATTGAGGATCTAATCCAGGACTTCATGCATGCTGGGCAAGCACTCTACCACTAAACTATATTCACAACTCCTCTTTCTCCCTCCCTCCCTCCCTCCCTCCCTCCCTCCCTCCCTCCCTTCCTTCCTGCCTTCCTTCCTGCCTTCCTTCCTGCCTTCCTGCCTTCCTTCCTGCCTTCCTGCCTTCCCTCCTTCCTCCAGTACTGGGCTAGAACCCCAAGGCTCACACTTCTGATTGGTGCTTTACCACTTGAATCTCGAGGATTTGTCTGCTAGTGTTGGCTTCTAACCTGGATCCTTAGATCTCAGCCTCCTGAATAGCTAGGATTCTAGGCATGAGCTACCAATGCTTAGCTTGCAAAGGGCATCTTAGAGCTGGAGAAATCAAGCTACAAGCACACACTGAACTAACATCCTGGATCTGGTAGCTCCTAGAAGATGTTGTAGAACCACATAGCTGTTAGCCATCGTAGTCACATGAGAAAACCTGTGGAACATGAAAGATTAGAATCGGGCCACAGATGGCTCTAAAATTACTTTCAGCAGTATCTGAAAATAGCGGAGCCAATATATCTGCCTTCTGTTTTATTCATCCAGTTTCTCTTGAGGCACAATTCTATTTATTCCTTTTGGTAGAAACAAAGAACGAATATTCCAAGAAACTCAGCACAAGATGTGGCAAAATAAATAAAAATTGCATAAAATAATGCTAAATGTCCTGTTTTCACAGCCATAATTCAGGAATAACGACATGGTTTTGTAAATGTTGGACAGCATTGCAAGCCAAATTTAATGAACTATGTGATTTTTTTTTTATTGTGGGAAACCACAAAATAGAAAATCATTGAAAAAAACTAAAATGTTGCTATCATTATAGTAATGCTTGATTCTGGCAAGAATAATCAATGGATGTTAAAACCAGTTAAATATTTGATAAGGAAATAGATATTTATAGAGTCTCAAAGTATTTCTCCACAAATTACTTATTAATTGCAAAGGGGAACATTTTGACTTTACAGTAGAGAAATCTGGCAAAGACTACTTTGGTATCTTTAATAACCAGAGATTATCGTGTGTCTCCTAAAGTGATGCTCTGGGGCACAGCTCCATTTCTGGGGTGTTCCTCCCAAAATGAACACCCTGAAGGTACCTGTTTTAGTCCATTGGAGGCAATATAATAACATATCTTAGTCAGGCACTGATGGTTCATGCCTATAATCCTAGTTATTCAGAAGGCTAAGACTAGGTTTGAGCCTAAGGTTTGAAGCCAACCTAGGCAGATAAATATGAGAGACTTTTTTTTTTTTTTTGTCGGTCATGAGGCCTGAACTCTGGGCCTGGGCGCTGTCCCTCAGCTCTTCAGCTCAAGGCTAGCGCTCTACCACTTGAGCCACAGCAATACTTCCGGCTTATGTAGTACTGAGGAATGGAACCCAGGGCCTCATACATGCAAGGCAAGCACTCTACCACTGAGCCACCTTCCCACCCAGCCCCTAAGAGACTCTTATCTCCAACTAGCCAGCAGCAAAATTTTATATGTGTGTGTTTTATTGTAAAAATACTGTACAGAGGGGTTACAGTTACATAAATAAGGTAATGAGTACATTTTCTATCAAGCATTGTTGCCTCCTCCTTTGTATTTTTCCCCCTGCCATCCTTTCCCTATGCCTCCCCAACTCCACCCTCCCCTCCTCAACCAAAGTTGTAAAGTTCATTTTTTTGGGGGCCTGAACTCTAGGCCTGGGTGTTGTCCCTCAGCTCTTCAGCTCAAGGCTAGCACACTACCACTTGAGCCATAGCACCACTTCCGGCTTTTTTTTCTGCTTATATGGTGCTAAGGAATCGAACCCAGGGCCTCATGCATGCAAGGCAAGCGCTCTACCACTGAGCCACCTTCCCAGCCCCGTAAAGTTCATTTTTCAACAGTGTCTTGTACAATGGGTCACCCTGTATCCTTATTTCAGCATTCTGTTATTTCCCTTCCCCTCCCCAAATTAGAAAAATGTACATACAAGATGCAGGACACCAGAATCAAATACAGTGAAGACAGGGGTTATACCATGGGGGAAGAACATACAAGAGAAACAAAAAAAATCACATAGTACATTATAAATATGGTAAAAAACAATATCAAGAAAGAAAAAAAAACCACTTGTGTCCCTATGTTGCAGTTCATTTTGCTTAACATCATCTTGTATGGTCATATGTACATAGCTTTTGACCTTTTCCTAGAAGTAACATTTGAATGGAGACATGGTTCAAAGTGCTAGAGTACCAGACAAGTGTGGAAAAAGCCGAACGAGAACATGAGGCCTTGAGTTCAACGCCTAGTACACATACACACACACACACACACACACACACACACACACACACACACACACACACACACACACACACGAAAACTAGACATGAAGGAAAAACTAAATAAACCCAAATTGAGAGACATTCTATCAAACTGCAAGCTTGAACTCTTCTAAATGTCAAGGTCACAGATCAAAGAAAAGAGGAACTATTCTAGATGAGAGCCGTTATGATTAAATGTCACACGCGGTCCTGGTTTGAACCTTCAACTAGAAAAAGTGGTATATAGGACATTATGGACAATCGAAAACAATTGGACTGTAGATTGTATAGTATCAATGTTAAATATCTTGGTTTTGATAGCATCTTGTGGTAACAAGTCTGAACATTTTTTTTTTTTTTGAGTCCGGTCGTGGGGCCTGAACTCTGGCCCTGGGCGCTGTCCCTCAGCTCTTCAGCTCAAGGCTAGCGCTCTACCACTTGAGCCACAGCACCATTTCCAGCTTTTTTCTTTTTGCTTATGTGGTGCAGAGGAATCGAACCCAGGGCCTGGCACGCAAGGCAAGTGTTCTACCACTGAGCCACCTTCCCAGCCCCAAGTCTGAACATTTATATACTTAGGAAATACACACTGAGTCTTAAGAAATATTACGAGGGGTAGAGAGAAGAGCAAAGTGAATACAACAAAACACTAACAACTAGTGTATCTAGGGAAAGGAAATATGATGGAGTGGTTTTTGGACATTTTTTGCTTTATTGTTGCTGTTGTTATTATTGTTGTTTTTGCAGGCACTGTACTACTTGAGCCACAGTTCCATTTCTGGCTTTTTGTTGGTTAATTGGAGAGTCTCACAGACTTTCCTGCCTGGGCTGACTTCAAACCATGATCCTCAGATCTCAGCCTCTTGAGTAGCTAGGATTATAGGCATGAGCCACCAGCACCAGCACCTGACTCTCTTGTTTTGTCCTCAGTATACAGATGGTTCTAACTTTTCCACAAGCTTGAATCGATTTCTGAGTAAAAAGCTGAAAAGGACCACTGAAATGTAGTCTCACTGGAGACCCATGGAGGCCCACAGTTGTCCACGTTACATAGCACTTCATAGGGCCTGTGGCCAAGAATATGGATTAAAAGAAAGTGTTATGATAGGCCAGGTACTAGTGGCTCACGCCTGTAATCCTAGCTACTCAGGAAGCTGTGATCTGAGGATCACAGTTCAAAGCCCCCGGGGCAGGAAAGTCTGTGAGACTCTGATCTCCAATAAACCACCAGAAAACCAGAAGTGGTGCTGTGGCTCAAGTGGTCAAGCACTCACCTTGAGTTGAAGAGCTGAGGGACATACCCAGGCCCAGAGTTCAAGCCCATGACCAAAAAAAAAAAAATTATGTGTGTATGTGCATGTATACATGCTAGTCTTAGGTCTTGAACTCAGGGCCTGAGCACTGTCCCCTGAGCTATTTTGCTCAAGGCTAGCACTCTGCCACTTTGAGCCATAGCACCACTTTTGGTTTTCTGGTGGTTCGTTAGAGATGAGTCTCACGGACTTTTCTGCTTGGGCTGGCTTTGAACCACAATCCTCATATTTCAGTTTCCTGAGTAGCTAGGCTTACAGGCGTGAGCCAAAACCAGCAGTTGACACAAACATTTTGGTTTTATTTTTGCTGTTATTGTTTTGAGGTCATGAGGCTTGAACTCAGGGCCTGGGCACTGTCCCTGAGCTTTTTCAGCTCAAGGCTAATGCTCTACTACTTTGAGCCACAGCTCTGCTGAAGTAGAAAATCTTTTTTTTTTAACCCCCCCCCCTTTTTTTGCCAGTCCTGAGGCTTGAACTCAGGGCCTGGGCACTGTCCCTGAGCTTCTTTTTTTTCTTTTTGCTCAAGGCTAGCACTCTACCACTAGAGCCATAGCTTCACTTCCGCTTGTTCTATTTATGTGATACTGAGGAATCAAACCCAGGGCTTCATGCATGCTAGGCAAGCACTCTACCACTAAGCCACATTCCCAGGCCTGAAGTAGGAATCTCAATCTTCATTTCCTACGAATTCACTATGTCACAATGACAAATGTCATAATCTCTTAAAGACCTCATGCCTTCTTTGTCTTTTTTTTTTTTTTTGCCAGTTCTGGTGCTTGAACTCAGGGCCTGGGGCATTGTCCCTGAGCTTCTTTTGCTCAAGGCTAGCACTCTACCACTTGAGCCACAGTGCCACTTCTGGCTTTTTCTGTTTATGTGGTCCTGAAGAATCAAACCCAGGGCTTCATGCATACTAGGCAAGCGCTGTCCCACTAAGCCACATTCCCAGCCTTCATTATGCCTTCTTTGTCAAATGAGACGATTTGATTGGATGATGACAAAGACAACAATGACATTTCACTGGGCATTTTGCATCCATGTGCTGGGCACCTCATGACATTGCTTTAAGGGTGTAATACTTCCTTCCAAATCTGTGATATCCTTTCAACTCCAGTTCTGAAATGATGTGATTTCAAGTGATATGTATTTTCCAAAGATGGCTACACCAATAGTTCCCACCTCATATGCTCTTTGACCTGGAAAGTCTTCCCCTGGAGAGGTTAAGTCTATGTTCCCTCCCACTGAACTTGGGGGGACTTATACCTGTGGAAAAACGTGATAGTGTGTCAATTCTAAAGCTAAGTCATAAAAACCAATATTAGTTTTCTAGTGCACAATGAACTACCACAAACAGTGACTTAAAACAATATGCAGTTAGGAGTTTAGAAGTCTGTAGGTCAGCAGCCTGGACACAGCCTGAATGAAATGTGGGCATTAACTAGACTGAGTTCTCAGAGGGTTGGCTGAGGGGGAGATTTGCTTTCAAGTTTATTCGTGTTGTGAGTGGAATTTTCTTTATGGCCATCAGACTGAGGGCTCCAGACTGCCTGTTCTCATCATGTGACTACCCCCACCTTCAAAGCCAACTATAAACAATATCCTTCATAGCTGCGGGCTGGTAGCTCACGTCTGTAATCCTATCTACTCTCACCGAGGCTGAGATCTGAGGATCTCAGTTCTAAGCCAGCCTGAGCAGGTAAAGTCTATTGAAACTCTTATCTCCAATTAACTACCCAAAGAGCTGGAAGTGGAGATATGGTTCAAGTGGTAGAATGCTAGCCTTGAGCAAAAGAGCTCAGGGATAGTGTCAAGACCGAGTTCAAGCGCAGGATTGGGAGGTGTGTGTCTGTGCATGTGTGTATGCATGCATGCATGCGTGCGTGCATGAGAGCACACCTCCACACAGAGAATATCCCTCATATAAATCCATCTCTTCCTTTAGATCTCTGATTTCCTCTGCCTCTGACCTATAGACCTCGACTTAAATGGTTCATGTAAATCAGGTCAGGTCCATTTGGACAATCTCCCCGTCTTAAGTCGACCAATTTGAAGCCTCAGTTACATCAGCAGAATACCTTTGGCCATCATCAGAGTGATAGCTAATGATATTCATAGTTTCTGCTCACAGGCAAGGAAGGATTATACAAGGGCGAGGGTCATATTACAATTCTGACTCCCACAGAGCTTCTGCTTGATTCTTTTGTTCCATTTACTCTTTTCTTTTTGTTGTTGGTCCTGGGGCTTAAACTCAGCTGTCCCTGAGCTCCTTTGCTTAAAGTGAGCCCTCCACCACTTAGAGCCACAGCTCCGCTTCCTGTTTTCTGCTGGTTAATTGGGGGTGAGAGTCTTATGAACTTTGCTGCTCGGCCTGGTTTGGGACTGTCCTCATATCTCAGCCTTCGCGTAGCTAGGATTACAGATTTGAGCCACCAGCACCTAGCTTGTTACATTTGCTCTTGAGGCTCAGGTATCATGCCATGAGGAAGTTGGAGTAGCCTGTGGGACAACCCAATGGAGGGAAATAATCCTAGCCCAGTTCCCAGCCAACAACCAGCCTCAACTTGGCAGCCACATGAATGAGCCATTTTAAAGGCAGATCTTCCGGTTACAAGCGGAACCACCCTGCTGGTGATACGTGGAATGCATGAGTGATGCCATTAAGTCCTGCCCAATTGCAAATCGATGAGTACATAAAGGATTGTTGTTGTTCTAAGCCACTAGGTTTCTGGGTGATTTGTTACACAATCATGGGTAATCAAAACCAAGTAACAACCTATGAATTATGTACTGCGAGTACTGAAAGCTTCTTATACAAGGAGTAAAAGCTTATACTTTTTCTAGCATGGTGAGGTATCTGACATGTAGGCCTAAAATGTCATTCAATACATGCTTACTTAGTTCAAATTTATGCTGAATTGATTTACATTAATATACTAGCCATCCATATTTGGAATTTCAGTATTTTAAAAGTGTTATCTAAGTAATATGCCACTATCCTTTTGAGCAATGGCTTTCCTCTGTAAAACATTTAGGACAATGGACTTGGCTGTAAATCATTACGCAAAGTATTCCCATTTCAAGGCATATTCAATTACTTTTTTTTTTTTTGGTTGTGGGGCTTGAACTCTGGGCCTGGGCGCTGTCCCTGAGCTCTTCAGCTCAAGGTGAGCACTCTACCACTTGAGCCACAGCGCCACTTCTGATTTTCTGGTAGTTTATTGGAGATAAGGATCTGGCGGACTTTCTTGCCTGGGCTGGCTTTGAACTGAGATCCTCAGATTTCAGCCTCCTGAATAGCTAGGATTACAGCCCCAGAGCATATTCAATTACTTTTCAACAATTACTACTTTTGTTGGAAAAAGTAGTAAAGTAGGCAAATAATCACTAATTTTGTCATTAAGGAATTTTCACTCTCAGATTGTTAGATCTATTTGATGAAAGTCCTGGAGAATAGAATACCTTTACCCTCTCAAAGTGCTCCCTCCTTCCATATCTGTAGATTAGTGAGGGAAAAAAAACTACCTTTTGGCTGGGTGCCAGTGGCTCATACCCGTAATCCTAGCTACTCAAGAGGCTGAGATCTGAGGATCATAGTTCAAAGCCAGCCCAGGCAGGAAAGCCCAAGAAATTCTTATCTCCAATAAACCACCAGAAAACTGAAAATGGCCCTGTGATTAAAGTGGTAGAGTGCCTGCCTTGAGCTGAAGAGCTGAGGGACAGCGCCCAGGCCCAGAGGTCAAGCTCTACAACCACCACCACCACCACCAACAAACTACCTTTACGATGGACAAACCTGTCATACAGCTCTTCAACCAATTACCAAATTTACGTATAATGGAGCAAAGTGATAGGGAGTACCTCCCACTGTAATGCACTAAAGTCTAAAGTCATAGTACCTAAGGAGATGTTTTGTCAAAAGAAAAGAAATCTTTAAGCTGCTGGGTGCTGGTGGCTCATGCCTGTAATCCTAGCTATTCAGGAGGCTGAGATCTGAGGCTCGTGGTTTGAAGCCAGCCTAGACATGAAAGTCTATGAGACTTTTATTTCCAATTAACCACCTGAAAACCAGAAATGGAACTGTGGCTCAAAGTAGTACAGTACTAGCCTTGAGCAAAAAAGCTCAGGGACAGAGCCCAGGCCCTGAATTCAAGCCCTATGACAAAAACAAAAACAAAAACACCAGTTAACCTGAATATAACTATGGCAAAACAGACAAATCCAAATGGATACAATGAAAAGCTACTAGTTTGGATTTTTCAAAAATGTCATTATCAGAGAAAGTCTTCTAGATGAAATGAAATTGACCCAAGAAGTTAAAGAAATTTAAACTTTAGATCTTGAATCTTCTGCCTCCAAGAAGATCAGAGACAAAGACCAAAACCAAAGACCAAAGTGTGTGTGTGTATGGAGAGGGGAGAGACATCCCTCATAAAGCTATAAAATATGCAGTGTATATTAGATATGTGCTGAACGTAATTGTTAATTATATGAGAAGATTATTGTACTTTGATTAAGTAGGCAGTTGTCCTCGTTCTTAAGAGACAAATGCTAAAATAGTTTGGGGGTGAAATGTCACTATGTCACCAAGTAACAGATGACTTGTGTAAGGACTACAATTGTGTATGTGGTTGAGGAATTATGAATCAACATCTAGTCAGAGACTGGGCAAAATCAGGAGTTTCTTCTGCACAGTTGGACTCTCACCTCTCTGGGTGGTAAATGATGCCCTGAGTGCTTTATGATGGCCAATAGTCCGTGGGAAAGGAGAGGCTGTGGTTCCAACTCTGGCAGAGGGATAATTACACAGGCATGCATGTACACAGGCTGTGGGTACTTTTTGCAAGGGTGAAACCCTGTCCTTCCATGCCAAAAGGCATACTACCACTGCTTGTGTGAGCTGATACACTTTACAGCAGCCATGAGAAGGCGAGAGGCCAGAAGCATGTCCTATGCCACAGCAGCACGTGCGGCCTGATGCGCTTTACGGCAGACACGCGCAGGCGCCTGATGCCCCAGCACGTGAGGCCCGATGCACTTTTCGGCAAAGCTCCGTGAAGGTGCAAGGTTAAGGTACGTCATTGTCAGCTGTGGGGTCAAGGTTCTGCATTCTAGTCCCGAGGTAGCCAGCGGTTGGGCGGTGGCATTCCTACTAGCCGGCGACCATGGCGGCGATCGTAGCGTTATTTCGAAAGATGAAAGACTATGTGACGACCAAGGAGTTCCGGGAATACCTGACCAGCACGCACTTCTGGGGTCCTGTGGCCAACTGGGGCCTTCCACTGGCAGCCATTAAAGACACCAAGGCGCCTCCTGACATCATCAGCGGCCGAATGACCACAGCGCTCATCTTCTACTCGACAGCCTTCATGCGCTTCGCCTACCGTGTACAACCTCGAAACTACCTGCTGCTGGCGTGCCACGCCACCAACGTAGTGGCACAAAGTGTGCAGGCCACCCGCTACGTACGCTTCCACTACGGCGGTGGCCGCGGGGCCCATGGGTCTTCTGGAGCAGCCACCATCCCCAGTTTGAAGCTGTCCCCGAAACCACGTTAATGGGTGGATACCTGATCGCCAGTCTTCACAGTTTTGCAAGCACTGAACTCCATTCCATTGGAAGAAAGATCAAGGAAGACTTGGCTTTGACTCTCAATCAGTGCGAACCTGACTTTAAAAACCTGCAGTTTGGTTAACAATAATAAATTAAAAAAAAAAAACATCAAATTGAAATCTCTTTTGAGTGTTGCCTGTATCTTAAACTGGGGTGGGGTGGGGGGCTGTGTTCTGGGTAGGGGGGAGGATTGATGGGTCTCTCATCACAAAACCTGTCAATTGAGGGTTACAGGAGGGAGGGTTCTTTGTTTTAATGAAAAAGACTTGACATTATTGCCCAACCTCTAACCCTTTTGGTAGTCTTTCATAAGCTCTCTGAGGAACATGTTTTTGTTGCTTGTTTTAGGTGTCCAGGGCAAATAAGGGGATTTTTATGTTGCACATGACCTTTAAATTTTTGTACAATCACACATGTCCACACCAAAAGAGGCCCTGCAGCTGTTTGTGTGGAGGGGAAATGTTTCAAAGTGGGCTTAAATGAATACAGTGAAACCCAGTGTGGATCTTTTTAAAAAAAAATAATTTACTTTGTTATTATAGAGGTGATGTACAGAGGGATACAGTGTGGACTTTTAAGGAATACTTATTACAAGAATCCACGGTGACCACGAACAATTAAGAATCTTCCATGGTAGCTGTGATAACTCAGGATAGTTTGTCAACCCTGGGTTCTAGGTAAATAGAAAGTGAAAAAAATAAAATGACAACATTATCTTTCTTCCTTTCCTCCTGAAAAATGCTATAGCAGTTTATAAAAGTAAGGGTTGGGGAAGTGAGAGTCAATAGTAGTAGCTGAGTCTCCCCCTAGATATTGACTTTTCCTAAAGCTAGGCAGCATGAGAAGAGGGCAAACAAGGGTGGGGGTTGGCAGGGGAGGCCTTACGTCCTCTAAAGTTTGACTCCCACATTTCCCCTGCCTTTCCCTCTGGAATATCTGGCCAGTACAGTGTGGTTATAGGAGGAACCCAGTGGATAAGAAGCACTTAAACATGTTTTTTGATCCTGATTTTAAACACAAATTGAGAACAACTCTGAAAGGTACTGAAGACATCAGCTATTGGCTAAGGCGGACACATCAGTGGAACTCTGGAAGAATCTTCATCTTCTGTGACATCAAGGCATCGGTCCTCTTTGTAGGGAGTCTTATAAAGGGGGTGGGGCATAGGAACAAACTATGGCATAGTCTAGTCTACATAGCTATTGCTGTGTAACTCCTCACCACCCGGCACAAGCTTAAAATAAGAAAATACTGTCACACAATTTCTGAGGTTCAGGAATCTAGGGTTCCAGTTTCTGAAGATTTGGCTAGGGGTGAAAGATCCACTTCCGGGCTCACAATTGTTTCTAAGAGGCTTCGGCTCATCCTGCGGGCCTCTCCATAGAGCTACCCTTGACTTGACATGACAACCTCTCCTACCCCCCCACTCAAGAGAGAACCTAAGATGGTAGTTCTAGGGTTTGGGTGGGTTTTTTTTTAAGCTTAATTGTGGAAATGACACACCCCCCTTATACTATGTCCAACCCTAGTGGAAGACAATATGAGGCAAGGATCAGGGGCCACCTTGGAAGCTGGCTACTTATTACATATAGTTCTGAAATAAGAACTGTCATGGCTTTCTGATAGTCAGTATAAAGTCATAAAACATGTAAGATCATTGTCCCCCTCCCTAAAAAGATGACACAAAATGTGACATTAACCCAATGAGCTCCCTTCCCAGATTTTAGCCCTCTCCTTCCCCTCTGCACAGCTTGGCATGCTCCCTTCCTAGGCAACACTAGGCCCATTTAATAAAGGCAGTAAATAATCAGCCTCCAACCCCCTTTACCTTGGGATGGCACTTCTCTGGGGCAGTTACCACCATATAAGGCAACAAGAGCCCCTTAGAGTGACCTTCAGGTCTGGGCAGCTGCAGGACCCCTTATCTAGTCTGCCATGATGAAGCCCCTGGACCTCATGTCAACACCAGGGCCTCCGCCTCCTAGCCCCTTCTAGCCCTTCCTAAACCTCCTAGCTTATATAGGTCACTTCAGACAATAGCCAGTGCTTCTTCTCACTTCTCCCTTGTGAGAAGGGGTCTTGTCAGCCACTTTCCTGGCAATAAACCTTTGTTCTCTGTACCTGGATGTCTGCATGGTTTTCTGGCAAGGTCTACAATACTCTCACAGTGACAGTTGTATAGTCATTACAAGTTTCTGGAAGCTAATAGCAGCTCTTAGTATCTTAGATAATTCACACTATAATTCAACAATAAAAATCAATTCTTAGCCAAGGTGCCAGTGGCTCATGCCTATAATCCTAGCTATTCAGGAGGCTGAGAACTGAGAATCAAGGTTTGAAGCCAGCCCAGACAGAAAAGTCTGTGAAACTCTTATCTCCAATGAACAATAAAAAAAGCTGGAACTAGAGCAGTGGTTCAAATGATAGAGTATGAGCTTTGAGGGGAAAAAAACAACTCAGGGACAATGCCCAGACCCTGAATTCAAGCCCTAGAACCAGCAAACACTAAAAAACAAAAAAACCTATGGGCTAGGAAGGTGGCTCAGTGGTAGAGCGTTTGCCTTGCATGCATGAGGCCCTGGGTTCGATTCCTCAGCACCACATAAGCAAAAAGAAAAAAGCCGGAAGTGGCACTGTGGCTCAAGTGGTAGAGTGCTCGCCTTGAGCTGAAGAGCTGAGGGACAGCGCCCAAGCCCAGAGTTCAGGCCCCACAACCGGATCCCCCCCCCAAAAAACCTAAGTTAGGAAATGAATAATAAAGATTTTTTAATTGATTTACTTTATTGTTATTATAGAGGTGATGTACAGAGGGATTACAATTTACATGTGTGTCTTCTAATCCCTCACTCTCTCCTAGCCCCTCCCTCCCATCTCCACCCACGAGTTGTATAGTACACTTTCACCAGTGTCCAGTGAGCTCCACTGCTGCACTTTTCACCATTTTCCCCTGGAGTTCTGTACCCTTCCTCCAACCCTCCTGAAGATACACACTTGAATACACCATACATAAGGAAAAGAACACAGAATCATCACAAAAATTAACATAAAAAGAGAGGTCTCTTGTTTCCATATCTTTAAGCATATATATATTTTTATGGAAATATGAAGAGGTACACAGGCATTGTACCTTTGTGTGTCTCTCTTAAGAGTATCCTCTTGGCTGAGGATGTAGCTTAGTGGTAGAGTGCTTGCCTAGCATGCATGAAGCCCTGGGTTTGATTCCTTAGTACCGTATCAACAGAAAAATAGCTGGCAGAGGTGTTGTGGCTCAAGAGGTAGAGTGCTAGCCTTGAGCAAAAGGAACTCAGGGACAGTGTCCAGGCCCCGAGTTCAAGCCCCAGGACTGGCAAAAAAAAAAAAAAAGAGTATCCTCTATTATTCTCACTGTGTGAGAGTTTTAAGAATCCTCTATAATTTATCATATCCCACTGTATTGTAAATCTGATTTCCACATATCAGAGAGAACATGTCGTTTGTTACAACCAATCTGGAGAGCAGTCTGGAGGTTCTCAAAAAACTAAACACAGACCTTCCCTATAAGCCAGCTATACTACTCCTGGGTATCTATCCTGAGCATCAAGAGCTAGGATATGATAAGGACACCTGCACATCCATGTTCATTGCTGCACTATTCACAATAGCCAAACCTAGAAACAGCCTAGAGGTCCCACAATCGATGAACGGATCCAAAAAATGTGGTACCTATACACAGAGCCATTAGAAAGAATAAAATAATTCATTTGTAGGGAAATGGATGGAACTAGAACAAATCATGTTAAGTGAGGTAAGATTTTTATTTTAAAAATTAAAATATTTTTTCACTTAGGTATTATATGAATTGACATTTTCCAGCATGTCCTACAAAATGTAGTTTGTAATTTGAATATATTTCAGTAAAAGGCCAGCAGTGTCTGTTGAAGACATTTCAGAGCAGGTAGCTTTCTAATTAACCGGCAAGGTTAACCTGCTGATAATTTCCTATTAGTCTACATTTATAATTTAGAGATCAAAATGATTACAGAAAATCTCTAAGACTCCCAGCACCTCCAGTCTAACACAGTGCTGCACTTGCCCACTTCATTCCTATCGTGTCCACTCAACTAGGAAAACTAGCCCTGTGATGCCTAGAATATTAGTGTTTAAATCCACACTAGTAATTAACACTTTAACCAAAATGAGCCTTTTGAATAATTAAGGTAATAATCACTTCATAATCCCCCAAATTCTCAAACATAATCCTTTCAGACCAGGGTAATTTAAAGTTGTCTACGGATTTTGGCTGCTGCTTTTTTTTTTTTTTTTTTGCCAGTCTTGGGGCTTAAACTCAGGGCTTGGGTGCTGTCCCTGAGCCTCTTTATCCTCAAGGCTAGTGCTCTAAGTCTTGAGCCACAGTGTCACTTTTGGCTTTTTTTTGGGGGGGGGGGGACTAGTCATGGGGGGGGCCTGAACTCTGGGCCTCGGTGCTGTCCCTCAACTCTTCAGCTCAAGGCTAGCACTCTACCACTTGAGCCATAGCTCCACTTACAGCTTTTTTTCTTTTTTTTTTTTGCTTATGTGGTGCTGGGGAATCGAACCCAGGGCCTCAGGCATGCAAGGCAAGCGCTCTACCACTGAGCCACCTTCCCAGCTCCACTTTTGGCTTTTTTGGTAATTTATTGGAGATAGGAGTCTGACAGAGTTTCCTGCCTGGGCTGGCTTTCAACCGTGATCCTCAGATCTCAGCCTTCTGAGTAGGCTAGGATTATAGGTGTGAACCACTGGCACCCGGCTTTTTTTTTTGGCCAGTCCTGAGGCTTGAACTGGGTGCTGTCCTTGAGCTCCTTTTGTTCAAGGCTAGCACTTTACCACTTCAGCCACAACACCTCTTCTGCTTGTTTTGTGATTTAATTGGCGATAAAAGTCTCACAGACTTTCCTGACTGGTCTGGCTATGAACTGTCATCCTCAGATCTCAGCCTCCTGAGAAGCTAAGATTACAGGGAAGAGCCACTGGCACTCAGCTTGGCTTCTACTTTATGATGCAGTTACATTTTCTTGGTGGAGCTAGTTTTTTAGAAGTACTGGTCATAAACACTTATTTTCCAAAATTCAGGTAGCTCTTTGTGTGTGTGTGTGTGTGTGTGTGTGTGTGTGTGTGTGCGTTTGTGTGTTGAAGCTTGAACTCAAGGCCTAGGCATTGTCCCTTAGCTTTTTTTGTTCAGGGCCAGCATTCTACCACTTGAAACACAGTTACATGTCCAGGTTTTTGGTCTCATACTTTCCTGCCTGGCTGGCTTTGAGCAGTGATCTTCAGATCTCAAGCCTCCTGAGTAGCTAGGATTACAGGCATGAGCCGCCCACACTGAGCTTCAGGTGTTGTTTTTTTTTAATTGAGTTTAATAGGTCACATCTTCCTCTAGTTCTCTATGTCGCCTGGTAAATAGACTAAAGGCAAAAAGACCCACTTTATCTTTGCAACTCTAATGCTGAAGTCATTTTTCTCTTTGAATTCTTTCAAAACTATGAAGCACATGCTGTGTCTCCAGGAAAGGAAACTCTTTCCGGGCTCTTCCCATGACCCTGCAGATAGATCCCCAAGTGCCCTTGGAGGCAGAGCTACAAAAAGAAAGCTGCAACAAAACCCAGGACATAGGACACGGATGCTATGCCAGTTCTATTTTCATGGCTTAGTACTCTTTTATTATTTTTCAAATTAGTATTCTTCATTAAAAAAATTCAAAATGCACATGTACATTTTTGTTGCACAAATTTCATAAGTACACAAAGAGTCAAATTCCTGCTTCAAACTCAAGGACCCCAATTCCTTTCAGACACAACAAAGCAAACAAGCTTAGGAAAAGAAAAAAAACTTTCCAGACCCGTTTTTATAAAATACACACTGACACTGTGCTATGCTTGGGTATACATTTCATTCTTCTATTTATTTTTGGTGATAGTGCTATGGATTTCAATCTCCTGAGTTGCTTGGATTACAGATGTAAGCCACTAGTGCCCGGCCTCCTCAGCTTTAATGTAATTAAATGCTACTAGTATACAGTTACCTTAGCAATACCTTTGGTTCATTATTAACAGTTAATAAATCTAGTAAGATGACAGCTCATATATCAGCATCTATATCATACAAATCCTTATATTTGCATCAATTTCATTGGCTGGCATATAGCTGACACTGATAAGTGCAAGTTGGGTAAAGAAAAACTACTTGTGCCGGGTGCTGGCTCATGCCTGTAATCCTAACTACCAGATAGGCTGAGGGCTAAGGATCATGGATCCTGAGGATCATGCCAGCCTGGGCAAGAAAGTCAGTGAGACTCTTATCTCTAATAAGCTACTCAGAAAAAGCTGGAAGTGGTGCTATGGCTCAAGTGGTAAAGTAACTAGCCTTGAATGCAAAGAGGCTCAGGGACAGTACGGAAGGAAAGAAGGAAGGAAGGAAGGAAGGAAGGAAGGAAGGAAGGAAGGAAGGAAGGAAGGAAGGAAGGAAGGAAGGAAGGAAGGAAGGAGGGAAGGAGGGAGGGAGGGAGGGAGGGAGGGAGGGAGAGAGGGCGGGAGGGAGGGAGGGAGGGAGGAGAGAAAGAGAAAGGGAGAGAGAGGAGAGAAAGGGAGAAAAAGAAAGAATGAGAGAAAGGAAGGAAGGAAGGGAGAGGGAGGGGGAGAGAAAGGGGAGGGAGGAGAGAAAGAAAGATTATTTGTGAGGCAGAGATAGGGGGATTGAGTTTTGAGGCCAATCAGAGTATAAAAAGTCTGTGAGACCCTTCTGGGTGCTGGTGGCTCACGCCTGTAATCCTACCTAATCAGGAGGCTGAGATCTGAAGGTCAAGGTTCAAAGTCAGCCTGGGCAAAAACTTCACATGAGACTTTTATCTCCAATTAACCCGCAAAAGACCAGCAGTGGAAGAGTGGCTCAAGTGGTCGAGTGCCAGCCTTGAGTGAAAAAGCCAAGTCAGAGCACAAGCCAAGTTCATGCCCTAGTATTGCCACACACACCAAAAAAGGTCGCAAGACTCCATCTCAGCCAATGGGCTGGGTGAGATGACACAATGGTTGAGCATAGTGGCATGTTCCCGTCATCTTCAGTGGCATAGGGAAGCACAAGTTAGGATCAAAGCCCAGGCTGGCCTGGACATAAAGTAAGCCCCTATGTTAAAGTAACCAACAGTCAAAGGGTCTGGAGGTGTGGCTCAAATAGCCGAGGGCTTGCTTAACAAGTGCAAGTTCAATTTCCACTATCAAAAATAGTCACAAGGGGCTGGGAAGGTGGCTCAGTGGTAGAGCACTTGCCTAACATGCAAGAAGCCCTGGGTTCAATTCCTTAGTACCACATAAACAAAAAAAGCCGGAAATGGTGCTGTGGCTCAAAGTGATAGTCTTGAACAAAAGAAGCTCACGGACAGTGCACAGGCCTTGAGTTCGAGTCCCAGGACTGGCAAAAAAAATAGTCACAAGCAGACTAAAGGAACACAACCAAATGGAAGACTAAACCACAAAGCTGTAGACCCATTTGCATCCGTCCTAGTTTCATAGAATTTTAAAAATACATTTTAATGTAAAAAATAGATGCCAGATACACCCCATCCCTCTTTCCAGACTGTCCAGAGTACATCCTTGATAGGCAGTTGAACAGGTGAAAGAGCACATCCATTTTTGCTCAGGCTTGGCATGGGGCATTTCCTCCAGGCAGAGTTCTGGGCACAGAATGTCCAAAGGCAAGCTGAGTCCATTTAGTGCCACTGGCCTTGGGAAGGAGATGGCGGAGAAGGTGGAAGTAAGGCTGGCTCCACATACCACCACAAAGAGTGTCTGCAAAGTTCAGGAACAAACAGGACAAACTGAGGAGTAGAAGACTTTGGGGTCAAAGGAGCTGAGGAAGTATGAAGGAATTTGTAAGTTTGCTTTATGTGTTTTGCATTTCCCCTAAGAGAGCTGCAATTTCCTAGTTTTTGGGGGTCAGTCATGGGACTTGAGCTCTTTTGGGTAAGGCTACCATTCTACACTCTGAGCCACACAGTGCCACTTCCAGTTTTTTAAGTAGTTACTTGGAGATAAGAGTTTGACAGACTTTTCTGCCAGGGCTGATTACAGATGTAAGCTACCAGCACCTGCCTAATTTCACAAATTTCATGAATGAAGGCCTAGGCTTTGTTCATAATAATGAATCAACCCCTTGACTAACAAATGAACCTTTAGTCAAACATTCACCTCAAGAGGGCCAGGCCTGCACTGGGAGAAAAGGGCACAAAACCAGCTGGGACAGTGGTGGAGTTTGCATCTTGTAAATGTGCTGGCACCCCGCTGCCTGCTGAGCAGTGCCACAGCAGCTGCTGTGGTGGCCTGAGCCCTCGCCCCGCCTGCGTCAAGTCTCTGCTCTCCAGCCCCCCACTAACCAGGCTAGCAGTCCCCTTGCTCTACTGCCTCAGGCTACTCAACTCTAGTAGTCACAGTTCTGTCCTAAGTGGAAAGGGCTAGAAAATGGCCTTCTAGTCAGATTTCCCTCTTGCTTTCTTTCCAAAGGAAGAGTTTCTTTTTGGATCCGGTCGTGGGCCTAAACTCTGGGCCTGGGCGCTGTCCCTCAGTTCTTCAGCTCAAGGCTAGGGCTCTACCACTTGAGCCACAGAGCCACTTCCGGCTTTTTTTTCTGCTTATGTGGTGCTGAGGAATCGAACCCAGGGCCTCATGCATGCAAGGCAAGCGCTGTACCACTGAGCCACCTTCCCAGCCCCCAAAGGAAGAGTTTCTATCTCAACATTTACATCCTAGCTCACCCTCAGGCATCCTCATAAGAATGACTTTCAGGCTGAGGTTATGGAGTACATGTGTGTGGGGGGGGGGCTCAGAGCACTCCATGGGAGCCCTTAGCACTGGCCTGACGCAAAGGCCTTCATCATGGTAAGCAGTTACAGTTCAGGGCCAGAAAAGACTCATCTTCGAAGTAGGAAAAAGTCCCTGGGTGGTAGCAAGGTGTGGTATGAGAATATTTAATACTTTCTGATTCATATACATATACAGCGTGTTTATGAATATGAAAAAAAAATCTCTGGAAAGCCAGAAGAATGTCAAGGACAATAAACACTCCTTTTTGCTTGGGCACAGTACTTTTTTTTTTTTCTTTCACATAGAAAAGGATACCTGAGCTGGAAGCCAGGGTGACCTTCACAGAACAGGTTTTTGCTGAAGGATAACCTAAAATGAAAGATGGCTGGGCACTAACGGCTCGTGCCTGTAATCCTAGCTACTCAGGAGGCTGAGATCTGAGGATTATGGCTTGAAGCCAGCCCAGCAGGAAAGTCTATGAGACTCTTATCTCCAATAAATTACAAAAAAAAAAAAATCCGGAAGTGACGCTGTGGCTCAAGTGGTAGACTGTTAGCCCTGAGCAAAAAGAAGCTCAGGTTCTGAGTTCAAGCCCCAGGACAAGAAGAAAGAAAAAGAAAGGAAGAAGGAAGGAAGGAAGGGAGGGAGGAAGGAAGGAAGGAAGAAAGAAAGAAAGAAAGAAAGAAAGAAAGAAAGAAAGAAAGAAAGAAAGAAAGAAAGAAAGAAAGAAAAAGAAAGAAAGAAAGAAAAGGGAGGAAGAGAGGGAGGGAGGGAGGGGGAGGAGGAAGGAAGGAAGGAAGGAAGGAAGAAAGAAAGGAGGGAAGGAGGGAGGGAGGGGGGAGGAAGGATGGAAGGAAGGAAGGAAGGAAGGAAAAGAAAGAAAGAAAGAAAGGGAAGGAAGGAAGGAAGGAAGGAAGGAAGGGAGGAAGGAAGGAAGGAAGGAAGGGGGCTGGGAAGGTGGCTCAGTGGTAGAGTGCTTGCCTTGCATTCATGAGGCTCTGGGTTCAATTCCTCAGCACCACATATGCAGATAAAGCCGGAAGTGGTGCTCTAGCTCAAGTGTAGAGTGTTAGCCTTGAGATGAATTGCTGAGGGACAGTGCCCAGGCCCAGAGTTCAGGCCCCATGACTGGCAAAACAAAAAAGAGAGAGGGGGGGGAGAGAAGGGGGAGGGAAGGAATGTACTCATTTTCTCTGAGAAAAGAACAAGTAAAATCCTGAAGATGGTTACTTGGGTTAACCAGTATTCCTTATGAAAACCACCCGAATGCTATTAATCCCACAGTAAGAGCTGGGCATAGCTGGCACTATTTGGTGGCAGAAATACTTCAGATTTTATATTTTTAAAGTTGATTCACCTAAGGCCAGACTAGTGGCTTCAGGTCCATCTAGCTAAGAAAGCTGGCAGAGTTGACGTTCAACGCCTTCACAAATGTAAGAGCCATTAATTAGAGAAAGAGCACAAAGCTCAGTGGCCTTCCTTTGAAATAATGAGGGCGTAGGGGAACCAGGTTAGACTGCTGTATTCAGTATGGCTTCACATAAGAGAACAGACATCAAAGAGGCAAGGCTATTGTGTCCTTATTTAAACATCCTATGCCTAAACCTCACCTCACGCCTTCCTTTCAGGTGTCTGGCTCTCAGCTTCCTTTGAATCTGGTTTTTGATGCTGTAGATAGAGGCTGTCTAGCTTCTCTATATCGTCTGTAAGACCCTTTCTAAGATCTTCATTGTTTCTCAGAAATTCCTTTACCATTTCCAGTTGAGTTGAGATCTGCAAGAGAAGATCATACGAAGCACAGCTTAGGATAATTTTTTTTTATAGCAGACTTATAATTCAAATGACAAACTTTAGCAGCTTCAAGACTAGCACGTGGGGCTGGGGAACAACCAAGTGGCAGAGGGCATGCTGAGCATGCGTGAAGCATTAGGTTTCATCCCCAGCATGTGCCTGCCCTCTGCAACCTGAAGACCTATTGCTGCCCCTTTCCATCAAGAAACCCTGGCTACTAGAATATGTATAGATAGCTGGGCCCTGGTGGGTCATGGCTGTAATTCTAGCTACTCAGGAGGCTGACATCTGTGGATCACAGTTTGAAGTCAGCCTTGGCAGGTAAGTCTGTGAGACTCATCTCCAATAAACATCTATATAAGAACAAAACAAAAAAGTCAATAAGCGGAGCTGTGGGTCAAGTGGTAGACCATTAGCCTTGAGCAAAAGAAGCACAGAGATAGCACCCAGGCCCTAAGTTCAAGACCTAGGATCAGCATGGGCACGTACACGCACATACACACAGAGAACCTGTCTACATAGAAAATCAGGAACAAAACACATTTTAAAAACAACACTACAACTGATGTGGTGTCGGCTTGTTTCCTTGTGTTTCTGCTGCATTTACATGAAAAGGCTTTGTCTAACACACTCATATCTGCAAGCATGTATGTGTATATGATATAGAATGATACCTTTTCCTTTTGAGTTTTTATGTGTATATTTAGTGGTTATATATACACACAAAATTCACAGTAATAAATGTAAAAGTATAAAATTCAAAATCTACACAGTAGATGCTAAAAAGTCAGTTATCTTCCAAACTCTTTTCCCTAGTTATCTAGGCACCTCTCCCTAGAGGTGACATAATGAACCACCTCTTCCTCAGACATCCCATGCATTTACATGGGAGTGTGTGTGCGGACTTCATTTTTTTTGCTCTCTCAGCTTGCTTGTTCAGCTGCTAGCACTATTCCTTAAGTTAGCTTGGTTTTGTGTATGTGGTTGTGTGTGTGCCCAAATTGTGGCTTGAACTCAGAGCCCGAGTACTGTCCCTTAGGTTTCTTTGCTTAAGGTTGGAGCTCTACCACTTGAGCCATAGTTCAAGTTAACTAGAGATAAAGGACTCTCATAGAAGCCGAGGGCCAGTGGCTCACGCCTGTAATCCTAGCTACTCAGGAGGCTGAGATCTGAGGATCACGGTTGTAAGCCCAATAAACCACTAGAAAACTGGAAGTGGCGCTGTGGCTCAAGTCTTAGAGCACTTGCCTTGATCTGAAGAGTACAGGGATAGCACCCAAGCCCAGAGTTTATGCCCTATGACCGACAAAAAAAAGGGAGGGGGGCTCTCATAGACTTTCTTGATGAGGCTGGCTTCAAACTAAGAACTTAGACCTCAGCTTCCCAAGTAGCAGAGATTACAGTGTAAGCCACTGGCACTTGGCAGCCCAGATTTTTGCTGGTCATTTTGGAGATGGAGCTTTGTGGACTTTTCTGCCTTAAATTGTATTTTTACCAGTCTCCATATCCCAAGTAACTGGGATTATAGGCATGAAACACTCCGCCCAGCCAATCTCATTGTTTTGTGTCTTTTTATTTTTTTATTTTTTGGGTCCAGTCGTGGGGCCTGAACTCTGGGCCTGGGCGCTGTCCCTCAGCTCTTCAGCTCAAGACTAGTGCTCTACCACTTGAGCCATAGCGCCACTTCCGGCTTTTTTCTTATGTGGTGTTGGGGAATCAAACCCAGGGCCTCAGGCATGCAAGGCAAGCGCTCTACTACTGAGCCACCTTCCCAGCCCTGTTTTGTGTCTTTTTAAAAATTAGTATAAATTAATTGCACAAAGGGGTTTCGTTGTGATATTTATATACTTGCACATGTGTATGTATGTCAGCCTCGTTCTTTTTAGTAGTTTGAATAGTACTCCAACTATGGATGAGTCATATTCTTATGTATTTTGAACCTGCTCAGAAAAGTAATGCTGCAATAATTAACTGATATATGTGTTATTTTGCATAAGTGACATGTCAGCTTATAGGATCCAAGTCACATTGAGGTTTCTACTTTACTTTGCATAGATTTTGGTCAAAACTACCATGTGTAGAGGTTGTACCAATTTAAATTCCTCTGAGCAACCTACTTCTTTTTTTTGGTCAGTAGTGGGGCTTGAACTCTGGGCCTGGGCGCTGTCCCTCAGTTCTTCAGCTCAAGGCGAGCGCTCTACCACTTGAGCTACAGCGCCACTTCCGGTTTTCTGGTGGTTTATTGGAGATGGGAGTCTCATGGTCTCTCCTGCCTGGGCTGGCTTTGAACCGCGATCCTCAGATCTCAGCCTCCTGAGTAGCTAGGATTACAGGCGTGAAGCCACCAGCGCCCGGCTGAGCAACCTACTTCTAAAAACTACAGCTAGTACAAGAAGGTACTCATGTCTGGGGCAATTCTTTTAGCTTCAGAGCAATACAAAATCAAATGGAAGCTTTAAAAAAATTTCCGGGGGGCTGAGAAGGTGGCTCAGTGGCAGAGTGCTTGTCTTGCATGCATGAGGCCCTTGGGTTCAATCACATAAGCAGCACATAAGCAGAAAAGGCAGAAGTGGCACTGTGGCTCAAGTGGTAGGGTGCTAGCCTTGAGCTGAAGAGCTGAGGGACAGTGCCCAGACCCAGAGTTCAGCCCCCATGACCAACAAAACAAACAAACAAACAAATAAAATAAATAAAATTTACTGGGACTGGGGCTGTGGCACAGTACTGGGGAGCAGTTTAGCATGCACAAGGTCCTGATTTGATCCTTACACCACATAGTAAACTATAAATGATTAAGAATGGAGAAGGCGGGGCTGGGAAGGTGGCTCAGTGGTAGAGTGCTTGCCTTGCATGCATGAGGCCCTGGGTTCGATTCCTCAGCACCACATAAGCAAAAAGAAAAAAGCCGGAAGTGGCGCTGTGGCTCAAGTGGTAGAGCGCTAGCCTTGAGCTGAAATGCTAAGGGACAGCACCCAGGCCCAGAGTTCAGGCCCCACGACTGGACCCAAAAAAAAAAAAAAAAAAAAAAAAAAGAATGGAGAAGGCCAGGATATGATAAATTATACAGGTATTCACACACAGTGAGACCAAAGGAGGATACTCTTAGGAGAGGATCACAAAGACACAATGCTTACATATATCTGATTATACAAAATAATATTTATTGAAATGAACTCTAGGAAATGGACACAAGAGCTTTTTTTCTTTTTGCTACTTTTGTTTTCTTTTCAAAATTTTAGTCTTGCTTGTTCATTTAAATGTCTTTGGGAGTGTAAGGGAAGGAAGAGAAATGGAAGGACAAAGGGTGAACAAAAGCAGCAGTGGTACTCACTGGACACTATGTTGAAAATGAACTATACAATTTGTGGGTGGGAATGGGAGGGAAAAACTGGGAGAGAATGAGGGAAGGGGTGACACTCTCCAAAAAGAAATGACTCTACCTGACTTATATAACTCTAACCTCTCTGTACGTCACCTTTATAACAACAATAAAAAATAGAAATAAAAAATAAACCAGCAGCATTTGTCCTCTTTCTTAAAAGCAACTGAAACAATGGTACGTTTTGCAATTGACAGTCTTTTACATTCACTGAAATGTGGCCTTATTGAGTCCTCTGACTTTGAAGACTAACTCCAAAGAACCTAGATAATCTATGGTACTTACCTCCCAGAATATATCATGTCCCAAACATGTGGAAAGTCAGCCTTCAACTTATTTGAGATAACACGCTAATCAATCCCAATACATATTATTTTAGTACCAGTACTGGTACTTGAACTTAGGGCCTCGTGTTCTCACTCAGCTTCTTTTCATTCATGGCTGTTATTCTATCACTTGAGTAACTCCTCTAGTCTAGCATTTTGATGGTTAATTGGAATTTGCAGGCTTTTCTGCCCAGCTGTCTTGAAGTCCCAATTCTCCAGGTTTTAGTCTCCTGAGTAGCTAGGACTACAGGTGTGAGCTACTGGTGACAGGCTCTAACATACATTCTGATTAACTGCAATAAGAGGAGAAATACTGTGGTCTGCTGAAGAAAAAGCATGAAAAGCGGGAATTTATCAACTCTAGACAGATTCTGTGATCTGAAGGACAGTCATTTAACCCCTTTGTCTTCCTTGTAAACCAGATCCTGAGGGTTGGAAATGTAGTTGCCAGAGCCTCAGAGAGTCTAGATCTATAGCACAGCACAGGCAAAGCCACAGGACCAGAACAAGGAGACTGAGCCAACTGAACACCCCAGTGCCAGTTTCTTGGGGCTCTGGTTTCACCTGTATAGCAGGGGAGATGTTCAGATGATTGTAAGACTCCCTTCCAGCTCTCAAAGGAGACACTTCTGGCTTAGGTTGGTTGCTGTATGTATTTTGCTCCTTATCACAGAGAGAAGTGAAACTCACTTGAGAGAGAAAAGCAAGCAGTTAATGACATGGGGGAACTTAGTCTTGTTCCTCACTTGTCTTCCCTTTCTCTACCATGCTTCTAAAAGAAGTAGGAGGAAGGAAGGGTCTAATGATATTTTAAAACAAAGTACATACAACATGTAGACTTAGAAAAGAGATGATTTAATATGCTAAGGTCATTATTTAAATTTTTAAAAAAACGAACAGTAGAAGCTGGGCATTGGTAGTTCATGCCTGTAATCATAACTACTCAAGAGGCTGAGATCTAAGGATCATGGTTTGAAGCTAGCCTGGACAAGAAAGTCTGTGAGACTCCTATCTCCAATTAACTACCAAAATAAAGCTGAAAGTGGAGCTATGGTTTAGTGGCAGAGCACTAGTATCGAGCAAAAAAGCTCAGTGGCAGTTACCCAGGCCCTGAGTTCAAACCCCAGGACCAACACATAATGAAACAAAAAAACAACAAAAAACTGGGTAGGTGCCAGGTGCTGGTGGCTCAGCCTGTAGTCCTAGCTACTCAGGAGGCTGAGATCTGAGGATCCCAGTTCAAAGCCAGCCTGGGCAGAAAAGTCCGTGAAACTCTTTTTTTTTTTTTTGAGTCCGGTCATGGGGCCTGAACTCTGGGCCTGGGCGCTGTCCCTCAGCTCTTCAGCTCAAGACTAGCGCTCTACCACTTGAGCCACAGCACCTCTTCCGGGTTTTTTCTTTTTGCTTATGTGGTGCTGAGGAATCGAACCCAGGGCCTCGAGCATGCAAGGCAAGCGCTCTACCACTGAGCCACCTTTCCAGCCCTCCGTGAAACTCTTATCCCCAATAAACCACCAGAAAACTGGAAATGGCACTGTGGCTAAAGAGGTAGAGCGCTTGCCTTGAGCTCAAGAGCCAAGGGACAGCACCCATGCCCAGAGTTCAAGCCCCACGACCAACAAAAAAACAAAAACAAAACAAATTGGGTAGGCATACCCAAACACATGAAGACAGAAGCATCAGATTAAAGTCAAAATGGTTAATATTAGGCTTATTTACCAGGAAGGAGTGGGATGTAATGAATAAAACATACACTTTGTATTAAATACTCTGTGTTAAACAAGGAAATAGGCAAATCTATTTGCTTTAGACAAGCAGATGGTAAAGGATAAGTCCTGGATTTCCTGGTGACTGAAAATTCTAACTCAGCCAGCTCTGGAATCTAAGTCTTACTAAAACAGAATTCTACAACTGTCCATTTCTTTTTTTCTTTTTTTGTTTTTTGTGCTGGTCTTAGGGCTTGAACTCAGGGCCTGGCTGCTATTCCTGAGTTTTGTGCTTAAAGCTAGTGCTCTACCACTTAACCACAGCTCCATTTCTGGAGCTAAATGGAGTTCACTGAAGATAAAAGAATCTCCTGAGTAGCCAGGATTACATGCATGAGTAACAGGCGCCTGGCAACTGTCAGTTTAATGCCTTGCTTGTAATAAAGAGGACTTAAGCCTTCACTATGCCTTTTCAGGTCTGAGACGATTACTAGCTTGCAGGTCCTAAGAGAGAAACCTTAATGATCTTCTAGTCCCTCTCTCCTCCTTCCAGTCTCATGCCATATCCAAGTTTTGTATCAGGCCACTAAGATCCATCAGGCTCTACAAAGTCTCTAGAATCTGGCTCTGCCTCCATAGCCCACCTTCCCTTACACAACCACAAGAGCCTTCCAGTTCTTTGTCCCTTGGCTATTCATCTAACTCCCAATTGTGACAAAAGTTTACTTCCTAAAAGCTACATGTGATGTGATGGATCTTTCTTGCTTAAGAACATATGAGTCCCTCCTGCTTTTAGGAATAAGCTTTCGGTGTGGTGCAGAAAATCTTCCTACTTGACCATATGTCCTGAACTCACCTGGTTATTGTCCAGGGCAACACTGGTCTTCATACTATTCCAAGGGTTGTTCCCTCTGCCAAAAGTGCCCTTTTCCCCTGCTAATTTGCCGAACCCTTACTGAATATGAGTTTCAGCTCATATTCTCCTTTTTTTTTTATTCAGCCCTTCTTTTTTTTTTTTTTTTTGGCAATTCCTCTGAGATACCCAGGATCCTCCTCCTTGTTCAGAATCTTGTAATAGTCGTTACCTCATTATTCTACTTTACACACACTTTAGACCCTCAAGGGCTAAAGTGAAAATGTCTGTCACAATATCCACCTGTGTCAAAAGCATATTCACTTTTGGAAACAACTTCACTTTTAGATCAGAAACCTAATTGGCTCTGGGTCTAAACTGGCTCCTCCTCCTCCTCCTGGTACCTTTCTTTCCGCAATCCATACCCTTACCTCTGTGGGCCATACCTCTTGTTCTTCTGCTTGAAGACGCATCTCTTGCAGTTTTTCCTTTAGTAATTCCATTTCGATTTCATTGATTTGGCTCACACTCAGGTAACTTCCTAGTTCACATTCACACCCGTCTCGCTGGTCTTCCTCAGGAACGTAAACAGCCCAATCTGAGGTCAACAGCTATGGGAGGATCAGAGATACATGTACGGATATATTCATTCTTTAAATGTATTATTATTTTTATTGCTGAGGGTGGCACAGAAGACCTTGCACATGCTGGGCAAGTGCTCTACCACTGAGCTACATCCTCAGCCCACTGAACTGCCTTCAAAGTCAAGACATTCCAGTTGATTACTCATCGCATTGTTAAACTAAACACTATCAACTGGATCTATGTTAGCCATTACTACAGAAAAGCTCATTAGCTCAGCAGAATTCCAGACCTCCTATGGCATTCTTTCCCTTGCTTACGTTCTAAACTTTGGTGTAGACTTGGGGAATGTGGCTCAGTGGAATATCATGTGCCTAGCATGTGTAAAGCCCTGGGTTTCATCCCCAGCACCACAAGATAATAATACAGTCTTTCATGTGGCTCAGTGGTAGAGTGGTTGCCTAGACTGGGTTCTAGACATGGGTTCCATCTCAATAATGTGACATAAATAATAATTTAGTTTAAGCTGGGTGCTGGTGACTCACACCTGTAATCCTAGTTACTTAGAAGGCTGAGATTTGAGGATCACGGTTTGAAGCCAGTCGGAGCAGAAAAGTCCTTGTGAGACTCTTATCTCCAATTAACCACTCAAAAACTAGAAGTGGCACTGTGGCCCAAGTGGTAGAGAGATAGCTTTGATGACAAAGAATTCAAGCCCCATAACTGAACTTTTAAGTTTAAATCTAGTATCACATTTTAAACCATTGACTGCTTGTTTATGAGCCCTAGTTCTGAATGCCAGGACTGTTAAATATGATTTTTTCACCTGTTCTATTCTGGAGTATACTGCCACAATCTCCGGGATAGTCTTAAATTCACTCAGAAAATTTTGAATCTTCAGCTGAAAATCTGTAAGCCACATAGATGACACTTTCATCTCTGAAGAGTGCATGATCTCATTACGACATTTAATCACCTATAGAAAGACAAAAAGATAAAGCCTTCAAAATGGAGATCTTGCGACTTCAAAGAAAAACCACAAAGCCAGGCTCTGGCTGATCCTAACTACTCAGGAGGCTGTGATCTGAGGATCACAGTTCAAAATCAGCCTGGGCAGGAAAGTCTATGAGACTCTTATCTCAAATTAAACACCAAAGAAACTGGAAGTGGGGCTTTGGCTCAAAGTGATAGAGCGCTTGCCTTGAGCAAAAAAGCTGAGGAACCACTGTCCCTGAGTTCAATCCCAATGACAAACAACACAAAAGGAAAAATATAGAAGGGCTTTGGTAAATATAAAGCCGCCAAGCATGGTCTCCAGGTGAGAAGGGCTGCCCTTTTCTTGAGTCCACTGTATAATCTGGCATAGAGAACAGTACAGCTTGTAGAATCCAGCCCCCAAGTCACACTTCTATTTCATTTCATCCTGTCCACAAAAGTAAAGTCCTCCCTGGGTCACAAACCAAAATGCTTTCAAGAGAAATTTGACACTGGCCACATGCAACAGCCTGGACAAAAGAAGAGATAGAACAGAGACAACTGGAGACTCTCTCTGTTAAAGGGGCAGCTTTTTATGGGAGCTAGGTGAGTCTAGAGTGTTCTGCTATGTGTTACAGAGCCTTCAGCTTTCTCAAGAAAAGTTAGAAATTCCGATTTTTATGACAATTAAAAAAAAAAAAGAAACACCAGGCAGTACAAATAAAACATGACTGTAAGTCCGATTTTGTCCATAGAATAAAGTACCATAAAGGCTTTGAAGGTATGTTTAATCCAGTGCCATATGAATAAGAAATTAACCAGGGTAGGAAATGTCAATAAATCAGCTGGATGTTGTGGCACCCACCTGTAATCCTAGCACTTGACAAGCTGAGGCAAGAGAATTACGAGTTTTACACCAGCCTGGGCAACATTTTTTGTTTGTTTCAAAAAAAAACATTAAAAAGAAAGAAAACAAACTCAAAATAAGTTTACAACTACCCTTTATCCTTGAAATGTTATATCTGGTTAGATATTTTACATTCCCCCAAATCTCTTAACTTAAAACAGCCTGCCAAAGATGACATATTTTGGCTCCGGATATACTATCTATAGACTGAAGTAGACAAAGTGAAAAAAAATTATTTACTGTGTGTGTGTGTGCACATGCACATGTGGCTTCTGCCAGTTCTGGAGCTTTGAACTCAAGGCCTGAGCATTGTCCCTGAGCTTTTTTTGCTCAAGGCTAGGACTCTACCACTTGAGCCATGGTTCCACTAGTCCTTTTTGGTGGTTAATTAGAGATAAGAGTCTTGTGGATTTTACTGGCTTCAAATTGTGATCCTTAAATCTCAGCCTTCTGGCTAGATTCCAATGACTCACACCTGTAATCCTAGCTAATCAGGAGGCTGAGATCTGAGGATCACAGTTCAAAACTAGCCCAGAGCTGGGCGCTGGTGGCTCACGCCTGTAATCCTAGCTACTCAGGAGGCTGAGATCTGAGGATCGCGGTTCAAAGCCAGCCCGGGCAGGAGAGACCGTGAGACTCCTATCTCCAATAAACCACCAGAAAACCGGAAGTGGCGCTGTAGCTCAAGTGGTAGAGCGCTCGCCTTGAGCTGAAGAGCTAAGGGACAGCGCCCAGGCCCAGAGTTCAAGCCCCACGACCGACAAAAAAAAAAAAAAAAAAACTAGCCCAGAGACTCTTATCCTCAACTAACCACCAAAAAATCAGAAGTGGCGCTGCGGCTCAAGTGGTAGAGCGCTTGCCTTATGCTAAAGAGCTCAAGGACAGCGTCCAGGCCCCATGACCAAGAAAAAAAATCTCATCCTCCTGAGTAGCTAGGATAACAGGCATGAGTCACTGGTGCCTGGCAAAAATATAATTTTTTAAAAAAATAAATATTTATAAACAAATAACATGGAGTTCCAAGAAATCAAATCAAAGAAGTTTCCTGGTATGGAAAACAGTGACAAAAAAAATCAACTTTTGCTTATGTTTTATGAAAAATAGTGCTAAAGCACAACTCACATAGTCTTCCACATTCAAAGGGAAAGCACTGTTATACGTCTGTCTCTGTGAGGTCACAAAAGATCTTCAATCTTTCCACCTGCTGTCATGCTGGCAAAATATGTCATTTTCTCTACATATTATAAATAATCCAAGGATTCTATAGGTGCTTTTTAGTGCTTCTCAGAGTAATAAATGTGGTAAATTTTCCTATGGTGAACTAGTGAAAAATCTCACTCTCCCAGAGGCAAGCTGAGAAGCATAGTGATCTATTCTGACAGTGTTCTGCATTCCTGCCCATATTTTCTTCAGTTCTACATCATTTGGTCTTGTAACTTTGTAGCCAATGAAATTCTGAAGGGCAGGACTCAAACGCTGGCACACACACAACAGACAGAATGATGCTCTGGCTGTCTGGTTATTAGTAGTACTGGGGATGGAACCCAGGGCCTTTTAATACAGAAAATTACTTTGTTTCTGTTTGTGGAAGAACCAACAAGTGGGCTACTAACAAGTTGCCAGGAAACCTGCATTATGAAGCGTAGGTTCTTCCTTAGTTCTTGGCTGAGTTCATACTGTGTTTCTTGGGCATCACAGCAGGTGCACACAATATGAGCCCCATGAGCCTGCTTAATAATGCCAACTTTGGCCTGAGATCTCTCTCTCTGACTCTGTCTCTGTCTCTTTCTCTCTCTGCATACCACCATTCCGGGGGGAAACTGTGCTAGGCCTGCAGGGCTGGCTTAACTCACAGGGTATCTCACCACTGGCCCTCCTTGTAACCAACCTAACTGACTCAGTGCATGGCTTTCCATCTGACAGCTCTTACCTCTGTGACTTTCTTCCGATCAACCACAAAGTGATCGCAGGAATTGATGAGACTCAAAAGAGCAACAGCATCACACTCCTCAGGTCCTCGTTTGTCTGCCAGTCCTCGGGGCATGAAGGCCTATAGAAAGGGAGGCATGAGGGGCACCTCATTCTCCTCCAACTCTAGGAGCTGGAGAGACAGTGACTCATCCATTCCCCAAAGTATGATGGAAAGTCACTTACCCACCAAAGGCTACATGGTAGAGTAGCATGTGTTCAAAATGTAAGTGGGGAAAATAGAGTCATGGTTAAGCTTTGTCCAAGAGCTATTAGATACAGCCACTGTAACTTTTCTTATCCTGTCTTAGGGGCGTAAAAGTTATCTTATTTGTTCCTGACTGAAATCTCAGGAGCCAAATTATTAAAGGAAGACTTGCAAATTACTAATCCTCAGACGTATTAATGTCAATAAATGAGGGATGACTGCCATCATCTATCTCAAAGGATGCAGTGAGAATGAACTAAGGTATTGGCAGGTAGAGCACTAGCAGTAACTGGCACATGGTAATGAAGGGACCAGCTGGGTGCCAGTGGCTCATACTTATAATACTGGCTACTCAAGAGGTTGGGATCTAGAGGACTGCTGATTGAAGCCAACCTGGGCAGTAAAGTCCTAGAGACTCTATCCAAAACAAAACAAAAGCAAACAGCAAACAGCAAAAACAGGCAGGGCTGGAGGTATGGCTCAAGTGGTAGAGCAACAGTCAAGCAAGTTCAAAGTGCTGAACTGTAACTCTAGCATCATTAAACACACACATATAATGGCAATCATCATGTTGGCAGTGCAAAGTGAGTAGGACCTACACAAGTATTACAAAGGGAATCCTAGGATCTGCGATGCCAGAGACACCAGAAGGCTTCATTTCATAAATGAAATGAAATCTGTACCAAGATTTTATGACAAGGACTACAACAATGATGTGGTATAGCAAAGCTTGGTGCTCTTCCACCTGATCCACGCTTTCAACCCTCATTTCTCTTGAGTATTTGTCAGTCATATGGTAACTGTTTAATCTTTTTTTTTTAATTAAATAAGGGCTGGGAAGGTGGCTTAGTGGTAGAGCGCTGGCCTTGCATGCATGAAGTCCTGGGTTTGATTCCTCAGTACCACATAAACAGAAAAAGTCAGAAGTGGTGCTGTGGCTCACATGGTAGAGTGCTAGCCTTGAGCAAAAAGCAGTTCAGGGACAGTGCCTAAGCCCTGAGTTCAAGCCTCGGGACTGGTTAAAAAAATTATATAAACTGAAATAATAGTAAAGTTATTTGAGTAGTGATGGGAATAGCTGGGAAGAATATGGACAGCTGAAGACTCAAGAGTCCTTGGACAACTAGAAGAGAATAACACCAGCACACATGTGGAGGGGACAGGGCAAGTAAAGGAAGAAGATGGTGCATATGAAAAGTGAGCTAGTACATTTGACAAAAACATGAGGATGTTTGTATTTGGGGGTAAGAGTAGGGGGAACAGGAGGAAGGGCTTGGTGAGGATAGCGTCAGGAACAGTTGGCTTCAGGAACCTGAAGGCAGAGGCAGGGTTGTAGATCAAGAATGAAAGTGCACCCAGTCAGTCAGCTTCCTCAGCAGAAGCAGAGGATGGTGTCTTTAAGGTTGGTGGTCATAGGCCAGGCAAGTTCAAAGAAAGGAGAGAAGAATGTAAGATAGCTGTACCTTTGCAGCTAATTGCTAATGGATGGTAGAAATTCAGCCAGCTGAAATGTGAAAGGCAAGCAGGAAGGCAGGGGTTGCTGGGTATTGAGAAGCAGCGGAAGCATCACAGAGGTGACAGTAAATGGACAATGGGTCAAGGAGAGGAGTGTCTGAATAAGTGTGGCAAAGTCAAGCAGGGATGTCGGACACCAACTACCTGTGTCAACAAGGCTGGAGTGTGAATATGCAAGGGGGAGGTGAGAGGATCAAGGATGCTAGAATAGGAAGTTCAAGAAAGACGAGGATAGGATTGAAAGGACAATGTAAACCTGGTTTGGGACTAACTTTACATGTGACCAGCAACAAGAGGAGGAAAGACTGGCAGAATCAGGTAGCATGGGTTGTTAAGAGGACTGGGAGAAGCAAGGGAGACCAAATAAGAGAAGCCATAGTCAATGAGGAACGAACACAAGTGGGGAGGAGGGTATAATTGAGGTCAGTGAGTCTGGGAACTATAGACAGTCCAATTCTCTCATTTTCCAGGTTAGGAAAGAGGAGCTGGCTTGTTACACCAGCAGCTGAACTGATTTGCTTTAGGAAGTCACTTTTGGCTGCCATCTCCACGCACTACTGGGCTTCTGACAAACATCAAAAAGTCCAGAGACTGGGAATGTGGCTTAGTGGTAGAGTGTGTGCCTAATATTCATGAAGCCTTGGGTTTGATTCCTAAGTGCCACATAAACAGAAAAAGCCAGAAGTGGTGCTGTAGTTCAAGTGGTAGCATACCTAGCGTTCATCACAGAGGGGCTCAGGGACAGCTCCCAGGCCCTAAGTTCAAGCCCCCAGGAATGGCAAAAAAAAGAAAATTCCTAAATCAGCCTAGGTGTATATCAACCACCTGGTCAAGATGTGAGGACAGGCCTAATTAATAAGTTTTTATCTAGCTGCTTACCTCATTTACACCTTCCAATGTTTTATTCCGTAGCCGGGGGGGGGGGGGGGGGGGGGGGGGGAGGAGGGCAGGAGGTTATTTAGGGTCCTTTCTATTTTATCTAAACTTCCCTTAACTTGCTCTGCCATCTTCATGGTAGCTGTATTGTCCAAATGAGCCATTCAGTAAAGCCTTTTCTCCAACACTCCTTCCCCTGGTTCCTTGCCTGTGCTCACGATGTCCGGGTCTGCATCTTCCCTAAAGCTCAGCTAGCACGGGCAGCGCAGACTGGTAGAAGAAACTTTCTACCTCACTGAACTGTGTCGGGTGCACTAAATGCTATGTAACCAACCAATCAACTTGCATTATGGCTCTAGAAGGCGCAGAGACCCACCCACCAGTTGCCCCCTCACATCCCAGTCGCAGCCCCTTACCTTGGCTACTTCCCAAGCGTCGAGGGGCCATAGGCCCGGACGGCAGTTTCCCCAGTACACGTCTCCATTTCTGTGAACATGATGTCTCAGAATCTCCTGTTTCCACTCGGCACACACCTGACACTGAGGCTGAAACTACAGAGGGCGGTGGTGAGGAGGGGCACAGGAAGAGGCGGCGGCTCCTGGATCGCAGTCTGCCCCGCCTCAGGGAGGGAAGGGAACGCTGCACCTCCGGAACTGGGACAGGGAAGGGGAATGGGGGGTTGGAGTCGTGGTCAAGGCCCCGAGTGCTCACCTGGCGAGCGCGGGGGTGGCACCGTGAGCCGCCGCTGCAAGTGGAACGTCCCAGGCCGGAGGCTGTGGCGAGTAGGTCGCGATGAAAGGAGAGCATCTCGCGACCGACGAAGCCCTGCAGGCAGCTGCGCAGCAGCAGCAGGCAGTGTCCTGCCTTCACCCAGTTCTTGTACTCCGTGCAGTTAAGACGCGCGGATAGCTCCGACAGCACCATGTTTCACCCAGAGCCCCAGGGGATGTGGGGGCGGGGAGGCTAGTGGGTTGAGGGCAACAGTGCGCATGCGCTAGCTCCTAGGCAGTGTCTAAGGCGCAGGCGCGATCCCACCAGGGACCGCCCCCACGAGCTGTGGCCGTGGAGCTCGCGTCATTGGTCTCAGGGGCGGGGACTTTCCGTTTTCCTGGAAGGGCCAACTCCACCCCTTAAGTGAGCCGCTGACGTTTGCCCTGGCAAACACTAACACCCCATCAAAATCCCTGGTTGCCTTGCCACCTCTAGTTGAAACTCACAGGCTATCTTCTCCCCCTACTGAATCCTTCCAGGCCCCTCCCCTGATGTGCAGCTCCTGTGGTCACTCCTTTATTGTAGAGATGTAAAGTGCTCAGGGGATCTTTCTTGAATTCTTTGTATTCCTTGCATTATGCAATTCTATTAAATTAGCTCTTTCGTAGGCCCACAGACTAACTCAACCACTGGCTGCCCACACTGCACACCTACTGTGCTCCACCTGTGTGCCAGGCTGACACAAAGCTCCACGACTAGGCTACCTGGCAGGAACGAACAGGATACCATATTGATCGGATTCTGAAGGGTAGCACAGCCCCAAGCATCCTGAAGCATTGGCAAAGGCCAATGATTACTTAAAAGACTTTTCAGTCTGATTTAAGTTCCAAGTAAGTGCCACAGAGGTCAGAAATCATTATCCTGTCAATTTCAACTGACCAATCATGTTTTGGTTTCTTTCTTTCCTTTTTTTGCTGTTGGTCCTGGGACTCAAATTCAGGGCTTGGGCACTGTCCCCGACACTTTTTTGCTCAAGGTTAGTGCCCTAGCACTTGAGCCACAGGTCCACTTACAGCTTTCTCTGATATTATTGGTGAGAAGAGTGTTAGGGACCTTCCTGCCCTGGCTGGCTTCAAACTTGTGATCATCAGATCTTAGCTCAGATCTTAGCCTCTGGACTAGCTAGGATTACAGGCGTGAGCCACTGACTCTCAGCTATGTTTTGGTTTCTTTCTTTCCTTTTCCTTCTTTTCTATTCTTTTTCTTTTCTTTTTTTCTTTTGTCAGTCCTGGGACTTGTCAGGGGCTGGGTGCTGTCCCTGCGCCTCTTTGTGCTCAAGGCTAGCGCTCTACTAATTGAGCCACAGAGCCACTTCTGGCTTTTTTAAGTAGTTTATTGGAGATAAATCTCACAGGGACTTTTCTGCCTGGGGTGGCTTCGAACCTTGATCTTCAGATCTTAGCCTCCTTAGATCTTGGCCTCCTGAGTAGCCAGGATAACAGGCGTGAGCCACCAGCGCCCAGCTTGTTTTTTGTTTCTTTTAGTGCATTTCTTGAGCTTGGTAAATGTGTCAAAATTGTATGTATTCAAGTTTCCCCTTACTGCCAGGCTCCTATGTAGAGGCATAGGGTTTAGGAGCACTAGCTCTGGACCCAAATAGCCTCTTCTTAGTGGTTTGCCCTTTAGGGATAATTTCATCACAAGAAAATTACTTCATTTTTTGTGGTCTCTTTATCATCTGTAAAAGGAGGATACTGACACCTCATAGGGTAACTGGGAAATTAAATACACATGCCAGGGACACAGTAAGCTCTCAGCAAATATTAGCCACCATTTGTTCTTGACCTAAATATACACATTAAACAGTCAGTTACATTCTTAGATGAGGTAAATAACAACTCACTGGCCACTTGGATGTGAAGGCTAGAAAACTAAGCAGGTCATAGCTTTCCTGGAGATAAACTGCACAGTGTGGGCTGGCCTCATCCTAAGGGAACTTATATACCTTCGATCACCCTGGCCATTCCCACCAAGCCAAATGAAAAAGAAAACCCCACTAGAAACACTGAAACCTACATTAACATTTGTTCTTTGTGTTCCTTGAGTGTAAGTTCTCTTAAAATATTCTGGGAGTGAAGAATATTTGAAAGTGTAGTGGTGCATACCTTTAATCCCAGCACTCTGGAGGCAGAGGCAAGAGGACTGCTTAAAGCCTAGGAATTGGAGGCAACCTGGGCAACATAGAGAGACCCTGTCTCTTTAGAAAACAAAAAGTGATCGTGTATTTCTTTTAGAGAAAGAAAACACAAAAGAACTTTTATGTTGAAAACCAACTACAGTCCAAAGAGTGACTTAGAATCCTGTAACTGGACAAGTTACTGTGTTAACTGCAACAAAGTGAAGTTATTAGTGGCATTCAGATTCAAAATTAGGTATGCTTTCTTTCATGTTTTCACTTAGCTCACTCGATTTTCAAATATAAGGTCAGCTTTTGCTATTAAGAACTGTGTATTCTGTCGAAGGCTTCGCTTTCCTCTTAATTCTCAAAGTACTTCTGGACATTTTGAAATGGAGGGAAAAAAGGCAGGGGGCAAATCAGAACCAATTTCTTCTTTAAAGGTTAAACTGATTCTAAACCAGGCTACAATCCAAAACATCTTCACCAAAATTAACTAGAGAGAGTTGGCAGTTCTCTGAAACTTGTATAAATTTTATTTATTACTGCAAATACTAAAGTTACATGGAATACACCTTAAAATTAAGTCCTAAACCATCTACTAAGGGAAATCACTATGAATATCAAGTCCCTTTGATCAAACCTGGGTAACAAAAGAGGCAAAAGACATGGTTCGAGATGAAACTTATGATTCCAATGCTAAATGTTTTCCAAGCTTTAATAAAGCATATACCAATTCCAAGTACCAAGCATATTATCAAAATTCAATTTCATTGATTTAATAAGCATCAAAAGAAAATTCTGTTTGCTGATTCCTATTCTTACTTTTGATTTGCACAATGCATTCATAATTAAGAAAAGTTCATTGAATGCATCATGTATAAAATGCAATTAACATTTCGAAATCACACTCAAAAAGGAAAATACCTGAAAAGTTAATTCTATTAATAAAATGTGACACAATATCATCCTGCAGATAAAAATACATTTCTTATATATACATGTAGATTTCTACATGAAAGAAAGAATTCAGCTCCAAATAGAAAAGGGCTGACGCTTGATAAAAGACATCTTAGATTGCCAAACTGATGTGATAATCACTATAAGGAGAACTGAAAACAGAAGGATAAAAAGGTAAGTTAAAGGAAGGATAAAAGTTTAGTCACCTACTCTGGAACAGTGGCAGAGTTGGGTGAGAAGCAGGAGATGAAAGCAGAAATAAGACACAGAAGACAAAGGTCTCACCGTTGACCGGAAATGAATGGAAAATTAAGCAAAGTTAAGAACAGATATGATACAGTTGGCAGTGAGATGCTTGAAACTAGAAGTTGGAGATTACAGTTATAAAAGCGCAATTAAATCATCTTAAAGTGGAATTAGACAAAGCATCTAAAATTTAATCAAGAACCAGTATTACAGTGACTAAATAACTTAGCATGGTATTATCTTAAAATTTTTCCCCAAACAACATTAAGTCACTAGAACACAGTCACTTCAGATTATGTTCTTTGAAGCTTAAAAAGTCCCTGACTAGGAGAGACAGTTCAGCATTCCAAAAAGAAACTCTGCTGAGATATGCATCAGAAACTTCACTGGACCCTGCCTGCATAGGCCCTGAGTCTTGAGGACTCTTACAATGTCTAGACTAAGTTTCTTGCAAGTAAAACATCTATTATTTTGTTGACAATGAATTCATATGAGATTGTTCAGAACAACACCAATTTTGGTGGGGAAGGCAAGAAGTGAAGGTAAAGAAATATCACAGAAAATTCACGCAAAGGTCGAGCATTAAATTTCCTTGTTTCCTAATTAATGCTGTATGCATAAGTATCCTGTAAATAAAACTTGCCTAACAAAAAAAGCTCCCATATCCTCAACAGATGAGAAAGACTGTCTAAGGATAAAGCACTGTCTCTTCTCAAAAAACTCCGTTCTTTCTTAATTAATTTCTACACTGAAAGGTAACTGAGGGGCTAAATGTTACCACTACTCAACTTAGGAATGTCTGAAGAAAAAAATTAACCTTGAAACTCATGTTCTGGGTCAAATCTCAGACATTATTAGAAAATCACTTGCCCCACCAGGTTAAGGATGAAGTGAGGCCCTATAAAAATCCTAGAGAATCCGGGTGCTGGTAGCTCACTCCTGTAATCCTAGCTACACAGGAGGCTGAGATCTGAGGAACGAGGTTCAAAGCCAGCCCGGACAGGAAATTCCCCATGATACTCTTATCTATAATTAACCACCGGAAAACCGGAAGTGGCACTGTGGCTCAAGTAGTAGAGCTCTAGCCTTGAGCTGAAGAGCTCAGGGACAGTGCCCAGGCCCAGAGTTCAATCCCCACGACCGACCAAAAAAAAAAATCCTAGAGAGCTTATTATACACACACAAGTGAGTGTCACTTTTTTCACCTAGCTTTATTAAATATTGCTTCTTTGGGATGTGTTTATAATGACTCCCAGAACATTTTTGTGTAAGGATTCAAAGCGGTCATATTAAAATACAGCTCCAATATAAAGTTTGTCACAGTTTTACAGTATTCAAAAATGACAGACCTGCCTTAAAAAACAAAAATAAAAATAAAAAAGGACTATTACACCCAAAACATAAGGAGACAATTAAATAAACAAGTTTGGCATTTTCATATCTTTATAGTATAAAACAGAATATTAAATCTATTACTGGCAAGCGGACACTGATGTATTACCCTAGTTTGAAATGTGTCCCATTTAACCACACTATACAAGTTCACTATACAAAAAAATTGATGATCTTTTTTGATGAAAGAAGTGCACCCTGAAAAAGTTTGCCAGTTTAGAATATTTAGCTCTTAAAGTTAAAAAAAAAGTCCTTTTCCTTTTTAAAAGTGAAGGCTGAATTCATTTTTTTTTTTTGTTGTTTTGTCACATTTGTCAGCCTTCTGGGTTTAAAAACAATAGTGTCTACGGACGCCCACCAGGGGGCAGTGTAAGATTAGCCATTAAATCACGAACAGCTGCAAATATTGTGCATTCACCTGCAACAGAGAAAAATGGTCATTAGCTATTCGCAATACAGGAAAGATGATGTTAACACACCGGTGGAGGGAAGGGGAAATTAAATCTGAAATTAGTTAGAACTTTAAAGATTATAGAAGATTAAATTCTGGTGTGATATAAAAAGGTTATATTTGATTTGGGTTGTTTTTCCTCAGAAGGACATATTGGTTAAGTTCCAGTTGGGTTCAAATTTGGATATGCCTACAGTTATATAGAAATAATGTTGTAGTGGATAAGCTTTAAAAGTTGCTCATCCTCTCCTTTCCCCCATTCCTGAGGCTTGAACTCTGGGCCTGGGCTCTGTCATTAAGCTTCTTTGTGCTCGAGGCTAGCAGTCTACCACTTGAGCCACAACACCACTTCCGGCTTTTTTCTGAGTAATTTACTGGGGATAAGAGTCTCACAGATTTTCCTGCCCATGCTGGCTTTGAACCATGATCCTCAGATCTCAGCCTCCTGAGTAGCTAGGATTACAGGTGTGAGCCACCAGCGCCCTGCAAAAGTTGGACTTTATGTTAAACGTTTAAGGTTACTTATATATTTTGAATCTAATGAAAAGATCTAATTTATCTTCATGTATTATTAATTACAACTTTGTGTGGTATCCTTCTAATATTGCATTACCAACCAGATTAAAATGTTTCATATAGCACCATCCAGTAGAATTCTCTGTGATGATGGAAATGTGTATGTATGTATACTGTGGCTATTGAGCACTTGTAACACATCTAGTCTAACTATGAAATGGAATTTAAAATTAAATTAAAAACTTGTGTTTACTTTAATTGACTTAAATAGCCACATGTGGCTACTGGCAGTTCTACAAGACAGTATATACTGACATCTACTGGAGATTTCTTCTAAATTTTAAGGAAATGGTCAAATTCTGTAATTCAACATTAAAACTAAATTAAAACCAACTGAGTACAAAATTAGAACTCGAGCCAGGTGCTGGTAGGTAGCTCATGCCTGTAATCCTAGCTACTGAGAAGGCTGGGATCTGAGGACTGCTGTTCAAAGCCAGAATGGACAGGAATATTCGTGAGACTCTTATCTCTAATTAGCCACCCAAAAACAAAGTGGTAGAGTGCTAGCCTTGAGTGAAAAAGCTCAGGGACAGCACCCAGGCCTGGAGTTCAAGTCCCAGGATTGGCGCACTCTCTCTCTTCTCTCCTCTCTCTCTCTCTCTCTCTCTCTCTCTCTCTCTCTCTCTCTCTCTCTCTCTCTCTCTCTCTCTCTCTCTCACACACACACACACACACACACACACACACACACACAAACTTGAGATTCTCCTATCTCAGCCTCCCAAGTGCTGGGATTACAGGTGTGTGATAACATGCCTGTGTTGGTTTTTGCTCCTTAAAAGTACTTTACTGGGGGAGAAGTGACAGGTGTGAGGGGGGGAAGCTGAAGTATGACATTATCAACAACCCCAAAATACAATGTGTTGAGGGGACTGATGATTCATCCTTCTCAACTTCCCCTTTGCTTTGTAAATACTACAAAGATTTCAATATTATAAACCAAAAGCTGGATCTCTTGTACTAGAGCATAGACAGTATAGTAGCTAAAAGTGGGAGAACTAAAGACCTCATGTGTCTCATGGCTTACTAGAAAAGGGCAGGATGTGCAGGGATGCTGTACAAATTACTGACAAACTTCTCACCAACCACTAGAAAAATAAGGCACAGAATGGAAAGGAATTCCAAAGGTTTGCCCAGCCAAAGGGGGTGGGGGTGAGGATAAAGGAAAAAGAAAACACTCCCAAAATATTTCACCAATTTCTTAAATGAAAGATATATATATGTATATAACACATATACATACATATATATTTAACACTTTCACTGATAAGTAGAAAAGCTTGCTTGATCCCAATAGGATCAAAACATTTTTCTTTTAATTTTAAATTCCACAAGACATAATACATAAAAACATATAAGATAATGATAAGTCACTTGTTTGTGAAGGAATGGTCATTTATTATCAAAGTTCTACTGGACTGCTACCTTGAGAATTGTGATAGTTTTAGACTTTGATTCTTGAGGACCTATTTTTAGCTGAAAGAAGAGAAAAGTCAAAGGATGAAAGCAGGAAATTGTAAGAAGTAGAAGTATTACAACAAAAGATGCATACTCTTCTCTACTGCCCAGTGGATTCCTTAGACACTGAGAACTCCTCTACATACAATACAGGGGAACAAACAGCTAAAAAGATCATTCTCTCATGATTATTCTCCTAACACTTTTTAACACTGTGGTACCTACAAACGTTTCAGAGAACAACTTTCCATCATTAACCATAATTCGGTTATCAAGCTATTCTATAGAGGTAAAGAGGACTTTCTTAGCATTAGAAATAAGCAACATTAAAAATTAAAATGGCTTCAATTAGAAACAAGCAAAATGGAAGAAAAGTTCTCTTTGCCAAGCTTTACTGTGTTGTAACCCCAAATTTAGCACTGCCGGGAGTTACGTTTCATGTAGCAAGTACAGCATGGAAAGGACTTTGTTGTTCTACCTAGAAACACGCTGGTTTCCTTATGTGTTCAGTTTGAGAGCTTCCTTGTGCACTTGGTGAAAAGGTTCACTTGCACCCGCCTGATACTTATATAAGAAGCCCAAAAAGCAGTGGTGCCATTTGTATCAGCTTTTATTCTTCACAAAACATTTAGAAGATACAGAACTTTTCATGACAATATTTTAGTCATGATTGAACCATGAAATATGAGAAACCAACATGCATTTCAAGTTTGTGATGTACAGAGTGGCAGGTATTGATGGCAGGGCAGGAATTCACAGCCATGGAAAAGTCTATCATCCTAACCTAGGGCTTTTGTGGCAATGTGTGCTATAAATACAAGCTTCTGGCATTAGCAACTGGGTCAGTCCCAATAATAAATCACCAAGGAAAATAAAAAGTCCAGGCAGCAGAGAAATGGACGAAAATAAAAAAAAAAAAATCAGTGAGAAAGGAAGAAAGCGACAGGCAGACATTAGGAGGGCCACAGCAACAAGCTAGTACTGGGGTCAAGGGGTAGAGTGGCTGGAAGGGGGAAGTAGGAGAGGAGGAGAGAAGGAGGTGTCTCTCGAAAGAATTTTTTTATAACATATGCAATAAAATACCGTCTACTGGTCATGTACCTTGTCGTGGTGGGTTCATCTCTGCAAACCTCTTTAGAATGTTGCTGACCATCATGGGAGCAGCAACAGAAGAGTTCTGCTGTCTGGGAATGTCTGCCTGCTGGGTTGTACCTGAAGCCATGTCATAAATGATTGGAACTATAATACTAACAGGTTCTTGGGGAGGGACTGATGTTTTCTGAGTTAGTTGAAGCTGCAGACACACAAAGAGAATAAAAAAAACAAAATAAAACATTTGTCTAAATTTGTCAAAGGTACTATATCATTTACTATAAGACACATCAAGCAAAAGGAAATGAAATGTGACAAACAACTGAATATAATGGTTAGTTATTCACTAGGTCAATACACTTCTATGAATACTTTGGAAAGCAATGAGGACTCCATAAAGTCTCAACTGCTACTTTAGAAGCCTGGGCCTATCATGGCAGCAATGGGCAATGTATCCAGTTATCCAAAGTGGCTCCATTACCCCCACATGGCTTCTTCCTTGGAAGCTCTGCACACACACAGATGGCTGGTGATACTTACAAAGAACAGCATTTTGGATTTCAGCACTACAGCAGGTGTCCCAGGAGGTGCAATTGGCGGTGCGCTGGGAGGGATCGTCAGGCAAAACTGAACATTCCATTTTAGCTGTGTTGCCTGGTCAGGAAACTGTTTTGGAAAAAAAAAAAAGAGAAAGAAAAATCACAACAAGGTCATATATCAATGTTTCAAATCATATGCTAGTAGAGGAGTTTAAAAAAGTTAGCATTTCATTTTAGGTCCAATTTTTCATAGAACATAGAGTTGGTAACCTGGATTTATTCAAAAGAAATATTTTTGTGAGTAAATATATATATATATATATATATATATATATATAGTATTTGCAGGGGTAAAGTAATAAATAATTTATGAAAATGCCCTCGTAGCAACTCAAAAATTCAAACACTGATCCTCTGACCAACTTCTTCCATTTTATTTTAGAAAAGGGCAGGCCATTTCTCGCTCTTCTTAATTCCATTAATACTGGAAATTATACATGGGAGCCAAATTGAAATGCTCACTGGTTTTACCTTTATAAAATTTAAAACAATATTAACTTTTGTTTTAGGTGTGCATACACATTCAAAGTTAGCTCTGTAACCAGGATGAAAATGTGCTAGAAAATACTTTATATCAGTTATAGAAAGTAATATTCATTTCATGTACCCACAAATGAACTTTCTGCTGCAGACAGGAAGAGTTGAGTATGTCTACCTATTTCTAAAGCTGCCAGATTTTTTAAAAAATAAGTTCATTTATCTTCAAAGTCAGAACCTAAACAAAACTTTTGCTGTTGTTGTTAAAAATGCATGTATAAAATACCTTACCTACAACTCTATTACAGCCTGAAAAATCTCTGTTGGGAGGTTCAGTAGTAACTACAGGCATTTATCCTCAAAACAATCTTTCTTATTTTTCAGGTTTGGAAACAGTATCATGTCAAGCATGGAAAAAAAAAAAACTTTCCCTACTTTAAGAATACATGTCTTCACTTGGGACGTGTGTCCTCGAATTCAGTGAATCGCTTATCTTCAGCAACTTTGTCAGGTCTCCATGTCAATCTCAATCACTACATTCTTGCCTAAAAGTGTCTTCTTTTACATTTTCAACATCTACCAGATTTGGTAGATGATTCCTCCAGTAGCAGTATGTGTTATGCTGCCAAATTCTTCATTGTGCTGCACTGCCACCATCCCCCACCTACTCCTCCTCCAGCCCACAGAACAGTTTAACTTCAAGGGCTCCCCTAAGTCCAGGCCTTGACCCTCATACTCCTTGCTGCCTAAGTCTCTGCCTTGTTGCATTTGCTGGATAAAGGTGAAGGCTCTCCCAGGGCCCCTGTCATTTGTGGGCTGGCCTGAAGTGCTTGGCCCAGACAGCAGGATCCAGGGTGGCAATAACTCCTTCATGAAGTCACACAGCAGAAGCTGCTTTCAAGGCACATAGAATGACAGTGCCTGTCTTCATGGCTCTTGGCCATGGGCTGGGAGGATGGAGGCTGGCTGCAAATCAAGGCCCTTCTTGACTGGTTATCCATTTAAAGTTTTATTTCTAACTCATTCCCTAAACAAACTAGCCCAAACAATGTTTATGATTTTTAATTATAGTCACTGGTATTTTTTTTATAGGAGTACTTCTATTTTTTTCTTAAAAAAGAAAAACAGGGGGCTGGGAAGGTTACTCAGTTTTAGAGTGCTTGCCTTGCATGCATGAGGCCCTAGGTTTGATTCCTCAGCACCACATAAGCAGAAAAAGCCGGAAGTGGCACTGTGGCTCAAGTTGCTCAAGTGGTAAAGCACTAGCCTTGAGCTGAAGAGCTCAGGGACAACGTCCAGGCCCAGAGTTCATGCCCCACAACTGACCAAAAAATAAAGAAAGAAAAACAGGCCAGGCACCAGTGGCTCGCATCTGTAATCCCAACTACTCAGGAGGCTGAGATCTGAGGATCACTGTTCAAAGCCAGCCCGGGCAGTAAAGTCCATGAGACTCTTATCTCCAATTAATCACCAGAAAACCAGAAGTGGCACTGTGGCTCAAGCGGTAGAGCGTTCACCTTGAGCTGAAGAGCTCAGGGACAGCACCCAGGCCCAGAGTTCAAGTCCAACGACCAACAAAAAGAAAGAAAAAAAAAAGAAATTTGTGAACTGGAATCCTCAGATCTCAGCCTGAGTATCTAGGATTATAGGTGTGAGCCACTGGTACCCAGCTAAAAACAGATTTCTTTCAGACATAAATGTTTGCTAATAGCCTATCAGATCAAAAGCCAAATGTTGAGATAATTAGCAAAAAAAAACACTGCTTCCCCAATACTAGTAGTAAAGCACCAATGAAAAGATTGAGCAATCACAATCAATAATAGAAATATTATTAAAATGAAAGGACTATTGTCAGATTGAAAATAATTCAATCAGCTATTATCTGGATTATTTCTATATAATTATAAGGAATATCTAGTGCAGTAAAAATGTACAACTAGGAAAAAATAGTTCAAAAGTGGGCTTGGGATATAGCGTGGTGGTAGAGCACTTGCCTAGCATGCACAAGGCCCTGGGTTCCATTCCCAGAACTGCCAATAAATAAATAAACTTCCAAGGGGCTAACTTCTCTAGTATACAGAGTACTTATAAATTAGTAAAAGAAAGACTGATAAAGCTATTGACAAGGGCTGGGAAGGTGGCTTAGTGGTAGAGTGCTTTCCTAGCATGCATGAAGCCTTCAGTTTGATTCTTCAGTACCACATAAACAGAAAAGGCCAGAAGTGGTGCTGTGGCCCAGGTGGTAGAATGCTAGCCTTGAGCAAAAGAAGCTCAGGGACAGTGCCCAGGCCCTGAGTTTAAGCCCCAGGAATGGCAGATACTGTCACAAATTGCTAATGGGATACAAACCAGAGTCTATGGAGAACAATATATCTATTGAATAACTATATCTACATATCTATATCTATATATCCATATAGCTGTATCTTTGGATGGTGTTTTGATATATCAAGTCATTCTAGAATTGGATCCTACAGATAAATTGGCACATCCATAAAAGGCTCTTTCCTATGGCTCTTTATAATATCAAATATGGCTACTGACCTATGTAAGAGGAAAAGACTGGGAGGCACAGATTGGAATGATGGGCATACATGCCAAGAGACACCAAGGTTTGTTGGCACAATCAGCAGAGAAGATAAAGACATTGAACATACTGTCCCCACTAGATCCTTCAGAGAGGCCATGACCCTACCAACACCTTGACTTAGAACTACTATCCTCCAGAGTGCTGGGAGAAGAAACTACTATTGTTTTAAACCACTTTGTGTTCATTTGTTCTGGCACTAGAAAACAAATGCAAATGCAGATGGAGCTCTAGAAAAAAGAACAAAAATCCTTGAAAAACAAATTTAAGAGGAAGTATAGCTATGGCTCAAGTATTACAGCACCAGCCTTGAGCAAAAAAGCTAAGTGCCTAGGCCCTGAGTTCTGAGTTCAAGCCCTAGTACTGGCACAAAAATATCAAATCTTTTTAAAAGATGCTTTAAAAAATAAAGCCCATCGAGAGGAGGTATCTAGTGTACTAAAAGCAGCATCTGTGGTGTCTCAACACTTTAGTCTTCACAGCTCTTAGGGGATATGGCTTCATGAACCATGAAGGTGGGGAACCAGAAAAACTTTTGTAACACACAAATTTGTACAGATGCACAGGCAAATTTCAAAACAGAAACAGGAGGAATAAAGTACAAAATACGATGCTTAGTGTTATTATTTCACTTAAAGACTGTAGGAGAGAGATGAATTGGCTTTTTTAAGTAGACTACCTCTGCAAAGACAGGCAAACCACTGTGGACTCAGCTTACAGTATGGCTGGACAGGAATGTATGGTGAATTCCTCACTGTATTGTCTTGTTTTGATATGTCGACACAACAACTTAATGCGTCAACTGTGTCAAAACTAAATACAATTTAAGTTAACTAAGAATTTGGAAAATGAACTATACAACTTGTGGGTGGGACAGGAGGGAAAAACTGGGAGAGTGAAAGAAAGGGTGACATAGTCCAAAAATAAATGTTCTCTTTACCTGACTTATGTCTGTAACCCCTCTGTACATCACCTTTATAACAATAAAAAAGGAAACTAAAAAAAAATTAAGAATTTTAAAGAAAAATGAAAGAACGTATATAAATAAATGAAAACTAACAAGCACTTCCCCCTTCTTAAATAGACCTCGCTAGACAAGTTCTGTCACTTACCAGTTCTAGCTTCATAATATGTACACAGTCTCTGAGGATGTGTGTAGGTGCTCCTAATAGCTTGGTGAAGGCTATTAATGTATTGGCTTTAAATGGTGGTCCGGCAACCTATGGGGATAAATAAAGGAAGTTACTTTTCATTCTATCTTGACTTTGTTGCCTTATTAATCATAGTAAAATTGTGCATTATTTAAACACATACTCTTGTTTCGAAGAATTTCTCTAAAACTTGAAGTTCATCAGGTTTCCACTGTCCTGCATTTTCAGGTGTCACTTTTAGCTGAAGGGTCTGGTTGGTTTTGGGACTAAGGGCTACTCTGCATTTCAGCGCATCAGTCTTAAACATAATTACTCCAGGTTCATTGGAATTTATCAACTGCAGCTGAAAATTAAGAAAGATGCCTCAAATTAGTGTTTTAGACAGAAAGAAAATGAAATACTAATGAGAAAACAAAAACAACTAAGCGTATACAGATGACAAAATGAGGTTCAAAGGGCTGAACACATACATGGACTGAGTAGCAGAGCTCAAACTACATCATAGGTCTGACGATTTACCAAGTTTGAATGCTAATTTATTCAACTTATTTTAAAACTTAATTTTTTTGAGGAGGGCAAAAGAGGGTAAAGAAGAAGTAATGTGATCAAATTATATATACTATAATATACCATAATGAAACACATTACTTTGTATAACACATGCTAAGACAATTTTTAAAAACTTTTATATATTTTTCACATCTGGATATAAAGGTTGCAAAATGGCTTCAGGCCAATGATAAAATGGATATTATAAACATTCACCATTTTGATCACCTCATTAATATATAGAGAGATACTAATAATAACAATAGTTTTTTTGTCTTATAATACTTTATTTCTCTAAGGTTGAAAGAAGTTTTCACTAGGAATGACTTCTGGGTTAACAGTTTACTTTTTTTTTTAAAATTTTTTATTGTAAAGATACTATACAGAGGGTTATAGTTACATGAGTAAGGTAATGAGTACACTTCCTAATAACTATAGTTTTAAGTAATGAACATGTATTGAATGCCAAAACATTATGGTAAAGACTTTACATAAAATATTTCAAATTCCCACAATTGTTATCAGTTGGGTAGATATTATTACTACTATATCAAAATATTATTACTACTATAATCAAAAAGGTACAGAGCCAGGCGCCGGTGGCTCACTCCTATAATCCTAGCTACTCAGGAGGCTGAGATCTGAGAATCGTGGTTCAAAGCCAGCCCGGGCAGGAAAGTCCATGAGACTCTCTTTTTTTAAAAATTTTAATTTTTATTTATTTATTTTTATTTATTTTATTTTTTATTGTGAAAATACTGTACAGAGGGGTTACAATTACATGGGCAAGATAATGAGTACATTTCTTATCAAGCATTGTAGCCTCCTCCTTTGTTTCCCCTTCCCATCCCTTCCCACCCTCCCCCCGCCCTCCCCCCAATCCTACCCGCCTCCCCCCCCCCCCAAAGTTGTAAAGTTCGTTAGGAAAGTCTGTGAGATTCTTATCTCCAATAAGCCACCAGAAACCCGGCAGTGGCACTGTAGCTCAAGTGGTAGAGCGCTTGCCTTGAGCTGAAGAGCTGAGGGACAGCACCCAGGCCCAGAGTTTAAGCCCCAGGACCGACCAAAAAAAAAAAAAAGGAAGGTGCAGAAATTTGCCCAAGCACATAGATTATTGGGAAGTATGGGCTGGGACAAACATAGGCAGCCAGACTCTGGAACTGGGTACTTTCAATGATTAACTATCTCCTAAGACTATCACCACTAGAGTGGTAGATGTATTTTTCTTCTTTTTTTTTCTTGCGGGGGGGGGGGGGGGGTGTCCGGTCGTGGGCCTGAACTCTGGGCCTAGGCGCTGTCCCTCAGCTCTTCAGCTAGGCTAGTGCTCTAGCACTTGAGCCACAATGCCACTTCCGGCTTTTTTTTTTCTGCTTATGTGGTGCTGAGGAATCGAACCCAGGACCTCAGGTATGCAAGACAAGCGCTCTACCACTGAGCCACCTTCCTAGTCCCTTTTCTTCTTTTTTTTTTTTTTAAATTATTTGTAAGCAGTTGAACATAAGAGTTCTAAATAAAATCAGTTGTTCATGTATTTTAGAAGGATCATTTTAATCATCAACAATTTTATTGCAATGGAAATTCAGCTACAAAGTTGACCTGCCCACCAGCGTGCACTAGAAAGCAAAGAGCAAAGTATTCTCTGCAAGGTCAGATCTTATGATTCCAGTCCCATAAAATGAGACACATTTCTGGGTCCATGTTAGCTATAAGACATAGAAATCACAGCACAGAAACTACAAAATGCAGAAGTATGCTAACAAGAATGGGGAAAAATAGTGAGGTTCCATTTTAATGCTAAGGCAGGATGAAAAGCTGCTTAAGAAGGTAGGACATGAGCTACAATCAAACTCAGTGTTCTGCTTTTGACCACTGCCACTTAGAAGGTTGCTAAGTACCCATACCGTTTCCTGTTGAATAATTCTTTGAAGGTGTCTTCTCATGATGACGGATCCAAGAAACCTCTCAAGTGGAGAACAAAGGTAACTACCTGCCAGGCCAGGAACGAGGCCTGGTGTTGGAGAGGGCAGTAGTAAAATGTTCAAGGCACTGTGAGTGAGGATGGTAGGTATGGATGCTGCCCAAGAGCGCTGAGGTAGTTTACGAGGTGGAGGCATGTTTGTTGGCATTGTTTGGGAACCTTTGGGGAAGAAAAACGTACGGTTTCAATACATACTATCTCATTGTTTACTCTTTTGTTTTCATCCTAAATCACTGCTATTCTAAATCAGTCTATACTGTATTAATTACAACAATACATGAATTCCTTATTAGCAAGAACAGCCATAATTACTCTCTTTTCTGTAGCCAGGCCCTTTTGCAATGTAACTCTGCAGGAATTCCTTCAAGGCATGAGGCCCATTTCCCTATCTGGAATCTGGCTGGCCTGATTTGCTTCTGGTCAAATGGGGAAGTGACACTGGGCTACTTGCAATAGGCTTCTAACTCCTGGGAACCTGGTCCAGCCACCATGTGAACAAGGTCATATTCAACCATGAGACCACAAACAGCAGGAAGCCATGCCAGTGGAGGCTACCTAGGCCAGCCAGTCCCTGGTCAACCTAGTAACAAACTAGACATATTCATGCGCTCAAGTAGGGTCTACCAAACTGCAGAACTGTGAGCCAATGTTTGATTCTTGTTTTACACACTGAACATGCAAAAAAAACCTAACAAATACATTCAAACAGTTCTTCTCTGGTGTTAATTTGCATAACTTTGTCAGTTAATTAAGGTATTTCTTATTAATGTGACAGCTAAAAGTCATAAGCAGGGCTCATGCCTATAATCCTAACTATTCAGGAGGCTAAGAGTTGAGGATCAAGGTTCAAAGCCAGCCTGGCAGGATAGTCCATGAGATTATTATCTCCAATTAACTACCAAAAAGCTAGAAGTGGAGCTGGGGCTCAAGTGGTAAGAGCAAAAAAGCTCAAGGATGGCATGTCCTAAAATCAAGCCCCAGGACCAGCACACACACACACCAAGTTATGACAGCAAGACTGGGACTCCATAAGACTTCTGGAGGAAATGACACATTTCTTCTTGTCCATTCCACTTTGCAAATTAGTTATTGTGTAGTGACTTGACAAATGGATAAAAGTTTGTTTTTAGAAAACCCTATTTAAGAAATGTTAAAATTTTCAAATATGAGAATAGAATGAAATAGGCCACTTCTTGGTGATACTAGAAAAGAACATAAAAATGTTGATGACTGCCAGGCACCAGAGGCCCATGCCTATAATCTCAGCTACTCAGGAGCCTGGGATTTGAGGATCGCAGTTCAAAGCCAGCCCAGGCAAAAAAGTCTGTGCAACTTTTACCTCCAAAAAATCACCAAAAAAGCCAGAAGTAGAGCGGTGGCTCAAGTGGTAGAGCGCTAACCTTGATGACAAAAGCTCAGGGACAGCACCCAGGCCCCAAATTCAAGCTCCAGGACCAGCATCTCCCTTCCCCGCCCCTGCAAATGTTGATGATACTCACTTGTTCCAGCTCGAGGAGAGTGAGAAGCATCTGTAACTGGAGAATGTAGTGATGGGTTGGCTGGTGACATTCCAGGTAAACGGGTAGCTGGTGAGGGGCCAGACACTTGAGGAGATCCTGGCCAGTTCCCTGCTCGACTACTTGGTGACACCATAGTATATGGGGAACTAGGGTCAAGAGTTCCTGAGAAAAGTAAACAACAGTCCTCAAAAATCTGCATTTTAATAAGCAAAAATTATTTGGTAGCATTCAAATCCTTAAATGATGATTAATATTTTTCTTTCAAGAAGATATTTCACTTAAGATTGATGTCTCAACATTATTATCTTAATATATAAACTTAAAAATATTTTTATTAAAAACAAATTAATTTTATATAATATGTAAATATATAAACGACATCAATTTTTATTTTGTGTCATTGATGTACTTTGTAACTAGATACAAGAAGTAGGAAAATAAAAGGACTAACAAAGGATAAAATCTAGACAAGCTTCCACATATCTAATATGTAACAATTTATGCTATCATCCATCTGAGAATATTTAATAATCTCAAAGCTCCTTTTAGGGGTAGAGGTAGAAATATTATTTATTTAGTTAGTTATTTTTGCCAATCCTGGGCTTGAACTCAAGGCCCCGGTGCTGTCCCTGAGCTTCTTTTGCTCAAGGCGAGTGCTCTACCACTTGAGCCACACAGCGCCACTTCCAGCTTTTTTGAGTAGTTTTTGGAGATAGGAGTCTCATGGAATTTTCTGCCTGGGCTGGCTTCAAACCACGGTCCTCAGATCTCAGCCTCCTGAGTAGTTAGAACTACAGGTGTGAGCCACCAGTGTCCAGTGAACTATTATATTACAACTACTTCTGATAAGTTATGCTTCATTCTACTGAGAGACATGTGAGAAGAGGAAAGAGTTTATTTTCTTTATTTAATAAAAGTTATATTGACTAAAAAAATGGAAGCAAGAATTAAGTTGTAAAGCAGCAACTTCATTAACAAGTTGATATTTAAATTTCATCCTGCCAATATTTTTTTTTCCCTTGGTCAGTCATGGGTCTTGGTCTTGAACTCTGGGCCTGGGCACTGTCCCTGAGCTCTTCAGCTCAAGGCTAGTGCTCTACCACTTGAGCCATAACACCACTTCCAGTTTTCTAGTGGTTAATTGAGATAAGAGTCTCACAGATGTTCCTGCCAGGGCTGGCTTTGAACTGCAATCCTCAGATCTCGGCCTCCGAGTAGCTAGGATTACAGGCTTGAGCCACCAGCACCCGGCCTGCAAATACCTTTTGACATATTATGTATAGCCCTTTGTCACCGAATTACAGTGAGGGAATATTTCTACTATATATATCAGAAAGTAAATGGTCCTTACTTATAAAAATAAGTCAAACAAATTAATAAGAAAAGGGCACCACAAGAAAGTAGACAAAGTATACAAACTGTCAGACACCAAATAAGAATTACTAAAATCAATGAACATTTAAATAGAGTCAACTTCACTACTAATCAAAAAAACACATTAAACAATATGATACCATTTTCATCTATTAAGATAGACAAGATTTTTTTGAAGTTATAACACCCCAACATAAGCAATGATGAAGGATACCAGACATTTCCCTGTGCTGCTATAAGAAATTGGTACAGATTTTCAGGTGAGCAATTTGCAATATGTTTTAAAAGCTTCAGAATTTCTTAAACCCCATTGAGACTATAATTCTACTTTTAGCGACTTATCTAATGATCATGGATATGAGCGCAGATGGCACAATTTTTATTTTTTATCTTTTCTTGTTGGCTGTGGAGCTTCAAACTCAGGGCCTAGGCGCTGTCCCTGAGCCTCTTTGTGCTCAAAGCTAGAGCTCTACCACTTGAGCCACAGCACCACTTCTAGTTTAGGGATAAGAATCTCACGGGAACTTTTCTGCCCAGGCTGATTTTGAACTGCGATCCTCAGCTCTCATTCTCCTGAGTAGCTAGGATTACAGGTGTGAACCACCGGTGCCCGGCTGGCACAATAACTGTAAAGCAAAGGTAACATTTTAAATGTATAATACAGGACAAGTGTTAAATTATGGTATGCCCATACAAGGCAATACTAGAAATCCATGTACTGTGATGATGTACAGTTTTTAAATGACAAATATTCCCACAAATATTAATAAAAATTAAATCATAGATATAAACAGTTGAGGAAACCATATTCTGCTGTAACATTATTCATAATATATTAAGTGAACTCTGTGTACAGTACAGTGCTATGTGTATGGGGGGGTACATACATTTGCTCTGCAAGAGTAATATCATGTATTACTAATGTAATACCACATGCCTCTGGAAAGAGGAATTAGGTGAATAGGAAAAGGAACACAATTTACTGACTGCCACCTTTATTCTTTTATCTATCTGAATGTATTTAAAACAGAACATTTGAGTAAAAAATTTCAAGTTGCAAAATAATTCATGTGGTAAGGTGGACCCATCCTGGAGGATGTTATCTTAGGGTACAGACAAGCCAAGGCGTAGAGAGGCAGTAGAGCAAGGGAGTTGTGAGAGAGCGGGCAAGCAGAGAGCAAAGGGAAGTGTGAGGATGACAGGAAAGGGATATAATAGAGGGAGAGAGAGTTAAAGTAGACAGACCATCTGGTCATTAACCTGTGTGGTACGATTAGGAGAAAATAATTTTCTTTCTATTCGAGATTTTTTTTCTTTCACTATTTCTCAATAAACAAGTGATAATTTTCATAACAATCTAATACATTTATTGAACAAAAATTACTTTCATGTCAAGCTCTTCAGCTATAGCAACTTCCATGTATGGACTCACCATGTGGACTAGCAAAACTGGCCCCTGGTCCTATTGAGATTCCATGCGAGGATGGGGGAGGAGTTGGAACAAATGACGCTGGTGATGGGGCTCTCAAAGCCCCACTGGGGGAGCTGGCAGCATGCAGATTTCCTAATAAAGGAAAATAATTATAGATGATCTTGCAGGACACTTATTATGTCCTGCCCAAGGACCCCAAGTTAAAAATCTCACTAGAGACTACAGAAATCGGTAGTAAAGCTCCCATAAACTGCACAATGGAAAACTTTCATTAGTGAAAAAGACAGCATTCAACTCCATGGGCCCAATTCTATCTCGCACATTGACCAATAGGGAAAAAAAAAAATATCTGGGTGCTGGTGGCTCAAGCCTAGCTATTCAGGAGGTTGAGATCTTAAGATCATGGTTCAGAACCAGCCCAGGCTGGAAAATCCAGTGAAACTTTTATCTCCAATTAACCACCAAAAAAACATAGTAGTGCTGTGCTCAAAGTGGCAAAACACTAGCCTTGAGCGAAAGAGCTCAGGGACAGCGCCAAGGCTCTGAGTTCAAGCCCCACAACCGACAAAACAAAAAATCCAGTTTATTTTTGTATTCTTATTCACTCATTCAACAAGTAGGCATGATTACCCGTTTCTAAACATTGAGGATGAAGCAATTAACAAAAGAAAATTCCTGTACTCATGGAGCTTATATTTTCATAAAGTAAGAAAAGGCTATGCAAGCCAGGCAGAAAAAAAAAGTTCTGGCTGGCCACAGCTGAAGGTATCTAGGGGATACAATATTCCAGGCAAACCAGAGAAACCAGTCAGAAGTAACTACAACTATTCAAGTGAGAGAGGACCAGTGGCTTGGACAAGGGAGACTGAAGGCTGAGGTAGTACAAGCTAGATAGATTCTGGGTAAAAAGGTATAGCTGACAGTGTCTGATAAATGACTGGATGTAGGTAACAAAGAAAATGGAGTCTAGCATAACTCTAACAGCCATGAAGCCAGGTAGCAGGAAGGAAGGGACTCCAATTACTGGAGTGTCTGTGGGAGCAGCAGGACTGAGAGGGGGGTTACAGAGCTTAATATCAATCATGCCAAGTTTCAGAGAGCTACTAGACACGTAGAAATGCTGAATGGATAGGTAGAAAATATAGGCCTAGCATTTTAAGGCAAGCTCTAGAATAGATTTTTTTAAAAAAATAGAAGACATTAACTTAATGATGTCACTCAAAGCCATTGGTCTAGTTCTAAGATTATGAAAGAGGAAACTCTTGACTACAATATCTATGAATGAATGCAACATTAAAGCACTTGCTACATTTCCATTACTATCTTCAATAATAGTGGGTTATATGTTTTACACTAGTTTGTAGGATAATTTCCTATTTTTGTGTTCTGTAATAACCTGATTAATATCTTACACCAGTAAGTATGTTGATCAACTTTTAACCTTTAAGTGTTATATGTACTTATTTAGCTGTATGGCTCGACAAGTGACTTAGCTTTTTATGCCTCAATTTTTCTCCATAAAATGGGGCTAATAGCAGAACCTACACCACAAGTTTGCTGTGAGGATTTAAATGAGTGAAGTATGGAGAATAAGGCTTGGTGTATTCATAGCAAGCACTATATATCTGTCTGCTACTATAATCATTTCAAAATTGTTGTTCTCCCTTCTTCAATGTAACAACAATCTCAATTCACATCAGAGAATCACTCTCTTGGAGTTCCATTTCTCTGAGTGTCCTCCTATTCCCCAGCTGGTCCTAGTAGCTGAACTGGCCCAGTTATGTGGACTTACACATGCTTTAGCATCTTGTGAACCACAGGCCTTAAAAACAGCCAATTGCATGTCTTAACTTAGAAATCTCTGACGACTGTTAAGCACTGGTGGCTCATGCCTATAATCTTAGCTACTCAGGAAATTTGACATCTGAGGATCATGGTTTGAAACCAGGCTCTTATCTCCAATTAACCACTAAAAAGCTGAAAGTAGAGCTGTGGCTCAGGTGGTAGAGTGCTAGCCTTGAGCAAAAATGCTCAGGGACCCTCCCAGGCCCTGAGTTCAGGCCAGGACTGGCACAAAACAAAAAAGAAATTTCTAAGGACTATACAATCAAAAAGGTGAAGAGAACACCCTCCTTAGCTGTGCTTGCATCCCATAGTGAGGCCAATAAAGCCCCACTGGGACACTATTAAAATCCAACAATGGCTCACCTCCACAATAAAAGCTGAAATCTCTAACCGGCCCTTAAATCTCTAACAGGACCAGGTCTACTATCCTCTGGGATCACTGGCGCCACATACCCCATGTGCTCTGTCTGGAATACCTTCTTTATCTGTGCCTTCTTTATACCTAGTCATCTATCTATGACCTGTCCTTCAAGTCTGGGCTTAACCAGTGTCAGAGACAACAGGAAAGGCAAAACATCTCCACCAAAGAAATGGTCAAGCCCTACCAAATAGGCTTTCAAATCTCTGGATGATCTCTTTATAACATTCATCACTCCTGGCATTATAGATGAAAGCTCTTTCACAATCTAAATGGAGAAACCATATTCTATCTCCAAACAATAAGAATTGAAAGATTTTTTTTTTTTTTTGGGTCCGGTCGTGGGGCCTGAACTCTGGGCCTGGGCGCTGTCCCTCAGCTCTTCAGCTCAAGGCTAGCGCTCTACCACTTGAGCCACAGCACCACTTCCGGCTTTTTTCTTTTTGCTTATATGGTGCTGAGAAATCGAACCCAGGGCCTCAGGCATGCAAGGCAAGCGCTCTACCACTGAGCCACCTTCCCAGCCCCAAGAATTGAAAGATTTTTTAAATGAGGATATTTCTTTCTTTTTCGAAAACTCTGCTACTATATAGTAAGAGCAATCTGAATGACTGAGAGCCATGCCCTGGGGGTGGGATCTACAGAGCATCTGAAGCCTGACTAATGCTGGAAACCCATCTGGGCAACAAGGCTGGTCAAAGACGCATGTGCCATGGGACATATGCCAGGTCCCCAGACTAAACACTTAATGTGATTTATTTCATTGAATTCTCCTATCTCTAAGCAAAGGATTTTATATTATTCTCATTTTACAAACAAAATAAGTAGCTGACAAGTGATATCCCTAACACTTCTCATCTGTAGACTACTAGGTTCTGCTGACTCATATAAATCTCTCTTTCTTTCACACACGGACACTTATACATACAATCTAAAAGGATTTTTTTGTATTTTACAAAATAAAAAAGTACATACTTCAAATTTTGCTTTACAATGTGAAAACATAAATGAGTTTGTTGGGTTCGTTACTAAAAAAATAATCAGGGTTTGGGCTGGGTAAATATAGTTCAGTGAAAGAAGATTTGCCTAGCACAGCTCAAGTTCCCAGGTTTCTTTCCCAGAACTGTACAAAAAGAAGAAAAAGGTTATTATGCATGTTTTTTCCTAATAAGCTAGAATATCCTCCAATGATGATAATACATTCTTCAGTTGCTGAACTGATAAATTTTTTCTTGTGATGGTCCTACGACTTGAATTTAGGGCCTGGTGGCTGTACTTGAGCTTTTCCTTGCTTAAGACTAGTGCTTTACCATGTGAGCCACAGCTCTACTTCTAGATTTTGGTGGTTAATTGGAGATAAGAGTCTCACGGACTTTCTTGATGAGCTGGCTTTGAACTGTGATCTTCAAATCTCAGCATCCTGAGTAGATAGGATTATTTATATTAGGATATATTAGTTATACAAGGGGGAGGAGTTGTAACATGAACACACATGTATACAATGTATACTGATGAACCCACATTCCATATGTAGCCATATGCTAGAAAGAGAATTCTCTCTGAAGCAGGAGGCTGCATAGTGCTTCGTAATGAGCGTGTGAGCCATAGTGTGAGGGAGTGTGCACTGAAGATGAAAGCTGAATAGGACAAGAGAATAAGTAAAACATTACCTGGAGACTGTGTGTGCATCATAGAGGGAGACTGATTGACTGTGCTATGATAAGACGTAGGAGGGGAAGTAAGAGGATAAGCGCCTGATGTTCCTGGTTGCTTTGGAAATGGCTGAGAAAAAAAAAAGATAATTAAATGTTGGTAAATAGACAGCCACAGTGAGTGTATGGTTTTCCCTGGTTATAGCTACAATATTAATTTGCATACTTCATTGGTCACCAAATAGGAAATGTGAAACATGAAAAAATTCAAAAGCACATACTAAGTGCTTGAAAATTCTGATTCTCAAAAATGTTCTTTAAGCTGGGCACCGATGGCTCACACCTGTAATCCTAGCTACTCAGGAGGCTGAGATCTGAAGATCACAGTTCAAAGAGAGCTCATCAAGAAAGTCCGTGAGACTCTTATCTCCAATTAACCACCAGAAAACCAGAAGTGGCACTGTAGGTCAAGTGGTAGAGTGCTAGACCTTACACTGAAGACCTGAGGGACAGCGCCCAGACCCAGAGTTCAAGCCTCACCACTGGCAAAAAATAAAAAAAGTTTTTAGACACTAAGAACATCCTCATTCCTTACTTTGCAACATCATTGCTTCTATGCCTCAGGGTATACTTTGCTCATTTTATCTAACATCTCAGGAATTATCTGTATTGTTTAGCTACCATCTCACTGATTCTAAGGCATTTACTCACACACTTTCACATCTCTGAAACCAGTGAATCTTTCGATTCCTGGCATGTTAATTTAAATAACTTGAATCGTTTTGTTTTGCCAGTGCTGAGGCTTAACCTCAGCGCCTGGGTACAGTCCCTGAGCCTCTTTGTACTGAAGGCTTATGCTCTACCACTTGAGCCACAGTGCCACTTTTGGCTCTTTCTTGTTGGAGATAAGAGTCTCCTGGACTTTCCTGCCCAGGCTGGCTTTCAAATCTTGATCCTCAAATCTCAGCCTCCTGAGTAGCTAGGATTACAGGCATGGTATACCCAGCTATTGTTTGGTTTTTGGAGCAGGATATAAAACAAAAGTGGTGCATCTTACACTTGGTAGACTATAAAACCATTTGACCTATGTTCATTCACTTTGATCTTTACCTCTAGTACCTTTTTTTTTTTGTCGGTTGTGGGGCTTGAACTCTGGGCTTGGGTGCTGTCCCTGTGCTCTTCAGCTTAAGGCAAGCACTCTACCACTTGAGCCACAGCACTAGTGCCGGTTTTCTAGTGGTTTATTGGAGATAAGAGTCTCACAGACTTTCCTGCCCCAGCTGGCTTTGATCTCAGCCTCCTGAGTAGCTAGGATTACAGGCGTGAGCCACCAGAGCCCGGCACCTCTAGTACTTTTTAATCTGCATGAGCCACCAGTGCTTGGCTGGACATCTTCTTTTATGAAATGTTTTAAATCTTTTGTCCCTCATCTGTTTGAGACAAGATCTTCTCTATTTATCCCAAGCCAGCCCTGAACTTGTAACCCTTCTGTCTTAGCGTCCAGAGTGCTGGGATTACAGGTGTGCCCCATCATATTTGGCTTCTTTTGCCCCTCTTAAAACCAAAGTTGTAGCTGGGGAATGGTGGGCTCACACCTGTAATCCTAGCTACTCGGAAGGCTGAGATCTGAAGATCAAATTTGAAACTAGCCTAGGAAAATCTGTGAGGCTCTTATCTCCTTAATTGGAGATCAAAAAAGCCAGAAGTGGAGCTGTGGCTCAAGTGGTAGAGCGCTAGTCTTGGGCAAATAAAGCTCAGGGACAGTGCCCAGGCCCTCAGTTCAAGTCCCAAGACCAACACACACACACACACACACACACACACACACACTCTATCAAAATTGTCTATCTTGTTTCTTATTCTTCTTAAGCCATTTTAGATTTCATTCTAAATCACAAATTACAAAACCATGCATTTTACTTTGTTTTATCCAAAAATGTAAATTTTTTAAATATTTAAAGCTGTGGTACCAAAACTACGATATTCTTAAGACTCTGTATATTCTTCCTTTTCCATAGGTTACCAGACAGCAGTGGCTCCTGCGTGTAATCCTAGCTACTCAGGAGGTAGAGATTTGAAAACCAATGTTTGAAGCCAGCTCCAGCAGAAAAGTCTGACTTTTATCTCTCTACTAACCAGCAAAAAGCCAGACGTAGAGGTGTGGGTCAAGCGTCAGCTCTGAGTGAAAAAGCTAAGAAAGGGCACCCAGGCCCTGAGTTCAATAATGCCGACACAAAAAATAACAACAAAACTGTGCATTCTATATAAAATACTTAGTAAGGAAATTTTTTTTTTTGGTCCGGTCGTGGGGCCTGAACTCTGGGCCTGGGCGCTGTCCCTTAGCTCTTCAGCTCAAGGCTAGTGCTCTACCATTTGAGCCACAGCACCACTTCCAGCTTTTTTTGTTTTTGCTTATCATGCAAGGCAAGCGCTCTACCACTGAGCCACTTTCCCAGCCCTTAGTAAGGAAATTTTACCAAGGACTTCTTCAGATCCTGTAGATGTTTCCATCCTTGGAATTACATTACTTTAAGCACCAATGTGATGTGTCTGAGGTTAATGTTTTTCCCCCAAACTATCACTTCCCATCATGTCCCATCCTCCTCATATCCCTGTCAATATTTTTTCTTAAGGATTTCCTGGGCATCTTGGGCTCATGATGGACCTGACACCTATACAATCTGTGAAGTTATAAAAATCAACCAACCCTGATAAGAAATGTACTCATTATCTTGCCCATGCAATTGTAACCCCTCTGTACAGTATTTTCACAATAAAAAAAAAAAACACTAAAAAAAAAAAATCAACCAACCCTGTTTGGAATTTTATTGAGACATTACCTGTTGCTGGGGTGGTGGCTGGAGTTGTGATATTAAGGAGTCCATCATATCTCCTCCTATAGGAGAAGGAGGATTATCATCCTCATTCACAGACCTTCTTCGAGCATCCTGATTGCTGTCAACAAACATATTCAGGAATGTCTACGGATATAAACAGGCAAAATTTAGATTACCTAATTTTAGTAGGATATTTCAGTAATTTAGAATGTTTTAGTAGAAATGAAGTTTACATCCACTGGTGAAAATTAGTAGGACAATCTAAAAGAGATATTACTAATTTTGAAGAAAGGGGTAAGACTGAGCAAAGTGATTAGCAAAACTGAATATCAAAACAACTTTTGGCTTTATAATTATGACTATTAATCATAATTGGCTGTCAATCACAGCCATGGAGATGGCCATAAAATATATATTTACTAATGATTTAATCTTAAACCATCAAGAGTAAGACAATCTGTTTTATAGGATGTGTCATCAAAAAAATTGAGCAAGGCTATTAAGAGTTTGTCTCAAGCATAATTTCCTACTTTTATACACCCACTTTCCCATTCTTCAAAAATATGTAATCACAAGCTTCTCAGAAGCATTAAAGGGTTATTAAAAACATATAGTCTGACTTTTAAAGATAATGGATTTACAACACATATTTTATCTTCTCTCAATATCTTACTAAAACTACTAGGAAAAAATAGTAAGTCATAAAGACCAAAAAAAAAAAAAAGAAGAGAAAAAGTAGCTATACATTCTGAAAGCTGTGAAGCTGTGAAGCAGATGGTTGAACCACACTAGATGCGAGAGTCATACCCTAAGCAAGACATAGGGAAAGCCAAGAAACAAGGCTATTTCTATCCAAATCCCCAAGACATTTTGGAACTGGCAGAACCAGATACCTCTGGAAATGAGGGTGGAGGTGGGACTAAAAACTGAATACTGGGTGAAAGTCTCTTTCTCTCTCTCTTTTTAAAATCTCTCTAAAAGACAGTTAAACTCTCCTAGATTCTCAGTTGCTTTCACCTGAGCTCAGCTGACTCCGACCCCTTGAAGGAAGAGCTGGCTTGGGTGGGGGGGAGACTCCAAGATATAATGGAGAGAAAATGGAAGATTAAAGTCTATGTAGTTCAAGTTGAGAATATTGACCTCCTCTCATTTGACTTCCCTCAAATTGGAAGTCAGTTGCATACTATTTATTTAGGATTCTTGGATCTTCTTCTCTTGGTACTCACAGCAGACCAAGAATTAAAGACCTAAAGCTACTGACATTGAAAGTATGGCCCAAGCAGATCCTCCTGCAATAAAAACCATAGTCAATACATCTGTAAGGTATGTAACTCTTAGCTTTACATAAGAGAAGACATCAAAGAATTGCTTGATATTTGAAGAAAGACACTAACATGAAAGAAATCAATGCACCCCACAATGAACAAGAATGGAGATTATGTAGGAAGAAAAGAGGTAAGAGATGTTAATGTAGCCATATAAGAACATGATGTCATAAAATGAACATTTATAGATACAAAAAAAGAGTTTTTGAAAATTAAAAAAAAATCCTGGGAGGAAAAATAAAGAAGGGGGGAGGATAAGGAGAAAGAGGGGGAAAAAGAAGAGGAGAAGGAGGGAAGAAGAAACCTTCCAGAAGAAATGAGACAAAAACAAAACATAGAAAAAAAGGTGAGCAAATGTAGCCATGGTGCTCACTAGACACTGTTGAAAATGAACTATACAACTTTATGGATAGGATGGGAGGGAAAAACTGGAAGAGAGTGAGTGAGGGAAGGGGTGATACTGTCAAAAAAGGAAATGTCCAATTAACTACCAGAAGAACATAAGTGGCAGTATGGCTCAACATGGTAGAGTGCCAGCTTTGAGCAAAAGAGCTCAGGGAGTTGCCCAGGCCCTGAGTTCAAACCATAGAACCAAAAACAACTACAACAAACAGAAAAGATAAAGCCAGATGTCAGTGGCTTACATGTCCAATCCTAGCTACTCAGAAGGCTGAGATCTAAGGATCATGGTTCAAATCCAGCCCAGGCAGGAAAGTCAATGAGACTCTTATTTATCTCCAATTAACCACCAGAAAACCAGAAGTGGTGCTGTGGCTCAAAGTAGTAGAGTGCTAGCTTTGAGCAGAAAGGCTCAGGGACAGCACCCAGGCACTGAGTTCAAGCCTCATGACCAACAACAACAACAAAAGAGAAAAAAATAAAGAAGTACAAATGGCCAAAAAATACATAAAGAAATGATTAATATCTCTGACATGTCAGAAATATAAATCAAAATGACATTGAGATTTCATCTCACCCCAGTCAAAATGGCCATCATCTAGAATACTGGCAAGGATATGGGGGAAAAAAGGAACTCTAACATACTGTTGGGACAGCAAAATAGTTAATCTACTATGGAAATCAATACGGAGTTTCCTCAAAAAACTAAACATATGATCCAATGAACCACTCTTGGCCAAGGGAATCTAAGTTAGGCTACAACAGAGATATTTGCACATTCAAGTTGTAGCACTATTCATAATAGCCAAGCTATGAAACAGTCCAGATGATCCACAACTGATGAGTGAATCCAGAAAAGGTGGAGTCTGTGCATGTGTGTATACCACAGAGTATTGTTCAATCATAAAGAATTAAATTGTTACTTCCAGGGAAATGGATGAACAGAACATCATGTTAAGGGGAAGTCAGGTTCAGAAGAACAAAAGTCAAATGTTTTCCCTCATACGCAGATGTTAGACATAAAATATAGAGCGACAGATATATAAAATTGTGGGACCATTTGAGGAGACTGGGGGTGGGGAAGGGGAGTGAAGGGGGTAAATTCATTGCCTCTGAAAAGGAAACTTGGTGGAAACTATTAAATAAGAGGATAGTAGAGATGAGGACAGTGCGAGTAAACAAGGGGATCAATCTGATTAAAATATTGTGTCATGTACATGTCAAATACCATGGTGAAATCTCTTTGAGAAATTAGCATACATTTAAAGAAAAGAACAGAAATGTAGAACAGGTCCGGTTTGAGACAAGGCAACTAGTGGAAAGGGAGAAGGCTAATGGGAAGAGAGGAGAGTGAATATGGTAAAAATATTTTATGTACATGTGTGAAAATGAAACAATTAAGCTTGTTGAGATTGATCTGGGAAGAGAGAGGGATAAGAGAGACTGACAGATGGGTAGTGAGACTGATCATTGTACTATGTTCATATATGGACATGTCAAAATGAATCCCCCCTACACACACACACTGTAAAACTAATTGATGTCAACAAAAAAATGTAAAAGAGGTATGGATGGGATAGGAAAAGAGGGAGAGAATGATGGAAGGAGTATACTCATAATCTGACTTGTTTAAAAACCTCTTTGTATAACTACTTCAAGATAATAGCTAGGAGTGGAGCTGTAGCTCAAGTAGCACAGCATTAGCCTTTAGCAAAAAGGCTCAGGGACAGTACCCAGGCCCTGAATTCAAATCCCAGGACCAATGGCTGTGTGTGCATGCACACACACACACACAGACACACACACACAAAGCTAAAAGTTGCCAGGCCCCGCTTGCTCATACCTACAATCCTAGCTACTCAAGCAGCAAAGTCTGTGAGACTCTTATGTCCAATTAACCACCAAAAAGCTGAAAGTGGAGCTGTGGTCAAGTGGTAGAGCACAAGCCTTGAGCAAAAAAGCTCAGGGACAGTGCTCAAGTCCTCAGAACACCAAGCCCAGCCCAAAACAACCTAGCTAAAACCAAAGAGGACTGAAGGTATGGCTCAAGAGGTACAGTGCTTGCCTAACAAACACAAGGCCCTGAATTGAAACAGATAAGAAACCAATATTTTTCAATGTATTGAAAGGAGAGTTACATAATGAATTTTTTTGGCCAGTCCTGGGCTTGTCCTGGGCACTGTCCCTGTGCTTCTTTTGCTCAAGGCTAGCACTCTACTACTTGAGCCACAGTGCCACTTCCGGTTTTTCTGTGTATGTGGTGCTGAGGAATCTAACCCAGGGCTTCATGCATGTGAGGCAAGCACTCTACCACTAAGCCACATTCCCAGCCCCACATAATGGATTTTTTAAGATGAAATTAGTAGTAAGTACAGTGAAAAGCTAAACCCTCTCCACAAACAAAGAGCCAATTAATAATTTCAGGAAATAAGAATTACAATTCCAGGAAAATAAATGGTGAACAAGAAAGGAAAAGCAATCATAGTAAGCTTGGTGAAATAATGTTTACACGTTTATAATGTTAACACCAAAATGATTCATCTAACCATATTACAAAGACAGGAAGAAAGAAGAACATGCTGACCTCATAGGAACAGGCTAGAAGGGAGAAAGAGTATATAAAGAAGAATTTAAAAAATTAAATCCCTCCATTTTCACAGTGAGTTCACATTTTGCTTAATGTCTTAAGCAAAAGGTCAACAAATAACACTAAGCATGCTCTTTCGTGATATGGATATAAACATCAAGAGAATCAACCATAGAAGAACTGAAACTCGGTGTCTCTGAGGGGCGGAAAATGGCAGGAGTGGGTTGCAGTTTTTATTTTTTCAAAACAAGTCTTTTAGAACTATCTAACTCTACACTGGAGACACAAATAACTGAGCCATAACATAAGAAGTTGTAGGGGCTGGGAAGGTGGCTCAGTGGTAGAGCGCTTGCCTTGCATGCCTGAGGCCCTGGGTTCAATTCCTCAGCACCACATAGCAAAAAGAAAAAAGCCGGAAGTGCGCTGTGGCTCAAGTGGTAGAGCGCTAGCCTTGAGCTGAAGAGCTGAGGGACAGCGCCCAGGCCCAGAGTTCAGGCCTCACGACCGGACCCAAAAAAAAAAAAAAAAAAAAAGAAGTTGTAGTTATAATACAGGTCATCACATTTTTAGAAAGCATCATAGTTGAACTGATAAACATTTTAAATAATTAATGTTAAACACTACACTTAAAGTTTTAAAAAGCAAATACGATGTTCTTTAGTATATTCTATCTTATTCATCACAGGGTAAGGAAATAAAGGACTTACTATAATCTGGTTCACACAGGCACAGCACTTCATCAGAACTTCTAGCTCCTTCAGAATTAAGTTGTAGAGATGAGTTATTAACTCATTATCTGATTAATTGCTACTTACTCAATTTCAAACAAGACTTGTGTTGTTTTGGCCCATTTCTCCCTCAGAGGAATTGTTTGAGAGATCATGGTTATGTTTACTGTGTCATGCTATATAGTAAAGTCTGTTACCTTCAATCCTGGTGCAGGATAAAAACCTTCCACTAACTTGCTGTTATCAAAAAGACTATAGGCACCATCCCGTATAGCCACAACGCCTCGACTCCGGCAGTATATGTCAATGCAGTACATGTTCCTGAAGGCCAGCCTGATGTGCGTGGATGATTGTGGCAGAATAGAGAAGCACTGGTAAGCGGTGTTGGTTCTCTGGGTTAAGCCCAACATCGGCACAGTGGGGAGTTTGTTGATGGCATTTAATGGCGCCTGAGTATCAAACAGTACCTATAAAGAACAAGCACGATGAAGGTAGCCAGTTTCTACACAAATGCCAATTCCTCAGAATTTTCAATGTATAAATTTCACAAATGAAATAATTATCATTCTGGAACATTCTCTAAAACATTCCCTTGTGGAAAATGCAAAGAAGATCGCTGAGGTCTAATAAAATTATCAACGCAACATTCAAGATATAAAAGACAAAGGCATCTACTTACCTTGTCATTAAAGAAAGGTGTTTACATGATTTTTTTGAACTTTGCATGGGGTACAACTACCAATAAGGTCTTAGTTTTAGATGGAAAATAAAGTTCATTACCTGTAATAACTGAACCACATTTGGTGTCTTGTTGAACATTTCTTGAAGTTGATGGAGAATGGTATTGTGACAGTTACTGCAACCTGAGTTAGGACCAACTGTTCCCAAAGAAATGTGAAATTTCTGATGGATAGAATTCCACTGGATACTAATCTAAATTGAACAGATTGTACATCTTAGAAACCAAGAAAGTAACATTCAAGCAGAAGAAAAAACTGTTAAAAGGCAAAATGTAGAAGATTAATGAGGTCTTTTTTTTCTTTTTGGCTGGTCCTGGAGCTTGAACTCAGGACCTGAGCACTGTTCTGAGCTTCTTTGCTCAAGGCTTGTGCTCTACCACTTGAGCCACAGCTCCACTTTCAGCTTTTTGCTGTTTATGTGGTGCTGAAGTATCGAACCCGGGGCTTCATGCATGCTAGGCAAGCACTCTACCACTAAGCCACATTTTTAAATTTTCTCAATAAAGTAAAAGCCACATCTGGTTCCTCACAACTGTAATCCTAGCTACTCAGGAGGCTGAGATCTGAGGATCACAGTTGAAAGCAGTAAAGTCCATATAATTCTTATTTCCAATCAACAGCAAAAAAGTCAGAAGTGAAACTGTTGCTCAAGTGATAGAGAGCCAGTCTTTAGTGGAAAAAGCTAAGGGACAGCATCCAGATTCTGAGTTTAAGCACTTGTACTGACAGAAAAACAAACAAAACAAAAACATAAAACTGTGGATAGGGCTGGGAATGTGGCTTAGTGGTAGAATGCTTACCTAACATACATGAAGCCCTGGGTTTGCTTCCTCAGTACCATACAAACAGAAAATGTCAGAAGTGGTGCTGTAGCTCAAGTGGTAGAGTGCTAGTCTTGAGCAAAAGAAGCTCAGGGACAGCTCTCAGGCCCTGAGTTCAAGCCCCAGGATTGACAAAAAACAAAACAAAACAAAACAAAAACCTGTGGATAAACTCTTTAAAAACTGTAAACTCTAAAGTTTTCAATTTTAGAGAGTTGAGCATTATAATACTCAAGCATTTTAAATATGTTATTTTATCCCTAGGTTTCACTTGATCCCTTATTTTAAAGTAATTTTAATATTTTTTGAGCTCTTGATTTTTAAAACATTTATAGAAAAGGATCTTTTAAGTTTTAATTCATAGACCTACCGAGCTTCCCTTGGTGGTTCCATAACATAGAATAAGTTTTCGGTAATTATAAACACGAACTTCTGAGAAAATATTTAGGTGAGCAGGTATGTCTAAGAGAAAGAAAACAAAAAGATTACTGGTACAAAATCTGAGGACTGGAGGTATAGCTCAAGTGGTAGAGCTCCTCTTTAGCAAATGTGAAGCTCTGTTAAACCCAACTACTGCCAAAAAAAATTGGGATTAAAATATAAATTTAAAAAGGATGCCACTTTACCAAAACTATGTAAGCAGGGTGTCTAATAAATAATTTAGTTTATAAAACCACCATAGGCAGTATGCTCCCATTACTACAAAAGGGGCTAAATGGAAAGACTTGGAAAAAATTATATTAAGTGAAGTAAGCCAGGCCCAAAGAAACATAGGTCCCATGGTTTCCCTTATTTGCAATAACTAGTATATGTCTGAGTCAAGCAGAAAAGGTCAGATAAGTTGATGTTAGGGAAATGAACCCTAAGATATGTATTCAAATGTTTTTTTTCTTTCATGCGATTGTTTCTAACACATTTTTAAGATTATTTCTTTGTTGCTTTGTATGTCCTTCCCCTAGGGTATAACCCCTGCTTTCACTGTATTTGATGTTGGTATAATTTGTGGAGGGGAAGGGAAAAAACAAATTGTTTAAATAGGGATACAGGTGGACCCATTGCAACAATGAGATGTACAAGTCATTATGTTGAAAACAAACTTTACAACTTTGGTGGGGGCGAGGGGGGAGGAGGATTTGGTGGGGGGGGAGGATGGGAAGGGAGGGGAAAGGGAAACAAAGGAGGAGGCTACAATGCTTGATAAGAAATGTACTCATTATCTTGCCCATGTAATTGTAACCCCTCTGTACAGTATTTTCACAATTAAAAAAAGAGAGCTAGAACAAGGAAGCATATGGCTAGAGGATTTCAGTAACTTCTTAATGGTGTGACTTGTTTTCTTTTAAAAAATGAAGATTGTCTACTTCTAGCTGATTGTCAATTGAGTTTACATGAACAAAAGTTTATTATAGTTTATAGCATATAGTGAATAAGTACTACATTATTATAACAAACACATCAATGTATTATTCACAGGTATACTTGTGGAAACTTAACAGTGGTTGTCTTGGAGGGAGGGGAGAAAATTGACCTGAGATGAAAAAAAACACAATTTTCATTAGACATACTTTTTTGGGGGGGGTCCGGTCATGGGGCCTGAACTCAGAGCCTGGACGCTGTCCCTCAGCTCTTCAGCTCAAGGCTAGTGCTCTACCCCTTGAGCCACAGCGCCACTTCCGGCTTTTTTAAGTTTTTGCTTATGTGGTGCTGAGGAATCGAACCCAGGGCCTCATGCATGCAAGGCAAGCACTCTACCACTGAGTCACCTTCCCAGCCCCAGTATGTTTTACTTTTTCAGGTAAAAATGGGGCATTAGTGTTTTAATTTAGGAAAAAAAAAAGATTATACAAGCACAAGAAAGAATTCAATCCCCCTTAACACCAAGAGCAAACACAAAAAGAAAATTATTACATGTACCTGGTAAAGAACGTGCAAATTCCAACACGCACTCATATAATCGTGCAATGCTATTCCAGTCATTAAGGAACATTTCAACCACTTTTCTACCACCAACAGGTTCAGACAACAGATTTTCATATGTCAGGTAAACATGCCGGGATGGTCCTACAGGATTAAAAGAGATTATCAGTAATCAGTACTTTAAAAAATCCAGAATTATGCAAAGACTAAGTGTGTGAAAGATCTCACCTTGTTCCCTGGTAGAAGTGCCATTAAGTGGACAATTTGCAAACACTAACTCTGCCACCCATGTGCGGTTATTTCGACCCTGTAATCGGAAAGTGCAATCGAGAAGACAGCGGTCCAGAGCCTTTTGGGTTTCTTCATTTACACCCTTACAGGGAGGGATTCTGGTGATAAAAGAGTATATGAAGCAGATTATACACAGCATGACAAAGCACAATGTAAATAATATCAGTCAGGGCACAACAGAGCTTCACAGTCTGCTTCGAGATATCTTCTGCAAAGGAAGGAAGCAATTAACCACAGCAAGTTGCAATTTTGGGTTTTGTTTTGTTTTTTGTTTTTTGGCCAGTCATGGGGCTTGAACTCGGTCTGGGTGCTGTCTCTGAGCTCTTCAGCTCAGGGACACTACCACTTGAGCCACAGAGTAACTTCCAGTTTTCTGAGTAGTTTATTGGAGATAAGAGTCTCGTGGGGGCTGGGAAAGTGGCTCAGTGGTAGAGCACTTGCCTTGCATGCATGAGGCCCTGGGTTCGATTCTCCAGCACCACATAAGCAAAAAGAAAAAAAGCCGGAAGTGGCTTTGTGGCTCAAGTGGTAGAGCTCTAGCCTTGAGCTGAAGAGCTGAGGGAAAGTGCCCAGGCCTAGAGTTCAGGCCCCACGACCGCACCCCCCCCCTCAATAAAAAGGTGTCTCGTGGACTTTTGTGCCTGGGCTGGCTTTGAACCGCTATCCTCAGATCTCAGCCTCCTGAGTAGCTAGGATTCCAGGCATGTGCCACCAGTGGCCCAGCTTAAGTGGCAGTTTTTAAACCCATTTTCATTATCAACAACCTACATTAGAACTCTTGCTTTACCTAAGTGACATCTGTTGTTATCCATAATCTTATTCAAAAAGATCACAATTCTACATGATGAAAAATTAAGAATACTGATTCTACGAAATCTATCTAGAACACTTTCAAGAAAAAGCTAACAGGCTAGCTGGGCTCACACCTGTAATCTTACCTATTGAGGAGGCTGAGATCTGAGAATGATGGCTCAATGCCAGCCGGGGCAAAAAAGTGAGACTCTTCAAATAACTACCAAAACAAGCCAGAAGTGGAGCTGTAGGTCAAGTGGTAGGGTGCTAGCCTTGAGCAAAAATGCTCAGCAACAGTGCCCAGGCCTAGATTTCAAGCTCTAGGACTGGCATGCGCACACACACAACATGAGAAACAAAACACATGTAAAACTATTCTTCGAATACAGGACAATTTAGTATATAAAGAATAAGGGCTCTGGAGTCAGAGCCCTAAGTCTACTTCTTACTTAGTCACGTTTAACCTCTCTGAATTTCAGTTTCCCAGCATAAAGAATTATTTTATAAGGCACTGAGGAGAACAAGACAAAACAATAGAGAAAATACTTATTATTAATTATCCCAGGAAAACCAAATACCTCCCTAAATATTTTTCTTCTACAGCTTTATGGACTATTCATTTTCTCAACAACCATTATGACATTAAGATATATTAGCTGTTAGTGAGTTATTTCAACAGTGGATGAAATGATGGAGTAATATGTTAATTATGCATTATCCCTTAATTCAGAGGGTTGTAAATTCTCAGACTGGGTATAGTGATTATCTATAACAAGGCAAAGAAAACAAATATTTAATTGGAAATACGGGAATCTCTTATTCAAGATGTAACACCTAGAACAGGGTTTCTCAGTCTTGGCAAAACTATCATTTGGGGCTGGGGAATTCTTTGGTGTGGGAGCTGCCCTATGCCACCCTTCTCTCGACCTACTAGATGCCAATAGCATCTCCCACACCTCTTCCAGTTAATGACAATCAAAAATATGTCTACACATTGCCAAATATCCCTTGAAGGGTAAAATGGCCTGGGGATCAAGAACCACTAATCTAGAATAAACAATTTAAAAAAACAAGAGTTAGGTGTGCCAAAAACATTATGGGCAGCAAGATTTATGCAATCTAGATAGCATAAAAATAAAATTTAGTACCAAATCTTTCTCAATTGAAACTATCATATTGCCTGCCCCTTTTTAAAGTTTTTCAAAAGTTAGACACTGAAATCCTACTTGGAAGACTAAGGCAAGATGATCTTTTTTTTTTTTTTTTTTTCCGGTTGTGGGGCCTGAACTCTGGGCCTGGGCGCTGTCCCTCAGCTCTTCAGCTCAAGGCTAGCGCTCTACCACTTGAGCCACAGCGCCACTTCTGGCTTTTTTCTTTTTGCTTATGTGGTGCTGAGGAATCAAACCCAGGGCCTTGAGCATGCAAGGCAAGCGCTCTACCACTGAGCCACCTTCCCAGCCCAGGCAAGATGATCTTGCATTCAAAGGCAACATAGGCCACAAAGTAAGACTTCATCTTAAAAATTAATTTTTTACACTACATTCTTTTATCACTACCAGAAAAATACTGTCCGACTATATTTTCAGTTGTTATAGAAACTGTGTATGTTGTATGTTCATTCTTGAACTTGATAGGTAGATCATGGGTTTGTCTGCCTTACCCTTACATTTTATGAATCTTGTCAAAGAAGTTATAAAGCAGAGCCAATTTAAATAGACATCTCATCTTGAGTTTGAAAACATAAATGCAATATATTGTCTTCCTTCCATACTTAGGCTAATTTTATATGAAATCTGTTTGCTTAGAAGATGAATGCACAGAAGTTAACATGTTTTCAAGAGAGAAAAATTTATGCTGTAGGCATAGCAGGACCCTGAAAGTGCATTTTATGTCACGTTCTTAATTTGTGCTACAGATATAATTGGCTCCATTTTCCAGCACCTATAAACTATTTACTCAGTTTTTTCCCCTTTAGTACTGGGGATGGAATCAAGTGCTTTGTGCATGTTAGGCAAGCACCCTACCACTAATCTATAATCCCAGCCCTTTTTTCTTCTTCTCACTTTTAAGGCTACAAACATAATAGGAAATCTCCTCAGCATGATTGAATAAGGTGGGGATAATGACTAGGTCCTCCCAAAAGAAACCAAGCTTCTACAAAATATATTAGCCAGAGAAAGAACTGAGGAAAATGTATTTTCAAAAATGGATTCATCTTATCTGGAAATTTCTATCAATTAAAATTTTTATTTATTTTTTTTGGGGGGGTGGGTCAGTCGTGGGGCTTGAACTCTGGGCCTGAGCACTGTCCCTCAGCTCTTCAGCTCAAAGCTAGCACTCTACCACTTGAGCCACAGCGCCACTTCCAGTTTTCTGGTGGTTTATTGGAGATAAGTGTTTCACAGACTTTCCTGCCCGGGCTGGCTTTGAACCGCAATTCAGATCTCAGCCTCCTGAGTAGCTAGGATTATAGGCGTGAGCCACTGGTGCCCAGCAAATTTTTATTTTTAAATAGTTATTTTTAAATAGCTGCTCGGATTTTCCTCCATAACTTCAGAGAGAACAAACTGAGGGACAAGGCTACAGTCTTTTAAGGCAGATGAGTCAGTTGTTTGGAGGAGCCTTACAAACATCAGAAAGTACATGATGGCCTGGTAGTGCAAAAGCAGAGAGGTCACTGCAAGTGCTAGTAAAAGAAGTATAAGTGTGCCTAAAGGCACAGAGAGGAATGGGCTTTATAAAGGTTATAGACACACACACATACACACACAAGGATTAGCAGAGTTCTGTGACTTGCAAAAAAAGATCTGTGCTTGTATGTTAGTGGTATAAGTTACAGGAAGTAAAGAAACAATAAAGACAAAAACAAAACAATAAACAATGAAGGGTGGCCAGAGTATAGGGACAATGCCTGGAACTGTAATGTGAGTTTACAAGATGAAAAGACTATAGCTGGGCGCTGGTGGCTCACGCCTGTAATCCTAGCTACTCAGGAGGCTGAGATCTGAGGATAGCGGTTCAAAGCCAGCCCGGGCAGGAGAGACCGTGAGACTCCTATCTCCAATAAACCACCAGAAAACCGGAAGTGGCACTGTAGCTCAAGTGGTAGAGCGCTCGCCTTGAGCTGAAGAGCTGAAGGACAGCACCCAGGCCCAGAGTTCAAGCCCCACGGCCGACCAAAAAAAAAAGATGGAAAGACTGCCCAAGAGCTCAAAACTAGTCAACACAAGCATGTGGTTCTCAGGGTAGTAGACCATAGCAATTAGAATTTACCAAGATACATCTGATACATTGATTTAAGAGATGCATGATATGAGGTCTGCTCAGCTGATATTTGGAAAAGTTCAATAAGAACACATATTTTCACCAAGAAAGGAGCAAAATGTGTAAAAGAATAACTTAGACTCCTAGTTAATATTAACATACTTAGAACTAAAAGTTTAACAGGAGAGTTTCTCAAGGTTAAATGCATTAGAACAATTGGGTACTAGTTATATCTGTACAGGATTTTTATTTTAAAAAATCAGATATTTATCATTTATACTTTCTTTCTTCACTTGCATACCACCTGACCATGATAATGGGCATTTGCTAGACAAACATATCTTTAATTTATCCATTTCTTTTTTTTTTTTTGCCGGTCATGGGGCCTGAACTCTGGGTCTGGGCACTGTCCCTCAGCTCTTCAGCTCAAGGCTAGTGCTCTACCACTGGAGCCACAGTGCCACTTCTGGCTTTTTCTGTTTATGTGGTGCTGAGGAATCGAACCCAGGGCCTCATGCTTGCAAGGCATGCACTCTACCGCTGAGCCACCTTCCCAGCCCTAATTTATCCATTTCTGTATTTTTCCTTTAAATGCTAAATAAAGAAACAAAAGCTAAAATTAAAGACTTTTTTTAAAAATTACGGTGTAGGACTGGAGACATGGTTTAAATGGTAGAATTTGTCTAGAAAGCATGAGAAGCTATTATGAAATGAACTTAAAAATATGAAGTGCTGGCTAAAAAGAATAGAACACAAGTGTTAACATCTTCTTATCTGTGGTTGCCAAGAATACTTATTGTTGTTGTTTTTGTCAGTTGTGGAGCCTGAACTCTGGGCCTGGGCACTGTCCCTCAGCTCTTCAGCTCAAGGCTAGTGCTCTACCACTTGAGCCACAGCACCACTTCTGGTTTTCTGGTGGGTTACTGGAGATAACTTTCCTACCCAGGTTGGCTTTGAACTATGATCCTCAGATCTCAGCCTCCTGAGTAGCTAGGATTACAGGCGTGAGCCACCTGCTTGGCTGCACTTTTTTTTTGGTAGTTAATTGGTGATAAAAGTTCACAAACTTTCCTGCCCAGCCTGGCTTTGAATTGTGATCCTCATATCTCAAACTCCTAAGTATATAGTATTACAGGTGTAAGCCAACACCACGAGGCTAACAATCATCCTTAACTACTTGTAGAACCCACTTTAGACTAAGCTACTAACAAATCTGTCATGAACCAGTTCAGCAACTGGTTTTGCTACTTTGGTCTTGTTATCCTCCAATTTATTCTCTATACTGCAATCAGGTTGAACTTTCAGAAGCATCTAATGATGTCAGTGTCTGTTTAAAATAATCTATGGTTTTTTCATTGTGGTTTTTATTTATTTTATTTTTAAATTTAGATGAAATCTACACTACCTAGGCTGTTCTACTTGTGGGCTCACGTGACCCTCTGGCTTTGGCCTTCTAGTAAGCTTAGGCTACAAGCACATGCTACAGCACCTAGCTTGTAAGTGCTTCTTAGTGTTATTAACACTAAGTCTAAATTGTTGGAAGACACTTAGAAAAACCCTGCAGGATCTAATCCATCCTGCTTACATCGATAGTCCTTCCCTTTAACCTCCAGTTACGATAAACTCCTTTTAGATCCATCTAAGACACTACACTTTTGCATTAACAGCTACTCACTGGCTAGGACACTGAACTAACCCCACTTCCCTTCCCTCTGGCTAATTCTTACTTTCAGCCTGACTACAACTGGTACTTCCTCAGGGATACCCTTCCTGACTTCTCAAGTAGCCCACATCCCTCTGCTATGTGAACCCAAAGCACTCTGAAGGGCTTTATGAGTATTCAAGTCCAACACCCAGTTGTATTCAGAAAATACCTGTTGAATGAATGAGAAGCAGAGGAAAGACATCCTAAAAAACAGTGGTGCCAGACTGCCACTCTTTAAGTTTAGGGGACTGGACCCATTTCCACCTGGGACATTGGTAATTCTGTGCAGAAATCTGTAACATTCATAGGTTTTGGTTTTTCGCTGTTGTATGGAAAGAGAGGAACAACTCTGGGAGTATAACAGTAATCTGTGATATCAAGTGAGACACGTGAAAAGGGCTTACTTTAATAAGCGAATTGCATGGCTGAAGCCATCACCTTCTACTTGCACCCCTTGATGTGGAATCTCCAGATTGGATAACTAGAAAGAGAAAAGCACAGTAATACCAGACCATTAAGTTTACAGAAAAAATTACTTTTTCTATGTACTACTGTCTTGATTTTCATGACATCTATTCTAGAACCAGTAATTTCCCAAAGTTACAACATTATCAGTTATGAACATTATCTTTGCCATTAAGATTTTCTAGGAAGCTACTGAGTCAACTGAAACTCAAAGCATCCCAGATATTTATGAGATTCACCTAATTTTATCAGTGAGCAAAAAGCAATCCAGAATCAATTCTAGTGGCTTCCAAAGAGGTACCTGAAAAAATAAGGTGTATTCTTGTATAATTCTATTGTTGCCTCAAAACAAGGTTTGACTCATAGTCATATCTCTTTATTTATCATAAACAGTATTTTTAAAGTTTGTAACTGCTGAAATACATTTTTTGGGGGGGTCCGGTTGTGGGGCCTGAACTCTGGGCCTGGGCACTGTCCCTCAGCTCTTCAGCTCACGGCTAGTGCTCTACCACTTTAGCCACAGCGCCACTTCCGGCTTTTTCCTTTTTGCTTATGTGGTGCTGAGGAATCGAACCCAGGGCCTCAGGCATGCAAGGCAAGTGCTCTACCACTGAGCCACCTTCCCAGCCCCTGAAATACATTTTTGTATTTAATGAGTTATTTCTTGTATGAGGCAAATGATTATCCAGTGAGAACGTCTTCCAATTGGAGGACTCAGAAAGTGAGTTAAGAAGAAAGTAGAGTAATACTTGAAATACTTCCCATGAAACTACAAGTTATTGAAGAATGGCAGAAAGTCTTCTGATCTTTTGAAGATATTCTTGTCTTTGGCAGGTCTTCTATTACAGGTATCTATACATACCTTCTTCCAAAAAGGAAACTCTAATTATTTGAATGAGTCCTTCTCTGTGGCCTGGGGAGGGCAGAGGTTTAGAAAACTAGCTGCTAACCAAGTAGGGAGTAGGGGTTCAAATTCAAAAGGAAGTAAAGGCTGGGATGGTTGAAAACATGCTGCCACTGTATTATTTACCATAGCTAAGAGATGGAACCAACCCAGATGCCCCTCATTAGATGAATGGATCAAGAAAATGTGGTGCGCATATGTGTGTGTGTGTGTGTGTGCGCTACACACACACATATACACACACAATGGAATTCTATGTCTCCATCAGAAAGAATGACACCACCCTATTTGTTAGGAAATGGAAAGACTTGAAAAAAAATATATTAAGTGAAGTTAGCCAGACCCAAAGAAACATAGGTCCCATGATTTCCCTTATTTGCAATAACTAGTATATGTCTAGGACAAGCAGAAAAGGTCAAAAGCTATGTACATATGACCAGATAAGATGATGCTAAGTGAAATGAACCCCAAGATAAGGACACAAGTGGTTTTATCTTTCTTGCTATTGTTTTTAATGTATTTATAAGGTACTATGTGATTTTTTTGTTTCTTTTGTGTGTTCTTCTCCCATGGTATAACCCTTGTTTTCACTATATTTGATTCCGGTGCCCTGTATCTTGTATATAGAATTTTCTAATTTGGGGAGGGGAAGGGAAATAATAAAATGCTGAAACAAGGATACAGATTGACCCATTGTAACAATGAGATGTACACGACACTATGTTGAAAATGAACTTTACAACTTTGGGGTGGTGGGGAGAGAGGAGTTGGGGAGGTGGGGAGGGAAGGGATGGTAGGGGAAAAACAAAGGTGGAGGTAACAATGCTCAATAAGAAATGTACTCATTACCTTACTCATGTAACTGTAACCCCTGTGTACAGTATTTTTACAATAAAAATATGTATTTTTTAAAATGCTACCACTATTCTATCAGAGAGATAAACATCTATGGTACAGTTGGGTCTGGTTATTCACATCAGTATAAATTATTTTAAGCAGAGAATTTACTTCCTTTCATTCTTAACTTGGATACAAGTTTCTGCCAGATTCGAATATGTAGGTAAGGTGTTTTTTGGTCTGTAGTGGGACTTGAACTCAGGGCCTGGGTACTGTCCCTGAGCTCTTTTGCACAAGGCTAGTGCTCTACCACTTTGAGTCACAGTGTCATTGCTGGTTTTCTGGTGATTAAAGACAACAGTCTCATGAACTTTCCTGCCCAAGCTGGATTTGAATTGTGATCTTCAGTTTTCCACCTCCTGAGCAGCTAGGATTACAGGCATGAGCCACCAGTGACCAACTTGTAGGTAAGTCTTTAAGAGCTTGACTGAGTTCAAATACTGGAAAATGTTCTCACATGTCATAAGCATGCAACAGTGTGGGAATACAGAGAAGATATTTCGACAGTTGAAATAGACATAATTATATATCACTGTCTCAACACCATGTATCATTCTTCTCCACTGTAAAAGAAGTAACTGAATGACACTCAAGACAATTAATGCAAATGACAAGATGAAAGAATCCAAAAACACAGTAAGTAGAAAGAAAACACAGATACTCCCTGTTCAGTTTAGGAGCTTTAGCACTGACCTCACTCAGAGTTCTAGAAATGGGTATATCAAGGACATGAGCATCTATTTTAGCTGTCTATTATTTCTGGGCTTGGGTTTCTCTCTATTACTATTCTTCACAATTTCATACCTTATCTTCTGCCTACATATTCCACAAAATTCTAAAGGACAGGTCAGTAAACTACACATGATTCGCAGGCTGAATCTGGCCCACTTCCTGCTTTATTTTGTAAAATAAAGTTTTACTGGGACACACCAATGCTTATTTGTTTAAAGGCAACTCTGGCTGGTTTGCACTACTTGAGTAGTTGTAACAGAGACCATACAAACCACAAACTCTGAAATGTTTACTATCTGACCCTTTACAGTAAAGGCTTGCCAACTCATAAGCCATCTTCATCAGCCCAACTGAGAAAGTTCACCTTCCCACTTTCACTTCCCTCCTTTATTTATAACTTACCACGATCTGAGGATCGCGGTTCAAAGCCAGCCTGGGCAGGAAAGTCCATGAAACTCTTATCTCCAATAACCACTAGAAGACCAGAAGTGCACTGTGACTCAATGTGGTAGAGCACTTACTTGCCTTGCGTGAAAAAAAGCTCAGAGACAGCACCCAGGCCTTGAGTTCCAACCCCACAACTGACAAAAAAAAAAAAATACCCATGGAACTAGAGGGAAATAATTTAGTTTCAATATATCAGTATTGAAAGGTTATCAATCTTTGGCCAACTTTTGGAAATATAAAAATTACAGGCCATTACCTTCCTTTTCCTCTATGTTTGAGGACCATGCTGGACCATTATTCTTGAAAGTCACTGATTCTGCATTAGACTATTGCTTCTTCCATATGACAAAAGTAAATTTTTTATTTACTTTCTGACTGACTTCTCAGAGAGGAGTCCAGTTTTATTATGCATGGCTTCACCAACTCAAAAGAACTACCCCTTTATGAATTAACCATCTCAGTTAGGCTTAAACAATATTCCTACTAGGGCTGGGAAGGTGGCTCAGTGGTAGAGTGCTTGCCTTGCATGCATGAGGCCCTGGGTTTGATTCCTCAGCACCACAGAAGCAGAAAAAGCCACAAGTAGCGTTGTGGCTCAAGTAGTAGAGCACTAGCCTTGAGCTGAAGAGCTGAGGGACAGTGCCCAGACCCAGAGTTCAAGCTCCATGACCAAAAAAGAAAACAAACAAACAAAAAAAAACCAATATTCATACTAGAAGATTTAAAAAATGTTAATTCTTAAAAGTTGTTCATTTTTACTTCAGAAGAATTTAACTTCCCTTTATACATATAGAAGGCCAGAAGCTAGAACAAGAGGTGAAGTAATTTAAGTCATGTTTTACATATATACCATTAGATGCTATTATTACAGCCCACCCTTCCCCAAATGAATAGGTTCTCCTAGTTGAACCTGTATAGCTTGAGCAACACATGCTAAAATGACTCTTATTTACAGTAGCCAGAAGTGTTCTAAAAGTTACCTCTAACCGAAGTCCTACAAATGGCATGTTTGTGTCACACATAGCGACAAAGTGAGCTAGAACTTTATTGAAGGCACACATTTCTCCTGATCGTTTGGTCTTCTTGGATTCCACTGGGCATGAATCATCAGACAACTACAAAACAAGTAAAAAAAAAAACACAAGTAGGTAAAAAAAAGTGTGATATAAATCATTAAGAGTGTTTAACTACTGTAATGAAGTTCAAGGTTAACCAAAACAAAGGTGGCCTTCTTGCCACAAATATTTATTGAGCAAAGAACTAACTAAAACACTGGTAATTTAATTGTAAATACTGTGCATTTAACAAATTCTCTTGTGGAAAATAACATGTAATAATCAATTAAAATAGGAGGATTTAGCTGGGCGCTGGTGGCTCACGCCTGTAATCCTAGCTACTCAGGAGGCTGAGATCTGAGGATCGCGGTTCAAAGCCAGCCCGGGCAGGAGAGACCGTGAGACTCCTATCTCCAATAAACCACCACAAAACCGGAAGTGGCGCTGTAGCTCAAGTGGTAGAGCGCTCGCCTTGAGCTGAAGAGCTGAGGGACAGCGCCCAGGCCCAGAGTTCAAGCCCCACGACCGACAAAAAAAAAAAAAAAAATAGGAGGATTTACCAGGTATGGCAGTATACACCTGCAATCTCAGCATTTAGGGGGCTGAGGTAAGAAGATCTCGAGTTCAAAGCCAGGCTGGGCTACACAGCAAAACCCTGTCTCAAAAATCCAAGGGCTGGAGAGTTCTCAAGATGGCGACGGGGCAGTAGGGAAACGCCACAGCTCTCTCCAACCAAAAAGAGAGTTCGAGTTCCAACCTTTAATCTCCCCAAGAGACCGACAACAACAAAAAGACGAACACTCAGAGAAAAACCAGAGGTGGAAAATAACAAAAAAAGAAAGAGAGGAAAAGAAGAATTTCAGAACAGAGAAGAGCGAAGACCCCTCCCCCAACCTTTACTGGCCGCGCGGCAGTGCGCCAAGCCGCCGGCCAGCCGGCCCGGCGGGGGCTGCCGGAGCCACAGAGACACAGGGGGCTGCTTGCAGATCACCAGGTACCGGATTGCAGAACAGCGGATCGCCAGGAACAGAGAAACCTACCAGCCGGGAGTCTCCAGGAGGATCCCACCCCACCCATCACTCTCCACCGGAGCGGAGAGGCTCCATCCCGCCAAAGCCGCCCGGCACCAGCAGCGCCACAAAGGGACCTGTCGCGATCGCAACGACCCGGCGGGGGGCCGCCCAACCCAGCCCGCAACCACCCCAACTGAACTCGGACTGCAACAACAACTGACGGACTGCAACAACAACTGACGACCTACAGGGTGAGTACCCATCAGGGGACAGGGAATCCATCAAGGGAGACCAGAGCTGGAGGGAATCCCCAGACCCTGACCTAGACTCCCTACCCCAACACCCGGACCACAGGACCCACTAAAACTGGGAACTGTTCGAGAGCCCCACCAGCCGGTGGAGCACACTCTGCTGGCCAGGCCAGAGCAAGAGCGCCCCGGGAAGGGAGCTTAAATGCTCAAGCCAGGAACAGTGCCCCTGGGTCAAGACTACCAACAGTAGAAGAAATTTGAACTGTGTCCTCCAGGCTGCATAACCAAGGTGGTATACACATTAGCACAGGCCTAACGAGCGCGCTCCAGGCTGGGGCCGGAACCAGGCCAGGGGACCGGCGCCTGAACAAAGCAAAAAGGGTCAGAAGTGGGGCTGTGGCTCAAATGGTAGGGTGCCAGCCCTGAGCTGAAGAGCTGAGGGACAGCACCCAAACCTAGAGTTCAAGCCCACAACCAGCCCAAAACAAACAAAAACACATCAGGAGCCCATAGCAGACTCCAGTATTTGGGAGAGTGCATCCAGAGCATCTGATCTTCCCAAGAGCACCCGCAGGAGCAAACACAAGCAGTCTAGGCTGCTCAACCCTTCCAAAGGCGGGAATTGCTACAGCAGAGAGCTGAGAATCCTAAGTGAATAGCAGCTGGAAATAGGCTCCCAACAGAATCCAGATCAGACACAGACTCTCTCTACCAATAGAGAATCAGCAACCAAGCAAAGACAGACACACCAAAACAAGATTGAAGAGCAGTCTCCTGAACCCCCATGCGAAAATCACAGAGAAAAATCACAAGGTTTACCACTACCCAGGACAGCAAGCTCACCTCAAAAGCCAGCAGCCACGCAGGGGAGAGCCCCAGTGGGAGCAAAGCAGGAATGGAAGACAAAAACTACATCCAAGGGTTGCTGGAGGCAATGACTCAAGAAATAAAGCGAGAAATGGATCAGAAATTGAAAGAGCACAAGGATGAACTATCAAAAGATATACAGGATATCAAACAAAAATTGGATGCAAAAATAGAAGCTGCACAAACCTCAGTAAGAAGTGAGATAAACGCCAAATTAGAGGTAATGCATACTGATATCACCTCATTGAGAGGTGAGATCAGTACTCTGAGAACCAACATTGAATCCATAAAGGGATCCATTTCCATCATGCAAACCACAATAGAAGCCACGGTCAACAGAGTGAATGAAATGGAAGGTAGAGTGTCAGATACAGAAGACAGAATACACCAACTGGACCAAAAAGTGACAGATATGGAAAAATCACTCAAATTAAACCAAAGGGAAATTCAAGAGCAAGCAGATAATGCTAAAAAATTTAACCTTCGCATAATCGGAGTGGACGAAGGTGAGGAATTCCAGAGCAAGGGAATGCAACACCTATTTAACAAGATAGTCAATGAAAATTTTCCCCACCTCAAAAACGACCATCTTAACTACATCACAAAAGCTTATCGAACACCCAACAAGCAAGATCCCAGGAGAAACACTTCTAGGCACATAATAGTAACAATGATGGATCTGAATAATAAGGAAACAATCCTGCATGCAGCAAAAATGAAGAAGGAGCTATACTACAACGGGAAAAAAATTAGAATCACTGCAGATCTCTCCACACAAACAATGAATGCAAGAAAAGCCTGGGAAAGCACCATACGAGCCCTGAGAGCCAATAACTGCCAACCCAGACTGATATACCCGGCAAAGCTAGCATTCACATTCGATGGAGAACTGAAAACTTTTAATAGCAAAGAAAAACTAAATGAATACATAAACATTAAGCCAGCATTACAAAGAATTCTAAGAGGGGGGACACAACCTGAAGAAAGCAACCAGGAACTGGGACCTGCCCCAAACAGGCATTACTCAAAGTCTAACTGAGCAAGCACAGGAGGAAAGGAAAGAAGAAAAACTTAGGAAAACGGAATGGCAGGGACAACAATGCATCTCTCTATACTTTCTCTTAATATAAATGGGCTGAATTCGCCAATTAAAAGAAAACGAACTGAGGACTGGATCAGAAAACAAGACCCATCCATCTGTTGCCTTCAGGAGACCCACCTCTCAGCCAAACATACAAACAAACTCAGAGTGAAGGGGTGGAAAAGGATCTACCAATCAAATTCCCCCAATAAGAAAGCAGGTGTAGCTATCCTGATATCTGACAAAATAAACTTTTCATTAAAATCAGTACAGAAAGACAAGGACGGACATTACATATTAATAAAGGGAACAATCCAAGAGGAGGATATAACCATCATCAACTTATATGCCCCAAATATCGGTGCACCCAGATATGTTAAACAAATGCTCTCAAACTTACAGAATAAAATAGATCCCAATACGATAATACTAGGAGACTTTAACACGCCACTCTCACCAAAGGACAGGTCTACCAACCAGAGGATTGGCAAAGAAGCTACCGAATTAAGTGAGGCCATACTTCAAGCGGAATTAACTGACATCTACCGAGTATTTCACCCTAAAACAACACAGTACACATTCTTCTCAGCAGCTCATGGAACTTTCTCCAAAATAGACCATATCATAGTTCATTCAAGGAACTTAAGCAAATACAAAGGGATCGACATAATCCCCTGTATCCTATCTGACCACAGTGGAATCAAGCTAGCTCTCAATAACAAAGCATACCGCAGAAATTTCTCTAATACATGGAAATTGAACAGCACACTCCTTAACAAGGCCTGGGTAACAGAAGAGATCAGAGAAGAAATAAAGCAGTTCCTAGAACTCAATGAAAATGAAAACACCTCACAAAGAAACTTGTGGGACACAGCAAAAGCAGTCCTGAGGGGCAAATTTATTGCCCTCAGTGCCCACATCAAGAGAATGGAGACAGACCAAGTAAATAATCTCATGTTGCAACTAAAACAGCTAGAAAAACAAGAAAAAATGGGACCTAAAGCTACTAGACGAAGCCAGATAACCAAATTGAGAGCAGAGATTAACCAATTAGAAAATCAGAAAACCATAACCAAAATAAACCAAACAAAAAGCTGGTTCTTTGAAAAAATAAACAAAATTGATGGCCTGTTGGCAAGATTAATTAAAAAAAGAAGAGAGGAAACCCATATTAATAGGATTAGGGATGCCACGGGAAACATCACAACACGTACCCAAGATATCCAAACAATTCTAACAGACTACTTTCAAAAGCTATACTCTCTAAAGGAAGAAAATCTGGCGGAAATGGATGCATTTTTAGAGAAATACAAGTTACCCAAACTGAGCAAAGAAGAAGTTAACCAATTAAATAAGCCAATATCCTATAATGAGATACAGGAAGCTATCAAAAGTCTTCCAACAAAAAAAAGCCCAGGACCAGATGGATTCACAGCAGAATTCTATAAGACCTTTAAAGAAGAACTAATACCCATACTCCTCAAGCTCTTCAGAGAAACAGAGAAGGAGGGAGCTATCCCAAACTCATTCTACGAAGCCAATATCACACTCATCCCCAAACCAGGCAAAGACCCAACCAAAAAGGAGAATTACAGGCCAATCTCCTTGATGAACACAGATGCAAAGATCCTTAACAAGATTCTAGCTAACAGAATCCAGAAACACATAAAAAAAATAATACACTATGATCAGGTAGGCTTCATCCCAGAGACACAGGGATGGTTTAACATACGTAAGTCAATAAATGTAATCCAGCATATCAACAGAGCCAAGGTCAAGAATCACATGATTATCGCCACAGATGCAGAAAAGGCCTTTGATAAAATTCAACATTCATTCATGCTAAAAGCTCTGGAGAAAATAGGAATAGAAGGAACATTTCTAAAAACAATAAAAGCCATTTATGACAGACCAATAGCCAATATTATACTTAATGGGGAAAAGCTACAACCAATCCTCCTAAAAACAGGAACAAGGCAAGGATGTCCACTGTCTCCACTCCTCTTCAACATAGTCCTAGAACCCTTAGCCAGGGCAATAAGGCAAGAAAAAGACATTAAAGGGATCCGCATAGGGAAAGAAGAAGTGAAACTATCCCTTTTTGCAGACGACATGATACTATACCTCCACGATCCCAAAAACTCCATCCCCAAACTTTTAGAAATCATAAGTCACTTCGGCAAAATAGCAGGATACAAAATAAACCCACAAAAATCAGTTGCCTTCCTATACACTGATAACGCACAGGAAGAGAGGGAAATAAAGGGAGCAACCCCATTCACAATAACCTCCCAAAAAATAAAATATTTAGGAATTAACCTAACCAAAGATGTAAAAGAACTATTTAATGAGAACTATAAAAAGTTAAAGAAAGAAATTGCAGAAGACACTAGGAAATGGAAAGACCTCCCATGCTCCTGGATAGGCCGACTTAATATAGTAAAGATGGTGATACTTCCAAAATTAATATACAAATTCAATGCAATTCCTATTAAAATCCCAATGACGTACATCACTGAAATACAGAAAACAGTCCAAAAATTTATATGGAACAACAAAAGACCTAGAATAGCCAAAACAATTCTAGGGGATAAAGACAATATGGGAGGGCTATCCATGCCGAACTTCAAACTCTACTACAGAGCTATAATCACAAAGACAGCATGGTACTGGCACAAAAACAGACCCGAAGACCAATGGAACAGAATAGAAGATCCAGATATAAATCCACAGGCCTACAGCCAGCTGATATTCGACAAAGGAGCCAAAGACATACAATGGAAGAAACACAGCCTCTTCAACCGCTGGTGCTGGGAAAACTGGGCAGCCACATGCAGAAAACTAAAAGTGGACCCCAGCCTATCACCATGCACCAACATCAACTCAAAATGGATTAAAGACCTTAACATTAAACCTGAATCTCTGAAACTACTGCAGGACAGAGTAGGAGAGACACTTGAACTAATAGGCACAGGAAGGAACTTCCTGAACAGAGTCCCAGGGTCACAACAAGTTGGAGAGAGACTCGACAAATGGGACTACCTTAAAATAAAAAGCTTCTGCACAGCTAAATCTATCGCAACTAAGCTAGAAAGACAACCAACTAATTGGGAAAAAATATTTACCAGCAATATATCAGACAAGGGGTTAACATCCTGTATATACAGGGAACTCAAGAAACTAATCCCTCCCAAACCTAACAAACCAATTACTAAATGGGCAAGGGAACTAAAGAGGGACTTCTCAAATGAAGAAATAAAAATGGCAAAGAAACACATGAGGAAATGTTCATCATCCCTGGTGGTGAAGGAAATGCAAATAAAGACAACCCTGAGATACCACCTTACCCCAGTCAGAATGTCCCACATCCACAAATCAGCCAACGACAAATGCTGGAGGGGATGTGGAGAAAGAGGAACCCTATTACACTGCTGGTGGGAATGTACACTTATACAACCACTTTGGAAAGCAGTCTGGAGGGTCCTTAGAAAGCTAAAGATTGACCTCACTTACGACCCAGTCATACCACTTCTAGGCATCTACCCTGAACAACAGGAACCAATATACAAGGACACGTGCACCTCCATGTTTATTGCAGCACTGTTCGCAATAGCTAGGATATGGAAACAACCTAGGTGCCCCACCACAGATGAATGGATCCAAAAATTGTGGTATCTATACACAATGGAATATTATGCAGCCATTAGAAATGACAAAATAATGGCATTTGCAGGGAAATGGATGGAGCTAGAAGGAATCATGTTGAGCGAGGTAAGCCAAGAACGAAGAGACAAACGGTACATGGTCTCCCTCATAAGTGGATGCTAAATCCAAAAGGTTAGTGATACGACAAAACTAACAGGACTTAAGAAACAAAGAACTCCCGCTCATCTGGTTGAACCACTACTAAATATCCTCATGCTGCTGATCACAAATATGGTATATAACATGTGAACACTGTTATATATTACAGACTGTGGTAGACAATTTGCTCCAGGGAAGTTAGAATGAACTTGTGACTTTGAAATTATGTAATCATTTAATCACAATCAAAAAAAAAAAAAAAAAAAAAGAACCTCGGGGAAGGGAGGGAGGGAGGGGATGGTAGGGGGAAAACAATGGAGGGGGGTAACAATGTTCAAGAGGAAGTGTACTCATAACCTCACTCATGTAACTGTGACCCTCTGTATAGTAGCTTTACAATTAAAAAAAAAAAAAAAAAAAAAATTAAATTAAAATCCAAGGGCTGGATTCTAAATACTTGTACACAATGAAACCAAAAGAGGATATTCTTAAGAGGGAAACATGTAAGCACAATGCCTATGTGCTTCTTAATGTTAATGTAAAACATGTTAACATAAAATATCAGAATGAACTCCAAGATATGGAAACAAGAGACCTCTCTTTGGGGCTGGGAAGGTGGCTCAGTGGTAGAGCGTTTGCCTTGCATGCACGAGGCCCTGAGTTCAATTTCTTAGCACCACATAACCAGAAAAAAAAAACCAGAAGTGGCACTGTGGCTCAAGTGGTAGAGTGCTAGCCTTGAGCTGAAGAGCTGAGGGACAGCGCTCAGGCCCAGAGTTCAGGCCCATGACCGGACCCCCCCCCCCCAAAAAAAGAGAGACCTCTCTTTTTATTTTTTTATATTTTTAAATTTTGATAAGTCTTTCTTCTTTTCCTTATGTGTATTCAAATGTATATCTTCAGGAGGGTTAGAGGGAGGGTACAGAACTCGAGGGAAAAAGGGTGAAAAGTGCAGCAGTGGAGCTGACTGGACACTGGTAAAAGGAAATGTATTCATTACCTGACTCATACAATTGTAATCCCTCTGTACATCACCTCTATAATAACAATAAATTAGGGGGGAAAATCCAAGGGCTAAGAATGTAGCTCTGTGTAGCACTCGTCTAGCATAAGCAAGCCATTAGAAAAAGAAAAAGAAAAGCAAGCAAGCACTATTATCAAGAAAACGCAAAGCCAGGTGCTGGTGGCTCATGCCTGTAATCCTAGCTACTCAGGAGGCTGAGAGCTGAGGATTGCAGTTCAAAGCCAGCCCTGGCATGAAAGTCTGTGAGATTCTTATCTCCAATTAACCACCAGAAAACCAGAAGTGGTGCTGTGGTTGAAGTGGTAGAGTACTTGCCTTGAGCTAAAGCATTCAAGGACAGAGCCCAGGCCCAGAGTTCAAGCCCTACCACTGATCCCCCCCCAAAAAAAAGAAAGAAAAAAAGAAAAAGAAAAAGGCAGACAAGTATTATTTAAGCTTCATTGCTGCTTTATCTCTTTAAACCCCTATCTAAAGCTGAGTGCAGTGGCTCAAGCCTACAATCCTAGTTACTTGGGTGGTAAAAATTAGAGGATCACAATTTAAGGTGCAAAAAGACATTCACAAGACTCATTCAACCAATGACTGGGCACAGTAGTACATGCCTGTCGTCTCATCTATATAAGGGAAAACACAATGGCTGGGCATAGAGGTACATGTTTATCATCCTCAGCAACACAGAAAAGCATAAGCAGTGTTAGCCAGAACATAAAAAGAGATCCCACTTTGAAAATATTAAATAAGGAAAAATAAGTACTGGAAGTATAGCTCAAGTGACAGAATGCCTGTCTAGAAAGTGTAAGGCCTTGATTTTCATCTCTAGTACTTTTGGAGAACCAAAAACAAAACCCCAGCTCTTTCCCATACTAAAAACACAATAACTGTACTCATTCCTATAGGTGAACATACCTTGCGCTTGGTACCAGTTTTGGTTGGTTTCCCAGGTTTTGTACGCAAAACCAAGTCCTGGACATTTTCCTTGAACTGCTGCAGGAGCAGTGCCATAACAGGACCATCTTCACGATCTGCAGTATTCACAGACATGAAGTAGTACTTGTATGACAGCTGTGTAGGTTCATTTGGAACCTCTAGTAGCTCCACCACCTAAAAAGACCCAAATCAGAAAAGAATCTCAGAGAATTAAAAAGCACCAGATATTCTCCTTGTATTAAGTGGTACTTAGAATTATAAGTCTGGTGTACATCTTTAAAAAAAAAAAAAGAAAACTTCAACCCATTGCAACAATGAGATGTACAAGTCGTTATGTCAAAAAATGAACTTTACAACTTTGACAGGGGTTGGGGGGGCAGGGGAGGGGAGATGGGAAGCGATGGGAAGGGGAAACAAAGGAGGAGGAAACAATGCTTGATAAGAAATGTACTCATTATCTTGCTCATGTAATTATAACCCCTCTGTATGGTATTTTCACAATAAAAAAGAAAAGAAAAGAAAACTTCAATTATGCTATCAAAAAAGTGGGATTGGAAGTATGGCTTAAGCGTCAATTAATGAGCAAAAGTGTCAGATACTGAGTTCAAGTCCCAGTTTCACACAAAAGCAGCATTCTTGGGGCAGGGGGAGGGGTAGAATACATTCAGCTGTGGGTTTATGGGACGGTGCCCCAGGCTCTGACTGGGCCCAAGCATATAACTGAAATAAATGGTACTTGTACTTTTGGTGGGGGGGGAAAGGCTTCCTTATTTACCTCAAAATCAAGTTAAGTCCCCAGGTGACAAAAATTAATGACATTAGAAAAGGTTTCTAACTGACACAGTTTCCTGTTTATCATCCTACCTCCCTTTCTACTCTTCTCCATTCTTTCTTCAAGAAATTATCACACTGCTAGGGCTGGGAAGGTGGCTCAGTGGTAGAGCGCTTGCCTCGCATGCCTGAGGCCCTGGGTTCGATTCCTCAGCACCACATTAGCAAAAAGAAAAAAGCCGGAAGTGGTGCTGTGGTTCAAGAGGGAAGCAAGGAGTAGGATGCAGCATAAGTGGGAAACAGAACAACACACAACAAAGGGGCCCATCAGCTGCACTGAACATAGAAGAAAAAGACCTAAGCAACCCAAAGACAGCGATGGGAAGGGAGGAATGAGAGGCAAAGAGGGAACAGCTTACACTAAGCTAAAAGAAAGAAATGTAAACATCACCTGATATAGAAGAAATAATTGTATTGTCAAAGCTCATAGAACGCATAAACTTTTTTTTTTTTTTGCCGGTTGTGGGGCCTGAACTCTGGGCCTGGTTGCTGTCCCTCAGTTCTTCAGCTCAAGGATAGTGCTCTACCACTTGAGCCACAGCGCCACTTCCAGCTTTTTCTGCTTATGTGGTGCTGAGGAATCGAATCCAGGGTCTCATGCATGCAAGGCAAGCACTCTACCACTGAGCCACCTTCCCCGCCCCAGAATGCATAAACTTTATAGACCATAAAATGACAATTTGCCTTGTGAAGGTTAAAATGTGTTTGTGACTTTAACTGAGTATCACTATTTCACAATATTGTAAAATATGTGAAATTTATGTAATCACTTAATCTCAATTAAAAAGAAAAAAGAAAAGAAAAGTGAGAGAAGGGATGGGTTAGGAGAGATGGGTGACATGTTGTCAGACACCTTGTATTCATATACTGTTTTGTAGAATGGGAACTTCTTTGTACAACTACTTAAAGACAATAATAATAAAGTTAAAAAATGGGGTTGTAGGCATGATTTAAATGGTAGAGTGCCAGCTAAGCAATCATGATTCCTTGAGTTCAACACCACCACTCAAAAAGAAAAGGGAAATAGACATTTAGCCAATGAATGCATATCAACTCAGCTTTTGGGAGGCTAAGGCAGGAAGATCTCAAGTTGAAAGCCAATCTGGACTGCACAGAAAGTTGCAGGCAAGCCTAGGCTACACAATAAGACCTAGTTTCAAAAAAAAACAAACAAGATAACAGACAAAAAAAACCTTAAACAAGTAACAAATCAGGGTTGTGGATATAGTTCAGTATTTGTCCAGAATGCTCAAGGGCCTGGGTTCAAACCCCAGCATCATTCCCTAAAAAGATCTCAACATGGTCAATCATTACGACACTGTAAATTAGTAAAAACATGATTAACTACCACTATCAGAATGGCTTTCTAAAAATTACAACATAAATTACAGGCAAGAGGAACAACTTGAACAATCAAGATAGTGCTGATAGGAGTATACCCACTTTGAAATCCTGTTTTGACAATTACTTATAAAGTACAACATACAAAGTGGGCACCAATGGCTCACACATGTATTATTAGCTACTCAGGAGGCTGAGATCTGAAGAGCACAGTTCAAAGCCAGCCTGGGCAGTAGCGTTAATGTGACTCTTATCTCCAATTAACTACCAAAAAGCTGAAAGTGGAGCTGTGACTTAAGTAGTAGAGTGCCAATTTTGAACAACAACAACAACAAAAAAACAACTATGGAACAGCTCCCAGGTCCTGAGTTAAAGCCCTAGTACCTGCTACAAAAGAAAAAAAGAGAGAACAACACATATCATGTAACAACCCAACATTCCTCTCTCAAACTCATCCAAAGAATTGAAAATTTATGTTTATGTCCACACAAAAGTGCATGTAAATATTTCTGACAGCTTAATCACAAGTACCCCAAATGGAAACCACCTAGATGTCTTTCAGTTGGTGACTATCCTGGCTCATCTACACCATGGAATACTAAGTGCTGTAATAAAAGAACTATTATATCTACAACAGCATGGATAAACATCAGGGACATTGTAAGAGTCTCACAGATTTTTCTGCCCAGGCTGGCTTTGAGCCATGACCCTCAGATCTCAGAATCCTAAGTAGCTAGGATTACAGGAGTGAGCCACCAGCACCCAGACTGGGAGGCTGATTGTTATAAAGGATTAACAAGGGAAATTTGGGAGTGAGTTCTGGTGAGCCTGTGGCTCAGACCGGTAATCCTAGCTACTCCAAAAGTATTGCATTTCAGTCAGAAACTAGGCTTCACTATAGGAATAAAGATTTTAGGGTGATAGATGGAGGCTATCCTCTTTCCCTCATCCTTACCATCTGGCTTGACATTGCTATATGAAGGTCAAACATTCAATCACAAATTAAATCATTTAAGACACCAACAGAATCACTAAACTTATCCACCCCATCATCCCTTTGTATACTTACGATGTAATATTGTGGAAGACGGGTAAGTTTAATAAACAGCTTATTCTTAGAAAGTTTTCCAATAGGATGAGTTGAGTAATTGGAAAGCTGCAATGTTTCAGTGCTTATTGTGGGTAAATGTTTTATAGATTGTTTACAACGTTGTTTTCCAAGCCAAAACCTAAATTTAAAACAGATAATCCATATCATATAGTCATATATTTTGTTACTGATTTATAAACACAATCAAGGCCACTAAAATTCAATTAATTGTAATATAATGAACTAACAAATACACAAATGACTATATCAATGAATCATTTCTGCCCAGTTTTATATTGGATTCTTAGTTCTAGGTGACTTTAACAAGTTTAAAATGGGAGCAGTGGTGCATACCTGTAATGCCATCTAATAGGAAGGCAAAAATTTGGAGGATTATAGTTAGAGGATAGCCCTATCTCAACAAGTAAACTGAGTATGGTGATTGTTTTATAATCCCAGCCATGCAAGATTACACAGTAAGTGTAAGATCCTGAGTTCAAATCCCAGTCAAAAATAAAAAGTTTAATCTGTAATGTGAATGATTTTGATTATTTGTAAAACAAAATTAACTCTAAGACTGGTTTAGTTTATGACAGGGAATGGTATATTTCCTATCTTTCAAAGACAGTACAAATTAGTCTCACCATCCTTTATAAAATGCCTAAAGTGGCCAGGCTCTGGTGGTACATACCTATAATCCTAGCTACTTTTAGGAAGCTGAGATCACAGTTCAAAGCCAGCTTAGACAGGAAAAGTCTATAAAGTTCTTACCTCCAATTAACACCCCAAAAAGCTGACAGTAGGGGCTGGGAAGGTGGCTTAGTGGTAGAGCGCTTGCCTTGCATGCATGAGGCCCTGGGTTCGATTCCTCAGCACCACATAAGCAAAAAGAAAAAAGCCAGAAGTGGCACTGTGGCTCAAGTGGTAGAGCACTAGCCTTGAGCTGAAGAGCTGAGGGACAGTGCCCAGGCCCAGAGTTCAGGCCCCACAACCAGACCCCCCCCCCAAAAAAAAGCTGACAGTAGAGCTGTGGTTCAAGTGAAAGAGCACTAGCCTCTAACTGAAAAAGCTCAGGGTGTTAGCACCCAGGCCCCGAACTGAAGCCCAGATCCAGCCAAAAAAAAGAAAATAGAAAAGACACTCTCCAAATATTGCCAGTCATTGTGGTTCATATCTGTGATCCTAACTACTTAGGAAAGAGGCAGGGAGAGTCTTGATTTGAGGCGAGTCTGACCAAGGGTATGAGATGCCATCTGAACCAATAAAAGCTGGCCATAGTAGTAGCTGCCTGTTATCCTAGCTTCATGAGTAGCATAAATAGAAGCATCAAAGTTCAAGTTGGCCCCAGCATAAATGCCAGATCCTATTCAAAAAGTAACTGAAGTTAAAAACGGTTGGGGGCACGGTCCACATGGCAAAGCACCTATCTGCAAGTGCTAGGCACTAAGTTCAAACCCTGATACCACCAAAAAAGGAAAAAACAAAACCCAAAGCCTCTGGATACATGAGGTGGTCTTTTCAAAGTATATATGGAATAGCTATTTTGCACTGGAATTTTTGTTTTGTTAAGATTTTGTGGAATAATAAATAGTGCCAGGCACTGGTGGCTCATGCTTATAATCTTAGCTACTCAGAAGGCTGAGATCTGAGGATCATGGTTCAAAGCCAGCCCAGGCAGGAAAGTCCGTGAGACTCTTATCTCCAATTAACCACCAGAAAACTGGAAGTGAAGCTGTGGCTCAAAGTGGTAGAGTGCTAGCCTTGAACTGAAGAGCTCAGGGAAATTGGCCAGTCCCAGAATTAAAGCTCCATGACCGACAAAAAAAAATTAATGTAAATAATTTTTCTTTTAAAAAGTAATTTGGGGCTGGGAAGTTGGCTCTGTGGGAGAGTGCTTGCCTTGTGTGCATGAGGCCCTGGGTTTGATTCCTCAGCACCACATAAGCAGAAAAAGCCGGAAGTGGCGCTGTGGCTCAAGTGGTAAGGTGCTAGCCTTGAGCTGAAGAGCTGAGGGACAGCACCCAGGCCCAGAGTTCAAGCCCCATGACCGACAAAAAAAAAAGCAATTTTCTGGCCAGTGCTGGTGTCTCAATCTGTAATCCTACCTATTCAGGAGGCTGAGATCTGAGGACTGCAGTTTGAAGCCAGCCAAGACAAGAAAGTCTATGAGACGCTACTCTACATAAGCACAAAAAAAAAAACCCAAAAATGAATCTATGGCTCAAGTACTATCCTTGAGCAAAAAAGCTCAGGAAGAACATGCAGACCCTGAGTTCAAGCCCCAGAACTAGCACAAGAAAAAAAGTAATTTTCTATCTTAATTGCTATATATGCACTTTTAGTGAAACATAGTTTTTGTTATTTTTCCCTGTATTATTATGTTCATTCTGATTTATTGAAGTGTATGTAGTATTATGTGTGTTGATCAATAATAATGAAGTTAGGGTTTAAATTTGTATGCTTTTCCCTAGAATTCATTTTTTGCATAACATAAAATATCACATGAATAGAAGCTCATTATCACTAGTCAGTAAGGAAATGTAAATCAAAATCACAGTGAGCTGGGTGCTGGTGGCTCATGCCTATAATTCTAGCTACTCAGAAGGCTAAGATCTAAGGGTTGTGGTTCAAAAAGAGTTTCAGTCTGGACAGACAAATCCAAGAGACTTTTCTTCCCAATTAAGGAGCAAAAAGCCAGATGTTGATATGTGACTCAAGTAGAAGAGTGCTAGCCTTGAGTAGAAAAGTCAACTCAAGTCTTCACTTAAGACGGGAGGCTCTGAGTTCAAATCTTAGTACCAGCAAAATAAAATAAAATCACAATAAGATATTTCTTTATACTAATGTGTCAAGATTAAAGATATTGACAGGGTTAACAAGGAGAGAAAACCAGAAACTTTCATATATCAAATACTTGGCAGTTTCTTTTAAAAAAAAATCAAACGTAAATTTACTTCATGTTTCAGCAATTTTACTGCTAGGTATCACCTAAGAGGAATATGAGCATATAAATTCACATATAGACTTTCATGAAAGTATCCAGAGTATCATCCACAATAAGCTAAAAGTGAAAACAATTCAACTAATTAACCGATGCATACATAAAACGCTATATATCCATCAGTGGACTATTATTCAGCCACAATAATGAAGTATTTATACATGTTCCAACATGAATTTTGAAAATATGCTAAGTGGGAACTGGAGCCATGACTCAACTAACAAAGCACCAGCCATGAAAGCATGGATCTCCAATGCTAGCACAAGAAAAAAGAAAAAGGTATACGAAGCCAATCACAAAAAGGCTATATGCCTTATGTTTCCATTTACACAAAATGTCCAGAATAGCCAATTTTCAGAAAGACAATGAAGATTTGTAGAGCTGCCTGGGGCTGGGAATGGGGACTGACAATATATAGGCATCTCTTTGGTGTGGCAAAATCTTCTACAACTGGATTTTAGTAATTTGTAGTGATTATTGAAAAACTTTGTAAATTTACTATAAATTATATGTTTAAATACACAGATTGTACGATATGTAAATTATATATCAATAAGTTGTTTTTTTAAAAAAAGCGCTGGTCACTGCTGGCCCACACCTATAATCCTAGCTACTCAGGAGGCTGAGATCTGAGGATCGTGGTTCAAAGCCAGCCCAGGCAGAAAAGTCCATGAGATTCATCTCCAATTAACGACCAGAAAGCCAGAAGTGGTGCTGTTGCTCAAGTGGTAGAGTGCTCGCCTTGAGCTGAAGAGCTCAAGGACAGTACCTAGTCCAGAGTTCAAGCCCCACAACTAACTAAAAAAAAAAAAAAAAAGCAACATCCCATGAAATATTAATGATAAACTGGCATCTACCAGATATCCCTTGAGAGGCATTATTATAAGTAACACTAGGACTTTCTTTTCAAGTAAATTATATGGGTTAATGTAAGGATGTATATTTGATAATTAACTTAGCAAATTTATCAAGGCTTTCAGGACTTGGCTTTCTGGGTTTAGGTTGCATTTCTGTGAACTAAAACTAAAAGATAAAGACAAGACAATATGTTAGGCAAGAAGGGAATTATTAAACTTTATTCAGTTAAAATGTAAAAAACTGCTGAAGCATGAAAAAATTTAGAAATTATCATTCAGATTAAAGACTATGATTTATTTTATATACAGGTAAACCAAATAGCCACTCACCTCCCAAAAATTTCACATATTATACACTCACATTAAAATTTATGACTTTGTTAATGAAAATATTACCTACTTACATTGAACTTGAATCTTCAAATATTTATGAAACCAAAGTTTGCAAAAGAAGAAGAGGGGCTAGAAGAACACAAAAACTACAGATGCCACTGACAAGTCCTTTGAAGGGGGGCTGCTGGTTCTTGGACTTTAACACTTGGCCTTGAGCTCTCAATTGGCTTTTTCGATCAAGGCTGGTACACTACCACTACCACTTGAGCCATACCTCCATTTCTGGCTTTTGTGGGGTGGTTAATTGAGATAGCAGTCCCACAGACTTTCCTGCCTGGGCTGGCTTCAAATCACGACCCTCAGAGTTCAGTCTCCTGAGTAGCTAGTTGCCAGGCTGCTGGCTTTTCATTTTTATTTTTTGTCTTTCAGTCACTGACTCTTTCACATTTGCCAGTTTTGGTTTTAATCTCTCTCTCTCTCTCTCTCTCTCTCTCTCTCTCTCTCTCTCTCTCTCTCTCTCTGTCTCTGTCATGGGGCTTGAACTCTGGGCCTGGATGCTGTCCCTTAGCTCTTCAGCGCAAGGCTAGTGCTCTACCACTTGAGCCACAGTGCCATTTCCAGTTTTCTGGTGGTTTATTGGAGATAAGTGTCTCATGGACTTTCCTGCCTACGCTGGCTTTGAATCATGATCCTGATCTCAGCTTCCTGAGTATCTAGGATTACAGGCGTGAGCCACCGGCACCTAGCTTGATTTTAATCACTTAAATTATATTTTTATTCCTTGGATTTTTTTTCTATTTTTTTCTATTATGCCAATACTGGGGCTTGAACTCAGGACTTCACACTCTCACTCTGCTTTTTGCTCAGTTGGTACTCTACCACTTGACACACCTCTACCTCTTTTTGTTGTTTAAAAAGAGATGAATCTCTTTTTAAAAAACCCAGGTTTTGTAACACAAGTCTCAGATTTCAGCCTCCTGAGTAGCTAGGATTACTGGCATGAGACACTGGTGTCTGGCTTTGGAATTTTTTTCATTCATTTAAAAAAAACCAGTATATTAGAGTTGCCATAATTGTGCCTTTGTGAACAATAGTGATAATGAAATTATCTCTAGCTTGATTTTCAATTTTATTTAATATGAGGCCTTCAGTGGATTTTGAGACTAATTAAATGATGGTATTAAAGCACCAGAAATGATTGCTCTTGACAGTGTCAGCTGGTGAAATTTATACTATGAAGATAATGCTGGATAAGGACAAATAAGACTTTATTACAGAGAACTTCTGATATAAAAAATTTATTGTGTAATTGATTTGTAAAGTGCTTGAACAGGAGAAATTATGGTAAGGAATAAAAGCTGAGTGTCATGCCCTTCATGCCTACATTTGAGCTGCAAGAGAATTTGATATGACACACTACCATTTTGGCTCTATTCCAAGAGAATTTAGAGACTAAAGGTACCAAAAGGTACTCAAGTTTCATGTCATAAACCTTAAGAAGAGTGACTCTCAAGAGCAATGATGGAGAAGAAAACATATCCAGTCAAGAGAGTCTTCCATTTTTAGCACTGAGCTAAATAAATAAGCTTACTTCAGTTGCTGGATCCAGGGAATAATCCGTTTGATGTCATCATTTACAGATTTCTCCATATCATCCAGTGTGGCCTGGTCTAAATAAAGCACTTCATTAGTTAATTACTTACATGAGAAATAAAATTTTCATCTACTTAGCCTAAAACCTAAAAGAAAATTACTATTTTAGACACAAAAAAATGTAATTTTTTGAGTCAGAGAAATACTAAATGTACCATTAGTTATAAACATGTTTTTCCTCTTTTTAATATCTCAGGAATCATAGGTAATAACTAATAGCAAATGCAAATAGCAAAAATTTTTTATTGTAATTTTATTGTCAAGATGATATACAGAGGGGTTACAGTTACATAAGTAAGGCAGTCAGTACATGTCTTGTCTAACTTGCTACCCCCTCCCTCATTTTTCTCCCTCTTTCTCTCTCCCCCAACTCCCCCACAAGTTGTACAGATCATTTCCAACATATTATCTTGTGAGTACCGCTGTTCCATAGGTGCAAATAGTAAATTCTAATTGGTATTTTCAACTTGTAACTATTTAAAGCTCATAGTTATTATTAGAGTTAGAACCTTAAAAATTATTTTTTAAAAAATCTCACTGAACCAAGTACCAGTGACCTATATCTGGAATCCCAGCTACTGGGGAGGCTGAGATCTGAGGATCGTGGTTCATAGCCAGCCCTGGCAGAAAAGTCCATAAGATTCCTATTTCCAATTAACCACCAAAAAAAGATAGTAGAGCTGTGGCTAAAGTGACAGAGCACTAGACTTGAGTAAAAAAAAACTCAGGCAAACCATGCCATGGTAGCTAATGCCTGTAATCCTAGCTACTCAGGAGGCTAAACTCTGAGGATTATGGTTCCAAGCCAGCCCAGGGAAGGAAAGACCATGAGACTTTTATCTCAAATTGATCACAGAAAAAGCCAGAAGTGGAGCTGTGACTCAAATGGTAGAGCGAGCACTAGCCTTGAACAAAAGGAACCCAGAGACAGTACCTAGGCCCAGAGTTCAAGCCCCAGGACTGGGGGAAGGTGGCAGGAGGGGGGAGGGGGGAAGCATATGCGTAGTGCCCAGGCCCTGAGTTCAAACCCCAGGACCAGTACATAGATTAAAAAAAAAATTCCACTGAAATGTTTATTTACCAAACATATCATCTCAGGAATAAGAGCTGTTGGCTGAAAACTGTCTTATTAAATAAATATGCCACATTAAATTTATTTTATTTATTTAGCCAATCCTGGGACTTTAACTCAGGGCCTGGACTCTGTCCCTGAGTCTCTTTGTACTCAAGGCTAGTACTCTACCAATTGAGCCACAGCATCACTTCTGGCCTTTTTGAGTAGTTTATTGGAAATAGGATTCTCATGGACTTTCCTGCCTGAGCTAGTTTTGAACCTCGATCCTCTGATCTCACCTTCCTGAAGTTAGGATTATAGGTATGAGCCACTAGTACCTGGCCCAGAATAAATTTTTAATTATATTAGATAATAAATAAAACCACTGAAAAGATAAAAAATAATTTCAACAAATAGGAAAAAGTATAGAAAAATTAGAAAATTAAAATACAAAAAGATTGCTATATAATGAATTACTTTCCCCCCTACCCCCTAGCCTTGTAAATTCTTACATTGAAGTCCTAATCTCCAACATGATATGTGGAGAGGGGTCTTTGTGAGGTAATTACATATAGAAGAGTTGATAAATACAGGGCCATCGTGGTGGTCTTAGAACACTTATAAGAAGGAACAAGGGAGGGAGGAACACTGTTCAAACAGAAATGTACTCATTATCTGACTCATGTAACTGTAACCTCTCTCTGTACATCATCTTTACAATAAAACTTAAATTAAAAAAAGACACTTATAAGAAAGGATAGATATGTGTGTATGTGAGAAAGAGAGAGAGAAACAGACAGACAGAGAGAGAGAGAGAGAGAGAGAGAGAGAGAGAGAGAGAGAGAGAGAGAGAGAGAGAGAGAGAAAGAGAGCACCCCTCTTGTGAAAACAGCCAGAAAAGGCAGTGGAGAACCCACCACACTGGCATCATGATTGTGAATTCCTAGCCTCCAGAACTGTGAGAAAATAAATTTTATTTTATTTTTTGTTGGTCCTGGGGCTTGAACTCAGGGCCTGGGAGCTGTCCCTGAGCTTTTGCTCAAGGCTGGTGTTCTACCACTTTGAGGCACAGCAAAACTTCCAGTTTTCTAGTGGTTAATTGGACACTACTGCCCAGGCTGGCTTCTAACCACAATCCTCAGATCTCAGCCTTCTGAGTACCTAGGATTACAGGCATGAGCCATCAGTACCCAGCTAAATTTTATTTTTTTATAAAATAAATTTATTTTTATTTCTTTAATAGTAGCCTGACCTAGAACAAGCACATATCCATAGAGATTTTGCTGCTGTTTCTCTCATTTTTTATTTTTTATTATCTTAAGTAGTTATACAAGGGTGTTTGAATTCTTTATGTTTCACCCATTTTTATATGTTTGGGGTTTTTATTTATGAGGAAATTATCAGGAAAACAAAGGAAAAGCTTTAGGAAGCAGGGCTGCAGTGGAATCCAGAGCTGGCCTCCTGCCTCAGGTAAGCAGGATAGAGGCCTCCAGACTAGCTGGCTTCTCACTATTTCTCTCCCAAGACTACTTAGGGGGAGATCCTTTGTCACTGCTTCAGTCCAAGGATCCCTACAAGTCACGTCTATGTGAAAAACATGAATGAGTGCAACTCCATCCACATGGGCCAGACTAATGTTCAGATTACAAAGCCTGCCAGGAGCTCTACTGCTTACAATATGGTATTCCTCAGGAGAGATGACGCCTTCAACACCTTCTTTAGTGTGAGGGATGTCCAGGACAGTGTTTATAGATTTGGATCCTACAATCATTGATGGAGTTTGTAATGGCATCTGCCACCAGGTCTTCTACACTGAACAGCTCATCACAGCAAGGAAGAAGCTTCCAATAACTATGCCAGTGAACACTACAACACTGGCAAATTCATTCACCTTGTTGAGAGACTAAATTTGCAAGCTGTCTAAGCAGTACACAGGTCTTCAGGGTTTCCTGGATTTCCATAGCTTTTATGAGGGAACTGGCTCAGTATTTACCTCCCCAATGATGGAACATCTCTCTGCAGATTACAGCAAGATTTTCAAGTTGCAATTCTCCATTTACCCAGCCCTCTCCACGTTTCTGTGGCTGTCATTGAGTCTTACAACTACATCCTCATCACCCCACTACCCTTGAATACATCATGGTAGACAATGAGGCCATCTACAGTATCTGCAGTTAATAATAACATTGAATACCCAACCTATATTAAACTAATCACATTAGCCAAATTGTATCTTTGATTACCCTCTCTCAGATTAGGTGAAGGTCTGAATGTTGATTAGACAGTATTCCAGAACTGGTACCTACTCCTAAATCCACTTCCCTATGGCCACATATATCCCTGTCATCTCTTCTGGGAAAGTCTCCCATGAGCAGCTTACTGTAGCAGGGGTCACCAGTGCTAGCTTTGGGCCAGCCAATCAGATGGTGAAATGTGACCCTTGCTATAGTAAATACATGACTTGCTACCTATTTTACCATGGTGATATGGTCCCCCACAGCTACCATCAAGACCAATTATATCATCTACTTTAAGGATTGGTACTCTCCTTATTGGCATAATTTCCAGTCTCCTACAATAGTACCAGGTAGAGATCTGGCCAATACAGTAAGCTACCTGCATTCTGAGACACACCATACTCACTGCTGCACTCTAGCTCCCATGCACCTCAAGTATCACCTGATGTATGCCAAGTATGCCACTGTCAATGGTGTGGGTGAAGGGACTGAAGGAAGATTTTTCTGAGGCTTGGGAGGGCATGGCCACCCTAGAGAAGGATTCTTAGCAGCAGACAGAGTCCAGGGAGAAGACATGGATGAAGAATATTAGCCAGTCTAATACAAGTTTACACTTTTCTTGAGATTGTCATACTGCTGCTTTGTAGAACTGTTGTAACCTTGATCTGTCAATAAAGGTGGTATTGATATTTTAAATGAAAAAGAAAGGAAGAGAGCAAAGGAGGAAAAGGAAGAAAAAAATTTTAAAGAATAATCACAGCCAGGTGCTGGTGGCTCATGCCTGTAATCCTAGTTACTCAGGAGGCTGAGATCTGAGGATCTGGGTTCAAAGCCAGCTGGGGCAGGAAAGCCTGTGAGACTCTTATCTCCAATTAACCACCAGAAAACCAGAAGTGGTGCTGTGGCTCAAGTGGTAGAGCACTAGCCTTGAGCTGAAGAACTAAGGAACAGCACTCAGGCCCAGAGTTCAAGCCCCATAACCGACAAAAAAAAAGAATAATCACCATTTTTTTGATTTAATACTAGTTAAAAGAATTCACTTTGCACAACTATGTGATAACAATAAAAAAAACTCATAAATAGGTCAGTCACTCATTTGTCATTTAGCCATCATAAATGTGATATGACTCAAGTTATGAATCCAGTTTTTATGTGAGGAGCTCACATAAAAATCATCTTCAGAGCTATATAACAAGAAGGTCCTTTATTTTCATCAATTTAGCTTGCATAATATTAATTTCAAATGGCAAAGGTGCTAATATATTCAAGAACACTGTTCCAGCAATAAAAAAAAAACACTAAGATCCCAGTATTTCATCATTTCAGAACACTACGTCATTGACAGAACAGCTACAAATCAAACTTTAATTTCTACCATGTTTAAGCCAGAAAAAAATACTTTTCTCCATGACTCTGAAACCAAAATCATCATAGATATTTATACTGTCATAAACTCACTCTCTCCCCATGAATGACATTAGGATCCTTTGTCATTTCCATGTCACTTAACTACTAGGAGTTTAACAGAAAATGAACTATTAGAGGGATAATTAGCTATTACCATTATTACTTTAATATAATAAATGGTATGAATACACTTTACTTTAGCAGTTTAATTAAAAAATAATCCAAGCCACTACTCAGGAGGCTGAGATCTGAGGATCATGGTTCAAAGCCAGCCTGGGCAAGAAAGTCCGTTAGACTCTTATCTCCAATTAACCACCAAAAAACTGGAAGTGGCACTGTGGCTCAAGCGGTAGAGTGCTCACCTTGAGGCTGAGAAGCTCAGGGACAGTGCCCAGGCCCAGAGTTCAAGCCCCATGGTCCAATCAAAATAATAATAATAATAATAATAATAATCCAAGCCAGGCACTGGTGGCTCATATCTGTAATCCTAGCTACTCAAGAGGCTGAACTGAGGATCATGGTTCAAAGCCATCCTGGGTAGAAAAGTATGTGATCACTACTCTTATCTCCAATAAACTACTCAGAAAAAGCAGTAAGTAGCATTGTGGCTCAAATGGTAGTGTGTTAGTCTTAAGGCTGAGAAACTCAGAGACAGTGCCCAGGCTTTGAGGTCAAGCCCCAGGACCTGCCAAAAAAAAAAAATTCAAAATTCAGTTAAAATAGGGCTCTAAAAAACAGATACCAGTTAATTATTTCTTCCATACCTACTTTAAATGCTAGATATACCATCCTTCCCAATACTAATGGCAGAAAAAATATATTTTTTGTTTTTGTTAAAAATATTTTTCTTACATTGAGTGACGAAATTGTTCAGTAACTTACCAAGTCCATAAAGCATAAATTGGAACATTCCAGAATGCAAATCTACAAAAATGTGTAGGCACTCCGAATTACTACAGGGCTCCAGGATGGGAACAACAATAGCTGGAAGTGCAGTCTCTATGGAAGCTGAACAGTTAAAAATCAAAAATTATTTTTGTATCTGAAAATTATCCAATAAATATACATATATCTCTCATGAATAGAAACAACTATTGGAAGAGCCTGAATGGTAGAGGAAAAATAAGATTCTGCAAAATTTGGCAAAAAATAATGAATTAATGGTAACTCAAAAGATACAATGTAATTTAAAGTTGATTTTTAACAGACTCATCTAAAATACTACAGAAAACAATTTCCTCAGAAAGGATTAAAATAGCTAAGGGAAAGTCAATCTCATCAGTTGAGTTCTAACTATTTTCATCCAGTGGTTGTTTTAATTTTTAGGGATTTTCTTCTTGATATTAGTTATTTGGTAAATAGAATAAGTTTTATCTATAGCCTAAAGATTTTCAACTTCATTCTTCATTTCATTTTTTAAAAATGCCCCCGGGGCAATTTGGGGCAGACGTTTTAAGAAATACTTAAAAACTAATAATCATTATTGAGTCTATAAAGAAAAAAATATTTAAATAATTTTGTACCTCATTTTCAAGACAGTCGAAACAAGGCTATAGGCAGTTGCTAAACACAAACCGATAATGCTAACAATATACTTGATCTAGAAAGTCATAGTATTTTCATCATGCTCAATTAAGTCTTGCCTGAATCCCAAAAGTTTGCAAAATGAAGTTCTGTAAATGAGCAAAGCACTGAAAGCACAGTAAGTGCAGATCAGATTGAGGGGTGAAAAAAATGTCTTCTTTTTGTTATCAAGTTCCTCTAACATTACAGCAAAGAAAGGCCTTTTACCAGGCATGACTGCTGTGTTAACTAGTTAAACTAGGACAATAATATTTTCCTCTTCACGAAAAAGATACCTAGTAAAAAGAATAACAAACTTGTGAAGTATTTTTAAAAAGAAAGCAAAAGCTGGAGGTATAGCTCAGTGGCAGAGCACATGCTTAGCAAGTTTAAGACACTGAAGTTAATGCCCAGGACCAGATAAAGAGCAATGTTCAATGAATGTTTCCAGGCACCAACGGCTCCAACTTGTAATCCTAGCAACTCAGGAGGCTGAGATCTGAGCCAGCCTGGGCAAAAAAGTATGTGAGACACTTATCTCCAATAAACTAACCAAAAAAAAGGCCTGCGGTGGAGATGTTGCTCAATGGTTGCACTAACTTTGAACAAAAGAAGATTAGGAACAGTGCCCAGGCCCCGAGTTCAAGCCCCAGTACTGGCACACAAAAAAACATGCATTGTCTGTATTCCTTTATGAAATCAAAGAAGTATCATTAAATCTTATGAATTTGTAGTATTTCAAATGAGTGAAGTTATCACTGGTACTAGCTATACAAACAAATTATCAAATTAATAAGGTAAAGATTGCAGGAGACATTTACTTAGATGAACATAAATTGCTTTCAAGTATATCTAATATATATTTGTATATGAATATTTAACATTCAGGTCCAGTAGAAGTTTCACCTGAAAAACAAAAACATCCAACAGAACAAAAAAAGCACAATTTCTTTTATACTATTTTGTAATTCAAGATCAGTATGACAAATTAGATAAAAATCAATGTTTTACTAAGCTCACTACATTAAATAATAAAATAAAAAGTACTTACAGATTTGAAGTAGGGGTGCTGATTTTTGAAACATTTCTATACACCAAAAATTCCTACCTGTGTACAAATGTATTCTTTAAAGCAAAGAAATGTAGCAATAGGGTAGTAATTATAATTAGTTATTACAATTCCAATCTAAAGCAAGGCATCAGAAGATAATGTCCTAAGAAAATATTTTTATTTCTTTTTCTATGAATATATATTATGACAGTCAATGTCTCTTTTTCTTTACAGAAATGGAGAGGCAACTAAGCCGAATTAGTGATTGTTGTATGGGTCACAACTTCCAAATTGACCTTTTCCAGATTCTGGTGCTAGCAGGTGGAATTCAATATTAAGGAGCACACTCTGGCTCCTCTAAGAGTTAGACAACATGGTGAATTGAGCCATATCGATATGTTACCTCTAGTGCCTTGCACTGTCTATTTTGATCTCTCCAAAATGCTGTGCTTCCTCTCCCCTGAGCCATTTCCACCCACATAAAACCATACAGCTATCTAGGCTTCCAAAACCTGCAGCTATGCATTCTCCCAGCCATCTCTTGAAATGCTCCAACCTCTAAGTTACTCATTCCTCGGGTTATTCTGGTTATGAGGTAGGAGAAATACCCCTCATTTAAGGGCAATCACATTAAGGGATTCTACAAACAAACTATATATAGTCCCTGGTCTCAGGAAAAGATGTTTTGGGGGTTTTGGGTTTTTGTTTGTTTGTTTGTTTGCTGGTACCAGGACTTGAACTGAGGACCTTGAGCTCTTGCTCAGCTTTTGTGCTCAAGGCTGGTATTCTACCACTTAAGCTGTATCTCCAATCCAGCTTAATTGGAGATAGTCTTAGACTTTTCTGCCCCCTCTGGCTTTTGAACTTTGACTCTCAGGTCTCAGCCTCCTGAGTAGCTAAGATTACAGGTGTGAGACACTAGTGCCTAGCTTCAGGAAAGGATCTTACTAAAGCATACTTTGCCACCACAAAAGGCTTCAAATACGACTACCTGAAGAGTAAAGATTCACAAATATAAAATTTAAGAACAAACAATACCGTAAAATGGTGAATAACAGACTATTTTATCAGTCCTTATTTTCTGGAATGCTTCAATTAAGGTAGGACTGGGGACCAACTCTACATGAAAGCTTCTCCTTTACTTCCTAATTAATCAAAGTCCCCCAAACACATTGCTCAACAACCCAAGGCTTGATACCATTGCTATAGCACACTGGTATAGAATTAAGAGATGAAGGGGCTCAAAGCATATAAATAAGTTTTACATGCATTGAAAAGTACATAGCTGAACTCAGGATTCTCTGGCCACTCAGGCAACAATATCGTTACAAAATGCTGCTAAAGCTGGGTGCCAGTAGCTCACGCCTATAATCCTAGCTACTCAGGAGGCTGAGATCTAAGGCTTGTGATTCAAAGCCAGCCCAGGAAGGAAAGTCCAATAAGACTCAAGTAAACTAGAACCTATCAAAAGATCATAAACCTCTTTTTGTCTGGAATCTCAACAAATTAAGTTTTAGAATTTTGATATTTGAAGAATTAAAAATACAAAACATCAAGCTAGGCACCGGTGGCTCACGTCTGTAATCCTAGATCATGGTTCAAAGCCAGCCCGGGCAGGAAAGTCCTTGAAGACTCATCTCCAATTAACCACCAGAAAACCAGAAGTGGCGTTGTGGCTCAAGTGCTAGAGCACTTGCCTTGAGCTGAAGAGCTCAGGGACAGCACCCAAACCGAGAGTTCAAGCCTCACAACTGACCCCCCCCCAAAAAAAAAATCAGAAAAATTGGGGCTGGGAAGTTGGCTCAGTGGCAGAGCGCTTGCCTTGCATGCATGAGGCCCTGGGTTCGATTCCTCAGCACCACATAAGCAAAAAGAAAAAAAGCCGGAAGTGGCGCTGTGGCTCAAGTGGTAGAGCGCTAGCCTTGAGCTGAAGAGCTGAGGGACAGCACCCAGGCCCAGAGTTCAGGCCCCACGACCGGACCCAAAAAAATAAAATAAAAAAAGATCAGAAAAATTAAGACTGAAAAATGTTTCAAGGCTTTAGAACAAAAGGGGAGTTTTGCAACAAGAGTGACAAAATAAAAATGGGGGAAATGATCTTTCACAAATGTTCCTGGGACAACTCCATATTTCCTTCAAAAGAATGCTGTTGGACTCTTATCTCAGACCATACACAAAAATTAATTCCAAAACTGAGCTAAATGAAACTCCTAAGACATAGGTCTGCATGACCTCAGGTTTAGTATATAATTTTTAATAGTATGTATTAGCTGTACAAGGGTTTCATTGTGACATTTCCATACATATACAAATGTATTAAATCAATCTCCTGCCCTCAACATCTTTTCTTACTTTCTTCCTCCTTTCTTGAAACAGTTTCAACAAGTTTCATTGTTCTATTTTCATACATGGGAACACAAACTACCTCAACCAAATTCATTCTCTTTTGTATCCTTTGTTAGTGCAACAGAGTCTGATTCCTTATTAATTTTCTTTTAAATGTGTGGCAAAATTGCACCAAGGATGAGGAAAATGATGCAACTTGTGGGCAAGGATAAGAAGGGGAATCTGGGGAAAAGTGAAGGAAGGGGCATCATTGTCCATAAAGAATTGTACTCATTACCTGACTTATGAAGTGGTAACCCCTTTGTACATATTAATAACAGCAATAAGATTATATTTTTTAAAAGTTGCACTAAGAGCCGGGCACTGGTGGCTCATGCCAGTAATTCTAACTATACAGGAGACTGAGATCTGAGGATTGCAGTTTGAAGCCAGCCCAGGCAGAAAAGTCCCCTTGAGACTCTTAATCTTCAATAAACTACTCAAAAAAGCTGGAAGTGGTGCTATGGCTCAAGTGGTAGAGTGCTAGCCTTGAGCACAAAGAGGCTCAGGGACAGCACCCAAGCCAACTTCAAGCTCCAGGACAGGCCAAAAAAAAAAAAATTGCACTATGGGCCTAGGAAATAAATTCTAAAGTATGCTACCAAATGTACATGCAACAATAAAAAATAGATTAAGCTGATCAACATTATAACAAAAAAATGTCTATCTGCAAATGATACCATAAAATGAAAAGACAATTGAAAAGAAAGGAAAGCAAGCAAGCAAGCAAGCAAGCAAGCTAGCTCGGTGCCAGTGGCTCATAGCAGAGTGTGATCTGAGGATCAATGTTCCAAGCTGGCAGGGGCAAGAATGTCTGTGAGACTTCTCTCCACTAAACTACCAAAAATGCCCAAAGTGGAGCTTTGGTCAAGTAGTAGAATGCTAGCCTTGAGCAAAGAAAGCTCAGGGACAGCACCTAGGCTCTGAGTTCAAGCCCCAGGACCAGCACCAAAAAAAAAGGGAGGGTGGAATTCTTGCAAATCATGACATGTCGAGAGATTTTTATCCAGAACACATAAAGAACTCTTACAATTCACACACACAAAAAAACAAAAAACAATTAAGTCAGGCACTGGTGGTTCATGCCTATAATCCTATCTTTGCAGGAAGCTGAGATCTAGGATCCAGGTTCAGAGCCAGCCTAAGTAGGAAAGTCTGTGAGACTCTTATCTCCAGTTAACTACCAAAAAGCTAGAAGTGTAGCTGTGGCTAAAGTGGCAGAGTGCTAGTCTTTGGCAAAAAAGCCCAGAGACAGTGCCCAGGCCCTGAGTTCAAGCCCCAGGATCTGCACCAATAAATAAATAAATAAATAAATAAATAAATAAATAAATAAATAAATAAATAAGATTACTAAATGCTGACAATTAGTGGAAATTTCTCCACCAAAAAATAGACTTACATAATAATACATTCACCGTATTTCTAGCAAAAATTTATTTTAAGGCTCAAGACTCATATTTGCATTTTTATTAAACTATTCTTCCTTTTAATCTCTTTAAAAACTTCAGTTAATCCTCTGGCTTGTCTTAGACCCTCTTTTTCATCTCCTTTTCACTTTCCTTGAATGAACATGTATTTTTTGACACAAAATAATGTATGATGTGACATTTTGATACACTGTATAATGAGCAAGTCAGGATCAAACATTTTACCTTCTTCCTGATAAGAACATTCAAAAACCTCTTAGCTTTTTTTTTTTTTTTGCTTTAGCTGACTAGAGGTAACTACAATGTATCAGTTCCTGAGGTACAATACGTCTACAATGTATCATAGCTAGAAATTTATAATACATTGTAGTTAACTCTAGTTGGTTTACTTTGTAACAGAACAGAACTTATCTGAATGAAAATACATTGTAAATTTTTCTGAATTCCTGCCTTTTCTTCAGTGTTTTTATCTACTTTTCTCAAAGTAGCTTTAATCCAGGGTTACTAGTATATACCTAAGAAGCTGCTTTTCTTTAAGAATAATGGAGTGGGGGTATGTAATGATGACAAGCAGTATATTATGCTACTAGCATCCTATTTTTAAGGCACTTCACCTACTGCATCTCTATTAAACTCTGCACTTTGGATACCAGGTATGGTCAAAAGCAAGTGTAAGAACTGACTGTGTTGATACACAATGTGTATTCCTAGCACAGGGGTGGCTGAGGTAGGAGAATCACAAGTTTGAGTCCAGCCTTGGCTACACAGTAAAACCCCCATATTCAAGAGGGAAAAAAAAAGAAATTAGAGATAGTAAATATATTTGTCACATAGAATTAAAGGGTTTGCTTTTAAATGAGTCTTAAAGCTCTTTGACTGGGTAATTATACTTGGAAGAATTTTCACTATGTATTGATATCTATGTATCTTATTTTGAAACTTAATACATTAACATTCCAAATTTCATTTTTAAAGACAAGAAATGAATTTTGCTTTGCTCAGTCATATTTTATAAACATAAATATTTGCAATGTTGCTTTATCACTACAAAAAGGTTAAAAGAATATGACTCATGTTAAAATATTTCCATTTCGATACGAACAAAGTTTTAAGGAGAGATGATAGGCAAACATTTAAAAAATGAGGCAAAGCTAAATAAAAAATAATAATGGAAATATTAACACAAATGTGGTAGATTACAAATTAAAATTCAGAAATGTTCATCCTCCACAATAAGTATATCAAGAACAAAAAGTGATATTAAAAAAGACACTTGAAGTAATGTCAATTTGAAACACCTACAGTTTTCATTCCCATTGAAGCCTCTAAGAATAGTCTTCAGTTCTTGGAGTTTCTGGTGAGCTCTTGCATGGACACTGTCAATCAGAAGTTTTTCTATTGATAAGTGGTCAATCTGCAAAAACAAAAACAACAAAATCATATGTATAACTGAAATGTTTCTTTAAAAGCCTGAGAGCAGGTAGTACTATTCTTTCAGAATTTCCTCTCTGAATCACACTGGTTAGCGTAAGTAAATTTAGATAAAGTTAAAATTGAACTTATACTTAGTTTAAAAATACTTTGTATGATGCTAAAAGCTCAACACATACACACACACACACACACACATATATATACATACAAATATTTTCAGACATGATGGGTTTTTTCTTGTTTTGTTTTTTGTTTTTTAACTCAGGGCAGTCAACCTACCACTGAGCCATGCCTCCAGCCCTTTTCTACACTGGTTCTTTTTGAGATAAGATTCTAGCTTCCTGCCTAGGCCTATACCTAGTCCATGACTTATTTTAAGCCTCCCTTCTATATCTGGACTGACAGATACATGTTACCTGACCAGCTTTTTCTGTTGAGAAAGTCTCATGGACTCTTCTGCCCAGGCTGGCCTTGAACCATGATCTTCCTATTCTCAGCCTTGGGGCTGGGAAGGTGGCTCAGTGGTAGAGCGCTTGCCTTGCATGCAAGAGGCCCTGGGTTCGATTCCTCAGCACCACATAAGCAGGAAAAAAAAAACCCAGAAGTGGCGCTGTGGCTCAAGTGGTAGAGTGCTAGCCTTGAGCTGAAGAGCTGAGGAACAGCGCCCAGGCCCAGAGTTCAGGCCCCACGACCAAACCCCCCCCCCCAAAAAAAAAGCCTATTCTCAGCCTTCTAAGTAACTCCAATTACAGTTGTAAGGCACTGGAACCAAGCTTATTATTTTCATAATTGTAATTAATGTATTAGGTATTACAGTATTCAAATTCCAGACCTTAAGAATGAAATGGCGGGGGGGCTGGGAAGGTGGCTCAGTGGTATAGCACTTGCCTTGCATGCATGAGGTTCTGGGTTCAATTCCTCAGCACCACATAAGCAAAAAGAAAAAAGCCGAAAGTGGCGCTGTGGCTCAAGTGGTAGAGCACTAGCCTTGAGCTAAAGAGCTGAGGGACAACACCCAGGCCCAGAGTTCAGGCCCCACTATTGGACCCAAAAAAAAAAAAAGAATGAGGGTCTGGGAAGGTGGCTCAGTGGTAGAGTGCTTGCCTTGCATGCATGAGGCCCTAGGTTCGATTCCTCAGCACCACATAAGCAAAAAGAAAAAAGTCAGAAGTGGTGCTGTGGCTCAAGTGGTAGAGCGCTATCCTTGAGCTGAAGAGCTCAGGGAGAGCGCCCAGGCCCAGAGTTCAGGCCCCACGACCGGACCCAAAAACAAAACAAAACAAAACAAAACAAAACAATGAGACGGTAGCTATGTGCCAGTGGTTCATGCCGGTAATCCTAGCAACTCAGGATGCTGAGATATAAGGATAGCAGTTCGAAGCCAGCCCAGTCAGGAAAGTCTTTCAGACTCTTATCTCGAATTAACCACCAAAAAAAAAGCCAGAAGTGGAGCTGTGGCTCAAATGGTAGAAACTTATGAATACAAGCTCAGGGACAGTGCCTAGGCCCTGAATTCAAGACCTAGGATTGGTACAAAAAAAAAACCAACAACATGGCAGTCTGAAATAAACTACAAACTATGAAATGAGTTTGGGGCATAGCTCAGTGGAAGAGTACATGCTGAGCATGTATAAGAACTTAAATTCAATTCTCAGTACTACTCCACTCTAACTGAAGAACACCTTAGAAACTGGAGGCATGGTTCAAGTGGTAGAGCATCAGCAGAGTAAAAAGGCCTAAAGAGAGTGTAAAGCCCTCCAGTTCAAGCCCCTTTACTGGCATTTTAAAAAAGAAAAAGAGCTACACACCAGTGGCTGATAGCTGTAATCCTAGCTACTCAGAAGGATGAGATTGGAGGGTTGCAGTTTGAAGCCAGCCTGCACAGAAAAGTCTGTAAGACTTTTTTGAAAATCCACAACTAAAATTTATTAACTGAACCAAATTAATTAGTTCAGTAATTTTTGCTACATTTTTAGTAAATTATTGATCCTTTTTTTGTTAGTTATGGGGCTTGAACTCAGGGCCTAGGTGATGTCACTGAAATTTTTTAAATATGTTTTTTATTGTAAAAATAGTGTACAGAGGGGTTAGTTACATGAGTAAAGTAATAAGTACATTTCCTATCAAAGTAATAAGTACATTTCCTATGGAGCACTGTTACCTCCTCCTTTGTTTATCCCCTACCATCCCTTCCTGCCCTATCTCCCCAACTCCTCCCTCCCCCCCCAAGTTGTAAAAATCATTTTCAACTCATATGACCATATAAGATGATGTTAAGTGAAATGAACCCCAAGATAGGGACATAACTGTTTGTTTTCTTTCTTGCTATTGTTTTTAACGTATTTAAAATGTACTATGTGATTTTTTTTGTTTCTTTTGTATGTTCTTCCCCCACAGTATAACCTCTGTTTTCACTGTGTTTGATGTCAATGCCCTGCATCTTGTATATATACATTTCTCTAATTTGGGGAGGGGAAGGGAAATAACAAAATGCTGAAATAAGGATATATGTTTACCCATTGTAACAAGATGTACAAGACACTATGTTGAAAAAGTCTGTAAGACTCTTATCTCCAATTAACTAACAAAAGAAATTCCACAAGTGCAGCTGTTGTTCAAGTGGTAGAGCAAGGAAACTCAGAGATAGCACCCAGGCCCAGAGGTCAAGCCCTGGGACCTGCGTACACATGCACACACGTGCACACACACACATACACAATATCTTAAAAAATATGTGACAGTATTTTAGGTGTTAAAAAATTAGAAGTAGCCAGGTGCTGGTGGCTCACACCTGTAAGTAATCCTAGGTACTCAGGAGGCTGAGATCTGAGGATCACAGTTCTAAGGCAGCCCAGGCAAGAAAGTTCACATGAGACTCTTATTTCCAATTAACCACCAGAAAACCAGAAGTGGCACAGTGGCTCAGGTGATAGAATGCTCACCTTGAGCTGAAGAGCTCAGGGACAGCACCCAGGCCCAGAGTTCAAGCTCCACAACTGACCAAAAACAAAAACAAACAAACAAACAAAAAACCAGAAGTATAACAGTGACTTAAAACAAGTTTCACAAAGAGTTTCAGAAATTATGTATTTTAAGAAAGATGCTAGCCAGACACTGGTGGCTCATGCCTATAGTCCTAGCTACTCAAGAGGCTGAGATCTGAGGATCGTGGTTCAAAGCCAGCCAGGACAGGAAAGTCCATGAGACTCTTATTTCCAATAAACCACCAGAAAACTGGAAGTGGCACTGTAGCTCAAGTGGTAGACTACTTGCCTTGAGCTGAAGAGCTAAGGGACAGGTCCAAGCCCAGAGCTCAAGCCCCACAACCAACAACAATAACAAAAAGAAAGAAACCTGCTAAGTTTAAATATAAATGTTAAGTTATATTCATTTAATCAAACCAAAATTAAAAAATATTGAGATCTTTTACCTTCATGGCTCTTTCTACTAATTTGGAATCCGAAGCTGGCAAAGGAGGATCATGAAAAATCTGTAAAGGCTTGGAGACATCATTCTCATCAATTTTAATTATAACTTTGTGAACGGATGCTATTCCTATTTTTTTCCCAAGAACCTGTTGACTAAAGAGAAAAAGATCTATTAGCAATGTTTTTCAATACAACCTGTTAACTTTTGCAATAAAGACAATCTATTGTGATTTTTAGCTGAAGTCTGGAGCATGGCAGGCTTTCAATGTTCTGTAATCCAATTATTCTGTAATCCAATACAAAACGTGATTTGTATATTTTTAAAGATGCAATTTAAAGAACTCTTAGGGCTGGGAAGGTGGCTCAGTGGTAGAGTGCTTGCCTTGCATGCATGAGGCCCTGGGTTCAATTCTTCAGCACCACATAAGCAGAAAAAGCCAGAAGTGGCGCTGTGGCTTAAGTGGTCAAGTGCTAGCCTTGAGCTGAAGAGCTGAGGGACAGCACCCAGGCCCAGAGTTCAGGCCCCACGACTGACCAAAAAAAAAAAAAAAAAGAACTCTTAAACCTGTCTTCTAAGTGGTACCTATTCATCTGATTTACAAAAATTAGGAATCGGGGCTGGGAAGGTGGCTCAGTGGTAGAGTGCTTGCTTGCATGCCTGAGGCCCTGGGTTCGATTCCTCAGCACCACATAAGCAAAAAGAAAAAAGCCAGAAGTGGCGCTGTGGCTCAAGTGATAGAGCTAGCCTTGAGCTGAAGAGCTGAGAGGGACAACGCCCAGGCCCAGAGTTCAAGCCCTATGACCGGACCCCCCCCCCCAAAAAAATTAGGAATCAAGTTCAAACATTCAAGCATTCTCTAATGCAGAGTCTGATTTTGATTTTCTTAAAAACAAAGTTTTGTTTATAATGGAATTAGGGTTTGAATTTGGGACCTCAATATTTCTGGGCTGGCCTTCTACCACTTGAGCCTCACTTCCAGCTCTGCTTTTTGCTGTTGTGGGTTTTTTTTGGGGGGGGGGTCAGTTGTGGGGCCTGAACTCTGAGTCTGGGCGCTGTCCCTCAGCTCTTCAGCTCAAGGCTAGCGCTCTACCACTTGAGCCATAGCGCCACTTCTGGTTTTCTGGTTTTTTTTTGTTTTGTTTTGTTTTTTCTGAAGATAGAGTCTCAAGGACTTTCTTGCCCAGGCTGGCTTTGAACCACGATCCTTAGATCTCAGCCTCCTGAGTAGCTAGGATTATAGGTGTGAGCCACTAGTGCCAGCCAATACTAAGTTTTAAAAGGTATAATTCACTCCTGTAATCCTAGCTACTCAGGAGGTTGAGATCTGTGGATTGCCAGTTCAAAGCCAGCCCGGGCAGGAAAAGACCATGAGACTCTTATTACCAATAAACTACCAAAAAAGCTGGAAATGGAATTGTAGCTCAAGTGGAGGAAAGCTAGCCTTTAGCAAAAGAAGCTCAGGGATAGCACCTAGGCCATGAGTTGAAACCTCTGGACTACCACAAAAGGAAAAAGTATAATTCAAAATGGAAAACTATCATTGTTAGTCCAATGAGCTCCCTTCCCATAACTTAGCACTCTCCTTCCCCTTTCCACAGCTTGGCATGCTCTCTTCCTCTCAGGGATAGCACCTAGGCCATGAGTTCAAACCCCTGTATTACCACAAAAGAAAAAAGTATAATTCAAAATGGAAAACTATCATTGTTAGCCCAATGAGCTCCCTTCCCACAACTTAGCACTCTCCTTCCCCTTTCCACAGCTTGGCATGCTCTCCTCCTAGACAACACTAGGCCCATGTAATAAAGGCAGTAAACAATCGGCCTCCAACCCCCTTTACCTTGGGATGGCACCTCTCTCAGGCAGCTGCCACCAAATAGGACAGTAAGAACCCCTTAGAGTGACCTTCAGGTCTGGGCAGCTGCAGGGCCCCTTATCTACTGTTTGCAAGCAGCCATAAATCCTAGTCCATCATGATGAAGCCCCTGGCCCTCACGTCCACACCAGGGTCTCCATCTCCTCGTCCCTTCTAGCCCCTCTTAAACCTCCTAGGTTATAAAGGTCACCTCAGACAATAGCTGGCACTTATTCTCCCTTCTCCCTTGTGAGAAGGGGTCTTGTCAGCCCCTTTCCTGGCAATAAACCCTTTTTTGTTCTCTGTACTTGGATGCCTGTATGGTTTCCTAGCGAAGTCTAACAATCATAAACAAGCATATTTTAAATATGATACTCTAAAATATGATACTAAAATGATACTCTAAAATACTACCCTGAATATACTCAGTCTCATCTGATCTTGGAAGCTAAATAGAATCCAGTCCAGTCTGATTAGTACTTGGATGGGAGACCACCTGGAAGTACTAGATACTATAGGGTTTTGGCCCAATTTCCTCCTTCACTGCCTGTTCTTTGCTCCATGCCAACCTCTAGCCCTGCCCTCTTGAACTCTGAGCAACATCTCTCCTTTCCTCTCACCCCTTCCACCATTCCTTCAGTCCTCCACAAGATGGTGGAGCAAAACTTTAAAAACAATCAGTACAAACAGATTAAATATCTACAAAAGTAAAACACATAACACACTAAGAAGCATGTTAATTATGGATGTTCTATGTAGTTGGTTACATATAAGTATATTACCACAGGCATGTAGCTACTGATATATATTAAATCAGATGTATAAGAAAACAAAGACAGGAAGTGGCGCTGTGGCTCAAGTGGTAGAGCGATAGCCTTGAGCTGAAAAGCTCAGGGACAGCACCCAGGCCCAGAGTTCAAGCCCCACGACCAAAGGGGAAAAAAAGAAAACAAAGATATAATGTGAACCTACCAGAACCAATTTTACTTACTTCCAAACTGAGAGGGAAAGGCATTTTCCAGCATGATACCTTTCTACCTGTACAAGGTCTCCCCATCGTTCTCGGATTAACATTAGACTCTGAGAATGTAACACTTCTAATTGAAGTGACAAGCAGAAAGAATCTAATTGATCTTGTTAAGCAAATCTAATAAAATATGTTGTTTCAACAGCCAAACAAGTATAGGCAAACTTCACTTAACAAAGGATATATTTGCAAAATGCTGGCTATAGGGGAATTTTCTCAAATACTACTCTAATGACCCATCCTAAAAAAGGTAAATTTTGTGGTTTTATTGAATCATATTTCTCCAGTGACTCACCATAAAAAGTTGTAACACTTGTGGTATAATTTCAGAGAAAAAGGTTTATATTTAATCTTGAACCAATGTAAACAAAACATAAGGCCTAAGTCGGTAGTTTAGAAAACATATTTTGACCACCTAGTAGTTTTCCCAAAATAGTAGTTTATGGGGGAGACAGGGTCTCACTATGTAGCCCAAGCTGACCTGAAATTCATGATCCTTCCCCTCAGCTTCCTGAGTTTTGGAATTATAGGTATGTGCCACTTCACCCGGCAAACCATTTCTAACTAATATCTTGGGGGTGTGCCTACAAAGTCAATGGGAAAATTGTAAATATTTCTTATTACAAATCTATCACTGCTCATCACTCTGGTGGTTCCCCAAACCTACTTCTACTGAAAATTGAGTAGAGATCACCACAAAGGATAAATGGAAAATAAAGTGAGAGGAAGATAAAATCCGTACAATACACATGTCAAATTTCAGAAGGATACGTAGGCAATTGTACATGTCCTGAAGAGGTTTCTCATCAGCAAAGAGCCGAGACTGCACTAGCTGATGGATAAAGTTGATTTGCATACTATGAACCAGAGCTCGCCCATCTTCCATTGGCAGGAGAAAAGAAGACAATTAATTAGAAAGGTGTACAGGTTGTGCCAACTAGGCAAGTATAGATTAATAAAGAATTTAAAATAAGAACTAAAATTACATACAAAGTCTAGAGAAACACATGCTGAGGAAAATAAGACTTTTATAGTGAGTAGATGGTTATCATTATAAAAATTTGGATGCATTTATAATAAATAGCTGCACAAATTTATTATTTGAAGAATGTTTCAGTATCAAACATTCCATCAATACTGCTGATTTAAATCAGTATTTATGATTTACCTCCTGTTTCCTTATCTTCAACTAGAATTTCTAGCTTGAGAAGACGCCATGGTACATCTGGATCATCTCCCATCACTGTCAAGGTAGCTTCAAATTCTCCTTCAACTCGAAATTTCACACGGCCATTTGCTTTTAGAAGAAGAAATATGTTTACTTTGCTAAAAATTAAGCAGTTTCCTGCTAATCTAGGACCCTGAGACTTGCTTATAAGAAATTTTAAATAGACTTAAAGTTCTTTCAGAAGTATCCAAACAAGGCAGTGGCTCCTGAATAAATAGTAACCAGTATCCAGGTTATTAAGAAACCAAAGATAACTCTTATAACACAAACAGTATTTTCATCAGTCTCTACTCCAAGACACCTTTTCTCCTCCACCCTCAGCTGAACCCACCTACTCTCCAGCTTCAAATACAAGTATTGTATTTTTTGGTACTGAAAAGAGGCTAATTAAGTCACAAATTCAAGCAATGCCAAAATAGGGGAAGAGAGGATCAAAATTTTCATGTTTCTTTGAATAAAATCCCAAAACATTCTTTTTTTTCTTTTTTTCTTTGCCAGTCCTGGAGCTTGAACTCAGGCCTGAGTGCTTTTCTTGAGCTTTTGTGCTCAAAGCTAGCACACTACCACTGCAGCCACAACTCCACTTCTGGCTTTTTTTTGGTCGATTATTGGAGCTAAGAGTCTCATGGACTTTCCTGCTTGAACTGGCTTTGAACTGTGATCTTCAGATCTCAGCCTCCTGTATAGCTAGGATTGCATGCATCAGCCACTGGCTGTCAGCTTTAAGAAAATATTCTTTTAAAAATAAATAAAAAATAAAAAAAATACAAAGAAAATATTCTTTTGCTGTATGTTTTTTATTGTAAAAATACTGTACAAAGGAGTTACAGTTACATGAGTAAGGTAATGAGTACATTTCTTATCAAGCATTGTTACCTCCTCCTTTGTTTTTCCCTACCATCCCTCCCCGCCTAAGTTGTAAAGTTCATTTCAACATAGTGTCTTGTACATCTCATTGTTACAATGGGTCAACTTGTATCCTTATTTCAGCATTTTGTTATTTCCCCTCCCTTCCCCAAATTAGAAAAATGTATATACAAGATGCAAGGCACTGACATCAAATACAGTGAAAACAGGGGTTATATGGTAGGGGAAAAAAATACAAGAGAAACAAAAAAATCACATAGTACATTTTAAATATGTTAAAAACAATTGCAAGAAAGAAAAAAACCACGTGTGTCCCTATGCAAATCAAAACAACATTGAGATTCCACCTCACCCCAGTTAGAATAGCTATAATCAAGAAATCTAATAACAGGCTGGGAAGGTGGCTCAGTGGTAGAGCACTTGCCTTGCATGCATGAGGCCCTGGGTTCGATTCCTCAGCACCACATAAGCAAAAAGAAAAAAAAAGCCAGAAGTGGCACTGTGGCTCAAGTGGTAGCCTTGAGCTGAAGAGCTGAGGGACAGCGCCCAGGCCCAGAGTTCAGACCTCACGACTAGACCCAAAACAAAAACAAAAAAGAAATCTAATAACAACAGATCCTGGAGGGGATGTGGCCAAAAGGGAACCCTACTGCATTGTTGGTAGGAGTGTAAACTTGTTCAACCACTTTGGAAAGTAGTATGGAGGTTCCTCAAAAGACTCCACATAGATCTCCCCTATGGCCCAGCAATCCCACTTTTGGGTATTTACCCAAATGATCACAAACAAGGCTATACTAAAGCTACCAGCACAACTATGTATATCGCAGCATTATTTACCATAGCTAAGATATAGAACCAACCCAGATGCCCCTCAGTAGATGAATGGATTAAGAAAATGTGGTATATATACACAATGGAATTCTATGCCTCCATCAGAAAGAATGACATTGCCCCATTTGTTAGGAAATGGAAAAACTTGGAAAAAATTATATTAAGTGAAGTAAGCCAGGCCCAAAGAAACATAGGTCCCATGGTTTCCCTTATTTGTAATATCTAGTATATGTATGAGTCAAGCAGAAAAGGTCAGATAATGTGATGTCAGGAAAATGAACCCTTAGATGTGTATTTTAATGTTTTTTTCTTTCATGCATGTGTTTCTAACACATTTATAAGATTATCTCTTTGTTGCTTTGTATGTCCCTCCCCCACAGTATAACCCCTGCTTTCACTATATTTGATGTCAGTATAACTTGTGGAGGAGATGGGGAAAAACCAGTCGTTCAAGGATACAGGTGGACCTGTTGCAACAATGAGAAGTACAAGTTGTCATGTCCAAAACGAGCTTTACAACGTTGGCGCGGAGGGGGGGGGGGGGCGGGGGGGGGGGGAAGAAGAAGGATTGGGATTAGGGGGGGAGGGGGGAGGCTGGGAAGGGATGTGAAGGGTAAACAAAGGAGGAGGCTGCAATGCTTGGTAAGAAATGTACGCATTATCCTGCCCATGTAACTGTAACTCCTCTGTACAGTATGTTCACAAATAAAATTAAATTAAATTAAAAAAAAAAAAAAAAAAAAAGAAAATATTCTTTAAAAAAAAACTAGCGTTAGGTACATACCCACAGTAAGATTTGCTAGCTGAGGAGGAAGATCTGTAGTTACAAGTCGATGTCTAAGAATCTGATTAAGCTGATGAAGTGTGGCTTGTTTCTCAATTTTGGTAATTGGGTCTGGAGGAATAATTTTATCCTACAGGAAAATTTAAGTGATGTTTAAATAATGTACAAAGAAGCCTAATTGTCTGTGTTTGTCTTTATATAACATGTTCTTACTCTACCCAACAGTGTCTCAACATTAGAGTGTTTTACAGATTACATCCAACAGTGACCATGCATTATAGTGTCAATAATTCTCTAGTCACCCAGCTCAGACCATGAAACTACTCACTATCTACAACACAATTTCCTTCATGCTCCACTTATAAAATCAATTTAATATCACTAGATGACTTCCCTACTTCTCTTTTTTTTTTTTAAGTACTGGTCCTGGGGTCTGAATGCAGGGCCTGGGCACTGTCCCTGAGCTTTTTTGCTCAAGGCTAGTGTTCTACCACTTGAACCATAGCTCCAAGTCCAGCTTTTTTTTTGGTAGTTAATTGGAGATAAGAGTCTCATGGTCTTTCCTGCCTGGGCTGGCTTAAAACTGTGATCTTTAGATCTCAGCCTCTTACGTAGCTAGAATTATTTCCCTATTTCTTAATAGTACCTCTAATAATTTTGTGGATGTGTGCTAGTATGAACTCAGGACCTGAGCACTAGCTCAACTTTCTTACTCATGGCTAGCACTCTACCACTTGAACCACACCTTCATTTCTGGTTTTTCTGGTGTTTAATTGGAGAAAACAGTTTCATGCACTTTCCTGCCTGAGCTGGCTTCAAACCTCAATCCTCAGATCTCAGCCTCCTGAGTAGCTAATATTACAGACATGAGCCACTGGCACCTGGCCCCAATAAATTTTTAAACACTTCCAAAAAGTAGCTAGTGTGTAGTTAGTTATTTTCACCCTTGAAATGTTAAATTACATTTGTACATGTGCTTCTTCCTACAAAATGGAAAACAAAGATTCATCCATCTTCATACCTATTCACATCTGGTACCAATTTATTTCAAAGAATCATAAATTTATTTGTAGAGAAAAAAGTTATACATGAAGTATTTGTTTTAAAAATACATTTTTCACTAGGTTCCTTAATCCATACCCAAAGTCTTCAAATTTTATGAACACAGGGACAAAGTACTTACCCTAATGCAGGTTGGTAGGCGTGGATAAGAACCAGTAGTAAGTACATCAATGGCATATGGGATGGCAAAACTAGGCAGACGTGCATGGACCAGAGCATCTCTAGCTAATGATGCCAGGCGATCAGCCGTGTCCACAAACAAGATGGCTTGCTGATCTAAAAAGCTTGAGATCATCTTTAAAGTAAAAGATAAATGTATTAAATTACTTGAAAACCATCTTCTTTCTGCATTAAATATAGTTCACTCCATAGTAAATTAATAAAGGTTTTACACAATCATTTAAAAAAACTACAACAAATGCAGCAATGGTACTCACTGGACACTATGTGGAAAATGAACTACACAACTTGTGGGTGGAGGTGGGAGGGAAAAACTGGGACAGAGTGAGGGAAGGGGTGACACTGTCCAAAAGCAAATGTACTCTTTACCTGACTTACATAAGTATAATACCTCTGTATATCACTTTTATAATAACTATTAAAAATAAAAATTAAATTTTAAAAAAGGAAAAAAAACTTGACAGTAACTTGAGGAAATATACTTAATGCACGTATATTTGACATTAAAATAACAATTTTCTTCCACTTTAATGAAAAGTTTTTCAAGTCATTTCTCTATCCTTAACATTACATACATACTCCAGGAAATGGAAACAAGGTTTTTTTTCTTTGTTGCTGTTTTTGTTTTCTTTTCTTTTTGTCTTGTTTGTTCATTTATCTGTCTTTGGGAGGGTAAGAGGAGGCACAGAAATGGAGGGACAAAGTGTGAACAAATGCAGCAGTGGTACTCACTAGAAAAATGAATGATACAACTTGTGGGTGGGGATGGAAGGGAAAAGCTGGGAGAGAGTGAAGGAAGGGGTGACATTGTCCAAAAAGAAATTCACTCATTACCTGACTCATGTAACTGTAACCCCTCTGTATATCATCTTTATAATGAAAATAAAAATTGCAAAAAAATTACATACATAATATCAAAGGTTTCCAACTATAAAAGAGACAACTCCCAATCTCATAAAGTTGTTCTGAATAATAGGAATTGATGCATATAAAATGTTTAGAACAATGCCTAGAACCTAAGAAACAAACATTGCCCACTATGAGATACAAGTGAACATGCTCAATACAAAATTCTTCTGATCCTGTAGTCAATGAGCAAACTAGCCCCTCTGAAACCTTTATCTTCTTTTTTAACTGTATTTTCATTATCTTTAAACTGTTTACAAAGAAGTTGCCATTCAAAAAAGCAGTTTATGAATACAATGCATCTTGATCAATGTTACTCTTTCTAACATTCTTGGCTTCCCCCTCAACCTCCTCAACCCTCCCTTTTCTTAAGAAACTTTTATCTTCTAATCCTATTCTAAGATAATAGGTAGTTTCCTCTCCCACGTCCTTCAATTAGGCTGTTAGTGTCCAACTTAGTGAACACCGCATTGCTCTACATTTTCTTTGTACTTCCAGTTATTTTTTATCTGATTTTCACAACTCTAGTAACTGGATAATTACTATCATCTTCGAGATGGCATAGGTGAAGATACTTGTCTGAAGAAAAACAGCCAATTATGTTTTTTCTCTTAGAGCCAGTATGCAGCTTAGATCAGGAGAAATGCTACTACTTATCATAAGTACACTGGAGCTCTACCCACACTACCAACACTTAATCTCATTAGTAGCCATGACACTACTAACATATTCTCAACTTCTAAACTGTTGTTACTCAAATTCAAGCCATTCTAAGACTTTCATCACTTATGTCACTGAGAAAATGTCAGAACAAAAATCAAGCTCAAAGAGTATCAGGGACCTCCCACCAGTAGGAGGGATATCAAGTCAATTGGAGAGCCAGTTTACTCAATCTTTATTGCTCCACCTTAAACAAGGGTAATTAAATGAGACACTTGCTAAACCTGAAAAACAGTAGCTTCAGCTACATTCCTCTTATTCAGAAGTCTAAAGGATATTTTCTTTTTGAGGTGATAAAAATATTCTAAAATTGATGGTACTGATGAATGTACAAATTTGTGAATATAATAAAAACACTAAGACATTTTAAATAGATGACTTGTATGGTATGTGAATTGTATCAAACTAAAGGTCAGATGAGAGATTATGATCAGACAGTGACCTGATAAAAAAAATGTTTTTTTTTTTTTAAATGTAGCAGGTGTGGTGGCTCACACCTATAATCCTAGCTACTCAGGAGACTGAGTTCTGAGGATCACAGTTGAAAGCCAGTCCAGGCAGGAAAGCCTATGAGATTCTTATCTCCAATTTATTACCAGAAAAACTGGAAGTAGACCTGTGACTCAAAGTGGTAGAGCGCTAGCCTTGAGCAGAAAAGCTCAGGGACAGTGGCCAGGCCCTGAGCTTAAGCCCTAAAAACAACAACAACAAAAATATTTTTTAGTGTGAGCATTACTGTCAAACTTAGACAATGTCTTCACTTCCTGAATTCAACTGACATTTGTTAGAAGTTTTACTTGGCCTTATAGAGTTTAGCCTGGAAAGCTGACCTTAATCCAAGTGGGTAAATAAATGCTTTCATGATTTCAGGACTTTGTTCTTGTTATGATAATTATTCTTTCCAACAGGAATTCCATTCTCATTAGGAATGACTGAACTAAAAGAAGAACCACTCTCTGTGTCTCATGTTTTCATACTATATCACCCTTCCAAAGTTGTGAACTCAATGAGTTGACACAAGTTGCCTATTCATGGTCCAGAGGCACACATCCTTCATCCTAGCTACCTGAGAGGCTGTGATTGGAAAGATCATAGTTCCAGCCCAGCCCAGGCATTGAAGTCCAAGAGACTCCCATCTCCATGAAGTGAAGCTGAAGGAGATGGCAAGAACCTCTCATTCCAGCAAAGTAAAGTCTATAAAGTAGGCAGATGGCAGCTCAGACACAGCTAGGAAGAAAATGGATCTCTACCCTAAAATAACCTGTGAAAAACGGGGCTAGAAGCATACATCAAGTGGTTGAATACCAGCCTATCAAATGTGAGGCCCTGAATTCAAAATTCCAGTACTTCCCCACACCAAAATAAAGAATATGCAAAATTTAAGTGAGTCTTACAAATTTTAAACAATACAGTTTTAAAGACAAACATTTCCTTCCTTTAGTTTCAATCCCATATTTGAAGTATTCTCATGTAATGTCTCCAGATGCTGCCTAATCTCCCTTTTGATCAAACATTCATAAATAAATACTAGGTTTCCACAAAAATAAGCTATAGATTATCATTCAGAAATATAGTTACTACATGTCATAACTTAAATCGGTCAATAAATGTTAAAGCTAAAACTAATAACTACCATTCAAACAGTTATTTTATATAAATTAAAATAAAAAATTAACTCACCGCACATTTTTCCACTTTGCCAGCATCATTAGCCCATTTTACTAAAGCTAATAATCGAACGAAGAGTTGGCGTGTTCGACTAGCAAACTGTACTATTTCTATTTTCCTATAAAATAAAACAATTCTTATTGAACCACTGTATTAGAAAGAATAATTCATAATTTATTCCATGTGAGCTAGAAAAATCAATCTTTACAACTAGAAAAAATAATCTAAAATATCAAGTATAACATTTTGTAAGTCATCTGCATATGCCTTATATTTTATTTCAGACTAATAAATTTAATAGGATGGTTTAGCAATGAATCACATTTTTAAGTTAAGTTTGTACTGTAGTAAAAATTATTCTTAATAAAACACACTAAATTCACGGATATATGGCACTATAGGTTAATGAGTCATAGAGGGGACCATGTGAGGAGTTATAAAATAAAACTGCAGCCGTGCACTGGTGGCTCACACCTGTAATCCTAGCTACTCAGGAGGCTGAGATCTGAGGATCTCAGCCAAGGCAGCCAAGGCAGGAAAGTCCATGAGACTCTTATCTCCAATTAACCACCAGAAAACCAAGAAATGGTGCTGTGGCTCAAGTGTAGAGGGCATGCCTTGAGCTGAAGAGCCCAGGGACAGCACCCAGGCCCAGAGTTCAAGCCCCACAAACAGCAAAAACAAATACCTTCTTTTCTTTTGAGACATATTCTCACTGTATAGCCCAGACTAGCCTTGACAATCCTCCTACCTCAGCTTCTCAAGGATTGAGATTATAGGTATGCAGTACCATGCCTCATTAAAGTATGAATTTCATAGCTGGCATAGTAAGTAACCAATAACTCTTTCAATAAGAGGAATTGAAATATACCTTTACCAAAGCTTGAAACTATGTTCTTTCTACAAAAGCACCCATTTCCCATCTTGCAAAACAGCAAATTTTTAAAAAGTGAATAAATAACTTAACTGTGCAATACTTTTTCATTTAAGCCGCAAGGGTCATGGCTCAAGTAGTGTACTTGTCTAGAAAGCATGAAGCACTGGGTTCAATCCCCAGTATGGCAAAAAAAAAATAAATAAATGATGTAAGTTAGGCTAAAGAAAGCATGTTGAATACCAAAAATAAAAGGTAAAGTAATCTGGGAGATGGTGGCTCACGCTTGTAATCCTAACTACTCAGGAGGTTGAGATGTGAAGATCTCAGTTCAAAGCCAGCCAGGCAGGGCAGGAAAGTTCATTCCTATAATCCTAGCTACTCAGGAGGCTAAGATCTGAGAATCACGATTCAAAGCCAGCCCAGGCAGGATAGTCCATGAGACTCTTAGCTCCAGTTAACCACCAGAAAACCAGAAGTGGCACTGGGCTCAAGTGGTAAAGCACTAACCTTGATCAAAAAAGCTCAGGGACAGGGTGCTGAGTTCAAGCCCCATGACCACCAAAAATCGAAAACAAAAAAAGGTAACACAAAGAGACTGAAGCAGTCGGATTGGTAGTTCAATCTTGTCCCCCAAAATTCAAAAATATCGTAAGATAAAACAATTAAAATGCAAGGTAGAAAATCTATCCAATTCTATGCTATACCCACTTCTATGCTTTTTCTTTCAATACTCATCAGTTGTTTTTTGTTTGTTTGTTTTAGTCTCCTCATAAAGCTTTCAAAATTTGGCTGAAAGAACTCAACTTCCTTGTAGCTACACAACTGATAATTTTATCTTTCAGTGTTTACTTCAAGACACTAGAAAAAAATATAGATAGAACCATGATAGAACTAATAACAAGACTTGGCAGAATACCAATGTCCCTCCAAGTGGAACCTAATCCAATAATTTCAATATGACTTGTCAATGACCCACAGATCCAACCCATATCTCTGCATCTGGCTAATATCACCATGATGCAATACACCAAAGTAAGTTTTTTGCTAAAGTGCATCCTAACTGAAGCCTGCAAACTTAAGCTGCTATCAAGAAAATATGAGGCTCATACACAAACAAAAAGATTTCCTTAAGATTAGCCAACAACATGATTAATGATACTATAAAGAGAAAAATCAAGGGTACAATTACGATTCTTTGCCAATGTCTGTAAATGGTTATGAGAAAACATGCAAAGCATTAAGACTAGACACAGTAGAAATGTTTCATGTATATTAAGATCTGGCAAGCTGGGGTTATAGCTCAGTAGTACAACACTACCAACACCACCCCACACACAAAGGGCAGCCACCTCAGGACTACTACTGAGCCTCAGCACTGTTGCTCTAACTCAACAATAGATTACCAAGGTGAGAAGTCTCCAGTCTTCTACCAAAGCAAGTAAGTCTGTATACGGTTACTTTTGTTTTACAAAATAACTCTACTAAATGAATGGTCTTCTCTGCAAACTATTGCATAACATTGTTTTCAGACATCATATTGTTTGATACAGAAGTCCTAATGTTCCTACCTACCACAGAGAGGACAAAACAAACCTGACTTACATTTCCTTATTTTAAAACCAGCCAGTCAGACCATAACAAGTAAGTTTCAAATGTCTTTTCTACCTCTATCTTTTTGATCTATGTCTAATTCTATCAAAAAGGGAATTTGGGGGTTGGCAGTGGAATATAGTCACTAATGAATGCTATAAACCTCCTTAGTAACTTGGTATTTAAACAAAATAAAGCAACCACAAAGTGTGTGGTCAAAGATATAGTTAAGTAGCTATACTCTCATCATAATTTAAATTTAAACCTCCATCACATGATGTTTGAAATCTAAACTTATCTTATTCCTTTTGTCTATAAAAATATATTAGTGTGTTGTGTTAAGCCCCAAACTCCAACTAAATCAAAATTTTCTCAACTATAAAAACAACAATAGTTAGCTGGGTGCTGATGGCTCACACCTGTAATCCTAGCTACTCAGGAGGCTGAGCTCTGATACTCAGCAGGATAGTCCTTGAGGATAGTCTTATCTACCAAAGAGCCAGAAGTGAGGCTGTAATCTATAGAGCTCTAGCCCTGAGCAAAAAAACTCAGGACAATGCCCTGACTTTTGAGTTCAAACCTCAGAACATGCATCATAAATAAATAAATAAATAAATAGCAGGAGGCAAGTTTCTATTCTCTAAAGATATTAAATAGCATCATTATAACAAGGTAATCAGGCAGCCAATTTTCTAAAGCCAGTCTGCCCTCAATTTCATCCATTATGGGCTTTCCTTTCTACATCTTCCTATCCCTCTCCCAGACTTGACCTGGTCAAGTCTCAATAAAGATTTATAAAATAAAACATCTAGAACTGGTATCATACTCAATTATTGTCAAGGAGGAGAAGACTACATTTCTCTACACTCCTTAAGCACATAATCCTAGTTATTTTTTGGTGGCTGGGGCTAGGCTCCAAACTCAAAGACATACTATTAGTATCCACACCCCATTGTCATACATGGACCTATAAAGAGACAAATTAAGGTTCTGTCTGTCATACTCACCTTTCCACATCAGATTTCCTTGGCAATCTAAAAAGATAAAAAAATTGATTAAACACATATATACGTTCATCAAACTGTGATGTCTTTACTTTGACTCTATAATACCTTTAATGTTTCAGAAAAACTGAGTTAACAGCTAATACAGATTCAAGTTGCTAGCAAGTCTTTGTACTTACAAATGATCAGAAATATGGCTGCAAAGGAAAAACCAAAAAGCATTTCTTTCCATTCAAAATGCTTCAAAAGGTATTACATGAACCTCAAACATTTAAAAAGCCCCAATCTTACATCAGCATGCTATATCATAGAGTAAAAAAAAAAAACATTCTTTAAGATCAAATTGGCCACAGACGTCAGAGTAGTGCTTAGGTGCCAGTTTCCCAGTATCTAATGGATACTCTGGTTGTAGGCAATAATCCTTCCATGTTTTGTTATGGTAGGTCAAACTGGAAGCTAAGCATACACTCAAGGGTTTTATAGTAATTATAATGAGGTTGCATAGTAGCTAAATGAAAGACCTGCATCACTTTAAAGCATTTTGGTTTTTAATTAAACCAGCAAGGTATTGATTTTTTTGTTAGTTCTGTAGTACTGATCTCAGACAACCAATCTCAGCTTCTTTCTTGATAAATTACCCCACCTAACACTCTTGCATGTACTGATGCTCAGAAAGAGCCTAAACTGGGGCTGGGAAGGTGGCTCAGTGGTAGAGCACTTGACTTGCATGCCTGAGGCCCTGGGTTGATTCCCGAGCACCACATAAGCAAAAAGAAAGAAAGCCGGAAGTGGTGCTGTGGCTCAAGTGATAGAGCACTAGCCTTGAGCTGAAAAGCTGAGGGACAGCAGCCAGGCCCAGAGTTCAGGCCCCATGACCGGACCCCAAAAAAAAAAAAAAAGAAAGAGCCTAAACTGCCTACTGAACTGCCACATTCTGTTCATCTCTACCCAGCCAACTACATACTCTTCTCCCACCCATTATGTCACAAGAACAGATGAACTGAAACCATTTCTAATGTAATAGGAGCCGGGCAACAGTGGCTCACACCTGTAATCCTAGCTACTCAGGAAGCTGAGATCTGAGAACCACCATTCAAAGCCAGCCTGGGCAGGAAAGTCTGTGAGACTCTCATCTCCAATTAACCACCAGAAAACCGGAAGTGGTGCTATGACTCAAGTGGTAGAGAGCTCGCCTTTAGCTGAAGAGCTGCAGGACAGTGCCCAGGCCAAGAGTTCAAGCCCCATGACTGAAAAAATAAAGGTATAAGGAAGGGAAACTATTAAAACGTGTCTCATAGTTACTTGCTATTCTCAGAGAAGACAACAGATGGAAATAGATAAAGGCTGGAAGGACCAGCAGACCACAGGGATAAAGCAGAAATTAAGGCCCTATTTTTTTCAATCACAAATAAGGCTGAGCAACAGTGGCTCACAACTGTAACTGTAGCTCCTCAGGAGGCTGAGATCAGAGGCTCATGGTTCAAAGCCAGCCCAGGGAGGAGAGTCCATGAGATTCCATTCTCTAATTAACTACTAAAAAGCTAGAAATAAAGCTGTGGCTCAAAGTGGTATAGCACTATATTAACCTTGAGCACAAAAGCTCCAGGACAGTGTCCAGGCTCTGAGTTCAAGACCCAGGACCAGCATAAAAAACAAAAATCACAAAAAAATAGCCACTTGTACATTCCTCTACATGTAAACATCCTGAGAATACTTGAAAAGGCACATTTTTTGTCCTCCAAGGGAAAGAGGAGAGGTGCAGGGATCCTAGCTAGTCACAAAGCTGCGATCTGAGGAAGTAGTTCAAAGCCAGCCAAGGTAGGAAAGTCCATGAGATGCTTATTTCCAATTAGCTACCAAAATAGCCAGAAATAGAGCTGTGGCTCAAATGGCAGAGCATGAGTTTTGAACACAAAAGGTCAGGACAGCCCTCAAGTCCTGTGTTCAAGCCCCAGGATCCGCACAAATAATAATAATAATAAATAAAGTTCCTAAAATGTTTTAAGATGTGAGCATAGCATAAGGGGGGAAAAAGTCCAAAAGTCTGGGGCCAAAACCAAACCCTGTAAATTACCAAAGCTGTCCTTTCTACCTTCAGTTGTTTGGGGAAAACATCAAATGATGCAGAAAGAAGTACCATGTATCTAAAAACTCTTATAAAGCATACCTAAAACACTGACTCTACATGAATACATTAATTTGGATAGTTTCTGGCTACAGCAAGAAAAAACATAGTAGCCAGGTGCATTGATACTGTGTAATCCCAGCATTTGGGAGATGGAAGGAAGTTGCAGGCTACCTGGCACTATAAAGGAAGAACTTGTCTCATAAAAAAGAGCAGAGAAGGGGCTGGTGGCTCAGTGGTACAGTGCTTGCCTTGAATGCATGAGGCCCTGGGTTCGATTCCTCAGCACCACATAAGCAAAAAGAAAAAAGCCGGAAGTGGCGCTGTGGCTCAAGTGGTAGAGCGCTAGCCTTGAGCTGAAGAGCTGAGGGACAGCCCAGGCCAAGAGTTCAGGCCCCACGATCGGACCCAAAAAAAAAAAAAAAAAAAAGAGCAGAGAAGCCAGGCCCAGGTTGATCTTGGTTCAAAGCCAGCCCAGGCAGGAAAGTCCATGAAACTTTTATCTCCAATTAACCACCAAAAAACCAGAAGTGGCACTGTGGTTCAAGGAGTAGAGCACTCATCTTGAGCTGAAGAGCTGAGGGACAGCGCCCAGGCCCAGAGTTCAATCCTCATGGCCAACCAAAAACCAAAAAAAAAAGCAATTAGAAACAAGTGACTTTTTTCTCCTCAAATTATCCATGGTTGGCTCAGTGGTAGAGTGCTTGCCTTGCATGCATGAGGCCCTGGGTTCAATTCCTCAGTACCACATAAGCAGAAAAAGCCGGAAGTGGAGCTATGGCTCATGTCGTAGAGCACTAGCCTTGAGCTGAAGAGCTGAGGGACAGCACTCAGCTGTTCAGGTTCACGACAGACAGAAACAATATTATTCATGGTTTAGGGGCTGGAAGTGTGTGTCAAGTGGCTATGGTGTTTGCCTAGAAAGTATATGGTTCAAGGGCTGGGAAGTTGGCTCAGTGGTAGAGCGCTTGCCTTGCATGCCTGAGGCCCTGGGTTCGATTCCTCAGCACTACATAAGCAAAAAGAAAAAAGCCGGAAGTGGCGCTGTGGCTCAAGTGGTAGGGCACTAGCCTTGAGCTGAAGAGCTGAGGGACAGTGCGCAGGCCCAGAGTTCAGGCCCCACAACCGGACCAAAAAAACAAAAAAAGTATATGGTTCAGAGTTCAAACTCCAGTACCATCAAATTCTCTGTGGCCTCCTCATGTCTGTAATCCTAGCTACTCAAGAGGCTGAGATCTGAGGATCGTGGTTCCAAGCCAGCCTGGGCAGGAAAGTCCATGAGACTCTTTTTTTTTTGGGGGGGGGGGTCAGTCATGGGGTTGAACTCTGGGCTTGGGTGCTGTCCCTTAGCTCTTCAGCTCAAAGCAAGCGCTCTACCTCTTGAGCCACAGTGCCACTTCCAGTTTTCTAGTGGTTTATTGGAGATAAGAGTCTCAGGGACTTTACTGCCCGGGCTGACTTTGAACTTCAATCCTCAGATCTCAGCCTTCTTAGTAGCTAGGATTATAGGTGTGAGCAACAAGTGCCCATGAGATCCTTATCTCCAATAAACTACTCAAAAAAGCCGGAAGTAGCACTGTGGCTCAAGTGATAGAGTACTTGCCTTGAGCAAAATATGCTCAGGGACAGCACCCCGGCCCAGAGTTCAAGCCCCAGGACTGGCATGGTTTATTATGAGAATTTTCAAAATTCACTCACCTGTGTAGTAAATTCACTAAATACTTAGTTAAGCCCTGAGTATGTGCCAGGCACTGTTTCAAGCCATGGGGAAAGCAGCAAACAAATCAAATTCCCTGTCCTTATGGAGTTAATATCAGGTAAGTGTTACAGAGAAAAACAAAGCACTAAGAAGAAGCATAAAGGGGCAGAGTGCTATTATACAGGTGGTTAGGGAAAGTCTTTCTGCTAAGTTTTATATGGACTAAGACTTAAAAGAAGTGAGATTTCTGGGGTAAGAGCAAAGGCTCCAATTTGGGAGTGTATGGGGAAATATTAAGATGGCTAGTTTAGCTGGAACAAAACAAGCAAGAAACAAGCATTAATTAGGACATCAATTAAAGAGGCAATCGTGAGAAGACAGCACATATAAGCCCTTGAAAGTAAAAGTGCCCACATCCTGGTTTGCACAAAATAGTACTGTTTTATCCTTGTTGTTCTGACATTTTTTTTTGGGGGGGGGGGTCCGGTCGTGGGGCCTGAACTCTTGGCCTGGGCACTGTCCTTCAGCTCTTCAGCTCAAGGCTAGCGCTCTACCACTTGAGCCACAGCGCCACTTCCGGCTTTTTTCTTTTTGCTTATGTAGTGCTGAGGAATCGAACCCAGGGCCTCATGCATGCAAGGCAAGTGCTCTACCACTGAGCCACCTTCCCAGCCCATGTTCTGACATTGTTTTGTGTGTGTGTGTGTGTGTGTGTGTGTGTGTGTGTGTGTGTGTGTGTGTGTGTGTGTAGAGTTGAGGATGGATGCACCCACCCAGGTACATGCTAGACAATTGCTTTACTACTGAGCTACATCCCCAGTTCACTGGTCATTATTATTAATAGCAAGAGTCCTGGGTTGGATGATAAATTTTATGGTCATTCTATATATAGGTGATTATAAAGACTAAATGCCAGACATCAGTGGCTCAAGCCTGTAATTCTAAGCTACTGAGGTCTGAGGATCAAGATTCGAAGCCAACTCCAGCAGGAAAGCCTAGGAATCTCTTATCTCCAATTAAGCACCAAAAAGCTGGAATTGGAGCTGTTGCTCAAGTGGTAAGCACTGAGGAAAAAAAAAAAAGCTCAGGGACAGGGCCCCAGCCCTCAGTTCAAGCTCCAGGACTGGCACTAAAATAAAGACTTTTAGTAAGATAGAGAATGACTGAAAGGTTCTGAGCAGAAAAGTTTTAAAAGGCTCACCCTGGTTCTTTCATGGGCAAGAAAGCGTAGTGGAGCAACAAGCAAGGTCAGTAAAAATACAGATGAGCAGAATATTCCAAAACACAGGTTAAGGACAAAGTGGCTTGGACCAACACTTGATAGAAATGTTGAGAAGTGGTAATAATCTAAAGTCAGATATGACAGGACTTGTGGTAAGAATCTAAAGGCAGATATGACAGGACTTGTGGTAAGAATCTAAAGTCAGATATGACAGGACTTGCTGAAGTACACTGGTTGTAGAATTTGAAGAAAGAGAAGCCAGGAATTACTCTAAAATTTTTGGCCTGAACAACAAGAAGAATGAAGATAGTTAGTATTCAGTGATAGAAAAGGGGCTTTGTTGTTGTTGTTGTTGTTTTTTGGTGGGGGGAGGGAGATAGAAGGAGTCAAACAGAATTAGGAGTTTGGACTGGACTTGATATTACTGAAATATCCATTTAATGTTTGCTGTCTTTTGAGACAAGATCTTACTATGTAGCTCCAGCTGGGCTTGAACTTGCTATGTAGGCCATGCTGGCATCATGATCTTCCTGCCTCAATTGAGTGCTAAGATTGTGTCACCATACCAGGTTACCTTTTTACTGAAATTGGAGAATATATTTATGAATTTTCATCTTACAAGGGTGTGGGACTCTTAACTATATACTTATTCTACAGCAATAAAAGATAAACCAACCCCTTAAAACAGTAAAACACAATTCAAGAATTTCTACAATCCTATATGGAAAAACAAATCCAGGAACTATACATTAGGCCAGGACCTTCCCCTATGTGAAACTTCCTCAAGAATGCTTTTTTTAAAAAAATAAAATCTTCCAATAAGCAGTGCAGACAAATATATTAGCAAAATAATATCTAACCATGAAACCTATTTTAAACACCTTTAACTCTACCTCTATCCTTTTCAACGAAGTCACAGGACAACAAAACTAAGTGGCAAGGTTTTACAAATGGAACCTACTGTAATTCTTTTAGTCATGTGCAAGCACGTATTTTAAGTCTCTAGGAACAAATTACCACGCAGTATTTCAGCTTACTATGTGAATACTGATGTTCTTCATTTGAAAGCTATGACCTGAAATCTTACAACAAAGAAAAACTAACCTAGACAAAAACTAATCGTGACTTTTTGTAAACCTGGGCTAAAAGATTGAAAACAGAGCTCCAAAATTTTCGTGTACCTATCCTTTGGGCACCCAGTCATTAGTGTATTCTAAGTCTATTCCGTAGGGATTAACACCCTAATGGTGCCCTAAGGCATTTCTAGATAACTATGTGCTTGAAATAACAACTGCAGACTAGATACAAAAATATTTTACTTTCACTAAATCCGTGAGAACTTCACTTTCAAACGTTTCAGGAAAAAAAATATATATACTTGGCATCTAAACCGTTGGATTATTTTAAACAATCTCCTGCGTTCGAATCATCAGAAACCATTAGAACCTATCTTTAAACTGTATCGTCAAGAGACTGTTAAATTTCCCGTCTTTGGGATTTTTCCCCCGCAGTTCCATATTATGTATTCCCAAATTCCGAGCTCTATTCTTGAACTCAGCCAAGAGTCAAGAGTTGTGTGGGAACTCGGGACAAAAATCCGAAAGACAATCTTCAATGAAAGTGTATTAAGAAGCAAATTAGCGGGTCTGTCAGAGAGACCCACCCTCAATACAAAGCTTCCCTTCCATGTCCCCTGAACCCCATCTCAAATGCTAGGCTTAGCAGCGGAGCGGAGAAAACGACGGGTGAGGGAGGAGCAAGCACCCGTCTTACCCGGTTGGGCGGGAAGGTGGGGGAGGCTGGGGACCAGGCATGGGTTCGCGGCACTTACAAGTCTGTCAACACCATGAGCTCCGAGTAGGCCCGGTGCAGCAGAAATTCGATCAGAGTGCTCAGTCGGTAGCCAGGGCTAGCCGCAGCCGCAGCTGCCGCCGCCACAGCAGCTCCTGGAGGAGGTGGTGCTGGGGCAGAAGCGGGGCCGCCACTGCCACCGCCGCCGCCTCCAGGCGGGACCAGCTGGTGGTTCTCCAGTTGCACAGGGGCCATGGCAGGGCAGGGCCAGGCTTGGCGCAACGACCCACGATGCGGCCCTGGAGCCTCTGGGGTACTCGGTCACCGCGCCGGAGCGGGCGCGGGCAACGGTGGCCTCTGCCTACCGCCGAGCCACCGGCGAACAGGAAACAGTACTCGGACCGTGGAGGCCCGCCCCCATGTAGTGAGAAGCCCGCCGGCCTTAGGGACGCGAGCGGGAGGGGTGAGGGGGGTGGGGGAGGGGATGAGGGGCGGGGGAAAGGCAAAGAGGGCGGGGTGGCAGGGCGGCCACTGCAGACAATCTGCAACTCCGGAGACTGCTCAGTAACAATTTCACCAGGCAGCTGCAGCATCCATGTTGACGGCTCAAAACGGAAGTTGTCAGGAAAGAACGGAAGAGGAACGTGCGAGCAGCCTGCCGAAAGTAACCGGCAATGGCTACCCCCGCAGCCCTGCGTCGAAGCCTTTACAAGGAAGGCGGGCGCGTGGGAGTAGGGCGGAGCTGGAACGTGGGCGGGAAAACGGAAAAGGGGAGCCGGTAGAGCCGGAAGCGGGGGTGACGGCAGAATAGGCCGCGTCTTGACGGACGTAAGCATTTGCCTGGCGCCTTAGGCTCGCCCCCCCTCCCTCTAACCTCTAACGTCTCAAAGACCACCAATATCCTGTGGAGAGACAGTCTTCGCTTCCTAAGTGAGTCCCTTAGACGGCTGAAGAGGCTCTCCCTAGAAGTTCGTGAGTTGTGTTTCTACTAGCGTGAAGAAATTGCACCGGCCTCGCGCTCGTACTGGCCACGCCCCGGTCACGCCCCTTGGCCCGCCCACCGGCGTTCGTGGCGTGCTGCGTCTCGAATGTGGCCTTGCCCTTTCTTTTTCTTTCTTTTTTTTTTTTTTTTGCAGCTGTGGGAAAATGTTTGAGCTTATAAGACTGGGGATGGGGACGGCGCCGCTTAGCAAAATAATCTAATTTTCACAGAGTAGAACCTACGCTGAGCTCGTTAATGTCACTCAAATCCTATCTGGCCAGCCCTTAAATCCTCTGCCACGAGCTCTAGGGTTTTGTCCCTGCCCTGCCTTTCAAAGCCAGGGCTTTCAGTTCAGCTATTGCCACTCCCTTCCCACTCCCTCCTTCCTTCCCTTGCTTCAAAATTCACGCTTAGTATTTTGCGGCTGTTTTTCAGCCTTGGTTGCGCTTTGGAATCACCTAGTGGCCTTTTTTTTTTTTAACAAAAAATTCTTCAGCCTGATGGGTACCATCCCCTGAACATCCTGATGTAATCATTGGTCTGGTGTGAGGTCTGGGCTTGGGGATTTTTGAAAGTTTCCCAAGTGATTCTAACGTGCAACTCACGTAAAAATTTACTGTTTAGTGCAATCGCGACCCTTTCCCTTTTTTAGCATCAACGATTTGTACAAAGGATTTCGCTTTGACATATCTAGATTTTGCATATTGATCACTCTCCTCGGTCTGCCACTGGGCCTTTATTCTCTCCCACCTCTTCTCAAACCAACCCAAACAAGCTTCATTGTTACAATTTTAATCATCTCTTTGAAGTCTCATCTAAAGTGGAAGATCTATTCTATTTTACCCTTAATGTTGCAAAATACTACTCTGGTTCAGTTAGAGCCAAGGTTAGGAATGTCCTGCCAACGAAATCTTTTGATACATGACAGACAGACAGATATGGCTGTTTCTCCTGGGCTGCCTTCAGCCATCTGGCTGTATTGGTAATTTTTTATAGGCAGGAAATAATGTTATAAATATCCAAATGTTCGTTAACAGAAAAAGAAACTTCCCCCAGGCAGGCGCCAGTGGCTCACGCCTGTAATCCTAGCTATTCAGGAGCCTCACGTCTGAGGAAAGCAGTTCAATGCCAGCCCAGACAGGAAAGTCCCCTTGAGACTCTTATCTCCAATTAACCACCAGAAAACCGGAAGTGGTTCTGTGGCTCAAAGTGGTAGAGGGCTAGCCTTGAGTGGAAAAAGCTCAGGGACAACGCCCAGACCCTGAGTTCAAGCCCCACAAAAAATTCCACTGACCAGAATAATAACTCACGGTTACCGATGTATCAAACCTGTATTCCTAGCTACTGAAGAAGCTGAGATCTGAGGACCACAGTTTGAAGCCAGCCTTGGCAGGAAAGTAAATCTATGAGAGTCTTAATCTCCAATTAACCACCAAAAAGCCAATGGAGAGCCCTGCCTCTAGTAGTAGAGCATTAAGTCTTTAGGGGGTGGGGGGAAGCTCAGGGATGGTACCCAGGCCGGCGTGCATGCACCCGCACTAATAATAATAATGATAATAATAATAATAGCTTTTACTTGTTTCTTTTCGACACAAGTGTTCTCCTTATGTTGGAACATAAGGTCTGGAACTTATGTTCCAGAGAAACATGTATGTGCCATGTCTGGCCAGGGAACTTACACAGTTTCAGTATCCTGGCAATTGTCAATATTGTTACAAATAGGAGTGCAGACATCTCTGGCACACTGATTTCTTTTCCATACATATCCAGATGTCCCTTTAGAGACTTCCATTTCTGTTTTGCCAAAGTTGTACTAATCTACATTATCACCATCCATGCTTGAGAGTTTGTTTTATCCTACATCTTCATCAATATTTATTTTTGTTTTTCCTTCTGACATACCCATTTGAACAGTTATATATGATATCTACTAGTACTGCTTCTATTATCATCATCATTATCATTATTTTAGTGTTGGTTTTGAGACAGGATATTAATGTGTAGCCTAGGCTCATGTAGAACTTGCTGTGTAACCTGGGATGGCCTCAGATTTCAGTCTTCCAGCCTCTCTGAATGATAGAGATACAGGCATGAGTCACCACACCTGATTTCATTGTAGCTTTAATTTACATAGAGATCAAAAGTTTTATATTAGGTGGAATTGGGCTATTTCTTTTGTATTTGTGACATGTTTCATTGAAGTTTATTTTCATTCTGAGTCTATCACATCTCAGTTTCAGCAGAACTGCTGTAATATTTCCTTAGCTCTTAAATTGACCTAAATACCTCCAATCTTTCATTAAGTCAGTCATACTTTAACAAAAGTAACAGCAAGTTGCAAAACATGAATGAGGAGGGGGAAAGGAGGCATTTCCTTTTTCTATGGAAAATGAAATTGGGCTACATATTATTTTCATTTTGAATATATTACTGCTGCTCAGACATAAAAAGGTAAAAAAGGAATTGAAAAGTGTTCTTTTTTTCTTTTTGTAACATATTACAATCATTTCCTCCAAAATGGGGTAAGAAGTACATTATATTCATACTGAAGTTGAGGGAAAGAACTCACAATATTGTGGGCACAGTCTGCCCATCCTAGAAAAAAAAACACTTTAATAGTTTGCATTTGGAATGAAATCCATACTTTCTACTGTGGTCTCTAAAGCAATAAGCAGAATGGCCTTTATCTACTTTTCCATTTACCCCAGTCTCCTGACATTTCCCCCTCACTACACTGGATCTAATATGTGTCATTCTCTCTCCCCTGTCCTTTGTGTCAGATGAGACAGAGTTGGTGACTCTCTCCCTAGTTCACTGAAGCATAAGTGGCGTACAGTTAAGCATTGCTAAATACTATTAAGTACTGTTAAATACTATTAGAATTATTGATTCTGTATTGAACTCTTCTTAAATCTTTAATGTATATAATCCTTTTAATGTTTTCTGGGAATGATTTAAACTATCAAGAACAAGCCTTTTGCCTGTCTTTCCCTTCTGGTGGGCTGCCTTGAGAGGAGGACTGTCAGCCAAGCAGCCCCCCCCTTTTTGGCAGCCCCCATACTGTCCTCATTGCAGTTGCTTTGAATATTCTATGAGTGCCTTGAGGAAACTGTACTGCTACCGCAGCTACTTGCTGCTGAAGCACAACTCTGGCTCCAGAAGGCACTATTTCAGCTGAGACTATTTCAATGCTTGTTGTTGTTGTTGTTGTGGGGACCTGAACTCTGGGCCTGGGCACTGTTCTTCAGCTCTTCAGCTCAAGGATAGCGCCCTACCACTTGAGCCAAAGCGCCACTTCTGGCTTTTTCTGCCTATGTGGTGCTGAAGAATATAACCCAGGGCCTCATGCATGTGAGGCAAGCACTCTACCACTGAGCCACCTTCCCAGCCCCAGAGAATCTCACAGACTTTTTTTTTGCCAGTCATGGGAATTTCAGCTATAACTATTTTAAACATCTTGTGCAGGTCTTTTTACCATCATAAGCCTCGGTGAACTCTAGTGCTCATTTTTACTCAGGCCTGGCTATGGGGACAACTTCTGGTAGCCAAGCAGAATCCTTTGCGTTAAGGCCTATGCCATGATTGGTACAAACACATTTCCTCATTTGTGTGGAGAGCTGAGCCTTGATTAATGAAAATATCCCTTATTTGCATGGAGAACTACACCATGACTGGTCCAAGCAGTATGCCTCATTTGCATGAAGGACTGGGCCATGATTGACACATTTTCTCATTTGCACAAAGGGCTGTGTCATAATTGGTACCAACAAAATCTCTCATTTGCAGGAAGATGTCTTTATGAAATATAAGTAGGATGGGATTTTGTCTAAGTCAGGTTATTCCTGATGGAATCTTGTGTTTTATGAATAAATGGTAAATTATTTCTAAAGCTATGACAGTGAACGAGAGGATAAGATGAAAGGCACTCCAAATTAATTCTCCTAAATTTGAACCAATATAGGGGAGAACTGAGAGATTAGTAATAACCCTAGCACCTCAGAATGAGATTTTTTTCCTCATGCAAATGCATAGCCTATGAAGGCAAGATAGATAGACAGATAGATAGATAGATAGATAGATAGATATTCCATTAGCTAGAATTAGTCATACAACTGGGAAGAAAAGTATTTCTTTTGTGCTTAGAAAGGAAATGAAATAGTTTGAGCATATTACATTATTACCACCATATTAAACTTTTTTCCTTAGAGCACAGCCTATGAAATCAGAATGCTTACATTCAAATCTTTCCTCTACCACCTACTGTCGCTCTCCAGCAAATTACTTCACTTCTCTGGGTCTCAGTTTCCTCAAGTGTTACAGCTATGGATTATTACAGATTTACTTCAGAGAATAATCATGAAGAATAAAAGAACTAGCATTTGAGAAAGACTTAAGACTATAATTTGTAAATGTTAACTCTTTTATGAGTGTATGCCATTCCTGGAGCTTGAACTCAAGGCTTGGGTACTGTCCTTGAACTTTTGTGCTCAAGGCTAGTACTTTACCACTTGAACCACAGCTCCATTTCTGGCTTTTTGGTGGTTAATTGGATATGAGTCCCATAGACTTTCCTGCATAGGCTGGCTTCAAACCTTGAACCTCAGATCTCAGCTTCCTCAGAAGGAAGGATTACAAGGCTGAGCTACCAGTGCCTAGCTATTAACTTTTACTATCATGATCAATGTAGGAACAATAAATCTTGTATTTATTCATCTAATAAGTTATTAGCTTTCTATCTTCTCATACCTTTGTGTGACTACCTTTGATATCCCTATCACCTAGCATAGTATCTAGCCATTGGCTGTGATGAGTGAATGAGACAAGTTTACTCTTTCTACTTATACTACATTAACTTTTTTTTTTTTTTTTGTCGGCCGTGGGGCTTGAACTCTGGGCCTGGGCGTTGTCCCTAAGCTCTTCAGCTCAAGGCGAGCGATCTACCACTTGAGCTACAGCGCCACTTCCAGTTTTCTGGTAGTTTATTGGAGATAGGAGTCTCACGGTCTCTCCTGCCCGGGCTGGCTTTGAACCGCGATCCTCAGATCTCAGCCTCCTGAGTAGCTAGGATTACAGGCATGAGCCACCAGCGCCGGCTACATTAACTTTTATAGGATTAAGATTGACTTGTGGTGGGCTCTGGTGGCTCATGCCTGTAATCCTAGCTACTCCACAAGCTGAGGTTTCCAATTTGAAGCCAGCCCAGGCAGGAAAGCCCATGAGACTCTTATTGCTAACTAACCACTAAAAAGCCAGAAGTGGATCTGTAGCTCAAGTGGTAGGAGGACCAGCCTTAAGCAGAATAGCTATGGGACAGCATCCAGACCCCAATACTGGCAAAAAAAAAAAAAAAAAAAGAAAGAAAGAAAGATTGATTTGCAGGGCTGGGAAGGTGGCTCAGTGGTAAAGCGCTTGCCTTGCACGCATGAGGCCCTGGGTTCGATTCCTTAGCACCACATAAGCAAAAAGAAAAAAAGCCGGAAGTAGCGCTGTGGCTCAAGTGGTAGAGCGCTAGCCTTGAGCTGAAGAGCTGAGGGACAGCGCCCAGGCCCAGAGTTCAGGTCCCACGAGCGGACCCCCCCCCCCCAAAAAAAAAAGATTGATTTGCATTTGTCTGCAAAAACAAGGGACTGGGAATGTGGCTTCGTGGTAGAGTGCTTGTCTCACATGCATGAAGCCCTGGGTTCCATTCCTCAGTACCACATACATAGAAAAAAGCCAGGAGAAACACTGTGGCTCAAGTGGTAGAGTGCTATCCTTGAGCAAAAGAAGCTCAAGGACAGTGCCCAGGCCCAGAGTTCAAGCCCTGGGACTGGCAAAAAAAAAATAGAGGTTCTTTTAAAGTAATTCAGGAAAAAAGTGTTGGAGAAGATAAGTGAAACAATATTGTCAGAATATTGACAATTATTAAGCCCAGCATGAGAATAGACTGTGTCTATTCTGTGTTTGAGAATATAATAAAAAATTAAAAGGGCTGGGAAGGTGGCTCAGTGGTAGAGCGCTTGCCTTGCAAGCCTGAGGCCCTGGGTTCGATTCCTTAGCACCATATAAGCAAAAAAGAAAAAAGCCGGAAGTGGCGCTGTGGCTCAAGTGGTAGAGTGCTAGCCTTGAGCTGAAGAGCTGAGGGACAGCGCCCAGGCCCAGAGTTCAGGCCCCACAACCAGACCCCCCCCCCAAAAAAAAAGTTAAAAGAAAAAGTGGAGCCAGGCACTGGTGGCCACACCTGTAATCTTAGCTACTTAGGAGGCTGAGATTTGAGGATTGCAGTTTGAAGTCAGCATAGGCAGGAAAGTCCATGAGACTCTTATCTCCAACTATCCACCAAAAAAGCCATAAGTAGAGCTGTGATTCAAGTAGTCAGGCACTATCCTTGAGCAAAAAAAAACTCAAGGATAGAACCCAGGCCCTGAGTTCAAGCCCCAGGGCTGGCACAAAAAAAAATTAAATTAATAATAATAACAATCAGGCCCTGCACTGGTGGCTTATACCTTAATCGTAAACTACTCAGGAAGCTCAGATACAGAGGATAGCAATTCACAGCCTGCCTGGGCAGAAAAGTCTGAGATTCTATTAAAAATATTCAGGGAAAAAAAACCAGAGCTGGAGATGTAGCTTAAGTGGTAGACCAGCCAAGCAACCAAGCAAGCTACAGTGCCCTGTGTTCATATCCTAAACCCCTCACATAGAAAAATTATCTTGAAATTTTTATAGCTATGCTAAAATTCAATATCTTGTAAATAAGTGATGCTCAGTGAGTAAGTAATGGAAGAAGAAAAGGGGGGAGGGGTGCAATTAGAAACCAAACAGAGAAGGATCTATTTAGAAGCCAACTATTGAATTCTCCCTTAGGAGATGAAAATCTCACCCTACCTTGTTCTATCTTTTTTAGGGAAACCCCCAACCTCTGGAGGGCAAGGAGTAAACCTACCATCCACTGGCTTTGAAAGGAGACAAGATCAGAACAAGTCTCAACTCAGCTAACAACAGAGGTGTCTGCATGATAGCTCACTCCATGCACAGTGAGTTGCACTCAGCTGAAAAACCCAGAGCCCAGAGCTTTCGGCTTTTAATTCTGTTAGGTAGATTGAAATAAGTTTAGCTTGGTGCCTACAGGAGGAAGAGGATGAGAGGGGATATCCAGATAAGCAGTCCTGCTATTGTGAGGGTATCAGACTTGGCTGACTAGTGCTGCTGTTCTCAGGGTATTTCAGCCATAGCAAATTAGTTGAGCTCTGGCCATGTTCATCAGGTGAGGGTGGCTATGATAAATCCTGCAGCATGGCCATATTGCCCATTGCACTGGCTGCCTGACTCAGGTGGGTGAACAAGACATTTTGCTACACCACATGAGTCTAGCATGGGCTGTGTCTAGCAAACAAAGAAAACATTAAATGGGCCCTGTAATTCCCCCTCACTTCCCCCAATGTCAGGGTTATTTCTCTCTCCACGACCACCATTTCTGCCTTTACTCAGCCATCCCCCACCTCTACTCAAATAGGTGAATGTTCTTGGGGATGGGGCAGTATGGTAGAACGCTCTACAACTAATGTCCTTCTAACATTAATCAAGAAGGGACTATAAGGGTGTGCTAGTGTTCCTGCATTTCACCAACTCAGCAGCAGCAGTCATTATTATCATTATGTGCCTGTCTTGGGGCTTGGACTCCACCTGAGTGCTGTCCCTGAGCTTTTGTGCTCAAGGCTAGCACTCTTCCACTTGAGCCACAGCACCACTTCTGACTTTTGGGGGGTTAACTGGAGATAAGAGTCTCACAGACTTTCCTGTCCAGCCCAGCTTTGAACCGCAATCTTCAGATCTCAGTCTCCTGAGTAACTAGGATTACAGATGTGAGCCACCAGTACCGCTCACCAACTCCTTATTAGCCTTGTGCCATTGACCTTCCAAACTCAACAATTAGCAACTGGCAACAAAAGCCAAAGGCTGCCGTCACCTACCTCTGTTGCCTGCTACCTTACAATAGAGCCACATTAAAATACATTGCATTTATTTATGCAGATAGCCTAAGAAATCTCCCTAAAAACTGTTAAACAATAAGGGGTGGAAGGTGAAGAGAGAGAGCAATAGAGCAGGTTATTCTGATTATAATATGAGCATGTATGAAATACCATGGTGGAAAACCCTTGATATGTTTAATATACACTAAATATAAAGAATGACTGGAAAGTAAAACAGGTTCTGTAGGGGGAAAGTACCAGCCAGAGGAAGGGGAATAGAGACTGTGATTGATGATGAATATGGTTAAAGTACCTTATGTTCATGTGCAAGTAGAATAATGGAACCAGAGCCGGGCGCTGGTGGCTCACGCCTGTAATCCTAGCTACTCAGGAGGCTGAGATCTGAGGATCACGGTTCAAAGCCAGCCCGGGCAGGAGAGACCATGAGACTCCTATCTCCAATAAACCACCACAAAACCGGAAGTGGCGCTGTAGCTCAAGTGGTAGAGTGCTCGCCTTGAGCTGAAGAGCTGAGGGACGGCGCCCAGGCCCAGAGTTCAAGCCCCACGACCAACAAAAAAAAAAAAAAGAATAATGGAACCAGTTGAAATGTTTTAAGAATCAGAAAGGATAAATTGGGCATTGATAATCCTATTTACTTTGGAGACTGAGATCTCGGGATTGTGGCTCAAAACCAGCCCAAGCAGGAAAATCCATGAGACTCTTATTTCCAGTTAAACACCAAAAAGCCTGAAGTGGAGCCTTGAGCAAAAATGCTCAGAGACAGCACCCAATCCCTGAGTCCAAGCCCCAGGACTAACACACACACACCACAAAATAAGGGAAAGTAAGAGAAGAGAGAATGTTTGATTAGGATACATTATATAAATGTGTGGAAATGCCATAATAAAACCCTCCTTGAACAAATATTTGCTAATAAAAAATCTTTAAAAAAAAAAGAAAAGAAAGAAAAAGCATATTAGGGTTTCCAGGAACCACAATCAGCACATACACAAAAAGAACAGAAGTGACTGGAGATTGTCAGAGCAGAATGGCAGATGTGAAGTGCCAGTCTCTATTCTGTCAAGTACATAGTATTCTTAGAATACTTAATACTGATAATCCTGAATGTTTGAGGGAAAGGGAAAAAATGTTTCCATCTTTTGTTAGCACCAGTCTTTTACAAAGAAGTTTCTTTCTGGCACATCCATTTATGTATACAATGTATCTTATCAGACTTTTCACTTTCTCATCATCCTCCCTTTCCTAAACCAATCCCAGAAGGCTTCTTGTTCCATTTTCATACATGTAATAAGGTATTGTATTTATAATAAAGTATTCATGTTCACCCTCCTTTACCCTCTATATTTATCTCTCCCCCCACACACACACACTAGTTCCCCTCCCTCCAGGACCTATTTTAATTCCTGCTATTTTTTTTTGTAGTGTAATGCTCATTTTTCAAAGGGGTTTCAGCATGGTATTTCACACAAATATATATACTACTTTAATCACATTTACTCAACCCTCCCCCCTTACTTATTCTCACAATGCTCCACCACCTCCACTCCTATTATTCAACAGCAAGAAAGGAAAAATTTAATAAGCTTTGGAAAATATAAACAAGTTTAAATAATAGCCTTCATTATTATAGTTAAAAGATAAGAATGCCTTCTACTGATTTTAATCTATAAAATTAATGTAAGCCAGTATTCTGGTTTATAGGTAGCTAAGGCCAAACTGCAATATTTCAACTTTCTAAGTTTCCTAGATTAATTTCACAGGTCCAATAAGTTGTATTTCCATAAAATGTTGAAGAGTGCAAAATGTAAAATAATATTTCACCATTCAGTTTCCATGATAGCTATCTTTAAAAAGGGTTTAAGCCAGGCATCAATGGTTCATATCTGTAATCCTAGTTACTCAGGAAGCTGAGATCTGAGGATCACAATTCAAAGCCAGCCCAGGCAGGTAAGTCCATGAGACTTGTGTCCAATTAACAAAACAAATCCCTCAAGAAAAGTACCCAGGCTCTGAGCTTAAGCCCCAGGACTGTTCCCCCCCCCCCAATGGGGAGGGGGTTTAAACTTATTTCTTCTGTCTTTGGATTATAAGGGCCTAATATATTAGCAGAAATTCAAATTATAATTTCCAGATCTAAAGCTAAGGCTTTAAACATTAGCCTGAATTCATTGACAATGTTTGATTACTTTGCCACACATTTTTGGCCACTAAAAGTGCTTTTGTTTACTTTGTGTCTGGAGAAAATAACAATTGGATACTTAAAAGAGATAAAAAGTACTAAGGCTCTCCATCGTAAAATAATTACATAAAATACAACATGTATCAAGAAAACAGATAATGTATCTGTTAAAGAAGTTGCTCTTGTTAGATATTTCAGTGTAGCATATACATTGTTCACGCTAATATGTTGACTAGTTATAAAGTTAAGGCCATTTCATTTTATTCTTTTTTGTCCAAATACACTCAAGTCAAAATATATTAAGGAGTGATGTGGTCAAAAATTGCCAACTAAAATACTCCTTCCACTGAAGCAGCTAATGAGCCAACAAAAACCATCACAGTCACAGGTTCAAATCTAGTCAAACAGAAGGAAAGAAGAACAGGCAGTTACAATCCCCCACACATCACATTTGTGGCAGCCAAGAGGGCAGAAGCCCCCACCACTGTTGCAGGTTGTTAACACCAATAGGAACAACACACAGACCACCTTCTCAACCCACCTTTGGTGACGCGTTTATATGGGTCTGGTGGTTTCTGAAGGACTGGTATAGACCCTATCTTTGTTCATGCAAATTAGAGCATTCTCAAGCCCAGAGTAGCTTCCTGAGCAACTTTTGCCCAAGCATTATTCAAAGGTACAAGTATTACCTCTAGCAGTCTGAGGCAAGCAACAATGATAGAGAAAATAAATAGACCAAAAGATCTAGAAAAGGGTTAACCTACCTTTCTTTCTTTCCTTCCTTCTTTCCTTCTTTCTTTTTCTTTCCTTCTTTCTTTCTTTTCTTCCTTCCTTCCTTCCTTCCCTTCTTTCTTTCTTTCTCTTTCTTTCTTTCTTTCTTTCCTTCCTTCTTTCTTTCTTTCCTTTCTTTTTCTTTTCTTTTCTTTCTTTCTTTTTGCCACTCCTGGGCCTTGAACACTAGGCCTGGGTGCTGTTCCTAAACTCCTTTTGCTCAAGGCTAGCACTCTACCACTTGAGCTTGAGCTACAGCACCACTTCTGGGGGGGGGGGGGGGGAGTTGGTGATTAATTGGATGATAAGAGTTTCATGGACTTTCCTGCCAGGGCTGGCTTTGACTCAGAATAATCATGAGAACTCTTGTTTCTACAGGACTCATTACTTCCAAAAACTTTAGTCCAGGGGCTGGGAAGGTGGCTCAGTGGTAGAGCGCTTGCCTTGCATGCATGAGGCCCTGGGTTCAATTCCTCAGCACCACATAAACAAAAAGAAAAAAGCTGGAAGTGGCCATGTGGCTCAATTGGTAGAGCACTAGCCTTGAGCTGAAGAGCTGAGTGACAGTGCCCAGGCCCAGAGTTCAGGCCCATGACCGGACCCAAAAAAAAAAAAAAAACTTTAGTCCATTATTTCTAGAGACTTTTTTGTGGTACTGAGAATTGAGCCCAGGGCTTTCTGCATTTTATGCAGACACCCTACCTCTGAGCCTATATCAGAACTCTTATTTGTAGAGCTTGTGTATATCTGTGCTCACCGCTTGTGTGTGCCAATACTGGGGCTTGCACTCAGGGCCTGAGCACTGTCGCTTGAGCCACACCTCCACTTGTGGCTTTTTGGTGGTTAATGGGAGATAAGAGTTTCACAGACTTTCCTGCCTAGATTGGCTTCAAACAATGATCCTCAAATCTCCACCTCCGTAGTAGCTAGGATTATAAGTATGAATCCTAGGGAGATTTTTTTTTAATAGGATAGAATGAATCAGAAGAAGGAAATTGTAGTTTCTAAACTAAAAGTGAAGCTTTGACAAAAACAATACTCTCAAGGAGATATGAATTATAACTTGAGTTTTGCTTTAATATTTATGAAGAATGAAAAATTATTTCCTCTGAATAGTATCAAAAGATTATTGAGACAGGCTCCAGTGGCTCATTCCTATAATCCTACTGAAAGCTTAAAAAAAAGATTATTAGACTTTGGCAGAGAACCACACAGACATCCAGGTACAGAGAACAAAGAAAGGTTTATTGCCAAGAAAGGGGGCCAGCAAGACCCCTTCTCACAAGGGAGAAGTGAGAAGAAGCACCAACTGTTGTCTGGTGTGACCTATATAGCCTAAAAGGTTTAGGAGGGGCTAGAAGGGGCTAGGAGGCAGAGATCCTGGTGTGAACATGAGGGCCAAGGGCTTTATCATGGCAGACTAGGATTTATGGCTGCTGTGCAAATAGTAGATAAGGGATCCTGCAGCTGCCCAGACCTGAAGGTCACTCTGAGGGGTTCTTGTTGCCTTATATGGTGGTAGCTGCCCCAGAGAAGTGCCATCCCAAGGTAAAGGGGTTGGAAGTTGATTATTTACTGCCTTTACTACGTGGGCCTAGTGTTGTCTAGGAAGGGAGCATGCTAAGCTGTGGAGAAGGGAAGGAGTGGACTAAGCTATGGGAAGGGAGCTCATTTCACTAACACCTACCTACTCAAGAGGCTGAGATCGGAGGACTGTGGTTCAAAAAGTCCCATTGAGACTCTTATCTCCAATTAACCATTCAAAATCCAGAAGTGGAGTTGTGGCTCAAAGTGGTAGAGACTTGAGCAAAAGAGCTCCAGGACAGCACCCAGGCCCTGAGTTCAAGTCCCACAACTGACTAAAACAAACAAAAGATTATTATGTTTAATGCTGTTGTTATAACAATGTGTTCATTAATCCAAAGGTCTACAATAAGAGTACCAAACACCTTGAGGTGATTTCTTCAGCATTATTTGCAAGTTTATTTAAATTTTCAGAGTTTTATCTTTTTTCTTCCTTTTTTTTTTTTTTTTGTTGTTGGTTGTGGAGCTTGAACTCTGAACCTGGGCACTGTCCCTAAGCTCTTCAGCTCAAGACGAGCACTCTACCACTTGAGCCACAGTGCCACTTCTGGTTTTCTGGTGGTTAATTGGCAATGTCTCACAGTTTCCTGCCTGTGCTGGCTTTGAACCACATTCCTCAGATCTCAGCCTCCTAAGTGTAAGGTCCGCTCCTGGAAGGCAAGCAGACTCCACCCTCCTAGCAGCAAAGTCTCCACCCAGTACCTTCGTCACCTAGGCAACTGGCACATCTGGAAGAGGTCACATCTGCATCCCCTGAGGTCACATCTGGATTTGACGTGGCCACACCTTTCCCGACCCCTACCCTAGATAAGGCCTAGCCCAGGGCCAGACACTCTCTTTCCCAGGTCTCTCCCAGCCCTGTGAAGTGTCAACATGGCCTTGTGCCAGCAAGGACGATGAATAAACCTACCCCTTACCTGAATACCATGTGTGAAGGATGAATAAACCTACCCCTTACCTGAATACCACATGTGTAGTGTGGTTCTTACTCAGCCACATCTCTTTAAAAGCCTAACACTAAGTAGTTAGGGGCCACTGGCACCTGGCTTATCTTTTTTTTTTTCATCAAACCAAATAACCAGAAATGCATTGATTGTATTAGAGACCCTAGACTATATTGAATCCAAGCTATTCAACTTTTTTTTTTTTTGGTCGGTCATGGGGCTTGAACTCTGGGCCTGAGCCCTGTCCCTCAGCTCTTCAGCTCAAGGCTAGCTCTCTACCACTTGAGCCACAGCGCCACTTCCAATTTTCTGATGGTTTAATAGAGATAAGAGTTTCACGGACTTTCCTGGCCAGGCTGGCTTTGAACTGTGATCCTCAGCTCTCAGCCTCCTGAATAGCTAGGATTACAGACGTGAGCCACTGGCGCCCAGCTACTATTCAACTTTTGAGGGCTGCCAAGATATAAAAATACATGTGGATGAATCTGTACCTTGAAATCTGATACAGGACTAAGCATTTATCTTTTCCAAGAATTAAATATAAACATTTTTTCCACTGTGGAAAAGTACAGTAACATTGCTTTATATTTAGTAGCAAAGTAAGAATTCTGTCACGTTGAATTTCCCTGTCTGCAGTTTTTTCCCTCTTTGTGGGAGTCATATTTCATTATTCTGCCATTGTAGGTCATGATTTAATGTCAAAGCATTTTTTTTGGGGGGGGGTCTAGTCGTAGGGCCTGAACTCTGGGCCTGGGCGCTATCCCTCAGCTCTTCAGCTCAAGGCTAGCGCTCTACCACTTGAGCCACAGCACCACTTCCAGCTTTTTTCTTTTTGTTTATGTGGTGCTGAGGAATCGAACCCAGGGCCACAAGCATGCAAGGCAAGCGCTCTACCACTGAGCCACCTTTCCAGCCCCTCAAATCATTTTCTTGTGGACAACAGAATGCTTCTCTACATAGAATAAATAGTAAACAGATTTAAGAGATAATGCACAAAGCCATGTTGGTGAGTGTGGCCCATTTGTTTTTGATATGCAGCTGTCACAGCCCATTTACACTTTCCCAATCTTAGACTGACCTTGGCCAAATACTAGATTGTGTTTCAAAATCATTAGGATCCTGAGTTTTGGCTTGAGAAAAACAAAATAAGTGAAACCCAGCCCGAGGGAAAACGGGTTTTGCTTTAGTTCCTGAATTTCCTTTTTAAAATTTTTTTTAATTTTTTTGTCAGTCTTGGGGTTTGAACTCAAGGTCAAGCCCTGTCCCTGAGCTTCTTTTGCTCAAGACTACCACTTTACCACTTGAACCACAGTGCCACTTCTGGCTTTTTCTGTTTATGTAGTACTGAGGAATTGAATCTAGGGTTTCGTGCATGCTAGGCCAGAACTCTACCACTAAGCCACATTCCCAGCCCATAGTTACTGAATTTCTCACAACCCAAACATCCCCAATTTTATCAATTAGGAATGACTTTGAGCACAAGAAAGTCTGACAAACTGGACTAGGGATCCATTTCACATATCAACGTATGTGGTAGAACAAGGTGCTGGTGGCTCATACCTGTAGTCCTAGCTACTCAGGAGGCTGAGATCTGAGGATGACAATTTGAAGCCAGCTCAGACAGGAAAGTCCCTTGAGACTCTCATCTCTAACAACCAAAAGGCTAGAAATGAAGTTTTCTCAAGTGGTCGAGTACCAGTTTTAAGTGGAAAGTCGCAGGAACAGTGGGAACAGTGCCCAGGCCGCAAGTTCAAGCCCCAGCAAGCATGCGCTCCCCCCCCCGCCCCCCCCCTCACTTGTCTAGAAAGCCAGGCACTGGTAGCTCACAGCTATAATTCTAGCTACTCAAGAGGCTGAGATCTGGGCTGGGAAGGTGGCTCAGTGGTAGAGCGCTTGCCTTGCATGCATGAGGCCTTGGGTTCGATTCCTCAGCACCATATAAGCAGAAAAAAAAAGGCCGGAAGTGGCACTGTGGCTCAAGTGGTAGAACACTCGTCTTGAGCTGAAGAGCTGAGGTACAGTGCCCAGGCCCAGAGTTCAGGTCCCACAACCGGACCAAAAAACAACAACAACAACAAAAAAGAGGTTGAGATCTGAGGATCATGGTTCAAAGCCAGCCTGGGCAGGAAAGGAAATCTGTGAGACTCATCTCCAGTTAACCATCAGAAAACTGGAAGTGGGGCTGGGAAGGTGGCTCAGTGGTAGAGTACTTGCCTTGCATGCTTGAGGCCCTGGGTTTGATTCCTCAGCACCACATAAGCAGGGAAAAAAAGCTGGAAGTGGCGCTGTGGCTCGAGTGGTAGAGTGCTAGTCTTGAGCTGAAGAGCTGAGGGACAGTGCCCAGGCCCAGAGTTCAGGCCCCACGACTGGACCAAAAAAAAAAAAAAAAAGAAAAGAAAAGAAAAAGAAAACTGGAAGTGGAGCTGTAGCTCAAAGTGGTAGAGCACTGATGTTGAGCAAAAGAGCTCAGGGACAGTACCCAGGCACTGAGTTCAAGCCCTATAACCGATAAAAAAGAAAAAAGAATGGCTCTAGAGATGGGTGGGGAATTGTTTCAGAGTCTGAAGTATCTCAGGGTGCCCTTCTCCATTAATATCCTAGCTACAAGATGGCTGTAACCCTAGTGACATAGGGGGAAGGAAATGGTTTCAGGGTGCCATACTTTCCCATCCCTCCTCTTCCCCACCCTCACACCAGACTTCTGCTTGGAATCCAGTGAGGTTTTACCACTACTGAAGAGGAGTTGGGAAATGAAGTCCAAGTGATAGTGGAAACAAGAACAAACCTTAGATTAGCCTACCCACACATGGGACATGCATGCAGCTATTTAGTAATTCAGAGGGGACTGGACAGTAACATGTAGTAGGAGTTCCAAGTTGTTCTGTCCATGGGAAATTCTAAATCTTCTATTCATTTTGCTAAAATACAAACCAAAGCTCCCATTCAAGCTTTACTCTCTGGTCCTTTTGGATACCATTATGGTCTGACCCAATTCCATGCCATCACTCATCTGATTAGCTCTTGTCCTTATTTTTATACTGGAAGCATTTTAGTTGTTCTTCCCTACCCAGCTCAAATGTTATCTCTTCCAGAAGTGCTCCCTAATCTCACCCAGATAGAGATGATGAATGAGCTCCAAGGCCTTAGATATTGTGTGTGTGTGTGTGTGTGCATTTGTTTATGTGTGTATGCGTGCAGGTACTGGAGCTTGAACTCAGGGCCTGAGCACCGTCCCTTAGCTTTTTCACTCAAGGTTGATGCTCTAGTATTTGAGCCATAACTCCTCTTCCAGCTTTTTGGTGGTAAATTGCCTGGGCTGGCTTCAAACTGTAATCCTCAGATCTCAGCCTCCTGAGTAGCTAGAATTACAGATGTGAGCCATCGGCGCTCTACTGGCCTGGATGCTTTACATGAGATAGCTCCATCTTCTCAACCACCCAATGAGGTAGGAACTAGTGTTATTGTGGTAAAGTTACTGAAACCAAAGTTTAGAAAGCCTGACATGTTCAAGAGCACACAGCTTGAAAGAACCAGTAAAGATTTAGCTTGGCTTTTTTTAAGGCCCAAATCCATTCATTTACCATGGCCATACAATCCCCCAAACACCCACAGGCCGCAATTGGGCCAATTAAAGTAGGAACAGCCTTCTAGTCACCTCTAACTAGTCTTTCTACACCTATTTTAATCACTCCTGTTTAAAAACAGTTATAATTAAATGACTAAATCAAAAGCCCTGTCATTTGGCAACAAAACAATACACAAGGAGGGGTACTGGTGGCTCCCACTTGTAATCCTAACCACTTAGGAGGCTGAGATCTGAGGATTGCAATTTGAAGCCAGCCTGGGCAGTAAAGTCTGTGAGACTCTTATCTGCAATCAACCACTAGAAAACCAGAAGTGGCAAAAGAGCTGAAGGACAGTGTCCAGGCCCTAAGTTAAAGCCCCACAATCACCACTACCAACACCAAAAACCAATATACAAGAAAGAGATCAGCAATCAGATTATTGGAGTTCAAATCCAGACCTAAAACTACACTTGGGTTTTCATTTCCAAGATAACTGAAGAAGAAATGATGGCCGTCTCTCTGCTCTTTTCTAGTTCTTTCTCAGCTCTTGCCTTCTCTTCTCTTTCCCAGCTCTCTTCTCTTTCCTAGCTCTCTCTTTCCCACCTCTCTCTTCTCTTTTCTAGCTCTTTTCTCTCTTTCCCAGCTCTCTTCCTTTCCCAGCTCTCTCCCTTTCTCAGCTCTCTCTCTTTCCCAGGCCTTTCCCAGCCACATGGGCCAACCTGGCATGGTCCCAGCAGGTCTACTGAATAAACCTACCCCTTACCTGAATATCACGTGTGTGCTGCTGTTCTTACTTGGCTACCCCTTTTTAAAAAACCTAACATAGGGCTGGGAAGGTAGCTCAGTGGTAGAGCGCTTGCCTTGCATGCCTGAGGCCCTGGGTTCGATTCCTCAGCACCACATAAGCAAACAGAAAAAAGCCGGAAGTGGCGCTGTGGCTCAAGTGGTAAAGCGTTAGCCTTGATCTGAAGAGCTGAGGGACAGCACTCAGGCCCAGAGTTCAGGCCCCACGACCGGACCCAAAAAAAAAAAAAAAAATATATATATATATATATATATATATATATATAAACCTAACATAGGGGCTGGGAAGTTGGCTCAGTGGTAGAGTGCTTGCCTTGCATGCCTGAGGCCCTGGGTTCAATTCCTCAGCACCACTAAGAAAAAAGCTGGAAGTGGCACTGTGGCTCAAGTGGTAGAGCACTAGCCTTGAGCTGAAGAGCTGAGGGACAGCGCCCAGGCCCAGAGTTCAGGCCCCACGACCGGACCAAAAAAAAAAAAAAAAACCTAACATAAATGGTGCCATGACTCAGATAAAGGGCTTAAAGTCAGGATAGCTGGGATTCCTCTCTGTTTTTTTTTCCTCTTTTTTCTTTTTCTGTTTGTTTTTCCCTTTTTGCTCTGAGGAATACCCACAGTTCTGATGGCCTTTTGCAAACCCATCTGTCTGCTGCGGACACAGCGCATCGATACCATTGCTGGCCTTCACATCCACGTCCACACCACTTCTCTACTCTGGTGAGTGAAACTACTCTCTACGGTTCTCTGTCACTCAGTCTGTCCAGATGTGGCACCATGCCAGAGAGCTCCCACGGCCTTTAACTGAAAGGCCGGTCACCTCTGAAGCCGAGGACGCTTGGCTTTGGGGGCTTGGCCATTTCTCTCTAGAGGGCTCTGGGGGAAGTTGGGACGCTGCTTCTGCCTGGTCAGCTCTCCTTCACTCACCAGACTGACTCTCCGACACATTTAATGGGGTGCTGCGAATCACGCCAGAGCGGCGAAACCCCTTTGACAGGCCTCCTGTGCTCCCTGGAAAGCCAGAGCGCCTAATTTTATGCCATTCTCAGATGTAGACAGTTTTTGCCACTGCAATGGTAAATGGTCAGAAGTCTGTTTACTTTCAGGTTCTCTTTGCTCTCTCTCTGCCAGTCATGTCCAACTTTCCCTATCTCTCCCTTTCTCTTTTCTACATTTTGGCTTGTGCCCTGAAGAGTGCAACGCAGGCTGGGTCCCAGGGACCCCCCTTTTGGATCCCTCTCTAAGGCTAGCCAATGTAGGCTTGATCTATTTGTTCAGGGTTTCTTTGCATTTTTTTTCAGAAATTTGCCATCTTGAGTTCGCCATCTTGGCCACATGGTAGGTTAAGGGTTTGGCCCCATCTGACCCTTAACCTTCCACCAAGCTTACTACTCCATCTATTCTAAGGTGCCTTGCTAACAAGTTGCTCTTTTCACAGGCCCTGGTAACTGAGGCCCAACCATCTGATGTGCTTTGTTAGCAAAGATGTCTAAACGTTGTTGAAATTTTAGGTTTTGAGTTCTGCCTTTTTTGTTTTGTGTTGTGAATTCTGGTACTGACTATATGACTCTAAACTGTTGGGCATATCTGTGCTAAGATTCTCAGATCTAGAAGTTTTGTCATTCCAGAATATTTGTTGGTCAATTCTTGATAAGAACCAGGTAAGTTCTACTTATTATACTTGATATCCTTGTTGCTTTAATTGGAAATAATAAAGGGCTTTTGTGGCAAAGATTGCAGTTCAAAGCCAGCCTGGGCCGAAAAATCCCTAAGACTCCATCTCCCAACTAACCTGCAAAGAGCCAGACTGGAAGCATGGCTCAAGACTCTTATCTCTAACCAGCCAAACTCTGCAAGTGGTACTATAACTCAAAGTGGTTCAGTGCTGGCCTTGAGCAGAAGTACTCAGGGACAATGTCCAGGTTTGAGTTCAAACCTCCTTGAATACCAACTGGGACAAGCCATCCCAGCAATGAGCACCTAGACATAGCCAGTCTGGGGAACAAGGGACCATGGACAGGAGTAAGAGAAAATAATGTCACATCAGCTACTTTGTGCCTGCCCTTTCAAAATTAACCAGAGCCGGGAGGTCAGTAGAAGTAAGAAGCCTGCCCATCTAATGTCCATATCTGTCTACCTATTAACTGGACAAGAATTCATATTCTTGCCTTTGTTACCAGACTTCTCTTCTACCGAGTTGCCAGATGTCAGAAGTAGCTAGGGACATTTGTACCAACATTTTCAGCCCCAAGTCCTTCCCCTTGCCATTTATTTGCTCTCTAGTATTTTTTTTCCAGCCCCTCAATACCTCATGAGACTTCTCCAGGCTTCATCTAAGGACTTATGCCACCAAGGGACAGCTGCTGCTCACTGCCTTCTCTGGGAGGGGACCAAATTCCAGCCTTTCACCCCTATTGTCGATGCCCCTTGTCAGCAGAAAGTAGCCAGAGAAACCGCGCCCTATTTCATGATTATTAAAAGGCTGGAATGTAAGGTCCTCTCCTGGATGGCTAGCAGACTCCACCCTCCTCGCTGCAAAGTCGCCACCCAGTACCTGCATTACCTAGGCAACTAGGACACCTGGAAGAGGTCACATCTGTATCTGCTGAGGTCACATCTGAATTTGATGTGGCCACACCTTTCTCCTCCTATACCCTAGATAAGGCCTAGCCCAGGCCCAGACACCCTCTCTCAGCTCTTTTCTAGCACTTTTCTCTCTCTTTCCTCTCTCTTTCCCAGCTCTCTCTCTTTCCCAGGCATTTCCCAGCCACGTGGAGTGCCAACCTTGCCTGGTCCCAGCAGGTCTACTGAATAAACCTACCCCTTACCTGAAAAGAAAGAAAGAAAGAAAGAAAGAAATGATGGTCATGGCCCCAAAGGGCTTAGAGCCACATGCAGCCTGTTCACTACACAAATTGAGCCCAACATATATCCAAGGACAAGAACATTAGGAAGTTTATTGCTGGGTGCCAGTGGCTCATGCCTGTAATTCTAGCTACTCAGCAGGCTGATATCTGATGATTGCGGTTCAAAACCGGCCCAGGCAAGAAAGTCCATGAGACTCCTATCTCCAATAAACACCAGAAAGCTGGAAGTGGCACTGTGGCTCAAGTGGTAGAGCACTAGCCTACAGCTGAAGAGCTGAGGGACAGCGCCCAGGCCCAGAGTTCAAGCCCCACAACCGACAAAAAAAAAGGGGGGGGGGCGCTGGGAAGGTGGCTCAGTGGTAGAGCACTTGCCTTGCATGCATGAGGCCCTGGGTTTGATTCCTCAGCATCACATAAGTAAAAAGAAAAAAGCCAGAAGTGGCGCTCTGGCTCAAGTGGTAGAGCGCTAGCCTTGAGCTGAAGAGCTGAGAGACAGCGCCCAGGCCCAGAGTTCAGGCCCCACAACCGGACCCCCCCCCAAAAAAAAAGAATGAGGGGCTGAGAAGGTGGCTCAGTGGTACAGTGCTTGCCTTGCATGCATGAGGCCCTGGGTTCGATTCCTCAGCACCACATAAGCAGAAAAAGCCAGAAGTGGTGCTGTGGCTCAAGTGGTAGAGCACTAGTCTTTTTTTTTTTTGCTTACGTGGTGCTGAGGAATCGAACCCAGGGCCTCTGGCATGCAAGGCAAGCGCTCTACCACTGAGCCACCTTCCCAGCCCTAGAGCACTAGTCTTAAGCTGAAGAGCTGAGGGACAGTGCCCAGGCCCAGAGTTCAGGCCCCATGACTGGCAGAAAAAGAAAAAAAAAGAGGGTCTGGGAAGGTGGCTCAGTGGTAGAGCGCTTGCCTTGCATGCATGTAGTCCCTGGGTTCCATTCCTCAGCACCAATTAGCAAAAAGAAAAAAGCTGGAAGTGGCGCTGTGGCTCAAGTGGTAGAGAGCTAGCCTTGAGCTGAAGAGCTGAGGGATAGCGCCCAGGCCCAGAGTTCAGGCCCCATGACCAGACCAAAAAAAGAAAAGAAAGAAAAGAAAAAAAACGTTATCGTTGGATTTGTTTATCATTGGATTTTTTTGGGGGGGGGAGGGTCGGTTGTGGGGCCTGAACTCTGGGCCTGGGTGCTATCCCTCAGCTCCTCAGCTCTAGGCTAGTGCTCTACCACTTGAGCCACAGTGCCACTTCTGGCTTTTTCTGCTTATGTGGTACTGAGAAATCGAACCCAGATCTTTATGCATGCAAGGCAAGCACTCTACCACTGAGCCACCTTCCCAGCCCTGGATTTTTTAAATTAACTTTATTTTTTGGTTATGTGGTACCAAGGAACTGAACCTAGGGCCTCATGCATGCTAGGGAAGCACTCTTATCACTGAGCCAAATTTCCAGCCCTGATTTTTTTTTTCTTATGCTGGTATAGGAACTTCAACTCTGGGTCTGGGTGGCTGTCCCTGAGGTTGAGCCACAGCTCCACTTCTTAAAAATAAGATACTCAAGGACTTTCCTGCCAGGGTTAGCTTTGAATTGTGATCCTCAGATCTCATCCTCCTAAGTAGGTAGGATTATACATGTGAGCCACTGGCTTCTGGCTTAATGATGTCTTTTTTTTTTTTTTTGGTCAGTCATTGGGCTTGAACTCTGGGCCTGAGCGCTGTCCCTTAGCTCTTCAGCTCAAGGCAAGTGCTCTACCACTTGAGATACAGTGCCACTTCCAGTTTTCTGGTGGTTTATTGGAGATAAGAGTCTCACAGTCTTTCCTGCCCGGGCTGGCTTTGAAACTGTGATCCTCAGATCTCAGCCTCCAGAGTAGCTAGGATTACAGGCGTGGAGCCACCAGTGCCTGGCTTAATGATGTCTTTTAAGGAAGAGAAAAAAATCTTCCTTTTAATGGCTCCCAGCAAGTATGCTTGTTTCTTTAAGATACTCTGCTATTCTGTTTGGATCCATATAGTCAACTTGATTTTGTTAACAATCAGAGATTCTAGTTATCTTAGTCTGACTTAATGCAGTTATCTGAATTAATCTGCAGCATAGCTCTTTCAGTTTCTAAACATTTAAGTTTTGCATATCATCATTCTGGCTATGTTCTTAACAGTGTCCCCTAGAAGTGGGGGTCCCCATTCCGACTAGGCTATGGTATGTGGGAAGTTTGCAGGAGAAAGAATCATTTTTGAAACGTGAAACAAAATAAAAAGCCTCAGGGATTAGCCTTTTCTGGGTAAAGTCCTAATTTATACTAGACATGTCATTTCATAATTTCCAAGCTATCAAATCAACATGAAAAACAATGGTCCTGGTCCAGTGATTCCTCTTTAAGGACCTGATACAGTTAACTACCATATCCATCCATTTTCCTGCACACACCACATTGGTCCTCCTTTGCCCTGCACTGTGAATGGACCTTGTCAACATGGCTCCTTTGGCAGACAGCGCAATGTCGAACTCTGTCAGGTGAGGGTGCTGGAGGAACAGTGCAAAGCACAGAGCAGTAGGAGCTTGTCTTTCTGGTCTGGTGTTTCCTTTTCCTGAAATCTATGGTGCAAGTGCTGATGGTATGCAAGAAATGGAGTGGCAGCCAGGCTACAGTAGCTATCACCAGAATCTCAGCAGTGTGCAGGACACCCGCTGACACACACTTCAGCCCTAGTTCACTAGCACCAGCTCCCGGGCTTCCCTGGCAAGCAAGCAGTTCCTTTGATCTCCAGCCTCTAGCAACCAGCAGGCTGTTCTGAATCTTACCCCAGGTTGGGGGAAGGGATAATGCTTAGATGCTTGACATTCTTTCAACTCAGCTGCTAACTAGCTGCTCCTTGCAATGCTAGTCCTCTCTTTTTGTTTGCTTGTGCACACGCACACACAGGCTCACAAGTCCTGGAGCTAGAACAAAAGCCGGGGCACTGTTCCTGAGCTTTAGTGCTCAAAGCTAATGTTCTAGCCCTTTGAGCCACAGCACCATTTCTGGCTTTTAGGTAGTTAATTGGTAAGAGTCTCATGGATTTTCCTGCTGTGGATGGCTTTGAATCTTGATCCTTAGATCTCAGCCTCCCAAATAACTAGGATTTTTACAGCTACCAGGTGAGCCATTAGTATCTGGTTTTTGTTTGCTTATTTATTGCTTTATTCATTGTTTTTGCTTGATTTTTTTTGTCGGTCATGGGGTTTGAACTCAGGACCTGGGCTCTGTCCCTGAGCCTCTCTGTGTTCAAGGCTAGTGCTCTACCACTTAAACCATAGTGCCACTTCTAGCCTTTTCTGTTTATGTGGTAGGTACTGAGGAATCGAACCCAGGGCTTCATGCATGCTAGGCAAGCATTCTACCACTAAGCCACATTCTGAACCCCTCAGTCTGAAGTAAGGAGGCTGAGCCTAAATAATTTCTTGAAGCCATCCTGGCATCTCTTGCTAGGGGAAAGGAATTCTCCACCGAGTGCTGAAGGGCCTGGAGGTGAGTGAGGCCATTCACTGACTGCAGATGCCTAGCTCAAGGTAAGCTAGTAGGGTTTTCTGCTTCAGAGAAATGCAGATGTCATAACCTTAGGAGAGCTTTGCGTATAGAAAATGCTCTGATTCTGCATTCATTTAATGACTGACATCTTGTCTTCATAGTGGGGAAGGGTAATTCCCCCCCCCTCAGGTGATAGGTATACCCTGATCCCTGGAGACAGATGGGCACTTGGCTGATAGGCTGCTGGACCTGTCAGTCCAGTGCCTGGGACTAGGAATTTCTTGTGACCCTGCCCAGACCTTATTTAGGCCCAGAGGAGCATTAGGCACCAGGACCTCATACCACGTGTCTCCATGGTAGTGTCCTGTGTCCAGTTTCCTGGCTTGTCTCTGGTCATCATGGTGTCCCAATTCAGCTTTCCATCAGAGCTGAATTGGTTTGTTAGTATTGTTTTTGTTCTTTCTTTCCTCTCTGGCCTGTTTCCTGGCTGTGCTAAGTGTATTTGCCAGCTGTAGACCATTGTTACAATGGGCTGCTTGCAGGCTGCTAGGTAATAAAGACAAGATTCAACCTCTCAAAATGTGGCTTCTCTGAATTCTCTGATAACTTACCTTACAAAAATTCATTTCTTTGGCTGGGCACCAGTGGCTCACACCTGTGGCTCATGCCTGTAATCCTAGCTACTCAGGAGGCTGAGATCTGAGGATCGCGGTGCAAAGCCAGCCCAGGCAGGAAAGTCCATGACACTCTTATCTCCACTAAACCACTAGAAAACCGGAAGTGGAGCTGTGGCTCAAGCAGTAGAGTGCTTGCCTTGAGCTGAAGAACAGCAGGGACAGCGCCCAAGCCCAGAATTCAAGCCCCACGACCGACCAAAAAAAAAAATTAATTTCTTTTTGTGGTACTAGGGATCAAACTCAGGCCCTCGCATTGCTAGGCAAGTGTTCATCTGAGCCATGTCCCCAGTTCTTTTAGTCCCCCCACCCCAATAGTTTTATACTAACTTGCCTGAGGCTGGCTTTACCATGATTCTCCTGTCTGCACTTCCTAGGAGACTGGAATTACAGATGTATGCCACTCAGCATGCCCAACTTTTATTCCTCTTGTTCTTTTTTCCTCTTTGTGACACTCCTGGGGCTTGAATTTAGGGCCTGGGCATTGTCCTTGAGCATTTTCACTCAAGGTTAGCACCCTAACACTTGATCTACAGCTCTACTTTTGGCTTTTTGCTGATTCATTGAAGATAAGAGTCTCATGGACTTGCCTGCCTAGGTTGGCTTTGAACCACAATCCTCAGATCTCAGCCTTCTGAGTAGAGGATTACAGGTGTGAACCACACATGCCTGGCTTTTTTTTTTTTTTTTGTCAGTTGTGGGGCCTGAACTCGGCCTGGGTGCTGTCCTCAGCTCTTCAGCTCAAGGCTAGCACTCTACCACTTGCACAGTGCCACTTCCAGTTCTTTCTGCTTATGTGGTGCTAAGGAATCGAACCCAGGGCCTCATGCATACAAGGCAAGCACTCTACCACTGAGCCACCTTCCCAGCCCTTTATCACCTTTCACTAATTAATAATTCTTCACATTAATTATGTTTAAATTACTAGTATGGTTTCTGACTAGACCCTGAGACATGCCCAGCAAACGTAAATGCAAAGAGGAAAAAAAAATCTTATTTGAATCATTTAAATTGTCAAAGAAACAATCCATCACAAACAGAAATCAGACGTAAGTAGAAGAATAAGAGTCCCTCCAGTGCCCCCCCCCCTCCCAGAGGCTGGGAAGGTGGCTCAGTGGTAGAGCGCTCGCCTTGCATGCAAGAGGCCCTGGGTTCGATTCCTCAGCACCACATAAGCAAAAAGAAAAAAGCCAGAAGTGGCGCTGTGGCTCAAGTAGTAGAGCACTAGCCTTGAGCTGAAGAGCTGAGGGTCAGCGCCCAGGGTGATTGCCTAGCATGTATAATGCCCTGGGTTCGATTCCTCAGTACAACATAAACAGAAAAAGCCAAAAGTGATGCTGTGGCTCAAGTGGCAGAATACTAGTCTTGAGCACAGAAAGGCTCAGAAACAGAGCCCAGGCCCTTAGTTCAAGCCCCAGGACCAGCAAAAAATTTAAAAAATCACTATAGTGTAGACAATTAGAAGTCTGAAAGAATAAGACATAGTGATAAAAGATAAATTAGGAAGAAAAACATAGCCTTAGAACTGTAGAAAGCAAAAGAAGAAGGGCACTGAAATCTAATTTAGTGACTAAATTGGAAAGCAGATTCCATTTAAAAACAAAAGAAATAGGGCTGGGAAGATGGCTCATTGGTAGAGTGCTTGCCTTGCATTCATGAGGCCCTGGGTTCTACTCCTCAGCATCATATAAGCAGAAAAAGCCAGAAGTGGCGGCGCTGTGGCTCAAGTGGTAGAGCACTAGCCTTGAGCTGAAGAGCTGAGGGATAGCACCCAGGCCCAGAGTTCAGGCCCCATAACTGGCAAAAATGAAAAGAAAAAGAAATAGCTGGGCATCAATGGCTCAAGCCTGTAATCCTTGCTATTTAGAAGGCTGAAATATAAGGATCACGGTTCAAACCCAGCCTGGGCAGAAAAGTCTGTGAGGCTCTTCAGTGGTTGAGATGTGCTAGCCTTGAGCAAATAGGTCAGGGACAGGGACTGTGCCTAGGACTGGCACACACACACACACACACACAAAAGGTGAGGGGAGGCAAACAAGCTCAGAGATTTTCCTGACTATTGTGACACTAAGATTGAAAATATGCCGGATGCCGGTGGCTCACGCCTGTAATCCTAGCTACTAAGGACGCTGAGATATGAGGATCGCTGTTCAAAGCCAGCCCTGGCAGGAAAGTCCATGAAATACTTGTCTCCAATAAACCACTAGAAAACCGGAAGTGGCACTATAGCTCCAGTGGCAGAGCGCTTGCCTTGAGCTGAAGGGTTGAGGGACAGTGCTCAGGCCCAGAGTTCAAGCCCCATGACCGCCAAAAAAAAAAAGATTGAAAATATGTAACAAGGGCTGGGAATGTGGCTTAGTGGTAGAGTGTTTGCCTAGCTTGCATGAAGCCCTGGGTTCAATTCCTCAGTACCACATAAACAGAAAAAGCTGGAAGTGGTGCTATGGCTCCATTGGTAGAGTGCTAGCCTTGAGCAAAAGAAGCTCAGAGCCGGTGCCCACACCCTGATTTCAAGCCCCAGGACTGGCAAAAAAAGAAAAAAGAAAAAAAAGTAACAAGTGAGCTTTACACTTGGTAATATTGCTGCAGGGTCCAGGTGAGGGTTAGTGAAGTTTCCCTCTAAAAGTGGGTACTCTTCATGTAGGGACATTGAGTTTGATCACAGAATAAAAATTTCTGGACAAGTCATAAGCATAAGAAAACTTGGGGGGGGGGAGATGGGAAGGGATGGGAAGAGGAAACAAAGGAGGAGGCAACAATGCTTGATAAGAAATATACTCATTACCTTGCCCATGTAATAACTCCTCTGTACGGTATTTTCACAATAAATAAATAAATAATAAAACTTGGCAGAGCTTTATTGAGTAAGAAAGCAAACAGACAAGCAGAAAAGTAGAGGCACACTCCTACAGAGTATGGGTGCTCTCAAAGAGAGACACACTGAGCTCTGTTTATATGATAAAAGCAGGGTCTAACTGAAAGTTATGCAAAGATAGGCATTTACCTTTGCTCCTAAACACTCTTGGTGTTACACTTTTACTACTTGTGCTCAAGGTCTCTGAGACTGACCAGTAATTTAAATATGAACATGATGTTTGAACAACCCTTTTAAGAAAAGATGCATTCTGCCATATATTTTAAAACCGTTGTCTATCCTTGAGATAGAAAATGTATCCTGCCACAAATGTTTATCCTTTTAGATAAGCACTTTGTGCCAGGAGGAGCCATTTTTCAAAGTATTTGCATCTGCAGGATACCTGTGTTTCTTTATGATGTCCATTCTCAGTTTTCAGAGCATACTAATGGTTTGGGGCCAGCAGGCAAAGTAAGATGGAGAAAGCTCTTCTTGCTCTTTTTTTCCTCTTTGTGCTAATACTTCTGCTTATAAAAAAGTACAAGGGTTACAATAAAGAAGATAGTGCTTCTATATTTCTAAATATACTGTTTCTAAATTCCTGGCTGTTGTTTACCATGCCTTATTTTCCCTAGTCTACTCTGCCTCATTTTCCCCTAAAACTGCTTTGGTCTTTTAATCTTAAGAGAAGTTGATGGGTAATGATTAATCTCCTGTATTTGCTTTAAGCTGAGTTTTTAAATTCCTGGCTGTTGTTTACCATGCCTCATTTTCCCTAATCTATCCTACCTTAGTATCATAGCCAATGAGGTTTATCTACCACTTGGGCTCAGGCTTTCTGAGACTGACCAGTAATTTAAATATATGACCATCTATTTAGATAGTTAAATGTAGATATGCATACACACACACACACACACACACACACACATACAGTGAGTGTAAGACTTAGAAAATAAAACGGGTAAAGCTCAGAGCAGTGTTTATAGTATGCTACCTTTGTGTAAGGAAAATGAAGCCTAGTGCACCCCCTATAATCCCAGAATTTATTTATTTTTTTATTTTTTTGGGTCCAGTCGTGGGGCCTGAACTCTGGGCCTGGGCGCTGTCCCTCAGCTCTTCAGCTCAAGGCTAGCGCTCTACCACTTGAACCACAGCGCCACTTCCGGCTTTTTTCTTTTTGCTTATGTGGTGCTGAGGAATCGAACCCAGGGCCTCATGCATGCAAGGCAAGCGCTCTACCACTGAGCCACTTCCAAGCCCTAATCCCAGAATTTAGAGAGCTAAGAAAGGAAGATGGTTGAGTTTGAGGCTACATAGTGAGGTCTGGCTTTTTTTTTTTTTTTTTTTTTTTGCCGGTCATGGGCCTGAACTCTGGGTCTGGGCACTGTCCCTCAGCTCTTCAGCTCAAGGCTAGCGCTCTACCACTTGAGCCACAGCCCCACTTCCGGCTTTTTCTGTTTATGTGGTGCTGAGGAATCGAACCCAGGGCCTCAAGCTTGCAAGGAAAGCGCTCTACCACTGAGCCACCTTCCCAGCCCAGGTCTGGCTTTTTTTAAGAAGGGAGGGGGAGGGAAAAAGACTATGGTACTCATATTTTATTGTAGTTCTATAACAAAGTCAAAGGATACACAAAAACAAATTGATAGGAAGCAATACATGTCTTTGTGCTTAAGTTGGTGAAAACAGTAGATGGGGAGAGGGTGGGCCTGAAGCTTTTATTACTAAATGTATTTTGTATAGGTTTAATTTACCAATCGTGAGTTAGCAGAAGACAGAATAGGGGTACAGTGCAGTTGCCAGGCTGAGGAGGTGTTCTCAAGCCCGAGGAGTCCATCGCAGGATCACGTGGCCTGCAGGAACTCGAGTCTGTCTGCGGAACCTGCGGTGCTTAGTCACTGACTGAGAGCAGCCTTTGTGAGGCATGCTCCGAGCTCACGCCGTCCTGCAGCAGCTGAGGCCATCGGCCAATTACATTCCCCGTAGCAAAAGATCTGAGTGGCATATTTTCGTAGCCGCCACATCATAGGACCAAATTCTGTATTCAAAGAAGGGCAACCTAGAGTCTTTTTTTTTCCTCTGGACAAAGACAAGAGATTTACACTAGTCACTAAAGACCTCTATAGGATTATTTGCTTTAGAAAGAAATATTTTGAATCCTGAAGGACAGTGTAGGAGGTAAAAAAAAAAAAAAAATAGTGGGGGGAAAAAAGAAAAAGAAAGAAAGAGAGAGGGAGAAAGAAAGAAAGGAAGGAAGAAAGAATAGAGCCAGGTGTGATAGTACAAGCCTGTAATACCAGCATGTGGAAGGGTAGGGCAAGAAAATCCTAAAGTTTCAGGCCAGCCTTGGCTATGTAATGAGACCCTGTCTCAAAAAATAAAATAAATAAAAAGACAATGGTGATTAATTTCAGCATATTAAAAACAAAGTAAAAATAAGACATTAACAATAACATGTACAGCTGGAGGTGTGGCTTGAGCAGTAGAGCACCTGCTTAGCAAACATGAGGCGAGGCCCTGAGTTCAAATCCCACACTACCCCAAACAAATAAAACCAGTAACATATTAAATTGAAAGGAGAAATTGAAATATGTGAAGGTCTATGAATTTGTCTGGAGGATGGTGAAGATGCAGATTTACTTCAAACCAAGCATGATACCATTTAAGAGAAATGACTAGAAGAAAAAAATGATAACTGACTACAAATGGATTATATGATTTTTAAGCCAAAAGAAGGAGTGGAGGGAAAACAGTGAAACACAAGTGGTTGACATGAAGAAAAGAGAGAGTATGAAGAAAAAGAACAAGGCACAACAAAATAATAAAAATGAATACTAATATGTCATTAATTATTATGGCTGGACATTATTTTCTTTCTACCAAAGATATCTCCCTTGTAAAGGGATCAAATGAGTTATACATTAGTTCCTCTAATTTTTTCTTCTTTTAAATGTGTTTCACATTCATTTACAAATATATTTCTATATCTATCTCTTATGCATATTAAAAATCATGAGTCCATTCTCATGCCCCAAATCCCAACCCAGCACTACAATTTTATCCTACTCTTTCCCCTTTCCATATCCATCCCTTCGTTTTCAGACTGAAAAGGCTGCCCCAGTATATTTATTTGCTATATCCTAGAGTATATGAAATTGGTCATTTGTGCCATTGTGGACATCTAGTCTTCTGGATTTAGAGGACAGTGGCAATAATAATCATTCTGAGTCACATACACACCTTTTCCTCCCAAATAAACCTCACAAAATAAGACCCATACCTTCAGCAGTACTTGGTTAAAAATTAAAAGATAGCATGATGTTCAAATTACCTGTAAGTTGAAAAATACCTCAAATTTCAATAGAGCTCCTGTCATCTGCGTGTGGCTGCAAACATGGGCACAGAGTGGAGAAGTGGAGAGGCTTAAGAAACTTCAGGGGGAAAAAAAAGCATCTAGGGGCCTAGGAGACTTTAGATGGGGCACACCCAAAATAACCCTCAGGAGGAGAAAGCCACAGGAGATCAAAGCTGGAATACGGAACTGAGGTCAGGGTGTGGCTTGCAGTTTGTTATGCAACAATAGAAACCCTATGGGGGTTTAGTACCTGAAAGTGAGGTGTTGCTGTCACAAACCCATCAAAGTTGGAATGATCAACTGGGTCTGGTAGCATATGCCAGTAGTTCAGGAGGCCGAGGATGGAAGATCAGCTTGGAGTTCCACGCTAGCCTGGGCTAAGTGACTGGACTCTCCCTCAAAAAAAGGAAAGGAAAGAAAAGAAAAGAAAAAGCTGGGTGCTGGTGGCTCACACCTGTAATCCTAGCTACTCAGGAGGCCGAGATCTGAGGATTATGGTTCAAAGCCAGCCAGGGCACGAAAGTCTGTGAAACTCATACCTCTAGTTAATTACCAGAAAACCAGAAGTGGCACTGTGGCTCCATGTGATAGAGCACTAGCTTTGAGCAAAAGAGCTCAGGGACAGCACCCAAGCCCCAGGTTCAAGCCCCCATGATGGACCAAAAAAAGTCTCTCTGGAACCAGGTTTAAAGAGAAGATGGGGGCAGGAGGCATGACCCAGCAAGCCTAAATTACCTTGAACATAATGATAGAAATGTGAATGTTGGGAATGCTGCTGGTAGGGCTCAAAGGAAGTAAGGCGCATGTCTGAAAACCCTTGTTAGATATGCAGACAGCTTAGCAGAATTGTGTCCTGCAGTTATGTAAGAAGACAGAATTTGAAAGCAATGAACTTGGTTATTTAGCTGAAGAAAGATTTTCATGCAAAGTGTTCAAGGTACAATCTGGCTTCTTTTTGCCAATCATAATAAAAATCCATGAAGACCAATTGAGAAAGGAACTTGAAACCCAAAGCAATTGTTTCATTCGTTGTATAACCAGATGGCCCAGGACACTAACTTTGAGAGATTGCTTCCAAAAGCATGACAAAGGAAGAAACTGATGTATCTGTTCAACTCTTTTTAACATCTTCATAAGATCCAAGTATTTGATCGTAGAGGCTGAAGATGTGCCTAGAGATAATTAAACCAGTGGCTTCCAGGAAACTTAATGGTGTCTCTTCAGCCAGAACCAATGGGAGAGAAAAGATGATTTCAACTAGGTTTGTGGGCATGGCTTCTATCGAATATGTGGTGTCCACTTAAAGCATATGAGGTTCATGAGAAACTTGGATCAGCAGAAATACTGCCAGCTAGATCTGAAAGTAAAGGATCCAAAATGAGAGGATAAACTTCCTCCTACTCCAAAAATTCCTCTAGAAAGCAAAATATTTGTAAAATGACTCAGCTAGCCTGAGTCAGTAGATCATATTATAATCCCAACTACTCAGGAGGCTGAGATCTGAGGATCGTGGTTTGAAGCCAGCCAAGGTAGGGAAACCCATAAGACTCTCGTCTCCAATTAATCCCAGAAAAAGCCAGAAGTGACATAACTCAAGTGGTAGAGTGCTAGCTTTGAGCAAAAGAGCCTAGGGACAGTGCCCAGGCCCAGAGTTCAAGCCCAGGACTGGTTAAAAAAAAAAAAAAAGCTGGCATATGCTTATCACCTCTGAAGTATTGACCACCCCCCCCCCCCCCATTGTCCCAGGCCCATACAGACACCAGGCAAAATCCCAGCTATGTGTGAACTCCTTTGAAGCGCAGGCAGGGCAATCCACCTAAGCCCAGCTGTACACATCCCTTTTTTTTTTTTTTTGCCAGTCGTGGGGCTGAACTCTGGGCCTGGGCGCTGTCCCTCAGCTCTTCTGCTCAAGGCTAGCACTTTACCACTTGAGCTGCGGCACCACTTCTGGCTTTTTCTGCTTATGTGGTGCTGAGGAATCGAACCCAGGGCCTCAGGCATGCAAGGCAAGTGCTCTACCACTGAGCCACCTTCCCAGCCCGGCACATCCCATTTTTTTTTTGTGGGCCCAACTGAAAGGCCCCCACCTTCCTTGACCTAGCGGCTTTTTCATTCACCTCTACCTCCTTGCTTGGACCTCCTATAAAACCCAGCTCCTGTCCCAACTGTCCAAACCCGCACAACCTCCAAACCCGTGGGAAGGTCTGTGCCCCTTGCTGTTCCTCAATAAACAGTCCTCACCTGTTGATGATCGAGTCCAGCCTATTCCTTTTCCATTTTCCTCCATTTTCCTAACAACCACAGCTATGGAGGCCACTGCAATGGATATGATCATAATTCCAGGCCTGCCTGGGCAAAGAAAAGTCTAAGACTCCATCTCAATGGGAGAAATTGAGTATGGTCGTGCACAACTGTCATTCCAGCCATGACAATAAGCTTATGCTATAGGAGAGTTATAGTCTTTGCACAGGTGTGGAAAGGAAGCAAGACCCCTATCTCAAAATAACTAGTGTGAAAAATGGATAGAATTACATGGCTCAGTGGTAGAGTGACTTCCTGGCAGTCATGGGGCTCTGAGTTCAAATTCTGATATTACCAAAAAAAAGGTGACTCAGCTATAAATACATTGTATCTTTCAGGAGAAAAGAAAGATGACTTAAAGGAAGGAACTAGAAGCTAGAGGGCAGAGTCAAGGGCCCAAAGGGCCTAATTGAAAGCTTAATAGGATTATGCCCAGATCTTAACACTGATGACTCCTTTTTACTCTTCATTTCCTCCATTTTATTTATTTTTCTTGTACCCTTTCTGGGTCTTGACCTCAGTGACTAGGCACTATTCTTGAGCCTTTTTTGTTCATAGCTAGTGCTCCACCATTTGAGCCCCAGCTCCATTTCTGGCTTTCTGGTGGTTATTGGAGATGAGTCTCACCGACTTTCCTGCTTAGACTGGCTTGGAATGAGATCCTCAGATCTCATAGACTTTACTGTTAAGGCTGAGTATTTTTTGTCTGTTTCTAGTTTTTGTTTTGTTTTGTTTGTCGGTCTTAGGGCTTAAACTCTGGGCCTGGGCATTGTCCCTCAGTACTTCAGCTCAAGGAAAGCACTGTACCTCTTAAATCGCACTGCTACTTCTGGTTTTCTGGTACTTAATTGGAGATAAGAGTTTCACGGATTTTCCTGCTCGAGCCGAGCTGGTTTTGAACTGTGATCCTCAGATCTCAGCCTCCTGTGTAGCTAGGATTACAAGAGTAGGCCACCAACGCTTAGCTTGTTTGTTTTTTTGTGACTTGTGGGCTTGAACTCAGGGCCTGAGCACTGTCTCTGAACTCTTTTTTTTGTTTTTTTGGGTCCGGTCATGGGGCCTGAACTCTGGGCCTGGGCGCTGTCCCTCAGCTCTTCAGCTCAAGGCTAGCGCTCTACCACTTGAGCCACAGCGCCACTTCCGGCTTTTTTTTTTCTTTTTGCTTATGTGGTTCTGAGGAATCAAACCCAGGGCCTCAGACATGCAAGGCAAGCGCCCTACCACTGAGCCACCTTCCCAGCCCAGAACATTAGCCTTGAGTAAAAGAGTTCAGAGACAGGGCGGGAAGGTGGCTCAGTGGTACAGCGCTTGCCTTGCATGCCTGAGGCCCTGGGTTTGATTCCTCAGCATCACATAAGCAAAAAGAAAAAAAAAGCCGGAAGTGGCGCTGTGGCTCAAGTGGTAGAGCGCTAGACTTGAGCTGAAGAGCTGAGGGACAGCGCCCAGGCCCAGAGTTCAGGCCCCACGACCGGACCAAAAAAAAAAAAAAAAGGCTAATATTCTACCACTTTGAGTCACAGCTCCACTGCTGGTTTTCTAGTGATTGATTGGAGATAAGAGTCTCATGGATTTTCCTGCTCCAGCTGGCTTGGAACATGTTTTTCAGATCTCAGCCTCCCGAGTAACTAGGATCACAGGAGTGAACCACCAGTGTCTGGCTTCAGGCTGGCTTTGAACAGCAATCCTCAGATCTCAGCCTTCTGAGTAACTAGGATTACAGGCATAAACCACTAGCACCTGGATTTTTTTTTCATTTTAATAACTTCCCTTTCTAGCCTAAGGTTATTGAGAGTTTTATAAGTATCAAGTTCCTTCTAATTGAAATGCTCAAATAGCTTTTCTTATTATTCTGTTATGTTTTTCATTTTCAACTGCCTTTAATGTTCCTAAAGTTTTAGAAGGTAGATAGGGATTTTTAAAAAATAACTTTATGGCCGGGCGCTGGTGGCTCACGCCTGTAATCCTAGCTACTCAGGAGGCTGAGATCTGAGGATCGTGGTTCAAAGCCAGCCCGGGCAGGAGAGACCGTGAGACTCCTATCTCCAATAAACCACCAGAAAACTGGAAATGGCGCTGTAGCTCAAGTGGTAGAGGGCTCGCCTTGAGCTGAAGAGCTGAGAGACAGCGCCCAGGCCCAGAGTTCAAGCCCCATGACCGACAAAAAAAAAAAAAAACTTTATGGCTAAAACTTCTATTGTTTTGTTTTGGTCAAGTGTCCAAAATTATGGTAGCCTATTTCCTTGTTTCTGAAGTAGGCCCATTTTGCTAGCACTCAGTACACCAACCATCAAAATTATGACTTTTTCAAAAGGGTGATTTTATCTGAAAGGTAGCCAAACATAGAGGTGGAAGACCCTTCTGCTTGAGGCTAGTTAGATAATGAGGAGACAGAATGATTCCGTGTGTGGAGAAAGGTGATTGTTTAAGGTAAAGTAATCAGTGCTCTGCGCACAGGCACAAATAAACTCATCATCACTCTTCATAGGATGCACATTCAGAGAAAGGCTACAGTGGCATGATCTGAGGGTAGTTTCTAGCCTCCTGATGTCTAAAGGCCACTCACTAAACACCTGCACAAGAGCCAGTGGTTTCAACACTAAAACAGCTTTCAAGACCTTGAAAAGTAACTCAATGCTGGTGCCTCCTAACTGTAAATCTAGCTACTCAGGACTCTAAGATCTGAGGATTGCAGTTCAAAGTCAGCCCAGGAAAGGAAAGTCCATGAAATTCTTATCTTCAATATACTACCCCCAAAACCGGAAGTGGAGCTGTGGTTTAAATGGTAGAGTGCTAGCCTTGAGCAAAAGAAGCTCAGAGATAGCACTTTGGAACCAGCCCTAGGACTGGTACCAAATTTTTTTTTTTTTAAAAAAAACAGAACCTAGACAACTATCGTTAGCATGATCCATATGGCAAAGGTGGTACCTATAGCCAAGCTAGTGAGAGATTGATAATATGAAGCTCAGATGTGTAGCCTCCAGAATTTTTTTAAGCCAACTGGAAAGCAAATGACTTAGAGAAGGCATAGGGCTTAGCATTAGAAGTAAAAAGTAAAAGGGGTTGGTTAGTAATACAAATGAGGCTTTGCTATGTTTGCTGGCTAGTATTTATCAAACTTAGAATTGTGGCTGCGCGCTGGTGGCTCTTGCCTGTAATCCTATCTACTCAGGAGGCTGAGATCTGGGGATCATGGTTCAAAGCCAGCCCTGGAAGGAAAGTTCATGGGACTCTTATCTCCAATTAACCACCAGAAAACCAGAAGTGGCACTGTGGCTCAAGTGGTAGAGCACTCACCTTGAGCTGAAGAGCTCAGGGTTCAGTGCCAATGCCCAGATTCAAGCCCCACGACCAAAAAAAAAAAAAAAAAAGATCCACCCTTCCATGGAGTTTTGGAGAATGAAATTTTGTTCTTCTTCATCTGTCTGTTTATTTATTTTTGTGCTGGTCTACAGGGCTTGAACTCAGGGCCTGGGCTCTGTCCTTGAAGTTCTTTTTTGCTTAAGACTAGCATTCTAGCACTTGAGCTACAGCTCCACTTCCAACATTTTTGATGATTTACTAGAGATAAGAGTTTCACAGATTTTGCGGCCTGGGTTGGCTTCAAACTGCTCTCCTTTAGATCTCAGCCTCCTGAGTAGTTAGGATTAAAGGCGTGAGCCACTTGGTACCTACCTAGGTCTTATTCTTTTTTTTTTTTTTTTTTGTAGGTCATGGGTATTGAACTCAGGACTTGGATGCTGTCCATGAACTTTTTTTTTTTTTTTTTTTTGGTCCAGTCGTGGGGCCTGAACTCTGCCTGGGTGCTGTCCCTCAGCTCTTCAGCTCAAGGCTAGCGCTCTACCACTTGAGCCACAGCGCCACTTCCGGCTTTTTTCTTTTTGCTTATGTGGTGCTGAGGAATCGAACCCAGGGCCTCATGCATGCAAGGCAAGCGCTCTACCACTGAGCCACCTTCCCAGCCCCTCCATGAACTTTTTTGTTCAGGCTAATGCTCTACTTCTTTTTTTCTTTTTTGGGTCCAGTCGTGAGGCCTGAACTCTGGGCCTGGGTGCTGTCCCTCAGCTCTTCAGCTCAAGGCTAGTGCTCTACCACTTGAGCCACAGCGCCACTTCCGGCTTTTTTCTTTTTGCTTATTTGGTGCTGAGGAAGCGAACCCAGGGCCTCATGCATGCAAGGCAAGCGCTCTACCACTGAGCCACCTTCCCAGCCCAAGCTCTACTTCTTAAGCCAGAACTCTACTTCCAGATTTTCAAAGTAGTTTATTGGAGATAAGATTCTCATGGACTTGCTTGCCCAGGCTGTCTTTGAACCACGATCATCTGGCCTCAGCCTCTTGAGTAGCTAGGATTACAGGTATGAACCACTGGCACGTGGCTCTCAGATCCTTGAGAGATGCTTCAGTACTGTGAAAAACAAAAGCAAGAACAAAAAACAAATGTAAGCCTTTCTTTTAGTAAATGACTGGCAGATGGTTTATGGTTCATGATGCAAGGGTTCTATTTTATTTTGAGAGCGCTAGATTGTTCCATTTCCCTCCATTTTCTGGACCTGTTTCTCCTTTTATCTTCAATTTAGATTAGTTAGCAGATCTCACTGTGGATATTTAGCTCTATAAAGTGCTTTGACTGAGTGGTTCTAAGAGCTCATATGACCCAGACTGGTTTAGCCCTCTTATGCTTCTTTACAGATCATTGCTTTGGAGTGTTAAGACCCTTAAAGTGTTAATGCCCGTTCTCATTTGGCTTTCTGTAAGTACATGGTGGTTATTTTGTTGTTCTTAGGTCAGTGTGATATTCTGTTGCTTCTGTAAGCTTTTGTGTATGTGTCAGTATGGTCAATTTTTCTTTTTTTTTTCTTTCTTTTTTTTTTTCCCTTTTCTTTTTTCTTTTTTGCTGGTCCTGGGGCTTGAACTCAGGGCCTGGGCACTGTCCCTGAGCCTCTTTGTGCTTAAGGCTATCGCTCTACCTACCAGTTGAGCCACAGTGCCACTTCTGCCATTTTCTGAGTAGTTTATTGGAGATAAGAGAAACTTTTCTGCCCAGGCTTGCTTCCAGCTGGCTTTGAACCTTGATACTCAGATCTCAGCCTCCTGAGTAGCTAGGGTTACAGTGGCTTGAACCACTGGTGCCTGGCCCAGTTATTCTTATCACCAGCTGGTCCCTACATACTTTGTTTCTTTTCTTTTTTCTTTCTTTTCTTTTTCTTTCTTTCTGTTTTTTTTTTGTTTTTTGTTTTTTTTTTTTTATCCTAGTGCTGTTCCTAGGGTTTTAACTCAAGGCCTTGGTGCTGTCTTTGAGCTTTTGTTTTCAAAGCTAGTGCTCTACCACTTGAACCATAGTTCCTCTTCCAGCTTGTAGTTAATTGGACATGAGTCTCCAATTAACAATCCTCAATTCTCAGCCTTCTGAGTAGCTAGGATTACAGGTATGAGCCACCAGTGTCAAGTTTCATACCCCCCCCTTTTTTTTTTTTTTTTTTGCTGGTCATGGGGCCTGAACTCTGGGCCTGGGCGCTGTCCCTCAGCTCTTCTGCTCAAGGTTAGCACTCTACCACTTGAGCCACAGCACCACTTCCGGCTTTTTCTGCTTCTGTGGTGCTGAGGAATCGAACCCAGGGCCTCATGAATGCTAGGCAAGCACTTTACCACTGAGCCACCTTCCCAGCCCCTTTTGTCTCCTTTTAAAAAATATTTTTGGATCTGGGAAAGTGGCTCAGTGGTAGAGTGCTTACCTTGCATTCATGAGGCCCTGGGTTCGATTCCTCAGCACCACAGAAGCAGAAAAAGCCGGAAGTGGCGCTGTGGCTCAAGTGGTAGAGTGCTAACCTTGAGCAGAAGAGCTGAGGGACAGCGCCCAGGCCCAGAGTTCAGGCCCCATGACCAACAACAAAAAAATTATTGTTATTATAAAGATGTACAGAGGGGATTAAAGTAATAAGTCAGGTAATGAGCACATTTCCTTTTTTTTTTTGGCAGAGCTGAGGATCAAACTCAGAGCCTTACCAGTCACTGAACTAAACCCCAATGCCATGAGAATATTTCTTTTCTTTTCTTTCTTTTTTTGTCAGTCATGTGCTTGAACTTGGGACCTGGGTGCAGTCCTTGAGCTCTTTGCTCAAAGCTAGCACTCTACCACTTTGAGCCACAGCTCCACTTCCAGTTTTCTGGTGATTAACTTGAGATAAGAGTCTTATGAGCTTTCCTGCCTGAGCTGGCTTTGAACTGTGATCCTCAGATCTCAGCCTCCTTAGTGTAACATGTGAAATCAGAAACAGAACAAAATTATTGATTATTAAAATGGGGCCAGGGGGCTGGGAAGGTGGCTCAGTGGTAGAGCGCTTGCCTTGCAAGCCTGAGGTCCTGGGTTCGATTCCCCAGCACCACATAAGCAAAAAGAAAAAAAGCCAGAAGTGGCGCTGTGGCTCAAATGGTAGAGCACTAGCCTAGAGCTGAAGAGCTGAGGGACAGCACCCAGGCCCAGAGTTCAAACTCCACGACTGGCAAAATAAATAAATAAACAAATAAGTAAATAAATACAATTGGGGCCAAACATTAAAGGCAGAACTCCTCTGTAGAGAGAAACTCTAGGTCAAATAGCCAGTAGTTAGCCTAAGCCTTTTTCTTTCTTTCTTTTTTTTGGAGGTCCGGTCATGGGGCTTGAACTCTGGGCCTGGGCACTGTCCCTCAGCTCTTCAGCTCAAGGCTAGAGCCCTACCACTTGAGCCACAGCACCACTTCTGGCTTTTTTTCTTTTTGCTTATGTGGTGCTGGGGAATCGAACCCAGGACCTCATGCATGCAAGGCGAGCGCTCTACCACTGAGCCACCTTCCCAGCCCCAGCCTAAGCCTTTTTCATCATTTCTAAAAAGCAAAAGAACATCTCTCCCTCACTCAAGTTTACCAAGCTGGCAGCTTTGCAGTTTATCACAAACTTTGCTGAAGGCCACTGACAGTCTTGAGGCTTATCACTAGCTGTACTGAGCCGCTGTATTAGTCAGGAGCTTATAATAAAAATCATTTCTGTAAAATAGACTTCCCCTAGCCAAGGATATGTTTTGACTTTTATAATGAAGTATCGATAGTATCGATAGTATTGGTCATGCTGACCAATTCAAGACTATGTTTTGCTTCTACTTCTGCAACTCAAGGCTGTGTTTTGCTCTGTAAATCTGCTTGCTTGCCTTGACAAACCCCTCCTCCCCATGTGGTTTTTCCTTTAAAACACCCTTGTGGGAAAAAGACCTCACTGTATCCCACTACTCAAATAGTGGGGTGTAGTCACTGCGCCACTAATAAGAAGACTCCTTGCCCTGTTCAACTGAGTTGGTGGCCTTATTTTCAGATATTTCACTTAGTAGCTAGGATTACAGGTGTGAGCCTCCAGTGCCGGGCTAACATTTCTTTTTGAACGATTTCACCCCTTCCCTCACTCTCTCCCAGTTTTCCCCCATCCCCACCCAGAAATTGCATAGTTCATTTTCAGCATAGTGTCTAGTGAGTGCCGCTGTGGCATCTGTTCACTCTTTATCCCTCTTCATATTTTTGTTTTCAAGAGATAGTTTATAACCTAGTTTGTTTGTACAGAATCAATTACTTTAAAATAAAGATAGAAGTAGCTTGAGCATGGAAATGGGAAAGCAAAGCCAAACTCCTCCTCCTCCTCCTCCTCCTTCTTATTCTTCTTCTTCTCCTCGTTCTTCTCCTTCTTCTTTTGGTCGTGGGGCTTAAACTTTAGTCCTGGTTACTTGAGCTTTTCAGCTCAAGGCTAGTGCTCTAGCACTTGAGTCACAGCACTGCTTCCAGTTTTTTGGAGGTTAATTGGAGATAAGAGTGTCACAGACTTTACTGTCTGGGCTGGCTTTGAACCATGACCCTCAGATCGCAGCCTCCTGAGTAGCTAGGATTACAGACATGAGCCACTGACACTCTGCTCCAAAGTTAACTTCTGAGACTAAGACATGTGTGTGTGTGTGTGTGTGTGTGTGTGTGTGTGTGTGTGTGTGTGTGTGTGTATGATAATTCCTTTTGTTAAACATTTTCTGCCACAGAGTGACAGAAATAATTAGTAATGGAAGCATGTATATAAACATTCTTGCTGAGAGCTGGTGGCCCACACCTATAATCCTAGCCACTCAGGAGGATCAGTTCTGCTGATCACAGTTCAAAGTCAGCTCAGGCAGGAAAGTCCATGAGATGCCTATCTCCAGTTAACCACCAAAAAACTGGAAGTGGCACTGTGTGCTCAGTGTGAGCAAAAGAGCTCAGGGACAGTGCCCAGGCCCCAAGTTCGAGTGCCACAGCTGACAAAAAATAAAACAAACAAACTGATTTTTACCCTTACTACTACTTCCACTATTATTTCCATTTGCAAATTTCTTTTAAAAAATTTTAATGAAAATTTAGTTACATTAGGGAACTAGAGTCATATTGCATGCAAGGAATTCTCTGTGGGCTGGGGAAGAAGGGAGATTAATGAACTGAGCACTGGTGTTGCTATAGATGAAATTTGAATTTTTCAAATAAAAATGCTTGGGGGGGTATCCTGGTGGGATAATGACACTTATTATGGTAGGTCCTTGTTCTGGGGGTGAGATTAGGGGTGGATTTTACTCACAATTGCCATTAGTAGATAAATAATAAAATGAATACATATATCTAAATTTGATCATTATTCAAAAAGTTAATAAACTCTAGCAAGCTTGAAAATGGTAAAAGCAATCTATAGGCTTTAGGTGAACACTTGTATGTGTGTGTGCTGGGCTTGAATTTGGGATATAGGCACTATTCTTTAACTCAAGGCTGGCTGTCTACCACTTGAACCATACTCCTACTTCATGTTTTTTGCTGATTAGAGATGAGTTTCATGGACTTTACTGAGAAGGCTGGCTTCCCATCCCATTCCTCAGATCTCAGACTCCTGAGTAGCTAGGATTATAGGCATGAGCTCAATTCTTCTTCTTCTTCTTGTTTTTTGTTGGTCACGGGCCTTGAACTCTGAGCTTGGGCGCTGTCCCTTAGCTCTTCAGCTCAAGGCAAGCTCTCTACTGCTTGAGCCACAATGCCACTTCCGGTGTCCTAGTGGTTTATTGGAGATAAAAGAGTCTCACAGACTTTCCTGCCCTGTCTGGCTTTGAACCACGATCCTCAGATCATTACTCAGCCTCCTGAGTAACTAGGATTATAGGCATGAGCCACTGGCGCCTGGTTAGATTCAATTCTTTTTTTTTTTTTTTTGGGTCTGGTCGTGGGGCCTGAACTCTGGCCCTGGGCACTGTCCCTCAGCTCTTCAGCTCAAGGCTAGCACTCTACCACTTGAGCCACAGCGCCACTTCTGGCTTTTTTTTTCTGCTTATGTGGTGCTGAGGAATCAAACCCAGGGCCTCATGCATGCAAGGCAAGCGCTCTACCACTGAGCCACCTTCCCAGCCCTAGATTCAATTCTTAAACATCTAAAAGTTCTGTCATGCTTTGGGATTAGAATTCTCAGTAACTAAAATGGGGAATTCGTATTTTACAATGTACAATGTTAGTCTTTTGGATATTTCAAATCCTCCACACACACACTATCCCAGGATTTGCATTTCACCAACTATATAACAGTTTACATTTATCCACAAATAACTTCATGTTTTGCCTTTTTAAATCCCCAAATGCCTTAAATGGTACATTTAAGCCCTAAAAATGCCTAATATTCTTTTATTTATTTATTTTTGCTGGTCCTGAAGCTTAAACTCTAGGCCTGGGCACTATCCCTGAGCTTTTGTGCTCCACTTTTTTTTTTTTAGTTTAGTGGAGATAAGTCTCCAGACTTTCCTGCAGTAGCCAGCTTCAAACCATGATCCTCAGATCTCAATCTTATCAGTAACTAGGATTAACAGACGTGAGCCACTGGGTGCCTGGCTAAAAATCCCTAATATTCTTCATAATTTAATGCTGTCAGATTGTGGAAGTAAAGCTTCAATTCATTAACTGAGAGTAACATTATTTTTGCCAGTCCTGGGGCTTGAACTCAAGGCCTGGGCTCTGTCCCTGATTCTCTCTGTGCTCAAGGCTAGCATTCTACTTAAGCTACAGCACCACTTCCAGCCTTTTCTGGTACTGAGGAATAGAACCCAGGGCTTCAAGCATGTGAGGCAAGCACTCTACCACTGAGCCACCTTCCCATCCCCTGACAGTAACATTTTAAAAGTTGTAAGTAATCAAAATATAAGGATTACCAAAAGTCATTTGAGCCTCCATTATATAAAATTGGGGGTATTCTTTCTTTTCCTTCCTTCCTTCCTTCCTTCCTTCCTTCCTTCCTTCCTTCCTTCCTTCCTTCCTTCCTTCCTTCCTTCCTTCCTTCCTTCCTTCCTTCCTTCCTTCTTTCTTTCTGTCTTTCTTTCTGTCTTTCTTTCTGTCTTTCTTTCTGTCTTTCTTTCTGTCTTTCTTTCTTTCTTTCTTTCGTTGGTCGTGAGGTCTGAACTCTGGGCCTGGGCACTGTCCCTCAGCTCTTCAGCTCAAGGCTAGTGCTCTACCACTTGAGCCACAGCGCCACTTCCCTGTTATGGTAGTTTTATTGTTGTTGTTTTTGTTTTGTTTTCTTTCTGCCTGTCATGGGGCAGGCTGGGCCTGGGCACTGTCTCTGAACTTTTTTTGCTCAAAGTTAGCACTGTACCACTTGAGCCACAGTGCCACTTCAGGCTTTTTTCTGTTCATGTGGTACTGAGGAATCAAACCCAGGGCAAACCCTAGACAAGCACTCTACTACTGAGCCACATTCCCAGCCCAGGGATATATTTTTTAGTTGTTATATTTTATTCAGGAGCCATTAAAAGAAAAAAGTACACACTTAAAAGGTATTTCAGATGTACATACAAGAGAAAGCAAAACTTAATATTTAAAATCAACCTACCTTCAACTAAGATTGGTGGTGCAGGTCTGTAATCTCAGCACAGGAGAGTCTGAGGTTACAAGATGCAATCCTATGTAGGGAGACCAAGACCCTGTTTCAAACAAAACAAAAACAACAACAATAAAACTACCATAACAAGGAAGTGGCGCTGTGGCTCAAGTGGTAGAGCACTAGCCTTGAGCTGAAGAGTAGAGGGACAGTGCCCAGGCCCAGAGTTCAAACCCCACGACCAACAACAGCAACAACCCCCCCCCCCCAAAAAAAAAACTACTATGACAAGACCTAGTTTCAAATAGCTTTCTCACTGTCAAGTATATACCAATTATATTTATCAGAGTTTTTGGTACTCTAACCAAGTAACTGACAGTAACAATGTAAGAGAGGAAGTATTAATTTGGCACATTGTCTCAGAAGGCTTAGCCAATGGTTGCTTAGCCCTTTGTCCTTGAGCAGAATGTCATGGCAATGGGAGAGTGTGTGGCAAAGGGCTTCTTCAGTCCTTGATGGCCAGGGAGCATAGAAAGACAGGCAAGAAGGGCTCAAGGACATGATTGCTCTCAAGTACTCAACTCCATTGATCTACCTTCTCCAGCTAGCCCCAACTTCCTCGTTTCTAGAACCTTTGGAAATAGTGCCACCAGCTGGACACCAAGTCTCCAACACGTGAGCCTTTTGAAGAGACACTTCTATCCAAACCATAACGCTAATTAAATACCATAATATACGGATGTACTTTTAAATTATGGGAAATTAGCCAGTACCCGGTGGTTCACACCTGTAATCCTAGCTACTCAGGAGGCTGAGATCGGAGAATCCCAGTTCAAAGCCAGCCCAGGCAGGAAAAGTCCACAAGGCTATTATCTCCAAATTAACATATATATATATGGTAGAGCACTAGCCTTGAGAAAAATAAAATCTCAGGAGCAGTGCCTAGGCCCTGAGTTCAAACCACAGGACTGGCTCACACAAAAAAATTATGGGAAATTGTGTGTGTGTGTGTGTGTGTGTGTGTGTGTGTGTGTGTGTGTACTAAAGAGAACAAAAAGGAAGCAGGAATGGGAGAGGATGATAGGATTTGGGGGACAGAAGTGGTAGTGATGTAAAGTCGGAAGGAAGTTGAGAGAATCTGGAGAAAAAGCACTTCAGGCAGAGGGAAGAGAAAATGTCCAAATCGTGAGACAAGAGCTTGGCTGAAGTGGTGGAGGAAGTGAAGCAGGCTGGTATGGCTGGAGCAATGAGATCAGAAAAACACTGGAGGGCAGCTCCTGTCAGCACATTATGAGGTCCAGCTTGCCTCTGAGTAAGATGGAGAGCTACTAGAAGGTTTCAAGTTGCTTCATCCTCTGATTTCGGATTTTAACAGGTCACTCTGACTGCTATGATGAGAACAGAATGAATGTAAAGAGGGCTTCCTTTTGTCTTGGCAGAAATAATAGCCTTTTTTGCAGGTATATTGACGGACTAGTCCAGTAGAGAAGGAGAAATTGATGTGGGAAAAGAAAGGGAAATTCATCACTTAGCAGCAAGATCAAAAGATAGCTAAGCAGAAATACAAATGTATCTAACCATATGTCATTGAATTTATTTGTTGTGTTTTTATTTTTTGTTGGTATTATAAAAGTGATATGAAGAAGGGTTCCAGTTAAATAAGTTTGATAATGAGTACATTTTTTCTTTTCCTTTCTTTCTTTCCTTCCTTCTTTTTTTTTTTTTTTTCTGTCCATTGTGGGGCCTGAACTCTGGGCCTGGGCTCTGTCCTTCAGCTCTTCAGCTCAAAGCTAGTGCTCTACCACTTGAGCCACAGTGCCACTTCTGGCTTTTTCTGTTTATGTGGTGCTGAGGAATTGAACCCAGGGCTTCATGCATGTTAGGCAAGCGCTCTACCACTGAGCCACATTCCTAGCCTGCCCCACCCTGTTTTTTACAAGCTCACTTTTGTTTCATTTGCTTGTGTCCCACATACTATGACCTTGCATATAGAAAATGTTCAGTGAACATTTGCTGCATAAACATATTTTGATGGTCACAAAGGGAAGAAAGGTCCTTTACAGTTATATGGCACTTGCTTTCTAATTTGTGGCAGCACTTGGGGATGATGAGAAGATACTTGCAAAAAGAAATACAGAGAAATGCCAAATTGTACAATTGGTACATCACCACCCTATAGGTACACAGGAATACATTGTCCTTTTATACTTCATTTTTGTTTGTTTGTTTGTGGTACTGGGAGTTTAAACTCAAAGCTTTCTGTTTGCTAGGCAGGTACTTACCATTTGAGCCATGACTCTATCCTTGTTTGCTTTAGTTTTTTGGGGGATAGGATATCACATTATTTTTTTCTGGGCCAACAGACTGTGATCCTCCTATTTATGCTTCCCAAAGGCATATACTACCATACCCAGTTATTGCTTGAGGTAGAATCTTGGTCACTTATTGCCCAGGCTGGCTACAAACTGTGATCCTCCTGAATGAATGAGATTACAGATGTGAGCTACTATGCCTGGCAATGCTTATATTTGAAATGTCTTTGTACCCATAGACCAATTTTCATTATGTATCCTTCCTAGAAGCATATACATGAGAAATATAATTTGAAGAACTGCTAGATCAAAGTTGTTTTTTTTTTGTTGTTGTTGTTGGTCGTAGGGCCTGAACTCTGGGTCTAGGTGCCATCCCTAAGCTCTTCAACTCAAGGTTAATGTTCTACCACTTGAGACACAGTGCCACTTCAGCTTTTTCTGCTTATGTGGTGCTGAGGAATCAAACCCAGGTCCTCATGCATGAGGGGCAAGCACTCTACCACTGAGCTACCTTCCCAGCCCAAGTAATTTTTTTTTTGGGGGGGGGGGTCCGATCGTGGGGCCTCAGCTCTGGGCCTGGGTGCTGTTCCACAGCAGTTCAGCTCAAGGCTAGTGCTCTACCACTTGAGCCACAGTGCCACTTCTTGCTTTTTCTGCTTATCTGGTGTTGAAGAATGGAACCCAGGGCCTCATGCATGCAAGGCAAGTGCTCTACCCCTGAGCCACCTTCCCAGATCCTTGTTAGACTCTTATCTCCAATAAACCACTAGAAAACTGGAAGTGGTGCTGTGGCTCAAATGGTAGAGAAATTGCCTTGAGCTGAAGAGCTCAAGGACAGCACTTAGGCCTAGAGTTCAAGCCCCACAACGACAAACAAAACAAAAGAAAACAAAACAGAAATGATTAAGTATTGGGCTGGGAATGTAGCTTAGTGGTAGAGTGCTTACCTACCAGTGCATGAAGCTCTGGGTTCAATTCCTCAGTACCACATAAGCAGAAAAAGCCAGAATGCTGCTGTGGCTCAAATGTAGACTGTTAGCCTTGAGCAAAAGAAACTCAGGGACAGTGCTCAGGCCCTGAGTTCAGGTCTGAGGACTGATGCGCAAGCATGTGTGCACATGTGCACGTGCGTGCTGCATGCACACGCACACACACACACAAAGATATTTTAGGGCTGACTCTGATCAAGATGCATTGTATGCATAAATGAATATATTGAAATGAAACTTCCTGTACAACTAATTGGATATTTTAGGAAGCATTAAATTTGTACTCATTTGGCCAAATGTCCATTTTCTTTTCTTTTCTGTGCCAGTCCTGGGTTTGAACTGTCCCTGAGGGTTTTTTTGTTTTGTTTTGTTTGTTTGTTTTTATGAAATGCTAGCATTTTACCACTTGAGCCACAGATCCACTTCTAGCTTTTTGGTGGTTCATTGGAGATAAAAGTCTCAACAGATTTTCCTGCCCAGGCTGGCTTTGAATCATAATCCTTAGAATTCAGCCTCCCTGAGTAGGTAGGATTACTGGTGATAGCTACTGGTGCCCAGCCATGTGTCCATTTTCTTGATGTTTTTCATGCAATTTACTGAGTATTTTCTCTAACAATTACCAAGAACCAGAGAAAGTGAAGCTCCTGTGGCACAGTGACCCTTTTCTCTAGAACATTCAACTAAATGTCAGATTCTTTTCTGTACTTTGGAAAACTTAAGAAAGAGCATATTCTCTGCAACACAAGTTACAATTTCTGATGTTTACAAGGCTGATTTGTTCAACAACAATGCAGATTGAATTTCTACTCAGAGGCTGAAGCTCACATACTGCTTTGAGATTAGATGTCCACTGCTCAGCTAATAAATTGGACATTATTTAAAGGAATAAATATATATTTTTCTCTTTTAACAAAACAATTCATACATGCCTTTCATGCCCTCAAAGATATAGATGTCACAGTCATAAGCTTATAAGAATTTACAAATGATTTAATTCTTTCATTCACACAAAGATGCCATTTAACTAAAGGGATTACTGCAGGAAATAATTTATCCATAGAATAGATAGATACCATATCTTTTTTTTTATTGTGAAAATATTGTACAGAGGGGTTACAATTACATGAGCAAAGTAATGAGTACATTTCTTATCAAGCATTTTTCCCTCCTCCTTTGTTTCCCCTTCCCATCCCTTCCCATCTCCCACCCCCACCCCACCCCTGGCCAAAGTTGTAAAGTTCGTTTTTCGACATAACGACTTGTACATCTCATTGTTGCAATGGGTCCACCTATATCCCTATTTAAACAATTTGTTTTTTCCCTTCCCCTCCACAAATTATATCAACATCAAATACAGTGAAAGCAGGGGTTTTACCGTGGGGGAGGGACATACAAAGCAACAAAGAAATAATCTTATAAATATGTTAGAAACAATGGCAAGAAAGAAAAAACATTTGAATCCTTATCTTGGGGTTCATTTCACCTAACATCAACTTATCTGACCTTTTCTGCTTGTCTCAGACATATACTAGTTATTGCAAATAAGGGAAACCATGGGACCTATGTTTCTTTGGGCCTGGCTTACTTCACTTAATATAATTTTTTCCAAGTCTTTCCATTTCCTAACAAATGGGGCAATGTCATTCTTTCTGATGGAGGCATAGAATTCCATTGTGTATCTATACCACATTTTCTTGATCCATTCATCTACTGAGGGGCATCTGGGTTGGTTCCATATCTTAGCTATGGTGAATACTGCTGCAATAAACATAGTTGTGCTGGTAGCTTTAGTATGGTCTTGTTTGTGATCATTTGGGTAAATGCCCAAAAGTGGGAACCATATCTTTTTTTAATTACTTATTTTAACTAGATTTGGGGCTTGAAATCTGGGCCTGAGGGCTGTCCCTGAGCTCCTTTTGCTCAAGGCTAGCATTTCACCACTTGAGCCACAGCGCCACTTCTGGCTTTTTCTATGTCTGGGCTGGCTTAGAACTGCAATCCTCAGATCTTAGCCTCTTGAGTAGCTAGGATTACAGATATGAGCCACCAGCACGGGGCTAGATGCCATATCTTTTCAAAGATTTCTCAATTTCTATATCTTAGAGAAAAGGCAATATTTGATCTTGATGTGACAGATCAACTGATCTAATAGATTGCTCACTGACTTTTCTTCTCATCTACAATTCTTTTGTGTGTCCTGGTTTTGGGGCTTGGACTCAGGGCCTGGGTGCTATACCTAAGCTTCTTTTGCTCAAGGCTAGCACTCTACCACTTGAGCCAGAGCTTTATTTTCAGCTTTTTTTTTTTGTGAAAATACCATACAGAGGGGTTACAATTACATGGGCATGGCTTTTTTTCTTTTTTTGTAATTTTTTTGTAGATAAGCATCTCATGGACTTTCCTACCTGGGCTGGCTTTGAATTGCAGTTCTCAAATCTCTGAGTAGCTAGGATTACAGGCATGAGCAACCAGTGCCCAGCTTCTTAATCTGCAGTATTATTGCCATGTTTGTGTACATACAGTTTTGTAAATTTTAATACATTCATAGATGTCTATAATACATCACAGTCAGCATACAAAACAATTGTGGATTTTTTAGTATGCAAATGATCTCATCTTCATTTTGTGTGGATAATTGTCATTAATATGTCAGGAACTGAACTAATTATACAAAAGATACCTGTTGCTAACTGCAACCCAATGCAGTGTGACAGGATTCTGGAGCCAAAAAAATGAGAAAAACACATAGAAAGAGAGAAACAGTGGGGACCAGGGGGCCCAAGACTCACCAGCTCTTGAACCCTGAGTTCCTGTTCACAAGTTTATTTATTAGGTTTAGTACAGGGAAGGTTACCATGGGTACATGCAGAAAACAAGACATCTATACAGTTATTCCAATCACAGAGACAAAACAGTTTGTGTGAATAACTGGCTCCCTTATTGTTTTGAGAGTGAAGACTGCAACCCGGGCATAATTCAAGCATGTATTCCCCTGTATCTAGCTTTCAAGGTCTAGCTCTCAGCCCTTCCAGAATTAAGGAAGTGGGGGGGGGGGGCGGGGTCATTCCAGCCTCTTAACACTCTTCAGTGCTGGCTGTTTTAACCCTTCCATGGTCAGATCTCAACATTCCTAGTATGGTTGAGGCAGCTTTTCAACCTCTCAAACCTTTTCCAGGTCTCACAGCTCAGCTTCAGCAATCCCTACAATACCAAAGAAATCAGAATGTTAAAAGCATCTACAGTAATTACCACCTGATCAGACATGTACAACACTTGGCACAGATTCTGCATCCTTGGGGATGCTAGGAACTGAACACTAGCATCGCATTGGCTAGGCAAGCTTGCTCTACCACACCCCACTCAGTCCTTTTGCTTTGTAGTTTGTTTTCCAGGTAGGATTTTTGCCGGGGCCAGCTGCAAACTACCATCCTCCTATCTCTGCCCTCTATCCAACAGCTGGGGATTATAGGCATGAGCCACACACCCAGTTCTTTTTTTTGGGGGGGGTCCGGTCATGGGGCTTGAACTCTGGGCCTGAACCCTGTCCCTCAGCTCTTCAGCTCAAGGCTAGCTCTCTACCGCTTGAGCCACAGTGCCACTTCCGATTTTCTGATGGTTTATTGGAGATAAGAGCTTCACGGACTTTCCTGGCCAGGCTGGCTTTGAACTGTGATCCTCAGATCTCAGCCTCCTGAATAGCTAGGATTACAGGTGTGAGCCGCCGGCGCCCAGCTACTATTCAACTTTTGAGGGCTGCCAAGATATAAAAATACATGTGGATGAATCTGTACCTTGAAATCTGATACAGGACTAAGCATTTATCTTTTCCAAGAATTAAATATAAACATTTTTTCCACTGTGGAAAAGTACAGTAACATTGCTTTATATTTAGTAGCAAAGTAAGAATTCTGTCACGTTGAATTTCCCTGTCTGCAGTTTTTTCCCTCTTTGTGGGAGTCATATTTCATTATTCTGCCATTGTAGGTCATGATTTAATGTCAAAGCATTTTTTTTTTGGGGGGGGGTCTAGTCGTAGGGCCTGAACTCTGGGCCTGGGCGCTATCCCTCAGCTCTTCAGCTCAAGGCTAGCGCTCTACCACTTGAGCCACAGCGCCACTTCCAGCTTTTTTCTTTTTGCTTATGCGGTGCTGAGGAATCAAACCCAGGGCCTCATGCATGCAAGGCACGCGCTTTACCACTGAGCCACCTTCCCAGCCCCTGGCACTCTACCATTTGAACCATACCTCCACCTCCTGCTTTTGGATTAATTGGAAATAAGAGACTTGTGGATTTTCCTGCAGGGGCTGGCTTTGAACCTCACTCCTCAGTATTCAATCTCCTGAGTAGCTAAGATCACAGGCATTAGCTACTGGAGTCTGGCTTAAAGTGCTCTAAATTTTCTTAAAGCTGGGTGCAGTAGCTTAAGTCTGTAATCCTAGCTAGTCAGGAGGCTGAGATCTGAAGACCATGGTGCAAAGCCAGCCTGGACAGAAAAGTCCGTAAGTCTATCTCAAAAAGCTGGGCTGGAAGCATGGCTCAAGTAGTAGAGCACTAACTGGGTTCAAACTTAGTACCAGAAAAAAAAATTTAAAGAAAGAAGAATGTGAAATTGGCAATGGCAGCACTGTGATGAGCAAAAATTGAGACTAATTGAGCAATTACTGTATCCATTTGTATATATATAGATTAAGATAAACATAGTTCATGTTGATGTTTCTCACTCTAATCTAGCACCACAGGGCTCATTCTAGTTTCCTTTTCTTCTTTATCTGTAACTCTGTCTCTGACAGAGAAACCTGAACACTTCATTCATCATACACTTACATATTTATTGAGCTCCAATATACATATAGAGTGATTTGAAAAGATAGGCCCACATACAATCCTATATGTAATATATCTAGAAATCTATTATTATTATTTTTGTCAGTCCTGGGGTCTGAATTCTGGGCCTGGGCATTGTCCCTCAGCTCTTCAGCTCAAGGCTAGTACCCTATCACTTGAGCCATAGGTGCTACTTCTGGCTTTTTTCTGCTTATGTGGTGCTGAGGAATCGAACCTAGGACCTCATGCATGCAAGGCAAGCATTCTACCACTGAGCCAACTTCCCAGCCCTAGAAGCTTATTTATAATAGCAAGTAAAAGCAGTGAAGGTACTTTATTGTTATTGTTGTTTGTTGTGGAGCTTGAACTCAAGGCATTGGTGCTGTCCCTGAGCTCTTTTTGCTCAAGAGGCTAACACCCTACCACTTTGAGCCACAGCTCCACTTCCAGTTAATTGGAGATAAGAATTTCATGGGGACTTTTCTGCCCAGGCTGGCTTCGAACCATGATCCTCAGATCTCAGCCTCCTGAGTAGCTAGGATTACAGGCCTGAGCCACCAGTGCCCTGCTGAAGGTACTTTTTATTAGATGAGTGGGTAAACAAACCATGGGTATGTCCATATAATGGAATACTTAAACAAACACATGTTACTAAGCAAAAAGAGCTAGAAAAAAGAAATATATTTTATCACTCTGCTTATATGGCCCTGAAAAAGACCAAACTATAAGAACACCAACAAAAACCCAATGTTAGTGGTTGCTAGGGAATGAGTGAGATAGGAATTGTTGGATACAAAGGGGATGTACTTTAGAGGGTACAGGAATTGTTCTGTCCTGGGGTGATGGACATGCAACTATGCATTTGAGCCAGGCACTGGTGACTCAGGCCTGTAATCCTAGCTACTCAGGAGGCTGAGACCTGAGGATCGTGGTTTGAAGGCAACCTGGGCAGAAAAGTCCCCATGAAACTTATCTCCAATTAACCGGAAGTGGAGTTGTGGCTCAAAGTGGTAGAGTGATAGCCTTGAGCACAAAAGCTCAGGTGCTTAGGCCCTGAGTTCAAGCCCCAAAACAGATAAAAGAAAAGAAAAAAAGAAAAGGGAAAGCTTAGCAGCTAAGTTAATGTCAAAGTAGGTTTGAAGGGCTAGGAAGGTGGCTCAGTGGTAGAGCGCTTGCCTTGCATGCATGAGGCCCTGGGTTTGATTCCTCAGCACCACATAAGCAGAAAAAGCTGGAAGTGGCGCTGTGGCTCAAGTGCTAGAGCACTAACCTTGAGCTGAAGAGCTGAGGGACAGTGCCCAGACCCAGAGTTCAGGCCCCACACTGGCAAAAAAAAAAAAAAAGTAGGTTTGAGAGTGTGGGTCATTTCAGTGATAAAGCAATCAACCAATTAGGAGGAAATCATCCAGCACATTTATACATCTAATAATGATACTTCAAAATATATACAGCAGAATCTCAGAGAACTACAAGGAAGAATAGATAACAATTATAATTGATTTCAATCTCTCTCTAGTCAATACAGTAAGCAAAATTACTATTTTCTTTTTTACAGAAAATCAGCAAAGCTATGAAAGCCCTGAAAACACAATCAAAACCTTTTGCTCAGTTACAGAATACAACTTAACAACAGCAAAATATATATTCTTCTTGATTGCATGTGGATATTTGCCAAGATCAACCATTATTTGAACCATAAAACAAGTCCCAGCTGGGCCCTGGTGGCTCACTCCTATAATCCTAGCTACTCAGGAGGTTGAGATCTGAGATTGTGATTCAAAGCCAGCCCAGGCAGGAAAAGTCCGTGAGATGCTTATTTCCAATAAACCACCAGAAAACTGGAAGTGGTACTGTGGCTCAAGTGGTAGAGTGCTTGCCTTGAGCTGAAGAGCTGAAGGACAGCACTCAGGCCCAGAGTTCAAGCTTCGTGACTGACCAAAAAAAAAAAAAAGAGTCTCAATTTAGTAGGATCTAAGTCATATATAATATGGCATCTGAGCCCAATGGAATGAAATGAAAAAAATAATAGAAACATCAATAAAATCCACAAATATTTGAAAATTAACACTCATGTAAATGACTCATGGGCTAAAGAGAACAACAGAAGGAAAATAGAAAAATATCTTGAATTGAATAAAAATGGAAACACAACATGGCAAAATTTGTGGCTGTCACTAAAGCAGTAGTACCTCAGGGAAATTTTATACTAACAAGCCTTCTTGGAACTTAGACCTTGTTTCTAAATAATATTCCCCAATGAAAGGAATCAAGAAGTCTTAAGGAGATGGATGATTTCAGGACCAGGGCACAGATAATTTTTATAGTATTAGAAAATAAAGAGGTGTTCTGAAAGATAAATGAATTACAAGTATGTCATGGTGACACAGGAACCAACCTGGCCAAAGCCAGAACAAATTGAGTGCTTTTCATGATTTCCTTTTCTCTCCTTGCCATATTAACAACTATAACTGTTTTGTTATTTTAGTGACGGCTTTTGAATATATAGTATATATCTTATTTATTTATTTATTTTTGGTGCCTGTGCTGAGGCTTGAACTCAGGGCCTGGGCACTCTCCCTGAACTCTTTTGCTCAAGGCTACCACTCTACCTCTTTTAAAAAAAAAAAATTAATTAATTAATTTTTTGGGTCCGGTCGTGGGGCCTGAACTCTGGGCCTGGGTGCTGTCCCTCAGCTCTTCAGCTCAAGGCTAGTGCTCTACCACTTGAGACACAGTGCCACTTCCGGCTTTTTTCTTTTTGCTTATGTGGTACTGAGGAATCGAACCCAGGGCCTCATGCATGCAAGGCAAGTGCTCTACCACTGAGCCACCTTCTCAGCCCTCTTTACTTTTTCTATTCTCAGAAAGTTTTTGTAATCAAAATGTTTTTATTGAGTATGGAATTTTTATTTGACTTTTTTCCCGTTCTCTACTTTAAAGATATTTTCTGTTATTCACTTTCTTGAGTTGTTTCTGATGAGACATATGCTGCCATTCTTACTTTGTTCCAGAGATATTCACTCAGGAAGTTTTGATCATAGAGTAAAGCCACAGCTTTGGTCTACAGGTAAAATTTCTTCTTTGTTTGAGAGAAGCCTCACTCATTCTTATAAGATATTATAAGATTTATTATAAGATATGAATTACAATATACTGTAAAATATAAGATTTCCAATATATTAAATTCAAACTCACCCAGATTGTTCAAGATAATTCCTCTTACTTGAAATCTACATTTGCAGTCAGGTGCCAGTGGCTCATGCCTGTAATCCTAGCTACTCATGAGGCTGAGATCTGAGGATTACAGTTCAAAGCTAGCCAGGGCAAGAAAGTCTGTGTGCCTCTTATCTCCAACAAAGCCAGAATTGGAGCTGTGGTTCCAGTGGTAAAGCATTAGCCTTAAGCAAAAATAAGTTCAGGGACAATACCCAGGCACAGAGTTCAAGCCCCAGGACTGGCACAAAAACAAACAAAAACAAAAACAAAAAAATCCTACATTTGCAACATCCCTTCACAGCAACTTCTACACTTAAGAGTTGACTAACTGGAGGCTCAGCCCAGGAGATTGATGCATCCAAAAAAGTCATTCCCTACTCAGAAGGCTGAGATCTGAGAATCCTGGTTCAAAGCCAGCCAGTGGAGGTAAATCTGAGACTGTTATCTCAGTTAAAAAATAGGGAAAAGAAACGGAGAAGGAGAAGAAAAAGAAGAAGGAGAAGAAGAAGAAGAAGAAGAAGAAGAAGAAGAAGAAGAAGAAGAAGAAGAAGAAGAAGAAGAAGAAGAAGAAGAGGAAGAGGAAGAGGAAGAGGAAGAGGAAGAGGAAGAGGAAGAGGAAGAGGAAGAGGAAGAGGAAGAAGAAGAGGAAAGAAAGAAAGAAGGAAAGAAAGAAAGAAGATGAGGAGGAGGAGGAGGAGGAAGAGAAGGAAGAGGAGGAAGAGGAGGAGGAGGAGGAGCTATGGCTCAAGTAGTGGAGTGCTAGCCTTTAACGAAAAAGTTAAGGGACAACACCCAGGCCTTGAGTTTAAGCCCCAGGACTGGCACAAAAACAAAATAAAATAAAAACAAGTGATGAGTAGCTATTGACTCATTAAAAAACAAAACAAAACAAAAAAAACATGTGATAACTGGACACCAGTGGCTCATGCCTATAATCGTTGCTACTCAGGAGGCTGAGATCTGAGGATCGCAGTTCAAAGCCAGCTTGGGCAGGAAAGTCCATGAGCCTCCTATCTCCAATTAATCACCAGAAAACTGGAAGTGGCTCTGTAGCTCAAGTGGTAGAGTGCTAGCCTTGAGCTGAAGAGCTGAGGGGCAGCACCCAGGCCCAGAGTTCAAGTCCCACAACCGACCAAAACAAACAAACAAACAAAAAAGGGAAATCAAATAATAGCAAATATTCCTAAAAGTCAATAATGCTTATCTTTTTTTTTTTTTTTTGCCTGGTCCTGGGGTTTGAACTCTGCCTGAGCACTCTCTGAGCTCCTTTTGCTCAAAGCTAGCACTCTACCACTTGAGCCACAGTACACTTTCGTCTTTTTCTGTGATTAATTGGAGACAAGAGTCTCAAAAACTTTCCTGCCCAGGCTGGCCTGGAACCACAATCCTCAGATCTCAGCCTCCTGAGTAACTAGGATTATAGGTGTGAGCCACCAACACCCAGTTGCTTATGCTTATTAAGAGAGCATTCGTAACCATGTGTAGCCTGATGATGCAAGGTGGGTATTTCAATATGTGGTGCCACCAAATGAAGGATTATTGCCCTATCTTTCAGTAGTAGATGGATGCATTTCATATGCATCCTTCAGGAGGGCAGCCATCTCAATTCAGAGCTAGGGTAGCTCTAGAGCTCCCCCTGGAGGCTGGCCAAAATGGTCATGAGGCCTACCTTTATTGCCTGGTATTTCTCTGTCCACCCCTTGTTGTTTCTGAAGATACTAATCCCAAGGGCACACCTTAATAAACAGCCTACACAAGAAATTCTATCTCAAAAGTTTCTCCCTAAGGAACCTAACTTAGCAATACAACACTTTTCATGAGTTAAGTTTAGAGATTTTTGGGTAGCTTAATGTTTACTTGGCTTGAAACTCTGCTATCAATCTTATTATTGCTTTTCCTGGTATTGCAGATTTTTATCCTCAAATAATTAATCACCACTGAGAAAAGCAATTTGGTAGATTAGATATAATGGTAACCAAATGCCACAATCTGCCAATATCTATTCATCTAGATTGTTGATTTAAACAAGCAGCCTTATAAACTCATAATGTTTGCCAATTACTCCATTTTCTGCCCTGCGTCACTTTATCCAGCACCCATGTAGATAGGCAGAGACATGTAATTGGTTTTGGCCAATGGACTTAGAATAAATTGCTTGTTCCTGGGCTGAGCTGTGAAAAATCCAGTGATCCTCCTGTTTATCGTCCTCTGCTGGTAGGCAAGGAGATTGCATGTTCTGGACCGTGTAGTTAAAAGATGCTGGCACCTCTGACAGCCTCTGTACCTGGTGACTGTGAGAATCAGGCATTATTGGGGGCTGTTGATACACTCCTGACTAATATACTTCATAAATTATATTACTATATCTGGGTGCTGCTGGCTCACACCTGTAATCCTACTTAGAAAACTGAGATCTGAGGATCATGGTTTGAAGCCAGCCGGGGCAGGAAAGTCAATGAGACTCTTATCTCTGATTAACCACCAGAAATCGAGAAATAGAGCTGTGGCTCAAGTGATAGAGCACTAGCCTAGAGCAAAAACAAAAAAGCTCAAGGACAATACCCAGGGCCTGAGTTCAAGCCCCAGGACTTCACGCGCGCGCGCGCGCGCGCACACACACACACACACACACACACACACACACACACACACACACAACTATTTTCCTCTTAAAGGGTCTGTATTTGGTCATTTAACAAGCATTTAGTGTCTCAATGAATTCTTACTCTCAGGCATGATGCTAAGCACTGAATATCATGTTGAAAGTATTCAAAAGTTTGTATATGTAATCCATAACTGTGATATGTGAACTTAGAAATTTTGGTGAGACTCACATACATACCAAAGTATCATGTTCTTTATATGTATTGGAAAAGAAGCAGGCTCTTGGTTAGACAGATCCTGCAAGTTGTTTCACTACACTCCAGTTAATTGTGAGTAGTGTTTCAATGGGAACTTTCTCATGGGATGGCTGTGGGTTTCAACTGACTCCATTTCCCTGGCTGCATTATTTATTTCTGCCTGAGTTGCATGTTCTCCCTTTCTCATTAAACTAGCTCGAATGAACGTGTATTCACAACCATCAGGATACCAATGTGTTTGTGGCTCCAGTGCAAGGCTCTGAGTTCAAGCCTTGACATAGGCACAAAACAAACAATAAAATACTAAAACAAAAAGGCCTGAGGGATGTGGCACAAATGGTAGAGTGCTTGCTGAGCAAGCACAAGGCCTGAGTTCAAACCCAGTATTGGGGCTTAAACCCAAGTGAGAAATGGTTAGAATGATCCAGGTGCCCATGGCTCATGCCTGTAATCCTAGCTACTCAGGAGGCTGAGATCTGAGGATCATGGTTCAAAGCCAGCCCGAGCAGGAAAGTCTGTGAGACTCTTAGCTCCAATTAAGCACAGAAAAAGCCAGACGTGTCACTGTAGGTCAAGTGGTAGAGTGCTAGCCTTGAGCAAAAAGGAGCTCAGGGATAGCGCTCAGGCTGAGTTCAAGCCCCAGGACTGGCCAAAAAAAAAAAAGGTTAGAATGATCAACTTTGTTTTATATCTGCTCTTAGTGGAAAACTTTCTACTATTCACCATTTACCATTCATATATATATGGTCAGTCGTGGGGCTTGAACTCTGGTGCTGTCCCTGAGCTCTTCAGCTTAAGGCAAGTGCTCTACCACTTGAGCCACAGCGCCACTTTTGGCTTTTTAGTGATTACTTGGAGATAAGAGTCTCAGAGACTTTCTGTATGGGCTGGCTTTGAACCACAATCCTCAAATCTAAGCCTCTTGAGTAGCTAGGATTACAGGCATGAGCTTAGAATGTGATTTTTTTCAAAAATTAAATATTTTGTCTGCTTCCTCTTCAGTACTTGATGACTATTTATTACTGTAATTTGTTCAGGAAAAAAAATGTACTACATGCCACAGCTATCATTTCATTCCATTCTCTGTGGGTTCTGAGCTATTTCAGAGTCATTTCAATGAATATGTTATTTGGGAATTAAATGAAGGAAAAGAAAGGGAGAGGGTGTCTAAAGGTGGTGAGGAGGTGAGCAAAGCAGTGGTGCAGTTTTACTGGACAGTGGGGAAAGCCTCCTTTGTATTACAAAGCCTCAGACTTTCCCTTTCCCCTCCAGGTCCTTCATGCCCCCGGGTCATGTGTCTAGTGAAAGCTTATGTTACTCTGTTTTCTGAACTGGGGTTGGAAGTATGGAGGGAAAGCAAGCTTCTGTGAGACTTTTTTTTTTTTTTTTGGGTCCGGTCATGGGGCCTGAACTCTGGGCCTGGGCGCTGTCCCTCAGCTCTTCAGCTCAAGGCTAGCGCTCTACCACTTGAGCCACAGCGCCACTTCCGGCTTTTTTCTTTTTGCTTATGTGGTGCTAAGGAATCGAACCCAGGGCCTCATGCATGCAAGGCAAGCGCTCTACCACTGAGCCACCTTCCCAGCGAAAGCAAGCTTCTGTAGAGCATATTGTCTTACCTAAACTGAGGTGTATTTTTGAATCATATTTATATGAAAGGAATACATTTTTTTCCTTTGGGTCCAGTTGTGGGGCCTGAACTCTGGGCCTGGGCGCTGTCCCTCAGCTCTTCAGCTCAAGGCTAAGACCTTACTACTTGAGCCACAGCACCACTTCCGGCTTTTTCTGCTTATGCGGTGCTGAGGAATCGAGCCCAGGGCCTCATGCATGCAAGGCAAGTGCTCTACCACTGAGCCACCTTCCCAGCCCCAAGGAATCCATTTTGATGAGAGGCTTCCATATGATTTCATACCAAAAGGTACTATTCATGTTTTGTTTTGTTTTGTTTTGTTTTGTTTGGTGAACATGTTGTACAGTATAATATGCAAGGATGCACACCCCCGTGTCATTGAAAAATATGTTAATCTTATACTTCAGAAGAAGGATTCCCTATTAAGCTCTCCACCTTGGGTGTGTCCTGAAATTTGTTGCCAGTCCCCTACATTCCTTGAGTCAAAGATGTTCAGAGAATTGAGTAATGTTCAGCTGGGCGCTGGTGTTTCACGCCTGTAAACCTAGCTGCTCAGGATGCTGAGATAAGAGGAACGCAGTTCAAAGCCAGCCTGGGCAGGAAACTCGCTGAGACTCTTACCTCCAATAAACCACCAGAAAGCTAGAAATGGAGCTATGGTTCAAAAAGTAATGCACTAGCCTTGAGCAAAAAGAAGCTCAAGGACAGTGCCCAGGCCCTTTGTTCAAGCCCAATACTGACAAAAACAAAAAAGAATTGAATGATGTTACTATTCTGTTACTCTTTACTTATTTATGGATCATTTTTCTTCAATGCCTGCATCCATAGAACTGAGAAGTAAGGAGCCGGGCATTGGTGGCTCACACCTACAAAACTAGCCACTTAGGAAGCTAAGATGTGAGGATTATGATTTGAAGCCCAATTAACTACCAAAAAGACAGAAGTAGAGCTGTAGGTCAAGTGGTATGGCACCAGCTTTGAGCTCAGGGACAGCACCTAGGCCCTGAGTTCAAGCTCCAAGACTGACACTAAAATAAAGACGAAAAAGAAAAGTGGACTCTGAAAATTATTATAATGATAACAACATAAAAGAATAGTTATTTAGCACTTAGAGCCCTTTGGTCATAGAAAATTAAACATTCCTTTTCATTTAACATATATACATAGTATATGCCTATATGCATATTTTGTTTCACTTCAGAGAAGCATGATAGGATGATTAATAAAAGGTTTTCAAGCCTAAAAATATATTACATTAGCATAGCATTTTGTGGGGGAAGTGAAATGAAATGATCACTTCTAGAAGAGAAAAAGAACAATGCAATATATTCAGCTACTAAAGAAAGGTATATTCAAGGTTTTAAAAAAAATGGATAATGGTGTTAACCCCTGCTATCACTGTATTTGATGTTGGTATACTTTGTGGAGGGGAAGGGAAAAAACAAATTGTTTAAGTAGGGATACAGGTGGACCCATTGCAACAATGAGATGTTCAAGTCGTTATGTCAAAAACAAACTTTACAACTTTGGTGCAGGGAGGGGGGGGCGCGGGGAGGATTGCATGGGGGGGCGGGGGGGGGGAGGATGGGAAGGGATGGGAAGGGGAAACAAAGGAGGAGGCTACAATGCTTGATAAGAAATGTACTATCTTGCCCATGTAATTGTAACCCCTCTGTACAGTATTTTCACAATATTAAAAAAAATGGATAATGGTGGATATTAAATAACTAAACAAATTAGATGCATTGGATAAACTGATGAGCTTTTTATTTTGAAGTATCAATTTTAACAATGTATTGAAAATTATATGCTGTGATGGAAGCCACCAGTTGTCCACCAAAATCTGTTCTCTCCGTTATTATTATTCTTTTTTTTTGTCGGTTGTGGGGCTTGAACTCTGGGCCTGGGCGCTGTCCTTCAGCTCTTCAGCTCAAGGCGAGCGCTCTACCACTTGAGCCACAGCGCCACTTCCGGTTTTCTGGTGGTTTATTGGAGATAGGAGTCTCACAGTCTTTCCTGTCCAGGCTGGCTTTGAATCCCGATCCTCAGATCTCAGCCTCCTGAGTAGCTAGGATTACAGGCGTGAGCCACCAGTGCCCAGCTTCTCTCCATTATTTTAATTGAGATATGACTACACAACTAAGGGACCCAATTTTCTTATTCTCATCAGACTTTGAGCACATGTAACAAGAGCGAGCTGGGTCCTGGATCATCCCTCCTCTTGATGTCTCCCTTGCTAGAATGCAAATGACTTGAGAAGTTTCATATTAAAGATGTCAAATCTGTCTTGTGGAGCGCTTAGAACCTATAAAGACTTAGAATTCAACCAGGTGCCAGTAGCTCACACCTGTAATACTAGCTACTCAGGAAGCTGAAATCTGAGGATCTTGGTTTGAAGCCAGCCTGAGAAGGAAAATCCATGAGACTTTTATTTCCAATTAAGCACCAAAAAAGCCAGAAGTTGAGTTATGGCTTAAGTAGTATCGAGCTAGCCTGAGTGAAGTAACTAAGGGACAGTGCCCAGGCCCTGAGTTTAAGCCCCAGGACCAGCAAACAGAGAGAGAGAGAGAGAGAGAGAGAGAGAGAGAGAGAGAGAGAGAGAGAGAGAGAGAACACCTAAAACTGCCAGCTCAGAATGTAACATGACAAAAATAGACTTTTTTGTTTTTAATGCTCTAATTCTTTCCCCAGTCCTGGGGCTTGAACTCTGGGCCTGGCACTGTCCCTGAGCTTCTTTTTCTCAAGGCTAGTGCTCTACCACTTAAACCACAGCACCACTTCTGGCTTTTTCGGAGTAGTTTATTAGCGATATAGTCTCATGGACTTTCTGGCCAGGACTGGCTTTAAACTTCGACAGGCGTTTGGGGGGTGAAAATTGGTCAGTCTGATCCCTCATCTTCTGTTTTATTTTCTATTTTTCTTCTTCTTTTCCTTTCTTTTCCTTTCCCTTCCCTTCTCTCTCTCTCCCTCCCTCCCCCTCCCTCTCTCTCTCTCTCTCTCTCTTGCTTTCTTTCTTTCTTCTGTGTGTCCATCGCGTGGACACTGTCCTTGAGCTTCTTTTTTTTTTTTTTTTTTTTGGGATCTGGTCGTGGGGCCTGAACTCTGGGTCTGGGCGCTGTCCTTCAGCTCTTCAGCTCAAGGCTAGCACTCTACCACTTGAGCCACAGCACCACTTCCGGCTTTTTTCTTTTTGCTTATGTGGTGCTGAGGAATCGAACCCATGGCCTCATGCATGCAAGGCAAGCGCTCTACCACTGAGCCACCTTCCCAGCCCCCTCCTTGAGCTTCTTTTTGCTCAAGGCTAGTGCTTTGCCACTTGAACCATAGCTCTACTTCTAACTTTTTGGTAGTTTATTGGAGATAAGAGTCTCACAGGCTTTCCTGCCCTGGCTGGCTTCAAACTGAGATCTTCAGTTCTCAGCCTCCTTAGTAGCTAGAATTACAGGTGTGAGCCTGGTTTTGTCTGCTGCTTCTGATAGATTTCTCAATAAGATAAAAAGACTATGGTGATCAAACTGTGGTCAGAGCTGGCTGGCACAGGATAGACTCAGAAGCCAGTTTAGTTTAAAGTGACAAGAGAGGCCAGAGGTATGACTCAGCAGTAAAGCACCTGCCTAGCAAGTGTGAGGCCCTTACTTCAAACCTCACTACATCCAAAATAAGTGAATGAGCACTGAGATCAAAGATCATTTATCTCCCTCCTCCTCTGTTCATCTTGACGACTGAGATATTCTCTGGGACTGGGTGTCTCTCTGTCCCTTAGCTTTTTTGCTCAAGGCTAGTATTCTACCATTTGAGCCACAGTGCCATGTCTGGCTTTAGTTTTTGGTGGTTAATAGAGATAAGAATCTCACAGACGGGGCTGGGAAGATGGCTCAGTGGTAGAGTACTTGCCTTGCATGCCTGAGGCCCTGGGTTCGATTCCTCAGCACCACATAAGCAAAAAGAAAAAAGCCGGAAGTGGTGCTGTGGCTCAAGTGGTAGAGCGCTAGCCTTGAGCTGAAGAGCTCAGGGACAGTGCCCAGGCCCAGAGTTCAGGCCCCACGACCGGACCCTCCCCCCCCCCCAAAAAAAAAGAAAAGAAAAGAATCTCACAGACTTTCCTGCCTAGGCTGGCTTTAAACCATGATGCTTAGATCTCAGCCTCCTGCATTGCTAGGATTACAGGCTCTCGCCTGTAATCGAGAGGCTACACATGTAATTCAGTAGCAGAACACTTGCCTAGCAAGCATGAGGCCCTGGGATCAATCCCTAGCATTAGGTGGGAGAAAGATTTTTGAGGAGACTGCTCAAACTCCATAATGCCAGATGCCTGTGGATGGTACGGATCAAGGTAGGTCTATTAAATACCTTGACAATGAGCCTGTTGTGTGTGTGTGGCTTTTGGGAGAAAAGAGGCATTATTGTCAGCCTGCATTCAGAATCTGATCATATGACACAATGATTTGTTTGGACTCAGCTGATCAAACCACTACAGCAGCACCATAGTGGAGTCAATGCCCTTGTAGTGTGGCCTCTGTCTCTGTGAGACAAATTCTGTGTGTGCGCGTGCATGCACACATGTGCATGCGCATGTGTGTTTGCATACTGGGGCTTGAACTCAAGGCTTCAAGCTCTCCTTGGCTTTTCACTCAGTGCTGGTGTTCTACTGCTGGAGCCACATCTCCACCTCTGTTTGTTTGCTGGTTCATCAGAAATAAGAGTCTCATGGACTTTTCTGCTTGGGCTGGACTCAAACCTTAATCCTTAGATCTCAGCTTCCTGACTAACTAGGATGACAAGCCTGAGCTCTCAGGACCTGGCTAGATAAACTTTTTAAACAGAAACCCCCAGTCTGGTGGTATTAGTCTTGCCATGTCTGATCCAGGCAGCAGTGGTTGTAATGTGGATCATACAGGACGTGATGACTCTCCACAGAGAATGGCTTATTCCATGGGCATCTACATGAGTGATTCAAAGGTCTGATCGGCAGTCATGATTTGTTTCCACAGTACAATGGTCCCAGAGAGAGACGTCTTTCATTGGTCAGTCTATAGTTTCTGGTGTGGCAAACTAAACCATTGGGAACAGCTGAGAAGTCAATAAAACCATAACAAGGTTCATCAAAGAGAATATGTCTAGCACAATGAAAATGGCTTTGAGTTCTACCCACTAAGTACAGAGGCCATGCTCATTTTGGGTTCCTCATTGCTGGTGGTGTGCTTGAGTAGCTCTAGCACCATTGGCTTTCTGTTTCCTATAACCATCAGTGAATGAGGCCCAAGCATTAGAGGAGCATCTGTAACTCTAGAGTGCTATGGAATAGTAACTTCTGAAAGGAAGTTACTTTTTCATCTCAAGTCCAAATTTGGCTTGGGTCACATCAGCTGCTTTCTTGGATACATTTCCTCCTCCTCCTCCTCTTCTTCTTCCTCCTCCTCCTTCTCCTCCTTCTCCTCCTCTTCCTCCTTCTTCTGTTACTGAGGTTTGAACTCAGGTCCTTTCACTTGCTAGACCTGTGTTCTATCACTTGAGCCACGCCCCAGTGCTCTTGTGCTTTAGTTATTTTTCACAGAAAGTCTCAAACTTTTTGTCAGGGTTGGGCCTTAGACTGTGATCCTCCTACCTGTGGCCTCTAAAGTACCCAGGACCACAGACATGTAAAACACACCATACTCAGCTTATTGGTTGAGATGAGGTGTCATTAACATTGTACTCAGGCTGATCTTGAAATTGTAATCTTCTCAATATATGTCTCCTGAAGAGCTAGTATTGTAGGCATGAGCCACCATGGCCAAGCTGATATATTTCCTTTTGTTTGTTTGTTTGTTTGATTGTCCTGGGCTTGAACTCTGGGCCTGGGCACTGTCCCTGAGCTCTTCAGCTCTCAGCTCAAGGCAAGTGCTCTACTACTTGAGCCACAGTGCCACTTCCTGTTTTCTGGTGGTTAATTGGAGATGAGTCTCACCGAATTTCCTCCCTGGCCTGGCTTTGAACTACAATCCACAGATCTCAGCCTCCTGAGTAGCTAGGATTACAGGTGTGAGTCACTGGTGCCCAGCTGATGTATTTCCTTTTGACTAGTGAAACTTACTGGACTCATCCCATCCATTGATATTATTTATTTATTTATTTGGGAGGGCAGTCTTAGGGATTGAGCTCAAGGCATTGTGCTTGCTAACCAAGTGTTCTACCACTTAAACCATACTCCCAGTTCTTGTGCCTTTTGTTTGTTTTTCAAATAGGGCTAGCTTCTGACCAAAATCCTCCTACCTCTCTTCCAGAGGAACTGGGATTATAGGCATTTCCACCATAACCTGGCCTACCCATTGATTATCAGCTGCCCACTCCCAAATAGTACATCCAGTTGAAGAGTCCCAAGACTTCCATGAGTCAGGTGTTCTGTTTGTTGTTATTTTACAGTGATGGGAAAGATATTCTACTTTGTCAGCAGTCAAGTAGCAAGCTAATAGCTGCTTTGCAAAGGGTTTGTTTCTACTAGCCATTGTCTGGGAGGCAATTAGTCCCAACATTTCCTTCCTTCCTTCCTTCCTTCTTTCCTCCTTCCTCCCTCCCTCTTCCCTTCCTTCCTTTCTCTTTTACTATGTTTCCTTCCTTCCTTTCTCTTTTACTATGTTTCCTTCCTTCCTTTCTCTTTTACTATGTTTCCTTCCTTCCTTTCTCTTTTACTCTTTTCTTCCTTCCTTCTTTCCTCCTCCATTCCTCCTTTCTTCTTTCTTTCTTTCTTCTTTCCTTTCTTCCTTCCTTTTTCTTTCTTTCTTATTTATTTATTTATTTTTATTGTGAAAATACTGTACAGAGGGGTTACAATTACATGGGCAAGATAATGAGTACATTTCTTTCTCTCTTCTTTCTGTCTTTCTTTTCTTCCTTCTTTCCTCCTTCCTTCCTTTCTTTTTCTTTCTTCCTCTTTCTTCTTTCTTTCTTTGCCACAACCAAGGCTTGAATTCAAGCCCTCATGCTCTCACTGTTGCTTTCCCACTTGATCCATGCCTCTAATGTGACTTCTTTTTTGGAGATGGAGTCTTTCTTACTTTTCTGCTTGGGCCGGCTTCAAAAGAATCCTCCAGATCTCAACCCTCTGAGTAACTAAGATTATAGGTGCAAGCTATTAGATGTTTGACTTTCCAGGGGGCATTTCTAGGGGGCAAGCTGCCTCCATTTGCCAGTCATGGAAACCATCCACTGTGATTATCATGTTTATAGAACGCTGACAGGAAGTGTTTGCCACAGCTTTCAGGATGACTTCAAAGCCATCACTTCAAAGTCACTCAAAGGATGCTAAGTCAGCAGGGTAATTGACACAGCAGAACAGTAGCATGCCTGAGCAAGGCATATTATCCCTAATACCTTAACAATCCTATAAGGTGTTGGCCATTTGGTTTGGTGAACCAAAAAGATAACTTTTCTGTGATTACCAGAGGGAATGAGTATTGTAAATCTATTTAAGCAATCCCAAGAAACTTTGTTCGCTGAGCAGGCTCCTGCCATTTATCAGGGTTTATTACCCACTCCTGCTGGGGCTTACCCCTGCAGTATGACAGCCCCACTGAAACTGGTGGTGGTTTTCTTTGTTTTTTTTTTTTTTTTTTTTTTTTGCTTTTGTTTGTTTTTGTTGGTTGTGGGGCTTAAATTCAGGGCCTGGGCACTGTCTCTGAGCTTTTTTGCTCCAGGATGGTGGTCTACCACTTGAGCCAGAGCTTCATTTCCAGCTTTTTGGTGGTTAAAACCAGCCTTGGGCTGGGCAACAGTAGCTCACACCTGTAATCCTAGCTACTCAGGAGGCTGACATCTGAGGGTCACAGTTCAAAGCCACCCTGGGGCAGGAAAGTCCTGAGACTCTTATCTCCAATAAACCACTCAGAAAAGCGGAAGTGGCGCTGTGGCTCAAGTGGTAGAGTGCTAGCCTTGAGCTGAAGAGCTGAGGGACAGCGCCCAGGCCTAGAATTCAAGCCCCATGACTGACCAAAAAAAAAAAAAAGTCAGTCTGCGCTAGCTTTGAACCATGATCCTCAGATCTCAGCCTCTTGAGTGGCTAGGATTACAGGTGTGAGCCACTAAAACCAGGCGTTTAATGCTCCCCCCCCCCCCCGCCCCGTCCCCTGTCCCCCGTCCCCCTGTCCCCCGTCCCCCTGTCCCCCTCCCCCTACCCCCCCCCCCCCCCCCCGGCCAGGTAAGTGCTATTCCACTGAACTACAATCCCCAACCCCTTCTGATGATTTTTAAAAAGACATCTTCTATCATTGTGTCTTGACTTATAGCCAAAAAGTTCCTTACTCTATTCTAAGCATAATTTAAATCTTCTATGTAGCAGCTTGACTTTGTCAGGCCATACCCCCCTCCGCCCCCCCTCTATCTCTCTCTTTCATTTTGTGGGCCACAGGGCTTGGACTCTGGGCCTGGGTGCTATCCCTGAGCTTTTTTGCTCAAGGTAGTGCTCTACCATTTTTAGACACTGCTCCACTTCTGGCTTTTTTTTTTTTGTAGGTTGTTGGAGATGAGTCTCATGGACTTTCCCACCTGGACTGGCTTTGAATCACAGTCCTCAGATCTCAACCTCCTGAATAGCTAAGACTACAGGCGTGAGCCACTGGGGCCCAGCTTATACCACCTCTTCTTTTTCAATTAATTTACTCTATTGTTTTTTTAGAGGTGAGGTGCAGAGTGATTACAATTACATGAGTCAGGTAATAAGTACATTTCCTTTTGTACCGTGTCTTCTGTTCCCTTATTCTCTAATCCTTCCCTCCCATCTCCACCCACAAGTTGTATAATTCACTTTCATCAATATCCAGTGAGCTCCACTGCTACACTTTTCCATCCCTTTTCCCTCAAGTTTTGTGCCCTCTTCCCTATCCTTATGAAAATATACACATGAATACACCATACATAAGGAAAAGAAGACAGACTCATCAAAAACCAAAAACAAGAAAGAAAGAAAGAAAGAAAGAAAGAAAGAAAGAAAGAAAGAAAGAAAGAAAGAAAGAAAGAAAGAAAGAAAGAAAGAAAGAAAGGAAGGAAGGAAGGAAGGGAGGAAAGAAGGAAGGAAGGAAGAAACAAAGAGAAAAGAAAGAAAGAGAGAGAAGTCTTGTTTCCATATCTTGGAGTTTGTTTTAGTATGTATATTATTTTATATATTATATGAAGAGGCACTTAGGCATTGGGCCTTTGTGTTTCTCTCTTAAAAAGAGTATCCTCTTTGAGTCTCCCAATGTGTGTGTATCTAGAATCCTGTGTAATCTGTCATATCCCAGTGTGTTTTAGATCTAACTTTTGCATATCAGAGAAAACATTCACCATTTGTCTCGCTAAGCTTGGCTTCCCTCACTTAACATGATTTGTTTGTGTTCCATCCATTTCCCTGCAAATGACATTATTTTATTCTTTGTAATGGCTCTGTAAAATTCCATTGTGTATAGGTACCACATTTTTTTGGATCTACTCATCTATTGTGGGACATCTGGGCTGTTTCCATATCTTGGCTATTGTGAATAGTGCAGCAATGAACATGGATGTGCAGGTGTCCTTATCATATCCTGGTTCATGATGTTTATGCTACCTCTTTGAAGAACTGGAAAGGTCATGAGGCCTTATTGCCTTGTTTTCCATAGATTTTAGAACTCCCAAGGACCGATTACTAGCCCTGACCCTATAGTTCCACCCCGACTATAGAAAAAAAAAAAGCTACCCAGGAAAAGTAGCTAATGTAAGGGTTCAATAAATGTCTCTAATATGGAGAAGTCCTCGGCTGTTGAGAAAAACACTCCTACACAAGGTCACAATGCCAACGCATTGTAGAAACTGAGTTGTCAAAACATGATCAAACATCATACCTTACTCTCTAAACAAAGGCCCTGGATGTAGATGGAAAACATCCCAAAGAAAACATAGCCCTAATGCCCTCCCAGCCTTGCACTTTGGAAATTAGAATGGTGTTTTCCCAACTCGACTGTGCAATCCATTAAAGGATTGTGAAATCAATTGAACAGGTGGCACTTCTGCTGGGTTTTTTTTGGTTTGATTTTTTACAATGTTCAACAAGAAATGTACTCATTACCTTACTCACATAACTGCCCCCTCTGTACAGCATCTTTACAATAAAATAACATTTTAAAAAAGAGAAGTACATTTTATTATACATGAAGTGGTAAAACATTATTTGAAGGGGCTATATAAGTCAAAGATGAGTGTTGTAAAGTTATACTAACAATTAAAAAGGAAGCAGTTTAGCTAATAAGACATAGTGATGATAAAAATGGAGTGCTTGAAAAGCACTTAAAAAGCTTAAAAAGCTGCCATGTGGGAGCTAACTTGGCAACAGAAGGCAGTCAGCATTGGGTGAGCAGGGTTGGCTGGTTTTCAGTAGGGTCATCTAGCACTTCACAGTCCATCCTAGTCACCACCTCCCAAAGTTGCTGGTGGCTCATCTCTGTAATCCTAGTTACTGGTGAGGCAGAGATCTAAGGATTGCAGTTGGAAGCCAGCTTGGACATGAACATCCATGAAACTCTTATCTCCAATTACTTACCAAAAAAGCTAGAAGTGGAGTCCTGTGGCTTAAGTGGTAGAGCACTAACCTTGACAGGATCAACACAGTGCCACTTCTAGTTTTCTGGTGATTCACTGGAGATAAAAGTCTCCTAGACTTTTCTGCCCAGGCTGGCTTTGAACTGTGATCCTCAGATCTCAGCCTCCTAAGTAGGTAGAATTATAGGCATGAGCTACCAGTGCCTAGTGCCCAGCCCACCATACCTACACCTGGCTGTTTACATATGTGTGTGTGTGTGTGTGTGTGTGTGTGTGTGTGTGTGTGTGTGTGTTGAATTTTGGTCCTTAGCTTATGGTTCTTTTGGGAGACTGAGGGACCTCTAGGAAGTGGAATCTACTGGGAGAAAGTTAGGTCATTGATGGTCTGCGCTTGAAAAGTATGGTGGAGTCCTGACCCCTTCCCCTCTGTTTTTGCTTCTTGGCTGCTATAAGATGATCAGTTCTTTCTGTCACATGCTTCTACCACAAAGTACTGCCTTTCCACAAGCACAAAAGCAGCAGTCCAAAGTAGCATGGACTGAGGCTTCTGAAACTGTGAACCAAAATACTTCTTTTTTAAGTTGATTATTTTAGGGACTTTGTCACAGTGACCAAAAGCTTATTAGTACTATCTTATTTTCTTTTTTGTCATAGGGCTTAAATCAGAGCCTGGGTGCTGTCCCTGAGCTCTTTTGCTCAAGGCCAGAACTCTACTACTTTGAGCGACAGTGCCACTTCCAGTTTTCTTGGGGTTAATTGGAGAGAAGAGTCTCATCAGGGCTGGGAAGGTGGCTCAGTGATAGAGCGCTTGCCTTGCATGCTTGAGGCCCTGGGTTCGATTCCTCAGCACCATATAAGCAGAAAAAAAAAAGCCAGAAGTGGTGCTGTGGCTCAAGTGGTAGAGTACTAGCCTTGAGCTGAATTGCTGAGGGACAGTGCCCAGGCCCAGAGTTCAGACCCCATGACTGGACCTCCCTCCCCCCCAAAAAAGAGTCTCATCAACTTTCCTTCCTGGGCTGGTTCAAACCACAGTCTTCAGTTCTCAGCCTCCTGAGTAGCCAGGATTACAGGCATGAGCCACTGGTGCCCAGCTTTACAATTTTCTTCTCTAGGATCTAGTCTACTGTTAAGTCTATCCAGTAAATATTTCATTTTGGTGGCTGGAACTAGAACAAATTATGTTAAGTGAGGTAAGCCAAGATCACAGAGACAAACAGTACATGTTCTCTCTGATATGTGGAAGTTATATCTAAAACACACTGGGATATGACAAATTATACAGGATTCTAGATACTTACATACAGTGAGACCAAAATAGGATAGTCTTAGCAGAGAATCACAAAGATGCAATACTCAAGAGCCTGCCTCTTCATATGTATATAAAATAATATACACACTGAAACCAGCGCCAAAGGTATGGAAACAAAGGACTTGTTAAAATTTGTTTTTCTTTTTCTGCTGATTCTGTATTCTTTACCTTATATACAGTGTATTCATGTGCATATCTGTGGGAGCATGAGGGAAGGCACAGAATTCAAGGGAAAAGGATGAAAAAGTACAGCATTGGATGTTGATGAAAGTTAACTATATAACCCATGGATAGAGATGGGAGGGAGGTAATGGAAGAGAATGAGGGAACAGATGATACTGTACGAAAGGAAATGTACTCATTACCTGATGCATGTAAATGTAACCCCTCTGTATATCACCTCTATAACAACAAAGCAAATTAAAAAATTCATTTTGGATATTATATATATTTTGTCTCTAAAAATTCCACTTAGTTATTTTTATTTAAATTGTGGTAGAATATACATAATATTCATTTTACAGCTTTTTATCATGTTTAAATGTATAGTTCAATGGCATTAAGTACATGCATATTATTTTGTTTGTTTGTTTGTTTGTTTGTTTTGGGTCCGGTCGTGGGTCCTGAACTCTGGGCCTGGGCACTGTCCCTCAGCTCTTCAGCTCAAGGCTAGCACTCTACCACTTGAGCCACAATGCCACTTCCGGCTTTTTTCTTTTTGCTTATGTGGTGCTGAGGAATCAAACCCAGGGCCTCATGCATGCAAGGCAAGCGCTCTACCACTGAGCCACCTTCCCAGCCCCATGCATATTATTGTTTGATCATCCCCACTATTATTCTCCAGGACTTTTCATCTTTTCAAATCAAAACTCTGTCTCCATTAAATAATAGCTTCCAGTGAAATGCCTCTGAAGGATAAGGGGCAGAGGGAGGAGGATTGGGAATATACCAAATATTTAGAAACTGCTTTTGTTAAAAATCACTGACTCACTTGGGCCTGCAAATGTCCAAAGGGGAACTGAAGGCTGAGTAAAAGCCTGGCTTCTCTTGGGGCTGGAAAGGTAGCTCAGCGGTAGAGTGCATGCCTTGCAAGCATGAGGCCCTGGGTTCGATTCCTCAGCACCACATAAGCAGAAAAAGCCGGAAGTGGTGCTGTGGCTCCAGTGTAGAGTGCTAGCCTTGAGCTGAAGAGCTGAGGGACAGCGCCCAGACCCAGAGTTCAGGCCCCATGACCGGCAAAAAAAAAAAAAAAGCAGCTTGGCTTCTCTACTTTGCATCTGTCTTTGCTTAAGCAATCACCCTGGAATCCAGAAAGTTATGAGAGAGAAATGGGAACTGTTGGGTAGATAACGTTAAAAACTGGTAGACCTGCCAGGCATCAGTGGCTCACACCTGTAATCCCAACTACTCAGGAGGCTGAGATCGAGGATCACAGTTCAAAGCCAGCCTGAGCAGGAAAGTCTGTGAGACTTTCATCTTCAACAAACTACCAGAAAACCGAAAGTGGTGCTGTGGCTCAAGTGGTAGAGTGCTCACCTTGAGCTGAAGAGCTGAGGGACAGCACCCAGGCCCAGAGTTCAGGCCCCACACTGACAAAAAAAAAAAAAAGGTAGACCTAATACATTGCTGATAACAAATTTCTCATTATGACATTACTTATTCCTATAGTGCCTTGGGTTCCTGCTCAACAATTGGAAAGAGCCAGAATGGTGCATATACAAGCCATCAATCAACCAGCCCAAAGCCCAGAGAAGGAGAAATGAGAGGAGCCTTATACTATTAAAAAAACTGTTCCATAGCCAGGGGCCAATGGCTCACTCCTGTAATCCTAGCTACTCAGGAGGCTGAGATCTGAGGATCTTGGTTCAAAGCCAGCCTGGGCAGGAAAGACCAAAAGACTCTTATCTCTCCAATAAACCACTCAGAAAACTGGAAGTGGTACTGTGGCTCAAGTGGTAGAGTGCTAGTCTTGAGCTGGAGAGCTGAGGAACAGTGCCCAGGCCCAGAGTTCAAGTCCCATGACTGACAAAAAACAAAAACAAAAAACTGTTTTGGCTGGGTGCTGGTGGCTTACACCTGTAATCTTGGCTACTCAGGAGGCTGAGATCTGAGGATTGAGGTTCAAAGCCAGCCTGGGCAGGAATGTCTGTGAGACTTTTTTTTTTTTTTTTGTCGGTCGTGGGGCTTGAACTCTGGGCCTGGGTGCTGTCCCTCAGCTCTTCAGCTCAAGGCGAGCGCTCTACCACTTGAGCTACAGTGCCACTTCCGGTTTTCTGGTGGTTTATTGGAAATAGGAGTCTCACGGTCTCTCCTGCCCGGGCTGGCTTTGAACCGCGATCCTCAGATCTCAGCCTCCTGAGTAGCTAGGATTACAGGCGTGAGCCACCAGCGCCCGACTGTCTGTGAGACTCTTATCTCCAGTTAACCACCAGAAAACCAGAAGTTGTGCTGTGGCTCAAACGGTAGAGCGCTAGACTTGAGCTGAAGAGCTCAGGGACAGTGCCCAGGTCCAGAGTTCAAGACCCACAACTGACAAAAAAAAAAACAAACCAACTGTTCTGGGCTGGGTACCAGTGGCTCTTGGCTCTAATCCTAGCTACACAGAAGGCTGAGATCTAAGGATCACAGTTTGAATCCAACTCAGGCAGGAAAGTTTGTGAGATTGTTATCTCTAATGAACTACTCAGAAAAGGTTGGAAGTGGTGCTGTGGTTCAAGTGGTAGAACACTAGCTTTGAGCTAAAGAAGTTCAGGGACAGCACTAAGGTCCTGGGTTCAAGCTCCAGGACTGGCACAAAATAAATCAGAAAGTTGTACAGCCTGACCAGTAAAGTGTCAGCTTCTGAAATACCTAATTATGGTAGAGGTACCCAATGATCACAGCCCAGGGTATAAGAACCTCTAGTCTCAGAGACAGACATCGGAGGGGAGGGAGCATCAGCAGCCACCCTTGAGATAAATACCTCTGTTTTGACTAAAGTTCTGCACACTCCTTCATTGTTCTGGGCTTTATTCCTTAAACTCCTGAGACAACTCTGAAGAGAACTGCAACACTGGCAGGCATTACCTGCAGCTGAGCTATAACACTAAGCAGACTGCTACAGAGCTGCAACCCTAGTGGTCTCTGCCAGCTACTTAGCCAAAAGGGCTGTGTGGGCTCTGCCCACCTAGACCAACAGCAGAAAACTCTGTATCATTGGGTTGAAATGCTTACTTTGCCTCTCCCGTAAAGTGCCTGTGCCATATAATAAATCTCTTACTCACCTCTAGACTTGGTGTATCAGGGTGAGTGGTCAGACTTGCCATATGAGAACTCCTAGATTTGGGCCTCTGGCCTAGAACTCCAGTGACAGGCACAGAGCCTTCCAATTGTGGAGCAGTTCCAACACCTGCGAAAGGAGACAAGAAGGAAGAAGAAATAGATAGTGTAAGGTTCAGGGAAAGGAGAGCACCACATGGTTCATGCAGAAAAGTTTATTGGGGGAAGAGCATACTGAAGGCCCGCACAAGACGGAGGGTACAGGGGGTGCAAGGGATGCAGGGGAAGGGAAAGGGGGAAAAAGGACAAGAGGAAAAGGGGCAGAACTAATGATGGAGACTGATATATACAGGGAGAGGGTGGGGAGAAGGTGTGGCCACAGTGATGACCTCAGAGCCTGGAGGACCGCCCACTGCCTCCAGGTGCACCATTACCTGGGTTATACCGGTTCTGGGCAGGGACTTCTAGGGAAGGGACCACTTGAAGGGTAATCAAAGGAATGGAGCCATTTTTCCTGGGCATACTTAACAGATAGGAGGAGCCTCCGATTGCAGCCCAGCTCTTTGAGTCATCTTGGCCTGGTTGATGCAGAGCTCCAGGGTAAACACTGTCTCTTAGAGAGAAGTGGCTCTGCACCAGGGCTACTGCCATACTCCATCAATGACTGAAAGCACACCTGGAAATATATGGTCTCAGTCTGAATGCTACGACTTATACGGGAGCAGAAAACTATTTCTGCCATTAGGCTTCGCTATCCTAGACCGTATGGGGACTTTCATCACCACAGCGCCCCCTAGGGTTCACTCTCCTGTAATTCACTCCCAGATGAACCAATCAGCAACAGCCCTGAATTCCACCAACAGTCTCATCTCTCCCCTCTGTTCCTCTCCCGGCTTCCAGCAACAGCCTCATCTTGAAGTAAGGAAGTCAGGTCTAGCTGGCGCCATATTGGCCACATGGTGGATGGTAGGGTCAAGTATCTTGTTTTCATGCTGGGGGAAGGAAACGCCCCTGCCCATCAGGTGATGGGTATGCCCGGGTTCCTGGAGACAGGGGCAGGCACTTGGGTGATAGGTTACTGAATCTGTCAGTCCAGTGCCTGGGACTGGGAATTTCCTGAGGATCTGCCCTCCTGCGCCGACCTATTTAGGCCCAGACCAGCCAGCCACTGGACGTGTGTCGCTGTGATTGTGTCCTGTTTCCTGGCTCGTCTCCAGTCATCATGGTGTCCCAATTCAGCTCTCCATTGGAGCTGAATTGGCTTGTTGGTATCGTTTTTGTTATTTCTTTCCTCTTTAGCTGTTTCCTAGCTGTGTTAATGTTTATTTGTATGCTGCAGGCCTTTGTAACAACTGACTACCCACAGCCTGCTAACTGTATAATAAAGACTCCAATATTCTATATTTTAAAATGTGGCTTCTCTCCCCTCTGGTCCTCCCCCTTTTTGCATGAGTCTCTCTGTCCCCTCCTCTCTTCCCTCCCCTCACCCTTCATCCCATAGCCAGGACACTGAGAAACTCTCTGAGGTTTTCTCTACTCTTTTTCATGACGCTTTTCTCCACCCTTAAACACGTTCCTTACAATGACAGATCCTGAAATGGGGAGGTATATGGAAGCTGTTGGCCAACTATATTCTTTTTTTTTGGCCAATCTCAGGGCTTCAATTAGGAGCCTAGGCACTGTCCCTGAGCTTCTTTTGCTCAAGGCTAGCACTCTACCACTTAAGTCACATTCCCATCCCCTAACTATAGTCCTTGCCACAGGCTTTATTTATGGAATATAATGGTACCAGAGGCACCCTCCTGGGATCTCGCAAGCATAATGGTTCCCCCCATGCACACATCTGTGTCTTTGCTAACACAGTGCTGGACTTGTCCATCTATTTCTCCCAGGACATGCCTACTTCTCTTTCAGGACTCAGATTACTAGTCACCTCTTCCAAAGAGCCTTCCCAGATTACCTGCCCAGCCCCCGCCTTCTACTTGGTTCTATAGGAGACTCAATCCTTATGTTGTAATTGCCCTTCACACCATGATTCCTGGAACCTTCATCTGACAAACCATCTCTTGGTGTCACCACCACCAAGCTCAGTGCCTGACACAATAGGTGCTGACGTGAACTTTCCCCTTGCTCAGGAATGCCAAAGGAAACAATTGTGTACCACCAGGCTGTAGTCAGCACAGCACAGTCCTTGTACACAGCTTCACTTTCATAAGGTTTTTTGTTTTTTTAAATCTGTACAATTCTTTTTGTGTTATTTGTGCTAGAATCCCTGGCAAATTCACAGTAGCTGTAAATGGCACCCCCACTTGGAGACGATTTGCATTTAAAAGTGAAGACTGAAAAAGACAATTCCTCTTGCCAAAGAGGAATTTCAAGCATCTGCGGCTGGCCAGTAAGGAGGGGGGGGGGGGCGGGGAGATTGTTCTTTAAAGGGGCCAGAGGCCCTTTAAGGAGAGCAAGTACCAAAATCATCCCAGAGAAAGAGATTTTATTTTGGATGGAGTGCCATCTTGAAGAGCTGAATAAAATCCCTAAAGAGGCTTGAGTGTGAAAAGACAATGGGAAGGCAGTAACTAGCATTTTAAAGAGACACTTCCATTTTCCCTGCTCAGGCTCCAGCTCCGGCCCTGGCTGAGTCTCCGCCCCCTTCCCCTCACATGTTTTTGTCTGTGATTGAAATTATGCTCTTGCCAGGCAAGCCTGGGATTCGATCCAAGCAGCATGCTGTCAGCGGCATCAGCCAGCAGGAACGCATAATCCTCCCACCCTTTGGTATTAGAGGGGAATATTAGCTAAGAAAATACTCCAGATTTTCTTATTCAGGCGCTGTAACCCTCTTTCTGTTCAGACATGCTCCTCTCGCCAGTGATTACCTCCTACACTTTGGGGGAAATTTCTTTCTTTCTTTTCCAAGACAGCATCCAATTCAGGAAACGAGTCAGCATCTCCCAGGACAAAAAGCAGCTTTTCAGACTGCAATGTTATTCCCTTTCTTTCTCATTGCTCCCAGAGTCGAAAGGGCAGAATGACCTCAAGTTTTAACATTTCTTCAAATCCAGTGAATGAGCTGATCCCTCCCCTTCCCACCACATAAAGCTGTTATTAAATTGATGGCCAATTAATGACCTTTCCGCTACCTCCCACACCCTCCCCTCCCCCCATGGAGGAAATCAGTGCCATTAAAAAAAAAAAAAAAAAAAACATGCTCACTGTCATCACACTAGTCCGCCCTCTCCCTCTCTACTAGAAGCAAAGCAAAGATATTCCATGTGCTCTACTGCAGTCTAGTTCAGGCCAGGGAAATGGATGGAAATGTATTCTAGGCCAAATCCTTGAGGTTTACAGGAAGCTGACCCAACTACAAAGCATCAATGCTGACCCCTGCTTTAAGTAGCTAAATGTGATTGGTCAGGGAGACAATTCCATACCCAATTAAAAAACAACACAATCAGCATGATAATACGAGGTGAAGACTGACAAGGCAATCATATTTCATGTGCGGAAGTGATAAACACGCGCTGGACCACTGGGTCATGCCCCTAGCCTCTTTTACTTTCCATATGGGGTCTCTGAAGATCCTTTTGTGAAGCTGAGATTACACATGTGTAGCATTATGCCCACCTTTGGTCCTCAGCAACACTCAGACCTGAGCTCCTCCCAGCCATACAGCTGGCCCCTCCCTCTCTCTGCCCAGACCCACCTGAGCTCCGATCTACCTCACTTCCTACCCCCAGACTCTGCTGCTACCTAGATAGTGGAGGCTGCCATGTGCTCTCTCTCTGGGGGAAATATGGCTCCTCTAATAAACCTTGTAATAATCTTTCTCCCATGCCTGCCTGCCTCTGCATGGTCCCCTAGGATGACTGTGATGGCTCCTTTCCACATGTACACCATCATGCCTGGCTCAGGTGTTTCTTAAAGGGCACTTTAATAGTTTTATTCTACTGTAAGGAATGCTTTCCCTCCCCACCTGATACTGAGGATTGAGCCCAGGGCTTTGATCTACTATGCCATTGAAATAAGGAGAGTGGGTCTAACCGGTGCCATCTTGGCCACGTGGTAGATGATAGGGAATTGAATTGACTGGCGCCATCTTTTCTTAATGGTAGAGGCTGGGAAGTTGCATCCCCAGGTAGTGGGTGTGCCTGAATCCCTAAAGGTAGGGGCAGGGACTTGGATGATAGGTTACTGGACCTATTAGTCCTTTGCCTTAAACTCTTGAGTTTCCTGTGACCCTGCCCCCTAACCCTGACCCTATTTAGGCCCAGACCAGCTCAGACACAATTAGGCCACACCTTGTGTCTCTTGAGTCTCCACTAGTCAACATGGCATTCCACTTCAGTTCTCCATTGGAGCTGATTTGCTTGGTTTGTATTGTTTTTCTGCTCTTTCTTTCTTCTGCACTCATGGCTCAGTTTTCTAACAGTGTTAAGTGTATTCAAGCTGCTGCAGGAGTCCACTTGCAGTCTCCAGCTCTCCAATAAAGATTTCCAATTTGACTTCTCAAAATGTGTCTGCTCACAACTGAGTTCCCATACAACACCCTCAGTGCCCCCTCCCCTCCCTTTTTTTTTTGCCAGTCTTGGATCTTGAACTCAGGACCTGGGCACTGTCCCTGAGCTTCTTTTGCTCAAGGCTGTCACTCTACCACTTGAGCCTCAGTGCCATTTCCAGCTTTTTCTGTTTATGTGGCACCGAGGAATCAAACCCAGGGCTTCATGCATGCTAGGCAAGCACTCTACCATTAAGCCGTATTCCCAGCCCACCCTCAGCCCTTAAAACAAACGAACAATTATTGTTACGATTAAGGTAATATGCACAGAAGTTCCCATTTCATAAATCAGGTGATGAGTACGTTTTGAAATAAGGATACTGGGTATAACTGATGCCATCTTGGCAACATGGTGAATAATAGGGAATTGGGTTTAACATCATGTCTTGGTGGATGAAGGTGAAGTCCCACCTCCCAAGTGATGGGCATGCTTGAATTCCTAGAGGTAAGGTGGGGATATGCACAATAGGTTATTGGACCTGCCAGTCCTGTGCCATGAATTTGAAAGACTCTCTAACTCCTTGTGACCCTGTCCCCTGACTATGACCCTATTCAGGCCCTAACCAGCTCAGCCATCAGGGCAAGCTATGCCTCTAGTCTCCTGGCTCTCCTCAGGTCACTGTGGCATCCTACTTCAGCTCCCCTTGGAGTTGGTTTGTTGGGATTTTTGTTCTGTTCTTTCTTTGATTTTTACTACGCTGATAGCTCAGTTTTCTAAGTTAAGTATATTGGAGGCTGCAAGTGTTTTTGGGGACATGTGTCCATATGCAGTAAAGACCTCTCATTTTGACCTCTCAAAATGTGGCTTCTCTGTATCTCGTGATCATATTCCAATATAGAAATTTCTTTTGGGGCAATATGACCCCTTCTTTAGCTCTTTCCCAGCCCCCAACTGTTTTCGTTTTTTGTTTTTTTTTTTGTATTGTGTTTTTGAGATAGAGTCTTGACAACTTTGCTCAGGCTAGCCTTGAACTCAGGATCTTCCTGCTTCAGACCCTTAGTAGCACCATGACTATACATACAACACATATATACATATGCGTGTGAGTGTGTAAATGAGAGAAAGCGGAACTGATAGGTAGCTAGGGATAAAAGGTGGCAAACATAGTACATGGCTGATAACATGTATCCCATCATGGTGTGTCTTGTTTCCATAGTGCATCAGGCTCCTGCTTAAATGCTTCTTCCCTCAAATGCTTCTTCCCATAATGCCCTGGGTGCCCACCCAACCCAATGAAAATAGCCAGGGAAGTGCATGTACAAGCTACCAAGCAGTCAGTGCAAAGCCCAGGGGAGGAAAAATTATGGGAGGAGCTCAGTACTATAAAAACCACCCTCTAAGAGAACTCTTTAGTCCCTCTCCAGATGGAGTGTGTGCTACTTTCACTTTCAAATAAACTTTCCCCCTCTTCAATTTTTCACAATTTTTGGCTTTATTTCTATACTGTTCTAGTGAACAAGGACCCACTCACTCATGTATCATCTATACATATATAAATATACATCCATCCATACACACATATTTTTTTCCTAAGTGGTAGGGGATGGGTACAGTTGAGACAGATGGAGAGGGGGAAGAGAATTATGGAAGCAGTGATATTGATCAAGATACATTGTACTCATAGATTGACTTGTTAATTGCAATCCACACCCCCAGTCCTTTTGCTTTAGTTTATTTTTAATTTTTTATTATTATGATGGTGATATACAGAGGGGTTATAGTTACATAAAGAGGGGTTATAGTTACATAAATCAGGTAAAGAGCACATTTCTTTTTGGACAATGTCACCCTTCCCTCACTCTCTCCCAGGTTTTCCCTTTCTGTCCCCACTCACAAGTTGTATAGTTCATTTTCCATATAGTGTCTAGTGAGTACCACTGTTGCATTTGTTCACTCTTTGTCCCTCCATTTCTGTGAGCTTTACTTTGTTTATGTATTTAAGTGGGTATGTGTGCATGTATGTATGTATGTTGTGGGGCTTGAACTCAGGGCCTGGGCACTGTCCCTGAGCTCTTTTGCTCAAGGTTAGTGCCATACCACTTTGAGCCTCAGCACTGCTTCCAATTTTTGAATGGTTAACTGGAGATAAGAGTCTCACTGGGGCTTTTCTGCTTGGGCTGGCTTTGAACTGCAATCCTCAGATCTCAGCCTCCTGAGTATCTAGGATTACAGAATGAACCACTGGTGTCCATCTGTGCTTTAGTTTACTTTTGATAGGGTCTCACACTTTGGCCCACACTGCCCTTAATCGTGATCATCCTACCTCCACCTCCCTAAAAGCTAGGATCACAGGCATATAGCACTGTGTCCAGCTGAGCCTTCATTCCTCTTGTATAAATACCCGGGAGGGCAATTGATGGGTTTCATTTTCTTTTCTTTTCATTTTGCTGGTTCTGGGGCTTGAACTCAGGGCCTGGGTGCTGTCCCTGTTCCTTTTTGTTCTACCAGCTCTCTACCACTTGAGCCACAGCGCCATTTCCAGCTTTTTTGAGTACTTTATTGGAGACAAGAATCTCACAGGGAGTTTCCTGCTAAGGTTGGCTTCAAATTGTGCTCCTCAGATCTCAGCCTCTTGAGTAACTAGGACTACAGGTGTGAGCCACTGGCACCTGGCTGCATTTTCTTGTTTTGTTTTGGTTTTAGTCCTAGGGATGGAACCCAGGGTATCATGAAGGCTAAGCATATGCTTAGCATCTGAACTCTACATGTTCATTTATTTATTTATTTTTATAATTTTATTGCGACTATTTGTCAGGCCGCTGGAGGGCAAAGGCAACTGAGAAAGGCCACTTCCAGCCAAGACAGGCCACTTCTTTATCAAAAACACCGTCTGACTTTACCATTCTTCAGATGCGCTGGCAAAACAAGCTATATGCTAAAAGTCCCCACTAACTAAAAGTTCCGCTTTTACCTGGCCTGTAAAAACCCTGCTTCAACTAGACTCAACGCAACCACTCTGATCTGGACCAGGGATTTTTCCCCAGGAGTGTACCCCAATAAACTTTTATTCACCTTTACCTCCTCCTACGTGTCTTTCTTTCTTTCTTTTTTTTGGGGGGGGGGGTTCGGTCATGAGGCCTGAACTCTGGGCCTGGGCACTGTCCCTCAGCTCTTCAGCTCAAGGCTAGCGCTCTACCACTTGAGCCACAGCACCACTTCCAGCTTTTTTCTTTTTGCTTATGTGGTGCTGAGGAATCGAACCCAGAGCCTCAGGCATGCAAGGCAAGCGCTCTACCACTGAGCCACCTTCCCAGCCCCCCTACATGTCTTTCTTTGCTGAAAACCTTACACTATTAAGGTGTTATACAGTGGAGCTACTATTTCATAAGTGAAGTAATTAGTACATTATTTTGGGGGGCAGATAATGTTACCCCTTCCTTTACTTTCCCCCAGATTCCCTCTCCTGTCCCTGCCCACAAGTTACATAGGTCATTTTCCACCAAGTGTATACTGAATAACATGATTACATTTGCTCACCACCTCCCAGAAGAAAAACAAAAATCAAATACCACCACCAAGAACAACAGCAACAATAACAACAGACAAATCCAATATATGTGTTGAATTTGTAAAGAAATGGATCCATTTTCATTTTACCTTCTTACCCGCAATGTACAAGTGATCCAAGACTCTTACACTCTCACCAGCATGGCTTGATGGCATTATTTTCAATGTGTAGCCATTCCAATATGTGTATAGTGATACCTTATTGTGGTCTGTTAAAAATTTTTAAAATTATTATTAATTTTACACAACAGTGACTTTCATTATTTCTGTGGTTTTAGTTAGTTTATATTTCACTAATGGCTAACCATGCTCATCTTTTCATGTGTCTGTTTGCCATCTGAGTGACTTCTTCAGTGAAGTATCTCAGCATAACTTTTGATTATTTTTAATTAAATTGTCTTGCACTACTGGGTTTTGAGAGCTTTTAAAAAATATATTCCATGTGGTAGTCTTTTGTTAAATATGTCCTTTGGCTGGGCACTGGTGGGCACGCCTACAATCCTAGCTACTCAGGAATGTAAGATCTGAGAATCACAGTTCAAAGCCAGACTGTTCTGACAAATCTGAGAGGCTCTTATCGCCAATTAATCATCAGCATTGAGTCAATAATGCTAAGAAACTATGTCCAAGCCCTGATTTCAAGTTCTAGTACTAGCACGCTCACACAAAAGACTTTGCAAATATTTTCTCCCAGGCTGTAGCTTGTCTTTTGATTTCCTAGGCTTTATCACACAGATTTTCACAGAATAAAGTCTTCTAATTCTGATAAAGTAGTATATATGAGTTTTTCTTTTTATTTCTTACACTTTGGATGTGGAAGTCTGAGCACTCTGTCTCACTCTACCTCCAATAAAAAGCTGGATATGCCAGGTGCTGGTGGCTCACGCCTGTATTCTTAGCTACTCAGGAGGCTAAGATCTGAGGATCAGGGTTTGAAGCCAGTCTGGGCAGGGAAGTCTGTGAGATTCTTATCTCCAGTTAACCACTCAAACATTGGAAATGGCACTGTTGCTCAAAGTGGTAGAGCACTAGTCTTGAGCAAAAGAGCTCAGGGACGGTGCCCAGGCCCTGAATTCAAGCCCCATAACTGACCAAAGAAAAAGCTAGATGTTAAAGCACACGGTTGTTATCTCAGATACTCAGGAAGTATAGGTAGGAGGACTGTGATCTGAGGCCACCCTAGGCAACAGACCTTAATTGAATAGTAACTAAAGCAAAAAAGGGCTGATGGAGTGGTTTAGGTGGTAGAGCACTTGCCTAGCAAGTACAAGGCCTTGAGTTCAAACCCCAGTACCACGAAAGGAAAAAAAACAACAAATTTAAACTTGGGAGCTTTTGGCAGAGACCATTTTCTATGTAGTCTTGGAAAGAAAGTCAGAAGAAAATGGAGTAGAACAGGGCTGGGAAGGTGGCTCAGAGGTAGAGCGCTTGCCTTGCATACCTGAGGCCCTGGGTTCGATTCCTCAGCACCACATAAGCAAAAAGGAAAAAGCCGGAAGTGGCGCTGTGGCTCAAGTGGTAAAGCACTAGCCTTGAGCTGAAGAGCTGAGGAACAGCACCCAGGCCCAGAGTTCAGGCCCACGACTGGACTAAAAAAAGAAAAACAAAATGGAGTAGAACAGTTCAAAGCTGGCCCAGACAGGAAAGTCTGTGAAACTCTTATCTCCAATTAATCACAGAAAAAGCTGGAAGTGGTGTTGTGGCTCAAGTGGTAGAGTGCTAGCCTTGAACAAAAGCAGATGTACAGGAATAGCACCCAGAGTTGAAGCCCAAGAAAGAAAGGAAGGAAGGAAGGAAGGAAGGAAGGAAAGAAGGAAGGAAGGAAGGAAGGAAGGAAGAAAGAAAGAAAGAAAGAAAGGAGGGAGGGAGGGAGGAAAGAAGGAAAGAAAGAAAGGAGGGAGGGAGGGAGGAAAGAAAGAAAGAGATAAGAAAGAAAGAGATAAAAAAGAGAAAGAAAGTGGAGCAGATGAAGAAAAAGAAACAACAAAAGACAGGAAGCATGTCAGCTTCCTTTCCTCTCACTGTCTGTGGTCCTTAGGTTTTATGAAGCACAAGAAAAAACTGCTCCCTTGCTTTAAGGAAGTTAAAGGGAGCGGAAAAGGACGGGGAAGAGAATTCCTGCTGGACCATCTCTTCCTGCCTGTCCCAGTGACATCTTTAGAGCCTTCAAAAAAGGCCTTCTAGGTTGGTGTACTCTTCACAGCAGCATTTCTGCCTAACAAAATATAAAGCATATGAAATCATATTCATCTTCCTTACCCTTCCCCCTCCCACTGCTTTCAGTCTCACCAAACATTCCTTCCTCCCATTTTCTATTCACCATTTTTTTGGTGCTAGTCTTGGGCCTTGAACTCAGGGCCTGGGCTCTCTCCTTGAGCTTTTTTGCTCAAGGCTAATAATACTCTACCACTTGATCCATAGTTCCATGTCTGGCTTTTTGGTGGTTAATTGGAGTTAAGAATCTCACAGACTATGAAGTGGCGCTGTGGCTCAAGTGGTAGAGCACTCGCCTTGAGCTGAAGAGTACAGGGACAGCACCTAAGCCCAGAGTTCAAGCCCCACGACTGACAAAACAACAACAACAACAAAAAACAAACAAACAAAAATATTGGGTTGGGAAGGTGGCTCAGTGGTAGAGTGCTTGCCTTGCATGCTTGAGGCCCTGGGTTCGATTCCTCAGCACCACATAAGCAAAAAGCCGGAAGTGGCACTGTGGCTCAAATGGTAGAGCGCTAGCCTTGAGCTGAAGAGCTGAGGGACAGCACCTAGGCCCAGAGTTCAGGCCCCACAACTGGACCAAAATAAAATAAAATAAAATAAAAGAATCTCACAGACTTTCCTGCCCGGGCTGTCTTTGAATTGCAATCCTCAGATCTCAGCCTCCTGAGTAGCTGGGATTATAGGCATGAGCCACTGATGCCTGGCTTTGGTGCACAAGCACATGCACATGTGTGTGTGTGTATGGGGGGGGGGGGCGTTGGTTAGTTGTGGGGCTTGAAGTCTGAGGCCTGGGCATTGTCCCTGAGTGCTTGTGCTCAAGGCTAGTGCTTTACCACTTTGAGCCACAGCTCCATTTCCAGTTTTCTGGTAGTTAATTGGAGATAAGAGTCTCCCAGACTTTCCTGCCCAGGCTGGCTTTGAATGGTGATCCTCAGATCTCAGCTTCCTGAGTAGCTAGGATTACAGATGTGAGCAACCAGTGCCTGGCCTTGGGCTTGTTTTTGAAACAATGATTTTGAGGGTTTTTTTGGAGGGGGAGCCTGGGATGGCCTCAAACCTCAATCCTCCTATTTCTATCTCCTGGGAAGCTCAAGGAGATGTTTTAGAATATGTCTCATGCCCCAACTGAAGCCCCTCAATGGTTTCCTATTACTTTTTGGATCAAGACCAGAAGATTTGCACAAGCTTTAGGCCTCCATGGGATGCATCCCTGCTCCGCCTCTTCATCTCCCCTTCTCTGCGTTTCATATTTGCCATGTTCTATCTTACCCCATTCTACTCCCACTCCTCTAACACTCTTTTATTTCCCTTTCATTGTGTTCATACCTACTCCTACTCCTCCATCAGCCCAAGCATCACCTCTTCAAACAGGCTCTTCCTGATCCCTCTAGTTTGGCTCCCAGAACTATGTATTTAATATTGTTTATACGATTTCTTGATTAATATTGGTCACCATTCATGCCCCAATTCCAGCTCACTGAAATGCCATCTTGAGATGACATTGCATGATAAGGGGTTTGGTTTGGGTTGTTGCTATATTCCTGATGCCAGCTCAGAATCTGGCACATTCTAGGGTACTTGGTACCTATGTATTAAACTAACAACTTGCTAAACCAAGTATTGAGCTTGAATGACTTTAGAGCTCATGTTAGCTCTGACATTCTAGGCTCCCTTTTCTAGGTGTGCTTGTAGGACAGAAGGTTGATGAGGAAAGCAGCAAACTGTGGTAAATGAGCAGCCTCCACTTGCTTGGAACTCAAAGAACCCTCTTCCTAGTACAAAGGCCCTGTTAAGAACAATGTGGCAGGGCTGGGAAGGTGGTTCAGTGGTAGAGCGCTTGCCTTGCACACCTGAGGCCCTGGGTTCGATTCCTCAGCACCACATAAGCAAAAACAAAAAAGCCGGAAGTGGTGCTGTGGCTCAAGTGGTAGAGCACTAGCCTTGAGCTGAAGAGCTGAGGGACAGTGCCCAGGCCCAGAGTTCAGGCCCCACAACCGGAACCAGAAACCAAAACCAAAACCAAAACAAAACAAAAAGAACAATGTGGCAGGTGCCTGCACTTAACTGGCCAGGCAATTCTCAAGGAATGCTTGACATAGACCAGGGATTGAGTGCCAGAAATCCTAGGATGGAGAGCTTTGGCAAGGAGATTCCCTGATTTGGTGGGCTGAGCTGAGAGAGAAATGGCTTGAAATGCTACTGATGAATTACCAAGATGGTACTCAGCCATTTCAGCATTGTACTTTTGCTCTTTTCAACTTGTAATCCCCTGCCCCTTTGCGAAAGACTCCTAAGTGACATGTCTTGAAATCTGCTCAGATATTTGGCTTGGCTAATGCCTAGATAGATATATCTTAGATTATATATATTAGATTATATATATATTAGATATATCTTACTATATAGTATATATGTAGGTATCTAGATACATCATCTAGATATATTTATACATATTATATAAGTATATAATATATAAGTATATTATATATTTATATATAATATTTATGTATGTTAAGATATATAGTATATATATCTAGTATATATCTAGATATCTAGACATATCATTTAGATACCTTCATATATAGTAATAGAAGATATTAGGAAGGCAGTAGGGACAAGATTATATTCTAGTTCTTGTCTTGTTCAACCCTCTTACTATAGCCTCTGTGATTCCTTTTCCCTTTCTAAAGATGGATGATTTGGGTTCCATCCAAGGGCAGAGCTTTTCTTCAATCCTTATCCCACGATAAGGACAAACTCTCACTCAAAGTCAAGCAATACTCTCAAGCATAGGCACCAAGCATACAGCTATAGCCACTGGCAGATTCTTCTGAAGCCCAGAAAGGAATGCTTAGATGAGGGGCCTGAACTATTTCATCTTTAGAAAGGGGTGACTCTGTGGCAGCACATACATGTAACCCTAAGGGAGACCGAGATAGAAGGATTATGGTTTGAGGTCATTCCTGGCAAAAGTTCAAGAGACATTATCTCAAAAAACAAAGCAGATGCAGTGGCACGCCTGTGTTTCCAGGTACTCAGGGGGCAGATATAGGATGATCATGGTCCAAAATCAGTGAGGCAAAAGCACAAGACCCTATCTAAAAACAAATTAGAAGCAAAAGGACTAGGGATGTGGCTCAAGTGGTAAAGCACCTGTCTAGTAAGCACGAGACTCTGAGTTCAATCTCTAGTACTGTAAAATAAAATAAAAAAAAGGAAAAGGAAGGAAAGGAGGAGGAAGAGAGAAGAAAAGGTGTCTGTCACTCTGTGAACTAAGACTTCAACATCTTGTGTGAAGGAGAGAAGAGTACATGTGTCTAATCAGAAGACAGAATGTTATACAGCAGTTAAAATGGATGCCCAGACTCACGATGTCAACACAGACTAATTTCTAAAATTGTGTTAGAGGGAAAAAGAAAGTTCTAGAAGGACATATGGAATGGACTATTTATAAACTGTTAAAATATACAATAATAATAATAATATAAATCAGTATTTACAATAGAATATAACTTAGATAGTCTTATGGTTTAGTTGTTTCCTCCAAAGGTTCATTTGTTGGGGGCTTGGTTTCCAGTGTGGTAATGTTTAGATATGGTAAAAGCTTTAAGAGATGGGACCAAATGGAAGTTGATTAGATCATCAAGGGCACAATCTCATGAAAGTTTGAGTTCTTGCAAGAGCAAGTTGTTATAAAAGCCTGTCTGTCTCCATCTCTAGAATCATTCTGGTTTGCTTTTTTTGTTGTTGTTTGTTGGGCTTGAACTCAGGGCCTGAGAGCTGACCCAAGGCTAGCTCAAGGCTAGCACTCTACTACTTTGAGCCACAGCACCACTTCCAGTTTTTGGTGGTTTATTGGAGATAAGAATTTCAGGGACTTTCCTGACAGAGCTGGCTTTGAATCATGATACTCAGATCTCAGCTTCCTGAGTAGCTAGGATTACAGGCATGAGACACCAGAACCTGGATTTTATTCTGGCTTCCTATTTCACCATGTGAATGTTCCCTTTGGTATCCTCTGTAACATTGTGTGATAATCATAGCTTTGTATTTTACCATGTGAATGTTTCCATGGTATCTTCTGCACTATTGTGTTATAAACATCGGAACCTTCACAAGAGCTGATGCTTTGGATTTTCAATTCTTACAAAGATGAACTAAATAAACATTTTTTCTTCATAAATAATCCAGCTTCAGGTATTTCACTATTGTTAGGTTTTTTAAAAAGAGGTAGCCGAGTAAGAACTGCACCACGCACGTGGTATTCAGGTAAGGGGTAGGTTTATTCAGTAGACCTGCTAGGACCAGGCAAGGTTGGCACTCCACGCGGCTGGCAAAAGGAAAAGAGAGCGGTCTGGCCGCGGTTTAGGCCTTATATAGGGTAGGGGGTGGGGAAGGGTGTGTCCAGGTAAAGGGAAGTGGGATCAGGTGGGAGAAAGGTGTGGCCACATCAGGTTAAGATGTGACCTCAGCGGATGCGGATGTGACCTCTTCCAGGTGTCCCAGTTGCCTAGGTAACGCAGGTACTGGGTGAGGTCTGTTTGCTGTCCAGGAATGGACCTTACAACTATAATGACTGAAAATTGACGACCACAATCATTAGTTAAATACCTGTTATATTTAACACACGAATAAAAATATGCATGGTAATAATGACACTGAGCTAAATATATGACTGTCTCAGGGATAGAGAGAATGAGAGTGAGAACCAATGCACAGAAGACTCTAGCTCTAGCTGAAATATTTTATATCTTAAGTCATACAATTGGTATATCGTTCTGTATGTCTTTTGTATATCTGAAATATCCCATGATTTTTTTCTGCTTTAAAAAAATAAATACACAAATAAAGCTGGGCGCTGGTGGTTCATGCCTATAATCCTAGCTACTCATGAGACTGTGATCTGAAGATTGAGGTTGGAAGCCTGCCCAAGCAGGAACGTCTGTGAGACTCTTATTTCCAATTAACCACCAAAAAGCCAGAAGTGGAGATATGGCTCAAGTGGTAGAGCACTAGCTTTGAAAAAAAAAAAGTCAAGTGGTAGAGCACTAGCTTTGAGAAAAAAAAAGTCCCTCCATGACTGACACACACACAAAAAAGGGAAAGAGGCTGGGAGTGTGGTTTAGTGGTAGAGTGCTTGCCTAGCATGCATGAAGCCCTGGGTTTGATTCCTCAGCACCACATAAATAGAAAAAGTTGGAAGTGGTGCTGTGGCTCAAGTGGTAGAGTGCTAGCCTTGAGCACAGAGAGGCTCATGGACAATGCCCAGGCCCTGAGTTCAAGCTCCAGGACCAGCCACCCCCCCCCCCAAAAGAAAAGAAAGAAGGAAGAAAAATAAAAGAAAGAAGAAAGAAGGAAAGAAAGAAAAGGAAGGAAGGAAGGAAGGAAGGAAGGAAGAAGGTCAGATAAGGTGATGTTAGGGAAATGAACCCTAAGATATGTATTCAAATGTTTTTTGTTCTTTCATGCAATTGTTTCTAACACATTTATAAGATTATTTCTTTGTTGCTTTGTATGTCCCTCCCCCACAGTATAACCCCTGCTTTAACTGCATTTCATGTCGGTATAATTTGTGGAGGGGAAGGGGAAAAACAAATCGTTTAAATAGGGATACAGGTGGACCCATTGCAACAATGAGATGTACAAGTCGTTATGTCGAAAACGAACTTTACAATGTTGGTGGGGGAGGGCGGGAGGGGAGGCGGGAAGGATTGGGGGAGGCAGAGGGAGGATGGGAAGGAATGGGAAGGGGAAACAAGGGAGGAGGCAACAATGCTTGATAAGAAATGCACTCATTATCTTGCCCATGTAATTGTAACCCCTCTGTACAGTATTTTCACAATTAAAAAAAATAATAAGCAAAAAAAAAAAAAAGAAGGAAGGAAGGAAGGTGAGGTTTCAGCAGGCTTGGATATAATGTTAAATCTGCAACTTGTGTATTGATTGGGACCATCCCTCAGTTATGACCATCCAAGTTAGTCATGTCCCATGAGAAAAGTCATCCCGGCATCCAGGGGCTTTCCTCCTCATGGCTACTAAAGCTCTAAACACTCCCACCTCCACCCCAAGCCTTACTGCTGGGCCCACCCCTGCACTTTTTCTCTTCCTCTATCTGTCACTTCTGGGAAATCCCTACCTCTTCTCATAGCTTTCTGGATGCCTCCCAATTCCTTTTCCTGTCCTGTGCACTCCAGTCCCCCATGCATAGAAACTCCCACTCCTGACTGTGGTGGAGAGCAAGGAAGAGAGAGGAAAAGACCTATGTTTCTATTCTCTCAAGAGAGAACTTGCAGTTATTTCACCAGGAAAGTATGACTCCTCTCCTCAGCAGGTGGTCGCTTGACCATCATTAATATCAACATCTTACTTCCTGTGGAGGACATAGGCTCTGATGGCCTGCTTGAAACCCAAGTCATTCCTATGGAACTGAAGAAAATCTGTTCTGCATTTCGAAGACAGATTTGCCAATAAACTTTTGGAAAAACACCAGTTTTTTCAGTTGCCAGTTCCCTACAAGACTCTGGGGGAGTGGAGGTTGGAGTTTCAAGCTAAGTGTTCCTTGGCTAAAAGGAACAAAGTCAAGAAACCAAGGTTGCTGATGGTTGACACATGATGGGATCCTTTGGGGAACTCCAAGAATATTTCTTGGGAAATCAAATGACATCATGGTGCCAGGCACTGGTGGCTCACGCCTATCATCCTAGCTACTCAGGAGGCTGAGATCTGAGGATTGTGGTTCAAAGCTAGCCCTAGCAGGAAAGGACATGAGACTCTTATCTCCAGTTTACCACCAAAAAACCAGAAATAGAGCTGTAGCTCAAAGTGGTAGAGCACTAGCCTTGAGTGAAAGAACTCAGAGACAGTTCCCAGGCCCTGAGTTCAAGCCCCATGACTGACCCAAAAACAAAACCAAAACATAAAAGCACCAAAAGAGGCATCATGCCTACCTGCCTGCACTGTCTATGACCTGTTGGGGTCACTGCTTTCTCTTCGCAGTCCCACATCTTAAATAGAAACAGTGTAATGACAAACTTCAGTGAGAAGAGCTGTTCATTTACCACACAATGTGAGTTATAATTGCTAGAATAATACTGCACACTGGAATAATTTCCCACCCAGGAAAAATGATTCCTCTTTGCCTGAGTGATAATATCCTGTTGAAATATAATGCTGTTCCAGACAGTGACTACATAATGTCTGGAATCTCTTCTTTTTTCTCTTTCTTCTTTTTTTCTATATATAACCTTTAAATGCTTACTGTGTGGATCAAGGCAGTAAGTAGCAAGTGATAAAAAACAAGTTCCTGGGTGAAGAGAAGAATTCTTTAGGTTGATGTTGGAATCTCTAATTATCAAACATCTTTGGATAAAAAAGTGATTTGATAAATTTCTAACACATAGAGGTCTTTGTTCCTTTAGAGACTGGTTGTATGGTAAGAATGGAAAAGGATTTCTCCATGAAGCTAGTGTGCTATGTAACCTTTGTGGGTAGATGGGACACACACACACACACACACACACACACACACACACACACACACACACACACGTTGTTAGTTTTAATGCACCAATCCAATCCTCATTATGTGCATCATTGGATCCACAAAGGCAGGTTTTTCTTTAGAAAATGAAATGGCAGCCAGGTGCTGGTGGCTCACATCTGTAATCCTAGCTACTCAAGAGGCTGAGATCTGAGGATTGTGGTATGAGGCCAGCCCAGGCAGAAAAGTCTCTGTGAGACTCTTATCTCTAATTAACCACTCCAAAAGCCAGAAGTGGTTCAAAGTGGTAGAATGCTAGCCTTGAGCAAAATTGCAGACAGCACCCAGGCCCTGAGGTCAAACTCCATGATTGACCAAAAAAAGAAAGAAAGAAAAAAAAAAGAAAATGAAATGGTGAGACATTTATTATCCAATGTCCTCATGTGCTTGTAAGTTTGGTGAGCTTCCATTGTGCTCTAGGAATAGAAAAGGAAGAGAAGATGTGGATCCTACTCAGGCAATTAGAGGTTTGGGACAGCAAGGGGGCCACATGTAGAAAAAAATGAGAACAAAGTGAGAGAGAATGGCTGACTTTTCCAAGATTATATGTGAACCCCCCCCCCCCAACACACACACACAAACAATCATTGCTATCAAACTAAAATGTCTACGGTTTTGTCACCAGTCCCTGTTTTTTACTGATATTTCTTGGTACTGATATTTCCTAGAATTATTTGCTTCTTGACTTTAAACGGTAACTCTCAGCTGTGTGATTTATAACCAGCTAGCTGTACCAAGGGTATGAGTCCTTACCAATGGAGTGAAAGAATAAACCTTTTTGAGTGGGAACTTTTTATTTTCTTTAACTGATGCTTGGAGAGTTTTCTTTTTTGGGGGGTTGGGGGAGGGTCTGGTCATGGGCCTGAACTCTGGGCCTGGGCGCTGTCCCTCAGCTCTTCAGCTCAAGTCTAGCGCTCTACCACTTGAGCCACAGTGCCACTTCCGGCTTTTTTTTTCTGCTTATGTGGTGCTGAGGAATCGAACCCAGGGCCTCATGCATGCAAGGCAAGCGCTCTACCACTGAGCCACCTTCCCAGCCTGCTTGGAGAGTTTTCTAACTTTTTTGTATCACCCCATCATCCTAGCAACCAGTCGTGAATAAAATGTGAGCCTGACTATTTAGCAAGGAGGAGGAACAGCATCACACCTGGGGTTGAGATTAAAAGCCTGCCCAGTGTGCCTGCCTCACTGGGGAGAGTGCTTATATACCTTTCTGTGCAGATATCAATTGTCCTGATGGGGAGCTGGGAAGGTGGCTCAGTGGTAAAGCGCTTGCCTTGTATGCATGAGGCCCTGGGTTCGATTCCTCAGCACCACATAAGCAAAAAGAAAAAAGCCGGAAGTGGCGCTGTGGCTCAAGTGGTAGAGTGCTAGCCTTGAGCTGAAGAGCTGAGGGACAGCGTCCAGGCCCAGAGTTCAGGCCCCACGACTGGACCCCCCTCAAAAAAATTGTCCTGATGATATCTCCTTTATTTCTTGTGTCTATTTTTTTTTCTGACACTGGGGGGTCATGTGCTTCCAACAATACAACCAAGAAAGGGAACTCGCTTGAAAAAAAACAAGTGTGAAGACTTGGGAGCCCAAACTCTTTAGGCAGCAACCCATCCCAACAGCTATGGGGAGCCAACACTAGTGTGCTACATAAGACAGTTTAAGTAGGTTTGGGCTGTGTTTCTGGGCACACAGTTTCTTCTGTGGAGTTCATGGCTGGCTCTTTTGCTGGGTCCCTTTGACTGTAGCCCTTGTGATACAGACCATACACAGAGTCTCTAATTGTCATCTCCTTTAGGGTCCTGGTGCTTGGCAGAAGTAAGAAGGTGTCAGTGGGGGCTTGAACTCATACTGTCTCCAAGAAAATTCCTTGGGGAAGACTCAAAACTGTCTAGAAATGGGTGCTGATGGCTCACACCTGCAATACTAGCTACTCAGGAGGCTATCTGAGGATCACAGTTCAAAGCCAGCCCGGGCAGAAAAGGCTGTGAGACTCTTAACTCCAATTAACCACCAGAAAACAGGAAGTGGATCTGTGGATCAAAGTGGTAGAGCATTACCCTTGAGCAAAAGAGCTCAGGGACAGCACCCAGGCCCTGAGTTCAAGCCTCAAGACCAACCAAAACAATACTGATCGAGTTTTTACAAACGCTACCCCTATGACCCTGTAATCTCAGTCCTAGATATATCTGCAAGAGAAATGTTGATATATGTTTATACAAAGAAAAGCCATAGGTATTCAAAAAAGCTCCCAAGTGGCAACTATCTCCCTTAGTCCATTTTATGTTACTATAACAGAATAATTTATAAAGAAAAGAAATTCATTTCTTACAGTCTGGAGGCTAGTATATTGTAAGGGCCTTCATGGTGATATCATTTCATGGCAGACGGTAGAAGGAGGCTGGGAATGTGGCTTAATGGTAGAGTGCTTGCCTAGCATGCATGAACTCCTGGTTTTGATTCCTCAGTACTACATAAACACAGAAAGCTGGAAGTGGTGGTGTGGCTCAAGTGGTAGAGTGCTAGCCTTGAGCAAAAGAAGCTCAGGGACAGTGCCCAGGCCCTGAGGTCAAGCCCCAGAACTGGCAAAAAAGAAGAAGAAGGTAGAAAGGCAAAAGAACACAGAGCAAACAAGAAGTGGCAAACTGGCTTTTATTTTTTTTTTTTTATTTTTTATTTTTTGGGTCCGGTTGTGGGGCCTGAACTCTGGGCCTGGGTGCTGTCCCGCAGCTCTTCAGCTCAAGGCTAGCGCTCTACCACTTGAGCCACAGCGCCACTTCTGGCTTTTTTCTTTTTCTTTATGTGGTGCTGAGGAATCGAACCCAGGGCCTCATGCATGCAAGGCAAGCGCTCTACCACTGAGCCACCTTCCCAGTCCCTGGCTTTTATTTTTATTCTTTTAACTTAATTCATTTGTTGTGCTGGTCCTGGGGCTTGAACTCACAGCCTGGGCACTGTCCTTGTGCTTTTTTTTTTTTGCTCCATGCTAACGCTCTACCACTTGAGTCACAGCTTCACTTCCAGCTTTTTTGATGGTTAATTGGAAATAAGATTCTCATGGACTTTTCTGCTTAGACTGGCTTCAAATTGTGATCCTTAGACCTCATCCTCCTGACTAACTAGGATTGCAGGAGTAAGCCACTGGTGAGGCACTGGTACTAGCAAGGTATATATTATAGTTTCCAAAAGGTTAACAAAAGAAGGCTCTAATTTGACTCATTTTCCCCAGTGGCTCCCGCATGGGTAGACGGCAGCTATTTCCGTGCAGCTCTCCTCTCGCACTCTCATCAGCTCTTTGTGCTTCAGTCCTTGTTCCCCAACTAAAGGAAACACACAGCAACTTCTCTGAAGAGGAAAGAAGGATGGCCAATAGACACTCGACCTCCCTAGCCATAAAAGAAATGCAAATCAAAACAACATTGAGATACCACCTCACCCCAGTTAGAATGGCTATAATCAAGAAGTCTAATAACAACAGATGCTGGAGGGGATGTGGACAGAAAGGAACCTTACTGCATTGTTGGTGGGAATGTAAACTTGTTCAACCACTTTGGAAAGCAGTATGGAAGTTCCTCAAAAGACTCCACATAGAGCTCCCCTATGACCCAGCAATCCCACTTTTGGGCATTTACCCAAATGATCACAAACAAGACCACACTAAAGCTACCAGTACAACTATGTTTATTGCAGCATTATTTACCATAGCTAAGATATGGAACCAACCCAGATGCCCCTCAGTAGATGAATGGATCAAGAAAATGTGGTATATATACACAATGGAATTCTATGCCTCCATCAGAAAGAATGACATTGTCCCATTTGTTAGGAAATGGAAAGACTTGGAACAAATTATGTGAAGTGAACTAAGCCAGGCCCAAAGAAACATAGGTCCCATGGTTTCCCTTATTTGCAATAACTAGTATATGTCTGAGACAAGCAGAAACGGTCAGATAAGTTGATGTTAGGTGAAATGAACCCCAAGATAAGGACTCAAATGTTTTTTTCTTTCTTGCGATTGTTTCTAACATATTTATAAGATGATTTCTTTGTTGCTTTGTATGTCCCTCCCCCACGATATAATCCCTGTTTTCACTGTATTTCATGTTGGTATACTTTGTGGAGGGGAAGGGAAGAATCAAATTTTTTAACTAGGGATACAGGTGGACCCATTGCAACAATGCTTTCATTACAAGATGCTATGTCAAAAAAACGAACTTTACAACTTTGGTGGGGGGGGAAGGGTGGGAGATGGGAAGGGATGGGAAGGGGAAACAAAGAAGGAGGCAACAATGCTTGATAAGAAATGTACTCATGGGGCTGGGAAGATGGCTCAGTGGTAGAGCGCTTGCCTTGCATGCTCGAGGCCCTGGGTTCGATTCCTCAGCACCACATAAGCAAAAAGAAAAAACCCGGAAGTGGGTCTGTGGCTCAAGTGGTAGAGTGCTAGCCTTGAGCTGAAGAGCTGAGGGACAGCACCCAGGCCCAGAGTTCAGGCCCCACGACCGGACCCAAAAAAAAAAAAAAGAAATGTACTCATTACCTTGCTCATGTAATTGTAACCCTTCTGGACAGTATTTTCATGATTAAAAAAAAAAAAACAAAAAAAAGTTATGGAAGCAACAGTTAAAAAAAAAAAAAGGAAACATAGAGCAACTTCTTTTTTTGTGGGTGTTTGGTCATGGAGGCTTGAACTCTGGGCCTGGGCGCTGACCCTGAGCTCTTCAGCTAAGGGCTAGCGTTCTACCACTTGAGCAACAACACCACTTCCCGTTTTCTACTGGTTTATTGGAGACAGGAGTCTCACAGACTTTCTTGCCTGGGCTGGCTTTAAACCACAATCCTCAGATCTCAGCCTCTTGAGTAACTAGGATTACAGGCATGAGTCACCAGCTAACACAACACCTTCTTTAAGGAACCCTTTAATCTCCCTTTTCACAAGGCTTGAACTTAGAAGGCAGCCTGCTTGTCCCCACATGGTGGGGAGGGTACTCACAGCATGGCAGATGCTTTCTCTAAGAATAATCTCCACATGCCCTCCTTTCCAATCCTTTCTCTGGATTCTTTATTCAATTTTTTTGGGGGGGGTTGCAAGTGCTGGGGCTTGAACTCAAGGCCTCACATTCTTGCTTGGCTTTTTTTGTTCCAGGATGGTACTGAGCCACTTGAACCACACTTTCACTTTGAGCTTTTTGCTGGTTAAGTGGAGATGAGTCTCAAGGACTTTTTTTTAAGCTGGGGCTGGCTTCAATCATGCTCTTAGGATCTCAATCTCTTTATCTAGGATTATAGGTATAAGCTACTAGTCCCTGGCTCTGGATTCTTCTTCTTAAAATTGTTGATGGTATTTGAAAACCTAGAGCATGTCTTTTGTAATGTCTACTTCTTTTTTTTTTTTGGTTGGATGTGGGGCCTGAACTCTGGGCCTGGCTGCTGTCCCTCAGCTCTTCAGCTCAAAGTGAGCGCTCTACCACTTGAGCCACCGTGTCACTACTGGCTTTTTCTGCTCATGTGGTGCTCAGGAATCAAACCCAGGGCCTCATGCATGCAAGGCAAGCACTCTACCACTGAGCCACCTTCCCAGCCCATGTAATGTCTACTTCTGTGGATCTGTTCATCCTCCTTATGGAATATGGCTTTTCTTTCTTTGTTTTTTTTTTTTGGGTCCGGTCGTGGGGCCTGAACTCTGGGCCTGAGCACTGTCCCTCAGCTCTTCAGCTCAAGGCTAACACTCTACCACTTGAGCCACAGCGCCACTTCCGGCTTTTTTCTTTTTGCTTATGTGGTGCTGAGGAATCGAACCCAGGGCCTCAGGCATGCAAGGCAAGCGCTCAACCACTGAGCCACCTTCCCAGCCCCATGGCTTTTCTTTCTTTGTACATTTTTGTTGACCATGGGGCTTGAACTTGGGGCCTCGGAGCTATCCATGGGCTCTTTTGCTCAAGGTTAGCACTCTACTACTTTGAGCCACAGTGCCACTTCTGGTTTTCTGGTGGTTCATTGGACAGAAAAGTCATATCAACTTACCTGTTCAGGCTGGATTTGAACCATGATCTTTAGATCTCAGCCTCCCGAGTAGCTAGGATTCCAGGAGTGAGCCACCAGTGCCTGGCTAAGGATATTGATTTCTTTCCCTTTTGAACAAAGTCATGCAGGCTAAGGAATAGCAATTAGCACAAGTAAACATGAAAGAGAGGGGCTCTGAGTATCTGATACTCATGGTGGTGAATGAGACCACAAAACATGGAGATTCATCAGGTCGGGGCAGAATTTATTCTACCATAACACACACTGTTTAGGCTGTTTAGTATTTAATTTACTCTGAACTACAGAAGTAGCCTGCAGTCTAGGTTCTATTACTTAGTAGCCTCCTTTTAAGAATTGGGTATAGGGGTTGGGAAGGTGGCTCAGTGGTAGAGCACTTGCCTTGCATGCATGAGGCCCTGGGTTCGATTCCTCAGCACCACGTAAGCAAAAAGAAAAAAGCCGGGAGTGACACTGTGGCTCAAGTGGTAGAGTGCTAGCCTTGAGCTGAAGAGCTGAGGGACAGCACCCAGACCCAGAGTTCAGGCCCCATGACCGGGCCCCCCCCCAAAAAAAAATTGGGTATAGTGATTACCCTGGGACTAGAATTTGACATCCATACAGCTTCTAGTACTTCTTCTGGTTCTACCAAAGACTTGGGAAATAGAAATTGGTGGAGGGAAACAGGATTATTTAAAGTTGGCCCTGAAGAAGGTAGAGCAGATTCTCCATCTTACATCTCTTATCTCAGGAGGCTTTAGGGCTCTGGAGAGCTCTTGTATGAGACCAAAGATATTCCAGAGAGAGAAAAATCCACGAGCTGCATAACGGCTTCATGGTTCAGAAGTGTGTGTCTTTTTCCTTATCTGGCAGGAACATCGCAACGGACTTTGATCTCCTGAAGCTAGTCTACTAGAACGTCAGGAAAGGCTTCTTTTAAGGAAAAATGATTGGGGGAGGAACAGGAGCAAAGAGAATGGTGTGAGGGAGCAAGGGACAGTTTTAGAAGAACCCCTGTTTCAACCCCTTGTCAATAAGAGACACATTCCAAGACCCTTAGTAGATTATTCATTCACAGAGTACTGTACCCTTTATACGCTATATTTTTCCTATGCATACATACCTAGGATAAACCCTAATTTATAAATTAAGCACAAAAGAGATGGCCAAAACAATAACAACAACAACAACAACAATAATAAACACGAATAGTCCATAGCTATGTATCATGCTTGTAATCCTACCTACTCAGGAGGCTGAGATCTGAGGATCACAATTGAAAGCCAGCCTGGGCAAGAAAGTCCCTGAAACTTTTCCTTCCTTCCTTCCTTCCTTCCTTCCTTCCTTTCTTCCTCTTTTTCATTCTCTCTTCTTTCTTTTTCCTCTTTCTTTCTTTCTTTGGTTTGAGACTGAGACGCAAACTCAGTACCTGATGCTTTTGCTCAATGGCTAGTTCTCTACCAACTGAGTTACTCCTCCAACACGAGTCCCTGAGATTCTTACCTCCAATTAACTATTTTCTTTATTAAAAAGTCTGAAGTGGAGCTGTGGTTCAAGTGGTAGAGAGCTAGCCTTGAGCATAAAAGCTCAGGGACTCAGCTTGGACCCTGCGTTCAAGCCCAGGAACCAGCACAGACACACACTACACACATACACAGACACAGACACAGACACAGACACACACACACACACACACACACACACACACACGTGTGCGCGTGCATGACTAAAAGAGAATAATGACAACAGTACTGTATAGTAAAAGTTACATGATGTGGTCTCTCTGTATAAATACTTTATTTTCCTGTATTCATTGTTCTTGTGAAGCTGTAAAGTGTTATAATGTCTACAAGATGAGAAGAGATGAAATGAGCCACATAGACATTAGGATATAGCATTAGGCTATTATAAAAGGCTTACTTAAACACTAGCATTGAGATACTGGGACTGTTCATCTGAGAATGAGGATGGCTACTAACTCATAGGAGAGTAGCATGTACAATATAAATATGCTGGACAAAGGGATGATTCTGGGAAGGATGGTGCATGATGTAAATTTTCATCACACTGCTCAGAAGGGCATGCAATTGAAAACTGTTGAATTGGTTTCTATTCATAATTTTCCATTTACTGTTTTCAATTGACTGTGACTCACCAAAGAAAAGCATAGAGAACAAAATGACAGATAAGTTCTTTCAACTAAATGTAAGTTAAAAGAACGTAAAACCACAAGGAAAGGCTTTCCCTGTAAAAGTTGGAAATTATGAAGGAATCAGGAAAAACTAACCAAGGGATTTTCCACACTTTTACCTTTTTTTTTTTGGTCAGTCCTGAGGCTTGAACTCAGGGTCTGGGCACTGTCCTGATTTTTTTTTTTTTTAGATTTTTTTCTTTTGCTCAAGGCTAGCACTCTAACACTTGAGCCACAGCTCTACTTCTGGCTTTTTGGTGGTTAATTGGAGAGAAAAGTCTCATGGACTTTTCTTCTTGGGCTGGCTTTGAATCATGATCATCAGATCTCAGCCTTTTGAGAAGTTAGGACTACAGGTGTGAGCCATGGTACCTGGCAAATTTTACTCTTGGAAGGTTAATCAAACAGGAAACATTCTCTTGCCCTCCAATGTTATTTTGTGAGGATTGGAAGCCTGGAGTTGCTGCCGTCCTGTGTTCATGAAGCACAAATGTGAATATCCACCCCCTAGCCCTTGATAACATTGTACTACTGAATCAGTCAATGCTGGGTCCATCTACCTTCAGATACATGAGTTCATAAATGCCAAAGTTAATGAAGTTTTCTCTGCTTGCTCTACTTCTGACTTTTTGGTGGTTAACTGGAGATGAGTCTTATGGACTTTTCTTCCTAGGTTTTTTTTTTTTTTTTTTTTTTTGTCAGTCGTGGGGCCTGAACTCTGGGCCTGGGCGCTGTTCCTCAGCTCTTCAGCTCAAGGCTAGCGCTCTACCACTTGAGCCACAGTACCACTTCCGGCTTTTTCTGCTTATGTGGTGCTGAGGAATCAAACCCAGGTCTCATGCATGCAAGGCAAGCACTCTACCACTGAGTCAACTTCCTCCCCGCCCCCCCCCCAGCTGTTTTTAAACTATGATTCTCAGAGCTCAGCATTCTGAGTAGCTAGGTTTAAAGGCATATGACAATGATGCCAAGGTCCTTCTTTTCTTTTTAAAAAAAATATTAAATATTTTTTATTGTCATCATTTCATGAGTCAGATAATGAGTACATTTTTTTGGGACAATGTTGACCCTTCCTTCACTCTCTCCCAGTTTTTCCTCCCCTTCCTGTTTTTTTTCTTTTTTCTTTCTTCTTTCTTTTCTTTTTCTTTTCTCTCTTTTTTTTTTTTTGGTCATGGGGCTTGAATTCAGGGCCTGGGTGCTATCCCTGAGCTCTCTTGCTCAAGGCTAGTGCTCTACCACTTGAGATACAGCTCCACTTCTGTTTTTTTGGTGGCTAATTGGAGATAAGAGTCTCATAGACTTTTCTTGCCTGGGATGACTTTGAACCATGATCCTCAGATCTCAGCCTCCTGAGTAGCTAGGATTACAGGTATGAACTGCTAGCACCTGTCCTTCCATTCTTTTTTAATACAGTATCTTCCTATATTGCCCACACTGGACTGGAACTCATTGTGTGGCCACAATTGGCCTTGAATTCTCAATCCTCTTGCATCAGTCTCCCAAGTTCTGAGATTACATATCTGTACCATCCTGGCTTTCCCCCTTTTAACTAATAGGCACCCTCATCAAAATTTACTGTAGCAACAGTAAACTTGACTTTTGGGTTTTCATTTTTGTATGAGCAAAGCCCCACAGGGCCAAAGGTTGGGAGAAAAAACAGCAATGAAATTTTAGAAGAAGCTGGAAAGAATGTGGGTAGTCACTGACCCAGCAGACCACAAGTGGCCACATCCTGCTTTTCACGGGTTTAGAGAGAGACCAAGAAGCAAAATAATTTTTCTTCTGTAAAACTCCAGAAAGACAGGATTTAGAGGCCTTAATGTGTGTGAAAGGGGAGGTGTGTGTGTGGGGGGAGGGGGCAGGGGCTGGAAACTAAATGATGTTAAAAGCAATTGGATCAGTCAGAATGGAGTCTGAAGATAGAGGCCACAACAATGATTTGAGAGGAAGGAATTTACCACACTGGAGATAAAACCCTGGGCCCTCAAGCAGGCTAGGCAAGCACTCTACCACTGAGCCACACACCCAGTTAGAACAGAAAGAATTTAATACATAAAGAATTTTCAGCCAGGTACCAGGGCTCATGTCTATAATCCTAGCTACACAGGAAGCTGAGATCTAGAGGATCATAATTTGAAGCCAACAGGGGCAGTCTGTGAGACTCCATCTCCAATGAACCAGCAAAGTGTCAGAATAGTAGTGTGGCTCACATAGTAGAGTACCAGCCATGAGTGAACAAGCCAAATGAGTGCAGAGCCCTGAGATCAAACCCTGGTACTGGCAAAAAAGAAAGAAGGAAAAAAGGAAAAAGAAAGAAAGAAGGCAGGAAGGCAGGAAGGAAGAAGGAGAAGGAAGGAGGGAAGGAAGAAAATAACTAACTAGGCCAAAAATTATCTAGGTAAATAAAAGACTAAAAAAGAGAACTTTTAAGAATCATGAAGCTGGTAGCTACAGGTAGCAGCTACCACCCCAGTGGGCAGAGGGAACAAAGGAAAATGGAGAGAAAAATGGAAACTTAGAAGGTGGGCAGAGGAGCTCCATCTAGGGACCTAGACCTCTATTTGCTGGTGCTGGGTAAGTGTATAAAGGGGCTATGGTGTGAATATCACAAAAACAGAAACTGCCCTGTGCTGTTGTTGAGGAAAGGAACAGGCGCGGAAGCATTCCATAAGCATTTGCTGGTGCTACTTAGAGCAGCAGAAAGCCGACAGGAAGTAGCTTGTCCCGGGTTTCTTTCCCCAGCCTATCGCTTTCCCTCTATTGCCCTCTATGGGTGGAGCTTAACAAGGGACAGCCAGCAAAGTCTGTGGTTTGCAGACTCTCAGCTCCAGTGTTACAAAGCTAAGTGTGGAAGGGTGGATTTAGAGCCAGGAGACAATATCCTGCAAACCAGCAGTGCTGTGGTGATGACAAAAAAATTGAAACTCAGACCTTGGTGCTCAGCAAGGCAGCCATTGCTCGTACCATTCCCCTGAAGTGCTGAGTTGGTCTCTCTGGAGGAGGAAGGTACAGCACAGTTGAAGGTGGAATCCTATTTTAAAAATAGGGAAAGCCAGGTGCTAGTGGCTCATGCCTGTAACCTAGCCACTCAGGAGGCTGAGATCTGAGGATCATGGTTTGAAGCCAGTCCAGGCAGGAAAGTCTGTGAGACTCATCTCCAATAAACTACTCAGAAAAGGCCAGAAGTGGTGCTGTGGCTCAAGTGGTAGAGCACTAGTCCTGAGCAAAAGAAGCTCAGGGAGAGTAACCAGGCCCTGAGTTTAAGCTCCGGGGGTTAGAACAAAAGGGAGGATGGGGAGTGAAGGCCAGGCACAAGGGGTTCATGCCTGTAATCCTAGCCAATCAGGATGCTGAGATCTGAGGAATGCGATTCAAAGCCAGCCCAGGCAGGAAAAGTCCGTGGGACTCTTAGCTCCAATTAATCTCCAGAAAATTCTGGAAGTACATCTGTGGCTCAAGTGGAAGAGCACTAGCCATGAGCAAAAGAAACTTAGGGATAGCACCCAGGCCCTGAGTTCAAGCCCCAGGACTGGTGCTCACACAGGAAAATAAATAGAGTAGGGAGTGAAGGCTTATTGAACCCCAGGATCACAGCCTTCTCCCAAGTGACTGCCACTGAAAGCTACATACCCACTCTACAGACAATTTTCCAGAAAGCTGCTTCTCTAAGAACCTGACAGTCCAAGACAGATCTGAATATTCTGATATTAGTATTTACAGTCCAACTCCATTGCAGTGAAATAGATCATCAATAGCCTCCACCAAGTTCTCTTCCAGTCTCTGTTTATATTATAATCTTAAATGTGAGCAGATAGTCTAGGATTCCTCAAGAAATCCTCTAAAGTGCAAGACAAGAGGCCAGGACATCAAGCATAAATGGATGTGACAGAAACATAGACTATGCTGAAAAATATCTTCAACATTTAATATTTTCTGAGAAATAAAAGAAGATATTCCAACCAAATGAAAAGAAACAGGTAGCAAGCAGGAAAAGGCTCTTAGAAATAAAAACTAAGCCAGGCGCCGGTGGCTCATGCCTGTAATCCTAGCTACTCTGGAGGCTGAGATCTGAGGATCACAGTTCAAAGCCAGCCCGGGCAGGAAAGTCCGTGAGACTCTTATCTCCAATAAACCACTAGAAAACCGGAAGTGGCCCTGTGGCTCAAACGGTAGAGCGCTTGCCTTGAGTTGAAGAGTGTAGGGACAGCGCCCAAGCCCAGAGTTCAAGCCCCACGAAGGAACCCTCCCCTCACCCCCCCCAAAAAGAAATAAAACTAAGATAACAAAAAGGAAAAGGTCAATGGGAATAGAGGAACTGATAGTTCAGGAAATCTCCCAAAATATGGAGTTAAAAAAGATAGAACCAGGCACTGGTGGCTCACACCTGTAACCAGAGCTTCTCAGGAGGCTGAGATCTGAGGATAGTGGTTCAAAGCCAGCCTGAGCAGGAAAGTCTGTGAGACTCCAGTTAACCACCAGAAAAGCCAGAAATGGCTCTGTTCCTCAGAGTGGTAGAGTGCCAGCCTTGAATAAAAAGAGCTCAGGGACAGTGCCCAGGCCTGTAGTTCAAGCCACATGATAGACAAAGAGCAACTTAAAAGTGGTAATGGGAGGGAGGGAATGAGAGAGAAAGAGGGAACAGATGATACTAAGCAAAAGGAAAGAAAATGTACATTATCACCCAATTTGTTTTTTTTTTTGAGGGGGGGTCTGGTCATGGGGTCTGAACTCTGGGCCTGGGCACTGTCCCTCAGCTCTTTAGCTCAAGGCTAGCACTTTACCACTTGAGCCACAGTGTCACTTCCGGCTTTTTTTTCTGCTTATGTGGTGCTGAGGAATCGAACCCAGGGCCTCATGCATGCAAAGCAAGTGCTCTACCACTGAGCTACCTTCCCAGCCCCATCACCCAATTTGTAAAAAACATAGTTTTATTGTTAAAGGTCCATAAGCAATGTAGATGAAGATAATGATGACTATCATTGTGAAGGTTAAAAGGTACTTGTGACTTTAGTAAATAAATATAAAAATGAATTCCACACAATTATGATTTATATATTAAAGAAAAAGAAATGGAAAACAGGAGATAAAAATCACAAAATCATTGAGTCAGCCAAAAGGTTCAATAAACAGATCAATATTATTAGCTCCAGAATGAGAACTCATTGAAAATGGCATGGCTGAAATTATCAAAGAAAAGATTCAAGAAAATTCCTCAGGTTTACCTATTGAAATGATTCAGTGGCTATACCACACAAAGGCTGAGAGGAAAAAAAGAAAGCTATACCAAAGAAAAATACTAGATTCTAGACTGCAGCTGGAGGAGTGGCTCAAGTGGTAGAACACTTGCCTAACAAGCTTGAAGAGGTAAGTTCAAACCCCAGTACCACCAAAAAAATATTCTAGAACACGGAATAAAGAAAAGATCTCATGAGTTATAGGAAAGAAAATTAAAGGGCTGGAGATATGCCTCCTACCTAACAAGTATGAGGCTCTGAATGCCAACTCCAGTACCTCTTTCCCACCAAAAAATAAATAAGATAAAATGAACCTTATCATTTATGATTTGACAGGTAGCAGTGGCTTCCACCTGTAATCCTAGCTACTTGAAATGCTACCATTGGGCAGCAAAAGGTCATGAGACCCCTTGTCAACTGATAGCTGGGCATGATGGTACATACCTGTTCAATCTCAGGTAGGACAAGAAACCTGCAATAGGTAGATCACAATCCAGGCAAGTGTTCAGGAAGGAGTGAGACCTTATCTCAAAAATAGCCAGCACAGGGGGCTGGGAAGGTGGCTCAGTGGTAGAGCGCTTGCCTTGCATGCATGAGGTCCTGGGTTCCATTCCTCAGCAGCACAGAAGCAAAAAAAGAAAAAAGCCGGAAGTGGCGTTGTGGCTTAAGTGGTAGAGCGCTAGCCTTGAGCTGAAGAGCTGAGGGACAGCGCCCAGGCCCAGAGTTCAGGCCCCACAACCAGACCCCCCCCCAAAAAAAAATAGCACAAGAGGGCAAATTGGAAAGCTGTGCTGAGCTGAGGGCTGCTCCATGTGTTGGGCTTCACTGAGTGTGCTTTGGTTCTGAGTGAAGGTCTATCCTAGCCCAGTGGTTACACCCACTTGTTGTTTTGTCCATTTTTCTCCTTTTCCTGAGTTATAGTTTTGATGTTTCTTGATTGGCACTAGGCTTTGCTTGCGTTTCCCTGGCGTTCACTCTCAAGTTGGATTTCCAGGTTGAAGCTTTGTATTTCTGACTGAGCAGAGCTCTGGTATTTCCTTGTCTCTACTCTACCATATTGGATCCACCTCCAAGTTTTTTTGTTTTTTTTTTGTTTTTTAAGAAAAATCTTGGGGCTGGGAAGGTGGCTCAGTGGTAGAGTGCTTGCCTTGCATGCCTGAGGCCCTGGGTTCGATTCCTCAGCACCACATAAGCAAACAGAAAAAAACCGGAAGTGGCGCTGTGGCTCAAGTGGTAGAGCACTAGTCTTGAGCTGAAGAGCTGAGGGACAGTGCCCAGACCCAGAGTTCAGGCCCCATGACCGGACCCCCAAAAAGAAAAATCTTTTTTTTGTGTGTGAAACTTCCTTCATGACCAGTATTTTATAAATTTTCTGCCAGATGATACAATTTTAAAGACATACTATTCAATTTTAAACACTATATTTTTATGGGAAAAATCTGTAATACTGACTACCTAAAATTCAATACATTGAAATAAAATAACATTTCTTAACATTAAAAAAAAAGTAGCCAAGCTGGGTGCCCTTGGCTTGCGCCTATAATCTTAGTTACTCAAGAGGCTGAGATGTGAGGATCACAGTTCGAAGCCAGCCTAGACAGGAAAGTCCATGAGACTCTTATGTCCAATTAACCACCAGGAAACCAGAAGTGGCTCTGTGGCTCAATGTGGTAGAGCTCTAGCCAGCCTTGAGCAAAAAGAGCTCAGTGACAGCGCCCAGGCCCTGAGTTCAAGCCCGACGACTGACAGAAAAAAAAATTAGCCAGCACAAAACAGGGCCATGGATGTGGCTCAGGAATTGATCACCTGCATAAGAAATGCAAGGTCTTGAATTTAAACCACAGTACTGCCAAGAAGGAGAAGGAGAAGAAGGAGAAGGAGAAAAAATGGGCTGGGCCAATCTTGGCAACCTTTGTTGGAGACCTCATCTTACACTCTAAGTATTCTGAGAATGATTGTGTGCAGTTCTAATAACTAGCTATCCTTTATTAAGCATCAACAATTTTACATCTGTCATCTCGTTTAATTTTATAAACTATCCCCAATTTACAGATATGGAAAGTAGAGCTTTAGGAGGTATGTGACTTGAAAGCTAATAAGACTTAAAAACAACATGTCAGCCCAGGCAGAAAAGTATGAGAGACTCTTATCTCCAATGAACTACTCCCAAACCAGAAGTGGAGCGGTGGCTCAAAGTGGTAGAGCACTAGCCTTGAGCACAAAACCTCAGGACAACATCCAAGCCCTGAATTCAAGCCCCATGAACACCACCACCAACAATCCCCAACCCAAATATATTTAACATATATGTGGTGCTTACCATGTATCAGAGTCCATGTTGTAACAGATCTTGTTGGTGACTTAACTGACAATCACCTCATCCCTTACCTGCTAACAAAGCCCTAACTTTGTTTGAGATCCATACTTGAAGAAAATGGACCTCATTTTCAGCAAGACAGTCCATGCCAATCAGGGGGTTTTAATTCCCTTTTTGACAGTGATTTACGACAGGATGGTCAAATATATGGCAAGTGAAATCTGAGAGGAATTTCCTGGAAAAGTATTCTTACTCTCAACAACAAACAAATGGCAAACATCCAAGGCTTATCCCTGTAATCCTAGCTACTCAGGAGGCTGAGATCTGAGGATTGTGGATCAAAGTTAGCCTAGGCAGGAAAGTTCACAAGACTCTTATCTCCAATTAACCACTCCAAAACTGGAAGTGGGGTTGGACTTGAGTGGTAGAGCACCAAACATGAGTGTAAGGCCCTGAGTTCAAGCCTCAGTACTGACATGCACACATACAAAAAAGAAAAGAAGTTCCTTGTCTTCTGTGTATATGCCTAGATCTATTGTGAACATGAGTCGGAACGGTATAGGAGAGCCTACAAGCTGAAGTTGGAAAAACATAAAGACGGAAAGAAGCTAGGTTCATGATGAACTAACAAATCCTGAAATTTCCCCACTTTGGGATTTCTTATGTGAAATAACACATTTTTCCTTGTTTCAGAAAAATAGCCATATAGCATCCCATATTGAATGGGCCTGGACTTCTCACAAGTAACACTTAGAACTTAGAAGACATGGAGTGATGCCCTCAAAATGCCAAGTACAATGACTTCTAACCTCGATTTCTATTGGTTGTTTTGTAAAACAACCAATTAGGGCTGAAGGTGTGGCTCAAGTGGTAAAGTGCTGACTAGCAAGCTTACATCCTGAGTTCAAACCCTAGTATTGATAACACACACACATACACACGCACACACACACACACACACACACACACACACACACACATACAAATTAATGAGGCTACATGAAAACATTTTCAGATATGTAAAGTCTCTCAAAAATTTATTTCTCTATGGCTCAAATGATAGAGTGCCACAGCCTTGAGCAGAAAAAGCCAAAGCAAGCAGGCAGGCAAGCCGGGAGGGTGGGAGGAGAAGGAAGGAAGGAAGGAAGGAAGGAAGGAAGGAAGAAAGGAAGGAAGGAAGGAAGGAAAGAAGGAAGGATAAAAGGATAAAAGGATAGAGAATTAGATGGTAATAAAATGTTTATGGTGATTTAACTATAAATACACAGGAAACTACATATGAAAAAACCAACAACTATTAATTCTAGGACAAGAAAAAGTTGAGACAATTTGTGAAGGGGACCTGTATAAGCTTCGCATGAATCACATTATATAATTATAATCATGTAAAGATTGCATTGGTTTCAATGTTGCAATTTACAATTAGAAGCCAGCTAAATTAGAGGCTTAGAGACTGGAAATGTAAGCAAGGAGGGGTGAATTGGTACAAAAGCAGAAATTTTCATTTTTTTCACATTGAGACATCAATAGCTAATGTCTAGCCTGCATAAGGTGAGATTTCCACTCTAAGCATGTTAGTGATAATGAAGGAAAATCAAAGAAATCAGTTAGGAGAGAAGCAAATGGTGGTCTTGAGGCATAGAGAACAAATTGATGGGTAGAGCCAGCTACTGGTATCTCATGCCTGTAATCCTAGCTGCTCAGGAGGCTGAGATGTGAGAATTGCAGTTCAAAGCCAGCCCAGGCAGAAAAATCCCTGTGAGACTCTTGTCTCCAAGTAACCACTCAAAAACGAAGTGGATCTGTGGCTCAAAGCAAAAGAGCTCCCAGACAGTGCCCAGACCCTAAGTTCAAGCTCCACAATCGACAAAAGAAAAAAAAATGAGACGAGCAGAGAGTTTTTGCTTTGTTTTTGTTTTTATTTATCTATTTATTTATTTATTTTTCATTCTTAGCCTTGTAAAACTGTTGTAATGTATACAAATTTCAATAACTTTGGTTTTTTAAAAGTAAATTTAAAACACAAGAAAGCATGCAGTTGGGAATGTAGTTTAGTGGTGGAGTGCTTGCCAAGCACGCATGAAGCTCTGGGTTTGATTCCTCAGTTCCACATAAACAGAAAAGCTGGAAGTGGTGCTGTGGCTCAAGTGGTAGAGTTCTAGCCTTGAACACAGAGAGGCTCAGGGACAGATCCCAGTCCCTGAGTTCAAGCCCCAGGACCAGCAGTTATTAACTCCAGGAAAAATAAAAGTTATTCAAGAAATGAAGCGTGCCAAGTGTGCTCAGCTATGAATAATGGTTACCTGATGTGCTAGATATGTTCTCTCTTCATCTTCCAGATCTATTTACCCTTCCTCACTTGCTCTGTGCTCAAGATGCCAATCTCAATGGACTCTATCCACAGACTGTCCTGCCTCATGGCTCTCAGGTGTATGTGTTCCTGAGGGGGTTCAGCATGAGATCAGAGGGAGGGAGGGAGGAGGAGAAGCTGGGAGTACGTCATACCTGGCTTTGTTCTCTAATCCAAGGGCCTTAACTGACTGTTCCAGCTGCTGTCTGTACAGCAATCTGTCTCAGATTCTCTGGGTCCTAACATTGGCAATGGAGTCCTCAGTTTTACCAACAACATCTCCAGTGGCTTCCTTAGTCCTTCCCCCACTTTAGAAATAGTCCTTTGTTGAATTCTTCTCCAATTACCCAATTTGAGTGTGCCATCTGTTTCATGCTGACTGAGATATCCATCATCATATAAATCTTAGCCCCAAACTTATAATATATTAGCAGGTGAGGAAGGGAAGGAAATGGATGTATAATTGAAGGTGCATAGAACCAAGCCAAATACCCATTGTCCATAAGAAGTAAATGGACTGTAACTAAAAGCAAAAAAAAAAAAAAAAAAAAAAAGGAAGGAAGGAAAGAAAGAAAGAAAGTGAAGAAAGGAGAGAAGGAAGTAAAAAGAGAGAAAGTGAAGAAAGGAGGGTAGGAAGGAAGAAAGGAAGAAGAAAGGAAAGAAAAGGGAAAGAAAGAAAGAGGAAGGAAAGAAAGAAAGAAAGGAAAGAAAGAAAGACAGAGAGAGAGAAGAAAGGAGGAAGGAAGGATTTACAGATTTACTTCTGGGAAGTAAATCCAGAAGAAATGGCAAAAAAAAAAAAAAAAAGAATTGAGAAATAAGGATCTTTCTTATCTATCATTTGAATATCTGAAGACTAGTTCTAAGAGTGGTTCTTCAACTTTGATTCAAGATTTGTTAATGAGATTTGAGATCAATTTAGTAGGCACTGATCAATTCTATTACTAGTCAGAGCAGAGTAAAACTGAAAAACAGGTTTCACAAATAGTAAAACTAAATATGATTTTGTTTAGCTTTGATTCAGATGTGTGTGTGTGTGTGTGTGTGTGTGTGTGTGATCTAAACTATATTCTTATTGTAGACTATCCTCAAAAGAGTGCAATCAGTATTCTAAAAGACAGAATGGTGGCTGAAAAATGAAGACAGGGTAGACAAGTAAATATCCTCACTAAATGAGGTTAAAGGGTTGCACTGTTCTCTAAGGATGCAGTTAAATTCCAAATGACTGACGGGAGTAATAATTCTCTGCACTGATGGGAGGCCCTGCCGGGTTAACGGTTCTACATGCAGCTCTTATTATAGTCACCCTGTGCATTATAATGTTCCTGGCTCACAGGCTAATAATGAACGAAATCCAGAGCCTCACTGCTGGAATGATGTATGGCTTTATCATGGAAGCCACTACCTACAAAGAAATATAATTGTCCAGGGTAGAGCTAAAGGGACACTGCAATATAGGAAATAAGAATAGAAATTACATTTCACATAGTAGGAAATAAGACCAAAATATAGACCTATTTGCAATTAACTGTTACTTTAAACTATCAGCCAGGTGATTCAGGACTTAAGCTAATAAGATTCCCAGAATCTAAAAACCAAAACTATCTCATAGAATAAACATCAGGTTTTTTTTTAACCAGAGAAAAGGAAAATGAAACCTAGACCAAAGAAATTAATGAACGCTTGATGCCCGTAACCGGCACCTGTAATCCTAGCTACTCTGGAGGCTGAGATCTGAGGATCATGATTCGAAGCCATCCCAGGCAGAAAAGTCTGTGAGACTCTTATCTCCAATTAGCCACCACAAAACGGAGAGCAAAGCTGTGGATCAAAGTGGTGGAGCCTTAAGTGAAAAAACTCAGGGAGAGTGCCTAGGCCCTGAGTTCAAGTCCTATGATCCACAAAAAAGAAAGAAAGAAAGAGAGAGAGAGGGGGGGGGGAGGGAGGGAGGGAGGGAGGAAGGAAGGAAGAAAGAAAGAAAGAGAGAGAAAGAAAGAGAGAGGGGGGAGGAAGGGAGGGAGGAGGAGGGAGGAAGGAGAGAGAGAGACAGAGAGAGAGAGACAGAAAGAGAGAGAGGAAAGAAGCTGGGTGTCGGAGGCTCACGCCTGTAATCCTAGCTACTCAGGAGGCTGAGATGTAAGTATGATGGTGATGGTTCAAAGCCAGCCCGGGGCAGGAAAGTCTATGAGACACATCTCCAATAAACCACCAGAAAACTGGAAGTGGTGCTGTGGCTCAAGTGGTAGAGTGCTAGCCTTGAGCTGAAGAGTTCAGGGATGGTGCCCAGGCCCAGAGTTCAAGCCCCACAACTAACAAAAAAAGAAAGAAGAGAGAAAGAAAGAAAAGAAAGAAAGAAAGAAAGAAAGAAAGAAAGAAAGAAAGAAAGAAAGAAAGAAAGAAAGAAAGAAAGAAAGAAAGAAAGAAAGAAAGAAAGAAAGAAAGAAAGAAAGAAAGGAAGGACGGAAGGAAGGAAGGAAGGAAGGAAGGAAGGAAGGAAGGAAGGAAGGAAGGAAGGAAGGGAGAGAGAGAGAGAGAGGAAGGAAGGAAGGAAGGAAGGAAGGAAGGAAGGAAGGAAGGAAGGAAGGAAGGAAGGAAGGAAGGAAGGGAGAGAGAGAGAGAGAGGAAGGAAGGAAGGAAGGAAGGAAGGAAGGAAGGGAGGGAGGGAAAGAGAAAGAAAGAAAAAAGATAGGAAGGAAGGAAGGACAAAAGAAAGAAACAAAGAAACAAAGAAACAAAGGGAAATGGTGTACTTTGTGAGATTAGGAAAGAAAAAATGAAGTGAGATTAAATGTTCACAGTGCCTCATTTATTACACATCGTTGGAACTCTGTATAATTGTGGAATCCAAGCTATAGTTTTATATAACTTGCATGATTATATGAATATAGACATTAAGAGGAAAATGAGGAATCAGGCTATAACTTGTGACCAACTCGTGTAAAGTAAATAATACGTGGCACCAAAAGAACAATAATTCTGACACACTAGAGCATTCATTCATTTTCCTTTCAAGTTCTAAAAGCAAATAACAAGTGCAAAGTTTTTGATCATGATGATAAACACTGATACATGTTTTCTGTGCATTTTTTTTTTGCCTATCCTGGGTTTTGAACTCAGGGCCTAGGTGTTGTCCCTGAGCTTCTTTTGCTTAAAGCTACTGCTCTACCACTTCCAGCTTTTTCTGAGTAGTTTATTGGAGATGAGTCGCATGGACTTTCCTGCCCAGGCTGGCTTCAAACCATGATCCTCAGATCTCTGCCTCCTGAATAGTTAGGATTACAGGAGTGAGCCACCAGCACCCAGCTGCATTTTTTTTTTACTGTAACAACTAGTTGTGAGTGGATCATCTGTAAAATATTAGCATTAGCTAGGGTAATTTGGGCTCACATCTGTAATCCTAGCTATTCTGAAGACTGAGATCTGGGATCATGGTTCACAGCCCTCCTGGGCAGACAAATCCAAGACATTCTTGTCTCTAATTAACAAGCAAGATGCTAGAACCGGTGGTGTGGCTCAAGTGGTAGAGCACCAACTTTGAGCAAACAAGCTAAAAGCCTTTGCCCAGGCCCTGAGGTCAAGCCCCAGTACTGGCACCAATAAACCAAAAACAAATGTTAGTCTTTATGCACCAACTTTTTTTGTTTTTGTTTTTTTATTTGTAAAAAAAAAGTTTTATTACAGGTCATAGAGTTCATAGGCAATGTAGATTAAGATAATGATGACTATCATTGTGAAGATTAAAAAGTAATTGTGACTTAAAAAATAAATATATATACAATAAAGCTTTATTTACTTTGCTATTTATTTTATGCCAGTTCTAGGGCTTGAACTCAGGGCCCACGGGCTGTCCTTGAGCTTTTTTTGCTCAAGGCTGTATGCACCAACTTTTAAACACAGTGGTCTGTTCAGGTCTATGGATGGGGGATAGTGTAAAGTAGAGAGGGAATCTGAAGGGGCATCCCTGGACCCTCATCTCAGGAAAACATCACCAGTCCACGTGAGATGCAGGTACAGCAAGAAGCTTCATGTCCTCCATCCATCTTCAGAGTGTGATAGTGGATGGAAGGGTTGGCATTCTTCTATGGCCCTCAGTCTTATTAGGCACCCAGGAAACAACAGGAGCACTATATCAGATGGCATCTAGGAAAAAAGCTAAGTTGTATGGACTGAAAAATAAGTTTAGCCGGGGCCAGTGGCTCACACCTATAATCCTAGCTACTCAGGAGGCTGAGACCTGAGGATCACAGTTTGAAGCCAGCCCAGTCAGGAAAGTCCGTGAGACTTTTATCTCCAATTAACTATATAAAAAAAAGCTGTGGCCGGGTGCTGGTGGCTCATGCCTATAATCCTAACTACTCAGGAGGCTGAGATCTGAGGATGGTGGTTCAAAGCCAGCCTGGGCAGGAAAGTCCGTGAAACTGTTATCTCCAATAAACCACCAGAAAACCGGAAATGGCGCTGTAGTTCAAGTGGTAGAGTGCTAGTATTGGAGCTGAAGAGCTGAGGGACAGCATTCAGGCCCAGAGTACAAGCCCCATGACAGACAAAAAAAAAAGAAAAAAAAGCTGTGGGTAGATTGCAGGCAATAATGCATTGTGTATACTACAGAATGGAGAAAAATAGGGGAAAGGATGGGTGGAAGGGTGGGTGAAGATGTTGAAGGATGACACAGATCAAGGCGCATTGTATACATAAACTGCTTTGTTAAATAGCACAAAACAATCAATACAGATGGACCTAGAACAAATCATGTTAAGTGAGGTAACCCAAGCTCAGAGAGACAAATGGCACATGTTTTCTGTCATATGCAGAAGCTAGATCTAAAATACACCAGGACATAATAAATTATACTACCATCTAGGCATTCACACACAAAGGAGGATACTCTTAGGGGAGGAACACAAAGGTGCAATGTCTATGTGCCTCTAATCATATAAAATAATAGTCATCAGCCAGGCTCCGGTGTTTCTTGCCTATAATCCTAGCTACTCGGAAGGCTAAGATCTGAGTACCATGGTTTGAAGCTAGCCCAGGCAGAAATGTCCCCATGACACTCTTATCTCCAATAAACTACTCAGAAAAGGCTGGGAGGGGCGCTGTAACTCAAGTGGTAGAGCACTAGCCTTGAACACAAAGAGGCTCAGGGATAGCACCCAGGCCCTGAATTCAAACCCCATAACCAACAAAAAATCAAAATAAAAAAATATATTTATTGAATGAATTCCAGGAAATGGAAACAAGAAAAAATTCAATATAGACTCTCAAAATTAAGAAAAATGAGGTGGATTGGGAGGGGTGGGTAAGAATGTTGAAAGGGACAGGATGACCCATTGTAACAATGAGATGTACAAGACACTATGTTGAAAACGAACTTTACAACTTGGTGGGGGAGGGAGGAGTTGTGGAGGTGGGAGGGAAGGGATGGTAGGAGAAAAGGGAGGCAACAATGCTCGATAGGAAATGTACTCATTACCTTACTCATGTAACTGTAACTCCTCTGTACAGTATTTTAACAATAAAAGCATATAAAAAAAGAATGTTGAAAGGGGCAACATTGATCAAGATGCATTGTATTCATAAACTGCTTTGCTGAATGTCAATTCTTTTGTATAACTAGTTAGAAATAATAAAAATACATATTTTGCAAAGCCAGAAGCTGGGGGCTAGTGGCTCCCGCCTGTAATCCTAGCTACTCAAGAGGCTGAGAGGTGAGGATCATGTTTCAAAGCCAACTGGGGCAGGAAAATCCAGGAGACTCTTATCTCCAATTAATCACTGTGGCTCCCGTGGGAGAGTGTTAGCCTTGAACAAAAGGAACTTAGGGACAGTACCCAGGCCCAGAATTCAAGGACCAGGACAGGCTCAAAAAAAAAAGCCAAAAGTGAAGCTATGGCTCATTGGGACAGAGCCCAAGCCCTGAGTTCAAGCCCTCTGGTTGTTTGGTCTACCATATTTATTTGGTAGTTTCTTTTTTACACTGCTTTCTGCTGACTCAGCTCTGATGACAACAAAGTAGCATCAAGGGCTTCTGTCAAGGTGCTACATTTGAATGTTGCTTTGTGGGATTTAAATGATCTGACCTGGCTCACATTCTTTAGCTGTTTTGCCTCAATTTTCACATGTAAAACTGGGGGCAAATAATGATGTTTTCCTCATAGAGTTATTATGATAATACTGGGATATAGTAAAGCACTTACTATGTTAGCTTTTCATCGCTATAACAGACTATCTGAGGCAATCTACTTATGAAGAAAAAAAAAGGTTTATCTAGTTTAGAATTTTGGAAGTTAGCTCAGCTCTGACCCTTTCAGCTCTACCACATCATGGCAGATGATACTGGCAAGAACTCATGTGGGAGCAGGTGATCACATTGCCAGAGAGACGGACTAAAGCCAGGCTTGGGTTTTTATAAGAAATCCTCGTGAAAGAACTAGCCAGAATAGCACAGGAAATACCTTAGCTGAGTATCAGTGGCTCATACCTGTAATCCTAGCTACTCAGAAGTTTGGGATCTGACGAATATAGTTTGAAGTCAACCTGGGCAAAAAATAGTCTGTGAGACTATTATCTCCAATTAAGCAGCAAAAAGCCAGAAGTGAGGTGTGGCTCAAACAGTAGAGTGCTAGCCCTGAGCAAAAAAGCTCAGGGACAGTGCCCAGGCCCTGAGTTCAAGCCCCAGGACTGGCGTGCGCGCGCACACACACACACACACACACACACACACACACACACACACACACACACACACACACACACACACACACACACACACACACACTATCCTATTCCCTTTAGAGGGCAGTATTCCTCCACCTTGACTTGGAGCTTCCCACTAGGCCCCATCTCTTGATAGCTCCCAGCTTCCTTCCACATTGCCAGGCTAGGGACTAAGTTCCCCACCCCAACCTTTGAGCAGAACAAAATCATCCAAAACATAGTAGCACAGAATAAATGTTAGCCCTTGTTTTTCTTTTCATAATCATTGTTATTAGTTAATCTTTTTTATGCAAATATGTTATAGGAGAATCAAACCCTACTCCAAGGATGGCTCACATTTACATATGAAATGAGTTCATTCACAAAAGCAGAAATCTAAATGTGAAAGTTTGTTGAATTGAGTGGAAGAAAAATAATAGCTCCGAGTTATAGTATCAAGTAAATGGAGCGACATTGTTGTCGTTTGTGTGTCAAAACAATGATTCAAATCCTAAGGCAATAATTATTCTTCATGTAAAAAGGCTTTTCCAGATCTCAAGATGTAGAGTTTGTCTCCTGGATTTAAAAATAACTTCTTAGGTCTGGGAAGGTAGCTCAGGGGTAGAGTGCTTGCCTTGCATGCATGAGGCCCTGGGTTCCATTCCTCAGCACCACATATTCAGAAAAAGCCAGAAGTGGTGCTGTGGCTCAAGTGGTAGAGTGCTCGCCTTGAGCTGAAGAGCTGAGGGACAGTGCCCAGGCCCAGAGTTCAGGCCCCACGACCAAAAACAAACCAACAAACAAATAAACTTCTTCCCTAATATTTTTAAACATATGCATTTGCATTCAGGACAGCAGGGGGCAGCTTTATTAGTGGCGCTTATCAGGTCAGTAGTAAGACTTCTGGAGAATAAGGCTGCACCTTCTCAGGTAGAGTCCAGGAGTAGATGCATTCACCCTGTTTCTGCTTATATAATCTCAAGAGAATGTATTTGTTTAATAGAGCTCATACTATGGCTGGCAATTGCTATCAATGAACCAGGCTTTCTTGTACAAAATAAAAGTTAACAAAACTTTATTGTCATTGTGAGTCACAAAAAGCCCTTTTAAACAAATGAATGACTCCAGAGGAAAATAAGGAATGTCAGTAAGTCATTGCAGATGCAATCTTCCTGATTCTACCTCCTTCATAGCTGATATTATAGAGATATTAGCTACTGTACAAGGTCCCCTTAGCCACCATTCTTCCTTGTTATTTAAGGGCTTTTCCCCCACTCTGCCTATGCTTATTTTTTAAACTATCTCCCTCACTGGAGTTTGAAGCACTCTATCATTTGAGCCACACTTCCAGTCTTTTTGATTTCTGTGTTTTTCAGATAGGGTCTTACATTTTTGCCTGGTCTGGCTTTGAATATTGATCCTCCTATCTATGTCTTCCATATAGCTGGGATTATAGGTGGCCACTACCAATAACAGCCCTGTTGAACTATTCTTTCTTTCATTTTTTTTTGTAGGTCACGGGGCTTGAACTCAGGGCCTAGGTGCTGTCCATAAGCTTTTTGCTTGAGGCTACCACTCTGCACTTTGAGCCACAGCTCCATTTCTGATTTTTAGGTAGTTACTTGGAGATAAAAGTCTCATGGACTTTCTTGCCCCGGTTACCCTTGAACTGCGATCCTCAGATCTTAGCTTCTTAAGTAGATAGGATTACAGGTGTGAGCCAACAGCACCCAGCCATTCTTTCTTGTTATTCAAGGACTTTTCTTCCTCTGTCTATACCTTCCATGTTACAGCGTCTCTCACTTCTTGCTTTATACCTAGGCTCTTCTAGAGCCTCATCTTACTGTTTTATTCAATGCTCAGCTTTCTTGCTAGTATCCAAATCCAGTTCAGGCCATGCTCTGCGTCTTGGATTCCTCCTTCCAACTGCTTGCCAAAGAGCACTCCTGCAGACCACATACCTCCTCTGATTCACTCTGCCCTCCGGTCTCTCTTCCCTGGTAAGGTAGCTCCCCTCTGCTTCATTCTCTGCCAGAAACTACCCATTCCTCATCTTAAGCCAGGACCCTGGGACACAAAGCTGTTTCATGGCCTGCATCCACCTAATCTCACTCAAATATTAGGTCCCATTCCTCCCCCACTAGCATGGTGAAATGGGGCCTGTGTTCAGGTTAGGCCTCACAAACCAGGATGTCAGAGGTATGGAGTGAAGAGCATTAAAAGGCCTAGGGGGCCTTCTCTCACCGTGGAGAAACTTTTTTTCCCCATGATATCTCCAGGAGAAAAATAAGGAAGTAGCAGAGACTGAGTGAGCCTCCCCATTTCTCCCACTACCCTGTGTGCTTGCATGAGCCCTCTGCTGCAGCCCCAAGTGTATAATTGCCCGTGGAGGGACAACGAGGGACCCACAGTGCAGTGGTTACAGGAAAAACTGTGAACAGAGTTTCTCTTGTTTCACTTGGCCAGAAATAAAACCTCTGAAGCCATCAAAAACAAAATGCAAACCAGACGCCAGTGACTCACACCTGTAATCCTAGCTACTCAAAAGGCTGAGTTCTGAGGATAGTGGTTCAAAGCCAACCTGCACAGGAAAGTCCATGAGTCTCTTCAATAAGCCACCAGAAAACTGGAAGTGGCACTGTGGCTCAAGGGGGTAGAGCACTCACCTTGAGCTAAAGAGCTGAGGGACAGCACCCAGCCCCATGACCAAAAAAAAAAAAAAAAAAAAAAAGCACAAACAACAACAATGAAAGCTTTCCCAGCCAGGTGCTGGTGGCTCATCCTGTAATCCTAGTTACTCAGGAGGCTGAGATGGGGGGATCACAGTTTAAAGCCAGCTCAAGCAGGAAAGTCCATGAGTCTCTTATCTTCAATGAACCACCAGAGAACTGGAAGTGGAGCTGTGGCTCAAAGTGGTAGAACGCTGCTAGCCCTGAGCAACAAGAGCTCAGGTACATTGCCCAGGCCCTGAGTTCAAGTCCCATGCCCAACAACAACAAAAAGCTTTCCCAGAGCAGGGGGTTAGTAACACTACAAGTAGTAACATAGGGGAGGGAGTCTACACAGAATCCTTCCAAAAATTAAATAAATAAATAAAGGTCTCGCTGGGCACTGGTGGCATGTGCCCATAATCCAACTACTCAGGAGGCTGATATTTGAATACTGGGGTTCAAAGCCATCCCAGGAAAGAAGATTTGTCTGTGAGACTCTTTATCTCCAATTAAATACCCCCAAACTGGAAGGATGCTATGGCTCAAAGTGGTAGAGTGCTAGCTTTGAGCAAAAGAGCTCAAGGACAGCTCCCAGGCCCTGAGTTCAAGTCCCATAACTCACTAAAAAAATAGAGATGTTAGCCCAATGAGCTCCCTTCCCATAGCTTAACAGGCTCCTTCCCCTCTCCACAGCTTAGCATGCTCCCTTCCTAGGCAACACTAGACCCATTTATTTAGTAAAGGCAGTAAACAATCAGCCTCCAATCCCCTTTACCTTGGGATGGCACTCCTTTGGGGCAGCTACCACCATATAAGGCCCTTAGAGTGGCCTTCAAGTCTAGGCAGCTGCAGGGCCCCTTATCTACTACTTGGGCAGTAGCCATAAATCCTACTCTGCCATGATGAAGCCCCTGGTCCACACATCCACACTGGGGTCTCCGCCTCCTAGCCCCTTCTAGCCCCTCCTAGCCCCAGTAGGTTATGTAGGTCACCTCAGACAATGGCCAGCACTTCTTCTCACTCCTCTCTCTTTTTTTGGGGGGGGGGAGGTCCGGTTGTGGGGCCTGAACTCTGGGCTTGGGCGCTGTCTCTCAGCTCTTCAGCTCAAGGCTAGCGCTCTACCACTTGAGTCACAGCGCCACTTCCAGTTTTTGGGTGGTTTAGTGGAGATAAGAGTCTCACAGATTTTCCTGCCCAGGCTGGCTTTGAACTGGGATCCTCAGATCTCAGCCTCCTGAGTAGCTAGGATTACAGGCGTGAGCCACCAGTGCCTGGCCTCACTCCTCTCTTGTGAAAAGGGGTCTTGCCAGTCCCTTTACCAGCAATAAACCTTTTCTTTGTTCTTTGTACCTGATGTCTGCCTAGTTTTCTGGAAAACTCTAATATACTCTAACAGATGTCCTTTCTGGGTTTGTTTGGTTCTCTCTAGGATATGAAAGAGCAGACAGAATTTTATAGAAAAGGAGAAGCGTTCAAATCCTAGTAAAATAGAGATGAGGAGAGGGGAGGGAAGGAAAAGGGAGAGAAAAGAAGAAGAGAGGGGAAGAGGAGGGGAGAGGAGAGAAAAGAGAAGAAGAGAAGAGAGGAAAGAAGAAAGAAAAAGAAGAGAAGAGAAGAAAACATTTTTTTAAATCGGGTACAAGGTAATTCTCATGTAGCCTGGCCTGGAATTATATTGGGAAACACTGTCCCCAGGATAAGGTCTAACCCTTAGGGCAGTGTTCAAAGTTATGTCCGGTCCTGCTACTACTTTGGCCTCCTTTCCTGTTCTTTTCTCCTGAAGACATTTAGCCCCAGAAGAACCTAGATTGTCTTTTCATCCCTCCCTCTGTCCAGCTCACGTCACCTCACTGAATTTCCTTCATGTTTATTCAGTGATTTCCTCCATTTTAGCTCAGTATTGGGCTAGCTACCATTCCTCATGCTCATACCTTATACCTACTTCTATCTGGAGTTCAAGATCTATTATTATTATTATTATTATTATTACTTTGCTGCTCCTGGGGCATGAACTCAGGGCCAGCCTCTTTGTGCTCAAGGCTCTACAACTTGAGCTACAGCACCATTTCCAGCTTTTTCTGAGTAGTTTATTGGAGGCAAGAGTCTCGACTTTCCTGCCCAGATTGGCTTTGAACCGTGATCCTCAGATCTCAGCCTCCTGAGTAGCTTGGATTACAGGCATGAGCCACTGGCATGGGGCTCAAGATCAATTATAGATTAGAGAGGTGAATTGTCATGGAGGGGGGGGGGAGTAGGGAAGAAAGGAGAGATGGAAGAACATCTAATAAACATATTTAGGATCTCACGCTGGTGGCTCATGCTTGTAATCCTCATTACTCATGAGGCAGAGATCTGAGGATCACAGTTTAAAGCCAACTCAGACAGGAAAGCCCATGAGACTCTTATCTCCAATTAACCTGCACAAATGTTAGAAGTGGAGCTATGGCTCAAGTGGTAGAGTGCCAGCCTTGAGTGAAAAAAGTTGAGTAACAGAGCCTAGGCCCTGAGTTCAAGTCCCAGGAGTGGCATAAAACAAACAAAAGCAAACAAAACATATTTAGGGAATGTATGACAGTTTGTTTCCTAACAACTCCAGGACAGATGGCTGTTTTGAAGTCAGATGGGAAAATGCCAACAGGAATAGAAAGGAGAGCCCAAGTTGGCGACCTGGTTTCAACGCTGACTAGGCAGATCGATGACTGTGTCTGTTCCCTAGGCTCTAAGAATATTAGCAGCTATGCTACCTATCTCACAGGAATTATGACCCAAATAAGCAACTGAAGTTCAGCCCATTCACTGTTCACTACCAAATGTAGAAAGAGAGTTTGGAGGAAATCACCCCAAGGATATCCAATATTGTCCCTTGGCTCATTAGATTTCTAGTTTTTTGTGAGTGTGGTGGTGGTGGTGGTGGTGGTGGTGGTGGTGGTGGTGGTGGTGGTGGTGGTGGTGGTGGTGTGTGTGTGTGTGTGTGCGCGCGCGCGCGCCCGCACGCGCACATGCACACATGCGCACATACACCAGACCTGGGCCTAGCTATAGTCCCTGAAGCTTTTGTGCTCAGGGCTCAGGGATAGTGCTCTACCGCTTGAGTCACAGCTCCACTTCCAGCTTTTTGGGTGTTTAATTAGAGATTAGAGTCTCATGGACTTTCCTGCCCCAGCTGGCTTTGAACCGTGATCCTCAGATCTCAGCCTCCTGAGTAGCTAGGATTACAGGCATGAGCCACCAGTTCACATCTCTAGTTCCTTTTGAGGAGCTATCCATGCTGAGTAGACATAGAGGAATCCAGCAAAGTGTCCTGGTCCAGCTGGTATCTCTCTTGCCTGATTTTCAGGTGTAGATGGGGCCCATCTGCCAAACAAAGTGTCCATTGCCAGGCAGAACCTGGGTTTCCTGTATCTTGGCCCTCTCTTTCCTTTCAAAGTCTTCACTTAATTCATGGAATGGATGATAAATGCTGCCTCTTCTACAGCAGGGTGGACATGAGAGCAAGCCTAAATAATGCTGACCACAAGCCAGTGTCTGATTCACATGTGACCTACTGAATCAGAATCTTCAGGAAAAGGACCAGGGGATTTTAGTTTTCAAAAGCTCCAGATGATCCTAAATTTCAACCATTCAGGAAGAAACAATCACAACCTTTTAAGGGTGGATGTTACTAATTCAGACCTAAAATGCACCAACCAACCAATCCAGCTGGTTATCATGGGGCTGACCTCCATCCTTGTGACTGACTTGATGGCTTACTTTGGATAGTTTTCTAACCTCCTTCTTCAGTATCCATGTCAGGAAGTGAATCTAAGAGATGCTGGTGGCTCCTGCCTGTCATCCTAAGCAACTCAGGAGGCTGAGATCTGAGGATCACAGTTTGAAACCAGCCCAGGCAAGAAAATTTGTGAGATTCTTATCTCCACTAATACTATTAAAAAAACCCCAAACAACCCAGAAGTGGAGTTGGGGCTCAAGTGGTAGAGCACTAGCCTTGAGCAAAAGCAGCTCAGGGACAGCACTCAGGCCCTGAGTTTAAGCCCTATGACCAGCACCCCCCAAAAAAGTCATCTGATCCTTAGTTTTGGTCCTTCTATTTAAGGCTTATAAACCCAGGACTTGATTAACTAGGAGAAACTCAGCTTCCTCACAAAGTGTGATTTCTACTATTGTTCTAGCTGTATCTGTACTTACATTGGCAGTTCTCAGCTGAATTCTCAGGACTACTCAGGATGATGGATGACAGTTCCTGAAAGCAGTTAGAGACAAGATCATTTAATTCATCTCATACATAGTAAAATACTCCATAAGAGCAGACATTTTAGATTGTCTCAATTCTTGCAAATTCATGAGTTCCCCAAGAATAAAGACAATTGTTTGTTGACCTTCTATTTCTAGGCTTATCCAGACCTTGACACAAACATTTAATAAATGTCTACTCATAAATGAGCATTTCAGTCCTGTATGCCAATTCAGTGTGCCTTTCATAACGCACCAACATAATCACATGCTTTGTGAGTTTTGTTTTCTCTCTTTGGCTTTGATGTAGCTGCAAACAATGCATTCACCATGTAATCAGTTAGAGAAAGTGACATTTGGGAAAACTCTTTAGCTCCCCACTCTAATCCTACCTGCTGAGATTACCAATATTAAGTTTGGTTTATTCTTTTCCTTTTCCTTTTTCTTTTTTTGTCGGTCGTAGAGCCTGAACTCTGGGCCAGGGCGCTGTCCCTCAGCTTTTCAGCTTAAGGCTAGTGCTCTACCACTTGAGCCACAACACCACTTCTGGCTTTTTTTTGCTTATGAGGTGCTGAGGAATCGAACCCAGGGCCTCATGCATGCAAGGCAAACACTCTACCACTGAGCCATCTTTCCACTCTCAGGTTTATTGTTTTTCCATATCATTCTTTAGGTTTATACAAGAACACACAAAAGTACATACATACATAATACATACATACATACATACATACATATGTCAGGGTCCTTTTGAGAAACAGAACCAATAGGAGATGTGTGTGGAAAGACAGAGTCAGAGAAACTGATGTGTTTCATTTTTTAGTAGACTTTATTTTCAGCACAGTTTGAGGTTCTCAGCAATACTGAGCAGAAGATAGAGACAATTATGAATAAAGATAGTATAAACACCCATATGTGGACTTTGTACAAACATAACTTTTCAAGTTCTTCGAATACCAAAGTATATGATTGCTGGATTTTTTTTTTTCTGGTCGTGGGGCTTGAACTCTGGCCCTGGGTGCTGTCCCTGAGCTCTTCAGCTCAAGGCAAGCACTCTACCACTTAAGCTATAGCACCACGTCCAGTTTTCTGGTGTTTAATTGGGGATAAGAGTCTCATGGGGGGCTGGGAAGGTGGCTCAGTGGTAGAGTGCTTGCCTTGCATGCCTGAGGCCCTGGGTTCGATTCCTCAGCACCACATAAACAAAAAGAAAAAAGCCGGAAGTGGCGCTGTGGCTCAAGTGGTAGAGCACTAGCCTTGAGCTGAAGAGCTGAAGGACAGCGCCCAGGCCCAGAGTTCAGGCCCCACGACCGGACCTCCCCCGCCCCCTCCCTAAAAAAAAAGAGTCTCATGGATGTTCCCACCTGGACTGGCTTTGAACCGTGATCCTCAGAACTCAGCCTCCTGAGTAGCTAGGATTAAGGGTGTGAGCCACTGGTGCCCAGCTATGATTGTTGGATTTTAAGTAAGAGTGGTTGCTATTGTTGTTGTTGTTGTCATCGTTGTCGTGGTGTGTGTGTATGTGTGTGTGTGTGTGCTAGTCCTGGAGCTTGAACTCAGAACCTGGGTGCTGTTCTTAAGCTTTTGTGCTCAAGGCTAGCACTCTACCACTTGTGCCATAGCTCCACTTCTGGCTTTTTGGGTGCTTAATTGGAGATGAAAGTCTCACAGACTGGACTTTCTTGCTTTGAATCACAGTCCTTAGATCCCAGCCTCCTGAGTAGCTAAGATTACAGGAATATACCACCAGCACAGGACATTGCTACAGTTTTGAGTCAAAATTCCACAAGACAGGTCAGGCAAAGTAGAAACTCAGCCAGGGTGTTTATGTTGTAAGTTTTGGGTTGAACTAGCAAAAGTGCCATTGTTGGTTAAAACAAAAAATTTGAATATTAGCAACCTAGTATTGTGGTTATTAATATTATGGATATTAATCCTTCATCTGCCACTAGTTACAACTATTTTCTTACAGTTGCTGAGGGTTTTTTTTGACATTTTATGGTATGTTCTGCCACTAAAAAACTTTAATTTCCTTTAATTTCAAATCAATTTTGTTTCTTTATGCCTTTTGAGTTTCTTGTGTTACTTAAGAGGACCTCTCTACCTAAAAATAATGTAAATATTCACTCCCATTTACTTCTGGATTCTGCTCTAGTTTTGCATCATTAATCCATCTGTAATTAATGAAATAGGAGCCAATTTTTTTATTTTCCATGTGCTAGGCCATTAGTATAACAGCATTTATTAAACAAGCCACAAGTGAATTAAACTGCCACCTTTATTCTACACTGTATTAGGTTCCAATACAATCTCTTTCTTTCTATTTGATTCTGCTCTTCTGTGTATGTGCCAATGCCCTACCCTTTTGATTTGACTAGCTTTGTCATGAATTTTAATGTCCATTAGAGCCAGACATTTGCGAGCCATTACTGGTTTTGTTTTTCAAGGCTTTACTGGCAGTTATCACAATTGTTGTGCTAGTGTTCTTCACACAGATCTGCAGAGATTTCCCCAGTTAATAGTTAAATCCTTTACATGTCTTAATATTTTCCTTACCTCTTGAAGCCATTTGAGTTCAAGTTTCACCCAACTCTTATCGAGAGCCTTTTATTTATGTTTACCTTGGGAGGACAATAGCCCAGAGATTCAGCAAGTAGCTGGTGAGAGAGAGAGACAGAGAGAGACAGAGACAGAGACAGAGAGAGACAGAGAGACAGAGACAGAGAAAGACAGATTCTCCAGAAGCATAAGCTATAGTTGTTCCAAGTTGTATGTTGTTGCCCATCCCAGGTAGGTGACATACTACTGGAAGGTAGAAGAGCAGCAGAAACAAACTGCTTAATTTCAGTTTGGGTTAGGAATGGTCTTGTTCTTAACAAATATTTAAATGACCCTGAAGTTTAAGAATAATTCCTCTGATTATTAATCCAAAACACTGCTTATTAAATTAAAACATATGGGAGTAGTTGGGCCTGTAATCCTAGCTACTCAGGAGGCTGAGATCTGAGGTTCTAGTTCGAAGTCCCTGAGACGCTTATCTCCAATTAACCAATAAAATCAAAAGTGGAGCTGTGCACTGTTCACAATAGCCAAGATTTGGAAACAACCCAGATGCTCCACTACTGATGAGTGGATCCAAATATTGTGGTACCTATATACAATGGAATATTATGTACCCATTAGAAAGGACAAAATAATGGCATTTGCAGGGAAATGGATGGAACTAGAGCAGATTATTTTGAGCGAAGTAAGCCAAGAACCAAGAGACAAACGGCACATGGTCTCCACGATATGTGGATGCTAAAGCCAAAATACAAGAAGATATGGCAATAGGACTCAAGAAACAAAGAACAGCCACCCATTTTGTCATATCATTACTAAATGACTCCATGTTCTAGACCATATATATGATAGATATATGCGCGCAACAGAGGGAAGCCAGGAGGAGGGCACAGAATAAGTGGGAAATGGAACAACTTACAACAAAGGGGCCTATCAGCTGGACTGGACATAGAAGTAAAAGAACTAAGCAATCCAAAGACAGCAATGGGAAGGGAGGAATGAGAGCGAAAGAGGGAACAGCCTACACTAAGCAAAAGGAAAGAAGTGTAAACATCACCTGATGTGGAAAAAATAACTTGTAATGTCAAAGCTCATAGAATTCACAAGCTGTATAGACCATGATAATGACTATTTGCCTTGTGAAATTTAAAATGTGGTTGTGACTCTAAGTATCACTATTCCATAATACTGTGAAATATGTGAAATTTATGTAATCACCCAATCTCAATTAAAGAAAAAAAAGTGAGAGAAGGTTAAGAGAGATGGGTGAAAAAAAAAAGTGGAGCTGTGGCTCAAAGTGGTAGGGCACTAACCTTGAGCAAAAACTCAGGGATAGCACCTAGGCCCTGAGTTCAAACTCCATGACTGACAAATTTTATATACATACATACATATATATATATATATATGAGTTCCAACACAGCCAGAAAAATCTCCCAGCCAGAAGAATCAGCCAGGGACATGTCAAAATAATGTCATTCCATATCCTAGATCAGGATGCTAAGTTATTATGGGTCTAAATTGCAACATACCATAGCAGTAACTTTTTTCCACACACACTCTTAACATGTATTTTCTCCCACTCCACTGAAAGGAGGGCTACTTCAAGCAGGATCTAGAATTCCATAGCAATGACTCTGCTGTATCTCTCATTGTGTTTAGAGATGTGTCTATAATTTGAACTGGGCGTCCGTTATCCATTCTATTTAAGTAGCTCTAATGCTTGCTTGCTTATTTATTTATTCATTTATTTGGTCCTGGAACTTGAACTCTGGGCCTGGGTGCTGTCCCTGCTCTTCAGCTCAAGGCGAGCACTCTACCACTTGAGCCACAGCACTGCTTCTGGTTTTGTTTTTCTGGTGGATAATTGGAGATAAGAGTCACACGGACAGATGGGGCTGGGAAGGTGGCTCAGTGGTAGAGCGCTTGCCTTGCATGCGTGAGGCCCTGGGTTCAATTCCTCAGCACCACATAAGCAAAAAGAAAAAAGCCGGAAGTGGCGCTGTGACTCAAGTGGTAGAGCGCTAGCCTTGAGCTGAAGAGCTGAGGGACAGAGCCCAGGCCCAGAGTTCAGGCCCCACGACCAGAACCCCCCTCAAAAAAAAAAGAGTCACACGGACTTTCCTGCCCGGGCTGGCTTTGAACTGTGATCCTCAGATCTCAGCCTCCTGAGTAGCTAGGATTACAGGTGTGAGCCACCAACACTCGGCTTTACAATGCTTTTTATAAGTGTTATAAAAAAAATTTAAGTCAGACATGAACTTGATTTTTCAAAAAAGCCTCAGTTCTTTTGAGTGTTAAGTGGCTCACACCTGTAATCCTAGCCACACAGGAGACAGATGTAAGGATTGTGGTTCAAAGCCAGCCCAGGCAAGAAAGTCCAAGGACTCTTATCTCCAATAGCCACCCAAAAGCAAGAAATACAGCTGTGGCTCAAGTGGTAGAGTATTAGCTTTGATGATTAAAGCTCAGGAACAGTGCCCAAGCCCTGAATTCAAGCCTGGACACTGGCACAAAGAAAGGTTCAGTAATAATGGATTTTAAAAAAGGCTGGGAATTTGGCTTCGTGGTAGAGTGTTTGTCTAGCATGCATGATGCCCTGGGTTTGATTCCTCAGGACCACATACACACACAAAAAAAGCCAGAAGTGGCACTGTGGCTAAAGTAGAGGAGTGCTAGCCTTGAGCAAAAGAAGCTCAGGGACAGTGCCCAGGCCCTGAGTTCAAGCCCCAGGACTGGAAAAAAAATGGAGAAAAAGAAAGTCTTGTCAGGTGCCAATGGCTCATTCCTATAATGGTAGCTACTCAGGAGGTTGAGATCCAAGGATCCTATATTGAAGCCAGCTTGGGCAGAAAAGTCCATGAGACACTTATCTCCAATAAATTACCAAAAAAGCCAGAAGTTGAACTGTGGCTCAAGGGATAGAGTGTTAGCCTTGAGCTAAAAAAAAATACACTGAAGGCCAGTACCAGAGCCCTGAGTTCCAGTCCCAGGATCTGCACAAAAAAGGAAAGTCTCTTAACTACCCCCTCCTTTTTCACTTCCCTTGGGTTGTACATAGAGAAAATTCCAGTAAAGCAATTACAAAAATCCAATGTTCTTAAATATTTCTGATTATAAATCATCATCCTAGTTTATTGAATTGCAGGTTGGTTAAACTTGTTTGTGAAGGGGACACAATGTACTGCAAAAGACTGAACATGGGAGGCTAGGGAGAAGGATCTGAGCTGGGGAGAAGTAACACACACAAAGACCCCAAGTAGACTCACAGTCTAGGTGAAGTCTTCCAGAGATGAGGAAGTGTTTTCCTTTCTTTTCTTTTTTAAATGTATTTTTCTTTTATTTACGTAGCTGTATAAGGGAGTTGCCATTCAACAGAGCACTTTATGAAGACAGTGCCTCTTGATCAGTGTCACCCCTTTCAACATTCTCGCCCACCCCTCCCACCTCACCCCTTCCCTCACTTTTCTTAATTTTTAGGTTATGTATTGAATGTTTTGTGCCATTTAACAAAGCGATGTATGTGTACAGCGCAACTTGATCTGTGTCGGGGAAGTGTTTTCTGACTTCCCGCAGCCATGGGGACTATGAAGAACCCATTGAGGATTAGCAGGAAGTCTGATCGTATGGGTTAGTCATCACAGGGGTGTCTAGTGGCCCACTTCTAGAAGCAGTTAGCTGCATGGAGTGTAGCAGGGGAAAAAAATAAGGCTGGTTCAAGGCATGGCAGAGTAGGCCAGGCACTAGTGGCTCATGCCTATAATCCTAGTTACGCAGGAGGCTGAGAGTTGAGGATCGTGGTTTGAAGCCAGTCCAGACAGGAAAGTCTGTCAAGCTCTAATCTCCAATAAACTACTATAAAAGAGTCAGAAGTGGAGCTGTGGTTCAAGTGGTAGAGCACTAGCTTTGAGCAAAAAAAAAAAAAAAAAAAAAAAAAAAAGCTCAGGGATAGCATCTAGGATCTGAGTTCAAGCTCCAGGACCAGCCCCCCCCCCTTCCCCCCCAAACAAACAAACAGCATGGCAGGGTGCAGAAAAAGCCTGGAGTCTAGAGTAGACATTCATTCTTGGACAGCTCTGCGTTTTGTCCCCATTGGGGATTGAGGAGAGAGGAAATGCAAGAGCCCAAACCCTAGGCAAAAGGTAGACAGGTAGGCTGCCCATTTCCTATTAGAAATACTCAGGAAGGAGGCCATGTCAATGCCCCCTTGTTTGTCTCTTCCTTTAGGAGCGCCACCAGCAACAACCCTAGGCAAGGACCACAGCGGAAAAGTTCTAAACTCAGCTGGTGTGCCCCATGACATCCCTTTGTCCCTCCAAATCCACTTGGCCCTTCTCGACCCACTCTGCTTCTAGAGACAAGTATCAATGGAGCCCATCAAAGAACTCCTGTATCTTTTGCCTTCCAGTTGGCTTTGGTCACTTATAGGAGATGGGAGGCAGCGAGGAGAGGTCAGGGTATTTATTTTCTCCAAATCTATCCTGAGGGCTGGCTGGCTATATCCTTAGACCAAAAGCCACAGCTCTAGCCAAGAGGCCCTCTTCACAGATTTCTCACTCTCTCAAGTTTCTAGTAATTGCTTCCTCCTTTTGGTCCTTCTGGCTTGTGGTTTCCCTATACCCTGATATGCCTTTGTAAATAGTCTCTTTATTAAGCTTTCCTCAATTTACTCAATCTGAAAAGACCATCTGTTTCCTGCCAGAACCTGGCATGATACAGATGGCATGTCTGTCAGGACCTATTAATGGAGTGTCCAAATGCCCCTTTTTGTTCTAGGCAGAGGTGAGCAGCCTGCAGATAGCTGGAAGTTATACATGTGTGCAGTGAAGCTGGGAACGTGCTTGGGGTGGAGACTGTGGCTTATTGGCTTTGCCTGATTGATGGCAGGGCTGATTTTAAGCAGGGGGCCTTCAAGAACAGGTTTCTTCTTCAATTCAGGAACACTCGTTTGCCTTACAGGGGAGAAGGATCTCAGAGATATCCTGGAGAGATTGCAATGTGAGTGATTTTCTGCTAAGATCAACCCAAAAGCTGGAAGCTGAGAGGAAGAGTTGGAAGAGTTGAGTATTTGGAACAGTGCTGAAAGAAGAATACAGATCTAAAAGAAAGAAAGGATCAAAGACTCCAGGGCCTTCCCCTATATCCCACAGCTTTGCTTAAGGCTGCAGTTCTGAGCCAGGAGGAGGTGCTAAGCTAACTAAAGAGAAACTGAAGAAAAGCAAGAGCCCCCACTACTGTGTCCATATGTCACCAGGTAGTAGCTGAAGGCCAATTACCCACAACTTTAGCATTCTAGAAATATGATATGCCAGATGCTGGTGGCTCACACCTATAATCCTAGCTACTAAGGAGAATAAGATCTGAGGATGAAGACTGAAAGCCAGCCCAGAAAGACAAATCTTGAAACGCTTATCTCCAGTAAACAAAAGGAAAAAAACAAACCAGAACTGGAAGTGTGGCTCAAATGGTGGAGCAACAGCCACAAGAACAAAAATCAAGAGAGAGCACAAGGCTCAGAGTTTGAGGCCAATACCAGCACACACACACACACACACACACACACAGAGAAAAATATAATAATAGTTAGAAAATTAGGTTAATATTGCCTTTATAAATATATAATCTTTTACTATATTTTGAAAGCCATAATTGCAGCCATACCCAACAATTTAGAAGTTGACAAGACTGGAAGGCATGGAAATGTTGTGATGTTGGAGAGCAATTTTTTTCATGAAATCTTTAATAGTACAGAATTAGTCTAATTCTAAGTAAAAATGGAAGGGAAGACATAACACAAGTATGTAAGGAAATTAGTTAACATAGTTTCTTTTCTTTTCTTTGCTTTTTTGTCAGTCATGGGGCTTGAACTAAGGGCTTGGGCTGTGTGCCTGAGCTATTTTGCTCAAGGCTAGCACTTTGAGCCATAGCTCTACTTCTGGTTTTGGAACAGCAATACTCAGATCTCAGCTTCCTGAGTAACTAAGATTGCAGACCTGGGCAACTGGCATCCAGCTTCATATAGTTTCTTATCTACATCCTTTCTCTTCTATCTATAAGGAAATACATGGTCTCTTCCATTCAGTCTATTCTAGATTTTGTAAAATATGATTCTGAACTGTTAAAATGAGTTCCACAAATGTGGTTACAGAGGGGAGAGACAGAGGCAGAGACACACAGAGATTCTTTTTTGTGTGTGTGCCAGTTCTGGTGCTTGAACTGAGCATCTGGATGCTTTCCATGACCTTTGTTGCTCAAGGATACTGCGCTACCAATTGAGCCACAGCTCCATTTCCAGCATAATTGGAGTTAAGAACACAGACTTTTCTATCCAGGCTGGCTTTGAACCCTGATCCTTAAATTTCAGCCTCCTGAGTAGCTAGGATTACAGGCATGAGCCTATGGTGCCTAGCTTACACAGAGTTTATTATTTATTTATTTATTTTTATACATCTCATTTTTAGGGGGGGAGGCCTGAACTCAAAGCCTTTTAGTGCATTCATCATTATAGCACTCAGCATCTTAGAAACATAAGGAAACTGAAAACTATCTTTTTTTTTTTTTGGTCCGGTTGTGGGGCCTGAACTCTGGGCCTGGGCGCTGTCCCTCAGCTCTTCAGCTCAAGGCTAGTGCTCTACCACTTGAGCCACAGCGCCACTCCCGGCCTTTCTGTGTATGTGGTTCTGAGGAATTGAACCCAGGGCCTCATGCATGCAAGGAAAGCGCTCTACCACTGAGCCACCTTCCCAGTCCACACAGAGGTTTTTTTTTAAATTATTATTTCAGCATTTTCATAAAAATCAAAGAATAGGAAAAATATAGGAAGCATTGGTTTTGTGCTCTGAAGGATGGGGGAGTGAATTTTGCTTTCTAATCCTTTCCCCTGAGTCATTTGACAATCTTCTCCTTGATTCTACATAATGTTGGTAGGCAGGTCAATCATAATGCCCTGTTCTCTCCCTAATCATCAATGGTCGTCACAAAATCAAAATAGAAACAATCAGCTCTTCTCTAAAATTGGCACATGGATGATGATAGTCCCTTTCCTCTGTGACTGCTAAAATTTTCTGCTTATTACATGGGTGACCTTAGAAAAACTATTAACTTCTTTGAACTTCAATTTTCATCTTAAAGGAGAACAATTCCTTCTATTCCATAGAGATTTGTAAAGATTAAGTAATATAATACATAAGACAGGGTGTTATGAAGCCTATATTATATTGTAATAATGTTATTAATAAATACAGTATTATTAAATATCCTCGTTTGTTTGTTTGTTTGGTTGGTTGTTGTTGCCAGTCCTGGGGCTTGAATTCAGGACCTGGGCACTGTCCCTGAGCTTCTTTAGCACTCTACTACTTGAGCCACAGCACCACTTCCAGCCTTTTCTGCTTATGTGGTACTAAGGAATTGAACCCAGGGCTTCATGCACACTAGGCAAGCACCCTACCACTAAGCCACATTCCCATCCCCTCCTTGTTTGTTTGTTTTTTTGTTGTTTGTTTGCTTGCTTGTTTTTTTTGGTCCGGTTGTGGGGCCTGAACTCTGGGCCTGGGTGCTGTCCCTCAGCTCTTCAGCTCAAGGCTAGCGCTCTACCACTTGAGCCACAGCGCTACTTCCGGCTTTTTTTCTTTTTGCTTATGTGGTGCTGAGGAATCGAACCCAGGGCCTCAGGCATGCAAGGCAAGAGCTCTACCACTGAACCACCTTCCCAGCCCCTGCTTGCTTGTTTTTTAAGTAAGGGTTTTGATCTGTGTAGCCCAGGCTAGCCTTGAACTTGAGATTCTTTTGCCTCCACCTCCTGAGTACTGAGATTATAGGCCTGTACTGCCATGCCCAACTATTTATGTTTTTTTTTTTTAAGATCCATTATTTAACATAAAATACAGGTAACATTAAACTATATGGTCAGAAACTGAAAAATTAGGATAGTAGTGACTTTGCAGTTGGCACTAAGGATCAGAGGGGGTATGAAGAGGCTGCTTAGGGGTGTTGGTTATATGCCATTTCTTGATCTGAGTTCTGATTACCTGGGTGTACTTTTAATGAAGATTCTTGTTCTTTTTTCTTTTTCTTTCTTTGTTTTTGTCAGTCCTGTGGCTTAAACTCTGGGCCTAGGCACTGTCCCTGAGCTTTTTTGTTCAAGGCTAGCATTCTACCACTTTGAGCTTTGAGCCATAATGCCACTTCTGGTTTTCTGGTGGTGAATTTGAGATAAAACTCTCATGGATTTTTCTGCCCGGGCTGGCTTCTGTGGTTCTCACATCTCAGCTTCCTAAGGTGTGAGCCACCCATGCTGAGCCTTTCTAGACAAAGAACCAGGAAAAAAACAGCATAGAAGAGAGAAAAAAGCCTTCCATTATTTTTCTTCTTTCTCGTCCATTGGTGCAACTGGGATTTGAATAGAGAAAACAGTAACTGCTCTATCGCAACTAAACACCAAAACAAAACTGCATCTCTAATCCCACTCATGCCAGCAAAGACCTAGTGGGGAGCCTAGAATTATTCCCTTGTGAGGCTCTAATGAGATGCCCAACCCACCTACTGGGATAGCATCAGAGAAAGCCAAGTGTGGAGCTTACATGTTCATCCCTGCTGGGTGGTAATGAGGAAACCACATGGGGAAATGTACTTCCACCCTGCATCCTTCCTGCTTGGGTGATCTTAGACTGTAGACTGAAGAAATTTATCACTGCTCAGTGACATTAAGGCTACTGTCTTCCTGGGGTATCAGTGGAGATCTACTAGGGAACCTGAACTCTCCACACAGCAGTAATAAAAGTTCTTCTGTCAACAGAGATTGAGTGAACTTCTACCCTGACCTTGGCAGGAGTGAGGGAACACCCTCCCCTCATCGCCTGGTAGAGCAGTTTCAAAAAAAAAAAAGCTAAAGTAAAATACAGAGCCCTAACACAATACTCAGGGTCAGACCATTAATTCTATAAGGAATTAGAAAGGTCTTAAACAGAATGTAAAAAAGCAATCAATAGTGCTAACAATGTGAAAAAGAAAAAGAAAATGAAAAAGAGAAAGTAAAAGGAAAGAGAAATTCAACCACCCTGGAAAGCAGTATGGAAGTTCCTCAGAAGACTAAACATAGAGCTTCTTTATCACCCAGCAATTCCACTCCTGGGTATTTATCCAATGGACCACACACCAGGCCACACTAAAGCTACCAGCACAACCATGTTCATTGTAGCATTGTTTACCATAGCCAAGATATGAAATTAACCCAGATGCCCCTCAGTGAAGGAATGCATCAAGAAAATGTGGTGTATATACACAATGGAACTCAATGCTGCCATCAGAAAGAATGACATTGCCCCATTCGGAAAGAAATGAAAAGACTTGGAAAAATTATGCTAAGCAAAGTAAGCCAGACCTAGAGAAACATAGGTTGCATGGCTTCCCTCATTTGTAGTAAATAGAATGTGCCTATAAGTCTACAAGTAAACAGAATTGAATGGTAAAAGACAAAAATTATACTTGGACATGATAAATTAAACAGGACTCTAAACAGTCACACAAAATGAGACCAAAGGAGGATAGACTTAGGAGAGGATCACAAAGGCTCATTAGCCATGTGCATATGATCATATAAAATGATGTTGATTTCTGGGTGTTACTGGTTTATGCCTATAAGCCTAACCACTTAGGAGGGTAAGATCTGAGGATCATGGTTCAAAGCCAGCCCAAGCATGAAAGTCCTTGAAACTCTTATTTCCAATAAACTAATCAGAAAAAGCCAGAGTGGCACTGTGGCTCAAGTGATAGAATGCTAGTCTTGAGCACAAAAAGAGGCTCAGAGACAACTCCCAAGCCCAGAGTTCAAGACCCAGGACTAGCAAAAAAGAAAAAAGAAAGGGGATTGAAATGAACTCCAAGAAAGGGAAACAAGAGGGTTTCTTATTTTACTGTTTTGCTGTTGCTTTGTTTTTCCCCTTTTGTCGCTGTTTTTTATTTCTGTACTTTTTGTCTTGTATTTAAGTTTATCTGTATTGGAGAGGGTAAGGAGGAGAAATGGTGGGAGATGCCTTGTTGAAAGTGAACTGTACAACTTGTGGGGAAGGGGATTAGGAGGGAAAAATCCTGGGAGAAAACGAGGGAAGAAGTGACACTGCTCAAAAAGAAATGTACTCATTACCTGACTTGTGTAACTGTAACCCTCTGTACAGCACCTTCACAATGAAAAAAGAAAACAATATGGCAGTTTCTCAAAAAAGTTTAAAATAGAATTGCTACCCCCCTAAAAATCAACCAACCAACCAACCAACCTCAGCAATTCCACTTCTGGGTATATGAATATAGGCTTAAAATGATTGAAAGTAAGGTCTTAAAGAGACGTGTACATCCAGGTTCACAGCCACACTTGTTAGTGTGGCTAACAAGTTGCTAACATGTAGAAGCAACTTGTGTCCATCAACAAATAGATCAGCAAAATGTGCTGTATACATAAAGGAATATTATTCAACTTCAAAATGAAGGAAATTCTGCCATATATTATGACATAGATTAGCCTTGAGGCTATTATATTAATTGAACTCACTTATTTACAAAAAGACCCACAAATACTATCTGGGTACTGGAGGCTCACTCCTGTAATTCTAGCACCTAAGGAGGCTGAGATGTGAAGATCACAGTTCAAAGCCAGCCTAGCTGGAAAGTCCAAGAGACTCTTCAATGAACTACCAAAAAGAGTCAAAAGTGGAAGTGTGGCTTAAGTGGTACATTGCTAACCTTGAACCAAATAAAGCTCAGGGACAGTGCCCAGGCCCTTAGTTCAAGACCTAGGACCAGCATACACACTCACATATACATACACAAAAGACAAATACTGTATGCTTCTATTTGTGTGAGGTACTTAGAGTGGTCAAATTCAGAGATAGTGAGTGATTGAGAAAGGCTGGGAAGAAGGAACTAGAATATTATGTTTAAAGGGTACACAACTTCAATTTTACAAAATGAAAAAAGTTTTGATATAGAAGGTATTAGTCATTGTACAACATTATGAATATGCAGTGTCACTGAATTGTACCCCCTAAAATGACTAGATACATTTTATGAGTAGTTAAGCACAATCAAATGGAAGAAATACATATAGGAGTTGCATGGTGAAAAGCACAAAAATATTGATGAGCAATATAAAATATTTAAACATCTGGAGAAACCTGCTGTGCTTGTGCATTAGAAAATTCAACATACTAGACTTGTCAAGACAAAAATGCTGTGGACCTCAACTTTTTCAGGGTCCATATCTTGCTTGAGATTCTGTATTGAAATCTTGCAAGATGTAACCATGAGGGAAAAGATACATGGGAAACATTCTATACTTTTTTCTTACAACTGTATGTGAATCTAGACTTTTTTCAAAGTAAAATGTTGGATTTAAAAAGAGATGATGTAGTCAGGAGCTGGAGGCTCATACCTGTAATACTAGCTACTCAGGAGGATGAGATCTGAGGATCATGGTTCAAAGCCAGCCTGGACAGAAAAGCCTGTGATACTCTTAGCTCCAATTAACTACCAAAAAAGGCTGGAAGTGAAGCTGTGGTTCAAGTGGTACAACACTATCCTTGAGCAAGAAAGCTCAGAGATAATGCCCAGGCCCTGAGTTCAAGCCCCAGGACTGGCACACACAAAAAAGAGGTGAAGTAGAAGGTCTCTCAGAGAAGAAAGAATTACAGCTCACAGTGGGATTTCAGACGTGGCGTTAAGTAAGTAGAAGAAGGAGCTATTTGTACTCTCTGTCACCTTCCATAAGTCAGTCTTGGCACCAATACAGAGAGATGCTGATGCTGACACATGGTTGATGTAGAAAAGATTCTTCCCCTATTACCCTCTGTAAAATTTGCAGTCATCAGTAAAGCCAAGACGGGAGTTCATCCAGGCATAAAGGACTCTAAAATCTTATTTAATGGCCTGCTTGTGTGTTTGTGTAATGAAACTACAGTGATTTACATCTACAAAGGTTAACACCGTTTTAATCTGTACCAAAGAGGAATGTGCAGCTGCAAATATCTGAGGTCTATCTAGGTAAAATTTTGAAATATCTTAATTTTCTTAGTGAGAAAATAGCCCCAGTCTCAGATGTGGTTTCAGGATAATAGTCTTTTGATGACTCATAAAATACCTCTTTGGTGGAAAAATATCTCTAGCATTACAAAGAGAGTTGCAAAAAGTAAAAAAAAAAAAAGCAAGTTTTGTCTAGTCAAAAGGTTTTTTTATCTGGACATGCTGTTATATAATTTTTGTTGTGGGCAGGTTAGTGAAAAAGTGGGGGTTAGTGGAGTGGGAAAAAATGACAAATTCTCTTAAAGACTCTATTGAAAATCAATCTCTCTCTCTTTTTTTTTTTTGAGTCCGGTCATGGGGCCTGAACTCTGGGCCTGGGCGCTGTCCCTCAGCTCTTCAGCTCAAGGCTAGCGCTCTACTACTTGAACCACAGCGCCACTTCTGGCTTTTTTCTTTTTGCTTATTTGGTGCTGAGGAATCGAACCCAAGGTCTCAGGCATGCAAGTCAAGCACTCTATTACTGAGCCACCTTCCCAGCCCCTGAAAATCAATATCTCTAAAATATCTAAATCTCTCTCTCTCTCTCTCTCTCTCTCTCTCTCTCTGTGCTATTGCTGGTGATGGAAACCCTATGTAACTCTCTCTTACTGTCTCTTTTTCTTTCTCTTTGTCTTTCTGTCTCTGTCTCTCTTTGTCATTGCTAGGGATGGAACCCAGTACCTTCTTCATGCTAGGCAAACACTACTCTCCCAGCCCAAAATGTCCAAAGGAGATACACTTTAAGACATAACTCTGTAGGTGTGGGGTTGAAGAATTACCATAGGCCCACTTCAAGATTCACAAGCAGACTGGAGGAAGAAGAGGCCAGAAGGCAACTTGTGTGGTTCATGGTAATGAGTTAATGTTTTGGTCCATGCTGCCTGGTGTGAAGGTTCTGGATCTTATTCCAGAAGGGCTGAGCAGACCTTCATGGATTAGTTGAGGCAGGGACAACTTGATGTCTGGGATTGACAGTGGAAAGCCAGCTAGTAAAATGATTTGGTCTTTGCAAGAGTATGGGGACCTAGCCAGCAATCAGGAAACTAAGGCATGTTCAAGACAAACACCAAACATGGACGGTGGAGGGGCATCAAGAGCCCTGAACTAGTGGCCACAGGCAGGTCAGCAGCAGCTGGATTCCTTGTTAAAAGAGCTCAGCAAGCCAGTGATAGGCAAAATTCTAAGAAGACAGCTCCACCCTTGGCCCCAACTTCTTCCCCCTAGTGGACACACTCTGAATTGCCCCATTCCTTTCATGTGGGCAGGATCTGTGAATATGATGGGATGGTCATTCCATCCATTAAGCTTATGTCACATAAGACTCTGTTAGGTTGCCGACAGGGGAGGTTCTGCTGAATGACAGATGTGGCTGCCATGTGATGAGGGAGCCATGTGGTTAGAGCCTACAGGCAGCCTCAGATAATGAGAGTGATTTCCCACGAACAGCCAGCAAAAACACCCAACCCTCCCCGCTTCAAAATAGAGATCTCAGTTCTACAACTTAAAGGAGATTGATTCTACCAGCAACCCCAAGGCCCCTGAATGTCAGAAGAGAACATAACCCAGGATGTTCATTGGCTTGAGCCACAGCACCACTACTGACGTTTTCTGTTTATGTGGTAGTAAGGAGTTAAACCCAGGGCTTCATGCATGCTAGGCAAGCACTCCACCACTAAGCCACATTCCCAGACCATGGAAAGATCTTTAATAAAATTCAAAAATAAATTCAGGGCACCTGTAGTTCAAGCCTTTAATCCTAGCTGCTCAGGAGGCTGAGACCTGAGGATCACGGTTTGAAGCTAGTCCAGGCAAGGATGTTCATGAGACTTTTATCTCTCCAACTAATCGCAGAAAAAGCTGGAAGTGGTGCTGAGACTGAAGTGGTAGAGTGCTAGCCTTGAGCAAAAGGAGCTCAGGGATAGCACCCAGGCACAGAGTTTAAGCCCCAGGATGGGCACAAAAAACTGAAAAATCATTTGGTAGTACTAAGGTGTGAACCCAGGTCCACACACTTGTTAGGCAAATGCTCTACTACTTGAGCCATGCTTCCAGCTCACCAGTAAACTTTTAAAGGAAAAAGCCCAGAAAAGAGCATTTCTTCTGTTAAAAGGAGGGTAATGAGAGTGTATACTCCTATTTGTTCATACCTGCATTTTAAAAAAATCTGAAAAGGGCTGGGAAGGTGGCTCAGTGGTAGAGTGCTTGCCTAGCATGCATGAAGCCCTGGGTTTGATTCCTCACCACCACATAAACAGAAAAAGCTGAGAGTGGCACTGTGGCTCAAGTGGTAAAGTGTTATTCTTGAGCAAAAGAAGTTCAAGGAAAGTATCCAGGCCCTGAGTTCAAGCTCTATGACTGACCAAAAAAAATTCTGAAAGTTACAGTTTTTTGTCTTTTTGAGAAAGATGGAGATGGTGGTAAGTAGAGTCCTTAGAGAGAGAATTTTCACTATTTTGCTATATGTCTGGTTAGACTTTATATTTCTGAAGCCTGGTGAACTATCAGTTGTATAAAATGCCCAATGTATATATGTATGCATGTACATATGTATGTGTGTATGTGTGTATGTATGTATGTATGTATGTTAGTATGTATGTATGTATTTGTGCTGGTAGTATGGCTTGAACTCAGGATCTCAGGCTCTTGCTTAGCTTTTTCACTCTACCACTTAAGCCATAGCTCCACTTCCGCCTTTTTGCCGGGTAATTGGAAATAGGATTCTCTCTGCTTTGTCTGCCCAGGCTGGCTTGGAAATGGGATCCTTAGATCTCAGCCTCCTGAGTAGCTAGGATTACAAGCATGAGCTGCTGGTGCCTAGCATCAGTGAATGTATTTTTTAATTAAAACATTTGAAAAGAGGCTGAGAGAGTTAAGAAGCCCACATGATCCTTGTATCTGCTCATCTTCTTTTACTGCATATGACAGTACAGCCTGGGAAGGAGGCCATCCTGCATCTCCCCCCCCCCCCCACCGCATTCATATTTGGATTTTGCAGCCACCACCATCCGCTAATGGAGCCACCACTTACCTTTCTCACTTTAGCTCCCTAGGGAAGATTTAAGGGCTGCTTTTCCCAGGGGCCACCAGGACTCTCCAGTTGCACCCCCAGAACCACTGCTGGCAGCGGAGAGTCCCCCAGGAAGTAAGACTCTGCTAACAGCAATCCCTAACCATCTGGGAAAAAAACCTGAGTTCAAATAAGCCAACTAGTTCTATCCTGCAGGGCTGAATCCCTGCGAACATAACCAAGCTTCCACCGAGATGTAGCAGGACAATTGTTTATACATAGAGTCCATTCTGCCTATTTGGTCCATCTTCTCTACTCCTTGGTTAAGTAAATACTCTGCCCTCAGCGGCCATTCCTCTCACTTCAATCCCCCCTCCTCCTCCCTCCTCTCCTAGGCTTCTGTCCCCCATTCCCCACTCCCATCCTGCCTGTTGCTGCTAATTGCCTTCCAGTAAGAAACAGATGGCACACTCCAATTGGGTAACTTGAGAGTTTAAGACAGGACTACTCATGAGAGTAAGGGCAGGGCATACAGAGACCCTTTGGGATGGGCTTCCCCTGCTTACCCCGAGGGTAAGCAAGGGAAGGGATCAGCTGGGTAGAGAAGACCTGGCAGAAGTTGAGACCAGTGATTGGTTGCCCAAGGCAGACAGTTCACTGTGACTCATTCAGGAGAGACCTTGAAAAAGTAAATTGGCTCTCCTTCTCTTCCATCACAATTTCTCAACCCAGCAGAGGGCACAGGAGCCCATTGATTCAATCCAAAGATGTCAGCCTCCACAAACACAGGACACAGTGGGGAAAAGATAGAGAATAGACCCAGAAGGTTAGATGAGATTTACTTAACTCCTCTCTCACAGCTTTTTAGAAAAACTACATCATGAAAAGTTCTCAAACATATACTTGAAAAGTAGAGGAAGTAAGTCAGACATGGTGGTGCATGCCTGTAATCCTAGTACTCAGGAGATGGAAGCAACGAGACTCTTGAGTTCAAGGCCAGCCTAAGCTACATAGAGAAACTCTATCTTAAAAAGAAAGACGTTAAAAAGAAAGAAAGCATGGTGTGGGTGGCTCACGCCTGTAATCCTAGCTGCTCAGGAGGCTGAGATCTGAGGATCACTGTTCAAAGCTAGCCCAGGCAGGAAAGTCTATGAGACTCATATGTACAATGAACCAGAAAAAAGCCAGACGTGAAGGTTTGGTTCATGTGGCAGGGCACCAGTCTTGAGCAAAAAGCTAAGAGACAGCTCCCAGCCCTGAGTTCAAGACCCAGGACTGGCACAAAAAATAGAGGGAATACTAAAATGACTTCCAAATGTACATCGTCCAACTTCAACAATTCTCAAGCCAGCATGTTTTATGTGTATCCTCAGTTACTCTCTCCCTTCGGTTACTTTGCAGCAAAAGCCAGGCTTTGTACCATTTTTATTGGTCAATAGGTCATATACATTTCTAAAAGATATGCAGAATAAATTATAGAATAAGAAAGTCACCATTTGCAGACCTTAATAAAATGATGGATGTCAGTGATTATTATCAATGTCCACTAGAACCACTGGGTAAAAGTTGGACAGGGAATGTTATAAAAGAATAAGGTCTATATTATTTGATCTCATCAACCAATTTTAGCACCTCCACAAGTGAGACAATACACATTATTTATCTTCTTTTTTTATTTTTTTGTCGGCCATGGGGCTTGAACTCTGGGCCTGGGTGCTGTCCCTCAGCTCTTCAGCTCAAGGCAAGTGCTCTACCACTGGAGCCACAGCGCCACTTTCATGGACATTCCTGCCTGGGCTAGCTTTGAGCTGCAATCCTCAGATCTCAGCCTCCTGAGTAGCTAGGATTACAGGCATGAGCCACCAGTGCCCGGCATTATTTATCTCTTGATGTGATGTAACAGGAAGTATGCAGCTCTGCCTATTGTATATTGTTGCCTAAAAAAACTTTAATAAAGCTTGTATATTGCCGGATACCACTGGCTCACATCTCTAATCTTAGCTGCTAAGGAGGCTGAGATCTGAGGATTGCAGTTCAAAGCCAGCCTAAGGCAGGAAAGTCCATAAGACTTTAATCTTCAATTCACTACCATTGAAAAAAAGCCAGAAGTGGAGCTGTGGCTCAAGCGGTAGAGCACCAGCCTTGAGCAAAACTACTAAGGGACAACACCCAGGCCGTGAGTTCAAGTCCTAATACTGGGACACAAAAAAGAAAAAAAAAGCTTCTCTATCTAACTACTCATTTTTGGGAAGCATAGAAACTAGTGAATGAGTTAAAGGACACACTGAAGAAGCAATCTGCCAAATCTAGAATTTAAGCCATTTTCCAGTCTTTCCAATCAATCAATGATAGGAGAGGAAAAGGGAGGTAACACTATTGCAGGAAAAAAGACACTTAAGAGCTTTAATTGCCAAATATAATGTTTGAACTTTGCTCCAATCATGATGTGAGCCAAACCAATAGAAAATGATTGCTTCGTTATAAATGGGAATATTTAATATAGCCTAAGATGAAATAGTATTAAGAGTTGAATAGAGCACCTGTTTTGCAAATACAAGGCCCTAAATCAAACCCAAGTACTTATTAAAATAGTCTTCATTTTACGGTATAATTATACTGTAGTATTTACATTATTTTCAATGTCCTTATTAGAGATATGTAATGAACTACTTATATATAAAATGATAGAGTTTGTGTTTGCTTTAAAATACTTCAATAAGTCCGGTGTTGTTAGCTCATGCCTGTTATCCTAGCTACTCAAGAGGCTGAGTTCTGAGGATCACAGTTCAAACCAGCCTAAGCAGGAAAGTCTGTGAGACTCTTATCTCCAATTAACCACCAAAAAGCCAAAAGTAGAGCTGTGGCTCAAGTGTAGAGCACTAGCCTTGAACACAGAATCTCAGAGACAGTGTCCAGGCCATGAGTTCAAGCTCCAGTACAGGCACACCCACACCCACACCCACCCCCACCCCCACACACACACCCTCGCCCCCTCTCACCCCCTACAAACTTGAACAATAAAAATGTTGGTGATTGGAACAAATAGAACAAGATTAGCAAATTGGTGAGTATTATTGAGGCTGGGTAATGAGTTTAAAGAGATTCATATTTTGACAGTACTGATGATTGAACTCAGGGCCTCACACTTACTAGTCAAGTGCTATACCATGTGAGCCATACTCCTAGACCTTTGACTTTTAGTTTGTTTTTCGTAATAGGGTCTCGAACTTTTCACTGGACTAACCGCAGGTTTTGCTTCTCCTACACACATATTGATCTCTTTATTTGATACATTTTCCAGGGTTATATAAGACATTAATAGTAGAGAAAGCAGGCTGAGATAGGCAGGAGGGCTGGGGAAAGAGAAAGCAGGAGAATTGATTAATCTGACTAAAATATAAAGCAATGAGAAACACCATTGTGAAAACCCCTTTGTTCAATTAATATGCACTAGAAAATGAATGACTGGAAAGTAAAACAGGCTCTGTCTTTTGGAGGAGGGCAGATAGTGGCAGGAAAGGGGATAGCCAATGAAGAGGGAGAATGAGGGTGAACATGGATGAAATACTTTATCTGTATGTATGGAAATAAATCAATGAAACCTGTTGGAATTGTTTGAAGAAGTGGGGGATGAGAGCTGGGGGGGGGAGGAGTTTGATGAGGTACATTGTATGTATAGAAACACCACAAAGAAACCCCAGCTCAACTAATATATAATAATAAAAATAATTTTAAAGAAACCTAGCTGAATATCGGGTGCTGGTGGCTCATGCCTGTAATCCTAGCTACTTATGAGACTGAGAGCTGAGGATCACAGTTCGAAGCCAGCTCAGGCAAAAAAGTCCATGAGACTCTTATTTCCAATAAGTCACAGAAAAAGCTGGAAGTGGCGCTGTGGATCAAGTGGTAGAGTGCTAGCCTTGAGTAAAAAGGAGCTCAGGGACAGAGCCCAAGCCCAGAGTTCAAGCCCGAGGACCAGCAAAAACAAAAACAACCAAGAAATCTAGCTGAAAGATGTACAGGATACCCTCCATGTCTCTTCTGTAAATTTGAAATTAATTTAGAATAAAATACTGAGATAAATAAATATTAGTTAACCTCTATGTATAACATATATAAAGTGAATTTTTATTTCAGAGAACAATACTCTGGCCTCTAACTATTGAGTTATAGGTCTTAAATAATTCTTAAAAGATGGAGAAATGGGCACTCTTATATACACCTCCATGATTTTCCCTTCCAGAATTTCCAGAATTTGGTTAGTTACAGCATGTTGTTGTTGTTGTTGTTTTCTGTCTAGCATCCTGGTAAACATTTCCATGACATTCTGCCTCAAATAGTTACTTTGCTTTTAATGGGCCCATTGATCATTCCTTGACATTTTCACTATTACATCTGTTCATAGAATTTATCTGACAGTTGTGTCTTCGAGAAAAGCCCTTGGGAATAATCATGGCATCTGTCTGTGCCATCCTATTTGGATGGCACTGTGGCTTGGCAAATGTTCTCTTTCCCTGAAGATGTGGTACACACGGCTCCTCCATCTCCTAATGCTGGATGAGATTGTGCAATGGTTGGTGGGAAGCCAGACAAAGACTTCCCATTCACAAGTGATTTGGCTTATTTGGAAGGATTCCCCTAGGATAGCTTTCTTAATCTCTGAAGCCCAGCATCTTCACCTGGATTTGTACTGAATTTCACTGTTGTATGGCCATAGCTAAACTACTTAGCAGAGGTGTGTTTGTTCTTTCCAGTTATAAACTCAAGTCTTATTACCGGAAGCACTCTTGAACTATGCATTTGTATATTAATCTGTTCCTGATTAAGAAACACCAATCAGGCCTATTATAGATCACCTTTGTTCTCTGTATCTGTCACTTTCTCTTTAATCCTTGCAAGCTTTTATCTTTTTTTTTTTTTTTTTTGTGCCTGGCTTGGAATTTGAACTCAGCACCAAGGTGCTGTTCCTGAGCTTTTTTGCTCTAGGCTAACGCTCTATCACTTGAGACACAGCTTTGTGTGTGTGTGTGCTTAATTGGAGATAGAGTTTCACAAACTGTCCTGCCAGAGCTAGCTTTGAACCATGATCCTCAGATCTCAACCTCCTGTGTAGCTAAGATTACAGGTGTGAGCCACCGGTGCCCAGCCTTTCAAACTTAAAAAAAAAAAACTGTATTTGTTATATGCTCATTTGTTTTGCTCTCTTAAGCCTTCCTTCTAAACCTATAGTTGTTTGATTTTTGGGGGGGCGGGTTATTTTTTGATTTGTTGTTGTTGTTAGCAGTATCTCTCTTTTTTGTCATTTTGATTATAACTTTCATTTCTCTTTTATAGCTTTTGCATTTGTTTTGAGATATGGTCTTGCTATGTAGCCCAAGCTGGTCTCAAATTTGAGATCCTCCTGTCTCCACTTCCTGAGTGCTGAGATTTCAAGCAGACACTACAGTACTCAGGTTCTTTATTTCTGTCTTCTCCTTTTCTTTGTTGAGTTCTGCCAACTCATTTTAAATCTACTTTATCTTATTTCTTTCTTGGATTATTGTATCTTGGTTTAAACTCCTAATTAATACATTTTTATTATGAATTTTTTGCATTCCTTCATAAATCTTTAGTGAAGATTATTAATCTTTCCATGATGAAATATTGCATGAAATATTCCACGATGAAATTATATAGATGTCTTTAGCCTCCTTTATTGAGCATCTATTTGTATAGCTCCTAGATTGGTTCCTATTTGTGTGTATGTACCTGCCTAGGGCCTTGAACTCATGGCCTGGGCACTGTCACTTAGCTTTTTGGGGGACACAGCTCCCTTTCTAGGTTTTCTGGTGGTTAATTGGAGAGAAGAATCTCATGGACTTTCCCGCCTGGGCTGGCTTTGAACTGCGATCCTCAGATTTTTATTTTTGTTGGGTGTGGAGCTTGAATTCAGGGCCTAGGCACAGTACCTGAGCTCTTTTTGCTCTAGGCTAGCGTTCTACCACTTTGACCCCCAGCACCACTTCTGGTTTTCTGATGGTTAATTGGAGATGAGTCTCACAGATATTTCTGCCCAGGCTGGCTTTGAACTGTGATCCTTAGATCTCAGCATCTTGAGCAGGTAGGAATACAAGCATGAGCAACTAGTGCATGACATTTATATACTTTTTGATCCTAGATACAAAAACTCGTAAACCATTCCAGCAATATATAAAGAGAATAATACCCTGTAACCAAGTGGGATTTATCCAGGAATTCAAAGCAATGTGCAAAAATCAATGGAATCTAGCATATCAATAGGCTCTGGAAGAAAAACCAGGCAATGATATCAAATGATGCAGATAAAGCATTTGAAAACAGTCAACATCTATGCATAAAAAACTTGCAACATGGGGCTGGGAAGATGGCTTAGCAGTAGAGTGATTGCCTCGCATGCATGAGGCCCTGGGTTCGATTCCTCAGCACCACATAAACAGTAAAGGCAGGAAGTGGCACTGTGGCTCAAGTGGTAGAGCGCTAGACTTGAGCTGAAGAGCTCAGGGACAGCGCTCAGGCCTAGAGTTCAAGCCTCATGTCTGACCCAACAATCAAACAAACAAACAAAAAACCTTGCAACACATTAAGAGAACAAATAATAAATCTAACAAATAATAAAATCTAATGAATCATATATGGTATATTTGAATTTTAAAACTATAAAAAGTGAATGAAACTCATGGGCAGAAATGGGAGGGAGGGAATGAAAGAGAATGAGGGAACAGTTGATACTAAGAAAAAGGAAAGAAATGTACTTAATCAATCGATGTATGTCACCTCTAAAACAACAATAAAAAATAGAAAAAAAAAAGTAAATGAAAGGTCAGGTGCTGGTGGCTTATGCCTGTAATCCTAGCTATTCAGGAGGCTGAGACTTGAAGGAGTATAGCTCAAAGCTATTCTGGGCAGAAAAGCCCTGGAGTCTCCATTTCCAATTAACCAGTAAAATCCTGGCTGGAGGCATGGCTTGAGTAGTAGAGCACCAGCCTTGTTCAAGCAAGCAAAGCAACTGTGAGGCCCTGAGCTCAAACCCTGGTGCTGGTAAAAAAATTAATTAATTAATTAATTAAATTGTGGTAACTAGGCCTAAAATTGTTAGCTAGGTAACTAAAAGAATAAAAAAGAGAACTCTTAAGGATCACAAAGCTGGTAGCTACAGGAAGCAGCTACCATCCTCTAGGGAAGGAGAAACAAAGGCAAAAGGAGGGAAAGATTGTAACTGGACCTTGGACAGAGGGGGCCCCATCTAGGGATCTAGACCTGGCATTGCTGCTTGAGTGGCAAAAAAAAAAAAAAATAATTAAAAAACCCAACAAAGACAAAAAGCTAATAGAAAAAGTCAAACATATCAATAAATAGAAATGCATATTGCTATCTTCATGAATTGGATGAATCAATATAGAAAAGATACCAGTTCTCCCAAATCAGCTGTAGATGTAACACAATTCCTGCCAAAAATCCCAGTAAGATTTTTAAAAACATTTTTTTTTTTAGATTTAATCAGGCTTATCCTAATGTGAAAAAAGGCAAAGGAACCAGACTAGCTAAAAATCACTTTGAAAAAGAAAAAGAAATGTAGATAAACCACCCTACCTGATTTTAAGACTTACTGTATAGTTACAAGTAATCCGAATGGCGTGGGGAGCAATAGACACATGAATCCATGAAGCAAAATAGAGATCCCTAAATTAGATCTAGAGAAATCAGTGTGCAGCTGAATTTCAATAAAGGTACAAAAGCAATTCAGAGGGAAAAAAAAACCACAGCCTTTTCTACATGATCTGGAGCAATTGGACATGCTTAGGAAGAAAAAAAAAATCTCAACCTAGACCTCACATTTCATGTAAAAATAAAATAAAACTGAGAGAGAATGAGGGAAGGGGTGACACTATCTAAAAAGAAACATACTCTTTATCTGACTTATGTAACTGGAACCTCTCTGTATATCACCTTTATAATAACAATAAAAATATATAAAATTAACTCATGAATCATGCACTTAAATATAAAATAAAACCATAGAAAAATATTTAGAAAAAAGAGCCAGTCTTTGAGATCTACAGCAAAGAACATCATTCTTAGATTTAATACTCAAAAGCACAATCCATAAAAGGAAAAATGGATAAGTTGTACCTTATAAAAATTAAAACCTCCCCTGCCAACGTTTATGAACTAGCCTGGTGAGACGATGAAAAGACAGACTATAGCCTGGGGAAAGGATTTGGAAACCACCTATCTGATAAAGGATTCCTATCTCGAATATACAAAGAATGCTTAAAAGTCAACTGGAAAAAAAATCAATTAGAAAAAGGCAGAGTTCATCCATGAGGATAGATGGGTGGTAAATTTGAACATGAGAAATGCTTGACATCATTGCTGTTAGAGCAATGTAAAACAAAACCCCAATGAGTTAGTATCACAGTTATTAGAATGGCTGTAATGAACAACCACTGACAATACCAAATGCTGTCAAGAATTATCAAGTACCAGAGTGGCTGTTGCCTGGGGAATGAAGTGATCACCTCTCCTCTGTAGGCTTCCATGACTCCAGCAAGGGCAAGGCTACTTGAATTTGTGCCTAAGTGTTTTCTGGTGGCACCCCTTTGTTATTTGAAAGCATATTCCAATCCAAAGTAGTAGGTATAATGTATGTATGTATGTATGTATTTGGGGTAGGGGCTTGAACTCAGGGCCTAGGCACTGTCCCTGAGCAATTTTTGCACAAGGCTAGCACTCTACCACTTTGAGCCATAGCTCCACTTCTGATTTTCTGGTAGTTAATTGGGGATAAGAATCTCACAGACTGGGCTGAGAAGGTGCCTCAGTGGTAGAGCGCTTGCCTTGCATGCATGAGGCCCTGGGCTCAATTCCTCAGCACCATATAAGCAGAAAAAAAAAGCCGGAAGTGGCACTGTGGCTCAAGTGGTAGAGCACTAGCCTTGAGCTGAAGAGCTGAAGGCCAGCACCACAGGCCCAGAGTTCAGGACCCATGACTGGACCAAAAAAAAATCTCACAGGCTTTCCTGCCTGTGCTGGCCTTGAACTGTGGTCCTCAGATCTCAGCTTCCTGAGCAGCTAGAATTACAGGCATGAGCCACGAGCACCCAGTTTAGTGAGCTAATGTAATGAGTGATTTACAGATGATTTTTTCATAAATAAGCCCATTTTCTTAAAAAGTATATAGAGCACCTGGAATACTTGTAAGAATGTAAAATGACAGGGTTTGGGGTTTCTTTTTGTAAAATTAAACAGATACTGTAAACAAATGCAGCAGTAGTACTCACAAGACAGTATGCTAAAAGTGAACTATAGGGGCTGGGAAGGTGGCTCAGTGGTAGAGTGCTTACCTTGCCTGCATGAGGCCCTGGGTTCAATTCCTCAGCACTACATAAACAGAAAAAGCCAGAAGTGGTGCTGTGGCTCAAGTGATAAAGCACTAGCCTTGAGCTGAAGAGCTGAGGAACAGTGCCCAGGCCCAGAGTTCGGGCCTCATGACCACCACCACCATCACCAAGTGAACTATACAACATGCAGGTGGGAACAGGAGGGAAAAACTGGGAGAGAGCGAGGGAAGAGGTATCATTGTACAAAAAGAAATGTACTCTTTACCTGAATTATGTAACTGTAACCCCTCTGTACATAACCTTTATAATAGTAATTAAAAAAAGAAGTTTGGAAAAAAATATAGTCACAGTGACAGAAATCTGCGAGGTTTACGGTAGGTGTGACTTTAAAGGGGCAGTATGTTATAGTGATAAAACTCTTCTATATCCTTACTGTACTGGTGGTTACACAAATATATATGGTCCAGGACTGGGCAACAAACAAAAAGAGTCCATTTTACTATACGATGTGTGTGTGTGTGTGTGTGTGTGTGTGTGTGTGTGTGTGTGTGTGTGTGTGCGCGTGCATGTGTGTACCAGCCCTGGGGCTTGATTGCATGCCCTGGGCACTGGGCACTGTCTCTGAGCTCTTTTGCTCAAGGCTAGTGCTCTCTCACTTGAGCCACAGCTCCACTTCTGGCTTTTTGGTAGTTAATTGAAGGTAAGAGTCTTACAGACTTTTCTGCCCAGCTGGGCTGGCTTCAAATTGTGATCTTGAGATTTCAGCCTCCTGAGTAGCTGGGATTGCAGATATGAACTATTGGCACTTGGCTATGAAAAACTTTTAAGTGAAATAATAAAAAAAGAATTTGAAAATATCAGGCACCAGTGGCTCATGGCTGTAATCCTAGCTACTCAGAAGGCTGAGATCTTTGGATTGAGGTTCAAAGCCAAGCCCAGGCAAGAAAGTCTGTGAGACTCTTATCTCCAATTAACTACCAAAGAAAGCCAGATGTGGAGCTTTGGCTCTTGAGCAAAAAAGCTCCAGTACGGTGCCTAGGCCCCAAGTTCAAGTCTCAGGACTGGCACACACAAGCACGCACATACTAATTTGAAATGATCAAATATTTGCCAATATGTAGCTCATTTTAAAGTGGCCCATGAAATGAAATGAAATTTAAAACTGTGCTAACAAAAGTAATAATAGCAAGCTAAAGACAAGAAGTCTGGTGCCATTCTGGGTCAACATTAGGCTGGTTCTCAATCTCTGTCACATTGTCACTCATTAGTGGAGACACTGCTACAGAATGCCACTTTTGCCAGCACAAAGAGACGCTGCTGGGTCAGGAAGTGAATGTCATAGATCTGGAGGCAGATGGAGGGAGGAGCATTAGTAATGCCACAAATAGTATTCTCCAGTCATCAATGCCTCGGGAATGACTTACCACTGTGAATTTCATAGAGAATTTGGCACAGGTTAGATCAGAGGAATATAAGTCATTCCCAGAGAGGATAAAGAATAGGGTCAATTTGAATAACCAATGCCTACAGTGTCACGGAAGAACAGTAAGAAGTTCAGCCTTTGTGCTCAGGTGCCACAGGGAATTGAGTTTCGCTCAGGTGAGCCAATTGCAGGCCTCCCAAACCTCAGTTACTTACATTAATGGCACCCTGACATAATGAGCATTCTAGTATTACCTTCAGATGGTGACGGTGACAAATAATTCTCATCTCTCTTTTTCCAATGAAAGACTTCCCACTCAGGTTTTGCAAACCAACAGGATATTGTCTTTCTTTGTCATCTGAAGGCATATTTCTCCACTTAGGCCTTTAGAGTCTAGTTTTAAAGGTTAGTTGATGAAGAAAATTATGGTTTTTGGTGTGTGTGTGTGTCTGTGTCTGTGTCTGTGTGTCTGTGTGTCTGTGTTTGCTGGTCCTGGGATTTGAACTCAGGGTCTGGGCACTGTCCCTAAGCTTTTTTTGCTCAAGGGTAGCACTCGACTGCTTGCTTAAGCCACAGCTTCTCTTCTGGATTTTTTTTTGGAGTGGTTAATTGGAGATAAGAGTCTCATGGACATTCCTGCCAGGGCTGGCTTTGAACTGTGATCCTCAGAGCTCAGTCTTCTGAGTAGCTGCAGTATAAACCCCAGATGCTCAGCTGAGATGCATTTTCTTTAATAGTTCCCTAAGTGCAAGGGAGGCTTGGAAATGTGTTCTTCCCAGGAAGAATAGGTAAGAGGTAACCAGTCCAGTCTTTGCCACAAGGGAATTGATGATGGTAGGGGCATGAACTGGAGATACTCCATTTGAACAACTTCTCTAGAGAGAATTTCTTCATTGAGCAACATTGAATGGAAACTGAGAGCCTTTGACCACAGTGTTAGTTACTTCCTCCTGGAAGTATGAGTTACAACAGAAGACTTGCAGGGCACCAATAGCTCACACCTGTAATCCTATCTACTCAGGAGGCTGAGCACTGAGGATCACAGTTTGAAGCCAGCCCATGCAGGAAAGTCTGTGAGACTCTTATCTCCAATTAACCACCCCCAAAAACCAGAAGTGCAGCTATGGCTCAAAGTGGTAGAGTGCTAGCTTTGGACAAAGGAAGCTCAGGGACAGCACCCAGGTCCCAACTTCAAGCCCCAGGACCAACACATACAAAAGATAAGAGAGATGAGATACATAAGTAAGGAATGCCTGTGATAACTGTAGACTTGTTGCTGCAGGCTAGATAGGGCAGCTTGGGACTACAGTGCAGATTTGAGAAATCTCAGCCATCCAGTGGGACTCTGATAGCACAGAGGTCTGATTGCAAGAATGTCACACTGCCCGGTCAAGGCCTTAATCATTGTCTGGAGGCTACTGAAAAAAGGCCCAGCCTAGGCTAAAAAAACTGAAGCAGAGTGGTACCAACCACGTGGTGAGATAGAAAGCCCCAGACTCGCTGGGTGCTGGTGGCTCATGCCTATAATCCTAGCTACTCAGGAGGCTGAGATCTGAGGATTGCTGTTCAGACCTAGCCTGGGCAGGAAAGCCTGTGAGACTCATATCTCCAATGAACCACCATAATACCCGAAGTGGTGCTGTGATTCAAAGTGGTAGATCACTCGTATTGAGTAAAAGAACTCAGGCCCCAAGTTCGAGCCCCCCAACTGACAAAAAAAAAGAAAAAGAAAGCCCCAAACTATCCTTCCTCTCATGAAGATATTGATTCCTCAGTGAGACATGAGAAATAAGAAATGTCCCTCTGGAAAAAAAGAAAGAAAGGAAGAAAGAAAGGAAGAAAGAAAGAAAGAGAGAAAGAAAGAGAGAAAGAAAGAGAGAGAGAAAGAGAGAGAGAAAGAGACAAAGAGAGAGAGAAAGAGAGAGAGAGGGCTGGGAAGGTGGCTCAGTGGTAGAGCGCTTGCCTTGCATGCTCAAGGCCCTGGGTTCGATTCCTCAGCACCACATAAGCAAAAAGAAAAAAGCCAGAAGTGGCGCTGTGGCTCAAGTGGTAGAGCACTAGCCTTGAGCTGAAGAGCTGAGGGACAGCGCCCAGGCCCAGAGTTCAGGCCCCACGACCGGACCAAAAAAAAAAAAAGAAAGAGAGAGAGAAAGAGAGAGAGAAAGAGAGAGAGAAAGAGAGAGAGAGAGAGAGAAAGAGAGAGAGAGAGAGAGAAAGAAAGAAAGAAAGAAAGAAAGAAAGAAAGAAAGAAAGAAAGAAAGAAAGAAAGAAAGGTCCCTCTGGGAGAATGCCAGATTCCAGCACCCTGGGAAAATGGGAACACAGGTATTTGGAATTTGGTAAGAAAATTCATAGCCACCTTCTCCCCAAATTTCCTCTCCCCAGCATGACACCATGAGATTGTGAGGCAAGTCCCAGATCCTAGCTTCAGACTGGACTTTTCAGGGGGTCAGAAGCTGCCCGTGGGACTGGCTTCTTGTCTTTTGCCTGTCTCAGAATACCAACAGGCCTCACAGTCCTTAGATGGGGGGGGGGGGGGAGCCGCGAACAAGCAAGAATTACAGTAGCATGTTGTTGCTCCAGAGCCCCCTTGTGTTCCCCCCTTCCCCAATGCAGCCGCACAGAGGTCAAGAAAACTGGGCAGCCTCTCCCTCAGGCAGCAGGAATAAGAATGGAGGGAGCCTGTGTTCAACATTATGGGCTTTTTTTTTTTTCCTTTCAGCCTGGGGGACTGATCTGTGTCTTGCCTGGCTCAGAGCATTGACAGGACCCAATATACTCCAGATACCTGGAGGCTGCTGGGGAAAAAAATTGAGCTGGGTGGTATCCTGCTGCTCCAGAGGCTGGGCTTCCCTCTTGCACAGCAGACAGGGGCTAATATAGCTCCATGGCCTCTCCTTCCATGGGAAACAGAAAGAATGGACCATGTGTCCAGTGTTCCAGTGTTTCAGAGGCCTGGTATCTGTCTTGTCAGTCTTGAAAGGAGCACAGGACTCAGCATAGTCTGCATGCTTGGGCTTGCTGAGAATGCAAAGGAACAGTGTGGCAGGCACATGTTTGCTATAGAGAGGCACACTTTAGCTCAGAAAAGAAGGATGGAAGAAGAACCTCATGCAAGTAGTAACCCAAAGAAATCAGGGGGACCCATTATTACGTTAGACCAAATAGGCTTTAAGCCACAAAATGTCACAGGACACAAAGAGGAACTCTATGCAATGAATGCGAATAGGGTTAATTCACCAGGAAGATATCATCATTGTGAACATACACGCAGCCAACATGAAAGCACCAAAATACAGAAAACTAATATGGATGTAAGTGAAAGGAGGAATTGAGACCTTCACAATAATACGTCGCAGATGGCAAGGCCCGCATTCAATAAGAGAGGAAATAGAAAATGAAGGGCCAATATCCTTAGTGAACAAAGATGACAAAAATCCTCAGAAAAATCTAAAAGAGACAAGTTAGACAGCATGAAGTGAGCATGTTTCTGCTTACAAGACGAAGCGATCAGCAGAGTGAAAAGACAGCTAATAGAAGGGGAGAAAAAAATGCTTTCAACCTGCATATCTGGTAAGAGGATAATATCCAAAATATGGACAACTTAATAGCAAAACACCTAATTTCAAAATGGACAAAAGAGAGCTGGGAACTCGTGGCTCACACCTATAATCCTAGCTACTCAGGAGGCTTAGATCTGAGGATCTCAGTTCAAAGCCAGCCTGGGTAGAAAAGTCCATGAGATTCTTATCTCTAATTAACCACAAAAAAGCTGGAAGTGGAGCTGTGGCTCAAGTGGTGCAGTGCTAGCCTTGAGCACAAAAGCTTAGGAATGGTGTCTAAGTCCAGAGTTGAAGCAGCAGGACCAGCAAAAGAAAAAGAAAAAAAGAAAAGACTTTTTTTTCTCACTCAATAAATAAATAAAATGGAAAAAGGACTGGATTAGGCATTCCTTAAAAGAAGACATAGAAACGTTAGCAAGAGTATGAAAAAAACGTTTAACATCACAGATCATCAAGGAAATGCAAATCAAAACCACAATGAAATATAATCTCATACCTGTTAGGTTAGCCTTGAGCCAGGTGCTGGTGGCTCATTCCTATAATCCTAGCTCCTCACGTGGCTGAGACTTGAGGATTATGGTTCAAAGCCAGCTTGGACAGAAAAGAGTATGAGATCCTTATCTCCAATTAACCACCGTAGAACCGTAAGAGGCACTGTCAAAGTGACAGAGTACTAGTCTTGAGCAAAAGAGCTCAGAGACAGTGCCAAAGCTCTGAGTTCAAGCTCTACAACTGACCAAAAAAGCCCCAAATAACAAGTTAGCAAAGATGAGAAATTACAGTTCACGTGCACTGTTGATGGAAAAGCAAAATGATGCTGCAGTGGAAAACAGTATAGAGCTTTCTTTAAAAATTAAAATAGGGCTGGGAAGGTGGCTCAGTGGTAGAGCACTTGCCTTGCATGCATGAAGCCCTGGGTTCCATTCCTCAGCACCACATAAGCAAAAAGAAAAAAGCCGGAAGTGGGACTGTGGCTCAAGCAGTAGAGTGCTAACCTTGAGCTGAATTGCTGAGGGACAGCGCCTAGGCCCAGAGTTCAGCCCCCATGACTGGACACCACCACCACCCCCCCCCAAAAAAATTAAAAATAGCTGGGAGCTGGCGGCTCATGCCTATAATCTTAGCTACTCAGGAGGCTGAGATCTGAGGATCGCAGTTCAAAGCCTGCCTGGGCAGGAAAGCCCATGAGTCTCTTATCTCCAATTACCCAACAGAAAACCAGAAGTGGCACTGTGGCTCAAGTGGTAGAGTGCTTGCCTTGAGCTGAAGAGCTCAGGACAGTGCCCAGGCCCAGATATTCAAGCCCTACAACCAACAACAACAACAAAAAATTAAAAATGGAACATGATCTAACAATCCTATTTCTTGATATTATCCCAAAGAATCAAAACCAGGTTCTTGTATCATGTACTCTTAACAATTTAAGAGGGTAGAAGCATCTCAGATTGTTATTTCTCCTTCCTTCCTCCCTCTCTCCCTCTCTCCCTCCCCTCCTTCTTTCCTTCCTTCCTTCCTTCCTTCCTTCCTTCCTTCCTTCCTTCCTCCCTCCCTCCCTCTCTCCCTCCCCTCTCTTTCTTTCTTTCTCTTTCTTTCCTTCTTTCTTTTTCTTTCTTTCTGCTGGACTTGGGGCTCAAACTCAGGACCTGGGCACTGTCCCTGAGCTTTTTTTGTGCTTAAGTTAGCACTCTACCATTTGAGCCACAGGGCCACTTCTGGCCTTTTCTGAGTAGATTATTGGAAATGAGAGTGTCATGGACTTTCCTGCCTGGGTTGTCTTTGAACCACATCCCTCAGATCTCAGCTTCCTAAATAGCTAGGATTACAGATGTGAGCCACCTGATGCCAGGCTTATACTTTCTTAACAACAGATGCTGGAGGGGATGTGGCCAAAACGGAATGCTACTACACTGTTGGTGGGAGTGTCAACTTGTTCAACCACTCTGGAAAGCAGTGTGGAGGCTCCTCAAAAGACTACACATAGAGCTCCCTTATGACCCAGCAGTCATGCTTCTGAGTATTTACCCAAATAACCACAAACAAGGTTACATGAAAGCTATCAGCACAACCATGTTTATTGCAGCATTGTTTACTATAGCTAAGATATGGAACCAACCCAGATGCCCCTCAGTAAACGGATGAATCAAGAAACTGTGGTATATATACACAATTGAATAATATCAGCCGGGCATGGTAGCTCACTCCTGTAATCCTAGCTACTCAAGAGGCTGAAAACTGAGGACCACGGTTCAAAGCCAGCCTGGGCAGGAAAGGCCAAGAGACTCTTATTCCCCAAAAATCACTCAGAAAACCGGATGTGGCGCTATGGCTCAAGTGGTAGAGCTGAAGAGCTGAGGGACAGTGCCCAGGCCCAGAGTTCAAGCCCCATGACCAACAAAAAAAAAAAAAGAGGGGCTGGGAAGGTGGCTCAGTGGTAGAGCGCTTGCCTTGCATGCCTGAGGCCCTGGGTTTGATTCCTCAGCACCACATAAGCAAAAAGCAAAAAGCCAGAAGTGGTGCTGTGGCTCAAGTGGTAGAGTGCTAGCCTTGAGCTGAAGAGCTGAGGGACAGTGCCCAGGCCCAGAGTTCAAGCCCCACGACTGGACCAAAAAAAAAAAAAAAAAAGAAAGAAAAAAAGAAAGACTAACTGCCCCACACATAAGGAAATGGAAAGACTTGGAAAAAAATCATAGTAAGCCAAATGCAAAGAAACATAGATCCCATGTTTCCCTCATTTGTAATAATTAGTATATGTCTAGGATAGGCCTAACAGATGAGTAGAATAGCTCAATAGCTATATATGTATGACATATAAGATGATGCTAAGCAAAATGAATGCCAAGACATGGAAACAAGAGAGTTTTCTTTGTTATTGTTGTTTTTAATGTACTATGTGATTTCTTTTTTCTTTTGTATTTTTCCCCCCTGTGGCTTATCTCCTGTTGTCGCTGTATTTGATTTTTGGTGCCCTGTGTATTGTATATATGTTCGTCTGGATTGAGGAAGGGAAGGGGAACAACAAAATGGTGAGAAAAAGGACAAAGGATGAACCAAGGCAACAATGATCTCAGAAGACAATATGTTGGAAATGAGTTGTACAACTTGGGGGGGATTGAGAGAGAGGGAAAGTGGGAGAAAAATGAGGGAGGGGATAACAAGTTCGATAAGAAATATACATATATAATTGTAAGCCCTCTGTACATCACCTTGACAATAAAATTAAATTAGAAAAAAAGCCAGGACCCCACACCTGTAATACTGGCTACTCAGGAGGCTGAGGATTGCATTTTGAAGCCAACCCAGACAGGAAAGTTCATGGGACTCTTATATCCATTTAGCCACCAAAAAGCCAGACGTGGAGCTGTGGTTCAAGTAGTAAAGTGCTAGCCCTGAGTACAAAAGCTCTGGGACAGTGCTTAGGCCCTGAGTTCAAGACCCAAGACAAGGACACAAAAATTACTGCAGCAAAACATGAAAACATTAATAGCTGAAGGCTATTAGCTAACTTGATTCCTTGTAGCTGAATGGGAAATCCTTCCTTCCTTCCTTCCTTCCTTCCTTTCTTCCTTCCTTCTTTCTTTCCTTCCTTCCTTCCTTCCTTCCTTCCTTCCTTCCTTCCTTCCTTCCTTCCTTCCTTCCTTCCTTTCCTTCCTTCCTTCCTTCCTTCCTTCCTTCCTTCCTTCCTTCCTTCCTTCCTTCCTTCCTTCCTTCCTTCCTTCCTTCCTTCCTACTTTTCTTTTCTTTTCTGCCATTCTTGGAGCTTAAACTCAGGATTGGGTGCTGTCTCTGAGCTTCTTTTGCTCAAAGCTTATACTCTATCACTTGAGCCACAGCTCCACTTCTGGGTTTTTGGTAGTTTTTGGAGCTAAGGGTCTTATGAACTTTCCTACCTGGGCTGAGGACTATGAATTTTATTCCTCAGATCTCAGCTTCCTGAGTAGCTAGGCTTACAAATGAGCCACCAGCACTCAGCTGGGGCAAAGTTATTCTTGAAGCACACCTTGCCTGCATGGCTCTTGGACCTTGAGCTACTCAATATTTTGGGGAACTGTGACTGAGGCAATGGCATAACATAATAGAGCTCATGTATCTACTACAACTGACTCACAATAGGAAGAGTTCTCTTTACAGACAATGAAGTTGAACTGGAAAATGATTTTTTTTCATTTCCTTTTGAGATAGGTCTTTCTGTGTAGCCTAGGCTGGCCTCCAACACGTGATCTCTTCTGCCTCAGCCTCCTGAGTGCTCAGATCACAAGATTCTCACTCCCATGGCCAGCTAATTTTCTATATTGAGATAATTACAGATTGACAGGAAGTTGCAAAAATGATATAAGAAAAGTCCCAAGAGCTTTCCCTCAGTTTCCCCCAATGATTGCATTTCACATAATGATAGTGCAATTTGCACACCAAGAAAGTGACATTGGCACAGTGTGTGTATAGAGCTTTGTCCCATTTTGTCACATGTTTAGATTTGTGTAATCATCAAACACAGGTTTTATTGATCTTTGCAAAGAACCAGCTTTCTATTTGATCGATTTTTAAAAATCTATTTTTAAAAAATTTATTGGTTTCTGCTCTTCTTTTTATTTATCTCCTGCTTGCTTTGAATTTCTTTCTTTCTTTCTTTTTTGTGGGTCATGGGTGTTGAACCCTGCCCTGGGCGCTGTCCCTGAGCTCTTCAGCTCAAGGCTAGTGCTCAACCACTTGTGCCATAGCGCTACTTCTGGTTTTCTAGTGGTTTATTGGAGATAAGAGTCTCATGGGCCTTTTCTATCCAGGCTGGCTTTGAACTATGATCCTCAGATCTCAGCCTCCTGAGTAGCTAGGATTACAAGCATGAGCCACCTTCCCAGCCCTATTTTCTAGTTTCTTGAAGCTCTGACTGAAGTAATTGATTTGATACTTTCTCTCTTCTAATGTAAGCATGGAGTGCTTTAACCTTCCCTCTCAACACAGCTCTAGTGCACAAAATTTGATGGAATTTTATTTTTATTCAGTTGGACATGTTTAAATTTCACCTGAGACTTCCTCTTTGACACATGCATTATTTGAAAGTGTGTTGTCTAGTTCCCAAGTGTTTGAAGTTTTCCCTGTTATCTTCTTACTTATTTCTAGTTTGGTTATAGTGCACTCAGAGAAGACACTATTTGATTTCAATTCTTTTAAATTTACTAATGCTTGCTGATGCCCAGTTCAAAACATTTTTGTGATGGCTGATTTTTGTTTGTGCGTGCCGGTATGGGGGATTCATATTCTTGCTTGGCTTTTTCACTCATAGCTGGTGCTCTGTCACTGGAGCCACACTCCCAATCTGGCATTCTGTGATTAATTGGAAAATCTCTTTGTCTTCCTAGGCTGGCTTCAAACCTCAATCCTCAAATCACTGCTTTCTGAGTAACTAGAATTATAGACCTGACTCACCAGTGCTTGGCGATGATGACTGATTTGAATTCTTTGTCAGTTAATTCTAGCATTTTTGTCATCTTAGTAGTGATATATATTGATTATCTTTGTCAAGTTGAGATCTTCCTGGTTCTTGGTATAATGAATGATTTTTCTATTGAAACCTTATGCTATAAGACTCAAAATCTTGGTTAAATTGTGTGTGTGGTTTCTTTTTCTTAAATTTCTTTTCTTTTTGGAAGAACTAAGGTTTGAACTTAGGGCTTTGTGCTTGCTAGACAGATGCTCTCTATTTCCCAGCCATACCGCCCTCTCTTTGTGCTGATTATTTTGTAAATAAGATTTCACTTCATGCCCAAGAGGGCCCTTGGACCATACTTCTCCTATTTTTAATATCCCAGCATAACTGAGATATCAGGCACTTGCAATTACACACAACTTCTTCCATTGAGGTAGAGCCTTTTGAAATTTCCTGCCCAGGCTGTCCTAGAACCTTGACTCTCCAAATTTCAGCCTCCCACATAGTTTAGGATGACAGGTGTATGACACTGAACTCCACTATGAGTTAAGAGGGGGTCATATTCGTATGTAACTTGTGGGCAGGGATGGGAGGGAAAACTGGGGATAAGCGAAGGAAGGGATGACATTGTCCAAAAAAATGTACTCATTACCCAAGTTATGAAATGGTAATCCCTCTGTACAGCACCTTAGTAATAATAATAATAAAATTATATTTTTTCTTTAAAAAGGGGGGGGGGAGCCATGAGGATAATATACTCCAGCTCTGACTTTGAACTGCAATCCTCCTGATCTCAGCCTTCCTAGTAGCTAGGCTTACAGACATTAAGCTATTGCTTATGTTTTAACAGGCTCTCTCTGCAATTTTGTAACCACGGAAGGGGAATGGTGGCTTCCCATTAGACAAGCATGGATACTATCTTGTCTGGAAGTGGGAAGGTGTCTTTCTTGACACTAGTCAGCAGTAGCTTCTTCATTGCTGAGCAGTGGTTGAGTTTTGAATCTCCAGTAGATTTCTTCCCCACAAGAATACCCAGTTCTCCACATGGTCTCCACCAGAGACAGACAGACAGACACAGAGAAACAGAGCAGAAGAGAGAAGGAGGGGGAAAGGGAGGAAGAGGAAGAAAGACTGGGAGAGAGAGAGAGAGAGAGAGAGATTTCCTTTCCATCCACCCCTAGTTTCTCCCTTCCCTTCACCTTCTCTGGCACTTCCTGATGAAAGGCTCAGAGTCTTTTATTGTAGCCTGAAAAAAATTGGTGTTTCTAGATTGCCATCTCTCCAATATCCAGAGTTGGCTCTATGAAGCAAATAGGAAACCCTGGAAGCTCACAGTCTTACCATTCATGAAGTCATAAGGTCCCTAGCCAGTCTCCTTCTTGATGCTGTTCAGAGCCTTGTGCCCGTTTTACATTTAATACCTAGGAGTTTTAACAGTAATAAGTGAGAGGACTAGGGACTATTTCTGCTCATCTTTCCAGATGCAAAAGTCAAAATAATTTTTATTTCTTCTATTTTCCCTCTTAGACGATGACTTTGCCTCAGTCAGGATCTTTTCTGTCTTGTATATTTGTGTGTGTGTGTGCGCGCACGTGCCAGTCCTGGGGCTTGAACTCCAGGTCTGGGTGCTGTCCCTGAGCTTTTGTGCTTAAGGCTAGTGCTCTACCACTTTAATCCACAGTGCTATTTCTGGCTTTCTGGCAGTTAGTTGGAGATAAGAGTATCATGGTGACTTTTCTGCCTGGGCTGGCTTCCAACTCCAATCATCAGACCTCAGCCTCCTAAGTAGCTAGGATTACAGGTGTGAGCCACCAGTGCCTGGCTCTTGTGCATTTTTAAATTCTTTAGCTCTTAACAGCATTTGGTACATAACTGATCACCTACAAATGTTTGGGGGAGTTAATAAGTAACTAAAGAAAGAAAAAGGGGCTGGGAAGGTGGCTCAGTGGTAGAGCGCTTGCCTTGCATGCCTGAGGCCCTGGGTTCGATTCCTCAGCACCACATAAGCAAAAAGAAAAAAGCCGGAAGTGGCACTGTGGCTCAAGTGGTAGAGCGCTAGCCTTGAGCTGAAGAGCTGAGGGACAGTGCCCAGGCCCAGAGTTCAGGCCCCACGACCGGACCCAAAAAAAAAAGAAAGACAAAAACAAGAGATGACCAGATAGCTGTTTTTGAATATTCATGCAATTGAGTTTGTTTCTAGACCTAGGACTCAAACTCAGGACCTGGGGCCTGTTCCTGAACTTTTTGGCTCAAAGTTCACTCATTACCACTTAAGCTACAGCTCCACTTCTGGATTCTCGTTGGTTAATTCAAGAGTCTCCTGGGGCTGGGAAGGTGGCTCAGTGGTAGAGCACTTGCCTTGCATGCCTGAGGCCCTGGGTTCAATTCCTCAGCACCACACAAGCAAAAAGAAAAAAGCCGGAAGTGGCGCTGTGGCTCAAGTGGTAGAGTGCTAGCCTTGAGCTGAAGAGCTGAGGGACAGCGCCCAGGCCCAGAGTTCAGCCCCACGACCGGACCCCCCCCCCCAAAAAAAAAAAAAAAGTCTGGATTGGGTCTAAACCGCAATTCTCAGATCTCAGCCTCCTGAGTAGCTTAGATTACAGACCAGAGCCACCACACCCAGCTTTACGCAGTTGTTTTACAGCAGGAAAGTTTGATTTGTTTTCTGGCATTGCCTCTCAAGTACAGAATTAGAACCAAGAATAGAAGGTACAGAGAAGCGAAGTTCACTCAGTAGAAGGATAATTCGACCTTTCAAATAATGCACTGAGGTAGTAAGTTTACATCCCCTTGGGTCTGTAGCCTGCAGGAGTCCTCAAAGCATGTGGAAATTGAGATGAGGTGACCTCTTTGCCAGGAATTCTCAAATATTCATGTGCCAGGCACCAGTGGCTCATTCCTATAATCCTAGCTACTCAGGAGGCTGAGAATGCTGTTTGAAGCCAGGTCCATCAGGAAAGTCCATGAGACTCTTATATACAATAAACTACTGAGAAAAGGCCAGAAGTAGCATTGTGGCTCAAGTTAGAGCACTAGTCTTGAGTAAAAGAAGCTCAGGGACAGCACCTAGACCCTGAGTTCAAGCCCCAGAACCAGCAAAACCAAAACAAAACAAATCACCTGGGAATCTTTGTGGAAGGGAAAATCCTGATTTATTAGGTGTAGGTGAGGCCTGACATTCAACACTTCTAAGAACTTTCCAAGTGATTCCAATATAACATGGCTACAGACCAGATGTTTCTCTGCTTCCCTTTTCGGTGAATGTTCATGGCAGAGCAATTCCATAACTGGTTTCCTGCAGGGAAGAACTTTCCCGTGTGAGTGCCATTCGGATGTGACTGTTCTCTAATTGGAGGAGACAGAAGGGAAAAGGGAAAGTCATGGGTGCCCTGGAACACAGCATTCATTTCATGTCACCAGAAAAAACCTTGTCTCTCATGTGTACCCCAACTCCTTGCCCAGTTGTATCCCCTGAAATGCAAGACTCCAGCAGGACAGTAAGACTTAGCTGCTGCTGCCACCACTGCCTCCGCCTCTACCTCCTCCTCCTCCCCCTCCCCTTCTCTCTTCCCCCTCCCCCCTTCCCCCCCCCCCTCCTCTCCCTCCTCCTCCTCCTTCTCAGCTCTGGAGCTTGACAGGCCTGGGCACTGTTTTTTCGCTCAAGACCAGGACTCTATCACTTGAGCCACAGCTTTACTTCTGGCTTTTCACTGGCCCATTGGAGCTAAGAATCTCATGGAATTTGCTGCCCAGCTGGTTTTAAACTCAAATCTCAGCCTCTTGAGTAGCTAGGATTACAGATGTGAGCCACTGGTTCCTGGTCTGACAGGGTTTCTTGGAAAGTCTGTGGCATGCCCTTCTGCAAAGTTCCAAAACCCATTGATTTCCTATAGAAGTACTGAACTGAGGAAACCTGCTTAATTTTGTTTAATCTTAAGTCTATTTGCCCATCAAATTCACAGCCAAAAGAGTCCCTGTGACCTAAGTAGGGAGTGCTTATCACAGGGGACTTTGGTATTTTTTTCACTTGCAGTATGTGGCAGAAAGAATACTATTGTGTTAGTGTTCAAAAAGCACGTGCTTCTCAAGAAAATGACCACATCCTTAACCTTGAATGTGAGACTTCTTGTTTCAGTTTGGATTCCCCCAGAAGTAGACCCTGAGACAGACATGTGAGAGCATATTTGTTTTTTGTGTATTTGTTGGTTGGTTGGTTTTTGTTTTTGTCGGTCGTAGGCCTTGAACTCAGAGCCTGAGTGCTGTCCTTGAGCTCTTTTGCTCAAGGCTAGTGCTGTACCTCTTTCTGCTGCTGCTCCACTTCTGGTTTTCTGGTGGTTAATTGGAGATAAGTGTCTCAGGGACTTTCCTGCCAGGGCTGGCTTTGAACCCTGAGCATCAAATCTCAGCCTCCTGAGTAGATAGGATTATAGGTGTGAGTGAGCCACCAGCACCTGGCTAGGGGGCCATATTTGAAGGCAAGGGTAAGAGATGGGAGAGTTGGAAAATAATAGCAGGAAGAGAAGGAAATGTAAAGGAGTGAATTATTAAGCATGCTACAGTTCTGGACAAATGAAACTCCATTTCACTGAGGAACTCTGGGAGATAATGTAGGACAAACGTTGGGGTTGTCAAATTATATACCATAGGGGAAGCGGTGGGGGGGGGGTGGAGAGAGAGATGGCAGGAAGCAAGAGTATTTACTCTCAACTCCTTTCTAGCTTTTGGCTGAGGGCTGCTCCCAGGGTGTTCACTTTCTCTGGCACTTCCTGCCTGCCCTGGCCACAGCTGAGAGAAAGTGTACAGGCTGAGAGCCATAACTCCTTGCACTAGATGCCTTAGTCTTCTGGAAGAGCGATTGCCAAGGGGCTATGAATGGGCCAATGTCAGTCTCTGCCACGTCTCTGAATTTTAAATGTGTTTTTCCTGGTCTCTCTTTGGCTCCAGTATAGTTAAATATACAGTCCTACTAGTAAAATATTTTTGAAACTACTGAAACAAGCTATTGATTTTTATTTATTTATTTATTTTAAGGTCCAAGAAGCCATCCGGGACTGACTGACCACATTGGCTGCCGTTAAGATGGAACAGGCTGGGCAGAAATGAACCCAAATACTGCACTCCTGCCTCTGCAATGAAACTGTGCGAAGGGCCCCAAGGAAACAGACCCAGCTTCTGGACTGAGAACAGTCCAGTATAGCAAACAGCTCATGGCATCTGACAGCTATGATGAAGGACAGCTGATAGTGGAATAGAGGCAGTATTAGAAAGGTCAAAGTTAGATGAACAGAATGTTTTTTGAAGGCACTCAGTACATCTGATAGGAATGCAAGCATAGGTTGATATTCAGATAGTGAAGGAGGCAGATGGGCAATGGGGTAACAAAATCATTTGCCTCTAGCAGTTGGAGTCAATCACTGGGAAGAAGTCTGGCAGGACTTTGGGTTATGGAATGAGCCTACCAAGACTAAATCAGAAACCTCCAGCCTCAAAAGACCTCAGGTAGAGGACAAGTGCCCAAGACTGGACCTAAAACAGCCAGAATAAGAAGGCCAAAGTAGAGCTGTAGCTAAGAACATGCAAAACTGTGACTTCCAGTTAGACAGACCAGAAGCCCAATGTAAGAAACATAAGTAAGCTGGGTACTAGTGACTCATGCCTATGATCCTAGCTACTCAGGGGACTGAGATCTTAGGATTCCAGTTCAAAGCCAGCCCTGGGCAAGAAAGTCCATGGGAGCCTTATTTCCAGTTAACTAGCAAAATGCCAGAAGTAGAGCTGTGGCTCAAGTGGTGGAGAACCCATCTTGAGTTAAAAAGCTAACAGAGAGCTCCCAAAGCTTGAGCTCAAGTCCTAGGAGTATAAAAAAAGAAAGAAAAGAAAGATGCTGGTGGTTCCTGTCAGTAATCCTAGCTACTCAAGAGGCTGAGATCTGAGGATCACAGTTCAAAGCTAGCTAGCCCTGGCAGGAAAGTCCACAAGACTCTTATCCCCAAAGAGCCACCAGAAAACCAGTAGTGGGACTATGGCTCAAAGTGGTAGAGCACTAGCCTTGAGTAAAAAAGCTCAGGGACAGAAACCAGGCCCTGAGTTCAAGTCCCACAACTGACCCCAAAAAAAGAATGAGAGAGAAAGGGAGGAGAGAGAGAAAAAAAAGAAAAAGAAAAAGAAGGAAGGAAGGAAGGAAGGAAGGAAGGAAGGAAGGAAGGAAGGAAGGAAGGAAGGAAGGAAGGAAGGAAGGAAGGAAGGAAGTTAGGAAGGAAGGAAGACAAAACATAAGTAACCAGAATTCCTTGCTTTGGGGTCTGAACATTTGGGAGTTTGGGGCCAGGACTGCTGACATTCCAGATAAGGCTAGAATTTTGTCCTAGAGCTTAAAGGAGGCGTCATCATCTGTTAGACATCAGGTGCTCCTAGCTGTTTGCAGGACAAAGTTCTTTGAGACCAGGAGTCAAAGTAAGGCCTGGGCATGTACTGTGCTGCTTGCAGCTCCGTTCCTAGGGATCATGTCCATTCCCCTCTCTCTCTTGATGCCTTCTTCATGGCCTTGCACACTCTGTGTCTCCCTGCCCCACTGTCTCCCTGGCTACCTAGCTAGGCCTTGGGTTCATGTATAAACAAGATCCTGCCCAAATTATGAACCACTTGTTCCTATGACAACATTTGGAGCTTCTGTTCTCTGATACATACAGGGAGAGAATTTACAGGTAAATTGAAGAGCTTCTGTTTTGGGGTGTGTGTGTGTGTGTGTGTGTGTGTGTGTGTGTGTGTGTGTGTGTGTGTGTGTGTGTGTGTGTGTGTGTGTGTGTGTGTGTGTGTGTGTGTGTGTGTGTGTGTGTGTGTGTGTGTGTGTGTGTGTGTGTGTGTGTGTGTGTGTGTGTGTGTGTGTGCCCTGCCTTCCCACCCCCATACTGAGGCCTGAAATCAGGGCCTGGGTGCTGCCCCTGAACTTTATTGCTCAAGGCTAGCATGCTAACACTTGAGCCACAGCACTACTTCCGGCTTCAGTTGGTTTATTGGAGATAAGAGTCTCATGGACTTTCCTACTCAGGCTGGCTTTGAACTGCAATCTTCATACCTTAGCTTTTTGAGTAGCTAGGACTTACAGGCATAAGCCACCAGCACCTGACTTCCATTTTGTTTTTTAAATTAATATAAAAAAATTATCTCTCCTTGAATTCTATTGCATCCAGTTAATCTCCCCCCCCCAACCCTCCCCCATTCTCCCCATTTGCTTTCAGACACCACTGCGCATGTCTATGCTGGTCAGTTTCCTGTTAAAACTGCTTCCTTTTTTCTTTCTCTTCTAGTTCCTTATTTCTCTTCCCCCACCCCATGCTCATTTATTGCTGCTTTGTGGGGAATTGACCTTGGCCTGCTGCCCCGCAGTCACTCCCAAGAAGATTCCAGTCTTTCTATGGACCATTTACCTCACAGCTTTTTATTCCTTCCAGCCTTTTCCTTACCTTTGTATCCTTTTCATTTTTTTTTGTTTTGGTTTTAATCCTCATTACTCAGCTTTCACTGGCAAATGCCCAAGCCTAAACTGCCTATTTTTCTAAACCTTCTCTTAGCTCTTCCCTTTCTTTCCCCTTCTCCCCAGTTTCCCGAGACTGACTCAAGGACTTCATTTACTATCTTAAATAAAGCAGCAGTTTTGTGATTTGTAGCTCATGGAAATCTTCCTGTTCCTCCTCCTCCTCCTCCTCCTCCTCGTCCTCCTCCTTGTCCTCCTCCTCCTCCTCCTCCTCCTCGTCCTCCTCCTCCTCCTCCTCCTCCTCCTCCTCCTCCTCCTCCTCCTCTTCTTCCTTGAAAACACTGTTAGAAGAATCAAATAAACCCTTCCTATACTCTCACTGGATTATTTCTGCCTTCTCATTGCAGAATTCCAAATATGTGACATCCTGTGTATTTGGACCATGCCCCAGCTTTGCTGTCAAATGCAACTTCTGTTATGAAGATGGCCCAAGTGGTTGGGTTTGCCAGGGGCCTCTTACTCAGCCTAGGCAATCCGATCCTTTCTGTCAGGAGAGGCCATTTTGGGGAAGATTGCTTGATCGTGCTAACAGTCTAAGGTCTGATGTACGCAGACTTTTGTTTAAATCTTTAAAAAATTATATTTTATCTTTTCTTTGCCTGTCCCGGGCCTTGAATTCTGGGTCTGGGCACTGTCTTAAGCTCTCTTTGCTCAAGGCTAGCACTCTACCACTTGAGCTACAGTACCGCTTCTTGGTTTTTTCTGTGATTACTTGAAGAAAAGAGTCTCACTGACTTTCCTGCCCAGGCTGGCTTTGAACCATAATCCTCAGATCTTAGTCTCCTGAGTAGCTAGCATTACAGGTATGAACCACCAGCACCTGACTTACTTTATTATCCTTAAGTAGTTGTACAAAGGGGTTACCATTCAACAATTCACTTTATGAGTGCAACACATCTTGATCAATATTATCCATTTCATCATCTCCCCTATCTCTCCCAACCTAGCCTCTCCCCTCAATTTTTCTAGTTTCACAGGCTATGCAGTGAATAGTATGTCATATTCTCCCCTCTCTCCCTTTCTATTTTTTAAAATTAATTTTTTAATTTTTTGTTATGTGGTGCCAAGGAATCGAACCCAGGCCCTCATGCATGCTAGACAAGCACTCTACCACAAAGCCACATTCCTAGCCCCCTCCCCCTTTCTTCTCTTCATTTCATAGTCCTAAAGTCTTTTGTCAGATATGGAGAAATCACTCAAACTTTTGTCTCTCTCCAATTGCCACAAGGAAGGAGACAACAGCAATTCTGTGAGCGAAAAAATACTACAAATGTTTGGGACTCAGAGATGGGGAGCAGTCTCTGCCAGGGTACTGATCCTTATGAACTGCTAAGGCCAGGGGCAGGCGCAGGATTGGAGCTGGTCCACATCCCTGTCTCCTGGGCCCATCCTAGGCATTTGGGCCTTTCTCCCTCACTACCTATCATTTTGAGAGATTGTGTTTTTCCCAGAGACAGTATGTTCCTCATTGCACAAGTTAGTAAGGGGCCAATAGAACCTTGATGGAGAGGCAGCACACATTGGTAGTTAAAACTAAGATCCTGCCGGGTGCCAGTGGCTCATGCCTGTAATTCTAGCTACTCAGGAGGCTGAAATCTGAGGATTGCAGTTCAAAGCCAGCCTGGGAAGGAAAGTTTGTGGAGACTCTCATCTCCAATAAAACTACTCAGAAAAGAATGGAAGTTGTTCTGTGGCTCAAGTAGTAGAGCACTAGCCTTGAGCAGAAGCAGCTCAGAGACAGTGCCTAGGCCTTGAGTTCAAGCCCCAGGACCAGCAAAAAGAATTTAAAAAAAAAAAGATAAAATCCTTATACTCACTTACATGTAGATTGCCTGTTTAGCAAGCACAAAGCCCTGAGTTCAAATCCCACTACTACAAAAAAAAATCCCAAATATTTCTGTGCCTCATTTGTATATTGAGAAGGATCTTCTGAAAATCAAGCAGATGAATGTTTTATAAAGTCTGCTTGGAATAATTCCTATCACATGAGCACCATAAAATATTTGTTAAATAAAAACATTGTCCCAAGTTTAATCACTTTAATGTTATAAAATCTTTCTTGGAAATAATTAGGTAAGAGATAACAAAGCATTGTTTGAAAAGACAGCCATCTTGTCTCTGCAGCATAAAGGATATGGTGTAAACATAGCAAAAATAAAATTATTGAGGGAGCCACAATGATCTTGCTGGCAAGACTTGAATAACTCACTGATGGCTGTGCTGTTTATAACCAAAAGGAAGGGCAAGAGGGAAGCAAGGAGAAAGGCAAAGGGGAAAGGAAAGAAAGCAGAGGAAAGAAAGTCCTTTGAGATTTTGAATACTTGTTTTGATGCTGGGGATGAACCCAGGTTCTTGCACATGTTAAGCAAATACTCTACCATTGAGCCAGCCCCTGATTTATTCATTTTTCTTTTCTTTCCCTCCCCTCCCCTTCCCTTTCCTTCCCTTCCTTTCCCTTCTCTTTTCCATTCTTTTTTGACTCAGGGCCTGGGCGCCGTCCTTAAGTTCTTTTGCTCAAGGTTAGTGCTCTATCATTTGAGCCATGGCTCCACTTCCAGCTTTTTACAGTTAATTGGAGACAAGAGTCTCATGGACTTTCCTGCCTGGGCTGGCTTTGAACCACAATCCTCAGATCTCAACCTCCTGAGTAGGATTACAGACATGAGCCACCAGTTCCAGGTCCCCTGATTTTTTAAAAGATAAAACTCAGGGTGTTTCATGTGTTTTTTGTAGTAATTAGGGAAGTGCAGATTCTATTTTTCCTTTTGGCTACATTGTTGCGTGTGTCCTTCTTTCATGTGACAGGGAAATCCTCCCACCAAAGTCTGACATCTCCATTTCCTGCTCTGAAATCTGGACAGAAGCTCATCTTCTCTGACCAATAGAGTATGGTAGAAAGAGGCAGGCCTTGGCTTCCAAGGCTGGGTCATGGGAAGGATACAGCCCTGCAAGGCTATCTCCCACAATGCTTGCTGCTGCCTAAGCCCCATGAGAGGGCCACTGTGGTGAGCAGCGCTCTGGCTGGCAACCAGCAGCCAGTAGCAACATGAGAATGAATCTTCAGTCTTCTCAGCTGAGGCCTGGACCTCAAAGAGCAGAAATATGCTGTCTCTGTTGCCCCCTTCTTTGAATCTCTGGCCCACAGAAATCATCTGACATAAGAAACTTATTATTATCATCATTATTTTAAACCACTGAGTTTTTGGATAATTTGTTAGGCAGTAAGAAATAATTGGTCCAGGAAGTCTATGAGAAAGTTTCAAGAGTGAGGTTTCAGTTGGGCACTGGTGGCTCATGCCTGTAATCCTGGCTATTCTAGGAGGCTGACATCTGAGGATTGTAGTTTGAAGCCAGCCCAAGGCAGGAAAGTCCATGAAATTCTAATCTCTAATTAACCACCAAAAAGCCTAAAATGGGGCCATGGCTTAGGTAGTAGAGCACTAGCCTTGTGTGTAAAAGCTCACAGACAGTGCCCAAGCTGTGAGTTCAAGCCCTAGGCCTAGAGCACGCGCACACACACACACACACACACACACACACACACACACACACACACACATCAAGTTTCTAGAAGGTATGGCCATCAGAATGGTCCTGTGGGAAATCCCATTGGAGTCACTTCAGATTTAAATCCCTTATCACCACAGTTCAGAATTCCTAAATTGTCTCAAACAAACGAAGCACAATCTTAAGTCAAATGAGAATCTCTCCGAACAAATGTCATAGCTATGGGCTTGTCAAAAGTCCCTTCTGGGGATTTCAAGTTCCCTGACCTAGGCTGCCAACCTAACTAATAGAAGCTTCTTAAGTTGACAGGGATTACGAAGTGGCCAGGTGCCTGGAGCTCATCAAAAGCACAACAACAACATTCTGAACATATTTGCTGTTTTGTTCATTAGAAGGACATGGAAGAAAGGTGAGAAAATATAGTTAAATAGCTAGAAGAAAACACTAATTCTCTACTTTCCTAATTAAATAACAATCCATATTTCATTTCTTTTTATTTAATTATTTTTTTTTTGATCGGTCATGAGGCTTCAATTCAGGGTCTGGAGACTATCCTTAAGCTCTTTTTGCTCAAGGCTAGTACTCTACCACTTGAGTCACAGCGCCACTTCTGGTTTTCTGGTGGTTAATTGGAGAGAAGAGTCTCATGGACTTTCCTGCCCTGACTGGCTTTGAACCTCAATCCTCAGAGCTCAGCCTTCTGAGTAACTAAGATTACAGGCATGAGCCACTGGTGGCCGGCTCTTGCAAACTTCTTTTTTTGGGGGGGGGAGGGGGTCCAGTCGTGGGGCCTGAACTCAGGGCCTGGGTGCTGTCCCTCAGCTCTTCAGCTCAAGGCTAGCGCTCTACCACTTGAGACACAGCGCCACTTCCAGCTTTTTTCTTTTTGCTTATGTGGTGCTGAGGAATCGAACCCAGGGCCTCAGGCATGCAAGGCAAGCGGTCTACCACTGAGCCACCTTCCCAGCCCTCTTGCAAACTTCTTAAATATAAAATTCCTTCACATCTAGTGATGATAAAGAAAAGCACCTGAAAGCCAGGCATGACACATGTCCGTGTTTCTAGCACTTGGGAAGATGAGGCAGGAAGATGAAAAGTTTGAGGCTAAGCTGGATGCCGGTGGCTCACACTTGTAATCCTAGCTACTCAAGAGGCTGAGATCTGAGGATTGAGATTCAAAACCAACCCTGGGTAGGAAAGCCCATGAGACCCTTCTCGCCAATTAACCATCAGTAAACTGAAAGCGGTGTTGTGGCTCAAAGTGGAATAATGCTAACCTTGAGTGAAAGAACTCAGGGACAACGCCCAGGCCCTGAGTTCAAACTCTATGACCAACAGGAAAAAAAGAAAAGTGTCCCTGGATGGGTTGTCTATTGCCACAACAATGTATCAATTACAAAAGGTCAGTGCTCAACAACAGAGTTTATTGCTCATATGTCTGAGGCCAGCTAGACAACCCTGCTCTTTTTCACTAGGCTCAATCACAAGTCTACAAGTGCTGGTTTATTGGCTGACCTGGGTTGATCTAGGTTGATCTGGGTGTGTTCTGGATTATCTTTCACTAAGGGTGCTTGTGGTCAACCGGCTTAGAAGATAAAAATAGTGTCACTCTCCAGAGCAAGAGCAAGTGTATAGACCTTTTGTTATGAAAGATGCAGGTTCCTCAGCTTACACCTGTAATCCTAGCTACTCAGGAGGTTGAGATCTGAGGTTCTTGGTTCAAAGCCAGCCCAAGACAGGAAAGTCCATGAAACTCTTATCTCCAATTAACTACCAGAAAGCCAGAAATGACTTTGTTGCTCAAAGTGGTAGAGCACTAGCCATGAGCACAAAAACTCAGGGACAGCACCTAGGCCTTGAGTTCAAACCCCAGGACTGGCACAAAAGAAGGAGGAAAAAAAATTCAGGTTCCCTAACTTCAGTGTTTTTCTCCTATAATGCAGGTACCCATCTGAGCCCACATATCATCATCAGACTTGGGGACAAGGAGAATTGATGCAAATACATGCATGCTCATGCTTCTTGCTGTGCCATGAGCAATAAAAAGCTCTATCTTTGGCCCAGGAGTCTCGTGAAACTGCCACATTGACTTATTAGCTTACAAGTTGGATAAAATTTTAGATTCTTCATAAGCTCTTCACATCACTGAATCTGGGAGGACCTTTCATAGCCATTGATATGTAAATTGTATTTCTAAAATATTTACCAAATAAATAAATGAATCATTATGAGTTTATTCTCAGCAAACAGACTTGAAAAAAATAATTTTACGTAAGATCACCATCAATCTCCTGTCATGGTTACTCTACATAAGCCTTTCCCTACTCCCCAGGTAATTGTTAAAGTAATAATGTGACAGTATTGGGGTACTTGGACATATTGCACGTGTGTGTGTGTGTGTGTGTGTGTGTGTGTGTGTGTATGTGTGTGTGTGTGTTTGTGTACTGGGGCTTCAAGTCAAGACCTGTGTCCAACAGGTTATTTTGCTCATGGATGGTTCTCTACCACTTGAGCCATACCTCCAGTCTTTGCTGGTCATTTTGGAAATAGAGTCTTGAAGACTTTTCTACCTACGTTAGCTGGAATTGCTATCCTCAGATCTCATCCTCTGAAGTAACTAAGATTATAGGCATGAGCCATTGGCAACCAGCCGTGTTTTTTCTTTTTTGAGACAAGTTCTTGCTATATAGCCCAGACTAGCCTCAAACAAAACTCCTGTTGCCTCAGTCTCTCAAGTGCTGGAAGTACAGGTATGCACCACTGTGTCCAGCTATATTGCACTTTTTAAAGCATTCTGGAATGGAGTTTGATGCAAGATACCCCCAAAATATGTGTATTGGTTTTGAGGATGTATTTCCTACTTTTCTGAGACTTATTTACATATGGGCTTTGATTTCTTGATGAAATGTTCATTCCTGTAGAATTTAGACAAGAGCCGAGTGTGATGATTCATGCCGCTAACCTTATCTACTCAGAAGGCTGAGATTTGAGAATCATGGTTCAAAGCCAGCCTGGACAGGAAAGTCTGTGACACTCTTATCACCAATAAACTACCAGAAAGCCAGAAATGGAGCTGTGTCTCAAGTGGTATAGTGCCAGCCTTGAGCAAAAATAAGTTTAAGAACAGTGCCCAGGCCCTGAGTTCAAGCCCCAGGATGGGAGGAGGGGAAGGAGAAAAGAAAGAGGAGGGGGAGCAGGAGGAGGAGCAGGAGGAACAGGAGGCAGAAGGAGGAGGAGAAGAGAAGGGGGAGGAGGAGGAGAAGGAGGAGGAGTAGTAGTAGTAGTAGTAGTAGGAGGAGGAGGAGGAGGAGGAGGAGGAGGAGGAAGAGAATTATTTACACAAGAAACTTGAAAGGCTTTTTAACAATTGGTCCAACTGAGTATGTAAGCCCAGAAGGAATATGGAGGAATGGAAAAAGTGAGAGTCCACAGATTCAAAATAATAGGAATGGCCAAAGATTAAGAAAATTGGTATTGTGCAAGTTTTCTGTAGATGTCTGCTTAGCTGCTGAAGGCCGAGTTCAAGTTCAAAGGGGAAAAAAAATATCTCTGTGCATATATTTTCTCATTTCCAAAGATTGAAGTATTTGAAAGTCAAATCTTTCCATATATTTAAGAGCCAGAGATGAATTTTCATAAGGCATAGAAGCAAGACAGAAATAATTCAGTTCAAACATAAGCATCATTAATGTTTAAATGGTATTAATTTCCAAACCTCAGCCCCAGTGCACTGTGTCCTCCTGCTGACTCCGGCGACTATTTCAGGGCTCACTGTGAGTCCTAACTGCAGGCAGCATGGCTTTTCTCTTGGCCTTGTGTTTGCTTGTACTGATTGGAAAGCAGGGACACAAGAGAAAGGCAAATGGAGTTCTCCCGATTTTATTCAAAAGGCTCTGGCCTCAGCAATAGGTAAACATCGTTGCCATGAATTTGCAGATAGAACAGAGCATCCGTAAGTAACAAAATAATGAACTCTTAATGCTACCAAACTGTACACTTACAGATGATTAAACTCTGTGATGTGTATTTTACTACAAGAAAAATGGCAATGAATTAGCCAGGCCCCAGTAGTGTATGCCTGCAATCCTAGCTCCTCAGGAGGTTGAGATCTGAGGACTTTTGTTCAAAGCCAGCCCAGGCAGGAAATTCCATGAGACTCTTATCTCCAATTAACCACCAAAAGGCAGAAACGGAACTGTAGCTCAGTGGTAGAGTTCCAGCCTTGAGCAAGGGGAAAAAGACAAAAAACAGTATCCAGGCTTTGAATATAAGACCCAATACTGGCACAGAAAAAAATGCAATGAATTAAAGCTCATAAAGTGGTGAGATCCCTGTTTTCACTGTATTTGATTCTGGTGTCCTGAATCTTGTATATACATGTTTCTAATTTGGGGAAGAGAAGGGAAAAAACAAAATGCTTAAACAGGGATACAGGTTGACCCATTGTAACAATGAGATATACAAGACACTATGTTGAAAATGAACTTTACAACTACAGGTATGGGGGCGGAGGGAGGAGTTGGGGAGGTGGGGAGGGAAGGGATGGTAGGGGAAAAACAAAGGAGGGGGTAACAATGCTGGATAGGAAATGTACTCATCACCTTACTCATGTAACTGTAACCCCTCTGTAGAGTATCCTTACAGTAAAAAATGTATATTAAAAAATTGGGGCACCATGAGGGCTATCAGGGAACCAATTCCTTATTTGAAAATGGATAAAAATAATCCTCTTTTTCCTAGAGAAACTTTGTTGGTAAGTAATCGAATAGTAGAGTGGGGAGCTATAGCATCCCAATTAATTCATGAAAATAAAATGATAGAATTAGATCATCACCATATTGTAACACTCAAGGAATCAATGGATCCTAGGCAGTGAGAATCAACACCTGCTAATAACACAAAAAGAGACGGAACTAAGCATTATGGTCTCCTGATGCTACCACTCAGCACCAAGGATCAAAAGTGAGTTTACTCAAATGTTGCCATCCAACTGGTCACTGGCAAGCAAAACAGGAAAAAGGACTCATGTTGACATGTGTCATGAGTGTTTCATCAGCAAAATTCCATTTTTTAGAAGTTATAGGTCCATTCGTCTGGATTCTTCAGCAAGTGAATTATAAGCAAAAGAAAGAGATGGAGAAGTAAACCAGATTAAAAGAAATGTAAAAGAGTATCTAAGGATACACACTTAGGTGATAGAGCCCTAAAGTGTAATGTAATGATTATTTTATTTTAAAAAAAAAAAAAAACAACCAGCAAGCTGAGCATGATAAGCTGCCATCTTAGCTTCTTGGGAGGCAGAGATGGGAAGGATTGCAATTGAAAGCCAGAATAGGTTAAAAAAAAAATCTTTGAGAGCCGATGGCTCATGCCTGTAATCCTAACTACTCAGAAGGCTAAGATTTGAGAATTGTGGTTCAAAGCTAGCCTGGGCAGGAAAGTCCATGAGACCTTATCTCCAAGTAACCACAAAAATCTGGAAGTGCAGCTCTGGTTCAAGTGGTAGAGCACTAGCCTTGATCACAAAAGCTCTGGGTCAGAGCCCAGGGCTGAGAATGTGGTTTAGTGGTAGAGTGCTTGCCTAACATGCATGAAGCCCTGTGTTTGATTCCTCAGTACCACATGAACAGAAAAAGCCAGAAGTGGTGCTGTGGCTCAAGTGGTAGTGTGCATGAGTGAAAGAAGCTTAGGGACTGAGCTCAAACCGGAGGACTGGCAAAAAAAAAAAAAAAAAAAAGAAAGAAAATTTCCATGTGAACAAATTCGTAGGGAGGTCATCTGAGCTCTCCTTTTGCTCTACTGTGACTTTAGTGTATGAACATACAGGTTGTCAGGAAGAGCTTGGGCTTCATGCTGGTTTTATTGCTTGTCATGAGTGCTCTGTACACTGAGGAACACCAAGACAGCAGCACAAGCAACAAGAGTTATGTTTTTGAGGGTGAAAAGCAATGAAAGAATAAACAACTAATTAAAAAAAAAACACCAAGAAGTGAAGACCTCATTCTTTGAAAGAGGGAACAGGGTGAAGGGGGCCAGGGTGACAATTTTGAACAGGACTTGCTTGGGAAACACAAATGTTTTCATGTATTTAGAAAAAAAAATTAAATGAAAAGAATAAAAAAGTCAAGCCTTGAATACAAATTAGTCTGTATGTCAAATTTGTAGCTTAACAACACAGAAAGAAATCTCAAATAACTTTAAACACATATAATTGACTAGACATTTCTTGTAGGACATATTCTGTGAGAGAAAAATACCAACACAATCATGAACCATCTTACACAGTCTTAAACTACTATTGTATTCTGAATTGGTAAGATTGCATACTATATAAACATACATAGAAAGGCACATTTATGCCGGGCACCAGTGGCTCCCACCTGTAATCCTAGCTACTCAGGAGGCTGAGATCTGAGGATCGAGGTTCAAAGCCAACCCAGGCAGGAAAGTCCAGGAGACTCTTCTCTCCAATTAACCACCAGAAAACCAGAAGTGGCGCTGTGGCTCAAGTGGTAGAGCTCTCACCTTGAGCTGAAGAGCTGAGGGACAGTGCCCAGGTCCAGAGTTCAAGCCCCACGACCACCACCACCAACAAAAAGACACATTTATATGATATACACTCACCTACCTATCAGGACAAAATGAATATAGTAAATTTGTTAATGTTATCAGAAGCTAAGGGAATTTTCAGCCTAAGGGAAAAGACATATAAATATACAGCCAATGAAATGATGTAAAAGCCCATACAATCCGAATTGGTGATATCAATAATTATTTGTGAATTTTTTAGCTCTTTAAGAAGTACATACTTTCTAGTCTTACCCACAAAAAGATAATTATCAATCCAATAACAGTGGGTACTCTTATTATTCACATTGTAGTTTCTCAATGTCTTTACCCAATGAAGGAGCCAGGACTCTCTGGAGAAATAGCTGATTTCAGATATCTGGGCCAGGAAATGTACAAGATGTACATAATCTTGTAGCAGAAAGCAAGGACACTATCATACATGATTGATGTCATGTCAAAAGGACATAGTTATCAATTTTAAGGAGTTCGACTTGCTTAAAGATGAAAACATTTCAACATGAAAAAGAATAATGATCTTGAGCTGGCAAACATGACAAGGGTGCCTTTTTCCCCCACATTTAGTCAGCATGGTCCTAGAGGTCATAATCAGGGCAATTTAGGAAGGAAAAAGAAAAGAAAAGAAATCCATGTGGAAAAGAAAAAAGTAAAATGATTTCTGTTTACAGATGATATGATCTTTAAATAAAAAAAAAGAGAAAGAATCCACTAAAATGCCTTTAGAACTAGTAAAAAAACGTTTAGCAAAGTTTCAGATACAAAATCATTATGTAGAAGCCAATTGTATTTCTTTCACTAATAGAAAATAAAATGATAAATCAATATACAGTATCATGAAAAATAATCACTGGGTGTGGTGGCTCATACCTGCAGTCCTAGCTACTCAAACGTCTGAGATCCATAGGATTGCTGTTTCAGGTCAGCCTAGGCCAAAAGTTTACAAGACCCTATTTCAACAGAAAATGCAGGAATCTATCAATTCAACTATGGTGGGAAGCATAAATAGGAAGATAGTAATCTAGGTCAGCCTGGGAAAAAAATAAAAAATAAAAAAGCAGGACTTTGCTTCACAAAAAGAGAAATTACAAAAGGTCTAAGGGAATGGTTCAAGCACTAAAGGGTCTGCTTAGCAATTTCAAGGCCCTGAATTCAAACCCCAGTACCAGAAAGAAAAAAAGATTTAAATAGGCATTTTGCCAGAGAAGATATATATATGCCATTAAGAATGTGAAAAGATACCCCGTTAGGCTCTTGTGTTGAACACTTCGTGCCCAGTTGGCAGTCCTATTTTAGAAGATGGTGAAAACTTTGAGAGACAGGGCCTAACAGGAGGGATGGGTCACAGGGATGTGTCTTTGAAGGACATATCTTACTCTCCCCTCTTCCTGTCACTCTCTGTTTCCTGGCTGCCATGAGGTGAACAGCCTCCTCCTTCACATGCTCCCATGCTGTCATGATGTTCAGCCTCGCTTCAGGCCCAAAGTAATGGAGTCAGCTGGCCACAGATTGAACCATCTATAACCACAAACTGTAATAAACAATTCCTCCCTTTAAGTTTGTTGTCTTAGGTATTTTGGTCACAGTTACCCAAAGTCACTAATACAAACAGTTTATTAGTTTCCTAGGGCTACTATCACAAATTGCCACAAACTAGGTGGGCTTCAAACATCAAAATTACTTTCTCATAGTTCTGAAGGCCAGAAGTCTGAAATCCAAGTGTCAACAGGGCTGTGCTTCCTCTGAAGATTCTAGGAGAGAATCATCCTTTCTCTCTTCTCGTTTCTAGTGACTAGATTTTTCTTAGTTTGTGATGGCTGCACAATTTCAATGTCTGCCTCCATCTTTATGTGGAATTCTCCTCTTTGTCTTTCATCTGTTAGTGACATGTGTCACTCACTGTGCTTAGGGCACATCTGGCTAATCTAGGAAGATATCAGCTTGAGGTCCTTAACTTTATTACATCTGTAAAGAGTCTTTTTCCAAATAAAGTCACATTATCAAGTTTTGGAGAGTAAACGATAGACATATCTTTTTTTGGAGGCCACTATTCAACCCACTACACATCAAAATGTACCTCAAAGGATTAACAAGTAAATAAAATGTAGTTCAATCATACAGTGAAATATTATTTTGCAGTGAAAAAAGACTGAATCACTGGCACATTCTGAAGCACAGTGAACCTTGAAAACATTGTACTAAGGGAAATAAGCTAGACAAAGGCCATATGTTGTATAATTCCATTTACCTGAATTGTCCATCATAGGTAAGTCAATAGAGACAGAAAGTAGATCAATAGTTGCTTGGGGTGGTGGGGGCTTTAAAGGGACCAGGAATGACTGGTAATGGTTTCTTTTTGGCATAACAAAAAATGTTCTAAAATTAGATTATGGGAATAGTGGCACTTTAAATGAGTACATTGTGTGGTTTGTGAATTATAACTCCACAAAGCTGTTAAAGGTGAAAAATTTTAAATGAATATTGAGTATAATAGATTGAAATGCTTCAAATATACTAAGATTCAGAGGCTCAAGTAATTTTTTTTTTATCAGTCATGGGGCTTGAACTCAGGGCCTGGGCACTGTCTCTGAGCTCTTTTGCTCAAGGCTAATCTTCAACCACTTTGAGCCATAGCACCACTTCCGCTTTTCTGGCAGTTAATTGGAGATAAAATCTCATGGACTTTCCCTGCTCATGCTGGCTTTGAAGCTCAGATCCTCAGCTCTCAGCCTCCTGAATAGCTAGAATTAGAGGCATAAGCCTGGCTTCAAATGATTTTTTAATCTCCTTGTCATCTTTAGACAATGCTAGAGACTGGACTCACTTTTTTCTGAAAATATATGAGTAAAAGAAGGGAAGCAGGACTGGGAATGTGGCTTAATGGTAGAGTGCCTACCTAGCATGCATGAAGCCTTGGGTTCGGCTCCTCAGAAACAGAAAAAGCTGGAAGTGGAGCTGTGGCAGTGCCCAGACCCTTAGTTCAAGCCCCAGGACTGGCAAAAAAAAGAGAAAGGAAGCAAGCAGTAACTGTATTGTATCTTAATGTATCCAAATACTTAAAGCGAGTTCTTTATTGCAGAAGAATTCTACCTGATAAAGGCAGAAGGAATGATAGAACTAGAATCTTCTGAATTTGCAAGCTCTACTGAACTAATGAATCCATGCAGTGTTTCCCATTATGTGAAAGATTGGAGAGAACTCTGCAAGAGGAACTAACAATTCCTAAATCCAATGTATAATGCTAATATCGCTAAAAATGGAATAGCCCAGTGTCATGGGCCTCCTGATATTAGGTGATATGAACGATACAAGTACTGAATACAAAGTATCCTTTCCTTTATACCTTTTCTTTTTCCAGAGCTGAGGATGGAACTCAGGGCCTTGCACTTGGCCAAGGACACAAGTATGGATTAGCGATGTGAACCAGTGGTATTTGGCTATTGAAAATTTTGAGACAAGATTTGGTCTCATAGCTCAGGCTGTCCTTAGACTCAAAATCCTCCTACTTCTGCCTCCTATGTGCTGTGGTTACAGGTATGCACGACCATACACTGTAGTAAAAAGGTGGTTGTTGTTAAAGGTTCTTTGAAACATTGAATTGTATCCTGTGTGTATATTTTCCAAGATAAATCAGTACAGTTTTGCTTGGCGCTATAGTTTAGATCTGAAATATCCCCCAAAGGCCTGTGTGTTAAAGGCTCAGTCCTCTGCCCTTGGGGCTACTTGAAGGTGGTGGAACCTTTAAGATCTGGGGCTTAGTGGAAGGAAGAAAGGTCATTGGGGCATGCTGTTGAAGGAGACATTGGGACCATGACTCCTTCTTGTCTCTCTTTGCTTCCAGGTTGCCAGCTAATTCTTCTTGCTCTCTAGTAAAAAAGTGATGTGTACCCCGACGTCTATAATCTTAGCTACTCATGAGGCTGACATCTGAGGATCGAGGTTCAAGGTCAGCCTGGGCAGAAAAGTCCACGAGACACTTATCTCTAATTGTCCACCAGAGGAACTGGAAGCAGAGTTGTGGCTCAAACTGGTAGAGCCCTAACCTTGAGTGAAAGGGCTCAGGGACAGCGCCCAGTCCCTGAGTTCAAGCCCCACAACCAGCCAAAAAAAAGTGATTTCTTTCAGACTGTCATGACAGAAGCATCCTTCTTCTGGCTGCTCCCATAATGATAGACTGTCTTGCCACAGGCCCCGAAGTTATGAGTCCGCTAACCCTGGACTGAAATCATGAAAACTATACAGTATATCTTGAGGAGAGAGGTAGGTAATGGGATAAGGATTGATTACATGAAAGTTGTTGGGGTTTTGAGTTTTAGCAAACAGATGGAGTTACTTGGTGGCACAAAACTGAGGCCCTCCCTAGTTAGGGCCATCCCCAAATGGTTTGGCAACTGCTGAGTGGCTTCCCAAGTGTGCACTTGCGCATTGATCCTCTTTCCATTTGGCCCTTTTCCGTTTGGTCCTCTTTAAACTCACCCAATTGTGTGTGTGTGTGTGTGTGTGTGTGTGTGTGTGTGTGTGTGTGTGTGTGTGTGTGTGTGTGTGTGTGTGTGTGACTATATGAGTCCTGTGGCTTGAACTCAGGGCCTGGGTGTTGTCCCTGAGCCTTTGCCCTCAAAGCTAGTACTCCACCACTTGAGCCACAGCTCCATTTCTGGCATTTTGTTGATCAATCGGGAAAAGAGTCTCAAAGACTTTCCTGCCTGGGCTGGCTTCAAACTATGATCCTCAGATCTCAGTCTTCTGAGTAGCTAGGATTACAGGTGTGAGCCACTGGCACCTGGCTTCAGCTAGTTCTTAATTTTATTGGTTATCTATTGTGAGTAGACTTAGCTCAGCCAGGAAGTTCTATTCTCTGCTGCCAAGTAGGGGCATAGTCCCCTAGTGATTGAATTGAGCTGCAATAACCAAAATGGCTCTTATCTATAGCCAGAAGTTGATACCAGTTGTTGGCTAGGAACTCAACAAGGGCCATTTCGCACAACAGTGCCATGTGGCCTCTCTATGGTATTCTCACATGGGATCAGGGGTCCAAGAAGGAATGTCCCAGGGAAAATGTTTCAAATGTGAGAGACTGGAATCTGCTGTTCATTAGTGCCTGACATTAGCACAGTGTTATTACTGTACAATATACACTACATTGGTTAGCAAGGCCTGCCAGGTACAACAAAGGGAGAAATAAACTTATTTCGTAATGGGGAGAGGGACAAAGAGTTTGTAACCATGTATATTATTCAGCTTTCTATTACTGCAACAAATACCTAAGAGAATCAACTTATAAAGAGAAAAAAAACTGGGCATAGAGGTAGATATCTATAGTCCCAGCTACTTGGGAAGCTGAACAGCTGATTTGAGGCCAGTCTGCTTTCTTGATAACATATCAAGAAAGAAAGAGCCAGACACTGGTGGCGCACACCTGTAATCTTAGCTTCTCAGGAGGCTGAGATTTGAGGATCATAGCACCAATCTAGCCTGGGCAGGAAAGTCCATGAAATTCTTATCTCCAATTAACCAGCAAAAAACTGTAAGTGGAAGTATGGCTCAAGTGGTAGAGTGTTATCCTTGAGCCTAATAGCTGAGTGAGAACACAAGGCCTTGAGTTCAAGTCCCAGTCCCAGTCCCAACACACACACACACACACACACACACACACACACACACACACACACACACACACACACACGATATCTTTTGGTTGACAGTTTGGGAAGTGTCAGTCATACTTGATTGGTTCCATTGCTTTGAGGCCTTGGCAAGGCTGCAAAACATGGCAGCTGTATGTGGCAAAACGGCTCACCTTATAGCCAAGATAGAACGAGAAAAAGAAGTGGTGGGTCCCACTATCCTCTCACTAGACCCTACCTTTTAAAGGTTCTACCAGTTCATCGTAGTGATTCTTACAGAACACGTGAATTTTGGGGGAGACATTCCAGATCTAAACTAGAGCAGCATGTTTAATATATCACATTAAGTACCTTTGTTCCCCCAGTGTTTGCTCCATAGATAAAAATACAGATGTCCAAGAAACACATGAAGCCAGGTACCCGTGACTCATGCCTGTAATCCTAGCTACTCAGGAGGCTGAGTTTTGAGGATCACTGTCAGAAGCCAGCCCAGGCAGGAAAGTTTGTGAGACTCTTATCTCCAGTTAACCACCAGAAAACCAGAAGTGGCGCTGTGGCTCAAAGTGATAGAATGCTAGCCTTGAGTGGAAAAGCTCAGGGACCACACACAGGCTCTGAGTTCAAGGCCCACGACTGACAGAAAGGAAAAGAAAAGAAAGAAAACAAAAGAAACACATGAAGAAAACACTTAACTATGTTTCTGGAAGTTGTCCCGTGGACCACCCTAGCTAACAGTCTTCTCGCTGTTCCACCAGCTGAACGCGAAGGAGGGATAGTGGCTAGGAAACAGCCATTAGCCCCCAACCCCTGAATGGGAAGAGAAACCACAATAGGATGAAGTCTTCACTGCAGACACACCTTGGCATGAGGCAGTGGTTCTCGAAAATAATTTATGAGACCAAATTAGGTCATCTATTTTTAATCATTGTGGTTATTAATTTGACCAATTGCAATTCAATATTTCTCCCCCCCTGCAATCATTCCTGAGAAGAATTGTTCATGTTCTTGTTTCAAGGTATTATTTGCTTAATTCTTTCCTTTTTTAAGGCATTACACACTTGCTCAAATTTCCTTCTCTTACACATTAACCAATAATGCTGACTCTCACTTTTTCTCTAATATCATCTAAAACACAATCTAGGAGAGTGGCCTTTGGAAAAAAATGTGAACGATACAAGTGCGAAGGTCCTTATTTGGAGTAAGAACTATTTCTCAGAGCTAAACAAAACAAAAAACACACAGCTAAGCCAGATGCTGGTGGTTCACGCCTGTAATCCTAGCTACTCAGGAGGCTGAGATCTGAGAATTGCAGTTTGAAGCCAAGCCTGGGCAAGAAAGTCCATGAGTCTCTTTCTCTAAGAATCTACCAAAAAGCTGGAAGTCGAGCTGCGGCCCAAGTAGTAGAGCGCTATCCCTGAACACAAAAGCTCAAAGACAGTCCCCAAGCTGTGAGTTTAAGCCCCCGGACAAGTGGGCATAAGCATGCACACCCCTCCCCTACACACTCACAAAGGTAGTGGTTGACCTTGGGCCCTGCCTAATTAGATAGCAAATGACCTATAAAGACACCCAGCCACCACTGTCAGCAAAGAGATGGAGGACCTGCCTTGCTGTATACCGTGTTTGCTTTCCACTAAAAGAAGCCGGAAACTGCGTGCCACAGATTAATTTCTACATGCTGGGACCCCTTTCTGGTTTTTCCATTTAACTGGAAAAAAAAAAACCCTGGCAAACTATTTTGCTCACTGAATTTCTTTGTGTAGAATTTGTTTAACTCCTGCTAATTATAACAAGCTATCAAAAAAAAAAAAAAAACAGCCTGAAAATAAATTTTAAAAAACCCTTAGGTGCTTCTAAGCTTGGATTCATTCTGCAGTTGAGAAGATCCCAGCTGACAGCTGTGATAGAAATGCACACAAGGATAACACACTGGGTCTTTGACCATGACCTGGAAGTTGGGTCAGAAGAGTTTAGCATTCTGTTCACTTGGCAACAGTACAAATTCCTGGGTGGGGGAGGGGAAGACAAGAGATGGATGGGCCTAATATTTCTAGCTCTTTCTGAAATTCTGAGCACATCAGCACATCTATGTGAAGGCCCAGGATTATCCTGGTGATGGAAAACACTTCCTTTGAATTGCTACTCAAGTCATCAGTTACAAGGCCTGGCCCTGAATCCGAACACTCATTCACTTGCTTACATTTAAGGGAAAAAAATGACATTTTGCCAGGGGCCAGTGGCTCATGCCTGTAACCCTAGCTACTCAGGAGGATGAGATCTGAGGATCACCAGGCAGGAAAGCCATCTCTAATTAAATACCAAAAAAGCCACAATTGGAGTTGTGATTCAAATGGTAGAGCACTAGCCTTAAGCACGAAAGCTCCAGGGACAGCACACAGCCCCTGGTAAGGCCCAAAAAATAGTCAGGTGGGGGCAGGGGAGAAAAAAACACAGAGAGGGAGAGGGAGAGAGAGAAAGGGAGAGAGACAGAAGGAGAGAGAGAGAGATTTTGTTAGCCACAGGAAAGTATAACAGACTCTATTGAGGGACAGTATTGGCAGGATGAGGGAGGTTAAATGGTGGTGAGGATGAATGAGAGTGAATGGGTCAAATAACTTTACATGCATCTATGAATTCAGAACAAAGAACTCTGATGAAATTGTTGGAAGATGGGGAGAGATAAAAAGGAAGAGTGATGGGAAGGGCATGGATAAGCTTGATTAGGGCGCATTGTGTACATGAATAGAAATGTCACAATGCCCCCTCCCTTTTGTACAACTAATGTATGCTAAAATTTTTTAGAATATCTTTTTCCTTTTTTTTTTTTGCAGGCCACTAACGGTCCCTGAATTCAATAAGAGCTCATTTTAACTAATTCCATGGTTTCCAAATAAGATTCCATTCTGAGCTTTAAGGTTCATGTGAAATTTGGGGAGACACTGTTCAACTCAATATGTCTCCTGATGTATCTGAGTGCTCTCTGGCTCTGCCTGTCTGCTTGACATCTTCAAGACCTATTTCAAACTCTGATGAATTCGAGATATTTTCTGACGTGGTTGTCTGAGACTTTCCTTGTTGTGCTTGAAGTCCTCTCTATTTTGCTTGAAACTCTTCTTGTACGAGACTCTTCCTGACATGTGTGGAATTACGGTGCCATTTTTACTACTCTTTCTGACATATCTGTGGATCTTCTTAATTTATTTGAGATCTTTTCTGACTATTTGAGACCATTTTTGGAATATTTGAAACTCTTCTTATGACCTTGAGAGCATTCCTGGAAAATCTGATGACCTCTCTTACCTATTCAACATTCTTCATGACTTTTTTTTTCTGGTGCCAGTCCTGGGGCTTGAACTCAGGACCTGAGAACTGTCTCTGATTTTTTTTTATTAATAAGTTTTTGTGTGTGTGTGTGTGAAAATACCATTCAGAGGGGTTACAATTACATGATCAAGGTAATGAGTACATTTCTTATCAAGCATTGCTGCCTCCTCCTTTGTTTCCCCTTCCCATCCCTGCCTCCCCCTCTTCTCCTCCCGCTCCCTGCCAAAGTTGTAAAGTTCGCCTTTTGACATAGCATCTTGTAATGAAAGCATTGTTGCAATGGGTTCACCTGTATCCCTATTTAAACAATTTATTTTTTCCCTTCCCCTCCACAAATTATACCAACATCAAATACAGTGAAAACAGGGGTTATGCAGTTGGGGAGAGACATACAAAGCAACAAAAATATCACCTTATAAATATGTTAGAAACAATAACAAGAAAGAAAAACCATTTGAGTCCTTATCTTGGGGTTCATTTCACCTAACATCAACTTATCTGACCTTTTCTGCTTGTCTCAGACATATACTAGTTATTGCAAATAAGGGAACCCATGGGACCTATGTTTCTTTGGGCCTGGCTTACTTCACTTAATATAATTTTTTCCAAGTCTTTCCATTTCCTAACAAATAGGGCAATGTCATTCTTTCTGATGGAGGCATAGAATTCCATTGTGTATATACACCACATTTTCTTGATCCATTCATCTACTGAGGGGCATCTGGGTTGGTTCCATATCTTAGCTATGGTAAATAATGCTGCAATAAACATAGTTGTGCTGGTAGCTTTAGTATGGTCTTGTTTGTGATCATTTGGGTAAATGCCCAAAAGTGGGATTGCTGGGTCATAGGGGAGCTCTATGTGGAGTCTTTTGAGGAACCTCTATAGTACTTTCCAAAGTACTCTAACAACAACAGATGCTACAGGGGATGTGGACAGAAGGAAACCCTACCACATTGTTGGTGGGAGTGTAAACTGTCTCTGACTTTTTGTGCTAGAGGCTCGTACTCTACCACTTGAGCCACAGCTTCATTTCTGGCTTTTGGCTGGTTAACTGGAGATAAGAGACTCATGAACTTTCCTACACAGACTAACTTTGAACTGTGATCCTCAAATCTCAGCCTTCTAAGTAGCTAGGATTACAGGAATGAGCCACCAGTGCCCAACTCCTTAAGTGATTTATCTGTAACTTATCCTTACTTCTTTGAGAAGCTTCTTGACTTGTTTGAGAAGTTTTCTGATGTATTTGAGACTCTTCTCTGTTCTGGAGATTTCCTATTATGATCCTGAACTGTTCCTGTTGTGTTTGAGAATCTACTTCATGTACTTCAGACACTTCCTGACATAGTTGAGAGTCTTTATTACTTGTTTTTGGTGTGGTGGCTGTTGCTTGCTTTTGTTATTGCTGTACTGTAGATTTAACCAAAGGCCTCATGAGTGCTATATATATGTTCTTGCTCTTCCTCTTGTGCCAAAGCCCCAGCTTTTTTGTTGGTCATGGAGCTTGAACTCTGGGCCTGGGTGCTGTCCCTTAGCTCCTCAGCTCAAGGCTAGCACTCTACCACTTGAGCCACAACGCTACTTCTGGTTTTCTGGTAGTTTATTGGAGATAAGAGTTTCACAGACTTTCCTGCCCAGGCTGGCTTTGAACCACGATCCTCAGATCTCAGCCTCCTGAGTAGCTAGGATTAAGGCATGAGCCACCGGTGCCTGGTATAGCGGGTCTGGTCGTGGGGCCTGAACTCTGGGCCTGGGTGCTGTCCCTCTACCACTTGAGCCACAATGCCACTTCTGGCTTTTTTTCCTGCTTATGTGGTGCTGAGGAATCGAACCCAGGGCCTCATGCATGCAAGGCAAGCACTCTACCACTGAGGCACCTTCCCAGCCGGCCCCAGTTCTTTTGTTTGCTTTTCTGTGGTTGTTTTGCCTACACTTATTAACTTCCTGTCCCCACCTCCTAACTATTTGGGATTACAGGTGTTCACCACAGCATCTGGCTTTTTTTCATGACTTCTTTTAGACTCTTTGTGACATATTGTCCACCTTTTTTGGAGTTGTTTTAGACCCATCCCAACTTACTTGAAACTTTCCCTGGTGTTCCTGAGACTCTTTTAGAGGTATTTGGGTTTTTATTTTCTCTCACTTGGCGATGCCTTCTGATTTCTTCAGAGCTCTTCCCTGGCTATTTTGACAACCTTCCAGATCTGTTTGAGGAGATTCCTTCTGTATTTGAAAATCACTGCCTCTGTTTACAGCACTTCAGTACTTGGCCTGATCTATTTGAGGCCCTTCCTGTGACCATTCCTGGAGTGAGGTAACTCTCATTTATATCTGAGACACTTCCTTTCTGTTTGAGACCCTTCCTGACTTAATTATAACTCTTTAAAACTACTCTGAAAAACCTTCCTGACCTGTTGGAGATGTTTCCTCCCATATTTGAGAATCTGCCTCTCTGTTGTAGACATGCCCTGACAAGTTTAAGACCTAATCCTGCCAAAACGGATGGACCTAGAACAAATCATGTTAAGTGAGGTAAGCCAAGCTCAGAGGCACAATTGCGCATGTTTTCTCTCATATGCAGAAGCGAGATCTCAAATACATGGGGGAGTGATAAATTACACAGGTCTTTAGGCATTCACACACCCTGAGACAAAAAGAGGATACTCTTAGGGGAGGAAGAAAAAGTCCCAATGCCTGTGTGCATCTGATCATACAAAATAATATTTATCAAAATGAACTCCAGCAAATGGAGGGTTTTTCTTCTTTGCTGTTATTGTTTTCTTCTCTTTTTGTCTTGTTTGTTTGTTTATCTATCTGTTATTATAAAGGTGATGTACAAGTTCCAGTTACATAAGTCAGGTAACTAGTACATTTCTTTTTGAATAATATCACTCCTTCCCTTGCTCTCTCCCAGGTTTTCCCTCCCATCCCCACCCAGAAGTTGAGGGCTAGGAAGGTGGCTGAGTGGTAGAGCGCTTGCCTTGCATGCTCGAGGCCCTGGGTTCGATTCCTCAGCACCACATAAGAAAAAAGCCAGAAGTGGCACTGTGGCTCAAGTGGTAGAGTGCTAGCCTTGAGTAAAAGAAGCTTCAGGACAGCACCTAAACCCTGAATTCAAGCCTCAGTACTAGCAAAAAATAATAATAAAATAAAAAAATTAAAATGAAAGTAAAGCTCTCCCAGATATTTTCCTGATCCTTCCAGTGGTATTTGAGAAGATTTATAATCATGTTGGATTCTTCCTAACAAGATTAGGAGCCTTCCTTACTTTTTTTCATACATACTGAAATACCTAAAGCCTTTTCTGACTTGCTTGAAATTCTTCCTGTTTGCAAACTCTCATGGTACATTAGAGAACATTGCTGACATGCATGCTACTCATACTGTAGTATTTGAAACACTTTCTGCATTTCAGACTACTCTGACTTTTTTTTCTGTTGGTCATTGAGCTTGAACTCAGAACCTGGGCGCTACCTCTGAGCTTTTGTGCTCAAGGCTAGCATCCTACCACTTGAGCACAGCTCCACTTCCAGTTTTCTTGTGTTTAATGAGAGGTAAGAGTCTCACGGACTTTCCTGCCCTGGCTGCCTTTGAACCGGGATCCTCAGATCTCAGCCTCCTGAGTAGCTAGGATTACAGGCGTGAGCCACTGGCACTCCACTTTTGTTGTTTTGTTTATATTTTTTTTAGATTCTTCTTGCATCTTTAAGGTCATTTAACCTTTTAAGACTCTTCCTCGGGCTGGGAAGGTGGCTCAGTGGTAGAGCACTTGCCTTGCATGCCTGAGGCCCTGGGTTGGATTCCTCAGCACCACATAAGCAAAAAGAAAAAAGCTGGAAGTGGTGCTGTGGCTCAAGTGGTAGAGCGCTAGCCTTGAGCTGAAGAGCTGAGGGACAGCACCCAGACCCAGAGTTCAGGCCCCATGACCGGACCCCCCCCCCAAAAAAAAAAGACTCTTCCTCATGTGTTTGAGAACCTTCATGACTTATGTATGACTCTAGATTTCATAGGTAGGCTCTTTTCTGACTTCATTGAGCAATTCTCTGCCTTTTTTTTGTAAGGGGTGGGGACGGAGGGGGGAGGAGAGGAGAAGTGTCAGTCCTGGGGCTTGAACTTAAGGCCTGGGCACTGTCCCTTAATTTTTTTTTTTTTTTTGCTCAAGGCTAGCAATTTACTGATGAGAATTTGCTTTGTTCTTATAACTCCATATTGGTCCCATGGCTCACTGACCCCCTCCCCAGAATTTTATCCCTGGCCTTGAGTTATTCTCAGCAAAACTTCACCCCAGACCTTATCTGAAAGTTCACTGTCTGCCACAGCTGCAAGGACATTATACAGTCTGCTGCAACTACAAAGACATTCAAAAGAATCTCTCTCCCTCAAATGTATAAAAACTTTAACCCCTCTCCCACTCCCACACCCTGTTTCTCCAATACTGCTCTGTGTTACATGGAGTCTCTCTGCAGCAAGAATTAAAGCCTGTTCTAGTCTCTTCCTTCTTTCCTTCCTTTCATCTGCTAGATCTTTCCTAACACTCATGACTCAGTTTCCTAAGAAGTGATGCTGAAAATGACTCTGCTTCCTAACATCTACCACTTGAGCCCCAGCTCCACTTCTGGCTTTGGGGTAGTTCTTTGGAGATAAGAGTCTCACGAACTTTCCTGCCTGAACTGGCTTTAAACCACGATCCTCAAATCTCAGCATCTGAGTAGCTAGGATTAGAGGTGTGAACCACCGGCAACTAGCTCTCTGACTTTTTCGAGGACCCTTTCTGACATGTTTGAGACAGTAGAAGTATCTGAGAAGTACCTGAGAACCTCCCATCTTTTGACAATACCTTATAGAATTATTTACAGTGCATCTTTACTACTTTGAGAATTTGTTAAAGATGCTTTCTGATATGTTTGAAAATCTTTCTTCTTGAAAATTCCTAAGAAGTTTCAGACATTTTCTGTTCAATACTCATTCCAGATCTGCTTGGTGTATTTAGAACACATTTCAGACCTTTCTTGGTATGTTTGAAAACCTTCCTGACTTATATAAAATGGCTCCTCATATATTGAAGACCCTTCATTGCTCTTCAAAAACGTCCTTAGAAGTGCCTGGCACTGGTGGCTCACTCCTGTAATCCTAGCTGCTCAGGAGGCTGAGATCTGAGGATCTAAGGATTTGAGGATCTAAGGATCAAGGTTGGAAGCCAGTCAGGGCAGGAAAGTCTGTGAGGCTCTTATTTCCAATTAACCAACAGAAAACCAGAAGTGGCGTTGTGGCTCAAAGTGGAAGAATGTTAGCCTTGATCAAAAGAGCTTAGGGAAGCTGGGTGCCAGTGGCTCATGCCTGTAATCCTAGTTCAAAGCCAGCCCAGACAGGAAAGTCCGTGAGACTCTTTTCTCCAATTAACCACCAGAAAACCAGAAGTGGTGCTGTGGCTCAAGCGGTAGAGCACTCGCCTTGAGCTGAAGAGCTCAGGGACAGTGCCCAGGCCCAGAGTTCAAGCCCCTTGACTGGAAAGGAAAAAAAAAAAGAGCTCAGCACCCAGGTCCTGAGTTTAAACCCCATGACCAACCAAAAGAAGCAAACAAAAAAACACCTTCCTTAGACATTTGGGTCACATATTTCTCTCTGAAATATGTACTTTGTGCTATCTTTAAATCTCTCCCTGATATGCATGACACCCTTCATGTCTTGTTTGAGTCTCTTACTGGTCTATTCAATTTGTTATGACTTATCGGAGACCGATCTAGAGGTATGTGTGTCTCTCTGTTTGAGATACTTACTGTCATATTTAAAGCTCTTGTTGATTCTTTGCAGCCCTTCTGCACTTGCTTAAAAGGATTAATGATGTAATTAAGATTATTCCTCTCTTTGTTGTCTAGATGGTTTCTGAGACAATTCACACACTTTTTAACATGTTTAAGATGCCTGCTGGCATGCTTGAGACTCTTCTTGTCATACTTAAGAACCTGATATATTTAAAACTCTTCTGGACATGTTTTCAGGATTTTTTTTTTTTGAGACTCTTTGTGACACATTGAGACATCTCGTTGAGTGGCTGGAGCTGTTTCCCAGCTCATTGGAGTCTCTTCATGAAATATTTACATCCCTTCCACATGTCTTTGAGGCTCTTACTGCCCCCAATGATGAATACCACACTTTTCCTACTTTGAGATCCTTCCACTCTGGATTGAAAGGATTTCTAATGTGTTTCAGATTCTTCCAATCTCTTGGGAATATTTCTTGCCATGTTTGAGACTCTTCCTCTATTTGAGACTTTCTGGTGATATCCATCCACTTGCTTAATGTGTTAGAAATCTTTTCCAGCACCCACACACTTACCTCTCTATGGTTAAGAACTTTCCTGACATACATGCAACCATGGCTAACATATTTGAAGAGACGCTTGGTCCCTGATACGTGTGAGGCCATTCCTGAATTGTCTGAGATGATTCCTATGATCCTGACATATTTGCAATTACTTCTGATGCATGTGAGAATCTTCTTAATGTCTGAGATATTTCCAGGCTGGGACCATTAGGACATAGTTGAGAAGTGTGTGTGTGTGTGTGTGTGTGTGTGTGTGTGTGTGTGTGTGCGTGTATACACACACACACACACACACACACACACACACACACACACACACACTGCTCTGGATGCTGGATGCTGTCCCTAAGCTTCTATGCTCAAGGCTAGCACTCTACCACTTGAAGCCATAGCTCCATTTCTGGTTTTTTGGTAGTGAGTTGAAGATAAAAGTCTCACAGACTTTGATGCCCAGGCTGGCTTTGAACCAGGATCTTCAGATTTCAGACTCCTGAGTAGCTACGATTACAGGCATGAACCACAGGTGCCCAGCTCCATGGAGACTTTTCTTTCCTCTTTGCAATCATTCTTGACTCTTTTGAGAAACTTTTCCTATTGGAGATTCTTCCTGACATATTGGAGACTCTTCAAACTGCTGTGAAAACTCTTCTTGACATGCAGGAGATCTTTTCTAACTTGCTTGAGACCCTTCTTGATTTGCTTGAGAAACTTTCTGACACGTTTGAGACTCTCTTGAGTGAATTTGAGCCTCTTTGTTTAGTTTGGTAAACCTTACTGAAATATTTATGACTCATTCTTACTACCATGAGAATGTTCCTAATTTAACTGAGATATTACCTTAGGTATCTGAGACTCTTCCTTCTGCTCTGGTCAGTTTCTGTTCTGAGAAGTTTAAAGACATTTCTGGTCATGTTTGGGACTCTTCTTGCCATTTTAGGATTTGCTTATGAAGTAAATCTACTGAAAACATTTCTTGACAAGTTCGGGACCCTTTCAGAGGTATTTTGGTCTTTTTGAGCCATAAATTCTCTCACCGAGTCCTTTGTTTACATACTTAATATCATTTCTGACTACTTTAGAACCTTTGGACTTGTTTGATAACATTTCTGATTCATAAGAGACCCTTCCTCTCTCTACACAAGACTTCCTGATATGTTGCCTACTCTTCCTGGTGAGACTCTTACTGACATTGGAAGCCTTTCCTGGCAGAGACCTTGTATTTCTTTTTTTGTCGGTTGTGGGGCTTGAACTCAGGGCCTGGGCACTGTCCCTAAGCTCTTTTGCTTAAGGGTAGCACTCTACCACTTTGAGCCACACCACTTCCAGTTTTGTGGTAGTTAATTGGAGCTAAGATTCTCATGAACTTTTCCTGCCTGGGCTGGCTTTGAACTGTGATCCTCAGATCTCAGTCACCTGAGTAGCTAGGATTGCAGGTATAAGACACCAGCACTCAGCGATACCCTATCTCTGTCTGAGATTCTTACTGATTTATTTGCAACTTTCTTATTATTTTGCTTTGAGAAACCTCTAGACTTGTTCTGATACTTCATCATGTATAACAAACTTTTCTTCTCCATTCTGCATATTTCTCAGCAAACTTGAGTTCTTCCTATCACACTGGAGGCATCCCCTAACTCATTTGAGTCCTTTCTCATATATTAGAGACACTTCTTGGTGGATTTAACATGCTTTCTGACAGGAGGAGTATTAAAACTGTCAAGAAAACCTGGCAGAAGGGGTCATAAATAGAAAGCCAGTGCCTCAAATCCATCACAAAAGAATGGAATGGTTTGAGAATCTTTTCGAGTAACATATAAGAGACCTTGAGACATTTCCACATTTATGTATATCCCTTACTTGACAAATTTCAAAGCTTTCCTTTTATGATTTTGGAGAACCTTCTAGTCTGGTTTGAGGGAATTCATGATGGATTACAGCTCCTTCCTTTCTCTTTGTGACACTTCCTGTAATGTTTGAAACACATCCTGATATGAGAAAATTCTTCCTGGTATGTCCGAGACTTCTAGAATGATGTTGAAGCCCTCCCTAATGGGGGCAGTTGGAAACCCTTTGTGAACTTGCAAGACACTCTACTTGACTTGAGACCCTTCCTGACATGTTTGGGACCTGTACTTGTTTGACACTCTTCCTGACAAGTTTGAGACTTCTAAACATACCCATGAACATTTCCTAGTTGAGACTGTTGCCTTCTTGATTCCTTTTTTTCATCACTGAATTTGAACCCAGGGCCTTGTATATGCTAGGCAAGGGCTCTGTCACTTGAGCTATGCTGCCAGCCATTTTGGTTTTGTTTTTATTTGCATTTATTTCCTTATTTCCTTCCTTCCTTCCTTTTTTTTTCCTGCTGGGCATGGGACTTTAACTAAGGGTCTGGGAACTATCCCTGAGCATTTTTTTTTTGCTCAAGGCTGGCACTCTTCCACTTTGAGCCATGGTGTCACTTCCAGTTTTCTGGTGGTTAATTAGAGATAAGAGTCCCATAGATTTTCCTGTCCAGCTGGCTTTGAACCATGATCCTTAGATCTCAGCCTCCTGAGTAGCTAGGGTTTATGGTGTGGGCCACCAGCACCCAGCTCTAAGGCCCTTCTTGGCCATTTGATACTCTCCCTGTTGTCTTTGACATCCTTTTTGTCATGTTTTACAACCTTCCCACTTGTTGAAGACTCATTCTTACTTGCTTATGACCCATTCTGAGCAGGTAAGATTCTTCCCCAGACCCTTTGATCCTTCCTGACTTGTTATATCAGATAGTTTCCCTGGAATAGTTGAGAATTTTTTTTGGACATATTTGAAGTATTTGAAGCTTTTCTTGAAGTATGTGAGACTCTTCTTGATGCCTTTGAGACCCTGTCTGTTATGCTTCAAACCTCTTCTGACTTGTGTGATACCCTTGTGGCATGCTTGAAATGCCTGACATGTTTGAGACTTTCCATGGCACATTTGTGACTCATCCTGATTTGCTTGAAGCCCTGCTTGACATGTCAAAGATGTATCCTAATTTGTTGGTGACTCTTCCTGCCTTACTTCAAAGATTCCTTAATGGTAAGATTCTTTGTTGTTGTTTGAAATCATTCCTGGTGAATTTGAGGCCCTCCTTATTATATTTGAAACAATATTTTCTTGCTTGAGAGTCTCTCTGACATGATTGAGACTCTTCTTGCCATATTTGAGATGCTTGCTGCCCTGAGACACTTGACCTATTTGGGATCATTGCTGATTTTTGACAGTTTTCAATGATGTTCAGACATCTCTGGACATAGGAGTAATTCTTTATGACTTGCTTAAGATTCTTCCTGATGGTTCAGTGTCTTCATGACCTTTTTGTTGTTGTTGTTGTTGTCGTCGTCGTCATGGGGCTTGAACTCAGGACCTGGGCTCTCTGTTTTGCTCAAGGCTAGCACTCTACCACTTTGAGCCACAGCTTCATCTCTGGTTTTTTGGTGGTAAATTATGTGTAAGAGTCTCACTGACTTTCCTGCCTGGGCTGGCATTGAACCATGTTCCTCAAATCTTAGCCTCCTCAGTAGCAAGTAGTAGCCACCAGCACCCAGCAGCCTTCATAACTTTTTTGATAGATATTTTCTATGCAAAACCCTTTCAAATATCATTAAAACTTTTCCTCACAGCTTTGTGCCTATCCTGCTTTTTTTGTGGTACTTAGGACTGGAACCAAGGCCTCATCAACACCTGAAAGCACTCTATCATCTGAACTATACCCCCAGCTTTTTAGTTTGTATTTTGTTTCTGAGATAGCGTGTCACTAGCTGTGTGGAACTGCCTTGAACTTGTGATTCTCTGGCCTCTGTCTCCTAAGTAGCTGGAATTATAGGCATTGACCACTACACTCAGCTTGAGGCCTTTTATTTTTAAGCATTTGAATCTCTTGATGACTACCTAAGACTTTTACGAGCAGTTTTGAGACTTTTCTTTATATATTGAAACCTTTCTGGTCTGACTACCTTCCTGTTGGATCTAAATCTCTTTCTGATGACTTTCACATACTTTTTACTATGTTTTGAACTGCCTGTAACTTGTTAAAGAGACTTTCTAACTTTAGCCTCAAACTTGAACGGGCCTCTTCAAGTATTTAGCAAGACATGTCCATAACCAATCTAGAATTAAGAAAAATCCTTGCCCAGTACCAGCAGCTCACACCAGTAATCCTAGCTACTCAAGAGTCAGAGATCTCAGGAACATAGTTCAAAGCTAGCCCAGGCAGGAAAGTCTGTGAGACTCTTAATCTCCAATTAGCCACCTAATAGTCAGAAGTGGAGCCATGGCTCAAATGATAGAGTGATAGCTTTGAGCAAAAAAAGCTCACAGACAGTGTCAGACCCTTTGTTCAAGCCCCAGGACTGTCACAAAAGAGAAAAAAAGGAAAGAAGGAAGGAGGGAAAGAGGGAAGGAAGGAAGGAAGGAAGGAAGGAAGGAAGGAAGGAAGGAAGGAAGGGAGGAAGGAAGGAAGGAAGGGAGGGAGGAAGGAAGGAAGGAGGGAAAAGAAAAGAAAAATTATCACTGAAAGTAGACTATGGAAAATTTCCTTGGTCATTTTCTTAGTCTTTCAGCCAAAATTTCTCTGCCTTAAGAACCTATGTTTTTTTATTAACACATAGTTTTGAAAGTTATCTCTAAGAACCAAAACAGCATATTTTATAAGAAAGTAGTTTGTGCCAGGTGCCAGGGATTCATGCCTGTAATCCTAACTACACAGGAGGCTGAGATCTGAGGACCATGGCTCCAAACTGGCCTGGGCAGAGAAGTCTATGAGATTCTTTTTTTTTTTTTTTCATTATTTAGAGAATACTTTATTAGTTTCTGTAATCAAACCCACGTAGATAAGACCTTACATATTTAATACATCTATGAGATTCTTAGCTCCAATTCATCACCAGAAAACCAGAAGTGGTTCGGTGGCTCAAAGTGGTATAGCATTAGCCTTGAGTACAAAAACTCAGGAACAGTACTGAAGTCCTGAGTTCAAGCCCCACAACTATCAAAAAAAAGGTGGGTCTGAGAATGTGGCTTAGTGGTAAAGCACTTGCCTAGCATGCATGAAGCCCTCAGTACCACATAAACAGAAAAAGCCAGAAGTGACACGGTGGCTCAAGAGGTAGAGTGCTATCCTTGAGCAAAAGAAACTCAGGGACAGTGCCTTGGCCCTGAGTTTGAGCTCCAGGACTGGCAAAAAAAAATAGTTCATATCTGATGGTACCATGTGGTAACACCTTCCATATTATGGAGCTGCCACCATGGGTGGTACTTTATCTACTTGGTCTGCAAAGTCTCATTACCACATCCCCTTTCTAGCCAGCAAGATAGGGAAAGAAAAAAGACATGACCTAGAAGTTACATACACAAGTTCTCACATATGATTGGCTAGAATTCAGGCACAGAACCACACCTGGCTGTAAAGAAGGCTGGGAAATGTAGTCTCGATTCTGGGAAGCCATTATGCCTTCTTAAATTCGAGGCTTCGATTACTTCCCCCCTCCCCCCCCCCCCCCCCCCCCGGCAAAAAAAAAACCCTAGGCAAAACTTGGTATTGAAAGACATTTATGGCTTCTCATTTTGAAATGTGGAAGCTTTCAAATATGCCAAGAAAAAATTATCCCATCTGACAAAATTTAAAATATAACTTCCACTCTTTTCTCTTCCTTAATTTGGTAGATCCCACATGAGATTTTTTTTTCAGTTCTAAGCAATGAAAGCCATAGAGAAAAAGACTATTGGAACAGAAAATATTTATCAAAAATTCCTTGGTCTATGAGAACTGTACATAAGGACCAATCTGAAGTTTGCAATTGGGTATCTACACATGCAGCAAAAGCACAAAACATTTTGAGGCATAGAATAGTATCAGATTACCATTGGACCATCAGTAATTTATATGACTTAGATACCTGGGAATCACATAGGTTAGGCACAAATAATATACTAAATCTAAGTAAGAAAAACTAATCTACAACCATTGTATCTGTGAATCCAGTTTAAGATCTAATAATAATTCTGAGAATAGGATAAAATATAAGAAAGGTCTTTCTGGCTTATGCAAGACTAAATTGATATTATTTTAAGGATACAGACACACACACACACACACACACACACACACACACACACACACACAAAGGCAAAACTGGTCAAATTAATACACTCCATGAGACATAAAAAAAAGTATGTGGCTTATAAAATGTTTATTTAGCATTGGATGCTGACTGCCATCCAAAGGACATAACACAATAGGAAATTTCATACACTATTGGCAAAATTGACCATAACAACAACTTTGACTGAGTACTGGTGGTTCATGCCTGTAATCCTAGCTACTCAGGAGGCTAAGATGTGAGGAATGCAATTCAAAGCCAGGCCAGTCAGAAAAGTCTATGAGACTCTTATTTCCAATTAACTCTCGCCCCCCCCCCCGCCCCCCGCAAATCCTGGAAGTAGAGCTGTGGCTCAAGTGGTAGACTACTATCCTTGAGCAAAAAAAGCTTAGAGATAGTGCCCAGGCCCTGAGTTCAAGCCCAAGGACTTACATACACACACACACACACACACACACACACACAAATTCAAAAACAAGCAAAACTAGTCCATTATAATAGAAATCAGAATAATGACTGCTCCTTAAGATGGTATTATTAACAAAAGTAATAAATGTTTATTGTAAGACACTTAAAAAATGCTGTCTGGCCCAATGTTCCTCTTGTATATCTTCATAACTAAAGTTCTCATATTCAAGTTTTTGTTCAAACATCACCTAGTTAGGGAAAGCTTCCTTTGACCACTGTATTATAAATTGCAGCCTACACTTCCAAATTTCAGGTCCTTTCCAATCATTTTTGCTATGTCCATTACACTTCTCACCTTTTAATTACCCTGTAATTATGTTTATTGCTTACAATCTATCTCCCTCTGCCAGCATGTAAGCTTCACATTCAATTATTGTTCCATGGAGGGCATATAAAGACATACTTGCCCCAGCTCAGGACATCACTACGAGTCTGTCCTAGCCCCAGAGCTCCTCATAGAATCCAATGAAACCTTTCAATTTTGAGCCAAACATCAGTGGCGCATGTCTATAATTCTAGCTACTCAGAAGGCTGAAATCTGAGGGTGGCAGTTCAAAGCCAGCTTGGGCAGGAAAATCCTTGATACTCTTATCTTCAATTAATCACCAGAAAGCTCTAAGTAGAACTCTGGCTCAAGTGGTAGAGGGCTAACCTTGCTCAGAAAAGCTTAGGGACAGGCTTTGAGTTCAAGCCTCAGGACTAGCACCAAAAACAAACAAACAAAAAAATTCATTGCTGCCCTCTGGTCATTCTACCTTCCTTTACTCTTCCCCAATTTTTGTTTTTTTGAGGTGCCTATCTCAAAACACCACCATTCATTGAAACAGAGACACCTGGGAAGGAAAGAGATGAGGGTTTCTGGGAAAGAATGAATTCACATTTAGATATCACATTCATCTTACCTCTTACATCTTACCTTGGAGGCAACTTCGCCATATCTAACAAACATCAGGCAGGTAGTCGCATCTTTGAAAAAAAATAGTTTGCCCTCAAGCTGCTCATAAGTATAATCAAGAAGACAAGACATGTTTTTTTAAAGTCTCTGATATAAGGTATTTATTATAAGATCATAGATAAAGGGCTTGGAGGAGTTTAAAGACCAGATAAGACTCCTCAGCAAAGACAGCATTTTTTACATGTGGTCACTAAAGAGTAGATATGGGCAGAGCAATATGAGCCATGTCTGAAGACAAAATGCTGGAGTAAAAAGAACAGTAGCCATTTCCATTTGCATGAAGGGTCAGGTGGTCAAAGGAGCATATGGGATACACAGCTATGCAGTGTATTAATTAGGGTTCTCCAGAAAAACAGGAACAATTGTGTGTATATGTATGTGTGTGTGTGCACATGCACGTGTCTTGAGAGGTAAGGAAGGTATTTATTAAATTTCTTTTTGTTGCCATACATTAATCAGAGAAGAAAGGGAGAGGCTAGCCAGGCACTGGTGGCTCATGCCTGTAATTGTAACTACTCAAGAGGCTGAGATCTGAGGATCGCGGTTCAAAGCCAGCCCAGGCAGAAAAGTCCCCATGAGACTCTAATCTCCAATTAACCCCTTAAAACCTGGAAGTGGCATTGTGGTTCAAGTGGTAGAGCACTAGCCTTGAGCATAAAGAGGCTCAGGGACAGTGCCCAGGCCTTGAGTTCAAGCCCCATGCCCAACAGAAAGAAAGAAAGAAAGAGAGGGGGAGGACGGGAGGGATAGCGTTCATTATATTTTCAGATATATATACAAGGTATCCCAATAAATCTCATGGAAGAAAGAGATTTATCATAAGGAACTGGCTCTTAAGATTATGGAGGCTGGCAAGTACAAGATCTTCAGGGTGGTCTGGAAAGCTGGAGGCTTAAGAGAGCTAATATTCCAATTTGAATCCAATGACCATCTGTTGTAGAACCAGGAAGAGGCAATTTTGTAGAGAAAATCCAGACCTGCTGGAAAGAAGCTCATCTTTGTTTTGTATTTTTTGTTGAGGAGAGTGTTGTGATTTGAATTCAGGGTCTTGTGCTTGCTAGGCAGGCACTCTACCCCTTGAGCTACTTTGTCAGCTTAAAGGCCCTCCTTTTGTGTTTCAATCAAACATTCCACTGACTGGATTAGGCCACCCACATCAGGGTGAGTCATCTGCTTTCTTTAAAATCCACCAATTGGCCAAGCATTGGTGGTTCATACCTTTAATCCTAGCTAACCAGGAGGCTGAGATCTGTGGATTGAAGATTGAAGCCAGCCCACATAGACAAATCCTCGAGACTTATCTTCCAAAGTTGGATGTGGAGTCTGTGTCTCAAGTGGCAGAGCACCAGCTTTGAGCAGAAAAAGCTATGCAAGAGCAAGAGGGCCTGAGTTCAAGCCCCAGTACTGGTACAAAGAAAACCCACCAATTCATATATTAATATTGCCCAAAATTACCCTTCCAAAAACAGCCAGAATAACTATTGACTAAATACTGGCCACCACATGGCCCAGACAAGTTGACCCATAAAAATTAACCATCACAAGAAGGAGGAATGAACTAGAATGGCAGTGTTTAGGCAGTTACAACTATAAAGGATTTGGAATTTGGAGACCAGCAGATGGAATGAGGGAGCCTAGAGGCAGACAGAATCTAGGAGACTACTGTTTTCAGATAAGAAGGAAACAGGATAATGACAGTAAGCCCTGAAGGGTAAGAAAAGAGAGGCAAACAACCTGGATTGACAAGATTTGTCAATGACCAGACCTGGAATGATGGGGACCAGGTATGCACAGGACTCTGTAGTTTCAAAGCTGGAAAACCTAGAAGGATGGGAAGTCATTGAAAGAAATGGAAGGATGATGGGCATAAGAAATGCACACTTCTCTTGGGGGTACTCAGTTTGAAGAGCCTGTCCATTGTATTTTCATGTGTAGGTCATCAAATGACATGAAACAGTCCATCCCAAAACCATGAATAAAAAATACAAAGATAAGAGTTTGCTCACTAATCTAGAGGATGAACTCAACTAGCAGCTCTCACTCGGTATCATGATGCATCTTATTGATTTCCGTGGGCAACAGGAAATTCAATTGTTCATGTAGGAATTATTAAATGGATGATAAAATAAACTTTGGTCATTTCTCTTTTTTTTGCATAATACCTGCTGAATTCATTCTTTACACGTTGATTGCCATTTTTATTTAAGGATTGCCAGTCAATTCTAAATCATACTTCATTGCCTTAAAAGGGAGAAAAAAATTATTTACTGCTTCAGCTTCTTCCATGCCCAGAAAATATTCTGAGTCAGAGTATACTTGTCTATTTTTAAAATGAGTTTTATAGTTCCCTTTGATTTCTGTTTTATTGGATTTTATTTATTAAATATTCTAGATCCAGGTGGAAAATGTTACAACATCTTGGTTGAGGCACAATTTGCTACTCTAAAATTGAACAATTTTAAGGAAGCAATTCAATCATTTGTAGTAAATTGACAGAATGTGCAGTCATCATCCCCCAACATGTTTTTTTGTTTTTTGTTTTTTTGGGTCTTGTTGTGGGGCCTGAACTCTGGGCCTGGGCGCTGTCCCTCAGCTCTTCAGCTCAAGGCTAGCGCTCTATCACTTGAGCCACAGTGCTACTTCCGGCTTTTTTCTCTTTTCTTATGTGGTGCTGAGGAATCGAACCCAGGGCCTCATGCATGCAAGGCAAGCGCTCTACCACTAAGCCACCTTCCCAGCCCCCAACCTGGTTTTGAGGAACATTCTTGTGCGACAAGAATTCCTGCAACCAGTGTCTCTATAGATTTATCTTTTCTGGACTCCCCGCACCCCCCCCCCCCCCATAAATGGAATCCTATGATGCGGAGTTTAAGACTGACTTCTTTCACTGAGCATACCATTTTCAGGGGGCATGTATGTGTCAATACATATGTGTGCATGTGTGCACATGTGCGTGCACGTGCACACACAAACACACACACACAAACACACACTATCATCTCTTGTTGATTGGTTTAGCCAATGAGCATTTGACTTAAGATGAAGCAATCAAAGCTTGTCTCTGGAGATGTTCAACTTGGTAGTCACAGAGACTTTCCTTGCATCTGTCTGGTGCACAGCTGGAAAGCAGAAGGGTAGGAAAGAGTTACATAGTATTTTTGGCTGCTAGCTCCCTGAACCTTCACAAAGGGACCCTGCAACCCTGATCAAACCTTGCCCAACAACTGGGAATGTGGCCTTCAGAAGGTTTTTGATGTTAATGATTAATCATTTTGTTGTGTACACATAGAGCAATGGACCATGATGTACCAGCTTGTCGGGACTGCTTTGCACAAACACCAAGATTGATAATGCGCACCTAGAGGGAACCAGGTGTCCAGCCAAGCTCTTAAAGGAGGGATCAGGGGAGCAGAACGTCCATTGCCTGGGCTACCTGGCCAAGGGACAGCTGGTAGGCTTACCTCTACCATCAAGACAAGTGTCCAGTTATCTTCTTTCATGTTCCTCAGTGAACCCCCAGAGTCACCTGCAGTGTTTTGATCAGAAAATAAGTGATAACCATAGAAGATGAAGATTTAGGTCCTGGCAATTATTTTCCTTCTAACAACCCTCCAGAAGCATCATGACGACACATGTTTGTGTTACCCACTGTGAATTTTGAACCTATGACTTCCTTGACTTCTTTGAAAATACTCAGAAAAGGCTAGCCTGAGGTCAGTATTAGGAAGGAAATGGTTTCCAAAAGTAGATAGGTACTCTTCACAGGAAAGACCTAGAGGAAATGGTGTTTGTACAAAGGGATAAGAACTAATCCAGTTCTTCCATTCCATTAAAGGAGAACTGGCACCTGTTCATATTTTGCAACTTAAAGAAAAGATGGAGGTGGGGTGGGGGGAGTGTAGTTGTGGAGGTGGGAAGGAAGGGAGGGTAGGGGAAAAGCAAAGGAGGAGGTAACAATGCTTGATAGGAAATGTACTCATTATCTTGCTCATGTAATTGTAACCCCTCTGTACAGCATCTTTACAATAAAAACATATTTTTTTAAAAAATATGGCTCTAAAAATAAAATTGGCTGGGCACGGATGGATCACACCTAATCCTAACTACTCATCAGGTTGAGAGCTGAGGATCACAGTTAGAAGCCAGCTCAGTTTCTGAAGTAAAGGTAACTTTATTAAGAAAAAAAAAAGAGGGATGGGAAGGTGGCTCAGTGGTAGATCGCTTGCCTTGCATGCATGAGGCCCTGGGTTCGATTCCTCAGCACCACATAAGCAAAAAAAAAAAAAGCCGGAAGTGGCGCTGTGGCTCAAGTGGTAGAGCGCTAGCCTTGAGCTGAAGAGCTGAGGGACAGTGCCCAGGCCCAGAGTTCAGGCCCCACAACTGGACCCAAAAAAAGAAAAACAAAGAAGCCAGATTAGGCAGGAAAGTCCATGAGACTCTTATCTCCAATTAAACACACACACAAAAAAATGAGCCAGAAATAGAGTTGTGGCTCAAGTGGTAGAGTGCTAGACTGGAGCACAAAAGCTCAGGGACAGCACTCATGTCCTGAGTTCAAGCCCCAAGACTGACACACACAAAAATAAAAAATCAAATAAAATTAATTACTCAACTATAAAGACACATGAGTTCCCATCATTTGTAGGAAAATGAATGAAATGGAAAGGCATCGTGTTAAGTAAAATAAGTCATTCTCTGAAAGAAAGACATATGCTGTATGTTTTCTTTCGTTTTCATGTGGAAACAAAAAAGCAATAACAATGAATGAATTATAATAGAAGGATTATTAAGGATGAAAAAGGGGCAGAGTGGAGGGATGAAAGGGGGGGTAGGGAGCAGGTAGATGGAGGACCTGATCAAAACATGTTGGATTTGGATACATGGGGAAATATCACAATGAATCCTACTAATCTGTCCAATTAATGTGTTAATAATGATAGTTTAAGGGATAAAAATAAAATCCAAAATGCTGAGGAAACTAACCCAATACAAAATGTGGTTAAGTGCATTTAGAACTAAACACTCAATATGATACTATGCAACCACTAGAAATAACTATACACAACAGTTCATAATGATATGTCTTGTTTTTGTTTGGTCAGTCCTGAGGCTTGAACTCTGGGCCCAGCCACTGTCCCTGAGGTCCTTTTGTTCAAAGCTAGCTCTCTACCACTTGAGGAGCAACAGTGCCACTTCCAGCTTTTTCTGTGATTAATTGGAGATAAGAGTCTCATGGATTTTCCTACCTGGGCTGTCTTCCAACTACAGTCCTCAGACCTCATCCTCCTGAATAGGTAGGATTACATATGTGAGCCATCAGCACCTGGCTGTCTTGCTTTTTTTTTTCTATAACCAGCACGCATGCTTGACTTTGAAAACTGGGAAAAATCTTTAAGTGTATTTAAGTAGAAAGATATCTATAATTAGTTTCTCTCTCCCAAACTCAGCCTGTGTTAACGTTTCTTTTCATTATTATTACTATTATTATCTTTAAGAAGTTGTACGAAGGGGTTTCGATTCAATATGTCAGTTCATGAGTACAATGTACCCTTCCAGCATTCATTCCCCCATCTCTCTTAACTCCACTGATGTTTCAATGATTCATGATTATCACCAAGTTAAATCTAAATCCCACATATTTTTCTTCTACATATTTCCAGCCCAAGAAATCTTTCAGGTTCTCATTGCAAATTATGTATACATTAAATGGTTTCTTAAAATGTGTGTGTGGAGAGGTGCGTGCGTGCGTGCGTGCGTGCGTGCGTGTGTGTGTATGTGAGTGTGTGAGTGTGTGAGTGTGTGTGTGTGTGTCTGTCTGTCTGTGTCTGTCTGTCTATCTTTCTGTCTGTTCTCAGGGCCTGGGCAATGTCCCTGAGCTTTGTTTCTCAAGACTAACATTCTACCGCTCAGATGGATCTCCTCCAAGGGCAACTAAGAGATCCAGGTTGCTTCAATTTCGTAGCTTAGCCATCTTGAGATTTGCTTCTTGCCTCACAAAGGTAAGAAAGAGGATAATGGGAACTAACATTTGCTCTTTTCTTTTCTTCTCTTTTTTTTTGGGGGGGGGTCTGGTTGTGGGGCCTGAACTCTGGGCCTGGGCACTGTCCCTCAGCTCTTCAGCTCAAGGCTAGCGCTCTACCACTTGAGCCACAGCGCCACTTCCGGCTTTTTTCTTTTTGCTTATGTGGTGCTGAGGAATCAAACCCAGGGCCTCAGGCATGCAAGGCAAGCGCTCTACCACTGAGCCACCTTCCCAGCCCCACATTTGCTCTTTTCTACTCAAGCAAGAAATAACATATCATTTCTGTTTATATTTTGATAGAAACTCCCACATGTGGTCCCAACTCAACAACAAAGGCATCTGGGAAATATAAGGGAGCACGTAGGTATTTGTGAGTATGGTTGAGGAATGGAAGGAGATTATGGCACTGGGTCTTGGACTCAGGGCCTGAACACTGTCCCTGAGCTTTTTCTACTCAAGGCTGGGACTCTACCACTTGAGCCACAGCTCCACTTCTGGTGGTTTATTGGAGACAAGAGCCTTACAGACTTTCCTGCCTAGGCTGTATTCAAATCATGATCCTCAGAATTCAGCCTCTTGAGTAGCTATGATTACAGGTGTGAGCCGCTTGCACCTGACCTATTATTTCAACTCTGCTGATGTGAAGCTAGAATAACCAAAAAATGAACTCATTTTCCCAGATTCCCATTTTATTGCTCTTAGTAGACAAAGCCACCAACTATCCCAGAGAAGTTGAAGTGCTCCTTCTGCTAAAGGTACAAACAAATCTATTAATCTTTTTTGGGGGGAGGGGCAGTCGTGGGGCCTGAACTCTGGGCCTGGGCGCTGTCCCTCAGCTTTTCAGCTCAAGGCTAGCACTCTACCACTTGAGCCACAGCACCACTTCTGGCTTTTTTCTTTTTTCTTATATGGTGCTGAGGAATCGAACCCAGGGCCTCATGCATGCAAGGCAAGCGCTCTACCACTGAGCCACCTTCCCAGCCCAAATCTATTCATCTTGATGAGACTAATTTCTCCCCATGGTTTGATTTTTTAAAATTAATTGACTTATTTACTATCAGTCATGGGGCTTGAACTCAGAACCTGGGCACTGTCCCTGAGCTTTGTTGCTCAAAGCTAGTACTCTATCACTTCTGGGTTTCTGGTGGTTAATTAATTGGAGATAAGAGTCTCATGGACTTTCCTGCTCAGGCTGCCTTCAAACCTGCCATCCTCAGATCTTAGCCTCCTGAATAGCTAGGATTACAGGTCTGAGCTACTGGTACCTAGCTTGTGCTTGGATTTTTTTTTTCCCTTCGAAATTCATGTTGGAATTTTTAGTTTTTGTTGGTAATAGGGCTTGAACTCACGGCCTCGACATTGTCCCTGAACAATTTTTGCTCAAGGCTAGTGCTCTACCACTTTGAGCCACAGTGCCACTTCTGGTTAATTGAAGATAAGAGTCTCACAGGGACTTTTCTGCCTGGCTGACTTTGAACCGCAATCCTCAGATATCAGTCTCCTGAGTAACTAGGCTTACAGGAGTGAACCACTGGCACCCAACTGGAAAAAATTTTTGTGCCTGTCCTGGAGCTTGAATTCAGAGGCTGGGCATTGTCCCTGAGTTCTTTTGCTCAAGGACTAGTGTTCTATCACTGAAACCACAGATCCACTCCTGGCTTTTTGGTGGTTAATTGGAGATAAAAGTCTCATTGTCTTTCTTGCCCAGGCTGACTTTGAACCATGATCCTCAGAGTCAGGCTGCCTTCAAACCTGCTATCCTCAGATCTTAGCCTCCTGAGTAGCTACAATTGCAAGCATGAGCCATCAGTGGCCAGCTTTTATGTTGAAATTTAATTGCCATTGAAACAATATTGAAAAGGGTGATGCTTACGAGTGAATTGGGGCATGAGGGCTCTGGATTAATGGCATTACTGTGAGTGGTTTCCTCCCCCTCTCATATTCTTGCTCTGGCTCTCTCTCCCTTCTTTGTCCTTCCACTCTGAGAAGTCATCTCCCATATTATGAGGCAATGACAAGGCCCTTGCTAGATGTCAGCACCATGATCTTGGACTACAAGCCAATTTGTTACCCAGTGTGTGCATTTGTTTTAAAGTCACCCATAATTTTACTACACAGGTCCCACTCTTTCAAATATATTGATTAATATAACTTAATTATCTTTCCTTGTTCCATAAATTCTTGTTAACTCTATCTTATTGTACAAGATCCAAGTTCTTTCCAAACAGTATGTATCATCAAAGTTCCTGTAGGTAGAAGACCCAGCTCCCATTACACTACCAGCAGTTTTGCATCATGATACATATTGGAGCATTTCCTTCAGATAAACTCCCAGAGGAGGAATTAATAGGTCATGAGCTGTGTTTCTAAATCCACCATCCAGGAAACAAATCCCACTCCTATCAGAAAAGATTCAATGAAAAAGTTGTGATCAGCTGGGGCACCAGTGACTCACACCTATAATCCTAGGTACTCAGGAGGCTGAGATCAGAGGTTCACAATTTGAAGCCAGCCTGGGCAGGAAAGTTTATAAGACTCTTATCTCCAATAAACTTCTCAGAAAAGCAGGAAGTAGCACTGTGGCTCAAGTTGGTAGAGCCCTAGTCTTGAGCACAAAAAGGCTCAGGGACAGCACCCAGGCCTTGAGTTCAAGCCTCAGGACTGGCAAAAGAATTATGGAGATGATGATGTTAATTATGATGATGATGGTAATGATACAGTTTGTCATGCCACTGAGGAGAGAAGGTTCATGGGGTGGGCTAACTTTTGGGAGAAAAGATGTTCTTTGACATCTTTATAACTGAAATTATGTCCCCATCTACACATGTGTGATACTAAGTCATATATAGATTCATAAACTCATCCACTTCAAAACTACTATTATTGTGCCAGTTTGAACTCAGAACCCCAGGCTCTTAGTTGGGCTTTTTCACTTGCAGCTGGTGCTCTACAAATCACACTTCTACTTTGGCTTTTTGATTGTTAATTGGAGTTTTAAGATCTTTTCTGCTCTGGCTGGCTTTGAACTGTTATCCTTCAGGTCACAGCCTCTTGAGTAACTAGAATCACAGGCATGACATGCTGGTGCTGAACCAAAATTATATCTAAGTATGTATTTTGCACATAAGCTGTAAAGATTTACCAAGCTGAAGAATATTCCCTAAAAGTAAGGGCAATTATAACCACCGTGGCATTTCTGTTTGTAAGGTGACTTCACTTCCATTTTTCATTGGAATTATTCAAAAGCCAAGTGTGTAGCAATTTTGACTGTTTTATAGGTGAAAAAAAACAATAAGTCCAGAGGGGAGGGATTTGCCCCAACGGTCTAGGGATGGGGCTTAGAATCCCATGATTCACTTTGCCATCATAAGAACCACAGAGCCATGTATTCTGAATTCTAAGCTAAGGAACAATAAAGTGGAGTTCTGTCTTTTAATTTATTTTTTGTTGTTATAAATGTTATGTACAAAGGGGTTTCAATTACATAAATCAGGTAAAGAGTACATTTTTTTTTGGACAATGACACCCTTTCCCTCACTTTCCCAGTTTTTCCCTTCCATCCCCACCCACAAGCTCTATAGCTGATTTTCTACAGTGTCTAGTGAGTACCACTGCTGCATTTGTTCACCAAGTTGTGTTTCTTTTTCTTGTTCCATTCAGGAAGTTGAGGCAGAAGATCAAGAGTTTAAGGCCAGCTTTCGCTACATAGGGAGACTCGGTCTGAAACAAACTTTTTGTTTTTGTTTTTGTTTTTTGTTGGTCGTGGGCCTGAACTCTGGGCCTGGGTGCTGTTCCTCAGCTCTTCAGCTCAAGGCTAACACTCTACCACTTGAGCCATAGCACCACTTCTGGCTTTTTTCTGCTTATGTGATGCTGAGGAATTGAACCCAGGGCCTCATGCATGCAAGGCAAGCACTCTACTGCTGAGCCACCTTCCCAGCATGAAACAAACTTTTTTTAAAGGACCCTTGCTGGGTGCTGGTGGCTCATGCTTGTATTCCTAGCTACTCAGGAGGTGGAAATCTGAAGAGTGTGGTTCAAAGCCAGCCACAGTAGGAAAATCCGTAAGACTCTTACCTCCACTTAACCACCAAAAAGCTAAAAAGTAGAGCTGTGGCTCAAGATGTAGAGTGCCAGCTTTGAGCAAAAAAAAGCTAAAGAGGACTGGGAATATGGCTCAGTGGTAGAGTGCTTGCCTAGCGTGCATAAGCCCTAGGTTCAATTCCTTGGTACCACATAAACAGAAAAATCTGGAAGTGGTATTGTGACTCAAGTGGTAGAGTGCTAGTCTTGAGCTAAAGAAGCTCGGGGACAGTGCCTAGACCCTGAGATCAAGCCCCAGGACTGGCAAAAAAATAAAAAAGCAGCAAGCTAAGAAACAGTGCCCAGGCCCTGAGTTCAAGTCTCAGTTACCAGCACTAAATTAATTAATTAACAATTAGGGCTCTCGCTCAGTTTGTGATGTCATTCGCGTCTCATCATGGCCCAGTGGGGTGCTAAATTGTGCTCTGTCTGCTTGATGAATGTTGGAAAGTCCGTTTCTTAGAAACTCCTCCCTTGTAAGATTCAGAGTTAGAATTGGCCAAAAGATAAACTTGGAGAATTGGGAGGCGGAAGGCAAGGAGCAGTCGCTGCCCTTGGCAGGTTTCCCATCAGATTGAATGACGGACAGAAACAGAGGTGCCCCGCAGCTCCCAGCTTATCCAGGGCTGCCGGGCTCTGCTCCCAGCTCACATTTCCTACAGCTGGCTCAGCTCCCCAGCAGCTGCCTCTGGCCCACCACCAGAAGCTTGGCTGCAATTCCACATAGACAGGAGCCACACAGAGGCCACAGCTTCCCATAAACCTCTCCACGAACTCCCCCCTTCATGGTGGCTTGACATGCTTGACTTCTGGAATTTTCCTGCAAGTTCTGATGTGTCCAACTGCACCCTCACTTCCGGCAGAGGCTAGTGACTGATCCCATGGTCTCCCCCTTCCAGAACTTCCTGAATTCTTCCCACATCTGTGACATGCTGTTCCTAGAGTATGAATGTGCTTTATGCTTCCCTGTGTGAATCCTCATGTACAGATTGGGCTTTACCTTAGACATAAAATAGCATTAGGAAAAAATTGTTTGGGATGGTATGGTAGAACAGAATTCCATCTGATATTTAAAATCAGTAAATCCTCTGTGTTTGATTTATAGACTGCAGGAAATGAGGAAGGAGGATTATCCAATGAAGAAGCAAAAGATGAATAATGTATGCCTTCTATAAATACTAAATTGGAACAGAGTGCTGGTGGCTCAGGCCTGTAATCCTAGATACTCAGGAGGCTGAAATCTGAGGATCATAGTTTGAAACCAGCCCAAGGAAGGGAAGTCCATGAGACTCTTGTCTCCAATTAATCAGCAACAAAGCCAGAAATGGAAATGTGGCTCAAGTGGTAGAGGGCTAGCCTGGGCCAAACAGCTAAAGGACACCACATAGGTTATCAATTCAAGCCCTAGTACACACACACACACACACACACACACACACACACACACACACACACACACTATATATATATATCTATATATCACTATATATAGATATATATATCTACACACACACACTATACACACAAACACAACTAAATGGAAAGGAATACATGACAAATTCCAAGTTTCTTTTATTTTGCTTTTATAAGATAAAAAGATGGAAAAAGAGAAGAACTCAGGGCCTGGTCACTGTCCCTGACCTCTTTCTGCTGAAGGCTAGCACTCTACCACTTTGAGTCACAGCACCACTTCTGGTTTTTGAGTGGTTAATTGAAGATAACAGTCTTACCAAGACTTTTCTGCCTAGGCTAACTTTGAAGTGCAATCTTCAGATCTCAGTTTCCTGAGTAGCTTACAGGCTAGATTACAGACATGAGCCACTGGCACCTGGCTATGACACAATTTTTGTAGTCTGGAAAATTTCAACTGAGTTTTGTCATGAACTCCTTAGCCAAAAAAATAACCAGTCAAGTCTATATCTCCTAAATAACTATCCTTTATGAATTGAAAGAGAAGGAAGTATTTCTTACCTAGGAAATCCAGTTCTTTAAAGAGAAAGTATGAAATTACAGGAGAACAGGAGCAAAGATTGGTAAACATTATAATCCAACAGGATAATATCTACCCGGATACTGTTGAAACATATAGTCTCAGCTTTAATGTTAAATAAATATATCCAAGATCCTTCCCTTTCTCCTCACAGTAGTACCCTGTCTTTGCAGTGGAGAAAGGAAGGTTTTTAAAACTGCTCCTCATAGAGGAGATTTATGATATTTAATATCCTTTTTAATTTTTTGTGCCATTATAGAGGCTTGCACTCAGGGCCCAGTCACTGTTTTTGGTTTTTTGCTCAAGGCTAGCACTCTACCACTTGAGTCACAACTTCATTTCTGAATTTTTGGTGATTAATTGGAGATAAGAGTCTCATGGGCTTTCCTGCCCAAGCTGGCTTTGAACTGCGATCCTCAGGTCCCAGCCTCTTGAGTAGCTAGGATTACAGATGTTAGCCACCAGCACCCAGTCATTTAATATTTCTCATAGGAGCTTGTGAAGATTCTGTGGCATTGCTCTTTCAAAATCAAATTGGCTCATCTACCTCTTCCCTCCCCACACAGTGAACATTTTCACCTAGTATCATTAAAATATGCCTGTTTCAGTTGGCTGGTCACTTTATCAAAGAAAAGGTGACTGACTTCTTTTCCCTACACCAAATTAATAAGCTTGGCTCACAGAATAGTAAAATTTTTATTTCCACAAAGCAAATATAAATTACTTTCTCCTTGCCTGGTTATTTTTGTGTGTGTGGCAGTCTTGGGGCTTGAACTCTAGGGCCTGGTCACTGTTCCTGAGTTTCATGCTCAAGGCTGTCACTCTACCACTTGAACCACAGCTCCACTTCTGGCTTTTGGTCAGTTTTATTTGGAAAGAGGAGTCTCATGGACTTTCCTGACCAGGCTGGCTTCAAACCACGGTCCTCAGATCTCAGCCTCCTAAGTAGCTAACATTGCAATGGTGAGCCACCAGTGCCCACCTCCACCATTCATTTATAATTGAGTTTCTGGATTATTCCAGCTCTCTCTGTCTAACAATAATCACCAACAGTGAGAGTTTATAGGACTACTATGTAGGCGATTTCAGCTTGTTACCTTCTTTTTGTTGTTACCTTCTTTTTAAAAGTCTATTTTTACCAATACCGAGCTCAGTTTCTGTTGTCTTGAAAATGCTGACCTTAACAAGAACAAACAGTCTTATTTTTAGGAAGAGAATAGCTGTGGGTTAACAGGCCTACAGGAGGACAGCAACAGGCTGGAATGAAAGGCAATTATGTATAGAGGAAGGGGCCACCCCTGGGTATCAATTAGAGAAAATGGTTGAGAGTAGCTTTTACATCTGTTTTGTTCAGTACAAATCAACTAATTCAAGAAACAGTTCCTAGCAGGCATGCTGGAACTGTTAAATGGAACTGAAGTGGAAGAAAGATGGATAACTAAGGGGAAGTGGCCTGGAATGGGACTCACAGGGCTCACATGTGTATAAAACTTCTTAGGTTATAGCCGGGCGCTGGTGGCTCACGCCTGTAATCCTAGCTACTCAGGAGGCTGAGATCTGAGGATCGCGGTTCAAAGCCAGCCCGGGCAGGAGAGACCGTGAGACTCCTATCTCCAATAAACCACCAGAAAACCGGAACTGGCGCTGTAGGTCAAGTGGTAGAGCGCTCGCCTTGAGCTGAAGAGCTGAGGGACAGCGCCCAGACCCAGAGTTCAAGCCCCACGACCGACAAAAAAAAAAAAAAACTTCTTAGGTTATTCAAGCCAAATTCTGAGGCCATAGACACAGATGACTTGATTTACCTACAGGAGAGTAAAAGACTGCTCCTTCATTATGTGACTTGTTTGAGGTCAGACCAGACTACATAGTGAGATTCCCTGTCTCAAATAGAAGGAGAAGGAGGAGGAAGAAGAAGAAAAGGAAGAGGAAGAGGAAGACAAGGAAAAGTGTTCTGGCCAGGTTTCCATCATTGTGACAAAATACATTAATCAGTTTAATAAGAGGAAAACTTTTTTTGGTAGATCGTGGGGCTTAAACTCAGGGCCTGGGTGCTGTCCCTGAGCTTTTTCATTCTCTACCACTTTGAGCCATAGCATCACTTCTGGTTTTCTGGTTGTTGATTGGAGCTGCCCAGGCTGACTGCCAGAGGAAAACATTTTTATGTTGGTTCACAGTTTCAGAAATTTCAGTGCATAAATCACTTGTTCGTGTTGCTTTGAGTCTGTAGTAGCACAGTACATCATGGCAGGAGCATGTAGTTGAGAAGGTTTATTGGGGGGGGAGAGGGGAAAGAGGGTGAGAGGGGGGGAGAGAGGAAGAGAGGGAGAGAGGGAATGAGGGAGAGAGGGAGAGAGTGCACACATTATCCTAGTGTCACCCACAAAGACACTCCCCTAATGATCTAACTTCATCCCATTAAGCCTCACCTACTAAAGATTTTTTACCACATCCAATAATATCTCAGGTTGGGGATCAAATCTTAAATACTTGAGCATTGAGAAACACTCCAGATCCAAACTAGAGGAAAGAAGGCATTGTTTTAGAAAAGTAGGAACCAGAGGAGATATTTATCAAAGCAAATAAGAAGGACAAAACAATCAAGAAGATGTTGATGGGATTTAATTGAGAAGAAGCTGTAGAGACAGAGAAGCTGCCAAAAGTTTAATTCTGGCCTGGAGTTGGTGCCAAAAGAGGTGAAATGTCTCTACCCACCAACTCTAACAGTTAAGTCAGAAAGCCTTAGGGAGAAACAGATCAGAAATGTAAATGTTTGATATGTATATTACATTGTACCAAATTGTATTTGAGGATGAGGCAAACTTCTTCTCATTCACACACCAGGGAGAGAGATTCTAGATCATACTTCTCACCTTTCAGTTTGACAAATATGTCAGTGACCAAAACAGAGCATCAGGAATCCTGAATAAAATCACAAGATTGCAGGGTACCAGTAGCTCACCCCTATAATCCTAGCTACTCAGGAGGCTGAGATCTGAGGATCATGGTTCAAAGCCAGCCAGGGAAGGAAAGTCTGTGAGACTCTTATCTCCAATTAAATCACAGAAAAAGCCAGAAGTGGCACTGTGCTCAAGTGGTAGAAAACCATCTTTGAGCAAAAGAAACTCAGGGACAGTACCCAGGCCCTGAGTTCAAGCCTCAGGACTAGCAAATAATCTATGAATGAATCGTGGAGCTACAACCTGAGGAAGACATAGTCTTCAGTTCCTTAGGTTCTGTGGTAGAAAAGATGTTACCACCATAATTAAAACATTCTCATGTTCTTCATAATAGCTAAGCACTATTATTGAGCACCATACTGGACACCAGTATTCTGTTTTGAAATTATGCTCCAAATATCTAAATAGGAAAGTAAATAACCCTGCGTGAGAGGGGATTTCCCGATACCACTTGAGCCACACCTTTTTACTTCAGTGAAATACTCTCACATTCATGCCTGGTATAGAGGCTATCTGAATCTCAGCCATGAACCACCACACCCAACTCTTGTAGTCATTTTCTTCCCATGAAGGTAAAGCCTATGGACTGTAGTAATAAGCCCTTTGTCCTCATACCATGCTTTCTTGTGAACAAAGTTCCTCTAGACGGTATTGCAATGGACTGATTCCTAAAGTCTTTTTTTTATATATACATTGGTCATAGGACTTTAACTCAGGGCCTGGGTACTGTGCCTGAGTGTTTTTCTCAAGACTAGTACTCTGCCACTTTGAGCCACAACACCACTTCCAGTTTTCTGGTGGTTTATTAGAGATAAGAGTCTCACAGACCATCTAGCTTGGGCTGGCTTTGAACTGTGATCCTGCAATCTCAGCCTCTTGAGTAAATAGAATTACAAGCATGAGCTACCAGCCCCTGGCTTCCTAAAGTCTTTGGTTTCCTAAAGCTGCCTGGAGAAGAGCTATAGCCTTCCGTTAGATGACACCATTTTCTCACTCTGAGGGGAGAAAAGTCATGGAACTAGAACCTTGACTTTACTCTGTCTTCTTTTGATTTCTTTCTAGGGCTCACCTTGAGTAAGCCCAGGGAAGGAAAGGCTGTGAAAGTCTCATCTCCACTAAGCTCCCTCAAAGGCCAGAAGTGGTGCTGTAGCTCAAGTAGTAGAGCACTACCCTTGAGCAAATAGAAGCTCAGGGACAGTGTGCAGGCCCTGAGTTCAAGCCCCAGTGTTAGGTTTCCTACCCTGACTTTAAGCCCTTTATCCTGGGTTTCTGCACATTTTATGTTAGGTTTTTAAAAAGAGGTTGCCGAGTAAGAACAGCAGCACGCACATGGTATTCAGGTAAGGGGTAGGTTTATTCATCGTTCCGGCTGGTACCAGGCCATCTTGGTCCTCCACGTGGTGGGGAAAGGCCTGGGAAAGAGAGAGAGCTGGGAAAGAGAGAGAGAAAGAGAGAGAGCTGGGGAAAAGAGCTAAGAGAGAGCTAGAAAAGAGAGAAAAAAGCTAGAAAAGAGAAGAGCTAGAAAAGAGCAGAGAGAGAGCAGAAAGAGAGAGAGCAGAGAGAGAGCAGAGAGAGCAAAAGAGCAGAGAGAGAGCTAGAAAAGAGAAGGGAGCTGGGAAAGAGAAAAGAAGGAAAAAGCTGAGAGCTAGAAAAGAGCAGAGAGAAAGCGTCTGGGCCTGGGCTAGGCCTTATGTAGGGTATGGGCGGAGAAAGGTGTGGCCACATCAAATTCAGATGTGACCTCAGCGGATACAGATGTGACCTCTTCCAGGTGTGCCAGTTGCCTAGGTAACGCAGGTGCAGGGTGGAGACTTTGCTGCGAGGAGGGTGGAGTCTGCTCGCCATCCAGGAGCGGACCTTACACCCAGGACCAGCACCAAAAAAAAAAAAAAAAAGAAGACAGAGTGGTATAGCCTGGAGAGCAAATCTGAAGGCAATAACAGAAGTTGTCTAGCATCACCTGAATGACTAGAATTTTCTTCACCAAATGAATGTTCTGTGCCACCTCATCTTGTTGAAGCTTTCACAAGCCTTGAACATTGTAGATGCGTGTGTGTCGGGAGTGGGGGGTGGGGGGGGATTGTGACCAAGAGAGGCTAAAAGATTTAGCCCAGATCATTGAGTTCATAGATAGAGAAGGGGAGCCTGATCTGATCCAAGTTCATTGATATCAGAAAAGTCATCCTCACCCTGTAAAGCCTCCCAGCTGGACAAGCTGTCCCCAGGCCTCAGGCAAACACCTCCACTAGCTTTCATATGCCTTGCCTGTTAGCGATATGAACAACATAGTGTGTGTGCTGGTCCTGGGGCTTAAACTTAGGGCCTAGGCATTGTCCTTGAGCTTTTTTCCTCTCTTAAGGCAAGTAAGTGTTCTACCAATGGAGCTACAGCTCTACTTCCAGGTTTTCTGGTAGTTAATTGGAGATAAGAGTCTCAAAGGCTTTCCTACCAGGGTTTGCTTCAAGCTAGCTTTGGACCAAGATCCTCATATCTCAGCTTTCTGAACAGCTAGGATTACAGGTGTGAGCCACCAACACCTGGCTTGTGCATATTTTTTTTAAAGGCAGAAGTGAGCTACTTAGAGGTCATCAATGTCCCAAATTCACTTGCAGGTACTTCTACAGCCCCAGGGCCTATCCTTGAGGCAGCCTAACAAGAAAGAGCTACTCCACTCAGTAATGGTTCTAACTATGGACAAGAGCATTCTGGGTAACAAATAGCTTTCTTGCTTATGCCAGTTCTATCTATTTCCTCTCCTAGGTTCACAGTCAAACATTAACTTTCACTTAGCAACTGATGGAAGAGAAAACTCTGCTTGCCAAGTCGGCATGATTTTTCTCACACCTCAAAGGAAGAGCAACTGCTCACAACTGTTTCTGCAGTCTTGGGAAATGTAGTTTCCCAAGAAATGTAGTTATTTAAGTACCAGTCCACCTTTGAGAAATTTGAACTCTGAGCCTTGTGTTTATTCGGTAGGTTCCCTAACATTGAACAACCCCCCACCCCCAGCCTGGTGTGTTTCCCTTTTGTGGCAGAGAATTCAAGGCTCAGAGTTTGAGTTAGTTTTTTATTTTCCACATCAGGGTCCTCAGATCCCAGCATCTATTCAAAAGCCTATTTGAAGTGATCCTGGAGTCAGGACATGGTGGCACACACGGAGGCAGGAGGATTCCTTGAATCTAAGAATCAGAATCAACTTAGGTCTCTAAAGCATATGAAGTGACTAATATACTCCTATTTCAGAAATTCAGAAAATGGAGGTCAATAGAGGGCAGTCTACTTGGAAAAGAAATAATAAAAAAATCTGGTGGGAATACCAGAACATTTTTTTAGAGGAGCAGGGAGTGAAAATAATAAATTACTTAAATTATTTTTTTTGCCAGTGCTAGAATTTGAACTCAGAGCCTCAGGGACTCAGTTTTTCCTTCACAGCTAGAACTCTACCATTTGACAAGTTTTTTGTTTTGTTTTGTTTTTTTGGTCGGCCGTGGGGCTTGAACTTTGGGCCTGGGCGCTGTCCTTCAGCTCCTCAGCTCAAGGCGAGCGCTCTACCACTTGAGCTACAGCGCCACTTAGAACTCTACCATTTGAGCCAAGCCTCCACTTTCATTTTTTGTTGGTTATTTGAATGACTCTCTCAGATTTGTCACCCCAGGCTGCCTCTAAATTGTGATTCTCAGATCTCAGCTTCCTGTATAACTAGACTTACAGGTATGAGTCATTGGTACTGAGCTTTTTAAAAATTAGCATGCATGAGTTGTACCAGGGGGTTCACTTAGACATGTGCAATATATATTAATAAATGTAACTTGATCAGACTTACCACTTCTATTATTCTCCCCCTCCTATCATTCTATCACTCCTTCTCTTATTCTCCCCCTATCATCTGTCCCCTTCTTATATGAGTCCCAACAAGTCTCATTGTCCGATTTTCATACATGTGCATGAAGTAGTCTGACCATGTTTGCCCACTCCATTCACCCTCCCCACTCCCATTAGTACCCCACATTTTAACGAAAACACATTGAACCTGAACCACAAAATAGAGCAAAGCACCTGGGTGAAGGAGACCTGACAAACAGTGTGTTTGCTTGAATTGCAGTGTCTGCACTTCCCTACTCTGAACTTTTAACCGTTTCCAAGCAAAGACAGAGTACTTTCCAAACAAAGTCCCTGTGCGCCCCTCACCAGCTTAAACAGGTTTCTACATTTGTCAGCACTTCTGGCACTTTCGCAAACCCAAGAGAATACATGAACCCCACTGCCCCACCCCTACAAAGACAATGCTTAGACCCACCATTGAACATACCTTTTCAGGGGGGCTCTGGACTTCTTGGGGGATTTATCTATGAGTCTCCCAAGACACTTGGATCCCAGGCTAGGAAGCCTGGGCAGTAAAGATGACAAAAATTGACCTAGACCATTTGTGTGTATCTGTTTAGTGTTTGACTCAATAGAAGACAAGTAGATTTCATGTCTTCTTTATTCAGTCTGTTCTGATATGTGGCTTTGATTAAAATATATGAGGAATATAGAAGGGGGAGGAGCATTTTATTGATTGATTGATTTGCTTTGATTGACTGATTGCTGTGCTGGAGATGGAATTCAGGGCCTTGCACAAACTAAATACATACTCTATTGCTGAGCCACACACCCAGCCCAGGAGTTTGAATAGCCTTCACTGACAACTAGGGATATTTCCATTAGAACAAATATGGTTTCTTAAAGGTCAATTGCAATGTGGGACTTGAAACCACAGCAGTACCCTTTTTTATGCATTTGCCAGTCTTGGGGCTTGAACTCAGGGCCTGGGCACTGTCATTGAGCTTTTTTTTCCCCCTCAAAGCTAAGGCTCTACCAGTTGAGCCATAGTTCCACTTCTGGATTTTGGGTAACTAAGTGGAGATAAGAGTCTCACAGACTTTCCTGCCTTGTGCTGGCTTCAAACCATGATCCTCAGATCTCAGTCTCCTGAATAGCTAGAATAACAGACATGAACCTCTGAAGCCCAGCTAGCAACACACTTTCATATTATATTTCATTCAAACTTACCTAGACTTTGAACGGCTCTTTCACCCATTCACAATATTATAACCTCATGCATTACTCATTTCAAAAATATTGGTTCACTGAGTTATGTAGGTATACAAATGTCAATACATTTTATTACATTATCATTTAAAAATCACCTCAATTAATATTACCACCAATCTCACGAGAAAAATCTTTTTTTTGGGAGGGTCCAGTCGTGGGGCCTGAATTCTGGGCCTGGGCGCTGTCCCTCAGCTCTTCAGCTCAAGGCTAGCGCTCTACCACTTGAGCCACAGTGCCACTTCCAGATATTTTTTTGCTTATGTGGTGCTAAGGAATCGAACCCAGGGCCTCATGCATGCACGGCAAGCACTCTACCGCTGAGCCACCTTCCCAACCCCAGAAAAATCTTTAAATACTGAGAGATTCTACACTCATAGTAGTGGGCACAAGATTTCCAAAATTTTCATTTTTGCTTGAAAGCTTGAATTTTATCATTGGCACAAAATAGTGTCAAATTATTTGCCTTGAAGTGACAAGTCCTCTTCATTACTTTCAAGAAAATATTTGTCAAATATCACTATTGGAATAACAACAGTTGCCTGTCAGTGGTTGTTTCAAGTAAAAACCATGTTCCACAAACAAAGGGACTAGTTCAGCTCTCTACTAAGACAAATGAGCCTTTACTCTTTCTCTAGAGTCCTCATAGCTCCCAATAAGCTAAGTGCTCTATGCCTCTCCTATTTTATTACATTTAAAAGATGTGTACTCAAGAGTTGAGACTTAACAACCCAATTAATAAGAAGAAGTAAGAATGGATAATAGACACATGAAGAAACATTCACCATCTCTGGCCATAAAAGAAATGTAAATCAAAACAACCTTGTGATTCTGCCTCACCCCAGTCAGAATGGCCATTATCAAGAAAACTAACAATAACAGATGCTGGCAGGGATATGGTCAAAGGGAAGGCTACTACACTGTTAGTGGGAATATAAACTTGTTCAACTGCTCTGGAAAGCAGTATGGTGGTTCCTCTACAGACTAAACATAGAGCCTCCCTTTGATCCAGCAATTCCTCTCCTGGGCATTTATCCAATAGACCACAAACAAGACTACACTAAAGCTACCAACACAACCATGTTCACTGCAGCATTGTTTAACATAACCAAGATGCCCCTCAGTGGATGAACAAATCAAGAAAATGTGGTATATGTACACGATGGAATTCTACACTTCCATCAGAAAGAATGACATTGCACCATTTGTAAGGAAATGGAAAGACTTGGAGAAAATTATATTAAGCAAAGTAAGCCAGGCCCAAAGAAACATAGATTGCATGACTTCCCTCATTTGTGGTAAACTATAATGTGCCTATAAATCTACAAGTAAACACACTGAATGATAAAAGAAAAAAAACACTGGGACATAATAAATTATACAGGACTCTAGACATTCACACAGTGAAACCATAGGAGGATATTCTTAGGATCACAAAGGCTCAATAGCTATGTGGATCTGACTGTATAAAATAACATTTAAAATAATATTTATCAAAATGAACTCCAAGAAATGGAAACAACAGGGATTTTTCCCTTTGTTGCTATTTTTGTTCTTTTCTTTTTTGTCTTGTTTGTTCGTTTATCTGTCTTTGGGAGGGTAAGGGGGACACAGAAATGATAGAACAAAGGGTTGATAAATGCAGCAAATACTATACAATTTGTGGGTAGGCACAGGAGGGAAAAACTGGGAGAGAGTGAGGGAAGGGGTGATATTGTACAAAATAAAATGTACTCTGTATATTACCTTTATAATAATAATATATATATATAAAGGATGGAGACTTAATAAAATTAATAATCTTTACTGCTTCAATAGGAAATTCATTTTTTTTTTTACTATGCATGTGTTAGTAAAGACTACAGTGTCAGAGCCCAGTACAATGTTCCTATCTGTAGTCTCAGCACTTGGGAAGCTCAGGTAAGAGGATCCTTTGAACCTAGCAAGTTGGAGGCCAGCCTGGGCCACATGTGACTCCTTGTCTCAAAAACAAAAGTATTTGTAATGGCTCAAATGTACTACTGTTCCTGAAATTCAGAATATAAAGGCCAAGAGAGAACAGTTCATTTGAAAAATAAACTATGTGACCCCTGAAAGAATCCAGAAATCACAAACAGTACATGGTCTCCCTTATAAGTGGATGCTAAATGCAAAATGTTAGGTGATACGACAAAATTAACAGGACTTAAGAAACGAAGAACTCCCACTCATCTGGTCGAACCACTACTAAATATCCCCATGCTGCTGATCACATGTATGGTGTATATGTGTACACCAGTTATATGTTATAGACTGTGATAGACAATTTGCTCCAGAAAAGTTAGAATGAACTTGTGACTTTAAATGAGCATCATTATTCCACAATACTGTGAAATTTGGGAAATTATGTAATCACTTAATCACAATTAAAAAAAAAAAAGAACCTCGGGGAAGGTAGGGAGGAAAGGGATGGTAGGGGGAAAACAATGGAGGGGGTAACAATGCTCAATAGGAAGTGTACTCATTACCTTGCTCATGTAACTGTAACTCTCTGTATAGTATCTTTACAATAAAAAATTTAAAACAAAGAATCCAGAAATCCATACTATCAGAACTAATATTCTAATTCTATTCTACCTTCTTCATTTCAAAACTAGAATACTCAGACAGAGATCCTCTTACCTATCCTCTTTCCACCATGTAGTTGAGATTACAAATTTGTACCTACATGCCAGTTTTTTGGTTGAGATTGGTGGTCCCAAGCACTCTACCTTAAGCTACTTACTGTTTAAATTATATGTATTTTTTCTTATTGAACCAAGACTGATAAAAGTGCTCACAGCTACTGAGATGGTCCTTTCTTATGAATTTCCAAAATTCATCATCATCATCACCATCATTATTATTGTCAGTCAGGAGGCTTGAATTCAAGGCCCGGGTGCTGTCCCTGAGCTCTTTTGCTCAATGCTAGTGCTCTACCACTTTGAGCCACAGCTCCTCTTCCAGTTTCCCAGTGGTTAATTGAAGATAAGTATTTCACAGACTTTCCACAGACTTTTCCAGCTGATTTCATACTGTGATCCTTAGATCTCAGCTTTCTGAATAGCTAGGATTATAGGTGTGAGGCACTGGCGCCCAGTTCATCCATAGTATTTTAAAGATAAAATGCATAATTAATTCATTCTTGCAATACTTATTCATAGGATCAAAAAGTTTAAATTTCTGTTTTTCTCACCAATGTTGAAAATCTTTGTTCCTAATGTCATTAACACAAGAACACAATTAATTTTGTTTTGTTTTTGGTCATGGGGCCTGAACTCTGTGTCTGGGTGCTGTCCCTCAGCTCTTCAGCTGTAGACTAGCGCACTACCCACTTGAGCCACAGTCCCACTTCTGGCTTTTTTTGCTTATGTGGTGCTGAGGAATCGAATCAAGGGCCTCATGCATACAAGGCAAGCACTCTACTACTGAGCCACCTTCCCAGCCCCTTAATTATGTTTTATCTATACATATGAATAAATATCTGTATTTACATTAAATTATGTTGTATATAGTATATTTATATTAACAGAAATGAGACAATATCACTCTCAGCTTTCTTTTTTGTTTTTTTGTTTTGGTCGGTCGTGGGGCTTGAACTCTGGGCCTGGACACTGTCTTTCAGCTCTTCAGCTCAAGGCTAGCACTCTACCACTTGAGCCACAGTGCCATTTCCAGTTTTCTGAGTGGTTTATTGGAAATAAGAGTCTCACAGACTTTTCCTGCCCGGGCTGGCTTTGAACCGCAATCTTCAGATCTCAGCCTTCTGAGTAGCTAGGATTACAGGCATGAGCCACCAGGCCTGGCTTACTTTCAGTTTTTTGTTTTGTGGCAGAACACAGGGACAGCCACTGTCCCTGAGCTTTTTTGCTCAAGGCTAGCCCTCTACACTTGCACTATACCTCCACTTCTGGCTTTTCTGGTGGTTAATTGGAGATAAGAATTTCTCTGACTTTCTGAGATCCTCAGATCTCAGCCTCCTGAATAGCTGGAATTACAGGTATGAGCTACAGGCACCCAGCTCATTTTTTCTTAATGTACTCTTGGTTTACATTATGTTTCAGAGAAGATTAAGACTTTTAGAGTTTTGCTCACCTGGCAGGAGATATAAGGTATCTCAATGTAGTTCAATTTGCATTCTTACTGTAAGATTGAGTTTTCTCTATGTGGTAGAGGGCTCATTTGTCTTTCTTTCGCTTACATTTATTTCTCATCTATTTAGTCTATTTTTTCAAATTATTCACTTTCACTGTTTTTGTTTTTTTTTGGTTGGTGGTGGTCATGGGTCCTGAACTCTGGGCCTGGGCACTGTCCCTCAGCTCTTCAGCTCAAGGCTAGCACTCAACCACTTGAGCCACAGCAACACTTCCAGTTTTTCTGTGTATGTTGTGTTGATGAATGGAACCCAGGGCCTCACGCATGTGAGGCAAGCACTCTACCACTGAACCACCTTCCCAGCCCCACTTTCACTTTTGTTTTTGCCAGTTCTGGAACTTGAACTCACTGTCCCTGACCTATTGTGCTCAAGGTTAGTGCTCTACCACTTAAGCCACAGCTCCAATTCTGGCTTTTTTGTGTGGTTAATTGGAGACAATTATCTCACAGACTTTCCTGCCCAGGTTGGCTTCGAACCATGATCCTCAGCTCTCAGTCTCCTAAGTAGCTTTACATATATTTGGAATAATAACATTTTGTGATTGAAACTGGAGATGTTTTTTTTTCTGTTTGAGTATTTATCTTTTTGTTCTATCTAAGCTGTTTTGCATGCAATGGGTTATGTTAGTGCAGCCCAGTTATCCAATAGTTTTCCTTATTGCTTTTGCACTTTGAGTTCTAGCTATAAAAAGTTATCTTCTCCCAGGTTATAGAGCAGGCAGCCATGCTATGTACGTGTGGCCCACAACTGGACAACATAAAGATTGCTTGTATTCTATTAAAAATGTGGACTCGATGCTGGGAAGGTGGCTCAGTTGTAGAGCGCTTGCCTTGCATGCCTGAGGCCCTGGGTTCGATTCCTCAGCACCACATAAGAAAAAAGAAAAAAGCCGGAAGTGGTGCTGTGGCTCAAGTGGTAGAATGCTAGCCTTGAGCTGAAGAGCTGAGGAACAGCACCCAGGCTCAGAGTTCAGGACCCACGACCAGACCAAAAAAAAAATAATTATTATTATTAAAAATGTGGATTCGCAGGTGTCATTCAGACCTACTGAATGAAATTTTAACTTTAAGAAGACCCCCTCAGATACTTAATTTTCTCTGGAAAAGTTGAAAAGGTAAAGGGTGATATTGTCCAAAAAGAAATATACTCATTACCTGTCTTAAGAACCTGTAACCCGGGGCTGGGAAGGTGGCTCAGTGGTAGAGCACTTGCCTTGCATGCCTGAGGCCCTGGGTTCGATTCCTCAGCACCACATAAGAAAAAAGAAAAAAGCCGGAAGTGGCGCTGTGGCTCAAGTGGTAAAGCACTAGCCTTGAGCTGAAGAGCTGAGGGACAGCGCCCAGGCCCAGAGTTCAGGCCCCACGACCAGACCCCCCCTCAAAAAAAAAAAACCTATAACCCCTCTGTACATCACCTTTAGAATAATTTTTTTAAATTGGAAAGGTGCTACCAAATGCTGGCCTAGCAAGAACCAGGCCCTGGTTTTATGTCCAGCACCAAAATTTTTTGTTTAGTTTTTTTTTTTGGCGGGGGGAAGGCTGCTATTTTAGGGGATTTTGCCCTAATTTTTTTCTAGAACTGAGGAGATGGTAGAATGGTTCATAATAATAAGTCATATGTAAATTCTTATCTCTTGAGGAAAACAAGGAAGAAATGAGACCAGGCTTCCAGTGTAGAGATGCACACCTGTAATCCCAGCATTCAAGAAGCAGAGGCAGGAGAATATCAAATGTTTGGGCAAGCCTGAGCTACATAGCAAGACCTTGTCTCAAGGTCTTTGGATGTAGATTAGTAATAGAGTATTTGCCTAACATGCACAAAGTCCTGAATTCCCTTCCCAGCACTCAAAATAATAATAATAATAACAACAACAACAACAATAGGCCCGTCTCACTCAGCACAAGTATAAATAAAGGCTGCCTAGGAAACTAATATTATTAATTACAGACATGAGAACCTTCTATTTAAGAAAGGTCTTTACCACATATCTTTTGCAGTGCTAGAATTACATGATTGATGTATTCAACCATCAATTTTTAGAAACATCTGTGGACAAATTAACTACTAATTAATAAAAAAAAAAAGGATTTGGTTATTTTCCAAATGAATAGCACTAACTCCTGCTGTTAAGTTTTTCAAGAATCTTGTGACCATGGATGTTGCAGAGGAAAAAAAATAACCCTCTTTAAGGCTTGCTGCAGTGCTCAAGCAAATTCTATTCCTCTCCCACAGTCTGCAAAGAGGGTCACATGACCTTTGCTAAATAAATGGGTGGGGAAAAGATTCCATAGAAAGATTCTTTTCATGCCTTTGCATCTAACACCATGTAGCTATTTGACAGTAATTTTCATTTCTGCCAGAATGTGATATTCAATCTCCTTTGTCAATAGGGTATGTACAACTTAACAAGAAGAAGCATACTATAGAGAATTAAATCTTGACTCAGCTGTTTATAGCAGCTTTTTTTGCATTTTTCATTACCTTGGAATGCAAAGAGGTTTTGCAAGAATGATTAAAGCAGGAATCAGCCATGATAATATGGTGCTGTCATTCATTTTTAATACATGGGCTTGGATTCAAGAGCCACTGGGAGTTCTGAACACCATTAGAGAGAAAAATAACTGCTTTGAAGTGTAGAATTTGGGCCTGTGGACATGAGAGACACACTGGCATAAATTTGATAAATGATTTCTTGCTTCAGTTCACTTTTGACTCTTCTAGTAATTCTGAAGCAAAGTTTTGGAAATTCAGTATGGCATTTAAAACCTAGATTACACATTCAGAAAAAGATTAGTTTAAAAATATGTATGGGTGGCTGGCAGTATAGCCCAATAGTAAAGTACATGCTTAGGATGCACAAGGCCCCAGGTTCAATTCTCAGCACCCCAAAACAAATGAAAGACAATCAATCAAAAATACGTGTGAGAAAACCCTTCATAAACTGTAAAGCAGCACATTTATTTTGATTATAGTCTTATAGTTATAGCTTATGTTTTAGCTTTATAAATATAATATCACAGACCATGAAAATTATTTAATGAGCCTCCATAAATAAAGTAACAGCCTCCTGCAATTTTATGAAAGACATAATCTGCCCAATTTCAGCTTTACTTGACAACCTCTGCTTGCAAAGAATCATTCACATGATATGTTTTTCTGGGGTCACAGTTATAGCTTTTTAATACTGAGAAAATATACAGTGAGAAATACTTGTTCTCATAAATGGCTTGTGGCAGTATAAATTGGCATAGCAGATTAACAAAATCTATCAAACTTGTAAATATATAAATATCTTTTTTATTTCAGTACTGAGAACTCAGAACCTTATGTTCGCTAGGCAGGTGCTCTACCACTGAGCCATTCCTCCAGCCCTTTTTGTGCTGATTATTTTAAGAGAGGGTCTTGCTTTTCACCCAGGTCTCTGCCTGAGTTACAATCCCCAATATTTCACTTCCTTCCATACCTGGAGCAATGGACTCATGCTAGCACACCCAGCTTCTTCTTTTGAGATCTCGTCTCAAGACCTTTTTGTGCTCAGCTTGGTTGGCCTGGAATCTCTGTCCTCCATATCTTAGCCTCTCATGTGAGATGGCAAGTGTGAGCCACCAAGAAATACATAAATCTTTTGACCATCAGTTCCACTATTATCCTGTCATCCAATAGACAGTTAACACATGTGAAATAACATATATACAAAGCAACCGACTGAGCACTAAAGATGGTAAACAATCTAAATGCCCTTCAGAGGGAAATTAGTTGCATAAATTATGATACATTTATGGACTACCCCACTTGTGAGGCAAAAGTAAGGAAGCCTTCTGTGTAGCAGCATAGAAATACAGCCAAGATAAACTGTCAAAATAATAATCAGAAGAAGAAGAAGAAGCAAGGAGTATGGGCTGGGAAGGTGGCTCAGTGGAAGAGTGCTTGCCTCACATGCATCAGGCCCTGGGTTTGATTCCTTAGCACCACATAGGCAGAAAAAGCCGGAAGTGGCACTGTGGCTCAAGTGGTAGAGCGCTAGCCTTGACTGAAGAGCGGAGGGACAGCGCCCAGGCCCAGAGTTCAGGCCCCACGACCAACAACAACAAAAATCAAGGAGTAAGCTGGGCACTGGTGGCTCATGCCTGTAATCCTAGTTACTCAGGAGGCTGAAATCTGAGGATCGTGGCCCAAAGCCAGCCAAGGCAGGAAAGTCCATGAGTCTTTTATCTCCAATTAACTACTAGAAAACTGGAAGAGGCATTGTGGCTCAAAGTGGTAGAGTGCTAACCTTGAGCAGAAGGGTTCAGGGGCAGTGCCCAAAACCCAAGTTCGAGCCCTACAACCAACCAAATAATGACAAAGAGTAGGGGTTCAGTCGTGACTTAGATGGTAAGAGTACCACCCAATGAGTGAAAGCAGCAAATACAGAGTTTGAGTCTCAGCCTCAAGAACACACACAGAAAAGCAAGGAGTAAAACAATATAGTATAGTGTCATTTATTTACTTATTTTATTTGCAGTGCTGGGAAGGAACACAAGATCTGGACATATTAGGCACCTCCATTCTCAGCATAGAAGCTGTCATTTAGAAAAAGGGGACATTATATGCACATAACCAAACAGAAAGGTGAAAAATATATACATAAGAAAATTATAAACTGGGCGTTGGTGGCTCACCCTTCTAATCCTAGCTACTCAGGAGGCTGAGATCTGAGTATTGCAGTTCAAAGCCAGCCGGGCAGGAAAGTCTGTGAGACTTATCTTCAATTAACCACCAGAAAACCAGAAGAGGTTCTGTGGTTCAACTGGTACAACACTCGCCTTGAGCTTAAGAGCTCAGAGAAAGCACCCAGGCCCAGAGTTCAAACTCTATGACTGACAAAAACAAAACAAAACAAAAAGTTCCATCTTCTTGCTGAAAATCCCATTGCTTTTCCCCATTTTCAGTCTCCTTCAAGCTGACCATTGGATTTCCTGTTTCCTGCTATATTCCTAAGTATTGTTGTTGCTTACTTCATATCTTACTTCTATATCGTGTCATACCTGCTGGAATGAAGTTTGTGTTTGCGCACAAGCTAGGCACAAACTAGGGTCCAAGGTCCACAGAGCAGCTCAGACCTTTCTAGTCCGGCCCACTCTGTTGCCTGACACCTGACACGCTGGACACTGGAAGCCAGCTCACACTGTGCATCCTGAGGCTGGAGATGTAGCTCAATGATAAAGTGCTTGCCCAGCATATACAAACAAGACTTTGGCCCTGGTCTCTATAAGAAGTTAAAAAAAATGCATCTTTTACTGGAGGGTCATTTGTAACTCCTCTGGAATTCAGTCAGCCTGAAGTTTGTTTGAATATCTGGAAAGAAGGCAGGAAGGCAGGCAGGCAGGCAGGCAGGCAGGCAGGAAGGCAGGAAGGAAGGAAGGAAGGAAGGAAGGCAGGAAGGAAGGAAGGAAGGAAGGAAGGAAGGAAGGAAGGAAGGAAGGAAGGAAGGAAGGAAAGAAGGAAGGAAGGCAGGCAGGCAGGAAGGAAGGAAAAATCATCTATAATTATCTTGTCGAGATTAGCACAAGTATGGAAGAAGGCAGGGTAGTGGCTTAGTACAGCGGTTCTTAAAGTTGAGTGTTCTTAAGGAGACAAAGCTAGTAAAAGCCCCAGTGCCAGGCTGCACTTTGAGTCCCTGGTTCAGTAGGTGTGGTGTAAGATGAAAAATTTTCACTGTTACCAAGTTTCCAGGAGGTACTGATGCTTTTGGACCAGATGGAGAGGTTAAGATGAGGGATGACGGCATGACTTGTCCAAAGTCACATAATTAATAAATGATAGAAATATTTTAAACTCAAATACTTTGACTCCAGAACCCTCACTATCTCACAAAATTCTTTTTGGTAAAAAAAAAAATTTCAACAGAAATAAACTTAAAATCTAATGAACATTGAATGATTGAGCATTATTCTTTTGGTGCAACATTTATTTTTTAATCAGCCTGAGAGTCATTTTAAAAAGTTTCCTTGTGGTTTTATTTTGTATCCATAAATACAATATATTTACTGAGTGTCCGGTATGGTAAACAGAGATGATAATTATCAAAATATAAAATTACACTTTAAAGAAGCCTCTATTTTATATAACAACCTCACAAATAATGTATAATTTTTATAGTTGAATTTTTAATAGTTTAATGCAAGGCCGTAATTTCATTGACAGTGATTCTGTTAAACTTAAGTATTTCTTGGCACCTTTTCTACATTTTTTTACAGTGGGGCCATTATACATCTGAAAAACTGGGAGTAAGAAATGTAAATGTTGGCAAATGTCCTTATTCTTAAAATTATGTATCTAGCTGAGTACTTGCTCTATCAGTTACATGATTTAAAATAGTAAACTATAATTCTTTTCCCTAAAATGTGTCAAAGTGGCCAGGCATTGGTGGCTCAAACCTGCAATCATAGCTACTCAAGAGGCTGAGACCTGAGGATTGTGGTTCAAAGCCAGCTCAGGCAGGAAAGTCCCTGAGACTCTTATCTTTAATAAACTACCCAAAAGCTAGAAGTTGTGCTGTAGCTCAAGTGATAGAGCTCTAGCCTTGGGCAAAAAAAAGCTCAGGCCCCAAGTTCAAGCCCCAGGACCAACAAGAAAGAGAAAAGGAAAGAAAAGTGTCAAAGTTATAGTTCTATCATATAGGCAAGCAAAAATATTTACAGTATTACTAAATTTTGCTAACATGTTGACTAAACAGCTCATCCATACAAATAACATTAAAAATAATTACCGTTTAGTTTATAACCAATCCATTTATTAGAATATGATATGTTCTATAGTATGTAATTCCAATTGACTTCCTCATACTTGCAGTTAAGAAATGGACAATCATTAATCTGCCTCTGTCACAAAGATTTCTCTTTATCTTACCAACAAAGCCTTAGAATTCTTTAGACTGAAAGCCAGCAACTTTAGAAAGCTTTGAAAAATGTTCTGAATTCCATTGAGCTGTAAGAAGCCTTGTCTACACAGCCAGAGCCCTGATCTACCCCAACAACACAAGTAGTAGTAACACATGCAACAAATATGTTCTTTGCTGAAATAGACATTCTGAGTTATCCAAGGAACTTTTACCCATAAAGTGATCAACTGTGTTATCAATTACATGTCTGTGTTTATGTTTTCACTGTACTCAATAGTTTGGTCTAGTACTGCTTCATAAAGCAAACAGAATGATTCATTCCTGATATATCATGAAATAGGTGATATTGAAGTTTAAAGAATGTCACCCTCACAATGGTGAACTCTCATTCAGGAATAAAGCTGCAAAAAAAAATTGTGGGCCAATATCATAGCATAGTAGGCAGAATCAGATTTTTTTTTCTTTTGGTCGGTGGGAAGGCTTGAATTCAGGGCCTGGATGCTGTCTCTGAGCTTTTGAAGACTAGCACTCTACCACATTGAGCCACATAGCCACTTCCAGTTTTCTGGTGGTTCATTGGAGAGAAGACTCTCACAGAATTTCCTGCCTGGGTAGGTTTGAACCACCATGCTTAGAACTCAGCCTCCTGAGTAGCTAGGATTACAAGCATGAAGCACTGGTACCCAGCAGTAGGCAGAATTCCAAAAGTTCCAGAAATAAATCTCAAGTCTCACTTATAGGTTAAAATTGTACATGGCCAACCAAAGAACAAGTTCAGCAGAAATAACTTCCAGGAAGTGATATTCAAGCAATTTCCAGAGTCTGTACATGACCAAGGATCTTCCAGTTCCTCCCAGCCTGAGTGGAAGAACTTGAATGAAAAACTTTCCTGTAAAACAGTTGGAAACCCCAGAAAGGTCACCTTAGTAATAGGGCCAATATATCTCTTGAAGAGAAGGCTACCCTGGACTTAACTCCAAAAATTCTTAAAAGCAATTCTTGGAAGAACCAAACTGATCTCCAAGTAACACAAATTTTCCAGAACAAAGTCCAACAAGGAAATGGATTTGTGGCTCAAGTGGTAAAGCATTAGCCTTGAGCAAAAGAGCTGAGAGACAGTGGCCAGGCCCTTTGTTCAAGCCCTAGGACCTGCACAAAGTCCAACAGTGTTTACAGTGATTTGACAAGTTCTACAACTCAGTGTTTTGAAGTTCATATGCCTGTAAATCAGAAATTATCTATGGTGAAGAAAAAGAAAACATGGCAAGTAACTAAGAGAAAAATCAGTCAATAGAAATAGACACAGAAAGCCAGACACTGGCAGCTCACACCTGTAATCCTAGCTACTCAAGAGGCTGAGATCTGAGGATCATGGTTCAAACCGAAGCTTAGGCAAGAAAGTCCATGAGACTCTTATCTCTAATTAACCACCAGAAAACCAGAAGTGGCACTGTGGCTCAGACTGATAGAGCACTAGCCTTGAGAAAAACAGCTCAGAGACAGTGTCCAGGCCTTGAGTTCAAGCACCAGGACCAAAAATAAAAACCCACCAAGAAATAGACACAGAAATTACAAAATAATGGGTTTAACTGACAAGAATGATAAAATAGCTATTTTAAATATTCTCAATATAGTAAAATAATGATAAGAAGTATTATGAAAGAAAACATGAATAGAATGGATTCCAAATGGAAATTCCAAATGGAAATTCTAAATATCAAAAACATAATGCCTGAAATTACAATTTGGCTACATACACTTAACAACAGATTAGACATCATGGAAGAAAAGATCTGAGATCTTGAAGACAGAAACCTGAAGTAATAGAAAAAAGAGTAGCAGAAAGTATGCAAAACGAAGCACAGGGCTTGGAAGGCAGCTCAGTGGTAGAGTGCTTGCCTTGCATGCATGAGGCCCTGGGTTCAATTCCTCAGCACCACCTAAGTAGAAAAAGCCAGATGTGGCGCTGTGGCTCAAGAGGTAGAGTGCTGCCCTTGAGCTGAAGAGCTGAGGGACAGAGCCCGGGCCCAGAGTTCAGGCCCCAAGACTGACAAAAAAAAAAGACACACAAAGAGAAAAAAGGCCAAGAAACAATATACAGAGGGCTGGGAAGGTGGCTCAGTGGTAGAGCGCTTGCCTTGCATGCTCAAGGCCCTGGGTTCGATTACTCAGCACCACATAAGCAAAAAGAAAAAAGCGTGGCTCAAGTGGTAGAGCGCTAGCCTTGAGCTTAAGAGCTGAGGGACAGCGCCCAGGCCCAGAGTTCAGGCCCCACGACCAGGCCCACCCCCCCCCCCAAAATACACAGAGTCTAAGTGATCTATAGGACAATATCAAACACTTTCACATATGTTCAATTGGAATTCCAACAGAAGAGAAAGAAGGGATCACAAAAACATTGGAAAACTTAATGGTTCAAAATCTCCAGATTTAGGGGCTGGGAAGGTGGCTCAGTGGTAGAGTGCTTGCCTAGCATGCATGAGGCCCTGGGTTCAATTCCCCAGCACCACAGAAGCAAAAAGAAAAAAAGCCGGAAGTGGCACTGTGGTTCAAGTGGTAGAGTGCTAACCTTGAGCTGAAGAGCTGAGGGACAGCACCCAGGCCCAGAGTTCAGGCCCCACGACCAGACCCCCCCCCCAAAAAAAATTCCAGATTTAATGTTTCAAATCCCATAGACCCACAGATCTAAATAGCACAGGAATTGTAAACATGAAACCCGAAGAAAAACACATCAAAGTCAAATTGCTTAAAAATCCAATTAAAGAATATCTTAAAAGGTAAATTATATGCAGGTATACAAAGATACAAATCACTGTGGACTAACTTTCAGAAACTATAAAAGGCATAAAAATTGTTCTTTAAGTTGGGCGCCGATGGCTCACGCTTGTAATCCTAGCTACTCAGGAGACTGAAATCTGAGGATCGCAGTTCAAAGCCCGGGCAGGGAAGTCTGTGAGACTCTTATCTCTAATGAATCACTAGAAAACTGGAAGTGGCGCTGTGGCTCAAGCGATGCAGCGCTTGCCTTGAGATGAATGGCGCAGGGACAGTGCCCAAGCCCAGAGTTCAAGCCCCATGACCAACCAAAAAAAATTGTTCTTTAAAGAACTGAAAGGGAAGAAAAGTGTCTTCTTAGAATTCTCTACCCAGAAAGTATAACTTTCAAAACTGAAGGTGTAGGAGTGAGTTACTGGTGGCTCACACCTATAATCTTAGCTCCTCAGGTTGCTAAGACCTTGAGGGTTGTGATGTGAAGCCAGCCCAGGCAGAAAAGTCCATGAGACTCTGTCTCCAGTTAACCAGCAAAATGCTGATATAATTGAAAGAAGAAATAGATAAAAAACCAAAGAGTTGTAGATGTCAATGTAATTATTACAGTAATTGATAATACATGCAGAAAATCAATAGAAGTAAAGAATATGTAAGCAATACTACAACCATTCAACTTGACCCAATTACCATATATAAAAAATATATTCCCGAGCCAGGCACCAGTGGCTCACACCTGTAATCCTAGCTACTCAGGAAGCTGAGATAGGAGAATCACAGTTCAAAGCCAGCCCAGGCAGGAAGTTCTGTGAGACTATCACCAATTAACCACCAAAAAAAAAAAAAAAATGGAAGTAGAGCCTTAGTTCAAATTGTAGAGTTCTCGCTTTGAGCAAAAACCTAAGGACAGTGCTTAGGTCCTGATTTCAAGTCCAGGTACACACACACATACACACACACACACACACACACACACACACACACACACACACACACACACCAAAATTTCCTCGGATCCACAAAACACACATCATTTTTTGATGCACCTAAGACATCTACCAAATAGGCCAAAGGCTGGATCAGGAAACAAGACATAATACATGAAAAAGAGTGTAAGCATATAGAGCATAGGTCTTGCCCACAAAAGAATTAAATTCTAATTCAATAAGCCAAATATCTGGAGGATGCCCAAATATTTGGAAATTAGACACATACATCTAACTAACCCATGGGTCAATGAAGAAATCATGAAGGAATTAACTAATAATTGAATAGGATAAAAATGCAATTATGCCAAATCACACTTTGCCAGTTGAAGTTAGAGCATTTCTTAGACCTTAGTTGACATCAGTAAAATAGATAAGCTATAAAAAGCATCAGTGAAACCAAAATCTGGTTCTTTGAAAGTATCAATGAAATTAATCAACTTCTAGTTAGACTGCTCACGGAAAGAGAAGATGCAAACCATCAATATCAGGAATAAAAAAGAGCACATCACACAGACCACAGAGAATATCTCTATATGCATTGTTCTGTATGTACAACAGTGCATAAATAAAATAAATAATAATTCACAAGAAATAGAAGTGGGATTATGAATCTGGTATCAAAGCACACACATATATTCATATACGCATATAGAAAAAAACAGCAAATCTTTTTTTAAGATTTTCACAATTAAAGACAGACCTTCTCAATCCAGCTTATTACCTCTTAGACAATGCATTTTCCACAAAACTCCAACACATAACATCAAAAATATGCAAAGCTCTAGAGAGCTGCCCCAGTGAGTCACCATGATTCAGTCTGACAAGAGCTGGCAAAGATTGCCTTCTGTTTTTTATGAAAAGGATATGTTTATTTCAGAAATGCAGGATTGGTGGGCAATTTGAAAAATAAAGGTTATTCACCAGACTCACAGAATAATGGCATAAAATTATTATAAGTTTCTCAAAACACATTAAAAGCATCTGATGTAACAGTCATTCATGATTTTTTAATATTCTTAGATAATATAGATAAGCTGGCTGCAAATGACATCTCCAATGCACTTTGTACCCAATGGCAAAATGTTGAAAGCTTTGAAATCTAACAAGACAAGTTGTCCACTCTCACTATGTAATAATCATCATTGGAATTTAGTTCCTAGTCACTACAATAAGCCAAAAAGAATCATTGAGAATACATATCTAGCAAGAAATAATTGTATGTGCTGGGTGCTGGTGGCTCATGCCTGTAATCCTAGCTACTCAGGAGGCTGAGATCTGAGAATTGTGGTTCAAAGCCAGTCAGGCAGGAAAGTCTGTGAGGCTCTTATCTCCAATTAACCACCAGAAAACTGGAAGTGGCGCTGTGGCTCAAAGTGGTAGAGCACTAGCCTTGAGCAACAAGAGCTCAGGGACAATGTCCAGTGTCCATGCCCTGAGTTCAAGCCCCCCGACAAAAAGAAGATTGTATGTTTAGAAACTTATATGTGTGGAAGGTTGGGCAAGGTGCAAGATAAAATGTCAATAGCCCAGATCAGCTGGATTTGTGTGTGTGTGTGTGTGTGTGTGTATGTGTCTGTGTCTGTGTCTGTGTGTGTGTGTGTGTGTGTGTGTGTGTGTGAGAGAGAGAGAGAGAGAGAGAGAGAGAGAGAGAGAGAGAGAGAGAGAGAGAGAGAGAGAAAGAGAGAAAGAGAGAGAGAACTGAAGTTTGAACCCAGGACCTAGCTTTGTCTCAGCTTTTTCCACTCAAGGCTGCTGTTCTGCCACTTGAGCCACAGCTCTACTTCTAGCTTTTGGGTGGTTAATTGGAGATCAGAGTCTCACACACAGACCTTTTATATGCTATCAAAATCTAATTAGGAAATTTCAGTTTGGGGCGTCACTATTTTTGTTAATGAGTTTGTGTCTATGTAATTATGTGGATACTTTATTGCACTTTCCCCCTTTCTTATTAAAATGAAGGTAAACAAAAATAATTAGGAAATTACTGGTGCTGGTGACTCATGCCTGTAAATCCTAACAACTCAGGAGGGTGAGATTTTAGCATCACAGTTCGAAACCAGCCCAGGCAGAAAAGTCCGTGAGACTCTTACCTCCAATTAACCATGAAAAAGCCAAAAGTGGAACTGTGGCTCCAGTGGTAGAGTGCTAGCCAAGAGAGAGAGAGAGAGAGAGAGAGAGAGACAGACAGACAGACAGACAGACAGACAGACAGACAGACAGACAGACAGAGACATAGAGACACAGAGACACAGAGATCCCCCCTCAGGAACAGAGCCAAGGCTCTGAGTTCAAAGGTTTGAACTCCTCCAGACATTTTCTTCCAAATGTCTCAAAAGACAGAAGATGCCTGTTCAAATAGGTCTTTATATCTACTGGGGAGTGTTTGCCAAGGTTGTTGAATTTGGAACCCAAATATCGCTTAAGCATTCAGGGCACTGCTCCAAATGTATTGAGTTTGCTTCTGCTCTTTGCCAAAGCTGCATTTGGCCGTTTTCAAAGCCATTTTAATTTCGTTTTACCAGCACTATAGGTCACACACACAGTGTGTGTGTGTGTTTGGCTTTTGTAATCAGAATGTAGAAGTGCCATCCTGCCCCCAGGAGGGATCCCTTACAGTGCTGAAGTTAGCCGAGCCCATGCCTGGGCAAGGAGCCTGTCCTGGTGTGATGGCAGATTGGTCTGCTGGCCTTGAGAAGAGCCTTCCTTGAGTGCTAGTATAAACAGTATCACTGGGAACCAGTTGGCCACGGCAAAGCTCTGGGGAAGAGCCTGGCAAGTTTCTCCACCTATTCCCCCAGTGTACCTCAAAGCAAGCAGGGTGGACAAAAGCATCCAGGCTAGCTCTGATCATTTCCACCATCTCTCCCTAAACAACACTCTCCTGGTCCTGCTTGTGCATTGCTTGAACACTTTTTGGAATTCCATGCTGATTTAGATATAGTGTTCTTTGCACATATCTGTTTTGTGTGCTTTTATTGATTGTTGTTGGAGGGGGGGTGGGTGTGTGTGTGCACATGCTGGTCCTGAGGCTTGAACTCAGGGCCTGAGCACTGTCCCTGAGCCTTTGTGCTCAAGGCTGGTGCTCTACTACTTGAGCTACAGTTTCACTTCCAGCTTTTGGGTGGTTAATTGGAGATATGAATCTCTCAGGCTTTCCTGCCAGGGCTGGCTTCAAACCATGATCTTCAAATCTCAGCCTACTGAATAGCTAGGATTACGTGAGTGAGCCGCCAGTTCCCAGCTTTGTTTTGTTTTGTTGTTTGTGTTGGTTGGTTGGTTGGTTGAATTTTTTTTTTTATAATCGTTTGAACTGTAAAACCTAATTTAGAAAGCCCAGGAAGACAACAAAAGTCTGTTGTATTTCCCCAGGTTTTTATTCTATCTCTTCTTTCTTCCTGGCAGGCCTAAATTTCTTCTTTTGTGGCTTTCTTTTTGCTAAAGGACTTCATTTAGTTCTTCATTAGGGTAGGTTTGCTGGCAACAAATCTCTTTTCGTTTTATTGTCATCAGAGAATATATTGATTTTCCCTTCATTCCTGAAAGGTGTTCTTGCTAGCTATATATTCTGCATTGAAAGTTCTTTTTCTTTTTCTTACCTCTGACAAGTGATCTCACTATGTAGCCCATTCTGCCCTTAAACTCCCTCCCGATCCGCCTATCTCAGCCTCGCGACTGCTGGGATTATAAGCACACACAACCACACCTGGCTAAAGTTCTTTTCAGCACTTGAAAAATATTTGTTCCAGCCTCCCTGGTTTCTCATGAGGAAAAATACACTATCATTTAAATTGCTTTTCATCTATAAGTAATTTCAAGACTTTTTTTTTCTTTGTCTTAATTTTCAGAAGTTTGATTACCTTGGCATGCATTTTTTTTTTTTTTTTTTTTTTTTTGGGTCCGGTCGTGGGGCCTGAACTCTGGGCCTGGGCACTGTCCCTCAGCTCTTCAGCTCAAGGCTAGCACTCTACCACTAGAGCCACAGTGCCACTTCCGGCTTTTTTCTTTTTGCTCATGTGGTGCTGAGGAATCGAACCCAGGGCCTCATGCATGCAAGGCAAGCGCTCTACCACTGAGCCACCTTCCCAGCCCCTGGCATGCATTTTTTTAGGATCATCCTCTTTGAGGCTATCTCAATTTTTGTGAATATGAATGTTTATGTTTCTTACCAAATTTTGGAAATGTTTAGCCACTAATCCGTTGGTTTTTAAAATACTATTTCAGCTCTACCATTTTTTTCCTTCTCCCCTTCAATATTAGTTCTTCCTGTTATGTTCCATGTCCTTAAGGCTGTATTCTTTCTGTTTCAGTCTATTTTCTCTTATTGTTCAAATTGAGTAAATCCTAGTGTATTCTCAAGTTCTGATTGTTTCCTCAGTCTCCTATATTCTGCTAATTGAGTCTTTATTTCAGTTTTATTTCAGTTATTGTAACTTTAGTTTTAAAAAAAAAACTATCTTTGATTCATTCTTATATATTATATCTCTGTTGAGACTTTCTTTTTTTCTTTTTTGAGATTTATTTTTTCAAGTAAGTGTTAACAGAACCCATGAGGCTCCGGGGAGGCCAAAATAGTGGAGGCCTCCATCTGACCCCTTGGGACCAAGTTCATGACATTGTCACACAAAATTTTAGAGCTGGGCACTTGCATCTCACACATCTAATTCTAACTACTCTGGAAACTGAGATCTGAGGATCAGTGTACAAAGCCAACTGGACCAGGTCAGGCAAATCCAAGAGTCTCTTATCTCCAATTAACTAGCAAAAAGCCAGAAGTGGAGGTGTGGCTCAAATAGTAGAGCACTGTATGCAAAAAGGCCAAATAAGGGTGCAAAGCCCTGAGTGCAAGGCTTAGTACTGGCATGCATGCATGTGCATGTGCACACCCAAACATGCACACATTCACACAAATTTAAGACACATTGAGGTAGAGATCAAGAATATTTATTAGTAAAACAAAGAAAGGAGCATATACAACTTAGACATGGGTGGGGGGCACATTTTTTTGTCAGTTGTGGGGCTTGAATTCAGGGCCTGGGTGCTGTCCTTGAACTCTCCTTGTGCTGAAGGCTAGTGCTCTACCACTTGAGCCACAGCTCTACTGCCGGTTTTTGAATGGTTAATTGGAGATAAAAATTTCATGGACTTTTCTGCCTGAGCTGGTTTTGAACTGTGATCCTCAGATCTCAGCTTCTTGAGTAGCTAGAATTACAGGCATGAGCATCTGATGCCCAGCAGGAGGCACATTTAAAAGCACATGCAAGTCGGGTGCCAGTGGCTCATGTCTGTAATCCTAGCTACTCAGGAGGCTGGGATCTGAGGATCACGGCTCAAAGCCAGCCAGAGCAGGAAATTCCATGAGACTCTTTTTTTTTTTTTTTGGTCCAGTCGTGGGGCCTGAACTCTGGGCCTGGGCACTGTCCCTCAGCTCTTCAGCTCAAGGCTAGCGCTCTACCACTTGAGCCACAGCGCCACTTCTGGCTTTTTTCTTTTTTCTTATATGGTGCAGAGGAATCGAACCCAGGGCCTCATGCATGCACGCCAAGCGCTCTACCACTGAGCCACCTTCCTAGCCCTCCATGAGACTCTTATTCCAATTAACGGCCAGAAAACTGGAAGTGGTCCTGTGGCTTAAGTGGTAGAGTGCTAGCCTTGAGCTGAAGAGCCAAGAGACAGCGCCGAGGGCCAGAATTCAAGCCCACTACCAACAAATAAAAAGCACATGCAATTAGTGTTCTAACATGAGAATTTTTTATGGTGAATAAATGTGTTGGGAGGATTAGTTCATTTGTCCCAGGATATATGCTCCCTTTTGTTCTGAAACTTGGTATATTTAGTCATTCTTTTAATTTTTATTTTAACCTGAACAAGAGTTTGCACTCAGGCCTTCCACTTGCTCAGCTGGTGCTCTACTATTTGAGCTACAACTTAGTTTCCTGTTGGGCACTTTGAAGACAAAATCTCAAGGACTTTTCTGCCCCAGCTGGCTTCAAACCACATTCCTCCTGATGTCTGCCATGAGCCACCTGGGCCCAGCTTTAGTCATTCTTGTTGTTATACTGTTTTATCAATTGGGCCCAGAGAGCTCAAGGTTGGTCCATTCATTAAATTCAGGTCATTATGACATAGATGTTGGAGCATCCCCTTTAACAAAGAGTGAGGTCTGCCAAATGCTCCCTTCATCTATCCTTGACATATTTTTCTTTGCAAATGCTTTTAGTTCCCAGAGGAGTCATTTTCCCGAGTGCTTTTTTTTTTTTTTCCCTAGGATAAATGTCTTTCTTTCTTTCTTTTTTTGGCAGTACTTGCAAGGGAGGCGCTCTATGGCTTGAGTTATTTCTCTCGCCCTATAAGTATCTTTCCCAGAGTGCAGGGATTATTTCGATAAGCAACGAAGGTCAGAGGGAATGACTTTTTTTTTTTACTATCTGTTGCAGATTAATGAGAGAATGTGAAGCTTAAAGCAAAGAAAGGAGTGTGTGTGTGTGCACACACACACAAGTGCGCACGCACTTCTAATCAAGCTATTCATGAATACAGTGTTTATCTGTGATTTCCTGGTTCTTGATTCCCAGACCTCATTTTCCCTGATCTATCCTGTCTCCTAAGTGTGTTTGTCGTTGTTTGCCAATGCATTTTTTTTATGACAGCCAGTTTAAAATCCTTGTCAGATCATTCTAACAACTCTGTCATCTTGGTCAATTGTGTTTTCTCATTCAAATTGAGGCCTTGAAGATTCTTAGTATGAAGAGTAGGATTGGTTTGTTTGTTTACTGAAACAAGGACACATTACAAGGTCCCAAATAGTACTTAAGCCTCAAGTTTTAGCAGAACTTCCCCTCTGATGCTGCTCATACTGTCTCCCTACTGCTAAAGGAAGGTTAAAGTCCAGGACTCTACTTAGCTTTAGTTAACATGTGTGTATGCTTCTTATGCTAAGTAGAATAGGAGTTCAGGCTCCTTGCTCATATGCTACCCTGTCTGGTGCTTCATTATTGCCTGCCTCTGAGGATGCCACGCATGAGGGATGACCTCATTAACATTGAGAGAGGTGGGGAAAGTTCAAATCTCTCCTTTAGGTTCCAGAAATAACTCTAGAGAAAAGAGGGAGGGACACCTCCAACTCAGTGGAGGGGTGAAAGTCCAGGTTCCCCAGGTGGATTCCATTGACACAGAAGTGGGTGTATCCTGCTACTGGCCACTCAGCCTTCTCTGACACTCTCTTGAGTGGGGTAAAGTATGGTTCTGGAGATATCTTTTTTTTTTTAACTGTTGGACAAAGGCAGTGGTACTTCAGGTTCCTCATTTGACTTTTCCTGGTAGGGAAAAGCCACCAATCATTATTGGGTGTTTCTTTGTGTAATATTTAGCTGGAGTAGAGGGGTTTATTGTCTAAGAGCTTTCTGTCGACTAGGCTATTCTTTTCCTGGCTCTCGGCTCCAAAGAGCAGATTTTTCTTGGAGGTTTTTGTTGGTTTCATTGGTAAGTTTTTCTCTGTGCTTGTTGATATTTCTGGGTTGCTCTCTTCTCCAATACCAGTCTAAAAGATTGGAGACAAAAAAGGAAACTCAAGAGATTTGCAGTCATGTTGGGCCTCACATCCTGAGGCCCCTAACAGGTCTGCATTTTCTCCCCATCTTATTTTATATAAAACCAGGACTTCTTGCTGTACTAAAGAGGAAAAATGGCGGGGGGAGGTCGGGGGAGCACATTTATTCCATCTTGCCAAAAACAAAAATCCCGAAGGCTGTCTTTTGATATTTCACCACAGCCAAGCAAGTATTACTCTGTTGCTCTGGATTTGCCTTCTTTACTGTTAGGGAAACCCTGCTTGAATGGGAACCATCTTAGAAAATGAATTACTCAGGGTTTTTTTTTTAACTTAAAGAGATAAGGCCCTGCCAAAATTTCTCTCTCTTCCTGCTGTCAAGATTATGTAAGACAACAGAACCACTGTTTCAGGAAGGAAGTAATGAACTCAACTCTGGGTATTTCTTGGAATGTTTTTACTGAGGTGTGATTGATATACTCCAACACTGAACATACTTAATGTGTATCATTTGATACCACACATACATACACACAGAGAGACATACACACAGACACAAAAAGACACAGACATGCACACACACACACACACACACACACACACACAGAGCCATATACAAACACACACATGGATAAATCATCACCACAGTCACAGTCAAAACAGTAACCCTATCTGTCACCTCAAAGTTTTCCTGGTGCCACTTTGAAAGTCTTCCCTCTGACACCCTCCCCACTATTTCTCCTCAGGTAACCCACTCTATAAGTTATTCTGCATCTTCTACAAACTGAGGGACTCAATATTATTAATGTGTCAATTCTCCTTGATCTGTACATTTAACATAATCCATAATCCAAATTATCAGCAGTTATTTTTAGAGATTAGAAAAATCTAGAATCAAAGTTTATATGGAAATCAAAAGGATCTAGAATATACAAAGAGTTTGGGGGAAAAAACAACAAACTTTGAGAACCTACTACTTGATTTCAAGGGTTATATTAAAGCTCGAATAATTAAGAATGTGGCATATAAGTTGACAGAGAGCTACAAATTAATGCACACTTAACTAGCCAATTAATTGGGTTTTTTGTTTGTTTGTTTGTTTTTTACTTACTAAAGCTACGTGCAGATGGCTCATGCCTGTAATGCAAGCTTCTCAGGAGGCTGAGATCTGAGTATTGCAGTTCGAAGCCAGATGGGGCAGGAAAAGTCCGTCAGATTCTTATCTCCAATAAACGACTCACAAAAAAAGGTCAGAAATGGAGCTGTGACTCAAGTGGTATAGCGCTAGCCTTAAGCACAAAGAGGGTCAGAGCCAGTGCCCAGGCCCTCAGTTCAAGGCCCAGGAACCAGCAAAAAAAAAATCACTAAAGCCATGCAATAAGGCTAGAGGATGTAGTTCAATGGTAGAGTACTTGTCTAGGATGACTGAGGCCCCAGGTCTACTCTCCAACACCTGGGGGAGAAAAGTTTATGCAGTCTACAATGTCATAATAACTGCATGCTGGGGCTGGGAAGGTGGCTCAGTGGTAGAGCGCTTGCCTTGCATGCATGAGGCCCTGGGTTCAATTCCTCAGCACCACATAAGCAAAAAGAAAAAAGCCAGAAGTGATGCTGTGGCTCAAGTGGTAGAGTGCTAGCCTTGAGCTGAAGAGCTGAGGGACAGTGCCCAGGCCCAGAGTTCAGGCCCCACAACTGGACCAAAAAAAAAACACTGCATGTTATATTAAAACTATGACTCTGGGCTGGGAAGGTGGCTCAGTGGTAGAGTGCTTGCCTTGCATGCTCGAGGCCCTGGGTTCGATTCCTCAGCACCACATAAGCAAAAAAAGAAAAAAGCCGGAAGTGGCGCTGTGGCTCAAGTGGTAGAGTGCTAGCCTTGAGCTGAAGAGCTGAGGGACAGCGCCCAGGCCCAGAGTTCAGGCCCCACGACCGGACCCAAAAAAATAAAAAATAAAAATAAAACTATGACTCTAACTCTACCTAATAATCATACACAAAAGTTCACATACATTATTTCAGATACCTAAAGGTAGTGGCAAACCCTTATATCTTTTTGTTATTGTTGGTCGTAGGACTTGAACTCTGGGCCTGGGCGCTGTCCCTGAGCTCTTCAGCTCAAAGCTAGTACTCTACCACTTGAGCCATGGTGCTACTTCTGGCATTTTCTGTGTATGTGGTACTCAGGAATTGAACCCAAGGCTTCATGCATGCTAAGCAAGCCCTCTACCACGAGGCCACATTCTCAGCCTACCCTTATATCTTCTAATGGAAATCTCAGAAGAATATTTTCATGATTTGAGCTAGACAAAGTTTTCTTAGTAGGTCACAGAACAAAGTAAGGATTAAAGAAAACATTGATTAGAGTTCATCAAAATTAACAACTGAAATGATTAAAGAAGGATTAGAGTGTTCTTCCAACATCGGCTATTTTCCAAGTGCCTTTGACACAAAATAGTCAAAATGCCACAGTGGCATATATTGAGGTGGCATGTTCTGAACTCCTTCAATAGAATAGAATAAGCAATGAATTACAAAAATATGCAACAAGAATAGAATAGATGGGCTGGGAAGGTGGCTCAGTGGCACTTGCCTTACATGCCTGAGGCCCTGGGTTCAATTCCTCAGCACCACATAAGCAAAAAGAAAAAGCCGGAAGTGGCGCTGTGGCTCAAGTGGTAGAGCGTTAGCCTTGAGCTGAAGAGCTGAGGGACAGCACCCAGGCCCAGAGTTCAGGCCCCATGACCGGACCAAAAAAAAAAAAAGAATAGAATAGATAATATATTACTAAAATATGCACCAACAATGAAGAATCTCAAAACCATAATTTCGAGTACAAGTAGACTTATGCAAAAGACCACGTACTATATATTTGCATTTATATGAAATTCTAGAATGAGCACAACTAACATATGGTAGAAAAAAATCAGAACAATGATTGAGTCTAATAGATAAGACTGGATAAGGACTGAGAAAGAACATGAGGAAAATCTCATGGGCAATGCAAGTGTTCTGTATCTATTTTTCTTTTTCTTTCTTTCCTTGTGTGCCTATACTGGAGCTTAAAATCAAAGCCTTACACTCTCCTTTAGCTTTTTTATTCCAGGCTGGCCCTCTATCACTTGAGCCACATCTTCATTTCCAGTTTCTTTTCCTGGTTAATTAGAAATAAGAAATTTTCTGATGGGATTGGCTTTCAACCTCGATCCTCAGATCTCAGCCTCCTGAGTAACTAGGATTACGGGTGTGAGCCACCAGCCCCTGGCTTAAGTGTTGTATCTTTTCCTAGAGGTTTGGATCACAAGGAATTTGTCAAAATCTAGTGAATGTACTCTTAAAATTTGTCTCTCTTGTTATGGCTAAAATTTTTATCAAAGAAAAAACTGTAATCAAATATTCAACCCTAGTGAATTATTTACCTGCTGAAGTATTTAAGGAGGTGAGTGCTAATGGCTATAATTTACTTTAAAATGCAATAAAAATAAGATAGATTAATAGATGGGAAGATAGTAGATTTTTTAATAAAAATAAGCACAGTAGGGCTGGGAAGGTGGCTCAGTGGTAGAGCGCTTGCCTTGCATGCTCAAGGCCCTGGGTTCGATTCCTCAGCACCACATAAGAAAAAAGAAAAAAGCCGGAAGTGGCGCTGTGGCTCAAGTAGTAGAACACTAGCCTTGAGCTGAAGAGCTGAGGGACAGCGCCCAAGCCCAGAGTTCAGGCCCCACGACTGGACCCAAAAAAAAAAAATAATAATAAGCACAGTAAAATGTTGATGTAGAGTTAAATGATTTGTGAATGTCCACCATAAACTTCAATTTTACTGTATGTTTAAAATTAAATAACAGGGCTGGGAAGGTGGCTCAGTGGTAGAGTGCTTACCTTGCATGCATGAGGCCTTGGGTTCGATTCCTCAGCACCACATAAGCAGAAAAAGCCGGAAGTGGCGCTGTGGCTCAAGTGGTAGAGTGCTAGCCTTGAGCTGAAGAGCTGAGGGACAGCGCCCAGGCCCAGAGCTCAGGCCCCATGACTGGCAAAATAATTAATTAATTAATTAATTAATTTAATAAAAATTTGTATAATGAAATGTTGTGAAAAATATTAAAAGAATCCCAGGAAAATATGTTGTAATAAATAAAAATCCTAGGCGGGCACCAGTGGCCCATGTCTGTAATACTAGCTACTCAGGGAGCTGAGATCTGAGGACTGCATTTCCTCACTAGTTTGAATAGGAAAGTCTGGGGGACTCTTATCTCCAATTAACTACTCAGAAAAAAGCTGAAAGTGGACCTGTGGATCAAGTGGTAGAGTGCTAGCCTTGAGCACAAAGAGGGGCAGGGACAGCACCCAGGCCCTGAGTTCAAGCCCCAGGACTAGCAAAAAATAAAATAAAGTCCTGCTAGTATCTTATGCCTGTAATCCCAGCTACTTGGGAGGCTGAAATCAGGTGGATCTCAGTTCAAGGCCAGCCTAGGCAGAAAAGTTCTGGAGACTCCCTTCTAAACCAATAGCTGGGTGTGGTGGTAAATACCTGTTATCCTTACTATGATGGGAACGCTAAAATAGGTGAATCAAAGCCCACCAAAACTCAAAAATAACTAGCACACACATCAAAAATGGGCAGGAGGCATGGCTAAACTGGTAGAATGCTTACAATGTAAGTTCAACTCCAGAACTGCCAAATACTTTGAACAGTTTGGTAGATTTCATTCCAAATTCTTTTTTTCTTGACTGTAGATATGCATACACTGAAATACATAGGAATTCTTTAAGAGCATAAATGGGATTATACTATTTACATGCTGACTAACTTGATTTATTCACTGCATGTGTTATCTTGGTGATGCTTCCATTTAAACACACATACATTGCTTTTTTTTTTTTTGACTGGTCCTGGGATTTGAACTCAGGGCCTGCGCACTGTCCCCGTGTTTCTTTGTGCTCAAGGCTAGTGCTCTACCACTTGAGCCATAGCGCCATTTTTGGCTTTTTCTGAGTAGTTTATTGGAGATAAAGAGTCTCACGGACTTTTCTGCCCAGGATGGCTTTGAATCACCATCCTCAGATCTCAGCCTCCGAGTAGCTAGGATTATAGGCATGAGCCACTGGGGCCTGGCCAGCTTCTATTTTTTAACGGCTGCATACTACTCTATGTGATGGCCATAGTTCTCCATTCCCCAATAAAAATGTAGTTGCTTAAATATTTTTTTGGGGGGGTCCGGTCGTGGGGCCTGAACTCTGGGCCTGGACACTGTCCCTCAGCTCTTCAGCTCAAGGCTAGCGCTCTACCACTTGAGCCACAGCACCACTTCTGGCTTTTTTTTCTGCTTATGTGGTGCTGAGGAATCGAACTCAGGGCCTCATGCATGTAAGGCAAGCGCTCTACCACTGAGCCGCCTTCCCAGCCCTTAAACATTTTTGTTAACAAGCCAAATTACCTAGAAAGGCATTTTTTTAAACTATCATTACCTAATTATAAATACTATGGCTAACACTAGGCATTTTTTTTCATTTTTGTTCACCTGGTAGGTAAAAATATTTTACAATTTCCTAAAAATTGGCAAGGTTGAGACTCTCTTCATTTCTTATTGGGCTTGTATGATTTTTCTTTTCTAAATTGCCTTTTCCATATTCTTTGGCTTCTTCCCTTCTGAATTTGATTTTTTCCTTATTTGTATGTTCTGGATGCAATCCTTTGCCAGCTATATCATGTTGAAAATACAATAAATTGTCTCTAGTTTATGGTTTATAGTTTTGCTTTATAACATCCTTTGATTAACAAAATTTTAACCGAAATATGTTCGAATATATAAGCTTTTCTATATGGCTTGCACTTTTTGTGTTTTAAGACATTTTTCCACTATGACAAGATCATAAAAATATTCTCTTACATTATCTTCTAAAATGTTTCCCAGATGTTTTTCTGTGCAGATATAAGAAGAAAATATGATAACATCCTATAAAGCAGATTGCTTTATAACCTGTTGTTTTGTCATATAAGGATACATTTTGAACATCTTTTCATTTGAATAAATGTATCAGTAGTGTTGTGGGTGGGGTTTCCCAGGAAACAGACTGAGACAGAGATTTGTGTGCCTGAAGCTTATCAGGGAGTGCTCTCAGGATCAACATGGTTGGGGGAAGGGAGTAAAGTAGGATTAGACAAGAGGGGTCATTAGGCAGAAAAGCAGGAGCCACAATCGCTCCAGCTTTATAGTTTAGTAGGCAAGCTTGGCCTGAACTGGAGAAAGGAGGCTGGCTGTTTGTTGTTGGATGTGATTTGTCCCTAGGAAGAGGAGGAGTTGTCCTTGGGCAGGGAAACTGACTTTAACTGAATCTAATCCCCAGAGCTAGCCTGGATAGCCAGAACCTCCCAATAGCTGGGAGTTCTGAAGGAAGGGAGAATCTGAGCAACCCTTCACAGAGACCACCAAAATGAGGGACACTGTTGGCTCCAAAGAGCAGAAACCCTGACCAGCCCTTACTTAAGAAACAGGCGTTGCCAGGCATCAATGACTTATGCCTATAGTTCTAGCTACTCAGGAAGCTGAGATCTAGGGATCATGATTAAAAGCCAGGCCAGACAGGAAAGTCTGTGAGACTCTTCTCTCCAATTAAAGATCTGTGGCTCAAGTGGTAGAGCAGTATCCTTGAGTGAAAAAGCTAAGGGACAGTGCCCAGATCCTGAGTTCAAGCTCCAGTACTGGCACATATGTGCACATGCACGCGCACGCACATACACACACACACACACACACACACACACACACACGTGAAATTAATCTCACTAATTTGGTCTTCAGTCAGTAATGATTGGACTCAACTGCTATTTGACCTTTCCATGAAGAAAGCCAAAACTTTTTGGGAATTCTCCAAGAGACTTCTGACAAGTTACTGACCATAATTAGAATGTATATACCCTTAAGCTCAGGGAGAGCTGGGAAAGTAAGATCAAGGTTATCATGATTTTGTGCCAGTGAACATTGCTGCTATGAACCTCCTTAAGCCTAGATGAACATAAAGGATTTTAGACACACAATTACCAGGGGCTGCCACAAAACAGACTTCTGCAAAATCATTTTGAAAAATTGCATATGATTTTACTGAATGTCTCCATATGACTGAATATGTGGTTCACTCCAATGTTCTGCTCTTGTTCATTATATTACAATAAACAGGGGCTGGGAAGGTGGCTCAGCGGTAGAGCGCTTGCCTTGCATGCATTAGGCCTTGGGTTCGATTCCTCAGCACCACATAAGCAGAAAAAGCCACAAGTGGTGCTGTGGCTCAAGTGGTAGAGTGCTAGCCTTGAGCTGAAGAGCTGAGGGACAGCGCCCAGGCCCAGAGTTCAGGCTCCACGACCGACAAAAAAAAAAATACAGGGCTGGGAAGGTGGCTCAGTGGTAGAGCGCTTGCCTTGCATGCCTGAGTTCCTGGGTTTGATTCCCCAGCACCACATAAGCAAAAAGTAAAAAAGCCAGAAGTGGCGCTGTGGCTCAAGTGGTAGAGTGCTAGCCTTGAGCTGAAGAGCTGAGGGACAGCGCCCAGGCCCAAAGTTCAGGCCCCATGACTGGACCCCCCCCAAAAAAATACAATAAACATCTAAATATTTTTTTCTCCAAATATCCTCCATGATTTCTTCAGGATGAAATGCTGAAGATATCATGGTTGAAGTAGAGAAAATATACTTTCTGATGCAGATTGCTAAGCAGTACCTTAGAAAGGACCTATAAATTTATGTTTTCCCTGACCAGTGATTGAAGAGGCTTATTTTCCCTACATGATTTTTTTTTGGTCGGTCGTGGGACCTGAACTCTGGGCCTGGGCACTGTCCCTCAGCTCTTCAGCTCAAGGCTAGCGCTCTACCGCTTGAGCCACAGCACCACTTCCGGCTTTTCTGCTTATGTGGTACTGAGGAATCGAACCCAGGGCCTCATGCTTGCAAGGCAAGCACTCTACCACTAAGCCACCTTCCCAGCCCCTTCCCTACATGATTGTACTGATAATATATTTAAACATTTTGCTAGTTTTGATCTGTTTTGTATTCTTTAAAAAGTGTCCTAAGCTGGGTGCCAGTGGCTCACGCCTGTAATCCTAGCTACTTAGGAGGCTGAGATCTGAGGATCATGGTTCAAAGACAGCCCGGGGAGGAAAGTCTGTGAAACTCTTATCTCCAATAAACCACCAGAAAACCGGAAGTGGCACTGTAGCTCAAGTGGTAGAGTGCTAGCCTTGAGCTGAAGAGCTGAGGGATAGCACTCAGGCTGAGTTCAAGCCCCATGACCAACAAAAAAAAAAAAGAAAGTATCCTGTTTTAGCCAAGCATGGTGACTCATTTCTGTAATCTCAGCTAATAGGAGATGGAAGCAGGAGGATTGTGACTTCAAGGCCAGCTCAGCAATATTAACAAGACTATCTTTAAAATAAACCAATAAACAAATAATTGGAAATAATAGATAATAATAATAAAATAAATAAAAATGAAGGGCTGCAGATGCCCCTTAATGGATGAATGGACCAAGAAAATGTGGTATATAAACATGATGGGATTTTACTCATCCATTAGAAAGAATGATATTGTACCATTCGTAAAGAAATGGAAAGACCTAAAAAAAAATTATGTTATGGGAAGTAAGTCAGGCCCCAAGAGGTAGAGGATGCAGGTTTTCTCTTATGTGTAGAAGCTTGATTGAGCTTATAAACTTGAAAGTAAATGCACTGGGTAGTATAGAAGTATATACAAATGTTTTAACTGAAATATGGTAGATTCAAGGGAGAACTCAAATAGTGTAATTACTTAGAAAGGCAAAATCACCATGAAGTAGGCACTCAAAAGGGGTGAGGTAGAGTCAAGGTGAAAGGGGTAGATGAATGAAGAGGGGGAGAATGTAGTCAAGAAGCCAATGTTTATCCTATAAAATTAAGAAGAGTGAGGAAAGGGATTGGTAGGGGAGGAATAGGTGAAAATGTTGAAAGGAATGACATTGACCAAGATGCCTTGTATTCATACTGCTTTGTTAAATGGAAACTCCTTTGTACAACTATTTAAAGATAATAAAAATGATAAATAAAAATGAAAGATCTGGAGGACATAGCTCACATGGTAGAGCACAGGCCCTAGGTTTAATATCCAGTACCATTAAAAAGGTAAAAAGAAAAGAAAAATCTTTGTTTTAATTCTTTTCTTGGATTGATTGGTCATATTTGCTATTTGGGGCACAATTGTTCAAAGAAAGTGCTTTGGGGAAAGCTTTTATCTGGATTGCAATCTTGTGAGGGTTAATTCCAATAAGCCTGAGTTGTTTTGCTGGTCAAGGCATGAAAAGTACTAATTAACAGTATTTCCTCTTAACTAACAGCCCAAAGAATTTCAGGGCATTTTGACCCAGTTCATTTCACTATTTATTGATAACAGTAAGACTGAGACTGATAATTTCCCAGTGTGCTTGGTGTAACACATTTCCATTCCTGCCAGAGTCTCTACTATTAAGTCTTGTCACATTTCATGTAAACAGCTAGGTACCTAAGCATGAATACTTAAATATATATTGTAATTAATATTCACAGTAGCTGCTGCTGCAGCAGATCCTTATTATGTGAATAATTATTTTGCGCCCTAGAAATTGCACTCCGTATACCTAATAAGTGCCCACATTTTTTGAAGTAAACAGGAGGAAGAAATCATTTGGCTAAGCCAGTGAAGAATGATGACACATAATCTGAGAAATATACACAATAGCTATCATGGCGGTACTGTTTTGATAATATTTACTGAATATCTTGTTCATGAATAATAGGTTCTAATTCCCTGTTTAAATTTTGTTTGTGGCCTAGGAATGTGGCTTAGTGGTAGAGTGCTTGCCTAACATGCATGAAGCCCTGGGTTCAATTCCTCATACCACATAAACAGAAAAAGCCAGAAGTGGTGCTGTGGCTCAAGTGGTAGAGTACTAGTCCTGAGCAAAAAGAAGCTCAGGGACAGTGCCCAGCCCCTGAGTTCAAGCCCCAGGACCGGCAAAAAAATTTCTTAGTGATGAAGGGTTAATGGCTATTATTGTAACCAGAATAAAGTCATAGTGCTACAAATCTAACAAAATATTTCAATGACTTTATTATCTTTAACTTTTCTTGAATATTTGGTGACTTATTTAATTGTACATTATGGGTTTTATAATCATTATAATATTGTATGGAAGTAATAAATAATTGCCAGCTTACAAAAATATTCTGAGTCTATGTGAATTTGATGCATAGAAAAAGTCAATAATGGTATTTGAGAGATATTTGTATTTAAAACCTAGTTTCTAAAGGAAAGAATATCAGTGAAATACCTAGTCATAGAGTAAATTTAGTACTGAAATACTAAGTAAAACTATATGGCCACTACAAGAATAGACTTAGCTATAGTTGTCAAAACAGTACAAGTGAAAACAATGCAGATCAGAATACAAAGAAAATAAACAGTTTGTAGTTAGTAGCCAATTTAGCACTACATAAACAGGCATAAGAAAGCATTATACCTTTACATAATAATGTATAGCTTTAAGTCAAATAGTCTAAATCAACAATCCTACATGCAAAAAACTTTTATGCACAAAGGTATTTGTTGAAGCATTATCTGCAATGATGAAAATTATAAGCACTTAGATATCCAAACCTCAGAGGATTAAAAAATAATGAAGCCATTAAAACATTATTCAAGGGCTAGGAAGGTGGCTCAGTGGTAGAGTGCTTGCCTTGCATGCCTGAGGCCCTGGGTTCAATTCCTCAGCACCTCATAAGCAAAAACAAAAAAGCCAGAAGTGGCACTGTGGCTCAAGTGGTAGAGCGCTAGCCTTGAGCTGAAGAGCTGAGGGGCAGCGCCCAGGCCCAGAGTTCAGGCCCCACAACCGGACCCAAAAGAAAACCAAACCATTATTCAAGCTACAGTATAATGTAAAATATAGTTTGATAAAGTTGTACAAAGGAATCAGGAAGATCTCTGTATGTTACTAATAGGATATAGTGTTAGTGAGAAAAGCAAGGTGCAGAAAAGTTTGGTAGTAAGGTAACTTTGGGGGGCTATAGATATTTGTACCTATTTCTGATATTTTTCAAAACAAAAATAATGAGAAAACAGAGAAAGAACTAATAAAAGTGGTTTCCTAAAAGTGGAGGTATGAAATATAGAAAGCGCAAAGATGGAGTTAGATCATTCTTTTGTTGTGTGCATGCACGTGCATGTGTATATGCATGTATGCATGTATGTGTGTGTGTGTGTGTGTGTGAGAGAGAGAGAGAGAGAGAGAGAGAGAGTATGGCATTTACTATTTGAGCTCTACTGACAGCTTTTTGCTGGTCAATGGAAGAGTCTCTCAGATTCCTTGGCTTGGGCAGGTTTTGAACCACAATCTTCAGAAGTTAGATCATTCTGAATACATCTTGTTTTGTACCTTTTCTTTTCTTTTCCATTTTATATAAAAGAGAGCCCCTAAAGACCCATATTTCATTTCTTTTTTATTTTATTTTATTTTATTTTATTTTATTTTATTTGAAAACATACTGTACAGAGGGGTTACAATTACATGGGCAGGAAAATGCATACATTTCTTACCAAGCATTGCAGCCTCCTCCTTTGTTTACCCTTCACCTCCCTTCCCAGCCTCCCCCCTCCCCCCCACCCAATCATACCCCCCCTCCTTCCCCCCCACCGACATTGTAAAGCTGGTTTTGACATGACATTTTGTACTTCTCATTGTTGCAACAGGTCCACCTGAATCCTTAAACGACTTGTTTGTCCCCGTCTCCTCCACATGTTATACTGACATCAAATATAGTGAAAGCGGGGGTTACACTGTGGGGGAGGGACATACAAAGCAACAAAGAAATAATATTATAAATGCATTAGAAACACATGCATGAATGAAACAAAAACATTAAAATACATATTTGAGGGTTCGTTTTCCTAACATCACATTCTCTGACTTTTTCCGCTTGACTCATACCTATACTAGATATTGCAAATAAGGGAAACCATGGGACCTATGTTTCTTTGGGCCTGGCTTACTTCACTTAATATAATTTTTTCCAAGCCTTTCCATTTCCTAACAAATGGGGCAATGTCATTCTTTCTGATGGAGGCATAGAATTCCATTGTGTATATATACCACATCTTCTTGATCCATTCATCTACTGAGGGGCATCTGGGTTGGTTCCATATCTTAGCTATGGTAAATAATGCTGCAATAAACATAGTTGTGCTGGTAGCTTTAGTGTGGCCTTGTTTGTGGTCATTTGGGTAAATGCCCAAAAGTGAAAGACCCATATTTCTTAGTATTTATGGTGAGGTGTTTTCTCCAGCACTATCCCAGGACTGGGCTCTTTAACCTTTAGTATTTGCCAGGATTAATGACATGTAACTCCCAAGATTAAATTCTAAAAGACAATGTGGCTCCCTCTCTCCCCCCACCTCTCTCCCTCTCCCTCTCTCCCTCTCTCTCTCTTTCTCTCTCTCTTTCCCCTCTCCCTCCCCCTTTCTCTCTCCCCTCTGACTCTTTGTCTCTGTCTCTCTTATCATTCTCAGGAAAGTCCTTTGCCTTCCTTGAGTTCTGCGTGGTGAATCAGGCCCAACAGGAGCCATGTGAGGGAGCCATCTTGGCCGCAAATCCTTCAGCTCCTATCAAGCCTTGAAATGACTACAACACTGTCTGAAGTCTTGCCTGTGTTTCATGAGCCAGAACCACCTAGCTAATCTGCTTCGGATTCCTAACCCTCAGAAACTGTGAGATAATAAATGTTTGTTATTTTAAGCCACAACATTTGTTATGTAATTTGTTCAGCACCAATGTACTAACACATATTAGAATAGGAGTGTTTTTTTTAATAATTTAAAAACTGAATATTATCAAAAATAAAAAGGACTTTAAAAATTGTCTTTAAAAATTAAAGACAAACTGAAACAGATGAAGCTAACTGCGTAGATAATTCAAGTGCTTTATATGCAGTATTTTTACTGTACATCCCTAGTGTGCTGGATCCTAAGGAAAAAAGTAACTGAATAAATCTTAAATGGCATTCAGTGATCTAATTATTTCTAATAACGCTGATGTCATTAACCTGAAACTATTCTATCTGTATAGTAGAATAGAGCAATAGGTTATTATGTTAATATCATTAACAACCAAGATTACACACATGAGAGAAGAGATACAAATACATGATCAAAGAAATTAAGTGAAAATCCTCTAATCTTTAGATTGAAAATGGTATTTATTCATAGCTTATTTTTCTTTTTCCAAAAAAATATCTTTCCTAGTTTTGTGCACTGAAAAGACCTGAAAAAGTTGTAATAGCAATAAATACTTAGCATTCGGATGGTGGTGATTAAATACAATCTAAAGCAAACATGAAGAACTTCTTAGAGACATGACGAATTCCAATTCCAAGGCTGGATATACATTAGATGAACATAGAGTAGCCTAGCTTGTGAGCATTTAAGAGAGGAAACTAAGGACTCTAAGAGGCTTGAAGTGTCGTTCAAGGGACAGAGCATCTGCCTGGTAAGTATTATAAGCCCTGAATTCAAACTCCAGGATGGTCAAAAATAAACCAAGGACTTAGGAGTCAGTTTTTTTTGCTGGTACTGTTGTTTGAACTGAGAGCTCACAGACATACCTCCTGCGCACAGAATGAACTTTCTAAGGGCCTCTTACTGTCCGATAGTAGGACAAATTGAACTTCAAAAAGTAGAATGACTGGAAAGTGGTAGATAGATAGATAGATAGATAGATAGATAGATAGATAGATAGATAGATAGATAGATAGATATGTATATATTCATCAATATCTTTTGAAACTACATGAATTCAAATGCTACTAAAAAAATAAAAGAAAACAACTCATTGGTCACAGCTGCTAGGATGTCAACCGTTGCTAATTGTAAAATTGGCAAATAAAAGAGTTTCTCGTGCCTTTCCTGGGAAAACTGTATTTCAGATCCTCCAGAGTTGCCAGACAACATTCTTCATTATAAAAAAGTAATTCAAACTCAGCTGGGCGCCAGTGGCTCATGCCTATAAATCCTAGATACTCAGGAAGCTGAGATCTGAAGATCAAGATTCAAAGCCAGCCCAGGCAGAAAAATTAATGAGATTCTTCTCTCCAATTAACTACCAGAAAACTGGAAGTGGCATTGTGGCTCAAAGTGGTAGAGCACTAGCCTTGAGTGAAAGGGCTTGGGGACAGCACCCAGGCCCAAAGTTCAAACTCCAAGACCAGAAAAAATTAATAATAATAATAATTCAAACTCAGAATAACAGAATCAGAAAAACACCATTTCATGAAGGAATAGTATAAGTATGGAAAAGCTTTATATCTTGATCTAAGTGGTAGATAGTTACATAACTGTATAATATGTACATATTCATCAAGCTGTTTGCTTAGTATTTGTGACTTTTGTCATTAAGAATACCTTGTTTAACCTCAATTTCAAATTTATACTTCATTCATTTATCTATTTATTGAAGTTCTGGGGATGGAACCTACACAGATTCACACATGCTGGACAAGAGAGCTAACTCCGAGCTATACCTCCAGCTCTTAAACTCAAGTTTTGTTTTTGTTTTTGTTTTTGCCAGTCCTTGGGCTTGCACTCAGGGCCTGGGCAGGGCCTGAGCTTCTTTTGCTCAAGGCTAGCACTCTACCACTTGAGCCACAGCACCACTTCCGGCCTTTTCTGTTTATGTGGTACTGAGGAATCGAACCCAGGGCTTTCTACCTCTAAGCCACACTACCTCTAAGCCACAGTCCCAGCCTCATTTTTTAAAATCATTATCTTGAAGTGGTTGCACAAAGGAGTTGCTATTTAACAAAACAGTTTATGAATACAATATATCATGACCAATGTCACCTCTTTCAGCATGCTCATCAACCCTCCTATACCCATCCCTTCCCTCAATTTTCTTAATTTTGTATGAAATACAATGGCTTCTTGTTTGCATTATCCCCCTTTTCTCCTCTTCATTTATCTATCCCTTTCCTCTTTAACTCTACTTCACCCCTTTTGAGTACCCATTTCCTGGGGTTTGATTTTGCTTAACTTTGATTTTGGCTTTCTAAGGAATTACACTATTTGAGATCTCTCTTGAATCTACCATATTTAAACTGTTTTTTAAAATAAACCCTTGTACATTCCAAAGAGGGGTACTTGTGCTTTCCAGTAAGTAAATACACAGTACCTTATGAAACAGCCTCACCAAAAGTGAAGTAATCTAATCTAGCCTCCAATGTAACAGTTAGCAGGAAATGAAGGGAACAGAGGAACCTGTTAAAGGATACTAATAAGATACAACAGATAGATTTAGAATAAGAAACATTCTGCAGGACAAACAATGCTTTCTTCCATGAACAAAAGACACTGACCAAGAGAAGAAGGGGAGGGAAAGTATCTTAATCTGTTTTATGCTGTTACATTTAATACCAGGGTGGATTGTAACTTACAATAAATAGACATGTTTTTCTTCCTGTTCTGGAGTCTGTGATGTCCAAGATCAAGGACCTTTATTTAAAGTTCTGTCATCCCATAACAAAAGGGCCAGAGAGCAAAAGGCATCTTTTTATCAGGAATTTTGGAGACAATGAACCCAGTCTCATGATAATTGAATTAAGCAATGATTACTAAAATGGCAAACCCTTATAGCCTAATCACCTTGAATGAGACTCCCCCACCTCCTAACATTGCTATATTGATGATTATGTTTCCAATACAGTTTTTGGGGGGGAGAATTAATCCAAACCATAGAAGGGTTATAGATTGAAATCGATTTAAGAAATATAAATTAGCTGTGTGGTGGTGGCTCACACCTGTAATCCTAGCTACTCAGGAGGCTGAGATCTGAGGTCCTGGTTCAAAGCCAGCCTAGGCAAGAAAGTCCATAAGATTCTTATCTCCAATTAACTACCAGAAAACTGGAAGTAGAGCTGTAGATCAAAGTGGCAAGGCACTAGCCTTGAGCAAAAGGAGCCCAGGGCAGTGCCCAGCCCTAAATTCAAGCCCCACAACCAACAGAGAGACAGACAGACAGACAGACAGACAGAGACTCAGAGACACACAGAGAGAGAGAGAAAGAGAGAAAGAAAGACAGGGAGAGAGATTAATCAAAACAATATATGGACATCGTTTGGGTCTTGATTCAAATAAACCAATTGTAGGAAGCCATTTTTTAGACAATTGGGAAAATTTGAATACAGCTCATTAGAATTGCAGCCCTGTAGCAGGCAACTCATGCTACCACTTGAGCCATGGTTTCACTTCCAGCTTTTTGCCAGTTAATTGGAGTTAAGATTCTCATGGACTTTCCTACCTGGGCTGGCTTTGAATTGAGCCTCAAAACTCAGCCTCTTGAGTAGGTAGGATTACAGGATGACCTTCTTGTGCCCAGCTTATATAAGCTTTTAAAGAAGTATATATATTCATATATATGGTATAATATGTAGGGGATTTATTCCATAGCATACCTATATTTTTGCAATTTGCTTTGTTTACTCTGTAATTTGTCTTAGAAGTCATTCCTTATGATAACATGTAGTTCATTCTTTTAAGCTGTTGTATAGTATTTCCCAGTATGTATTTACCATGTTTTATTTCACTGTTGCATATATTCACTATTAGAAAAGCTCTATGATTAATGTCTATGTTGCTGTCTCATTGTACTGGTTTGAGAATATTTCTTTAGGGCAGATATAACATAGTAAAAATGATGAGTCAGAAAATGCATATTTCAAACATCTTATTAGATGTTCAAATGTGTTTTCTGAAACAGCTTGAAGTGCAATTCCAGTTCTAGTGTAGTGGAAAGGTGTCAAGGCCCTTCTTGCTACAAGATGTCCTAAGGCTGCATTTGCCTGCATTTCCCATCTGACAACTGCTATAGATTCCTTTTTTTCCCCCTTGAAGACGGGTTTTACCGTGTAGCTTAGGCTGGCCTTGAACTTGAGATCCAAATGTCTCCACCTTCTGAGTGCTGGGATCACAGGCATGAGCCACCATACCCACTGCTTTGGGCTTCTTTAGCAGCAGCAGGGGAGAATTGTTCACCCTCTTACACCACAGATCACCAAGCACCTTCAGCAGTGTATGAGCTCCGGAGGTACCAGGGCAGAAGCACTGGTACCTCCATCTGAATAGCAGCAGTATCTGTGGTATCTGAGAGAAAAGTTTCACACAGACTGAGTGGACTTGTTCCTCAGTTCCTTCTTGACAACCCTTAGTAACGCCTGGAAATGATTAGATGCACTTTGTGGGGATCAGAGGTCCTTGCATGAACCAGGTGGCAGGATAATTAGGTTATTCCTAGCTTTTCTTTTAGGCCACCAACAGTGGACCTGGTTTCCCAGGAGAGTAGCAGCTGCAGGGAAAAGCTAGACAGGCTCTTTCCATTATTCCTGGCACTGAGATTCATGGTATATTTTGCACATGGATGTTTGCCGGGGAGTGGGGGGGGGGGGGATTTTTCAGGCAGAGGAAACAGCCAAGGCAAAAGATTTGAAATGTTAGTGTGTTTCTCATGTGAAAAAAAGTGGGAAGGAGGTTACTTGGAGTGGAGGCAGTAAGAGAGAAAGGAGGAAATGAAGTCAGAGAGATAATGATGGGGATAGAGACTATATCAACTTTCCCAATTCACTTCCTGCCCAGGAGTTGCTTTAAATTTCACAGCTTTCTGACCAGACTATTGGTTTCTTTGGTAATTTAAGTCCTTCACAAAACCAAAGAAAGCCTCAGATCTGTTTGCTTCTAGACTATTCAATGTGCTGTAACCACACCCCAAATTCTTTTCTAGATATAGTTGTAAAGTCTGCTTTGTGTATGTACCTGCTTTCCTGCTGTTATGGTTTTCTCTAAAATTAATCCTGGCTATCTTGATACCATCTCAGACAACAGGCTTAGATGATTTTTCTTCAGTTCAAAAGTGTCTTTGTGTGTGTGTGTGTGTGTGTGTGTGTGTGTGTGTGTGTGTGTTGGTCCTGGGGCTTGAACTCAGGGATTAGGCACTGTTTCCGAGCTTCTTTTGCTCAAGGCTAGCGCTCTACCACTTGAGCCACAGTGCTACTTCCTGCTTTTTCTGTGATTGAAGTCTCACAGACTTTCCTGCCTGGGTTGGCTTCTAATTGCAATCCTCAGATCTCAGCCTCCTGAGTAGCTCAGATTACAGGCATGAGCCACTAGTACCGCTGAAGGGGTTTGTGGGGGGTGGGGGGTACTGGGGCTTAAACTCAAGGTCTAAGCTGGCACTCTACTATTTGAGCCACAGCTCACTTCTGGCTTTTTGGTAATCAATTAGAGGTAAGAGTCTCATAGATTTGTCTGCCCTGGGTGGCTATAAACCACAATCCTCAATCATCCCAAAACCAGGCAGGGACTCATCAAAGAAAGAGAACTATAGACCCATTTCTTTGATGAACATTGATGCAAAACTTCTCAACAAAATTTTGGCCAATCGACTTCAACAATTCATCCAAAAAATCATACACCACGATCAAACAGGATTCATTTCAGGGATGCAAAGCTGGTTCAATATACGCAAATCAATTAATATTATTCATCACATCAACAGGAGCAAGAATAAGAACCACATGGTTATCTCAATAGATGCAGAAAAAGCATTCGACAAGATCCAACACCCCTTTATGATGAAGGTTTTGGAAAAATTAGGAATCCATGGAACATTCCTCAATACAATAAAGGCTGTATATGACAAACCTACAGCCAGCATTATACTCAATGGTGAAAAACTAAAGCCATTTCCTCTTAACTCAGGAACAAGACAAGGATGCCCACTCTCTCCACTTCTCTTCAATCTAGTATTAGAATGCCTAGCTACAGCAATAAGACAAGATGCAGACATAAAGGGGATCCAAATAGGGAAAGAAGAAATAAAACTCTCCCTCTTTGCAGATGACATGATCTTGTATTTAAAGAATCCCATAGACTCCACTCCCAAATAACTCAAGCTGATTCAAAACTTTGGCAAAGTAGCAGGTTATAAAATTAACTCCCAAAAATCAATGGCTTTTCTGTATGCCAACAATGAGAAAAGTGTGGCTGAAATTAGGAAAGCAACTCCATTTGTAATAGCCCCACAAAAAATAAAATACCTAGGAATTAACTAAAGAAGTGAAGGACCTCTATGATGAAAACTTTAAAATCTTGAAAAAGGAAATCAACACAGAACTTAAAAAATGGCAAAACCTCCCATGCTCCTGGATTGGAAAGATTAACGTCGTGAAAATGGCAATACTTCCCAAGGCTATCTACAAATTCAACGCAATACCTATCCAAATTCCAACCTCATTCTTCAAGGAAATAGAAGAGGCAATCCAAAAATTCATATGGAACAATAAAAGACCCCGAAAGCAAAAACGCTCCTGAATGGAAAGAACACTGCTGGAGGAATATCAATACCAAACTTCAAACTCTACTATAAAGCCATCGTAATCAAAACAGCTTGGTATTGGCATAAGAACAGACCTCAGGACCAATGGAATAGAATTGAAAACCCAGAAATGAACCTACAGACCTATAGCCATCTAATCTTCGATAAGGGAGCTAAAACAATAGAATGGAAGAAAGACAACCTCTTCAGTAAATGGTGCTGGCAAAATTGGTTAACTACATGTAGAAAACTTAAGCTAGATCCTTATATATCACCCTGCACCAGAATCAACTCCAAATGGATCAAAGACCTTGAACTCAAAGCAGACACTCTGAAAACATTACAGGATGGAATAGGAGAAACCCTAGGTCTCCTTGGCTCAGGCCGAAATTTTCTGAATAGAGACCCGGAAACACAACAAATCAAAGAAAGGTTGGACAAATGGGATTGCATAAAGTTGCAGAGCTTCTGCAGGGCAAATGACATAGCTAGCAAGATCAATAAAAAGCCCACGGATTGGGAGAAGATCTTTACTAGCCATACAACGGACAAGGGTCTCATATCTAAAATATACTTGGAACTCAAAAAATTAAACCCCCCAACAACAAATCCTCAAAGAAACAACTGCCCAATAAATAAGTGGGCGAAAGACTTAAAGAGAAACTTCTCTGAAGAAGAAAGAAGGATGGCCAATAGACACATGAAGAAATGTTCAACATCCCTAGCCATAAAAGAAATGCAAATCAAAACAACATTGAGATATCACCTCACTCCAGTTAGAACGGCAAAAATCAAGAACTCTAACAACAACAGATGCTGGAGGGGATGTGGACAGAAAGGAACCTTACTTCATTGTTGGTGGGAATGTAAACTTGTTCAACCACTTTGGAAAGCAGTATGGAGGTTCCTCAAAAGACTTCACATAGAGCTCCCCTATGACCCAGCAATCCCACTTTTGGGCATTTACCCTAATGTTTACAAACAAGACCACACTAAAGCTACCAGCACAACTATGTTTATTGCAGCATTATTTACCATAGCTAAGATATGGAACCAACCCAGATGCCCCTCAGTAGATGAATGGATCAAGAAAATGTGGTATATATACACAATGGAATTCTATGCTTCCATCAGAAAGAATGACATTGCCCCATTTGTTAGGAAATGGAAAAACTTGGAAAAAATTATATTAAGTGAAGTAAGCCAGGCCCAAAGAAACGTAGGTCCCATGGTTTCCCTTATTTGTAATATCTAGTATATGTATGAGTCAAGCGGAAAAGGTCAGATAATGTGATGTCAGGAAAATGAACCTTTAGATGTGTATTTTAATGTTTTTTTCTTTCATGCATGTGTTTCTAACACATTTATAAGATTATCTCTTTGTTGCTTTGTATGTCCCTCCCCCACAGTATAACCCCTGCTTTCACTATATTTGATGTCAGTATAACTTGTGGAGGAGATGGGGAAAAACCAGTTGTTTAAGGATACAGGTGGACCTGTTGCAACAATGAGAAGTACAAGTTGTCATGTCCAAAACGAGCTTTACAACGTTGGTGCGGGGGGGGGGGGGGGGGGGGAGGGGAAGGGGGGGAAGGAGAAGGATTGGGATTGGGGGGGAGGGGGGAGGCTGGGAAGGGATGTGAAGGGTAAACAAAGGAGGAGGCTGCAATGCTTGGTAAGAAATGTACGCATTATCCTGCCCATGTAACTGTAACTCCTCTGTACAGTATGTTCACAAATAAAATTAAATTAAATTTAAAAAAAAAAACCACAATCCTCAAATCTTAACCTCCTGAAAAGGTAAGATTGCAGGAATGACTCACAGATGCCTGGCTCTAAAAGGGTTTCAATGGGCCCTTACGTCAAGTGGTCAAGCAATCTCTAATCAGTGCCTAGGAGCTGCTACTGCTCCAGCTCTTAGACTGGCTTTCTACTTTTCTTTCGATTTGCCTGGTAACACACAAAGACACACAAATGGGGTTCGATCGTGTCTTAGTTACAGAGACTAAATAAGGGAAATCAGCATGGATCACACCAAGTAACACCTAACCTGAGGAGCCAAATGACAAATCACCCAAAGGAAGGGAGGGTGAGGGAGCCAACTCTAAACTGTAACCTAACAGTTTTCTAGGACATCCCAGAAGCCTGCAGCTGTACTCTAGCTGGGAAAGTGAGGAAGGCCAAACAGATTGCCCTCCCTACAGTGGGGGAGCTAAGTGAGAAACAGCCTTGTGGCAGTCTCCCACAAGATAGGGAAAAGAAAGTGCTGTAGCAGCTCCCTCCTTATCTCCCCTTGTTCCAGGAGCAATCATGGGGCACACAGCCAAGACTCTGCTCAGACTTCAGTCAAGCCTCGTTCCTGTGGCCTATATGAAGATGTGCAATAACATCAGCATGCCCCCCTGGCACCATGCCCCTCCCACTGAATTACATAAAGCTGATCTCTAATTCTGCAGAATACAGAAATTGTCTGTTTTTCCAACCTTTTATCCCCTGATTTCCTTTCTTTTACTCTTAAACCAGCCAGTTTTAGCCTAAGCGCTCTTCCCACTTCCCCTCTCTGTTGCTCTCCCTCTCTGGTAATACCTTGCTAAACACAACAAATAACCAGCAGAACATACCTAGGTTTGCTTTTCCATCCTCTTTCCCTAAGGTTATTGGCTCCAGGAGGCTCTGGGTCTAGCTGCCACTTTATCACAGGTGGCATTTTAATCAAGAAGTGGGCTGCTTTTGAACATGGCTCTCCATCTTTCTAACTTCCAATATCAGTTCCCTCACTGCCCATTGGCTCAAACACACTGAAATGTTTGTCATTGATCATTTTACAGTACTGGGTGGGTGACCAGGGCAATAGGGCAGTCCTCCTCCAGGCAGCTATTCAGAATCCCAGGCTGACAGAGGCTCTATTGTCTTCAACACCTTTGAGGGCAAGGGGCACAGCTGTCTCCAACATCACAAACTGAACAGGGAGAAAATCAGGTGAGAGTATGCTTGGAAATTTATAGGAACAGGCTAAAAGGAATATGGAATTGAATATGGAATCTGGTCTCATATTCTATTGCTTATATTTTCATCACATGGCTGCATTTAACTGCAAGGAAGGCTGAGGAAAACATGGATCAGGTGAGTAGCTAGCATGAATTGTTGCCTATGCGGTTTGGGGTCTGAATAATTGGGAAGAATAGAGTTGCTATATATCAAGATGGAAAACTATCAATAACGTGTGTGTGTGTGCGCGCGCGCACGTGCACACGCGCGTACACGCCAGAACAGGGGCTTGAACTCAGGGCCTATGTGCTGTCCCTTAGCTTTTCCTATGCAAGGTTGAAGCTCTACCATTTGAGCCACAATTCCATTTCTGGCTCACCAATTGGAGATAAAAGTCTCACAAATTTCCTGTCCTAGCGAGCTTCCAATCTTGATACTCAGGTCTCAGCCTCCTGAGTAGCTAGGATTACAATGTGAGCCTCCAGTGCCTGGCTCAATAACAGTTCTTGAGATGCTTATGAATATCCACATGAAGATGTCAAATAAGCAGATAGATATGCAGGGCTACTATCCAAAGGAGTGGCAAGAATTGAAAATACATATTTAGGGCTCCCTGGAGTATAGACAATTTTTTGTGCCAATCCTGAGGTTTGAACTCATGACCTGAGCATTGCCCCTGAGCTTTTATGTTCAAGGCTTTCACTCTATTTGAGCCACAGCTCCACTTCCTCTGTGTGTGTGTGTGTGTGTGTGTGTGTGTGTGTGTGTGTGTGTGTGTGTGTGTGTGTGTGTGTGTGTGTGTGTAAGAGAGAGAGAGAGAGAGTTTAGCTGGAGATAAGAGTCATGGACTTTCCTGCCCAGGCTGGCTTCAAACCATGATCTTTAGATCTCAGCCACCATCTGGCTCATAGATGGTTTTGATTATTTTTGTTTTGCTTTGTTTTGTTTTGTTTTTGTGGGTTGTGGGGCTTGAACTCTGGGCCTGGGCACTGTCCCTCAGCTCTTCAGCTCAAGGCAAGCATTCTACCACTTGAGCCAAAGCTCCTCTTCTGGTTTTCTGATGGTTAATTGGAGATGAGTCTCGTGGAATTTTCTGCCTGGGCTGGCTTTGAACCATGATCCTCAGATCTCAGCCTCCTGAGTAGCTAGGATTACAGGTGTGAGCCACTGGCACCTGGCTCATAGGTGATTTTTTAAAGCCAGTGGACACCAAATGCAAAACTGGATACTCAGTAGTACTGACTTTTTTTGTCAGTCGTGGGGACTGAATTCTGGGTATGGGCACTATCGCTCAGCTCTTCAGCTCAAGGCTAGCGCTCTACCACTTGAACCACAGCACCAACTTCCAGCTTTTTCTGCTTATGTGGTGCTGAGGAATTGAACCCAGGGCTTCATGCATGCAAGGCAAGCACTCTACCACTGAGCCAACTTCCCAGCCCAATAGCACTAAATTTTATTCATTCTACAAAGTACATTTTCTCATATCTTTGATAAAGGTTAATGTAACTGAATTGTATGTTATGTAATTGTATACATGTGTGAAAATATAATGTAACCCATAATTTTATATAATACACACTAAAAACTGAAATGGTAGGGCGGGGAAGGTGGCTCAGAAAAAAACAACAAAAAAAAAACCCTGAAATGGTAAAAAGAATTAAAGAAAAATTATAACATCCCAAGAGAATTTCTATTTCTGTATTTGCCAATAGAAAACAAAATGGAAATCCTATTTTTTATGGTAATGGGTTTTGAACTCAGGGTCTTTAACTTGCTAAACAGGTGCTCTACCACTTATGCCCCTTTTTTGCATTGGTTATTGTTTATTTATTTGTATTTGTTTGTATTATTATAAAGATGATACATAAAGAGGTTTCAGTTACATGTCAGGTAATTAATTGAGGACATTTCTTTTTGGATGATGTCGTCCCTTCCTTGGCTCTTGCCAAGTTTTTCCCTCTCATCCCCTCACCCACAAGTTGTATAGTTCATTTTCAATATAGTGTCTAGTCAGTAGCACTGCTGCATTTGTTTGCATTGGTTATTTTATTTTTTTTTTTTTTTTTTTTTTTTTATTTATTTTTTTTTTTTTAATTTTATTTTTTTATTGTAAAGCTACTATACAGAGGGTTACAGTTACATGAGTGAGGTTATGAGTACACTTCCTCTTGAACATTGTTACCCCCTCCATTGTTTTCCCCCTACCATCCCCTCCCTCCCTCCCTGCATTGGTTATTTTAAAAATAGAATCTTGCTTTATGCTCAGGTCAACCTGGGCGACAATCTTCCTATTTGTGCTTCTCTTTGTTGCTGGGATGACAGGCCAGTGCCACCATGTCCAGCAATTGGTTGAGAAGAAATCTCAAAAACTTTTATGCATCACTATCTCTGAATCTCCACCTCTCAAGTAGCTAAGATTACAGACTTGAGCTACTGTAACTACTTGCAATTTGTCTTGAAGACAGAGTCTTGCTAACTTTGCCTCAAACTCAAGATGCCTTTCAGCCTCCTGAGTAGCTGGAATTAGAGTTGTGTGACACTCCATCTAGCTTGATTTTCCTTCTTTCAGAAGCACTTTTTATAGCCATTTTTTATTGTGATTAAGTGATTGCATAAATTTCACAGTATTGTGAAATAGTGATAGTTAAAGTCACGAAGATATTCTAACATTCATGGGGCAAATTGTCTTTATCGTAGTCTATAAAGTTTATGAGTTCTATGAGCTTTGACAATACAGTTATTTCTTCCACATCCGGTGATATGTACATTTCTTTCCTTTGCTTAGTGTCAGCTGTTCCCTCTTTGCTGCTCATTCCTCCCTCCCATCACTGCCATTGAGTTGCTTAGTTCATGTTGATCAATGACCAGTGCAGCTGATGGGTCCCACTGTTGTATGTTTTCCCCTGTTTCCCTCTGTTTCTGTGTCCTCCTAGGTTCCCTCAGATGTGCCATATATACCATATATGTGGTCAGCAACATGGAGTCATTTAGTAATGATTCCACCAGATGAGTTGAGGTCCTTTGTTTCTCGAGTCTTGTTTACTTTGTCATATCTCCTTACGTTTTGGGTTTAACCTCCACTTATCAGGGAGACCATGTGCCCTTTGTCTCTTTGCTCTTGGCTTACCTCACTCAACATGATTTTTCCAGTTCCATCCATTTCTCTGCAAATGCCATTATTTTGTCCTTTCTAATGGCTTCATAATATTCCATTGTACATACGTACCACAATTTTTGGATCCATTCATCTGTAGTGGGGCATCTGGGTTGTTTCCATATCCTGGCTATTATAAACAGTGCTGTAATGAACATGGAGCTGCATATGTCCTTGTATCCTGGTTCCTGTTGTTCAGGGTAGATGCCTAGGAGTGGTATGGCTGTGTCACAAGGGAGGTCTATATTTAGCTTTCTGAGGACCCTCCAGACTGCTTTCCAAAATGGTTGTATTAGTGTACATTCCCACCAGCAGTGCAATACGGTTCCTCTTTCTATGCATCCTCTCCAGCATTTGTCGTTGGATGAATTTAGGTTGTGGGCCATTCTGACTGGGGTAAGGTGGTATCTCAGGGTTGTTTTTATTTACATTTCCTTTATAACCAGGGATGATGAACATTTCCTCATGTGTTTCTTTGCCATTTTTATCTCTTCTCAGAAGTCTCTCTTTAGTTCCCTTGCCCATTTAGTAATTGGTTTGTTAGGTTTGGGAGGGATTAGTTTCTTGCATTCCCTGTATATACTAGATATTACCCCCTTGTCTGATATATTGCTGGTAAATATTTTTTCCCAGTTAGTTGGCTGTCTTTCTAGGTTGGTTGCTATGTCTTTAGCTGTGCAGAAACTTTTTATTTTAAGGTAGTCCCATTTGTCGAGTCTCCAATTTGTTGTGACCCTGGAACTCTGTTCAGGAAGTTCCTTCCTGTGCCTATAAGTTCAAGTGTCTCTCCTACTCTGTCCTGCAGTAGTTTCCGAGATTCAAGTTTGATGTTAATGTCTTTAATCCATTTTGAGTTGATGTTGGTGCATGGTGACAGGCTGGGGTCCACTTTTAGTTTTCTGCATGTGGCCACCCAGTTTTCAGAGCACCAGTAGTTGAAGAGGCTATGCTTCTTCCACTGTATGTCTTTGGCTCCTTTGTCAAATATCAGCTGACTGTAAGCGTGTGGTTTTATTTCTGGATCTTCTATTCAGTTCCATTGGTCTTTGGGTCTGTTTTTGTACCAAGCTGTCTTTGTTATTATGTCTCTATAGTAGAGTTTGAAGTCATGGAAGCACTTTTTAAACTATTTCTTTCAAGGCAATTCTGCCAGCAACAAATTCCTTTCATGCTTATTTGTCTAAGAAAAAAATCTTCACTTCCCCTTTACATCTGAAGGATAAATTTTTCTGAATACAAAATGTTAGGTTAGTGAGGTATTTCTTTCAACACTTTTAATATTTCACTCTATTTGCATGAGTTGTGAAAAAAGTCTTATATAAGCCTTAATCTTACTCCTTTATAGGTAAGATGTTTTCCCTGTGGCTCCTTTCAAGATTTGTATATTTGTTGATACAAATTTTTATTTTGTTTTAATCCCATTTAGTGTTCTCTAAGCTTCTTGGATCTGTACTTTGATGTTTGTCATTAATACTGGGAATTCTCAGCCATTATTACATCATATATTTCTTCTGTTCATTTCTTCCTTTTTTAAATGGCATTTCCAATACGTGAAAGTTGGAGTTTTTGTAATCATCCCACAATGCTTGGATATGCTTGTGGTTATTTTCTATTCTGTTTTTTTCTTCTCTTTGCATTAATGTGGAGTTCAAACTTGGGGCCTGGTACTTGCTCAGCTTGCTTGCTTAACTGTTCCTCTACTACTTCAGCTGCACTTTAGCCCTGTTTTATCCTGGTTATTTTGGAGATAGAATCTCAGAATTTTCTGCTCAGGCTGACTTTGATACTCTTCTGGATCACAGCCTCCTGAATAGTTCGAATTACAGGTGTGAATTCTCAGTGATATACAGCATTAAGTGTGGGTGTGGGTGGGTGTGGGTGCACACGCACAAGTGTGTGCATGCTTGCGCCAGTCCTGTTGCTTGCCAGTTCTGGTGTTGAACTCAGACCTGGGCACTATCCCTGAACTTTCTTTTAAGCTCAAGTCTAGCCCTCTACCACTTGATCCACAGCTCCCTTTATGGCTCTGTTTCTTTTTAGCATAGCAGTTAATTGGAGGTATAAGTCTTGTGGACTTTCCTGCTGGGCTGACTTTGAATTGCAACCCTTCAGATCTCAGCCTCCTGAGTAGCTGGGATTACAGGAATGAGCCACCAGCATCCAGCTTGCTTTAAAGTTTTGAAAGTTACTCCCTACGTATCTTCAGACTCACTGATTACTTTCCCTTAGCCATTGCTGGCCTATTGATAGGTACAACAAAAGCATTCTTCATTTCTGTTGTAATCATTGTCTTTGGAGCCCTTGCTCTACCACCAATTTATATCTCCATACCAGATATACTGTTTTTTGTTTCTAGCATTTTTTTCTTTCTTTCTTTCTTTCTTTTTTTTGGTAGTATTGGGATTTGAACTCAAGGTCTCAAGCTTTCAGGTCCTTTATCTCTTCAGCCACATCCCCAGTTCTCTAGCATCAATTCTCAATTCTTAGTTTCCAAATTTTTGCTTATATTACTCATTTGTTCTTGTATATCATCTCCTGTTTTTTAACTAGATCCCTTAGCATATTAATCATAGTTGTAATTCCAACATCTCTGTGGTAACTGAGTCTGGTTCTGATGCTTGGTTCTTTGCTCTTCAAACTGTGCTTTTAAATATTTTGTTATGTCTTTTTAAAAATTTATTTATTGTTATTGTGAAGATGATGTACAGAGGAGTTACTGTTACTTAAATCAGATAAAGGGTACATTTCTTTTTGAACAATGTCACCCTTTCCTCATGCTCTTCCATTTTTGCCCTCTCATCCCCACCCATAAGTCTATAGGTTATTTTCAACATAGGGTCTAGTGAGTATCACTGCTGCATTAGTTCACACTTTGTCCCTCCATTTTTGTGCTCCCTTACCCTCCCAAAGGCAAATAAACAAACAAGGCAAAAGGAAGTAAAAACAAAAACAGCAGCAAACAAAAATAACCCTCTTGTTTCCACTTCCTGGAGCTCATTTCAATAAATATTATTTTATTTTATTTTATTTTGTTATTCTATGCAATCAGATTGAAGCTCATTTCAATAAATATTATTTTATTTTATTTTGTTATTCTATGCAATCAGATGCACATAGCTATTGCACCTATGAGAGTCTAAGAATATCCTCCTTTGGTCTCACTCTGTATGAATGACTAGAGACCTATATAATTTATAATTTATGCCAGTGTATATTTTTCTTTTACCATCCAGTGTGTTTACTTGTAGATTGGACAATAGACATGAAAAAATGTTCAACATCTCTGGCCATAAAAGAAATGCAAATCAAAATAACATTGAGATTCCATCTCACCCCCAGTTAGAATGGTCATTATCAAGAAAACTAAGCTGTGTGCCAGTGGTTCATGCCTATAATCCTAGCAACTCAGGAGAATGAGATCTGAGGCCCAAAACCAGGCCAGGCAAGAAAATCCAAGAGACTCTTAGCTTCAATAAATTACTCAGAAAAATCTGGAAGTGGTGCTGTGGTTCAAGTGGTAGAGCAGTAGCCTTGAGCAAAAGAAGCTCAGGGACAGTGCCCAGGTCCTGAGTTCAAGCCTCAAGACTGACAAAAGAAAGGAAGAAAGAAAGAAAGGAAGAAAGAAAGAAAGAAGGGAGGAAGGGAAGGAAGGAAGGAAGAAAGGAAGGAAGGGAAGGAAAGAAGGAAAGAAGGAAGGAAGAAAGGAAAAAGGGGAGGAAGGAAGAAAGGGAGGGAGGAAGGAAGAAAGGAAAGAGAGAAAGAAAACTAGAGAGAAAGAAAACTAACAACAACAAATGCTGGCAGGGATGTAGCCAAAAGGGAACTCTATTACACTGTTAGTGGGAATGTAAGCTTGTTCAACCTCTCTGAAAAGCAGTATTCTAAATATAGTTTCCATATTACCTTCCATTTCCACTCCTGGTCATTTATCCAATAGACTACAAACAAGGCCACACTAAAGCTATCAACACAACCATGTTCATTGCAACACTGTTTACCACAGCCAAGATATGGAATCAGGGCTGGGAAGGTGGCTCAGTGGTAGAGCACTTGCCTTGAATGCATGAGGCCCTGGGTTCGATTCCTGAGCACCACATAAGCAAAAAGAAAAAAGCTGAAAGTGGCGCTGTGACACGTGGTAGAGCGCTAGCTTTGAGCTAAAGAGCTGAGGGAGAGTGCACAGGCCCAGAGTTCAGGCCCCACGACCGGACCCCCCCCCCCAAAAAGATATGGAATCAACCCAGATGTCCCTCAGTGGACAAATGGATCAAGAAAATGTAGTATATATACATATGTGTGTGGGGGGGTGGGTGGGTGTGGAGTTCAATGCTTCCATTAAAGAAAATAATACTGTACCATTTTTTTTCCATTGTAGTTCAATTTTTTTTTATTCTGGAAATACTGTACAGAGGGGTTACAATTACATGGGCAAGATAATGAGTACATTTCTTATCAAGCATTGTAGCCTCCTCCTTTGTTTCCCATTCCCATCCCTTCCCATCCTCACCCCGCCCCCCCCCCCGCCCAATCCTCCCAGCTCCCCCTGCCCCCCCTACTGTACCATTTTTAAGGAAATAGAAAGACTTGGAAAAAATTATATTAAGCAAGGTAAGCCAGGTCTAAAGAAACATAAGTTGCATGGTTTCCCTCATTTATGATAACTAATATGCCTTTGTTGTTGTTGAAAGGTAATTATGTCCTGTGTAAAAGGAAATGGGGCAAATGTATCTTTAGAATATGGAAATAGTGTGTGGGGGAGGATTCTGTAGGTCTTAGTGTTTTAGTGAGCCTATGTAGCTAACCACCTGGCCTGTGAACTTACTACATTTTCCCCATTCCTACTCCCACTTTAGGTAAGACTGAAAACTAGAGGGGACTGGAGTTGGGTATCCTTTTCCCCAATGTGGAAGGCTATGGTAAAATTGTTTTCCTTGCTGGAGCATTTTGTTTCATTTTTATAATTTTGTATTATCTTTAAGTAGTTGTACAAAGGGCTTTCAATTCAACGTGTCAGTTTATGACTATAATACATCCTCAAGGTCACCCCCTCCATCATTTCCCCCAATTTCTCTCAACCTCATGCTAGCACATTTTGTTAAAGAGGATAGAACACTATAGGCATATCTACACACACACACACACACACACACACACACGCACACACACACACACACACACACATACATGCAGGCATGCACACACGTACCCATACATGCGCATACATACTCTAAGAAACTGGGAGGTTCCTGGAAAAAATCTGGTCTCCACCTGGAGATTTTTAACTCTCAAGCTTGTCCACTCCAGCCCCCAGAAATTCATCAATTACAGCTGAAATTTTTCTACCCTGGTTTTGGCTGCAGCTGCAGGCTCTCTTCCAAGACTTCTGCTCCTGTAAACTATGGGGTGTGTGTGTGTGTGTGTGTGTGTGTGCGTGTGTGTGTGTGTGTTTGTGTGTGTGTGTGTGTGTGTATCTGTGACTCTAATTTAGGGGAGGAGGACAGCAGTTAGCCCTCAGACTTCAGTTTTCTGAAGGATCTAAGTAGTTGTTGATTTTGTAGTTTGTTCTGTTTTTTGTTGTTGGTGGTGGTGGTAGTGTCAGGTCAGAAATAATGAATTCCAAGCCTCTTACATCTATGATCAGAAACCAGAAGTCAACATAATCTTATCATTCCAAAAGGTTAAAAACATCCCAAATATACATTGGTAAAGGATTGGTTGTCCAGTTATGCAGCATCCACCCATCCAGCTGAGCAAAAACCTCAGTTCTAAACATTCCTGATGTGGAATGATCAGCAGGATAATTGAAGCAAAAAAAATTAGAGGTACAGACAAGGAAAGAGCATGCTAACATTTGCTGAATGTTCACTATAAAGGGAATGAACATTTCTTTGAAAAACAGATATGCATACACACCTATCATTCTTCAGAATAAATTTTAATATGAAGTTTTGAAAGATTAATAATCAATATTATTGTAATCACATTTTAGCATTAAAGATTTTTTTTGGTAGGTCATGGGGCTTGAACTTAGGGCATGGGCGCTGTCCTGGAGCAATTTTTGTTCAAGGCTAGTGCTCTACCACTTTGAGCCACAGCTCCTGTTTTTGTTTTCTGGTGGTTAGTTGGAGATAAGAGTCTCAGGGACTTTCCTGCCTGGGCTGGTTTTGAAACACAATTCTCAGATCTCAGCCTCATGACTAGCTAGGATTCCAGGCATGAGCCACCAGCACCAGAGTATATAAGATTTTTTTCCTTCAATTTTCCGAACTTCTTTAATTTTATATATTCTTTCTATAATTAGGTTTTTACCCCCCCCCAAAAAAAATTGTCCTTACAAATAAATCTGGGAGCAAATATACAAAAATGACAGTGGTCATTGGTTTTGATGGTAGAAATAAGGAATATGTCTCTTCTACTTGTTAGACATTTTATAATGGCATCATATTACATTTACAGTAATGTTTTGTGTGTGACACCTAGACAAGTTTTATTTGGTTTAAGTCTCTAGTGTCCAGATTACATAAACTAAAGTGGAAAGACTTTTAACAGAATGCTACTTGAGCCAGGCTGCTTCTGCTAGTTACGCCACCTGTTTCCCAGCCATTTATAGCACACGTTTAAAAGCTGTCATATATCACCATTGCAATATGCAATCCTATGTTTGCTGAAGGACTTGACCAAGCAGAAAAGGCTGACTGTATGCTTAAGCAAATTGAATGAACAGGCAGCCACAAACAGCAGCCTGTAGAGCTGGCAAACCGTAGAGCAGAGCTGAGATGCCTGGCTCAACCACCCAGCTCAATCCCTCAAAGAAGCAAGAGGTCCTGCAATGTACCCAAACATATAAAGATGAAAGAAGAGACTTGGCACTAGACAGTTGATGATTCACCATTTGCATTTTTCTCAAAAGAATAAATTGAAAGGATGGGAATGCAGCTTAGTGGTAGAGTGCACTTGCTTAGCATGCATGAAGCCCTGGGTTCGATTCCTCAGCATGACATAAACAGAAAGAGCCAGAGGAGGTACTGTGGCTCAAATGGTAGAGTGCTAGCCTTGAGCAAAAAGAAGCTTAGGGATAGTGCCCAGGCCCTGAATTCAAGCCCCAGGACGGGCAAAGAAAGGGTAAATTGAAAGGATATATGCCTAAGACCCAAGAAAAGATAGTTGTTTTTGTTTGTTTGTTTTGTTTTTTTGGTCCGGTCATGGGGCCTGAACTCCTGGCCTGGGAGCTGTCTCTCAGCTCTTCAGCTCAAGGCTAGTGCTCTACCACTTGAGCCACAGCACCACTTCCTGCTTTTTTCTTTTTTGCTTATGTGGTGCTGAGGAATCGAACCCAGGGCCTCAGGCATGCAAGGCAAGCACTCTACCACTGAGCCACCTTCCCAGCCCAAAAAGATCGTTTTTTAGCAATAAAACATGTTTAGAATACAGAAAATAAATAAATATACCAAAATCTTACCAGCACCAAGAAAGCCTTTTTGAGTTAGCAAAAAGTTTGAAGTGCATAATGTCTTTAGAGAACACACACACACACACACACACACACACACACACACACAGAAAGAGATCCTGAAACAAGTGGATGTCTAACTTTAGTGGCCTGCAGGGGACCAACTTGGGAGTTATCCCTTTAAACTTGGAGCCTTAGTGCTTCTTCTCATGATTCTAGAACATTCTATGTGGAATAGATCCCTCATATCATTGATATGCTGGTTCCAAGGACTTTAGAGAAATTTTTCTTGTGTGTGCCAGGATTGGAGCTTGAATTTTATGCCTCTTGCTTTCACTTGGCTTTTGAGCATACCTTTAGTTCCAGCTTTTTGCTTGTTAATTGGAAATAAGAATCTCATGGATTTGTCTGCCCAGGCTGGCCTCAAACCGTGATCTTCCTATCTCAGCCTCCTGAGTAACTATAATTACAGGCATGAGTCACCAGCACTGGGCTGGAGAAATTAATAAGAATGACTGAACAGTTTGTGCTATTTTATTTTATTTTACTTCCTTATCGTCTTATTTGTTTATCACATTGAGTCTCACTATGTAGCACAGAATAACCTAGAATTTGCTGTGCAACACAAGCTGGCCCGAACTTGCGATCCTCCTGTCTCAGTCTCCATCCTGCTGAGATTACAAGCCTGTTCTATCATGCCCAACTGAAAGTTTAATATTTACATTTTTCTAAAATATTCAAAACAACTGTATTAAGAAGTTGATTATAAATAATTCTCATAACGTGGTTGATACTGTGGATTTTTCTCCCTTTCCTGCAGTGATAGTGCAGCATGAGATTGAAGACACTTGCTACTTAGAGTACCATAATCTATTTTAGGGAGATCCAGATTAATACTGTTCTACTATATAAATTGGTAGCAAATAAGCATATTTGTTTGTGAACTTAAATGTATTTGCTTTTCTTTTAGGACTTATAATAGTATTTCCAGATTCGAGTAGACGTTGAAGAGAACTCTGGCAAAAGGAAGAGTGTTGAAAATTTACATTTTTAAAATAAAATTTCCAGCCTGGGAAGTGGAGGTGTGGTTTGAATGATTAAAGCATCAGCCTTGAGCAAACAATGCCACGCAGGAGCACAAGGCCCTGAGTTGAAGCCCCAGTATCAGCCCCAAAACAAAACAAACAAAAATTTAAAACACACACACACACACACACACACACACACACACACACACACACACACACACAATTTCTAGCTTGGCCATGAAGAAATAGGAATGTGTGGTATCAGGCAGAAAGCAAGGACTGATTCTAGTCTGCAACGATACAGAGAAAATGTAGCAAGACTTTGACTTGATGCCTGACTTAAATTACTAAGTGGTTGGTCCTGCAGTATGGTTTTGATTGTGGAAAAAAATCAGATTGTTTTCACTTCCCACAATGAAATCACAAAGCTTATATTTTTAGCTAGGTAACACCCGGAAATTTCAGAATCTTCCGGACAACACAAGTCAGAAATTAGCTATACCACTGTTAAGAAGCAAGCAATTTATGAGAACTTGGGTCAGAAGTGAGGCATAATTTGTGCTAGAAAGAGATAATAGCTTCCACTGAGAAAATAGGTACTTCTCAGACCTAGACAAAAGAAGCAAGACTATGCTTCTGACTAAAAATGAAAGGATCAGATAATTTTGCATGGTGATGGTTTACAAAATATAGAAAATTGAATCTTTCAAATTTTAAATAAAAGCCAGAAGATCCAAAACTTCTAGAGTAAAAGGATTGACAGAATGCCTTTAATAATGACTAATAGCTGCTTTGGTAAAAATCTTCAACGATCCCTGTTGCCAGGGGTATAGATGCCAGAGGCAGATTGACTTAGAATCAACTTCTGCAGTTCAGCCAACCTGTACAGGTCTTGAATGTTTAATGCCCACAGATGATCAGGATACCTGTTAGTACCAAACTCTTAAGCCAGGTGCAGCGACTCATGCCTTTAATCCAAGCTACTACAGAGAAGCATAGTTCAAGATCATCCAAGGCAAAAAGTTAGTTTAGTGAGGCCTTATCTTAACCAATGGCTGGGCATGTGCCACCTGCTTGCCATCCCAGCTATGTGGGATAAGAGGCTTTCAGTCCAGGTGATCCTGAGCCATAAACATGAGACACTAATTGAAAAGTCAAAAGGGCTAGGGGTGTTATTCACATGGTAGAGTGTCTGCCTAGTAAGCACAAGGCCCTGAGTTCAACCCCAGTACTATAAAAATAAATGAAAAAGTACTTTGTAGTTAAATAGCTGTCCATTGCCTAGGCTTCTCTGTGGCCTGTCATCTACGGAAGTTTCCGTCTCAAGCCTCCCAGCTGGCTCCTTCTGCCCTCTGTTTCTGCCATTCTGCTCCTGCCCTGACATTCTTCTTTGTGTTTCCTGCAGAGCTAATCTGTCTGATGCCCTGGCTCTGGGTCTCATCAGTCACCTCATCAGCTTCTCAAAGTTCTTCAGAAAAATCAAGATAAAAATGATGTGCCAAGCACTGATGGCTCACATGTGTAATCCTAGCTACTCAGGAGGCTGAGGTCTGAGGATCACAGTTCAAAGCCAGCCCGGGGAGAAAATTCTGTGAGACTCTTACCTCCAATTAACCACCAGAAAACCAGAAGTGGTGCTGTGGCTCAAGTGTTCCCCTTGAGCTGAAGAGCTCAGGGACAGCACCCAGGCCCAGAGTTCAAACCCTACAACTGACCAAAAAAAAAAGTGATGTTACCTTGGCCAAGCATTAGTGGATCTTACCTTGAATTCTAGCTACTCTGGAAGCTAACTTTTGAGAATCACAATATAGAGCCAGCCCAAGCAGATGAATCCAAGAGACTCTTATCTGCAATTAACCAACTAAAAGCCAGAAGTGGAAGTGTGGCTCAAATGGTAGAATGTCAGCCTTGAGGAAGCATGAAGCCCTGAGTTCAAATCCCAATACCAGCACAAAAGAAAAATAATATTTCACCTTACCTATGTATATTATTTTGTTGTGTCAGATTTTCTTTAATGACAGTATGCTATAGTTGATCTTTTTATTGTTTTGTTTTGTTATTGTTGTGGTGGTGGTTGTGCGGCTTGAACTCAGGCTCTAGGCACTGACCTTGAGGCTCTTTGTGCTCAAGGCTAGTGCTCTACCACTGGAGCCTCAGCACCACTTCCGGATTTTGAGTGGTTAATTGGAGATAAGAGTCTCTTGAGGACTTTTCTGCCAGGCCAGCTTCAAACCACCATCTTAGATCTCAGCCTCCTGAGTAGCTAGGGTTATGGGCATGAGTCACCAGTGTCCAGCTATAACTTGATCTTAACCAAAAGGCTGAGAAGTAATTTTTGTGTGTGCTGGTACTGGGGCTTGAACCCAGGGTCTAGGTGCTGGTCCTTAGCTTTTATGGCTCCAGGCTAGTACTCTACTACTTGAGCCATATATCACTTCTGGGTTATTGATGGTTAATTGAAGATTTTCAAGACTTACTGCCTGGGCTGGCTTTGAACCTTGATCCTAAGATCTCAGCCTCCTGAGTAGCTTAGATTACAAGCATGAGTCACTGACTCCTGGCTAAGAAGCAATCTTTTTTTTTTTTTGGTCGGTTGTGGGGCCTTGAACTCTGGGCCTGGGTGCTGTCCCTCAGCTCTTCAGCTCAAGACTAGCACTCTACCACTTGAGCCACAGCGCCACTTCTGGTTTTCTGGTGGTTTATTGGCGATAGAGTCTCATGGACTTGCCTGCCCGGGTAGGCTTTGAACCGTGCTCAGATCTCAGCCTCCTGAGTAACTAGGATTACAGGAGTGAGCCACTGGTGCCCAGCTAAGAAGCATTTTTTAATGACTCTAGGAACATCATCATAGATTAGCATATTATTTATGATTATTACAATATGCCTATTATCATTACCTTTTCCCTTTGAACAGGGACAAATCTGAGACATGACATCTGACACATACATACTGGGGAACCTTCTGGAGGAAAAACATTTCAAAATTACAAATGCAAAGTTAGATACAAAAGGGAATATTTGCAATGAAAAAAAGGAATCACCATACCATTATAGTTGATCAAACTTCCTTTTTTCTTTTTCTTTTTTTTTTGGGGGGGGGAGGGGTCCAGTCGTGGGGCCTGAACTCTGGGCCTGGGCACTGTCCCTCAGCTCTTCAGCTCAAGGCTAGCACTCTACCACTTGAGCCACAGTGCCACTTCCGGCTTTTTTCTTTTTGCTTATGTGGTGCTGAGGAATCGAACCCAGGGCCTCATGCATGCAAGGCAAGCGCTCTACCACTGAGCCACCTTCCCAGCCCTCTTTTTCTTTTTCTTGTTTTTGTTTCTGCTTATGTGGTGCTGAGGAATTGAACCCAGGGCCTCATGCATGCAAGGCAAACACTCTACCACTGAGCCACCTTCCCAGCCCTTCTTTTTTTCAGCTTTTTGTTCAGCTTTACCATTTGTCTCAAGCACATGGCTAAGATTATTATGAAATTTGAGGCAACTATCAGGTTTCTTTCATATATGAGCTGTGTACTCTTAAGACATGTAGTTACTAACTTTGATTTGATAATACTCATTAACTAGCTTATCCTTGATGTTCTCCTTGCAATGGCAATAGTATTGGATGGTTAATGAGCCTAAGACTAATTGGGCTGGAAAGGTGGCTCAGTGGTAGAGTGCTTGTCTTGCATGCATGAGGCCCTGGGTTCCATTCCTCAGCACCACATAAGCATAAAAGGCCAGAAGTGGTGCTGTGGCTCAAGTGGTAGAGCACTAGTCTTGAGCTGAAGAGCTGGGGGACAGTGCCCAGGCCCAGAGTTCAGCCCTCACGACTGACAAAAAGACTAATTGGTCTATGCCAGATGCTGGTGGCTCATGCCTGTAATGCTAGCTATTCAGGAGGCTGAGATCTGAGGATCACGGTTTGAAACCATCTGGGGCAGGAATAAATATGGACTTGTTAGTCTCCCTGAAGTAATTAGGTATAGGGAAGTTTTGCTTTAGAGCCCTATATGCCTCCCCACAGAACACAGGAATGATTCAAGGTTAGGGTTATTCCTGTGTCCTTCAAAACTGTTTTCAAGTCCTTAGCTGGGACTAAATCAGTTTCAGATAGGTTCCCACAGAGCAATTATGGAGCAAGATGGACAGATGATTTCTAACCATGTATGTAAGCACTGGTATCTAAAATTCAGTTGAATATCATGAGCGATAGCATGTTATAAACTGCCATATTTAATTAATTAATTTTTTTGTCAGTCATGGGGCTTGAACTCAGGGCCTGGGTGCTGTCCCTGAGCTTCTTTTTGTTCAAGGCTACCACTTCAGCCACAGAGCTACTTCTGCCTTTTTCTGTTTATGTGGTAATGAGGAATCAAACCCAGGGCTTCATACATGCTAGGCAAGCACTCTACCACTAAGCCACAGTCCCAGCCTAACTGCCATCTTTTTATTGTCCCTCATTCTCCTTAGCTAGTTTTTCTGCCCTGCCTGTAGTCATGAAGGGAGATAAAATGGAACCAACCACTTAGATTCCTAGTTGCTGTACTTATATATTAAAACTTCTAAGTCATCGTGGACTCTCTTCATTCTATTCAATCTCCAAGTCTTCTCTAAGAGACATATTATCAAGACTCTTGCCTCTTTTGTATTTGTTTGGCCATTTGTCCAGAAGGTATTTCTACAGACATAAAACATTTAACTCATTTTCTATAGAATTTCTTTGAAATCTGTACTCCTGAAAGTATTAAATAATATCAACTTACCCAGGAAATTCTGTGTGTTCTTTAAAATGTGTCTTAGTAAACAAGGCCCATACTTATCAAAACTTTCTGATACAGTGGTGAGATGAAAGAGATTGTAGTGGAGAGACTTTGTGAGGAATGTAATAGAATAAAGCGTTTTAAGGCCAGGTGCCGCTTGCTCACTCCTGTAATACTAGCTACTCAAGAAGCTGAGATCTGAAAATCATGGTTCAAAGCCAACCCAAGCAGAACTCAGTGAGACTCGACTCAGCTCCAATTAGCTATAAAAAGCTGGAAATGGAGCTGTGGCTTAATTGGCAGAGAAACAGTCTTGAGTAAAATTGCTCAAGGATAGTGCCCTGGCCCTGAGTTCAAGCCCCAGGACCAGCATAAACACACAGAAAGGTTCAAAAAATTATAGTCTTAAAGCTAAAGGACAGAGGTTACAGAAGAGAAACCAAAACAAAGGAAATAAAAAAAATGCCTGCGCTGTCTGAATTTTAATTGGATTTGCACAGTGGCATTGAACTTATTCGAACATAGAACTGTTTCTTTCCTATCCCATTTACTAGGTGGAAGGAGGAGGCTGTCCTGTGAGCCATGCCCATTCTGAAGAGCTAGACTCATAGTTTTGGTAGCTCCACAGAAGTGTTGGTTGAAGTGTAACTTACAGATTCAGTCACCGGAAATTACCAGTATTTAAATTCATTGGAGGAGTACTGAGAATTGAATCCAGAGCCTCACACATGCTAAGCACATTGAGCTACATTCTACATACTACAATACATACTATTGAGCTACATTCCTGCCTTTTATTTTGTAGTAAAACATTCATGAAATGTACCAACATAACTATTTTTATTTATTAACATGTATTAGTTATACAAGGGGGTTTTCTGGTGGTTTATTGGACATAAGAGTCTCATGGTCTTTCCTGCCCAGGCTGGCTTTGAACCGAGATCCTCAGATCTCAGTCTCCTGAATAGCTAGGATTACAGGCGTGAGCCACCGGTGCCTGGAAAATGTAACTATTTTTGTTTGTTTGTTTTTTTGGGTCTGGTCGTGGGACCTGAACTCCGGACCTGGGTGCTGTCCCTCAGCTCTTCAGCTCAAGGCTAGTGCTCTACCACTTGAGCCACAGCGCCACTTCCGGCTTTTTTCTTTTTTTGCTTATGTGGTGCTGAGGAATCGAACCCAGGGCCTCAGGCATGCAAGGCAAGTGCTCTACCACTGAGCCACCTTCCCAGCCTGCAAATGTAACCATTTTAAAGTGTGGGCCATTTAGTGACATTAAGTACATTTATAACATTACATAACTTGTCATTTTCCATTTCCACATTTTTTATGATCCCAAACTCCTTAAGCCATACCTCCTCATTCCCCTCTCCCCAGTCTCCAGTAGTAGCCTCTATTTTACTTTCTGTCTTCATGAATTTGACTACTCTAGGCACCACATGGAAGTGGAATCATATGTAGACTTTTGTGTCTGGCTTCTTTTACCTAATATTTCTAAACTTTACACACGTTAAATTCACATCAGAGTTTCTTTCCTTTTAAGGCTGAACATTCCATTACATGTATGGTACATTTTGTTTATGTTTATTTGATTATATGTGTTCACCAGCTTCCTTGACCTAGTTTTAGTTGTTTTTTTTTTTTTTTGCTTTGCTATGTTGAGTTGTAGTTATTTATATATTCTGGATATTAATCCCCTGCCAGACACATGATTTTCATATATTTTTTACATCCTATAGGCTGCCTTTTTACTTCACTCTTTGGTAGTATTTTGTGTGTGTGTGTGTGTGTGTGTATGCTGGTTCTGGGGCTTGAACTCAGGGTCTGGGCCCTCTATCCCTGAGCTTTTTGCTCAAGGCTAGCACTCTGTTGGTAATATTTTAAAAATATATTTGTATTTGACATATAGAAATTATTCATATTTATATGTATAGTATGATAGAATCTTTATATCAATATATACATATATATATGTAAACTCCAGTTTTCCCGGCATCATTGATACCAGGAAAACATTGGGGTTCTTGCTGAAAATCAATTGACCATAAAGGGTTATTTCTGGGCTCTCTATAGTATGCTACTGGAGTACTCTATTGTACTCCATTTGGTACTCACTTTACGTGACTACCAACCTATTTTGAGTAGTGTGGCTTTATAATAAATTTTGAAATCAGGAAGTAGGACCCTTTAACTTTGTTCTCAGTTTTCAAGATAGTATTGGCTATTGTGAGAAGGGGTTTTCTTATTATTTTGCTAATTTCTGCAAAAAAAAAAAAAAAAGCATGTTGATGCTAGTAGGAATTGCATTTACTCTTACTAGTAGTCTATGCTGCCTCTGGCTAGCGTCAAACTTTATCCTCCTGCTAACAGGTACACGTCAACAAGATCAGCAATATCAAGTGTTTTTATCCTTGAGCATGGGATGTTTTTCCATTTATTTTGGTCTTTATTTTAATGCTTTAGTTTTCAGTGTATTTCAGTAGTTATTTTTTGTTAAGTTTAATTCTAAGTATTCTTTTTATGTCATTTGTAAATGGAATTTTTGTAGTCTCACTTTTATATTATTACCAATGGATGAAATAAAATTTATTTTAAAATATTGGTCTTATATCTCGCAACCTTGCAAAACTCATTTATTAGCTTTTGATTTTTTTTTTTTTTTTTTGTTGTTGTTGTTGTTGTTGGTCCTGGGGCTTGAACTCTGGGCCTGCGCATTTCCCTCAGCTTTTGATCTCAAGGCAAGTGTTCTACCACTTCAGCCACAGTGCCACTTCCGATTTTCTGGTGATTTATTGGAGATAAGAGAGTCTCACAGACTTTCCTGCCCAGGCTAGCTTTGAACCGTCATCCTCAGATCTCAGCCTCCTGAGTAGCTAGGATTACAGTCGTTAGCCACCGGCACCCAGCTAATAATTCCTTTTTTGTCTGGATGACTTTTCTTTTTCTTGCCCTGGTTAGTACAATGCTGAATCGAAGTAGTTAGAATGGACATAATTGTTAAAGATGCAATTTGATAGGGTTAAAAGGCCTGTGTAAGCCAGGCTTTGGTGGCTCACACCTGTAATCCTAACCACTCAGAAGGCTGAGATCTGAGGATGACGGTTCAAAGCTAGCCTGGTCAAAGCCAGCCCAGGTAGGAAAGTATTCGAGACTCTTATCTCCAATTAACCAACCGAAATCTGGAAGTGGTAGTGTGGCTCAAGTGAGCCACACTAACCTTAAGCAAAAAAGTTCAGGACAGTGCCCAGGCCCTGAATTCAAGCCCTAGGACCAGCACGTGCACATGTGAGACTGGGACTTGAATTCTGTATTTGATGCTTTGCTCCAATGGTTGGTACTATACCACCCGAGCCATGCCTCCAACCACTTAAATAATGTATTTTGGACATACTGTTTATTTTGTATATAGTATAGAAAGAAATGGTTTAAAAACTTAAGAAACCAGTAATGTTCTTTTACTGCCATCCATACTAGTTTAGATTCCATTTTAACACTCCTTTATTAGGTAGTAGCATAACTAAACTCAATACTATCCTATACAAAATAATAATAGATCTTGCTTTATAGGGTCTTACTATGATTTGGGGTGTAATTTGGTTGCCTGCAGGTATTTCTAATTCAACAAGCAATTGGCAAATTAAAAAAAAAACTGCACTTATTTCCTCTTCATTTGGACATTCTACGTTAGACTATAGAACTGTTTCAAGTTCTCCTTTTATTTTAGTCTAATAAAAATTTCCTCTGTAGCCTTGCACCTTAGATTATAGATATGTTAAAAAAAAAGTCCCTGGCAGCGGATGGGTCTGTCAGTCACTTCCGGGTTCTCACGCTGAATGGTGCAGATGATTTGGCAATCCTACCACTTTTTAGTACTACCTAGTCGCTGTGCGGTCCACAGCCCTGTCTAGCTTTCGCATTTCCTGGTCTATGGTCAAAAAGTGGTCGGTTACAGTTAAGCGAACCTTTCAGGGAGCCATAGTGCTTTCAGCTGGGGCTGCTGCAGGATCCTGTGAATGAGTACTGAAGAGCACCTCCCTCGGAGGATGGGAAAAAGGTCCTTCACTTCCCAACGGCCCCCCTCCTCCCGCCGCAGGAGATATGGCCACACCTTCCCCCTATCGGGGAGGAGCAGGTGGCCAAGCCCGTGGGACCTCGCGCCACTGCCGCCCGCAAGCCCAGGTTCGTTCTTGTCACGTGGCGCGAGTCAGCTGCGCGATCGGGACCCCTCAGGCGTCGCGGCGCGACCGCCTAGAGCGCTTGGTGGATGGATCTCTTCTTTCCGCCAACCCCCTCGTCCTCCCTCCCGCCTCTCAATCCCGGAAAAGGGGGAGATCGGTGACGTCATCATCCGGGCATTTGTCGGCGGGGCCACAGTTCACAATGGAACAAAAACAAGCGGCCCAAGTCAAACTTAGCGACGCGGCTGCGGCTCAGGCGGTTAACTATGTCCTAGCCTGTACACACCCAGTCAATCCACACAGCCCAGCCGCTTCACCACCGTTTCACACTACGTCTCTGGCCTCCCTTTCCCCCCCGACGTCGGTTATTCTTCGTGCCACCTTTGCCCTCACCCTGCTCCCCAGCTTAGGGGTAAGGAAGACAGATTCTAGCCGTCAAGTGACCCTTCTTGAAGGAGCTGGAAGAAACGATATCTCGTGAACAATCTTTACCGCATTGTCTGCCCCTCCCCCACCCAACTGGGCGTTCCAGGCGTCTTTAGGTCGGCAGCGCCGTTCTAGGCTCCACGGGCCCGGGTGGGAGGGGCGGGGCGGGAGGGGGAAGCTGAGTGGGAGGGGGCTAGGGGAGGTCCAGGGGGCGGGACCTGGGAGGGGTGGGGCTTGAGGGGGGCGGAGACCCTCTGGGCCTTGGGCGGCGCTGGGGCTAGTGGGAGTCTGCGCCGCCGCCGCCACCGCCGCCGCCGCCGCCGCCGCCGCTGCCGCCGCCGCCACTACCACCACCACCACCGCTGTTGCTGCTGCTGCCGCTGCCGTCACCACCTCCACTGCTGCCGCCGCCGCCGCCGCCGCCGCCGCCAGTGGCAGAGCGGCTTTTTCTTCTTTTTTTTTTTTGGCCTTGCTGGATCCGCCATATTGACGAGGACTGGTCTCCGGGGCTGCGGAAGGTAGTCTCCGCCGCCCCCCGGAGCTGCACCCTTCTCCTCAGCTGGCCCAGTCCTGGGCCTTCTACCCGTGTCGAGCCCCTCCCGTCTAGCGCAGCTCACGGGCCTCGCGGGAGCCCGCTGCCGCCGCCTCTCTCTCTCTCTTTCTCTCACGGGAGGAGGCGGCTGCTCTATCGCTCGGTGAATCTAGTCAGTGTCGGGTGTGAGCCGCGGCAAAAACGACCAGGCCGGGAGCGGGGACAGGCGGCGACTAGGGGAAGGTGAAACTGCCGCTGGAGGAGGAGGAGGAGGAGGAGCAGGAGGAGGTGACGCAGGAGAAACGCACCGCCCGGAGCCTGACTGGGCTCCGCGAGAGCCCCAGCCTGAGGAGAGAAGGGGGAAGAGGGCCGCCGCCGGCCGCGGGGAGGAGGTGGCGGCTGCGGCCAGGGCCGCTTCAGGGTGGGCAGGGTGAGGAGCGGATTTCTGCTGTCCCTGTGCAGCCTTTTTTTTTTTTTCCTTTCATTTTTCAAGCCCGGAGCCGACACCCCCCCTCCCCCTCCGGCAGCCTCTCGACACACTTTTGTCGCCCGTCTCCCCCAGGTTTGGGATGCGCCCCGGTTAAGGCCTTGTTCTTGAGACCGACTTTTGCTGCCTCCCGCCTCCGCGTGTCCTGGTTCTGAGAAGACGCCCGTGTTGTGCGGTGAGTAGCCAAGCCCCGCCGGGGCGACGCGCCTTTCCGGGGCCACCAGCTGGATGTGGGTGAGAGAAGGAGGACGAGGGGGTGTGCGTGTGTGTGTGTGCGCGCGCGGGTGCGTGTGTGTATGGTTCCTTCTTCGGTGGATGCGGGCGGAGAGGGGGGTCCCCGCTCCCCTCCCGCAGCCCTGGCAAGGCGTTTGCGCGCGGGCCTCCCCTCCCCCGATTCCATGGCAAGCCGGTGTCCCGGGAGCGTGTCTGTGTGTTTTGGACTGTAAGGGAAAATGGCTGACGGCTCTGTCCCTCCCCCTCCTCCCCCTTCCCCTCCCCCTCCTCTCCCCTCCCCTCCCCCTCCCCGTCCTGTCTGGGGCTGAGAAGGGAGGATGGAGTCTCCCGAAGCAGCGAGCAGCGCCCCCCATCCGCACCGCAGGCCTAGCCAGCTCTGAGGCCCGCACCCTGGAGTCTTGTGGCCCGGCGGCACTCGACGGCCCCGCGGCCGCTCTCCTCCTCAGACTCGTTCCACTTGACACCAAACGCCATTACTGAGGTGGAGTGATTTGAAGCAGTAGAGCTAGGCCTCGGCTACGCCTGGCCATTAGGCCTGACGACTTGTCCGCCTCCCTCTCCCCCCCCCCCCCCCCAGCCTCCCACGGTAACCCGCAGTTTCGTCGCGGACTCAGGGCCGCTTATCGGCTGTCTCCACCGCCCTTGGCTCCCCCCCCCCATCTGCCCGAGGCCACCGAGCCGCGAAAAAATATTTCAACTGTCTGCAAAAACCATTAGCATGGACAAGGCAAATTCGTGAGTGAGAAAAACCTTCGGATTCTAGGCATTTGAGGCTTTACGTCTGATTCGCGGTTTTATTTTTTCATTCATTGGGAAATATTTCGAGAGTTAAGGAGCAGGTGTATAGCGAGGTTTTGTTTCATTGTTTTGTTTTTTTGGTATTTGTATGAATTTCTGCAAGGACGAGAATTTATACAGGAATTTGAAGGTGGGTTTTTTGTTTTGTTTGGTTGTTTTTGCTTGTTTTAGGAGATCCTACTTAATTAAACATTTTAGTTTTTGGAAGTTCGATGGTTATAGCATTAATTAAATTTTCACGGTGCACTTTACAGGTGTATATAATTGCTTCAGATTGCCTTTGAATTTAACTGTGACCAAGTTGTCGATTTAGGTTAAATATTCAGGCTTTGTTTTTGGAAGCGGGAGGTATTTGTAGCTTTCTTTTTACCTGGAAACCTACAAGTGTCCTAAAATATCATTTGTATAATTTCACTTTTGAGAAAGAATAATTTGGGGTGCGTTGGATTAGGAAACTTTACGCAGGTACTTAATCCCCTCTTGAGGCTCGTTGTCTATCCTTAGGTTAAGGACTGGTTAACTATGACTAGCTTGGCTTTCTTAACTCATCCGTATACTTGAACTTAAAAATAGAGACTACAGGCTCTCTTTTAGATCTCACTTGTCTTCTGATTCACTAGGCTGCCATTTTGGGTTAAAGCAAATAACTTCTATCTTGGAAGATTTAAGTATTAATTATACAAAGATGTTACCATTTGTTTTCTCAAATTTTAAATTTGTGTGCTTTGTCATACTTATAACTTTAACCCTTTAAACTTTATTGTTCCAGTGTTTGGGTAGAACGAAAGCCTTCATGAAGTATTTGGAATTGGTGTTCCAAGGGTGAGCTCAAAATGTTTTTGATGGGTTTTTTCCAATATATTTCGATTTCTCCTATTTAAAAATACAACTTTTGATAATGCAAATTTATTCATTTTTTACAGGAATATTTAACTTTTTGTATTTCTAGTTATCTAATGCTGTTTTCTGCCTTTGTTTTCTGACCTTGGTAATTTCTTAGAGAATTTCTGGAGGGATTAAGCAGAACAGTATATGTGGGAATCTTGAATTCTTTCAGAAAGTAACTTTGAAGGGCAGATCCTACCTTTTCCCACTTACTGGAATCTCTTGTTGGTATTTCACGGTTTTGTTAATATCAGTGGAATGCTCAAGTAGGATTTACTTTTACCTTTTGTCTCGGGATCTTGAAAGACATTTTCTGATATCTGGAGAAGATATATTTAGTGTCTCCTTGGAGATTGTTCTTCTTTGACATGATTTTGTAGTTTTAAAAATGAGTGTCTGTCAAGATTTTGCCAGTTACCTGTTTCTTCATTGGTTGGACACATGCAGGTGGTCTTTTAGCATTTTTTTTATTTCAAGAGATATTTTCTAATAGTTCTATGCTTTGGGGATTTTAAACTTTGAAAATGAATATTTAAAGCATTAAAGAAAGTTATTTGAAATATAAAGGAGTGTGTGTTAAAGGTTTAGTCCTTTGTGTTTGGGGCAGTCAACTGGAGAGATGATAGGATAGATGTGGTTTATTGATGTGCTTGATTTTTAAAATTTTTGTTCTAAAAATATACTTTCATGATAGCCTGCATTTTATGTACTTTACTGCTGATAAGTTTTCTGAATTTTGAAATGTTTTTCTTTCCAAAAACTGAGAAACAAGATTCTAATTTCCTTTTGAGTATTTTAGGAGCTGTATCTTCGAAAGCTCTGTATTATTGTAATATAGAGTCTTAACAGTATTTGGGGAAAGATTTAATGTGTTGGTCTTCAACTCTATGAATTGGAATCATTTGGAGAAATGTTTGTTTAATCCTTATCTCTGGATCCCACCCACATAAGCTAATCAATTTGGTCTGACACAAGTATATTTTAAATGCATTCTGTATGATTCAAGCATGCAGTCAAGAGTTGAAACCACTGGGCTATTTTTTTTAACATGTTATTATAGAACTTTCAAGTGGATGAGTAAGAAAATGAATTTTTCCAACTGCTTTCCATTATCACAATTATCATTGACTAAATATTAATTATATGTCAGCACTGGTAAACATTTCCATTTATTGTGTTATGTAGGTAGTATTGTTTCCACTGTACCTAAAAAGGCTGATGTCTGAGTGGTATTTCAACTTTTGTGGGAGTACTGATTACTAGTAAAAAAAAAAAAAAAAAACTACAATTTGAGAAATACCTTGATTGGCCAATGGAGATATTAAAATTCTGTAGCAAATAGTACTTTGCCAAGCGTGAGAGAGAAACAGACAGTATCAGGAATTAGGGTTTGAACTAAAGGCCTTGGCTCTACCAGTTCACACATACCTCCAGCCTTTCTTTTTGCTTTAGTTATTTTTCAGATTAGGTCTGTGGCCCTTTCCCTGGGGCCTTTTACACAGGCCAGTTTCCTGTAATGATCCTTCTACCTATGGCCTCCTTAGCTGGGCTTATAGGATGTTAACATTTTGCATTTTGTAACATACATTTTTCTAACATTGGTTGACAATGAGTAGTATCACTTATTTGTTGTTTGTGTCTCTTAATCCCTTTGATCCATTCTGCAAAATTGTGTATAGGGGGAAAGAGGAAGTCCACTAGTAAAATCTTACGAACTCTTCTTTTTCTGTGCTGGATCTAGGGCATGTGCATGCCAGAGGGCTCTGTCACTGAGCTGTGTCCCCAAACAAACATTTCCCCCCATGATTCTAGGAGCATTTTTAATATAAAAGAAGATTTTCTTATATTTTCTAACACTTTATTGGGGTTCAGATATTTTTTTGTTGTTGAATACAAAGTGATAACCACTTTAACTTACCTAAAATTTATTCTTGAAACATATTAAGATCCATAGCCCTTAACCACCTACTATGTGTGAGTGAGGGGGGGGCGGAGAAAGGATAAGGTTCCATTTATTTTGCTTATTGCACCATTCTAGGGCTTGAACTCAGGGCCTGGGCACTGTCCCTGAGCCTTTTTGCTCAAGACTACTATTTAGTGCTCTATCTCTTTGAGCCATGGCTCTATTTCCTTTTTTTTTTTTTTTTAGCAGACAATACCATCTTTATCAAAATATGACAGATTTTTTTGGTAGCTAATTGGAGGTGAGAGTCTCACACCTTTCCTGCTGGTACTGGCTTTGAATAGTTAGTAGATGTGAGTCACTAGTGCCCAGTTTCCTCTTAGTTTTGAGACTAGGTGTTAGCTTAGTATGGCATTGAACTCTTGGGCTCGTGATTCTCCTATATCAGTCAGCCTCCTTCCTAAACACTAGGACTACAGGTACGTGCCACCTGTGCCCAGCTGGGTTTCTAATTTTATTCTCAGTTACTTCCTAACAGTTTCTGCATCAGTTGTATATCAGAAACATTATAGAGTTTGTTTTCAAAATATATTCACCTAGATTTTACTCTAGATTATAGTTGAGTAAGTTTGGCAAAGGAACTGGGCATTCAAACAGGTGAGTCTGATGTGTAGCTAGAGGGTTTTTTTGTAATTCATTGGAGAGGGTGGGGAGATCTGATAACTTTTGTATTTTTTGTTCTACCACTACCACTCTTGCTTGAGTTTATTTCTGTCATTCATGTTGTCAAAAATCAGATTCAAACATAATGGAAAGTTCAGGCACTAGTTTAATTAGGTATGAAAGACACAGATTACACTCACTTTGCATGCATATATCTCATGTTTTTTACTCCTGAGCACTTTCTCATAATTAGGGTTCCAACTCTAAAACTAATGTTTGAAGTAGAATTTTATTCTGAACTTGTCTCCAGTGAATTCAAATGTCAAGTATACTAAGAATGGATTATTTTAGAATTCTTGGCATATTGGCTTTAGGAATAGCTGAATTTATATACTATACTTTTAATTTTTGGCCAGAAATGACATACTCTGGTACATCTTTTTATCCTGTCATTCTTTTTTTGTGTTGATGCTCTGTTATTGCTACCCTATTTTCTGTTTTTGTTTTACTCATTTTGTTCAGATGCTTTGATTACTTTTGTCCTCCAAAACCCTGTGCAGTGATACATGCTGGATTGGGTGACTGAGATACTAGTATTACTGAAGCCCAGGAGATCAACAGAACCTGGATAAGTGAGATGGGGTCTCAAAAACCTTTTTTTGTTCTGTAAAATCTTCTAAGTTGGTGGCTTCCATCTACTCAAACTGATCATCCTGTCTTTGATCTTAACATATAAAAAGACCCAGCACATAGATATATGATAACTGCTGAATTGATAAGGTTTTTTTGTATACTTAGAATGATTTTTTTTTTGCATTTTTGCTAATTCTCTTCACTGTTTTGTCAGTTGACCTGATAATCCTTTTATGATAAATCCTGGAATGGATCTTAGTTCTAGTCAAACTTCTCGTTTTTCATCTGAGGAAAATGGCTCAAAAGATGAGGAAACATGATTAAGGTAGGATGCATACACTACCTTCTTTGTGAACCTATTTTCATACCTAAGAAATCACATTTTCTAAACTATTACCTTTGTGGTTACTAATACTAAATTCTCTTCTCTGGTAATGGTTAAGGATTCTGTTTTTTACCTTTGGGTATTACAGAGCACCTAAAATAATATTGTTTACTACAACTTAATTGATTGCCTGAATGGCAAAAGCTGGAGCTATAATTTAACTTCAAACTGCTTGTACAGATTTGATGATGCATCATCATTTTGATACTTTACAGTGTATCCTTTTTGTAACTGACAATCACATGAGCTTTGAACACATTAGACATGTGTTAGGAATTACATTTTTGGGTAGTATAGTATGAATTGGGAAGGAAAAAATAGAAGAAAAAGGGAGTAGGGAAAGTCCCATTCCTGTCCTTTAGGCCTATTTCCTAACTACTTGACTTGTGGCTATTGAGAGTTTTAGTTGTAAATTCAACGTTACTCAATTTTTTTTGATGTAATGATACTGGAGTTTGACTGGACTGTCCTTATACACGATAGGTAGATGCTCAACCACTGTAACCACACTCTTCATATAGGGTGTCATTTTTGGCCTGGCTGGCTTCAAACCTTGATCCTCCGGATCTCTGCCTTCCTGGTAGCTGTGTTTACAGGTGTGAACAACTGCTCCCAGTCTACTTGTTACCAGTTGATACTAAAGAGAGTAAAAGTTGCCAAATGGCATTAGACCCATGGTCTACCTAGCAGAATATTTTGTCTCTGATCAAGATAGTGAAGAAAGATTTGATTGTTCTTTTTGATAGCACCTAGAATTCAGAGCACAGACCACATAATAAGGATTTTGGACTTTGTGGGCTAAGAAGGACTTTGGATAAATTTGTATGATGAAATTAAAAATATTAGTGATAATGGGGTACAATTAAGTGTAATTCAGGTCTAGTGAGAAACAATTTGTTTTGGGGGGAGTAATAAGCCAGTATTTTGCTTAAATGGGGTTTTAACTTAATGTTCCCTATCACCAAATTGTGAATAATCCTTTGTGAAATACCGTCTTAGGTATCTGGTGAACTGAACAAAAACAGGAGACTGGATTTGTTCTATAGCTATAGTTTGTTAACTTTGGGTTTAGAGCAGTGATTCTCAAACCTAGAAGGCTTGTTAAAGTAGATTGCTGCATCTACCTCCAGATTTTGATTCAGTAAGTGTGCAGTATATATGTATTTCTAATACGTTTCCAGATAGAGTACCCCTAGAGAATTACTAATTTAAAGATTAATTCTGCCTTTTAAAAAATGTCATACTTTTCTTGGTCTTATTACTATGTAACTCTGTCTTGAATTTTTTTTTTTTTTATTGTGAAAATACTGTACAGAGGGGTTACAATTACATGGGCAAGATAATGAGTACATTTCTTATCAAGCATTGTAGCCTCCTCTGTTTCCCCTTCCCATCCTCCCTCCTGCCCCCCCCCCCCCGCCCCGTCTTGAATCTTTCGTACTTTTAAGTCCAACAGTTACATTAAGTGTCTACATTATAGTACAATCTGGGTATTGTACTATGTATTAGATATTGAACCTAGTAACAGGAATACAAAGTAAGAAAAATAGAATTGTACTAGTTAAAGTGAGTTTAAAAATCGGTTTCCATGGGCTGGGAAGGTGGCTCAGTGGTAGAGCGCTTACCTTGCATGCATGAGGCCCTGGGTTTGATTCCTCAGCACCACATTAGCAGAAAAAAAACTGGAGTGGTGCTATGGCTCAAGTGGTAGAGCGCTAGACTTGAGCTGAAGAGATGAGGGACAGTGCCCAGGCCCAGAGTTCAAGCCCCATGACTGGACCCCCAAAAAAATAAAAATCGGTTTCCAGGGCTGGGAAGGTGGCTCAGTGGTAGAGTGCTTGCCTTTGCATGCATGAGGCCCTAGGTTCGATTCCTCAGCACCACATAAGCAGAAAAAGCCAGAAGTGGCAGTATGGCTCAAGTGGGAGAGCACTAGCCTTAAGCTGAAGAACTCAGGGACAGCGCCCAGGCCCAGAGTTCAGGCCCCACACCTACCAAAAAAAAAATGTTTCTACAAATACTTCAGAGGTTAGAACCTGTGAAAGAATTAAAGATTTTTTTTTTTTTTTTTTTGCCAGTCCTAAGGCTTGAACTTGGTGCTGTCCTTAAGCCTCTCTGTGCTCAATGTTAGCACTGTACCACTTGAACCACAGCACCACTTCTAGTTTTTTCTGAATAGCTTATTGGAGTTAAGAGTTTTATGAACTTTTCTGTCTGGGCTGGTTTTGAACCAGGTGTGAGCCATCAGCACCCAACCAAGAATTCCATTTTGAAAGCAAGCCAGTAAAATAAGCAAAATTGGAGAAGAGCATTATTAAATTCAATAATATTTCATTAATTTATTGTCTTGAAGGATGTTGTGTATAAATTTTCAAATTTATTTGTATTTAAGCTTGTGTTCAAATAGCTAAGCTATACTTTAATGTTTAATGGAAAGCTTTTGAAAAATTTTATCTGGCCACGAAACTAGTATATTCTGGTTTTTTTTGTTTTTTAAAAGATTGGCGCCCAACACTGGTGGCTCATGCCTGTAACCCTAGATGCTTAGGAGGCTTTGATCTAAGGATCACAATTTAAAGCCAGCACAGGCAGGGAGGTCTCTGTGAGACTATTATCTTCAGTTAACCACCAGAAAGCCAGAAGTAGATCTGTGGCTCAAGTGGTAGAGCACTAGCCTTGAGCAAAAAGTGCTCAGGGACAGGGCCCATGCCCTGAGTTCAAGCCTTAGGACTGGCACACTCACAAAGAGAAGAAAAAAAGATTGGGGCTGGGTGCTAGTGGTTCAGGCCTGTAATTCTGACTACCCAGGAAGCTGAGATCTGAGGATCACAGTTATAAAGCTAGGCAGAGCACAGAAGTTTTGAGTTCAGGCCCTAGGACTTGAGCCTGGCATTTGAGCTACATGGGAAGCTGGGCATCAGTGGCTTATACCTGTAATCCTAGCTACTCAGGAGGCTGAGATATGAGTATCGAGGATCAAAGCCAGCCTGGGCAGAAAAGTCTCCAATAAACCACCAGAAAACCGGAAGTGGCACTGTGGCTCAAGTGGTAGAGCACTCCCCTTGAGCTGAAGGCTCAGGGACAACCCCCAGACCCAGAGTTCAAGGCCTGGAAGTGTGGCTCAAGTGGTAGAGCACCTTGAGTTCAAACCCTAGTACCAAAAAATAGTTCATAAGACTCCATCTCAACAGAAAGCTGGGCATCCCTACTATGGTAGGAATCTTTTTTTTTTTTTTTTGCTCCCCTCCCCCACCCAGCCTATGGTAGGAATCTTAAATAGCACTGAGGTCCTGGCTTACTTGGACAGAAATCAGGACTCTTATCTCAAAACCAGAATAAAGAGGCCTGGAGGTGTGGCTCAAGTGGTAGAGTACCTTGAGTTCAAACCCTAGTACCAAGAAAAAAAGGAAAAAGTTGAGGTTTATAAGGGCAAAGAAAACAAAACACCTGCTCCACCTTAGCTGATAAGTCTGTTTACATCCTATTATTTGTTTTCATCTTTATTAGGTGGTAGGTGGGGAATTAGATATATACTTTCTCCGTTTTATTTTAAAACTTGACAAATATCTTAAATTAGTTTATCATTAGTGTTTTCTGGAGCCTTTTTTCAAATTATTTTTTGCCTTTATATTGTAATGGGCATTTTAAAGTGAATATTTTTCTCTGACTTTCTGATAATTATTGGGTTAATTCAAAGTTTCTCGTGTGTGTATGTGATAAGTTTAAGTTAATCACATTTTCATGGGCCCTCTGCCTCATGATTTAATCATGTGCCATTTGGTTAGATTTGTTTGTCCTGAGAGCCTCTCCCACCCTTTTTTAGACAAGATCTTCATATATTTATCCAGACTGGTCCTTAACCTCTAGCTTTAAAGAATCCTTCCTCAGCTTCCCAAGTACCTATAAATTACTAGTACATGCTACCATGCTCAGCTAAGAGACATTTTTATGATTCCTTATTTTTTAATGCTGCTTTTATGAATACTCAAAACACAAAGTTGAGCTTAGTTTTTTACTTTTATTATTATTTTTTTGTTTATGTGGTATTGAGAGCTCAAACCAAAGCCTCATGCATGCTAGGCAAGTACTCTATCTCTAAGCCGCAATCCCAGCCCCACAAAGTTGATTTTAATATTCAAAACTCTCAAAACAAAGTTGACTTTCCAACTTGATTTCTCACCTTTTTTCATCCCCCCTATTTTCCACTTAACTCTCAGTTCTCCATAAACCCTGCATGTTTTCCCATGGGTTGTTTTGTTTTCTCAATATCCTTTTTAGAGGATTCCTATTATTTCCTAATACCAGTCATATCATGAACATAATTTAATTGCTCTGTAGCCTGTTTCATTTTAGGCATCTGTTGCTTTTCATCTTCAATGGCTCTTGAGTTTTACAGGATGGTTTACATGTATACTAAAAGGCTTTAGATTCTTTTTAGCTGTCTTTTTCTGGTTTTCATTGTTGTTAGTCATTTTTTCAGTCTCTTTTGTTGTTGGTGGTGGTAGTGGCCATGCAGCTTGAACTCAGGGCCTAGACACTGTCCCTGAGCTTTTTGTGGTCAAGGCTAGCACTCTGCCACTTTGAGCCACAGCACCACTTTGGTATTCTGGTAGTTAATTGGAGATAAGAGTTTCACAGACTTTCCTGCCTGGGCTGGCTTCTAACTGCAACCCTCAGATCTCAGTAGTTAGGATCCTGACTAGGATTATAGGCATGAGGCACTGGTACCTGTCTCTGTTTCTTTCTTAGTTACTGTGCTGTGGGTTGGGAAATGTGATGACATTGTGTCTTATAGTTTAGTATAACGAGTGAGAGTCTTGTGAAATGTGATGGCTTTGTGTCTTATAGTTTAGTATAACGAGTGAGAGTCTTGTATGAGAACTTCAATGAGCTCTGTTTCCTGTTCTGTACCTTTTACCCATAATCGTGGCCTGTGATGTATGTGAAATCTCAATTTTCATATACATATGTTAGCAGCCCTAAATCTCCTTTCCTTAAAGTTCAAACTTACTGTTCATTAGCTGATGGAAGTCCCTCCCTCCCTTCCTCCCTCCTTTCCTTCCTTCCTTCCTTCCTTTACTTACTTAATAATAGTTGTAATAGCCAGGTGCTGGTGGCTCATGCCTATAATCCTAGCTACTCAGAAGGCCTAGATCTGAGGATCAAGGTTTGAAGCCAGTCTAAACAGAAAAGTTGGTGAAACTCTTGATCTCCAATAAACTACTCAGAAAAGGCTGGAAGTGGCACTGTGGCTCAAGTGGTAGAGTGCTAGTCTTGAGCAAAAGAAGCTCAGAGACAAGCACCCAGGCCCTGAGTTCAAGCCCCAGGACCAGCAACAACAATAAAAAAAAATAGTTGTAATCATTTCCTTTCTTCCTATTTTGAAAGGGTTATTTTGGTTTTTATTTTTGTCCATCATGGGGCTTGAACTCAGGGCCTGGGTACTGATCCTTTTGCTCAAGGCTTCAGCTCTACCACTTTGAGCCACTGTACCACTTCTGGTTTTCTAACGGTTAATTGGAGATAAAGAGTCTCACGGACTTCCTTACATGAGCTGGCTTTGAACCACAGTCCTCAGATCTCAGAGTCCTGAGTAGCTAGGGTTACAAGTGTGAGCCACAAGTGCCCAACTTGAAGGTTCTATTGTTGATTTTAAACAATGTTCGGAAATGGCACTGTGGTTCAAGTGGTAGAGCGCTAGCCTTGAGCTGAAGAGCTCAGGGACAGCGCCCAGGCCCAGAGTCCCACGACTGACAAAAAAAAACCACACACACACACACACACACACACACACACTCTCTCTCTCTCTCTCTCTCTCTCTCTCTCTCTCTCTCCATATTTTAAGTGCAAATGGGGTAATCAGTGGAAAGGTATTGGAATTGTTGTCTTGGGTCCTTAAAACTTTTAGTCTGGGGGCTCAGAAGTTGGCTCAGTGGTAGAGCGCTTGCCTTGCATGCATAAGGCCCTGGTTTCGACTCCTCAGCACCACATAAGCAGGGAAAAAAAAGCCGGAAGTGGTGCTAGGCTCAAGTGGTAGAGTGCTAGCCTTGAGCTGAAGAGCTGAGGGACAGCGCCCAGGCCCAGAGTTCAGGCCCCACGACCGGACCAAAAAAAACCAAAAAACTTTTAGTCTGTAAAATGAGATAATTTAAGGTTTGCTCTTTTGTCTTTAAGTCCTTAAATTTTTATAATTATTTTTATTATTGTCTTTACTTATACAAATGGGTTTCAGTTGAGCAAGTCAAATTACGAGTAAATTGCATCAGTATCCCACTTTCCATCTTAATCCCATCCACATTCTTAAGTTACCATTTTCACGTAAGTCCTTACATTTTTATCTTTACCCTAGAGATGTGTGAAAGAACTGGAGTCTAGAGAAGAAAAGAAAACAAAAGGTAAAAATTGTTTAATGAGTTTAGAAGTTGTTAGGTTGACAAGTATATGAAGGGGTAATCCAACAACATGAGTGTTTCTTCCTCCCCATTTCTGAGCATGTGTGGAATCAGAAGAGGGCTTATTTTTGTTAGAATCCTGACTTGATTGTGGTTGATAAACAGCTTATAATGTGAATTTAGGGACCATAGACTTGGTAGTAAGGAGTATAATTTCTTTATTGACATAGCAGCTTAGAGCTTGGTTAATTTTTTTCATCCTGAAATCTAGTTTAAGCATTAAGAGCATCATTGCTCCTAAAGTGAAGTGTAGTCTGATATGGAAAATAATATGGGGAGTTATTTTTTAAATTGAAGATGAAACTACACAAGTAAATAGTAGCAGTGATTTTTGTAGTATAAATGATTCAGAGAAAATAGTGGTAGCTCATTTTTATTACTGTAAGAGAACTAGCAAAAGCTCAATAGGGTTTTTTTTTTTTTTTTTTTTTTTTTGTGGCGGGGTACTAGTACTAGGGCCTGAGTGCTTTCCCTTAGCTGTCCCAAAGCTAGTGCTCTACCACTTGAGCCACAGTTCCACTTCTGGCTTTTTGGTATTTAATTGGAGACCAGTTTCATGGACTTTCCTGCCTGTACTGACTTCACAGTGATCCTGAGATCTCAGCCTCCTGAGTAGCTAGGATTACAAGTGTGAGCCACCAGTTCCTATCTTGTTTAGTGATTTTTAGTTTGCTTAATCCAACATTCTCAAACTTCATGACCTTGGGACCCCTTTATACTTTTAGATTAAGGACGAAGAACTTTATTTATATGGAGATTATCCGTCAATATTTACTATGTTGAATTTTTTTTAATTTTTATTATTCTAGAAGGTTCCTTCATGACTCTGTCTTGCTCTATGGCCAGAAAACAAATATTCTAACCTCTATACTTGCTTCTGAACTTCATATGAATACTGTATACTTCTAGACCTGGCTGCTTTTACTTATGTGAGTCACTAATTTCTTATTCATCACTGTGTAGAATTCTATTGTATGGTTTACCATTCTCTTGTATATAATTAAAACATGTATTTTGGACTACCTGGATGATTATCTCATAATTGAGAACTTCCATTCCTTTTCGATATTTATGTTAGCTATATGTTTTTAATACCATAGCAATCAGTTGTACCATTTGATTGTAGGATAATGAGAATAACAGAGGCAGACTTGACACATGAATGATGTGTTGGTGCCAAGGGCAAATTATGTCATAGCACACCAAGTGTACAAAATGGTGTAGTAATTGGATTAAGAGAGCTAAGTCTATTACATGGCATATGGTAGTGGCATAAGAACTACATGCTATCCATATGAATATTAGCAATTTTGTTTGTATTTTGTTCGTAAATTTGTCCTGGTTTTATAGTTACATAAGAGCAATAAACATAAGGAGTTTAATCCTTGTTTAATATCTGCATATATTTAAGCAACATTAAAGGTAGTTAATTTAGCTTTAAAATTTTTGTTAAGGTAGAACCAGCCTGGAATTGTTGATAGAAACTTGGCACTTGGAGTTGACTAATTAGAACTGGTACTACAATTCCATACTTACTAGTTTATTTTTTTCAATTTTTATATTAAGTGGAAAAGATCCTTATATTTCTACCAAATTGGTGGTTTGTTTGTATATTCTTTGATTGAACAATTAGATTGGGTAATTTTGATATTACCCTGCTTTTTTGTCATTGTTCTTGTTTTTTGTTTTGTAGTACTGAGATTTGAACTTAGAGTTTCATTTTTACTAGGCAAGCATTCTACTGCTTATCCATGCTTCCAGCCCTGTTTTATGCTTATACTGGGGTTTGAACACTGGGCCTGGGTGCTGTCCCTTAGTTTTTCTGGTCAATCCTGGCCTCTACCACTTGAACTACAGCTCTACTTCTGGCTTTTTGGTGATGTATTGGAGTTAAGAGTCTCATGGACTTTCCTCCCTCACTAGCATCAAACCACAATCCTGAGATCTCAGCCTCCTGAGAAGGTAGGATTATAGGCATGAACCACTAGGGTCAAGCTGTACTGGTTATTTTTGAGCTACTGTCTCTCTTCCTGCCAGGCATAGCCCTGAACCCAGCTATGGATTGACAAAGGATCTCACAAACTTTTTTTTTTTTTTGGCCTGGTCTGATCTTAAACTGTAACCCTCCCAATTTTAGTCTCTCAAATAGCTAGGATTATAGGCATGTATCTCCAAGCACCCAGCTTACTGGTCTCTCTCTCTCTCTCTGTCTCTCTCTCTCTTTTTTTTTTTTTTTGGTCAGTCATGGGGCTTGAACTTGGGGTCTTAGTGTTGTCCCTGACCTCTTTTGCTCAAGGCTTGTACTCTACCACTTTGAGCCCTAGAACCACTTTTCTAGTTGTTAATTGGAGCTGCCCAGGCTGGACTTGAACTACGATCATTAGATCTCAGCCTTTGATAAGAATATTACTCTATGAATTGTATTACAGAGGGGAAGATTCATTGTTGATTTGTAATTTACCTTTTAGTAAAACAGGCTCTGTTGGGGAGGGGTGGTTTAGGGCAGTGAGTGAGGATGAATATGGTCAGCATAGTTATATATGAAAGTAGAATAATGAAATCTTTTGAAATTGTTTTAAGAGAGAAAGCTAGGCACGGTAGCTCACTTCTGTAATTCTAGCTACTCAGGAGACTGAGATCTGAGGAGTATGGCTTATAGCCAGCCTGAGTAGGACATCCAGTTAATCACCAGAAAAGCCAAAAGTGGAGTCATGGTTCAAATGGTAAAGTGCTAGCCATGAGCAAAAATGCTCAGGGATAGTGCCCAGGCCTTGAATTCAAGCCCTAGGACTGGTACCAAAAAAAAGGGCCGGAGGAGGACAGAAAGGAGTAAGGGAGAATGATATAAGAGGTGAGATTGATTGGGATGTATTACATACATATGTGGAAAAGTCACTGTGAACTTGCCCTCCCTTTGTAAAATTGCTGTATGCTAGAACAAGAGAAGAAATTTACCTTTTAAATAGTAGAATGGGCTGGAAGCATGGCTCCATTGGTAGAGGAATTACCTAGCAACCTGAATTCAAACTCAGTGCTACCAGAGGTAAAAATAGAACAGTATAGTTATAAATTGTGATAATATTTTGTGTTAAATAGAAAAATAGGTGCATTGGTACAACTTTATTTTCTTAATCTGTATATCAGGAGCAGAAAAATCCTGGTAATTTATAGTTGAGAGAGCAGATAATAAGGAGCCTCTGAAGGTTTAAAAGTAAGTATTATCAAAATGGGCAATAATCTAATCAGCATTTCAAGAAAGATCTAACCAGCATCTTGTTAAAATACCTACCAGTTACCAGGTCCCTTCTTGTGTACCAAGCACTTCATGTACATTCTCTTATCAAAGCTTTCCAACAGTCCGTAAGAAGTGTTAGCTACCTTGAGAGAGCAAGATAATTGAAGATTAAACATCAGCATTTGTAGGTATATTTCACTGTATATGCACTGCCAGAAAACCATACCATCTACAAAATAATTTACGTGTGCACGCTTGCGCGCGTGCTCACACACACACACACACACACACACACACACACACACACACACACACACACGGGGGGGGGGGGGGGAGGAGGGAGGGAGAGAGAGAGGGAGGGAAGGGGGGGGTGGAGCAAGCTGGGCATCATGGCTCCTGCCTGTAATCCTAACAGCTCAGGGAGGCTGAGATCTGAAGTTTAATGCTAGCCTGGAGAGGAGAGTCTGTGAGACTCTTTGTCTCCAATGAACCACCAGAAAACCAAAAGTGGTGCTGTGGCTTAAAGTGACAAAGCGTTAGCCTTGAGGGGAAAAGCTCAGGTACAGCGCCCAGGCCCCGAGTTCAAGCCCCATGACTAACTAAATGACAGGATTCATGGAAAAAAACCAATGAGATAAAGAACAAACTGATCACTCAAAACTATGTTGGTTATATTAAGTACTAACAAGGCAATAAAAAGGTTCTAAATATTTGACAATCTATAGTAATTATAGGACTTTTAAGTCAGTGATGTGATAGAAGTAGGAATAAGGAAGGGTTGAAACTCCTGAAGAGTAAAATTAGTTAAAATGCATAAAGATCAGGTAGAACTGCGTAAATATTTTATTTAAAGCAGCCAAAGCCAAGAAGAATGTAAAGCGATAAGCACTTGGTCCACCTAGAACCACTTCCATACTGCATTCAATTTCTGTAACTTTTAGGGCAAAACATTAATGTTTTAGGGGAAAACTAACAACCACCACCATTCTACTTTCTCTATGAATTTGATCACTGTAGGTACTTCATATAAATAGAGGCCTAGAGTATTTGAGTCCATTTGTAACTGTCCTGTTTTGTCCTCAGATTTTGTTCATGCAACAGCATACCCTTCTAAAAGCAGAATAATATTCTGTTGTTTGTGCATACTACATTGTTGGCCTATCTATCTGTCCATGGATGTTTGGGTTGTTTCTACCTTTTGACTGTGTATAATGTTGCCATGATATGCAAATACAGCTATTCAAGTCTCCTCTTTGAATTCTCTGGGTATGTACCTAGATGAGGAATTGCCATATCATATGATTATGCTTTTGAGGAATTGCTGTAATGTTTTCCATAGCAATTGTACCATTTCACCTTCCCACCAGCAACACACAGGCTACCAATTTATCCCCATCCTTGTCAGTTTTATTATAACATCCTAGTGTATATAAAGTAGTATTGCGTGTGGTTTTGTTAATACATTTCCGTGGTAGCTAATGATAAGCATCTTTTCATGTGGTTATTGGCTGTTTGTATATCTTTGAAGAAATGTCTTTTCTGATCCTTTGCCCATTTTCAGATGAACTCTCAATTGTTTAGTTGCATAGATTCTTTGTATATTTTAGATATAAATCTCTTAAGATTTTCACAGGTTGTGATTTGTTTTCTTTCTCTTTTTGGGGTTGACTTTTTATTGTCCTTAGAGCCACAAGTCTTTGTTTTTAATTTTAAACTTCCTTTTTTTGGTGCTGACTGTTGAACTCAGTGCCTGGGTAGACACAAACACTCTACTACTACTGTGCTACATCACTAAAAAAGTTTTTAATTTGGGGCTGGGAAGGTGGCTCAGTGGTAGAGCGCTTGCCTTGCATGCCTGAGGCCCTGGGTTCGATTCCTGAGCACCACATAAGCAAAAAGAAAAAAGCCAAAAGTGGTGCTGTGGCTCAAGTGGTAGAGTGCTAGCCTTGAGAAGAGCTGAGGGACAGCGCCCAGACCCAGAGTTCAGGCCCCACGACCGGACCCAAAAAAAAAAAGTTTTTAATTTTTTTAAATATGTTTTTTATTGTAAAAATAGTGTACAAAGGGGTTACAGTTACTTGAGTAAAGTAATAAGTACATTTCCTATGGAGCATTGTTACCTCCTTTGTTTTTCCCCTACTATCCCTTCCCTTCCCACCTCCCCAACTCCTCCCTCCCTCCCTCCCTCCCTCCCTCCCTCCCAGAAGTTGTAAAATTCGTTTTCAACATAGTGTCTTGTACATCTCATTGTTACAATGGGTCAACCTGTATCTCTATTTAAGCATTTTGTTTTTTCCCTTCCCCTCCCCAAAGGGCACCAGCATCAAATACAGTGAAAACAGGGGTTATACCATGGGGTTGGAACATACCAAAGAAACAAAAAAAATCACTAATACATTATAAGTACATTTAAAAACAATAACAAGAAAGAGAAAGCCACTTGTGTCCAAGTTTTTAATTTTTTTCAGTCAAGCTTCCTTATTTATTTATTTATTTATTTTTGTCGGTTGTGGGGCTTGAACTCTGAGCCTGGGTGCTGTCCCTCAGCTCAAGGCTAGCTAACTCTACCACTTGAGCCACAGCACCACTTCCGGTTTTCTGGTGCTTTATTGGAGATATGAGTCTCATGGACTTTCCTGCCTGGGCTGGCTTTGAGCTGTGATCCTCAGATCTCAGCCTCCTTAGTAGCTAGGATTACAGGCGTGAGCCATTAGCGCCAAGCTTTTTCCTTACTTTTTATTGGGTTGTGTTAATGAGGAGTGCAGGAGCAGGAAAAGTTCTGCTCTGCTTTGCTTGCCTCAGATCATCAGATTTGGAGGAGACCAGTAAGTCTCTGAGATTCCACTTAGCTAAATGCCTGCATACCCAACTCCCATGTACTGGATCAGATTCCTGTGATCATAACAAACGATTTTAATAAAGTCTACCTTCTCTCCCTACCACCCCCCTCCCTCTCCCATCTCTCTGTCTTGATGGTCCTGGGGCTTGAGGCTTGAACTCAGCCTGGGCACTGTCCCTGAGCATTTTTTCCCAAGGCTAGCACTCTACCACTTGAGCCAGATCTGTTTCTGGCTTTTTGGTGGTTAATTGGAGCTAAGAATCTCAGGGACTTTCCTGCTCAGGCTGACTTCAAACCACAATCCTCTGATCTCAACTTCCTAAGTAGTTAGGATTACAGGCATGAGACATAGACACCTGGATTTACCTGTTTCTTTTATTCTTACTTGTGATGTTATAGCCAAGAAAAGCCATCATCAAATCCTATAGCATTGAGATGTGCCCCTGGTATTGTTTTGTTTTGCTTTTTTCTTTCTTTTCTTGTAGTGTGAAGAATTGAACCCTAAGCCCTTTCACACATAGTAGCCAGTGCTTTGCTACTAGACTTCATCCCCAGCTCCTGGGTGGTGGTGGTGGTGGTTTTGTCAGTTGTGGGGCTTGAACTCTGGGCCTGGGCTCTGTCCCTCAGCTCTTCAGCTCAAGGCTAGTGCTCTACCACTTGAGCCACAGTGCCACTTTCGGTTTTCTGATGGTTCATTGGAGATAAGAGTCTCACGGACTTTTCTGCCCGAGCTGGCTTTGAACCATAATCTACAGATCTCAGCCTCCTTAGTAGCTAGGATTACAGGTGTGAGCCGCCGGCACCCAGCTTTCTTGTCGTCGTTTTTTTTTTGGGGGGGGGGGAGGTCCGGTTGTGGGGCCTGAACTTTGGGCCTGGGCACTGTCCCTCAGCTCTTCAGTTCAAGGCTAGAGCTCTACCACTTGAGCCACAGCGCCACTTCCGGCTTTTTTCTTTTTGCTTATGTGGTGCTGAGGAATCGAACCCAGGGCCTCATGCATGCAAGGCAAGGGCTCTACCACTGAGCCACCTTCCCAGCCCTCTTGTTTTTTGAGAAAAGTTCTTTGCCACGTATCCTAGGATAATCTAAAAATCTCTTGATCCTCTTGCTCAACCTCTCAGTATACTGAGATTTCAAGTGTGCACCACTACACCTGATTGAGATCAGTAGTTTCTTATCTTAATAATTAGGTCTTTGATCCATTTTGAATTGTTAATGATTAAAAATGAGCCGTTAGTCTTACTGAGAGATCTTTGTATATGATGTTGTGTTTCTGGCCATTTCAAGATTCTATATTTGACTTTTGGCAGTTTGGTTATGATGCTGCTCCATCTGGATTTATACATTAGTCCTATTTGAAATTTATCAAGCTTCTTGAATGTGTAGATGTATGTTTTTCATTGAAATTGGAAGCAGGTTTTGACCATAATTTTTTCACCTTCCTTTTCTATTCCTTCTCCTTTCAGGGACTCATTACTCATATGTTGGCATTCTTAATTGTGCCACATACTTCTTTGATATTCTGCACACTTTTCTCTTTGTTCTTCAAGTTGCCTATATCTAACAATGATTTATAGTTCTGCTTTTGAACCACTTTTGTGACTTTTTCATTATATTTTTCAACATAAAATTAACATTTGGGTCTCTTGTTGATTTATCTCTTTTTTTCTCCTTATTGTCTGTTTAGAAATTGTCATTATTTTTCCTTTAAACATGATTTCCTGTAGTTCTTTGAACATATATACATATATATATATATATATACACACACACACAAGAGCTTTTTTCATTTCTATAAATATTTTATATGATCAGAGCATGAGAACTGTTTTGAAGTCTTTGCTGAGTCTGACATCTGGGCCCTGCAACAGCCTATTTTTTTCTGTATGTGGGCCATGCATTTCTCTTTGTATGTAATTTTTTTATATAATTTTTGTATATAATTTCTGGGTTAGAACTGAGCCCTTCATACAATGTAGTAACTTTGGGAACTGATTCCTTATCTGCCACCTCCAACAGAGACTTTATTGTTGTTTGTTTATTTATGCATTTATTGACTAGCTTATTTATTGATTGGAGCTTGGGAGGTCTTATATTTGCCAGGCAGGTGCTGTTAACATTTGAGCCAACTCCCAGCCCAATATGAACAGTTTTAGGTGAAGTCTATCCCCCTGTGGCCCAACCCACTCAGTATGTGGCCTATGATTAGTTTTTATAAAAAAATTTTTTTTGTGTGGTTGATAGATTGGTGGTACTACTCCCATTCCACTTGCCCTGTCCCCACTTCCACCTTAAACTGATCCACCTACCTATGCCTTCTGAGTAGCTGGGATTATCTGTGTTGAGTGGTGTGTGTGTGTGGGGGGGGGGGATTATCTGTGTTGAGTGGTGTGTGTGTGTGTGTGTGTGTGTGTGTGTGTGTGTGTGTGTGTGTGTGTGTGTGTGTGTGTGTGTGTGTGTGTGTGTGTGTGTGTGTGTGTGTGTGTGTGTGTGTGTGTGTGTGTGTGTGTGTGTGTGTGTGTGTGTGTGTGTGTGTGTGTGATATTCCAAAACTTAGTCTCTAATTACTTGCTGACTGATAGCTCTATTGTTTTACATGATGCCTCAGGATATAAATTGCCCCACAGTCAGATTCAATTAAATTCTCATGTTTTTCAGTGATAATGTTTGATGCCAGTTTATGAGGTTTTTATTCTGATCCAGGAACTGTGTTCTTAGTTCTCTCTTTCCCTGATTCTCTTTGGTGAAGTACTAGATGGGTGATTTTTTGTTTGTTTTCATGAAACTCCAGTCTCTTGGTCCAAATGAGGTCAGTTCTTGAGAGAACTTAAATCTGTTCTTATGGGCTTCTTTTCCCTCTAACCAAAGCCTGTATATTACTGCTTCAGAACTTGAGGTAGACTGTACCACACCTGCTTCTTGAGCAAATTGCTGAGTCAAAGAATTGGCCTCTGGTCTCAAGCTTATCTCCTGTTGTGGGACCTTGGCCCCTGTGGGTGAGACGGAGTGAGCACAGTTGAAACTGTACTATTATTGGCTTGCACCTTATAAGATTCTGTCCCACAAGGAGGTAGGAGGAAGGAGACTGGGTGGAAGAAAGGAGCCTTAGACAGGTCTGACACTCTTTCCTGCAATAGAACCTCTGCAACTAAAAGTTGGAGGTCATAAGAAATGCTGGCTGCCTGCCTTTTCTGGGGAGATAGCATCAATTGGGGGGAGAGCCTGTATTCTTTGCCTAGAATGGAGCTTTTGTTCTGCTGAGCTACCAAAATGTCAGATTCTCTTCTTACTGAAGTGCAGTACATTTTCTTGATTAAAAGTTACATTTTCTTTATATCCTTAGGATAATTTCTAAATATTTAACAAAAGTTTTTTTTTTGTTTTCTTTTTGTCAGTCCTGGGGCTTGAACTCTGGGCTTGAGTGCTGTCCCTGAGCCTCTTTTTGCTTAAGGCTAGCACTCTACCACTTGAGCCACAGTGCCACTTGTGGCTTTTTCTGAATAGTTTATTGGAGATAAGAGTCTCACTGACTTTACTGCCCAGGGTGGCTTTGAGCTATGATCCTCAGCTCTCAGTCTCCTAAGTAGCTAGGATTCAGGTGTGAGCCACTGGCACCTGGCTTAACAAATATTTTTAAGAATAACTTTCACCTGTGGTGTTACAGTGATTTCAAGGGAATAAACTGTCAACAGCTTCTAATGCCACCATTCTAGAAGTTATTTTTAATTTACCATTACTCAAATTGACTACAACCACTTAATTTTTTTTGTTTGAGAATACGTAGCAAGGATGCCAAAGTTTAGTGAAGCTTTTATGTACATATAAAGACTTGCAGTACCCTAATTGTGTACACATGATTTGACAAACCTTGGGATGGAGTTTGAGTAAGAGTATTGACCAATTATCAAGCATTTCTAAATGAGCATATTTCTGCTGCCACAAAGAATTTTGAGTGCAGGATATATAGTTCTGTTGCAATGACTTCTAGGAAGTATCTCTAGGAAGTATTATCTATGGGTGAGTAATGACTTAGTGACAAAATTTAAGGGAGGAGGTTTAAATAGTGTTGTAGATACAATGTGAACATTTAGCTCAAGTAACATTTGAATTTAACAATTGGATATCTCATTTACATTTTTGTGAATTATTGGTTGGATATGAAGCTGTCTAGGAATAGAATCATACTTGAGGGAAAATCATGTGCTTAGTTAATATAGTTGCCTTGGCTTTCTGTTTTAACTTATCATGATAATGTAGGATAAGAATGATTGATTCTGTACTGGTAACAATAGCGGTGCTGGGGGAACTATGAAACCGTTTACCTTTGAGTAAAGATTACATTATTAAATTACTTTAGAGATGTTTAGGTTTATGGCAGTGGACTTAATTGTTAAATAAAATAATAAAATAGTTTTTTATGTTTTTATTGCAAAAATAGTGTACAGAGTGGTTACAGTTACATGAGTAAGGTAATGAGTACATTTCCTGTGGAGCATTGTTATCTCTTCCCTACCATCCCTTCTCTCCCCACCTCCCCAACTCCTCCCTCCCTTCCCCCCCAAGTTTTAAGGTTTGTTTTCAACATAGTGTCTTGTACATCTCATTGTTACAATGGCAATCTGTATCCTTATTTCAGCATTTTGTTATTTCCCTTCCCCTCCCCAAATTAGAAAAATGTATATACAAGATTCAGGGCACCGACATCAAATACAGTGAAAACAGGGGTTATACCATAGGGGAAGCACTAAATAATAAAATAGTTTTTAAACTCCTTAACGTGACTTCTTTTCTCGCTATTGAACAATTATCAGAGAGAGAGAGAGAGAGTTTGTTTGTTTGCTTGCTTGCTAGTCCTGGACTTGAACTCAGGTCCTGAGTTCTTTGAGCTTTTTCAGCTTGAGTCTAGTACTCTACCACTTGAACCACAGCTCCGCTTCTGTCTTTTTGGTGATTAATTGGAGATAAGAGTCTCACAGACTTTACTGCCTGAGCTGGCTTCAGACCTCGATCTTCAAATTTCAGTGAGCCATGGGATTCCCACCCTTGGCTGGGGGTTTGTTGTTGTTGTTATTGTGGTTTCTGGTACTGGGGTTTGGACTCAGGGTCTCACTTGTCAGACAGGCACTCTTCTACTTAGCCATACCTCTAACCATTGAACAGTAATTACAATTTTTGAAACATGATTGTTTTGTGCCTTCCTGGGGCCTGAGCTATGTCACTGAACTTTTTTTTTCAAGGCTAGCACTAAACCACTTGAGCCATAATAGCTCCACTTCCCAGCTTTTTTTATTTTTTGTAGCCAATTGGAGATAAAAGTCTCACAGACTTTCTTTCCTGGGCTGATTTTGAACCATGTCCTCAGATTCAGCCTCTTGAGTAGCTAGGATTATAGGCATGAGCCACCTGCATCTGGTACAGCATGATTCTTTTTTTGGTTGGTCGTGAGGCTTGAACTCTGGGCCTGGGCACTGTCCCTCAGCTCTTCAGCTCAAGGCTAGTGCTCTACCACTCGAGCCACAGTGCCACTTCTGGCTTTTTCTGCTTATGTGGTGCTAAGGAATCGAACCTAGAGCCTCATGTATGCAAGGCAAGTGCTCTACCACTGAGCCACCTTCCCAGCCCAGCATGATTTTTTTAAAAGCTGTATTTCTTTGGAATATAACCAGTTGTATTTTACAAGAATATTTAACAGAGAACTGCTCTGTTGAATGGCAATTCCTTTGTGCAACTACTTGAAGAAAATAAAAATATTTTTAAAAAAGAATGTTTAACATGGAAAATTTGTGGCTTAAGTGCTTTTTGTAAAACATTTCTGCATCAATAAATTTTAATACCACTTACCTCCATGGTGGGGATAAGATGAGAATAGTGATAGTTTTTCCCTCTTATTCTCTAGTACTATTAATGTATGATGTGGTGGTACTTTAAGACATTGGAACTTGTATTGCTTGGGTTCAAATCTTCAGTCTACAACTTTGACATCTATTGCCTCTGGTAAGTCAAGTCTCTTTAAACTGCCCCAGTTACTTCATTCATTAAGTGAGACTGCTTATATGAAGATTAAATAACTTAGAATTGTACCTTATGCAAAGTAAATGCTGAAATTTTAACTATTTTTTGGGTTTTTATTTTGCTTTGTGATGGTCCCAAGGCTGGAACTCGGTGCTTGGGTAATGTCCTTGAGCTTTTTTAAAGCTCTCACTCTACCACTTGAGCCACAGCTCCCACTTCTTTTAAGGAATTTTTTCCTTAAAATTTGAAGTCTGTCAGCCTAACTGCAATCCTATGAAATAGAGAAATGAGAGAAAGCGTTGGAAAACTAAGTTAACAGTTGATTTTGAGTATTTTTTTATTTTATTTATTGTCGTCATCACGCTTGCTCTGGACCTGGGCACTGTCCCTCAGCTCTTCAGCTCAAGGCTAGTGCTCTATCACTTGAGCCACAGCACTACTTCCCTCTTTTTCTGTCTTTTTCTGGGGCCTCATGCATGCTAGGCAAGCACTTTACCACTAAGCCACATTCCCAGCCCATGAGTCTTTTTTAAAGTTTACGTTTTGCTTTATACAGTTTGGGGGCTTGGGCAGTTTCTCTGCTGTCCATACCATTTATGTTAAGCTTGTAGTTCCTGTCAGTGTTCTTTCTCATGTTGTTCAGAAAAACTATTGCATCAGATACGTTTTTTCCTAAACAACAATTCATAAACGGTTTGCCTATAAAAGCATATTGAATCTGTCATAACCACAGAAACTATGCTTTAAAATTCAAAAAGTCTAATTACTCTTTGCTTAAAAATAAGTATTTCATTTGAAAGAAAGCTTTATTACTTAAAAAATGGTTCTAGCCAGCTGGCACCTATAGCTCATGCATGTAATCCTAGCTACTCAAGAAGCTGAGATCTGAGGATTGCGATTCAAAGCTAGCCTTGGCAGGAAAGTCTATGAGACTCTTATCTCCAAATAAGTACCCAAAAAAGCTGGAAATGGAGCTGTGGCTCAAGTAGTAGAACAAAGTGTGGTCTGTGGTATTTGCTCAGTACATATTTCTTATTTTTTCCGTATATATTTTGTATTGTAAAAATACTGCACAGAGGGGCTGGGAAGGTGGTCAGTGGTAGAGCGCTTGCCTTGCATGCCTGAGGCCCTGGGGTCGATTCCTCAGCACCACATAAGCAAAAAGAAAAAACCCGGAAGTGGCACTGTGGCTCAAGTGGGAGAGCTCTAGCCTTGAGCTGAAGAGCTGAGGGACAGCGCCCAGGCCCAGAGTTCAGGCCCCACGACTGGACCCCGCCCCCCCCCCCCCAATGTAAAAATACTGCACAGAGGGGTTACAGTTACATGAGTAAGCTAATGAGTACATTTCCTATCCAGCATTGTTACCTCCTCCTTTGTTTTTAGTACATATTTCTTTTTTTTTTTTTTTCGGTCATGGGGCCTGAACTCTGGGCCTGGGTGCTGTCCCTCACTCTTAAGCTCAAGGTGAGCGCTCTACCACTTGAGCCACAGCACTACTTCTGACTTTTTTCTGCTTATATGATGCTAAAGAATGGAACCCAGGGCCTCATGCATGCAAAGCAAGCACTCTACCACTGAGCCACTTTCCCAGCCCCTAGTACTTACATATTTCTCTTTGTGTTTTTTTTATTGTGAAAATACCATATAGAGGTGTTACAATTACATAGTACATATTTCTTAAATGACTAAATTTTACGTTTTTACTTAAGAAGCTTTTGTTTCTGAGTGTTAAGGAAGAGGACATCACTGTGTAACTACATAAGGAGACACTGTCACAAAAAAAGAGAAAGATAAGTAATTTGAAGTACTGCATATTGAATGTGGTCCTAGAGAAAGGTATATTAGAAAAGGGGTAATCTCACTACCATTTTTCCAATTTACTTTAAAGTTCCTTTGTTAAAAAGAATTGCCTCTTAGCTCTATGTATAGTGTCCCATCAAGGAATAGACAATTGTGGTGCTTTCTGGAAAGGCTTTTTTGTTTGTTTGTTTGTTTTTTGGTTGGTCATGGGCCCTGAACTCTGGGCCTGGGCACTGTCCCTCAGCTCTTCAGCCCAAGGCTAGCACTCTACCACATTAGTCACAGTGCTACTTCAGCTTTTTCTGCTTATGTGGTGCTGAGGAATTGAACTCAGGGCTTCATGCATGCAAGGCAAGCACTCTACCACTGAACTACCTTCCCAGCCCTGGAAAGGCTTTTAAAAAGATGGTTGATTTAGTGTGGACATGGTGATAGAATAATTACTTGTTAAGCATATCCACTTTTTACCTGTGCTTTTGTCAAGTCACATGACCCTGTAATCCTAGCTACTCAAGTAACTGAGATGTAAGGATGGATGTTTGAAGCCATTCCTGGCAGGAAGTTTGTGAGATCCTCCAGTTAACCACCAAAAATGCCAGAAGTGGAGCTGTGGTTCAAGCAGAGCTGTGGCTCAAGCAGTAGAATGCCAGTCTTGAGTGGATAAAGCTGTGCCCAGACCCTAAATTGAAAACACACACACACACACACACACACACACACACACACACACACACACACACACACACACACACACACACACACACACACACACACACACACACACACACACACACACACACACACACACACACACACACACACACACACACACACACACACACACACACACACACACACACACACACACACACACTGGCTCAAGCAGTAGAATGCCAGTCTTGAGTGGATAAAGCTGTGTCCAGACCCCCAAATTGAACGAACCCCCTCCCCCAATTGAACGAACACATACACACCTTCTGAATTGACACACACGTCACTGCTATCTGCTACCTTTCCTCTTTAAAAAAAGAAAATAATCTGGAATCCACTCTCCTTTAAGTCTAAGAGGCTTACAGTTTTAAGGGACAGAATGGGTGGGGAGAGAGTAGGTTACTACTGGCTGCCACTTGTGTCTGATGATAAGAGGGCAAAGTGGATGAGTACTGAGAAGCAGTTTGATTTATCTATTAGCAGAGCACTATGGACAGAGCTTTCTCATCCTTGCCAATGAACATATGCACAAAGCTTCATATGTTCTTGTTAAAATAATGCAAACCTATCCATAGACACTGCTCAATGAAAGATCCTTTAATTTCAAGCAATTTCGTTAGCTTGGAATCATGATCATTATCAGAAACATACCAGTACTGAGTCTGAATGCAGGACTTCTCACTTAACTCAGCTGACATACTACCACATGAGCCATGCCTCCAGCCTAGCTTTTTTTGCTGGTTATTTTGGATATGGGATCTCTCAAATATCTCTTGGCTTCAAAACAGCAGGTCTCACCTCCCTGAGTAGCTAGAATTACTGGCGTGAGCCACTGGCCCACAGTTAGAGACATTCTTTTTTTAAGACTAGTGTTAAGAGGCAAAGGTGATTTTTAAGTAGTGGGGTGTTAATGGTTTGATTTTGAAATATCTCCCACAGGTTCGTGTATTGAGCTTGGTCTCCAGCTGGTGATGGTATTTTGGGAAGTTCTGGAAATTTTAGGAGGCTGGGTCTAACTATAGGAAGTAAGTTCTTAGGGGGGTGGTATTCTTGGGTGCTATATGTTGATGGGCAGGGTTGGCTCCCTCTTCCTGACTGCAGTCAGGTAAGTAATCCTATTTCATATACCTACTACTATAGGCTGAGAATCCATGGAACTAGGGACCATGGACTGAAGCTTTGAACCAAAATAAAAATTTCTGTATTTATGTTGTTTATGTCAGGTATTTTGTCTCAGTGGTAACAAATGAACACTGGGAGATTGAAGCAAGGTTTTTGTGTTTTGTTTTGTTTTGTTTTTTAATCTGAGAAAAGCTGGTGGTTTATGCCTGTAATCCTAGCTACTCAGGAGGCTGAGATCTAATGATCACAGTTCAAAGCCAGCCCCAGCAGGAAAGTCCGTGAAACTCTTATCTCCAATATACCACCAGAAAACCATAAGGGATGCTGTAGCCTAAGTGGTAACTAGCCTTGAGCTGAAGAGCTGAGGCCCAGAGTTCAAGCCTCATGACCGACAAAAAAAATTACTGACTTTATGTAACACTGTTTGTAATTTAGGGTATATAAAATGGAAGACAAAAGTGAGAGCTTAATTGTATCTTCATTTTTGTTTGTATTACTTTTATGAATTGATTAGTTCATGAGTCTGTTCACAGCCTCAGTCCTACTTGGCATTATCAATTATCAGTCCTTTTTTCTTTGCCAATTTGATTAGTGAAACAAAACGTTGGTTTTATAATTTATATTTTCACAGTTACTAATGAGACTAAGAGGCAGGATAACGTAGCAGTTAAGAGCTGTGAATTCTCTGAGTTAGAATCCCACTTAGCCACTTACTGATAAAGGTAGTTTATTTTCTTATTTTCACTCTCCTCATCTGTAAAGAGGGATGATAGTTTCTACTGTATACATTTATGAGGATTAAGGTGCTTCATGTAGTACCCAACATATGAAAAGCTGTGTTGTATGTTTACATATTCATGTGTTCAGAAAAGTATTCTGATATAGTACTTTTCACATCCCTTTCCTACATTCATACTGAAATATCTCCTTTTTCTTATTTTGTAGTATTTTGGATATATATAGTACAGGTAACTTTTATACTATGTGTGTGCACGTGCACACGCACACCGGTCGGTCCTGGGGCTTGAACTCAGGGCCTGGGCTGAACTTTTTTGTTCAAGGCTAGTGGCTCTACCACTTGAGCTATATAGCTACACTTCTGGCTTATTTGGAGCTTAATGGAGATGAGTCTCACGGATTTTCCTGCCCAGGCTGGCTTTGAACCACATTCCTCAAATCTCAGATGTGAGCAACTGGCACACAGCTCTTTTCAAATTTCTGTTTTTCTGGTGGTTAATTGGAGAGAAGAGTCTCACAGACTTTCCTGCCTGGGCTGGCTTTAAATCTTGATCCTTGGTTCTCAGCCTCCTGGGTAGCTAGGATTATAGGCGTGAGCCTCTGGAATCCAGCTCAAATTTTAAAAAAAGTTTTAAGGCAGCAAATTGAGGGTAGTTTACCATTCCATAATGTGATCAAGTGGCAATTAAGTGGTGGTGGTGGTGGGGTGTGTGTGTGTGTGTGTATACTCATGGAAGTAAGTATATAAGAGAATTGGGCTCTAGTGTGCAGTAACACTCAGTTGTAAAGGTATTATGGGATGAACACTTTTGAATATAGTTGCTGGGAAGGAACTAGAGTTGAATTTGGCAAAAAGCCAATAAGTAGAGGCTCAAATAGTTGAGCCGCCAGGCTTAAATGGATTAAAAAAGCCATGCCAGGCACTGGTGTCTCATTCCTATAATCCTAGCTATGCAGGAAGCTGAGATCTAAGGATCATGGTTCAAAGCCAGCCCAGACAGTAAAGTGTGAAACTTTTTTTATCTCCAGTTAACCACAAAAAGCCAGAAGTGGAGCTTTAGCTCAAGTGGTAGGGCTGGCCTTGAGCACAAAAGCTCAAGGATAGCATCCAGGCCCAGAGTTTAAGCCCCAGTACCAGCACATAGACACTTTAATCTTGGGGCTTTGTCTTCCCCAGGCTGGCTCAAAAAAAAGTCTTAGATCTCAGCCTCCCAACTAGGTAGTACTGACCTATGAGCCACTGGCATCCAACCAAGTATTTTGATAGTGTCTTTGGAGTAAGTTTCAGGAGAAAAGGGAAACAAAGATTACTCTTTCCCCTCCCGCCCCCCAATCCCTCTTCTCTTGTACTGGGAATTGGAGCTAGACAGATTTCTAGCTTATGCATGCTGGGAAAATGTGCTATTGCCTAAACTACACCAGTAGCCCCTAAAAGCATTCTTGTATGTTTTTGTGGTATAATGCCATTGGGCCATCATCAGTTTATGAAGTTTGAATAAGGTGATGCAACTATAACTTTTCACTTTCCCCTGTCATTTATATATTCACCTTCTCTTGACTGGATACATTCATATTTGAACTGTAACTTAATATATAGGTCCTTAAAATCTAAAACAAATGAACTTTTTTCTTGTAGGTTATGCAATGGTCTCTGCAAGATGGTTTATTCTTGAATTGGAGCTTTTTAAGACTGACAAATGCTGGTACTTCATCTTCTATAAGTGGACTATAATTTCTTTTCTCAAGACAACTACATAAGCAGACAAAATTGCAAAGATCTGCCCTGTGTCGAGTATGACAGCCACGACTCGTGGCTCTCCAGTAGGAGGGAATGATAACCAGGGCCAGGCTCCTGATGGACAGTCTCAGCCCCCCCTCCAACAGAATCAGGTAAGATGTTAAAGACAGTAGTTAAAGCTGTATTGGTTTGTATACTGGTGGGGTAGGTACTACTTGAAGAAGCATATTCTGAATGATTTTGTAAAGTAGCTACTAGATGGTCATTTTTAAGTGTTTTTTTTTTGTCCAAAACTAGGACTCAAACTTGGTATCTGATGCTTTTGCTTATTGGCTAGTTCTCTACCAACTGGAACATACCTCCAACCCCTCATTTTAAGTCTTGTTGATGAAAATTAAACCATAGGCCTCACAATAATAAGATAGCTCAAAATAAATAAGTAAAGCTTGTGTTGTAGATAGTGATGCTTTGGTATATAGCCCATCTTTTTCTGGTGTTTTATGTACAGTACTCATAAAATTAAGTACCTAAGCCCTCTTCCAATTCTAGGGGAAAGCAATGTAATATTTGCTCGTTGTAGCCTATTATATCCCCTGTACATTGTCAATTTACTGTAAAAAAAATTTTTTTAACAGCATAAGCTCAGTCATACTGCTAGCATTCAAATTTCAGCTTTATACCATACTAGCTTTATGACTCCAGGTAAATTATGTAACCCGTTTTTCATCTTTTCAAGGGGATTATAATGTAGCTTTACAGCATTGTTATAAGGATCACATGAAATAATGCTTACAAAGAACTAGAAACAGATTTTAGTATCAAGGTTTTAGACTAGTCTTAAAGCTCAAAAGTAACATGATTTTTCTATTTTCTGGATCAATTTTGTATAAGGTTTCTGTACAAATTTTTTCCTGTTAATTGTCTGGGAGATTTTACTGGTGGAATTTTCTGTCCTGAGATTTTACTTGTAGAAAGGTTTTACTTTTTCTTTGAATTTTCTGATTTCTGATTTTTTGGTAAGTTGTGTTCTTCCAGGAATTTGTCTGTTTCATTAAAATTATCAAGTTTATTGAAGTATAATTAGTGTCTTGGGGCCTATGCAGTATCTCTTTATCTCTGATACTGCTAGTTATGTTCTCTCTCCTGATGAATCTTTCTAGAAGCTTTCCAACGTCTAATTAAACCTTCTCCAAAAAACTTTGTTTTGGCTTTGATAACTGACCCAATGCATACACACACACACACACATACACACACGTGTTTTTATTTCTACCCTTATTTCCACATTCTTTTTACTTTGGATTCAGTGTGATATTTTTCTAATTCCCTAAAGTGGATGTTAGATAATTGATTTCAGCTCTCTTTTTTAACATGCATAGTTTTAATATTGCAAAATATTGAGCTGAATAAAGCAAACATTAAAATTTGTGATAGAGCTCAAATACTTTTTAGATAACTTAAATGAGTTGTTCAGATGTTATTCCTAAACATACATCTTATAGTTGATACATGGTTTTGTTGAATTTGAATAAATTTTAAGCCAAAAAATGTTATTGTACTTACATTTGTTATATGAGGATAATTTCTTACTGTTACATAGTAAGTAGATGATTCCTATCATTAGTCTGACTTCTTTTTCTTTCTCCCCTTTGTCTGCCATTTTAGATAAATGAACGTTTTTCAGTTTTCATGTTTTGTTTTTTTGTTTGTTTGTTTTTTTGGACTGGGGGTTTGAACTTGTCACAATGGCAAGATACTGCTGACCCTCCCACCTCCAGCCCTATTTTTCACTGATTATTTTTGGGATAGGGTCTTGCCACTTCTAAGGCACACTCCTGTCATCCCTGGAATCGCAGGGCCATGCCACTGTGTTCAGCTTCCTTTCCTTGGATACAATCTTGTGAACTGTTCTGGCTGGGCCAGCCTGGCACTACAATTCTCCCAGTGTCAACCTCCCATGTAGTTTAAGGTAACAAATGCATGCAACCTTGTCCAGCTATGGGATAATAAGGGATCTTTTTGCTGCCCAGCTGACTTCTGCCCCAGCCAACCCTGAACCTTGATCTTCCTGTTCTCAGCCTCACAAATAGCATGAGCCACCAGTGCCTAGCTTCCATTTCATACACACACCCCTTTTTATTTTTATTTTTTGCCAGTACTATGGCTTGCACACAGGGCCTCATGCTCTCCTGAAAGCACTCATGGTGCTCTAGTAGTTAAGAGTTCCAGTATTTTCCCCTCTTTCTTTAGCATTTTATTATTTGCATTATACATGGAATTCTAACTCTTTTTTGCAATGTTTGTAAAAAATAACCTTTTCTTTACCTTAGATTATTTTTTTTAATTTAATAATTACTAGAGTGTACATATATATAGTATACATTCATCCATACATTACACACACACACACACACACACACACACACACACACACACTTGATAGTATAGTGAATAATTTTAGGCTCTGTAATCAAGTGCACTGGAAAAAATTAAGATGAACATATCTAGACCAATATGACTATTAATTACTTTTCCAAAGTAACAACACAGCTGACCTTTTAAAATATATACTTGATTTTTAGAGCTTGAATTTAGAATACTAACCATACATTATGTATTTTATACCCTTTTTTTCCTATTTAAGGATGACTAAGTTTAAAACAAAAGAACAGAAACAAATTATGTTCTATTTTTTGTTTATAGAACTGCTCACAGTAGAATTTCTCACTTTTGCTTTGGTATTCTCGACTTCTTAATGGTAGGATTTTAGTTATTTTTCTAGTTTTGACACTTTTTTGGCCATAAAGGAACCAAAGCATTACTTATTGCCCAACTTAGGGTGCCTGTGCCCTTGCTCATGTTCTCTCCATTCCTCTCTCTCTTTCTCCTCTCCTTCCCTATCCCTTTCCTCCCCTCTTTCTCCCTCCTCCCTCTTTCCCCAAGTGCCAGGTTAATTCAGGGCCTTACACTTACCAGGCTTGCTTGGTTGGCTGGTACTCTACCACTTAATTGAGCCACCCCACTAGTCTGGCCAGTTTGGCTTTTTACTTAAAATTTTGGAGATGGAGTCTCACAAACCTTTCTGTCCTGCCTAGCAAAGACCCTTCATCTCTCACCTTCCTGAATAGCTAAGATTGTTGGCATATACCACCAGCACCTGGTCAGGACTTGTTTTTTATTTTGTGCCAGACCTCAGACTTGGGACCTGAGTACTGTCTATTAGTATTTTTGCTAAAAGCTAGCACTCTACTACTTGAGCCACAGCTCCACTTCCAGCTGGTTTTTTTGTGATTAATTGGAGATAATAGGCTCATGAACTTTTCCTCCTGAGCTGGCCTTGAACCTTTGTCCTCAAATTTCAACTTTCTGTGTAGCTAGGATTATAAGTGTGAGCCATTAACACCTGGTAGGATATGAAAGAAAATTTGGGACTCTGGCAAGCAGTAAAACATAGTGGTAATGGTATTATGGGGTGAATATGGTTGCTGGGAAGGTACTAGAATAGAATTTGTCAACATATGCCAATAGTCTTGTAGGGTTGTTTTACAGTGGTCTTAGTAATTAAATTTCTAGGATCCTATCCTAAGAAAAAAATTGAATTTTTTGACCGGACGTCAGTGGCTGACACCAGTAGCCTGTAATAATAGCTACTCGGGAAGCTGAGATGTGAGGATCAGGGTTCAAAGCCAGCCCAAGTAGGAAAGTCTGTGAGACTCTTATTTCCAATTAGCTAGCAAAAAGTGAGAAGTGAAGGTATGGCTCAAGTAGTCAGTAGAGTGCTAGCCTTGAGCAAAAAAGCTGATTTCAAGCCCTAGGACCAGTACAAAATTTTTTAAAAGGTAGAAACTTCTTAATGTATAGAATTTGATGTTTTATATTTACACAAGAATTTCTATATCACACTCACATTATGGGAAGTAAGCAGAGAGGAAGTAGGAAGTATGAGTTGTGATTAAGGCACAAACTTTAGAGTAAACCTGAATTCAGCCTGACAGTTTGAGCTGTGTGACTTTACAGATAGAACTTGTTTTCTTATTAAATAACCATAGGATACTTCAGTAGGGTGTTGAATGTTCAGTGAAATTATTTTAAATCATCAAAGATTGAAACTTAAAATTTCAATATTATCTTTGTTTATAGTGTTTACAAAAAACTTAAAATTTACATTAATCTGTTGGTGTTTGAATTATTGAAAAATTGTAAATTATAGAAACTTAAATCTGGAATATTTGATTTGTATCAAGACTTCATCGCCTGATTCTTCCAATGAGAATTCCCCGGCAACTCCTCCAGATGAGCAAGGTCAAGGTGATGCCCCACCACAGATTGAAGATGAGGAACCTGCATTTCCACATACCGACTTGGCAAAGTTGGATGATATGATCAACAGGTCAGTTCATTGTGTTTGGTTTTGTATAATATGTGCAATATACAAGAAAAGTTTCTCAGTGTAGTGTCTTATGGTAGTTAAGAAACTGAGAAATCTGGAAGAGGAATGCCATAGTAACTGCACTGCTGCCTTAATGTTTTTCACGTTTGTCACTGCCAAGTACTTTGTAGCCATACTTTGTAACCATTCTTAATGGATTTAGTAAGTGAATGGTGGCTATCCAGAGGGATAAGGGAAACTTTGTCATTGATGTGTTAGTTCACTGGTTGACTTTAATAACTGGTATGGCCCTGAAGTTATGAGGAGACTGAGTTCCTTAGAGCCTGCCCTTTGTGAATCCTTGAGAGTGCAGGATCTTTTTTGCATGTGTGTATACATGTAGTAGGGATCAGTCCCAGGGTCTGGGGCTTCTTAGGCAAACACAGGCATACTACCTACCACTTCAACTGTTTGCAGCCCTGCGAAGGGTGTTTTTAAATATAAATAAAAACAATGAAGAAAGTAGTTTACATTTGTAACCAATAAATTTTTCAGTAACAGGATACCTCTTATTAAAATGTGGGGATATTTGGGGTTTTTTGCCAGCCCTTAAGACAAAGAATGAAAAGAAGAGGAGGCTGCCTTTTCTGGGTATGGTGAATAAATTGGGTAATGATAAGGAGGAAGTACTTGGAAAGGCATGGAGAACTAGATAGTTTGGGTAGCCCTGGCAAAAGAGATGGGGTGCTACTTGAGTGTAGGTTGCCTCCTTGATTAAGAGAAAGTGGCACTTTATGGAGATCACAGACCCACAGCTCACTTAGTCTTCTGAGAAAGGTAATGCATTATGGGACATTAATCAGCCTTGACTCCTAAATTTTTTTGCTCTTTGTGAAGAAGTTCAAGGCTGTGTCATCTAAATCCTGAAAGGACCCATTCTTGTGAAATTATACTAGACATCTATAATGCCTAATTCAGTTGATTTTTATTATCATAGTAATCTCATACTGTGTTATTGAATTAATTTAGTTTTCTTCCCTCATTGCTGAATCTTTCTTTGGTGATGACCCTTAATTACACAAAACAGATATTCTGCCAGCCTTGCATGAGGCTTAATGCTATTTTAGTATTAATATTTGTATATTGAGATAAATTGTTATAATTTGTACCTCATTTATAGTACCAATAGTACAATCAGTAAACCTCTCTTTATTATATAAAACCTGTCAGGCCTCGATGGGTGGTTCCTGTCTTGCCGAAAGGGGAATTAGAAGTGCTTTTAGAAGCTGCTATTGATCTTAGTAAGAAAGGTAAGTTCTACTACTATGCTTCCTCTTTGCTTTGTTTCTTTTGTTTCCCTTCTTTTTTTTTTTTTTAAACAGTATTGAGGCTTGAACTCAGCACCTTACTCACTTTTACCTGTCTTTTCTACTCAAGGCTGGCACTTGAGCCCCACCTCCACATTTGGCCTGGTTAATTGTAGATAAGAGTCTCTCAGATTTGTCTACCTGGTATGGCTTTGAACATTGATATTGATACTTAGATCGTAGCCCACTGAGTAGCTAGAATTATAGGTGTGAGCCATCAGTACCCAGCTATTGTGCTGTCCTTAATATATGCTACTAAAGTTTCACTTTGTCCTTGAAATTTTCATCTATTAATAAACACTTTCATCAGCCGGGCACCGGTGGCTCACACCTGTAATCCTAGCTACTCAGGAGGCTGAGATCTGAGGATCTCCATTCAAAGCCAGCCCGGGCAGGAAAGACTGTGAGACTCTTATTTCCAATAAACCACTAGAAAACCGGAAGTGGCGCTGTGGCTCAAGCGGTAGAACGCTCGCCTTGAGCTGAAGAGCTAAGGGACAGCGCCCAGGTCCAGAGTTCAAGCCCCATGACCGACAAAAAACAAAACAAAACACTTTCAATGGCTTACAAGTATGGCTTATATCCTTTCAGCAGCCTTCAAAGGTGTTTATGAATTCCGGTGTTAGACAAGAAATATGTGTGTGTCATTCCTGGGGTTGAATTCGGGTCCAGGTTGCTATCCCTGAACTTTTTTGCTCACTGTAGCACTCTGCTGATTGAGCCACATCTCCACTTCTGAATTTCTTTGGGGGGAGTGGTTAGTTGGAGATAAGACTTTACTGCCTAGGCTGTCTTTGAATTGTGATCCTCAGATCTCAGCCTCCTGAGTAGCTAGGATTACAGGCGTGAGCCACTGGCACCTGGCTTCACATGTTTTAAATACGCAGAAAGTACATGGTTTTTCCTTACAAGATTTGAAAGATAGGATTCTATGGTTAAAAAGTTATAAAAAGGAGGAGGCAAAGTAGGAGAAAAATGAGGGAAGGGGTAATAAGTTTGACAAGTACTTATTACCTTATGTAACTGTAACCCCGCTATGTGCATCACCTTGACAATAAAAAATTATAAAATTATCCAAATGTAAAAGTGTAATGGAATTAGTATTTTTATTCATTTACTTTGGTCTACTATAGGTACAGTTCTTTCAGCATATTTTAGAGTGTTATAGTACTAAGGAAGCTGAGATCTGAGGATCACAGTTGAAAGCTAAGCCAGAGTAGACAAATCCAAGAGACTCTTATCTCCAATTAACCATCAAAAAGTTGAAAATGGAGATGTTGCTTAAGTGATAGAGCCAAGCTCTCATTCCAACACACATATACACACACAGAGTAAAGGTACTCTAAATTCTTTTTGTTGGTGATGGTGGTGGAGGTCATGGGGCTTTTGAACTTGCAGCCTCAACACTATCCCTAAGCTCTTTTTGTTCAAGGCTAGCACTCTATCACTTTGAGCCACAGAACTACTTCTGGTTTTCTGGTGGTTAATTGGAGATAAGAGTCTCACAGACATTTCTTGCCTGGACTGGCTTAGAACTGCAATCCTCAGATCTCAGCCTCCCGCATAGCTATGATTACAGGTATGAGCTACCAGCACCCAGACTCTAAACTCATTTTAACACATCAGAGATTGAAATAAAAAAGCAAAGTTCATTTTTAAATACTTAAAAGTATATTAGCCTTTTGTTATTATAACAAATACCAGAAACAATCTGCTCATAAAGACAAAAAGGTTATTTTGGTTGACACTTTGGGAGATTTCTTTACATAGTTGATTGACCCAGTTGCTTTTAAGCCTGTGATGACTCAGTACATCATGGCAAGGAGCATATGGTAGGGTAAAGCTCCTCACCTTCTGGTGGCCAGGGAACAAAAAAGAGGAAGAAATTACAGTTCTTTAATTGCTTTTGAAAGTGAGGGCACACTCCTCACTGACCTAAAACTTCACACTAGTCTACCTCTTAAACATTTTACTACCTCCATAGCACTACAGACCAAGGCCTTTGGGGACACATCCAAACCATAGCACCTTGGATGTGTTATAACTAGTAACCACTATAATAAAATTAACATCTTTAGTACCTTGCCCTGGGTCTATCCTCCCTGGCAAGAAATATCATTTATCTTACAATAAACGTTCTCATGTTTAAAGAATGTCTTATGCGACACCATGTTGAAAAACAAACTTTACAATTTGGGGTGGGAGGAGTGTAGTTGTAGAGGTGGGAGGGAAGGGATGGTAGGGGAAAAACAAAGGAGGAGGTAACAATGCTTGAAATGTACTTATTACCTTGCTCATGTAACTGTAAGCCCTCAGTACAGTATTTTTACAATAAAAAACGTATTAAAGAATATCTTATGCTTTGTTAATCTTGTAAGAAAATAAAATTTTAAGATTACAATGGAGCCAGGCGCCAGTGGCTCAGATCTGTAATCCTGACTACTCAGGAGGCTGAGATAGGAGGATTGTAGTTCATAGCCAATCTAGACTGCAAAGTCCGTGAGATTCTTATCGCCAGTTAACCACCAAAAACCAGAAGTGGAGCTGTGGCTCAAATGGTAAAGTGCCAGCCATGAGAAAAAAAGCTCATGGACAGTGCCCAGGCCCTGAGTTCAAGCCCCAGTACTAGCCATCAAAATGTTTATTTTTCTTCTTGAATCTAGTTTCCTTTTTGACATAAGGACCTTGAAATAACAAGTTTTTTTTAAATTTTACAATTGTCAGTGAACAATTTCTTTTCTTTTTTCTTTTTTTTTGGGGGGGGGGTCCAGTCGTGGGGCCTGGGCACTGTCCCTCAGCTCTTCAGCTCAAGGCTAATGCTCTACCACTTGAGCCTCAGCGCCACTTCCGGCTTTTTTCTTTTTGCTTATGTGGTGCTAAGGAATCGAACCCAGGGCCTCATGCATGCAAGGCAAGCGCTCTTCCACTGAGTCACCATCCCAGCCCCTCAGTGAACAATTTCTAATACTTAAACTTTCATCATATAATTGAACATTGTAAAAGTGTTTATTAGCTTAGTTACAGGGGAGAATTTTATTGTTTCATTTTCACACATTTACACTATATACCAATAAACTTCTTCCTCTGTCACTCTCCCCCAAAAAGCATCCCTAACAGGTTTCTTATTCGATTTTCATAATTGGAAATAATTTATTTTAACATTGTTCAATTTCCTTTTAACAAGTATTTTTGTTTTTATTTTCCTCCCCTCTACTTAGGCCTTGATGTTAAAAGTGAAGCATGTCAGCGATTTTTTCGAGATGGGCTTACAATATCATTCACTAAAATCCTTACAGATGAAGCAGTGAGTGGCTGGAAGTTTGAAATTCATGTGAGTTTGCTTTTGACTTTAAATAAGCAAATTTATATAGGTGAGAAGGACAGTTAAAGAGGGGGATTTGGATGCATATTTGGCCTATTAGTTGAATTAGAGTATAAAATGAATCTTTGAAAATAATTTTTATAAATTGTTGTTTACTAAATATAACATGGTCATTTACAAGGAGCATAAGGTCTAGAGTTAGAAAACTAAAGCTTAATTTGTCTCCTGGGTTTTCAAGTGCCTCGTGACCTTAGGCAAATCATCATATTTCATCCAAAATGCAAGGTACATTGTAAGGTGCACCATAATTTTATGTACCTTTGAAGAAGAAAAATATTCCAAACAGGGAATATAACACATTTCAGAAAGACCAGTGTAAATGGTCTTTGTAGAGGTGAATAAGAAATGTGTATTTGGACCTTGGCACCTGGCAGAGGCAGGGGAAAATTAGCTGAAAATTTATACTCGCCAGAAGACAAAGAAGCAATAAAATACCTAAAAGATGTAAGTTGAGATTCTAGGGATCTTACAAAGTAAAATAAATAGATTTATGTGTTATATGTGTTTCTTAGATTGATAAAATGTCATAATTGCTCCAATGCTCTTTCTTGTTTTATAGTTATAAGTTATGAAGCAAATGATGTTTTTGTGGTTTGTGAACTTTTTCAACTATGACTGGCATAAAGTCCCAACAACTTCTGGTTTATAATATAATTTTATAAGTTTAGAAGTGAAAATTTGAAAGTGGTGTCATTGAAGATAGTAAATCTACTCCATCTTGGATAATAGACATGTTTAGATTTTAGAATTGTTGCTTCTGGTATATAGATTCCAAAGAGAAAAAATAGAAATTGTATCTTGTCTATAGACATAGAACAGAAATAATTGATGACTTATGGCACCCACTTCTCAAGCCACAGACTATGGCTTTTGAAAGTAGCTAACATGTAAATAAATTATGGTATAAGTAAATGCTCATATTTGTTGTTTGGTGGTTAGTTTGATGCCAGTACTAGTGAAATTATACTCCAAGCAACCAATATAGAAAGGTCATTTAATATTGAGATAAAAATGATTAGGATTGTGTTTATTTGAAATTGCAATCTCTAAATCACCTTTCTTCCATATATAACAGAGATGTATTATTAACAATACTCATCGCCTGGTGGAGCTATGTGTGGCCAAGTTGTCCCAAGACTGGTTTCCACTTCTAGAACTTCTTGCCATGGCCTTAAATCCTCATTGCAAATTTCATATCTACAATGGTACACGTCCATGTGAATCAGTTTCATCAAGTGTTCAGTTACCTGAAGATGAGCTCTTTGCTCGTTCTCCAGACCCTCGATCACCAAAAGTGTGTTGGTTTGTTATTTTCAAATTAAATATTACAGTTGTTTTGCTCTTCCACAGAAGTTTTAAGTAATCTGAGCCTCCTGTTAACGTGACAAAGAGTAATTTTTTATTACTCTTAAAGTGATTCTGCATTACTTTATGGTTGGACTCTTTATTTTGTGTAAAAGTTGGTATACTGTTTCTGTGTTGAAATGTCTGATAGATGTGGTCTAAGATTTGAATGAAAATTAAGCCACTAGTGGCTCACAACTGTAATCCTAGCTACTCAGGAGGATGGAATCTGAGGATTGCAGTTCAAAGCCAGCCTGGGCAGGAAAGTCCATGAAGCTCTTCTCTCGAATTTACCACCAGAAAACTGGAAGTGGTGGTGTGGCTCCAAGTGGTAGAGTGCTAGCCTTGAGCATAAAAAGCTTGGGGATAGTGCCCAAGCCCTGAGTTCAAGCTCCACAACTGACAAAAAAAGGAAAAGAAAATATGTAAGATTGGTAGCTTTCTTGAATAGCTGTAACATTTTAGTTCAGTGTTTATGGCCTTTTTTAAAACAGAGAAAGGGATTACTTGTTTAATTAAATAAAAACTTCAGCTGGGCCCCTAATCTTAACTGCTCAGGAGGCTGAGATCTGAGCATCTCTGTTCAATGTCAGCCCAGGCATGGAAGTCTTTTGTGAGCCTCTTATCTCCAATTATCTCCAATTGAGCTGTGGCTCAAGTGGTAGAGTGCTAGCAGGGACAGCACCCAGGCCTTAAGGTAAAGCCCTACAACCACAAAAAAAGACCAGATATTGATCATAATTATTTTTCAGTTTTAGATTTTGAGAACAAAATCAAGTATATCCTATAAACCCTTAGTAATATGGAAAGAAAGTAAAATTACGTAAATTAATAAATGAAAGCAAGCTAGTTAATCTTTCAAATCTAAAATTATGTATCTTCTGTATATAATTGTCCTATGTCAGTCTAAACAGAGTACTGTATTTGAAAATGCATCCTTAAAGCTTGATATGGTAGCATATGCCTATCATCTCAGAACTTGGGAGGCTATGATAGAGGGATTGAGTCCCCTTAAATAATAATAAGCCAGGGGGCTGGGAATGTGGCTCAGTGGTAGAATGCTTGCCTCACATGCATGAGGCCCTGGGTTCGATTCCTCAGCACCATATAAGCAAGGGAAAAATGCTGGAAGTGGCGCTGTGGCTCAAGTGGTAGGGCACTAGCCTTGAGCTGAAGAGCTTAGGGACAGTGCCCAGGCCCAGAGTTCAGCCCCCATGACCGACAAACAAAACAACTCTTTCCCTTCTCCCTAAAAAAGACTAATCAGAAGAAAAAATAATGACAACTGGAAAATTTTTAAAAAAAACTAATATTCTTAACCCAGAGATCAAAGGAGGGCAGAAGAGTTTATAAGAGAAGAGGGAATGTAGACCCAGAAGCTAAAGCCAGTACTATTGATGAGGTGCTAAGGGAGGAGAAAAGGAGTCCTCTTTACCTTGATGGCTTCCTAAATACCTGATGAAGGATGTGAAGAGAGACCATGTTTAGATAGGACCAAGGTCCTCTAACATTATGAGATGGTTATGACATGCAGTGCTAGTCATGACTAGGTGATAGGATTATGATAAAACAGAAGCACAACTAGGCCTCTGTGGTATTAGCTAAGGAAACAGTGTAATATTGTGGGTCTTTCAGAGAATTACATTTTTCTAACCAGTCACAAAAATTACAGGTCCTATACACAGTGAGTGCTTTGTTAAAAGCAGAAAATAGCCAGAATGTGTTGAACTTTGAGCTGGTATTTTCTGATATTTCCAATATGTGTTGTTGCCACTAGGTGGATTATTTTTTCCTTGAGTAAATCAGATTAATGTCAAAATGACAGTCTTCAGGATCAATTTTTTTATACCTACCTGTATTTTTTATTTTAAATGGGTCAGTAAATATACAACTTAAATTCACAGGGAATAACTGGATTTTTAACATGGCTAACAAAAAATTTTGGATGACTTCTCATTGAAGATCATTTTTAAAATATGAAGTCAAATTTTGTTACAATTCAACAACTGTAGGTGTGGCTAGCCTTTCAACATAGTTGAGAACAGTTTTGATATAGTCAGACTATGAGTGACAAATCAAGGAGAAACATTCTTCAGAGTTGCCTGCTTTTTTACTTCCTACTAAAATAAAGACTTTTGTGTTTTCTCATATTGTTAAATGTCTTCTATAAAAAAATGTTTTGAGGTATGGGAAGGTGGCTCAGTGGTAGTGTGCTTGCCTTGCATGCATTAGGCCCTGGGTTCGATTCCTCAGCACCACATAAGCAGAAAAATCCAGAAGTGGTGCTGTGGCTCAAGTGGTAGAGCGCTAGGTTTGAGCTGAAAAGCTGAGGGACAGCACTCAGGCCAAGTTCAGGCCCCACAACTGACAAAAAAAAGACAAATGTTTTGAAAATTGATTAAAAGTATATTTGGAGAAATTATTGATTATATCCCTAGTTGGATGCAGATAACATGATAAAATCAAAATGAAATGTAAATGCCTTTTTTTCTCCAAAGGTTAGGTACCCTTTACTTTTTGGACCACAAGTAATTCAGGTTTTGGATTTTTTTCCTGATTTTGGTATATTTACATAGATGATTCACTGATTTAATAGCCCTAGTCCAAAAATTTGAAATGTGTTGTTGATCAAGTCGTTTTAGATATTCTGGAGCATTTAATTATTTTTTTTCCTTAGAGATGCTTAACCTGTAAACAGAATTCAAATAATAATAAAAGATAGCTGATACAAGTAAACTTTTTGAACAATAAATTGCCTTACAGATCATGTTATGTAGAGTTTGATCAGAACTGTTGTAGTTTATCTTTGAGAAACTCCCCTCTCCCCCCAGGGTCTTTGAAGATGTTTAAGTGAAACTATATAGGCGTTTTGCATGTAGTTAAAACTTAATTTAGTTAAATAAATAGTCTGAGGTAAAATTCACATGCTATCTTTTAAAATAAGATCTTGTAGTAATATTATACTTAAAACTACATTAAAAGAACAGCATAGCCGGGCACCAGTGGCTCATGCCTGTAATCCTTGCTACTCAGGAGGCTGAGATCAGAGGATCTCAGTTCAAACCAGCCTGGGCAGAAAAGTCCTTGGGAGACTCTTATCTCCAACAAACCACTCAAAAACTGGAAGTGGGGCTGTGGCTCACTTGATAGAGCACTAGCCATGAGTACAAAGAGCCTCTTGGTGACAGTGCCCAGGCCCTGTGAATGTATGCTGGTACTGTCTTGAACTTAAGGCCTGAGTGCTGTCCCAGTTTTTCTGCTTAAGACTGACACTCTACCAGTGGCCACAGCTCCACTTGTGACTTTGGTGATTGTGACTTTGGAGGTTAGAAACTGATGGACTTTCTTGCCCAGGCCGGTGTCGATCTGAGTAGCTATGATTACAAACATGATCCACTGGCACCCAGCCCATTTGAATTTTTCTATCTAGGGCTCCTGGTCAGTCCTCTCAAGTCTTGACAACTTAGAACCAGATAAAGAAGACCCTTATTTGCCGCTGGTGAGCCAGTTTATTTAGCTGCATTTTAGTTTGAAGCATTGGTAATATTTTTTAGTACTTCTAATTACATAAACATATTATAATTAAAGAAATATGAAAAGATTCAACTAATTCTTTACTGTGTATATTCATTATTTGATATACACAGAATACTTAGCTTTCTATCAGCCCAATCTCATTCTTTTTACTGAAGAAGTAAAATATATAATGAGCATGTACTATTTAAAAGTTATAACTGCTGAATCCCAAAAGAAATCTGGTGAGCCAAGTACTAAAGAGTTTTAGTTATTTTCAATTAACCTTTTAAAATCAAATAAAAATACAAATTTAACAAAAATTCAAACATTAACAACCAAAATTGTTTTTACTTAAGGCTTAATAGATAAATGGTGTTTTTCTCCATTTTTCCCCTCAGTGGCTTCTGAAATGTGGCCACCTAAGGAGGCAGCAAGATATAAAAGGTCATATTAGGTACATTACATTTTAGATCTATTTGATCCTTACCAACCTTTTTCTTGTTCTTACCAACCTTTTAATTGACTTTAATTGTATATAGACATTCTTTTAGGTATAGAACTGTTACCTCTCTCAACTATGCTATACTCTGAGCAGTTTCTTTGACTTAAGTTGAAAGACATTTATGGGACAAACTAAATATGAGTAAACTTAATATAAATCATCGAAAGTATCAGTCTGTTCTAGTTAGAAATACCAGCTATTAGTACCAGGGATTAGTAAGGTTATATTCTTTTATTTTTATTTTTATTTTTTTGGGTCCGGTTGTGGGGCCTGAACTCTGGGCCTGGGCGCTGTCCCTCAGCTCTTCAGCTCAAGGCTAGCACTCTACCACTTGAGCCACAGCACCACTTCTGGCTTTTTTCTTTTTGCTTATGTGGTGCTGAGGAATTGAACCCAGGGCCTCATGCATGCAAGGCAAGCAAGTGCTCTACCACTGAGCCACCTTCCCAGCCCCAAGGTTATATTCTTTTAGTTTGGTTTATTGTAGGTGGTAGTGAGGTTTGAACCCATGTCCTTAAACTGCACTACATCCTCATTCCACCACAAGAGTTGAGGGGTGGGATTGTTTTTGGTAGTACTGGAGTTTGAACTCAGAGCCTTGAGCTTGCTAGCTAGGCAAGTGCTGTTCTTGAGCTAACCCTGTAGCCCTGTTACTTTTTAATTACAGTTTGATATTAGAGATTAAGATTATAGTATTCGTAGAAAAAAATTTACAAAAAAAATGAATTTGGGAGTACTAATCTTTTTGTTGACTTATTATTTGAACTGCTTTTATGCAAGGTATTTTCTGGTAAGTAGAAGACACTTAATTCTCTTATAGTGGGATCGTTAAAAGAAAAGCATAGCTTTTAATTCCTGTTCCTCACCTCTGTTGATATAAATTGAGCTGTGCCTCACAACTTAAATGGCTTCTATCTCACAGGGGAATTACTGTTTGAGACCTTTTCAAAGATTAACATAATTGGCTTTATTGAATTTACTATTTCTAGTATTTATCAAGATAGTAGTTTATTGCCCTAACAGCAGAAGCTAACTTTATTCATTATATTTCAGGGTTGGTTAGTGGATCTTCTCAACAAATTTGGCACATTAACTGGGTTCCAGATGTTGCATGATCGTTTTATAAATGGATCAGCATTAAATGTTCAGATAATAGCAGCCCTTATTAAGTAAGTTATAATTCAAAAATGAACATTCATCATACTACAGAAACTTTTTTTTCAGAAACTATTTCTTGGTGAAAAACTGAGGCATTCTCTTATTTCATATCTTTTATTTCAGACCATTTGGACAGTGCTATGAGTTTCTAACTCTTCATACCGTGAAAAAATACTTTCTTCCAATAATAGAAATGGTTCCACAATTTTTAGAAAACTTAACTGATGAAGAACTGAAAAAAGAAGCAAAGAATGAAGCCAAAAATGATGCCCTTTCAATGATTATTAAATCTTTAAAGAATTTAGCTTCAAGAGTTCCAGGACAAGAGGAAACTGTAAAAAATCTAGAAATATTTAGGTTAAAAATGATACTTAGGTGAGTTATTTATCTGTGGAAATAATTACATATGTAAATTTTAGGATCATACTTATCACTAAATTTCTCTTATAGATTATTGCAAATTTCTTCTTTCAATGGAAAGATGAATGCACTGAATGAAGTTAATAAGGTGATATCCAGTGTATCATACTATACCCATCGTCATGGTAATCCAGAGGAGGAAGAGTGGCTCACAGCTGAACGAATGGCAGTAAGTCTTTTGGTTGTTTCTTTTTAATAGTGAGAATCTACTTAACACAAAATTTAGAATAACTCTAGCTAAAATTGTTAATATTAATATTTTAAATTAAACTCTTGAATTGAAAGGTGTCCTGAGAACTTTATATAATAACACTTTAAAATTTTGTAATGGTGCCATTAACTTAGCATGTCTCAGATAAACTTAACTCTTAATGTGGTGTTGCAAAATACTTTAATTAACTTGTTGAAGAAGTTTCTATTGAAAGTGATCTGGATCTGGGCGTGAATGAAATGGGTTGTTCATTTGCCTAATTCTAATTGAAGGTTTTAAAGCAAGAATGATTACTACTGAAATAAGAGCTACATGAATTACTTGTTTTCTTGACTTTGAGAATTCTATTTTTAAAGCACTTAGGTTTATATTATTTTGATCTTGTACATTCATAAAACTATTTACTACTGGGGCTGGGAAGGTGGCTCCGTGGTAGAGTGCTTGCCTTGCATGCATGAGGCCCTGGGTTCCATTCCTCAGCACCATATAAGCAAAAAGAAAAAAGCCGGAAGTGGCGCTGTGGCTCAAGTGGTAGAGCGCTAGCCTTGAGCTGAAGAGCTGAGGGACAGCGCTCAGGCCCAGAGTTCAGGCCCCACTACCGGACCCAAAAAAAAAAAATATATCAGAAGTAAATAGTTTTTTTTTTTTTTTTTTTTTTTTGGGTCCGGTACTGGGGCCTGAACTCTGCACCTGAGCACTGTCCCTCAGCTCTTCAGCTCAAGGCTAGCGCTCTACCACTTGAGCCACAGCACCACTTCTGGCTTTTTTCTTATGTGGTGCTGAGGAATTGAACCCAGGGCCTCGAGCATGCAAGGCAAGTGCTCTACCACGGAGCCACCTTCCCAGCCCCAACTACTGATATTTTATACATTGTAGAAATCATAAAACTTTTTTTGTTTTTGTTTTTTATTTTTTGGTTGGTTGTGGGACTTTGAACTTAAGGCCTGGATGCTATCCCTGGGCTCCTTCACTCAAGGCTAGTACTTTATTATCAGTTGAGCCACAGCACCTTTTCTGAGTGGTTGGTTGGAGACAAGAGTCTCTTGGACTTCTGCCCAGGCTGCCTTTGAACTGCAACCCTAAGAGCTCAGCCTCCTGATAGCTAGGATTACAGGTGTGAGCCACCAGCATGTCTAGCTCCTAGAACTTTTTTTTTTTTCATGTATACTGTATGACATTCCTGAAGGGACATCCATAGAGGACCTATATCCTTAAGGATCTCTCAGTTAGTAGAAGAAACATTAATTTGAATGAAATAAAAGGTTTTGGAAGGGCTGAGGGCTTAGCATAGCCCTGCATTTTATCTCCAACACCAAGAAGAAAAGTATTTGGAGAACCCTGGTACTGGTCCTTGAACTGTTGCCAGGTTCAGACAGTATAGAAAATGGCATTAAATGAGTATGAATTTTTAATGTAAAAATGTGGCAATCAATCGGGTTCTGGTGGTTCATGCCTGTAATTCTAGCTACTCATGAGGCTGAGATCTGAGGATCGTGGTTCGAAGCCAGCACTAGCAGGCAAGTCCATGAGACTCTTATTTACAATTAACCAGCAAAAAGCCAGAAGTGGAGCTGTGACTCAAGTAATAAAATGCTAGCCTTGAGCAAAAAGACTCAAGGACAGTGCTGAGCCACAAAGTGGCAGTTGCCATTTTTATTATATTTTAGAGCAGTATCTGCAATGGATTAAAATTTTTAAAATCTCATCCTTCATCAGCTGAAAAGTTTACTTCTGTAGCGCATTTTAGACCTGACTTTTCCTGGACTTGCTAGGCAGATACTCCTAACCATTGAGCCATACCTCCAGCCCTGATGTTTGCTAGTGTCTTGCTTCCTGCTCAAATGCACAGGAAATCTGCCCTATATCAGGCAGATTTTGTCTTAACTAAGATACCAGGTGCACAGCTCTTCCTTGAGAAAGGGACTCTCTGAAATTCAGCCTCACAAAGGAGCCTCTGAAGCTCAGCTTCACAAGTGGCTAGGATTGAAGGCATGAGCCACTGGCACTTCGATAGGCCTCAGAAAGTTTTGTACTGGCTGTGTGCTCATGGCTCTCATACCTGTAAACTACTTGGGAGTCTGAGATCTGGAAATTGTCATTTGAAGCCAGCCTTGGCAGAAAAGCCTCTGAGACTCTTTATCTTCGGTTAACAAGCCAAAAGCTGAAAAGACGTATAAAAGCTGAAGTGAAAAGACGTATATATCCTTAAGCAAAAAAGCCAGGAGAAAGCACTAGACCCTGAATTCAAGCTCCAGTACTGGCACAACAATAAATTAGAAAAGAAAGTTTGATGCAGTGTGGATTACTACCTTTTTGTTGTTTTTCATAATCGTAAATTTGTTGTTGTAAGTAAAAGTTGTGAAATTTGTGTAAGGAATCCAAAAATCCTAAAATTGGTCCTGTACCTACCCTGCCTAAACCATACTGATTTTTACACTTGCTTTTCTGAGTAAATACTGCTTTTTTAAATAATATCAATATTTCTAACTTAAGAGCATTTCTGAAAGTGAAAACTTCAATATCAAATTTTCTTATTACAGCAACACAAATATACTATATTAATGTATTTGTATTTCCTAAATGTGTTTTAGAATTCCTACTTACATTGTTTAATAGTGTATACATACAATTTTTTAAAAGCTTCATTGTTTTAGTAGACTGATTTTGAATTATTTGCTTTTTTAAAAATTCAGGAGTGGATACAGCAGAACAATATATTATCCATAGTTTTGCGAGATAGTCTTCATCAACCACAGTATGTAGAGAAGCTAGAGAAGATTCTTCGTTTTGTCATCAAAGAAAAAGCACTGACCTTGCAAGATCTTGATAATATCTGGGCAGCACAGGTAAGTTAATATGGAAGTTATTTTGTTTCTTAAATAAACTACTAAAACTAAACCAAGTCATCATGAAATGAGATATAGGCCTGTTATTTGATTTTGAAATTAATTTTGTTATATTACAGAAATCCTGTCAGGAAATTTCAAGAAATGTCCAGTAATATATTTTAAGATAAAAATATTCTTTATTATTTGTATTTTTTATTATTTGTATTTGGGAAAAGTAGTTTGTAGCAAACAAAGTTTTTATTTTGGGTCTGGTCGTGGGGCCTGAACTCTGGGCCTGGGCACTGTCCCTCAGCTCTTCAGCTTAAGGCTAATGTTCTACCACTTGAGCCACAGCGCCACTTCCGGCTTTTTTCTTTTTGCTTATATGGTGCTGAGGAATTGAACCCAGGGCCTCAGGCATTCAAGGCAAGTGCTCTACCACTGAGCCATCTTCCCAGCCCCGCAAACAAAATTTTTTAAAATAAAATAATCTCTATGCATAGTGGCACATGCCTGTGATCCTAACACTCAGGAGGAGAGACAAGAGGACGGTGAGGTGGAGACGAGTCTGGAATCAGAATAGAAATAGGTACATACATGGGTGAGTGTGGTGGTGGCAGGAGAGCACTGATCAAGGCCAGCCTGAGCTATTTAAGGATATCTTGAGTTACAAAACCACAGACTGAAGATGTAGTACAATAAGAATGCTTGCCTAGCATGCCTAAGGTCCCTGTGTTTGATCATTAGTACTGCAATGAATGAGGGAATGTTCATTAAAAGTGTGGAAGACATCTATAATTGATTTCTTTGTATACCTCTAATGAAAACCTCTTCAATATCTTTATAAAGATCTATAATGACTATCACCAAGGACCTATAACTTTTCAGAATAATTAGTAACCTGTTTGAAATGTTTGAGTTGGAAAATACATAAATCCTTTCATTATGCAGATGATAGATTTGTATTTAGGATTATTTAGACAGCATTGGTGAGTTCTAAGTTCCTGTAGAATGTTTTGTTTTGTCAGTCGTGGGGCCTGAACTGTGGGCCTGAGCCCTGTCCCTCAGCTCTTCAGCTCAAGGCTAGCACTCTACCACTTGAGCTACAGTGCCACTTCCGGTTTTCTGTGGTGGTTTATTGGAGATAAGAGTCTCACAGACTTTCCTGCCCGGGCTGGCTTTGAACCACGATCCTCATATCTCAGCCTCCTGAGTAGCTAGGATTATAGGCGTGAGCCACTGGTGCCCAGCAGTTCCTGTAGAATGTATAAATCCTTTGGTTATGTGAATGATAGATTTATATCTAGGGTCACTTAGCAGTGAGTTCTAAGTTACTATATATATGTAAAAAAATAGTTGATTTTGCTTTTTAGTGATTAAGGCTCCAGTTTTGGAACAGTATCATTAGACTGCTATATTGCCACAGAGCACCAGTAGCTCATGCCTGTAATCTTAGCTACTCAGGAGGCTGATATCTGAGGATTGTGGGTCAAAGCCAGAAGTGGAGCTCAAGTAATAGAGTGCTAGCCTTGAGCACAAAAGCTCAGAGGCGGCAGCACCTGGACTCAGAGGTCAAGTCCTAGGACCAGCAAAAATAAATAAATAAAATCAGTATGTTAAATGTAGTAAACTGTAGTAAAAGTTTAAATGAATTGCCAAAGTTTATATTAACCATGTATATTCAGAAATGGAGTCACCACATTTTATATTTAAAACACAGTATCAGGTACTTTGTTGTACAGTAAGTGAAAGAGATAGAAATAACTTGTCATCAGTCAATGTATACTACTTTTCTGTTACTCAAATTATAGTATTCTATGGTTTTCTTTGTTTCTTGATAGGCAGGAAAACATGAAGCCATTGTGAAGAATGTTCATGATCTCCTGGCAAAATTGGCATGGGATTTTTCTCCCGAACAACTTGATCATCTTTTTGATTGCTTTAAGGTAATTAACATAGTGCAATCATTACCATGTGGTATGTCTATCTCTGCTTCTGTTTCTGTGTGTGCCAGTATTTGAGCTTGAAGTCACTGCCTGGCCACTGTCCTTGAGCTCTTTTCTTTGTCAGTCGTGGGCCTTGAACTCTGGGCCTGGGCGCTGTCCCTCAGCTCTTCAGCTCATCAGCTCAAGGCTAGCGCTCTACCACTTGAGCTACAGTGCCACTGCTGGTTTTCTGGTGGTTTATTGGAGAGAAGAGTTTCACGAACTTTCATGCCCAGGCTGGCTTTGAACCGCAATCCTCAGATCTCAGCCTCCTGAGTAGCTAGGATTACAGGTGTGAGCCACCAGCGCCCGGCTTCCTTGAGCTCTTTTGCTTAGGGCTAGCTCTCTGCAATTTGAGCTACAACTTCATCTCCAGCTTTTTGGTGGTTAATTGATGGTAAAAGTCTCACAGGCTTTTCTGCCCAGGCTGGCTTCAAACCACAATCCTCTATCAGTTGTTCTATGACTCATGATAGAATACCATCATTGAGTGAAAAAACTAGGACTTTGAGGCCCTCAGTTTAATCCCCAGTACTGGCAACATCACCAGAAAGACAAAAGGAGATGAGCAAACGTGAATAGTCATCATCATTTAAATTTTTTTCCAGGCCAGTTGGACAAATGCAAGTAAAAAGCAACGTGAAAAGTTACTTGAGTTGATTCGTCGTCTTGCAGAAGATGATAAAGATGGTGTGATGGCACACAAAGTGTTGAACCTTCTGTGGAATCTGGCCCACAGTGATGATGTGCCTGTAGATATCATGGACCTGGCTCTTAGTGCCCACATAAAAATACTAGATTACAGTTGCTCCCAGGTAGGATATTCTGCTTTGCTTACTTCCTGTGACTTTTTCTTCATAGGAAAGGAAATCTATAGAAATAAAGCAAATAATAGAATTTCCTAGACAGTAAACAGTCAAGATGTTAATGCTACTTTCTGAAATATGGTAAAATCTTAAAATACTGGATAAACATCTGATTCTATAAAATAATATTTATCAAAATGTACTCCAGGAAATAGGAAAAAGTGTGTGTGTGTGTGTGTAAAACAGAGTACCATCCAGCAAACTTAAAGTATATTAAACATTTATGATAGTGCTTTACTTTTTGGAGTTTAGATAGTAAATGTAAAGTTAAAGCTTACAATTCTGTAAATAACCTAAAAGCAGAATTATCCTATTAATCACTATAAATTATTTCAATGATTTGTTTCAAGGACCGGGACACACAGAAGATCCAATGGATAGACCGCTTCATAGAAGAACTTCGCACAAATGACAAATGGGTTATTCCTGCACTGAAACAAATTAGAGAAATTTGTAGTTTATTTGGTGAAGCACCTCAAAATTTGAGGTAAGACTTAAATGGAGGTAATTTTGATACTTTACAATTGTGTATTTTGTTGAAAAGAAATAGCTTTTTAGTAAAAGCAAAATTTGAAGGAAAAAAATTGTGCAGTGACAGGAGCCTAAGAGAGAAGTTAGAACAAAACAATCCTTTACCATAACCACTTCCTTTGTTTTATTCATGAAGAAGTAAGCCACAATATTAAATGATAACTATTAGAATCAAAATGAAATGCCACTTTTAGAGTATTGATTTAGAGCTCTCTTGTTTCTAGCAAGTTAGACTGGAATAACGTTTAAATGATTGAAAATGGCAAGGTATAGTCAGGCAACAGTGGCTTACACCTGTAATCCTAGCTGCTCCAGACACTGAGATCTGAAGGATTGAGGTTTGAGGCCTGCACAGATAGAAAAGACTACAAGACTCATCTTCAATTAACTAACAAAATGCTAGATATAGTTCAGGCCATGCATGCACTGAGAAGAGAAAAATCATTAGGAACTTGGTGGGACAGACATATATGCTTCTCCTGTCCTTCTTGTTGATTGCCTGCAGATGTCTGCCATTAAGAGTACTCTTCTTCTCTTCAATAGAGTATTAGTAGTGGATCTGAACATTAATTTGTTTCAGTGAATGTGGCACAGCAGTTTGGAAAGGAACTTAGGTATCTTTTTGGTGATACTGTTGACAAACTTCACCAACCAAGTGCCCTGATATTTGCTTCTCTTCACAAAGAATTTTCTATTTTGTAACTCTTAAGCATGTAATTTAACACAAGTGTTCTGGTACTAGTACTGTATAGATGTAGAAGTCAATAAGTAAATACACTCCTATGACAAGTGTACTCTAATGTCAGAAAATACTGATATTGGTTTTTTGGTAAAGTAATAAAAATCTGTCTTGTGATGTATTGATTAATTTCTTTGAATAATAATGTTACTAAAAGTAAATGGTTCTGAATTTTTAATTAGTAACTGAGTAGTTAGTGTGAACTCTTGATTACAACAGTTTAATTGCCTAATTATATTGTTAAGTTCTTCTCGTTTCAGTCAAACTCAGCGAAGTCCCCATGTATTTTATCGCCATGACTTAATCAATCAACTTCAGCACAATCATGCCCTAGTTACTTTGGTAGCAGAAAACCTTGCAACTTACATGGAAAGCATGAGACTGTATGGTAGAGGTATGTATTTAAAGATAAATTGAGCTGTGGAAAATAACAGTAATCTCTTCACAGTAGTTAATGATTTTAATTAATTAATTTTGTCGGTTGTGGGGCTTGAACTCAAGGCCTGGACACTGTCCCTAAGCTCCTTTGCTCTAGGCTTGCACTCTACCACTTTGAGCCACAGCTCCACTTCCAGTTTTTGAGTGGTTAATTGGTGATAAGTGTCATGAGGGTTTTTCTGCCCACACTGACTTCAAACAGCGATTCTCAGATCTCAGCTTCCTGAGTTGCTAGGATTACAGGCATAAACCACAAGCACACAGCTAATTATTATTTTTAAAGATATAAGGTAGCTGGGCGCCAGTGGCTCACGCCTGTAATCCTAGCTACTCAGGAGGCTGAGATCTGAGGATTGCGGTTCAAAGCCAGCCTGGGCATGAAAGTCCGTGAAACTCTTCTCTCCAATAAACCACTAGAAAACCGGAAGTGGAGCTGTGGCTCAAGCGGTAGAGCACTCTCCTTGAGCTGAAGAGCACAGGGATAGTGCCCAGGCCCAGAGTTCAAGCCTCATGACTGACCAAAAAAAATATATATATTAAAAGAAAAAGATGTAAGATAGTTGGTTTTATGAATTGTGTTTATTGGTTTATGATCCAATTTTGCTTCCATATCTATGTAATCTAAACTCTAGTAACCTAGCATTTCAAGGCTCTTTACTCAATGTTTTCCTTCTGCACTTGACTTTTTTAGTTGTTGTTTTATTTTCCACTCTGCTTGGGGAGCCCTGTCAGTTTGTACTGTTTGGTCGTTACTTTCTTTTTGAGGGTCCAGTCGTGGGCCTGAACTCTGGGCCTGGGTGCTGTCCCTCAGCTCTTCAGCTCAGGGCTAGCACTCTACCACTTGAGCCACAGCGCCACTTCCGGCTTTTTTTTTTTCTGATTATGTGGTGCTGAGGAATGGAACCCAGGGCCTCATGCATGCAAAGCAAGTGCTCTGCCACTGAGCCACCTTCCCAGCCCCTGGTTGTTACTTATTTTTTTTAGGGGGGGGGTCCGGTCGTGGGGCCTGAACTCTGGGCCTGGGCACTGTCCCTCAGCTCTTCAGCTCAAGGCTAGCGCTCTACCACTTGAGCCACAGCGCCACTTCCGGCTTTTTTCTTTTTGCTTATGTGGTTCTGAGGAATTGAACCTAGGGCCTCATGCATGCAAGGCAAGCACTCTACCACTGAGCCACCTTCCCAGCCCCCCAGGTCGCTACTTTCTTAAGGATTAAATTTTACTACTATCACTTTTAGATTTGCAAGAAAATGTTTTTTGTCTGTCTTGGCATATATTGTAGTTCTTTTAACTATTTAAATGTGTGTTTCATAATTGCTTCAGATTTTATGAAGCAAAAATTGATGAATAGAGATGGAAGGCCATAAGATTCTGATGTTTACATTTATTTTGAGAGTGTAATGCATGGTTTTTCTTAATTTGCAGATCATGAAGACTATGACCCACAAACTGTCAGGCTGGGAAGTAGATACAGTCATGTTCAAGAAGTCCAAGAACGGCTTAACTTCCTTAGGTTTGTTTTATCTACCTCTTGTGTTCTTTAAGACACAGATAAGGAATACAGAATGAATTTTCTATATAGCTATGTCTTTGTTGGTGGTCATTTTCTTTTTTTTTTTTGTAGTAGTTGTAAAAGGAGTTTCAATTCAACGTCTCAGTTTAGGAGTATAGTACAACTTGATTAATATCACCTTTTCCATCATTCTCTTGAGTCCTATATAATAGTCTTTGTGTTAACAATGGCTGTAAAAGGCAGTTCTAAATCATATTATTAATTACCATTTTTCTGATGAGGTTCATTCTATTAAGCCAAAGTGAAATGTCCAAAGCTGGATTTGCTCAATGATATTTAATTTTAATTATTATCCTTTTAGAATATTTGGAAAGTGCTTTTGATGATGGAAAGGTATCCTATGAATTCAAAACATGTCATATGCAAGAGTTTATTATTGTCACATGCCTGCTAACAACTGCCAAGACTACTAATACTGCAGGAAAACCTATTGCAGTTGTTATTTTGAACCAGGTTCTAGAGAATTTTCCCTGTTAGTTATGTTTTATTGAACTCTGTGCTTGTTAATTGGGAAATTTTTAATTACATAATGATTTTAACCTGAGAAAAGTTCTCTAGCAGATTTTAAGAAAAGTGGCATTTGTTTAAAGTGGTTTTTATGTTTGTTTTTCAACGACCTGAATAGAAGGGGCTGCCTCTCTAGATTGAAAAATGCTATCCTAGTGAACTGTTGTTACTGATGTTTGCATGTGTTCTATCCCTTTGGTTTGCTGACCAACTCTGCTTTTATATATCCTATTTCCAATGAGATTTTTCACTTGGAGCAGTTTCTTTTGTCTTTAGAAAAAAAAACTGAACACACATGGGTATCTCATGCCTGTAATCCCAGCCAGGCTGAGCTCTGAGGATTGCAGTTCAAAGCCAGCCTGGAAAAGCAATTCCATTTTATCACACTAGACCTATTTCCTTCTCTATAGATTAATAGGTTAGAGGTGGGACAGGATTGTTAGAACCAAATGTTAACCCTTATTAAGGTCCAAAATGTTACGAAAATATCAAATTCCCTAAAACATTAGATCCTAAAACATTTTGAAGTTGAAAGGGAACTACTAATATTAAGTACAAGCACCTTATTCTGTAGCTGAACATGCAGCCACCATTATGATAGCTAAAAATTAGATTTTAAGTTATTCAGAATAAAGTTGAGGTATTTTCTTTGTCTTAGACATGGCAGGACAGGGTAAATGGTGCATGCTAAAAGAAAAAAATTGGAAGCTAACGAAATAGACTATAGTTTTTCTCACAGTGGAATTCACCTTAATTGTCTGATTTTAATGGACAACCGCCACAAAATAAAGCCCTAAAGAACATCACTGAATAATTGATAAACATCCTGTTGATGATTGGTATAAAATGTCTAAATCATACATAAGAAATTGTATTTAATGTGTCAGGTACTGACTGATGAATAATCGATCATTAAAAAGTATCAGAATTGCTGGGCGACAGTGACTTATGCCTGTAATCCCAGCTACTCCGGAAGCTGAGATCTGAGGATCATGGTTCAAAGCCAGTCCCAGGCAGGAAAGTCCATAAGACTCTTATCTCCAATTAACCACCAGAAAACCAGAAGTGATACTGAGGCTCAAAGTGGTAGAGATCTAGCCTTGATAGAAAGAGTTCAGGGACAGCACCCAAACTGAGTTCAAGCCCCAAAACTGACAAGAAAAAAAGAAAGTATCAGAATTTAAATAACTCTCAATGTGTTACCTGTGAAAGACATTCAGTTAAATACCTCATTTTCCAGTGAAGCCACATACCAAAAAAGCAATATTTCCTAGTGGGATTTTTCATTTGAAGAAGTTTGTCTTTTTTAAAAATAACTGAATAGGCATGAGTATCTCACACCTGTAATCAATCTTAGCTACTTAGGAGGTTGAGATATGAATTGTAGTTCAAAGCCAGCCTGGAAAAAGCGAATCCATCAGTCCTATTTTCTTATTTCTAGATTAGTATGCAAGAGGTATTACTACCTATCAACCATATTTTCAGAATGACTAGTTTCAAAGACTATTTGAATTCAGCTAGCCAGTTCCATAGGGTTTATATAAAATTGGCGCCTTCATGTAGGGTTGTTGAGTAAACTAATAGCCAGTATTTTTAATACCAGATCAAAGGTGAGAAATAGGTTCTTTTGAAATAAGTAACACTATCTTTTTATCTGTGGTTAAAAATGTAATTGTTGCCTGGTGCCAGAGGCTCAAGCCTGTATAATAGCTACTCAGGAGGCTGAGATCTGAGGATCACAGTTCATAGCCAGCCTGGGCAGGAAAGTCCATGAAACTCTTAACTCCAGTAAACCACCAGAAAACTGGAAGTGGCGCTGTAGCTCAAGTGGTAGCGCACTTGTCCTGAGCTGAAGAGCTGAGGGACAGCGCTCAGGCCCAGAGTTCAAGCTCCACGACTGACCAAAAAAAAAAATGTAATTGTTAAGACTACTAGTGGGTAATGGTGAGTACTAGTGGCTCAGCCTGTAATGCCTAGCTATTCGGGAAGCTGAGAGCTGACCATTACAGTTTGAAGCCAACCCAGCACAAAAGTCCATGGGACTCTTGGCTCAAGTGGTAGAGTGCTACCCTTGAGCCAGAAAAGCTCAGGGACAGTGCCCAGGCCTTGAATGCAAGCCCCAGGACAGGTACCAAAAAATTTATATGTTTTAATGTATTTCATACATATATAGATTGCCTTTTAGGATAAGTTATGTAAATCTAATTGCTAATTTTTTGTTTTTCCAAGATTTTTGTTGAAGGATGGCCAACTGTGGCTATGTGCTCCCCAGGCAAAACAAATATGGAAATGCTTAGCTGAGAATGCAGTTTACCTTTGTGATCGTGAAGCCTGTTTTAAATGGTATTCCAAATTGATGGGGGATGAACCAGACTTAGATCCTGATATTAATAAGGACTTCTTTGAAAGTAATGTGCTTCAGCTTGATCCTTCCCTATTAACTGAAAATGGAATGAAATGTTTTGAACGATTCTTCAAAGCTGTGAATTGTCGAGAAGGAAAACTAGTAGCAAAAAGGAGAGCCTATATGATGGATGATTTGGAGTTGATAGGATTAGACTATCTTTGGAGGGTAAGTCTTAGGAGCTTTGTAAACATTATAGCTGATGTAATTCTCAGAATAAGTATGAATTTTAACTTTATAAATTGTGTATGGGTTCTCCAATGCTTGTCCTCGGTGTCTGGGTTAGTAAACATTCATCTTTTTTTTTTGTTTTTTGTTTTTTTTTTGGTCGGTTGTGGGGCTTGAACTCTGGGCCTGGGCGCTGTCCCTCAGCTCAAGGCGAGCGCTCTACCACTTGAGCTACAGCACCACTTCCGGTTTTCTGGTGGTTTATTGGAGATAGGAGTCTCACGGTCTCTCTTGCCCGGGCTGGCTTTGAACCGCGATCCTCAGATCTCAGCCTCCTGAGTAGCTAGGATTACAGGCGTGAGCCACCAGCGCCCAGCTAAACATTCATCTTTATCTTATTGTCATTTAAAAAGGTTTCCTCTCACCAGGCACTGCTGGCCCACACTATAATCCTAGCTACTCAGGAGGCTGAGATCTGAGGATTACGGTTCAAAGCCAGCCGGTTCAAAGCCAGCCGAGGCAGGAAAGTCAGTGAGACTCTTATCTTCAGTTAACCATCAGAAAACCAGAAGTAGTGCTGTGGCTCAAGTGGTAGAGTACTCGCCTTGAGTTGAAGGGCTCAGGGACAGGCCCGGGCCCAGATTTCAAGCTGCATGACAGACTCCTCCCCCCCTCCCCCCCCCCCAAAAAAAAAAAAAGTTTTCCTCTCTTCTATCTCCTTCATTCTGGGCTGGTGTTCCTATTGCCTAGACTTAAGATACCTGTTTTCAGGGGCTGAGAAGTTGGCTCAGTGGTAGAGCGCTTGCCTTGCATGCCTGAGGCCCTGGGTTCGATTCCTCAGCACCACATAAGCAAAAAAGAAAAAACCCGGAAGTGGCACTGTGGCTCAAGTGGTAGAGCGCTAGCCTTGAGCTAAAGAGCTGAGGGACAGCGCCCAGGCCCAGAGTTCAGGCCCACGACCAGACCCCACCCCCCCAAAAAAGATACCTGTTTTCAGATATGTTTTAGAAGTGTACTGTCTTTCATAAAGCTCCATGGAAATTAATTCCCCATCCCGATTTTTGTTCAGTGTAGATCTCAGTTTATACACTGAATACTAAACAGCCTTTATATAGATGAAATTATGAGTAGTGTGTACTTTATTGGCACTATTTAACTGAAGACATTTATAAATACCAGGAAAGTATTGGTAAAGGCTAATTTTCCACATTTTATTATGTTTTATATGTGTGAAAGTGGGTGGGGCGGAGTACTAGTGGCTCATACCTGCAATCCTAGCTACTCAGAAGGAAGAGGATATTGGTTAATAGCCAGCCAGGGTATTTAAGTCTATGAGATGCTTACCTATAGTTAACAACCAAAAATCAGGAAGTGGAGCTGTGGCTTAAGTGGTAGAGTGCTAGCATTGAGCATAAAAGCTCAGGGACAGCACCCAGACCCTAAGTTCAAGCCTAAATAGCAGCACAAAAAAGGGGGGGGATAGAAGGGGTGTAGTTCATATGCAAGGGCCTGGGTTAAATCTTGAGTGCCCTCCCACACAAATACAACACAGTCAGACAGATTATACAGTAGGGTCTTTTTCTAAAGTTTTTTTGCAAACCAGAGACAGACTAAGGTATTTATTGTACTATTTGTTTTAACTCAGATTTTTTTTAACTCAGAATTCACATGTTGAGCATAGTAGTACATACTTGTAATCTCAGCCCTTGGAGGCAGGGGTAGGAGGGCTGCTAGTTTGAAATACTTAGCAAGACTGTCTTAAAAACAAACAAAAAACATCCAACCAAAATGTAAAATCTAGTTGATAAGGGAAGTCTGCATTTCTTTGCTCAATGTCCCCATGCTTTCTTTATTCCCTTTCTCCTCCTTAAGCTGCTTAGCCATGAAACAACATCTCTAAGTCCTAGGGTTCTGAACAGAGTTTAAATACCACTAATGTAATCAGATGAGTAATAAAGATTTATAGGTATTAGGGGTGGAGGAAATAGCCTTTTTTATGTATGCTAAACTGTGTTTCTTGTAGTCTTAATCAAGACCTTAAGTTACAGGCTTAAGTAATACAGGCATATTGTTTTACTTGATTGTCAAAGTCAGCTTATCATTAAACTATTAATGTATAAAATAAATGAGGATATGGTTTGTATTTAAATGTCCAACTAAGACTTTTCTTGAGAAGAATTAACACCTCAATTTTTTGAACCTAGGTTGTGATTCAGAGTAATGATGACATCGCCAGCAGAGCAATAGATCTCCTTAAAGAGATCTACACAAACCTTGGTCCAAGACTACAGGTCAATCAGGTGAGCACCGTTTAGAATTCTAAGTGTGAAAATTGTATTGTTGATAAGAACTTTTATCTTGGGCTTAGGAGCATGCTTTAGGTGGTAGAACCTTTACTAGCTTGGGAAAAGCCCTGAACTCAATCCCCATTACTGCCAAAAAAAAAAAAACCTTTTTAAGAACTTTTTTTCTTTGGCATTAATTAGGACTTACTTTGTTTTAGTTCTTATAAAAGATATATGTAATGACTGGTATGAGGGGCTGGGAAGGTGGCTCAGTGGTAGAGTGCTTGCCTTGCATGCATGAGGCCTGGGGTTCGATTCCTCAGCACCACATAAGCAGAAAAAGCCAGAAGTGGCGCTGTGGCTCAAGTGATAGAGCGCTAGCCTTGAGCTAAAGAGCTGAGGAACAGCACCCAGGGTTCAGGCCCCATGACTGGCAATAAATAAATAAATAAATAACTGATATGATCCCAGTGCTGATGGCTCATGGGTATGATCCTAGCTACTTAGGATCTGTGGTTCCAGCCCATGGAAGGGATGCCTGTGAGACTCCCAACTAACCAACAAAATGATGGAAGTGGAGCTGTGGCTCAAGTGGTAGAGCCCTAGCCTTGAGCAAAAAAGCTCAGGAATTGGGCCTAGGCTCTGAGTTCAAGCCCCAGAAACTGGCCCGCACAAAAAATGGAATATGTTGGTACATGCCTGTAATCCTAGTCAGAATCAAAAGTTTCAGGCCATCCTGGGCAATGTTTATCTCAAAATATATGCTGTGTGTGCACACGTTTGTGCATGTGTTGTTATGTGTGTGTGTTTGGAGAAAGACAGACATAGACATACCATGTATATGAATCTTGTTTATTGATAATTATAGTGATTGTATTCTTTCTTCAAATATGTTGAAATGTCAGAAATTGTACTGTATTTGTTTTAATAACTAGTGTCTAATCCTATAAAGCTCATTTTTTGCTATTCTAGCTCATCTTCCTTAATTAGTTTCCTTTTGGAAATGTGGGTTTCTTTTGTTTGTTTTGGTTTGGGTTTTTTTTTTTGTTTTTTTTTTTTGGTTGGTCTTTGGGCCTGAACTCTGGGTCTCAGCTCTTAAGCTCAAGGCTAGTTAGCACTCTACCACTTGAGTCACAGCACTACTTCCGGCTTTTTCTGCTTATAAAGGAATCAAACCCAGGGCCTCATGCATGCAAGCCAAGCACTCTACCACTGAGCCACCTTCCCAGCCCAAGGAAATGTGTGTTTTATTATCACTATCTATTGCCTACTTTTTTCATGGTGATACTGAGGCTTTAACTCAAGGCCTGAGTGCTGACCCTTAGCTTTTTTCACTCAAGGCTGAAGCCACACCTCTTTCCATCATTTTGCTGGTTCTTTGGAGGTAAGAGTCTCAAACTTTGCTGCACAGCCTAGCTTCTATTTCAAAATCTTCAGGTCTCATCCTCCTGAGTAACTATGATTATAGGTGTAATCCACCAGCACCCAGCTTTTGAGATCAGCTTTAATGTTACCATCTCCAACTGGATTAATATATATATATATTTAATTTTTTTAATTTTTTTCATTTCAAAGCAGTTTGAATCTTTCTCTTTGGCCCATTATTTGTAGGTGGTCATCCATGAAGATTTCATTCAGTCTTGTTTTGATCGTTTGAAAGCTTCTTATGATACATTGTGCGTTTTGGATGGTGACAAAGACAGTATTAATTGTGCAAGACAGGAAGCTGTTCGAATGGTTCGAGTATTAACTGTTTTAAGGGAATATATTAATGAATGTGACAGTGATTATCATGAGGAAAGAACAATTCTACCTATGTCAAGGTTTGTGAAAAACTGATCAGTTGCTGCTATTCCTTAATTATTTATCTCTTATAAAACCATCTGTTTGGGGAGGATTGTTCTGTTTTCTTTTTTGAGACAAGATCTCACTCAAAATCCTTATGCCATCATGCCCAGCACAGAATTTTTTTTTTTTGTCTGTCCTGGGGCTTGAACTCAAGGCCTATATACTGTCCCTCCCTGGGCCTCTGTGTGCTCAAGGCTAGAGCTCTACCACTTGAGCCACAACACTATTTCTGGCTTTTTCTAAGTGGTTTATTGGAGACAAAAGTCTCCCAGACTTTTGCCCAGGCTGGCCTTGAGCTGCAACCCTCAGATCTCAGCCTCCTGAGTAGCTAGGATTACAGGCGTGAGCCACTGGTGCCTGGCAGAATATTTTTAAATTGTTGGCTTTATTCCTCCATAGTTAGTTCTTATTTTGTTTAGGTTTAAGTCCTGTTTTTTATTGACTATTTTTGTTATTTGTACTACTAAAAATAATAGCATAGTCAGATTGCATAATTATTGGAATGAAACCATAAAAGCTGCCTTGACAGATAGCTAATGTAATAGGAAATATTTTCAAGTGGTCTAATAAAATTTCTCATTAGGTTTATTCATCATTTAATAATTCAATGAGATTTATATACAGTTGCTCCCTGAGTGTGATTTAATATGCCAATATAAATACCATGTGGAGTGAGTTACTAAATTTTTTTCAGAAAAAAATTACGTCAACCTTTTTGTTGATATAAACTTGTTGTTCTCTAGGTAAAAGTTACGTTACCAATTCTTGTCTTAATTTGTGGTTTGGGGGATGTTTTGTTTGTTCAGGGATGTTCTGTTTATGTGGGATTTTTTTTTTTTTATACTGGTCCTGAGACTAGAAATCAGGGCCTGGGCACTGTTGCTGAGCCTTCTTTGCTCAACCACTTGAGCCACAGCTCCACTTCTGGCTTGTTTTTTTTTTTTTTGGTAGTTTATTGGAGGAGATAGGAATCTCACAGACTTTTTTACATGGACTGGGTTTAACCTCAATCTGCCGTTGAAGCTGAGTCCTTCTCTGTAGCTAGAATTACAGGCCTGTGCCATAGGCATCCAGCCTTGTGTTTTCCCTTTTTGAAAGTCTCACTGTGTAGCCTAGACTGACCTGGAATTCTCCATCTTCCTGGCTCAGCCTACTAAGTACTGAAATTACTGGCATGCACCACCACATCCTGCATTTGTATTCATAGATACAAAAAGTACTAACAAAGAAAGATACTTGGTCATTGTATTTTGAAGATTTGCAATAAATGTAGGTAAAAGCAAATCAGAAGCTGGGTGCTTATGGTTCACGAACACCTATAGTCCTAGTTACTTAGAAGGCTGGAATCAGAGGACCAAAGTTCGTAGCCAGCAGAAAAGTCCATGAGATTCCTATCTCCAATTAACCAGCAAAAAAGCCAGATGTGGAGATGTGACTCAATGGTAGAGTACCGGCCTTCAGAGGAAAAAGCCTAGTGTGAGAGCATGAGGTGTCCTGAGTTCAAGCCTTAGGATCAGCATTGGGGAAAAAATCAGTTTTCATTTTCAGGATGCTAAAAAATAAGCATCAATAATCGATTTTTTTTCTTGTTTAATAAGAAAATTGTCGTTTTAAAATTCCTAGCTTAATTTTCTTGAGAAGATTTAAATGTCTACTGAATATCATATTATCCTTTTTTTTCCCTCCCCAACTTCAGAGCTTTCCGTGGTAAACACCTCTCTTTTATAGTTCGATTTCCAAACCAGGGCAGACAGGTAGATGACTTGGAGGTATGGTCTCATACAAATGATACAATTGGTTCAGTTCGACGATGTATTCTCAATCGTATTAAAGCCAATGTAGCCCATACAAAAATTGAACTTTTTGTGGGCGGTGAACTGATTGATCCTGGAGATGACAGAAAGTTGATTGGACAATTAAACCTAAAAGATAAATCGGTAAGTATATATAGTTCCCAGACTTCTTAATTACACTAAACTTGAGAGTATTATTGTTTATTCAGTAAATGTTGATTATTTGTTAGGTATAAGGCATTGTGGTTAGGTGCTTGGATTATAATACTAAAAAAGACATTGTGACATGATATATCAAATAATTTCCAAAAATGAAACTTAAGTGACTATATGAGACAATACTTTTAAGAGGTATTTGAAAGTTTACCATGTAGTTTTTTTGGTATGTCACTAGGTTTTGGATTCTCTGTTTTAAGTTTTTTTCCCATGTCTTTGATCCTGACATAGTTTATCAATTTCAGCTAATTACAGCCAAACTTACACAAGTAAGTTCCAATATGCCTTCAAGCCCTGATAGCTCTTCTGATTCTTCAACTGGATCTCCTGGAAACCATGGTAATCATTATAGTGATGGCCCCAATCCTGAAGTGGAAAGCTGTCTGCCTGGAGTGGTGAGTACATGCAGTTGTACAAGCCATTATGCTAGGATTTTTTATAATAAAAATACAGGTAGAATATTTTTTCTTGGTATTTATAATTTAATGGGGAAAAATATCAAATTAACCATCAGTTCACAGTGGGTACCTGTTAAAGGTGATTGTAACTCAAATTTAAAACAAAAATTTTCAACAGATATGGTCATATTTATATATGTAATGTATTAGAGTGTAGTTGACACTTGAATATATGCATATAGGAAAGTATTATTGTCTTGTGTATTTGTACCATAAAATGGACTCTTTAAAATTAGAGAAGTATGTAAAGTCTTAGATTGTCAGTAAAATATCCTTATGCCCCAAGAAAAAGTGACTTCTTTTTTGCTCTTGTACTTTTTACCACAAGGGTTTTATTTGTTTGTTTGTTAGCAACTCCTGAGACTTGAACTCTTAAGCCTGGGCACTGCCCTGAGCTCCTCGTGTTCAAGGCTAGCATTCTGCTACTTGAGCCACACACACAGTGCCACTTCTGGCTTTTTCTGTGATTAATTGGAGATAAGAGTCTCACAGACTTTCCTGCCCAGGCTGGCTTGAGATTGAGATCCTCAGATCTCAGACTCCTGAGTAGCTAGGATTACAGGCATGTTCACATGTGGGAACTTGTCAGCACATGTGCCAGTACTGGGGCGTGAACTTAGGGCCTGAATACTGTCCCTTAGCTTTTTCCACTCAAGATTGACACTCTGCCACTTGAACCACAGCTCCACTTCTGGCTTTTTATTGGTTAAGTGGACATAAGAATCTCACAGACTTTCTTACCTGAGCCAGCTTCAAACCAAGGTTCTCAGCCTCCTGAGTAGCTAGGATTATAAGTGTTAAAATTAGGAACTCGTGTCAGAAGAATTTGGCTCCCTACAAGTGAATTCGAAATTTACTAGTTAGCATGGCAGCCTTTTGTGTGTCTAGTCTGAGTTGAGTATAAAAGAGAAATAATTTAATAGAACATAAAAAATTATCAAAAGAAAAGTAACTAGAGGTTATTAGAAAAATTACTTAATAGAATATAAAAAATTGTCAAAAGAAAATTAACTAGAGGTTACTTAAATGATGTGTTCAGACTGCATCATGAAGAATTTGTCAAGGTGAAATGAGGAAATCCAACCATCTTTAAAGAGCAGAAATGACATACGTAATATTACAGATATTTACTCTTGTGGGTACCAATTCTGAAGAGTAATTTATAGGTAATTATCATGTGTGTTTTGTATTCTAGATAATGTCACTGCATCCCAGATATATCTCTTTCCTTTGGCAAGTTGCAGATTTAGGTAGCAGCCTAAACATGCCACCTCTTAGAGATGGAGCAAGAGTGCTAATGAAACTTATGCCACCAGGTAAGAATTTTTAATTGGTGATAAAAGTACATGCCAAACAATAAAGGGATATACTGGCTAGCAAACTCCATGCAAGAAGAATTGGTAAACTATAGCCCAAAGGTGAAATCCATCCCACTACATCTGTTTTTTGTTTTGTTTTATTTTTTTGCCGCTCCTGGGGCTTGAACTCCTGGACTCTGTCCCTGAGCCTTTCTGTGCTCAAGGCCAGCACTCTACCAGTTGAGCCACAGCGCCAATTGCGGTTTTTTTCTGTGTATGTAGTACTGAGGAATTGAACCCAGGGCTTCATGCATGCTAGTCAGGCACTACCACTAAGCCATATTCCTAGCCCCCACATCTGTTTTTGTACATTCTAGAAACATAAGAAAGATTTCTAAATTTTTGATTTTTTTTTCTTTTTTGCCAGTCCTGGGGTTGAAACTCTGGACCTGAGCACTCTCCCTAAGCTCCTTTTGCTCAAGACTAACGCTCTACCACTTGAGCCGCAGCGCCACTTCAACTTTTTCTGTGATTAATTGGAGTCTCACAGACTTTACGTTCCTGACCTGGCTGGCTTCAGACCACAATCCTCAGATCTTAGCTTCCTGAGTAGCTAGGAATATAGGCATGAGCCACCAGCGTCCAGCTTAAATTGCTTTAAGAAAATTAAATGAAATATTATTTTGTGACATGAAAATTACGTGAATTTAACCTTTAATGTCATATGATAATGTCATAACCAAAGTTTTATTTGTAAATAGCCATGCTTATTTATTCACAAACTTTATCTTCAGCTACTTTTGTTTTATTTTTTTTGGGGGGGTAGAGGGGGTCCTGTCGTGGGGCCTGAACTCTGGGCCTGGGCGCTGTCCCTCAGCTCTTCAGCTCAAGGCTAGCACTCTACCACTTGAGCCGCAGCGCCACTTCCAGCTTTTTTCTTTTTGCTTATGTGGTGCTGAGGAATCGAACCCAGGGCCTCATGCATGCAAGGCAAGTGCTCTACCACTGAGCCACCTTCTCAGCCCCTACTTTTGTCTTGAAACAGCAGACCTCAAAAGAGGTCATGTCTTTCAAGCCTAAAATACTTAGTCTCTGGCCCTTTACAGAAAATGTTTGTCTACACTTACCCTATCCTATGGATTATGTGTCATCAACATCATTGCTCTTATTCCTTTGAAACAGTCACTTTCAACTTTAGCCTTTTAACAAGTTCTCAGAATAACTTTCCATTATTTTGTACATTATATAATGAATCCCTCTTTTTTTTTTCCCTGAATAGTTACCTGAAGTCTAGTAACTGCCTCTATTGTGACTTACTATTAAACTTCAGATTTCTCTGGATAATTTAATGTGTCTGTCTGATAATTTAAAAAGTGTCTGTGTTCTCTTTCTACATGCAACAGCAAAAATAAACTCTTGTTCCATAGTAAATAAAGAATATTTTGCTTCATCAAATAGAATAAGTTGCTTTTCTTCATAAGAGCTTCCATTTCCCAGTGGCTTACACCTTTAATCTTAGCTACTTAGGTGGCTGAGGTCTGAGTCATCCTGGTTCAAAGCCAGCCCTAATAGGAAAGTCTCTGAGACTCTTAATCTCCAGTTAACCACCAGAAAGCTGGTACTTCCAATGTGGCTCCAAGTGGTAGGGCATCAACCTTAACAAAAAAGTTAACAGATCGCAACCAAGCCCTGAGTTCAAGCTCTAGTACCGGCACACACACACAAAAATTAAACTTCCATTTTATAGCAGTTAACAGCAGTTTAGTATAACTGTATCTTCAAATATACTCATGTCTGCCAGGGGCAGTTGGTGTACACTTGTAATCCTTGCTACTCAGGAGGCTGAGATCTGGGATCAGTTTTGAAGTTACCCCAAGTAGGAAAGTCTATGAAACTCTTATCTCCAATCAACCACCAAAAAACAGAAGTAACAAGTGGCAGAGTACTAGCCTTGAGCATGAAAGCTCAGGGACAATGCCCAGGCCCGGAGTTCAAGTCCAAGATCAGCCAGAAGCAGAGCTGTGACTCAGGTGATATAGGAATAGCCTTGAGTACAAAAGCTCAGAGACTGACAATGCCCATGCCCAGAGTTCAACCCAGAACCAAAAAAAAGAGTTGACATCTATTGTAAGTTCTTCACTGATGAGATTGCTTAAACCTCATCACATCTCTGTGTGGGAAGTACTTTTTTTGAGAGTGTATTGTTCCTGAGGCTTGAACTCAGGGCATAGGTGCTGTCTCTGAGCTGCTCAAGGCTAGTGCTCTGCCATTTGAGTCACAGCTGCACTTCCAGCTTTTTAGGTGATTAATTGGAGATAAGAATCTCACTTTCTGTTGAGGTTGGCTTCGAACTTTAATACTCAGATCTCAGCTTCCTGAGTAGCTAGGATTGCAGGCATGAGCCACCAATGCCTGGTAGAATTACTTTGTTTAATAATATGTTGCTTTATTATCATGTAATTGCTTAGACTTGAGTATATTGTAAAAGAAACTATCTTTGGATGACAGCATTATGAGTGGTTTAAATTGTTTCCATCTTAACCTATTTCATAATCAAATGAACATATTTCAGGGACCTAAAATCATTTTAGTACACAAAGAGCTGAAATGGCTGCAGAATGGTCATTTGTTTGGTTCAGACTTGTCAGATGAATAAATTATAATCTGAAACCCATTAAACATCTTGCTTAGAATTCAGAGCTTCCTTTTCCTGAGTCTCTTTTCTCCTCTTTGGTTCCATTCTTCACTTGGTATTTTGAAATTCTCATGTATAGCTGTTAGGTGTATTAATTGGTTTGTTTTTAGGGGGAATAGGTTGTCACTGTTTTTATGTCTTAAGAGTTTAGGTCCAAGCTCTTCGTGCTGACAGGATTTTTTTCATGATGAAATGATTTATCTGCTAGGATCTTAGCGTAGAAGAGAGGAGGGGGAAATCTAAGTCCCCAGTAATTATAGTTCTGTTTACTTTGAGGTAAAAATTAGGCAGGTGTTTTTGTTTTTGTTTTTGTTTTTTTGTCGGTCATGGGGTCTGAACTCTGGGCCTGGTCGCAGTCCCTCAGCATTTCAGCTCAAGGTTAGCACTCTACCACTTGAGCCACAGCACCACTTCCATCTTTTTCTGCTTATGTGGTGCTGAAGAATTGAACCCAGGGCCTCATGCATGCAAGGCAAGCACTCTACCACTGAGCCACCTTCCCAGCTGCCAGGCAGGTTTTCTGTTTCCTTTTTAGAGTTTAGTTTCTTGGGTACCACTATGTCTCTTTAAGTGAAGCAGGCTTGCTAAAACATAGTGCCACAGAAATGATGAGACAAAGGGTGAACAAAAGCAGCAGTGATACTCACTAGACACTGTTGAACTATAGAACTTGTGGGTGGGGACATGATGGGAAAAGCTGGGAGATCGAAGAAAGGGGTAAAATTGTTCAAAAAGAAATGTACTCTTCATCTGACTTACATAACCCATTTGTACATCAGCTTTACAATAACAATAAATTTTAATATATAATGTCATTGGGCTGGGAATGTGGCTTATTGGTAGAGTACTTGCCTAGCATGGGTTCGATTCTTCAGCACCACATAAATAGAAAAGGCCGAAAGTGGTGCTGTGGCTCAAGTGGTAGAGTGCAAGCCTTGAGCAAAAGCAGCTCAGGGACAGTGCCCAGGCCCCTGAGTACAAGCCCATGACTGGCAAAGACAAACAAAAAAATACATAATATCATAGAAGTAAGTAATAGAGAAGTTAAAAAGTAAAGCTAATTATTTTTTCTTAGTATATGGTGCTTTGTTAATCTCTGGCAGCTGAGAGGGCCATGTTGTGTAGAGACTGAAAGACTTGTTTGTTCCTTTGTACTTGAGCTAAATGATTAAAAGGCCCTTCATAGGGTTTATTTCTTTGGGGGTCAAAGGTAGATCTGTTTCTGGATTTTTAAATTTTTGGAGCTTGTGGTTCAACTGATTTGATTGGTATTTCATTTTAAATCCTATTCAAAATCTCAGTGTAGTATTATGAACACATGAATGAATTATATTTTGTTTTGAACCATTTCTCTTTCTTACAGATAGCACAACAATAGAAAAATTAAGAGCTATTTGTTTAGACCATGCCAAACTTGGAGAAAGCAGCCTTAGTCCATCTCTTGACTCACTATTCTTTGGTCCTTCAGCCTCACAAGTGCTATACTTAACAGAGGTTAGTATTTTCCTTTTGAATTTATTTTTAAGTGTGATTGTGTGTGCGTGTGCACATGCACACGTACAGTACTAGGGCTTGAACTCAGGGCCTGAGCACTGTCTGTGAGCATTTTTGCTCAAAGCTAGCACTTCTTTATGTTTAATTGGAGGTAAGAGGCTTATGGACTTCCCCTGGCTTCAAGCTGAGATCCTCAAATCTCTGCATACAGAGTAGATAGAATTATAGGCATGAGCCTCCCAACTAAATGAGATCTTTAAAATCGGTTGTAGAAGACTATAGATAAGCTTGTAATAGGACATTTTTAAAATGGTCACAAATGTCTTGGCTGTAATGATAGGGGATATACAAGTTGTTGTTTTGTATGTGTGTGTATATATGTGTGTATTTTTTAATACTTTTACACAGTTCTTTCTCTTTTTTTCTTTTTTTCCCAGGTCATCTATGCCTTGTTAATGCCTGCTGGTGCACCCCTAGCTGAGGATTCCTCTGATTTTCAGTTTCACTTTTTGAAAAGTGGTGGTCTACCCCTTGTCTTGAGTATGCTAACAAGAAATAACTTCCTACCAAATGCAGACATGGAAACTCGGAGGGGTGCTTACCTCAATGCTCTTAAAATAGCCAAACTGTTGCTAACTGCCATTGGCTATGGCCATGTTCGGGCTGTGGCAGAAGCTTGTCAGCCAGGTGCAGAAGGCGTGAATCCATCGGTAATACAGACTTTTAAGCTCCCTGTTAACAGTAGATAGTAATTTTTTTAATTATATTTCTTTATAACTTGAAAGTATACCGTTCAAGATTGACTCAATGTTGAAAGTTCTTTCCAATGAATACCTTGTTAATATGTTATCCTCTGTTAGACTGTATTTGTATTTAAAGTGCAAATGCTCTTCACTCTGAGAGGGCAGTTCCCCCTCTGCCTACTTAAATCTTCCTTGGCTCTCAGTTATTTTAAACCTAACCCCATGTCTCTTATTATCTTGTGCCTAGCAGATAACTAACGACACAGATGATAGAAAAAAACATAGTTGATTTAACCTGTTGTCAGCTTCCCTTCCCACTTTAATCAACTTAACCTCCAGTTCTGACCTTGTTCTGACTCTTTCTTTGCTTTGGTGTGATACCCTGATCCATGTCACAAAAGTCCTCAAGACATGCCAGAATTTGATATTTATGAGAGGTTGGTTTGACTAAGTTATTGGTGGAAGATAAAAGTTCAGAGGTGTGTGTGTGTGTGTGTGTGTGTGTGTGTTACTGGGTTTGTACTCAGCCTCATGCTTGCTAAAAGTTCAGAGGTGTGTGTGTGTGTGTGTGTGTTACTGGGTTTGTACTCAGCCTCATGCTTGCTGAAAGTTCAGAGGTGTGTGTGTGTGTGTTACTGGGTTTGTACTCAGCCTCATGCTTGCTAAAAGTTCAGAGGTGTGTGTGTGTGTGTTACTGGGTTTGTACTCAGCCTCATGCTTGCTAAAAGTTCAGAGGTGTGTGTGTGTGTTACTGGGTTTGTACTTAGCCTCATGCTTGCTAAAAGTTCAGAGGTGTGTGTGTGTTACTGGGTTTGTACTCAGCCTCATGCTTGCTAAAAGTTCAGAGGTGTGTGTGTGTTACTGGGTTTGTACTCAGCCTCATGCTTGCTAAAAGTTCAGAGGTGTGTGTGTGTTACTGGGTTTGTACTCAGCCTCATGCTTGCTAAAAGTTCAGAGGGGTGTGTGTGTGTGTGTGTGTGTGTGTGTGTGTGTGTGTGTGTGTGTGTGTGTGTGTGTGTGTGTGTGTGTGTGTGTGTGTGTGTGTGTGTGTGTGTGTGTGTGTGTGTGTGTGTGTGTGTGTGTGTGTGTGTGTGTGTGTGTGTGTGTGTGTGTGTGTGTGTGTGTGTGTGTGTGTGTGTCACCTGAACCGGGCATGCAGCCCTTTTCACTTTAGTTTTCATATATACTCTCAGAGGTGTGTGTGTGTGTGTGTGTCTATCACCTGAACCGGGCATGCAGCCCTTTTCACTTTAGTTTTCATATATACTCTCCGTCTTTTGGCCCAAGTCATCCTTCAACATGTACTCTCCTCTCCTCTTGAACAACTGAGATTTTGAGTGTGTACCACCCAGGCTTATTCTTTAAGATGGGGTCTGTCTTCCTTTTTTGGACTAGGCTTGCCAAAATGGTGATCCTTCCTATCTGTCTCCCAAGTAACTGAGATTAAATTTTCTTTAGAGATGGTTTAGGTCTTGAGGAAGAAACAATCCTGTGATCAGGAGGGAGGTCAAGTACCTAGATTTTGGTCCATTGTTAATGGTACTGAAGCTGTGGCTCAAGCCTTGAGCAAAAAATCTAAAGGATGCTGCCTAGGCTCTTGAGTTCAAACCCCAGGATTGGCACCAAAAAATAATAAAGATGAGTTGATTTTTTTTTTTTGCCAGTCCTGGACCTTGAACTCAGGACCTGGGTGCTGTCCCTAAGCTCCTTTTGCACAAGGCTACACTACGATTTGAGCCAGAGCACCAATTCTGGCTTTTTCTGTGATTAATTGGAGTTAAGAGTGTCATGGATTTTCCTGCCTAGGCTGGCTTTAGATCTTGATCCTCAAATTTTAACCTTCTGAGTAGCTAGGATTATAGGTGTGAGCCACCAGTGCCTGGCAGATGACCTAAATTTTACATTGGTTCTTTCACTCTAAAATCATTTTGTTAGGGCCAAGGGCTAACTTGGTTGTACCAGGGAATGAAATCAGGGCCAGGTGACTTGAGGCACACTCCTACCGTATTGTTAAGATTTTTTTTTAGCCAGCCCTGGGCACTGTCCCTGAGCTTCATTTGCTCAAGGCTAGCACTTAATCAGTTGAGCCACAGCACCACTTCTGTTTTTTTTCTGTTAGTGTGGTACTGAGGAATTGAACCCAGGGCTTCATGCATGTTAGGCAAGCACTATACCACTAGGCCACATTCCCAGACCCTTGTTAGGATTTTTTTAAGAGTGCTTTTTAATTGGCTAAAAGAATACAGTTTCTTGTTAGACCAAAAACAAACAGATTTTTGCTGTTCTACACTATCTCATGCCTGTGGATCAAGATTCAAGGACAGCCTGGGGAACAGCAGAAAACAGAAGTGTGCCTTAAGTGGTAGAATGCCATTCTAGCAAGCTGAAAGACCTGAGTTCAAACCCTGGTACTGCCAAAAAAAATATTTTTTGTCTTGATCCCTAATATGGGTGCTTAATAAAGAATACGTACACACACACACACACACACACACACACTCATGTGCTTCCCTTTTTTACACACACACACACACACACACTCATGTGCTTCCCTTTTTTACCCTTCCTTCAGGACTTAGAGGAAGGTAACACTCTCTCACACTCTCACTCTCTCTCTCTCTCTCTATTTCTCTCTCTCTCTCTCTCTCTCTCTCTCTCTCTCTCTCTCTCTCTCTCTCTCTCTCTCGCTTCCTTTTTTTACCCTTCCTTCAGGACTTAGGACTTACCTAATTGCTTCTAATATTAAAGGGCACACAGTCAACAGGAAACTAAATGTAAAATATAGGAATATCTCAAATGATGTTATAAAGTAAAAACTTAGAAATGCCTTAGTCAATTTATTGCTTATTATGCATAGATTTACAAAAGTAATATTATTAAGTAAAAACTTCCTTTTTTCTGAGGTGCTGGTCTTTGTTTTTTCCCTTTTCAAAATAGAATTTGGTAAGGCTTCAGATATAATACAGAAACCAGACATCTGAAGAAGAAAAAAATAGAATTTGATTATAGTGGTGAATATGAACAAGGTCTTCCTGGAAGCATGTATGTAAAAGATGTGAAATTCTTTGCTGAGTCTAAATGAGGTTGGACTCAGTCTATTCAGTTTATAGTTTTTCTACTGCAAGCCAAAGTGAACCCAGATGTAGAGACCTGGGTTGGGTTAATCTAGAATGGAGGTTTGTAGAGATATTACAATGGAAGTGCACACCGTATTGATAATGCAAAGTGAATTTTACATAAGCCACTCCAGGTGATACAGTAAATATATGGTAGGACCTGTTCTTGAGGGAGAGTTGATGGATGTAGTATAGATGGTTGTTTCTAGTTATGTACAGATTGTTTGCTTAAGCAAAATGGTTAACATTTTTCAGGTCAACCAGGTTATTCATGATCAAGCAGTGGTGCTACAAAGTGCCCTTCAGAGCATTCCTAACCCATCATCTGAATGCATGCTTAGAAATGTGTCTGTTCGTCTTGCTCAGCAGATATCTGATGAGGTTAGTATTTTAAATTATACACACACACATACATACGCATATGTGCATACACATTTAATGTGTTATAAGGATTATTAAAAGGATAATTTTAATTTTCCTTGACTCATTTTATTCAAGTATAGATAAAAATTCCCTCTAACGTCAGACTTTTTTAAATTTTTTGTGCTGGTACTGAAGCTTGAACTTAGATCCTTTGTACTCTCCCTTTTTTGCTAACAGCTGGTACTCTACCACTTGAGCCATTCCTCCATTTCCAGTTTTTTGCTGGTTAATTGGACATAAGAATCGCATGGACTTTACTGCCTTGGTCTGGCTTTGAACCTTGATCCCCATATCTAAGTTTCCTGAGTAGCTAGGATTACAGACCTCAGCCACTGGCGGGTGGGCAGGCAGGGAGGGGGGTTTGGGGGTGGTGAAGGTGGTTTTTGTTTTGTTTTGTTTTTTTTGGGGGGGGGGTCCAGTCGTGGGGCTTGAACTCTGGGCCTGGGCGCTGTCCCTCAGCTCTTCAGCTCAAGGCTAGTGCTCTACTACTTGAGCCACAGCGCCACTTCCAGCTTTTTTTTTCTTTTTGCTTATGTGGTGCTGAGGAATCGAACCCAAGGCCTCATGCATGCAAGACAAGCACTCTACCACTGAGCTACCTTCCCAGCCCTGCATGAAATTTTTTTTCTGTGATTCTGGGGATCATTATCTAAACCAGGATCTCACGCATGCAGCCCCAAAACAGAATAGTTCTGTCATTTTTTTCTTAAATCCTTTGCAATTCTCTTTTAGTTTTATCTTCTTGTCCCAGTTAATCACTGATCTTTTTGTTCCTAGAAGAGTTTTTATTTTCTAGAATTTTTTATGTATGTGTACCTGTCCTGGGACTTGAGCTCAGGGCCTGGTGCTGTCCCTAGCTTTTTTGCTCAAGGCTAGTGCTAGACCACTTGAGCCACCGCTCTACTTCTGCTTTTTTTTTTTTTTTCTTTTTGCTGGTTAATTGGAGATGAGTCTCACAGACTTTCCTGCCCAAGCTGGCCTTGAACTGTAATCCTCAGATCTCATCCTCTTGTAGCTAGGATTACAGGTGTGAGCCACCAGGGCTTGGCCTTTTCTAGATTTTTTTTTTTACACAAATGTGCCATATAGAGCTTTCACGGTTGCACACCTGTAATTCAGTACTCAGGAGGCTCATGACTTCAAGACCTGTCTGGGCTACATAGTAAGACTCTGTCTCTAATAAATTAAATAACAATTGAATGGTTACTTTGAGAATTCTTTGTTGTATGGATAAATTTTTTTTTGGGGGGGGGGGGTCCAGTCGTGGGCTCTGAACTCTGGGCCTGGGCACTGTCCCTCACCTCTTCAGCTCAAGGCTTAGCGTTCTACCACTTGAGCCATAGCGCCACTTCCGGCTTTTTTCTTTTTGTTTATGTGGTGCTGAGGAATCGAACCCAGGGCCTCATGCATGCAAGGCAAGTGCTCTACCACTGAGCCACCTTCCCAGCCCCCAAAATAAATTTTTATTACTAAATATTGTCCCATTATGAATAGTCTTTCATATACTTATCAAGACTGGAATTGTTAGACTGATCAAGATACATTGTACACATAAATTGACATGTTAAACTAAAACCCATTTGTAAAACAATTTAAAGATAATTTTTTTTAATTGTAAAAAAAAAAAGTTGCTTGCCCTTTTGTGACAAAAGCTGCTATGAATATTTTGTGCAACTGTTTGAACATAGGGTTCTTTTTTCTTTTTTGTAAGTCATAGGGCTGAACTCGGGGCCTGGGCACTGTCCCTGAGCTCTTTTGCTCAAGGCTAACACTCTACCACTTTGATCCACAGCACCACTTCAGGTTTTCTGGTGGTTAATTGGATATGAGTGTCTCACAGAGTTTTCTGTCTGGGCTGGCTTTGAACTGCAATTCTCAGATCCATCCTCCTGAGTAGCTAGGATTACAGGCATGAGCAACCAGCACCCAGCCTTATTTTTCTTGAGTAAGCAACTGAGAGTGATATGATTGTCATCTCAATAGTCTTAAGATATTAAAACAGTTCAGGACCAGGTATTAAGGTAACATACTTTGTTATATTGCTGTGGGACAAAAAAGTTAGGAACTTAAGACACAATATATGGCAATTTGTGTTTTATTTATAAGGAGAAACGTTTTGATCTTTCTAGTGAATTCTACTCTAATACTCCTTACGGTTTTAAATATTCATTATCTTGTAGGCATCAAGATATATGCCTGATATTTGTGTAATAAGAGCTATTCAAAAGATTATCTGGGCATCAGGATGCGGAGCATTACAGCTAGTATTTAGCCCAAATGAAGAAATTACTAAAATTTATGAGAAGGTAAGAATTATGACAAATATATTCCTTTTAAAAATAAATGCTGCCTAATTACGCATTTACTGTTTACTATCTATAAAAATCTAGTCACTTGTTCTTTAGTTGTGAAAAAATTCACTGGTAGCTATCATTCTGAATTCAGTAAAAATTTCATTTTGGAAAGTATTTTTAGAAACCTACTATGAAGGGCTGGGAAGTTGGCTCAGTGGTAGAGCGCTTGCCTTGCATGCCAGAGGCCCTGGGTTCGATTCCTCAGCACCACATAAGCAAAAAGCTGGAAGTGGCGCTGTGGCTCAAGTGGTAGGGTGCTAACCTTGAGCTGAAGAGCTGAGGGACAGCGCTCAGGCCCAGAATTCAGACCCCACAACCAGACCCAAAAAAGAAAGAAAGAAAGAAACCTACTATGAAGCTACTTATTAATGGGTTTTTTATGTTGTTTTGTGCCACTAAGGGCTTGATTGAACTGAAGGCCTTGTGTTCTTACTTAGCTTTCCACTCAAGGCTGGTGCTCTACCACTTGAGCAATACTTTGAATTGCTGCATTTTGCTGGTTAATTGGAGATAAGAGCCTCAGATTTGTCTGCCAAGACTGGCTTCAAGCTCCAGTCCTCAGATCTCAGCTTCCTGGGATAGCTAGGAGTATAGGCGTGAGCCACTGACTCCTGCCTGAACCTGTGTTTTTCTTCTTACTGGGATCAGACATAATTGTCTCACAATGAATTTGTTTTCTCTCATTCTTTTTATTTTTTTATTTTTTATTTTTATTTTTTTTCCAGTTGTGGGGGCTGAACTCTGGGCTTGGGTGCTGTCCCCCAGCTCTTCAGCTCAAGGCCAGTGCCCTACCACTTGAACCACAGTGCCGCTTCTGGCTTTTTTCTGCTTATGTGGTGCTGAGGACTCGAACCCAGGGCCTCATGCATGCAAGGCAAGCGCTCTACCACTGAGCCGCCTTCCCAATCCCTCTCATTCTTTTTATTATTTCATCATTTTCAGTCCTGTGTAAGTTAGTGTTTTGTTAACTGTCAATTACTACATTATGGCTTTTTAAGTGTTTGTGAATGTGGATGTGTATGCGCGTGCTAGTATCATAACCTGAGCTATACCTCTAACTTGGCTTTTTTTAGTACCACTCCTGGGGCTTAAACTCAGGGTCTAGGTACTGTCCCTGAGCTTTTGTCCTCAAGTCTAGTACTCTACCACTTCAACCACAGCTCTACTTCTGGCTATTTTGTGGTTATTTAGAGATAAAGAATCTCTCAGACTTTCCTGTCTGGGCTGGCTTTGAACCATGGTCCGCTGATCTCAGCCTTCTATGTAGCTAGGATTACAGGCATGAACCACCAGCACCCAGCTAGTCAGGCTTTTTTTGTCAGTCATGGGGCTCAGATCTCAGCCTCCTGAGTAGCTAGTAGGAGATAAAGGCAGGAAGATCACAAGTTACAAGCCTGCCTTGCCTTCTAGTAAGACTGCCCCCCCCCCCAAAAAAAGGATGACTAGAGTTGTAGCTGGAGTGACAGTGCCTGTCTAGCAAGCACAAAGCCCTGAGTTCAAACCTTAGTTCAGAGACAGATTGATTGCTTGATTGACTGACTGACTGACTGACTGACTGACTTATAAGGAGACTTTGAGGTTGTGTGGTTTGAGTAGGAAAGTTTTTAAGCACTAACTTAAAAGTTGTATGAGATTTTTTTTCTTAAATGCTTCTCTAGGTAATTTATTGTTATAAATTTACAGACTAATGCAGGCAATGAACTGGACTTGGAAGATGAACAAGTTTGCTGTGAAGCATTGGAAGTGATGACATTATGTTTTGCCTTGATTCCAACAGCCTTAGACACTCTAAGTAAAGAAAAAGCTTGGCAGACATTCATTATTGACTTATTGTTACACTGTCATAGCAAGTAAGTATCTTTTTTAAAGAAATGTGATTTTATTTTTGTAAGCAGAATTGAATTAATTTATGCTGCCATTATGGCAGAAATCAAATAATCCATTCCCTTTGGCACATTGGTGTTGAGGAAGAGGTGTGTGTGTGTGGCTTGAACTCCTAGGCACTGTCCCTGAGCTCATCAGCTCAAGGCAAGCCCTCTATCACTTGAGCCACAGCACCACTTCTGGTTTTCTGTTGGTCAATTGGAGATAAGTCTCATGGGCTTTCCTGCCTGGGCTGGCTTTGAACCATGATCTTCAGATCTCAGCCTCCTGAGTAGCTAAGATTACAAGCATGAGCCACTGGCGCCTGACTGAGGAAGATTTTTTTAAGTGTTTTGTTTAACATAAATTTGTTTTAGTCTGCAAAATTACAAAAGACAATAGCTTCCCGTCTTGTATTCCTAGATGCCATGTTTGGGTTTTTGTTTTGTTTGGGTTTTTTTGCCAGTCCTAGGGCTTGAACTCAGGGCCTGGGCACTCTCCCTGAGCTTCTTTTGCTCAAGACTAGCATTCTACCACTTGAGCCACAGTGCCACCTCTGGCTTTTTCTGTTTATGTGGTACTGGGAATCAAACCCAGGGCTTCATGCATGCTAGGCAAACACTCTACCACTAGATCACATTCTCAGCCCCACCATGTTTTCTTTAGTCAGACTATTAATCTGTGTGGGTGCAGTCACTCATGCCTGTAATTCTGGCTACTCAGGAGGCTGAGATCAGTCATAGTTCAAAGCCAAATGGGCAGAAAAGTCTGCAAGACTCCAAACCCTATTAACTAGCAAATAGCCAACCTGGAAATATGGTTTAAGTGATAGTGCAATCTCAGTAAGAGATCCTGAGTTCAAGCCCAGAACCAAAACCAAAAAAGTAAAAAAAAAAACTTAGATGAAACTTATGAGTTTTTGTTATCATAGGAACTTTGGTATTTTATACTAGAATAAAGATTATTATAAATCACTCATTGTGATTTCAAGAACATTTAATCAGCCGGGTGCCAGTGGCTCACACCTGAAATCCTACCTACTCAGGAGACTGAGATCTGAGGATCATGGTTCAAAGCCAGCCCGTGCAGGAAAGTCTGTGAGACTCTTATCTCCAATAAACTACTAGAAAACTGGAAGTGGTGCAGTGGTGCTCAAGCAGTAGAGCGCTTGCCTTGAGCTGAGGAGTACAGGGACAGTGCCCAAGCCCAGAGTTCAAGCCCCACGACCAACAAAAAAGAAAACATTTAATCAGTGACAGTAATTTTGTAATTTGGTTTTGAACTTGTTTTTATATGAGTCAGATTTGTAGAAAATATTGGTTTCCATCCTTTCCAGTCAATCTATTCCTGACATTCATACATAAGGTAAACCTTTTAAACTAATTAGTGTCAATGTTAAATGTAATTAATTTGTCTTACATACATTTTATGATGAACAAACATTCAGTTTATCATTTCTGTTGTATGCCATTCAACAATGGCAAAATGATGTAAAGTTAGCATAAAATAATAAGCAATTTGCCAAAATGAAGTCTAACAATGAATAGATATTTTTTATTTTTTTGCCAGTCCTGGAGCACTGTCCCTGAGCTTCTTTTGCTCAAGGGTAGTACTCTGTCACTTGAGCCACAGAGCCACTTATGGCTTTTTCTGTTTCTGTGGTACTAAGAAATCAAAACCAGGGCTTCATGCATGCTAGGCTAGCACTCTACCACTAAGCCACATTCCCAATCTCAGTAGGTATTTTTTTGGGGGGGGTCCGGTTGTGGGGCCTGAACTCTGGGCCTGGGCGCTGTCCCTCAGCTCTTCAGCTCAAGGCTAGCGCTCTACCACTTGAGCCACAGCACCACTTCCGGCTTTTTTTTTTTTTGCTTATGTGGTGCTGAGGAATAGAACCCAGGGCCTCAGGCATGCAAGGCAAGTGCTCTACCACTGAGCCACCTTCCCAGTCCCTCAGTAGATTTTTATTTTTTTTGTCGGTCGTGGGGCTTGAACTCTGGGCCTGGGCGCTGCCCCTCAGCTCTTCAGCTCAAGGCGAGCACTCTACCACTTGAGCTACAGCGCCACTTCCGGTTTTCTGGTGGTTTATTGGAGATAGGAGTCTCACTGACTTTCCTGCCTCGGCTGGCTTTGAACCGCAATCCTCAGATCTCAGCCTCCTGAGTAGCTAGGATTACAGGCGTGAGCCACCAGCGCCCGGCAGTAGATATTTTTTAAATGCACATGATGTAATGGAATAGGTTCATTTTGCCCAATACTGAGGATTCTCAAAAGTAATGTAGGTCTCAAGTGGGAATGTTTACTGTTGGGAGAAGTTCCTTGGGTAATTTCCTTGAAGGCAACCAGTCTTAGCTATTCAGGAACTCCTCATATAGCAAAAAGTGAGAAGGCTTGCTAATTCCTTTGAGATTTTTTTTTATCATGGATAGACAACTATACACTGAAAAAGATAAACATGTTAAACAACTCTTAATTCCATTTAGTAATAAAGGCAAACCTGGAAGTAGCAAATTTTTACTCCTTTTGTTACTGTTTTGTTTCGGGGTGGGAGGGGGGTTGGTGTGTGTGTGCCAGTCCTGGGGCTTGAACTTAGGGCCTGGTGCTGTCCCTGATCTTAAACCACAGCTATACTTTAGGCTTAAGAGTCTCACATACTTTCCTGCCCAGGCTGGCTTTGAACTGCAGTCCTCAGATCTCAGTCTCCTGAATAGCTAGGATTTGGGTTTTTTAATACTTTAATTAGGAGTGTGTTTCACCTCTTAGGCAAACAAGAATTAAGGAACTTGATTTAATAAGTTCTCTGCTTTCTACTGTTGATAATGTTTCCCTTATATAAGACGGAACCAGTTCATCTTCCTCCCTGAAACATGTATATAATAATGTAAGATACTATAGAAAACACTTCATCACATTATGTCTGTTATCTTTTCTGCAATGATAAAGAAGTGTTTTACAGTTAGGATCTTGTGTCTTGATATTTCACCTCTCTTTTGGCGCCTGATTTTTTTCCCTGTAGTGTAGGTTGAAATGCTTTTCTGAAATGATTGGGCCAGAAGTGTTTCACATTTGAAGATTTTTCAGATTTCTAATACTTGCATATGCTTTTCCATTTGAGCATCCCTACTCATAGACATGTACCTAAGTATAAGCATCCATATACACAATTACTTAGATGGTTAAACATCAGTCAAACTAAGAGACTATTGAGGAGGAAAAATGGGGAGAAGAAAACAAAGGGGGGGTGAATTAACTGTAACTATATTGCAAGTATATATGAGAGCAACATAGAGAAACTCAACAAAAGCTGTATGGAAGAGAAATAAGACTCTTTGGGTAAGAACGAGCAAAGGGGATATGCTTGGAAGGAGGATAAAGAAGATTGAATACTGTTGAAACAGATTGTTTGCAACTATAAAAATGTAACAAGAAAACCTGTTGGGGATGCTGTTTCTTAGAGGCAAAAAAGGGAGGTAAAATTGATTAGAATACAGTGTAAATGTATGGACATGTAACAATGATATTGGCCCCTGTACAAATGATATAAGCCCAAAAGATACATTAAGCTTTCTATTTTGTATCTTAAGTTTCCAGTTTGTTCAAAGGGATGGAGGAAATACATTAGAAGGCATCTATCAAAATTCTTAGGTCATAGTCCTAGACATACAGCTTAAGTACCCCCCCCCCCCTCACAAAGTGTTAGGGATTTTTTTCTTTAATTAGAATTCATTAAATGTGAAACATTTCTATTTCAGAACTGTTCGTCAAGTGGCACAGGAGCAATTCTTTTTAATGTGCACCAGATGCTGCATGGGACACAGGCCTCTGCTTTTCTTCATTACTCTACTCTTTACTGTTTTGGGGGTGAGACTTTTTTAAAATATGTTTACCAGTACAATTCATTCTTTCAGCAACGATATTTAAGAATATGTGGTTTTAATAACTGGAAGTTTCTATGATTATTTTAGTAACTTGCTCTTATTAAATGGGATGATTTGAAAAGTGAATTTATGATTATGCTTGATTGTTTTCAGAGCACAGCCAGAGAGAGGGCCAAACATTCAGGCGACTACTTCATTCTCTTAAGGCACCTTCTTAATTATGCTTACAACAGTAATATTAATGTACCCAATGCTGAAGTTCTTCTCAATAATGAAATCGATTGGCTTAAAAGAATTAGGGTAAGTTGCAGTTAATACTGTTTGTTGTATCTTTGTTAATAGTGTGTTTTATTAATAAGTGGTTTAATAGTTTTTAACATTTTGGTGAGATAGTTAATTCCAAATTAATGAAATAGACCAAAGAATATGTACCACCTCAGTGGCTATTCGTAATTCATGAAACTGCTTATATAAAATTCCTTGAAATTTTTAATACCAAGGTTGAGCTGCTTCAAATTTAATACCTTTGGCCTTTTTTAACTATCATCTTTTTTAAATACTAGATTTTCATCAAAAATGAATCTTGTAAACTAGCACTTTTGATTAGCTCTTAGGCAGAATGTATGAGAATTTATAGTTGTAGCATTCAGATTAGCATTTCTCTTAGCAGTTTAGTAAACATACTTCTAGAAAGTTCTGAAGATAACTTAAACTTGTTTGAATGGAAAGGCTCAGGTGAATTTATTTCATGTCCCTTTAGCTCTTTTTCTAAATCCGCTTTTCCTCCCTTTCGTATGTTAGGTACTTAACATACTTTTCTTTGGCAGGATGATGTTAAAAGAACAGGTGACACAGGTGTAGAAGAGACAATTTTGGAGGGCCACCTTGGAGTAACAAAAGAGTTACTAGCCTTTCAGACTCCTGAGAAGAAGTTTCATATTGGTTGTGAAAAAGGAGGTGCTAATCTCATTAAAGTAAGTTCAGTGTTCTTGGTACTAAACTGGGTATCATATCCTTCTAATGTTTATCATTAAATTTGACTGAAATAAATCTGACTGGTAATATCTTAGGTATATTATCTTGACCTTTTGTGTGTTTTGTTTTTTACTTTTTTGTGTGTATGTGCAGATTTGGGATCTTGAACTCAGGGTATGGGTACTATAGCTGAACTTTTTTTTGGGGGGGGGGAGGGGAGTTCCGGTCATGGGGACTGAACTCTGGGCCTGGGCGCTGTCCCTCAGCTCTTCAGCTCATGGCTAGTGCTTTACCACTTGAGCCACAGTGCCACTTCCAGCTTTTTTCTTTTTGCTTATGTGGTGCTGAGGAATCGAACCCAGGGCCTCATGCATGCAAGGCAAGCGCTCTACCACTGAGCCACCTTCCCAGCCCTATAGTGGTGTTTTTAAGTCAAATTTTTTTTCGATTACAAATCGAAGTAAGCTGGGCACCAGTGGCTTACTCCTATATTCCTAGCTACTCAGGAGACAAGAGACCCAGAGGATCTCAGTTCAAAGTCAGTGTAATTGGAAAAGTCTGTGAGACTCTTGTCTCCAAAATAACCATAAAATGCTGAGCCTGAAGCATTCGTGGCTCAAGTGGTGCTCAAGTTGCGCATCAGTACTACCCACCCCCAACAGAAACAAGGAAATCGAATGTTTCTGAGATATAATACAATCTAAAATTCCAATAAAATGTAGGATTATTTTCTTTTTTTTTTTTTTTTTTTTTTAAACCAGGGCTGAGAACCGAACCCACGGCCTTGCGCGCGCCAGGCGGGCGCCCTTCCGCTGGGCTAAACCCCCAGCCCCAGGATTATTTTCTTATAAGACACATTTCTGAATATATTGTTGCTAATATGTAATCCTTTTTTTAAACTCCTCAGGAACTAATAGATGATTTCATCTTTCCTGCCTCCAATGTTTACCTGCAGTATATGAGAAATGGAGAGCTCCCGGCCGAACAGGCTATCCCAGTCTGTAGTTCACCAGCTACAATTAATGCTGGTTTTGAGTTACTTGTAGCATTAGCTGTTGGCTGTGTGAGAAATCTCAAACAGATAGTAGACTCTTTGACTGAAATGTATTACATTGGCACAGCAATAACTAGTAAGTATTTTAAAATATAAAATTGTGATGATTGATAATTTTTCAAATTCTGCTTGATGATTTTTCTTTTAGGGAGTATCTTCAAGTCATGTTCTTTTTTTTCTTTGAACTAGTTTAATGTTTTAAATGAATGAGTATGTAATTAAGATCACTATAACCAAGGAAATACTGTGTAGTAAAAAATTTTCAAATGTTTGTTAAATGTCATAAGTGGTATGAGAACTTTGTAAATTCAATGTCATCTTTTAGATCTAAAGTAAAACCTAAACTCTAGAGTAATAAGTAGTCAACGTAAAAGCAACTTAAATTACATCATTAGAAAACCTTTCAGGACATCACTTAAAATTTTCTCCACGTTATTTTTATATTTCATCATTTGCCAGGAGTTTTTAGCAAATTGGAGCTTTTTTTTTTAAAGAGTAGAGTGTGAGAAGATACTATTTTAGTGTATTATATGTATTACTTTGTTTGTTTTGCTAATCCTGAGGCTTGAACTCAGAGCCTGGGCACGTACTGTCCCTGTGCTTCTTTTTGCTCAAGGCTAGCACTCTACCACTTGAGCCACAGTGCCACTTCTGGCATTTTCTGTATATGTGGTACTGAGGAATCAAACCCAGGTCTTCATGCATGCTAGGCAAGCGCTCTACCACTAAGCCATATTCCCAGCCTCTTATGTATTACTTTGAATAGATTCCCTCCCTCTGGTCCCATGCATTTTTGCTGTTGTAGCCGTTTGTTTGGTTTTGGTAGTCCTGGGGCTACCAAAACTGGGCCTATGTGCTGTCCCAGAGCTTCTTTTGCTCAAGGCTGGTGCTCTATCACTTCAGTCACAATGCTACTTCTGGCTTTTTCTGAGTAGTTTATTGGTGATAACAGTTTTTCCTGCCTGGGCCGGCTTCAAACTGTGATTCTCAAATCTCAGCCTGCTGAGTAGCTAGGATTACAGGCGTGAGCCACTGTCCCCCAACTGCTGTTGTTGTTTTTGAGTTGTACATTTACATGGGGGAAAAAAGTGTTTTTGCAATAATTTTTATTGATTTGTGTCTTCTGAACTTCTCTATATGTATGTTAAATCTATATACAAAATCTATTTTCAAGCAGATTGAGATACAGTTTTACAATGTTCTTTTGTTTTTCACTTAAAAGTACCTCTTTTGGTTCCTTGTCAAACATATTATTTGACTTAATTGTGTTTATTGATTGTATACCTTTCAATTTAATATACTATCATTAATTTAACTGGTCCCCTAGCAAATGATAATATTTGCAGTGTTTCCATGTTTATACTAGGTGGAGGGAGATGAGATATATAGTGATTTACAGTTTTTACAAAGCATTCAAATCTTCTCTCTGGTTTACTCCTTATAATAGCTCCGTGTATATAGGCAAAGTCAGTGTTGCTATTATTACATTTGCTAGGAGAAAACTAAATGAATGAAAAATTAGCATAAGCCAGGTGCCAGTGGCTCACACCTATAATCCTAGCTACTCAGGAGGCTGAGATCTGAGGATCACAGTTCGAAGCCAGCCAGGCAGGAAAGGCTGTGAGACTCTTTATTTCCAATAAAACCACTCAAAAAACAGGAAGTGGTGCTGTGGTTCAAGTAGTAGAGCACTTGCCTTGAGCTGATGAGCTGAGAGACAGTGCCCGGGCCCAGAGTTCAAGCCCCATGACCAACAAAAGTTAGCATATGTAGCATATTGATTGGCACTATGCCATATTATATGATTACTTATGAGGTTACTATTTATTTTATATGTATTGAGGGGGAGATGCCACATAAGAGCATGTGACAGGTGACTGCTGGAGCAGTAGAACTGTTGTTAGTGTTATTTTTGTCAGCTTAATGGAACTTGAAGGATAAAATGGTTGTATTTGTGCTATAAAACTTTTTCTTTTTTAGCTTGTGAAGCACTTACTGAGTGGGAATATCTACCACCTGTTGGACCCCGCCCACCAAAAGGATTTGTGGGGCTGAAAAATGCTGGTGCTACTTGTTATATGAATTCTGTGATTCAGCAACTCTACATGATTCCCTCCATCAGGAATGGTATTCTTGCAATTGAAGGCACAGGTAGTGATGTAGATGATGATATGTCTGGGGATGAGAAGCAAGACAATGAGGTAAGTTTTAGTTACTTCTGTTTTCTGTTTGAAGTTGTGATAGCAAATACCATTTTCTGTTACAAGAGATACCCTTCAAGCTGGGCGCTGGTGGCTCACGCCTGTAATCCTGCCTACTCAGGAGGCTGAGATCTGAGGATCGCGGTTCAAAGCCAGCAGGAGAGACCATGAGACTCCTATCTCCAATAAACCACCAGAAAACTGGAAGTGGTGCTGTAGCTCAAGTGGTAGAGTGCTCACCTTGAGCTGAAGAGCTGAGGGACAGCGCCCAGGCCCAGAGTTCAAGCCCCATGACCGACCAAAAAAAAAAAAAAAAGAGATACCCTTCAGTATTGTCAGAACACTGACGCTTATATAAAAAAATGTATATAACCTACACATATCCTCCATATATTTTAAACTATGTCTATATTTTAAATTATTCCTAATGCAGTGAAAGAAACCTGTATATGTTCAGTGCATACCAAATTTTCTTTGTGTGTGTGTGTGTGTGTGCTTGCGTGCGTGCGCACGTGCATGTATGTATGCACACTAATCCTAAGGCCTGAATTTGAGGCCTGGGCACTGTCTCTGAGCTTTTTTTTTGTTGTCAGTCATGGGGCTTGAACCCAGGGCCTCTGCACTGTTCCTGAGCTTCTCTGTTCTCAAGGCTAGCACTCTACCACTTGAGCCACAACGTCGCCACTTCCAGCTTTTTCTGTTTATGTGATTTTGAGGAATTGAAACCAGGGCTTCATTCATGCTAGGCAAGCACTCTGCCACTCTAGCCACAATCCTAAGTCCTGTACTCATCTTTTAATCCAACTATACCCATTTTTTAATGTAGTATTCAGTATAATTTGTGCTTTTGTGTAGTGGTAAGGATCTTCATTTTAAGTAAGTTTTAAATTGTATTTTCACCTTTTATTGTTACTTTGGGGTTTTGGGTGGTGTTTTATTTTGCTTTTCTTAAACAGGGTCTTGCTGTAAAGCCCAGGCAGGCCTCTTGCTTTAGCCTCCCTAGGATTGCAATTTTATACCACCATGCCCAGCTATATTTTCATTTTTCTATTTTATATTTTTATTTACATCTTCAGTAATTTATACCAAGTTGTTTAGTATCTGCCAGTTTTATTATTTGTGCTTGTCTTTAGGTTATATTTCTCCAAAGTCATGAATCTTCTTGGTTAGAAAGCCAATTGTTCTTTACTTCAAATAGTGTTACATGATCTTTTGCCAAAATTTAAACTGTGTATAGAGTATTCAGTGCAGAATAAAGCACTGAAGATAGGCTACAATGGTGGATCAGAGTTAATATAACCATGATATGGTTCTTCAACAAAGAGAATATAGCAAGACTTAAGTTGTGGTTATGTTTGTGCCCACCCTATGTTTCTTTATCTTTTTCTGTTTCTAGTACTAATGGAAAGAGAAGCCAAAATGTATTCTTATTATAGTAAATGTTAAGAGTGTTTCTTAGTACCTTACCTTCAGTTATCAGAACTGGATTTCTCCTGATGAGATAGTTTGCCATTTATAAGGCTTTTATAAAATATATACTTCAACTTTTTTCCCCAGACCTACTGGATCAGATCATTCAGGGATTGGGCATGAAATCCTTTTACTTATTTAAAAAAGATTCAGCCAGGCACTGGTGGCTCATATCTGTAATCCTAGCTACTCAGTAGACTGAGATTTGGGGATCACAGTTCAAAGCCAGCCCAGGCAGGAAAATTCATAAGAATCTTATCTCCAATTAAACACCAAAAATCCAGAAATGGAGCTATGGCTCAAAAGATACAGTGCTGCGGGGACCAGTGGCTCATGCCTATAATCCTAGCTACTCAGGAAGCCAAGATCTGAGGATCGCGATTCGAAGCCATCCCAGGCAAGGAAAGTCTGTGAGCCTCTTTTTTGTTGTCATTGTTGTTGTTTTTGTTTTTGCTTTTTGCCAGTCGTGGGGCCTGAACTCTGGGCCTGGGCGCTGCCCCTCAGTTCTTCAACTCAAGGCTAGCACTCTACCACTTGAGCCACAGTGCCACTTCTGGCTTTTTTTGCTTATGTGGTGCTGAGGAATCGAACCCAGGGCCTCATGCATGCAAGGCAAGCACTCTACCACTGAGCTACCTTCCCAGCCCATCTGTGAGACTCTTATCTCCAACTAACCACCAGAAAACCGGAAGTGGCACTGTGGCTCAAGTGGTAGACCACTCACCTTGAGCTGAAGAGCACAGGGACAATGTCCAGATCCAAAGTTCAAGCCCCACTACTCACAACAAAAAGAGTGCTAACCTTAAGCAAAAGGAGCTCATCGACAGCTCTTGGGCTCTGACTTCAAGCCCCAGAACCAGCACCAAAAGAAAAATATTTATAATTCAAATTGTAGTTTTGTCACACACCATACATAGATAATAGCTAATTATACTGTCAAGAAATAGATAAGTGCTTGGGAATAGCTCACTAGTAGAATGCTGCCTAACATGCATGAGGTACCCTATTTTCCATCTCCAGTACTACAAAAAATAAAGCAAATGAGGAACACAAAGTATGATACACAAAGTATGATACAATCTAAGATGTCCCACTTTTGCTCCTGCATCTGTGTTCTATGTTGTATTGGCACCATACTGCAAAGTAAGATTGGTAATGTTGGCAGACATGTCTTGATTTTCACTTGTTTTTATTTTCTTCCCTGGGTTATAAGTTTCTCAGGCAGGGACTAGTTATTACCTGTTTCTATATCAGAGGTTTTAAACACAGTATTTTGAGTTGTTTAAAATAATGTTAGGTAGGTGTCTTTTGCTTATGTATCTGGTTTTCCCTACTTACTATCAGTATTTTGTTGAATGTTTATAGTTCTGAGCCCTTTTTATGAATTATTTCACCCTCACAATAACTATATGACAAATGTATTATCCCTATTTACATATAAGGAAACTGAAGCTTGGAAAATTTTAACTTACTTGGCCAAAGTTACTTAGCTCATAAGTGGTAGAGTATTCATGTTTGCCTATTATAAATTAAAATTTATCGATTCAAAGTTTTAAGTGGGGGGCTGGGAATGTGGCTTAGTGGTAGAATGTTTGCCTAGCATTCATGGAGCCCTGGGTTTGATTCCTCAGTACCACATAAACAGAAAAGCCAGAAGTGGCACTGTGGCTCAAGTGGTAGAGTGCTAGCCTTGAACTAAAGAAGCTCAGGGATAGTGCCCAGGCCCTGAGTTCAAGCCCCAGGACTGGCAACCAAAAAAAAAAGTTTTAAGTGGGGTTGGGTACCAGTGGTTTATGCCTGTAATCCTAGCTACTCGGCTGGCCAAAATCTGAGGATCACAGTTGAAAGCCAGCCAGGGCAGGAAAGACCATGAGATTCTTATCTTCAATTAAGCACTGTGCACTGTGGCTCAAGTGATACAGCACTCTGTAGCCTCGAGTAAAAAAGCTCAGAGACAGTGACCAGGCCCTGAGTTCAAGCCCCATAATGGACAAAAAGTAAAATTTTAAGGGAAATCGGGCTTTAAAGGCTTATGCCTGTAGTTCTAGCTACTTAAGAGGCTGAGATCTAGAATCACAGTTCAATGCTAGCCCAGTCAAGAAAGTCCATGAGACTCTTTATCTCCAGAATCTTCAAAAAGTCAGAAGTGGATGTGGCTTGAGGGATATCACTAGCCTTGAGCAAAAAAAAAACAATAAAACAACTTAGGGACAGCACCCAGGCCCTGAGTTAAAGCCCCAGGACTGGCACAAAAAAAAAGTTAAGTGACTAGAGATCATTGGTTCACTAATTGAAATTTGCCTCATCATATTTAGATTATTAATGATATTTTTTATTTCTAGAGTAATGTTGATCCCAGGGATGATGTATTTGGATATCCTCAACAATTTGAAGACAAACCAGCATTAAGTAAAACAGAAGATAGGAAAGAATACAACATTGGTGTCCTAAGACACCTTCAGGTCATCTTTGGTCATTTAGCTGCTTCTAGACTACAATATTATGTACCCAGAGGATTTTGGAAACAATTCAGGTAAATTATGAATAGATAATAAAGATATATGCTTTAAACTGGGGCATAGCTCAAGTGATAAAAAAGTACCTACCTAGCAATCATGAAGTGCTGAGTTCAAACCCCATTATGACCAAAAAGAATTTAAAGTAAAATAAAAATGTCTAAAATACAATTCAAGACATTTTTATATTCAGGATTTAAGCAATAGTAGTATTATAGCTTTCCCTTATTAGATTTTTGTTTTTGTTGTTTCCATAGGAGGTAAAAAACTCATAGCAGAAAGGCCAAAGTACATTGATCAACCAACTTCAACAGTTGACAACTCATAACCAATCCTATTTAATGTATATTCCTATGCATTTTACAGATTGTTTTGAAAAAGTTCCCAATATAATTTCACCTTTAAATACTCTAGTTTGTATCTCTAATGTGTTTCAAGCATAGTCATGGTACTACCGTGATGTCTTTTAAAACCTTCCTTAGTATTAAATACATTGATCAATTGTACCAACCCAAATAACTCAAATGATTTTCACTGGTATTTTTTAAATCTAGATCAAAATGAGGTCCATATGTCACAAATAATTAATAATGACAATGACTCATGAGTCTCTTAAGTTTCTCCTACTTCTTTACAGTGGTTTATTGGGGATAAAAACAAATAGTTTAATCCTATAGATTTTTCCCATGTTTCCTGTTTTCATCCATGCTTCATGAGATCCAAAGGCTTGATCAGATTGAGGTGTTGGTTTTGTTCAGTGGTTAGGCAAAGCTATTTCATGGGTGATATGCCTCCATGCTTACCTCTGTGAAGAGTCTCATATTATTCTGCCTTTCTTGTGATAGTAGCCACCATCGATTATCATCTTGTGTAATCAGTTTTGTGTTTTTACAATGAAAAGTTTTAGAGATTCAAAGCCCAAGATTGGGCAGAGTGGGAGCATGATTTGGCCTCTGATAAAGGGTATGATGGTTTATTATGGAAGGATGTATAAGAACAAGGAGTGAAATGCTTGAACAGAAATATGAGGGAGGGGGAAAAGGGTAGGGCCAGGTTTTTATTTCTTTTATAATCCTTTAGCAAGAACAGTCCTTCCTTTATTAGCTAAAACAAATCAGGAAAATCAGGATAAATGTGCTTTGGCTTTCTTCTTTAAAAACACCCCCAATTAATATCTAAGAGAGTGCCTATCATGCTAAAATATACTAGTGTACCCATATAACTCATTTCTCTATGGGAAGGCTTTAATATATACCATTGTGTGGTTTGGGATTTTTTTTTTTTGTATTATATTTGTTAGTCTTGGTTTGGATTTTCTTGGTTTCTGTCATTTTTCCCTCATAATTAGATTCAGACTATAAATTTTTGAGAGAATAAAGCCAGAAAAGTACATTAGTGGTCTTGTATTCATGGATTAGAGTATACATAGTATCCATTTGTTTAGTTGCTAGTATATCTGTTTTTGGGGGTTTGTTTTGTTTTGTTTTGTTTCACTGGTCCTTGGGCTTGAACTCAGGGCCTGGGCTCTGTCTCTGAGCCTTTGTGCTCAAGGCTAGCGTTCTACCACTTGAACCACAGTGCTTTGTGACTTTGTGGCTTTTTCTCTTTATGTGGTACTGAGTAATCTAACCCAGGGCTTCATGCATGCTAGGTAAGCACTCTAGCACTAAGCCACATTCCCAGCCCCAGTATATCTGTTTTTAAACTTAATATGTCTAAACTTTATCTAAAATGTAATTAAAATTATTTAAGCTGGGTGCCGGTGGCTCATGCCTATAATCCTAGCCTCTGAGGAGGCTGAGATCTGAGGATCACAGTTCAAAGCCAGCCTGGGCAAGGAAAGTCCATGAGACTCTTATCTCCAGTTACCCACAAAAAAACCGAAGTGGCTCTGTGGCTCAAGAGGTAGAGTGCTCGCCTTGAGCTGAAAGCTCACGGACAGTGCCCAGGCCCAAAGTTCAAGCCCCTTGACTGATTTAAAAAAAGGGGGTGGGGGGGCTGGGAAGGTGGCTCAGTGGTAGAACGCTTGCCTTGCAAGCATGAGGCCCTGGGTTCGATTCCTCAGCAGCACATAAGCAAAAAGAAAAAAGCTGGAAGTGGCACTGTGACTCAAGTGGTAGAGCACTAGCCTTGAGCTGAAGACCTAAGGGACAGCGCCCAGGCCCAGAGTTCAGGCCCCACGACCGGACCCAAAAAAAAAAAAAGTATTAAACTGGTGGCTCACACCTGTAATACTAGCTGCTCAGAAGGCTGAGATCTGAGGATTATGGTTCAAAGCCAGCATGTACAAGAAAATACATGAAACTCATCTCCTATGACCACCTAAAAAGAACAGAAGTGGAGCTGTGGCTCAAAGTGGTAGAACAGCACTAATCTTGGGGTGGGGGGAGAGGGGGAGCTCAGGGACATCACCCAGACCTTGAGTTCAAGTAGCACAAACCAACAAAAAATAATACCAAGATTTCTGGTATGTCCAACATGCATTTGTCCTGTCTCGTAAATTAAATAGATTTGACATACCCTGTGTATTATTTCACAGACATCATTGATAGTTTTCAGGAGCCACCCACATATTAGCGTCACTGCTTGTGGTCCATACAAATAATAGTTTTGTTTTTTCAGTATTGATTTGCCAAACTTAAGTCCTCAGATTACTTAACAGATTTAAGTCTATAATAAGTCAAACCTTTCTTTATCACTTAGGAAAATCAATTTAATGACTAAATATGTATACTCTTTCTACTGAATAATCCAAAGTTGAAGCAAGATAAAAGAAATACATTTATATAAGAGATTCTCCACCTCATTTTAATGGCATCTTCAGCTGGATTCAAAATATGTGTGGCTAGGAAAGTGACTTCATGATGAGTCCTTGCCTAGCATGCATGAAGCCCTGGGTTCGATTCCTTAGTACCACATATACAGAAAAGGCCAGAAGTGGCACTGTTGCTCAAGTGGTAGACCACTAGCCTTGAGCAAAAGAAGCTCAGGGACAGTACCCAGGCCCTGAGTTTAAGCCCCAGGACTGCAAAAAAATGCATGTGTCATGTTATCTGAACCAACCACCATTGGAGCAATACTATCCATCAATAGTTTCATGGCAGTTCTTGCCACTGGAGTACCATGTTTCCTCTGAGCTTCTCTGCATGTAAAGTGCATAACCCTCACATTCCTAATTCCTTATGTGATTGTTTTTATATATTATCATTTTATATATTGTCATTCTCTCCTACCCAAAAAATATATATAATACATATATTTTGGTGAGTGTTGTGTGTTACATGTTTTGTTCCATTCATTTCTTAGGCTTTGGGGTGAACCTGTTAATCTTCGTGAACAACATGATGCTTTAGAATTTTTTAATTCATTGGTGGATAGTTTAGATGAAGCTTTAAAAGCTTTAGGACATCCAGCTATGCTAAGTAAAGTCTTAGGAGGTTCATTTGCTGATCAGAAGATTTGCCAAGGCTGCCCACATAGGTAAGTGCTAATTATATATCAAAAGTGTTTGTATTACTGTTTATATGCTAACAAATTATAAAATTATTACTAGTGCTTTTGTACAAAAGTGGAGTGTGCCAGTGTTTATGAAATACCTAGGGATTGGCAACATGGCTCAGGTACCAGTAGGGTGTCTGTCAAACATCAGTGAGTTCCATTAAGACCTGGAGTTTTCTTTCGATCAGATGAGGGGAAAAAATACCTAAAAAACTGAATTATACATTATGTATATCTACTACTATTGGGTATCCTTTGGTTTTGCTAAATATTATTTTTACTCTGCTTAATTTCTTATCTCTTTTTTTGGGGGGGGGGGTCCAGTCATGGGTCCTGAACTCTGGGCCTGGGCACTGTCCCCCAGCTCTTCAGCTCAAGGCTAGCACTCTACCACTTGAGCCACAGCGCCACTTCCGGCTTTTTTCTTTTTGCTTATGTGGTGCTGAGGAATTGAACCCAGGGCCTCATGCACGCAAGGCAAGCGCTTTACCACTGAGCCACCTTCCCAGCCCATTAATTTATTATCTCTTACTCTTAGATTCCTTTAGGTATAGTTATTCTTGGGGAAATAAGATGACATTTTTTTAATCCGAAGGCTGAGGATCATGGTTCGAAGCCATGCCCAGGCAGGAAAGTTCATGAGACTTTTATCTCTAACCAGTAAAAAGCCAGAAGTGCAGCTGTGGCTCAAGTGGTAGAGCATTAGCTTTAAGTGAAAATGCTAAAGGACAGCACCCAAGCCCTAAGTTCAAGCCTGAGTACCACAACAGTGACAACGAAAAGGCATTTTTCAGCCAGTGGTTCACGCCTATAATCCTAGCTATTCAGAAGGCTGAAATCTGGCCTTTCCTTGTCACTAAAGGTATTTATTATAAATGTGCCCTTTAAGAATTTTGGCTCAGGCCTATAATCCTAGCTACTCAGGAGGCTGAGATCTGAGGATTGTGGTTCAAAGCCAGCCCAAACAGGAAAGTCCATGAGACTCTTATCTCCAATTAACCACCAGAAAACAGGAAGTGGCGCTGTGAGTCAAGTGGTAGAGCACTTGCCTTGAGCTGAAGAGCTCAGGGACAGCACCCAGGCCCAGAGTTCAAGCCCATCGACCAACAAAAAAAAAAAAAGTAAGTGTCCATTTGTCATGAGACTTTTATCCCCAATTTACCACCAAAAAGCTGTTAGTAGAGGTTGGCACCTGAGTGGTACAATATCTAGAGCAAAAAAGCTCAGGGACAGACAAGCAATCATCATCATCATCATCATCATAGGGCTTGGGAATGTGGCTTAGTGGTAGAGTGTTTGCCTAGCATGCATGAAGCCCTGGGTTCAATTCCTCATTACCACATAAAGAGAGAAAACTGGAACTGGTGCTGTGGCTCAAGTGGTACAGTACTAGCCTTGACCTGAAGAGCTCAGGGACAGCGCCCAGGCCCAGAGTTCAAGTCCCACCACCGACCCAAAAAAAGCCACCCAAGCAGGAAAGTCTTCAGTTAACCACTAGAAAACCAGAAATGGAAGTGAAATAGATTGCTAATAAGCACACATTTATGTCTTTCATGTCAAAGTTTCACTTTGGGACTTAACCTCACATATGTTGTCAGTGTTTTGTGATCTCATTTCACCAAATCATAGTGAAGTGGTTTTTGTACAAGCCAAACTATTACCTGTAGTGATGGACTCTGTGTATATGGTTATCGGAAGCACTCTGTTTTTGAGTAATATTGGGGGAAGAGAATACTATAAATGATATTTTATGAGGTTATAATCTTATATAGAATTTGGCATGTATTTGTACACTTAATCTTGGAAACTTTTGTTTTAAGTCAGATTTCTTGTCATTTCTCAGTTTGTTTTAGAGAGTTTTCCAAATTATTTTAAAAGCATTTTTGTCAAGTGAAAATATTGAAAGAACATGATTTTTTGTTCTAAGATGTATGCATGTGTGAGTGCATGCATGCCTGCCAGTACTGGGGCTTGGATTTAAGAGTTGGCACACTCAGTTGGCTTCTTCACTAAGACTGGCCCTCTACCATTTGAGCCACAATTCCATGGGAATACAATCTCAAAGTTCTTGTTACACCATAAAGAACCCTAGGGGCTTTATTTCTGTAGAACAGAGGTGAACAAAATGTAGAACATGGTTCATATCAAGCCTGTTACCTGTCTCAGTCATTTTTATTGGATTTTGCTTGTGTATAGTAGCTGGTTGCCAACAACCATCATAAAGCAGCATGGTATAGTATAATCTTCAAGTTAACCTTTTTGAGCCCCTATTTCCCTGAAGTGGGGATAGTAACAATTCTCTAGCACATTTGTCATGAATTCAAAGAACTCAGTTTATAAAATGTGTAAGCCCCCTAATATAGTGACACAGGATAAATAGTAAATATTAACTGTCACTAGTGGTGACATTCTGAATTAAGGGTTTATTAACTCTGTAGCTAAGGAAAATGTCTAGAAAACTAAGGAATAAAGTCCTTTCTTTGTCCTTCCTTAAATAATATCTTTAGGTACGAATGTGAAGAATCTTTCACGACTCTGAATGTAGACATTAGGAATCACCAAAATCTTCTTGACTCTTTGGAACAGTATGTCAAAGGAGATTTATTAGAAGGGGCAAATGCATATCATTGTGAAAAATGCAATAAAAAGGTAAGAATTTTCTAGTTTTGTTTCGATTGGTTTTGATGAATTCTATATAATGAATTTTAAAGAATGTTTTTGTTCATACTAAAAATTCACCTTTTTATTCTATTCATAGTGATAATAAAGAGATAGCTAACTTAACTGGCTTATTGAGGAAAGAAAATTAAAACGTAGTGCCAGAGAGGCTAGGGAAAACAGGTAAATATGAGTGGATATTAGCCAGGCACTAGTGGCTCATATCTATAATCCTAGCTACTCAAGAGGCTGAGATCTGAGGATCAAGATTTAAAGCCAAGCCTGGGCAGGAAAGTTTATGAGACTTAACTCTGATTAGCTACCAAAGAGCCAGAAGTGGAACTGTAACTCAAGTGGTAGAGTGCTAGTCTTGAACAAAAAAGCTTAGGGACAGTATCCAGTCCCTTAGTTCAAGCCCAGGACCAGCACAAGAATAAAAAAGAGTGGATAATTATAGACATGGTAATCATTTGATACTATACCCTAGCATAGTATCAAAACTAATACTATACTATACTCTCAGAGTTCACATAGATATTTTCTATTTCTGCCAAGAAACAAACAACCTGTGTGTTCATAGCTCATACATTGCTTGAAAGGGTTGTGAGAATAGAATATGAAGCACTTTCTTAGGATATTCTCTGGTATCTAATTGCCCAATGAATAATAACTACTACTGTTATTAACCTTAAAACACCTTCATTAGATTCTGGGAAGGTGGCTCAGTGGTAGAGTGCTTGTCTTGCATGCATGAGGCCCTCGGTTTGATTCCTCAGCACCACATAAGCAGAAAAAGCCAGAAGTGGGGCTGAGGTTCAAGTGGTAGATTGCTAGTCTACAGCTGAAGAGCTGAGGGACAGCACCCAGGCCCAGAGTTCCAGCCCCACGAATGACAACAACAACAACAACAAAAAAAAAACACCTTCATTAAGATGACAGATTGGGTGCTATAATCCTAGAGATCTAATGATTGTGGTTAGAAGGCAAGAAAGCCTTATCTCCAATTAACCACCAAAAAGCCAGAAGTAGAGCTGTGGCTCAAGTGGTAGAGTACTAATGTTGATCAGAAAAGCTCTGGGACAGCACCCAGGTCCTGAGTTCAAGTCCCAAGACGAGCAACAAAGAAAAATGGCAGTATACATAAAACAAGTAATGACAGTATAGAAACCAGACAGCATGTGTGTATCACTGATTTTTGCTATTTGTAATAGGTGCATAGGCCATTTAGATGAAATACCACAGGAATGCCTTGTGTTCATTAGCTTGTATTTGCAATTAAAAATCCAAATAAGTCCTGAGGATTTGGTAATATTTAAAAGTTTGATTGGATTGCTTTTTTTGTTACTATTTTTGTTTACTTTTTTACAGTGGGTTATATCCAGTAACTTTCTCTGTTTATTTAGGTTGATACTGTAAAGCGCTTACTAATTAAAAAATTGCCTCCTGTTCTTGCTATCCAACTAAAACGATTTGACTACGACTGGGAAAGAGAATGTGCAATCAAGTTTAATGATTATTTTGAATTTCCTCGTGAGCTGGACATGGAACCTTACACAGTTGCAGGTGTTGCTAAGCTGGAGAGAGATAATGTAAACCCAGAAAGTCAGTTGATACAACAGAATGAGCAGTCTGAAAATGAGAAAGCAGGGAGCACAAAATACAGACTTGTGGGTGTACTTGTACACAGTGGTCAAGCAAGTGGGGGACATTATTATTCTTACATCATTCAAAGGAATGGTGGAGATGGAGAGAGAAATCGCTGGTATAAATTTGATGATGGAGATGTAACAGAGTGTAAAATGGATGACGATGAAGAAATGAAAAACCAGTGCTTCGGTGGAGAGTACATGGGAGAAGTATTTGATCACATGATGAAGCGCATGTCATATAGGCGCCAGAAAAGGTGGTGGAATGCTTATATACTTTTTTATGAACGGATGGATACAATAGACCAGGATGATGAGTTGATAAAATACATATCAGAGCTTGCTATCACCACAAGACCCCATCAGATTGTTATGCCATCAGCCATTGAGAGAAGTGTACGGAAACAGAATGTACAATTCATGCATAACCGAATGCAATACAGTTTGGAGTATTTTCAGTTCATGAAAAAACTGCTCACGTGTAATGGTGTTTACTTAAACCCACCTCCAGGTGAGTGTCTTTAGTTTCTTGCTGCGGGTGTGGCTCAAGAGTTAAAGCACTTGCCTAACATATATGAGATCCTAAAATTCAATCCCCGGTATAAAGTTAGATTCTAAAGAGATGGGAATGTGTCTTAGTGGTAGAGTGCTTGCCTAGCATGCATGAAGCCATGGATTTGATTCCTCAGCACCATACACAGAAAAAGTCAGAAGTGGTGCTGTGGCTCAAATGGTAGAGTACTAACTTTGAGCAAAAGCAGTTCAGGGACAGAGCCCATGCCTTGAGTTCAAGCCTCAGGACTGGCAAAAATAAAAAAATAAAGTTAGCTTCTTAGTAATATGAGTAATTATTACTTGTAGGATTTCTTAGTAGCATCAACATGTTTTAAGTTCATAATTAACCTTTTCACATTTAAAATCATTTTTACCTTTGAGCAATATATATTGACATACTGTTTAGAAATGGATCTTTTGTCATAACAATTTGGTTTTGGCTCATACATTAGCTTCAAACATGTCGGTAGCTGCTAAAATTAGAAGTAAAGATTATTTGATAAGTTGTCTGGGGAAAGGGTTGTGATTTGGGTTTTGGGGTTTTTTTTACATTTTGAACTTCTCAAGTACTTGTTTGAAATTTTGACTTGATATTTGATTTTTTTTATTCTACATTTTATTTATAGGGCAAGATCACCTGTTGCCTGAAGCAGAAGAAATCACTATGATTAGTATTCAACTTGCTGCTAGGTTCCTTTTTACTACAGGATTTCACACGAAGAAAATAGTCCGTGGCTCTGCCAGTGACTGGTATGTTACTTTCGCTTTTCATTCTTGTTATACTCGTATTTGGTATGGTTCTTCTATAGACTGCTTTACTTTTTCCAAAACATAATCTTGTTTCAGATTTGAAATGCAAAATAAATCCTTGATAGCAATAGTAAAAGCTGGTCACTGGTGGCTCATGCCTATAATCCTAGCTACTCAGGAGGCTGAGATCTGAGACTCTTATCTCCAATAAACCACCAGAAAACCAGAAGTGGCACTGTGGCTCAAGTGGTAGAGTGCTTGCCTTGAGCTGAAGAGCTGAGAGACAGTGCTCAGGCCCAGAGTTCAAGCCCCACAACCAACCAAAAAAAAAAGTCATATTAAAATATTCAGTCTATACTTAACATGGCATCATCATGAAGGTGGTTTTCCCGGGGCAGGAGTATCATTGCACTCCAGATGTTTTGATCCTTGCAATTTCCCCAAATGTGGGAAACTTGACTACATAATTTGTGGTAGTGGGGGACTATATTCACACTCCCCCTTGGAAAAATAAAATGCTTGGTGTACTTACCAAGCAAAGTTTAAAAATAAAATACTTGGTCTAAACATGGCCTTTTGTAATTCAGAAACTGGCTTTTGCTTCTGTTAACAATTGATATTTAAGAGTTGAGATTTAAAGGTCTCATCTAGCTGGGCATCAGTGGCTCACACCTGTAATCCTAGGTACTCAGGAGACTGAGATTTGAGGATCACAGTTGGAAGCCATTCCGGGTAGAAAAGTCCCTGTGAGACTCTCCAGTTAACTCTCCAATTAACTCTCTCCAATTAACTACTCAAAAAACAAGAAATAGAGTTGTGGCTCAAAGTGGTGGAGCACTAGCCTTGAGCAAAAGAGCTAAGACAGCACCCAGGCCCTGAATTCAAACCCCACAACCAACAAAAGTCTTAGTTATTTAATTATGAAATTATTAGGTTTTGGCTTCCCTAAGATAATTTCTGCCATAGATCCAAGGAGTAAAAAATGAAAATGGTCTTCTTGAGCTTCTAATTAGAAAAATATGGAAGCATTGATTTAACAAGTTTTCTTTATTCAGAAGTAACTTGGTGTTAAGGGAAGGAGACAGTGTTATTTGTCATTAGACCCAAGAAGAGTTTAGAGACTTGACACAGCTTTCATCTATTTTATAAGGCAGAATAGACAACGTTTATTCATCTGTCTTTTCATCTATCATTTTAATGTTAACATTAAAAGCAGCTGTTACTTTTCCTGCCAACAGTGAAAGAAGGCCTTCGATTTTTGGTTCACATAACTCTCACTGTAAAAAAAGAGTCATTGAATTTTTATAGTCATAGGTTTTATTTGTTTGTTTCAGGTATGATGCATTATGTATTCTCCTTCGTCACAGCAAGAACGTACGTTTTTGGTTTGCTCATAATGTCCTTTTTAATGTTTCAAACCGCTTCTCTGAATATCTTTTGGAATGCCCGAGTGCAGAAGTGAGGGGTGCATTTGCAAAACTTATAGTTTTTATTGCACATTTTTCCTTGCAAGATGGACCGTGTCCTTCACCTTTTGCATCTCCTGGACCTTCTAGTCAGGTAATCACACAGCTTTCTAACAATTTAATGCTTACCAAAAATCTTCTGGAATTTGAAGTCACAAACTTGTGTATATCCTCTTTGATATATTTGCCTAAAGTATATGCCCAAAATCTGATGTCTCTTAATTCCATTAAAACTGCTGCATAGAGGGTTCAAGGTATGACTCAGCAGTATTGTACCAAGCCATAGCTAATGTGAGGCCATGATTTCAAATCCCAGTACTGCCAAAAAGAAAAAAATTAAGGTATAAATATAATTATATTCATAGACATGAATAGTGATTATTGGTTCTTTAAAAAAACATAAGGGGTGGGGGCGCCAGTGGCTTATACCTATAATCCTAGCTACTCAGGAGGCTGAGATCTAAGGATTGTGGTGCAAAGCCAGCTTAGGCAGGAAAGTCCATGAGACTCTTAGCTCCAATTAACCACCAGAAAACTGGAAGTGGCGCTGTGGCTCAAGTAATAGAGTGTTCACTTGAGCTGAAGAGCTCAGCGACAGCACCCAGGCCCAGAGTTCAAACCCCACAACCAACCAAAAATTAAATAAATAAATAAACTTAGGGGCTGGGGTTGGAGGTATAGCTCAGATGGTAGAGCACCAGACAATGAGCAACAGCATCAGATACTGAGTTAAGTCTCAGTATCAGACCAAAAAGAGTATTTTTTCTATTCAGTTACATGTAGTAACTTAATTATAAATTTTCTGTTAAGTACATCTTTTTGTCTAAGGAGGTTTATGGACATTTTGTTTTAATTACAGCAATCTAAAGGGTTTTTAATGAAATCTAAAGTCAGGAGTGGTGGTGCACAGGAGGCTAAGACCGAAAGATTGCCAATTGGAGGCCAACATAGGCCACATAGCAAGTCTACATATGTTCATTCCCTTTCCCAAGAAGCAATCCACCCTTTTTAATAGTTTGTGTGATCAGTCCTTCCCAAAATGTATGATGTTCAGTATGTATATATTATCTGTCCTTTTTTTATTAATTGAATTGTTCGTTCACCTTGTTGCTGAGAAACAGCTGTTTTATCCTTTACAGGCTTATGACAATTTAAGCTTGAGTGATCATTTATTAAGAGCAGTACTAAATCTCTTGAGGAGGGAAGTTTCAGAGCATGGACGTCATTTACAGCAGTATTTCAACTTGTTTGTAATGTATGCCAATTTAGGTAAGGATTTAGGTTTTCTTAATCTTTATTAATGAGTTATGTTCAGTGATGAAGTCATTTAAGTCAAATACACCTTATATCTTCGGTAGACACATAAGAGTTTTGCTTTGTTTTGTTTTTGTGGTACTGGGCCTTGAGGAGCCTTGGGCCTTACCACATGTTAGGCAAGTGCTCTTCCACTTGAGCTATGTCTCCAACCCTGATCTTGACCTTTTGAACAGTCTGGATTTACTTAGGGTATTGGGCATATAGCTCAGGGGCAGAGCGTTTACCTCACACATATGAAGCTCTGGGTTCGATCCCCAGTACTAAGAGAAGTGGGAAAAAAGGAACCCTATTACACTGTTGGTAGGAATGCAAAACTAGTACAACCACTCTGAAAGATAGTTTGGAGATCCTCAAAAAAACAACATAGAACTACCCTATGCTTCAGCAATACCACTCCTGAGCATTACAAGTCAGGATACTCACAGATGCCCTACAATAGATGAGTAGTAGATCAAGAAAATGTATAGATACATAATGGAATTTTACTTATCCATTATAAAGAAGAATAATACATCATTTTCAGGGAAGGATGGACCTAGAACAAACACATGAGGTTGAGTAAAGTGTAAGCCAAACTCAGGGAAACAAGTGCACATTTTCTCTCATATGTGGAAGCTAGACCTAAAATACAACTATGCCTGATAACATATACAGGTTCACTGCATTTACACACAGACTGCAGGAGGAGTATACTTTGGAGAGGAATCCAAGGGTATAACCTGAACAACTAAAATACTGTTTATTAAAACAAATACCAGGAAGTGGAAATATGGGGGTACAGGAATAGTGGGAGGAAGAGTAAGCAACTATAGTCATATTAATTTTTAAATGAACTATAAAAATGAAATTGTAAGGAGAAAAATGATTCACTTAAGCCAGACGCTGGTAATTCATACCTACAGTCATAGCTACTCAGGAGGCTCAAAGACAATTGAGGTTCAAAGATAGCCCAAGCAGACAAATCCACAAGATTCTTATCTCCAGTTAGCCCACAAAAGATCTGGAAATGGAGGTGTGGTTAAAAGTAGTCTACTCTTTCTAACATCATTCAGATATTTCTTTTCAATTATTATTATGCTATACAGTCTTTTATTTAGTCTTTGCATTACTTCCCACCTAGATTGCAAAGATCAAACCTTTGCACAGGAGCATTTAGTAAAAGTTGATTGAATGATTGTTAATGAGGTCTTGGTGTATTGGTCCCAAAATGATCAATTTATTGAGACATGTCATCTTAGTGATTTCATGTGTTGGGGAGGTACATGTACACAATGTAATTTTACTTATCCATTAGAATAATATGCCACTCGTTTTTCCTTAATAGAAGAACATACACCTTTTAGGAGCCAAGTGCTGATGGTTCATGCCTATAATCGGGAGGCTAAGAGCCTGAGGATGGCAGGTCAAGGCCAGCCCCAACCAGAAAAGTTGGCAAGATCCTATCTCAAAAATAACCACCAGGGGGCTGGGAAGGTGGCTCAGGGGTAGAGTGCTTGCCTTGCATGCCTGAGGCCCTGAGTTCAATTCCTCAGCACCACATAAGCAAAAAGAAAAAAGCCGGAAGTGGTGCTATGGCTCAAGTGGTAGAGCACTAGCCTTGAGGTGTGAAGAGCTGAGGGACAGCACCCAGGCCCAGAGTTCAGGCCCCACGACCAGACCCCCCCCCCCCCCCCCCAAAAAAAAAAAAAAAACCAGCCAGGTGCCGGTGGCTCACGCCTGTAATCCTAGCTACTCAGGAGGCTGAGATCTGAGGATCATGGTTCAAATCCAGCCCGGGCAGGAAAGTCCGTGAGTCTCATCTCCAATAAACCACTAGAAAACCAGAACTGGTGCTGTGGCTCAAGCAGTAGAGCACTCGCCTTGAGCTGAAGAGCTGAAGGATAGCACCCAAGCCCAGAGTTCAAGCCCCACGACCGACTGAAAAATAAAAAAATAAATAGGCTGGGAAGGGGGAAAAAAATAAATAACCACCCAAAAATACAGGTTTTCTTTTTTTTTTTTTTCAATGACCTGCAGGTCTTTATTCTAGAATACGAAGGGCCATGTTGTATCCACCCACCCCCAAATTTTACCCTTTCATTAATGAGGTCCCTCCATAGTCTCTTTCATGACACGGAGCTTTTGAAAACGGGTCAAACCCAGGAGATTCTTAAATTTGTTCCCTTCCCTGCCCTCCTTCCTCCTCTCCCCCCCCCCCCACCCCCGATACTATTATTTACAGAATTCACTCTTACAATGACGGTGGAAGACCTGAGCACTAATCCCACTCTTCACTGAAAATACAGGTTTTCCAGCCTAGGCTACATAGTGAGTCATTGTATCCAAAAGCAAAAACTTTCTACTAATTTTAGTCATCCTTAAAATAAGATTTACTTACAGATCAGTCCTTTTAGACTCCAGGCAATAGGATCAGTATGATTCCAAGGTCATAGTCATGTTTAATAGTTTTAATAGTTAAATATAGTATGCCCAATTGGTGAACTTTGTACCTTAGTTAAATATGTCTCTGAATATTAAGTAAAAAAGGTTCTTCTGATCATAAAAATGATAGAAAAGTAATTTTGAATTTTTCTTCATTAAACTCTTGCCATCCTAATGTTTTCCTCTCTCCCTTCCTGCTTCTCCCCTGTCCTTTACTATAGGTGTGGCAGAGAAGACACAGCTGCTAAAATTGAGTGTACCTGCTACTTTTATGCTTGTGTCTTTAGATGAAGGTCCAGGTCCTCCAATCAAGTATCAGTATGCTGAATTAGGCAAATTATACTCAGTAGTGTCACAGCTAATCCGTTGTTGCAATGTCTCATCAAGAATGCAATCTTCAATAAATGGTAAATAGAAAGCCCTATTCTTGCAATATTACTGTGTATGCAGTGTGTGTGTGTGTGTTCGTGTGTTCGTGTTCCTAGCTGTCTAGGAGGCTGAGATCTGAGGATCATGGTTTAATACTAGCCAGGGCAAAAAAGTCTTTAAGACTATTACATACTCCAGTGAACCTCCAGAAAACCAGAAGTGGCGCTGTGGCTCGAAGTAGTACAGTGCTGGCCTTGAGAACAAAAGCATAGGAACAGTGCCCAGGCCCTGAGTTCAAAAAAAAAGAAAAGAAAAAGTCTCACAGATTTTCCTGCCCAGCTGGCTTTGAACTGTGATCCTCAGATCTTAACCTACTGAGTAGCTAGGATTAGAGGCATAAGCCACCAGCATGTCTAACCCTTTTTTTGTATGTTTGGTGGGGATTTTCCTATCTGCTTGCTACTGGATTGACTTCTTATTTATGAAGTAGTTGAGGAAATAACTTTGCATGTTATTGTCATAGTATACCTGATCGTTGTATATAGTATTGTTTTCTTCATTTGGCTTGAAAACTTGATTTTACAGTGCTACTTTTATAAAATAGACTATTTTCTGTGGTAAGTCTGTGTATTGTTATTGTGAAGAAGCTTATTAGTTGTTCATCAATGCCAAATTTGTATTCTAGGTAACCCTCCTCTTCCCAATCCTTTTGGTGACCCTAATCTATCACAACCTATAATGCCAATTCAGCAGAATGTGATAGACATTTTATTTGTGAGAACAAGTTACGTGAAGAAAATCATTGAAGACTGTAGTAACTCAGATGAAACCGTCAAATTGCTTCGATTTTGCTGCTGGGAGAATCCTCAGTTTTCATCTACTGTGCTCAGTGAACTTCTTTGGCAGGTAAAAAAGAAAAAAAACATAAGTGTCTGGTTTGACTTGCTATTCCTTTATTTTCAGTACTCACTATCCTACCTGTTTTTAGGTTGCATATTCATACACTTATGAACTCCGGCCCTATTTGGATCTGCTTTTACAAATCTTACTGATTGAAGACTCCTGGCAGACTCACAGGTAGGTCCTTTTTTTTTTTAATGGACTTGCCTCCAGGTATTAGACATAACTGAAATTAATAGTTACTCTTTTGAGGTGTTTTTTAATGTATGCCTTGTCTTTAAAAAGTGAGCAGGGCTGGGAATGTGGCCTAATGGTAGAGTGCTGCTTGCCTCACATGCATGAAGTGCTGGGTTCGATTCCTCAGTACCACATAAACATAAAAGGCCAGACGTGGCACTGTGGTTCAAGTGGTAGAGGGCTAGCCTTGAGCAAATGAAGCTCGGGGACAGTGCCCAGGCCCTGAGTTCAGTCCCCAGGACTGGCCAAAAAAAGTGAGAGCAAAGGCTGGGCACTGGTGGCTCATGCCTATAATCTTATCTGAGGATCACAATTCAAATAAAGCCAGCCCAGGCTGAAATGTCTGTGAAACTCTTCATTTCTTACTAACCATTAGAAACCAGAAGTGACTCTATGACTCAAGTGGTAGAACTCTAGCCTTGAACAAAAGAGCTCAGAGACAGCACCCAGATTCTGAGTTCAGGCCCCACAACTAACAAAAAAGTGAGAGCAAATATGAATAACAAGTACTCCTTCCCAAATTTTTATTTTCTGTTTATTTCTCCTTGTACAAGTTTCACACAATATACTGATCATTTCTTTTTTTCTTTTTTCTTTTTTTTGCCAGTCCTGGGGACTGTCTCTGTGCTGCTTTTCCTCAAGGTGCACTCTACCACTTGAGCCACAGTGCTACTTGTGGCCTTTTCTGTATGTGGTACTGAGGAATCAAACTCAGGGCTTCCTGCAGGCTAGGCAAGCACTCTACCACTAAGACACATTCCCAGGCCAAGATAATCATTTCTTTTCAACAAAATTCTCTCCTTTTTTTGGAGGGGGGCAGTACTAGGGTTTGAACTCGGGACCTTACACTTATTTGATTGGTACTCTACCACTTAAGCCATGCCTCCAGCCCTACTTTTTGCTAGCTGTTTTGGATACAGAGTCTGGCCAGTTTTTCTGCCCTGTTTATAACCTGTCCTTGAGCTATAATTTTTGGATCTCAGCCTCCTGAGTAGCTAGGATTACAAGATTGCACCAACAGTGCCAGAATTATTTTTTAATGCCAGTTCTGGAGCTTGACCTCAGAGCCTGGGCTTAGTTTTTGTGTTCAAGGCTAGTGTTCTACTACTTGAGCCACAGCTACCCTTCTGGATTTTTTTCTTTTTTTGATAGTTAATTGGAGACAAGATTTGTCTGTTCAGATTGATTTTTTTTCACTGCTATCCTCAGGTCTCAGCCTTCTGAATAGGCACAAGCCTGTAATTTTTAAAGTATTATTGAGGTAAAATTTATATAACTCCCCATTTTAGCCACTTTGAAGTGTACGATTGAGTGTTTTAATGTACATACACAGTACAGTATCTTTACAATAAAAAATATATATATTTAAAAAGTGCATGCACAGTATTCTGCATCTATTACCACTAATTTCAAAACATTTTTATGACTCAAAGGAAATCTATACCCAATTACATGATCACTCCCTGTTCCCCTGCTTCAAAACTACACAACCCTTAATCTGCTTTCTACCTCTATTAATTCATCGGTTAGCCATTTCATGAAAACTAAATCATTTAATATGTGACACTGTCTGCAGGCTTTCCTCAGCATGTTTTCAAGGTTCAACCATATTAGAACATACATCAGCATTTTGGGGGTTTATGGCTATATTATATTTCAATGAATGGAGATACATATATCACTTTTAGTTTACTGGTGGATAATTTTTTTTGTTATTTTGTCAGTAGTGGGGCTTTGACTCAGGGCCTGGGCACTGTCCCTGGGCTTTTTTGCTTAAAGCTAGCACTCTACCACTTAAGTCACAACTCCACTTCCGGTTTGGTTAATTAGAGACAAGAGTCTCATGGACTTTCCTGCCCAGGCTGGATTCATGATCCTCAATTGCAGCCTTCTGAGTAGCTAGTATTACAGGTGTGAGCCATCTGGCCCAGGTAATGTTCTTTTTTGCCAGTCCTGGGCTTGAACTCAGGACCCTGGGTACTGTCCCTGAGCTTCTTTTGCTCAAGGCTAGCACTCTACCACTTGAGCCACAGTGCCACTTGTGGCCTTTTCTGTGTATGTGATACAGAAGAATCAAATCCAAGGCTTTATGCATACGAGGCAAGCACTCTACCACTAGGCCACATTCCCAGCCCAGGTAAGGTTTTTTTAACACAAAAGTAGCAAAACACCCTGGCATGATGGTATATACTTACAAATCCCATCTATAATCCCAACCTTTGTCAGGGAGAGCCAAAAGGTTTTGAAGGCTAGGCTGAGTACATAGCAAGATCCTGTCTCAGTCTGACCCTACAAAATGAACCGACCTAAGGAGGAAGCAACAATGCTCAATAGGAAATGTACTCATTGCCTTGCTCATGTAACTGTAACCCCTCTGTACAACATTTTTACAATAAAAAACATACAGAAAATGAACTGACCTCTAAAGCAAATTATTCTCAACTATGGCAGCTATAAATTTGATTATTTGCATTTCTCTAAATGCCCTAAACTCAATTCTGGGTATATATTTAAATTACATGTTACTCCAAAGAGCTCCCTTCCCATAGCTTAGTATGCTCATTCCCCTTTCCACAGCTTAGCATGCTTCCTTGTTAGGCAAATGCTAGGCCCATGTAATAAAGGCAGTAAATAATCAGCTGCCAACCCCCTTTACCTTGGGATGGCACTTCTCTGGGGCAGCTACCACCATATAAGGCAACAAGGGCTCCTTATCTACTATTTGGACGACAGCCATAAATCCTAGTCCGCCATGATGAAGCCCCTGGCCCACCCATCCACACGAGAGTCTCCACCTCCTAGCCCCTTGTAGCCCCTCCTAAACTTCCTAGGTTATATAGGTCACCTCAGACAATAGCCAGCGCTTCTTCTCACTTCTCCCTTGTGAGAAGGGGTCTTGCTGGCCCCTTTCCCAGCAATAAACCTTTCTTTGTTCTCTGTACCTGGATGTCTACATGGTTTTCTGGTGAAGTCCAAATAATCTTAACATTACATGTCAATAATTTTGGGCTTTTGGTAAGTAAATCACACTTCTGGTTAGCTATATGACCTTGAATAAGCAGTTTAGCTCCACTCATTTTCTCATTTGCTCAAGGGTTTAATAATCATACCAACTGTGTAATGTTAAACTAAATGACTAGATTGCAGACATTGAGTGGCATGTAGACTAGACAGTAAATGTCAGCTGTTACCACATTTTAAGAGTTTTTAACTTATCTCTGGTTCTCTTTTAGAATTCATAATGCCCTTAAAGGAATTCCAGATGACCGAGATGGGCTATTTGACACAATCCAGCGTTCTAAGAATCATTATCAAAAAAGAGCATACCAGTGTATAAAATGTATGGTAGCTCTCTTTAGCAATTGTCCTGTCGCTTACCAAATCCTACAGGTGAGAGGTTTTTTCCTTACAGTTTGTTTAGAAACCTGAATCAGAGGGTTGGGAAGGTGGCTCAGTGGTAGAGCTCTTGCCTTGCATGCATGAGGCCCTGGGTTCGATTCCTCAGCACCACATAAGCAAAAAGAAAAAAGCCGGAAGTGGAGCTGTGGCTCAAGTGGTAGAGCGCTAGCCTTGAGCTGAAGAGCTGAGGGACAGCGCCCAGACCCAGAGTTCAGGTCCCATGACCAGACCCCAAAAAAAAAAGAAAGAAAAAGAAACCTGAATCAGAATGAAAAATTCTGATCTAAGAGATTCCTGAGAATATGGGGGTTCTCTCATTAAGTTACCTTTGAAGTATTCCAAATCCTCTTACTTATAGGATCTTATTTTCTTTTGAAGGGCAATGGAGATCTTAAGAGGAAGTGGACCTGGGCAGTAGAATGGCTTGGAGATGAACTTGAAAGAAGACCATACACGGGCAATCCTCAATATACTTACAACAATTGGTCTCCCCCAGTGCAAAGCAATGAAACATCAAATGGCTATTTCTTGGAGAGATCACATAGCGCTAGGATGACTCTTGCTAAAGCTTGTGAACTCTGTCCAGAGGAGGTAAAAAACGCCACCAGTGTGCAACAGATAGAAATGGAAGAAAGCAAAGTAATTCTTTTATTTTATAGGCCAGTGCTTATGTTAATGTAGAAGGGGGTTATATTGCTTTATAAAGTTTTGTTTAAGTTAATGTGGGGACCTTCTGGAGAAATTTCCATTAACCTAAGAGATAATTTCTAAGAAAAACTAAATGAGAAATTTTTAGTTGCTTTAATTGTTCTAGTTGTTTTTTTTTTCAGTAAAAGAATTTGTTAATAGGTTATATTTGTAGATTGATTTTTAAAGTGTAGTTTAATTAGAAAAGGTAAAAAATGAGTTTAATTTTGCCCATATAATTTTATTTCCTTAAATATTTAATACATTAGGAGCCAGATGACCAAGATGCCCCAGACGAGCATGAATCACCTCCACCTGAAGATGCCCCATTATATCCCCATTCACCTGGATCTCAATATCAGCAGGTAAACAAATCCATGCTTAATTTTAAAGGGTGGTCAAACTTTTAACTATGACTGAAGTAATGAAATTATAGACTAGCTTGAGAATCAAAAGCAGGAATGGTTAGGATGAGTTTTTGGTGCAAGATTGGATTTGCACTGGTAGTTTCCTTGTCAAGTAGGTATGTTGTCTAGTGCTGGCAGTTGGTAAAACTGATGATTCACTAAGGTATAGTAATAAATTAAGAATTCTTTGAAGCTATGCACCAGTGGCTCATGCCTATAATCCTAGCTACTCAAGACTCTGAGATCTTTTTTTTTTTTTTGGTCGGTCGTGGGGCTTGAACTCTGGGCCTGGGCGCTGTCTCTCAGCTCTTCAGCTCAAGGCGAGTGCTCTACCACTTGAGCTACAGCGCCACTTCCGGTTTTCTGGTGGTTTATTGGAGATAGGAGTCTCAAAGTCTCTCCTGCCCGGGCTGGCTTTGAACCGTGATCCTCAGATCTCAGCCTCCTGAGTAGCTAGGATTACAGGCATGAGCCACCAGTGCCTGGCAAGAGTCTGAGATCTATGGAAGTTCTGAGCCAGCACAGACAGACAAATCCATGAGACTGTTAATCTCCAATTAACCAACAAAAAAGCTGGAATTGGGGGAGTGGTTCAAGTAATAGAATGCCAGCCTTGAGTGAAAAGTCTCAAGTGTGAGCCTGAAGTCCTAAGTTCAAGCCCCAGTACCAGCAAAAAAAAAAAAAATTCTTTGAGATAAATACAGATGGCTGTCACCTTACAATCCTAGCTACTCAGGAGGCAGAGATCGGAGGGTTGAAGTTTAAAGCCAGCCCAAGCAGACAAATTCTAAAAACTTATCTCCAATTAACTGGCAAAAAAAAAAAAGTGTGCAGCCAGGCACCAGCAGCCTACGCCTGTAATACTATCTACTCTGGAGGGTAAGTTCTGAGGATCACTGTTGGAAGCTAGCCCAGGCAGAAAAGTCCCTGAGAGATTCTTACCTCCAATAAAATACTCAAAAAAGTTGAAAGTGACATTGTGGCTCAAGTGGTAGAGCCTTGAGCACAAATAGACTAGGGACAGCACCCAGGTCCTGAGTTCAAGCCCCAGGACCAACAAAAAAGTATGCAGAGCCCTGATGATGATATTCATCATCCTCCAACAGTTTGAGATACATTTTTTTTTTTTTTGGTCCGGTCGTGGGGACTGAACTCTGGGCCTGGGCACTGTCCCTCAGCTCTTCAGCTCAAAGCTAGCGCTCTACCACTTGAGCCACAGCGCCACTTCCAGCTTTTTTCTTTTTGCTTATGTGGTGCTGAGGAATCAAACCCAGGGCCTCATGCATGCAAGGCAAGCACTCTACCACTGAGCCATCTTCCCAGCCCGAGATACATTATTTAAAGCATTCTTTCTTAGGTTTCAGGGTATAAACAAAAACATACTGAATGATTATACTTAGTCAACATACTTATTTTTAGAATACCATTTAGAAAATTAAGCCTAGGGCTGCAAAGGTGGCTCAATGGTAGAGCGCTTGCCTTGCATGCCATGAGGCCCTGGGTTCAATTCCTGAATACCACATAAGCAAAAAAGAAAAAACCAGAAGTGGCGCTGTGGCTCAAGTTGTAGAGTGCTAGCCTTGAGCTGAAGAGCTGAAGGACAGTGTCCAGGCCCAGAGTTCAGGCCCCATGACCGGACCAAAAGAAAAAAAAAGAAAATTAAGCCTAACATTTGGCTTGACTTGTGGAGATATACAGAGCTCCATATAGGATTTAGGCATTTTAAAAGGCTAAAGAGCCTGGGGCCAGTGACTACTCATGCCTATTATCCTAAAAACTCAAGAAGCTGAGATCTGAAGATTGCAGTTCAAAGCCAGCCCAGGTAGGAAAATCCATTAGACTCATCTCCAATAAAACTATCCAAAAAGCTAGAAGTGAAGCAGTGGCTCAAAGTGGTAGAGCGCTAGCTTTGAGCATAAGAGCTCAAAGATAGCACCCAAGCCCTGAGTTCAAGGCCCATGGCCATCCAAAAAAGAAGAAAAGAAGCTAAAGGACAGCACCCAGGCCCTGAATTCAAACCCCAGGACTGTCAAAAATAAAAGTGAAAGGCTAAAGAACAAACTCCAAGAAAAGTTACTTGCTCACTCCTGAGAGAGAAGCCTGGTTACTTTGTTGTCTTCAACATTTTTGTTTTTCTTAGCATTGTCTCTGTTCCTGATTGTTGCTCCTGCAAATCACATATCATGGCTAATCTTTTTTAGATTTATAATATGGAAGAAATCGGAAATTAATGGAGGCCAGCTCACAAATTGTGTGGGGAAAAATAATGTTTTTTTCTGATAACCAGAGGTAGATTCTCGCCTTATGCTCTCCCTCTGCTTTCTTGCTCACAGGTGGCACCTACCTCTTCAGGCATGCCCCAGTCCAGTATTTTAATGGTTAATTGGAGGTGGAGTCTGGCAGACTTTTCTGTTTGGACTGCCAAGAGCCGTAAGAAGATAATGCCTTAGTTGTCAAACTTGCAACTGCATTTTTTTTTTTTTTTTTTGGGTCCGGTCGTGGGGCTTGAACTCTGGGCTTGGGCGCTGTCCCTCAGCTCTTCAGCTCAAGGCTAGCACTCTACCACTCAAGCCACAGTGCCACTTTCGGCTTTTTTCTTTTTGCTTATGTGGTGCTGAGGAACCGAACCGAGGGCCTCCGGCTTGCAAGGCAAGCACTCTACCACTGAGCCACCTTCCCAGCCCCTGCAGCTGCATTTTTGACATTTTCTAAAAATCACTTTGGACAAAGATTATAAACAGAGCTTCAGAATCACTTTTATTTGAAAATTTAGGGTTTGTATTTATACTAAATTATAAAGTTTGCCTACTAATCTGCTGATCTCTTCTCCCCTCCCAGAATAATCATGTGCATGGACAGCCATATACAGGCCCAGCAGCACATCACATGAACAACCCTCAGAGAACTGGCCAACGAGCACAAGAAAATTATGAAGGCAGTGAAGAAGTTTCCCCACCTCAGACTAAGGATCAGTGAAATGCACATACTTAACTGGTTCCATCAAGACTGTGCACCCAGGCCTTACAGTCCAACTTTTTTCTGTGTCTGGCTAATATTTAAAACTAGAAAAACTATTCCTAATCAACTTGGAGTGGAGAGTTTATTCACTGTCTTATCTGCAGAAATTTGCTGTCAATATATAACCCGCCTGCAGTGGAAAGTGTATAGTGTTTTGTAATAAATGGCCTGATGCTAATGTGTAAATGGCAAAGGTGTATATAGTATATTAATGTTTGACTGTTAATTCTTAAGCAAGAAACTTTTTTCTTGATGAGACTCACAGATCTACAAAAACTACAAAATTAATTTTCTTGTTTATACCCACTGCACTCTGCAACCAGTGTTGCCTGCCTTGTGGCAGTTGGATCAACTCCTTTACAAAAACAAAAAAATAAAACAGTGCAACAAAACAGCCCACTCATGTCAGCCACACCGATAGTTTCATGTTATAAATCTTTGCCACTGGAATCACTTTTACTATGAACGAAGGCTGGTAACCTTTAAATTATTTGGTTGATGTGGAAAATTGGTGATGTAACATTGTTTCTAGATCTTTTTTCATTGCCTTTTTATTCTGATATTAGGTTAATATCTTTGAAGCTATAGTTAATGCTGTAACATTTAGCATGGCTTCACACCAAGTTAGTGTAGCCAACAGAGGAAAAAATTACCATAATGACTGCAGTTGTCCTGAAGTGACAGCTGTATTGCTCAGAGCTTTTCCTTCTTATACCTAGAATATAAAATATAAAACGAGGAGAGAAATGTGACAGACAGTTTTCAGTTGCACATATATGTTCCTTTTAATGTTTGACAGTCTCTGGGTGGGACAAAGAATACATAAATATCGGTAATGGGAATTCTGAAAGATTTAAAACAAATATGCAAAAATGTGCTAGACCAGGAAGCTGGAGCATAATAGAAGACTGTATTTGGTGTGCTTGTTTTGTTTCTTTAGTAGAGCTTGTTAGGCGAAATCTTCTAAAACTTTCCTTCTGCTGGATCCCAGTGATGTGGAAGTCATCAGAATCCCACAGTACTTGGAGTACCTCTGCACCAAGATGTCTGGCTGATTTTTCTGCTCAGTCATAATTTTACTTGAAAATGAGAATTGTCCTAGCTCCTTTTCCATTATTCCAAAAATTTTAATGTTCAAAGCAGGGTCTAATTTAAAAAATATATTGGTTAATAAAATTGAAGTTTCAAATTTCAGAATAAACATTTGATTAAAGATAAGGAACTCATCAGTTAATACTGTATTTAAAAGAGAATTGGTGACTTGAATGTGTGTAATTTTTTTGGAATCTGTCAAAAAAACAAAAAACAAATACCCCTGCAAACAGATACAGCCCACCCTATTCTATTTAAATACTTTGCTGTTTTATTTTATAGAAATTATTTTGCTGGATTCACAAATAGAATTTGATTTAAGAAGAAAATTTTGTCCTGTGGTGTTTTTGGATTTTTTGGTTACTTTTTTGTGTTTTTTTTTTTCTTTTTTTTTCTTTAGGACTACATATGGAAAATTAATTCTGTGCATAGCCTGCATAGGCATGACACCAAATTCAGGATTTCTATCGCATTGGGTTTTTGTGCACAGAAAGATTTGACCTTTGGCCCTTAACTAAAGACAGAAATAGAATGTTGACACTGTAAAAGTTTACTAACAATCAATCTTGTACTTTTTGTATGTTTTTATATACATGTATATTTAATGAGCACAAGCTTGGTTGTATTTTGTACAATTCAGTTAAGTGTAAAGGCTGTAGTTGGAACTGAACAAAGAAAGAAATAATTGAGCATTGCATTATTTTGTGATTAAAAGGGGCAGGTACTTAAGATAAAGCTTTAGGTATCTTGCAGTAAGCATTCCATAGTCAATCTGTACTTCTAGGCTTTCTTTAATATTAGGAAATTTTGATATCAGATATTTTGTCTTTATTTCAAGTATGTTTTGGTTTGGGTTTTGTGGAGCTGGGGGTCCAGGGCCTGGAGCATGCTAGGCAAGTGCTCTACGACTAAGCTACACTCCCAGCCTGAATTTGCTTAAGCAAAGGTTGTACAGTGTTTGCAGTTGCAACTGGAAGTCTTAACTTAAAAGTTCAGTTCAGTTATAAGCTTCCTCAGCTAGTGAAGTGACTTAATTTGGACAAGTTTCTATTAATTATACCATCTTACCATCTGAAAGGTGGTTTTTACCTTTCTTGCGCCTTAAGGAAAGAAGGTATGCCGTGTACTTAATTTTAAAACAGTGACTTCCTAGATAAGGGAAAAAAAAACTTGACATTTTAAAAGGCTGTGAATTTTTCTCTTTGGAGGTGAATTCCCTTTGGTTGCTTTGAATTTACAAGCCTCATACTGCCAAGTTAGGGCTTGTGAATCCTGTTTCCCTCCATTTGAGTAAGTCTTGTGACCAGAGTGAGGGAGAGTGAACGGTTATTTTTGTTTGTTCGTGCAAATTTTCTATATATAACTCTTAGGCAAGCATTAATGTATAACCAGAAATTTTAAGATGCATGTTATTGTAAGAGCAATATAGTGGTGATTTTGAGGTCTTTTTCTGAACATAAATGGCACATTTTACATTTCAAGTCTTAAAAGTGCCTGAATATTATTTAATTCTCCCTCAGCTTTTGTTTTGTTTTGTTTTTGTTTTGAGCCATGTTTCCTACTTTAAATATTTGTTGCTGAATTACTAGTTTGCCTTTGGAAGAAAATATTCCCAGGTTTCTAAATGGCATGATTGCTCTATAGAAAATGATAGAATCTGTTAACATAAAGACTAAAGATATTTTAGTTGTAAAACTGTGTGAACTAGGGCTTTGCCCTATTGGATCTAAGTATTTTGGTGTACAACTTGGTAAAAACCACATTGCTGCTGTTTCTAAGCTCTCCACCAACCAACCAAATTTTCATGTTCAGCATCATAGAGGCAGAAATGAACCTAACCATATTTGGGGTTTTGTTTATCTTTCCTTGATTTTTTTTCTCTCAGTGATAATTTTCCAGCCTTGTGTCTTTAGCTAGTATGTATACAAAAGTAGAAATATTATGATGTTTTCTATTTTTTTCATGATTAACTTTTATTAGTAATAATTCTAATCATTATACTGGTTTAAAAGATGTTTTTTTTATTTCAATTACTTTTTTGAGGGAAACCAATGGGCTGAATATCCAGATGTCTATTTCAGAATAGTTCCTCCAGGTTTTTATTAGGATTTTTTCCAGCTTACGTTCTCTCAACTATTTTACTTTGCTGAATTTTGCGGTTAATTTGGTGGATATATCCTGCCTTATTTAGAATTATAACTGGATAAGAAAATTGCCTTTTCATGATAAGTGCCCAGTTTTGGTCTCTAGTTTGAAGGTACCAGGACATACATACTACGATAAAGGAAAGACAACACCTCCTCTGCCCCAGCTTTTGTGTTACCAAGAAAAAACATTCAGTACTGGTTTTATCATAAGATTCAACCAGAATTGGTCCTATACCTACATGAGTGTTCCATGTTTGAAAATGAAGTTTTGGGTGTGATAAATCACTACAGAAGTGCTGAATGTATTAAGAACTTGCTACCGATTGTATTCATAACAATTATTTTGTGTTTGCAGAAATGTAGCTCTTCTCCAAATTTACAGGTGTAAGAAAAGGGGTAGGTGCACATTTTAAAGTCACATGAGTGCAAATTTTATTTTTGAAATCCAGATTCCAAAAAAGGAAATTTCACCACCCAAATCACACTTCTACTTCTTGGCCTTTTACAAGCCAACAGACTGACATAAAGATTGTCCACAGTTCCTAAGATTTAGCACATATACAAAAATAAAACTTTATAAATTAAATTTTGGTTTTTCCTTTTTATTTGTTCAGATAGGGTTTCTAGCATCCGAGGACTTTTGCGTGTGTGCTGGGGATGGAACCCAGAGCCTCAAATATGCAGAGCTGCACCACTAATACCTGAAAGGAATTTTTCTAAAGAATCATTTATAGATCAAAAGTGTTTTCATATCTAATCAGCTCAAAAATTGACTTGTGATCTGGTTACTAATTTAATCATTCCTTCTAAAGCATTAATAGTTGATAGTTTTTTTTTTTTTAGATTTGAGATGAAACAGGTCATATATTACTTCTAATATATATCTGAAAAGTAACGTCATTCCAAGGAAATGAAGACTTCTGTAGAAACCTACTGGTGTTTCCCAAACAATGGGTTGCTTCAAGGATGGCTGGTAAAGACATCGCAAAATTTTTGTGACATTGAATTGTGCTGATGTATTTTTGTGTACACGTACTAGTCCTGGGATTTGAACTTGGCCTGGGCACTATCACTGAGCTCTTGCTCAAGGCTAGGTCTCTACCACTTGCTACAGCTCTACTTCCAGATTTTTTGGTAGTTTATTGGAGAGTCACTGCCCCAGGGTTGGCTCCAAACTGTGATCAGCCTCCTGAGTAGGATTACAGCATAAGCCACCAGTGCCCAGCCAGCTATAACTAGATTTTGGAATGTTTGCATGTATATTCTATATGCATATACATGCAAATATGTGTTATATATAGTAGCTTGGGGATGGGACCCAAGGTAAACAGTTCACTTCTATTTAATATTCATACATGGCCTGTGGATCATTTTATACAATATTGCTAGTAGTTCTTTTTGTTTATTTGGTCAGTCATGGGGCTTGACCTCAGGGCCTGGGTGCTGTCCCTGAGCTCTTTTGCTCAAGGCTGGCACCCAACCACTTTGAGCCACAGGGCCACTTCCAGTTTTCTGGTGATCAATTGGATATAAGTCTCATGGACTTTTCTGACTGTGCTGGCTTTAAACCATGATCCTCAGCTATCAGCCTCCTGGGTAGCTAAGATTACAGGCATGAGCCACCACCTCTGGACTATAGCCCTGCCTGCATTTTATGGGAGGTCTTTTGTTTTGGCAAGTGCTATATAGCTAGACTCCAGGGCCTAACACATGCTAAGAAAATAACACGAATTTCAGACCCATGATTAAAGCATCTTATTTTTTGCCAGGCTTGAACTCAGCACTTGGGCACTGTCCCTGGGCCTCTCTCTGCTCAAAGCTAGCGCTCTACCACTTAAGCCACAGTGCCACTTCTGGCCTTTTCTGTTTATGTGGTACTGAGGAATCTAACCCAGGGTTTCATGCATGCTAGACAAGCACTCTACCACTAAGCCACATTCCCAGTCATAAAAGCATTTTTTTGGTTTTGGTCGGTCATGGGGCTTGAACTCTGGGCCTGGGCGCTGTCCCTCAGCTCTTCATCTCAAGGCTACCACTCTACCACTTGAGCCACGGTGCCACTTTTTCTGTTTATGTGGTGCTGAGGAATTGAACGTAGGATCTCATGCATACATGTCAAGCACTCTACCACTGAGCCACCTTCCCAGCCCCTAAAACATTTTAAAGATAACTCCATTGAAGCATACTTTTAAAACCAGGTTTTCTAACTCTGCTCCATTGACACTAGAGAAGAGCATTTTAGATACCACTTTCAGGAATATCAAAATGTAGGAAAGCAAGCTGGTAATGGTCCATGTCGTGGCAAACACCTTAACATTTGGAAATTGAAGGTTTTTATTGTGGCCTTTTCTCACATTGCTTATTTGCTTTCAGGGTACGTAAGAAATTTTGTGTTTGTGTAGCTCCTAATGAAAACTGGTAAGTTTGCAATTTTAGGGAGAAAAGACGATGGAAATGAGCCTCAGATAAGTTATCAAGCTTAATGAAATGTCTAGCCATCCACTAGAGTTCGTTTATAGTGTCGGAACCTCCAGTTCTGACCTATGTACTTACTATAGGAGACTACGCCTGCATGGACCTTCTGGCCCAACTGCCCTGGACTGAGCTGTATGTCAAAACACTCCCTGTGTTAGAAAATAAAGACACCACCAACTGGCTTCCTTGCCTGTCCTCTTCCCCCTTATCTTCTCTTCCAAAAGGTGGAGCTACCTTGCAAGTAGGTACAACTGAATTCCTATTTTAGTTTAACTTTGTAGATGTACAAAATAGACACTATGAGCAGTAAAAAGTGTTTCTCCACAGAATCCTTCAGAGTAATTACTTGCTAGGGAAATAGAAATATAGTCTATCTTTTGTGTGGGTACTGGAGCTTGAACTTAGGGTCTTGTGTTCTCAGCTTTTTCCCTTAAGGGTGGTGCTTTAACAGTTGAACCACATTACTACTTCTGGCTTTTTGATGGTTAATTGGAGATAAGAATCTCATGGACTATGCTGCCCAGGCTGGCTTCCAACCATGGTCCTCAGATTTAAGCCTCCTGAGTAGGATTACAATTATGAGCCACTAATGCCTAACTGACATATATTTCTATGAGTTGGGGGGTACTGGGGCTTGAACTCAAGGCCTGGGTGCTGTCCCAAGGCTGGCACTATACCACTTGAGCCACAGCTCCACTTCTGACTTTTTGGTGGTTAATTGGAAATAAGAGTCTCATGGCTGAAATATATTCTTATTGTGCCTCTTGTCATTGCTCAAGGTGAGTATTGCTACCACTTGAGCCACAGTGCCACTTCTAGTTTTCTGGTGGTTTATTGGAGACAGGAGTCTCACAGACTTAGCCAGGCATCAGTGGCTCATGCCTGTAATCCTAGCTACTCAGGAGGCTGAGCGGTTCAAAGCCAGCCTGGGCAGGAAACTTCGTGAGACTCTTATTTCCAATAAACCACAAGAAAACTGGAAGTGAAGCTGTGGCTCAAAAGTGGTAGATTTCTATCCTGGAGCAAAAGAGCTCAGGGACAGCACCTAGGCCCAGAGTTCAAGCCCCATGACCAACAACAACAACAACAAAAATATCACTTGCCATTTATACTGCCAACATCTCAAATCTTTTTTTTTTTTCATCTCAAATCTTTCTCCACACCACCCATTGGAACACTGGGTACACATTTGGACTTTGGAAGTAAATACAAGTTTGGCCAGATATTAAATCTGGTCCTTTAGATGGGTTCAGGAAGAAGCATCTGGGCTGGGAATGTGACTTAGTGGTTTAGTGCTTGCCTAGCATGCATGAAGCCCTGAGTTCAATTCCTCAGTACCACATAAACAGAAAAAGTTGGAAGTGGCACTGTGGCTCAAGTGGTAGAAGTGCTAGCCTTGAGCAAAAGAAGCTCAGGAACAGTGTCCAGGCCTAAGTTCAAGCCCCAGGACTGGCAAAAAAAAAATTGTTTCATGAAGGAACAGAATTGCCCCTCTGAAATGTGACTACTGCCTACTCAAGTCTATGAAAGGGAGAGTTGCAGTGAAAGGTTAAAGTTTTGAGGCAGTGACCACTTGTTGCTTGTTTCTGTCTAGCAAAGCAACACGTGGTGGTAATCCAAACACCTGGTTGATTGTGTGCCTTTATAAGACCTGCAAATCCTTAGCTGGGGGCTCTCCTCCTGGGCTCTGCTGTGTTGGAGTGTAGGATGAGGCCCGAGCTGCAGCCTGTTTAAATAAAACAGCTGTAGAGTCTGACTCTCGGTGGTCTTGGTGGGGGTCCTGCGACCTTGGCATAACATATTAGTGGGGGCTCATCCGGGATCCCTCTCCCAAAGACCCCCGAGACCTCAGACTCCAAAGGTAAAACAGCACTGTCTTTGTTAATTTGTCTTGTCCTGTCATTTGTCTGTTTTACTTTCATTTTTCCTTGTGAGGACGGCCGCTCCGATTCATAAAGGGTTGTTGAAGCGGACATGCTTGCACTACAACCCTGGAGGAACTGGGAGAAGTCCCAGATCCTCTAGTGGGGCGGGGGTAACCCTGCCATGTGGAGGGGGGGGTGGTGCGGGGGTGTCCTTGGAACCCCGCCGTGTGAAGCTTTTTTTCATAACTGTCAGGCCTGCATGTGTTTTGTTTGTACTGTTTATTGTTTTTTGGACTGTACGACTGGCAGGACTAGAAACCATGGGCACCACTCCATCTAGCCCCCTAGACTTACAAAAAGAAACTAAGAAAGAGGAAAAGAAATTGTACGCCCCAGTTTTTCAGGGAGATAACTTGGAAGAAGAAATGTTTCCTCCCCCATACTCCTCTTCCCAGGTTCTTTTTGCAGAACCTGAGAATGATCAAGAGGAGGAGGGAGCTATAGAACCAGCAGCTGAACCCTCGGCACCTGCCCTTAAAGTTTCTGAGGGGCCAGTCACTCAACGACGCCATGGGATCAGCCCCCCTTCTAATGCAGCTGTTTTTCCCTTACGCACCGTAGGTCCTGTGGATGCGGATAGTCGACAGCAATTCCAATATTGGCCATTTTCTATCAGTGATCTATACAATTGGCGCACCCAAAATGCCCCCTTTTCTGAGAAACCCCAGGATTTAATTTGTTTGCTTGAAACTATTCTCTTTACTCATCGGCCCACTTGGGATGATTGTAATCAGCTTTTACAGGTCTTTTTTTTACCACCGAAGAGAGAGACCGTATCCTAGAGGTGGCCCGGAAACATATCCCTGGCCCCACAGGAGTGCCCATCACAGATACTGCCCTAATCGCTGCCTATTTTCCTGAGATCCACCCAACATGGGACTACAATACGGTTGAAGGTAGGGAGCGACTCCTCGTCTACCGCCAGGCTCTGTTGGCAGGTCTCAAGGCGGCAGCTCACCAACCTACTAATATGGCCAAAGTTTATGATGTTAGACAGGGAGGAAGTGAAAGTCTGGCAGCATATCTTGAGCGGCTCATGGAAGCTTTTAGTCAATATACTCCATATGATCTTGAGACCCAGGAGTTGGCTCAGATGATTATGTTTGCCTATATAAATCAAGCTGCACCAGACATAAAGCGAAAGTTGCAGGCTCTAGACAGACTTGGTGAAGAGTCTATTAGGGATCTAGTAGCCACGGTGGAAAAGGTTTACAATAAGAGAGAGACAGAGGAGCAAAGACAGGAAAGGAAGGACAGAGAACGTGAAATTGGGTATGAAAAGAGAGACCGGGCCAAGGAAAAGAGACCAGACTTGTAGGACTCGCCACTATCGCATGCCGAGCATACCTGGTTCACAGACGGCAGCAGTTTCATTTGAGAGGGAAAAAGGTACGCGGGCGCAGCAGTCACCACGGACACTGAGCTAGTGTGGGCAGAAGCACTCGCCCAGGGAACGTCTGCACAAAGAGCAGAACTAGAGGCACTAACAAAAGCCCTACAAATGGGAAAAGGGAAGAGACTAAACATTTACACGGACAGTCGGTATGCTTTTGCCACTGTGCATGTCCATGGAGCCATTTACCAAGAGAGGGGGTTGCTGACAGCCGAGGGAAAGTCTATTAAAAACAAACAAGAAATTTTAAGCCTCATCCGGGCCTTATGGAAACCAGCAAATATTGCCATTATGCACTGCCCTGGCCACCAAAAGGGAACTGATTCAATAACCAAAGGAGGGGCTGGGAAGGTGGCTCAGTGGTAGAGTGCTTGCCTTGCATGCATGAGGCCCTGGGTTCGATTCCTCAGCACCACATAAGCAGAAAAAGCTGGAAGTGGTGATGTGGCTCAAGTGGTAGAGCACTAGCCTTGAGCTGAAGAGCTGAGGGACAGTGCCCAGGCCCAGAGTTCAGGCACCATGACTAGCAAAAAAAACAAAAAAAAATCAATACCCAAAGGAAATAACTTGGCCGATCAGGCAGCTAAGGAGGCGGCCCTCCAGCCCAGAGCGGAAGTACTGACTCTAGTAGACCCAGGGCCACGAGCTATGCCTCCTGAGAGCCTCAGTATTCCCAAGAAGACTTGGAGTGGATAAAGAAAATTCCCAAGGCCTATAAACCCCCGGACAGAGCAGGAAACAAAGACTGGTGGAAAACTGGTGAGGGGAAACTTATCTTGCCACAAAGATTGGGCAAGAGGATTCTTAAGAGAATCCATCGGGTCTCTCACATGGGAACCCGAAGAATGCAGGACTTGCTCCGACACTCAGAAGTAAAAATTAGGCAAGGAAATCAACTCATTGAGGACATTGTTAAAAATTGTAAAGCCTGTCAGCTCACCAATGCCCCCAATCAACCGGTTACAAAAGGAGCTCGCCTCCGTGGAGATAGGCCAGGTGTGTATTGGGAAGTAGACTTCACAGAAATTAAAACTGGAAAATTTGGATATAAATATTTGCTACTTTTTGTAGACACCTTTTCAGGATGGGTTGAAGCTTACCCAACAAAGCATGAGACTGCGAATGTTGTGGCTAAGAAGATCCTGGAAGAAATCCTACCCAGGTATGGCTTCCCATTCACCATCGGGCCGGACAATGGACCGGCCTTCGTCTCAAAAGTAAGTCAGGGAATAGCCGCAGCACTGGGGATGGATTGGAAATTGCACTGTGCTTATAGACCCCAGAGTTCAGGGCAGGTAGAAAGAATGAATCAGACTCTAAAAGGGGCTGGGAAGGTGGCTCAGTGGTAGAGCGCTTGCCTTGCATGCCTGAGGCCCTGGGTTCGATTCCTCAGCACCACATAAGCAAAAAGAAAAAAGCCGGAAGTGGCGCTGTGGCTCAAGTGGTAGAGTGCTAGCCTTGAGCTGAAGAGCTGAGGAACAGCGTCCAGGCCCAGAGTTCAGGCCCCACAACCGGACCCAAAAACAAAACAGACTCTAAAAGAGACCTTAGCTAAATTGGCCTTGGAGATTGGCACAGACTGGGTATCGCTCCTTCCTTTTGCCCTGTTTAGAGTAAGAAATTCACCCTATCACCTTGGCTTTAATCTTTTTGAAATAATGTATGGACACTCTCCACCCATTATCCCTAGCCTTCAGACTGAATTGCTTGCTGATTTGGATGATACTGAATTTCTGTGTAAGTTTGACTATTTACAGCTGGTGCATAAGAGTATATGGCCCTGGGCTGGGAAGGTGGCTCAGTGGTAGAGTGCTTGCCTTGCATGCATGAGGCCCTGGGTTCAATTCCTCAGCACCATATAAACAGAAAAAGCCAGAAGTGGCGCTGTGGCTCAAGCGGTAGAGCGCTCGCCTTGAGCTGAAGAGCTGAGGGACAGTGCCCAGGCCCAGAGTTCAGGTCCATGACTGGCAATAAATAAATAAATAAATAAATAAATGAGTATGTGGCCCCAGCTTAGAGCATTATATGATTCTGCTTCTATTCCTACCCCCCAATTGTTTAAACCAGGGGACTGGGTGTTTGTTCGAAGGCACAACCTGAGATCTCTGGAACCACGGTGGAAGGGACCTTACATGGTGCTACTGGCTACACCTAATGCCCTTAAAGTGGATGGTATTGCTGCTTGGATCCACTGCTCCCACGCCAGACCGGCTGACCCCTTTGCCCTGGATGACCATGGGGAAACATGGGAAGTCTTCAAGCATCCTACCCAACCACTCCACATACGCCTCAAGAAAAGAAAAATTGGGGCTGGGAAGGTGGCTCTGTGGTAGAGCGCTTGCCTTGCCTGCCTGAGGCCCTGGGTTCAATTCCTCAGCACCACATAAGCAAAAATGAAAAAAGCCGGAAGTGGCGCTGTGGCTCAAGTGGTAGAGCGCTAGCCTTGAGCTGAAGAGCTGAGGGACAGCGCCCAGGCCCAGAGTTCAAGCCCCATGACCGGACCCCCCCAAAAAATAAGAAAAAGAAAAGAAAAGAAAAATGGACTGATTGTTATTGGTATACCCGTTCAAGATCAAGAGCTGTTGGAGTTTAGTTTGGGGCCAGAGCCACAAGATTGTGGCTCAGGACCATAAGTCAAAGGGGGGAGGGGGATGAAAGGTTAAAGTTTTGAGGCAGTGACCACTTGTTGCTTGTTTCTGTCTAGCAAAGCAACATGTGGTGGTAATCCAAACACCTGGTTGATTGTGTGCCTTTATAAACCCTGGAAATCCTTAGCTCCGGGCTCTCCTCCTGGGCTCCACTGTGTCGGAGTGTAGGACGAGGCCCGAGCTGCAGCCCGTTTAAATAAAACAGCTGTAGAGTCTGACTCTCGGTGGTCTTCTTGGTCGGGTCCTGCGACCTTGGCATAACAGCAAAGTGCCAGGAAACCAGGTGAATGTAGAGTGTATTAAGACAAAGCCCTTCACAATCCATTTTCCCCTTATAGTGTGTTAATGTTTAGGTTGTGTCCTTGACATATTTCTTGATGCAACTTAATATGTTTTGTTGGAGGGTTAAGGAAACATTTTCAGGCTGTGCTTAGCATAAGAAACACCGTGGCTGGTTAAATTTGGTGAGCCTAATATTTTTTGTTGAAAATCCTCATCATACTAACTCGTTCTTTCAGCCATATGTTTTTATTTTTTGTCAGTTGTGGGGCTTGAACTCAGGGCCTGGGCGCTGACCCTGAGCTTCTTTGTGCTCAAGGCTAGCACTCTACCACTTTGTCACTTCCAGTTTTTCAGCCATATGCTTTTAAGAAGGAGGCTGAAGCAGGGGCTCATACCTGTAATCCTAGCTACTCAGGAGGCTGAGATCTGAGGATCGAAGTTTCAAGCCAGCCAGAGTAGGAAAGTTTGTGAGACATTTATTGCCAATTAATCAGAAAAAGCTGAAAGTAGAGCTGTGATTCAAATGTTAGAGCACTGTCCTTGAGCAAAAAGCTAAGGGACAGCCCTGAGTTCAAGTCCCAGGACCAGCAAAACAGAAAGAAAAAAAAAAAAGGAGGCTGAAAAAAGGAAAACAATAGTTTATATCACAGAGGAGCTGTTTTAGCACTACAATTTCTACATTTAACTGCCAGAAGGAGAAAATATAGTTCAACCGAAAGAAAACATGTGACCTGAATTTCCCTCTTCATAGTGAAGTCTGGAGTTGTAAGAAGTGCTTAAACCACTTTTTGCTGAGAGCGGTGACTCCTTTCTTAGTCCTAGTAGAAGCAAGGAGAAAAGCTGGGAACTCAAGCCCCACCACATCTGTGTCCTGCAGTCACTGCAAGAGTGGCTTAACGCCTGGCGCCAGTGGCTCACGCCTGTAATCCTAGCTACTCAGGAGGCTGAGATCTGAGGATCGCGGTTCAAAGGCAGCCCAGAAAGGAAAGTCCCCGTGAATCTCATCTCCAATTAACCATCAGAAAATTGGAAGTGGCACTGTGGCTCAAAGTGGTAGAGCACTCACCTTGAGCTAAAGAGCTCAGGGACAGCGCCCAGGCCCAGAGTTCAAGCCCCACGACCGACAAAAAAAAAAAAAAAAAAGGCTTAAAGTGCAATTGTTTATGGCCTGCTTGACTAAGGGGGTGGGGATGTGAATAAGTTATTTTAGTCTTCCAAATTTGCTTACTAACATACAAAATCTAACATGTGTCATTATATTTTGTCTAGATTAAAAGGAAACTCGCACCGTAAAAAGGTCAACGTGGCGAGGACATTTTCATTGTTCCCGGTAACCCCATTGTTCCCGGTAATCCCGATAAGGCATCACTGGGCTAGACAATAGGCAGCGCGCGGCCAGAGCGAAGGCAATCCCTCCCACTTCAGTCTTCAAGCTCAGAGGTGGGGGGGGGGGGAGGTCCAGCCAATCAAAAGGGAACTTTTGCACTCGAGTTCCCAGGCAGAAACATCCAATCAGAAAGCGATTTGTAACAGGGCAAACCCTCTCAATTCCGCCCTAGAGCTCCGAGGTGACACGAGCCCAATCAGAAAGGAACTTCCGCTCTTGGTTTCCCAGGCGGGACGATCCAATCAGAAACTGCATTACAAACAGGAAAGCGGAAGGCAAACCCTCACACACCCCGCCCTCGCTCTCTGAGGTGGAGCGTATCCAATCAAAAAGGAACTTCCGCTCTTGGGTTCCCGGGCGGGGAGGTCCAATCAAGAAACGCTGTACAAAAAGCAACGCGGAAATCACGTCCTCCCCTTCCGTCCTCTGCTCCGCGTTCGGGGGCCAATCAGAAGGGAAATTGCAGCGCTCGGGTTCGCAGGTGGAGGAACGATCCGCAATGCCCTTGGCACTCGGGTAGCCACTGTTTAACCAATCAAAGCAAAGATATACTCCCATAACAGGGAGGGGAATGGCGACCGGAAATCTAGCGGCTGAGACAAAGGGACTGCGCATACCCAGTCAGGAATTCCCTTCTTCTGAGTGTCTGCTCTCACAAACTGTTTCCTTTTGTCTTCTAAATAAATTTACTGGACTGGGAAGGTGGCTCAGTGGTAGCGCTTGCCTTGCATGCATGAGGCCCTGGGTTCGATTCCTATAAGCAGAAAAAGCTAGAAGTGCACTGTAGCTCAAGTGGTAAAGTGCTAGCCTTGAGCTGAAGAGCTGAGGGACAGTGCCCAGGCCCCATGACTGGCAAAAACAAAAAACTAAATAAACTTGCTGTTTACTTTTTTTAATCTATAAAGTAGTCTGTACATCAGCTGCAGCTGTTTTTTACAATACGTGTGTGTAGTGTGAGCTCCCACAAACGGTGCAATGTGAAATAGGCTGAAATAGGCTGCTTACTTTGTTCTTATAACTCTGAATTTGAACCTCTTTTTTGGGGGGGTGGGGGTCCGGTCGTGGGGCCTGAACTCTGGGCCTGGGCGCTGTCCCTCAGCTCTTCAGCTCAAGGCTAGCACTCTACCACTGGAGCCACAGCGCCACTTCTGGCTTTTTTCTTTTTTTGCTTCTGTGCTGCTGAGGAATCGAACCCAGGGCCTCATGCATGCAAGGCAAGCGCTCTACCACTGAGCCACCTTCCCAGCCCTGAACCTCATTTAAAAATGGCTCTAATGGTGCTGGGAATGTGGCTTAGTGGTAGACTGTTTGCCTATCATGCATGAATCCATTGGTTTCATTTCCTCAGTACCATATAAACAGAAAAAGGCAGAAGTGGCCCTGTATCTCAAGCGGTAGAGTACTAGCATTGAGAAAAAAAAAAAAAAGGACAATGCTCAGGCCCTGAGTTCAACCCCAGGACTGGCAAAAAAAAAAAAAAAAATGACTAATGAAAAGTTTGACTCAGGTTTCCAGTTGTTCTGATGAGATTTCTCATAGCCCCAACTTGGAATGAGGACAAAAAGGGCTTAATGTGCCACTCTTCAAAATCAGATCCCATGAGAAGTAAAGGGCAGCTCATATTTTCAAACAGTACGATGTACCCTGACTCAGCACCCATTCATCCAGTTCCTCTCTCAGAAGCTTGAAAATGGTTGTACAGGCCAAAAGGGCAATATGCTACACTGGAGGCAGTAGAAGGGGAATAGGGAATGATTCTTTGGGCCCAGGAAGCCTTTGTGGTTCCTCATCTTTCTGCTCCAATGTGTATACACACACACACACACACACACACACACACACACTTGTGCTTTCCGGGAGCTGGTGGCTCACGCCTGTAATCCTAGCTACTCAGGTACAGATGTGAGGATCCTGGTTCAAATCCAGCCTGAGCAGAAATGTCCAATGAGAGTATTATCTCCAATTAACAACCAAAAAGCCTGACATAGAGCTCTGGCTCAAGTGGTAGAAAATCAGCCTTGATCAGAAAATCTCAGGGACAGTGCTCAGGCCCTGAGTTCAAACCCCAGTACACACACACACACACACGCACACACACACACACACAATCTACATTATATCACATAACTATTTTTGTAATAATCAGTAGCCTCCAAAACAAGCAATTTTACATTACTAAGGAAGTTCTTACTTTGTAGAAACAGCAGCTGTTGTAAGCACTGGCCTTCACACAACTAATAGTTATGAGATGTGCATTTAGCAGTGTATTAACAAGCTGGATTCCTTTTTTTCTTTCGTTCTTTTGTGCCAATATTGGGACTTGAACTCAGGGCCTGGGCACTGTCCCTTAGCTGAATGCTGGTAACTCTATCACTTGAACCATACCTCCATTTCCTGCTTTTGGGTGGTTAAATTGGAGATAAGGTTCTCATGGACTTTCCTACCTTGGCTGGCTTTGAACTGTGTTCCTGATATCTCAAACTCCTGAGTACTAGGATTACAGGCATGGCTACCAGCAGGCAGCCTAGGGCTAATTTTCAAGGCCTGGCCCCTCAATGGAAACAAGTCTCTGTTGGAGGCAATACCTGATGAGTCCATCACCACAAAGGAAGGTTTACCTTGGCATTAACCAAACAGACCTACAGATGAGGACAAAGACCCAGACACAGAGAGATATATGGTTATAGGTATTTCTTTTTTTCTTTCTTTTTTGTCTCTTGTGGGGCTTGAACTCAGAGCCTGGGCACTGTCCCTAAGCTCTTTTGCTCAAGGCTAGCACTCTACCACTTTGAGCCATAGCTTTTCTTCTGGCTTTCTGGTGGTTAATTGGCGATTAGGGTCTTACAGACTTTCCTACCCTGGCTGTCTTTGAACTGTGATCCTCATATCTCAGCCTCTTGAGTAGCTAGGATTACAGGCATGAGCCACTGGCCTCTGGCTGGTATATGGTGTGTCTATTCACAATTGCCAAAAGGTGGATACAGTCCTAATATGGGCGGATGAATGGATAAAGAAAATGGGGTTGTTTCCATGCAGAGGAATGAAGCTTAGGCACATGTCACAACAGACATAAACCTTGGAAACATTCTGAGTGAAAGAAGCTAGGTTACCTGGTGCATGCCTCCATCCTAGGACAGGTGCAGATAGCAGCTCCACTGAGCCACCAGCAATTGGCTGCTACTGTGAGTTTCTATGTGAAGTCTATGGTGCTATGGTCACATCACCAGCTCGTGGCTGGGAGACTTGCCAGCTTTTCCTATCAGGGGCTTGGGCCCACAACCACATAGGCCTTTGCTGGGATGGGAGAAAGGGATAAAAATTCTCCTATGAACCATAACTTCAATGGGAGACAGTAGGCACACTCCCTATGGCCATAATGTAAGAACCAGCGGGGCCACAGTCTGTGCCGGGCTGACACGACTCTAATGACCCCACCCCTGCCCCAGCAAGGGCCTGGGTCAAAACCAAGTAGGGTATGTGAGGCCAGTCCTGGTTAGTGTATCTCTGCTGCCACTGTTCCAAAAGTCCCTGGGAGTAGGACTCAGAAGTCTCCTTGGCAGGGGCTGGGAAGGTGGCTCAGTGGTAGAGTGCTTGCCTTGCATGCCTGAGGCCCTGGCTTCGATTCCTCAGCACCACATAAGCAAAAAGAAAAAAGCCGGAAATGGTGCTGTGGCTCAAGTGGTAGAGTGTTAGCCTTGAGCTGAGGGACAGCGCCCAGGCCCAGAGTTCAGGCCCCACGACTGGACCCAAAAAAAGAATAAATAAAAATTAAAAAAAAAGGAAGTCTCCTTGGCAACTAAGCCAATATGCCCCGCCCACCTCCCCTCCCCACCCTGGCTATTTCAGTGGCCTGGGGATTAGGACATGGCACCCTCTAGGGGCTCCAGGGTGCAGGGTTACATGGTCCATGGGGGGGAGTGTTGGGGGGGGGAGGCAGGGCAGACCTTGATCTGGAGGCGGTGTGTGAAGGGCAGAGCCCAGCTCTGGAGTTGGATCTAGCCCTTAATCTTTAGCTTTTGTTTTTGTTTTGCCAGACCTGGGGCTTGAACTCAGGGCCTGGGCACTGTCCCCCAGCCTCTTTGTGCTCTACCACTTGAGCCACAGTGCCACTTCTGCCTTTTTCTGACTAGTTTATTGAAGATGAGTCTCACAGGGCTGGGAAGGTAGCTTAGTGGTACAGTGCTTGCCTAGCATGCATGAAGCCCTGGGTTTGATTCCTCAGTATCACATAAACAGAAAAGGCCAGAAGTGGTGCTGTGGCTCAAGTGGTAGAGTGCTAGCCTTGAGCAAAAGAAGCTCAGTCAGGGACAGTGACCAGGCCCCAAATGTAAGCCCCAGAACTGGCAAAAAAAAAAAAAAAAAGCTGGGCGCTGGTGGCTCACACCTGTAATCCTAGCTACTTAAGTGGCTGAGATCTGAGGATTGTGGTTCAAAGCCAGCCCAGGCAGGAAAGTCTGTGAGACTCTTATCTCCAATAAACCACCAGAAAACGGGAAGTGGCACTGTGGCTCAAGTGGTAGAGCGCTGGCCTTGAACTGAAGAGCTGAAGAGCTGAGGGACAGCGCCAAGGCCCACAGTTCAAACCCCAGAATCAACAAAAAGACCAAAAAAAAAAACCTCACAGACTTTCCTTCCTCAGATGGCTTCAACTATGATCCTCAGATCTCAACCTCCTGGCTAGCTAGGAGTATAAGCGTGAGCCACCGTCACCCTGCTAGCTTTTTTTTTTCTTTTTTCTTTTTCTTTTTTGTCCATCATAGGGTTTGAACTCTGGGCCTGGGCTCTGTCCCTGAGTTCTTCAGCTCAAAAGCAAGTGCTCTGCCACTTGAGCCACAGTGCCACTTCCAGTTTTCTGGTGGTTTATTGGAGATAAGAGTCTTATGGACTTTCCTGCCTGGGCTGGCTTTGAACTGCGATCCTCAGATCTCAGCCTCCTGAGTAGCTAGGATTACAGTCATGAGCCATAAGTGCCTGACTAGCTTTTTTTTTTTAAAAAGGAAACAGTGCAATGGTCATCACATTCATCCATACCTAGAAACCTACACACACACACACACACACACACACACACACACACACACACACACACACACACACACACACACAAAATAAAGAAGCCAAGGCATCAGACTATTCACTTGCCCAAGGCCCACCAGGACCCTCCGGGGGAGCCCAGAAATGAATGCCTAAGTGTTGGTAAAAATTTGCAACAGAAATGGTAACTATTTAGACTGCCATCTGGTAAGATTGCTGTCTTTTTCTCATGGTGACACTCCCCCCAGGGGTCTGAAGCACTGGAAAGGCTGAAGGACTTTAGGAACTGAAGTGGAGTTGGGGGTGGGGGGTACCAGTGGTTCACATCTGTAACCCAAGCTACACAGGAGGCTGAGAACTGAGGAACACATTTCAAAACCAGCCTGGGCAGAAAAGTGGTTGAGACTCTTAGCTCCTAATTAACCAGTAAACAAAACAAAACAACAACAAAAATGGAAGTGGCACTATGGCTCAAGTGATAGAGCACCAGCCATGAGTGGGAAAAAAAGCTCAGGGACAGCTCCTAGGCCCTGAGTTCAAGCCCCAGTACTAGTGTGTATACACACACACACACACACACAGGCAGTAAGAGATACATGTGCTGTGTGACTTTCATCTTTCATGGACTGTGTCTCCCCACATAGTTATTACTGGCCATCATCCTGGATACGAATGACTTCCAGGAATAATCCAACTACCCACAAACACCATGGCACTGAGCTAGCTACAGCAGTTGGGATGTGGGTGGTGGCAGAGAAACTAGGTAGGTTTGAAATGTACAGAGCCAGAAGCTCGCCTGTGGAAAATTCTTCCAACCATCAAATATGAAAACTGGTGAGCAGACCAAAACGGAAGTTTTTCCTGTCCAGAACATAATGATGATGCCATGGATATAATTACAAACTTGCTCTACATTGAAGAAGAGGGGTTTTTGTTGCTTTTTGTGATACTGTGATTTGAACTCAGGGCTTTATTCTTGCTAGGCAGGTGCTACATCACTTGACCTATACCCTCACCCCCTAAAAAGAGAGAAATATATGACCCCTTAGATTGCTTAATAATCTACCTAATAGGATATAGTGAGAAAAATTAATTGCATACTGATTTGATTAAAATACCAACAACATTTACTAAAAGTTTATTCCAGTGAGCATTTTTTAATGAATTCATGGCTTATTTTATTAAGTAAGTTTTCCTGCTGGTTCCTTCTTTCCATTCCTTTAGTTCCTCAAATAAACAATTACTCAAAAAATTCCTTTATTCCTCAAATAAATTGCAGAGGACAACTTTGGGTCATCATTTCCTCAGATGCTCAGACAGAAGGGATAAATTATCATGATCTGTTATGGAAAAGTGACTTTAAGCTTTTCTTTTTTCCTGCTAGTGTTTCACAAACGAAACTTCTGTTCTATAGATATTTATAGAAAGAGGAATAAGATAAAAACTATTGTTCAGAGTTAAATGATACAACCAACGTGGAGAGACGGCCCAAGCCTTATGACGGGTTTCCCCCCTCCCTTTGTTGTTTCCCCTCCCCCAGGTTGTCTTATAAGAAAGAAAAGAAGCATAAGGGTATGCCAGATGGTGAAAAATAGGTTTACATCACCAAAATGGAGTTGCGTTTATTAAAAACTCAGCTAGTATTGAACGCCAGAAGGGGTGAAATCTCGCTTGGGTAAGAATGTCACATTTAGCCTCCATCTTGGCACGTCTGACCCTTCCGCCCGCTGGACTTGTGCGTGATGGCCAAGATCCTGCCTGGAGGTGTCGCTACAGGCTGACTCTTGCCGGACAGAGGAGCCAGCGCCCGGTGCCTGGGGAACAGGAGCCTGTACCTTTAAGGGCCAGTTTACCCCCATCCCTCCCCTCCCTTTTCTTCCCATAAGCCCCGCCCTCTGCCCAGCACCCTCTGACTCACCCCCGTCGCCACAAGGGATTTTAACCTGCGAGAACCAATCGGGTTGGAACCTTGCTCCTCCAGAGTCGTAGGCTTCTTCAGCTTCGTGGCCCATCTTTGCGTTTTCCCTACCCATCAGCCACCAGTCAGCCACCTCCAAGTCACCAGCAAACTTGCTGAGGCCTGGTCTGATCAAAGCAATCACAAAGCCAATCCAGATTCAAGCTTGCCCCTTACCAACTCCCTCCTTTCCCTCCCCTCTCCCTCCCTCCCTCCTCCCTCCCTCCCTTCCTCCCTCTTTATCTCTCTCCTCCTCCCTTTCTCCCTCCCTCCCTTCCTCCCTCTCTATCTCTCTCCCCCTCCCTTCCTCCCTCCCTCCCTTCCTCCCTCTCTATCTCTCTCCCCCTCCCTTTCTCCTTCCCTCCCTCCCTCCCTCTCTCTTTTTTTTCTCCCCCACGCCCCCCCAGGCCTTGGGCTAAGCCCTCCCTCTCCCCCACCCCCACCCCTCCAGTCCTGGGTTTTTTGTTTGTTTTCTGGCTTGCTTATTTTGTTTTTTGGCCGGTCCTGAGGGCCTCGGCAGTGTCTTGAGCTTTTGTGCTCAAGGCTAGCTCTCTAGTTAAGCCACAGCTTCACTTCTGACTGTTTGTGGTTAATTGGAGCTAAGAGTCTCCCAGCCTTTCCTGCCCTGGCTTCTGGGCTTTGAATTGCAATCCTCAGTTCTCAGCCTCCAGCTCCTGTAGCTATAATTAATTATAGGCTAGAGCTAGGCCTTTATTTTGTTTGTTTTGTACTTTTTGAATTGTAAAGATTATATACAGAGGGGTTACAGTTATATAAGCCAGTTCATGAGTACATTTCTTTTTTTAATTTTCTCCCAATTTTTTCCCTCCCGAAACTCTCTTTTGTTCTTGAGATAAGGTCTCAAAAACGGCCTAGGATGCCAGGCACGGCGGCTCACGCCTGTAATCCTAGCTATTCAGGAGGCTGAGATCTGAGGATCTCGGTTCAAAGCCAGCACAGGCAGAAAAGTCTGTGAGACTCATCTCCAATAAACCACCAGAAAACCGGAAGTGGCATTGTGGTTCAAATGACAGAGCACTCCCCTTAACCTGAAGAGCGCAGGGATAGCTCCCAGGCCCAGAGTTCAAGCCCAATGACCTACAAACAACAACACAAAAAACCAGTCTCTGAGGGGCTGGGATTATATACTTACACCACCATACTCTGTTATATGGGCTTCAGGGACTAAAAGGCTTTCCTTCTCCCTCCTGCCTCAATTTTTGTCTTTTTTGTTGGTTCTGGGGCTTGAACTCTGGGCCTGGGCACTCTCCCCAAATTCTTCAGCTCAAGATAAGCACTCTACCACATGAGCCACAGTGCCACTTCCCGTTTCCTAGTGGTTAATTGGAGATAAGAGTCTCTGGACATTCTTGCCTCAGCTGGCTTTGCACCAAGATCCACAGACCTTCACCCTCCTGAGTAGCTAGGATTACAGGCATGAGCCACCAGCACCCGGCTTCCATGTTTTTATTAGGATGTATTAGTTGAATAAAGGTTTTATATGACATTTTCATACAGACATGCACATACTATCTGTATCCTGTTCAAATTCACCCTGTCATTCTGCTTACCCTACTCCCTCTTCTAAAAACAATTTCAACAAGTTCCATGGATCTACTTTTCATAATACAAATGAGCTGCTTTGCCCATAGTCATTCTCCTTCACCTTCTTTGTTAGCTTTTTACAACCCCGCTAGTACTACCTACCCTGCCCCACCAGAGCCTGTTTTATTTCCTATCATTCACTGTGTGTGTAAATTAATTGTACCAATGAGTTTTCACCTTGACATTTCAGATGTGCATATATTATACATTGAATAGGATAATCTCTATTGTTTGCTATTTGCTCCCCCCAACCCAGAGATTACATCTCTTGATAAGAACTACCCTATCCTATTTTTAAAAGTATATAGGAATGCACATGCAACTATCTTACCCCTGTAATCCTAAACTACTCAGGCAGATAAAATCTGTGGGTTGTGATTTGAAATTAGCCTGGGCAAAAAAATCCCATGAGAGAGACTGGGAATGTGGCTTAGTGGTAGAGTGCTTGCCTAGCATGCATGAAGCCCTGGGTTCCATTCCTCAGTACCACATAAACAGAAAAAGCCAGAACTGGGATTATGACTCAAGTGGTAGAGCACTTGGAGCCTTAAGCAAAAGAAGCTTAGGGACAGCTCCTAGGCCCTGAGTTCAAGCCCCAGGACTGGCAACACACACACACACACACACACACAAATTCCATGAGACTCTTATCTACAGTTAACCAGCAAAAAGCCAGAAGTTGAGGTGTGGCTCAGCTGGTAGAGCATCAGCTTTGAGTGTAAAAGCTGAGAAAGCATGAATCCTTAAGTTCAAGCATCAGTAATGGCAAAGAAAAAGAAAAAGAAAGCAAGCTGAAGCTCTGAATTCAAGCCTTGGAAATGAATGGCACAAAAGAAAACCCAGCCCTGGCTCTGGTGGCTCACACCTGTAATCCTAGCTACTCAGGAGCCTGAGATCTAAGAATTAAAATTCAAGACCAGCCCAGGAAAGAAAGTTTCTGAGACCCTTATCTTCAATGAACCACCAAAAAAAAGTCAGGGGGATGGGGATTGGGAATATGGGTCAGTGATAGAGTGCTTGCCTAGCATGCATGAAGCCCTGGGTTTGACTCCTCAGTCCCATATCAACAGAAAAGTCGGAAGTGGCACTATGGTTCAAGTGGTAGAGTGCTAGCCTTGAGCACAGAGAGGCTCAGGGACAGAGCCCAGGCCCTGAGTTCAAGCTCCAGGATGACCAAAAAATGTCAGAAGTGGGGCTGTGGCTCAAGTGGTAGAGCGCTAGCCTTGAGCAAAAAAAAAACCTCAGAGACAGTACCCAGACCCTGAGTTCAAGCCCCAGAATGAGCACAAAAAAAGCAAAAGCAAAAAAAAAAATCAGGGGTAGGTTTGGAGGCCTTAAATTATTTTGCATCTGCTTCTGTCTCCTATCATAGATATGCCCCAGACACAGGCCTCCCAGCATGTCCTGAGGGGAGCTGAGTCATCCAAAGCTCAGGGCTTTAGCTCAGAATGAGCTATGTCACAAACATGGTCACATTTATGTCTTTCTACAATGTCAGAGAATATATTGAGTAACAATTTCACAAGCTACTTCAGTTTCATTGGTGTTATTTTGCAGGGTACTACTGTGGTCCTGGTGTGTGGTGTGGTATGTGTATGTGTGTGTATGGTGTGGTGTGGTGTGTGTGTGTGTGTGTTTGTTGGTACTAGGACTTGAGCTCAGGGCCTGAGCACTCTCTTTGAGCTCTTTTGCTCAAGGCCAGCACTCTACCACTTTGAACCATAGCTCCACTTCCATCCTTTTTGGGTGGTTAATTGGAGATAAGAGTCTTATGGAAGGCTGGGAAGGTGGCTCAGTGGTAGAGCGCTTGCTTTGCATGCCAGAGGCCCTGGGTTCAATTCCTCAGCACCACATAAGCAAAAAGAAAAAAGCCGGAAGTGGTGCTGTGGCTCAAGTGGTAGAGCGCTAGCCTTGAGCTGAAGAGCTGAGGGACAGTGCCCAGGCCCAGAGTTCAGGCCCCACGACCGGACCCAAAAAAAAAAAAAAAGAGTCTTATGGAGGGGCTGGAAGTGGTAGAGCCCTTGCCTTGCATGCCTGAGGTCCTGGGTTCAATTCCTCAGCACCACATAAGCAAAAAGAAAAAAGCCAGAAGTGACGCTGTGGCTCAAGTGGTAGAGCGCTAGCCTTGAGCTGAAGAACTGAGGGATAACGCCCAGGCCCCAGAGTTCAGGCCTCACGTCCGGATCCCTCCCTCCCACCCCCCCCCCCCCCCAAAAAAAAGTCTTATGGACTTTCCTGTCTGAGCTGGCTTTTCTTTCCTTTCCTTTCCTTTTTCTTTTTCTTTTGTTGGTTATGGGGCTTGAACTCTCGGCCTGGGTGTTGTCCCTTAGCTCCTCAGCTCAAGGTGAGTGCTCTACCACCTGAGCCATAGCACCACTTCTGGTTTTCTGGTGGTTAATTGGAGATGAGAGTCTCAGGAACTTTCCTACCTGGGCTGGCTTTGAATTGCAATCCTCAGACCTTAGCCTCCTGAGTAGCTAGGATTACAGGTGTTAGCCACCAGCTCCAGGCCCTGAGCTGCCTTTGAAGGGTGATCTTCAGACCTTAGCCTCCTGAGTAGCTAGGGTTACAGGCTTGAGCCACCCAGTTTGCACAAATTTCTTTATTCTAATTTTAATTATCAATTATTAACTCTGAGATCACACAATACATGTGAGTTATATACAGGGGATAGAGATTTCTAGGAAGGGATTAAAGCAAGGAGTGCAGGGTTCAAAGGTGCTTGGCCTTAGGCAGGAACAGAGAACCTCACTGCAGGTTCAAAACAAGTCACTGCAGGCAACATCACAGCAATATCACAGAAGTACCACAGTGCTGCTGAGACCCAGTGATGTCAAAATGTCAAGTTTAGCCAGGTGTTTGGTGGCTCATGTCTATAATCCTAGTTACTCAGGAGGTTGAGATCTGAGGATCACAGTTCAAAACTAGCTGGGGCTGGAAAGCCCAAGAAAGTCTTGTGTGTGTGTGTGTGTGTGTGTGTGTGTGTGTGTGTGTGTGTGTGTGTGTGTGTGTGCCAGTCCTATAGCTTGAATTCAGAGCCTGGACACTGTCCCTGAGTTTCTTTTGCTCAAGGCTAGCACTCTACCACTTGAGCCAAAGCACCAGTTTGGGCCTTTTCTGCTTATGTGGTACTGAGGAATCAAATCCAGGGCTTCATGCTATGCCCAGCAAGGACTCTACCACTAAGCCACCTTCCCAGCCCCATGAAACTTTTTTTTTTGTCATGGGTCTTGAACTCTGGGCCTGGGCGCTGTCCCTCAGCTCTTCAGCTCAAGGCTAGTGCTCTACCACTTGAGCCACAGCACCACTTCCAGCCTTTTCTGCTTATGTGGTGCTGAGGAATTGAACCCAGGACCACATGCAAGCAAGGCAAGCACTCTACCACTGAGCCACCTTCCCAGCCCGCCATGAAACTCTTAACCACCAGATAACCTGGAAGTAGAGTTGTGGTTCAAAATGGTAGAGCACTAGCCTTCAGTAGAAAAGCTCAGGGAGGGCTAGGAAGGTGGCTTAGTGGTAGAGTGCTTGCCTTGCATGTGGTAGAGTGCTTGCCTTGCATGCATGAGGCCCTGGGTTCAATTCCTCAGCACCACATAAGCAGAAAAGGCTGGAAGTGGTGCTGTGGCTCAAATGGTAGGGCACTAGCCTTGAGCTGAAGAGCTCAGGGACAGTGCCCAGGCCCAGAGTTCAGACCTCATGACTGACAAAAAAGAAAAGAAAAGAAAAGCTCAGGGACCAGTGCTCAGGCCCTGAGTTCAGGCACTACACCCCCCCCCCAAAAAAAAAAAAAATAACAAAAAGTCTGGAGCCACAATGCTGGTTGAAGGCAGAAATGACTCCAGGTACTGAGCTAGAGCTCCTTTTATATAATTCAAGTGAAGGAACTGCCCAGATCTTTAGGCCTGCTGTTTCTGAAAAGTTCGTGCCTGGTTTTTCTTCTATGCGTTGGTTTATTTGTCCATGTTATTGTCTATTGGCACAAATAAAGGATCAATTTGTACCTTAAGGTGTGCCAGCAGATGGTAGCTGTTTACTTGCATAAATAAGATGTAAAGTTATTCTCTTTTGTTCAAACTATTGTTTTTAGCCAGACACCAGTAGTTCACTCCTGTAATCCTAGCTACTCAGGAGGTTGACATTTGAGGATCGTGGTTCAAAGCCAGCCTGGGCAGAAAAGTCCATGTAAAACTCATCTCCAATTAACCCCGAGGAAACCGGAAGTGGTTCTGTGGCTCAAAGTGGTAGGGCACTAGCCTTGAGCTGAAGAGCTGAGAGACAGCATCCAGGCCCCATGACAAAAAAAAAAAAAAAAGCTATTGCTTTACAAAATGGGTGGGTCAAAGGTAGGCCCCATCTGAATGTTACTGCTGCTACTCAACCCAGAGGAGCCCAGCTTGGTACTTTATCTGGGTCCCTTCAATTGACCACCCTGATGACAACAGCTGAAGTTGTTCCCATTCTAGGAAGCAAGCAGGGTTCCCCTGGCATGCCCTGGCTAGCCAGGATGAGGTCAATGAAGAGTCCCACCCCCACCCTGCTGTCCCCTTCCCTTCCTGTCTTGTTACCCCAGGGCATGAGGCAGAAAAGGAAGGTCAGGAGATAGGGAAATTACAATGTTTTTGTTGTTGCTTTTGCTAGTACTGGGGCTTGAACTCAGAGACTAGGAGCTGTCCCTTAGGTTTTTTTTTGCTCAAGATCTGCACTTTAGCACTTAAGGCACAGCTCCATTTCAAGTTTTCTGCTGGTTAATTGGAGATAAAGAGTCTTAGCAACTTTCCTGCTGGGTGACTGGAACTGGGACCCTCAGATCTCAGCCTCCAGAGTAGCTAGGATTACAGGCATGAGCCACTGACTCCAGACTAAAACCATTGTCTAGTAGTTGCAGAGTTGCTAGACAAGAAAAGCCTTGTGTATTCCCCCAGCTCTGAAAGAACAAAGAGCAGATAACAGCTGCCATTTTGAGTCTTTAGCTCCTCTTCCCTGCATGGAGAACAGGAAATTCTCTCTCCCCTTTTCTATTTGTCCCTACTTTAACCTTGTTATAGTAAAATAAATCCTTATACCGGGAGCTGGTGGTTCATGCTTATAATCTAGCTACTCAAGAGGCTGGGATTGGGCTGGGAAGGTGGCTCAGTGGTAGAGCGCTTGCCTTGTAAGCATGAGGCCCTGGGTTCGATTCCTCAGCACCACATAAGCAGAAAAGGCTGGATGTGGCGCTGTGGCTCAAGTGGTAGGGCACTAGCCTTGAGCTGAAAAACTGAGGGGCAGTGCCCAGGCCCAGAGTTCAAGTCCCACGATAGACAAAAAAAAAAAGAGGCTGAGATCTAGGTATTGTGCTTTGAAGCCAGCCGGGGCAGAAAAATCCCCGGGAAACTCCAATAAACTACTCAAAAAAGCTGAAGTGGCACTGTGGCTCAAGTGGTAGGGCACTAGCCTTGAGCTCAAAAAAGCTCAGGGACAGCGCCCAGACTCTGAGTTCAAGCCCCAGTTCCATCCCCCCCCCCCTCTCTCATACACACACACACACACACACACACACACACACACACACACACACACACACACACACAAGTTGCCCAAAGAGAGATGCCTATGGCCATTGCCTCCTCTTGCCAGATGATGTGATCTGTAAACCTGTGGGAGGTGATGACTTGTAAAAGGACAGTGCAGTTGTTTCTGGGGCCTGGTAATCAATCCCGCAGCAAGGTTTTAGCCTCAGAAGCCTGTTCTGAGCCTGGGGCTCCTTTCCCATAGCTGACTAGTGAACTGCTGGGGGGTAGAAAGCTCTTTCTCCTGGGCCAGGGTGCCAGGTAGATGCAGGAGTGTCTAGACACTGGGGGTGGGGAGAGGTGGCCTGAAAGGAGACACCACTTCCTGTGATAGCAGGTACCTCAATTCCTCTATGGCTGGTGTCCATTTCGTGGTATTCAAGCCAACTGCAGGCTATGGCTGCATATGCCTTCTGAGAATTAGCCCCAGCGCTGCCTCTCCCTGCCTCTCTCTCACACATAGACACAGAAAGTTATGTTGTAGCAGATTTGTTGCAACGATGTATCTCAGCATTCAAGATGCTGAAGTGGGAGTATCATTGAACCCAGTAGTTTGAGGTCAGTCTGAACAATATAATGTGACATTGTATCAAAAACATAAATAAAAGAAAGGACAGCTTTCAAGCTACTAAAAAAATAAAATAAAATAAGCTGGTGGCTCACGCCTGTAATCCTAGCTACTCAGGAGGCTTATATCTGAGGATCACGGTTCAAAGCCAGCCCGGGCAGGAGAGACCGTGAGACTCTTACTCCAATAAACCACCAGAAAACTGGAAGTAGCGCTCTCAAGTGGTAGAGTGCTCGCCTTGAGCTGAACAGCTCAGGAACATCACCCAGGCCTAGAGTGCTAACCTTGAGCAATAAAGCTCAGGGACAGTGTCCAGGTCTTGATTTCAAGACCTAGGATCCACAGAAAAGAAAGGGGAGGGGAGGGAGAGAGAGGGAGCGAGTGAAGGAGAGAAAGAAAAACAGAGAAAGAAAAAGAGAGAGTGAAAGAAATAATAGACACAAAACTGGATCTACCCTGCCCATGGTTAAGGCTGAAGATTTATCATCTACTTTTGTGTATGTTTCAATTTGTGCTCAATAAACAGTTAACCAAGAAGAGATTTCATTAGGAAATTTTATAGGCATACTTGATGATATTCAACACTTTTCCTAATGGTGTTTACCCACAGAGAATGATTGGATTACATTGTGCAAGTATGTGGAAATGTCACCATGCATCCCCTACCTTTGTGAAATTAATGTATGCTTCAAACAAAAATTTACATTTCCCCCCCAATAGGATCTACTGTTGTTTCCCCACTCTTCAGTTCATCCCAGAAGGCCACAGAAATACATACATTTTCTGGGGCTCACGAGGTGGTAAAGATGGGGAGGGCCGGCCTGCCTACATCCAGAAACGTCTCTAGTGGTAATTCCCGCTCATACCAGGCAGTTTTCCAAAAGGGCGGGTTTTTTTTTTTTTTTTTTTAAGCCGCCCGGGCCTGATGGAGAATGGCGATGGCGGCTGGAGGTGAGGGAGGCCAGGAGACAGTGCAGCCTCCCTTAGTACCCATTTAGCTTCTCTTGTCTGCTGGATGGGTGCTGGGTGCGGGAGGAGGTGCTCCAAGTTGTTAACTGCTCTGTCGGTAACTGCAGGCTAACACCCAGGCCAGCGTGGCGGGCAGTGGGGGTAGCAGTGGGGGATGGGGTGCTGCGCAGGGCATCGAGGCCCCAGGCAGAAAAGGCGGGCCAAGCTGAATGACAAAGGCCGCTCCTCTGCTGGGGGGGGGGGGCAAAGGGGAGGGGCCAGAAGCTTCTGGCAGCCACATTCCTTGCTTCTTTGGATCCCTAAATCCTTCCAGCTTGGCGTCGGTTCCCTAATCCGCGTTATTCTAGGGGGTGTGCAGTGGATTTCAGGCCGGGGGCGGGGCACCCTCTTGGCTTTTGATTCCCCCCATCCCCCTTGTGATTGTAAATACCCCCTCCCCTGTGTTAGTGGAGGCATCCTGAAAGCCAAGGACGAGTCTCAAGTGAAACCATAGGAGAGAGAAGGGATCTGGGGGAGGGGGGTATCCTGCTGAGGATGGGAAGAGTGGCACCCCTCTGCCAGCATCACCCCAAGCCATTTAGAACCCCCACGGGCTCCAGCTTGGTGGACCCTGCCCCCTACCTCCTAGCGAGGTTAAGAATGACTGATGAGTTGGGGGAGGGGAAAGCTCTTTCAACCGGTGGCAGGGGTTGGGGGGTGGAGGGAAGGAAGAAAGGGAAGGGGTGACTGGGGGTGGGGGAGGGGAGCGAGGCAGAGAAAAGAATTTTATCGGCTTGGTCGCCTTCACCACTTAAGATGGTGACAGGTCAGAGACACCCGTCGCGCTCCCCCGTGCCCCCCCCCCCCATTCCAATGCCGAGACCAGGCTGGCTGGAGCGATCTGAGAGCATATAAACAAGATTACTTTTATAGCGTGCTTCCCCCCCCCTCCATTTTCGGCACATTCATTCATTCCTAAACCAATGCAACGGACGAGAGAGAGACAGAAGAGGAGAGAAGAGAGAGAGGAGAGATGAAAAACAAGGCACGCAGCCTCAGAGTTGGTCTTTGTTACCAAACGGGGCAGCAACGCGGCTCCAGAGCCGCCCTGCCCCCCTCCCCCCCAGCCCTGCAGATGCGGAAGAACGCGAGGAGAGCTCAGCGCAGCCAGCGCCCAAAGCAGACACCCACGGGGGTCGAAAGCCACAATACTAGGCCCACCTGAGAGCCCACAGCCCCGTGCACTTCCTGTTACCGGTGGAGGGTTGTGGGGGGAGGACGAGGGGAGGAGGGAGGTGACGATCCCAGATTCTTGACGTCTCCAACAAAGAATTGAACACACACGCGCACGCACGCACACAAATGTAAAAATGGCAAAACAAGGAATTTAATAGAAAGTACACCATTAGGGAAAAGGCAGCTCCAGCTAGATGGCTGGGGAAAGGGGGGTGGGGGAGAGAGAGGGGGGGCCGGGGGAAGGGGGGTGGGAGAGAGAAAGAGAGAATTTCCTGCTCCCCGTGCAGGAAATGAGAGTTAAAGACTCAAAAAAAAAAAAAAATAGCAGCTGCTATCTGCTGCTTTCATTATTTCGGAGCAACCTCAAATTCTTAGGCTAAAGTTGGGAATATTCCAGAAAAAATGCTAGTAATTCTACAAAATGGAGATGTCTCTCTGCCTATCCAACGCACATACAATGGGTGAGCTGTACAGCTATCTTTCCCCTGAAAAGCCTCTCACAGGGCAATCTGATCATTTACGGAGATCTGCCACATTTTTACTATTTCAAAGGAGATATCTAGCCCAGTGTAGTCCCCCAGGCTTAGCCTTTAAATGAAGGAAAGCTAAACTGCTTTGTTAGTTGCTTCCAGGTTTCAACTTCTGAGGTGGGCCTTTTTTTATAGTTATTAAAAAGAATATACTGCCAGGCACTGGTAGCTTACATCTGTAATCCTAGCTATTCAGGAGGCTGAGATCTGAGGATCCTGGTTTGATGCCAGCCCAGGCAGGAAAGTTTATGAGACTGTTAAATCTTAATTAACCATCAAAAAGCTTGAAGTGTAACTCTAGCTCAAATAGTGGAGTGCTAGTACAGTACTGAACAAAAAGTTCATAGGGCCTAGGCCTAGTACCAGCACAGGCATGCACATGCATGCATGTGCGCGCATGCGCGTGCACACACACACAAATATACAACGAGCAAACATAATTTCCCTATTTCTTCATTTATCTCTCTTGCCACATTTCCTCCCTAAACCACTTTAGTCCCTTTTCATCTTAAAAGGGAACACAAGGGAGGAGAAAGAACTCCTAAGTGTCTCCTACAGCCTGACCAAGAAAGGAAATCAGTTTCAGCATTCTTTCTTTTCTTTTCCTTTCTTGTCAGTGTAGGGGCTTGAACTGAGGGCCTGGATGCTGTCTCTGAGCTCTTTTGCTCCAGGCTAGCACGCTACCATTTTGAGCCATAGTTCCACTTCCGGTTTTCTGGTTGTTCGTTGCCTGGGCTGGCTTTGGACTGCAACCCTCAGATCTCAGCCTCTTGATTAGGTAGGAATACAGGCAGGAGCCACCAGAGCCAAGCCTTGACATTCTTATCGTCAATGAACAACAAAAACGCTGGAAGTGCCGGGCGCTGGTGGCTCACGCCTGTAATCCTAGCTACTCAGGAGGCTGAGATCTGAGGATCGCGGTTCAAAGCCAGCCCGGGCAGGAAAGACCGTGAGACTCCTATCTCCAATAAACCACCAGAAAACCGGAAGTGGCGCTGTAGCTCAAGTGGTAGAGCGCTCGCCTTGAGCTGAAGAGCTGAGGGACAGCACCCAGGCCCAGAGTTCAAGCCCCACGACCGACAAAAAAAAAAAAAAAGCTGGAAGTGGAGTTGTGGCTCAAGTGGCAAGGTGCCACCTTGAGCAAAAAAAAAAAAAAAAAAAAGCTCAGGAATGGCGCCAGGTTCTGAGTTCAAGCCCCAGGACCAGCACACATGCGCTCTCTTGCTCGCTCGCTCTCTCTCTCACACACACTCACACACACACACACACACACACATGGGGGGGGAGAGAGAGAGAGAGAGAGAGAGAGAGAGAAAGAGAAAAGATACCCAGTCTACTTAACCAGATTTTAAAGAGCTTTGCAAGTTCTCACACCTGGGTGTGTGTCAGAATCCCCTGGAGGGCTTGTTAAAGCTGAGATTACTGAGCCTGACCTCTAGAGTTTCTGATTGAGTACTCTAGGGTGAACACTAAGAATTTGCATTTCTCATTTCATTATTGCAAAATCCCTGTTCTCAGAAGCTAGGCTAGCAGCTCTCCCACTGAGTTAGATACTGAGCTAGGTCTGACTTGTCTTTCTTCTTTTTTCTTTTTCTTTTCTCTTCTCCCTTCCTTCCTTCCTTCCTTCCTTCCTTCCTTCCTTCCTTCCTTCCTTCCTTCCTTCCTTCCTTCCTTCCTTCCTTCCTTCCTTCCTCTCTCTTTCTTTCTTGCCCTATTTTTTTGTGTGTGCCATTACTGGGGCTTGAACTCAGGGCCTCAGGCTCTCAATCTCTTCCTTGGCTTTTTCCACTCATTGTTGGTGCTCTATCGCTTGAAACATACTTCCACTTCTAATTTTTTGTTGGTTACTTAGAGATAAGAGTCTCACAGAGGGCTGGGAAGGTGGCTCAGTGATAGAGTGCTTGCCTTGCATGCATGGGGCCCTGGGTTTGATTCCTCAGCACCACATAAGCAGCAAAAGCCAGAAGTGGTGCTGTGGCTCAAGTGGTAGAGCGCTAGCCTTGAGCTGAAGAGCTGAGGGACAGTGCCCAGGCCCAGAGTTCAGACCTCACAACAGACAAAAAAAAAAAAAAAGAGTCTCACAGACTTTCTTGCCTGGGCTGGCTTCAAACTGATCCTCAGATCTTAGCCTTTTTTTCTTTTTTTCTCTCAAGGCTAGTGCTCTACCACTTGAGCCACAGCTTCACTTCCTGCTTTTTTGGAGGTAGTTTATTGGAGATAAGAGTCTCATGGACTTTCCTGCCTGGGCTGACTTTGAACTGCGATCCTCAGATCTCAGCCTCCTGAATAGCTAGGATTACAGGTGTGAGCCACCAGCACCCAGCTAGAACTGGCATTTCTAATCATCTCTTGTTGCTGATCCTTGTAGCTTATTTTGAGATCCACTAGTGCAGAAAAGAAGCACAGCCTTGGGGCTTTTCTGATTGGCCCTCTCTCTCCTCCCAGAGACTCATCCCAGATTCCCAAGGAAATTTCAAGCCTAGCTGCTTCCTTCCAACGTCGTGTAGGCAGAGAAGAGGAACGCATTTCTACAGACAGTTCAGGAAGATTTTGAAGCAGGATTGTGAAACCTCAGTGCAAGATGGTTGCTAGGTGAAGGGCAGTCAGCCCCACCTTCCATCTAGTGCCAGAGGTAATGGTCTGAACTTTCAGCTAAGAAACTGGGGTCAGAGCTAAGTTCACTGAAATGGATATCTCAGGAAAATCAGAGTGCTGATGAAGAAGGGGCCTCAGTAATTACATCATGACCTTACTGGAAGAAATGTCAGATCAGAGCTCTCTAACTTTTTCATATACTCTGTGATAATATTTGTGGGATTCATTTGGCAGTATCTAGAAGGAGCTTAATAAAAATATTAAAAAGATGATTTCATTTTCCTTATAGTATAGTATATAATTATAGTATCCCCAAAAAAGATATTGGTCTGCTGGTCACTGGTGGCTCACTCCTATAATACTAACTATTCAGGAGGCTGAGATCTGAGGATCACGGTTTGAAGCCAGCCCAGGCAGGAAAGTCTGTAAAAAGTCTTTTACTTTGCTTTGCTGGTCTTGGGGCTTGAACTCAGGGCCTGGGTGTTGTCTCTGAGCCTCTTTATGCTCAAGGTTAGTGCTCTACCACTAACCTTAGTGATTAGTGCTTTTTTTTTTTTCTTTTTTGGCAGTCATGGGGCCTAAAATCTGGGCCTGGGCATTGTCTCTCAGCTCTTCAGCTCAAGAGTAGTGCTCTACCACTTGTACTTGTACCACTTGAGCCACAGTGCCACTTCTGCTTTTTCTGCTTATGTGGTGCTGAGGAATTGAACCCAGCGCTTCATGTATGCAAGGCAAACACTCTACCACTGAGCCACCTTCCCAGCCCTGGTTAGTGCTTTTTGTGGTTAATTGAAGATGAGTCTCATGGACTTTCCTGCCCTGTCTGGCTTTGAATCTTGATATCCAGCCTCCTGCGTAGCCAGGATTACAGGCTTGAGCCATGGCACCCAGCTGATATTTACAATTGTCAGTCTTTTGGGGTGTGTGTGGGGGGAGCAGGCCTGGAGCTACAGAGCCCAGGCAAGGTCACCTTGAGAATCTACTGGGCCAAAGAGCCAGAAACTTGGCAGTGTCCTGGCCCCTTTCTAGCTTTTAGGGAAAGCTTGGGTTGACTGTTACTGTTGCTGGGGGTAAGCAGATAGACAGGGACAGAGAATTCCAGACACAGAGTCAGGCATCAAGGTTGGCAGCCCTGTGAACATGGGCATGCTCTGCTCCATGGCAGTACCCTGGGAAGATGGCCAGACGGGGGAGGGCTGCCTCCAGGAGGCTGAACTCTAGTCTCTAGGCTCCCAGCCAGAAAAAGGCTCCTCCCCTCCCCCCACCATTGATTAGAGCACTGTCTTGGAATAAGGAGCCAACTGTCGGCATCGGCTGAAAGGAGGGCTTGCTCTTTTACACTGAGCAAAGGTTTCTATGCACCAAAAATATCCAGATCCCCCTCCCCCACCCAAGAAGAACCCTCCTGCTCTGAGTAAAGGAATCTGGCAGACCAAATGATTTTGTAAGAAGCTTGCTTAGCAAAGGATATGATGCCTGCCAGGTCTTTCTACCAGGCCTCTCCATAGTATCTGAAGGCAGCTTTGTGTCCAGAGAGAAAAATGATGTTTCACAGCCTTCTTTGCAGTTACTACACACCAGATGCTGTTCCAAGTACTTTACATGTACCCATTCATTTAATGCACCTGCAGGAGTTAAAATTATCATCACGGTTACTTTTTTTTCTGGTCTTAGGACTTGAACTCAGAGCTTGGGCACTGTTGCGGAGCTTCTTTTGCTCAAGGCTAGCACTCTACCACTTGGGCCACAGTGCCACTTCCAGCCTTTTCTGTGTATGTGGTACTGAGGAATCAAACCCAGGGTTTCATCCATGCTAGGCAAGCACCCTACCACGAAGCCATCTTCCCAGCTCATGAGTGTATAATCTATAATCATAATTAGAGCTGAACCCCCCCCACCCCCCACCCTCAGCAGAGAAAGGTGTCATGTGATGGATTAGTATGAAAAGTACTTGAGCTCTGGCTGTCTCCTCGAGAAGGGTTTTCCTTCTTTAGAGGAGGGATTTGCTTTCTCCAAAATACCTGGGGATGACTGAAGTGTAAGGTTAAGGTTCTAGAAACTCTGGTTCCCAGGAGCCTGGGGTCAGAGGAAACTTGGGGCTGGAAGTCCCTAGAGCAGGTATAATCCACCCCCACCAACCACACCCAAATACACCCCTATAGTCTAAAGCAGGGATCTGAGGTAGTCAAGAGCATAGTAACTGAGACACACAAAAGCAGAGGCCATCTGGGTGCTCATGGCTCATGCATGTAGTCCTAGCTACTCAGGAGGCTGAGGTCTGTAGATCACAGTTCAAAGCCAGTCCAGGCAGAAAAAGCCAGCCCAGGTCAGTGAGATTCTTATCTCCAATTAACCACCAGAAAACTGGATGTGGAGCTGTGACTCAAAGTGATAGAACACTAGCCTTGGGCAAAAGAGTTCAGGGACAGCACCCAGGCCCAGAGTTCAAGGCCCACAACCAACCAAAAAATAAAAAAAAGCAGAGGCCCACCAGGCTGGAGGGCATAGTGGCCTCTGCACGCCACCAGAGATAGGCTCATTGAGTCAGCTTGGTGGCAAATGCCAGTGTGGTCCAGGGCTGGGAAGGAACTGGCTTCTGAAATGTTTGTTCCTTTGCTTTGCTCCCAGGTTGCTAGGGTAAAATCCATAAACACACCGCCTGGCTTATTACTGATTAATGAGCTCAGCTTTATGCCTGACAATCCTTGGACAGGACCCAGGCAGCTCTCGGTTCCTTTTCACAGTTCAAAGCTTTGTGCTTCCTCCCCCTCCCCAGGCAGCTACAGAGCAGCTAATTGGGGCCTCCTCCTCTGCCCAAGCTGGTGAGCTCTTAGGCCTTTGGACTGCTACACATCATCATTCAAGAATAGGTCCTTTCTGAAGTGCAAACAGCCTGGGTGGCCTTGAGCAAAAGCGAGCAAGCAAGAAGGAAGGAAGGAAGGAAGGAAGGAAGGAAGGAAGGAAGGAGGGAGGGAGGGAGGGAGGAAAGAAAGAAAAGGAAGGAAGGAAGAAAGAAAGAAAGAAAGAAAGAAAGAAAGAAAGAAAGAAAGAAAGAAAGAAAGAAAGAAAGGAAGAAAAAAAGAAAGAAAAGGCTCAGGGACAGGACCTAGGCCCTGAGTTCAAGCCCAGGGGCCTCCGACATACTAGGCAAGTAGTTTACTACTAAGTTACAACCTCAATCTTCCAGGCCTCCAAATCATAACCACATAACCTCTCATAATTAGAATATCTTAGCTAAGGGATTCTTTGGAACTTTTTCCCTTCCTGGTTCAGGCCTGCTTGTTTGTGATCCTCCAGCAGGAAGTGGGCGTGGCTGGCTTCCTGTTTATTTCTTGTACATCCTTCCATTCCCCCCATCTACCCTCCCTTCCCCCGCCTTTCCAAGATCCTGAGTGGAAGGAGGTATGCTCAGGTAAAGGTCTCTATTTATTATTTGTTTATGTGTTTATTTATTTATTTATTTTTTTCTCAGTCGTGGGGCTTGAACTCTGGGCTGTGCACTGTCCCTGAGCTCTTCAGCTCAAGGTGAGCGCTCTACCGCTTGAGCCACAGCACCACTTCTGGTCTTCTAGCGGTTTATTGGAGATAAGAGTCTCATGGACTTTCTGCCTGGGCTGGCTTTGAACCATGATCCTCAGATCTCAGCCTCCTGAGTAGCTAGGATTATAGGTGCGAGCCACCGGTGCCCGGCTATGTGTTTATTTTTATTTTATGGGTTTATATTAGTCGTACACAGAGGAGAGGAAAGGCCTCTTTTGATGTGACAGGGGTCTAAAGGTAGATCACTGTTCCTATGATGGGCTCCTCAGAGATTCTCACCACTGTAGGCCTCTCCCAAGGTCTTGGGTACAGGGGCATGGGTGTGGCCTCCATCAGCCCTGGGGATTGAGTAGTGCCCTCCAGTTGCTTTATGCTGAAGTCTCTTCCTCATTGACCTCATGGGCTGCCTCTAAGGGAGCTATCTACTATGGAGGACAAGCAAACAAGCAACATTTTTCTTTTTCTTTTCTTTCTTCTTTCTTTCTCCTCTCTGTCTGTCTGTCTGTCTGTCTCTGTCTCTTTTTGTCTGTCTCTCTGTCTCTGTAGCTAGGATTAGACATGGGTCACTGGTACCAGAACCTTTGCTTGTCTTTGATCTGATGAGATTCATCACTCCTGTAAATGTGTATATGGTGACTTGGCTCCTGTCTGAAATGCCAAATTCAGTGTGGTTTGGTGTATCAGTAGCTTTATAGAGGTGGGAGCCTTTTTTCTGCCAAAGGCTATTTGGATATTTATAATATCATCCAGAAGTGGAGATGAATTGAGTTTTGAGTCCCACTGTGGGGGCCTTACAGAGTCAGACCAAACGATTTACATTTTTAATTGTTAGTATAAAATTCATGTATGGAGGGGTTACAGTTATATAAATCAGGTAAAGAGCACATTTCTTTCTTTTGTTCTTTTTCTTTTTTGCCAGACCTAGAACTTCAACTCAGGGCCTGGGCACTGTCTCTGAGCCTCTTTCGCTCAAGGCTAGCATTCTACTACTTGAGCCACCGTGGGATTTTTTTGTCTATGTTACTGAGGAATCGAACTCAGGGCTTCATGCATGCTAGGCAAACACTCTACCTCTAAGCCTCATTCCCAGCCCAAGAGCACGTTTCTTTTTGGGCAGTGTCACCCCTTCCCTTACTCCCAGTTTTTTCCTCCCATCCATACCCACAAGTTGCATAGTTTATTTTCAACATAGTGTCTAGTGAGTAGCACTGCTGCATTTGTCCACCCTTTGTCCCTCCATTTCTGTGCCTCTCCTTACTCTCCCAAAGACACACAAATGAATAAACAAGAACAAAAAGAAAACAAATGTTTTTTCTTTCATACGATTGTTTCTAACATATTTATAAGAAGATTTCTTTGTTGCTTTGTATGTCCCTCCCCCACGGTATAACCCCTGCTTTCACTGTATTTGATGTTGGTATAATTTGTGGAGGGGAAGGGAAAAAAACAAATCGTTTAAATAGGGATACAGGTGGACCCATTGCAACAATATGTACGAGTCATTATGTTTAAAAATGAACTTTATGCCAGGCGTCAGTGGCTCACGCTTGTAGTCCTAGCCACTCAGGAGGCTGAGATCTGAGGATCCGGGTTCAAAGCCAGCCTGGGCAGGAAAGACCGTGAGATTCCTATCTCCAATAAAACCACTAGAAAACCGGAAATGGTGTTGTAGCTCAAGTGGTAGAGAGCTTGCCTTTAGCTGAATTGCTGAGGGTCAGCACCCAAGCCCAGAGTTCAAGCCCCACAACCGACCAAAAAAAGATAAATGAATATTACAACTTTGGCCGGGGATGGGGGGGGCGCAGGAGGGGGGATGGGAGATGGGAAGGGATGGGTAGGGGAAACAAAGGAGGAGGCAACAATGCTTGATAACAAATGTACTCATTATGGGGCTGGGAAGGTGGCTCAGTGGTAGAGCGCTTGCCTTGCATGCATGAGGCCCTGGGTTCAATTCCTCAGCACCACATAAGCAGAAAAAAAAAGCCAGAAGTGGCGCTGTGGCTCAAGTGGTAGAGCGCTAGCCTTGAGCTGAAGAGCTGAGGGACAGCACCCAGGCCCAGAGGTCAGGCCCCATGACCAGCTAAAAAAGAAAAAAAAAAGAAATGTACTCATTATCTTGCTCATGTAATTGTAACCCCTCTATATGGTATTTTCACAATAAAAGAAAAAAAAGAAAAGAAAAAAACAGCAATGAAGAAAAAAACCTCTTGTTTTCATTTCCTGAAGTTCAATAAATATTATTTTATATGATCATATGCACATATGAATTGAACCTTTGCATTCCCCTCCTAAGAGTAGCCTCGTTTCAGACCAAGTTATTTTATAGGGGCCTTATATGGGCCATGGGCCAGATGTTTCTCACCCTTGCTAGAAGTTTCCACCTTCACATTCTGTAACACACTAATTATTTGTCATCATGTTGTCTTGTGGGAAACATCTAGATTTTATTGTTATTCTTGTTTTTATTTTTCTGTACTGGGATCAAGGCTTGAACTCTTGAGCCACACCTCCTCATCTGGCTTTTTGCTGGTTAATTGTCCATAAGAGTCTCTCAGATTTGTCTGCCTGAGCTGGCTTTAAATTTTGATCCTCAGATTTCAGCCTCCTGAGCAGTTGGATTACAGGCATGAGTCCTGGGCACCCAGCCTGACATATAGGAGTTTCTCTCTCTCTCTCTCTGTCTCTCTCTGTCTCTCTCCCTCTCTCTCTCTGTGTCTCAATCTCTCTCTCATGTCTCTTGCATGATTTTCAGTTATCTGCCATCCCAGTCGCCCCCTCTTAGTCTGTCCTGAGCTAGGTTGCTAACATCAGTCTTAAAACTATGCCTACTCTACCTGCTGCTGCTGGAGATACTGTCTCATTACCCCGGCTGAAATAGTATGTAGCCTTCATCTCGTGCTCCTTTTAGCATCCACATCATCCGGTGACTCTTCAGCCCTATTTCCTAATGCCTGCTGGACATTTGCACTCATATGTCTTCAGGCTCCTCAGATTAACAAGCCCATGAAAGATCATTATGTCTTCCAACATAGCTCTGGAGCTTTGCTTCATGTATTGGTGGTTCTCTGGTAAGTGAAGTCAGCCAAACAGTGCCCTAGGCTAGCCACCTTGGAGACTTTCTTAAGGACTCGGTTTCTCCATTCTCTCCAGACCCTCTGTGTCTTATAGCCCACACATCCTTCCAGCCCATCATGTCCTCCCTCCCTCCTTCCCTCCCTCCCTCCCTCCTTCCCTCCCTCCCTCCATTCCTCCTTCCTTCCTTCCTTTCTTCCTTCCTTCCTTCCTTCCTTCCTTCCTTCCTTCCTTTCTTTCTTTCTTTCTTTCTTTCTTTCTTTCTTTCTTTCTTTCTTTCTTTCTTTCTTTCTTTCTTTCTTTCTTTCTGTCAATTGTGTGGCTTGAATTCTGGGCCTGGTCACCTAGCTTGCATTTATTTATTTATTGTCAGTCATGGGGCCTGAACTCTGCGCCTGGGCGCTGTCCCTCAGCTCTTCAGCTCAAGGCTAACACTCTACCACTTGAGCCACAGCACCACTTCTGGCTTTTTTCTTTTTGTTTATGTGGTGCTGAGGAATCAAACCCAGGGCCTCATGCATGCAAGGCAAGCACTCTACCACTGAGCCACCTTCCCAGCCCCTGCATTTATTTATTGACTGATTCCTGGTACCAAGGCTTGAATTCAGGGTCCAGGTGCTGTCCCTTCACTTTTCCCCTTAAGGCTAGAGCTCTATCACTTGGAGCCACAGCTGTACTGCCAGCTTTTTAGTATTTCATTGCCAATAAAAATCTCACACTAATGCCGGGCGCTGGTGGCTCACGCCTGTAATCCTAGCTACTCAGGAGGCTGAGATCTGAGGATCACGGTTCAAAGTCAGTCTGGGCAGGAAAGTATATGAGTCTCTGATCTCCAATTAACCACCAGAAAACTGGAAGCGGCAGTGTGGCTCAAGTGGTAGAGCGCTCATCTTGAGCTGAAGAGCTCAGGGACAGCACTCAGGCCCAGAGTTCAAGCCCCATGACCAACAAAAACCAAATCAAAGCAAACCAAACAAAAACAAAAACAAAACCTGGGGCTAGAAATATGGCTTAGTGGTTGAGTCCTTGTCTAGCATGCATGATACATGAAGCCTGGGTTTGAATCCTCAGTACCACATAAACAGAAAAAGCTGGAAGTGGCACTGTGACTCAAGTGTTAGAGTGCTAGCCTTGAGCAAAAGAAGCTCAGGGACAGTGCCCAGACCCAGGACTGGCAATAAAAAATAAAAAAAATAAATAAATGAAAAGAAAAAAAGAGTCCAGGCACTGGTGGCTCACACCTGTAATCCTACCTACTTAGGAGGCTGAGATCTGAGAATTATGGTTCAAAGCCAGCCCCAGCCAGAAAGTGTTATCTCCAGTTAACCACCAGAAAACCAGAAGTGGCACTGTGGCTCAAAGTGGTAGAGTGCTATCCTTAAGCAAAAAGAAGTGAGGGACACCTCCCAAGCCCTGAGTTCCAGCCCCATGACTGACTAAGAATAAAAATAAAAAATAAGAAAAATAAAAGAAGGAAGGAAGCAAAAAAGGGGGAAAGCCTTTCACATATATTGCCTGAAATTCCCTGAGCTACACAAATGACTGGAACAAAGCAGCCATTTTCTTGGTGAGCTTTCAATGGGTTTGTAGTTTCTTATGACAAGGCTGGGAGACTCATGGCTAAACAATGACACAAATTCACCAAACTGACTGAGACATTGCAGAGTTTTTTCTAGTTCCGATGTGTCAGAAGAATGAAGCATGACATTATGTCAGAGATGCTGATAGCACACAAAGAATGTTCCAGGGCTCCATGCTCCCTACAAGGCTAACCTGAGTTACTTTCCTCCACCCACGCTCAATGCTGCCAGTACATAGACAGTGCTCAAAACATTTGCTTGATGAATGAGTCTATGACTTACACGTTCTGAAACTTAGTCGCTTGGAGTCAGGTAAGCCAAGGATATAGACTATAAATAGCAAGATTGGAAAGAGCTCCATTCATGCTGTCATTGAGTTACACCCTAGCTAAACGGACAATGTATCCATTTAAGTCAGAAATAGGCAAATATGTAGAACCCCATCTAGAAACACCTTTAGAAAAACAAACAAAGACAGTATATGCATTTCCAGATGTTCTGGACATCATCTTTGTCTTTACCAGTTTAGTCACAGTGGATATACTAAATCTTTTTTGTTAGGCAGACAGAGTGGTGCAGGCCTGTAATCTCAACATTCAGGAGGCTGAGGCAGGAAGATTGTGAGTTCCAGGCCAGCTTGAGCTACATGGCAAGACTGTGTCTCAAAAACTATAATAAGCCAGGTGCCAGTGGCTCAGGGTTGTAATCCCAGCTACTCAGGAAGCTGAGATCTGAGGGTTGTGGTTCAAGGCAGCCCAAGAAAAAAGTCTAAAGGAACCTTTTCTCTTACTAACTACCAAAAATTTTGGGAGTAGAACTGTGGTTGAAGTGAAATGGTAGTATGTTAATTTTGAGCAAAAAAAGCTCAGGGATGGTTGGGAATGTGGCTTAGTGGTTAGAGTACTTGGGTTTGATTCCTCAGTACCACATAAACAGAAAAAGCTGGACGTGGTGTTGTGGCTCAAGTGGTAGAATACTAACCTTGAGCAAAAGAAGCTCAGAACAGTGAGTTCAGGCCTGGAGTTCAAGCCCCAGAACTGGGGGGGGGGGGGGAAGATCAGAGAGAGGAGCATGGCAGACCAAGACTAGACTGGACTAGTTAGATGAGACCAGATCTGAAAAACAAATGAAAAAGAAAAGGGCTGGAGATATGGCTCAAGTTGTAGATTGTTTAGCAATCATGAGCTTTGAGTTCAAATCCTTGTACTGCTAAATCAATGTTTTGGTCAGTTATGAAGTTTGAACTCAGGGCCTGGGACCTGTCCTTGAGCTTTTTTGCTTGAGGCTAGCACTCTAGCAGTAGTCATAACTCCACTTCCAGATATTTGCTGGCTAACTGGCCGTAAGAGTATCACAAACTTTCCTGCTTGGGATGGCTGTGAACTGTAGTCCTCAGATCTCAGCCTCCTGAATAGCTAGGATTACAGGTGTGAGCTACAAGAGCCCAGTTGAGGTCACAGTTTTTCCTTTTCACCTCCATTTGTGTGTATTTTTATTTTGGTGGTTAATTGGTGATCAGAGTCTCAAGGGTTTATCTTCCTGGGTTGTCTCTGAACTGTAATCTTCAGAACTCAACCTCTTGAGTAGCTAGGATTAGAGAAATGAGCCACCTGGGTCAGGCATGATGTAAGAAAAAATATTTTTTTTTTTTTTGCCGGTCGTGGGACTTGAACTCTGGGCCTGGGCGCTGTCCCTCAGCTCTTCAGCTCAAGGCGAGCGCTCTACCACTTGAGCTACAGCGCCACTTCCAAGAAAAAATATTTTTTTGCCAGTTCTGGGGCTTGAACTTAGAGCCTGGACACTGTTCCTGATTGCTGGGATTATAGATACATACCACAACAGCCAGCTTGTATATTTATAGATTTCCATCCATTCTTTTCATCCTCATTTCTGCTAGCTTGTTTTCTTTTTTGCCAGTCCTGGGGCTTGAACTCAGGTCTTGGGCACTGGCCCTGAGTTTCTTTTGCTCAAGGCTAATGCTCTACCACTTGAGCTATAGCACCACTTCTGGCTTTTTCTGTTTATGTAGTACTGAGGAATCAAGCCCAGGGGTTCATGCTAAGCAAGCACTCTACTACTAGGCCACATTTCCAGCCCCTGCCAGTTTGTTTTCTAGAAGTTTTTTTCCACATCCCAAAACAGCTGAAGCGAAACCTGAGATCACATGAGATTAATTTTGTTTCTAGAAATAATAATTGTTCAAAATTACAATGCCACCTATATTCCACAGGTGATCTTCACTGTGAAGTGCTGGCATTAAGGAAAGGTGTAGATGGGTCTTACCTTGTTATGTAACAGTCCTTGGTCCTAATATAGCAACGTTCATCTGAGATGCGGAAAGGACTTGTCTCACCTGACAAGCTGTCTCATTTTGCACTGACTCTTTGAGGAAGGAAAAACAGGATTTATTATGCAGTGGCCTATATTCCCAGTAGAGTATGATGTCCCCTACCCAAGCAACTAGGGAAGTGCATCCAATGACACATTTATCATCCATAATGATGACACCTTTGGTGTCTTGATTTGATTGTGTGAGTGTGTGTGTATGTGAAAGAGAGAGAGAGAGAGAGAGAGAGAGAGAGAGAGAGAGAGAGAGAGAGAGAGAGAGAGAGCAGTCCTGGAGCTTGAATTCAGGTCTGGTGCTGTCCCTAAGCTCCACTTCCGATTTTCTGGTGGTTAATTGAAGATAAGGGTTTCATAGACTTTTCTGCCAGGGCGTGCTTCAAACTGTGATACCCAGATCCCAGCCTCTTAAGCACCTAGGATTTGCAGGTATGGGCCACCAGTGCCAGGCTCCAAGAATTTTTTTTTTGCAAGTCCTGGGGCTTGAACTCAGGGCCTGGGCTCTGTCCTTGAGCCTCTCTGGGCTCAAGGCCAGCATTCTACCACTTGAGACATAGTGGCATTTCCAGCTTTTTCTCTTTATGTAGTACTAAGGAATCGAACCCAGAGCTTCATGCATGCTAGGCAAACACTCTACCGCTAAGCCACACTCCAAGGCCTCAAAGAATTTTTTAAGTGTAAAGCCTAGTCATCCTTTTAAAACTAATTTAAAAAGGACTAGGGCTAAGCACCAATGGCTCATGACTATAATCCTAACTACTCAGGAGGCTGAGATCTGAGGATCATAGTTCAAAGCCAGCCTGTGTAGAAAAGTCCTTGTGAGACTCTTATCTCCAATTAACCCCCAGAAAACCAGAAATGGCATTGTGGCTCAAAGCGGTAGTGCTAGCCTTGAGGGAAAAAGTTTGGGGGCTCCCAAGCCCTGACTCCAAGCTCTATGATACAGAAAAAAAAAAAAAACAAGAAAAAGATAATTTTGTGTCCATGATGCCAGTAATTTGATCTTTCTCTTAGATGCTGAGACACGTTGTATCCTAGTGTATTTATTGGCTTTGTTTTCTGTTACTATAACAAAATATCCAATGCTGGGAAAATTAAAAAGAACACAAGTATAGGGAGAGAGCAGAGCACAAGGTGACATTGTCCAAAAAGAAATGGCATTCATAGCTCGGTGCCACCTGTAATCCTAGCTACTCAGGAGGCTGAGATCTGAAGATCACAGTTCAAAGCCAGCCCAGGCAGGAATGTCCGCAAGACTCTTATCTCCAATTAACCACCAGGAAACTGGAAGTGGTGCTGTGGCTCAAGTGGTAGAGTGCTAGCCTTGACCTGAAGAGCTCAGGATGGCACCCAGGCTCAGAGTTCAAAACCCAAGACCGCAAAAAAAAAAAAAAAAACCAGAGAGAAATGAATTCATTCCTTGACTTATGTAACTGTAAACCCACTGTACATCACTTTATAATAATTTTTTTTTTTTTGCCGGTCTCAGGGTCTGAACTCAGGGCTTGGATGCTGTCCCTCAGCTCTTCAGTTCAAGGCTAGTGCTCTGCCACTTGAGCCACAGTGCCACTTCTGGCTTTTTCTGCTTATGTGGTGCTCAGGAATCAAACCCAAGGCCTTATGCATGCAAAGCATGCACTCTACCACTGAGCCAACTTCCCAGCCCTATAAATTTTTTTCGCCAGTCCTGGGCCTTGTGAACTCAGAGCCTGTGTGCTGTCCCTGAGAGCTTCTTTTGCTCAAGACTAGCCACAGTGCCACTTCCAGCCTTTCTTGTTTATGTGGTACTGAGGAATCGAACCTAGGGCTTCATGCATGCTAGGCAAGCACTCTACCACTGAGCCACATTCCCAGCCCAATAATTTTTTTTGTCAGTGATGGGGCTTGAACTCTGTGCCTGGGCACTCTCCCTCAGCTCTTAAGCTCAAGGCAAATGCTCTACCACTTGATCCACAGCGCCACTTCTGGTTTTCTGGTGGGTAATTGGAGGTAGGAGTCTTCAGGACTTTCCTGCCTGGGCTGGCTTTGAACCATGATTCTCAGCTCTCAGCCTCCTGAGTAGCTAGGATTACAGAAGTGAGCTACAGAGAACAGAAGTATATTCAGATTGCAGAAGTAGAGCAGTCCAAGGAAATGGACTTGCATCTGGTGTGGAGTGGGGTGAGGCCTTGAGACCAAATCCTGCCATGGTAGAGGCATCACTCTGTGAGACAGAACAAATCTGTTAGCTAAAAGTCTGTCTTCCTCTCCTATAAAGCTACTAAGATTGTCATGGAAGCCCCATCCTCCATCTCATCTAATTCCAATTACCTCCCAAAGGCCCAACCTCCAAATACTGTTTACATATGAATCTGGGGATTCACTTTTCAACACAAGATTTTGGAGAACACATTCAGACTATGTAATACTCACTTGCAGACAATCAATATTATGGAAGAGAATGTATAGGTTTGAAGTTACAGTGTGGTCTCTGCAGGATAATTAATATTTCTTCATCTTCTCTTCAAGATCAAATTGTACGAAAGATAACATGACAGATGCAAAAACATTCCGGAGAGGAAAGAGTGGGTGGTAGTTGGTGAGCGGCAGTATTTTCTTTTTCCTTTCATAGAACAATTCTTGTGGAAGAAATAGCATGGCTGACTTTTCTATTTTCAGCACAAAGTAACACTTAACTAATGCAATTATTATTCAAGTGAAGGTAAAGAGCCACAGCTTTCAATTATGCTGCAAGTATTCCAAACAACAAACTCATTTGCAGCCAGAATTCAAATGGGTGGTCCGCTGGCACATTGAACTGCAGAAAGGATTTAAAGTTATTTTTTCCAGTTTAATTTTGAATCTGTATGAAAGAATATCATTTATTTATTGTGCCGGTACTGAATTCAGGGGCCTGAGCTTTCTCCCTTGGCCTTTCCCATCAAGGTGGATGCTCTACCACTTGAGCCATACCTCCACTTCTGGAGTTTTGGCTTATTAATTGAAGATGAGAATTTAGGTACTTTTCTTTTCCTGGATAGCTTCTTTTTTTCTTTTGCCAGTCCTGGGTTTGAATGCAAGGCCTGGGCTCTGCCTTGAGCATCTCTGTGCTCAAGGCTAGATAGAGCCTTACCACTTGAGCCCCAGTGCCATTTCCAGCATTTTTTATTTATGTGGTACTGAGGAATTGAACCCAGGGCTTCATGTATGCTAGGCAAACACTCAACCACTAAGCCACATTCCTAGCCCCTGGCTTTGTTGTTGTTGTTGGTGGTGGTGGTTGTGGGGCTTGAACTCAGGGCCTGGGCACTGTCCCTGAGTCTCTTTGTGCACAAGGTTAGCACTCCACTCCTTGAGCCACAGTACCACTTCCAGTTTTTGTGTGGTTAATTGGAGATCAGAGTCTCATGGGGACTTTTCTTCCTGGGCTGGCTTGGAACCAAGATCCTCAGATTTCAGCCTCCTGAGCATCTAGGATTACAGGCATGTGCCACGGGGGCACCCGGCTATCCCCAGGGTGGCTTTGAAACAGGATTCTCAGATCTCAGTCTCCTGAGTAGCTAAGATTACTGGTATGAGTACTGGTGCTTGGCTAGGATACTTAAAATACTTCTAATGAGACCAGAAAAAATACAAGAACAAAAAAATACTCATCTTGAAAAACAGAACAGTATTAGTAGGTCTGAAGTTTTCTAGACATAAACAGTGCATGCAGTGAAATAAGTTAGGATTCACTGCCAACAGTGAAAAATCTGGGACACTGGAGCCAGCTGAGTTGGAAGAGCAGTTGCCTAGCACATGTGAGGCCGTGGGTTCCATGCCCATCATCTAAAAAAAAAGAACATTTCTCTCTCTCTCTCTCTCTCTCTCTCTCTCTCTCTCTCTCTCTCTCTCACACACACACACACACACACACACACAATGTAGATTTCTAGCCTGCTTTGGAAAACTTGGCACCACTGTAGAAAATTTGGCATTCCTGTAGAAAAGAGTAGATTAGAGCCAGACACCGATGGCTCATGCCTGTAATCCTAGCTACTCATGAGGCTAAGATCTGAGGATCCCAGTTTGAATCCAGTCTGGGCAGAAAAGTCCCTGTGACACCTTTATCTCTAATCAACCACTCAAAAACCAGAAGTAGCGCTGTGGTTCAAGTGGTAGAGCACTAGTCTTGAGCACAGAGAGGCTCAGGGACAGTGCCCAGGCCCTGAGTTCAAGCCCCACAACCAACAAAAAAAAAAAAAAGAAGAAGAAGAAGAAGAAAGGAAAGGGGGAGAGTGAGAGATCTTGGGGGTATAGGACTCCTTGGGTGATATTTCTAAGATTCCTGGTCCAGCTATTTCCCTCCAAAGTAGAGACTCTGCTTAAGGTTTCTTCGTTGTTCCTCATACTAGCCAGTAACTGTATAAGTGAAGGCAGAAATATACCATTTTGTTGTTATTGTTGTTTGAAAATATTTCTAGCAATTTTTGTGGCAGAGAAGATGCACTTCGATATAATTTTGTTTTGGTTTTGCCATCTTCGTGGCAAGAAAGCAGATTCCAGGCCAGACTTGGCTATTTTAGGAATTGCCTAGAACATTCCTGATTTTATATGTTTCATCCCTCACACTTGGAGAAGGAAGAGAAAACAGTACACTAGAGTCCCAGATCTCTTTTCCTTTTTTTAGACGTTTTGTTGCTGTTGTTGGCCTTTTTGTGAGTACTGGGGTTTGAATTCCAGGCCTCCTGCTTTCTAGGCAGGCACTCTACCACCTGAGCTATGACCTCAGCCCTTTTTGCTTTAGTTATTTTTAAGGTAAGGTTTCATGTTTTTGCCTGGGACAGAGATTCTTCTATTTTTTTTTTTGTCAGTAGTGGGGCTTGAACTCTGGGCCTAGGTGCTATCCCTGAGCTCTTCAACTCAAGGTGAGTGATCTATCACTTGAGCTATAGCACCACTTTGCTTTTCTGGTGGTTAATTGGAGACAAGAGTCTCATGGACTTTCCTGGCTGGGCTGGCTTTGAACCGAGATCTTCAGATCTCAGCCTCCTGAGTAGGTAGGATTACAGGCGTGAGCCACCAGCACCTGGCTTGATTCTTCTATTTTTGTCTCCTGCATAGCTAGGATGAAAGGCTTCAATTACTATGCCCAGCTATTAGTTGAGATAAGGTCTGGTTAAGTTGTGTTTTTTTCTCCCCAGGCTGACCTTTCTGTGATCCTCCCAATCTCCATGTCTTAAATAGCTTGGATTATGGGTATGGACCATCTATCTGGCTTTGTGTTGTTTTATACCGGGCTACTTTGTAGCCCAGGCTGGACCCACATTCACAATCTCCTACCTCAACTGGGGTTATGGGGACACAAGTACCACCACACTGTCCCCTTTACAACTTTATCAGCCTCCATAGTAACATTCTCCTAATTACTGTAAATAAACTGGCATTAGAAAGTAATCTGCTTTATCTGAAGCTACAAAAAATACACCCCTAAAAGTGATTGCAACTTTAAAACTTAAAAGGAGAATCAATAGGGAACTACTTTTACCTCTAAATTTGTAATTATCCTTTTGATTATAGACAAGTTCTGCCCTCTTTGAACTTTATTCCCAATTCATGCTAAAGGAAAATTATAGATCAGATGGATCAAAAAAAGCTCTCCCCTTGAACCTTGACAAAAAAAATCATGATGTTCATGAAAGACTCTGAGGTGTCTTGCTCTTGAAATTCCTTTTATTATTCCTTATCATCCAGCTACAGAACAGTGGAATTATATTTGTGGTATTTTAGGTTACTTGGGCACATTATTTATGTATATTGTAATAATGTGTGATTTCAGTGGCTTCAGAGTGGTGATACAATTTATGTAAGGCCATGTGTGGCAGAAAAATAATGGATAGGCACTCCTTACTGTGCTCACATTCTGACTTGCTGAGGGTATTTACACTACTTGCCAATCATCCAACCTCTATTGGGCATCAATGTCCTCCACTTTACAAAGGGAGGTGTTACAAGTTCCATCCATTCTTTAGGCTCAAAAACAATGGGAAGTTGGGCTCAGGTGGTTAATGCCTGGAATCCTAGCCAGTCAGGAGGCTGAGATCTAAGGATCGTGGTTTGAAGCCATCCTGGGCAGACAAATCTGTAAGACTTAATCTCTAACCACCAAAAAGTCAGAAGTAGAGCTGTAGCTCAAGTGTAGAGTACCAGCATTGAGTGGAAAGAGCTAAAACACAAGGTCCAGGCCCTGAGTACCAAATACTGGTACATACACACACACACACACACACACACACACACACACACACACACACACACACACACTAAAGAGGGTGGGCAAAAACCAGGCATACTAGATGTTCTGTGATGCTAGTCAGCCCCATACTACAAAGAATCAATCCACTTGACACCCAATGTAGGTGAAAAAGTAGTTCATCATCTAAGCTTAAGACATAATTTTACAAATAGTATTTGTGTAGTTTCCAGAGACAATGAATTGTCTGTGAATGTAACTTATTTTATCCATTGAAGGAAGATAGTACTGTTTCTTTTCAAATGTTACTAAGGGTTCAAGTTCACCACTTTGGAAAAGGAGGTCACCAATACCAAGTAGTTCATGGTACTCGAATTGGAAAAGAATAAGCCTTTATAGTTGCATTTGTGCAGGTATCTATTATCAGTTATGCAAGAACACTTATATATTAAAAGTTACATCGTCTAATTACAGTTAAAGTCACATTTTGAAACTGTGTAGCAAGTTTAGGTTATATTATTTGGGATTTATTTCAGTAAGGGTTAAAAGGGGCATTATAAATACTTGTTATACAAAGGAAGTGGGGTCTTTTTTTTTTCTTAAATAGGGTTTTGTAGTGTAACTAATTGATGTGAAAATTGCAACTCAAAGCCACTAAACAACATGCGTTTGGGACATAGTGTTAACATTATCCATCTCGTTAGAACTTCCGTTTTAATTTGAAAACTGGAGAGAAGTGTGGGGGAAATTATATGTTGAGAAGCACCTATTTAATTTTGACCACTAGAATCCTCTTTGAGGGGGGGGGGGGATGGTGGGGAAGTCCCAGCTGTAGGTTAGGCTGAGGATGGCAAAAAGGTATGAAGAATTTAAAAGAACCACAGACGTGTGGGCCACTCACTCTCCTAAAAGTGACAGCCTCTAGTCACCCCCTCCCCCATCTAAGTGTCTGTGGCATTAAAGCTGTCCAGAAAGTGGGGCCACTGGGAGCTAAAAACGGTTCAAACGCCCCCAAAGTCCCGGGGTCTCGGGAGTGTGCCAGAGAAGGGCTGCAGACCAGCCCGTGACTACTTCATTGTTTCCCCCATAGTGGGGGGCGGAGGGTGGGGCCTTTGTGAGTTTCAAGGCGGCGTCCCCGCTACCTAGGCAACGGCGCAGGCCTCGGGAGCGCGCAGCCAGTCCCCTCTTAGTACCCTCCCAACCGCAGCACGGCGACCATCCCCCTCTTCCCCTCTCCCCTCCTTCCCCCATCCCCCTTCCCCCCTTTCCTCTCTCCTTGTCCCCTCCCCCACCTTTCCTCCCACCCCACCCCCTTTCTAGAAGCATTTAAGCCTCCGTTTCCGGCTTGACAAAATGGCCACCGCGTTCGGCATCTACGGTCACGTGACCCATCGCCCTGTCGGGTTCGGGCAAGTCTCTTAATTCGTTTTGAAAAGGCTGCCTTCAGAAAAGCGAAAGACAGCTTCAAGCCTGGGGGCCGAAAGGAAGGCGCTAGAAATAACTGGGTGCATAGGGGGAGGAAAGGGGAACAAGGAACCTAACATTAAAATTTTAAGGCCTCGTTGCCAGAGAACCCAGGGAAAGACGGCGTGTTCTCGCGAGATCTCGAGAACTACGATAATGGGATCAGTGTATTAGCGGAGGAAAATAAGCAAGGCAGTGGAAATATAAAAGGACAACATCTATTGCTTAGGGTTTCAATTCAGAAAGAGAGGCCACGGGACGGACTCGGAAGTCCCGCGAGATTAGGGCTGAGAGTACACGCAGTAGCCGGGCAGACTGGGACCAGCTCTCAGTGAGAGGGCGGGCACACGTCTTACGTGCTGACGTAGCAGTGCTCAAGTGGGTATATTAGGTCCGTGGCCGCGCCGTGCGCTTTCAAAGCCGCAGTTCTCCCGTGAGAGGGTCATTGCGGTGAAGCTTTACATTCGCGTAGCAGCGGAAGACTCCGAGTTCTCGGTTATTCTTCAGGGATGAGTCATGTGGCAGTGGAAAATGCGCTCGGGCTGGACCAGCAGGTGAGCTGCAAGAAGTGGACCGAGGTGGCCACTGTATACATTTTTTCCCAGCCTAAACTTCACTTACGTTGCAACGCTAAGTTGCATTGTTAGTTTCCCTTTTCTGGATGGCTCGGATTACAGGATGTCAGTGCAGAGTCTGTGGAGTGACAAGGAGGCAGCGGGAGAGGTGGTGGTGTCTTAGCCCGCGGTATTGTCCCCTGAGCCGTCACAATGGCGGCTTTTGTGTGTGCGTGCGCGGGAGGGGGGAGGGGCGCTCGCGGTGGCGCGCTCACGATGGCGCGCACGCGCGATCTCTGCCTGATTAGTGACCCGTGGGAGGGGGGGGGTGGAATTGGGGAGTGCGCCGCGTGGCGGCCAGGGACTGGAAACCTATTTAATAGCCTCAGGTGGCTTAAGCCCCTAACACCTCCCAAAGGCTGGGATTCTCCTTTAAGAAGACCTGATCGTGGGCACAATTTCCGTGTGAACATTACGTGGAACGCGGCCCGGGAATGTGGGAGGGGGCGACACGGGGGGAGGTGCCCTTCGCTCTGGGTAATGGCGTCGGCCTCCTTTGTGTGGCGCGGAGTGGCTGGGCGGCGCTGTGGTCCATTACGTGGGGAGGGTTGGCCAGCAAGCCCCAGAGCCTGTGAGCTTGGATGGAAAGGAGGATGAAACGGGCATCCGGTTCTTAGGCTTCCTTTGGCAGGCTGTTTCGTTCCAGCCTAGTTTCCGCAGGGCTGTCGCAGCCCCGGCGCCGCAGCTTGAACAGGCTGCGTTTCCGGAGTGGAAAGTTTTGTGACGCAGAAAATTCAGACAGGGGGGAGGGGGAGCAGAGAGGGAGGGGGGTATTGGGCCTTTGCGTGCGCCACGGCGCTGGGCTCTAGAGATGCAGGTTGATCGGGGCTGGGAGACGTCAACCCCGCATAGCTCTTTTTCTCCTTGACGATCTGATCTAATTGAGCCCCGTCACTAGCAGTTTCAACTCCGAGCTGCTCCTGGGTGTATGCCGCGCTAGTTGGCAGGAGTTCTCTGTTGGTGATGTTCGATCCAGGCGAATCCGCCGGAGCAAAAATACTAGGAACATGGCATAGGGGAAAATAAAACACTTTGGGTGCTAATAACTTGTTGCTGCCTTCAGAGTCAGTAGTTGGTCAGAGACCCCACCCAAGTCTGTAGTGTTAATTAACCGGGAAGGACAGGATCTGAGGGGTGGGGCGACTTAACGATCTCATTTGGGAGAGTATTTTTCCCAGTTTCAATGAGAACCAGCAGTTCTTGTGTCGGACGGAGCACAGACCAAACGAAGTCCAGTGGATATCAAGGTCACTAGCGCCGGTTTTAAGAATTTTTTCCCCACCCAGTTGTGCTATTGACGGGAACGAAGCATATTTAAATTTGTAATCGACTTAACTCGAAAAACTGCATTCAGGGCCGTTTAAGGTTTAGATAAGGAATTAGAGGCAGGCAAATTCTCTACTGTATCCCCAGTATCACGAAAAGGGGGGGAAAACCACTATCGAGAATTTCGACATAATCTTTTAAGTTTATTCAGGCGTTTACATTTGTTTCTTAATTTGTTGTCAAGACAGAACTGACAAAATGACTAAAGAAATTTTGTCCCTCAGTTTTAAAGCACTTTTCAACTGCAGGGAGAAAGCAAAGCAGTGTAGGATTTTTTCCCCCCCTGATCGGAAATTCCGGAAATTTTGAAGTTCCCCTAAAGTCTAAAGCCGTCTCATCTCCATTTGGCAAAGCATCTGCTTCCAATTGTAAATGATCCCATTGATGATATTTGTAGTTTGACAGTATCATTGACCTTTTAAAGACAAGATTAAAGCTTGGCGCCCGTGGCTCACTCCTGTAGTCCTAGCTCTCAGGAGGCTGAGATCAAAGGATCAGGGTTCGAAACTAACCTCGGCAGGAAAAGTAGTTCGCCTACTAGAAGAGCCAAAAGTGGAGCTCAAGTGGTAGTATTTAAGCCTTGAACAAAAATAAAAAAGCGCGGGGACAGCGCCCCAGGCCTTGTTCAAGCCCCAGGACCGCAACACACAAGCAGTAAAAAGATTTATAAGTATGGTGTTTCTTGCAAGACACAACACTACTGTGCAATTTGTCATCTCTCTCCCCTCCCCCACTTGGTCGTTTTGATTGGCTTTTGGGGGAAAAGACTTCTTGATTAGTCATCATAAAGTAAATTTGTTCTAGACGGTTGAGTCTTTGAATTAGCAATGTAAAGGGATTGGTAGAAATGGCCATTAAAGGGCAGTAAAATGTACTCTGTAAGAGCATTAAAATGCTATTTATGACAAGTGGTCTTTGAACTTAAACTTTGAGTAAGGAACTAACTACACTGAGTTGAGCTTTACCATACTGCTCACTTTAGTGGAAAGTATATTGGCTAAGGCTTTTCTTAATGTATTACTATCCTAATTAAAAATACTTGCCCTATATATTTGAGGCTAAAGAAACTAGAATGATTGGTTTAAGATTTAACTTTTTCCAGATGTGTTCCTACCAAGTAGGAAGTTGGCATTTGGAAACCTTTGTCATTTAGAAACTGATGCCAACATGAGTCCTTTAACTATATTACAGCCTAGAGGTAGTCTTCAGTTTGTCAGCTTGTGAACCTTTTGCCTCAGCCTCCAGAATGCTGGGATTACTGGTAAGGCACTGTCATCCCTGTAATAAACATGTAAGAATGGTTTGTAAACTTTTTTTTTGTTTGTTGTGGGGCTTGAACTCAGGGCCTGGGCACTGTCCTCTAAGCTCTTTTGCTCAAGGCTAGTGCCCTACCACTTGAGCCCCAGGCCATTTCCAGTTTTTGAGTGGTTAATTGGAGAAGAATCTTGAGAGGACTTTACTGCCCCAGGCTGATTCGGCCTCTTGAGTAGCTAGGATTACAGGTCTGAGCCACCAGCACCCTGCTTTGGTTTCTAAACTTTTTAGGTTTTAATTTGCCAGTTAGGCAGCTTTTACTATGGAAAATGTTACAAAGCAAAATTTATTTTGAAGTAACAAATTTGGGCCTGATTTCTACTGGATAGACACCTAGCACTGGTATCTTCCCTCCCTCCCCCCCTCACTCTCTCTCTCTTTCTGTCACTGTTTCTCTGTCTCTTTTTTCATAATGTACATTAAAGATAGCTTTTAGATTTGTTGCCTTCTACATGTCAGTGATACTGTTCTGTGTTTCTTTAGAGCTTTACAGTTTTCAATGTTGCTAGCATTGTTGGAATGTAACAGCACTACTTAGTGTATCTCAGCACTGTTGCTGCTAACCATTGATCTTATTCTCTTCCAGTTTGCTGGCCTAGACCTGAACTCTTCAGATAGTCAGGCTGGAGGAAGTACAGCTAGCAGTAAGTAAAACATTTTGTATATTCAATATTTGTTGAATGCTAGAGATTACTATCCTTAAATTTTTCTTAAATATATTTAAAATTCAGGGCTGGCTCCGTGATAAAGTTTTTGCCTGCAGGCACAAGGCTCTAGATTTGATGTCTAGTTCTGTACAGGAAAAAATATTTTTAACAGACACATGAAAACAATAATACATGAATGCATTTATTAGCGTTCCTTGTGACATTCAATGGGGAACAGTACTTTTAGTTAGGTTATTATAAGGTATAAAGGACTTGGGTGGTTTGTTTGCCAATAGGCCTTTGAGTTCATTTCTCTTTCCAGCTATTGAGGAAAACAGTGTATGATCTGCCTTCATTTATTAAGCAAGAAGGGCCTCACTTGAGCTTAGAAAGTTTTTTTTTTACTAATAATAAAGCAAATTGGCTTATTGATAATGTGTTTAAAACTTCCAATTCCTTAACATTTTACCTTTGCAGCTTTTTATAGTGTTATTGTATGTTGTAAAAACAAGCCTCAGGGGCTAATTTGTGATTGATAAGTCAAATGGTCTTAGATTATTCCAGTAACACTGATACATTATAATTAGTTTCCTTTTTCTCTCAATTTAACTTGCAAATTGATCAGATTAATGGTAGAGTTTTCTTTTAAAGAACATTTTCTTGGCCTGTGTCCTAATAGAAGTTTGATTAAAGCTTTCATAGTATAAAGGGTTTCATGCTATTTTTTTTCCAGAAGGGCGCTATATCCCTCCTCACTTAAGGAACAGGGAAGCTACTAAAGGTAAGTTCTCACCAGTTTTGTATATCTAATTAAAGCCTGAAGAAGATAAAGCAACTTGGGAGATCTATACATAGTATACTCTTCTGTTTGTATCAGGATTAATCCTGATTACTAACTTTGGAAGAACATGTAGGATTGTGGATATAGCTCCTGGTAGAGTGCATGCCTTGGTCAGCCTGAGACCCTGGAATTCAGTTTTCACCACAGTTTTAAAAAGAAAATCTTCTGTTACAAAGTGGAAAACTCTACCTTTCCTTTGGATTAGAGTTATATAAACTATGTTATGATAACCCCATTAGTTGTGCCTTGCATATTTGCCCAAATGAAGGTAAAATTACTGCTTGGGTTTGAAATGTTTCATTCAAAGTATGACACCTAATGTCCTTTGTGTTTGTGTACCTATCGTAGGGTTTGAACTCAGCCTAGGAGCTGCCCTGAGTTTTCCCCTCCCTGCTCCCTTAGTGCTCTACCTCTTGGGCCATAGCTCCACTTCCAGCTTTTAAGTAGCTTAATGGAGATAAGAATCTCATGGAAGGGCTGGGAAGGTGGCTCAGTGGTAGAGCACTTGCCTTGCATGCCTGAGGCCCTGGGTTCGATTCCTCAGCACCACATAAGCAAAAAGAAAAAAGCCAGAAGTGGCGCTGTGGCTCAGGTGGTAGAGTGCTAGCCTTGAGCTGAAGAGCTGAGGGATAGTGCCCAGGCCCAGAGTTCAGGCCCCACGACTGGACTCAAAAAAAAAAAAAAAAAAAGAATCTCATGGACATTCCTGCCTGTGCTGGTTTCCAACCCCATCCCCATATCTCAGCCTTTGAGCAGCTAGGATTATAGGCATGAACCACCAGCACCAGGCTCCCTAATGTTCTTTTATAATCACACTGTGATGTGATAATGACAGATGACTAGGTTTTCTAATGGTTTAAGTGATGTGAATAGGGCAAAATTATCTAAAATTTAAAGAAGGGAAATTCATGGAGAGGAAAGATAGAAAAAGGACAAGTACTCAGAATAGACAGTAATATATTTGTATATGCATTGTGCAATTTCAGCCCTTTGTTGCATGCAACAAAGAATCCATATCAGGGATTTTAAAGCTAGCAGAGATTTAGAAATTCTTGATTGATATCAAGGGTACTTGGCTGGTAATTGATAGGTATAAAGGCAGAAAGAAAATAACTTAAAAATTAACTGCCTGTTTAATGATGGGTCATTGAAGCTAGTTAAACCTTCTATTTGCCTTTAAACTGTCTACCTGACCTTGGGCTAATTTACCTTTGTTATCTGCTCTTAGTTGAGTATTTATAGCTGTACCCAGGGACTGGTCTACCCTGAGAATGTATAGGGTAGAGTTTTTCTTTTCCAGGTATTCCTCATTCCTCAGACTAATAGATAATGAGTAGAGGATGTCATCTTGACAGTAGTATGCTTCCTCTGCAAAGCATTGTACACAAAAACATTGTGCTTATTACTGGAGTTGAAAATAAACTATTCTGATGGTTCTGGATAAATACTAACTCAAGAAATGTTTAAAACAACCATGGTCACTTGCAAATTCACACCTGTGAATTGACTGGAAATTAAAATGTGATTTTATAATCGCTGTCACACGTAAGGTTGTTGACCTTGTAGATGTAATATTTGTTCAGAATATTCTTTGTGAGATTACTTGATTATTTTCTAGTGGAGGAGTTTTGAAGATTTAATGTTTGTGTTCAGGTATAGCTAGTGCTAGATATTAATTATCAGATATGTCATGCTAGGAGTATTTCTAGAGGTGCCTGAGCTCATAGAGTTAGGATAGCCATGGTGGGGATTTGGATTAAAAAAGATTGAGTACCTTAATTTTTTAAAGGATTCTACGACAAAGACTCTTCAGGGTGGAGTTCTAGTAAAGATAAAGATGCATACAGCAGTTTTGGGTCTCGCAGTGACTCAAGAGGGAAGTCTAGTTTCTTCAGTGATAGAGGAAGTGGATCAAGAGGAAGGTATGTGGTTTCTTGTCTTCTTGCTTTACATATATATGTTGTAGTAATTTAAAGATTGGTTTTAATTTGATAAGCACTCATCCTGATCTTTACTTGGATGCTAAGCATTAGTCTGCTTGAACGTCATAGTATTTTCTTAGTTATAAGAGATCTTGACTAAATTAAACCTGTTAATGTAGAAAACAGATAAAAATATAAATGTGAATGGAATCCATTAGTTTTCTATTTCTCTAGTTCTGTATAGTGTATTTAAAAGAATTGTTTCATCTAGTGAATGGCCTAATTTGCTTGAGATTTTTGTGGACTCTATATAACAATTTTTAAACACCTTGTATTTTTGATTACACAAGTGTGGTGACTCTGACCCCACGAGCCTAATAGCTGTGGTTAGTCCTGTGTCCTGATTTTTCGCAAACAGGCCTAAAACTAAAAACATCTTAATTCAGGTAAGGATTATTTTCTACCTTTTATCCAAAATCTGTCACACAGGTTAATTTTCCTTTAGGTGACATACTATGATAATTTGGTATGCTATTTTCTTTTTTTTCCTACCATAATTATCTGGGTGAGCACTGTGAGTGTGTGAGCTATGTACCAGCTTTAAGTAAATAAAACTTGATTCTTAATGTTGAAATGTGTGGGCTGATGACTATTGAAAGTATGATGCTGATTTTACAAAGTTGAAGTTATATAAATGGTATTTAGACAATCTAGTATCTAGTGAGCTTTATTAAATAAGACAGGATTGGATTGTTGGCATCTTTATAGTTATCTATGAATGATCCACTTTGCATAGGAGTTTGGAAATAGTGATGGGGGTCTGATATTATTCTGATTAATTGCTTGTGCTGTTCAGATTTGATGATCGTGGAAGGAGTGACTATGATGGTATTGGCAGCCGTGGAGATAGAGGTGGCTTTGGCAAGTATGAACGTGGTGGAAACAGTCGCTGGTGTGACAAATCAGATGAAGATGACTGGTCCAAACCCCTCCCACCAAGTGAACGCTTGGAACAGTTGAGTTTTTGAACTAATTGTTTTGATGAATCCTTAGTAGTGTGGTAGAGCACATAAACTTACCAATCTTTGGATTTCAGAGAACTCTTTTCTGGAGGCAACACTGGGATTAACTTTGAGAAATATGATGACATTCCCGTTGAGGCAACAGGCAACAACTGTCCCCCACATATTGAAAGTGTAAGTCTTCTTGTCTACCGTGTTATGACAAATCGGAATGAGATGGGTTTTCCTAAATATAGTTTGTGGAAGGTTCTCGCCATTACAAATTTGTTATTAAAAAATGATGTGTTCTCAGGGCTGGGAATGTGGTTTAGTGGTAAAGTGCTTGCCTAACATGTATGAAGCCCTGGGTTTGATTCCTCAATACCACATACGCAGAAAAAGCTAGAAGTGGCACTGTGGCTCGGGCAGGTAGAGCACTAGCCTTGAGCAAAAGAAGCTCTGACAGCGCCCAGGCCCTGAATTCAAGCCCTAAGACTCTTAAAAAAAAAAAAGAAAGAAAAGAAAACAATGTATTTTCGAAGATAATGGAGGTTGGAGACTTTTCTCAGTGTAACAAACTTTAAAGTAACTTTACTAAAGTTACATTTGTAACACAGTTAAGGGGCTGTTAACAGTTACTGCCTTTGTTGCTGATAGCATAAAGTAGAAGGTTCCATATAGCATATTTCAGTCATTTTATTTTTTCACAGTTCAGTGATGTTGAGATGGGAGAAATTATTATGGGAAACATTGAGCTTACTCGTTATACTCGCCCAACTCCAGTACAAAAGCATGCTATTCCTATTATCAAGGAGAAAAGAGACTTGATGGCTTGTGCCCAAACAGGTAAGCAAGACACTTGAATCAGATAATACTAATAAGTTTGTGGGCCATGTGGACTCTTGTAACTGCTCAGTTCTGCTGTTTGTTCTATGAAAGAAGACATAAATTATCAAGGACTTTTTTTTACTGTGATTGAATGGGCATCCTTTCTTCGTAACAGGGTCTGGAAAAACTGCAGCATTTCTCTTGCCCATCTTGAGTCAGATTTATGCAGATGGTCCAGGCGAGTCTGTGAGGGCTATGAAGGTAATATTTTTTGTTCGATGTCGAGTTGGAACCCAGGTCCTTGGACATAGTATAGTGCTGGCTGCTATACACTAAGCTATACTCTCAGCCCAGTTATTTCCTTATAAAATGGAAGCCGGTTCTAAATGAAGCTTTATTAGACTAGTATCTAATGAAGCTTATAAACATTGCAAAAGGAAAGCCAGACGTTGGTGTCTTATGCCTGTAATCTTACCTATTCAGGAGGCTTAGATCTCAGTATCCCCTGTTCAAAGCCAGCTCAGGGAAGAAAGTCCCCATGAGACTCTTAATTCCAATTAACTGCTCTAGTGGTGCTGTGGCTCAAAGTGGTAGAACACTAGCCTTAATCAAAAAAACTCAGGGACAGTAAGTACCCAGGCCCTGAGATCAAGCCCAAGGACCAACACACACACACACACACACACACACACACACAACAACAGATAAGGGTTGGCATTTTTATTTTGTAGGAAAATGGAAGATATGGGCGCCGCAAACAATATCCAATCTCCTTGGTATTGGCACCAACAAGAGAATTGGCAGTGCAAATCTATGAGGAAGCCAGAAAAGTAAGTAATGCCATTTCAGTGTTTTTGCTTTTTGATCATATGAGAAAGTTGGTGGAGTTAATGGAATTTTCTTTGTTCATAGTTCTCATACAGGTCCAGAGTTCGTCCTTGTGTGGTTTATGGTGGCGCAGACATTGGTCTGCAGATTCGAGACTTGGAACGTGGATGCCACTTGTTAGTAGCCACTCCTGGACGTCTAGTGGATATGATGGAAAGAGGAAAGATTGGATTAGACTTCTGCAAGTATGTTAAAAAGAAGTGACTGTTACTTTTGTGACATTAACATTTTATTTCAAGGTCAAGAAGTGATTTAGTCCTTTTTCACAAAATGTAAATCATAATTTTAATATTGAAAAATCATTCTAAAATGTTCAGATCAAGTCATGGGCAAGTAAGAAGTACTGATTTATGATCTGGGACCTTGTGGCAAAGATCCTAATTCCATACAGATGAAACCTTAAATCCCATCTTTTCATTTTTTTTTTTTTTCCTTCATGAAAGATACTTGGTGTTGGACGAAGCTGATCGGATGTTGGATATGGGTTTTGAACCTCAGATCCGTAGAATAATTGAACAAGATACTATGCCTCCAAAGGGTGTCCGCCACACTATGATGTTCAGTGCTACTTTTCCTAAGGAAATACAGGTACTTTATGATGATGCTATTTTTGTTTGTTAAGTTCATTTCTGTAGATACTATTTTTAAGGTTTGTTGTTTATTCTCTCCCTCCACCCCAGATTTTAGCCCGTGATTTCTTGGATGAGTACATATTTCTGGCTGTAGGAAGAGTTGGATCTACTTCTGAAAACATCACACAGAAAGTGGTTTGGGTGGAAGAGCCAGACAAAAGATCATTTCTTCTTGACCTCCTAAATGCAACAGGTAATTATGTATTGCTTTGATAGCTTGGGTAACAACAATTTCTTTTGGTATTTTAAATATTTGTTTTTCTTACCTTGGTTGGCTTCAAACTGATCCTCACATTTGAGCTCCCTAAGTAACTAGAACCACCAGTGCCCAGACATTTAAAATTTTTAGGGGGTAGTACTGGGATTTGAGGTCAGGGCTTCCTAATTGATTGGCTAGACAGGCACTCTACTGCGTGAGCCACATCTTTAGACCTTTTGTTCTGGTAAGTTCCCTGCACCCCCCTCTCCCCCCCCTTTTATTTTTTGGCCAGTCCTGGGGCAAACTCAGAGCCTGGAAGCTGTCTCTGCTTTTGTGCTCAAGACTAGACTCTACCACCTGAGCCACAGCTCCACCTCTAGTGTTTTGGTGTTTATTTGGAAATAAGAGTCTCACAAACTTTCTTCTCCATGCTGGCTCAGGGCTGGATCACTAGTAATACTTTTCCATTCGTAATACCCTGTTCAAACAGTCCATTTAATTGTTTTGTATTTACTAAGTACAAATAGAATTAAGCTATAATAATTAAAAAATCTTGTGGGTTTTTTTTTCCAAATGTAGGCAAGAATTCACTGACCTTGGTATTTGTGGAGACCAAAAAGGGTGCAGATTCTCTGGAGGGTTTCTTATATAATGAAGGATATGCTTGCACCAGTATCCATGGAGACCGTTCACAAAGAGAGAGAGAAGAAGCCCTTCACCAATTCCGCTCAGGAAAATGCCCAATTCTGGTGGCTACAGCAGTATGTATAATATGCTTTTAAAATTCAGCATGTTTATGTGTTTGCAATCTTTTACTCAGACCATATATAACAAATACTGTTTTGCAGGTAGCAGCAAGAGGACTAGATATTTCTAATGTGAAGCATGTTATCAATTTTGACTTGCCTAGTGATATTGAAGAATATGTGCATCGCATAGGTCGTACAGGACGTGTAGGAAATCTTGGTAAGCGTTTGGATGGTGTGGGTGATGTGATTCTCTTACAGTCTCTTTGTAAAGAACCTTGAATTGGTTAATATTACTTTTTTTACTTGATATAGCAAGACTGCTAAGCTACTTTTGTGGAAGGCCTTTTATTTTCATATTTCATATACTCATTTGAACTATTCTAGGTCTTGCCACCTCATTCTTCAATGATAAGAATGGAAATATTACCAAGGATTTATTGGATCTTCTTGTTGAAGCCAAACAAGAAGTGCCATCTTGGTTAGAAAGTTTGGCTTTTGAACACCACTACAAGGGTAGCAGTCGTGGACGTTCCAAGAGGTAAGGCATAATATATAAAGGGGGGTGAGGTTTTTCTGCACTTCTTGGGTCTGCACAAGATCTAGAGTTAACTTTTTAGTATTTAAGAGCCTTTCCTTCCACTATTTTGAGCAAGTGGTTAGGTAAAAGGGGGCCAATAAGTTTGTGGTAACACCAGCCTTTCTATACCCTTCTAAGACCTTTGAATGGAGCTACCCCTGTTGGGGAATGTATGACTGGGTGGGAAATTGTTCTTTCCCTTGCTCTACAATCTGAGCCGCACCTCTTAAGCCCCCAGGAAATGGCTTGGGAAAGTCCAAAAGCGTGCCCTGGGAATGTTGGAATGTGATTGTTTTGTGGGAACTACAATTTCTTTTTTCCTTGTTTTTCCCCTTGTAGTAGGTTTAGTGGAGGGTTTGGTGCCAGAGACTATCGACAAAGTAGTGGGGCCAGCAGCTCCAGCTTCAGCAGCAGCCGTGCAAGCAGTAGCCGCAGTGGAGGAGGAGGCCATGGGAGCAGCAGGGGCTTCGGGGGAGGTAGGTGGTATTTAATGTTTAACTTGATCACTTTTGGGAGGGCATTTTGCTTTTTAGTCCTCTGCCAAGTACAGTTCTGACCATCAGGCGGAGTTAAGCTGGTTGATTGCACTTCAAAGTTTGGAAGGATATTGAACAGTGGATGGTGTAATGTTCTCTTTTAAATCTCTCATTAGGTGGCTATGGAAGCTATTACAACAGTGATGGATATGGAGGAAACTATAACTCCCAGGGGGTTGACTGGTGGAGTAACAACTGAACCTGCCTTGCAGTAGGTCACCCTGCCAAACAAGCTAATATGGAAACCACATGTAACTTAGCCAGACTATACCTTGTGTAGCTTCAAGAACTCGCAGTACATTACCAGCTGTGATTCTCCACTGAAATTTTTTTTTTAAGGGAGCTCAAGGTCACAAGAAAAGATGAAAGGAACAATCAGCAGCCCTGTTCAGGAGGTGGTTTGAAGACTTCATTGCTGTAGTTTGGATTAACTCCCCTCCCGCCTACCCCCATCCCAAACTGCATTTATAATTTTGTGACTGAGGATCATTTGTTTGTTAATGTACTGTGCCTTTAACTTTAGACAACTTTTTATTTTGATGTCCTGTTGGCTCAGTAATGCTCAAGATATACCAATTGTTTTGACAAAAAAAAAATTTACTGAACTTGGGCTATAATCAAACCTTGGCACACAGGTGTGATACAACTTAACAGGAATCATCGATTCATCCATAAATAATATAAGGGAAAAAAAACTTAAGCGGTAGCCTGCATTAGGGCTTTTTTGATACTTGCAGATTGGAAAACAAACAACAAACGTCTTAAAGTATATTAATGGAATTAGTTTCTAATGTGGCAAACTGTATTAAGTTAAAGTTCTGATTTGCTCACTCTATCCTGGATAGGTATTTAGAACCTGATAGTCTTTAAACAAGCCATTCCAGTCATGATGAGGTGATGTATGAATACATGCATACATTCAAAGCACTGTTTTCAAAGTTAATGCAAGTAAATACAGCAATTCCTCTTTCAATGTTTAGGCAGATCATTCATTATGAGCTAGCCAAATGTGGGCATATTATTACAGGGAAAGTTTAAAGGTCTGATAACTTGAAATAGGTTTTTAGGAGAATTCATCTACTTTGACTTTTTAAATGCCTGCCATAAGTGAAATTGAAATGGTAGAATGGCTGACCACAGCAATGACCAGCCCTCATTAGGGCCCTGGATGATTTTTGGTCGAATAACGCATGCTAGTGTTGATGTTTTTTGGTCAAGAGGGGATGAACAGGAAGAATTAAATGCAGCAGGCTTTATTTTAAATGCCGATTCACATTACTCTGTTCAAGCTGCGTTGAGATGTTAAACTGGCTTACTATAGACTTTGTAAAAATGGCTCCAGAAGAGTAAACAAACTGAAATCTTTGAGATCACACAGGTTGGAAATATGTACAATAACTGCACAAGGTGTCAATTGTGCTCTACAGTGCAGTTTAGTCAGTTTTAGTTGCATAGGTTTCCATTGTATTTATAGTCTGTTTATGCTAAATCTGGCCAAAGATGAGCATTGTCCACCACTAAAATGCCTCTGCCACTTGGATTTCTGGGCTAATTTTGGGGCCAGAATGCAGTGATCAAAACGCTCAATCTTTTTACAGTGGCATAGGAAGACGGCAAAATTTTCCTAAAGTGCAATAGATTTTCAAGTGTATTGTGCCTTGTTCTAAAACTTTTATTAAGTAGGTGCACTTGACAGTATTGAGGTCATTTGTTATGGTGCTATTTCAATTAGTCTAGGTTTAGGCCCTTGTACATTTTGCCCATAACTTTTTACAAAGTACTTCTTTTATTGCACATTCAGAGAATTTTATATATATGTCTTGTGTGCGTGTCCTTAAACTTCCAATCTTATTTTGTCTCTTGGAGATTGTTGAACGCAGCTTGTCTAGGAAGGGGATGGGACTAGATTCTAAAATTTATTTGGGACCATAGGAATGATGGTTGGTAAGAAAACTATTTGCACACGACAGATTTCTAGATACTTTTTGCTGCTAGTTTTATGTAATATTTATTGAACATTTTGACAAATATTTATTTTTGTAAGCCTAAAAGTGATTCTTTGAAAGTTTAAAGAAACTTGACCAAAAGACAGTACAAAAACACTGGCACTTGAATGTTGAATGTCACCGTATGCGTGAAATTATATATTTCGGGGTAGTGTGAGCTTTTAATGTTAAGTCATATTAAACTCTTAAGTCAAATTAAGCAGACCCGGCATTGGCAGTATAGCCATACCTTTCTGATGTTAGTAAAAACAAAATTGGCGACTTGAAATTTAAATCATGCCAAGGTTTTGATACACTTGTCTTAAGATATTAATGAAACACTTCAAAACACTGATATGAAGTGTCCAGATTCTCAGATGTTTGTTGTGTGAGTTTTGTTTAGTTGTGTGTTTTTATTTTCAGTGAATGTCTGGCACATTGCAATCCTCAAACATGTGGTTATCTTTGTTGTATTGGCATAATCAGTGACTTGTACATTCAGTGAGAGCATTTGAGCAAGTTTTATCAGCAAGCAATATTTTCAGTTAATGTTTCAAAAATTATGTAAGAAGTTAAACTTGCTGAATGTAAAGATTGAACCTCAAGTCACTGTAGCTTTAGTAATTGCTTATTGTATTAGTTTAGATGCTAGCACTGCATGTGCTGTGCATATTCTGATTTTATTAAAATAAAAAGTTGAACTGCACAGTCTCCTTTGTTGTTGTCAATTGTGGTTATTTTTAGAGGTGAAAATAAAGTTGTGCTCTTGCTTGAAACCTGTAAAACGTGTTCCTGTTTTTTACCCTTGATGGTTGGTCCAGTGCTGGTTTTCTGAGATGCTTCGGTGTAGACATAATTAACTCTGCTGCTGATTAGTGCTATGAATGAGATTTTTGTATCAAGTAGGGTGTCTAAAAGGAACTGTCTACATACAGTTGATTGCAATTTGGTTTGCACTTTCAAGAATCATGGGTGTTTGTCATTTGAAGGAATTGGTGGAAAAAGTAGTTGGTTGGACAACATGAACTATGTCAATCATTAGTGATCCAACATGTTGGATCCGTGGTAAAGTGTAATGAAGGCACCATGTATTCAGTTCTTGTTCCATTTTTGCTTACGCTTTTTTTTTTTTTTTGGTCACTCGGCCTGGGCACTGTCCCTGAGCTAGCTCTTCGGCTCAAGGCTAGCGCTCTACCACTTGAGCCACAGTGCCACTTCTGGTTTTCTGGTGGTTAGTTGGAGATAAGAGTCTCACGGACTTTCCTGCCTGGGCTGGCTTTGAACTGTGATCCTCAGATCTCAGCCTACTGAGTAGGATTATAGGTGTAAGGGTTGCATTTTTTAAATCCTTTTTTTTTTTTTTTTTTGGTACTGGGGATCGAGCCCAGGATGTTGCACTTGCTAGACAAGTCCTTTGCCACTGAGCTACATCCTAGTCCATGCCTGCCATTCTCTTAGCCCTCCCATGACATGACAGTTCTCCATTTCTGGTTCCACCTTCCTAACACAACCCTGATTTCCTTGAGGATAACAATTGGCTTCCTGAAATGTACTTGGGTCCTCGGCCTCTCTGGCCCCAACTCCATGGGAGCCCTGTATCTCAGTTCTAGACAAGAAGTCCCCAAGGAAATGTCATGAGAGACTGTAGGCTCTACTGTTTTGGTTTTTTTTTCCTTTTCTAGAACCAGAAGCCTGATATTCAGAAATAACAAGAACCAGTCTGCAACAGGACATAAAACTGCTGAGATATATGGGAGACTACTTTCCTGATGATCTGATGAAGTCAGTACTATTTTTCTCCTGGATTTCCTTGTTGCACAGGAAAAATAAACCCTATGCATCTTGGCTTCAACCCATGGCCTATTCTGGCACCTTTTGGGGTATATTTACATTTGTATCTAAATTGGGTAGTCAGGCTCAGTGGCTCACATACATAATCCCAGCCACTTAGGAGAGGAAGATTAGATTATGATTCTAGGGCAGCCTGAGCAAAGAGTTTACAATGCCCCTCTCGCATCTTAAAATACTAGTGGTGGTACACGCTTGTCATCCCAGGTATTAAGTATAAATAGGAAGAATGCAGTATCAAGCATAACTAGAGATGAAAAGGAGAAAAAAATGGCTAGATGTGTGACTCAAGTAGTAGAGCCATCTGCCTAGCAAGCACAAGGCCCACAGTTCAAATATCAGTGGTGGGTGCTGGTGGCTCAGTAATTCTAGATACTTAGGAGGTTGAGATTTTGAGGATCCTAGTTCAAAGCCAGCCAAGGGCAGGCAAGTCGACAAGATTCATTGAAAAGCAAGTAGTGCGGCCGTGGTGACACTTGTGACTGACTAGTGTCAGGGTTAAGTACAAGGCCACAAATAATGATTCAGTGATAACACTAAAAAGTTTTTTGGTGGTGGTATTAGGGGTCAAACATAAGTCTCATGCATGCTAGGCAAGTATTCCATCACTGGACCACATCCCCAGACTTTTTTTTTTTTTGTCGTGGGGCTTGAACTCTGGGCTTGTGCGCTGTCCTTGTGCTCTTCAGCTCAAGGCGAGCGTTCTACCGCTTGAGCCACGGCACCACTTCTGGTTTTCTAGCGGTTTATTGGAGATAAAGAGTCTCACGAACTTTCCTGCCCGGGCTGGCTTTGAACCACAATCCTCAGATCTCAGCCTCCTGAGTAGCTAGGATTACAGGCGTGAGCTACCGGCGCCTGGCTAACACATCCCCAGTCTTAATACTACTTAATTATTTTTATTTTGCTGGTCCTGGGGCTTGAACTCGGCTTGGGCACTGTCCTTGAGCCTCTTTATGCTTGAGGCTGGTGCTCTAACTTTAGCCACAGTGCCACTTCCAGCTTTCTGAGTAGTTTATTGGAGATGAGTCTCATCAAAGCTGGTGGCTCATGCCTGTAATCCTGGCTACTCCGCCTGTAATCCTAACTATTCAGGAGGCTGAGATCTGAGGTTGCAGTTCAAAGCCAGCCCTGGCAGGAAAGTGTGTGAAACTCTCCAAAACCACCAGTCAGAAGTGGAGTGGCTCAAGTGGTAGAGTGCTCACCCTGAGCTGAACTGCTGAGGCACAATGCCCAGCAAATGGACCAAAAAAAGTCATGGGGACTGTTGAGGCTAGCTTCAAACCTCAATCCTTAGATCTCAGCCTCCTGAGTAGCTAGGATTACAGGCATGAGCCACCAGCACCTGGCTTTACTACCACTGCCATTTTTTTCTGAGGGAGTTGGATACTGAGAATTGAACTCAGGACCGTGAGCTTGCTAGGGCAAGCACTCTGTCAGCTACTTCCAAAGTAGCTAATAGGGTGAGGCTGTACTACTATGCTCAGCTATTGGTTGGGACTGAGGTCTTGCTAATTTTATCTAGGCTGGTCTTGAATTTACCATCCTCCTAAAGTCTACCTTGCAAGTAGCTGGGATTGCAGACATGGGCCTCCTCACTTGGCCTCCTCCCCTCCCCCAGTCCTAGGGCTTGAACATAAGGCCTGGGCCCTGGCCTCCTCCCCTCCCCCAGTCCTAGGGCTTGAACATAAGGCCTGGGCCCTGTTCCTAAGCTTTTTCACTCAAGGCTTAATGCTCTACCACTTGAGCCACGGCTCCACTTTGGCTTTTTTTGTTAATTTATAGGAGGTAAGTATCTTTGTTTTGTTTTTTTTGGTCGGTCGCGGGGCATGAACTCTGGGCCTGGGCATTGTCCCTCAGCTCTTTAGCTCAAGGCGAGCGCTCTACCACTTGAGCTACAGTGCCACTTCCGGTTTTCTGGTGGTTTATTGGAGATAGGAGTCTCACGGTCTCTCCTTCCCGGGCTGGCTTTGAACCGCGATCCTCAGATCTCAGCCTCCTGAGTAGCTAGGATTACAGGCGTGAGCCACCAGCACCCAGCTAGGAGGTAAGTATCTTAAGGGCTGGGATCTAGTAGCTCACACCTGTAATCTTAGCTACTTAGGAGGCTGAGATCTGAGGACAGTTCAAAGCCAGCCTGAGCATGAACGTCCCTGAGACTCTTCAATTAACCATCAGAAACTGGAAGTGGCACTGTGGCTCAAGTGGTAGGTAGCCCTGAGCTGAAGAGCTGGGCCGGTGCCTCATGCCTGTAATCCTAGCTACTCAGGAGGCTGAGATCTCAATTCAAAGCCAGCCTGGGCAGGAAAGTTTGTAAGATTCTTATTTCCAATTAGCCAGCAAAAAGCTGGAAGTGGAGCTGTGGCTCAAGTGGTAGAACACTAGTCTTGAGCAAAAAATCTCAGGAATGGCACTCAGGCTATGAGTTCAAATCCCAGGACCAGCACATTATCGATCTATCGATAGATTATCTGCTTCAGATTAATTTTCCTGATTGGGCAGGGGTGGCTCACCTCTTAGCTACTCAGGTTGAGTTCACATCTGGAAAAACTTAGTTTTCAAACATTATGTTTACATCACATATTCTGCACCACACATCTCCTTTCTTTCTGTTTTTGTTTTTGATCATGGGACTTGAACTCTGGGCCTGGGCGCTGTCCCTCAGCTCAGCTCAAGGCTAGCACTCTACCACTTGAGCCACAGCGCCACTTCTGGCTTTTTCTGTTTATGTGGTGCTGAGGAATGGAACCCAGGGCCTCAAGCAAGGCAAGCGCTCTACCACTGAGCCACCTTCCCAGCCCCTTCCTCCCTTCCTCTTTCTTTCTTCCTTCCTCTTTCTTTCTTCCTTCCTCTTTCTTTCTTTCTCTTTCTTTCTTTCTTTCTTTCTTCCTTCCTTCCTTCCTTCCTTCCTTCCTTCCTTCCTTCCTTCCTTCCTTTCTTTCTTTCTTTCTTTCTTTCTTTCTTTCTTTCTTTCTTTCTTTCTTTTTTTTCTTTCTTTCTTCCTTTCTTCCTTTCTTTCTTCCTTTCTTTGTCTGTCTGCCTGCCTGCCTTCCTTCCTCTTTCTTTCTTCCTTCCTTCCTTCCTTTCTGAAAGTCATAGCCCCATGCAGCCTAGGAAAGTACCACTAAGACAGATTCTATCGTGTGTGTGTGTGTGTGTGTGTGTGTGTGTGTGTGTGTGTGTGTGTGTGTGTGTGTGTGTTTGAGACAGTGCCTCTCTGTTTTAGCTAAGACCTTCCTGCAACTCATTGCATAAACCAGGCTGGCCCCTTGCCTTCCAAATGCTGGGATTACAGGTGAGTCCAACCATGCCTGCCTTGTTAGCAACAGTAACAAAAACTACTTTTCTTTTTTTTCTTTTTTTGGGGGGGGATCCAGTCGTGGGGCCTGAACTCTGGGCCTGGGCGCTGTTCCTCAGCTCTTCAGCTCAAGGCTAGCGCTCTACCACTTGAGTCACAGCACCACTTCCGGCTTTTTTCTTATGTGGTGCTGAGGAATCGAACCCAAGGCCTCATGCATGCAAGGCAAGCGCTCTACCACTGAGCCACCTTCCCAGCCTCAAAAACTACTTTTATTTTATCATTTCTATCAATCTATCTTCAAAGATAATGACTTTTTTTTGTCGGTCATGGGACTTTAACTCAGAGCCTGGGTGTTGTCTCTGAGCTTTTTTACTCTACCTCTTTTTTTTTTTTTTTTTTTTTTGGGTCCGGTCGTGGGGCCTGAACTCTGGGCCTGGGCGCTGTCCCTCAGCTCTTCAGCTCAAGGCTAACACTCTACCACTTGAGCTACAGCGCCACTTCCGGCTTTTTTCATTTTGCTTATGTGGTGCTGAGGAATCGAACCCAGGGCCTCAGGCATGCAAGGCAAGCGCTGTGCCACTGAGCCATTTTCCCAGCCCCTTTACTCTACCTCTTTGAGCCACAGTGCCACTTTCAGTTTTCTGGTGGTTAATTGGAGATAAGTGTCTGGAACTTTCCTGCCTGGGCTAGCCTCAAACCACAGTTCTCAGTTCTCAACCTCCTGAGTAGCTAGGATTACAGGCGGGAGACACCAATGGTCAGCAAATTAGTGACTTTTTTCTGGTATTTCCATTTGTATTGTCAACTCTAATTTTTTTTTTTTTGCCAGTCGTGGGGCCTGAACTCTGGGCCTGGGCACTGTCCCTCAGCTCTTCAGCTCAAGGCTAGCGCTCTACCACTTGAGCCACAGCGCCACTTCTGGCTTTTTTCTTTTTGCTTATGTGATGCTGAGGAATAGAACCCAGGGCCTCAGGCATGCAAGGCAAGCACTCTACCACTGAGCCACCTTCCCAGCCCCTCAACTCTAAATTTTTATTTCAGTTGTTTTTAGGTTTTTCTTGTTATTGTTTGATTTATCAGTTGTTTTTTAGTTTTTTCTTGTTATTGTTTGATTTATATTATTTATTTACTTATTTTGACACAGAATCTTGGTATATAGTTCAAGGGCCCAGGAAATTTCCGACTAGTTTAGGATGATTTTTTCTCAAAGTCCTGCAAGTACTGAGGTTATAGATAGGTATCACGGACCCGGCTTCTACTTGGTTAAGTTTTTTGGTTTGTATGTATAATGAGGCTTGAACTTAGGGCCTCTGGCTCTCCTTTAGGGTATGTATGTATGTATGTATGTATGTCTCTGTGTGTGTGTGTGTGTGTGTGTGTGTGTGTGTGTGCGCGCGTGCGCGCACGCAAGCGTGCATGTGTGCTGGTCCTGGGACTTGAACTCAGAGCCTGGGCACTGTCCCTGAGTTTTTTATTTTTATTTTTTGCTCAAGCCTGATGCTTTACCACTTAAGCCACAGCTCCACTTCTAGCTACTTTATTTATTTATTTACTTACTTAGTCGGTTGTGGGGCTGGAACTCTGGGCCTGGGCACTGTCCCTCAGCTCTTCAGCTGTAGACTAGCGCTCTACTACTTGAGCCTCAGCCCCACTTCTGGCTTTTTCTGCTTATGTGGTGCTGAGGAATCGAATCGAGGCCTCAGGCATGCAAGGCAAGCGCTCTACCAGTGAGCCACCTTCCCAGCCCCTTTAGTTTTTATTTTTTTTGGTGGCTGTGGAGATAAATGTCACAGACTTTCATTCCCAGGCTGGAGTTGGGTTCTCTGCTTGTGTTTTTATCCCAAGTATACTGGGATGAGCAGCAGGATTAGTGGTGAGAAGGTGTTAGAAGAGTTTCAGAAAAAGACTGTAGGCAGAGGTAGTAAGGAGGAAGGACAGCCAAAGTGATGATGGGTGGTGGGAGTAGAAAAGGCAGAGAACCAAAACTGCAGAAGGAAGCCAGGCATTACTGGCTTGCGCCTGTAATCCTAGCTACTCAGGAGGCTGAGATCTGTGAATTGCAGTTCAAAACCAGCTGGGCAGGAAAGTCTATGGACTCATCTCTAGTGCTAGTGGCTCACACCTATAATCCTAGCTACTCAGGAGGCTGAGATCTGAGGATCAAGGTTTAAAGCCAGCCGGTCGGGAAAGTCCGTGAGACACTTAGCAACCTGTTGCCTCAAAGTGGTAGAGCACTAGCCTTGAAAAGTCCACCAGAGAACAGGAAGTGGAGCTGTGGCTCAAAGTGGTAGAATGCTAGTCTTGAGCAAAAAAGAGCTGAAGGACAGCACCCAGGCCCTGATTTCAAGCCTCGAGACCAACCAAAAACAAACAAAAAAACACCCCTACTCCTGGCTGGGCTTTCTGGGAGTCATGCTAGAGGCTGTAGGTATAGGGCGTAGGGAGGAGGATCTTGGGTGTAACCTTCAAAACCCACAGATGTGGGGCCATTGGATAAAATTCTCAGGATGTACTGGATGTTCTTTACTTGCAGGGGTATACAGTATATATAGGCTAGACAAGGAAGCTCATGCTTCTTTTTTTTTTTTTTGGTCAGGTCGTGGGGCCTGAACTCTGGGCCTGGGCGCTGTCCCTCAGCTCTTCAGCTCAAGGCTAGCACTCTACCACTTGAGCCACAGTGCCACTTACAGTTTTTTTCTTTTTACTTACGTGGTGCTGAGGAATCGAACCCAGGGCCTCAGGCATGCAAGGCAAGCGCTCTACCACTGAGCTACCTTCCCAGCTCCTTGTTTGAACCTTGATCCTCATATCTCAGCCTCTTGAGTAGTTGGGATTACAGGCGTGAGCCACTGGAGCCCAAGTCCTTGAGCTGTTTTTTTCTCAAAAACTAGCACTGTAACACTTTGAGCCATAGCTCTACTTCCGGTTCCTCTGTGTGTGTGTGTGTGTGTGTGTGTGTGTGTGTGTGTGTGTGTGTGTGTGTGTGTGTGTGTGTGTGTGTGTGTGTGTTAATCGGAGATGAGTTTTAATGGAGGCTGGGTGCCAGTGGCTCATGCCTGTAATCCTAGCTACTCAGGAGGCTGAGATCTGAGGATCACGGTTCAAAGCCAGCAGGGGCAGGAAAGTCCGTGAGACTCTTATCTCCAATAAACCACTAGAAAACCAGAAGTGGCGCTGTGGCTCAAGCAGTAGAGAGCTTGCCTTGAGCTGAAGAGCGCAGGGACAGCGCCCAGGCCCAGAGTTCAAGCCCCACAACCGACCAAAAAAACCCAAAAAGAGTGTTAATGGACTTTCCTGCTTTAAACTGTGATCCTTGCTGGTACCAGTAGCCTGTAGTCCATGCCTATAATCCCAGTTACTCAGCAGGCTGAGATTTGAGGAAATTCTGTGAGACTTTTTTTTTTTTTTTGATCTGGTCATGGGGCCTGAACTCTGAGCCTGGGCGCTGCCCCTCAGCTCTTCAGCTCAAGGCTAGCGCTCTACCACTTGAGCCACAGCGCCACTTCTGGCTTTTTTCTTTTTTCTTATGTGGTGCTGAGTAATCGAACCCAGGGCCTCATGCATGCAAGGCAAGCGCTCTACCACTTAGCCACCTTCCCAGCCCTCCATGAGACTTTTATCTCCAATTAGCCACGAAAACCAGGAAGTAGAGTTGTGGCTGAAAGTGGTAGAAAGCTAGCATTGAGTGAAAAAGCTCAGGGATAGTGCCCAAGCTCTTGAATTCAAGCCCCATCACCAACAAAATAAGAAAAAACAACAAGCAAACCAACCAGGATCCTCAGATCTCAACCTCTTGAGTAGTAGCTAGTCACCACTGACTTTTTTTAGCCATGGGGCTAAAAAACTCTGGGCCTGGGTGCTGTCCCTGAGCTCTTCAACTCAAGGCTAGTGCTCTACCACTTGAGCTACAGTGCTACTTCTGGTTTTCTGGTGGCTAGTTGGAGATAAGAGTCTCATACTTTCCTGCCCAGGCTGGCTTTCAACCCTGAAATCTGAGATCTCCTGAGTAGCTAGGATTATGGGCGTGAGCCTTTGGTGCCTGGCTTCTATGAGACTCTTATCTCCAATGAACTACTAAAAAAATCTAGAAGTGGAGTGGTGGCTCAAGTGGTAGAGCACTAACCTTGAGCAAAAATGCTCAGGGACAGCACTGAAGCCCTTGAGTTCACGCCTCAGGACCAGCGCGTGCACACACATGGGCGTGCATACACACGCACACACATGCACACAAGCACACACACATGCACGTGCGCTCTCTCCCTCCCTCCCTCCCTCCCTCTCTCTCTCTCTCTCTCTCTCTCTCACACACACACACACACACACACACACACACACACACACGATTCTTTTGCCAGCTGGCCCCGTACCTCTGGTACAAAGCCTGGAGGTACAGCCAAAAGTTCCTGCATGTCCTCTTTCCTTCTGGGGACAATCCTTGGTTTATTTGGGGTGAGGATACCCTGGCACACAACTCTGGGAAATTTCTAGGCCCTCCAAGGCTAGACTCTGGTTTCTTCCCTGCTGTGAACAAAGCTTGTCACCTCCCCCACTGAGACTGGAATGTCTTTGTTCTGGAAAGTCCTAGGAGGAGTCTTCTTGGCTCTGGGACAAAGTCCCCTCCAGCCATACTTTCACTGAGTGGGGGAGGCTAAGGGGCTGGATGACTCCTCTACAGCTTTTGTCCAGAAAAGGACAGAGGGTCATATGGGCTTATTCTTTATGATTGAGAGCTAGCTAAGAAACCTTGAAAAACACCTAAGGACTGACTGGAGACAGTTATCAAGGATTTGGGCAGCAACCCATGAGGAAGTCATTAGCTTTTCTTTTCTTTTTAAAGCCTTAATTCCAAAACAGAAAAGAAAACACCATCATCTCTTGTCCTAAGGGGACAATTCCAGAAAGCTGGAGAAGGGAGGCCTGAGGTGCTGGGGAAGTATGCAATGGTTGTCTTCCTGAGCAGCTGGTTTTCAATCACTGCTTCCATGGAGCTATTTGGGGAGACTGGCTGTTTTGTTGTCCAGAAAGAAGACAAATCTACATTCCTGGATCTGACCTGGTACAGTTTATACTCCCAAGCCTGAGCCCCGACCCATGTGGGAATACAACTCTTTTATAGCACTTCGGTTGCTGGTCTAGTTCTGCTTACAACATATAAGCTTCGAGTTTCAGTTTATCCTAAAGGTTACAGTTGTTCAGAAATTACATAGTGTGCTAGGGATGACACAAAAAGCAAGCGTGAGCCCAGCTCACACCTGTGATCCTAGCTACTCAGGAGGCCAAGATCTGAGGATCATGGTTCGAAGCCAGCCCAAGCAGGAAAGTCTGTGAAAAAAATTGTCAGTCGTGGGGCTTGAACTCTAGGCTGGAACACTGTCCCTCAGCAATTCAGCTCAAGGCCAGCACTCTACCACTTGAGCCACACCACTTCCAGTTTTCTCAGTGGTTTATTGGAGATAAGAGTCTCCGGACTTTCCTGCCCCAGCTGGCTTTGAACCGCAATCCTCAGATCTCAGCCTCCTGAGTAGCTAGAATTACAGGTGTGAGCCACTGGTGCCTGGCAGTCTATGAAATTCTTATCTTCAATAAACTACTCAGAAAGAGCCAGAAGTTGGGCTGGGAATGTGGCTTAGTGGTAGAGTGCTTGCCTAGCATGCATGAAGCCCTGGGTTTGATTCCTCAGTACCACATCAACAGAAAAACCCACAAGTGGTACTGTGGCTCAAGTGGTAGAGTGCTAGCCTTGAGCTTCAGAAGCTCAGGGACAGTGCCTAGGCCCTGAGTTCAAGCCCCAGGACTGGTGGTAAAAAAAAAAAAAAAAAGCTTGAAGTATTGCTGTAGTTCAAATAATAGACTTCTAGCCTTGAGCACAATGAGTTTCAAGGGCAGCACCCAGGCCCTGAGTTCAAGCCCCAGGACCAACTGGCAAACAACAACAAAAAAACAACTTGGTTACATAAGCTAAGGATTGGGCTATTTATAGTGATGGCAGTTTTTCCTTATTATTCCTCCTTTGATGCTCTCTAATATGTAGATAGAAAGGCTGGTATCCTCGCAAAGCAAGGATGTGTATAGACATCCTTCCTTCCTTTCCTTCCTTCCTTCCTCTCTCTCTCTTGCTCTTTCTTTCTTTCTTTCTTTCTTTCTTTCTTTCTTTCTTTCTTTCTTCCTTCCTTCCTTCCTTCCTTCCTTCCTTCCTTCTCAGAGCCTGGGTACTGTCCCTGAGCTCTTTTTGCTCAAGGCTAGAGCTCTACACTTTGACCCACAGCACCACATCTGGTTTTCTAATGGCTAACTGGAGATAAGAGGCTCTTAGACTTTCCTGCCTGGGTTAGCTCAGAACTATGATCCTTAGATCTCAGTCTTGTGAGTAGCTAGGATTATATGCCAGTTCTATGAAGCTAGACAGTGACCAAACTATGAGGGGCAGTTTGCATGCTGTTAGAACTATGACTAAACCTACCTAAAGTCTGGAGCCCATCTAACTTTGACAACCATCCTCTAAACAGCTCCTGAAGGGTTCCCCCCATTCTAAGTCAGTCCTGGGACATGAGCCAACTCAGTTCTTTCTGATTAATTTCTTTTTTCCTTTTATTTACCAGCCGTGGGGGCTTGAACTCAAGGCCTGGGTGCTCTCCATGAGCTTTTTTGCTCAAGGGCTAGTGCTCTACCACTTTGACTCATTTCTGGCTTTTTGGCAGTTATTTGGACATGACTCTCATAGGCCAGTGGCTCATGCCTGTAATCTTAGCTACTCAGGAGACTGAAATCTGAGGATCATGGTTCCAACCTAGCCTGGGCAGGTAAGTCCCCAAGATTCTTCTTCTTCTTCTTCTTTTTTTTTTTTTTTTTGCCTGTCCTGGGGCTTGAACTCAGGGCCTGGGCATTCTCCCTGAGCCTCTTTGTGCTCAAGCCTAGCACTCTATCAGTTGAGCCACAGCCATCACTTCCAGCTTCTTCTAAGTGGTTTGTTAGAAATGAGTGTCACAGACTTTTCTGCCCAGGCTGGTTTGGAACTGTGATCCTCAGATTTCAGCTACCTGAGTAGCTAAGATTACAGGCAGAGCCACCAGTGCTGGCTGTCCAGTGCTGGCTGGAGATTCTTATCTCGAATTAAGCACCAAAAAGTCTGGAAGTAGAGCTGTGACTCAAATAGCAGGGAGCAGAGTCTCTTGAACTTTCTTGCCCTGGCTGGCTTGGAACTGTGATCCTCAGAATTTCAGTCTCCTCGTTAGCTAGGGTTATAGGCATGGGCTACCAGCACCCAGCTAGAAATTATCTCTTTTAACAGTGCCTTTGCAACCTCCTGGATTTGCTCTGTGCCTATTGGAAAGGCCTCCACTCACCCTAAGCAGGTGCAGATTAGGAACAGATAATGGACTACTTGGACTGGTTTTATGTGAAGTTCACTTCTATACCCTAGAAGGGTAATTTCCCCCACAGTTTGTATGCCGGGGTCTTGGCAGTTTGTGTTTTCTTTCTTTCTTTCTTTTTTTCTGGCAGTCCTGGAGCTTGAACTCAGGGCCTGGGCACTATCTCTGAGTTTCTTTTGCTCAAAGCTAGCACTCTACCACTTGAGCCCCAGACACCACTTCTGGCTTTTTCAGTGTATGTGGTACTGAGGAATCGAACCCAAGGCTTCATGCTTGCTAGGCAAGCACTCTACCACTAAATTACATTCCCAGCCAAATCAATTATGTACTACTTTGTTTGCTTGCTTGTTTGTTTATTTGGTCATGGGGCTTGAACTCTGAGCCTGGGTGCTATCCCTGAGCTCTTTAGCCCAAGGGGAGTGTTCTGCTACTTGAGCCACAGTGCCACTTCGGTTTTCTAGCGGTTAATTGGAGATAAGAGTCTCATGGACTTTCCTGCCCAGGCTGGATTTGAACAGAGATTCTCAGATCTCAGCCTCCTGAGTAGCTAGGGTTACAGGCATGAGCCACCAGTGCCCAGCTTTTATTTATTTGTCAGGGCGTGGTTGCTGTCTCTGAGCCTCTTTGAGCTCAAGGCTAGTGCTCTACCACTTGAGCCACAGCACCACTTCCATCTTTTTTTTGTGCTTAATTTGAGCTAAGAGTCTCACAGACTTTCCTGCCCTGGATGGCTTCAAACTGTGATATCAAACCTCAGCTTCCTGAGTAGCTAGGATTACAGGTGTGAACCACCAGAGCCAGGCTGCAGTTTAGTTTGCTCCTAGTTCCCCATTTCATGGTACTGGTTTACTAGCTGAGAAGCCAATTTCTGTGGGACAAGAAGACACTGATCAGGGAGCCTCCACCAGCCTTCTGGGGTCTGATTTCTCCCCTTCAATGCCACCCATTTCTTTTCCTCCTGGCTGTACCTCAGGCTTTCCAGCCACCAACACCCAGGCTCTGGGCTGCATGGCAGGGGAACTTGGCAAGCTGGGCGCTGGTGGTTCATACCTATAATCCTAGCTACTCCGGAGGGTGAGATCTGAGGATCACAGTTCAAAGCCACCCCCAGGCAGGAAAGTCTGTGAGACTCATCTCTGATTAATCACAGAAAAAGCCAGAAATGGCACTATGGCTCAAATTGCTAGCCTTGAGCAAAAAGATGCTCTAGGACAGTGCCCAGGACCAACAAAAACAAAATGCATTGAGCAGTCTCCTTTATCACCTTGTCCATATACCTATTTTCTCTGCTGACTGGGTCACTGACCTTTTGATATCCCCTACAGTAGATTATGGCTACCAGTGATGGGGCCTATACTGTCTTGAGTAGTCCTTGGTTGTTTTCTTTTTTAATTTCTTTTCATCCTGCTGAAAGGAGGCATCCTTTCTTATAAGTGGCTCTACATGCTGGGTGGTGAAGGCAGATTTGGGTCAGTGTAAGTATTAACTCACAGTAGGTTCCAGAGCTCTGATCAAGGCCCAAAGCTGCATTCCTGGGGCGGACCACCCCTGGGGAAGAACCTTTGCCTCTAATGTCTGGTCCTCTGTGGTGACTGCATATCCAGTCATCCCGTATCCTCCCTTGACATATCTTCTCCTGTCAGTGAAGAGAGTCAGGTCTGGGAGCTTGAGGGGGCCATTTAATCAGATCAGGTGTACTTGAATACACTTTGTCTCCGTGGTTCTCACTGACATGGTCTGGAGGGGCCTAGGTGTGGTGGTAGGAAGGTGGCTGGATTTAGCATATATTGTTTCTAGTTTTTGTTTTTTTGTTTTTGTTGATCCTGGTGCTGGAACTCAGGGCTAGGCACAGTCACTGACCTTTTTTTGCTCAAGGCTAGCACTCTACCACTTGAGCTGCAGTGCCACTTCCTGGTTTTTCTGAGTAGTTTATTGGAGATAAGAGTTTCTTGGGCTTTCCTGCTGGGACTAACATCCAACCACAATCATCAGATCTCAGCCTCTTGAGTAGCTAGGATTACAGGTGTGAGCCACCAGTGCCCAGCTTTACCCGTATCCTTTGCTGTCCTTCAGGATGATCACTTTGTGAGGCACTTTTGTATTAATGTTTTGTGAAAGCTTATCAGCTTTTCTTTTTTGGAAAAAAAATTAAAAGAAATTTAAACTTTATTTTTGCTATGCCAATCAAGAAAGTGAAAACAGTGATCTGCATATTTGGGAACTTGATCAAGCACTTAGTTTGGGACAATGAGGACTTAAAACAGAGATCTACATATTTGGGAACTTGATCAAGCACTTAGTTTGGGATAATGAGGACTTAAAACATCTAAATCAAAAGGCTTTGCCCTGCAATTTGTACTTTGAAACAATGATGATGTTCTCCCTTAACCAACTTACTTTTTTCCCTCATAGCTACAAATAGGATGTAGTACAGAACAGCTCACTTCAAAGTGCTAGAATCAGATGGTAAAGAATTCCATAAGGGGCTGGGAAGGTGGCTCAGTGGTAGAGCTCTTGCCTTGCATGCCTGAGGCCCTGGGTTCGATTCCTCAGCACCACATAAGCAAAAAGAAAAAAGCCAGATGTGGCGCTGTGGCTCAAGTAATAGAGCGCTAGCCTTGAGCTGAAGAGCTGAGGGACAGCGCCCAGGCCCAGAGTTCAGGCCCCATGACCGGACCCCCCCAAAAAAAGTTCCATAAGCCATCCCACTTATATTTTCTACTATAGCACTTGACAAATCAAGCATTCTTGTAAGCATTACATCCTAGCCAGGCACTGGTGGCTCATGTCTGTAATCCTCACGAGGCTAAGATCTGAGGATCTTGTGAATTCAAAGCTAGCCTGAGCAGGAAAGTCAGTGAGACTGACCAACCACCAGAAAACCGGAAGTGGCAATATGGCTCAAAGTGGGAGGGTGCTACCTTGAACAAAAGAGCTCAGGGAGAGGGCCCAGGCTCTGAGTTTTAAGTCCCATTACTGTAAAAAAAGAAAAAGAAAAAGTAAAAAGATTCTTGTTCCTGTAGTTCCAATGTTGTGACATCTGCCGCTTCATCATTGTGAATGTTTTCAGCCATTTGCCGTATCTGTAAGATGATTTCCTCTGACACAACCAATGACTCAAAGTTCATTGGGGTTCCAATTGAAGTCGGAAATCTTGGCAGTGTGTCCCCCATGAATGAACACAGGGGTTCCAGAGGCCTCTCTTCTGTAGTCTGCATCCTGCTGATTGCTCTTCTCCAGTTTCGCTTAAATCCCATACATTCAGGTGGTGATCAGTACAACTTGAAGCCAGAATGGTTTCATTATGTGAAGACCAGTGGACCTGAAAAATTTCATCCTTATGAGATTCAACGGTATAGAGTTGGTTATTATTATTATTATTAGCCAGTTGTGGGGCTTGAACTCAGGGCTTGGGTGCTGTCCTTGAACTCTTTTGCTCAAGGGTAACAGGCTACCACTTTGAGCCACAGTTCCACTTCTAGTTTTCTTGTGGTTAATTGGACTTTCCTGCTGGGATGGCTTTGAACCTTGATCCTCAGATCTCCGCTTCCAGTAGGATTATAGGCATGAGCCACCAGTATCTGGTTAAAGGTATGGAGTTTTAACTTTAAGTTACACAGGTCCTACAAAGCTATGGTCTTATCCGAAGAGCCCGTTGCTAGAAGCAATTCACTGTAGGGGTGGAAAGAGAGACAATTGACCTTAGCAGTGTGCACATCCACCAAGTGGCTTTGCTTACAGGTAGTATTAGACCTGGTGTCCCATATCACAAGTTTCTGATCATCAGCAACAGATCCAAACAGTGACTCATGCCACAGATGCCAGGGCACATCTTTAACAACAGACAACAGCAGAGTGGCCAGTAGAGATTGCATTGGCATCCACGATTTGGCCTTTTTTTTTTTTTTTGTCACAGGGCTTGAAGTAGGCCTGGGCACTATCCCTGAGCTTTTTTGTTCAAGGTTAGCACTCTACCATTTTGAGTTACCTCACCACTTCTTGCCTAAGCTCTTTGAACCATGATTCTCAGATCTCAGCCTCCTGAATAGCTAGGATTATAGGTGTGAGCCACTGGTGCCCGGCCACATTTTTGCCCTCCTTTGATTCTGCATTTATTTATTTATTTGTGCCAGTCCTGGGCTTGAACTCATGGCCTGGGCACTGTCCCTGAGCTTCTTTTGGCTCAAGGCTATCACTCTACCACTTGAACCACAGTGCTACTTTTGGCCTTTCCGTTTATGTGGTAGAGGAATCAAACCCAGGGCTTCATGCCTGCTACACTGCAAGCACTCTGCTACAGAGCCACATCCCCAGACCTGATCCTGCATTTATATCCCACAAACAGAGAATATGGTTATCAGAGTCACTTAGGAAATGTCTACTCAAATTAGAGTTCCAATGAAAAACATAGCCTCCCTTTTGGTAACCTCTTAACCTAAGATCAGGATTACACTCTCCACTTGGGTCTGGCTTAGCAAGATGTTTCCTATAGTCAAAAGCCTACAGATCAGAAGATGGCATATTTTTTGTTGTTGTTGGTCGTGGGGCCTGAACTCTGGGCCTGGGCGCTGTCCCTCAGCTCTTCAGCTCAAGGCTAGAGCTCTACCACTTGAGCCACAGTGCCACTTCTGGCTTTTTCTGCTTATGTGGTGCTGAGGAATCGAACCCATGGCCTCATGTATACAAGACAAGCACTCTACCATTGAGCCACCTTCCCAGCCCCAGAAGATGGCATTTTTGTAGCAATGATGTGAAGATTCTGCCACAATGTGTAACGAGCATGGTTTATTCTTCCTTCATGGTTAGTCTTTTTTTTTTTCTTTCTGGTTCTGGGGTTTGAACTCTGGTCCTGGGCACTGTCCCTGAGCTTCTTTTGCTCAAGGCTAGCACTCTATTACTAGAACTACAGCTTCATTTCCTGCTTTTTCTGAGTAGCATTTTAGAAATAACAGTCTCGCTGACTTTCCTGCCTGGGTTGGTTTTGAACCATGATCCTCAAATCTCAGTCTCCTGAATAGCTGGGATTATAGGGGTGAGCCACCAGTGCCCAGCTTCATGGTTAATCTTAATCTCAGATTCATTTTTTCCTGTCCTAGAACCAAAGCTACCAAATTCACCCTTGCCACTGTGACATTGGGAAGTATCAAACTGGGCATCATCATTGGGAATATAAACTCGTGCAACCACAGGATGATTCTGTGCATCAGATTTATGCATTCCCGGCACCAGCCATTGAAGAGCATAACCCTTTCCTTCTGGCGTCGTCATTTCGGGAAGCCACTGAACAGTAAGATTGGGCCATGGAAAGAGCACAGGTCATAACTAGGTCAGAAAGAAGTGGTATATTCTTCCAGATTTTATATTCTTTCTTTTTTCTGTTGTTGTTTTCAGTCATGGGGCTTGAACTCAGGGCCTGGATGCTGTCTCTAAGGTCTTTTGCTCAAGGCTAGCATACTACTACTTTGAGCATAGTGCCACATCCAGTTTTCTGGTGGTTAATTGGAGGTAAGAGTCTCACCAACTCTCCTGCCTGGGCTGGCTTGGAACTTGTGATCTTCAGATCTCAGCCTCCTGAGTGGCTAGGATTACAGGTGTGAACCACAGGCACCTAGTGAGATTTTACATTCTTCATGGATGACAGGTTCCTACACAGTATCTTCAAACATCTTTTTCCTCTCGCGTTGTGTAGTTTGCCCCTTCTTATCACCTCAGACTCTTCTCGCTAGTAAGAGCAGCTCAATTACTGGCACTCTTGCTTTTCCTAGGAGCATCATACACTACTAGCTGTGGAAACTGGAGCTCTGTCTTGCTGCCTACTTTTCTGTTGCCTCCTCCTGGCTCGCAAGTACCTACATCTAAGGTAATGTTCTCTCTCTTCCTCTCTTACCATCATGGTAGCTGAGTCTGAAGACATGGAGGCCATCCTGCTGCCAGAGGGACTAATTGCTTGTAAAGGTAAGCTACCAGCTGCTACCACAGTCCAAATTCTTGGGTAAGGGCTCTAAAGGCCAACCAGATTTTTCTTTTCTTTTCTTTCCTTTTTTTTTTCATTTCTTTTCTTTTCTCCCTCCCTCCCTTCCTTCCTTTTTTTTGTTTGTGAGGCTTGAACTCAGGCCCTGGGCCCTGTCCCTGAGCTCTTTTGCTCAAGGCTAGTAGTGCTCTACCACTTTGAGCCACAGCTCTACTTCAGTTTTCTGGTAGTTAATTGGGGTGATAAAAGTCTACAGGATTTCCTGCTGGAGCTGGATTTGAACCATGACTTTCAGATCTTAGCCTCCTGAGTAGCTACAATTACAGGTATGAGCCACGGGTACCTGGCTCATCCAGCTCTTTTCTCAGACAAAGAGATGGAATTCCCAAGTTAAACCAGGCAGTCCAAGCACCACAGCAAGCACCACAGTGTTTGCTTTCCTGGAAGTCCTTTCCTGGAAGGCTCTTGCTGTGAGCCTTTGACAGCCTTATATAGAGACCAACACAACATATTCTGGGATCCAAATTCTACAGAACCTAGCCATACCCTGGAATTTTTACACTCCCCCCCCCCTTGGTGTCTGGTTTAAGTATTAAGCAAATAGCTTGCTTGCTCTCTGGCCCCAGCAATCTTCACCCATGGGAGACCAGGAAGATATTTTCTCTGCTGTTGACATATCTGGGCCTTTTTCCTGGAGACTCAATATCCAGCCTCCAATAAGAGGGTCAGCCCAGTTGCTCCTGCAGCAGTTCTTCTGGTTCGGGCTAGCTAGGAAGAGGTCATCCACATACTGTAATTATAGCTAGTTCATTCAGTTGGTCCCCTGGGAAGGTGGCCAAATCTCCAGCTAGGGCTTCCCCAAATAAAGTGGGGGGAGTTCTTGAACTCTTGAGGCAGTTGGGTCCAGATCAGTTGATTTTATTTTTTCTGTCAGGATTCTTCTATTCAAAGGCTAAGAAGATTGTCTGGCTCACTGAGACCATACATGGACAGAAGAAAGCATCCTTGAGATCCAAGCAAGAGAACCAGGTAGCTAGTGCTGGTATGAGGCTTAAGAGTGTGTATGGGTTTGAGACTACTGGATGTATGTATGTATGTATATATATATATATATATGTGTGTGTGTGTGTGTGTGTGTGTGTGTATGTATATACTTTTTTTTTTTTTTTTTGGTCGGTAGTGGGTCCTGAACTCTGGGCCTGGGCGCTGTCCCTCAGGTCTTCAGCTCAAGGCTAGCGCTCTACCACTTGAGCCACAGCGCCACTTCCGTTTTTTTTTCTTTTTTGCTTATGTGGTGCTGAAGAATCAAACTCATGGCCTCATGCATGCAAGGCAAGCGCTCTACCACTGAGCCACCTTCCCAGCCATAGATATATTTTTACTGTGGCATATCATTATTATTTTGTTGTTGTTGGTTGTGGAGCTTGAACTCAGTGCCTGGGCTCTGTCTTTGAGCTTTTGTGCCCAAGGCTAGCACTCTACCACATTGAGCCAAAGCTCTATTTCTGGTGTTCTGGTAGTTATGGAGATCAAGAGTCTCAGACTTTCCTGCCTGGTTTGGCTTCAAACCATGATCCTCAGATCTCAGCATCCTGAGTAGCTAGGGTTACAGGTGTGAGCCACCAGCATTGGGACAACTGCAGCATTGTTAACTGTCTGTAAGTCCTGGACAGGTCAGTAGTCTTTTCTCCCTTGCTTTTTCACTGGCAGCAATGGAGTGTTCTATGGTAACTGGCACTCCACAAGGATTCTGAAGCCTCTGGAATTTTTTTTGCCAGTCCTGGGCTTGTACTCACAGCCTGGGCACTGTCCCTGAGCTTCTTTTGCTCAAGGCAAGCACTCTACCACTTGGGCCACAGAGCCACTTCCAGCCTTTTCTGTGTATGTGGTACTGAAGAATGGAACCCAGGGTTTCATGAACGCTAGGCAAGCACTCTACCACTAAACCACATTCCCAGCTCTGGATTTTTTTTGTCAGTTGTGGGGCTTGAATTCAGGGACTGGGTGCTGTCCTGAGCTCTTTAGCTCAAGGCTAGTGCTTGAGCCACAGTGCCACTTCTGGTTTTCTGGTGGTTTATTGGAGATAAGAGGCTCACAGACTTTTCTTTTCTTTTTCTTTTTATTTTTTTGTTTATTTATTTATTTATTTTTAGCCAGGGGAGAGCGCGAACGCAGTCCACCACTACCACAAATTATGCAGTCGAGTTTCCCACATTTGGGGAAATCGCAGGGGTCAGCACATCCGGAGTGCAATGGATAAGCCTCGCCCTGGGAAAACCACCTTCGTGATCATGGTATCTCCCCTGCCAGGTAAGTATTCACAGACTTTTCTGCCTGGGCTGGCTTTAAATCATGATCCATGATCCTCAGATCTCAGCTTCCTGAGGAGCTATTATTATAGGTATAACACACACACACACACACACACACACACACACATGCACGCACGCATGCACACCCGCCCTAAGTCTACAGGAGAATTTTTCAGGTCTCTGAAGCACTGCCGTGGTTCTGGCCTTTGCCCTGATTCCCTGTAGCAGCACTACCTGGTACTGTCCTATGAGAACCTGTTTTGCCTTGTTGTTAGGGTCTCATTGGTGGTCCTTGTCCAGGGTGGCCCATGGGTCTATTTGGCTAGCTGGGACATGTTCTTGGAGCAAATTTTAGGCCTCAGTCAAAATGTACCTCTTTACTCAGTATTGAAAAGAGTAAGGATCTGGGTTCCAGTGGCTCATACTTGTAATCCTAGCTAACCAGGAGGCTGAGATCTGAGGATCACGGTTTAAAGCCAGCCTGGGCAGAAAAGTCCCTGTGAGACTCTTATCTCCAATTAACTACTCAGAAATAGCTGGAAGTGGTGCTGTGGTTCAAGTGGTAGAGTGCTAGCCTTGAGCACAAAGAGGCTCAAGAACAGTGTGCCCAGGCCCTGAGTTCAAGCCCCAGGTCTGGCAAATAAAAAAAAAGGAAAAAAGAAAAGAAAATTAAAAAGAGAGAAAAATAAGAAAAGGGTGAGGAGAAGCTGGCAATAATCACCTCAGCTTTCCTGGTGGGTCTGGAAAACGGATTCCAGGAGGTTGATAAGGGCGTGGGTTATTTTTTTCCTGATGCTTCCATTTCAAGAATAATAATAAAAGACAGGCTATCCCTTCTCCACAGTGCTATCCAGACCAAATTTCTGGGGGCCTTGTGTTTTTGTGTTGTTTTTTTTTTTTGCCAGTCCTGGGGCTTGAACTCAGGGCTTGGGCACTCCCTGAGCTTCTTTTGCTGAAGGTGAGCACTCTTTCACTTGAGCCACAGCGCCACTTCCCACTTTTTCCTTTTATATGGTACTGGGAATTGAACCCAGGGCTTTGTGCATGCTAGACAAGCACTCTACCACTAAGCCACATTCCCAGCCTTGGACCTCATGTTTTTCTTGGGACTGTTGTACAGATTGGAGGCACCAGCTCCACAGGTTTAAGATTTGGGTGTGCTGGTTGGGGTGAGATCGATCACGGTGGGCTTTCAGGCAATGGCCTGGGAACCTCTGTTGGCTGCATAAGATGGTGGTGGTGTGGACCTTCAGCAGGGGTAGAGGTGTCTCTACCTCCTGTTCCTCTTGCTGGATGGGCTTAGTTGCCTTCTGAGGCCTAGTTGGTTTGGCTACTAAAATCCTGTACAAATCCTGTGTGTTTGCATAGAATCTTACCCATGGAGGAAGAATGCAGGCAATCTGCAACCAGGAATGTATATACTAGAACTGGGTCAGGGTGGCCAGGCTCTCCTGTGTCATCATTAAGCAATAATGGTGAGGACATGGAGGATGACCTCCAGAGGCCAATCTATACCCAAAGTCACCATTCAACAGAACAGAGGGTTAGGAGATGCCTTGGACTCATCTTGATCCCATAATCTCTAGAATAGCCTTTCTTGAAATTCTTAAGTCTAGAACCATGGGTTTTAAGTTAGCCATACCCATGTCCTGTCCTGTTTCAGTATCGCATGGACAGACATGGGTAGGTCACTCAATGTCTTGTGCCTGGTCGAGTCCCTCATGGGAGCTTATGTGTTCTTATGTGTACCCATGTGTCCTGGTCAGAGGCCCTAGTTCTACTAAGTGAATCACTGTGACTCACCATGGAACTGCAGGTTAGGACTCACTTAGACTCTGTAACTTTGGGCCATGGAAGCCACAAATAATTTCACATTCATTCACACAGTCAACAAGTTGAAACAGTTCCTTCTTCCTTTGGAAGTGCCCTAAATGAATGGCCTTTTGTAAAGAGAAACCTCGAAATGAGAACTTCTCCTAAAATAAAGGTAACTAAAACAGTGTTCTCCTTAGAAAGGGCTGAGGAGCTGGGCACTGATGGCTCATGCCTCTAATTCTATCTACCCACAAGGCTGAGATCTGAGGATTGTGGTTTGAAGCCAGCCTGGGCAGGAGAGTTCATGAGACTCTTACCTCCCAGAAGCTACTCAGAAAAAGAAGTGAAACTGTGGCTCAAGTGGTAGAATGCTAGCCTTCAGCAAAAGAAGCTGAGGGACAGTGGCCAGGCCCTGAGTTCAAGCCCTAGGACTGGCATAGAAAAGAGAAAGGAAGAAAGAGAGGGAGAAAGAAGGAAGGAAGGAAGGATAGAAGAAAGGAAGAAAGGAAAGAAGGAAGGAAGGAGGCAGAGGTAGAGACAAAGGCTGGCAGATCTCTTAGTTGTGTCTTATTTGAAGCCAGCCTGGGCTAGACAGCAAATTCAAGTTGAAGGCCAGTCAGGGCTCCATAAACAAAATAAACCGTTCAAACGATTTAAAAATAAAAACTGGGCTGAGGGTTTGCCTCAGTGATAGAACACTTGCCTAGCCTATGTGAAGCTTTGTCAACCACGTGCCTCTAGCAAAACACACATACACACACACAACCCCACAAAACAAAAGACCACCCACCCAAATTCCTGCTTCCAGGAATTTAACTTTTTTTTTTTTTTTTTGTCAGTTGTGAGGCTTGGGCCTGGGCACTCTCCCTGAGCTTTTTTGCTCAAGGCTAGCACTCTACCACTTTGAGTCACAGCAACACTTCTGGTTTTCTGGGGTTTCATTGGAGATAAGAGTCTCATGGACTGGGGCTGGGAAGGTGGCTCAGTAGTAGAGTGCTTGCCTTGCATGCATGAGGCCCTGGGTTTGATTCCTCAGCACCACATAAGCAGAAAAAGCTGGAAGTGGCACTGTGGCTCAAGTGGTAGAGCACTAGCCTTGAGCTGAAGAGCTGAGGGACAGTGCCCAGGCCCAGAGTTCAGGCCCCATGACCGACCAAAAAAAAAAAAAAGTCTCATGGACTTTCCTGCTTGGGCTGGCTTTGAACCGTGACCTCATATCTGAGCCTCCTGAGTACCTAGGATTACAAGCATGAACCACCAGTGACTGGCACTCAGTTCAGAATTTAACTTTTCTTTTCCTTTTTTCCTTCTTACTTTCCTTCCTCTCCCCCCCCCCCCCTTTTTTTTTGTAAGACCTGGTGATTGAACTCAGCCTCTAAGCACAGGGCACTGTCCCTGAGCTGCTTGTAACTCAAGGCTAGCCACTCTACCACTTGAGCCACAGCAACACTTCTGGCTTTTTCTGTTTATGTGGTACTGAGGAATTGAACCAAGGGCTTCATGCACTCTACCACTAAGCCACATTCCCAGCCAAGAATTTGTTTTGAGTAATGGCCGTCAGCCTGGGCTCATACAGTTTAGTATCAATCTCAAGAAGTTTGGATGCTGGGCTTTGACACAAACTCTAACCCTTTGATCTCATACCTCTCCTTGGGAGCTATAGTAAAGTGGGGAGAGGGAGGAAACTGTCCACTTCTAAAAAGAAAGTTATTAGCCAAAATTAACAAAAACACCAGAGCCAGGCTTTACATAAGTCCACACAGGTAAAAAGGTTCACTGCAGAGATCAGGAGCCAGACAGAGTGCCACTCAGTCCCCAGGGTGGGCTGGAAACTTCCTGTTTACTTTCCTCCCTTTCAGCCCTTGGAGAATGGAGACTCTAGAGGAAAAGGAAGAAGCAGGAGGGAGTGAGGATTGAAGTGGTTGGCTGTTGCTGGGAAAGAAATTGAAACTGCCAGATCAGCTCCAGCAAATCATAGCCTTGCATCTAACTGACCACGCCTTCCCCCCCAGCAAGGGGGGCGGGCAGTGAGGACAAGACAGAGTTATACCATAATAATCCATGGTAGTTGTCCAGCCTTTGTTGTACGAGATGCTGACAACTAGCTCCTTTTAACGAAGCATCCTTCTGGAAGCTGGGATAAGGATCACACACTATCTCCAGTTTTTATGTTCTTCTCTCTCTCTCTCTGTGTGTGTGTGTGTGTGTGTGTGTGTGTGTGTGTGTGTGTGTGTGTGTGTGTGTGTGTGTGTGTGTGTGTATATGTGTGTGTGTGTGTGTGTGTGTGTGTGTGTGTGTGTGTGTGTGTGTGTGTGTCCTGGGGCTTGAACTCAGGGTCTGGGCACTGTCCCTGAGCTTTTTTGCTCAAGGCTAGCACTCTATCACTTTAAACCACACACTTCCAGCATTTTGGTTGTTCATTGGAGATGAGTTTCATGGACTTTCCTGCCCAGGCTAGTTTGGAACTATGATCCTCAAATCTCAGCTTCTAGAGTAGCAAGGATTACAGGCATGAGTCACTGGCACCAACTTCTTTTTCTTTCTTTTCTTTCTTTAGAACAAAAAAGAGATACCCAGTGTACATCAGTAGCAAAGTGATTTAATCAAAGGCTGAGTCAAGGCTGGGCTTGGTCTGGAGTCCTCCTCCCCCAGCTACTTCCTCTTAAACAAAAATCTCCTGAGTCTTGGGTCTTTAGTTTGAGCACCTGAACTGGATTAATACTTGGGTAGAGCTCATGCCTGTAAACATGCCAGTTTCACCATCCCCACCCTGGGGCTTTCTGGGGAAAATGATCCCATCCCATGCCACTTAGTTCCCTGAGCAAAGACAGGTAATTCTCAGGATGATAGATAAGTGGAGCTTCTGATCTCAGCACTGGGGTGCCCAAACTTGGTCACACCTGTGGCTCACACTTTAAAAACAAAACTAAACCAACAAAAAACAACAACTGCTTGGTGTCAGTGGCTAACGCCTGTAATCCTATTTACTGAGTTCAAGCCCCAGGACTGATGCGTGGATGCACTCACACACACACACACACACACACACACACACACACATACACACACGAGTGTGCATGCACCACATGCCAAGAATGAGGATCAAATGTAACCCTCATTCATCCCTGCTGACAGAGTATTGTTGCAGCTGCTGTGGAAAGGAATTTGGCCATTCCTCAAGAGGCTAAATGTTGTCATTGTACGCCTTGGCAAGCCCATTTAAACCAAGAGAAAGGAGAACATGGATCCACATAAAAGCTTATATGTGAATGTTCACAGCTTTTTGTAATAGCTCCAAAGTGAGAAATAACCCAAATGTCCATCAACTGGCAAATGGATCAACAAAAGGCAGTGTGTCTACACAATGGAGTATTATTCAGCCATTGAAAAGAATGAAATTTTGGACTGGAAGTGTGACATGAGTCAGGCCCCTGTGCACATCACTCCCCAAATGCTACAAACTACATACTACAACAGAGATGGACCCTGAAAACATTCTGCTAACATTTAGACACCAAAAAACACATAATGCCAGGTGCAGGTGGCTACTCAGGAAGCTGAGATCTGAGGATTGCCCTTCAAAGCCAACATAGGCAAAAAAATCTGTGAAACTCTTATTTTGCCAGTCCCAGGGCTTGAACCCAGGACCTGGGCACTGTTCCTGAGCTTCTTTTGAAGTTCAAGGCTATAGCACTCCACTACTTGAGCCACACCACTGCTTCCGGCTTTTTCTGTTTCTGTGGTACTGAGGAATGGAACCCAGGGCTTCATGCATGCCAGGCAAGCACTCTACCACTAAGCCACATTCCCAGCCCCCATGAGACTCTTATCTCCAATAAACTACTCAGAAAAAGCCAGAAGTGCTGGGCGCCGGTGGCTCACGCCTGTAATCCTAGCTACTCAGGAGGCTGAGATCTTAGGATCCCGGTTCAAAGTCAGCCAGGGCAGGAAAGTCCGTAAGACTCTAATCTCCAATTAACCACTAGAAAACCGGAAGTGGTGCTGTGGCTCAAGTGGTAGAGTGCTTGCCTTGAGCTGAAGAGTGCAGGGACAGCGCCTAAGCCCAGAGTTCAAGCCCCACAACCGACAAAAAAAGAAAAAGAAAAAGAAAAAGCCAGAAGTGGCGCTGTGGCTCAAATGGTAGAGTGCAAGCCTTGAACACAAAGAGGCTCAGGGACAGTGTCTAGGCCCTGAGTTCAAGCCCCAGGACTGGCAAAAAGAACAACAAAAACACATATTGAGCCAGGTGCTGGTGGCTCATGCCTGTAAATCCTAACTACTCAGGACGCTGAGATCTGAGGATCCAAGTTTCAAAGTCAGCCCAGTCAGACAAATTGGAAAGACTAATATCCAATTAGCCAGCAAAAAGCTGAAAGTAGGGGCTGGGAAGGTGGCTCAGTGGTAGAGCGCTTGCCTTGCATGCCTGAGGCCTTGGGTTCGATTCCTCAGCACCACATAAGAAAAAAGAAAAAAGCAGGAAGTGGCGCTGTGGTTCAAGTGGTAGAGCGCTAGCCTTGAGCTGAAGAGCTGAGGGACAGCGCCCAGGCCCAGAGTTCAGGCCCCATGACCGGACCCAAAAAAAAAAAAAAAAAGCTGAAAGTTAAGGTGTGGATCAAAGGGTAGATTGCCAACCTTGAGCAAAAAAAAAAAAAAAAAAAAATCCCCCAAACCCAAACATGGCAACAAGGCCCTGAGTTCAAGCCCCAGGACCAGCAAGACAAAGAGCGGGCAGGGAGAAAGAAGAGGAGGAGCTAGGCACTGATGGCTGATGCCTGTAATCCTAGCTACTCAGGAGGTTGAGATCTGAGGATCGTGGTTCAAAGCCAGCCCAGGCAGGAAAGTCCATGAGACTTTCTGTTTTTTTTTTTTTGGGTCCGGTCGTGGGGCCTGAACTCTGGGCCTGGGTGCTGTCCCTCAGCTCTTCAGCTCAAGGCTAGCGCTCTACCACTTGAGCCATACCCCCACTTCCGGTTTTTTTCTTTTTGCTTATGTGGTGCTGAGGAATCGAACCCAGGGCCTTAGGCATGCAAGGCAAGCACTCTACCACTGAGCCACCTCCCCAGCCCCCCATGAGACTCTTATCCCCAATTAACCAGCAGAAAATTGCAAGTGGCACTGTGACTCAAAGTGGTAAAGCATGAGCCTTGAGCAGAAGAGCTCAGGAACAGCACCCAGGCACTAAGTTCAAGCCCCAGGACCTGAACAACAACAAAATGCTGGAACACATGGTGGGAGTGGTGGGGCCAAAGGCAATGAAAATGACTGAGAAAACAGCAAGAGGGGAAACAGTCATTTATATCATAAAATGTCATAAACAAGGACTGGCAAAAAAACCAACAGAAAAACAACAAAGCTGTGTGCTGGTGATTCACGCTTGTAATCCTCGCTACTCAGGAGGCTAAGATCTGAAGATCGTGGAAGCCACTGAGCAGGAAAGTCCGTGAGACCTGTGTGTGTGTGAGTGTGTGTGTGTGAGTGTGTGTGTGTGTGTGTGTCTCGGTTGTGGGGCTTGAACTCTGGGCCTGGGCGCTGTGCCTCAGATCTTCAGCTCAAGGCTAGCGCTCTACCACTGTGCCACTTCTGGCTTTTTTCTGCTTATGGGGTGTGGAGGAATCGAACCCAGGGCCTCGTGCACACCAGGCAAGCACTCTTCCACTGAGCCAACTTCCCAGCCCCATTTTTTTTTTTTTTTTTTGGGTCCTGTCGTGGGGCCTGAACTCTGGGCCTGGGTGCTGTCCCTCAGCTCTTCAGCTCAAGGCTAGCACTCTACCACTTGAGCCACAGTACCACTTCTGGCTTTTTTCTTTTTGCTTATGTGGTGCTGAGGACTGGAATCCAGGGCCTCATGCATGCAAGGCAAGTGCTTTACCACTGAGCCACCTTCCCATGCCGTCCCTGAGCTTTTCTGCTCAAGGTTAGTGCTCTACCATTTTGAGGTACAGCACCACTTCTGGTTTTCTGGTGGTTAATTGGAGTCTCATGGACTTTATGGTCTGGGCTGGCTTTGAACTGTGATCTTCAGAGCTCAGCCTCCTGAGTAGCTAAGATTACAGGCCTAAGCCACCAGTGCCTGGCTAGAGGAATTTCTTTGAAGAATACAAATGTCCATTTCTTTCTTGCATTATACATAGATTTTTGTCGTTATTTTTCATGTTTTGTTTGGAGGTGGGTTTTTTCATTTTGTTGTTGTTGCTTTTGTTGCTAGAGATTGAACCATCTTTCTTGTAAATACTAAGTACCTGCTCTACCATTGAGCCCCATTTTGCATTATGTCCAAATGACCTTTCTCTGGGCAATGTGAAGCCATCTGCTTGGGAACAGGAAAGATTTTCTATTTTTTTTTGTTGTTGTTGTTGGTGGCGGTCGTGGGACTTGAACTCAGGGCCTGGGCACTGTCCCTGAGCTTTTCTGCTCAAAACTAGCACTCTACCACTTGAGCCATAGCACCACTTATTGCTTCTTCTGAGCAGTTTATTGGAGATAAGAATCTTAGACTTTTCTGCTTGAGCTGCCTTTGAACTGCAATCCTCAGATATCAGCCTCCCAAGTATCTAGGATTACAGGCACAAGCCACCAGCTCCCTGAGCTATTATGTTTTTCTTTTCTTTTCCCAAGGCTAGTGCTCTACCACTTTGAGCCACAGCTCCACTTCTGGTTTTGGAGTGCTTAACTGGAGATTGGAGTCTCATGGACTTTCCTGCCCAGGTTAGCTTTAAACCATGATCCTTAGATCTCAGCCTTCTGAGTAGCTAGGATTACAGGCATGAGCCACTAGCACCTGATTAGGAAAGATTTTCTAAATTTCTCCTCCCCCCCTTTTTTTGCTAGTCCTGGGGCTTGAACTCAGGACCTGGACAGTGTCCCTGAAATTTTTGTGCTCAAGGCTAGCCATCTACCACTTGAGTCACAGCTCTATTTCTGACTTTTTTGTGGCAGTTAATTGGAGATAAGAGTCTCATGGACTTTCCTGCCCAGGCTAGCTTTGAATTGTGATCCTCAGATCTCAGCCTCCTGAGTAGCTGGGATTTACAGATGGGAGCCACATCCCCGTACATTAAAAATCATTTATCTGATAGAAAGTAGATATTTCTTCTACCAACATCAGTAAAGCCACAGGACTTGTTGCCCTAGAGTAAGTGATATAATCTCCAGGAAGTAAAAGCCCAAAGGTCATCCCTTCTGGTTTTCAGGAATTGTCAGCAGAAACATGGAAGGCAGAAGAGGTGTGGTGGCAGATCTCACAGTCATTTCCTTGGGTTTGTGACCAGAGAAAAGAATAGAAAGTTGGGATGATTTGGAAAAACAAAAAACAGAAAACCCAGAAGCCAGAGGTCTTTGGTCAAATTCATATTTGGGACTCTTGTGTGTGTATGCATGTACACCCATGCATGTCAGTATAGGACCTTGAACTCAGGGCCGGGGCACTATCCCTGAGCTTTTATTTATTTTATTTTATTTTTTATCTTTATGATGAGATTATTCTTTTTTTTTTTGGTCAGCCATGGGGCTTGAACTCTGGGCCTGGGCGCTGTCCCTCAGCTCTTCAGCTCAAGGCTAGTCTTCTACCACTTGAGCCAAGCACCACTTCTGGCTTTTTCTGCTCATGTGGTGCTGAGGAATCAAACCCAGGGCCTCATGCATGTAAGACAAACACTCTACCACTGAGCCACCTTCCCAGCCCCTTATTCTTTTTTAAAATATTTTTTTAAATTGTAAAAATAGTGTACAGAGGGGTTACAGTTATATAAGTAAGGTAATGAGTACATTTCCTATCGAGCATTTCCTTGAGCTTTTATGCTTAAGGCTAGTGCTCTACACTTGAGCCACAATTCCATTTCTGGCCTTTTTGGGGTCATTCATTGGGGGTAAGAGTGTCATAAGCCAGGAGGCTCATACTTGTAATCCCAGCTATTTAGAAGGCTGAGATCCCAAGATCATATTTCAAAGCCAGTATAGAAAAGTACCTGAGACTTTTCCAATACACTACTCAGAAAAAGCCAGAAGTAGTGCTGTGACTCAAGTGGTAGAGTGCTAGCCTTGAACACAAAGAGGCTTAGGGCCAGCATGCAGGCTCTGAGTTCAAGCCCCACAATAGAAAATAAAAACATGTCATAAACTGGGCGCCAGTGGCTTACACCTGTAATCCTAGCTACTTAGGAGGCTGAGATCTGAGGATCTCGGTTCAAAGCCAGCCCGGGCAGGAAAGTCTGTGAGACTCTTATCTCCAATAAACCACTAGAAAACCGGAAGTAGCGCTGTGGCTCAAGTGGTAGAGCGCTCACCTTGAGCTGAAGAGTGAAGGGAGAGCGTCCAAGCCCAGAGTTTAAGCCTCAAGACCGACAAAAACAAAAACAAATTATGTCATAGACTTTCCTATCCAAGCTGGCTTTGAACCGAGATCCTCAGATCTCAGCCTCATGAGTAGCTAGGATTACAGGTGTGAGTTTTAGAGTCTCAACACAGAGTACTCCTATTGGGTCACAGCGGGTCCCCATTCTAGTGGCCCCCAAACCCTTTGTGGTAGGGTCCCTGCTGAAGTCACACTTCAGGTCTGTAGAACAGATGTGTCAGTGCCTTCAAGACTCCAGCTCCAGGCTTAGGGGCAACTCAGTCCCCTGTACTACCATAGCAATGCCAGGGTGAGGTGGCTCCATCCAGGTGCCAGCATGGCAGAGAGTGTAGGAGTGCCCAGAGAGGCACACCTATTGGCTCAAGGGCAGTGGGTGGTCACTTTCATGGCCAGGCCTGCCTGGTCCACATCCATGAACTGGGCCAAGAGGGAGTGTCAGGCAATTAAGTGGGGACAGCATTAGCTGTGCATACACTGGTTTCTACACAACCTGCTGGGACTTGTTCTTCCTGTCTGAGGTAATTTTAGTTTTGCCCTGCTTGTTACTTTCAATAGCACTGAGGCTTAAAGAAAACTGAAAAGATCACTTTTCTACTTGAACTTACAGGGAAGTTTGGGGGGCTGATGCTACAGAAATTATCAATATTATTTATGTATGCAACATGGATGTGGAATAGTCTTTAACAAGTTGATTCGAGATTTTATTTTTGCAATGTCAAATGACAAAGATTTATTGAAGGTAAAGATGATCCTTGCTCATGATTGACAGACAGGGTCGGTCCCAGGGCGGGACTGCCTGGGGTGCCTTGTGCAGAGGTCATAAAATGTCTCTAGCAGGGATCCAGGTGACTCTCACTGTCATTGGACACTCCAAGACCCATATCAGCTGCCAGACCAATCAGAGGCTGGCACGAGCGCTCCTCCATCCTTCGGCTCCTTTGATTGGCTGCCTGGTCTGACTCACGTCCTTTTGACCCTCTGATTGGTTCTTCAACCTCTCTGATTGGCTGTCCTTTCTGGCTCACATCCTTCACCCCTTTGAGTGGCTACCTGGTCTAGCTCATACCCTTGGGATCCTATCAGCCCACTGTTCATGGCAAGTCTTCAGAGCCAGGAGGCAAGGCCTCGAGCCACATGTGGCTACTGCAGGCCTTGGTGAGGGATGTAGTGATGCTATGGACGTGGACCTGGGCCCCGATTTCCCAGCCAGGCCTCTTTTGAGGCTCTGAGTTCAAGGCACATGACTCTTATTTTCTCTTCTTATGCCTGTGCTTGGACATTTCCTCAATGTATTGCTTCCTCTTTTCACAAAACAACTGACATATCTGTACATCTGTCATGCTAAATTGAAAGGAGAGCCACAGGTACTCTCGCATGCTGGCCAGCTTAAACTCGGTCCAGAGAGTTTCTAAGAGGGACTTGCTAACTCGGGCTTTCTTGGGACAAGGTTCCTGCTTTTCCCTTTGTTTGTTTTTTTTTTTCTTCTGTCATATCTTTTAGTGTCTTTTCATGTTCTTTTTGCCTTTTTCCTCTTCCACGTTTTCTCCATTTCTGCTTCCCATTTCCTTTGCCAGCCAGATCCATTCTGCTCGATAGCTGTGGATTTGGATTGCCAGATAGCGTTGCTCTTTTCTGTGAAACAACTTTCCAAAGTCTTGATCCGGTGAGCTTGTTTGCAGCTTGCCTTTGCTTGTGAACCTCCATGACTCTGTTTCTTTGTGTTTTCTATCCTAGGGCTAATTATGGAGGCACCAGTGGGAGAGTCCTCAGTACACTGGCAGTCTCCTTGCTGGTGAATCTTGATGCAGCATAAGCACTGACAGCAACCAGTGAATCTGCTTAGAGATTTTGTGGGGTTAAAAATATCTGTGTAGGGGCTGGGAAGGTGGCTGAGTGGTAGAGCGCTTGCCTTGCATGCCTGAGGCCCTGGGTTCCATTCCTCAGCACCACATAAGAAAAAAGAAAAAAGCTGGAAGTGGTGCTGTGGCTCAAGTGGTAGAGCACTGGCCTTGAGCTGAAGAGCTGAGGGACAGCACCCAGGCTCAGAGTTCAGGCCCCACGACCGGACCTCCCCTCCCCCCCAAAAAATCTGTGTATGGGGCTGGGAAGGTGGCTCAGTGGTAGAGTGCTTGCCTTGCATGCAAGAGGCCCTCGGTTTGATTCCTCAGCACCACGTAAGCAAAAAGAAAGCTGGAAGTGGCGCTGTGGCTCAAATGGTACAGTGCTAGCCTTGAGCTGAAGAGCTGAGGGACAGCGCCCAGGACCAGAGTTCAGGCCCCACGACTGGACGGACCCCCCCCCCCCAAAAAAAAAAAAAAACAACAACAAAAACTCTGTTGCTGAGCCCTGGTGGCTCATGCTTGTAATCCTAGCTACTCAGTAGGCTGAGATCTGAAGATCATGGCTCAAAGCCAGCCCAGACAGGAAAGTTTATGAAACTATTATCTCCAGTTAATCACCCAGAAACTGGAAGTGGAGCTGTAGCTCAAAATAGTAGAATACTCGACTTGAGCAGAAAAGCTCAGGGACAGTGCTCAGGCGCTGAGTTCAAGGCCTACAACGACTACCACCACCAACAAAAGTCTGTGTTTTCAGCCAATTTTTGCCTTAAATTATTAGTAGGGACCAAATGCCTATTTCTCATGCCTGCAATCCTAGCTACTTAGGAGGCTGAATTCTGAGGATCATAGAAGCTAGTTGGGGCAGGAAAATCCTTGAGACTCCTTATTTCTAATCAACCAGCCAAAAATCCTGTAGTGGAACTGTGGCTCAAATGGTACAGCACTGGCCTTGAGAAAGCCATCTCTCTCTCTCTCTCTCTCTCCTTTTTTTGTGGAGCTATGGAAGGGTGCTGGTTCTGGGGCTTGAACTCAGCTTAAGTGCTATCTCTTAATTTTCTTCCTTCCTTCCTTCCTTTCTTCCTTTCTTTCGCCATTTCTGGAACTTGAACTCAGAGCCTGGGCACTGTTCCTGAGCTTATATGCTTAAGACTAGCACTTTAGCACTTGAGCTACAGTTCCCCTTCCAGCTTTTTGGTGGTTACTTGGAGAAAAGAGTTTCATGGATTTTCCTGCTTTGAACTTTGATCCTCAGATCTTAGCCTCCAGCGTAGCTAGGATTACAGATGTGAGTCACCAACACCTGATATATCCACTGTTTGTTTTCCACTGGAACCTACTGGAAATGGACAGTACCTAACACTGAAATACCAAGATTTTAGCAAAAGTTGAGACAACTTTGAATACATACAAAACATTTCTATGCCAATGTGGGGTGGGAAACAATACATCTAAAGCACCGATGTGTCCATTCCTTGGTTATACAGTAAATATTACTAGGCACCTTCTGTGTTCCAGGTGGGTGCACAGTCAGCACCAGGAAGTCCCTCTCACAGAGGGCATTTCTATGTCTGTTTGCAAGTAGACATATAGCTGAAAATGAGCCCGCACATTGGTATCAATTAAAACGGTATAGTCAGTGTGCTCAACAATAGTGAAGGCCATGTTTCACAGCGGTCCCAGCAGGTTATATTGTCCAGGGTCATTGTCAGTGGCACTCAAGTCGTCTCCCTCTCTGCTTAAGTACACTCTCATGTTTGCGCAATGACAAAGTCACCCAATGACATATTTCCTGTGTTCCTATCAGTCTGGTACTGTGGTTGGCCAGAGAAGTGGCCCCAAGTCTTGCTCTATCCTCGCCAACCTTTTCCCCTTTCTTGCTTCCTTCCCTCCTTGCTTGCTTCCCTCCTTCCTTCCCTCCCTCTCTCATTCCCTCCATTCCTTCCTTGAATCCTAGAATCTTAGAAACTTACCTAGCTGTATTTTCTTCAAGTACCTACAAGGGCAGAGCTAATCTTGGGGCTTGAACTCAGGACCTGGGCGCTGTCCCTGACCTTTTTTGCTCAAGGCTAGTGCTCTACCACTTGAGCCACAGCTCCACTTATGGTTTTGGGGTGGTTCATTGCACATAGAATCTCCTGAGCTTTCCTGTCAGGGCTAGCTTTGAATCTCAATCCTCAGATCTTAGTCTCCAGAGTATCTAGGATTACAGGTGTGAGCCACCAGCACCTGGCTCAGAGCTAATCTTATTCTTTTGTTTGTGTTTATTTTTGTTAACAGGCACTACAAACAATTCTTTGTTTTGTAAGAGAACAAAGATTACATGGAAACAGTTTCCCTCTTTCCTGACAGTCCTCAAAAGCAACCCCAGCCAGTTGCTCATTTATCTCTCAGAGATATTCTATGCATTTACCAAGAGTTCTTCCTCCCTCCCTCCTTTCTTTCCTCACCCCCTCTCTTTGTGTGTGTGTGTGTGGGGGCAGTACAAGTGCTCTGCCACTCAAGCCACACCGCCATTTATGGCTTTTCACTGCTTGCTTAGAGAGAAGAGTCTCATGGACATTTTTTTTTTTTGGCCAGTCCTGGGGCTTGAACGTAGAGCCTGGGCACTGTCCCTGAGCTTCTTTTGCTTAAGGCTAGCACTCTACCACTTGAGCCACAGTGCCCCTTCTGGCCTTTTCTGTTTATGTGGTACTGAGGAATTGAAGCTTCATGCATGGTAGGCAAGCACTCTACCGCTAGGCCACATTCCCAGCCCTCATGGACATTTTTGCTTAGGTTGGCTTTGTGCCATGATCTTCAGATCTCAGCCTCATAAGTAGCTAGGATTACAGGGATGAGCCACCAGCACCCAGCCTGGCTTTTTTTTTTCTTTTTTCTTTTTCCTTGTAGTTCTGGGGTTTGAGCTTCTGATCTTTGTGCTTGCTAGGCAGACACTCAACCATTTCAGCCACGCCTCAGCCCTCTTGCTTTTAGTTTAATCTTCAGATAGAGTCTTGTACTTTGCCCTCTGCCTGGCTTTAAACTGCAAGCCTCCTACCTCCACCTTCAGAGCAGCAAGGATTCCAGGTGATTACCACCCCACTTAGCTCCTACAGTTTTCTGTTTTCCTTTCCTTTCCTTTCCTTTTTTCCCCCTCCATATAAATATTAGCATTCTAGATAATATTTTAGATACTATAATAAGTGTTACAATTTTGGTTAAAATTAATTCCTAAGCCAGGCACCAGTGGCTCATTCCTGTAATCCTACCTACTTGGGAGGCTGAGATCTGAGGATCGTGGTTCAAAACTAGTCAGAGCAAGAAAGTCTGTGAGACTCCAATTTAACCATCAGAAAAGGGAAATGGCTCAAAGTGGTAAAGTGCTAGAGCAAAAGAGTTCAGGAACAGTGCCCAGGCCCTGAATTTAAGGCCTATGACCACCACTACCAACAACAAAATTCCCAGAGCCAGATGCTGGTGGTTCACATCTGTAACTGTAACTATTCAGAAGGCTGAGATCTGAGGATCATAGTTGAAGGCAGCCCAGGCAGGAAAGTTCATAAGACTCTTGTGTCCAATTAACTGCCCCAAATCTGGAAGTGGAGCTGGAGTTCAAGTGGTAGATCATTAGCCTTGGACACGAAAGCTCATGGACAGCACTCAGACCTTGAGATCAAGCCTCAGAACTGGTGCGCGCACACACACACACTAATAGTAATAATAATAATAGTAGTAATTCTAGAAGCTAGGAGCAGATGGCTAATGCCTGTAATCCTAGCTACTCAGGAGGCGAAATCTGAAGATTGAGGTTCAAAACTACCCTGGGTAATAAAGTCCATGAGACTCATCTCCAATTTACCATAAAAAAAAACACTAGTAGTGGGGGCTAGAAAGGTGGCTCAGCAGTAGAGGGCTTGCCTTTCATGCATGAGGCCCTGGGTTTGATTCCTTAGCACCACATAAGCAGAAAAGGCTGGAAGTGGCACTGTGGCTCAAGTGGTAGGTAGATCGCTAGCCTTGAGCTGAAGAGCTCAGGGACAGCGCGCAGGCCCAGAGTTCAAGCCCCATGACTGACCCAAAACAAAAGCTAGTAGTGAACTGGTTGCCAGTGGCTCTTGCCTATAATCCTAGCTACACAGGGGGTGGAGATATGAAGATTTCAGTTTGAAGCCAGCATGGGTAGGAAAGTCCCTGACACTCTTATCTCCAATTACCCACTAAAAAGCTGCAAGTAAAACTGTGGCTCAAATGGTAAAGCACTAGCCTTGAGCAGAAAAGCTCAGAGACAGCACCCAGGCCCTGAGTTCAAGCCCTTGGACCTGCACAAAATAAAAATAGTAATAATAATAATTCTGGAATTCTTTCTATTTTAGTCCATCTGAAGTTGCCACATTATGGAAATTCATACCACCATAGATTTGACTAGCATGTATTGATATCTGTTTAGGTCACATGCAATCTTTAGTTATTACAAAGTTGTGAAGTATGTATTTTCAGGTCAACCTAGCGCATATGTGAATGGAAGATAAATCCCTAAAGGGGTGGAGTTGTGAGGTCAAAGGGCTGCCCAATTTTAATTTTCCCATATTGCCACTTTGCCCTTCAGAGAGGTCACACCTACATACACATTGTCCAACAAGACATAATAAATGTGCCAGTTTCCCACACCCTTTTTAACACAGCATAGATTTCCATTGCTGCATAATAAATCACCACACACAACACCCATTTGTTAGCACACAGTTCTGTAGGCAGGAAGTTGGCCTTGGCACAGTTCAGTCTCTGGCTCTGGAATCACAAGGTTAAGGTTTAGGTGTTGATTGGAACTGAGGTCATGCCTAGAGGCCCTGAGGAAATAGCCATTTCCAAGTGGATTTCCGATAGTTGGCAGAATTTAGGTCCTTACAGTTGTGAGACTGAGGACTAGGTCTCCTTGTTGGTGGCCTGTCCTTTATTCTTTGTCATCTGGCTTCCTGCACCTTGAAGGGAGCTGAAGTGTTTCAAATGCGTTTTTTGTCAGTTGTGGGGCTGGAACTCACAGCCTGGGCACTGTCCCCGAGCTCTTTTGCTCAAGGCATTCTACAACTCTGAGCCATAGTTCCACCTGTTGTTTTCTGATGGTTAATTGGAGATAAGAGTATCATAGAATTTCCTGCCCCAGCTGGCTTTGAACTATGATCCTTAGATCTCAGCCTCTTGGGTAGCCAAAATTACAGGCGTGAGCCAAGAGCTTCGGGTTCTTGTGTTTTTTTTTTTTTTTGTCTTTGTTTTTGTTTCTGTGCAAGTGCTGGGGCTTCAGTTCATTGTCTTACATTTTCACTTGACTTTTTCATTCAAGGCTGGCATTCTACCACTTGAGCCACATCTCTACTTTTTTTTTTTTTTTGCTGGTTAATTGGAGATGATCATCTCACAGAAAAGTCTCACAAATGTTTCTGTCCAGAATAGCTTCAAATGGCAATCCTCACATCTCAGCCTCTTGAGTAGCTAGGATTACAGGTGTGAGCTACAGGCACTTTAGCACATTTTTGTTCTTTTGGTTAATGATGTATGCTCATATTCTTTGCTCCATTTTCCAGTAAGTTCCTTGCTTTTGGTTTTTGCTTTTGTTTTTGTTTTTAATTAGAAGAGTCTTTGCCATGTTCTGAGTCAGAAGAATAAAAGAGCATTTTGAACTAGGCATTAGTGGCTCATGCCTGTAATACCAACTATACGGGAGGCTTGAGATCTAAGATGACCATTTGCAATCAGCCAGGACAGGAAAGTCCTTGAGTTTCTGATCTCCAAGTAAGCACTGAAAAAGCCAGAAGTGAAACTGTAGTTCAAGTAGTAGCACTCCAGCCTGGAGTGGAAAAAGCCGAGACAGTGTTTAGGGCTTATGTTCAAACCCCAGTACCAGAACACACACACAAAAGCACTTTATAAGTAAAAAGATCTTTCGCACATTAGTGACTTGTTTTATGTGTCTTACTTGAAACTCTACTCTCCTTCCTGCTGCCTCCTGAAATGCCATTCATTCTTCATTGCCCATTTGGTTATGTCTGGTCCTACCAAACCCTGCTGTATACAACCTGTTCTTATGCTGCTCTGTGTTGATTGTTGGTTGCTTTTGGCTTCCCAAGCAGGGTTGTTATCTGCTTTTTTTTTTGGGGGGGGGCTAGTACTCAGGCTTGAACTCAAGAGTCTGGGTGCTGTCTCTGACTTTTTTTTACTCAAGGCTAGCACTCTACCACTTAAGCCATAGCTCCACTTGTGGGCTTTTTTGGTAGTTAATTGGAGATAAGAGTCTTATATACTTTCTTGGCCAGGCTGGCTTTGAACTACGATCCTGAGATCTCAGTTGCCTGAGTAGCTAGGATTGCAGGTATGAGCCACCACTGCCTGGCCTCCAGCTGTGTCTTGATCAGAGTCAGCTCTGGCTTGGGGTTACGATCACTTGTCATCAGGGCAACATGTAAGGACATTATCTGTGTTCCAGGGACAGGACTGAGGTGGCTTACCCCATGGAAGGTGAGCCCATTGTCCCCTTGCATGCTTGTACCCCAGTGATGAAGTCTGTACCATCTGCTCCTGATCACTGAGCATCTGTCAGGAGCCATCTGCAGAACTTCCTAAGGGACCTGTTCCATTAGGTTCCACACCTTACTATCTACATTCAACAGACCTCCACCTACATGTTTACCAACAAGCCTTTCCACCTCTGCATTCCACCCTCTACCGGATTTCCAATTGAGTTGCAGTTTTATCTAATTATAACCTTCATCCTGCTTCCTGTATGCCACGCACTGCACTAGGCATTTTGCATGGATTATCTCCTTAAGCCTAATTGCAGCCCTCTCTGCGAGGTAGCAACTATGTTCAACCCACTTCACAGATGGGGGAACAGAAGCTTCTAGGAACCACCAGGCAACAGTTACCACAGCTTCCCAATTCAGACCTCTCAACAGATTGAATGCCTCTGCTGGCCCCATACTAACTCAGCATTCATGCAACAGGTTACCTGTAAATTTGCTTTATTTTGTGCTGGTCTTGGGGCTTGAACTCAGAGCTTAGGATGTGTCCCTGAGTTTTTTTTTTTCTCAAGGCTAGTGCTCTACCACTTAAGCCACAGCTTTGCTACTGCTTTTTGGTGATTAATTAGATATAGGAGTCTCATGGAGTTTCCTGCCCATACTGGCTTTGAACTGTGACCCTCAGATCTCAGCCTCCTGAGTAGCTAGGATTACAGGCATGAGCCACTGGCTCATGTCAGCTAAATTTGCCTCTTTTGAACTAGACTGTTCCATTCTTTGGTCAGGAGAGCGTCCCTCCCTGCTGCTTAGAATCATAGGTAGAGAGGCAAGTATTTAACCTCAATTAGGCAGTTAAGGATAGAAAGCAACTGGAGCAAAGGCTCTCATGGCACGAGAAGGAAAGGACATAAATGTCTTTCCTGTTTCTGCCCAGGGGGGCAGATTCCAAATCCTTCATCCCTCCTTCCTCCCCCCTCCCCCCCAGTCTTAGACTAGACGCAAAAGCAGAAGGCCAGCCCTCCCATTTTTACCCAGAATGGGAGGGGTCCAACCAGAAAAGCCTTCCACAGTGAGTGACCATTGCTTAACAAATCAAATGAAAATACATCCCCTAAGAGGGAGGAGACTAAAGATCAAATATGTAATAGAATTCATGAGGTTGACAGGGAGATCCGTCTACTTGGATAGTCTGCTAACTTTTTTTGTTGGTTATGGGGCTTGAACTCAGGGCCTGGGCACTCTCCCTGAGCTCTTTTGTTCAAGGCTAGTGCTCTACTACTTTGAGCCACAGCACAACTTTATGGACTTTACTGCCTGAGCTAGCTGCCAACCATGATCCTTAGATATCGGCCTCCTGAGTAGCTAGGATTACAGGCATGAGCCACTAGCACTTGGCAAGTCTGCTAATTCTTTTTCATTACTTCCATGGCTTTCCTTCCTTTTACATTCAGATAAACTTACTCTGTTTACCTTAAATACTTTTCTGCTTTTTTTTGTGTGCCTGTCCAGGGATTTGAACTCAGCTTTTGTGCTCATGGCTAGTGTACTACCACTTTGAGCTACAGTGCCTTTTCTGGCTTTTGATGGTTAACTGAAGTTGAGTTGCATAGACTTTCCTGCCTGGGCTGGCTTTGAACCAGGATCTTCAGATTTCAGCTTCATGAATAGCTAGTATTACAAGGGTGAGCCACTGGCTCTTTCTTACCCTTGTATTCTTTTTTTTTTGTTGGTTGTGGGGCTTAGACCCTGGCCTGGGCACTGTCCCTGAGCTCTTCAGCTCAAGACTACTGCCTTGACTGGTAGCACTACCACTTGAGCCACAGCGACACTTCAAGTTTCTGGTGATTCATTGGAGAAAAGAGTCTCATGGACTTTCCTGCCCAGTCTGGCTTTGAACTGTGATCCTCAGATCTCAGCCTCCTGAGTAGCTAGGACTAGAGGCATGAGTCATGGGCACCCAGCAACGTTTGTATTCTTTAAAGGTCAGAGACAAGAACCAGAAATGCCCTAAGTGGTTTTAGTAATACCTAGCAAAATCTTCCCTTACCTTAGGACATAGTCTACATCAGATTTAAGGGAGATCTATGGGGTACTCTACAACATGGCCAACAGACACTGGGCTCCAAGGGAGACAGGAAAGAACCCCACCCTCATACTCCCAAGTGCTTCAACGTTCTCTGATGAAAAGCTGAAGTCCATTGGGGGCTGAGGGAACATGCCAGGCCACCAAAGTTTCCTGTTGCTGCTGAGTGACTGAAAACAACACCTATTTACATTGTCACAAACTTTTGCTGACCTAGACTCAAAGCAACTCTGGAATACTCTTTTTTTTTTTTTTTTGGGTCCAGTCGTGGGGCCTGAACTCTGGGCCTGGGTGCTGTCCCTCAGCTCTTCAGCTCAAGGCTAGCGCTCTACCACTTGAGCCACAGCACCACTTCTGGCTTTTTTCTTTTTGCTTATGTGGTGCTGAGGAATCGAACCCAGGTCCTCAGGCATGCAAGGCAAGCGCTCTACCACTGAGCCAACTTCCCAGCCCATGGAATACTCTTATCTTAGGATCCTTAACATAATCATATCTATAAAGTTCCTTCTGTTATCTCAGATGACTGAATACATATTTGAAAAAGTATAAATGTGTGTGTGTATAACTGGTATTGTGTCTTGAACTTAGGGCCTCATACTCTTCTTCAGGGTTGGTCCTCTACCAATTGAGCCATAGCTGCACTTCTGGCTTTTTGGTGATTAATTGTCTTCCTGAGCTGGGTTTGAATCAGGATCTTCAGGTCTTAGCCTCCTGAGTAGCTAGGATTACCAGCATAAGCCACTATTCCCCAGCACCTAATTCATAGGTTGTGCTGGCTCTATCCAATATGCACTTTGGGCCAATGAAATTGACCATCATAACTTTGAGGAAAATTGCCTTTTTTTCCCTTGCAGGTACTGGGGCTTAAATGCTGAGTCTGGGTGCTGTCTCTGAGCTCCTTTTTTTTCAAGGCTAGCACTCTACCACTTGAGCCATAACTCCTCCTCCAGCTTTTTCTATGATTATTTGTTTTTTTTTTCGGGGGGGGGTCTGGGGGTGGGGCCTGAACTCTGAGCCTGGGCACTGTCGCTTAGCTCTTCAGCTCAAGGCTAGTGCTCTACCACTTGAGCCACAGTGCCACTTCCGGCTTTTTCTTTTTGCTTATGTGGTGCTGAGGAATTGAACCCAGGGCCTCATGCATGCAAGGCAAGCACTCTATCACTGAGCCACCTTCCCAGCCTTCTATGATTATTTGGAAATAAGAGTTTCATGGACTTTTCCTGCCTGGGTTAGCCTTGAACCATGATCCTCAGATCTCAGCTTCCTGAGTAGCTAGGATTACATGCCTGAGCCACTGCAGCCCGCTGCCTTCCTTTTCATGAAGAGGCAAAGATATTACCTCAAATGAATCTGGAATTTGGAGCAGCACCAATTCTACCTTACCCTTCCTAGCTGCTTGAGGATGTGGGGGAATGGGGAGTAAACAAAAGGCTCTACCTACCCTTAAACCAGCTCACCTAACTCTGTTCCCTAAGATGACTAGCCAAGGAAGCTACCACTTATATGACCCAGGTCCACACCTGCCCACTGGCCTTCTTCCTTATTCTAGCTCAACTTCTAACCTGAAGACTTACCTGCCAACCTGAGTTTCCCATCCTTCATCCCAATGGTCACTTAAATGGCCCACTCATGAACTCTTCTTGCTTCAGTAGAAATCCATGTGAGGGCTGGGAAGGTGGCTCAGTGGTAGAACGCTTGCCTTGCATGCCTGAGGCCCTGGGTTCGATTCCTCAGCACCACATAAACAAAAAGAAAAAAGCCGGAAGTGGCGCTGTGGCTCAAGTGGTAGAGCGCTAGCCTTGAGCTGAAGAGCTGAGGGACAGCGCCCAGGCCCAGAGTTCAGGCCCCATGACCGGACCCAAAAAAAAAAAAAAAGAAATCCATGTGACTACCATCTTTGGTCCCCTACACATTGATCACTATGGCTTCTTATGCCTATAATCCTAGCTACTCAAGAGGCTGAGATTTGAAGGATAGAGATTTGAAGCCAGCCTAAGTAGAAAAATGTGAGAGGTTCTTATCCCCAATTAACTTGAAAAAAAAAAAGTTGGGCTAAAAGTGTCTCTTAAGACATAGAGTGCTGGAGCTCAGAATGTGGCTTAGTGGTAGAGTGCTTGCATGCATGAAGCCCTGGGTTCAGTTCCTCAGTACAACATACACAGAAAAAGCCAGAAGTGGCACTGTGACGCAAGTGTTAGAGTGCTAGCCTTAAGCAAAAGAAGCTCAGGGACAGTGCCCAGACCTGGAATTTAAGCCCTAGGACTTGCAAAAGAAAAAAAAAAAAGAAAAGGTAGAGTGCTAGCCATGATTAAGCTAGCTGAATAAGCAATGAGGCCCTGAATTCAAACCCAAGTACCAGCAGGAAAAAGAAAAACAACAAAAAAATGGATGTGGGGGCTGGGAGGGTGGCTCAGTGGTAGAGCGCTTGCCTTGCATGCATGAGGCCCTGGGTTCCATTCCTCAGCACCACATAAGCAAAAAAAAAAAAAAAAATTCGGAAGTGGCGCTGTAGCTCAAGTGGTAGAGTGCTAGCCTTGAGCTGAAGAGCTGAGGGACAGCACCCAGGCCCAGAGTTCAGGCTCCACAACCGGACTAAAAAAAAAAAAAAATGGATGTGGAGAGGTGGATATTGCTCAGAGTATAGTATTTTAAAAATACTCAACATTTTTATTTTAGTTCTCCCAGGCACCATGCCCACCTGTGGGCACTCTGACCCGGTTATGTTGTTAGCATGCTCTCCTCCATTCTGACTTGATGTCCTCCATCTCAGGTCCTCAGCCTCTCCCTCAAACCAGTTGATCTGGCCAGGCCTAACCACAACTGGACATTCTGCCTTTTCATTTCTCAGGGCACATGTTATCTCTAGCCTGCAGCTGTGACCATAAATCTTAGCCCCATCACAATGGAATTCCCTGCTTTCATATACCTCAGGTACTCCATGACTCACACAAATCAGACAGCAGAATACTCCCTGCCCGCCACCCTTAGCCCTATAAAGATATCTCCTTGCACAAGACAGGCACCTCACCCTGCTTGAAAGGGTCAGCTTGTCAGTTTGCTGACATTAAACTTTGCTGTACATGACTTGGTATCTGTGTATCTTCTGGGATAGTGCTTTCTTTGGTGCGGTGACTTGAATCTAGGTTCCCCCAGTAGTTTCTGCTTTCTCTTTTGGGGAACTTGAGCTGCCCCAGGGACTTTTAGGCCCACCCAGAGGACTGCCAGGCAATTTCCCTTGACCAAGTGTTCTACTTGCATCTACCAGCGGCCGATCTGGCCCTCTTCATGGATGAGTGACCATTTTCCATTGTCAGGGTCTCAGAGTTCCCTCCATTTTTAGGCTACTGGGCTGGAAAAATATTGGCTTCAGTTCTAAGCCCTCTCCTTCCAGCCTAGGCCATGGGGCTAGACAGGCCAAGTGACCCAGCAATTGTGTGGTGATGAACCCTCTTGCTGCCTGCTCCCTCTGTGTTAATTGTCCAAAGACTCTCTGGGGACACCCATGGATCTCTAATGTCAGCTCCATTGGTCACTCATCATGGGAGGGACACAGTCTCAAATTCCTCAGGATTCTCCTTTAGTTTGCCTTTTACATAATCTAAAACTGCTCAAGGTTGAGCCTGATCTTAAGCCTCATAAGCTGCTATGCTTATGTAATCAGATTTGGCCCCAGTATTTGCTGGACAACGAGCCCAGGTGGCCTCTTCATGGCACCTTTGATTCCAATATTTTGTGGGCTTTGTAAAATTTTTGCAAATGTTCAGGCAAGTGGAAGGAAATCATCCATGTACAGGCTGTTTTTGCTCTCTCTCTCTCTCTGCCTCTCTGCTTGTTCCCTTGAGAGTTGAGATGCAGATAGGATACCAAGGGATTTCCCCCCCTCCCACTCTCAAGGCTAGCCATCCTGGTTTAAATTCTCTTAGCTAAAACTCTCTCTGTCTCTATGTCTCTCTGTTTCTGTCTCTCTCTGTCTCTGTCTCTCTTTTTGCTAAGCCTTTTCCCATTTTTGCTCTAGTAACTATATTCTTCCCCTCTGCAGTGGATAAACTGCCATCTAAGCAAACTCCCTATGTGCCTGCCTGCCTGCCTGCCTGCCTGTGTGGCTGACACATGGTAGGATGGGTGAAAACTGTTAGGTTTTTAAAAAGAGGTTGCTGAGTAAAAACTGCACCTGCACGCACGTGGTATTCAGGTAAGGAGTAGGTTTATTCAGTAGACCTGCTGGGACCAGGCAAGGTTGGCACTCCACGTGGCTGAGAAAGGCCTGGCAATGAGAGAGAGCTGGGAACGAGAGGAAAGAGCTAGAAAAGAGCAGAGAGAGGGGTAAGAACAGTAGCACTCACGTGGTATTCAGGTATTCAGAAGACCTGCTGGGACCAGGCAAGGTTGGCACTCCACGTGGCTGGGAAAGAGAGAGGAAAGAGCTAGAGCAGAGAGAGAGCAGAGAGAGCTAGAAAAGAAGAGCAAGAGCAAGAGCTAGAAAAGAAGAGCAAGAGCAAGAGAGCTAGAAAAGAAGAGCAAGAGCTAGAAACGAACAGAGAGAGAAAGAGAGAGTCTGGGAAAGAGAGGAAAGAGCTAGAAAAGAGCAGAGAGAGCTAGAAAAGAAGAGCAAGAGCTAGAAAAGAACAGAGCGAGAAAAAGAGAGAGTCTGGGCCTGGGCTAGGCCTTATGTAGGGTATGGGCGGAGAAAGGTGTGGCCACATCAAATTCAGATGTGACCTCAGCGGATGCAGATGTGACCTCTTCCAGGTGTTCCAGTTGCCTAGGTAACGCAGGTACTGGGTGGAGACTTTGCTGCGAGGAGGGTGGAGTCTGCTCACCATCCAGGAGCGGACCTTACATTCCAGCCTTTTAATAATCATGAAATAGGGCGCGGATTCTCTCTGGCTACTTCCTGCTGACAAGGGGCGTCGACAATGGGGGTAAAAGGCTGGAATTTGGTCCCCTCCCAGAGAAGGCAGTGAGCAGCAGCTGTCCCTTGGTGGCGTGAGTCCTTAGGTGAAGTCTGGAGAAGTCTCATGAGCATTGAGGGGCTGGAAAAAAAATACTAAACAGCAAATAAATGGCAAGAGGAAGGACTTGGGCTGAAAATGTTGTTAGAAATGTCCCTAGCTACTTCTGACATCTGGCTACTAGGTAGAGAAGTCAGGGGACAAAGGCAAGAATATAAATTCCTGTTCAGTTAATAGCTACACAGGTATAGACATTGGCTGGGTAGGCTTCTTACTTCCACTGACCTCCCGGCTCTGGTTAATTTTGAAAGGGCAGGCACAAAGTAGCTGATGTGACATTATCTCCTCTTACTCTTCTCCATGTTCCCTTGTTCCCCAGACTGGCTGAGTCTAGGTGCTCATTGCTGGGATGGCTTGTCCCAGTTGGTATTCAAGATTTGAACTCAAGGCCTAGGTACTGTCCCTGAGCACTTCTGCTCAAGGCTAGCACTGAACCACTTTGAGTTATAGTACCACTATTATTTAAGGAGGTTTGAACTCAAGGCCTGGGCACTGTCCCTGAGCACTTCTGCTCAAGGCTAGCACTGAACCACTTTGAGTTATAGTACCACTTGCAGAGTTCAGCTGGGAGACGGAGTCTTAGAGATTTTTTAGCCCGAGCTGGCTTTGAACTGAAATCTTTGCCACAAAAGCCCTTTATTATTTCCAATTAAGGCAACAAGGAGATCAAGTAGAATAAGTAGAGCTTACCTGGTTCTTATCAAGAATTGCCAACAAATATTCTGAAATGACAAAACTCAATAGATGTGATGAGAATTTTAGCACAGATATGCCCAGTATTTTAGAACCACGTAGTCAGTAGTAGAATACTCAACACAAAACAAAAAAGGCAAAACTTAAAACCTAAAATTTCGACAACGTTTAGACATCTTTGCTAACAAAGCATATCAGATGGTTGGGCCTCCGTTACCAGGGCCTGTGAAAAGATCAACTTGTTAGCAAGGCACCTTAGAATAGATGGAGTAGTAAACTTAGTGGAAGGTTAAGGGTCAGATGGGGCCAAACCCTTAACCCACCCTTAACCCACCACGTGGCCAAGATGGCGAATTCAAGATGGCGAATTTCTGAAAAAATGCAAAGAAAGCCTGAATAGATTAAGCCTACATTGGCTAGCCTTTGAGAGGGAACCTAGAGGGGGGTCCCTGGGACCCAGCCTGCGTCGCACTCTTCAAGGCACAAGCCAAAAAGTTGTAGAAAAAAAGGGTAGAAACTTGCCCATGAATGGCAGAGAGAGAGCAAAGAGAGCCCGAAAGTAAACAGACTTCTGATCATTTACCATTGCAGTAGCAAAAACTGTACTTCTGAGAATGGCATAAAAATGAGGCTCTCTGGCTTTCCAGGGAGCGCAGGAGACATTTCAAAGGGGTTTCACAGCTCAGGCGTGATTCGTAGCACCCCATTAAATGAGTAGAGTCAGTCTGGTGAGTGAAGGAGAGCTGACCAGGCAGAAGCGGCGTCCCGACTTCCCCCAGAGCCCTCTAGAGAGAAATGGCCAAGCCCCCAAAGCCAAGCGTCCTCGGCTTCAGAGGTGACCGGCCTTTCAGCTAAAGGCCATAGGAGCTCTCTGGCGTGGCGCCACGTCTGGACAGAGACTGAGCAACAGAGAGCCGTAGAGTAGTTTCACTCACCAGAGTAGAGAAGTGGTGTGGACGTGAATGTGAAGGCAGCAATGGTATCGATGCGCTGATTCCGCCGCAGACAGACAAGTTCGCAAAAGGCCGTCAGAACTGTGGGTATTCCTCAGAGCAAAAAGGGAAGAACAAAAAGAGAAAAAAGAGGAAAAAAAACAAAGAAATCCCAGCTATCCTGACTTTCAGCCTTTATCCGAGTCACGGCACCATTTATGTTAGGTTTTTTAAAAAGAGGTAGCCGAGTAAAAACTGCACCAGCACGCACGTGGTATTCAGGTAAGGAGTAGGTTTATTCAGTAGACCTGCTGGGACCAGGCAAGGTTGGCACTCCACGTGGCTGAGAAAGGCCTGGCAATGAGAGAGAGCTGGGAACGAGAGGAAAGAGCTAGAAAAGAGCAGAGAGAGGGGTAAGAACAGTAGCACTCACGTGGTATTCAGGTATTCAGAAGACCTGCTGGGACCAGGCAAGGTTGGCACTCCACGTGGCTGGGAAAGAGAGAGGAAAGAGCTAGAGCAGAGAGAGAGCAGAGAGAGCTAGAAAAGAAGAGCAAGAGCAAGAGCTAGAAAAGAAGAGCAAGAGCAAGAGAGCTAGAAAAGAAGAGCAAGAGCTAGAAACGAACAGAGAGAGAAAGAGAGAGTCTGGGAAAGAGAGGAAAGAGCTAGAAAAGAGCAGAGAGAGCTAGAAAAGAAGAGCAAGAGCTAGAAAAGAACAGAGCGAGAAAAAGAGAGAGTCTGGGCCTGGGCTAGGCCTTATGTAGGGTATGGGCGGAGAAAGGTGTGGCCACATCAAATTCAGATGTGACCTCAGCGGATGCAGATGTGACCTCTTCCAGGTGTTCCAGTTGCCTAGGTAACGCAGGTACTGGGTGGAGACTTTGCTGCGAGGAGGGTGGAGTCTGCTCACCATCCAGGAGCGGACCTTACAAAAACAACTTTCTTTGTCTTGTAAATGTAGTCACTGCAACAAGGTAACAGCCCTGCTAGAACTCCATCATTGAAAGTGGCTAGCCAGGGCTATGAATGTGGCTTAGTGGTAGAGTGCTTGCTTAACATTCATGAAGCCCAGGGTTTTATTCCTCAGTACCACATAAACAGAAAAAGCCGGAAGTGGTGCTGTGGCTCAAGTGATAGAGTGCTAGCCTTGAGCAAAAGAAGCTCAGGTACAGAGCCCAGGCCCTGAGTTCAAGTCCTATGACTGGCAAAAAAAGTGGCTGGCCAGTAAACACTGGGACCAGCTTCTCCCTTTTACTTTTCTCTCCTTTTCCCACCCTAAAATACCATAATGGGAGCAGTTAGACAAATAGCATACTTGAAGTAAACCAGTCCTTTTCTTTCTTGAGCAGACTCACTTCAGAATCTGGATTCCTAATTTCTTTTTTTTTGGGGGGGGGTCTGGTCATGGGGCCTGAACTCTGGGCCTGGGCACTGTCCCCTCAGCTCTTCAGCTCAAGGCTAGCACTCTACCACTTGAGTCACAGCGCCACTTCCAGCTTTTTTCTTATGTGGTGCTGAAGAATCGAACCCAGGGCCTCTTGCATGCAAGGCAAGTGCTCTACCACTGAGCCACCTTCCCAGCCCCTGGATTCCTAATTTCTCCCTTAAGGAAAACTCCTCTAAGAGGCTGTTATAAGCCCCCTGGAGAAACTTCTCTCTCCCTTAATTATCTGCTGGTACTGGAAATTGACACCCACCTAGGAAGAGACAAAGGCCACATGGTGGGTTTTCATGTATCCCCACTCTTCTACTAAGCTTACTGGTCTTCACTCATCTAGGTGTTCAAAGGTCAATTCATATGCTAATATGTCTATTAAAAATTTTAAAGGTTTTTTTTTTGTTCTTGGGATCAAAGTTTAAGCATGGAGTTATGTTGACAGAAATTTTGTGTCTTGAGTTTTGTCTTGCATTTTCTTTGGTGTTGCCTGTTTTTCTAGTGTTGACCATGTGATTCCAAACTCAAAGCTGCTTTTCAGCTTTTTAAAACCTAAGTGTGCCTTAAAACTTTTGTTACAAGTGTGTGTGTGCAAACACAGTTAAAGTAATCTCATTGTAATACATGAAAACTTATCATGGTGTAAAGATTATTTGCTTTTCACTGTAATTGTAACTAATGTGAACCTTGTGTTAAAGGACTTGATTATCAAGTGTACTGCTTATTAAAAGGAAAAATCTTTATTGATGAAAACTGCAGAGTCTGGAGGAAGATGGCAGAAGAGAAGCTGGGGGTTAAACAAACTCTTGCGTAGGAACAAGTTTTAGTGTTCCAGTGAGAAGTCCAAGGCTAGAGAGTCACACCAAGTGTGACATCACAGTACAGAGAGTTTGGCCACAGAGGAAAAAATTCAGGCAGCTTGGTTAAGGGGACAGATTTGAGCACTCATGGGTGTAAGTGGCAGCAGTAGCAGCAGTTGCTGCAGCCATAACCACTAAATCAACAGAGAGAGCCTGGAACAAAGGCACCAGAGGTGGTATGTGAGTGGATTCTACTCACCAGCAAGAACTGACTGGAAATAGAAACCTTCATCCTGCAGACCACAGACAGCTGCAGACCATGGATGGCCCAGAAACTAAGGGAAAGGCATGAAGTACCCCCAAGACATCCTCAGTTCTTCTTAAGGAGCAGCGGTGGGAAGGTAGACCCTCCCCCACCACTAGAGAAAAACTCCATCTTTGATACTGAGACAAACCAGACCAGAGCAGCTAACAGGTAACTTCCGCCTTGGAAAAGACAGTAGGAGCCATTCAACAGGTCAAAAGAACCTGACCTGCTGAGCTCAGCTCCACCTTCAGGGAAAGTTGCTCTTCCTAGGCAGAGAAAGCTCTGCCCATGGAGGAGTGACTTTCTTCACTGGGTAAACAGAGTCAGAGGCTGCCCCACCACTCTGCAGCATAAGCAGCAGACCTAGCTACAGGAGGGTAAAAGAAAAACAATTGGAAACCCAGTAAACATTAATCCTGAGAATGGCTTCAGGCTGAGCTGAGTGAGTATCTCAGGAGCTAGCCTCTCAGGAAAAGCTACTGATTGCTGACAGGCCTCAACCCTACCCACAACCTAGCCCCATCACAGCAACTCCAAGCTATAGGAAATAGCCATCTCCTTCTGTGATACTCAAATCAGATTGCCCTCCCACTGAGCTATCTTGGGAGGAGGGTCATAAAGTACCTGGTAAGGCAGAGCTCATTCTGCCTGCTCAAACATTTAAGAAACCAATCAAGCCATTGGAAAACCAAACACCACAAACAAACCAGGGACTCCACCAAGAGGCTGGTTACTGACACAAGGGAGACACAAGATTCACCCCTCCCACCAAAAAAAAAATCAAAGAACTCTCTTTTCTACCTTTCTCTACCTCTCTACCTTCTTCTTCTTCTTTTTTTTTTTGGTCCAGTCGTGGGGCCTGAACTCTGGGCCTGGGCGCTGTCCCTCAGCTCTTCAGCTCAAGGCTAGTGCTCTACCACTTGAGCCACAGCACCACTTCGGGCTTTTTTCTTATATGGTGCTGAGGAATCGAACCCAGGCCCTCAGGCATGCAAGGCAAGCACTCTACCACTGAGCCACCTTCCCAGCCCTCTACCTTCTTTTTTTAAATTAAAAAATTGTTTTCTATTTTTCATCATTTTTTTTATTGTGAGAATACCTTACAGAGGAGTTACAATTACATGGGCAAGATAACGAGTACATGTCTTATCAAGCATTGTTGCCTCCTCGTTGTTTCCCCTTCCTATCCCTTCCCATACTCCTCCCCTCCCCCCACCCAATCTTCCTCCCACCCCCCACCAAAATTGTTAAGTTCGTTTTTCGACATAACGACTTGTACATCTCATTGTTGCAATGGCTCCACCTGTATCCCTAGTTAAATCATTTGTTTTTTTCCCTTCCCCTCCACAAATTTTTTCATCATTTTTATTTTCGTTTTTTTTTAAATTCTCTTTTTTCTCTTTTCCCTTTTTGGTTCTTTTTGATTTTTTTGCTTTACTTAATTGCTGTTTTGTTCATCCCCAGATATATACCTGTCTTTGATTTTTAGACCTTTACCTTCATTGTGTACATTCTTAATTCAGATATCAACTACTCAATTCACAAACTCTCAGCTTTAACTCCTTTAATTGTAGTATTATTTCTTTATACTTATATAATTCTAAGTGCTTCATTTTTAAATTTTTTATTTTTCCTTTTTCTGTATCTCTCTTCTCCTTTCCTTCTATTCTTTTCTTCTCTCTGCATTCCTCTAATCTTTTCTCCTCACAATTCTCCCTAAACCTATTAATTTCTGGTCTATTGACTCCTCCTTTGATTTTCTTATTCCATTGATCCTGTTTGTTGTTGAATTAGATTGTATCTGTACTCATTTGGACTGAGTCAAACAATCTGTGCAACTACAGGGGTCTGGTTGATGCTTGCCTTTTTTTTTTTTGGTCAGTCATGGGGCTTGAACTCTGGGCCTGGGCACTGTCCCTCAGCTCTTTAGCTCAAGGCAAGCACTCTACCACTTGTGGCACAGTGCCACTTCCAGCTTTTTCTGTTTATGTGGTGATAAGGAATCATGCATGCAAGGCAAGCACTCTACCACTGAGCCACCTTCCCAGTCCCCTGATGCCCACCTTCAAAATAAATAGTGTTCTAGTGAGGAATTGGTTTTGCTTTCATACCCAAATGGGCAGAACAAACCAGAGAAACACAAGAAAAATGGCACGTCCAGGTATCTCAACTCCCACTCACGATAATCAGGCAACAGAGCAGTTAATGAATAATATAGAGGAGAGTTCCCCAAATGCTCTACAAATACTAATGGTTAACAAGCTGAATGAAAAGATTGAAAGCTTGCAAAGGACTCAGTGTGAGCATGATAGGGAAATGTGTGAGAGTGATGAGGCTAACCAAAGATTAATACAGGAATTTCATGAGTGTGAGGAAGCTAATCAAAGATTAATAGAGGAATTGTGTGAGTGGGATGAGAATAGACAAAGATTAATAGAGGCATTCATGGAATCCACAAACAGAAAGCTGGAGGAATCCATGGAGGCCACAAAGGGAATGCTGAATGAAGACCAACAAAAGGAAAGGAAGTCCAATGAAACTATAACCAATCAACTAAGGGATTTGAGAATGAACACTGAAAACCAAATTAAGGAGGTAAAGAAGTCCGTACAAGATCTAAAACAAAGCTCCAACAAAGAATTTGAAGCCATCAAATCTGACCAATTAGAAGGAAAGGAACTAAAAAAGTAGAGGGGCTGGGAAGGTGGCTCAGTGGTAGAGTGCTTGTCTCTCATGCATGAGGCCGTGGGTTTGATTCTTCAGCACCACATAAACAGAAAAAGCTGGAAGTAGTACTGTGGCTCAAGTGGTGGAGCACTAGCTTTGAGCTGAAGAGCTGAAAGACAATGCCCAGGCCCAGAGTTCAAGGCCTATGACTGACAAACAAAACAAACAAAGTAGAAAGTCTTGACACCATGCAGAAGATCGACTCTCTGGGATTGAAGCCAGCCTAGCTATTATAAGAACAGAACAGACAAGTTTTCAAGACAAGTCTAAGAAATATGATAGATCAACATTTAGAAGACACCATCGGAAGGCCTAATTTAAGGCTAATGCATATAGAGGCGGGCCTAGAGACAGAAGTGAAAGGAAATTTATTTAACAGGCTCCTAGCAGAGAATTTCCCAAATGTAAAAAGATAAGCTCATTCAGATACAAGAAGCTTTTAGAATCCCAAATAGACCAGACCAGAATAGGACATCCCACTGTCACATTGTAATTTGCACAGGATCAATTGAGACTAAGGAAAGGATCCTTAAAGTTGTCAGGGAGAAAAGACCAATCACCTATAAAGGGAAACCAATCAGAATAACTTGAGATTTCTCAGCAGAGACAATGAAAGCAAGAAGAGCCTGGAATGATGTATGCCATGCCTTAAAGACAAACAAATATCAACCAAGAATACTGTGCCCAGCTAAACATTCCTTCATAACAGAAGGACAAATACAATCCTTCCACAGCAAAGAAAAATTGAAACAATATATCTCCACCAAACATCCCTACAAAAGATACTTAAAGATGTCCTAAACACAGAAAACCCACAAGAGCACGATAAAGGCCAAGAAATATCCAACGGAGAATCCAAGAATCATAGGAAGAACCCAGTTGGCACAGCCCTCAAGAAGGTGGATAACATGGCAGGAACTACCAAACAACACTCAGTCCTAACTCTCAATATTAATGGAATTAACTCTCCAATTAAGCAACATAGATTGACCAGTTGGATGAAAAAGCAAGATCCTTCTATCTGCAGCTTTCAAGAGACACACCTTGCTCACAAAAACAAAGGCTAGAATAAAGTCTACCAAGCAAACCGCCCCCCCAAACGGGCAGGAGTTGCCATCTTAATGCCAGATAAAATAGACTTCAAAGTAAAATTAGCGAGAAAAGATAAAGAAGGTCATTACATACTAATTAAGGGATCTCTCCTTCAGGAGGATATTACAATTCTAAATATTCACCGAATAGCAGAGCACCCAAAATTATCCAAGAAACACTACTTTCCCTCAAATCTCACATAGACCCAAAGACATTAATTGTTGGGGATTTTAGCACACCGCTCTTCCTGCTGGATAGATCAACCCAGCAAAAACTCAACAGAATCCTCAGATCTAATCAACTGCATAGATCAACTAGACTTAACAGACATCTACCAAATATTTCAACCAACAGCATCAGAATACATGTTCTTCTCAGTAGCACACGGAACATTTTCCAAAATATGCCACATTTTAAGTCACAAAGCAAATTCAGAAACATTGAAATTATACCCTGCATTCTAAGACCACAGGGGAATAAAATTAGAATCCAACACCAAAAGCCACCAAAGAAAATCCCGTAACACATGGAGGTTGAATAACACACTGTTGAACCACCAGTGGGTCATGGAAGAGATTAGAAAGGAAATTCAAATGTTCATGATATTTAACAAAAATGAACACACAAATTACCAGCTCCTCTGGGACACAGCAAAGGCAGTACGCAGAGGCAAGTTTATAGCTCTGAATTCTACATCATCAAGTTGGAAAGATCTGAAACCAACAATGAGGCACCTGAAGCTCCTTGAAAAAGAGTAACAAGCTAAACCCCAATCCAGTAGACAAAAACAATTAAAATTAAATCAGAATTAAATGAATTAGAGTCCAAAAACACCATAGAAAGAATCAACCAAAAAAAGTTGGTTCTTCGGGCTGGGAAGGTGGTAGAGTGCTTGCCTTGCATGCATGAGGCCCTGAGTTCCATTTCTCAGCACCACATAAGCAAAAAGAAAAAAGCCAGAAGTGGTGCTGTGGCTCAAGTGGTAGAGCGCTAGCCTTGAGTTGAAGAGCTGAGGGACAGCGCCCAGGCCCAGAGTTCAGGCCCCATGACCGGACCCCCCCCCCCCCCACCAAAAAAAAAAGCTGGTTCTTAGAAAAAATTAACAAAATTGATAGACCCATAGCAAACCTTATCAGTAAAAGAAGAGAGCACACCCAAATAAACAAACTCAGAGATGAGAATGGAAACATCACAGAAACAACCAAGATCCAGAACATTATAAGTGAATACTTTTCAAACCTTTATGTTAATAAGTTTGAGAATCTGGAAGAAATAGACGAATTTCTAGCAAATATTGACATGCCCAAACTAAACCAAGATGATTTAAACCAACTTAACAGACCCATATCAAGCACTGAAATAGAAACAGTAATAAGAGAAAAGCTTAGGACCGAATGGATTTATAGCTGAATTCTACAAGGCCTTCAAAGCAGAACTCACACCAATACTCCTCCAACTCTTCAATGAAATTGAATGTGAATGTTCACTACCAAACTCTTTCTATAATGCCATCATAACCTTCATCAAAGAAAGAGAACTATAGACCCATTTCTTCATTTTGGCCAACTGACTTCAACAACTCATTAAAAACATCATACACCAAGCCAGGCACTGGTGGCTCACTCCTGTAATCCTAGTTACTCAGGAGGCTGAGATCTGAGGATCGCGGTTCAAAGCCAGCCTGGGCAGGAAAGTTCGTGAGACTCTTATCTCCAATAAACTGCTAGAAAACCAGAAGTGGTGCTGTGGCTCAAGTGGTAGAGCGCTCGACTTGAGCTGAAGAGCACAAGGACAGCGCCCAAGCCCAGAGTTCAAGCCCCACGACTGACAAAACAAAAAACAAAAAAACAAAAAACAAAAAAAAAAATCATACACCATGATCAAACAGGATTCATTTCAGGGAAGCAAAGCTGGTTCAATATATGCAAATCAATATAATTCATCACGTCAACAAGAGCAAGGATAAGAACCACATGATTATCTTAATAGATGCAGAAAAAGCATTTGACAAGATCCAACACCCTTTATGATGAAAGCTCTAGTAAAACTAGGAATCCATAGAACATTCTTCAATTTAATAAAGGCTGTGTATGACAACCTACAGCCAGTATTATACTTAATGGCAAAAAGCTAAAGCCATTTCCTCTAAACTCAGAGGATGCCCACTGTCTCTACTTCTTTAGTAGTATTTTAAGTATTAGAATGCCTAGCTAGAGCAATGAGAAAAGATGCAAACATAAAGGGGATCCAAATAGGGAAAGATGAAGCAAAACTCTCCCTCTTTGCAGATAACATAATCTTGTATTTAAAGAACCTCATGGACTCCACTCTCAAGTTATTCAAGGTGAAACTTTGGCAAAGTAGCAGGGTATAAAATTAACTCTCAAAAATCAACCGCTTTTCTGTATGCCAACAATGAGAAGAGGACGGCTGAAATCAGGAAAGCAACTCCTTTTGTAATAGTCCCACAAAAATACAATACTTAGGGGTTAACTAAAGAAGTGAAGGACCTCTACGATGAAAACTTTAAAAGCCTAAAAAAGGAAATTAGAGCAGAATTTAGGAAGTGGAAAAGACTCCCATACTCCTGGATTGGGAGGATTAACATTGTGAAAATGGCAATACTGTCAAAGGCTATCTACAAATTCAATGCGATACCTATCAATATTCCAACCTCATTCTTCAATGAAATAGAAGAAGCAACCCCAAAATTCCTATGGAACAATAAAACACCCCGAATAGCAAAAACAATCCTTAGCAGAAAGAAGAGTGCTGGAGGAATATCAATACCAAATTTCAAACTCTATTACAAAGCCACAGTAATCAAAACAGCTTGGTACTGGCACAAGAACAGACCTGAAGACTAATGAAATAGAACTGAAGACTCAGAAATGAACCCAAAGAACTATAGACCTAATCTTTGATAAGGGAGCTAAAAAAATATAATGGAAGAAAAACAGCCTCTTCAGTAAATGGTGCTGGCAAAATTGGTTAAATACCTGTAGAAAACTAAAGCTAGATCCTTATATATCACCCTGCACCAGAATCAACTCCAAATGGATCAAAGACCTCAATGTCAAAGCACACACCCAGAAAACATTACAGGAAGGAATAGGAGAAACTCTAGAGCTGCTTGGCACAGGCCAAAAACAAAATTTTTTTTTGGGTCCAGTCGTGGGGCCTGAACTCTAGGCTTGAGTGCTGTCCCTCAGCTCTTCAGCTCAAGGCTAGTGCTCTACCACTTGAGCCACAGCGCCACTTCTGGCTTTTTTGTTTTTGCTTATGTGCTGCTGAGGAATGGAACCCAGGGCCTCATGCATGCAAGGCAAGCGCTCTACCACTGAGCCACCTTCCCATCCCCGAAATTTTCTTAATAAAGACCCAGAAACACAACAAATCAAAGAAAGGTTGGACTAATGGGATTGCATGAAACCACAGAGCTTCTGCATGGCAAAGGACATAGCTAGCAAGAACAATAGAAAGCCCATGGATTGGGAGAAATTCTTCACTAGCCATACAATAGACAAGGGTCTCATATCTAAAATATACTTAGAAGTCAAAAAATTAAATCCTCCAACAACAAATCCTCAAAGAAACAATAAATAAGTGGGCTAAAGACTTAAAGAGAGACTTCTCTGAAGAGGAAAGAAGAATGGCCAATAGACACATGAAGAAATGCTCAACTTCTCTAGCCATAAAAGAAATGCAAATCAAAACAACATTGAGATTCCACCTCACCCCAGTTAGAATGTCTATAATGAAGAAATCTAATAACAACAGATGCTAGAGGGGATGTGGCCAAAAGGGAACCCTACTGCATTGTTGGTGGGAGTGTAAACTTGTTCAAACACTTTAGAGGGCATTATGGAGGTTCCTCAAAAGACTCCACATAGAGCTCCCGTATGTCCCAGTAATCCCACTTTTGGGCATTCACCCAAAGGATCACAAACAAGGCCATACTAAAGCTACCAGCACAACTATGTTTATTGCAGCATTATTTAGGATAGCTAAGATATGGAACCAACCTAGATGCCCCTCAGTAGATGAATTGGTCAAGAAAATGTGATATACATACATACATATATATCTGTATGTATACACATATGTACACGCACAATGGAATTCTATTCCTCCATCAGAAAGAATGATATTGCCCCATTTGTTAGGAAATGGAAAGACCTGGAAAAAATTATATTAAGTGAAGTAGGCCAGGCACAAAGAAACATAGGTCCCATGGTTTCCCTTATTTGTAATACCTAGTATATGTATAAGACAAGCAGAAAATGTCAAAAGCTATGTACATATGACCATATAAGATGATGTTAAGTGAAATGAACCCCAAGTTAGGGACACAAGAGGTTTTGTCTTTGTTGCTGTTGGTTTTAGTGTACTTATAATGTACTATGTGATTTTTTTGTTTCTTTTGTATGTTCTTCCCCCACGGTATAATCCCTATTTTCACTGTACTTATTTCCGGTGGCGCCCTGCATCTAATTTGGGGAGGGGAAGGGAAATAACAAAAAGCTGAAATAAGCATACAGATTGACTCATTGTAACAATGAGATGTACAAGACATTATGCTGAAAATGAATAGAGGGTGGGGGGTGGGAAGGGATAGCAGGTGAAAAACAAAGGAGGAGGTAACAGTGCTCCATAGGAAATGTACTCATTACCTTACTCATGTAACTGTAACCCCTATCTACAGTATCTTTACAATAAAAAATATATATTCAAAAAAGAAAAACTAAGCTGGGCGCCAGTGGCTCACGCCTGTAATCCTAGCTACTCAGGAGGCTGAGATCTGAGGATCACGGTTTAAAGCCAGCCCTGGCACGAAAGTCTGTGAGACTCTTATCTCCAATAAACCACTAGAAAAACCGGAAGTGGCGCTGTGGCTCAAGCTGTAGAGCACTCGCCTTGAGCTGAAGAGCGCAGGGACAGCGCCCAGGCCCAGAGTTCAGGCCCCATGACCGGACCCCCCCCTCCCAAAAAAAAAAAAAAGAAATTAAGGGAACAAAAATATAGTTTCTTCTAGATATGAAAGGATTTGGAAAGTAAAAATTACCTTAAATATTTGTTAAGAGGGAGGAAGACAAAGCCCAGAAGGTTCGAGTATATAGTAGATGATATGAATATGTTTGAAAGAGCTTATGAGTAAAGTTGGTATGTAATTAAGTTGGCTGTGATTTAAATAAGATCAAGATTAATACACTGATGTAAAACCAGCATGTCATTCCTTATATCCATCTATAAAAGTGATTGTGCACTATTAATTTTTTTTTTTTTGTCGGTGTGGGGCTTGAACTCTGGGCCTGAGTATTTTCCCTCAGCTCTTCAGCTCAAGGTGAATACTCTACCACTTGAGCCATAGTGCTACTTCTGGTTTTCTGGTGGTTTATTGGAGATAAGAGTCTCACAGATTTTCCTGCCTGGGCTGGCTTTGAACTGTGATCCTCAGATCTCAGCCTCCTGAGTAGCTAGGATTATAGGCGTGAGCCACCAGTGCCCGGCTAAGTTTGTCAAATTTTTAGTATTTGTTTCCCAGATATGTAAGCCACCTTGGATACAGAGCTGACAATGGTTCATTTCAATCTTTAGTATTCGAAAAGTCTCATAACATCTACTGAGTTTTGTAATTGCAGATTTCCCCCTCTGCAGTATTTAGCCAGACTCACAAAGAAAAATAACTCTGGGAAGTATTAATTGGTCAATTCCTGACAAAGTACAGTTAAACTCTGCTTATTATTTCTTTTTTATTGACCAGTCTCAGGGCTTGAACTCAGGCCTGGGCACTGTCTCTGAGCTTCTTTTGCTCAAGGCTAGCACTCTAACCACTTGAGCCATATCACCATTTCTGGCTTTATTTATTTATTTTTTTGGGTCCGGTCGTGGGGCCTGAACTCTGGGCCTGGGCGCTGTCCCTCAGCTCTTCAGCTCAAGGCTAGCGCTCTACCACTTGAGCCACAGCGCCACTTCCGGCTTTTTTCTTTTTTGCTTATGTGGTGCTGAGGAATCGAACCCAGGGCCTCGAGCATGCAAGGCAAGCGCTCTACCACTGAGCCACCTTCCCAGCCCTCACCATTTCTGCCTTTATCTGTTTCTGTGGGACTGAGGAATCGAACCCAGGGCTTCATGCATGCTAGGCAAGTACTCTATCACTAAGCCACATTCTCAGTCCTTTGCTTATTATTTCTGTTGGTCTCTTGGTGCTTTTTCTAGCAAAGACTTGTTTGATCTGAGGATTGCAGTTCAAAGCCAGCCCTGGCATAAAAGTCCCTCTGAGACTCTTATTTCCGAAAAGCTACACCAAAAAGCTAGAAGTGATACTGTGGCTCAAAGTGGTAGAGTGCTAATCTTGAGCAAAAGTATTCAGGGACAGCGCCCAGGCCAAGGAGCAAAAATATTAACTGGACCCTAAGATATGTATTCAAATGTTTTTTTTTCTTTCATGTGATTGTTTCTAACACATTTATAAGATTATTTCTTTGTTGCTTTGTATGTCCCTCCCCCACAGTATAACACCTGCTTTCACTGTATTTGATGTCAGTATAATTTGTGGAGGGGAAGGGGAAAAACAAATCGTTTAAATAGGGATACAGGTGGACCCATTGCAACTATCAGATGTACAAGTCGTTATGTCGAAAACGAACTTTACAATTTTGGTGCGGAGGGGGGGGGGGCGGGGAGGATTGGGTGGGGGGTGGAGGGGAGGATGGGAAGGGATGGGAAGGGTAAACAAAGGAGGAGTCTACAATGCTTGATAAGAAATGTACTTATTATCTTGCCCAAGTAATTGTAACCCTTCTGTACAGTATTTTCACAATAAAAAATATATAAATAAAAAAAATATTAACTGGATAAGCCATCCCAGTGGCTAGCACCTACACCTCCAGGACAAAGCCAATCCCAACAACAAGGGATCATGGAGAGGAGTCCAAGGAGATAATCTCACATCCTAAATGGAGTCACTTTTGTGTCTGCCCTTTCAAAATTAACCAGAGCCAGGAGATCAAAAGAAAATACTTAATAAGCATGCCTATGGAATGTCCATACCTATCTACCTTCTAACTGGACAGGAACTTACATTTTTGCCTTTTTCCCTGCTATTTCTATTTATAGTGAGTCTTAGACTCAGGACAGTTATCCTGCCAGCTTCCTGGGTCTCCCATACATACTCTATAATCCAGACATCTACCAAGGCCTCCTTGTTGGGCCCTTAACCACTCTAATCCAGTCCCAGCTTCTGACTGCGTATTCCTAACTGGTCTCTCCCCTACTTAGTCACCGGATGTCAGAAGTAGCTAGGGATATTTTCCACCAACTCTGGGACTACCTGTAACGCAGGAGATAGGAGCTAGCTGAACTAGCCAAGTCATCCAATTTTTAGTTTTCTGCCCTGAACCCTTGCTTCTGCTGTGTTTGCACCCTCTGATACACACACACACACACACACATTTTTTGTTGGTAGTGGGGCTTGAACTCTGGGCCTGGGCATTGTCCCTGAGTTCTTCAGCTCAAGGTGATCACTATACCACTTGACCCACAGCACCACTTTTGGTTTTCTGGAGGTTAATTAGAGATAAGAGTCTTATGGACTTGGGCTGGGAAGGTGGCTCAGTGGTAGAGCGCTTGCCTTGCATGCCTGAGGCCCTGGGTTCGATTCCTCAGCACCACATAAGCAAAAAGAAAAAAAGCCAGAAGTGATGCTGTGGCTCAAGTGGTAGAGTGCTAGCCTTGAGCTGAGAGCTGAGGGACAGTGCCCAGGCCCAGAGTTCAGGCCCCACGACCGGACCCCCTCCCCCAAAAAAAAGAGTCTTATGGACTTTCCTGCTCTGGCTGGCTTTGAACCGTGATCCTCAGATCTCAGCCTCCTGAGTAGCTAGGATTACAGGCATGAACCTGGCTAATTTTTTTTTCTTATTGCTCATCCCCTGCCTTGTAAGATTTCTTTGTGATTTCATCCAAGGACACATATGTGTGTTCACCATGAAGGAACAGTCACTGCTGCTTTTTCCTGGACTAGACCAGACATCTCTGCCTCCTATCCCTAATGTTGATGCCCTTCACTAGCAGGAAGTAGTCTGTGTCCCTTTCAGAATTACCAAAAGATTGGAATGTTGGGCTCCTGCAGTCCCAAAAACAAGCTGGAAAAGTCTTACTTCTCCCTCCAGGATATGGGGAATCAGGTACCATGTTTTGTCTCCAAAATGGTAAAAGCATCTTCCATTTCCTCCTTGTGTTATATGTTTTGGATGACTCAGTTATTATGGCTGGCCAATGGGTCACTGTTTTGGTGTGATTCCTCAGCATAATGTATGAGGCCTAACAGACCCTCCCCTTGCACTGTAGTAATTGGTCCCCTAATATGTTGTAAACTTCCACTGACCTTCAGGTGTTGGCCAATGAAGACCTCCTTAGAACCCAAAGCCATCAGAGGTGAGCCCTTGTCTTTTCCCTTCTGGTACGGATAAGCCTGGTAACCATAGTGATGTCTATAAGAAGAGCTTCAGGGAGTCTGCATCACTCTGTAACTTCTACCACCCAGGTACATGAAGCCCTCATGTCCTACATTGAGGAAATCACAAAAGTCCTTCAGCAGCTACAAACTCAGCTAAACTCTGGTCAACATAACCCTCCAAAACCAAAGGGCTTTGGATATACTGATGGCCAAAAAAAAGGAGAGGGGAGGCTGACTTGCTTTTTCTTGGGAGAGGGGTATTGCTGCTACGTTAACATGACTGGCAGAGTAGAACAAAACTTCAAAGCTCAAAAAAGTTAGCTGCAGGCTTAAGGCCCAACCAGGACTCTCAGGTTTTCAACAGCACTTGCTGGGGACCAATTACCATTTAGCATATGCATTTTTGGGCTTACTAGCAACAATTTTTGTTGCCTTTTATTAATTGTGCCTTGCCTATTCAGATATTTACAGAGTGTTCTCACAAGAGGATGAGGACCTTTAGACTGTCAACCAAATGCTTCTTGGATGGTACCTACTCAAATCACGATATAGGGACCCCTATTGATTACCTCGCCTCTTTTCAGCAGGAAGTAGTTCCAGAAAAAATGACCATCACCCATGTTCCCGGCTTGGTACTCATACCTATAAAACAACAAAGGGGGAGTGTTAGCATGCCTTCCTCCATTCTGACTGATGTCCTCCATCTCAGGTCCTCAGCCCCTACCCCCAAACCAGTTGATCTGGCCAGGCCTAACCACAACTGGACATTCTGCCTTTTCATTTCTCAGGGCACATGTTATCTCTAGCCTGCAGCTGTGACCATAAATCTTAGTCCCATCACAATGGAATTCCCTGCTTTCATATACCTCAGGTACTCCATGACTCACCCAAAACCAGACCGCAAAGTACTCCCTGCCCCCCCAACCCCAGCCCTATAAAGATATCCCTTTGCACAAAGACAGGCACTGCACCCTGCTTGAGAGGGTCAATTTAATGTCAGTTTGCTGACATTAAACTTTGCTGTACAGGACTTGGTGTCTGCGTGGTCTTCTGGCTGGTGCTTTCAAATGTGAACTCCCTTTTATGAGTAATTGAGGCTTTTATTCCTCTCTTGCCCAACAATATAAAAAAACCCACAGGCCCCCCCCCCAACCTTTCATAATTTCGTTCATTCAAATATGATTCACCAAGATCCTGGAATTTATGGAAAGAGAATGATTTGCAGTGAAAAACAAGTCTTTAAAACTAGGGCTGCCCAGAATTGTATGAGATACATCTGGGAAACATCTGCCTAAATGATGTGGCCACAACAGATCTCACATAATTGGAAATGTTAAGAATTATTTCAGAAAGTTTGTGAGGCCTTGCTATAACGGTTACCCAAATGGCCAGAAAGGGGGGATGGATTAGGGGGTCCCCCAGTTTCCTAGCTTCCCCACAAATCATAGGAATTTAGATCCACAATGAAAAGCAAAGTCTCTCTACCTCAAAAGGTAGAAGTTTAGCAAGTTTTATTTTAGTAAAACAGTTTAAATAAAATGGTGAGGGTGAAGGAGCAAAGACTCCAAAAGTGCTTCAGGTCTATAGTACACATCTTGAGAATTTCAAATTGAATTCCTATCTGGAGCCAGCACCCAGCAATTATGACAATAGGATCCAGCTGCATCTATCACCCAGGCCCTGATTTTAAAACCCAGCTGGGTCGTGTTATTATTCTAAAACTTGGGGATGTGGTCTAGGCTTACCAAATACTGAATAATGGGTGTGAGATTCAGGACTTCCTTTTGCCAGATAGGTGCTATTCAAAGAGATGACAGTTCCTTAACACTTAAAAGACAACAAACTTGCCTCTCCCCAGCCTGTTAATTTCTTTAGCATCTAAAAGAAAGTGAGAAGAGGACAATTTGCTGCTTTGGGCTTTTAGGGTGTGTGTGTGTGTGTGTGTGTGTGTGTGTGTGTGTGTGTGTGTGTGTGTGTGTGTGTGTGTGTTGGTCTTAGGGCTTGAATGTGTGTGTGTGTGTGTGTGTTGGTCTTAGGGCTTGAATGTGCGTGTGTGTGTGTGTGTGTGTGTGTGTGTGTTGGTCTTAGGGCTTGGATGTGTGTGTGTGTGTGTGTGTGTGTGTGTGTGTGTTGGTCTTAGGGCTTGAATGTGTGTGTGTGTGTGTTTGTGTGTTGGTCTTAGGGCTTGAATGTGTGTGTGTGTGTGTTGGTCTTAGGGCTTGAATATGTGTGTGTGTTGGTCTTAGGGCTTGAATGTGTGTGTGTATGTGTGTGTGTGTGTGTGTGTGTGTGTGTGTGTGTGTGTGTGTGTGTGTGTGTGTTGGTTTTAGGGCTTGAATTCAGGGTCTGGCTGCTGTCCCTGAGATTTTTTTTTGCTCAAGACTGGTGCTCTACCACTGAGCCACAGGTCACTTCTGGCTCTCTTACTGGTTAATTGGAGATCAAAGATTTTTCCTGCTCAAGCTGGCTTTGAACTGGCAACCTAAGAGCTCAGTCTCAGGAGTAGCTAGGATTACAGGCATGAGCCCCCAGCATAGGGCTATTTTATTTTTTGTTTTTAAAAAAAACCTTTGGGCCTCAGCTCTGCTCTTTTTTTTTTTTTTTTTTTTTTTTCAGTTGTGGAGCTTGAATTCAGGGACTGGGCACTGTCCTTGAGCCTCTTTGTGCTCAGGTCTAGCACTCTACCACTTGAGCCACAGCACCACTTCTGGTTTTTGAGTGGTTAATTGGAGATAAGTGAAGTAAGCCAGGCCCAAAGAAACATAGGTCCCATGGTTTCCCTTATTTGCAATAACTAGTATATGTGTGAGACAAGCAGAAAAGGTCAGATAAATTGGTTAAGTGAAATGAACCCCAAGATAAGGACTCAAATGTTTTTTCTTTCTTGCTATTGTTTCTAACCTATTTATAAGGTGTTTCTTTGATGCTTCGTATGTCCCTCCCCCATGTTATAACCCTTGTTTTCACTGTATTTGATGTTGGTATAATTCGTGGAGGGGAAGGGAAAAAACAAATTGTTTAAATAGGGATACAGGTGGACCCATTGCAACAATGAGATGTACAAGATGTTATGTCGAAAAATGAACTTTACAACTTTGGCTCGGGGTGGGGGGTGGGGTGGGGTGGGGGGGTGGGGGTAAGTGGGAAGGAAGATGGAGATGGGAAGGGGAAACAAAGGAGGAGGCAACAATGCTTGATAAGGAATGCAGTCATTATCTTGCCCATGTAATTGTAACCCCTCTGTATGGAATTTTCACAATTAAAGAAAAAAGTCTCACAGGGACTTCAGTGTCCAGGCTGGGTTTGAACAGCTATCTTCATATCTCAGCCTCCTGAGTAGCTAGCATTACAGGTGTGCACCAGCAGTGCCTGGCAAGCAGCCTCTTAATACCTGAAAAGGCATAGGCAGGGAGCAACTTCTAATTTTTTTTTTGCCATTCTTGGGGCTTGAACTCAGGGCCTGGGTATTGTTCAAAGCTAGTACTCTACCACTTGAGTAAAAGTACCACTTCTGTTTTTTTCTGTGTGTATAATACTGAGGAATCGAACTCAGGGCTTCATGTGTGGTAAGCAAACACTCTACCACTAAGCCACATTCCCAGCCCAAGGGAGTGCCTTCTAAATAGTGAAAACAGGGCAACCTTTCTTGTGTGGGGCCTAGGCCTTGAATTGTGGGCCTGCCCCATCCTGAGCTTTCCCAGTCAAGGCTAGCGCTTAACCACATGAGCCACAGCTCTACTTTTGAGTTTTGGTGATTAATTGAAGATAAGAGTCTCACATACTTTCTTACCCTGGCTGGCTTCAGCTCACACTCAGCCGTGTGAGTAGCTAGGATTACAGGCTTGAGCCACCAATGCTTGGCTCAGGCTTTCATTTTTTGAAACAGCACTGAAAATTCTTTACTAAGGAGTGATATTATGTGGAATATGTAGGAAGATAGCAATGAAATCCCTCCTTCCTTGTATAACTAATGTAAGCTTAAAACAAAAGGCTGGCTGAGCCCTGGTGTCTCATGCCTGTAACCCTAACTACTCAGGAGGCTGAAATCTGAGGATTGTGGTTCAAAGCCAGCCAGGGCAAGAAACACCATGAGACTCTTATCTCCAACTAAACACCAGAAAACTGGAAGTGGTGCTGTGGCTTAAGTGGTGGAGGGACAGCACCCAGGCCCAGAGTTCAAGCCCCATGACCAACCCCAAAAGACTAGGCATGGCTCAAGTGATAGAATGCCACCCAATGAGTAAAAAGCAAGTGTCAGCGTACCGGTCTAGTACCAAAACCAGGTAAACAAAAAAGTTCTGTCCTGATGCTGGTGGTTCCTGCCTATAACCCAAGCTCCTAAAGAGGCCGAGATAAGAGGATTGTGGTTGAAAGCCAAGCCAGCCCAACTGGAAAGTCTGAGATTTTTTTATTTTTATTTTTGAGGGAATCGCAACATTTACTAGGGAAAAATGTTGGTATGGGAGATGAAATCATGCTCAAAGCACATATCAACCATGAGACTCTTATCTCCAGTTAAGCACCCAAAAAGCCAGAAATTGAGCTGTGGCTCTAGTGTAGTAGAGTGCCAGCCTTGAGCTCAAGTACAGCACCGAGACCCTGATTTCAAAGCCCTAGGACTGCACACACACACACACACACACACACACACACACACACACGCACGCACGCACGCACGCACGCACGCACGCACGCACGCACGCACGCATACAAAACAAGACTCTACTTCAAAAATAGCTAGAAAGAAAAGGGATGTAGGGCCGGTCATGGGTGACTCACACCCGTAATCCTAGCTACTCAAGAGGCCGAGATCTGAGAATGATGGTTCAAAGCCATCCTGGCAGGAAAGCCTGTGAGACTCTTATCTCCAATTAACTACTAGAAAACCAGAAGTGGTATTGTGGCTCAAGTGGTAGAGTACTAGGCTTGAGTTGAAGAGCTCAGGGACAGTGCCCAGGCCCAGAGTTCAAGCCCCACGACTGACAAAACAAACAAAAACCCCACAAGGATGTAGGAGCTTGACAGCTATAGCTCACACCTGTGATTCTACCTATTCAGGAGGCCGAGACCTGAGGACTGAGGTTCAAAGCCAGCCTGGGCAGGAAAGTTCTTGAGACATTCCTTTTTTTTGGGGGGGGGGGGGGGGGTCCAGCCGTGGGGCCAGAACTCTGGGCCTGGGCGCTGTCCCTCAGCTCTTCAGCTCAAGGCTAGCGCTCTACCACTTGAGCCACAGCGCCACTTCTGGCTTTTTTCTTTTTGCTTATGTGGTGCTGAGGAATGGAACCCAGGGCCTCAGGCATGCAAGGTAAGTGCTCTACCACTGAGCCACCTTCCCAGCCCCAAGACATTCTTACCTCCAGTTAACCACACGAAAGCCAGAAGTGGTACTGTAGCTCAAAGTGCTAGAATGCTGGCCTTGAACAAAAAAGCCCAGGGACAGTACCCAGGCCCCGAGTTCAAGCCCCAGGACTGGCACCAAAACAGGTGAAGGCTGCCTAACAAGCACAAAGCTCTGAGTTCAAACCCAAGTACTATGGTACAGGGTTGGGGGAAGGCTCAATAAAAATTTGTCCTATTTTGCTTTGATGGGTAATATCAGCTTCTTAGTCAAGAGAGCTTTCTAGAATCCTCTGAACCATGGGATTTGGGCCAGGAGTGTGATCAGAAATGTCATACAGATGTAGAGAAGCTGCCAGTTGCTGAAATGGAGCAGAAGTCAGTGAAGGATTGACTCCCGCCTTATTCCCCCAGGTCAAGCAAAACACCAGGTGTGTGCTCATGTGCTTGTCTGCAGGCAGGTCACTCTGACCGTGGCTTAGCTGAAAACATTCCATTCTGGGCCCAGCCAAGGACGGTAGCCTATTTTTATCATCTGCTTCTTTGTGGAGACCCATATAAGCCCACCCCCAAATCCAGTCCTTTGCCCAGCCTCCAAACCTGTGGGAAGGTCTGTGTCCCTCGCTGGCAAGAAAGAAACTGTTGTAGTCTGTTGAGAATCAAGTCCAGTCTATTCCTTTTCCATTCTCCTCCATTTTCCTTACAGTCAGAGTTGAAGAGGGTTGGGACAAAGTTCAGTCCAGACCTCATAGCCCTGCTGTCAATGCCCTGGCCTCAGCAGTCTGTTTTTTTGTTTGTTTGTTTGTTTGTTTTGTCAGTCATGGGGCCTGAACTCTGGGCCTGGGCGCTGTCCCTCAGTTCTTCAGCTCTACCACTTGAGCCACAGGGCTACTTCTGGCTTTTTCTGCTTATGTGGTGCTGAGGAATCGAACCCAGGGCCTCATGCATGCAAGGCAGGCACTCTACCACTGAGCCACCTTCCCAGCCTAAGTTTTTAATTTTTTAATTTTTAATTTTTTTCCAGTCCTGGGGCTTGAACTCTGGGCCTGGGCACTGTCCCTGAGCTTCTTTGTGCTCCAAGCTAGCACACTACCACTTGAGCCACAACGCCACTTCTGGCTTTTACTGAGTAGTTTATTTCAGATAAGCTAAGGGTTAATTGGAGATAAAAATGTCTCAAGGACTTTCCTGCTTGTGCTGACTTCCAACTGCAATCCTCAGATGTCAGCTTCCTGGGTAGTTCGGATTACAGGTATGAGCCAGTGGTGTGCAGCTCAGTCTAAGCTTCAATATTTGGATCTGAGTGGAGTGGCTCACTCTTATAATCCCAGCATTAGGGAGGCTTGAGCTAAGGAATTTGAGAGCAGCATTTAATCTGGAGGCAGTGACTCATATCTACTCAGAAAGCTGAGATCTGAGGATCATGGTTCAAAGCCAGACTGGACAAGAAAGTCTATGAGACTCTTTTTTTTGGGGGGGGAAGGGGGAGTCCGGTCGTGGGGTCTGAACTCTGGGCCTGGGTGCTGCTGTCCCTCAGCTCTTCAGCTCAAGGCTAGCGCTCTACCACTTGAGCCACAGCACTGCTTCCGGCTTTTTTCTTTTTGCTTATGTGGTGCTGAGGAATCGAACCCAGGGCTTCATGCATGCAAGGCAAGCGCTCTACCACTGAGCCACCTTCCCAGCCCTCTATGAGACTCTTATCTTCAATAAACCATGAAAAATCCTGAAGTAGGGCTGGGAAGGTGGCTCAGTGGTAGAGCGCTTGCCTTGCATGCATGAGGCCCTGGGTTCGGTTCCTCAGCACCACATAAGCAAAAAAGAAAAAAGCCGGAAGTGGCGCTGTGTCTCAAGGGGTAGAGTGCTAGCCTTGAGCTGAAGAGCTGAGGGACAGTGCCCAGGCCCAGAGTTCAGGCCCCACGACTGGACCCCCCCCCCCCAAAAAAAGAAAAATCCCGAAGTGGAGCTGTGGCACAAGTGGTGAGTGCTAGAATTGAGTAGAAAAACTCAGAGATAGCACCTAGGTCCTGAGTTCAAGCCTCAATAATACATAAGCAGTAGGTTATTTTTTCTGAAACAAAATACAAATAAACCTAGAAATTGAAAATCCAAATGAGGGCAAGTTTCTTTAAAAGTGAAAGAAAGGCTGGGAATGTGGCTTAGTGGTAAAGTGCTTGCCTAGCATGCACGAAGCCTTGGATTTGGTTCCTCAGTACCACATAAACAGAAAAAGCCAGAAGTGGCACTGTGGCTACAATGGTAGAGTGCTAGCCTTAAGCACAGAAAGGCTCAGGGACAGTGCCCAGATCCTGAGTTCAACCCTTGCATTTCCAAAAAAAAAAAAAAGTGAAAGAAAAGCCGGGTAGTGGTGGCTTTCACCTGTAATCCTAGCTGCTCAGGCGGCTGATATCCGAGGATCAAGGTTCAAAGCCAGCCTTGGCAGGAAAGTCCTGGAGACTCTTATCTCCAATTAACCTTCAGTTTATCTGCAATAAACTACTCAGAAAAAGCCAGAAGTGGCACTATGACTTATAGTGGTAGAGTGCTAGCCCTGAGCTCTTTTGCTTAAGGAGAGTGCCTAGGGCCTGAGTTCAAGCCCTAGGCATAGACAAAAAAAAAAAAAAAAGATGTGAGGATTGTAGTTTGAAGCCAGCCCAGGTAAGAATGTCTGTGAGCCAATCCCCAGTGGCCCACACCTGTAATCTTAGATGCTCAGGAGGCTAGATCTGAGGATGGCAGTTCAAAGCCAGACTAGGAAGGACAGTCTGTGGGACTCTTATCTCCAATTAACTACCAGAAAACCAGAAGTGGTGCTGTGGCTCAAGTGGTAGAGCATTCACCTTGAGCTGAAGAGCTGAGGGACAGCACCCAGGCCCAGAGTTAAAGCCCCACAACCAACCAAAAAAAAAGTCTGTGAGATTCTTATTTCCAATTAACCAACAAGACAAAAGTAGAGGTGTGGCTCAAGCTGTAAAGTGATAGCCTTGAGCAAAACTCTCAGGAACGGTGCCTATGCCCTGAGTTCAAGCTCCAGGACTGGCACCAGAAAAGAAGTAGCATTTGAGCAGGAACCAGAGGCACTATGGGAACAGAAACATCAGGATAGGACACATTATTGACCACATGCTATGTCTGCCCCTTATTATTTTGGAGCTATAGCTCCATCAAGAGTTGTGTTTAGGGGTTGGGAAGGTGGCTCAGTGGTAGAGTGCTTGCCTTGCAGGCAAGCACCACATAGGCAGAAAAAGCCAGAAGTGGAACTATGGCTCAAGTGGTAGAACTCCAGGCTTGAGCTGAAGAGCTTAGGGACAGTGCCCAGGCCTTGAGTTCAAGTCCTAGGCCTGGAAAAAAAATGAGTTATGTTTAATAGCCAAGATATGGAAACAACCCAGATGCCCCACAATAGATGAGTGGATCCAAAAAAATGTAGTACCTATATACAATGGAATTTTACATAGTTATTAGAAAGAATAACAAAATGTCATTTGCAGGGAAATGGATGGAACTAGAACAAATCATGTTAAGTAAGGTAAGCTAATATCAGAGAGACAAACAGCACATATTTTCTCTGATATGCAGAACTTAGATCTAAAATGCACTGGGATATGATAAATTACACAGGGTTCTAGGTACATGCAATGAGACCAGAAGAGGACCGTCTTAGGAGAGAATCACAAAAGTGCAATGTCTAAGTGTCTCTTCATATTTATATAAAATAATAGGTATACTGAAACAAACTCCAAAGATAAAGACACAAAAGACTTTAGAAAATGTGTCTTTTGCTGGGTGCTGGTGGCTCACGCCTGTAATCCTAGCTACTCAGGAGGCTGAGATCTGAGGATTGTGGTTCAAGGCCAGACTGGGCAAGAAAGTCCGTGAAACTTTTCTCTTCAATAAACCACCAGAAAACCGGAAGTGGTGCTGTGGCTCAAGTGTAAATATAACTCCTTTGTATATTACCTCTATAATAACAAAGTAAATTCTAAAAAATAGTTGTGTTTAAGGAGGAGCCATGCTGCAGAAAGACCAGAGAAAAGGTTGAGACTAGTGAGATACAGACGTGAATACAGCAGTAGAGGAAGATCCCTACAGATGTCTACAAGCAAGAACATGATATGGGCTGAACTGTATTGGCTGAGTTTTTCTGGAAAATGAACGTAGTCATCTTTTTTTTGGATGTATGCACATGTGTGCTTGCTAGTCCTGGAGCTTGAATTTAGGGCCTGGGCAAGGAGGTTTGTTTTTTTTTTTTCTCAAAGCTAGCATTCTACAATTTAAGCAACAGATTTACTTCCTGCTTTTTGGTGGTTAATTGGGGATCTCATGGACTTTCCTGTCTGGGCTGGCTTTGAACCTTGATCCTCAGATCTCTGCCTTCTGAGTGGCTAGAATTAGTCATGAGCCAGTGGCGCCCAGCTAAGATTGTATTCTGGAATGCCTCTAGGTACTCACTCTCCTTGCATGGGGAAGAGTAACAAACAATTCATCAGGATTTAAATATTCAGTCTTAGCAGGCCACAGAGTACTCTATTGGAGTCTGCTTTCTGGGATAGATAATAGATAGATAGATAGATAGATAGATAGATAGATAGATAGATAGATAGATAGATATAGATAGATAGATAGATAGATAGACAGACAGACAGATGGTTGAGAGATAGCATTACCCCTAGATCCTTTTGTTTGATGTAAGGGCAATAGTAAAGACACACAAGCTCAGTCCTATAGAGTACCAGGTCAGAGTCAATCAACCCAAATAGCATCTGATAGGGTAATAACTTGGTGAAGGCTCAAGTGAACAACCAGAAGGAGAAGGAAGCACCTGGCACTTAGTAATCCCATGGGAAGGCAGACACAGCATCTGGATGAAACCTAAAGCAAGTCCTGCCTAGACTAGTAGCTAGAGTGTTGGGTGAGGAGAAGAAACAGTCCAAGCAGTAGAAAAGCATTTGCAGAACAGAGCCACCAGGAAAGTCCTTAACCGAGACAGAGGTGGGAAAGATGGTTCAAAGTAAGAGATGGCTCCAAGTAACTTCCACAATAAAGAAGGGAGCTGGACATAGATATCTCCTGTCTATAATTCTAGCTACTTAGGAGGCTGAGATCTGAGGATCATGGTTTCAAGCTAGCCTGTGCAGGAAAGTCCATGAGACTCTTATCTCCAATTAATCACTAAAAAGATGAAATAGAGTTTTGGGCCATGTGGTAGAATGCAGCCTTGAACAAAAATATAAGGGACAGTACCCTGGCCCTGAGTTTAAGCTCCAGGACTGGCTCTCCCTCTCCCTCTCCCTGCTCCCCCCCTCTCTGCCCCCCCTCTATCACACACACACACACACACACACACACACACACACACACACACACACACACACACTTAAAGGAAAGTAAGGGAAAGCACAGATATCTGCCTATCTATCTTAGTCCTTATGTTCAGTGAAAGAAAAATTCAGGGAAAGTGAGAAGGGATAGTAAAGTTCAGGAAAAGGAAATAGAAAACACTAGACAGTGAAAGGAAAGTTTATTATTATCAGTTGGGCAGAAAGAATACCCTAATGTACTTTCAATAGACTAAAAGTGGGTCATTTCTAGGATGAGAATGAGTTATGTAATTCAATTGTTAGTCTGGTGTTTTGTTTTGTTTTGTTTTTGCTCGTCCTCGGGCTTGAACTCAGGATTTGGACACTGTCCCTGAAGTTTTTTTGCTCAAGACTAGCACTCTACCACTTGAGCTACAGCTCCACTTTCGACTTCTGGGTATTGTTTTGTGTGTGGGTTTTTTTTTTTTTTAATCCGATTGTGGAGCTTGAACTCAGGGCCTGTGTGCAGTCCTGAGTTCATTTTGCTCAAGGCTAGCACTCTACCACTTAGCCACAGCACCACTTCCTGTTTTCTGGTGGTTGATTGGAGATAAGAATCTCAGGCTATCCTCTGGCTTCAAACTGCAGTCCTCGGATCTCAACTGCTTTAGTAGTTAGGATTACAGGCATGAGTAATTAGTACCTGGCTTGTTAGTCTCTTTTTTTTATTCTGTTACAAATAAAATTATCCATGGAGAAAACATATGAGAAGAGATGCTAGGTAAGATTTTAGTATAAGATCAAGGTTTATAGTAAAAGCTAAACTTTTGAATATTTTCTTGGCTTAGTTTGAACTGTATTAAAGTTTATATTTCTTCAGTGATAACAAAGTTCATAAAGAATGTTGGAGTGGGTCCAGGTGCCAGTGATAAGCCTGTAATCCTAGCTACTCAGGGGAGGAGATCTGAGGATCACAGTTTAAACCCAGCCCAGGCAGGAAAGTCTGTGAGACCCTTAGCTCCAATTAACCACCAGAAAACTGGAAGTCAAGCTGTGGCTCAACTAGTAGAGTGCTAGCTACCCTTGAGCAAAAGAGCTTAGGGACAATGCTCAGGCCCCAAGTTCAAGCTCCACAACTGACAAAAGAAAAGTCTGAGATATGCAAAAACAAGGTAAAAAATGATCTAAATGTTAATGATCTCACTAAAAAAAGAAATGATGGCTGAGGTTTTAGTGATACAGGATTTGCTTAGCATGTGTGACACCCTGGTTAGATCCACAATATTATTTTAGAAAGTATAGTTGGAATTTCCCGCTGTAGGAGAATGAATGAATACATTGTACTACAATCATGCATAGAGTGGGATTCTGTAAAATATGAATACGAAAATATGCCAAAGTATTTATGCAACCGAATGCGCACCATCTAGCAATGAGAATAAATATGCATAATCTCACAAATACAGCACTGAAGGCATGCACAGTAGGGCACAGTGCCTCAGCCTGTAATCCTAACTATTCAGGAGGCTAAGATATGAGGATCAGGGTTCAAAGCCAGACCAGACATGAAAGTCTGTGTAACTCATATCTAAAAGCCAGAAGTAGAGTTGAGGCTCAAGTGAAAGAATGCTATCCTTGAGCAAACAATAAAGAAATAATTAAAAAGCTCAAGGACAGCACCTAGGCCATGAGTTCAACCCCCAGTAGTTGAACACACACACACACACACACACACACACACACACACACACACACACACACACACACACACAGAGGCACGAACACACAGGCACACACACAGATGACTTGAATGAGTTCACTATGCTGGAATGTGGAGGCGTCCTCTGTCTCTCATTCCTGAGTCCTAACCTTTGTTCTAGGCACAACTTTGCCCCTCTCAGGACCTGAATCTCCTCCCCCAGATTTCAGAGTGAAGTAAGGAATGGGACTCCATGTGAAAAGCAGAGGAAATGCTGAACTCCATTTGTACTGTGTCCTGGACCCCTCAGTGTTGCCCCATATTTCACCTGACTCCCTCTAGACCTGGGGCCCATCCCTCTGCTGAGGTAGTGCTCTTTCCACCAAATGCCCCTCCCTCTCAGACCATGATGCATTAGTCAGAACCAGCTGCCTAGTCACCTGCATGAGGCCCTAAAAGACTCCTGAGCTTCCTCAGCTGCATCTCCGTCTCCCTCAGTACTCACCTGAATTCCAACTGTGCCTGACACCTCTGCTACATTCAAAAGCAGTTTCCTCTACCCAAACCTGAAGCCCTGTCAGACCCAGAGCCTAAGCCAGGCATCACACCTCTGGTCACAGGACATGGGGCCTCTATGGAAATACCCTAGGACAGGCTTCTGTGGTCTGTGGAGTATTGTTGTTTGCTTTGCTTGTTTTGCCTGCAGGTTGTGGGGCTGGAACTCAGAACCTGGGTACTGTCCTTCAGAAGTTTTGCTCAAGGCTAGAGCTCTACCACTTGATCCATAGCTCCAATTCTGGCATTTTGGTAGTTAACTGGAGAAAACTCTCAGACTTTTCTGCCCAGCCTGGCTTCCAACTTCCATACTGAGTAATCAGCTAGGATTGCAGGTGTGACCCACCAGTGCCCAGTGTATTCTTTCCCTTGAAATCAAAGGTCTCTTTTCCTAAAGATCCAGGCTGTGGCTCCTGCAATAAAAATCCTGTCTTCTGCCAGGCGCCTGTGGTTCATGCCTGTAATCCTAGCTCCTCAGGAGGCTGAGATCTGAGGGTCGCGATTCAAAGGCAGCCCAGACAGGAATGTCCATGAGATAGTTATCTCCAAGAAACTACCAGAAAACCGGAAGTGGAACTATGGCTCCAGTGGTAGAGGACTAACCTTGAGCTGAAGAGCTGAGGGACAGCAGCCAGGGCCAGAGTTCAAGCCCCACGACCGACCAAAAAAAAAAAATCTTGTCTTTTTTTTTTTTTGGCGGGGGTGGGGGGGGTTGTGTGTTGGGGTAGGGGTGGGATGGGATGGGGGTGGTTCCGGTTGTGGGGCTTGAACTCTGGGCCTGAGCTCTGTCTCTCAGCTCTTCAGCTCAAGGCTAGTGCTCTACCACTTGAGCCACAGCACCACTTCCGGCTTTTTTCTTTTTGCTTATGTGGTGCTGAGGAATCGAACCCAGGGCCTCATGCATGCAAGGGAAGCGCTCTACCACTGAGCCACCTTCCCAGCCCCAATCCTGTCTTCTTTTTGGCCTAAGGACAAACATAAGGAAATGCACACCAGGTGCTAATATATGGCTAGCTAAGGTAAACACCAAAGGAATAATCAGATTTGAGAGAATCCATTCTCTTTAAGATCTTATCATTGATTCCAAATAGAGTATGTTTCCATTCCACTGCAAAAATCAGTCTTCTCCCTCAAAGCAATTCTCTTACTCCCAAAATCCACTGATGCTGAAGGAGGAAGTTGGGGGGCATAAAGGTGTTCACCTGACAAAATGTTCCTGTGACAGGTCTGATAATTGGGAGGTAGCTGCATGCTTGGAGAACCTCTTCATGAGGAAGACTTTACTCTCTCCAACTCTGTGGTCTCACTTCTAGCACTGGCAGACTTGTATTCTCTATTGTTCAGAACACAGATCTCACTGCATGGGCTCTGTGAGGCCAAAGGGATTTCACTCTTCTGGTGTATGTCTCTCTGTCTCTGTGTCTCTGCCTCTATCTCGCTTTCTCTCCAAATATAGTGCTGAAAACAAAGTTGCAGGTGGACTATTTGAGTAACCTTTCTGACAACTAGGAGATAGAAAGATGATGTTCACGTGGTTCAAGCAGGTTTTTTTTCCCCCCCCAAGGGCCCTTTTCCCCAACTTTCTCAAGTTTCTCAACATTCTCAACTATACATAGTTACACTTCAAGAGACCTGGATGCTTTCCCTCTGTTGATCTGATGATTCATCTAAGAAGCAAAGGCCATCAACTCTGTGACACTCATCCCAACCCCAATGACAAAGTCAGAGATGCTCTTTCCCCACAAATACTGCCTAGAACAACCCTGGATTGATAGGAGTAGCATATTTCCCAGATCATACATTGGGGATACTCTTTTCTTTAGATCTCAAACCAGGACTCAAACTTGGTACTGGAAACATTCATGCATTGGCTGGCACTCTACCAACTGAGCCATACCTCTGATCCCAAGAGTGGTTTCTTTCTGTCAATTTTCTTTATTCTGTAGAGCATTGGGGATACCTTTGATCCTCACAAAGGATTCTACTGTAGAGGAGCCACACTGATTTGATCACGACCCCATACTCTTTGACAGAAATTCTAGTTGCAGAAGTGAATGTGTCTTGAATTAGGCTCTTTTGTCCTTCAGATTCCATGCCTGATGGGAGCATGGAAATGCCCTCTAACAATCTGAAAGTGTAATATCCTTGTCTATTTCTTTCTGAGTGTTTGCCTTGACTCTAGACATGAGTATATCTTTTTTTTTTTTTGGGTCCGGTCATGGGGCCTGAACTCTGGGCCTAGGCGCTGTCCCTCAGCTCTTCAGCTCAAGGCTAGCACTCTACCACTTGAGCCACATCGCCACTTCCAGCTTTTTTCTTTTTGCTTATGTGGTGCTGAGGAATCGAACCCAGGGCCTCGAGCATGCAAGGCAAGCGCTCTACCACTGAGCCACCTTCCCAGCCCGACATGAGTATATCTTATCAGGACCTGCACAATTCTCCCTTGGTTTGTAGAATGGCATGAAGAATGAGAGTCATGCTGAAAGTAATGACAAGGTTGGGCCTTATCTGGACTCGGTGCTGGGAGCCTCAATCTTGCTCACCTGGACTCTTTATGGGACGTTGGCCTGATCTTCTGTTGAGGCAGGGCTCTTTCTACCAAACCCACATGCATAAATCAGAAATCAGCTGCCTTGGGTACCCGACATTAACTCTCTGAGGGCTTATAGCAAGAATGGGGTTGGACTGGCCCAAGGGATCTTTGGGGTCACATCCTTGGTCTGAGGTTCTTGAAGTGGAATGAGTGATATCTCTGTGGGGTATACTTGAGAAGATTCTAGAGTGTGAGCAGAGGAGCTGTGGAATGCAGATAGATGGTTCTCGATTATTTCAGCTGCACTCTGGTGCTCAGTGTTACACCAGGGATCATCGAGGGAATGCAGCACCTTCCTGCTCTAACCAAGTCTTCTTTTGGCCTCAAGACAACCTGAGAACAACAGGCTTGGTCTAGGGTCTTTGAAGAGAAAAAGCCATGTGGAAGCCAGGTATAAAAATGGGCAGTGCCAGGCACCTGGGCCTCATGCCTGTTATCCCAGCTACTCAGAAGGCTGAGATCTGAGGAACACAGTTCAAAGCCAGCCCAGGCAGGAAAGTGTGTGAAACTCTTTTTTTTTTTTTTTGCCAGTTGTGGGCGCTGTCCCTCAGCTCTTCAGCTCAAGGCTAGTGCCCTACTACTTGAGCCACAGCAACTCTTCTGGCTTTTTTCTGCTTATGTAGTGCTGAGGACTCGAATCCAGGGCCTCATGCATGCAAGGCAAGCACTCTACCACTGAGCCAACTTCCCAGCCCCTGTGAGACTCTTATCTCCAATTAACCACCAGGAAAATCAGAACTGGCGCTGTGGCTCAAATGGTAGAGCACTTTGAGCTGAAGAGCTCAGGAACAGCATCCAACCCCAGAGTTCAAGCCCCACCACTGATCAAAATACAAAAGACAGATTGTCCCCTATTGACAGACTTCATGCAATCTATTTGAACCTCTGTTTTCACCTAGGTATGTGATCAGATGGGAACCTCCATAACTCCCTCAGCCTCTATTCCTGGTGAAGGTGATGTGGGATTCATGTTTGCTTGAGTTCCTTGGATGGGCAAGGACCAGTTGCAGGATATTCATGAGTCTGAAAGTAGGAATGAGGTTGAACGCCATCAGTACTGGTCCTTGAGCTTAGTGCCTCTTTACTTCCTATATGATAGGCACCTCAGCTGAGGCAGGGTCACTGTACTAAACCACTAATCTCTCTTAGAAATCTGATGTAAAAGTCACAAAGCAGCTGCCTGGTCTTCTTTCTCAGTGCCTCTCAAGGCTCACAGCAAGGGAGGGCCTAGCCCTGTACAGATCATCTCAGTCCCTTCCTATACCCTCAACGTGAGCAGCAGCAGTGTGTGTCTGTGGCCTTCCTCTGCTATCTTCAAGAAGTGAATTATGCTTGTGAGTGCTGGAGCTGTAGTGAACGGCAGAGGCAGTCATTTCTAATGGTATTTGATCCCAGTGCTTTCCACATGGGGATGTTGTTCATGTCACTCTTCTGCAGGACGTATCAGAGGACATGCAGGGCTGTGAATGTGGCTAAGTGGTAGTGCCTAGCATACATGAAGCCCTGGTTTGATTCCTGGGTACCATGTAAACAAAAAAAAAAAATCCGAAAGTGGTACTGTTTCTCAAGTGGTAGAGTGATAGCCTTGAGCAAAAGAAGTTCAGGGACAATGCCCAGGCCCTGAGTTCAAACTCTAGGACTGCCAATAAAAAGAAATGAAGAAAGAAAGGAAGACAGAAAGAAAGAAAGAAAGAAAGAAAGAAAGAAAGAAAGAAAGAAAGAAAGAAAGAAAGAAAGAAAGAAAGAAAGGAAAGAAAGAGAGAAAGAAAGAAAGAAAGAAAGAGAGGATATGCAGCTCAGGAGGACATGCAACCAAACTGAATTGTCAAAAAATTCAGGCAAAGTTCCTCATTAGAAGTCACTTTGCAAAAGCTGGTTGTGAAGAATCTCCTAGTAGGACAGATCCTAGAATTTGAATCAAAGTTCAGCTCCTTGTGTCTCTGCCAACTGCTTCCCCATTGATATCATTGTTTTTAGTTTTAACATTTCTTTTAAACTGGGCTTAATTTTTCTATTGTCATATATCCATATATGTACTGTCCTTCTATAATACTCAAAAATCATTCACTCTATCATTGAGCCATACATTGCCATCAGATGACCTCCCACAAGAGAGTCCCCGTTTTGCATTTAGTTTCTTTTCCAGTTGTATTTTATTAGTGAGGGATAAGATTCTGTATATAGGAGAAAAGATTCAACATTGGCCTTTCTCAATTTGGTTTCTTTTATACAAGTTCCATCTATTTCTCTGCAAATGATATAACTTGATAATTTTATGTGTGCTGATCTTGGGCTTGAACTTGGTCCCTGAGCTTTTTGTACTTGCAGCTCTACTTTCAGATTTTCGGTGGTTAATTGGAGATATGAGACTCCAGACTTTCCTGCTGGGGCTGGCTTCAAATCTCCGTTGTCAGATCTCAGCCTTCTGTGTAGGTTTATACGCATGAGCCATTGGTGACTGGCATAACTTCTTTCTTTTTTTGCCAGTCATGGGTCTTGATCTCAAGGCCTGTGTATGGTCCCTGAGCTTCTTTTGCTCAAGGGTAGCACTCTACCTCTTGAGCCACAGCACCACTTGGGGCTTTCTCTGTTTCTGTGGGACTGAGGTATCAACCTTGGGTTTCATGCATGCTAGGCAAGCACTCTGCCACTAAGCCATATTCCAAGCATAATTTTATTTTCATTGTACACTTTAAAGGCTGTTATTAAAAAGATGATATACAAAGGGGTTACAGTTATATGTATAAGGCAGAAAAAGAGTACACATCTTTTTAGAAAATATCAGCCCTTCCCTCATTCTCTCCCAGTTTCTCAATCCTGTTCCAACCACAAGTTGTACAGTACCTAAAACATGGTGTCTTGTGAGAGTACCACTGCTGCCTTTGTTCAGTTTGTCCCACGCTTTGTGTGTCCCTTTACCATCCTAAAGATTGATAAATATCAAAAGGAAAAAACAACAAAACCAGCAAAAAAGCAAAACATCTCTTCCTTCCATTTCCTGAGTTCATATGGATATATATTTTCATTGTAAGGCTAAAGCCAAAAACAACACTAAAGATGTTACCAAGACCAGATGGTAAACTAATGATTTGCGGGAGAAACCAGTCATTGAGTTGTGGGACTTATCGTTAAGATGTACTTTCCCGTATAAATACACATATACTCAACCCAAATCAAGACAGTGTATATGTCATTTGTGTGTGTGTGTCACAGAGAAAACGTTTGAGGCAAGGATTCACAGTGAGCTTTTCTATATTGTAATTTATTTCACTTGACATTTCAACCACTCCCAAGTAAATCGCTGGCTCACTGGGATGTTAAGGTGGAACCAGTTTCCTATTTCAAATGAGGAAGAGTCACTCTTTTATTAAAGAAGTGCTATCGTTGGTATTTGCTCCCTGTTCTTCCTGTAAAGCTTCCTCATACAGTGTAGGGATGGAGTTTGGGTCAATCCCGCTGTACTTGGCCCAGTGTTCCAGGACTTTCCTTTGTGTGGTTTCTGCATAAGCCCTTGGGCCCCACCGGAACTCATAGGCAATGGGGTCGCTACCGGGCACCTGGTGATACTCCAGGTACTGCTCATATACAAAATCTTCCATAAGCAGCTTCCTAGGTATTCCAAAAATAACGTGTTCACTGTCAGGATACACTTCCATCTTATCCAGCACTTGCCAGATGGCTTCCTCGGTGGCACAGCCCCCTTCCGTGAAGATGATGCAGAGAACAATTATCAGCAGACCCGTCTTGGGCATGCCCTGCACATGGCTCAGAACACCATCGTAAGTGATACCTGCGGCTATAACAAGCACGTGGGTGTGGAAGACAGTGTCCACCTCCTTCACGTCAATACCAAACAGTAGCTGCATACAGATACAAGCTTTGTCTAAGATCACAGGGAAGTGAGGCCGGTAACCTCCCGTGATGCGACTCAGCATATCCACATCGGTAACAGGCTGGCATGAATTGTACTGACGTAACAGGTATCGCACCAATGCTAGGGCCTCTTTCTGCAGGGCATTCTGCAATATCTCATCATCATCAGGGTGCACATCTTCCCTTTCCTGAATGTGGGATACTTGATCTTCTGCATTATTTTCGCCAATGACCTCATTCAGGAGGAAAGTAACTGACACTTCAGCTAGAAATCGGAACAACAGAGTAGTAGGAGTGGTATCCCTGGCCTCCTCCTCACCCACCAGGCCTGTGGCCTGGCTTTGGGCGTCAGGGCCTCTTTCAAGCTCAGAGGGAAGGGTCCTCTGAGTATAAGGCATCCTGGCTGTCATTGGGGATAGCTAGTCAGAGGGTGGAGTGCAGCTCAATGATGACTCCTAGGCCTGTGGGAGAGAAAGCAGGGAAGCAGTTTCAGCTGACAATGTTCCTCTTGCCAGCTCCCTTAGCAATTACTCCTCATCTTCCCTTTTTTGTTTTAGGGCCACATAGGTTCCTGCCCCCTTTTGTGTCTGTTGCCTGAAGCCTAACAGTGAGGGAACAACTCAACAAGGCACAAGATGCTGAGTGAATCTGAGTCTCTGTGGTGCTGGTGGGGTGTGTAGTGCTGAGCGCTGTGGAGTTATGTTGGGGGGTGAATGGATGGAGCATATGGTACCATTTCATCATATGCACCTCAATCTTAAATTCTGACCCTAGCAGAGAATTATCTGCTGGATTACATGAGTGTACTTTTTTAGACCAAGACTTTGGCCTCCTAGTCCCTGGCGTATGTCCAGCTGTTAGTGAATCAGACCTCTCTCTCTCTTGGGCTCCAGCATGCAATGAAAACATGGGGCCTCCAGACTGGACAGTAAGAGCGAGCTAGACTGCAAGGTCCCTAATGATCTGCAATAGACAGCCTCTACTGAACTCACTCTAGGTGCCCAAAGTTCCTCTGCAGATGTGTGGCCTGAGGCACACTCTCACAAATGGGGTTGATGCCCTTATAATGGAAGAAAAGAAAAAGCAAGGTCATCACAAGTGACCAGGGGAAACATAAAAGGTGAGCACATGCATTGTGGTCCATATTGCTGGAGGACTTTGTCAGTGTCCTTGTTAAATATCAGGTTGGGAATTTCACTCTTAAGACCTAAGGCCACAATCCCAAAGCAAAAATCTTATTTCTGTGAGAAAACTCAAAGGTGTAAGGGGAGATGAATGCTCCTATGCTTTCTGGCTTTCCTCATAGGTAAAGGAGTGGAAGACTGTTAGTGATGTCCATGTGTATGAGTTGGCGTTTATACCTGTCCTCACCTTAACTCCACATAGCTTCTGAACACTCCCTCTTGCTGATCAGGTTCTTTTCACTGAATTTCTTCAGTGTAAGGACCCAGCCTCTTGATTCCTGGGAGACAGAAACATATAAACACTTCATGTGAACACACAGAAGAGATTCCGAAGTCTGAAAGAGGGGGTAGGATGCAGGGCTTTTCTTTGGTGTGGGGTCTCTTGAAGTATTTATAGTCAATTTTACATGGTTGAGGCCTTTTCCCTCTGTTGATCTCCAGATGCATCTTGCAGACCAACACTACTTTTTCCTGCCATCCTGACAAAACACTGATGACTATTCTTCCCCACACTGCTGCCTGCAGCCACCCTGGGCTTACAATATAAGTAGTTTCCCTGCATCTTGAAAAGGAGTTATTGGTCTTCTCTAAGGGCTCTGTTGGGCAAAGGACATAGTCTTTAGACCAAGTTCCTCTCCTCCTGGAAACCAGCCTAAGAGGTTAAAGTGAGGTGCCCTGAGTCTAGGCATGCTGTTCTGGGCTTCCCTAGGATGATTAGGGAGTGGAGGTCTACCTCTGATCTGACCTGCTATATCCCTGTGTTCATACCTGAGTCCTCCCCTTCAATCCAGGCACATGTCCCACACCTCTCATGATCTGGGGCTTTCACAAGTGTCACCACATCAGAGGGACATATGTTTTCGAGTCCAAACTCAGTTCCTGATGAGTCTCCATCTTGAGACTTCAGTGAGCCTCTGGATGATCCCTCTGTTATATTCAGTATTTATCTGTGTACCTATTCATTAACATTGTATGATCTTGAAAGGCAAATATAATATCACTACACTAGTGAGACAGCACAGGACCTCTCTGGACTGACAGCAGGGGCAGACTTCTTCTGTGTCTCCTTAAAACTGGAGTCTAAGGTCCTTTTCTTAGCCATCTTGTTCCTGACCAGCAGGCTCTCATTTCCTTTATCCCTACATGGTGAGAGTGAATGTCCCAGACCCATGTCCACCAGGAGTGTGTTAACTGGTCACATAGACCCTACAGAGTCCTGACCTCTGCACACCAATGTCTTCAAACCAGGGTTTTCTCAGTGTCCATTGTAGTAGGAGAGAGTAAAAACGTAGACTCCTCACCTAACCAGAAGCCCATAGGAGTGTGGCCGAGAACAAGAGTGAATATAGGTTTTTTAGGGACCTGCCAAATAGTTTGAAGCTTTCTCTGCTTCCCCTCAGATATCCAAAGACCTCTTATATCCAAGACCCTAGACTAAAGCTGTTATTCTCATAGCATCTGGAGGGAGAACTTAAGGTTACTTGGCTTGGTGAGTGTTAAAGGCATACATGGTGGAGGAGTGCTCAACTGTCCTGATATTCCCCAGGGTTCAGGACTGAGAGTGTGAAAGAATCAACGCTGTTGACTTATTTCATGATTTTCTACCTGAATCAGGGCTTTTGCCGATCAACTTCTCTCTCCTGGATGCGCCTTAGACAAACAGCCTCTCCTCTGCAAGTTAGTGTTCAAAACTGTCTCCATGGTCACAGGAATCTGAAGGGGAGGCTGGGGGAGGGGTGGAATGTTGGGCAACAGCTGACATTGAGGTTACTCCTTCACACTTGATAGTGGGATTTCCTCTGTTCACCTTGTAGACAGCTCTCCCACCTGAACCTCTCAGAGTCTGAATCCCTCCTAAGAAGTGCACACTAAGCTGCCCACCAGCCACTCACATGTGTTTTCCTAGTTTTGGGAGACCATTTCTCAAACTACGAAATGGAGACTGTGATGATGTGCCTCATCACCAAGAATATGTGGAAAGTTTAATGAAGAACTTTAAGATTCAGGGCTTACCAGGCAAAACAAAATGGATCCTGTTTGAAAGCTAGCTAGAGGAAAAAGGTTGGGGTATCTGAATTGATAGAGTGCCTGCCTAGCAAGTATAAGAGCTTGAGCTCCAAACCCACAAAGGACTAAACAAAAAGTCGAAGAGGTTAGTGGAGGAGGGGCACTCAGCTGATTAGTGCCTCAATGAGCATGGCTTGGGGATTCCAGCTTGGATTCAGCCAGATTTTGTCTGAAACAACCTCTAGGGAGAGGAGGGTTTTTATCTTGGTCCTGTTAGTTTTTGTGCTCAGGGCTAGTAGTCTACCACTTGAGTCACAGCCAATTCCTGGCTTTTTTCTTTCTTTCTTTCTTTCTTTTGCAGAGGTGAGTATATCACAGACTTTCTTTCCTGGGCTGGTTTCAAACCCCAATCCTCAAAACTCAACCTCCTGAGTAGATAAGATTCCAGTTGTGAGCCACTGGTGCCTGCCTGGCAGAGAGAGTACTTCTTATCTCCATCATCAGATGTGCCCAAAGAGTGAGCACTTCTAGAGCTGGGCCTCTCCAATTCTCAGACCTACAGATGTTAAGACAATGTTTTCTATGACATGATTTCCTTGGTGCATGGCTGAGACCATAGTGCAGATGGATTATTTGGGGGACACTCACTGGCATTGGGGTTTCTTCTTACTCATCCTCTGCTATCCTCAGCCCCACAGAGAACCCGAGGTCCCTCGCTTCACGAATCTCTGTCACACTCTGAGAATCACAGAGTTTTGGATTGACAAGGGGAGGTTCACAGGGTTCAGTGTCACTCTCTGAACAAAATATGCCTCTTTGTTGCATATCTAAGTGCACACGTACAAACTGAATATTTGGGGACTCTCTATCTAGGTCCATCACTTCCTTTGTCCCCCTCAGATTCTGTTTTTCACCACTGACAGAGTTCTGACCTCTCTACTGGCCTGAACTGCAGACTTCAGAAGAAGATTGTTACTCTCAGGTTTCCCTAGTACAGAAGGAGGGACTTTCCTGAGGACACCCGCCCTCCCAACCCCCATGCCATTGTGCAGAGCATACAATGGGTTTTTAGATAGATTAGCTGTGGATTCTCCAACTGTTCACTCAAAGCTCTCATAAGGCCCAGGCCTATCCCTTTCAAGTACCTCAGAACAAGATTGTGTGTCTCAGGGTCCAGGGAAGAAGTCACATGTGCTGTCATGGGACCGACCATCCTACATGTATTTCTATTGGGTTAATGGCAAAGAGACAGGAACATGGTTAAATATGTATCTTAAGTTGATAATGATGCATGCACTTATACAGGACATCTCCATGTGAAAATATATATATTTAGCTTTAAAATATTATATACCAGATTCATACTTATAGTGCCCTCAAGAGCAGGAGTTCACTTACAGAAAAACTAGAAATATAGTCACATTTTTAGGTATTTGTGAAACAAGACTAAATGAACTATTACCTTCCCTGAGAAAACATTTAAATAAGCTCAGCAAAATTAGAAGATGTGTATTTTTTTTTGGTCAGTCCTGGGGCTTGAAGTCTGGACCTGGGCGCTGTCCCTGAGCTCTTCAGCTCAAGGCTCATGCTCTACGAATTGAGCCACAGCACCGCTTCCAGTTTTCTGAGTGCTTTATTGGAGATGAGTCTCTTGGTCTTTCCTGCCTCGGCTGCCTTTGAACAGTTGTCCTCAGATCTCAGCCTCCTGAGTAGCTAACATTACAGGCTTGGACTTGGAAGGTGGCTCAGTAGTAGAGTGTTTGCCTTGCATGTCTGTGGCCCTGGGTTCGATTCCTCAGCAGCACATCAGCACAAAAAGGTGGAAGTGGCACTGTGGTACAAGTCATAGAGCACTAGCCTTGAGCTGACCAGCTGAGGGACAGCACCAAAGCCCAGTGTTCAGGCCCCACAGGGGAAAAAAAAATGATTACAGGTGTGAGCCTCCAGTGCCTGGCCCGATGCCTAGGATTTGAAAGGGTTAAGGCACTAAAGATTATTTCAGGGGTCCATGAAGTAAAATTTGGTTGTGTGAGTGATCTCCACAATGAGATGCTTCCATCTTGGTGTTGCAGCATGCTAACATGGGCAGCTATGCTTGCCATTGAAAGGAATAAGGAAGCATGGAAATTCATGCTGGCTTTGAAATGTGTGGAAACATCACATGTGCTACAGTGGAGAGCAGTGCTCCTTTGAGCTCAGAAAATGTGTAAGGAGTCTTATGGTTTCTGAAGAAACTGAGGTCCTCAGCAAAATTAGCTACTGTAGCTGATAGAATAAACCATTTTTTCTTACTTTGTAGGGGTGGGATTTCATTCCTTCTTTTAATGTGCAGTACTGGGGCTGGAATTCATGTCTGGTGCCCTCACTTGGCTTATTTTGCTCAAGGCTGGAGCCACAACTCCACTTTCTGGCTTTTTGATGGTTAATGGGAGAATAAAGTACCTTGGGTCTATCTGCGTGGCCTGCTTTTGAACTGTGATCCTCAGATCTTCCTGGTGTCACATACAGATACATATTGGTCATTCTTGCTTTTATCTGAAAGCTTAATTCACTTTCTTCCTTCCTTCCTTTTTCTTTTGTCAGTAACGGGGCTTGAACTCAGGACCTGGGTGCTGCTGTCCCTGAGCCTTTTCATTCAAGGCTACATCACCTGTGAACCCATTATGCTCTACATGACCACTGCCATCTGAACACCTGTACAGGTGCAATACATGAAAGCAAGTGTTTTCGTGTGGAGCAGATTCTAGGCAAGAAGCAACACAAAGAAAGTAAATTGAGCCAGGGTGCCAGTGGATCATGCCTGTCTGTGATCCTAGCTACTCAGGAGACTGAGATCTGAGGGTTGCTAGTTGATACCAGACCCTACAGGGAAGTCTCTGAGAATGTTATCTCCAATTAGCCACCAGAGAATCAGAAATGGTGCTGTGGTTCAGAGTGGTAGAGCACTAGCCTTGAGTGAAAAGGCTCAGGGACAGCAGCACCCAGGTCCTGAGTTCAAGCCCCATTACTGACAAAAGAAAAAGAAAGGAAGAAAGAAAATGAAGTAGGCTTTCAGATAAAAGCTAGAATGACCACTAAGCATCCATATGTGACACCTAGGAAGATCCCAAGTTGTATATACATTTAGTTTCTATAGACAGTTAATGCTCATTCCCCACTTAGGAGAACACTCCAACTTCTGACCACATAAATAAGCCCCTTCATTTGTTATCTTCCTACGTATTTCACACAATATCTCTGTTTCCTAAAAAATTTTCAAGCCGGCTGCTGGTGGCTCATGCCTGGAATCGTAGCTACGCAGAAGGCTGAGATCTGAGGATTTCAGTTCAAAACCAGCCTGGGCAGGAAAGTCTGTGAGACTCCTATCTCCAATAAACCAGCAGAAAACTGGAAGTGGTGCTGTGGTTCAAGTGTAGAGTGCTTGCCTTGAGCTGAAAGGTTGAAGGACAGCACCCTGGCCCAGATTTAAAGCCTCATAACAGACCAAAAAAAAAATTTTCCAGTGCTTTGTTTTAGAGAGTGAAAGCCTCAGCCCAGGATTGATGGCTCATACCTGTAATGCTAAGTACTTATGGGACTGAGATGTAAGGGTTGCAGTTTGACGCCAGCCGGGGAAGGAAAGTCTGTGAGAATCTTATCTCCAACTAACTGCCAGAAAACTGGAAGTAGCGCTGCAGGCTCAAAGTGGTAGAGCAGTAACCTTGAGCTAAAGACCTCAGGCACAGCACTCAGGCCCTGAGTTCAAACCACAGATCCAACAACAACAACAACAACAACAAAAGCCTGGTTAACTTGACTCCAGTACCTAGAAGTGTTGCTAGGGATGAGAGACTAGAGAGGACAAACAGATACAACAGATCTAAATATCTACCAAATGTTCTGAAGCAGAAGAGATAGATACAGAGACAAGGAAATTCAAACCAGGAAGTAACCTGAATAAAGGAGCACCAAGCTGGACCTGGTGGCTCATGCCTATAGTCCTAGGTACTCAGGAGGCTTACATTTGAGGATCACAGTTTGAAGCCAGCCAGGATAAGAAAGTATGTGAGACTCTTATCTCCAATTAATCACCAAAATTCAGAAGTGCAGCTGTGTCTCAAGTGGGAGAAAGCTGGCCTTGAAGGAGAAAGCTCAGGACAGGACCCAGGACCACAATTCAAGGCCAAGGACCACTAGAGAAAAAGAAGAAAAGACAGCAGGTTGTGCTGTCTTCACTCTTGAGAAGGCGCTCCCTCCCATGCCTTTTCCTTCCAGGTATTAAGAGGCTGCTAGCCAGGCACTGGTGGTGCACACCTGTAATGCTAGCTACTCAGGAGGCTGAGATCTGAGGATTGTGGTTCAAAGCCAGCTGGGGCAGAAAAGTCCCCGGGAGACTCTTATCTCCAATTAATCACTCAAATTAACCCACCCTTTCATTGCCTATCACCTCTTTATGCCCTGAAGACACTGGGAATGACAGCCCTAATCCAAGGTCCTTGGAGGAGAGTGGGCTGGGGTCCCTGTGAGCTCCAGGTGTCAGCAGAGGATGGACAGAGGGAATATTGCCCCCAGAAGAAAGGCCCACAAAAATCCCCAAGCACCCCTGTTGTCAGCTCTCCGCTGGTAGCCTCCTATTCAGGTTATTGGCCTTAAGTTAGGGTGAATTAGAGAAAACGAAGCTTGAGAAATAGCAGCAAGGAATTTAGAGACAAACACTGTATTAATGAATAGCTTCAGTAAAAGCCCATTCCCTTTGCTTTAATCCTTATACTTCCTCATAAACCGCAATGATTTTTGTAAAAAGGATAAAAAGTTAAAAACCAACTCTCTCTCCCTCGCTCAGCCCCCAACCCCCTGTTCTCTCTCTCTCCCCATCCCTAAGTAATTAGTATCCTCTGGGGAATGAACAAAGGTATCTTTAAGGAACTTATCATTGGAAAATGACTCCTCTTGGCACAAAACATGTTCAAAGAAGAAAGTTTATCTTGGTAATGGACACTTTCCTTAGAGTTGTGTGAAACAAAATTCATCCTTTACTTGAAAGGATGCCCGAAGATTAATGACCAAAATCTCTGGCAAAATTAATAAGACAATATAACATCAAGAAGGACAAAATGAAGCCAGGCCTCAGTGGTTCATGCCAAATACCACCTGCCCAAGAGACTGAGAACTGAGGACTGTAGTACAAAGCAAGCCCAGGCAGCAACAGGCTGTGACTTTTTTGGGGGGAGTGGGGGTCCAGTCGTGGGGTCTGAACTCTGGGCCTGAGCGCTGTCCCTCAGCTCTTCAGCTCAAGGCTAGCGCTCTACCACTTGAGCCATAGCGCCACTTCTGGCTTTTTTCTTTTTGCTTATGTAGTGCTGAGGAATCAAACTCAGGGCCTCATGCATGCAAGGCAAGCGCTCTACCACTGAGCCACCTTCCCAGCCCGAGGCTTAACAGCAAGAAATCCAGAAATGTCATTGTGGCTCAAAGTAGTAGAGCACTAGCCTTGAAGCTAAAGCTCAAAGATAGTGCCAAAGACCTCAGTTCAAGTCCTAGGACTGGAACCCAAATAAATGCCAAAATGTACCAAATGCTTGATCAAAAGGAAACACTTATCCTAAGGTGAATATGAGCCAAACATCAACCTACTCATTCACCCTAAATACCTACAATGTTACAGCACTCATTGCATCTATCACTGTGCTGTACCAGTTTCTGGGTTGTGAACTATTCTTTCTCTTTCTTCACATTGTCTTACTTATAAATTGCTCAATATTTATCCTGGTATGTTCTCAACTTCTTTATTATGATAAAATCAAGAAGTCATTATCCAAGGGCCAGACAGATGCCTCCTGCCATCTGGAATCTTCCTGCCCAGAGCGTCCTAGTCACTGAGCTGGTGACAGCCTCACCACTCCTACTGGCCCTCCACTGGCCTTAGCACACCTGGAGTTCACGTTGTTGCTCTGTGTTCCTTGCGGTTGGATTCCCAGGCACTTGAAGGGACTAAGGTGAGAGCTTGGGGTGTTGAGAGGAGCCGCAGTTACTTTTACCAGATGCACCCACAATAATCTAGTTGTACTCCTGTGGTAAGCTTGGCACATGTCATGTCCAGTTAGGAAGATGCATCTTTATGCCTCAGGAAGTTCTTCTACCCGCATGTCCCACACTGAATTTGACCAATTTCGCTGTTGTCCTTGGGCAGGTGCAGCTTATGGGAGGATACATAACTACCTCATTTTTCTGAGAATTTCAGTAAGGCCAGAAGAAAGGAGCAATTTTGTCACTATGAAATGAGCACAGGAGCCCACTGTGACTCCAAACGAGTCCACTCACTCAAGAATAAAGGAGATCTCACAGAGTCCAGCCCACTCTTCTTGACAATTTTGCAGGCCCACTACTGTCCTTGAAGGCTACATAACAGCAGCAAGACAGCTATCTCACTGCTCCTAATGTATATTCCACAGATCAGCAGGTAATGCTCTTGTGCTGAAACAGGGTCCTCAGATAACCCACCACACAAACTCCAGGTGAGGTCAGGAGCCAAGGTGACACACACACTCATGTGGATTAAGAGCCCTCCAATCCTGGAATAGAGGACACCCCACATTGTCCATGCCCATATGTCCTCCATGTAGCCCCAGAGCCTCAGCCTTCCTTAGTCTCCTGCCTGAGGAGCTGCCTCCCTTGCTACCTCAGGCTCTCAGGCAGCAGATCCACCAGGGAGACGGGAGCCTCTATGACTCTAGAGTACCAAACAGAAAGAGCCCATGTGAGAGCCTCTAAGGGAAAACCTCTCAGGTATAGGCACTTCCAGATTTCTTTTCTCCACAAGGCCTCTAAATCCTCATCTCAGAGCTTCTGCCCACCATACTACTTGTGATCCTCAAGGAAAGCTGTGATACCTCACAGTCACACGAATCACAATCCTCCCAAGCTAGAATGATGTGTTCATTCCCAAGGAAAGGTTTTGAGTGTGGTGAGCAAGATGGTTTCATGACTGAGGAGAAGCTCCTACCATGGCCTCTTCCTACTCCTCTCCTCCCATCCTAAGCACCTTACAGTAGATGCCTGTTGCTGAGAGTTCATATTTTCCTGGATCCTCACACACCTCCTTCCCTAGCAGCTCCATGCTTTCCACTCTCCAGGCTCTACTTAGTAAGATTTCCAGAAGAAACCATTCCACTGAAGAGGTTATCTGAGAGGCTCAGCTCAGTGTGATGAGTGTGTGTGCTCTTAGGTCTGAGCACTTTCCTGTGTTACCACCCTTCTCCTGTACCCACCTCCCTTCTTCCCTTCAATTCAACTCTATTATATGGCCTTCAACCTAACCCCTCTTGGTACCTTCTCTGGAGATGCTAACAAACTCCCTGTCCTCCTGTAACAAAAAAGCATGAAGATTACATGCAGAAATCCACACATTGCTCACAATTTATCTTTGTCTACTCTACTGGCAATAGTCATTCATACTGGCAGAGTCTCTGAGACAGCAAAGTTCTAACTAAACTAAGTTTATATATATATTCTCGAGAGTCCACCTTTTTTATTTCCTGGTGATTGTTAAGAAGTCTTGGACTTGTTCCTTAATGAGATGATACTTGGACTATAACCCAGAAGGAAGAAGGAGGATTTCTGAGGACACTTGGCTTTTGATGTTGAATTTTGTGTGCTTCTTACTGGAAACTCAGGACTGGACATATAAATAAATGGAGCGGCTTATTTATGTGGTCAGAAGTTGGAGTGTTCTCCTAAGTGGGGAATGAGCATTAACTGTCTATAGAAACTAAATGTATATACAACTTGGGATCTTCCTAGGTGTCACATATGGATGCTTAGTGGTCATTCTAGCTTTTATCTGAAAGCCTACTTCATTTTCTTTCTTCCTTTCTTTTTCTTTTGTCAGTAATGGGGCTTGAACTCAGGACCTGGGTGCTGCTGTCCCTGAGCCTTTTCACTCAAGGCTAGTGCTCTACCACTCTGAACCACAGCACCATTTCTGATTCTCTGGTGGCTAATTGGAGATAACATTCTCAGAGACTTCCCTGTAGGGTCTGGTATCAACTAGCAACCCTCAGATCTCAGTCTCCTGAGTAGCTAGGATCACAGACAGGCATGATCCACTGGCACCCTGGCTCAATTTACTTTCTTTGTGTTGCTTCTTGCCTAGAATCTGCTCCACACGAAAACACTTGCTTTCATGTATTGCACCTGTACAGGTGTTCAGATGGCAGTGGTCATGTAGAGCATAATGGGTTCACAGGTGATGTAGCCTTGAATGAAAAGGCTCAGGGACAGCAGCACCCAGGTCCTGAGTTCAAGCCCCGTTACTGACAAAAGAAAAAGGAAGGAAGGAAGAAAGTGAATTAAGCTTTCAGATAAAAGCAAGAATGACCAATATGTATCTGTATGTGACACCAGGAAGATCTGAGGATCACAGTTCAAAAGCAGGCCACGCAGATAGACCCAAGGTACTTTATTCTCCCATTAACCATCAAAAAGCCAGAAAGTGGAGTTGTGGCTCCAGCCTTGAGCAAAATAAGCCAAGTGAGGGCACCAAACATGAATTCCAGCCCCAGTACTGCACATTAAAAGAAGGAATGAAATCCCACCCCTACAAAGTAAGAAAAAATGGTTTATTCTATCAGCTACAGTAGCTAATTTTGCTGAGGACCTCAGTTTCTTCAGAAACCATAAGACTCCTTACACATTTTCTGAGCTCAAAGGAGCACTGCTCTCCACTGTAGCACATGTGATGTTTCCACACACTTGAAAGCCAGCATGAATTTCCATGCTTCCTTATTCCTTTCAATGGCAAGCATAGCTCCCATGTTAGCATGCTGCAACACCAAGATGGAAGCATCTCATTGTGGAGATCACTCACACAACCAAATTTTACTTCATGGGCCCCTGAAATAATCTTTAGTGCTTTAACCTTTTCAAATCCTAGGCATCGGGCCAGGCACTGGTGGCTAGGGATGTAATCTTTTTTTTTTTTTCTGTATGACCTGAACACTGGGCTTTGGTGCTGTCCCTCAGCTGGTCAGCTCAAGGCTAGCGCTCTAAGCGCTCTACCACTTGAGCCACAGCACCACTTCTGGCTTTTTTCTTTTTGCTTATGTGGTGCTGAGGAATGGAATCCAGGGCCTCATGCATGCAAGGCAAGCACTCTATCACTGAGCCACCTTCCCAGTCTAAGCCTGTAATCTTAGCTACTCAGGAGGCTGAGATCTGAGGATAACTGTTCAAAGGTAGCCGAGGTAGGAAATACCATGAGGCTCTTATCTCCATTAAAGCACTCAGAAAACTGCAAGTGGTGCTGTGACTCAAGAAGTAGAGCTCCTGCCTTGAGCTGAAGAGCTCAGGGACAGCGCTCAGGCCCAGAGTTCAAGCATCACAACAGATAAAAATAAAAAACGACAGTCTGAAAGACTGAATCACAATCCTGAAAACTCAGTAGCTAGGAAAACAGTTGTGAGTAGTTGCTGAGCAGATTAGTGTGTACTTCTTAGGAGGGATTCAGACTCTAAGAGGTTCAGGTGGGAGAGCTGTCTACAAGGTGAACAGAGGAAATCCCACTATCAAGTGTGAAGGAGTAACCTCAATGTCAGCTGTTGCCCAACATTCCACCCCTCCCCCAGCCTCCCCTTCAGATTCCTGTGACCATGGAGACAGTTTTGAACACTAACTTGCAGAGGAGAGGCTATTTGTCTAAGGCGCATCCAGGAGAGAGAAGTTGATCGGCAAAAGCCCAGTTTCAGGTAGAAAATCATGAAATAAGTCAACAGTGTTGCTTCTTTCACACTCTCAGTCCTGAACCCTGGGGAATATCAGGACAGTTGAGCACTCCTCCACCATGTATGCCTTTAACACTTAACGACCCAAGTAACCTTAAGTTCTCCCTCCAGATACTGTGAGAATAACAGCTTTAGTCTAGGGTCTCGGATATAAGAGGTCTTTGGATATTTGAGGGGAAGCAGAGAAAGCTTCATACTATTTGGCAGGTCCCCGAAAAATCTATATTCACTCTTGTTCTTGGCCACGCTCCTAAGGGCCTCTGGGAAGGCGAGGAGGAGTCGTTTTTCACTCCCTCCTACCACAATGGACACTGAGAAAACTTTGGTTTGTGTCTGGGACATTCACTTCTACCATGCAGTGATAAAGGAAATGAGAGCCTTGGATAGTCAGGGACCAGATGGATAAGGAAAGGCCCTTAGACTCCAGTTTAAGGGAAGACATAGAGGAAATGTGCCCCTGCTGTCACTCCAGGGAGGCCCTGTGCTGTCTCACTAGTGTAGTGATATTATACTTGCCTTTCTAGGTCATCCAGTGTTAAGGATTAGGTACACAGATATATACTGAATATAACAGAGGGGTTATCTAGATGCTCACTGAAGTCTCAAGATGGAGACTCATCAGGAACTGAGTTTGGGCTCGAAAACATGTCCCTCTGATGTGGTGACACTTGTGAAAGCCCCAGATTGTGAGAGGTGTGGGACTTGTGCCTGGATTGAAGGTATGAACAGAGGCATATTGCAGGTCACATCAGAGGTAGACCTCAACTCCCTCATCATCCTGGGGAGGCCCAGAACAGCATGCCTAGATTCAGGGCACCTCACTTTAGCCTCTTAGGCTCATTTCTGGAAGGAGTGGAACTTGCTCTGAAGACTATGTCCTTTGCCCAACAGAGCCCTTAGAGAAAACCAACAACTCCTTTTCAAGATGCAGGGAAACTACTTATATTGTAAGCCCAGGGTGGCTGCAGGCAGCACTGTGGGGAAGAAAAGTCATCAGTGCTTTGTCAGGATGGCAGGAAAATGTAGTGTTGGTCTGCAAGATGCATCTGGAGATCAACAGAGGGAAAAGGCCTCAACCATGTAAAATTGACTATAAATACTTCAAGAGACCCCACACCAAAGAAAAGCCCTGCATCCTACCCCCTCTTTCAGACTTCGGAATCTCTTCTGTGTGTTCACATGAAGTGTTTATATGTTTCTGTCTCCCAGGAATCAAGAGGCTGGGTCCTTACACTGAAGAAATTCAATGAAAAGAACCTGATCAGCAAGAGGGAGTGTTCAGAAGCTATGTGGAGTTAAGGTGAGGACAGGTATAAACGCCAACTCATACACATGGACATCACTAACAGTCTTCCACTCCTTTACCTATGAGGAAAGCCAGAAAGCATAGGAGCATTCATCTCCCCTTACATCTTTGAGTTTTCTCACAGATATAACATTTTTGGCTTTGGGATTGTGGCCTTAGTTCCTGAGAGTGAAATTCCCAACCTGATATTTAACAAGGACACTGACAAAGTCCTCCAGCAATATGGACCACAATGCATGTGCTCACCTTTTATGTTTCCCTGGTCACTTGTGATGACCTTGCCTTTTCTTTTCTTCCATTATAAGGGCATCAACCCCATTTGTGAGAGTGTGCCTCAGGCCACACATCTCAGGGGAACTTTGGGCACCTAGAGTGAGTTCAGTAGAGGCTGTCTATTGCAGAACATTGAGGACCTTGCAGTCTAGCTCCCTCTCACTGTCCAGTCTGGAGGCCCCATGTTTTCATTGCATGCTAGAACCCAAGAGAGAGAGAGGTCTGATTCACTAACTGCTGGACATATGCCAGGGACTAGGAGGCCAAAGTCTTAGTCTGAAGAACTGCCCTCATGTAATACAGCAGATAATTCTCTGCTAGGGTCAGAATTTAAGATTGAGGTGCATATGGTGAAATGGTACCATATGCTCCATCCATTCAGCCCCCCAACACAACTCCACAGCGCTCAGCACTACACACCCCACCAGCACCACAGAGACTCAGATTCACTCAGCATCTTGTGCCTTGTTCAATTGTTCCCTCACTGTTAGGCTTCAGACAACAGACACAAAAGGGGACAGGAACCTATGTGGCCCTAAAACAAAAAAGGGAAGACGAGGAGTAATTGCTAAGGGAGCTGGCAAGAGGAACATTGTCAGCTGAAACTGCTTCCCTGCTTTCTCTCCCACAGGCCTAGGAGTCATCATTGAGCTGCACTCCACCCTCTGACTAGCTATCCCCAACGACAGCCAGGATGCCTTATACTCAGAGGACCCTTCCCTCTGAGCTAGAAAGAGGCCCTGTGGCCCAAAGCCAGGCCACAGGCCTGGTTGGTGAGGAGGAGGCCAGGGATGCCACTCCTACTACTCTGTTGTTCCGATTTCTAGCTGAAGTGTCAGTTACCTTCCTCCTGAATGAGGTCATTGGGGAAACTAATGAGGAAGATCAAGAACCCCACATTCAGGAAAGGGAAGATGTGTACCCTGATGATGATGAGATATTGCAGAATGCCCTGCAGAAAGAGGCCCTAGCATTGGTGCGATACCTGTTACGTCAGTACAATTCATGCCAGCCTGTTACTGATGTGGATATGCTGAGTCACATCACGGGAGGTTACCGGCCTCACTTCCCTGTGATCTTAGACAAAGCTTGTATCTGTATGCAGCTACTGTTCGGTATTGACGTGAAGGAGGTAGACACTGTCTTCCACACCCACGTGCTTGTTATAGCCGCAGGTATCACTTACGATGGTGTTCTGAGCCATGTGCAGGGCATGCCCAAGACGGGTCTGCTGATAATTGTTCTCTGCATCATCTTCACGGAAGGGGGCTGTGCCACCGAGGAAGCCATCTGGCAAGTGCTGGATAAGATGGAAGTGTATCCTGACAGTGAACACGTTATTTTTGGAATACCTAGGAAGCTGCTTATGGAAGATTTTGTATATGAGCAGTACCTGGAGTATCACCAGGTGCCCGGTAGCGACCCCATTGCCTATGAGTTCCGGTGGGGCCCAAGGGCTTATGCAGAAACCACACAAAGGAAAGTCCTGGAACACTGGGCCAAGTACAGCGGGATTGACCCAAACTCCATCCCTACACTGTATGAGGAAGCTTTACAGGAAGAACAGGGAGCAAATACCAACGATAGCACTTCTTTAGTAAAAGAGTGACTCTTCCTCATTTGAAATCAGTTAGGAAACTGGTTCCACCTTAACATCCCAGTGAACCAGCGATTTACTTGGGAGTGGTTGAAATGTCAAGTGAAATAAATTATAATATTGAAAAGCTCACTGTGAATCCTTGCCTCAAACCTTTTCTCTGTTACACACACACAAAAGACGTATATATTGTCTTGATTTGGGTTGGATATGTATGTATTTATACGGGAAAGTACATCTTAAGGATAAGTCCCACTATGCAAAGACTGCCTCTTCTTCAAACCATTATTTTCGCATCTGCTCTTGGTAATATCTTTTTTTTTTTTTTTTGTCTGTTGTGGGGCTAGAACTCAGCCAGGGCACGGTCACTCAGCTCTTCAGCTCAAGGCAAGCACACTACCACTTGAGCTATGGCACCAATTCCGGTTTTCTGGTGGTTTATTGGAGATAGGAGTCTCAGGGTCTTTCCTGCCAAGGCTGGCTTTGAACCTGGATCCTCAGATCTCAGCCTCCTGAGTAGCTAGGATTACAGGTGTGAGCCATCTGTGACTGGCTTTGGTAATATCTTTAATCAACACAAAGTTCGGTAAGGCTTTCAGCCACAGCCATATGAAGCAATGGAAACGATCTCAGGAAATGGAAACAGTAGGATTATTTCTTTGTTGCTTTTTTATTTTATTTTCCTTTTGTGCATTTATTAATCTTTGAGATGATAATTGGTGGGAGAAAGGTGGAACAAATGCAGCAATGGTACTCATACAAGACACTCTGTTTTTGGAACTATACAACTTATGGGTGGGAACAGGAGGGAAAAACTGGGAGAGAACATGAGAAGGGATGACATTTTCTAAAATGTAATGTATCCTTTATCTGCTTAATACATATAACTGTAATCCTTCTCGACATCACATTTTCAATAATAAATTTAAAAATACAGTAAAGAAATTTTACCGGGCAACAGTTGCTTATGCCTATAATCCTAGCTGAGATCGGGGGATGGAGGTTTGAAGCCAGCCCCAGCAGGAAAATCTGTGAGACTCATAACTCCCATTAACCACAAAAATATGAATGTAGAGCCTCAAGCACAAAAGTACAGGCACAGTGCCCAGGTCCTGAGTTCAAGCTCAGGACTTGTACACAAGAAAATGTGAAGTTATATCATTTGCGGAATAATAGGTGGATCTTGAGTGAAAGATGCCAAATTGAGAATGACCAATGTTGCATCTTTTCTCCTATGTACAGAATCTTCTCCCTTCCCAATAAAACACAACAGAAAAAGAAGCTAAGTATGAAATGCAGGCTCTCTTGATTGAGGTCATCTCACAGCAGGGGATGGCTCAAGGATATGTTAAATTTTGAGCATTGTAGAAGGGTAGTCCATGCATGAATATACGAAAATAGAATATGTAAGCCCAGTTTAAAAGAAATTTAAAAACTTAGAATTGTGACTTAATTGGAGAAGCAGTTGGCAGAGAAAAAATGATCTGGGTTTTGACTAAATTCTAGCGTTTGTCATTCTAGGACTTTCTTCACAACCACATGTTGAAAAGTGACTTCTAATGGGGGAAAATTTCCTGAATTCTATGACAGTTCATTTTGCTTTCCTGTTCTCCTAAGTTCCATGTCCTCTGTTATGTCCTACAGAAGAGTGACATGAACAACATCCCCATGTGGAAAGCACTGGGATCAAATACCATTAGAAATGACTGCCTCTGCCGTTCACTACAGCTCCAGTACTCACAAGCACAATTCACTTCTTGAAGTTAACAGAGGAAGGCCACAGACACACACTGCTGCTGCTCACGTTGAGGGCATAGGAAGGGACTGAGATGACCTGTACAGGGCTAGGCCCTCCCTTGCTGTGAGTCTTGAGAGGCACTAAGATAGAAGACCAGGCAGCTGCTTTGTGACTTTTACATCAGATTCTAAGAGAGATTAGTGGTTTAGTAGAGTGACCCTGCCTCAGCTGAGCAGAGAGGCACCTATTATATGAAGAGTAAAGGCAGCAAGCCAGTGTTCTAGTACCCAGTACTGATGGGGTAGAAACTTGTTCCTACTTTCAGACTCATGAATATCCTGTATCTGGTCCTTGCCTATCCAAGTACCTCAAGCAAATATGAATTCCAAGATCACTTTCACCAGGAGCAGTGGCTAAGTGAGTTATGGAAGTGCTCCCCTGACCCCATACCCAGGTGAAAACATAGGTTCAGATAGATTACATGAAGTCTGTCCATAGGAGACAATGTGTCCCTTTTTAGACTGTGTTTCCACACGGATCTCTAAAATGCCTTTGGCTTTCCTTTTAAAGGACCCTAGATCAAATCTGTTCTCAGTATCTCTTGAGGCTGAAGGAAGACATTGTTAGAGCATGAGTGTGTTCCATTCAAGAACATCCCTTGTACAAAACTGAACACTTAAGTGCAGATGAAATAACTAAGAACCATCCATCTGTATTCCAGGCTCCTCTGCTCACCCTCCAGAACTTTCTCTTACCTACACCCCACAGAGAGATCAACGATTCCCCTTAAAGATTCTCAGACTAAGACTGTGATCCCCGAGATCCCCTGGACCAGTCCAGCTCGAATCTTGCTGCAAGCCTTGAAAGTGTCCATGTAGGGTGACCAGGCAGCTGATTCCTGACTTCTGCATGTGGGTTTGGTAGAAAGAACCCTGCCTCAACAGAAGACTGGGGCAAGATCTTATAAGGGAGCCAGGTGAGATAGGAGGCATGATTAAGGCTCCCAGAACTGAGTATGGATGAGGCCCAACCCTATCCTTACTTCCATGATGAGTCTTATTCTTTTTCCTATTTTACAAACTGGGGTAGGTTTACACAAATGGTGAGAAGGTAGAATCATGCCTAGAATCTAGGGAAAGACGCAGGGAGGAATAAAAGGACATGGATATTATACTTTCAATTATTAGAAGGACATTTCCTTGCAACAGCCATGGAAACTAAAGGACAGAGTGGCCTAATTGATCACACTTTCACTTCTGTGTCAAAGTGTATGGAGACTTGATCAATCAGTGTGGCTCCTTTACAGTAGGATCCTTTGAGAGGATCAAGGGTATCCTTAATGCTCTAAAGAATAAATGAAAAAGGCAGAAAAAAAACTCCCTTGTGATTGGAGGAATGACTCAGTTTGTAGGGTTCCATCCAATGAGGGAAAGTGTCCCTTACAGAGTTCAGCGTCTGGTTTTATTTTTATTTTTTGGGTCTGGTCGTGGGGCCTGAACTCTGGGCCTGGGCGCTGTCCCTCAGCTCTTCAGCTCAAGGCTAGTGCTCTACCACTTGAGCCACAGCGCCACTTCCGGCTTTTTTCTTATGTGGTGCTGAGGAATCGAACCCAGGGCCTCGAGCATGCAAGGCAAGTGCTCTACCACTCAGCTACCTTCCTAGCCCTCAACTTCTGGTTTTATAGCTAAAGAAAATAGTATCCTCAGTGCATGATCCAGGAAATACACTCCTCTTATCCAGGGCTGACCCAGGCAGTACTTGTGGGGGAAAAGAGCACTTTTGACTTTATGCTTAGTGTCGGGGTGAGTGTCACAGTCAGTGGCATTTGTGTGTATGATGGATCATCAGATCTTGAAGAGTAGCTATGTATACCTTGAGAGTGTTGGAAAAGAGGGCCCTTGAGAAAAACTTGATTGAGTGTTCATAGTTCCCAGGGAGGTGACTCAAATAGTCCAACTGCTACTTTGTTGAGAGAGAGAGAGAGAGAGTCTTTTTGCTTCACAGAGCCCATGCAATGAAATCTGTGCTCTGACGTGTGCAGTTCTATACAATAGAGAGAGTACAAGTCTGCAGTTGCTGGAGGTGACACTGTGGGGTTGGAGAGAGTAAAGTCTTCCTCATGAAGAGGCTCTTCAAGCATGTAGCTACCTCCCAGTTATCAGACCTGCCACAGGAACATTTTGTTAGATGAACACCTTCATGCCCCCCAACCTCCTCCATCAGCATCAGTGGATTCTGGGAGTAGGAGACTTGCTTTGAGGGGAGAAGACTGATTCTTGCATTGGGATGGAAACATACTCTATTTGAAATCAATGACAGGATCTTAAAGAGGATGGAGTCTCCCAAATCTGATTATTCCTGTGGTGGTTACCTTAGCTAGCCACCTCTGAGTGGCCTAGTGCACATTCCCTTAAGTTTGGCCTAGGTTGAAAAGAAGACAGAGTTTTTATTGGAGTGGATGTGATCTGGGTCTTTAGGGAAAGAGACCAAAGAGTATATCATAAAGGATTCACTGGTCACTGGGGGCTGGCACTTGTAATCCCAGTTATGCAGGAGGGTGAGATTTGAGGATGGAGGTTTGAAGCCAGTCTATGCAGAAAAGTCTGTAAGACTCTTATCTCCAATTAACCACAAAAAAACTGGGAGTAGAACTTTGAACTCAATGGTAGAGCTGCCTTGAGCAAAAAACTTCAGGGAGAGTGTGCAGGTCCAGAGTTCAAGCTCCACCAACAATAAAAACAAATGGCTACATACATGAGAAAAGCTGTACCCTGGTATGTTTCCAGGGAGGCCTCAGGCCATGTGACCACAGGTGTGATGCCTGACTTATGCTCTGGGTCTGACAGGGGTTAAAGTTTGGGTAGAAGAAACTGCTTTTGAATGTAGCAGAGGCATCAGGCACTGTTGGAATTCAGGGTGAGTACTGAGGGAGATTGAGATGAAGCTGAGGAACTTCATCCCTCCCTTGCTTTGAGTCTTTTAGGGCCTCATGCAGGTGACCAGGCAGCTGGTTATGACTAACGCATCATGGTCTGAGAGGGAGGGGCATTTGGTGGAAAGAGCACTACCTCAGCAGAGGGATGGGGCCCAGGTCTAGAGGGAGTCAGGTGAAATATAGGGCAATACCAAGAGGTCCAACAGCCAGTACAAATGGAGTTCAGCATTACCTCTACTTTTTACATAGAGTCCCATTCTTCTGTTAACTCTGCAATCTGGGGGAGGAGATTCAGTCCTGAGAGGGGCAAAGTTGTGCCTAGAGCAAAGGGTAGGACTCAGAGAGGAGTGAGAGACAGAGGGGTCCTCCACCTCCCAGCAGCCCTGAGAGGCCCATGTCATAGGGGCCTGATTCAAGTAAACTTTCTGTGTGTGTATGTGTGGGGTCATGGGGCCTGGGTGCTATCCTTGAGCTTTTGTGCTCAAGGTTAGCCTCTACCACTTGAGCCACAATGCTGACTGCGTGGCCCTGAGGTCTTGCGTGAGAGGCCAGTGTGATGGGCTTCAGTTCTATGTGGGGCTCAGTGCACACGCATGCCCAGGCCTGCCAGCCCAGCCTGGCCAGAGACATGGCAGTGCAGACACCTGGCAGCCTGGGCCATGGATGCCTTCTAACTATTTTTATCTTTTGCCTAGCTGTATTTCATTTTGAACCTTTGATGAAAAGGTAACCTGTCTATGGAAAAGCTCACAGAGAGCCTAAGCTATAGCTCCAATTTGATGAGAATTTCCCCCAAGAAAGCACATTTGTCTGTCCCTTCTCTCAGAAGCTTCCCATGAAGCCCCTTCCTATCTTGATCACTAGAGTCCTCAATTCTGACACTTTCTCTCTCTCTCTCTCTCTCTCTCTCTCTCTCTCTCTCTCTCTCTCTCTCTCTGTGCCACTGCTAGGGTTGAACAGGGCCTGGGTGCTATCCTGGATCTTTTTCCCCCCAGGCTAGCACTCATCCACTTGAGCCATTTCTCTATTTCTGGCTTTTTGAAAGTTAATTGAAGAGTAGAGTTACATAGACTTTCCTGCCTGGGCTGACTTTGAACACTGACCCTCATATCTCAGGATCCTGAGTAGTAAGGATTACAGGCTGAGCCACTGTGCTTGACTATGTGTGCCTTCAATGCTGTATCTGTGATATTATTTGTTTTTATTCTCATTGCTGGATGGTGAGTGTTCTGTTGTATGAATAGCATTGCATATTTTTATATTTATAGGATACAGAATCCCACTGCATGTGTGATAATAGCACAATGTATTCATTCATTCTCCTATAGTGGCAAACTCCAACTCTAAATTTTGAAAAATTATTGTTGATCTTTCCAGAGTGTCACACATGTAAGCAAATGCTGTATCACTAAAACCTCAACCATCATTCTTCTTTTTGGTGGGATCATTAACACTTAGATAATTTTTTAACCTTGTTCTTAAATACTTCAGGCTTTGTTGGTTGTGGGACTTGAACTTGGGGCCTGGATGCTGTCTCTGAGCTCTTTTGTTCAAGGCTAGTGCTCTACTAGTTGAGCCATAGCTCCTCTTCTGTTTTTCTGGTGGTTAAGATAAGAGTCTCATAGACTTTTCTGCCTGGGCTGGCTTAGAATTGTGTTCCTCAGATTTCCTCCCCCTGAGTAGCTAGAATTACAGGCATGAGCCACCAGTGCCTAACTCCCTTCCAACATTCTTTTTGAACTTTATATCACTGAAGAAATTTAACAATATAATACTGTTTAAACTAATCCAAGAAATCATATTATAAACCTTGATCTTATACTCAAATCCTACTTCTCACATGTTTTCTACATGTAGAATTTTATATGTAACAGACTAAAAAAAGAAAACAGACTACAACCCAGGTACCAGTGGCTCATTCTTGTAATCCTAACTACTAAAGTGGATGAGATCTGAGGACTGGAGTTTGAAGCCAGCATGAGCAGGAATGTCTGTGAGACATCTCCAACCAACCACCATAGCGGGGCACCCGTATGTTATGCCTGTAATCCTAACTACTCATAATGCTGAGATCTGAGTATCGGGGTTCAAAGCCAGGCTAGGTTGAAAAGTCTCCGAGAGACTCATGTCCAGTTAACCACCTCAAAATGGCTTTCAGGATAAAGAGAATTTGGAAGTAAGAACTGTCTGAAGTGGAAAAAAGGGAAACCAGGACTACCAAAGTTAACTTAAGTATTTTTTTATGTCAAGGTCTTTTTGTTTAATATCTGTTTCCCAAAGATGTGAGCTGCCTTGGATACAGAGCCTTTTTCCTGCATTCTTTGTTGTAATCATAAAGGTTTGACTTGCTAACAATGGTTTCAATTAGTGTCCCAAAGTACAATATTGAGTTAAAAAATTAAGAGAATATAATTGTTTAATTGCTGCTTCAAAACTCAATGGTACACAGTTTGGGCTTTATAGATCTTCTGTTACAATTACAGGCAGACACACAGAGGGACAAATTACTCTCACAAGTTTGTCAGATGTAACTTTGATTCTTAATAAGTTCTAGGTAAGCCCTGTTAAAAACTATTTCTACTAATCTCCTTGTTGCTTCAATTGGAGTAAAGGGGCTTTTAACAAGGACTCATTTGACCTGAGGATTTTGTTTTGAAGCAAGCTGGGGCAGAAAAGTGCCTGTGAGACTCTTATCTCTAATTAACCAGGGCCCACTGCCCCTCCAGATGTTTTTTCTCTCCCCCCCCTTTACCTAACCTAGCCCCTTTACGCGGGGCCCTTCAACATAGGTGAGAACACCTTCAACTTTTAAAAGAACTGCGGTCCCTTGATTATGAACTCTGCACACTGGCCTTGGCTGATACGCCAAAACCACCTAATAAAATTAAGGTTAGATCAGGCCATCAATCAGTCCTTGCCTTTCCAGTAACTCGGAACCAGACAGATAGGACCTCAGAGGGTGAGGAGGACGAATCAGGAGAGGAGGAAAAGGAAGATGAGGAACAGGATACTGGGGATGAAGAGGAACAACCCACCCAGGGAAAAGGCCAACAAGAGTATAAGAGGCTTAACCTCCGGTTTGTTGAAAAACTTAAAAATGCATGTGCTCAATATGGCCCGACTGCCCCTTATACGTTAGCCTTGTTAGAAAACCAAAGTGCGCGCTGGCTCACCCTTAATGATTGGAAGTTTCTGGCCTGCGCCACCCTTAGTGGGGGTGATTTTGTTTTATGGAATGTGGACTTTAAGGAACAATGTAGAGAGACTCCCTGCAGGGCTCTCGACAGGCAACTATTAGGCTATTGTGAGTGTCAGCAAAGATCGGATTCTTCCCCAGTCAGACCGGAAAATGTTTTGCAAACTGAAGTGCTAAAATGGCTACACTGCTTTAGCCCAAGGAAAAATCTTCATAGTTGTTAAAATGATAAATGTTGTATATAACTCTGTTCTTAGCTTTAATGAGCTCCTTACCTAGTAGTTTTTCTTTTTGGTACTGATATGTGGGAGATACTGATTTGTTGTTGTATACATTGTTTCTGTAGCTTGTTATCCTACCTAATTTCTCCTATGGTTTCCTTTCCAGTTTGGAGTAAAAAACTGCTTTCAATGACATCTGATCCTGGCATCCCCTTGGTAAAATAGGCTAAGGCTTTAGGTCTCTCATTAGGCAGGGCCAGCTTGAAGCAGTTACAGAAGATGAATCTTCACCTATAAGATCAAGAGACTGAAGTCACTTAGGAAAATGAAGCAGGATAGATTAAAAGAGGCATGGGAAAACTGCACTTATGAAAGATGGTTACAGGTCCAAGTCTTCTATATTTGCCTAGAAAATTCTACCCTTATTGGAGGAAATCTGGCTACTAAAAGCTGTCACCCTGGAACATTGTTCCAGACATCAAAAGGGAATTCTGTAGTAGTTGTTAGGTTTTTAAAAAGAGGTAGCCGAGTAAGAACAGCACCAGCACGCACGTGGTATTCAGGTAGGTTTATTCAGTAGACCTGCTGGGACCAGGCAAGGTTGGCACTCCACGTGGCTGGGAGAGAGAGAGGAAAGAGCTAGAGCAGAGAGAGCTAGAAAAGAAGAGCAAGAGAGCGTCTGGGCCTGGGCTAGGCCTTATGTAGGGTATGGGCGGAGAAAGGTGTGGCCACATCAAATTCAGATGTGACCTCAGCGGATGCAGATGTGACCTCTTCCAGGTGTCCCAGTTGCCTAGATAACGGAGGTACTGGGTGGAGACTTTGCTGCGAGGAGGGTGGAGTCTGCTTGCCATCCAGGGGCGGACCTTACAGTAGTAAAAGGAAATTGTGCAGCTGCTACTGTTATAAGGTAAATTCAGTCAGTGAGATACAGAGAAGCCACATTTTGAGAGGTCAGATTGGGAGTCTTTATTAGAGAGCCAGTGTCTGCAGGTGGACTCCTGTCTCAAAGACCTGTAGCCAGCACCAACCTTTTTTTTAAAATAAGTTTTTTATTGTGAACGTACTGTACAGAGGTGTTACAATCAAATGAACAAGGTAATGAGTACATTTCTTATCAAGCATTGTTACCTCCTCCTTTGTTTTTTCCCCTACCATCCCTTCCCTTCCATCTCCACAACTACATTCCCCACCCCCCCCCCCCCCCAGTTGCCCAGAACCAAACTTTTAAAGACAAAAACCACATGCTTGGTGTGGAAGCACTCAAGCCTAACAAAATAGACCTTTTATGGGCATATTCAGGTACAAGCTCAGGTACCAGCAGAACTTTTCCATCTAGTGAAGTTACGTTTCAACCTTTCCATATAGGGGAAATCTTAGAGGCTACTCAGAAGTGGGTGATTCAAGCCATTTAAGGACATAATCAAGGCGGAATCAGAGCATTCTGTATGAAAAGATTTCCTAAGGCTATGACATCTCCATTTCTATGAAGCAGAGCTCTTCCTGCTCATCCTTGAGCTAGGTATCTACAATTCAATGAATGGCCTCTCTCACCTGTAGGCTTTTCAGCACTGGATGGAGAGCTCCCTCCACCCAGCAAGAGGCACCAGGATGTCTGTGAGAAAAGGGTGACATTACTTAGATTCAGTCTCCTTACTTCACTACCACAGCCTAAAAAGCTGCCTTAAAAACCACTGGGACCCCTAAATATTTGTTGACTATTTCTGGCCCCAGCCTACTGTTAGGTTTTTAAAAAGAGGTAGCCGAGTAAGAACTGCAGCAGCACGCACGTGGTATTCAGGTAAGGGGTAGGTTTATTCAGTAAACCTGCTGGGACCAGGCAAGGTTGGCACTCCACGTGGCTGGGAAAGAGAGAGAGGAAAGAGCTAGAGCAGAGAGAGAGCAGACAGAGCTAGAAAAGAAGAGCAAGAGGAAGAGCTAGAAACGAACAGAGAGATAAAGAGAGAGTCTGGGCCTGGGCTAGGCCTTATGTAGGGTATGGGTGGAGAAAGGTGTGGCCACATCAAATTCAGATGTGACCTCAGCGGATGCAGATGTGACCTCTTCCAGGTGTCCCAGTTGCCTAGGTAACGCAGGTACTGGGTGGAGACTTTGCTGCGAGGAGGGTGGAGTCTGCTAGCCATCCAGGAGCGGACCTTACATTCCAGCCTTTTAATAATCATGAAATAGGGCGAGGATTCTCTCTGGCTACTTCCTGCTGACAAGGGGCGTCGACAATAGGGGTAAGAGGCTGGAATTTGGTCTCCTCCCAGAGAAGGCAGTGAGCAGCAGCTGTCCCTTGGTGGTGTGAGTCCTTAGGTGAAGTCTGGAGAAGTCTCATGAGCATTGAGGGGCTGGAAAAAAAAATACTAGAGAGCAAATAAATGGCAAGAGGAAGGACTTGAGCTGAAAATGTTGTTAGAAACGTCCCTAGCTACTTCTGACATCGGGCGACTAGGTGGAGAAGTCAGGTGACAAAGGCAAGAATCTAAATTCCTGTCCAGTTAATAGGTAGACTGGTATGGACACTAGATGGGCACGCTTCTTACTTCTACTGACCTCCCAGCTCAGGTTAATTTTGAAAGGGCAGGCACAAAGTAGCTGATGTGACATTATCTCCTCTTACTCTTCTCCATGTTCCCTTGTTCCCCAGACTGGCTGAGTCTAGGTGCTCGTTGCTGGGATGGCTTGTCCCAGTTGGTATTCAAGATTTGAACTCAAGGCCTGGGCACTGTCCCTGAGCACTTCTGCTCAAGGCTAGCACTGAACCACTTTGAGTTATAGTACCACTAATATTCAAGGAGGTTTGAACTTAAGGCCTGGGCACTGTCCCTGAGCACTTCTGCTCAAGGCTAGCACTGAACCACTTTGAGTTATAGTACCACTAATATTCAAGGAGGTTTGAACTCAAGGCCTGGGCACTGTCCCTGAGCACTTCTGCTCAAGGCTAGCACTGAACCACTTTGAGTTATAGTACCACTTGCAGAGTTTAGCTGGGAGATGGAGTCTTAGGGATTTTTCAGCCTGGGCTGGCTTTGAACTGCAGTCTTTGCCTCAAAAGCCCTTTATTATTTCCAATTAAAGCAACAAGGAGATCAAGTAGAATAAGTAGAGCTTACCTGGTCCTTAACAAGAATTGCCAACAAATATTCTGAAATGACAAAACTCATTAGATGTGATGATAATTTTAGCACAGATATGCCCAGTATTTTAGAACCACGTAGTCAGTAGTAGAATACACAACACAAAAACGGCAAAACTTAAAACCTAAAATTTCGACAACGTTTAGACATCTTTGCTAACAAAGCATATCAGCTGGTTGGGCCTCCATTACCAGGGCCTGTGAAAAGAGCAACTTGTTAGCAAGGCACTTTAGAATAGATGGATGGAGTAGTAAACTTAGTGGAAGGTTAAGGGTCAGATGGGGCCAAACCCTTAACCCACCATGTGGCCAAGATGGCGAACTTCTGAAAGAATGCAAAGAAAGCCTGAACAAATAGATCAAGCCTACATTGGCTAGCCTTTGAGAGGTAACCTAGAGGGGGGTCCCTGGGACCCAGCCTGCGTCGCACTCTTCAAGGCACAAGCCAAAAAGTTGTAGAAAAAAGGGTAGAAAGTTGCACATGAATGGCAGAGAGAGAGCAAAGAGAGCCCGAAAGTAAACAGACTTCTGATCATTTACCATTGCAGTAGCAAAAACTGTACTTCTGAGAATGGCATAAAAATGAGGCTCTCTGGCTTACCAGGGAGCGCAGGAGACATTTCAAAGGGGTTTCACGGCTCAGGCGTGATTCGTAGCACCCCATTAAATGAGTAGAGTCAGTCTGGTGAGTGAAGGAGAGCTGACCAGGCAGAAGCGGCATCCCGACTTCCCCCAGAGCCCTCTAGAGAGAAATGGCCAAGCCCCCAAAGCCAAGCGTCCTCGGCTTCAGAGGTGACCGGCCTTTCAGCTAAAGGCCGTAGGAGCTCTCTGGCGTGGCGCCACGTCTGGACAGAGACTGAGCGACAGAGAGCTGTAGAGTAGTTTCACTCACCAGAGTAGAGAAGTGGTGTGGACGTGGATGTGAAGGCCAGCAATGGTATCGATGCACTGTTTCTGCAGCAGACAGGTTCGCAAAAGGCCGTCAGAACTGTGGGTATTCCTCAGAGCAAAAAGGGAAGAACAAAAAAAGAAAAAAGAGGAAAAAAACAGAAATCCCAGCTTTCCTGACTATAAGCCTTTATCAGAGTCACGGCACCATTTATGTTAGGTTTTTAAAAAGAGATAACCGAGTAAAAACTGCAGCAGCACGCACGTGGTATTCAGGTAAGGGGTAGGTTTATTCAGTAAACCTGCTGGGACCAGGCAAGGTTGGCACTCCACGTGGCTGGGAAAGAGAGAGAGGAAAGAGCTAGAGCAGAGAGAGAGCAGACAGAGCTAGAAAAGAAGAGCAAGAGGAAGAGCTAGAAACGAACAGAGAGATAAAGAGAGAGTCTGGGCCTGGGCTAGGCCTTATGTAGGGTATGGGTGGAGAAAGGTGTGGCCACATCAAATTCAGATGTGACCTCAGCGGATGCAGATGTGACCTCTTCCAGGTGTCCCAGTTGCCTAGGTAACGCAGGTACTGGGTGGAGACTTTGCTGCGAGGAGGGTGGAGTCTGCTAGCCATCCAGGAGCGGACCTTACACCTACTATGCAAGCCAGCATACACAGAAGAAGCAACCAGGAGAGCATTGGGAGATAGATTTAACTGAAGTCGGGCCACAGCCTTAGTTAAAGAATGCTTCCTTAACTTAGTAAACTTACAAGCAACTCAGCATGAGGCATATAAACAGGCCCTGCTAGGATTCAGTCAGTCCATCCCTTCCAACCTGGACGTTTTATTTGGATTAAATAGTCCGTCAAGGATGGCCTCACAGCCACCTGCAAGGGACCTTATTTTCATCATCCTGACCACAACCACCATGGTAAAAGTAGATGGGACCCCTGCCTGGCTCCATCACATGCTACTTCAGATCTGCTGAAGCTAAGACTTTTGTGTCACCCTTTCTGTCAACTCCTTCCTTGAGCCTTCTTTGTGTGACATTCTTTCTCTGATACATAGATTTGTACATCTTACCCAGCCTAACCTGGGAAAGGATTGCTGTTGCATGTTGGTTTTATGCTAATGAAACAGGTCTAGTACAGGATAGTCTTTTTTGTAAACTTTGTTTAAAGCAACTTGGTTAGACTCATAGTCCTAAGGGCCAAATGTAGCTTTCTCACTAAGAAATCAACTATTTGATTTCATGTAGATAAAACCAGTGGGGAATGAAATAAGGATATGGGTCTAAGTAACATCGCCTTGTTCTCACAGCCATCCTAGTGCCTTGCTGGGTGGTGGGGGCTTGCTCAGAAAAGCCTAGAGTTGAGATAGGCCATGCTTTGAATTGCAGATGTCATAGCTTTGCTATGGAGAATGCTTGCCAATTGGGTATTTCCTTAGATGGTTTGTTTTTGTTGGGTTGGGTCCCCCACCCAAACACATAGGTTTTGTCTTTAAAAGCATTGTACAAGCAATATTCTATGCCTCAGGTCTTTGAGACAACAAGAGTCCACCTGTATTTGCTGGCTTTCTAATAAAGACTCCCAATTCAATCTCCCAAGATACGTCTTCTCTGATTCCCTCCATTGAATTCCTATAGAGTACAATTTTAATCTCGGCACTGGTGGCTCATGCATGGAATCCTAGCTACTCAAGAGGCTGAGATCTGAGGATAGTGTTTTGAAGCCAGTCCTGGTCAGGAAAGTATGTGAGACTATTATCTCCAATTTTCCATCCCAAACCAGAAGGGAAGTTGTGACTCAAAGGGGTAGAGTGCTAGCCTTGAGTACAAAAGCTTACAGACAGCAACCAAACACACTTCAAGTCCCACAACCGACAAGAAAAAGAATGGGGAGACAAAGGTGCTCCCTGCCCCTGCCCTTTCTTTGGCGATATTAAGAGGCTGCTAGATGGGATGAGGACCAAAGGTGGTTTTTTTTTTTTAAACTAACAAACAGCCCTATGCTGGTGGCTCATGCCTGTAATCCTGACTACTCCTGAGACTGAGCTCTTAGGTTGCCTGTTCAAAGCCAGCCTGAGCAGGAAAGTCTCTGGGATCCTTATCTCCAATTAACCAGTAAAGGACCCAGAAGTAGAGCTATGGCCGAAGATATAGAGCATTAGCCTTGAGCAAACAACGATCTGGGACAGGGCTCAGGTCCTGAATTCAAGTGCGTGCACGCATGTACCCATACCCTCTCCCCCCAGACACACACACACACACACACACACACTGACACAAAGAGCAGAAATCCATTCCCCAGGTGGAGAGTACTGAAATAATCCAGTTACCCCATTGTTATTCCTTCATGCTGGAGATTGTCAGGCCAGGCCAGCACCCCTGGGGTGTCCTGGGGTCACTATGAGCTCCAGGTGTAAACAGAGGATGGACGGAGGAAATATTGCCCCAGAAGAAAGGCCCACAAAAATCCCATAGCACCCCTGTTGTCAGCTTTTCATTGGTAGCCTCCTACTCAGGTTATTGGCCTTAGGTTAAGGTGAATTAGAGAAAATGAAGCATGGGAAACAGCAGCCAGAAATTTAGAGACAAACACTGTATTAATGAATAGCTTCAGAAAAAGTTCATAAGCACAATTTTTTTCTTTAAGCCTTATACTTCCTCATAAACTACAATGCTTGGTAAAAAGGGGAAAAAGGTTAAAAACCATCTCTCTCTCTCCTTCCCTCCTATCTCTCCCTATGCTTGCCCAAATAATTAGTGTGCTCTGGGAAATAAACAAAGATACCTTTAAGGAGCATACCGTGGGAAATTGATTCCTTTTGGCAAACAATATGTTCTGGGATTTTTCCTGATTGTTATTTTACTTTATTGTTATTATGGAGGTCATAAACAGAGGGGTTGTATTTACATGCATCAGATAATAAGTACATTTCCTTTTGTACAGTGTCATCTGTTCCCTCATTCTCTCCCATTCCCTCCCCTCATCACCATCCATGAGTAATATCCAGTGTACTCCACTGCTGCACTTTTTCACCATTTTCCCACAGATTCTGTGCTCTCCCCCTACCCTCCCACACATATGCACATGAACATGGACAAAAACACGCTTAAGGGAGAAAATTTATCTTGCGTATAGACACTTATTTTAGTGGAGTGTGGGAAAAAAATCCATCTTTTACTTGAAAGGATGCTTAAAGATTAATGACCCAGTTTATAAGTAGACAACCACAAAATCTCTGGCCAAATTAATAATTTAGTGTAAGATCAAGAAGGACAAAATGAAGCTGAGTGTCAGTGGTTCATGCATCTAATCCTAGCTATTCCTGAGGCTGAGAACTGAGGACTACAGTTCAAAGCAAACTGAATCAGGAAAGTCTGTGGGATGCTTACCATCTTTTCACAACCAGAAAACCAGAGGTGGCCCTGGGGCTCAAATAAGTAGAACACTAGTCTTGAGCACAAAAGCTCAAGGACAGTGCTCAAGCCCAAGTCCCAGTGTTCAAGTCCCAGGACTGGCACAAAAAATGTAAAAACCTACCAGGTATATGATCAAAAGGTCCCATTTATCCTAAAGTGAATATGAGCCAGATTCCAACCTATTTTTTCAACCTACAAACCTATGATGTTTCAACACTCATTGCATCTGTTATCAGTGTTTGTATACCCATTTCTGGGCTGTGAAGTTTTCTTTTCTTTTTTCCTTTTTATTTATAAACTTGCTCAATTTTTATCTTGATATGTCCTAAAATTCTTGTCTGGGATAATATCAAGAACTCATTATTCAAAGGCTAGTCAGGTGCCTCCTGCCATCCGGAGACTCCCTCACCAGAGCACCCTAGTCACCCAGCTGGTGATAGCATCGCCATTTCTATTGGCCTTCCACTAGCCTTATTAGCCTTAGCACACCTGGTATTCACATTGCTGCTCTGAATTTCTTTTTTTGTTGTTGTTGTTGGTGGTGGTGGTCATGGGGCTGGAAATCTGGGCCTAAGCACTATCCCTCAGCTCTTCAGCTCAAGGCTAGCGCTTTACCACTTGAGCCACAGTGCTACTTTTGGCTTTTTCTGCTTATGTGGTGCTGAGGAATCGAACCCAGGGCCTCATGCATGCAAGGCAAACACTCTACCACCCAGCCACCTTCCTAGCCCTGCTCCGAATTTCTTTGAGGTTGGATTCCCAGGCACTTCAAGGGGCTGAGATGAGGAATGACATTTACTTTTCCCAGAAGCACCCACAATAATCTAGCTGTACCCCTGTGGTGAGTCTTGCACATGTTATTGTCCAGTTAGGAAGATGCAGTCTTATGCCTCAGGAAGGTCTTCCATCCACTAAATTTGGCAAACTCATGCTGTTGTCCTTTGGCAAATGTAGCATATCAAAGGACACCTAATTCTCTCTTTTTTTTTTCCTGAGAATTTCATTAAAGCCAGCAGAAAGGCTTGATTTGGTCAATTCTAAGTGATCACGGGAGCCCAGTGTGAGCACAAAAGAGACCATTCACTCAAGAATAATGGGGATCTCAGAGTCCAGCTCACTCTTCTTGTGAACTTTGCGAGCTCAGTGCTGTCCTTGAAGGCTACATAACAGCAGCAAGACAGCTATCTCACTGCTCCTAATGTATATTCCACAGATCAGCAGGTAATGCTCTTGTGCTGAAACAGGGTCCTCAGATAACCCACCACACAAACTCCAGGTGAGGCCAGGAGCCAAGGTGACACACACACTCATGTGGATTAAGGGCCCTCCAATCCTGGAATAGAGGACACCCCACATTGCCCATGCCCATATGTCCTCCATGTAGCCCCAGAGCCTCAGCCTTCCTTAGCCTCCTGCCTGAGGAGCTGACTCCCTTGCTACCTCAGGCTCTCAGGCAGCAGATCCACCAGGGAGACGGGAGCCTCTATGACTCTAGAGTACCAAACAGAAAGAGCCCATGTGAGAGCCTCCAAGGGTAAACTTCTCAGGTATAGACACTTCCATGCTGCTTCTCTTCACAAGGCCTATAAACCCTCGTCACAGAGCTTCTGCCCACCATACTTGCCTGTCATCCTCAAGGAAAGCTGTGATACATCACAGTCACACGAATTGCAATCTTCCCAAGCTAGAATGGTGTGTTCATTCCCAAGGAAAGGCCATGAGTCTGGTGGGTGAGATGGTTTTGTGACTGAGGAGAGGCTCTTACCATGGCCTCTTCCTCCTCCTCTCCTTCCATCCTTTTTTTTTTTTTTTTTTTTGTCGGTCGTGGGGCTTGAACTCTGGGCCTGGGCGTTGTCGCTCAGCTCTTCAACTCAAGGCGAGCGCTCTACCACTTGAGCTACAGCGCCACTTCCCTCCTTCCATCCTTGACACCTTACAGTAGATGCCTGTTGCTGAGATATCGCATTATCCTGAATCCTCACACACTTCCTTCCCTAGCAGCTCCATGCTTTCCACTCTCCAGGCTCTACTTAGTAAGATTTCCAGAAGAAACCATTCCACTGAAGAGGTTATCTGAGAGACAGCTCAGTGTGATGAGTGTGTGTGCTCTTAGGTCTGAGCACTTTCCTGTGTTACCACCCTTCTCCTGTACCCACCTCCCTTCTTCCCTTCGATTCAACTCCACAATATGCTCTTCAACCTGATTACTCTTGGCTACCTCCTCTGGAGATGCTAACAAATTTCCTGTCCTTTTTTTTGGGGGGGGGGGGGTCCGATCGTGGGGCCTGAACTCTGGGCCTGGGTGCTGTCCCTCACCTCTTTAGCTCAAGGCTAGTGCTCTACCACTTGAGCCACAGCACCACTTCCAGCTTTTTTCTTTTTTCTTATGTGGTGCTGAGGAATCGAACCCAGGGCCTCAGGCATGTAAGGCAAGCGCTCTACCACTGAGCCACCTTCCCAACCCCTCCCTGTCCTTCTGTAACAAAAAAGCATGAACATTGCCTACAGAAATGCACACATTGCCCACAGTTTATCCTTTGTCTATTCTCCTGGCCATAGTCACTCATACTGGCATAGTCCCTTAGACAGCAAAGTTGAAGCTACACTGTACGTTTAGATCTATCTTCTTGAGATTCCACACTTTTTTATTTCTTGATGATTTTTAAGAAGTCTTGAACTTGTTCCTTAATGAGATGATACTTGTACTATAACCCAGAAGGAAGAAGATTTCTGAGGACACTTGGGTTTTGATGTTGAGTTTTTGTGTGCTTCCTACTGGAAACTGGGGACCGGACACCTAAATCAATGAAGGGACCTGTTTATATGGTCAGAAGATGGAGTATTCTTGTAAGTGGGGAATGAGCATCAGCTATCTATTGAAATTAAATGTATATACAACTTGGGATCTTCCTAGGTGTCACATATGGATGATTAGTGGTCATTCTAGATTATACCTGAAAGCTTAATTTACTTTATTTCTTTTTCTTTTTGTCAGCAATGGGGCTTTAACTCAGGATCTGAGCTTTTTCAATCAAGACTAGTGCTCTACTGCTTTAAACCACAGTACAACTTCTGGTTTTCTGGTGGTTAGTTGGATATGAGTCTCAGGGACTTCCCTGCTGGGCCTGGTATCAAACAGGACCCCTCAGATCTCAGCCTCCTGAGTAGCTAGGATCACAGCCATAAGCCATTGGCACCCAGCTTAGTTTACTTTCTTTGTATTGCTTCTTGTCTAGAATCTGCTCCATAGAAAACACTGACTTTCATGTATTGGAACTATACAGGTTGAATGGTCATGTGGAGCATAGTGTGCTCAGAGGTGACTTTACTGCTGCAAAAGATCAGAGGGGATAATGCTTAACCTACCAAGAGGATGAGATAGTATTGCAAATGGAGATGCAGAAAATGGCTGGGGAATGACAAAGGGAAACTTTCTCTACTGCCCTTTCCACAATCCTCTTCAAAGGAGGTAGGATATTTTAGGATTGAAAGACATCTATCATAGGATAGTTACCTGGGAACACAGAATTTCAAGACAAAACTTGTCTTAATAGAATTCTGAGAACATTCAGGCACTGGTGTCTCACATCTATAATCCTAGCTACTCAGGAGGCTGAAATCTGAGGATCATAGTTCAAAACCAGCCTAAGCAGATAAATCCAAGGCCTTTGAATCTCCCATTAACCATCAAAAAGCCAGAAAGTGTTGTTGTGTCTTAAATAGCAGAGTACAAGCCTTGAACAAAATACTTGAAGTGAGAGCACCAGGCATGAATTCCAGGCCCAGTACTGCACAATAAAAAAGGAAAGAAATCCCTCACCCCAATAAAGAAAAAACGTTTTATCCAGTAAACTACCTTTGCTAATTTTGCTGAGCACCTACTTCTTAATAGTTTCTGGGAGAAAGCATAAGAGTCCATCCACATTTCTGCTGGCCTTTCTGAGCTCAAAGGAGCACTGCTCTCCACTGTAGCACATGTGATGTTTCCACACATTTCAAAGCCAGCATGAATTTCCATGCTTCCTTGTTCCTTTCAATGGCAAGCATAGCTGCCCATGTGAGCCTGCTGCAACACCAAGATGGAACCATCTCATTGTGGAGATCACTCACACAACCAAATTTTACTTCATGGGCCCTTGAAATAATCTTTAGTGTCTTAACCCTTTCAAATCCCAGATATCATGCATATTTTCAGCTAGCAGTTATTTTCATACACAGCTTCCAAGTTTGCTAAGCTTATTGAAATATTTTCACAGGGAAGATAATCATTCATTTACTCTTGTTGCCCAACTATTTAAAAATGTGAACATATATTTGGCTTTTTCCATAACTCAGCTCTTGCTCTGAGGGCACTATAAGCATGAATCTGTTATATAAAATAGTTTAAAGGTAATTATAGGTTTTCACATGGAGATGCCCTATATAAGTACTGGCCTCTTAACCAAATTAAGATACACACTTAACCATGTTCCTATCTCTTTGCCATTAACACTTAATAGAAACAGATGTAGGATGGTCCCATGACCACACATGTAACTTCTTCCCTGGACCCTGAGAGATACAATCTTGTTCTGAGGACTTGAAAGGGATAGGCCTGGGCCTTGTGAGAGCTTTCAGTGAACAGAGGAAATGTAACTCACAGTTGAAGGGTCCCTAGATAATCCATCTACAAACCCTGTAAATCCTGCACAATGGGGGGTGTACTGAGGAAAATACCTCCTCTGTACTAGGGAACCCTGAGTGTAACAATCTTCCTCTGAAGTCTGCAGGTCAGGCAAGTAGAGAGGTCAGAACTCTGTCAGTGGTGAAAAACAGAATCTGAGGGGGACAAAGGAAGTGATGGACCTAGATAGAGAGTCCCCAAATATTTGATCTGTACCTCTGCACTTCGCTCTGCAACTGAGAGGCTTTTTTTTTGTTCAGAGAGTGACACTGAACCCTGTGAACCTCTCCTTGTCACTCAAGGAACACTGGGATTTCCAGAGTGTGACAGAGATTCTCAGTTTGTGCGGGGCAGATGATAGTAGAGTATGAGTAAGAGGAAGCCCCCAAACCAGTGAATAATCCATCTGCACCACACTCATACTTGGAAACGATATCCTGACATCTGTAGGTCTGAGAATTGGAGAGGCCCCAGCACACCCGTTGGACACTTCTGATGGTAAGGGTAAAAAGTCTTCTTCCAGTGACTCACATTTGTAATCCTACCTACTCAGGAGGCTAAGTTCTGAAGATTGGTGTTCAAACCAGCCCATGACAGAAAGTCCTTCGGACTCTCACTTATACAAAATTACAAAAAAGAAAAAGAAAAAGAAAACAAAGAAAAAACCAGCAATGAGCTGTAATTCAAGTGGTAGAGTGTTAGCCTTGAGCACAAAGGTAACGGATAGAGACCAGGCCCAAAGTTCAATCCCAGGACCAAATTAAAAAAAAAAAGAACACAACCCCCCCCCCCCCCACTTCTCTTCCTAGATGCTGTTCCAAATAAAATCTGATTGAAGCCAAGCTGCTGTTCACAAGCCATAGCCATTGAGGCACTAATCAGCTGAGTGCCCCTCCTCAACTATTTTTAGTGCTTTGTGGGTTTTGAACTCAAGCCGTTAAAGTTGCTAGGAAGGTACTCTATCACTTTAGATACTCCATTTTTTTTTCCTTAGCTAGCTTTCCAAAAGGAAAGGATCCATTTGTTTTTACCTCATAAGTCCAGGACCTGAAAGGTCTTCATTATACTATCCACATACTCTTGATAATGAGACACATTGTCACAGGCACCATTTCATAGTTTTAGAAAAGGTCCCCGAAAATTGTAGGACAGGCTTGCCTCAAATTCTGATCCTGCCAATCTCAGGGTCATGAGGAGGTAGGATACTAGACATGAGCCACTGAATTCAGCTAATCTACCAAGTCTTCTATAGGAGGAAAAATTGCAGGTCATACTTTTTAGTCTGGACTACTGTTTTTTTCTTTTTTCACTTGTGGGGCTTTAACTGAGGCCTTGAAACTAGCCTTGAACCCTATCCCTAAAAGCCAGCACTCTACCACTGGGCGACTTCCAGCCTTTTCTGCGATTAATTGGACAGAAGAGTCTCAAGGACTTTCCTGGCCAGGCTGCCTTTGAACCACAATCCTCAGATCTCAGCAGCTAGGAAAACAGATGTGAGTGCCTGGTGGGCAGCTTAGTGTGCACTTCTTAGGAGGGATTCAGACTCTGAGAGGTTCAGGTGGGAGAGCTGTCTACAAGGTGAACAGAGGAAATCCCACTATCAAGTGTGAAGGAGTAACCTCAATGTCAGCTGTTGCCCAACATTCCACCCCTCCCCCAACCTCCCCTTCAGATTCCTGTGACCATGGAGACAGTTTTGAACACTAACTTGCAGAGGAGAGGCTGTTTGTCTAAGGCGCATCCAGGAGAGAGAAGTTGATCGGCAAAAGCCCTGATTCAGGTAGAAAATCATGAAATAAGTCAACAGCGTTGATTCTTTCACCCTCTCAGTCCTGAACCCTGGGGAATATCAGGACAGTTGAGCACTCGTCCACCATGTATGACTTTAACACTCACCAACCCAAGTAACCTTAACTTCTCCCTCTAGATACTATAAGAATAACAGCTTTAGTCTAGGGTCTTGGATACAAGCGGTCTTTGGATATCTGAGGGGAAGCAGAGAAAGCTTCATACTATTTGGCAGGTCCCTGAAAAATCTACATTCACCTTTGCTCTTGGCGATGCTACTAAGGGCCTCTGGTTAGGTGAGCAGTCTACCTTTTTTTCACTCACTCTCCACAATGGACACTGAGAAAAGTTTTGTCTGAAGACACTTGTATGGAGAGGGCAGTACTCTGTAGGGCCTATGTGAGTGGTTCACACACTCATGGTAGATATGGGTCCAGGACACTGACTTCCATCATGGAGTGATAAAGGAAATGAGAACCTTGGCTGGTCAGGGACAAGACTGTTAAGGAAAGGACCTTAGACTCCAGGTTAAGGGAGACACAGAGTAAGTGTGCCCCTGCGGTCAGTCCAGGGAGGCCCTGTGCTGTCTCACCAGTGTAGTGATATTATACTTGCCTTTCTAGATCATACAATGTTAGGGATTAGGTAGACACATAAATCCTAAATTTAACAGACTGCCAGTCCAGATGCTCACTGAAGTCTCAAAAGGAAGACTCATGAGTAACTGTGATTGGCCTAGAAAACATTTGACCAACTCATGCAGTGACCCTGTGGAAGCCCCAGATCAGGTGATCAAACAACTGAGTCTTTATTTCTGTATCTAAAGGGTGGGGTAAGACCTGTAGAGAGTCAAGGTGAGGTGTAAGGCAGCACCAAGGATGGGTAACTTGGCCTTATTTTCAGACTGAGTCCTGATCTTCCTACAACTCTCTAGGAGGTGACTGGTATCAGGAGTGGTGTGGGACTTCTGCCTGGAATAAAAGGAGGACTTAGGTAGGAACCAAGGGAAATTGCAGGTCAGATCAGAGGTAGACTCCAACTACCATTCATCCTGAGGAGGCCCAGAACAGCATGCCTAGATTCAGGATAACTCACTTTAGCCTCTTATGCTCATTTCTGGGAGAAGTTTAACTTGGGCTGAAGAGTTTGTCCTCTAACCAGCAGAGCTCTTAGAGGAGACCAATAGCTCCTTTTAAGATGTAGGGAAACTACTTAGATGGTAAGGCCAGGGAGGCTGCAGCAGCACTTTGGGGAAGAAAGGGCATCAAGGTCTGCAAGATGCATCTGGAGGGCTGGGAAGGTGGCTCAGTGGTAGAGCGCTTGCCTTGCATGCATGAGGCCCTGGGTTCGATTCCTCAGCACCACATAAGCGAAAGAGAAAAAAGCCGGAAGTGGCGCTGTGGCTCAAGTGGTAGAGCGCTAACCTTGAGCTGAAGAGCTGAGGGACAGCGCCCAGGCCCAGAGTTCAGGCCCCAGGACCAGACCAAAAAAAAAAAAAAAGATGCATGTGGACATCACCAGAGGGGAAAAGCCCCAATCATGTGAAATTGACTATAAATACCCCAAGAGACCCCACACAAGAGAAAAGCTCTACATCTTGCCCCCTCTTTCAGACTTGGGAATCTCTTCTGGGTGTTCACATGAAGTGTTTATAAACTTTTGTCTCCCAGGAATCAGTACACTGTGTCCATACACTGAAGAAATTCAGTGAAAAGAACCTGATCAGCAAGAGGGAGTGTTCAGAAGCTATGTGGAGTTAAGGTGATGACAGGTATAAACGCCAACTCATACACATGGACATCACTAACAGTCTTCCACTCCTTTACCTATGAGGAAAGCCAGAAAGCATAGGAGCATTCATCTCCCCTTACATCTTTGAGTTTTCTCACAAAAATAAGGTTTTTGCTTAGGGATTGTGGCCTTAGGTCCTGAGAGTGAAATTCCCAACCTGACATTTAACAAGGAGAACACTGAGGCAGTCCTCCAGCAATATGGCCCACACTGCATGTGCTCACCTTTGCAGTTGCCCTTGGGCCCATGTGATGTATTCTCATTGCCTTTTGTTCCATTAAAAGGACCTGGACACCACTTGAGAGAGCGTGCCTCAGGCCAGCAGAGAGTAGTGCACACATCTGCAGGAGAACTTTGGGCACCTAGAGTGGTTTAAGTAGAGGCTGTCTGTTGCACAATATTGAGGACCTTGCAGTCTAGCTCCCTCTCACTGTCCAGCCTGGAGGTCCCATGTTGTCCTTGCATGCTGGAACCCAAAGAGAAAGAGGTCTGACTCACTGCCTGCTGAACATACTCCAGGAACCAGGAGGCCAAGGTCTTGGTCTGTAGAACTGCCCTGTTGTAATCCACAAGTTTGAGCTACATATGATGAAATGGCACCATATGTTCCATCTATTCACCCCCAACACAACTCTTTATCGCTCAGCACTACACACCCCACCAGTACCAGAGAAACTCAGATTCACTCAGCATCTTGTGCCTTGTTCAATTGTTCCCTCACTGTTAGGCTTCAGACAACAGACACAAAAGCGGGGCAGGAACCTATGTGGCCCTAAAGCAAGAAAGGAAAGACCAGGAGTAATACCTAAGGGAGCTGGCAAGAGGAACATTGTCAGCTGAAACTGCTTCCCTGCTTTCTCTCCCACAGGCCTAGGAGTCATCATTGAGCTGCACTCCACCCTCTGACTAGCTATCCCCAACGACAGCCAGGATGCCTTATACTCAGAGGACCCTTCCCTCTGAGCTTGAAAGAGGCCCTGAGGCCCAAAGCCAGGCCACAGGCCTGGTGGGTGAGGAGGAGGCCAGGGATACCACTCCTACTACTCTGTTGTTCCGATTTCTAGCTGAAGTGTCAGTTACTTTCCTCCTGAGTGAGGTCATTGGGGAAACTAATGAGGAAGATCAAGAACCCCACATTCAGGAAAGGGAAGATGTGTACCCTGATGATGATGAGATATTGCAGAATGCCCTGCAGAAAGAGGCCCTAGCATTGGTGCGATACCTGTTACGTCAGTACAATTCATGCCAGCCTGTTACTGATGTGGATATGCTGAGTCGCATCACGGGAGGTTACCGGCCTCACTTCCCTGTGATCTTAGACAAAGCTTGTATCTGTATGCAGCTACTGTTTGGTATTGATGTGAAGGAGGTAGACACTGTCTTCCACACCCACGTGCTTGTTATAGCCGCAGGTATCACTTACGATGGTGTTCTGAGCCATGTGCAGGGCATGCCCAAGACGGGTCTGCTGATAATTGTTCTCTGCATCATCTTCACGGAAGGGGGCTGTGCCACCGAGGAAGCCATCTGGCAAGTGCTGGATAAGATGGAAGTGTATCCTGACAGTGAACACGTTATTTTTGGAATACCTAGGAAGCTGCTTATGGAAGATTTTGTATATGAGCAGTACCTGGAGTATCACCAGGTGCCCGGTAGCGACCCCATTGCCTATGAGTTCCGGTGGGGCCCAAGGGCTTATGCAGAAACCACACAAAAGAAAGTTCTGGAACACTGGGCCAAGTACAGCGGGATTGACCCAAGCTCCATCCCTACACTGTATGAGGAAGCTTTACAGGAAGAACAGGGAGCAAATACCAATGATAGCACTTCTTTAATAAAAGAGTGACTCTTCCTCATTTGAAATCAGTTAGGAAACTGGTTCTACCTTAACATCCCAGTGAACCAGCGATTTACTTGGGAGTGGTTGAAATGTCAAGTGAAATAAATTACAATATAGAAAAGCTCACTGTGAATCCTTGCCTCAAACATTTTCTTTGTGACACACACAAACACATACATTGTCTTGATTTGCATTAGGTATGTGTGTATTTGTATGGGAAACTACATCTTAATGATAAGTCCCACAACTGAATGACTGGTTTCTCCTGCAAATCATTATTTCAACATCTGCTCTTGGTAATATCTTTTTTCTTTTCTTGTTTTTTTAATTGTGAAAATACCATACAGAGGGGTTATAATTACATGGGCAAGGCAATGAGTATATTTCTTATCAAGCATTGTTGCCTCCTCCTTTATTTCCCCTTCCCATCCCTTCCTCACCTCCCCCCCCTCCTGCCAAAGTTGTAAAGTTCGTTTTTCGACATAACGTCTTGTACATCTCATTGTTGCAATGGGTCCACTTGTATCCCTATTTAAACAATTTGTTTTTTCTCTTCCCCTCCCCAAATTATAGCAACATCAAATACAGTGAAAACAGGGGTTATACTGTGGGGGAAGGACATACAAAGCAACAAAGAAATCATCTTATAAATATGTTAGAAACAATTGCAAGAAAGAAAAATCATTTCAATCCTTATCTTGGGGTTCATGGTAATATCTTTAATTAACGCACAATTTACTAGGGTTTTAGGCTACAACCTTATGAAGAAAATATAGAGTGGAATGAAGTAACGAAATGGAGGAAGAGGTTTTTGTTTGTTTGTTTCTGTTGTTTTTCTTTTCCTTTTGTTTGTTTATGAAACTTTGGGATAATAAAGAAGTGCACTAAAAGGGTAGGACAAATAATGAACAAGTGCAACACTGCAACTCATACTAGACACTATGTTGAATGAACAATAAAACTTCTGGGTGTGGGGGGGAGAGATGGGAGGGTGGGGTTGGTAAGGAGAAACAAAGGAGGAGGCAAAATGTTGATGAGAAATGTACTCATCACCTTGCTCATGTAATTGTAACCCCTCTGTTTGGTATTTTCAAAATAAAAAACAATAATAATAAAAATTAAAAAAAAAAACCTTCGGGGTTGGTTTGAGAGGGATAGACTGGGAGAAAGCATGAGAAGAGGTGACATTTTTTAAAAAAGAAACATACTCTATCTGCCTTATACATATACCTGCAAGTCCTCGGCACATCACCTTTAGAAGAACAATATAAAATTACACAGAAAGAAAAGTTTTGTGGGCTATCAATGGCTCATGCCGGTAATCCTACTCAGGAGCCTGTGAACTGAGGTGGAAGTTTGAAGCCAACCACAGCAGTGAGCTCTTGAAGGTTCATGTCTCCAATGAACCACCAAAAAGCTGAAAGTAGAGCTGCAAGTATAAAAGGTCAGGTACAGTGCCCAGGCCCTGAGTTCAAGCCCAGGACTGGCACACACAAAAATACAAAAGCTATCATTTGCAGAAAAAGAGGTGGAACTTGTGTGAAAGAAGCCAAATTAAGAATGAACAACATCGCATCTTTTCTCCAATATAAAGAGCCTTCTTCCTCACCAATAAAACACAAAAGAGAACAATTCAAATGTAAACCAGGGACTCTCTTAGGGAGGACATCTCATGGCAAGGGATGGCTCTATGATAGGGTGAAATTTGAGTATTATAGAGACCATCCATACACGAATATATGAAAATAGCCTAATTAAGCCCAAGTTAAAAGACATTTAAAAACTTAGAACAGTGACTTAAATGGAGAAGCAGCTGGCAGAGAGAAAATGATCTGGGTTTTGACAGACTATCATCTGTCATTCTAGGACTTTCTTCACAATTACATGTTGAAAAGTGACTTCTAGGAAGTGGCACTTTGGCTCAAGCAGCAGAGCACTAGTCTTGAGCTGAAGAGCCCAGGGACAGCACTCAAGCCCAGAGTTCAAGCCCCACAACCTACCAATAAAATAAAAAATAAAAATTAAAAAAACAAAAAAATTAGAAAAAGTGACTTCTAATGGGGGAAAATTTCCTGAATTCTATGACAATTCATTTTGCTTTCCTGTTCTCCTGAGCTCCATGTCCTCTGTTATGTCCTACAGAAGAGTGACATGAACAACATCCCCATGTGGAAAGCACTGGGATCAAATACCATTAGAAATGACTGCCTCTGCCGTTCACTACAGCTCCAGCACTCACAAGCATGATTCACTTCTTGAAGATAGCAGAGGAAGGCCACAGACACACACTGCTGCTGCTCACGTTGAGGGTATAGGAAGGGACTGAGATGATCTGTACAGGGCTAGGCCCTCCCTTGCTGTGAGCCTTGAGAGGCACTGAGAAAGAAGACCAAGCAGCTGCTTTGTGACTTTTATGAACCCCACATCACCTTCACCAGGAGCAGTGGCTGAGGGAGTTATGGAGGTTCTCACCTGACCACATACCTTGGTGAAAACAGAGTTTCAGATAGATCACATGACGTTTGTCCACAGGAGATGATCTGTGTCTTCTTATCCTCTGCTTCCATGTGGGTCACTACAATGATGTCAGATTCCCATACTTAAGGATACTAGATCAACTCCAGTCCTCAGGTTCTTTGAGGCTGAAGGAAGACATGGTTAGAGAATAAGGGTGTTCCATTGACTAGATGATCCCTGGTAGACAAGTGAACATCTGAGTGCAGCTGAAATAACTAAGGTCCATCCTCCTGTATTCCAGGGCTCTTCTGCTTACACACCAGAACTTTCTCTTACCTTCACCTCACAGAGAGAGCAATGATTCCCCTTCAAGGACCTCAGACCAACACTGTGACCTCTAAGGTTCCTTTGGACCAGTATAGCTCACTTGCTGCAATCCTTGAAAGTGTCAGTGTAGGGTGAACAGGCAGGTGAATCCGGACTTCTGCATGTGGCTTTTGTAGAAAGAGCCGTGCCTCAACAGAAGACTGGTGCAAGATCTTCTAAGGTGGCTAGGTGATATGAGGGAGAACTGAGGCTCCCAGATCCAATATGAATGCAAACAAATACACAGAATCTCTTAGTCTTACAGACCAAGATCTAGGTGATTATACAAACTTTTCTAATAAAACACATTAGCTAGGCCTCATCTCTCCAAGGCTTGCTTTTTAGCAAGGCACAGTAGCATAATAATTGACCTTTTAAACTTTCAGATGGAGGAAGGGAGGAGGTTACCTGAAGCTATTATCTTAGTCTACTAGGTAGACTGACTGTCTTCTAATCAATTTTTGAGTATAGTACTTTTTCCTCCCACCGAGGAGATGCAGCCTGAGGCTGGTAACTTTGGCCAGATGCTAGAGTTCCTAACCAGGCCTGTGACCCCCCCATGCCTTGCTTGACCACCATCACATGCAGAGGACATAGAAGGCCTGGAACTGGGCCCAGCAAGAGACTGGAACTTTTATTTCCCCAGAGTTATCCAGATGAAGAACAAAGATACAGAAAACAAGGATCCACAAGACCTAAACACAAAAGCCAAAGGTGGCTGTGTGGGCCACTCCCACCTTCTAGTTAAGCTGAGAGCCAATATTCTCTACAGTATGATGGTGCTACCAGAATACCAGACTCATGTCAGCCTGGCCCCAAAGCCTCCCACCACGACAAACATACACCAGGTACCTTTGGTCCATAGATCACCATGGCAATAACATTCTCAGGGTGGCTTCGGTCCACAGACGTCCACTATGGCAAGCTGAGCCAGTACCTCTTACTCTTGTCAGAATAGGGGGACAGGAAGAGGGTCTGAGTACATATGTGCCCCTTACCTTTCCATTTTCCAGATGGATCAATCCCCAGATACCAGAAATAGATACAAACAGAAAAGAGACAAACAGACAATTACTCTGGAGGTCTCCTGAGCAACTCTAAACTCCAAAATGATTTAGTGGCATGTCTATTGTCCACAATCTCGGCTGTCAGAATGGTAGAAGAGCCCTTGGTGCCTGAGAGAAATCTCAAGTGGCGGCTGTCCTATGCAGACTCCAGTCCTCTGACAGCTGGCATTTCTGAGGCCATTTGCCAGTGTGGCTCCAAGAAACCCAAGTGTCCCTCTTGGCACGAGGGTCTCTCAAACGTTGTAAGGGAACTCAGTTATGAGAAACAGAGAAGTCACCCCTGAAGAGGCCAAATTTGGAGTCTTTATTGGAAAGGCAGAGGACTCCTGCTAGAGTCTTGTCTCAAAGACCAAGAGCCCTTAATGCAGCTACCATGAAGCTTATATAGCTAAAAATCACATAAGGTGTAAGGTATTAAACCTAACAGTGTAACAGATAAGGAAAGAAAACCAAAGAGGACACATAAACCTAATAGAAATAACTAATAAAAGTAAACCATCTAAGGAAGCAATCAGGGGAAATCAAGGGTCAGTATCTAGGGGAATCATTGACCCAGTCTCCTTACTTCATTAAGTAGCTAGAATAACAGGCAGGAGACACCTGTGCCCTGCTCCCTCCCTTATTCAGGAGCAGTGACTTGGAGCTGAATGATCTTCCTCAACTCTGTCTGGATTGAGGACTTTCCTGGTGGCTTTGCTATGCAAATGCTTTTCTACTTCTTAGACTATGCCTTTTTTTCTCACTTAACATTGTGATCCAGCTACTAGGGTAGGCAGGGTAGGCAGGACTTGCTTTGAGGTTTCTTTAGGTACTACCGCTGCCTTCTTATAAGTTTTTGTTTGTTGGTTGGTTTTTTGTCAGTCATGGGCCTTGAACTCTGGGCCTGGATGCTATCCCTTAGCTCTTCAGCTCAAGGCTAGAGCTCTACCACTTGAGCCACAGTGCCACTTCCAGTTTTCTGGTGGTTTATTGGAGATAAGAGTCTCATGGACTTTCCTGCCTGGGCTGGCTCTGAACCTCCATCCTCAGATCTCAGCCCCCCTGAGCAGCTAGGATTACAGGTGTAAGACACTGGGCCTGGCTTCTTTTAGGGTTTTTAAGTGCCAGGTGCTTCCTCTCCAACCATGTGTTCACTTGGGTCTTCAACAAGCTCTTGCCATATCAGATGCCGTTTGAATTGATTTACCCTGACCTGTTACTCTACAGCATTGAGCTTATGAGTCTTTACAATTGCCCTTATATGAAAGAATGGGATCTAGGGGTGAGTCTATCTCTCAATCATTTGTCTGTCTGTCTGTCTATCTATCTATCTATCTATCTATCTATCTATCTATCTATCTATCTATCTATCTATCTATCTATCTGTCTGTCTATCTATCTATCTATCTATCTATCTATCTATCTATCTATCTATCTATCTATCTATCTATCTATCTATCTATCTCAGAAAGCAGAATCCAGTAAGAGTACTCTGTGGCCTTCTAAGATTGAATATTTAAATCCTGATGAATTCAGTTCCCCATGCAAGGAGAGTGAGTACCTAGAGGCATTCCAGAATACAATCTTAGCTGGGTGCCACTGGCTCATGACTGTAATTCTAGCCACTCAGAAGGCAGAAATCTGAGGATCAAGGTTCAAAGCCAGCTGGGATAGGAAAGTCCATGAGACTCTAATCTCCAATTAACTACTGATAAGCAATAGATCTATGGCTCAAATGTAGAATGCTAGCCTCGAGAAAAAATCTCAGACAACCGGGTACTGGTGGTTCACACCTGTTATCCTAGCTAACCAGAGGCTGAGATCTGAGGATCACAGTTCAAAGCCAGCCCAGGCAGGAAACTCTGTGAGACTCTTCACTCCAATCAACCACCAAAAAACTGGAAATGACCCTGTGGCTCAAGTGCTAGAGAACCAATCTTGAACTGAAGAGCTCAGGGACAACACCCAGCCTGAGTTCAAACCCTACAACTGACAAAAACAAAACAAAACAAAACTCAGACATTGCCCAGGCCCTCAGTTCAAGCCCATGTATCTGCAAGCACACCCGCACATCCACCCCAAAAAAGACTACTATGTTCATTTTCCAGAAAAAAACTCAGCCAATACAGTTCAGCCCATATCAATACCATGTTCTTGCTTGTACTCATCTGTAGGGATCTTCCTCTACTGCTGTATTCACTTCTGTATCTCACTAGTCTCAACCCTTTGCTCACAATATTTCTGCAGCAAGGCTTCTCCTTAAACACAACTCTTAGTGGAGCTGTAGCTTAAGGAATAGAGGTCTAGCCTGGAGCCAAAGAGCTCAGGGACAATGCCCAGGCACTGAGTTCAAGGGCCAGCACAACAGACAAATAAGAGGTAGACATAGCAAGTGGCTGATAACATGCCCTATCATCATGTTTCTTGTTCCTATAGTGCCTCTGGCTCCTGCTGAAATGGTTCTTCTTTTGTGCCAGTCCTGGGGATTAAACTCAGGGCCTGGGCATTTTTCCTGAGCTCTTTTACTCTACGATTTTGAGCTATAGCATCAATTCTGATTTTTCTTCTCTTTTTCTTTTTCGTCAGTCATGGAGCTTGAACTCTGGGCCTGGGCACTTTCCCTGAGCTCTTTAGCTCTACCACTTGGGCCACAGTGCCACTTCCAGCTTTTTCTGTTTATATGGTGCTGAGAAATCAAACCAGGGTGTCGTGCATGTGAGGCAAGCATTCTACTGCTGAGTGACCTTCCCAGCCCCCAGTTCTGGTTTTAGTGGAGATAAGAGTCTCATGGACTTTGCTACCTGAGATGGCTTTAAACCTCAAACCTCAGATCTCAGCCTCATGAGTAGCTAGGATAACAGGCATGAGTCCCCAGCACCTGGATTTTCTTTCACTTTAAAGAAACTTCCCTGTATTTGGATTTTCAGTTTCAGGATTTATTATATTTAGTTCCAGAGAACAAGAACCCATTGCTTGTGTGTGATGGAGACTTGAATTCAGGGCCTGGGCACTGTCTCTGAGTTTTGTGCTCAAAACTAGCACTCTATCACTTGAGCCACAGCTCCAATTCTGGCTTTTAAGTAGTTTATTGAAGATAAGTGTCTCATCGACTTTCCTGTGCAGGCTGGCTTTGAACCATGATCCTCAGATCTCAGCCTCCTGAGCAGCTAGGATTATAGGTGTGAGTCACAGCTACCAGCTTTAATGCTGGTCTCAACTTCCTTAGCTCAGGTGATGCTCAGTCTCCCCAGTGATGGGATTACAGGAGTGAGCCACTCCACTCACATCCAAATATTAAAGCTTAGACTGAGCTTCATGCCAATGGCTCATCGCTGTAATCCTAGCTAATCAGGAGGCTGATATCTGAGGATCACAGTTCAAAACCAGCCCAGGCAGCAAAGTCTATCAGACAGTTTTTATCTCCAGTTAACCTCCAGTTTATCTGCAATAAACTACTCAGAAAAAACCTACAAGTGGCACTGTGGCTCAAGTGGTAGAGCAATAAGAGGCTCAGGGACAGTGCTCAGGCCCAGAGTTCTAGCCCCACAACTGAAAAAAAAAGCTTAGACTGCTGAGGCCAGGGCATTGACATCAGGCCAGGAAGGCCTATGAGGCCTGGACTGAATGTTGTCCCCACCTTCTCGAGCTCTGACCTCAGCTCCATTTCAGCAGCTGGCAACTTCTCTACTTCTGTATGACATTCCTAATCAAACTCCTGGCCCAACCCCGATGATTCAGAGGATTCTAGAAAACTCTGTTGACTGAGAACCTGAGATCACCACCAAAGCAAAGTCTACAAAGGACCTCTTACTTGCCTGCCATTTTCCCTGTGAATCAGACTAAGGTGACTTTCCACTGAAACTTCCCCTAACATCCCATACTAGCATGTGGGTTTAAACCCAGAGCTTTGTGCTTTCTAGGCAGCCTTCACCATTTTTGATTGTTTGGAGGCAGTTCTGGTGCTAAACTGGAGATAGGAGTCTAGTCTCACAGTTGGTATGTGATTGGAGCATAAAAGCCACAAGTGGCACTGTGGCTCAAGTGGTAGAGTGCTAGCCTTGAGCAAAAGAAGCTCAGGAACAGTGTCCAGGCTCTGAGTTCAAGCCCCTGCACTGGCAAAAAAAAAAAAAGTCTCACAGACTTTCCTGTCTGGGCAATCTTGGCCTTCAACCACAACCTTCATATCTCAGCCTCTTTAGGTGCTGAATTACAGGCAGGAACCATCAGGATCAGGCCAGAACTTTGTTTTGGTTGGTTGTGGGGCTTGAACTCTAGGCCTGGGCACTGTCCCTGAGCTTTTCAGCTCAAGGCCAGTTCTTTACCACTTGAGCCACAGCGCCACTTCCAGTTTTCTGGTGCTGTAATGGAGATAAGAATCTCACAGACTTTCCGGCCTGAGCTGGCTTTGAATGGGGATCCTCAGATCTCAGCCTCTGGAGTAGCTAGGATTACAGGTGTGAGCCACAAGCGCCTGGACATAATGTTTTTGGTAGTCAGTCGTGGGGCTTGAATGAAAGGTCTGAGTACTCTCTCTGAGCGTGTTGGCTTGTCTAGTGCTCTACCACTTTGAGTCAAAGTGCCACTTCCAGTTTTCTGGTGGGTAATTGGAGATGAGTCACATGAACTTTTCTACACAGACTGGCTTTGAACCATGATCCTCAGATCTTAGCCTCCTGAGTAGCTAGGATTACAGGTATGAGCCACAGGTGCTCAGTGAGGCCAGAATTTGTTTGCTTGATTTTGATCCAAGATGGGGACAAGAATTTGCTGACACTTGCTTTTGCTCATTGGGTAGAGCTCTACCACTTGAGCCATGCCTCCAGCCTTTGTTTTAAGCTTACATTAGTTATACAAGGAAGGACGGATTTCACTGTTATCTTCCTACATATTCCACACAATATCTCTCTTTAGTAAAGAATTTTCAAGCTGGGCTCTGATGGCTCCTGCCCGGAATACTTGCTATTCAGGAGGCTGAAATCCGAGGATAGCAGTTCAAAGCCAGCCTGGGCAGGAAAGTCTGTGGTATTCCTATCTCCAATAAACCACCAGAAAACTGAAAGTAGTGCTGTGGCTCAAGTGGTAGAGTGCTTGCCTTGAGCTGAAGAGTTGAGGGACAGCACCCTGGCACAGATTTCAAGTCTCATAACAGAACAAAAAAAAAAAAAAAAAGGAAATTTCAGTGCTCTGTTTCAGAGAATGAAAGCCTCAGCCCAGTATTGATGGCATATAAATGTAATGCTAAGTACTTATGGGACTGAGATGTAAGGGTTGTTTGATTCCTGCCTGGGCAGGAAAGTCTGTGAGAATCTTATCTCCAATTAACTGCCAGAAAACTGGAAGTAGAGTTGTAGGCTCAAAGTGGTAGAGCAGTAACCTTGAGCTAAAGACCTCAGGCACAGCACTCAGGCTCTGAGTTCTAACCACAGATCCAACAACAACAACAACAACAACAAAAGCCTGGTTAACTTGACTCCAGTACCTAGAAGTGTTGCTAGGGATGAGAGACTAGAGAGGACAAACAGATCTAAAAAGCTACCAAATGTTCTGAAGCAGAAGAGATAGATACAGAGACAAGGAAATTCAAACCAGGAAGTAACCTGAATAAAGGAGCACCAAGCTGGACCTGGTGGCTCATGCCTATAGTCCTAGGTACTCAGGAGGCTTACATTTGAGGATCACAGTTTGAAGCCAGCCAGGATAAGAAAGTATGTGAGACTCTTATCTCCAATTAATCACCAAAATTCAGAAGTGCAGCTGTGTCTCAAGTGGGAGAAAGCTGGCCTTGAAGGAGAAAGCTCAGGACAGGACCCAGGACCACAATTCAAGGCCAAGGACCACTAGAGAAAAAGAAGAAAAGACAGCAGGTTGTGCTGTCTTCACTCTTGAGAAGGCGCTCCCTCCCATGCCTTTTCCTTCCAGGTATTAAGAGGCTGCTAGCCAGGCACTGGTGGTGCACACCTGTAATGCTAGCTACTCAGGAGGCTGAGATCTGAGGATTGTGGTTCAAAGCCAGCTGGGGCAGAAAAGTCCCCGGGAGACTCTTATCTCCAATTAATCACTCAAATTAACCCACCCTTTCATTGCCTATCACCTCTTTATGCCCTGAAGACACTGGGAATGACAGCCCTAATCCAAGGTCCTTGGAGGAGAGTGGGCTGGGGTCCCTGTGAGCTCCAGGTGTCAGCAGAGGATGGACAGAGGAAATATTGCCGCCAGAAGAAAGGCCCACAAAAATCCCCAAGCACCCCTGTTGTCAGCTCTCCGCTGGTAGCCTCCTATTCAGGTTATTGGCCTTAAGTTAGGGTGAATTAGAGAAAATGAAAGTTGAGAAATAGCAGCAAGGAATTTAGAGACAAACACTGTATTAATGAATAGGTTCAGTAAAAGCCCATGAACATTATCTTTGCTATAATCCTTATACTTCCTCATAAACTGCAATGGTTTTGTAAAAAGGATAAAAAAATTAAAAACCAACTCCTTTTTTCTCTCTCCCTTACCCCCCAACTCCTTCACCCCCCTAAAAATATATCTTTAAGGAACTTATCATGGGAAAATGACTCCTCTTGGCACAAAACATGTTTAAAGGAGAAAGTTTATTTTGGAAATGGACACTTTCCTTAGTGTTGTGTGGAACAAAATTCATCCTTTACTTGAAAGGATGCCCAAAGATTAATGACCCAGTTTAATGAGCAGACCAAATTCAAAATCTCTGGCCAGATTAATAAGACAATATGACATCAAGAAGGACAAAATGAAGCCAGGCACCAGTGGTTCATGCCTGTAATCCCACCTGCTCAAGAGGCTGAGAACTGAGGACCATAGTTCAAAGCAAGCCCAGGCAGCAATGGGCTGTGAGACTCTTTTCTCCAAGTAACAACAAGAAAACCAAAAATATCACTGTGACTCAAAGTAGTAGAGAGCACTAGACTTGGAGCCAAATCTCAAGGACAGTGCCAAATTCTTCAGTTCAAGTCCTAGGACTGGAACCCAAATACATGCCAAAATGTACCAAATGCTTGATCAAAAGGAAACACTTATCCTAAGGTGAATATGAGCCAAACATCAACCTACTTATTCACCCTAAATACCTACGATGTTACAGCACTCATTGCATCTGTTATCACTGTGCTGTACCAGTTTCTGGGTTGTGAACTATTCTTTCTCTTTCCTTCACATTTTTGACTTACAAATTGCTCAATATTTATCCTGGTATGTTCTCAACTTCTTTATTATGATAAAATCAAGAACTCATTATCCAAGGGCCAGACAGATGCCTCCTGCCATCTGGAATCTTCCTGCCCAGAGCGTCCTAGTCACTGAGCTGGTAACAGCCTCACCACTCCTACTGGCCCTCCACTGGCCTTAGCACACCTGGAGTTCATGTTGTTGCTCTGTGTTCCTTGCGGTTGGATTCCCAGGCACTTGAAGGGACTAAGAAGAGAGCTTGGGGTGGTGAGAGGAGCCGCAGTTACTTTCAGATGCACCCACAATAATCTAGCTGTACTCCTGTGGTGAGCTTGGCACATGTCATGTCCAGTTAGGAAGATGCATCCTTATACCTTTTTCTACCCTCATGTCCCACACTGAATTTGACCAATTTCGCTGTTGTCCTTGGGCAGGTGCAGCTTATGGGAGGATACATAACTACCTCATTTTTCTGAGAATTTCAGTAAGGCCAGAAGAAAGGAGTGATCTTGCCATTAAAAAATGATCACAGGAGCCCACTGTGACCCCAAAAGAGGCCATTCACTCATGGATAATGGGGATCTCACAGAGTCCAGCCCACTCTTCTTGTGAACTTTGCGAGCTCAGTGCTGTCCTTGAAGGCTACATAACAGCAGCAAGACAGCTATCTCACTGCTCCTAATGTATATTCCACAGACCAGCAGGTAATGCTCTTGTGCTGAAACAGGGTCCTCAGATAACCCACCACACAAACTCCAGGTGAGGCCAGGAGCCAAGGTGACACACACACTCATGTGAATTAAGAGCCCTCCAATCCTGGAATAGAGGACACCTCACATTGCCCATGCCCATATGTCCTCCATGTAGCCCCAGAGCCTCAGCCTTCCTTAGCCTCCTGCCTGAGGAGCTGACTCCCTTGCTACCTCAGGCTCTCAGGCAGCAGATCCACCAGGGAGACGGGAGCCTCTATGACTCTAGAGTACCAAACAGAAAGCGCCCATGTGAGAGCCTCCAAGGGTAAACTTCTCAGGTATAGGCACTTCCATGCTTCTTCTCTTCACAAGGCCTCTAAATCCTCATCACAGAGCTTCTGCCCACCATACTACTTGTGATCCTCAAGGAAAGCTGCAATACTTCACAATTAGATTAATCACAATCGTCCCAAGCTAGAATGATGTATTCATTCCCAAGGAAAGGTTTTGAGTGTGGTGAGCAAGATGGTTTCATGACTGAAGAGAGGCTCCTACCATGTCCTCTTCCTACACCTCTCCTCCCATCCTAAGCACCTTACAGTAGATGCCTGTTGCTCAGAGTTCACATTATCCTGAACCTCACACACCTCCTTCTCTAGCAGCTCTATGCTTTCCACTCTCCAGGCTCTACTTAGTAAGATTTCCAGAAGAAACCATTCCACTGAAGAGGTTATCTGAGAGACTCAGCTCAGTGTGATGAGTGTGTGTGCTCTTAGGTCTGAGCACTTTCCTGTGTTACCACCCTTCTCCTGTATCCACCTCCCTTCTTCCCTCCAATTCAACTCCATTATATGGCCTTCAACCTAACCCCTCTTGGTACCTTCTCTGGAGATGCTAACAAACTCCCTGTCCTCCTGTAACAAAAAAGCATGAAGATTACATGCAGAAATCCACACATTGTTCGCAATTTATCATTTTTCTACTCTACTGGCCACAGTCATTCATACTGGCAGAGTCTCTGAGACAGCAAAGTTCAAACTGCACTGTAAGTTTAGATATACGTTCTTGAGAGTCCACCCTTTTTTAATTTCCTGATGATTTTCAAGAAGTCTTGGACGTGTTCCTTAATGAGATGATACTTGGACTTAACCCAGAAGGAAGAAGAAGGATTTCTGAGGACACTTGGCTTTTGATGTTGAATTTTTGTGTGCTTCTTACTGGAAATTGGAGACTGGACATATAAACAAATGCAGGGGCTTATTTATGTGGTTAAAAGTTGGAGTGTTCTCCTAAGTGGGGATTCAACATCAACTATCTCTTGAAACTAAATGCATATACAACTTGGGATCTTCCTAGGTGTCACATATAGATGCTTAGAGGTCATTCTAGCTTTTATCTGAAATCTTAATTCACTTCCTTCCTTCCTTCCTTTCTTTTTCTTTTGTCAGTAATGGGGCTTGAACTCAGGACCTGGGTGCTGATGTCCCTGAGCCTTTTCACTCAAGGCTAGTGCTCTACCACTTTGAACCACAGCACCACTTCTGATTCTCTGGTGGCTAATTGGAGATAACATTCTTAGAGACTTCCCTGTAGGGTCTGGTATCAACTAGCAACCCTCAGATGTCAGTCTCCTGAGTAGCTAGGATCACAGACATGCATGAGTCTCTGGCACCATGGCTCAATTTACTTTCTTTGTGTTGCTTCTTGCCTAGAATCTGTTCTACAGGAAATACTTGCTTTCATGTATTGCACCTGTACAGGTTTTCAGATGGCAGTGATCATGTGGAGCATATTGGGCTCACAGGTGATTTCCCTCCTGTTTCAAATGGAAGGAAAAGATGCTCATCCTCCCAAGAGGACGAGACAGTACTGTAAATGGAGGTGCAGAAAATGACTGGTGAGTGCCCAAAGAGAACTTTCTCTGCTGAGTTTTTCATAATCATTTTCGAATGAGAAGGGTTACTTTAGGATTGAAACATCGCTATCAAAGAGTGGGTACCAGGGAACACATAGAATTATTAGGCAAATCTTGTTTTCTCAGAAATCTCAGAAGAGCCAGGCATGGGTGTCTCTCATCTATAATTCTAGCCATTTAGGAGGCTAAGATCTGAGGATCATATTTCAAAGTAACCTAACAGATAAATTCAAGGCCTTTAATTTCCCATTAACCATCAGAAAGCCAGAAAACAGAGTTGTGGTTCCAGCCTTGAGCAAAATTAGCCAACTGAAGGCACCAGGCATGAATTCCAGTCCAAGTACTGCACATTAAAAGAAGGAATGAAATCCCACCCCTACAAAGAAAGAATAAATGATTTATCTAATGAGCTACAGTATCTAATTCTGATGAAGACCTCAGGTTCTTCAGAAACCATAAGACTCCTTACACATTTTCGGAGCTCCACTGTAGCAATTGTGATGTTTCCATACATTTGAAAACCAGAATGAATTTCCATGCTTCCTTATTCCTTTCTTTCTTTTTTTTTTTAAAATTTTATTTTATTTTATTTTATTTGAGAACATACTGTACAGAGAGGTTACAATTACATGGGCAGGATAATGCATACATTTCTTACCAAGCATTGCAGCCTCCTCCTTTGTTTACCCTTCACCTCCCTTCCCAGCCTCCCTCCTCCCCCCCACCCAATCATCCCACCCCCCCCACACCGACATTGTAAAGCTGGTTTTGACATGACATTTTGTACTTCTCATTGTTGCAACAGGTCCACCTGAATCCTTAAACGACTTGTTTGTCCCCGTCTCCTCCACATGTTATACTGACATCAAATATAGTGAAAGCGGGGGTTACACTGTGGGGGAGGGACATACAAAGCAACAAAGAAATAATCTTATAAATTCGTTAGAAACACATGCATGAAAGAAACAAAAACATTAAAATACATATTTGAGGGTTCGTTTTCCTAACATCACATTCTCTGACTTTTTCCGCTTGACTCATACCTATACTAGATATTGCAAATAAGGGAAACCATGGGACCTATGTTTCTTTGGGCCTGGCTTACTTCACTTAATATAATTTTTTCCAAGCCTTTCCATTTCCTAACAAATGGGGAAATATCATTCTTTCTGATGGAGGCATAGAATTCCATTGTGTATATATACCACATTTTCTTGATCCATTCATCTACTGAGGGGCATCTGGGTTGGTTCCATATCTTAGCTATGGTAAATAATGCTGCAATAAACATAGTTGTGCTGGTAGCTTTAGTGTGGTCTTTTTTTTAAACATTAGGGTAAATGCCCAAAAGTGGGATTGCTGGGTCATAGGGGAGTTCTATGTGAAGTCTTTTGAGGAACCTCCATACTGCTTTCCAAAGTGGTTGAACAAGTTTACATTCCCACCAACAATGAAGTAAGGTTCCTTTCTGTCCACATCCCCTCTAGCATTTGTTGTTGTTAGAGTTCTTGATTTTTGCTGTACTAACTGGAGTGAGGTGATATTTCAGTGTTGTTTTGATTTGCATTTCTTTTATGGCTAGGGATGTTGAACATTTCTTCATGTGTCTATTGGCCATCCTTCTTTCTTCTTCAGAGAAGCTTCTCTTTAAGTCTTTCGCCCACTTACTTATTGGGCAGTTGTTTCTTTGAGGATTTGTTGTTGGGTGGTTTAATTTTTTGAGTTCCAAGTATATTTTAGATATGAGACCCTTGTCTGTTGTATGGCTAGTAAAGATCTTCTCCCAATCCGTGGGCTTTCTATTGATCTTGCTAGCTATGTCATTTGCCCTGCTGAAGCTCTGCAACCTTATGCAATCCCATTTGTCCAACCTTTCTTTGATTTGTTGTGTTTCCGGGTCTCTATTCAGAAAATTTCGGCCTGAGCCAAGGAGACCTAGGGTTTCTCCTATTCCATCCTGTAATGTTTTCAGAGTGTCTGCTTTGAGTTCAAGGTCTTTGATCCATTTGGAGTTGATTCTGGTGCAGGGTGATATATAAGGATCTAGCTTTAGTTTTCTACATGTAGTTAACCAGTTTTGCCAGCACCATTTACTGAAGAGGCTGTCTGTCTTCCATTCTATTGTTTTAGCTCCCTTATCGAAGATTAGATGGCTATAGGTCTGTAGGTTCATTTCTGGGTTTTCAATTCTATTCCATTGGTCCTGAGGTCTGTTCTTATGCCAATACCAAGCTGTTTTGATTACTATGGCTTTATAGTAGAGTTTGAAATTTGGTATTGATATTCCTCCAGCAGTGTTCTTTCCGTTGAGCAGCGTTTTTGCTATTCGGGGTCTTTTATTGTTCCATATGAATTTTTGGATTGCCTCTTCTATTTCCTTGAAGGATGAGGGTGGAATTTTGATAGGTATTGCGTTGAATTTGTAGATAGCCTTGGGAAGTATTGCCATTTTCACGATGTTAATCTTTCCAATCCAGGAGCATGGGAGGTTTTGCCATTTTTTAAGTTCTGTGTTGATTTCCTTTTTCAAGATTTTAAAGTTTTCATCATAGAGGTCCTTCACTTCTTTAGTTAAGTTAATTCCTGGGTATTTTATTTTTTGTGGGGCTATTACAAATGGAGTTGCTTTCCTAATTTCAGCCACACTTTTCTCATTGTTGGCATACAGAAAAGCCATTGATTTTTGGGGGTTAATTTTATAACCTGCTACTTTGCCAAAGTTTTGAATCAGCTTGAGTAATTTGGGAGTGGAGTCTATGGGATTCTTTAAATACAAGATCATGTCATCTGCAAAGAGGGAGAGTTTTATTTCTTCTTTCCCTATTTGGATCCCCTTTATGTCTGCATCTTGTCTTATTGCTGTAGCTAGGCATTCTAATACTAGATTGAAGAGAAGTGGAGAGAGTGGGCATCCTTGTCTTGTTCCTGAGTTAAGAGGAAATGGCTTTAGTTTTTCACCATTGAGTATAATGCTGGCTGTAGGTTTGTCATATACAGCCTTTATTGTATTGAGGAATGTTCCATGGATTCCTAATTTTTCCAAAACCTTCATCATAAAGGGGTGTTGGATCTTGTCGAATGCTTTTTCTGTGTCTATTGAGATAACCATGTGGTTCTTATTCTTGCTCCTGTTGATATGATGAATAAAATTAATTGATTTGCGTATATTGAACCAGCTTTGCATCCCTGAAATGAATCCTGTTTGATCGTGGTATATGATTTTTTGGATGAATTGTTGAAGTCGGTTGGCCAAAATTTTGTTGAGAAGTTTTGCATCAATGTTCATTAAAGAAATGGGTCTATAGTTCTCTTTCTTTGATGAGTCCCTGCCTGGTTTTGGGATGAGGGTTATGATGGCTTCATAGAATGTGTTCGGTAGTGAGCTTTCTCTTTCAATTTCATTGAAGAGTTGGAGGAGAATTGGTGTGAGCTCTGCTTTGAAGGCCTTGTAAAATTCCGCTGTAAAACCATCTGGTCCTGGACTTTTCTTAGCTGGGAGGTCTCTTATTGCTGTTTCTATTTCAATGCTTGATATGGGCCTGTTAAGATAGTTTAACTCATCTTGGTTTAGTTTTGGCATGTCAATATTTGCTAGGAAGAGGTCCATTTCTGTCAAGTTCTCAAACTTATTAGCATAAAGTTTTGAGAAGTATTCCCTTATAATGTTCTGAATCTTGGTTGTTTCCGTGGTGATGTTTCCATTCTCATCTCTGAGTTTATTAATTTGGGTGTGTTCTCTTCTTTTTCTGATAAGATTTGCTAAGGGTCTGTCAATTTTGTTAAGTTTTTCGAAGAACCAACTCTTTGTTTTGTTGATTCTTTCTATAGTTTTTTTGGATTCTAATTCATTTAATTCTGATTTAATTTTGATTATTTCTTTCCGTCTACTGGATTGGGGTTTATCTTGCTGCTCTTTTTCAAGGAGGTTTAGATGTGTCATTAAATTGTTAGTTTCAGATCTCTCCAATTTGTTGATGTAGGAGCTCAGAGCTATAAACTTGCCTCTGAGTACTGCCTTTGCTGTGTCTCAGAGGAGCTGGTAATTTGTGTGTTCATTTTTGTTGAATAGCATGAACATTTGAATTTCCTTTCTAATCTCTTCCATGACCCACTCATGATTCAGCAGTGTGTTGTTCAGCCTCCATGTGATGCCGGACTTTCTTTGGTGGCTTTTGGTGGTGAGTTCTAATTTTATTCCCTTGTGGTCAGAGAGAATGCAAGGTATAACTTCAATGTTTCTGAATTTAGACAAGTTTGCTTTGTGGCCTAAAATGTGGTCTATTTTAGAAAACGTTCCATGTGCTGCTGAAAAAAACGTGTATTCTGATGCTGCTGGGTGAAATGTTCGGTAGATGTCTGTTAAGTCTAGTTGATCTATGCAGCTGTTTAGATCTGCGGTTTCTCTTTTGAGTTTTTGCCGAGTTGATCTATCTAGTGGGGAGAGTGGTGTGTTAAAATCCCCAACAATTAATGTCTTTGGATCTATATGGGATTTGAGAGAAAGTAGTGTTTCTTTGATAAATTTGGGTGCTCCATTGTTTGGCGAATAGATATTTAGAATTGTAATATCCTCCTGAAGGAGAGATACTTTAATTAGTATGTAGCGACCTTCTTTATCTCTTCTCATGAATTTTAATTTGAAGTCTATTTTATCTGATATTAGGATTGCAACTCCCGCCTGCTTATGGGGTCCGTTTGCTTGGTAGATTTTGTTCCAGCCTTTAACATTGAAAATGTGTTTGTTTACGGGCAAGATGTGACTCCTGCAGGCAGCAGATAGAAGGGTCTTGTTTTTTAATCCAACTAGACAGTCTATGTCGCTTAATTGGAGAGTTCAGTCCGTTAACATTAAGAGATAGGACTGAGAGGTATTTGGGAGTTCCTGCCATGTTATCTACCTTCTTGGGGGCTGCGAAAACTGGGTTCTTCCTATGGTTCTTGGTTTCTCAGTTTGGGTGCAGTTTCTTGGCCTTTATTGCGGTCTTGTTGGTTTTCTATGTGTAGGACATCTTTAAGAATCTTTTGTAGGGCTGGTTTGGTGGAGATGTATTGTTTCAATTTTTCTTTGCTATGGAAGGTTTTTATTTGGCCTTCAGTTATGAAGGAGAGTTTAGCTGGGTACAGTATTCTTGGTTGATAGTTGTTTGTTTTTAGGGCATGGCATACATCATTCCAGGCTCTTCTTGCTTTGATTGTTTCTGCTGAGAAATCTGAGGTGATTCTAATTGGTTTCCATTTATAGGTAATTACCCTTTTCTCCTTGACAGCTTTAAGGATCTTTTCCTTGTTCTGAGTTGATCCTGTGTGGATTATAATGTGGCGGTGGGATGTCCTATTCTGGTCTGGTCTATTTGGGGTTCTAAAGGCTTCTTGTATCTGGACAGGCCTATCTTTTTGCATGTTTGGGAAGTTCTCTGCTAGGATCCTGTTAAACAAATTTCCTAGACCATTAACTTCTGTTTCTAGGTGCTCCTCTACACCCATTATCCTTAGATTAGGCCTTCTGATGGTGTCTTCCAGGTGTTGGATAGATCTATCATATTTCTTAGACTTGTCTTGGATGGTTGTATGTTCTTTCTCTATAATATCTAGGCTGTCTTCAATCCCTGAGGTTCGATCTTCTGCATGGTCTAACCTGCTGTCAAGACTCTCTACTTTGTTTTTTATCTCTTTTCCTTCTAGTTGGTCAGCTTTGATGGCTTCAAGTTCTTTGTTGAAGCTCTGTTTTAGGTCTTGTATGAATTTCTTTACTTCCTTAATTTGGTGTTCAGTGTTTGTCCTCAAATCACTTAGTTGATTGGTTATGGTTTCTTTGGGCTCCCATTCCTTCTGTTGGGTTCCGTTCAGCATTCCCTTTGTGGTCTCCCTGACTTCCTTCAGCTCTTTGTTAATGGATTCCATGAATGCCTTTAGTGATCTTTGTGTGTTCTCTACCTGATCTCTCAATTCCTGTATTACTCTTTGATTAGCTTCCTCCCGTTCGTGGGATTCCTGCAGATCTCTTTGAGTGTTCTCAGCCTGCTCACGCCATTCCTCCCTTTCTCTTTGAGTATTCTCAAGTTGTTCACGCAAATCCTGTATCAGTTTTTGAGTAGCTTCCTCACACTTATGATATTCCTGTATAAACTTCTGGGATGCCTCCTCTCTCTCCCTATCATGCTCATACAGAGTCCTTTGTACGTTGTCAAACTTCTCATTTATCATGTTTGCCAGCAGTGTTTGTAGAGCTATTTGGGAACTCTCCTCTGGATTATTCATTATCTGTTCTAACCCCTGATTATCAAGATTGGGAATTGAGATACCCGAATTTGCCATTTTTCTTGTGTTTTTCCGGCTTACTCTGCCCATTTGAGATGAAGATAGCACCAGTTTTGTGCTAGAACACTATCTTAAGGCAACCATCAACCAAAGTTTGCATTTGTACAGTCAATAGTCTACAGATACAATCTAGTTCAACAGATACATCTATTCGACATCAAACAACTATATGTTAAAGGACTTCGAACTGCAGAGAAGAATTTGGAAAACCAGAAATTATTAGGGTTAGGGAGAGATGTGGGTAAAAAATAGGAATAGATTGGTGTGGGGAGGCACAGGGACAGTTAACTATGTCCTAATCACAATGCAGGAAATAGGTTGGGTAGGATGCAAGTAGAGAGAGAGAGAGAAAAAGAAGAAAGGGAAAGGGGAATGAAAAGAGACCAGAAAAAAATAGAAACGTAAAAATTAATGTTATTATAGAGATTAAAAGACCATCTATTTAGAGAGGAATGTGAATATGTTGAGAGAAAGGGAGGGACATAGAGGAGATGTGAAAAACTTAAAAAAAATGCTTAAAATATTATATAGGAATAAAGAGGTAGTACTGCTATTAATGAATTTAAGTCTCAGAGGTTTTGAATTGAGTAATAAGTTTGTGGATTAAGTATGTACACAATGGGGGATAGGTTCTACTAGTTAACTACGGGTTTATCTGAGGATGTGCAGGACAAGAGTTAAGTCACATAAAGAAGAACACAAGAGGAAAAGGTGGAAAGGATAGGAAAGTGAGAAGAAAAGATCAGAAGTTCAGTAGAGCTAGACAAAAAACAAAAAGATAATTAAGAATGAAAGAAAAAGAGAAAGAAGACAAGAAAAGAAAGGAAAACACACATTCACGTATTCCTAAAATAAAAATTATAAGAGGAGAAAAAAATAAGTTACTGGAAAACAATTATTTTTTCAGAAGAGGCAAAAATTAAAGATTAATAAAAGTTTTAGAAAAGGAAAAAAATTTTTTTATATATATAAGGTAACAAAAAATGAAAAAAAAAAAAAACAAAAAAAGAAAAAAAGAAAAGAAGAAAAAGAAAAAAAAAGTTCTTTGATTTTTTTTTTTTTTGGGAGGGGTGGGAAGAGTCCTGTATCTCCCTTTTGTCTGTAACCAGAGTCTGGTTGGAGTCTCTGGTCAGCTTGAGGTCCTTTGGCTTGATTGGTTTCTTAAGTCAGTTTGTTGGAACAGGCAGAAAAATGCTCTGCTTTACCCAAGATTTTGAGATCCCCCTCCCAGGTTAGTTTACTGGGAGGGTGATCTGCTTTGAGAATCACAAAAGATGCAGTGATGAGGCTAGGTTCTGGGTAGAGCTGAGGCCTTTCAACAAACAGTAGCTTTTCCCTGGGGCTATTTTGTGAAAAAAAACTCACAGCACCCAGCCTGGAGCCATTCTCAGGGTTTCTGTTTTTCAATTGATTGTGGTGGCTGCTAGAGGGAGGGGCAGCCTCTGGCTCTGGTTACCCGGTGAGGAGAGCCACTCCAATGGCTGGCGCCTGAGCTGGGTGACTTTTCCCTGGATGGAACTAGGTCTGTGAGGTCACTTCGCCGTTAAGTTCTTGTGACCTGCTAAATGACTCGTTTTATTCCAAGGCCTGAGCTGGAGCTAGCCGCTCCTCCGAGCTTTGTCGGTATCCAAGATGGAGATCACCGGTGCTGGGGGGGGAGGGGTGGCCTTCCCTCCTCTGCTCCCTGAGAAGGAGTGAGGAAGTCGGGCTTCTACTCACGCCGAGTCTTGGATCCTGGGTCGTCTCGAGTCTTGGATCCTGGGTCGTCTCTGGTCTGCAAAGTGCAGGATGAAGTTGTCCGCTCCTTGTCGGTTCTTGCTGGTGTTGAGTAGAATCCGCTCGTCCGCTGCGTCTGGCTCCTTCGTCCCGGACTGTGTCTCAGGTATGCCCCCGCAGCGGTGGTCGCCGCCGCGACCCTGCCGCCGCAGTGGCAGCTGCTGGCAGGCGCTCAGATGTGCCTGCTTGGCTTCCCCTCTCTTGTCTAACTCTCTGTCCTGTGATGGCACACTTGGTGTGATTCTCTGGCTTGGGACTGTTCACTGGAACTCTGAAACTGTTTTCTATGCAAGAGCTTGTTCAGATTCCAGCTTCTCCTCCGCCATCTTCCCGGAACTCCTCTTCCTTATTCCTTTCAATGGCAATTATAGCTGCCCAAGTTAGCATGCTGGAACACCAAAATGGAAGCATCTCGTTGTGGAGATTACTCACACAACTGAATTTTACTTCATGGATCCCTGAAATAATCTTTAGTGCCTTAACCCTTTCAAATTCTATTCTTTGAGCCAACACTGGTAGCTCATGCCTGTAATGTTAGCTACTCAGGAGGCTGAGATCTGAGGATCACTGTTCAAAGCCACGCCAAGCAGGAAAGACCATAAAACCCTTGTCTTCAATAAAGCACTCAGAAAACTGGAAGTGGTGCTGTGGCTCAAGCAGTAAAGCCACACCTTGAGCTGAAAAGCTCAGGGACGGCACCCAGGTCTAGAGTTCAAGCCCTAAGAGAGACAAAAAAAAAAACCCCAAAAATAAAAAAACAAAAAACAACTTCTAATTTTGCTGAGCTTATTTAAATGTTTTTACAGAGAAGAAAATACTTCATTTAGTCTTGTTTCACAAATGCCTAAAAATGTGACTATATTTCTAGTTTTTCTATAAGTGAACTCCTGCTCTTGAGAGCACTATAAGTATGAATATGGTATATAATATTTTAAAGCTAATTACATTTTTTTCACATGGAGATGTCCTGTATAAGTGCATGCATCATTATCAACTTAACCATGTTCCTGTCTCTTTGCCATTAACCCAATAGAAATACATGTAGGATGGTCCCATGACAGCACATGTGACTTCTTCCCTGGACCCTGAGACACACAATCTTGTTCTGAGGTACTTGAAAGGGATAGGCCTGGGCCTTATGAGAGCTTTGAGTGAACAGTTGGAGAATCCACAGCTAATTTATCTAAAAACCCATTGTATGCTCTGCACAATGGCATGGGGGTTGGGAGGGCGGGTGTCCTCAGGAAAGTCCCTCCTTCTGTACTAGGGAAACCTGAGAGTAACAATCTTCTTCTGAAGTCTGCAGTTCAGGCCAGTAGAGAGGTCAGAACTCTGTCAGTGGTGAAAGACAGAATCTGAGGGGGACAAAGGAAGTGATGGACCTAGATAGAGAGTCCCCAAATATTCAGTTTGTACGTGTGCACTTAGATGTGCAACAAAGAGGCATATTTTGTTCAGAGAGTGACACTGAACCCTGTGAACCTCCCCTTGTCAATCCAAAATTCTGTGATTCTCAAAGTGCGACAGAGATTCGTGAAGCGAGGGACCTCGGGTTCTCTGTGGGGCTGAGGATAGCAGAGGATGAGTAAGAAGAAACCCCAATGCCAGTGAGTGTCCCCCAAATAATCCATCTGCACTATGGTCTCAGCCATGCACCAAGGAAATCATGTCATGGAAAACATTGTCCTAACATCTGTAGGTCTGAGAATTGGAGAGGCCCAGCTCTAGAAGTGCTCACTCTTTGGGCACCAGTGGCTTACAACTGGAATCCTATGTATTCAGGAGGCTGAGTTTTGAGGACTGGGGTTTGAAACCAGCCCAGGAAAGAAAGTCTGTGATACATTCACCTCTGAAAAACTACAAAAAACAAAAATGTCAGGAATGGGCTGTGACTCAAGTAGTAGAGTACTAGCCTTGACCACAAAAGCTAAGAGGAGTGACAAGACCCAGACCTCAACCCTAGAACCAAGCAAGAAACCCTCCTCTCCCTAGAGGTTGTTTCAGACAAAATCTAGTTGAATCCAAGCTGGAATCCCCAAGCCATGCTCATTGAGGCACTAATCAGCTGAGTGCCCCTCCTCCACTAATCTCTTCTACTTTATGTTTAGTCCTTTGTGGGTTTGGAGCTCAAGCTCTTATACTTGCTAGGCAGGCACTCTATCAATTCAGATACCCCAACTTTTTTCCTCTAGCTAGGTTTCAAACAGGATCCATTTTGTTTTGCCTGGTAAGCCCTGAATCTCAAAGTTCTTCATTATACTTTCCACATATTCTTGGTGATGAGGCACATCATCAGTCTCCATTGCATAGTTTGAGAAATGGTCTCCCAAAACTTTAGCCCAGGCATACCTCAAATTCTGATCCTCCTAATCTTAGGCTGATGAGGAGGTAGGATTTTAGACATGAGCCACTGACTCCAGCTAAGCTACCCAGCCTTCTATAGGAGAGGAATTGGCAGGTCATAGCTTTAGTCTGAAGTTCTTTTTCTTTCTTTGTCAGTTGTGGGACTAGAATTCAGGGCTTAGTCCTTGTTCCAGAGCTCTTTTGCTCAAGACTAGCAATCTACCCCTTTAGCCAGAGTGCCACTGCCAGCTTTTTCTGTGATTAATTGTGTTTAAGGGTCTCAACGATGTGAGTGCTTTTGACTCAAATCTGTAATCTTAGCTACTATGGAGGCTGAGATTTGATGATCATGGTTCAAAGCCAGCCCTGGCAGGTAAGTCTGTGAGACTGTTATCCCCAATAAACCACCAGAAAACCAGAAGTGGGTGCTTTGCCTCAAATGGCAGTATATTTGCCTTGAGCTGAAGATTTCAGGGACAGTGCCCAGATCCAGAGTTCAAGTATCACAACCGACAAAAAAAAAAACAAAAAAAACAAAAACCAACCAACGAAACCAAAAAACCAAAAACCAAAAAGCAAACAAAAAAACCAATCTGAAGAACTTTCGTTCCCAGGCTGACTTTGAGTCACAATCTTGAAAACTCAGTAGCTAGGAAACCAGATGTGAGTGGTTGTTGCACTTCTTAGGAGGGATTCAGACTCTGAGAATTTCAGGTGGGAGAGCTGTCTACAAGGGTAACAGAGGAAATCATAATATCGAGTGGGAAGGAGTAACCTCAATGTCTCTGTTGTCCAACATTCCACAACTCCTGCAGCCTCCCCTTCAGATTCCTGTGACCATGGAGACAGTTTTGAACACTAACTTGCTGAGGAGAGGCTGTTCATCTAAGGCGCATCCAGGAGAGAGAAGTTGATCGGCAAAAGCGCTGATTCAGGTAGAAAATCATGAAATAAGTCAACAGTGTCGCTTCTTTCACACTCTCAGTCCTGAACCCTGGGAATATCAGGACAGTTGAGCACTCCTCCACCATGTATGCCTTTAACACTCACCAACCCAAATAACCTTAAGTTCTCCCTCCAGATACTGTGAGAATAACAGCTTTAGTCTAGGGTCTGGGATATAAGAGGTCTTTAGATGTCTTAGGGGAAGCAGAGAAAGCTTCAAACTATTTGGCAGGTCCCCTAAAAATCTACATTCACCCTTGCTCCCAGCCAAGCTCCTCAGGGCCTCTGGGAAGGTGAGGAGTCTACCTTTTTACTGTCTTCTACCACATTGGACACTAAGAGAATCTTTGTCTGAAGTCACTGGTATGGAGAGGTCAGGACTCTGTATGGCCTATATGAGTGGATCACACACTCATGGTGGATTGAGTCTGAGACATTCACTTCTACCATGGAGTGATAAAGGAAATGAGAGCTTGGGCTGGTCAGGGCCAAGACTTAAGGAAAGGACCTTAGATTCTAGGTTAAAGGAGACACGGAGGATGTCTGCCCCTGCTGTCTGTCCAGGGAGGCCCTGTGCTTTCTCACCAGGGTAGTCTTGTCATACAGATCTTTCCAGATCATACAGAGTTAGATATTAGGTACGCAGATAAATACTGAATTTAACAGAATGATCATCCAGATGCTCAGTGAAGTCTCAAGATGGAGACTCATGACAAACTGAGATTGGCCTAGAAAACATATGACCCTCTGATGTCCTGCCAGTTATGAAAGCCTCAGATCATGAGGGATGTGGAACTTGTGCCTGGATTGAAGGTATGAACAGAGGGATATTGCAGTTCACATCAGAGGTAGAGTGACCCTGCCTCAGCTGAGCAGATAGGTGCCTATCATATAGGAAGTAAAGAGGCACTAAGCTCAAGGACCAAGTACTGATGGTGTTCAACCTCATTCCTACTTTCAGACTCATGAATATCCTGCAACTGGTCCTTGCCCATCCAAGGAACTCAAGCAAACATGAATCCCACATCACCTTCTCCAGGAGTAGTGGCTGAGGGAGTTATGGAGGTTCCCATCTGATCACATACCTAGGTGAAAACACAGGTTCAAATAGATTGCATGAAGTCTATCCACAGGGGATAATCTGTCTTTTATAATTTGATCAGTGGTGGGGCTTGAACTATGGAGCTGGATGTTGTTCCTGAGCTGTTCAGCTCAAAGTGAGTGCTCTACCATTTGAGCCACAGCGCCAGTTCTGGTTTTCCTGGGGGTTAATTGGAGATAAGAGTCTCACACACTTTCATGCCTGGGCTGGCTTTGAACTGTGATCCTCAGATCTCAGCCTTCTGAGTAGCTGGGATAACAGGCATGAGGCCAAGGTGCCTGGCATTGTCCATTTTTATACCTGGCTTCCACATGGCTTTTTCTCTTCAAAGACCCTAGACCAAGCCTGTTGTTCTCAGGTTGTCTTGAGGCCAAAAGAAGACTTGGTTAGAGCAGGAAGGTGCTGCATTCCCTCGATGATCCCTGGTGTAGCACTGAGCACCAGAGTGCAGCTGAAATAATCGAGAACCATCTATCTGCATTCCACAGCTCCTCTGCTCACACTCTAGAATCTTCTCAAGTATACCCCACAGAGATATCACTCATTCCACTTCAAGAACCTCAGACCAAGGATGTGACCCCAAAGATCCCCTGGGCCAGTCCAACCCCATTCTTGCTATAAGCCCTCAGAGAGTTAATGTCAGGTGACCAGGCAGCTGATTTCTGACTTATTCATGTGGATTTGGTAGAAAGAGACTTGCCTCAACAGAAGATCAGGCCAACGTCCCATAAAGAGTCCAGGTGAGCAAGATTGAGGCTCCCAGAACTGAGTACAGATAAGGCCCAACCTTGTCATTACTTTCAGCATGACTCTCATTCTTCATGCCATTCTACAAACCAAGGGAGAATTGTGCAGGTCCTGATAAGATATACTCATGTCTAGAGTCAAGGCAAACACTCAGAAAGAAATAGACAAGGATATTACACTTTCAGATTATTAGAGGGCATTTCCATGCTCCCATCAGGCATGGAATCTGAAGGACAAAAGAGCCTAATTCAAGACACATTCACTTCTGCAACTAGAATTTCTGTCAAAGAGTATGGGGTCGTGATCAAATCAGTGTGGCTCCTCTACAGTAGAATCCTTTGTGAGGATCAAAGGTATCCCCAATGCTCTACAGAATAAAGAAAATTGACAGAAAGAAACCACCCTTGGGATCAGAGGTATGGCTCAGTTGGTAGAGTGCCAGACAATGCATGAATGTTTCCAGTACCAAGTTTGAGTCCTGGTTTGAGATGTAAAGAAAAGAGTATCCCCACTGAATAATCTGGAAAATATGCTACTCCTATCAATCCAGGGTTGTTCCAGGCAGTATTTGTGGGGAAAGAGCATCTCTGACTTTGTTGTTAGGGTTGGGGTCAGTGTCACAGAGTTGATGGCCTTTGCTTCTTAGCTGAATCATCAGATCAACAGAGGGAAGGCATCCAGGCCTCTTGAAGTGTAACTATGTATTGAGAATGTAGAGAAACTTGAGAATGTTGGAAAAAAGGGCCCTTGAAAAAAAAGCTGCTTGAGTGTCCACATGAACATCATCTTTTTATTTTCTAGTTCCCAAAGAGGTGACACAAACAGTCCGCCTGCAACCTTGTTTTCAGCACTGTATTTGGAGAGAGAGAGAGAGAGAGAGAGAGAGAGAGAGAGAGAGAGAGAGAGAGAGAGAGAGCTTTCTTTGGCCTCACAGAGCCCATGCAGTGAGATCTGTGTTCTGCACAGTAGAGAATACAAGACTGCAAGTGATAGAGGTGAGACGATAGAGTTGAAGAGAGTAAAGTCATCTTCTTGAAGAGGTTCTCCAAGCATGCAGCTACCTCCCCGTTATCAGACCTGTCACAGGAACATTTTGTCAGGTAAACACCTCCATACCCTCAACCTCTTCCTTCAGCATCAGTGGATTCTGGGAGTAAGAGACTTGCTTTGAGGGAGAAGACTGATTCTTGCAGTGGGATGGAAACAGACTCTATTTAAAATCAATGACAGGATATTAAAGAAAATGGAATCTCCCAAATCTGATTATTCCTGTGGTGTTTACCTTAGCAAGCCATATCAGAGTGGCCTGATGTGCATTCCCTTATGTGTGTCCTTAGATCAAAAAGAAAATAGGGTTTTTTTTTTTGGTCGGGCTTGAACTCTGGACCTGGGTGTTGTCCCTCAGCTCTTTAGCTCAAAGTGAGTGCTCTACCCCTGGAGCCATAGTGTCACTTCTGGTTTTCAGGTGGTTTCTTGGAGATAAAGGTCTCATGGACATTCCTGCCTGGGCTGCCTTTGAATCATGATCCTCAGGAGGCTGAGATTACAGGCATGAGCCACAGGCACCTGGCAGAAGACAGGATTTTTATTGCAGGAGCCACAGCCTGGATCTTTAGGAAAAGAAACCTTCGATTTCAAGGGAAAGAACACACTGGGCACTGGTGGGTCACACCTGCAATCCTAGCTGATTACTCAGTATGGACTTTGGAAGCCAGGCTGGGCAGAAAAGTCTTTGAGAGTTTTCTCCAAACATTTTGGTAGTTTTAACTACGAAAATGCCAGAAGTAGAGCTGTGTATCAAGTGGTAGAGCTCTAGCCTTGAGCAAAACTGCTGAAGGACAGTACCCAGGATTTGAGTTCCAGTCCCACAACCTGTAGGCAAAACAAGCAAAGCAAACAACAATACTCCACAGACCACAGAAGCCTGTCCTAGGGTATTTCCAGGGAAGCCCCATGTCATGTGACCAGAGGTGTGATGCCTGGCTTAGGCTCTGGGTCTGACAGGGCTTCAGGTTTGGGTAGAGGAAACTGCTTTTGAATGTAGCAGAGGTGTCAGGCACAGTTGGAATTCAGGTGAGTACTGAGGGAGACTGAGATGCAGCTGAGGAAGCTCAGGAGTCTTTTAGGGCCTCATGCAGGTGACTAGGCAGCTGGTTCTGACTAATGCATCATGGTCTGAGAGGGAGGGGGAATTGGTGGAAAGAGCACTACCTCAGCAGAGGGATGAGCCCCAGGTCTAGAGGGAGTCAGGTGAAATATGGAGCAACACTGAGGGTTCCAGCACCCAGTACAAATGGAGTTCAGCATTTCCTCTGCTTTTCACATGGAGTCCCATTCCTTACTTCACTCTGTAATCTGGGGGAGGAGATTCAGGTCCTGAGAGGGGCAAAGTTGTGCCTAGAACAAAGGTTAGGACGCAGGGAGGAATGAGAGATAGAGGACGCCTCCCCATCCCAGCATAGTGGCCTCATTCAAGTCCTCTCTCTCTCTCTCTCTCTCTCTCTCTCTCTCTGAATTCTGGGGCTTAAACTCAGGGCCTGGGTGGTATCCTTGAGCTTTTGTGCTCAAGGTTAGCACTCTACCACTTGAGCCACAATGCTGACTGCATGGCCCTGAGGTCTTGCGTGAGAGGCCAGTGTGATGGGCTTCAGTTCTATGTGGAGCTCAGTGCACACGCATGCCCAGGCCTGCCAGCCCAGCCTGGCCAGAGACACGACAGTGCAGACACCTGGCAGCCTGGGCCATGGATGCCTTCTAACTATTTTTTATCTTTTGCCTAGCTGCATTTCATTTTGAACCTTTGATGAAAAGGTAACCTGCCTATGGAAAAGCTCACAGAGCCTAAGCTATAGCTCCATGGAAATTTGATGGGAATTTACCCCAAGAAAGCACATCTGCCTGGCCCTTCTCCAGGAAGTCCCCCAGGATCCCCTTCCCAGCTTGATCACCTGGGTACTCAATTCTAATACCCACGTTGTGTGTGTGTGTGTGTGTGTGTGTGTGTGTGTGTGTGTGTATGTGTGTGTGTGTGTGTGTGTGTGTGTATGTGTGTGTGTGTGTGTGTGTGTGTGTGTGTGTGTGTGTGTGTGTGTGTGTGAAGTACTAGGTTTGAACTCAGGACCTGAGTGCTGTCCTTGAGTTTTATTGTTGTTGCTGCTGCTGCTGTTGCTGGTCAAGGCTAGGGCTCTTCCACTTGAGTCTAGGCTCCACTTCTGTCTTTTTGATAGTGAATTGGAGGTAAGAGTTACACAGCTGGTCCTGCCTGGGCTGGCTTTTAACACTGACCCTCGTATCTCCACCTTCTGAGGAGTTAGGGCTCCAGGAGTATGCCACGGTGCTTGACTGTGTGTGTTTACAGTGTGATATCTATGAAACTATTCATATTTATTCTCATTGCTGGATGGTGAGTATTCTGTTGTATGAATACCATGGCGTATGTTCATATTCATGTGATATACAACTCCAAGGTATGTGTGATTATAGCACAATTCATTCATTCATTCTATAGTGGGACACTCCAACTATAAATTGTGAAAAAATATTGTGAATCTTCCCAGAACTTCACATATGCTAAGCAAATGCTTAATACTAAAACCTCAGCAATCATTTCTCTTCTTAGTGGGATCATTAGCATTTAGATCATTTTTTTACCATAATTAACTCAATTACTTTAAATACCTCAGTTTTTTTGTTTTAGGTCACTGGGCCTAGGCACTCTCTCTGATCTCTTTTTGCCTAAGACTAGTGCGGTACACTTGAGCCACAGCTCTACTTCCTGTTTTCTGCAGGTTAATTGGAGATGAGAGGCTCTTGCCCTGGCTGACTTTGAACTATGATTCTCAGATTTCCTCATCCTCAGTAGCTAAGATTACGAGAGTAAACCACCAGCTCCTGGCCCCACTCCAAGATTCTATCTATCTATCTATCCATCTATCTATCTATCTATCTATCTATCTATCTATCTATCTATCTATCTGTCTGTCTGTCTGTCTGTCTGTCTGTCTGTCTGTCTGTCTGTCTATCTATCTATTTATTTAGGTCATGGGGATCATGGGGCTTGAACTCTGGGCTTGGATGCTGTCCCTCAGCTCTTCAGCTAAAGGCCAGTGCTCTACCACTTGAGCCACAGCTCCACTTCTGTTTTTTTTTTTCTGGTGGTTTATTGAAGATAAGAGGGTCACGGACTTTCTTGCTCAGGTTGGCTTTGAATCGTGATCCTCAGATCTCAGCCTCCTGAGAAGCTAGGATTACAGGCATGAGCCACCGGGGCCCAGCTCCAACATTCTTTATGAACTTTCTTATCACTAAGGGAATATAGCACTTTAATATGGGTCAATGTAATCCAAGAAATTATGGAAAAGTTTAGTTTCACTATGAACACTGATCTTATACTCAAATCCTACCAATGCCTCTTCTCCCATGTTTTCTACATGTATAATTTTATATCTGACATAATTTAAAAACAGACTAACAAGCTAAGGACAGTGCTCACAAATATAATACTAGTTTCTAACAAGGCTGAGATGTGAATTTTTTTTTTAATCCAGACTGAACAGGAAAGTGTGAGAATCTTAACTCTCATCAACCACCAAAAAGTAGATCTGTGTCTCAAGCTGTAGAGTGCTAGTCCTGAGCAAAAGAAGTTTCAGGGACACTGCCCAGTCCCTGAGTTCAAGACCTAGGAAAGGCATAAACAAAATAAAACAGAACAAACTAAAAACTGAATTACTTGGGTCATTCTTATCCTAGAAATCACCTACTTTCAGTCTATTATTGGAAGTACTGAAAGTAGGGTAGTTTATTTCTGCCCAAATAATAATAAACTTCCTTACCACTTTCTAGTTTTTCCTGTCACCTATTCCTGAACACTTACCTAACCTTCTCATCTTGCATGAATTTTTCTGTCACTGAACATAGGACTAATATAGGTAGGCAAATAACTGTGCTTTGTCGTAGTTACCCTCACATGTGTGCGCCTGTATGTATGTGACAGAGAAAGACAGACAGAGAGAGGAAGACAGGGAACGGGGGAGGGGGAAGAGGGAGTTCAACTCCCAGACAGATCTGGGGCTTGAACTCAGGGCCTGGGCATAGTCCCTTACACTTTTGCTCAAGACTGGTGTTTTACCACTTGAACCACAGCTCTGCCTTGGCTCTTTGGTAGTTAATTGGAGATAAGAGTCTCATAGACTGTTCTGCACAGGCTAGCTTGGAACCAAGATCCTCAGATCTCAGCCTCCCAAGAAGCTAGGATTACAAGCAGGAGACACCTGTGCCCAGCTCCTTTCTTTATTCTGGAGCAGTGACTAGAAAGCTGTCACTTATTTTGAAGCATCTTCCCTACCTCTGTCTGGGTTGAGGACTTGCGTGGTGACTCTGCTCTGCAAGTGTTTTCTACTGCTTGGACTATGGCTTCTTCTCCTTACCCCACAACTACTTGGCTAGGCGGGGCTTACTTTGAGGTTTCATCCAGATGCTGTGCCTGCCTTCCCATAGGATTACTAAGTGCATCCTAATTCCGGTAGTTCACTCGGGCCTCCACCATGTTATTGCCCTATCAGATGCTATTGGGGTTGATTGACTCTGACCTGCTACTCTACAGGACTGAGCTTGTGTGTCTCTACTATTGCCCTTACATCAAACAAAAGGATCTAGGGGTGAGACTATCTCTTTTCTATCTATCTATCTATCTATCTATCTATCTATCTATCTATCTATCTATCTATCTATCTATCTATCATCTGTCTACCAGGCTTCTATCCCAGAATGCAGACTCCAATAGGATACCTTGTGGCCTATTAAAACTGACTATTTAAACAGTGGTGAGTTCAGATTGTTACTCTTACCCTTGCAAGGACAGCGAAGTACCTAGAGGCATTCAAGAATATAATCTGAAGCCGGGTGCCAGTGGCTGATCCAATGGCTGATTCCTGTAATCCTATGTACTTAGGAGGCTGAGATCTGAGAATCATGGTTTGAAGTCAATCCCAGGCAGGAAAGTATAACTTCTCCCCAACTGACTACTAAAAAAGCAAGAAATATCTCTGTAGCTCAAATGGTAGAATGGTAGCCTTGAGAGAGAGAAAAAAAAACTCAGTCAGGGCCCAGGCCCTGAGTTCAAGCCCCAGGATTGGCACATGCACACTCTTACACTTACACCTACCAAAAACTACTATGATCATATTCCAAAACAATTCAGCCAATACAGTTCAGCCCAGATCTCTATCATGTCCTTGCTTGTATTCATCTGTAGGGATCTTCCTCTACTACTGTATTCACTGCTGTATCTCACCAGTCCCATCCCTTTGCCTGGGATATTTCTGTGGCATGGCTCCTCCTGAAATGCCACTCCTGGTGAAGTTGTAGCTCAAGTGATAGAGCTCTAGCCTGGAGCAAAAGAGCTCAGGGACAGTGCCTAGGCTCTGCTTTCAAGTCCCAGGGCCAGCACAACAAAATGATAAGGAACAGACACAACACATGGCCAATAATGTGTCCTATCATGATGGTTCTTGTTCCCATAGTGCCTCTGGCTCCTGCTCAAATGTTTCTTCATTTTTGGGGCCAGTCCTGGAACTTGAACTCAATGCCTGGGCACTGTTCACGAGGATAGCATTTTACTGCTTGAGCCACAGCTCTAATTTGGGCTTTTTGGTTGGTTAACTGGAGATAAAAATGTCATGGAGCCATGCACCGGTGGTTCATGCCTGTAATCTTAGCTAGGCAGGAGGCTGAGATCTGAGGTTTGCGGTTCAAAGCCATCCCAGGCAGGAAAGTCCATGAAGCTCTTATCTCCAATTGACCAACAGAAAACTGGACATGGAGCTGTAGGCTCAAAATGGTAGAGCAATATCCTTGAGCGAAAGAACACAAGGACAGCACTCAGGCCCTGGGTTCAAGCCCTACAAGTGACCAAAACAAAAGCCCAGCTTACTTGATTCCAGTATCTTCAGTTGCTGTTAGGAATGAGAAGCTAGAGAGGAGTAAGAGACAGAACATACCTACCATTCTACCAAGAGGTCTGAAGCAGAATGAATAGACACAAAGACAAGGAAATTAAAATCAGGAAATAAACTGAATAAAGAGCAGCAAGCTAGGCATGGTGGCTCATGCTTGTAAACCTAACTAATCTGGAGGCTGAAATCTGAGGATTTCAGATTGAAGCCAGCCAAGGCTGGAAAGTCTGTGAGATTGTTACTTCCAATGAATCTCCAAAACTCAGAAGTGCAGCTGTGGCTCAAGTGGTTGAGAGCTAGCCTTGAATGGGAAAGCTCAGGACAGGTTCCAGGCCCACAATTCAAGGCCTAGGACCCACACAGAAAAAGAAGCAAAGAGCAGCAGGTTGCCCTGTCTTCACTATTTAGATATTAAATTACAAGAATAGGGAGACAAAGGCCCTCCCTGACCATTCCTTTTCTTTGGAAATATTAAGAGGCAGCTAGCTAGGCTGGGGCCCTAAAGTTTTTTTAAAAAATGAACAAAATAGCCCTATGCTGGTGGCTCATGCCTATGATCCTAACTACTCCTGAGACTGAGCTCTTAGGTTGCCTGTTCAAAGCCAGCCTAAGCAGGAAAGTCCCTGGGACTCTTATCTCCAATTAAGCAGTAAAAGAGCCAGAAGTGGAGCTGTGGCCCAAGGGGTAGAGCCCCAGCCTTGAGGAAAAATAGCACAGGAAGCACAGGGACAATGCTCAGGCCCCAAGTTCAAGCCACAGGAACAGCACCAAAAAATAATAATTGAGCAGAAATCTGTTCCCCAGGTGGAGAGTACTGACATAATCCAGTTACCTCCATCGTTGTTATTCTTGCATGCTGGAGATAGACCAGAGCAGCACCCCCTCCTTTCATCACCCCTTAATCCCCTCAAGACACTAGAATGACTGTGCATATCTGAATTCCTTGGAAGAGAGTGACCTGGGGTCATCGTGAGTTCCAAGTATAAGCAGAGGATGGACAGAGGAACTATTGCCCAAGAAGAAAAGCCCACAAAAATCCCAAAGCACCTCTGTTGTCAGCTCTTCACTGGAAACCTCCTATTCAGGTTATTGGCCAAATGTTAGGGTGAATTAGAGAAAATGAAACAAAGGAAATAGCAGCATTAGAGAAAATGAAGCATGGGAAATAGCAGACAGGAATATATTTTTTTGCCTTTATATATTTTTCCTTTTTTATTGTCAAGGTAATGTACAGAGGGGTTACAGTAATGTAAGTAATATAATAAGTATTTTTATTTTTGTCAGTCCTGGGGCTTGAACCCTGGGCCTGGGTGCTGTCTTTCAGCTCTTCAGCTCTACCGCTTGAGCCACAGTGTCACTTTCGGTTTTCTAGTGGTTTATTGGAGATAAGAGTCTCATGGACTTTCCTGCCCAGTCTGGCTTTGAACCTTGATCCTCAGATCTCAGCCTCCTGAGTAAGCAGCCAAGAATTTAGAGACAAACACTGAAGGATATTTACACCACTCTCTCCTTCCACCCCCTACCCCACCCAGCCCGGGTCTCTCTCTCTGTCTCTCTCTTTCTCTGTCTCTCTGTCTCTGTTCTCTATCTCTCCGTGTCTCTGTATGTGTCGCTGTCTGTGTCTCTGTCTCTATCTCTGTCTGTCTGTCTGTCTCTCTCTCTCTCTGTTGGATGTGGGGCTTGAAATGTGGCCCTAGGCATCTTCCCTGAGCTCTTCAGCTCAAGGCTAGCACTCTACCGCTTGAGCCACAGAGGCATTTCCAGTTTTCTGGTGGTTAATTGGAGATAAGAGTCTTATGGACATTCCTGCCCAGACTGCCTTTGAACTGGGATCCTCAAATCTCAGCCTCCTGAGTAGTTAGGATTCCAGGCACGAGCCACCGGCACTCAGCTGCTTGGCTGAATCTTTTGTTGTATTTTTGTACTTAAAGATGGAATATGAAGGACTGCCCCACCCCCTTATCATACCAGGTGCATATGCATGTGAGGCAAGACACCAGGTATGTCAGGATGTGTTTGAGCAGAGGCAGGTCATTTTGACCTTGGTCTGGCTGAAAATGCCTGTCACCCCCGGCTGAACATTCCCTTGTGAGCCTCATCACACTTAAAAACCTGTAAGGGAATACAACCTGATTTTTGTTTCTTTATTTTCTTGTTAAGACCTATATAAGCTATATAAGCTTGACCCCAATTCTACATCATTGCACAGCCTCTCTTCCACCGGAAGGTTGCTTGCCCCTTGCTGCTCTATCTCAATGAAAGTCCTAGCCTGCCTGTTGAGATAAATCCAGCTTGTTCCTTTCACCTCCATTTACCTAACATTTGGTGTCAGAACCAGGCAGAGGAAAAGTGCCAGGAGTAACTGGGTTCCCTCTGCTGAGGGGTCACCTGCCCCCTGGCCCCTCTCATGGAACCATTGCTTACCCTCCTTCTGTCTTTCTGACTCCTTTCTCTACCAGGAGCACAGAGTCTCTGTCCTTACTATTCTGGGATAAACAGGCTCCAGCCACAACCCGGAACTTCTTGAGTTCTCATGGCCTTTGCTATTAAAGGGGTACATGTCCCATGGGTGGCCACCACACATGGTTTGAGGTCTTATTGACCTCCTGTGGAAACCCCAGAGTTGGCCTTCTCTCCTTCTAATCTCTACCTCCCCAGTCCCTGGATTCTTGATTTCCAGGCAGGGGCCTTTCCTATTTGACCAACTTCATCTATCATCCAGAAGCCTTAAGGACAAGAGAATCAGCGAGGGTTTGTGGTGGATGTGCCCCAACACAGACCTAGGGACTCCAGAAGTCCCCCCTTTCCTCTGTGAGGTCTTGGAGACTTCAGAAGACTCCCACATTGCCAGACCCCTGACAGTGTAATTGAGACTTTGGGGATGCTGTCTCCTAATTATTGGGATCCATCTGTTTGCCTTCCCCAAAGCCTTAGGACACGTGCAGTGGCAGGGCAGCCTACCCCATAGTCCTAGCACACTTTCAGGCTGATTTACAGTCCCCCAAAATGAATTTGCTTATGTATTCACATCTGACCTCAGCACAAAAATGGAGCAAGAGTTTGGCACTTTCAATATTGACATTCGTGACATTCATTTTAAGTCATCTGACTTAAAATGAAACAGCAGGGGATCCAGGTCCCCTCCACACAAGCCTTCTTCCACCTCCACTCCAGACCCCCACCCCCTGCTTGTTCCGCACTGCTCACCAACTCCTTCTCTTCCATAAGCTTCCTGGCCATCTCCTCTAGAAAGGATATGCCATCATTCAAGGAGACCTGGAGGACCCAAGTTATCCTATACACATAGAGATCCTCCCCATGACCCTGACTCTTCTTCACTTCAGGACCTTTCCCATCAACCTGCTGGATCACACTTGTCTGGCACTCCAAATTTTCCCCACATTTGATGACCTCACAAAAGCCACCGACATACTTTGGTTACAAGGAATCTTTGCTTATTTTATACCTCAACAAATTACCTTCTATCCCTTGGCTTTATATTTCCTCGTGCATCGCTCTAGATGCTCTGTTCCCTCTTATTTGTCATTCCAACAATACTCTTCATTATCCTTCTCACCAATGGACTACTAGTGACTCCCCCTCCAGATTGGTCCTGGGGAGAATGGGTTTCTCTTACCCGTCTTAGGTGTCTTTACCTAGCAAGCTTCCTTATCTCTGGGTCACCCTGCACTTTCTTGCCCCTAAAGCTCCCCACCCTTTGGATTTTGTTCCTTAACTGCATTGTACCACCCTGGCCTTTTTAACACTACTCCTACTTCTCCAGTCTTACACCTCATCCTTAACCTAGCACCAACAATCCATGGTCAGCGGGATACCTTGGGACTTAACCATATCATCCCATGAGACATAGGGAGAAAAGGACCTTGGAGTCAGCAGTTGGACAAATTGTACATACCTCCCTATTTCACTCGCCCCCTAAACCCTACAGGTAAAAATTGTTCTTCCACCAGTCTCACCTCAAGCAGACTTTAAGCCTTGGAAACCTCAGCCCAAGCTCCCCAGTTCCAAACCATTCCAAGATCCTCCACACCCCAACCCCCACGTCTCTACTTCAGCTTTTAGCTCTAGCAAACTTCAGTCACACATTATTAAACCAGACTAATCCAGACCTGGGAAAGGATTCTGGGATAAGCTTACACTCCAGTCAACTATCCTATGTTGGAGTGGGCCTCTCCAAAGTCATCTTCTCCAATACCACCACAAAAAAATACCTGTACCTCAGGACTCCCAGTCCAAGTGGTTGGTGAAGCCCACTTGGGAAACTACAGCCAAACTACACTATTTTATCCCTCAGGGTCCTGGCTCCCAATGGCTCATACTTGATCTATCCTCATGGGGTTTATACATGTTACCCAGGGAGCACAGTGTGACATGGCCATTTTAACCCTTGATCTACATATTCTGTCAGGCCATGAAGTAAATTGTTATCTCACCCAACACTAAACAAAAGAGAGAAGTTCCTCTTCCTGTCCTTTTAGGTATAGCCCTGGCTGGTACCACAGCCCTGGTTAGTACAGCCACAGACAACATCACACCCAACAGACCCAACATACCCAAATGTCTGCCAAATAAAAGAGGACCTCTCCGTAGTCTAACAAAATCTTGATGCCCTACAAGACCAACTACACTCACTAGTGGAAATGGTCTTCGTAAACCAGTGAGGGCTAGGTTTAATAAGGACTACAAAAGAACGCATATGTGCATTCCTGGGGGAAGAATGCTGCTTTTATGCTAGCCAATCCGGCAGAGTTCGTCAAAATAATAAGCAATTCTTCGAAAATATAAGGACCCAGAATGGAATATCCCATCCCCTGCCCTCCCCATGTAGGGACTTGTGGCCATCCTGGAGCCAGTAATGATTTTATTGGTGGTATCGGTGAGACACTGTATTGTTCAGGGTTTTTCTGACTTTCTCCAGGAGTATGTACGACACTCACTTCACATCCCAATGGATAACTGAGTTCTTCCTGTCAGCAGTACATCAGCCCTTTAACAAAGGAGACACATGGCCCCTGGAAACTCACCCCCTCAACAAAGAAAAGGTCTAACCAACATATACCTTACATTTACCCAAATGATCACAAACAAGGCCATACTAAAGCTACCAACACAACTATGTTTATCATAGCATTATTCTCCATAGCTAAGATATGGAACAAACCCAGATTCCCCTCAGTAGATGAATGGCTCAATAAAATGTGGTATATATACACAATGGAATTCTATGCTTCCATCAGAAAGAATGCCATTGTCTCATTTGTTAGGAAATGGAAAGACTTGGAAAAAATTATATTAAGTGAAGTAAGCCAGGCCCAAAGAAACATAGGTCCCATGGTTTTCCTTATTTGCAATAACTAGTATATGTCTGAGGCAAACAGAAAAGTTCAAATAAGCTGATGTTAGGTGAAATGAACCCCGAGATAAGGATTCAAATGGTTTTTCTTTCTTGCGATTGTTTCTAACGTATGTATAAGATGATTTTTTTTTGTTGCTTTGTATGTCCTTCCCACACCGTATAACCCCTGCTTTCACTGTATTTGATGTTGGTATAATTTGTGGAGGGGAAGGGAAAAACCAAATCGTTTAAATAGGGATATAAGTGGACCATTGCAACAATGAGATGTACAAGTCATTATGTCGAAAAACAAAGTTTACAACTTTTGCCAGGGGTGGGGGATGGTAAGGGGAAACATAGGAAGAGGCAACAATGCTTGATAAGAAATGTACTCATTACCTTGCCCACGTAATTGTAATCCCTCTGTATGGTATTTTTACAATAAAAAAAACCAGCTTAAAAAAAAAAGAAATAAAATGTGGTTGATATATACATACACACACATATATATATATACACACACACACTCTAAACACACACACACACACACACACACACACACACAATGGAATTCTACACCTCCTTCAGAAAGAATGACATTGTCCCATTTGTTAGGAAATGGAAAGACTTAGAAAAATTTATATTAAGTGAAGTAAACCAGGCCCAAAGAAATATAGGTTCCATGGTTTCCCTTATTTACAATAACTAGTACATGTCTAGGAGAAGTAGGAAAGGTAAAAAAAGTATGTATATATGATCATATAAGATGATGCTAAGCAAAATGGACTGCAAGATAGGGACGCAAATATTTTTTCTTCCTTACTATTGTTTCTAAGGTATCAATAATGTACTATGTGATTTTTTTGTTGTTTCTTTGTATGTTCCTCCCTCACAGTATAACCTTGTTTATATTGTATTTGATTCCAGTGTCCTGCATATTGTATATACACTTCTCCAATTTGGGAGGTGAAGGGAAAAATCAAAATGCTTAAATAAGGATACAGATTGACCCATTGGAACAATGAGATGTACAAGACACTATGTTGAAAACAAACTTTACAACTTCGGCGGCGGGGAGGGAGTGGTGGTGGTAGTTGTGGAGTTGGGAGGGAAGGGATGGTAGGGGAAAAACAAAGGAGGAGCAACAATTCTTGATAGGAAATGTACTCATTACCTAACTCATGTACCTATAACCCCTCAGTACAGTATTTTAAAAATAAAAAAGCTACAGAAATATGCCCTAATAGAAGACCAAAGCCTAAAATGAAACCCTCATGTCAGCAGGAAGTGACCAGAAAGGACAACCGCTGACTTTTGCCCAGGCCTCCTTTCCCAGGCCTCCTTTCCCAGGCCTCCTTTCCCAGCCAAATCTTTATATCTATCCAAGGACCAGACATTAAGGATGTGCCTCTCCTCTCTTTGCTCAACCTTTTTATGTATCTGTAGATGAAATATGAAGGGTTGACCCCCACTCTGTTATCCCAGGGGTATATGGCTGCAGCTAGGCAAGGAGGTGCTTGACTGCAAGACGGTCATTCCCATCTAGGGCTGGCCAAAAGTTCCCATCACCCCAGGCTGGGCATTCCATTGTGAGCCCAACCAATGACCCACCCTAGCCCTAAGTGACTACAGCCTGACTTGTATTTCTTTGTTTCCTTGTTATGACCCATATAAGCCTGACCCCAACTTACCTCCTCGCACAACCTCCATTCCCATGGGAAGGTTAGAGTCCTTGCTGGTTGATGGAGTCTGGCCTGCTCCTTTCTCCTCCATTTTCCTAACAAACAAAGTAATAAGGAATTGCTTCAGTAATGTCACATAAGAACTATTTTTCTCCTTAATTCTTATACTTCCTCATGAACTGCAATGTTTGGTAAAAAGGGAAAAAAATTAAAACCAACTGTCTCTCCCTCTCTTTCCTTCCCTCCCTCCCTCCCTCCCTCCCTCTCTCCCTCACTCCCTCTCCATCACTCCTTCTCTCTCTCTCTCTCTCTCACTCTGTCTCATCTCTCTCTCTCTCTCTCTCTCTCTCTCTCTCTCTCTTTCTCTCTCTCTCTCCTCTCTCTTTGCTTGCCCAAATAATTAGTGTGCTCTGGGGAATGAACAAAGATATTTTAAAAGAACTTATCTTGGCACAAAATTGTTTAAGGTAGAAAATTTATCTTAGGTATGGACACTGGTCTTGGTGAGAGTGTGAGACAGAATTCATCCTTTGCTTGAAAGGATGCCCAAACATTAATGATCCAGTTTAATGAGCAGACCAACCTCAACATCTCTGACCAAATTAATAAGACAGTGTAACATCAAGCATGACAAAATGGAGCCGGGTGTCAGTGACACATGCTTCTAATCCTAACTACTCAGGAGGCTGAGATCTGAGGATTAGAGTTCCAAGACAGCCATGGGCAAGAACAGTTGTGAGACTCTTACCTCTAACTAACAGCCAGAGAACCAGAAATGGCACTGTGGCCCAAAGTAGGAGAGCACTAGCCTTATGTGCAAAAACTCAAGGACATTGCCTAGGCACTTAGATTAAGTCCCAGGACTGGCACAAATAAAATGCAAAATGGACCAGGTGTTTGATCAACAACAAGCATTTATCCTAAGGTGAATACAGAATAAGTTCCCAAGAGCACCCTAGTCGCCCAGCTGGTAATAGAATTGCCATTCCTATTGGCCTTCCACTAGCCTTAGCACACCTGGAGTTCACGCTGTTGCTCTGAATTCCTTTGTGATTGGATTTCCAGGCACGGGAAGGGACTAAGGTGAGAGCTTAGGGTGGTAAAAGGAGCCATACATAATTTTACCAGAAGCACCCACCATAATCTAGCTGCACCCCTGTGGTGAGCCTTGCACATGTCATGTCCAGTTAGGAAGATGCATCCTTATGCCTCAGGAAGGTCTTCCATCCACATGGCCCACACTGAGTTTGGACAATTCGCGCTGTTGTCCTTGGGAAGGTGCAGCTTATGGCTCACTACCTCATTTTTTTGATAATTTGAGTAAGGCCAGAAGAAAGGAAGATCTTGTCACTATGAAATGATCACAGGAGCCCACTGTGACCCAAAAGAGTCCACTCACTCAAGAATAATGGGGATCTCACAGAGTCCAGCTCACTCTTCTTGTCAACTTTGGGAGCTCAGTGCTGTCCTTGAAGGCTACATAACAGCAGCAAGACAGCTATCTCACTGCTCCTAATGTATATTCCACAGATCAGCAGGTAATGCTCTTGTGCTGAAACAGGGTCCTCAGATAACCCACCACACAAACTCCAGGTGAGGTCAGGAGCCAAGGTGACACACACACTCATGTGGATTAAGAGCCCTCCAATCCTGGAATAGAGGACACCCCACATTGTCCATGCCCATATGTCCTCCATGTAGCCCCAGAGCCTCAGCCTTCCTTAGTCTCCTGCCTGAGGAGCTGCCTCCCTTGCTACCTCAGGCTCTCAGGCAGCAGATCCACCAGGGAGACGGGAGCCTCTATGACTCTAGAGTACCAAACAGAAAGAGCCCATGTGAGAGCCTCTAAGGGAAAACCTCTCAGGTATAGGCACTTCCAGATTTCTTTTCTCCACAAGGCCTCTAAATCCTCATCTCAGAGCTTCTGCCCACCATACTACTTGTGATCCTCAAGGAAAGCTGTGATACCTCACAGTCACACGAATCACAATCCTCCCAAGCTAGAATGATGTGTTCATTACCAAGGAAAGGCTGTGCATCTGGTGGGTGAGATGATTTCATTGTTGAGGAGAGGCTCCTACGATGGCCTCTTCCTACTCCTCTCCTCCCATCCTAAACACCTTACAGCCGATGACTGTTGCTGAGATATCACATTATCCTGAGACACTGCTTTTCCCTCAAGTTTGAATGTTTCCACTCTACATGCTCTATTTAATATGATTTCCAGACGAAACCATTCCACTGAAGAGGTTATCTGAGAGGCTCAACATGATATGTGTGATGTGTGTGTGTGTGTGTGTGTGTGTGTGTGTGTATGTGTTCTTAGGTCTTAACACTTTCCTGTATCCATCTCTCTTCTTCCCTCCATTTAACTCCATATTATGCTCTTCAGCCTAACCCCTCTTGGCTGTCTCCTCTGAAGATTATTTGTTATTGTTTTGCTTTGTAAGTTGTTGAGTTTGAACGCTGGGCCTGGGCACTGTCCCTCAGCTCTTCAGCTCAAGGTGAGCGCTCAACCACTTGAACCACAGGCCACTTTCTCTTTTCTCGTGGTTAAGTGGAGATCAGAGTCTCACAGACATTCCTGCCTGGGCTGGATTTGAACCGCAATCCTCAGATCTCAGCCTCCTGAGGAGTTGAAATACAGGCATGAGCCACCCGCACGCACCTGGCTTAGAGTTATCTTCTTGAGAGTCCACACTTTTTTTGATTTCTTGATGATCTTCAAGAAGTCTTGGACTTGTTCCTTAATGAGATGATACTTGTACTATAATCCAGAACGATGAAGGAAGATTTCTGTGGACACTTGGCTTTTGATATAGGATTTTTGTGTGCTTCCTTTGGAAACTGGGGAATGGACACATAAACAAATGGAGGAACTTCTTTATATGCTTAGAACTTGGAGTATATCCACAGTAGCGAGAAATGAGCATCAACTATCTATGGAAACTAAATGATATACAACTTGGGATCTCCCAAGGGGTCACAAATGGATGCTTAGTGGTCATTCTAGCTTTTATCTGAAAGCTTAATGCACCTTCTTTCTCTCTCTCTCTCTCTCTCTCTCTTTTTTTTTGGTCAGTAATGGGGTTTGAACTCAGGATCTGGGTGCTGCTGTCCCTAAGCCTTTTCACTCAAGGCTAGTGTTTTACCACTTTGAACCACAGCACCACTTCTGGTTTTCTGGTGATTAACTGGAGATAAGAGTCTCAGGGACTTCCCTGTAGGGCCTGAAATCAAATAGCAACCCTCAGATGTCAGTCTCCTGAGTAGATAGGATCACAGACATGAGCCATGGGCACCCTGGCTTAATTCATCCTCTTTGTCTTGCTTCTTGCCTAGAATCTACTCCACAGGGAAACACTTGCTTTCATGTATTGCACCCATACAGGTGTTCAGGTATCAATGGGCATGTGGTGCATAGTGGACTCAGAGGTGACTTTACTCCTGTATGGGATGAAATTAGAAAATGCTCAGCCTACCAAGAAGATGAGATAATATTACAAATGGAGATGCAGAAAATGGATGGTGAGTGACAAAGGGAACTTGCTCTACTGGCCTTTCCATAATCCTTTTCAAAGGGAACGAGGTGGTTTGTGATTGAAACATATCTATCACAGAGTAGGTACCTGGGAATACATAGAATTTCAAGGCAAATCTTGTCTTCTCAGGAATCTCCAAAGAGCCAGGCATAGGTGTCTCTCATGTATATTTCTAGCCATTTAGGAGGCTGAGATCTGAGGATCAGAGTTCAAAACAAGCCTAAGCAGATAACTCCAAGGCCCTTTACTCTCCCATTAACCATCAAAAAGCCAGAAAGTGGAGTTGTGGCTCCAGCCTTGAGCAAAATAAGCCAAGTGAGGGCACCAAGCATAAATTCCAGCCCCAGGACTGCATATTTTTAAACAGGAAAGAAATACTCCACACCAAGAAAGAAAAACTATTTGATCTAATAAGCTACATTCACTAATTTGGGAGTACCTACTTTGTAATCATTTCTGGGAGAAAACATGAGTCCATTCACATTTCTGCTGGCCTTTCTGAGCTCAAAGGAGCACTGCTCTCCACTGTAGCACATGTGATGTTTCCACACATTTCAAAGCCAGCATGAATTTCCATGCTTCCTTGTTCCTTTCAATGGCAAGCATAGCTGCCCATGTGAGCCTGCTGGAACACCAAGATGGAAGCATCTCATTGTGGAGATCACTCACACAACCAAATTTTACTTCATGGGCCCCTGAAATAATCTTTAGTGTCTTAACCCTTTGAAATCCCAGGTCATGCACATTTTCAGCTAGCAGTTATTTTCATACACAGCTTCCAAGATTGCTAAGCTTATCTAAATGTTTTCACAGGGAAGATAATCATTCATTTACATTTGTTGCCCAAATATTTAAAAATGTAAATATATATTTGGCTTTTTCCATAACTCAACTCTTGCTCTGAGGGCACTATAAGCATGAATATGGTATACAATATTTTCAAGCTAATTATATGGTTTCCACATGGAGATGCCCCGTGTAAGTATGTGTGTCAGTGCTCACTTCAGCAACACAGATACTAAGTATGTACGTCATTATCAAATTAAGATACGTACTTGACCTTGCTCCTCTCTCTTTGCCATTAACACTTAATAGAAATAGCTGTAGGATGTTCCCATGACAGCCCATTCAACTTCTTCCATGGACCCTGAGAGACACAATCTTGTTCTGAGGTACCTGAAAGGGACAGGCCTGGGCCTAAGAGAGCTTTGAGTCAACAGTGGAACCCTGACAGTTAGAGGGTTCCCAGATAATCTATCTACCAACCCACTGTGAATCCTGCACAATGGAGGGTGTACTGAGGAAAGTCCTCCTTCTGTACTAAGCAACCCTGGGAGTAACAATCTTCTTCTGAAATCTGCAAGTCAGGCAAGTCGAGAGGTCAGAACTCTGTCAGTGGTGAAAGACAGACTCTGAGGAGGACAAACAAAGTGATGGCCCTAGAGAGTCTGCAACTATTCGATGTGTCTCTCTGCACTTAGCTCAGCAGCTAAGTCACTCTGAGCCCTGAACCCCTTCTTGTCACTTAAGGAACACTTGGATTCCAAGAGTGTGACAGAGATTCTTGGTGGGAGGTACCCTGGGCTCTGTGTGGGGCAGATGATTGCAGAGGGTGCCTCCATACCATTGATTGTCCCCCAAAGAATTCATCTGCAGCACTCTCTCAGCCCTGCACCAAGGAAACTATGGCATTGAAAACACGGTCGTAACATCTGTATGTCTGAGAACTGGAGAGGCCCCAGCTCTGGAAGTGCTCACGCCTCGGGCTCTTCTGCTGGTGGAGATAAATCCTCTCTCTGCCAGGCAGGCACCAGTGGCTCACACTGGAATCCTATCTACTCAGGAGGCTGAATTTTGAGGATTGGGGTTTGAAACCAGCCCAGGAAAGAAAGTGTGATACACTCACCTCTGCACAACTACAAAAAGAACAAAGAAGGAAAAAGCCAGCAGTGAGCTATAACTTGAGTAGTAGACTGCTAGCCTTGAGCACAAAAGTCAAGAAGACTGACCAGGCCCAGCATTTAACCCCAAGACCAAGGGAAAAAGCTCCTCCCCTGAAATGCTGTTCCAGACAAACCCTGGTTGTATCCAAGCTGGTATCCCCAAGCCATGGTCAGTGAGGCATAATCAGCTGAGGCCCCCTCCCGCCCCTACCATCACTGCCCTCTTTCTTCTACTTTATAGTTTTACTGCTTTGTGGGTTTCTAGCTCAAACCCTTCTACTTGCTAGGCAGATATTCTATTCTATCAATTCAGATACTCCAAACTTTTTTCTGTTTTTCAACCATTTACTTCCAAACTTTAATTCAGCAAAGGTCTCTGTGTGGAAAGAACAGGGAAGGCACCCCCCAGGGAGAGGACTGAGTCCCCAGAGACAAGGGAAGGAAGCAAGTGGCCCAGTTGGACAAGAGCAGGGACCAGCCCCGGACACACACAAGCATGGACGGGTCTTGCTAGTGGATGGCAGGGCAGTCTGTACTGGGCAGGAGGGATGCCACCTCCAATGGTGGGGCTCAGGGCTCTGTCATGGGCTCAGTGGCCACAGTAGATGACTGCTCCAAGGGGGAATTCTATCTCTGTGCCTTGGCTTAGGTGGAAGGGGCAAGCCTGTGAGGAACAAGACTTAGCTACAAACCTTTTGTTTAGCTGGTTTTCCAGCAGGATTCAATTGTTTTAGCCTGAAAAGCCGTGGACCCCAACATTTTTCCTTATACTTTCCACATGTATTTTTGGGGGGTGGGGTTCGGTGGTGGGTCCTGAACTCTGGGCCTGGATGCTGTCCCTCAGCTCTTCAGCTCAAGGCTAGCGCTCTACCACTTGAGTCACAGAGCCACTTCCGGCTTTCTTCTTTTTTGCTTATGTGGTGCTGAGCCATCAAACGCAGGGCTTCATGCATGCAAGGCAAGCGCTCTACCACTGAACCATCTTCCCCGCCCCACTTTCCACATATTCTAGGTGATGAGGCACATTGTCACAGGCACCATTTCATAATTTGCAAAAAGGTGTCCCTAAATTGTAAGTCTGGCTTGCCTCAAATGCTGATATTCTCAATCTCAGGCTCATGAGGTGGTAAAATATTAGACACCAGCCACTCACTCCAGCTAATGTACCACTCCTTCTATAGGAGGGAAAATTTCAGGTCATACATTTTAGTCGGAAGCTCTGTTTTTTCTTTGTCACAAATGAGGCTCCAATTCAGGGCTTGGGCCCTGTCCTTGAGCTCTTTCCCTAAAAGCCAGCGCTCTACCACCAATTTGAGCCACAGTGCCACTTTCAGCTTTTTTTTTTTTTGTCGGTGATGGGACTTGAACTCTGGGCCTGGGCACTGTACCTAAGCACTTCAGCTTAAGGTGAGCACTCTACCACTTGAGATAGAACGCCACTTCCCACTTCCAGCTTTTTGTGATTAATTGGACATAAGAGTCTCCAAGGACTTTCCTGCCCAGGCTGCCTTTGAACCACAATCCTAAGATCTCAGTAGCTAGGAAAACAGTTGTGAGTGGCTGTTGGGCAGCTTAGTGTGCACTTCTTAGGAGGGATTCAGACTCTGAGAGGTTCAGGTGGGAGAGCTGTCTACAAGGTGAACAGAGGAAATCCCACTATCAAGTGTGAAGGAGTAACCTCAATGTCAGCTGTTGCCCAACATTCCACCCCTCCCCCAGCCTCCCCTTCAGATTCCTGTGACCATGGAGACAGTTTTGAACACTAACTTGCTGAGGAGAGGCTGTTTGTCTAAGCCGTATCCAGGAGAGAGAAGTTGATCGGCAAAAGCCCTGATTCAGGTAGAAAATCATGAAATAAGTCAACAGTGTCTCTTCTTTCACACTCTCAGTCCTGAACCCTGGGGAATATCAGGACAGTTGAGCACTCCTCCACCATGTATGCCTTTAACACTCACCGACCCAAGTAACCTTAAGTTCTCCCTCCAGATACTGTGAGAATAACAGCTTTAGTCTAGGGTCTTGGATACAAGCGGTCTTTGGATATCTGGGGGGAAGCAGAGAAAGCTTCATACTATTTGACAGGTCCCTGAAAAATGTATATTCACACTTGTTCTCAGCCACATTCCTATTGGCCTCTGGTTAGGTGAGGAGTCTACCTTTTTTCACTCCCTACTACCACAATGGACACTGAGAAAACCTTTGCTTGAAGACATTGGTGTGCAGAGGGCAGGACTCTCCAATGCCTATGTGTGTGGGTCAAACACTCATAGTAGATATTGGTCCAGGACGTTGACTTCCACCATGGAGTGATAAATGAAATGAGAACCTTGGCTGGTCAGGGACAAGACTGTTAAGGAAAGGACCTGAGACTCCAGGTTAAGGGAGACACAGAGTAAGTGTGCCCCTGCGGTCAGTCCAGGGAGACTCTGTGCTGTCTCACCAGTGTAGTGATATTTATACTTGCCTTTCTAGATGATACAATGTTAGGGATTAGGTAGACACATAAATCCTAAATCTAACAGACTGCCAGTCCAGATGCTCACTGAAGTCTCAAAAGGAAGACTCATGAGTAACTGTGATTGGCCTAGAAAACATATGACCAACTCATGCAGTGACCCTGTGGAAGCCCCAGATCAGGTGATCAAACAACTGAGTCTTTAGTTCTGTATCTAAGGGATGGGGTAAGACCTGTAGAGAGTCAAGGTGAGGTGTAAGGCAGCACCAAGGATGGGTAACTTGGCCTTATTTTCAGACTGAGTCCTGATTTCCTCCAACTCTCTAGGAGGTGACTGGTATCAGGAGTGGTGTGGGACTTCTGCCTGGACTAAAGGGGAGGACTTAGGGAGGAACAAAGGGAAATTGCAGGTCAGATCATCCTAAGGAGGCGTAGAACAGTATGTCTAGATTCAGGGCAACTCACTTTAGCCTCTTAGGTTCATTTCTGGGAGAAGTTTAAGTTGGGCTGAAGAGTTTGTTCTCTGCCCAGCTGAGCTCTGTGAGGAAATCAATAGCTCCTTATATTGTAAGGCCAACGTGGCACCACGCAGTATTATGGGGAGGAAAGGGCATCAGAGCTCTCTCTCAGGTCTGCAAGATGCATCTGGACATCACCAGAGGGAAAAGGCCCCAACCATGTAAAATTGACTATGAATACCCTGAGAGATCTCACAAAAAAAGAAAAGCCCTGCATCCTGCCCCCTCATTCAGACTTGGGAATCTCTTCTGGGTGTTCACATGAACTGTTTATATGTTTGTGTCTCCCAGGAATCAAGAGGCTGGGTCCTTACACAGAAGAAATTCAGTGAAAAGAACCTGATCAGCAAGAGCGAGTGTTCAGAAGCTATGTGGAGTTAAGGTGAGGACAGGTATAAACGCCAACTCATACACATGGACATCACTAACAGTCTTCCACTCCTTTACCTATGAGGAAAGCCAGAAAGCATAGGAGCATTCATCTCCCCTTACATCTTTGTGTTTTCTCACAGATATAAAATTTTTGCTTAGGGATTGTGGCCTTAGGTCCTGAGAGTGAAATTCCCAACCTGACATTTAACAAGGAGAACACTGAGGCAGTCCTCCAGCAATATGGCCCACACTGCATGTGCTCACCTTTGCAGTTGCCCTTGGGCCCATGTCATGTATTCTCATTGCCTTTTGTTCAAATATAAGGACAGACACCACTTGAGAGAGTGTTCCTCAGGCCAGCAAAGAGTAGTGCACACATCTGCAGGGGAACTTGAGCTCCTAGAGTGAGTTCAGTAGAGGCTGTTTATTGCAGAACATTAAGAACCATGCAGTCTACTTCCCTCTCACTGTCCTGCCTGGAGGCCCCATGTTTTCCTTGAATGCTGGAGCCCAACGGAGAGACAGGTCTGACTCACTGCCTGCTGCACATACTCCAGGGACTAGGAGGCCAAGGTCTTGGTTTGAAGAGTTACCCTCATGTAAACCAGCAGACAATCCTCTGCCAGGTTCAGAATTTGAGACTGAGGTGCATATGATGAAATGGTACCATGTGCTCCACAACTCCACATCGATCAGTACTACACACCCCACCAGCACCCCAGAAACTCAGATTCACTCAGCATCTTGTGCCTTCTAGTATTGTTCCCTCACTGTTAGACTTCAGTCAATAGACACAAGAGGGGGACAGGAAACTACTTGGCCCTAAAGCAAGAAAGCGAAGACCAGGAGTAATTGCTAAGGGAGCTGGCAAGAGGAACATTGTCAGCTGAAACTGCTTCCCTGCTTTCTTTCCCACAGGCCTAGGAGTCATCATTGAGCTGCACTCCACCCTCTGACTAGCTATCCCCAACGACAGCCAGGATGCCTTATACTCAGAGGACCCTTCCCTCTGAGCTAGAAAGAGGCCCTGTGGCCCAAAGCCAGGCCACAGCCTGGGTGGTTGAGCAATTCCCCCAAGACCAGCAGGAGATCTCAGCCACTTCTCTGTTGTTCGGAATTCTAGTGGAGGTGTCAGTTACTTTGCTCCTGAGTGAGGTAGTTGGGGAAACTAATGAGGAAGATCAAGAGCCCCACATTCAGGAAAGGGAAGATGTGTACCCTGATGACAATGAGATATTGCAGAATGCCCTGCAGAAAGAGGCCCTAGCATTGGTGCGATACCTGTTACGTCAGTACAATTCATGCCAGCCTGTTACTGATGTGGATATGCTGAGTCGCATCACGGGAGGTTACCGGCCTCACTTCCCTGTGATCTTAGACAAAGCTTGTATCTGTATGCAGCTACTGTTCGGTATTGAGATGAAGGGCATAGACACTGTTTTCCACACGCACATGCTTGTTATAGCCGCAGGTATCACTTACGATGGTGTTCTGAGCCATGTGCAGGGCATGCCCAAGACGGGTCTGCTGATAATTGTTCTCTGCATCATCTTCACGGAAGGGGGCTGTGCCACCGAGGAAGCCATCTGGCAAGTGCTGGATAAGATGGAAGTGTATCCTGACAGTGAACACGTTATTTTTGGAATACCTAGGAAGCTGCTTATGGAAGATTTTGTATATGAGCAATACCTGGAGTATCACCAGGTGCCCGGTAGCGACCCCATTGCCTATGAGTTCCGGTGGGGCCCAAGGGCTTATGCAGAAACCACACAAAGGAAAGTTCTGGAACACTGGGCCAAGTACAGTGGGGTTGACCCAAACTCCATCCCTACACTGTATGAGGAATCTTTACGGGAAGAACAGGGAGCAAATACCAATGATCACACTTCTTTAATAAAAGAGTGACTCTTCCTCATTTAAAATCAGTTAGGAAATTGGCTCCACCTTAACATCCCAGTGAACCAGCGATTTACTTGGAAGTGGTTGAAATGTCAAGTGAAATAAATTACAATATAGAGAAGCTTGTTGTGAATACTTGCCTCAAACATTTTCTCTTTGACACACACAAAAAAACATATACGTTGTCTTGATTTGGGTTGGGTACGTGTGTATTTATATGGGAAACTACATCTTAACAACAAGTCCCACAACTCAACAGCTGTTTCTTCTGCAAATCATTGTTTTAGCATCTGTTCTTGGTAATATCTTTAATTAACACACAAGTTGGTATAGGGGTTAGGGCACAACGTTATGAAGAAAATATGAAGTGAAATTAACTAAGGAAATTGAAGGAAGAGATTTTTTTTCTTTATTTCTTTGTTTTTCTTTTCCTCTTGCTTGTTTATTAAACTTTGGGATGGTAAGCCCCTGCACTGAAAGGGTGGGACAAAGCATGAACAAGTGCAGCAGTGCAACTCACATTGCAAACTATGTTCAATGAGTTATACAACTTCTGGGTGGGTTTGGGAGGGATAGACTGGGAGAAAGCATGAGAAGGTGACATTTTCTAGGAGAAAATGTACTCTATCTGCCTTATACATATACCTGCAACCCCTCGGCACATCACCTTTAGAAGAACAATATAAAATTACACAGAAAGAAACGTTTTGTGGGCCATCAATGGCTCATGCCGGTAATCCTACTCAGGAGCCTGTGAACTGAGGTGGAAGTTTGAAGCCAACCTCAGTAGTGAGCTCTTGAAGGTTCATGTCTCCAATGAACCACCAAAAAGCTGAAAGTAGAGCTGCAAGTATAAAAGGTCAGGTACAGTGCCCAGGCCCTGAGTTCAAGCCCAGGACTGGCACACACAAAAATACAAAAGCTATCATTTGCAGAAAAAGAGGTGGAACTTGTGTGAAAGAAGCCAAATTAAGAATGAACAACATCGCATCTTTTCTCCAATATAAAGAGCCTTCTTCCTCACCAATAAAACACAAAAGAGAACAATTCAAATGTAAACCAGGGACTCTCTTAGGGAGGACATCTCATGGCAAGGGATGGCTCTATGATAGGGTGAAATTTGAGTATTATAGAGACCATCCATACACGAATATATGAAAATAGCCTAATTAAGCCCAAGTTAAAAGACATTTAAAAACTTAGAACAGTGACTTAAATGGAGAAGCAGCTGGCAGAGAGAAAATGATCTGGGTTTTGACAGACTATCATCTGTCATTCTAGGACTTTCTTCACAATTACATTTTGAAAAGTGACTTCTAGGAAGTGGCACTGTGGCTCAAGCAGCAGAGCACTAGTCTTGAGCTGAAGAGCCCAGGGACAGCACTCAAGCCCAGAGTTCAAGCCCCACAACCTACCAATAAAATAAAAAATAAAAATTAAAAAAACAAAAAAATTAGAAAAAGTGACTTCTAATGGGGGAAAATTTCCTGAATTCTATGACAGTTCATTTTGCTTTCCTGTTCTCCTGAGCTCTATGTCCTCTGTTATGTCCTACAGAAGAGTGACATGAACAACATCCCCTTGTGGAAAGCACTGGGGTCAAATACCATTAGAAATGACTGCCTCTGCCATTCACTACAGCTCCAGCACTCACAAGCACACAATTCACTTTTTTTTTTTTTTTTTTTGTCAGTCATGGGGCTTGAACTGAGCTCTTCACCTCTAGACTAGTACTCTACCACTTAAGCCATAGCGCCACTTCTGGCTTTTTCTGCTTATGTGGTGCTGAGGAATTGAACCCAGGGCCTCATGCATGTGAGCCAACACTCTAACACGAAGCCACCTTCCCAGCTCCCATAATTCACTTCTTGAAGATAGCAGAGGAAGGCCACAGACACACACTGCTGCTGCTCACGTTGAGGGTATAGGAAGGGACTGAGATGATCTGTACAGGGCTAGGCCTCCCTTGCTGTGAGCCTTGAGAGGCACTGAGAAAGAAGACCAGGCAGCTGCTTTGTGACTTTTATGAACCCCACATCACCTTCACCAGGAGCAGTGGCTGAGGGAGTTATGGAGGTTTTCACCTGACCACATACCTTGGTGAAAACAGAGTTTCAGATAGATCACATGACGTTTGTCCACAGGAGATGATCTGTGTCTTCTTATCCTCTGCTTCCATGTGGGTCACTACAATGATGTCAGATTACCATATTTAAGGACACTGGATCAACTCCAGTCTTCAGGTTCTTTTTTTTGGGGGGGGGGTCTGATTGTGGGGCCTGAACTCTGGGCCTGGGCGCTGTCCCTCAGCTCTTCAGCTCAAGGCTAGAGCTCTACCACTTGAGCCACAGTGCCACTTCTGGCTTTTTTCTCTTTGCTTATATGGTGCTGTGGAATCGAACCCAGGGCCTCGGGCATGCAAGGCAAGTGCTCTACAACTGAGCCACCTTCCCAGCCCAGTCCTCAGGTTCTTTGAGGCTGAAGGAAGACATGATTAGAGAATAATGGTGTTCCATTTACTAGATGATCCCTGGTAGACAAGTGAACACTTGAGTGCAGCTGAAATAACTAAGGACCATCGTCCTGTATTCCAGGGCTCTTCTGCTTATACACCAGAACTTTCTCTTACCTTCACCTCACAGAGAGAGCAATCATTCCCCTTCAAGGACCTTAGACCAAGACTGTGACCTCCAAGGTTCCCTTGGACCAGTCTAGCTCGATTCTTGCTACAAGTCTTAAAAGTGTCAGTGTAGCTCAATCCTGATTTCTGCATGTAGCTTTGGTAGAAAGAGCCGTGCCTCAACAGAAGACTGGTGCAAGATCATCTGAGGTGGCTAGGTGATATGAGGCAGAACTGAGTGTCCCAGATCCAAAACAAATGCACAAATACACAAAATCTCTTAGTCTTACAGACCAAGATCTAGGTGTTTATACAAACTTTTCTAACAAAGCACACTAGCTAGGCCTCATCTCTCCAAGGCTTGCTTTTTAGCAAAGCACAGTAGTACAATAATTGACCTTTTAAACCATCAGGTGGAGGAAGGGAGGATGTTACCTGATTCTATTATCTTAATCCACCAGGTAGACTGACTGTCTTCTAATCAATTTTTGACTATAGTACTTTTTCCTCCCACCGAGGAGATGCAGCCTGACGCTGGTAACTTTGGCCAGATGCTAGAGGACCTAACCAGGCCTGTGACCCCCCATGCCCTGCTTGACCACCATCACATGCAGAGGACAAAGAAGGCCAGGAACTGGACCCACCAGGAACTGGAGCATTTGTTCCACCAGAGCTATCCAGATGAAGAACCAAGACACAGAAAACAAGGATCCACAAGACCTAAACACAAAAGCCAAAGGTGGCTGTGTGGGCCACAGTTAAGCGAGAGTTAAGCTGAGAGCCAAGAGTCTCCACAGTATGATGGTGCTACCAGAATACCAGACTCGTGTCAGCCTGGCCCCAAAGCCTCTCACCACGACAAAGAGACACCAGGTGCCCTTGGTCCATAGATCACCATGGCAATAACATTCTCAGGGTGGCTTCGGTCCACAGACGTCCACTATAACAAGCTGAACCAGTACCTCTTACTCTTGTCAGAATAGGGGGACAGGAAGAGGGTCTGAGTACATATGTGCCCCTTACCTTTCCATTTTCCAGATGAATCAATCCCCAGATACCAGAAATAGATACAAACAGAAAAGAGACAATTACTCTAGAGATCTCCTGAGCAACTCTAAACTCCAAAATGATTTAGTGGCATGTCTCTTGTCTATGATCCCGGCTGTTAGAGTGGTAGAAGAGCCCTTGGTGCCTGAGAGAAATCTCAAGTGGCGGCTGTCCTATGGAGACTCCAGTCCTCTGGTAGCTGGCATTTCTGAGGCCATTTGCCAGTGTGGCTCCAAGAAACCCAAGTGTCCCTCTTGGCACAAGGGTCTCTTCTGGACAAGCTCTCAAACCTTGTAAGGGAACTCAGTCATGAGAAACAGAGAAGTCACCCCTGAAGAGGCCAAATTTGGAGTCTTTATTGGAAAGCTAGAGGACTGCTGCTAGAGTCTTGTCTCAAAGACCAGGAGCCCCTAATGCAGTTAGCACAAAGTTGTATAGGCAAAAATCGTGGAAGGATTATGTGAGGAATTAAACCTAATAAAATGTTATACATAAGCAAAGAAAACCAAATGAGGACACATAAACCTAATAGAAGTAATAAATAAAAGTAAACCACCTAGGGAAACAATGAGGGGAAATCAAGGGCCAGTATCTATGGGAATCAATAACCTAGTCTCCTTACTTCATAGAGTAGCTAGGATAACAGGCAGGAGACACCCGTGCCCAGCTCCCTTGATCTTCCTCACCTCTGTCTGGGTTGAAGACTTTCCTGGTGGCTTTGCTATGCAAATGCTTTTCTACTACTTGGACTATGCCTTCTTTTCTTTTCTTTTTTTTTATTGTGAAAATACTGTACAGAGGAGTTACAATTACATGGGCAAGATAATGAGTACATTTCTTATCAAGCATTGTAGCCTCCTCCTTTGTTTCCCCTTCCCATCCCTTCCCATCCTCCGCCCCCCCCCCACCCACCTAATCCTCCCCCCCACCCCCGCACCAAAGTTGTAAAGTTCGTTTTCTTTCTTTTTTTACATTTCTTTTATTTTATTTTATTTGAGAACATACTGTACAGAGGGGTTACAATTACATGGGCAGGATAATACATACATTTCTTACCAAGCATTGCAGCCTCCTCCTTTGTTTACCCTTCACCTCCCTTCCCAGCCTCCCCCCTCCCCCCCACCCAATCCTTCCCCCCCTCCCCCCCCCCACCGACATTGTAGAGCTCGTTTTTGACATGACATTTTGTACTTCTCATTGTTGCAACAGGTCCACCTGAATCCTTAAACGACTTGTTTGTCCCCATCTCCTCCACAAGTTATACTGACATCAAATATAGTGAAAGCGGGGGTTACACTGTGGGGGAGGGACATACAAAGCAACGAAGAAATAATCTTATAGATGCATTAGAAACAATCGCATGAAAGAAAGAAAAACATTTGAATACATATCTTAGGGCTCATTTCCCTAACATCACCTTATCTGACCTTTTCTGCTTGGCTCAGACATATACTAGATATTGCAAATAAGGGAAACCACAGGACCTATGTTTCTTTGGGCCTGCCTTACTTCACTTGATATAGTTTTTTCCAAGTCTTTCCATTTCCTAACAAATGGGGCATTGTCATTCTTTCTGATGGAGGCTATGACTTCTTTTCTTCACCCAGCATTAGGATTCAGCTACTAGGCTAGGCAGGACTTGCTTTGAGGTTTCTTTAGGTACTGCCCCTGCCTTCTCATAGGGTTTTTAAGTGCCAGCTGCTTCTCCCACCGGTGTTCACTTGGGTCTTCACCAAGTTTTTGCCCTATCTGATGTGGTTTGAGTTGATTGGCTCTGACCTGGTCCTCTACAGGATCCTGCTTATGAGTCTACAATTGCCCTTACATCAAAGAAAGGGCAGAGGGGTGCAGCTATCTCTCAACCGTCTGTCTGTCTGTCTGTCTGTCTATCTATACTTCTATGTATCTTTGTATCTATCAATCTATCTATCTGTCTGTCTGTCTGTCTTTCTATCTATCTATCCCAGAATGCAGACTCCAATGGGAGTTCTCCATGTCCTATTAACTGAATATTTAAATCCTGATGAATTCAGTTTGTTACTCTTCCCTATGCAAGGAGAGTGAGTACCTAAGGGCATTCCAGAATACAATCTTAGCTCGGTGCCACTTGCTCATGACTGTAATTCCAGCCACTCAGAAGGCAGAGATCAGAGGATTATGCCAGCTGAGACAGGAAAGTCTAGGAGACTCTGATCTCCAATTAACCACTAAAATGCCGAAGTAGATCTGTGGCTCAAATTGGAGAATGCTAGCCTCCAGAAAAAGTCTCAGACAGCTGGGTGCTGGTGGCTCACACCTGTAATCATGGCTACTCTGGAGGCTGAGATCTGAGTTTGGCAGTTAAAACCAGCCCAGGCAGGAAAGTCTGTGAGGCTCTTATCTCCAATCAAGCATCAGAAAACTGGAAGTGGCGTTGTGGCTCAAGTGATAGAGCACTAGTCTTGAGATGAAGAGTTCAAGTCTCAGGGCCAGCACAACAGAAAAATAATAGGTAGAAATAGCAAGTGGCTGATACCATGCCCTATCATCATGTTTCTTGTTCTTATAGTGCCTCTGGTTCCTGATGAAATGGTTTTTCTTTTGTGCCAGTCCTGGGGATTAAACTCAGGGCCTGGGCATTGTTCCTGAGTTCTTTTTTTTTTTTTGGGGGGGGGTCCGGTCATGGGGCCTGAACTCTGGGCCTGGGCGCTGTCCCTCAGCTCTTCAGCTCAAGGCTAGTGCTCTAGCACTTGAGACACAACGGCACTTCTGGCTTTTTTCTTTTTGCTTATGTGGTGCTGAGGAATCGAACACAAGGCCTCAGGCATGCAAGGCAAGCACTCTACCACTGAGCCACCTTCCCAGCCCCTGTTCCTGAGTTCTTTAACTAACACTCTACGATTTTGAGCTATAATACTAATTCTGTTTTTCTTTTCTTTTTCTATTTCTATTCTATTTTTCTTTCTTTCTTTCTTTCTTTTTTTTTGTTGGTCCATTGTGGGGCTTGAACTCTAGGCCTGGGTGCTATCCCTGAGCTCTTCAGCTCAAGGCTAGTGCTCTATCACTTGAGCCACAGTGCCACTTCCAGCCTTTTCTGTTTATGTGGTGCTGAGGAATCAAACCAGGGTATCGTGCATGTGAGGGCAAGCATTCTACTGTTGAGCAACCTTCCCAGCCCCCAGTTCTGGTTTTAGTGGAGATAAGAGTCTCATGGACTTTGCTACCTGAGATGGCTTTAAACCTCAAACCTCAGATCTCAGCCTCATGAGTAGCTAGGATAACAAGCATGAGTCCCCAGCACCTGGATTTTCTTTCACTTTTAAAGAAACTTCCCTGTATTTGGATTTTCAGTTTCAGGATTTATTATATTTAGTTCCAGAGAACAAGAACCCATTGCTTGTGTGTGATGGAGACTTGAACTCAGGGCCAGGGCACTACCTCTGAGTTTTGTGCTCAAAACTAGCACTCTATCACTTGAGCCACAGCTCCAATTCTGGCTCTTAAGTAGTTTATTGAAGATAAGTGTCTCATCGACTTTCCTGTGCAGGCTGGCTTTGAACCGTGATCCTCAGATCTCAGCCTCTTGAGTAGCTAGGATTATAGGCATGAATCACAGCCACCCAGAAGTTGTAAAACTCATTTACCATAGTGTGAATATGAGTTGCACTGCTGCACTTGTTCACGCTTTGTCCCACCCTTTCAGTGCAGGTGCTTATCATCCCAAAGTTTAATAAACAAACAAGAGGAAAAGAAAAACAAAAGAAACAAAGAGAAAAAAAAAACCTATTCCTTCCACAAAACAATTATCAGCAGACCCGTCTTGAGCATGCTCTGCACATGGCTCAGAACACCATCGTAGGTGATACCTGCGGCTATAACAAGCATGTGCGTGTGGAAGACAGTGTCCACCTCCTTCACCTCAATACCGAACAGTAGCTACATACATATATAAGCTTTGTCTTATATATGTATATAAGACATGCGATTCAGCATATGAACATCAGTAACAGGCTGGCATGAATTGTACTGATGTAACAGGTATCGCACCAATGCTAGGGCCTCTTTCTGCAGGGCATGCCGCAATATCTCATCATCATCAGGGTACACATCTTCCCTTTCCTGAATGTGGGGTTCCTGATCATCCTCATTATTTTCCCCAACTACCTCACTCAAGAGTAAAGTAACTGACACCTCCACTAGAAGTCCGAACAACAGAGAAGTAGCTGAGATCTCCTGCTGGTCTTGGGGGAATTGCTCAACCACCCAGGCTGTGGCCTGGCTTTGGGTCTCAGGGCCTCTTTCAAGCTCAGAGGGAAGGGTCCTCTGAGTATAAGGCATCCTGGCTGTCGTTGGGGATAGCTAGTCAGAGGGTGGAGTGCAGCTCAATGATGACTCCTAGGAAGGAAGTAGTTTCAGCTGGCAATGTTCCTCTTGCCAGCTCCCTTAGGTATTACTCCTGGTCTTCCCTTTCTAGCTTTAGGGCCAAATAGATTCCTGTCCCCCTCTTGTGTCTATTGACTGAATCCTAACAGTGAGGGAACAATACTAGAAGGCACAAGATGCTGAGTGAATCTGAGTTTCTGGGGTGCTGGTGGGGTGTGTAGTACTGATCGATGTGGAGTTGTGGAGCACATGGTACCATTTCATCATATGCACCTCAGTCTCAAATTCTGAACCTGGCAGAGGATTGTCTGCTGGTTTACATGAGGGTAACTCTTCAAACCAAGACCTTGGCCTCCTAGTCCCTGGAGTATGTGCAGCAGGCAGTGAGTCAGACCTGTCTCTCCGTTGGGCTCCAGCATTCAAGGAAAACATGGGGCCTCCAGGCAGGACAGTGAGAGGGAAGTAGACTGCATGGTTCTTAATGTTCTGCAATAAACAGCCTCTACTGAACTCACTCTAGGAGCTCAAGTTCCCCTGCAGATGTGTGCACTACTCTTTGCTGGCCTGAGGAACACTCTCTCAAGTGGTGTCTGTCCTTATATTTGAACAAAAGGCAATGAGAATACATGACATGGGCCCAAGGGCAACTGCAAAGGTGAGCACATGCAGTGTGGGCCATATTGCTGGAGGACTGCCTCAGTGTTCTCCTTGTTAAATGTCAGGTTGGGAATTTCACTCTCAGGACCTAAGGCCACCATCCCAAAGCAAAAACCTTATATCTGTGAGAAAACTCAAAGATGTAAGGGGAGATGAATGCTCCTATGCTTTCTGGCTTTCCTCATAGGTAAAGGAGTGGAAGACTGTTAGTGATGTCCATGTGTATGAGTTGGGCTTTATATCTGTCCTCACCTTAACTCCACATAGCTTCTGAACACTCCCTCTTGCTGATCAGGTTCTTTTCACTGAATTTCTTCTGTGTAAGGACCCAGCCTCTTGATTCCTGGGAGACACAAACATATAAACAGTTCACGTGAACACCCAGAAGAGATTCCCAAGTCTGAATGAGGGGGCAGGATGCAGGGCTTTTCTTTTTTTGTGAGATCTCTCAGGGTATTCATAGTCAATTTTACATGGTTGGGGCCTTTTCCCTCTGGTGATGTCCAGATGCATCTTGCAGACCTGAGAGAGAGTCCTGATGGCCTTTCCTCCCTATAGTGCTGCTGCAGGCACCCTGGCCTTACAATCTAAGTAGTTTCCCTACATCTTAAAAGGAGCTATTGGTCTCCTCACAGAGCTCTGCTGGTTAGAGGACAAACTCTTCAGCCCCGTGAACCTTCTCCCGGAATCTAGCCTAAGAGGCTACAGTGAGGTGCCCTGAATCTAGGCATGCTGTTCTGGGTCTCTTCAGGATGAATGGTAGTTGGAGTCTACCTCTGATCTGACCTGCAGTTTGCCTTGGTTCCTACCTAAGTCCTCCCCTTTAGCCCAGGCAGAAGCCCCACACCACTCATGATATGTCACCTCCTAGAGATTTGGAGGAAGATCAGGACTCAGACTGGAAATAAGGGAAAGTTACCCATCCTTGGTGCTGCCTTACACCTCACCTTGACTCTCTACAGGTCTTACCCCATCTCTTAGATACAGAACTAAAGACTCAGTTGTTTGATCTCCTGATCTGGGGCTTCACAGAGTCACTGCATGAGTTGGTCATATGTTTTCTAGGCCAATCACAGTTGCTCATGAGTCTTCCTTTTGAGACTTCAGTGAGCATCTGGACTGGTAGTCTGTTAAATTTAGGATTTATGTGTCTACCTAATCCCTAACATTGTATGGTCTAGAACGCAAGTATAATATCACTACACTGGTGAGACAGCACAGGGTCTTCGTGTACTGACCGCAGGGGCACACTTGTTCTGTGTCTCCCTTAATGTGGAGTCTAAGGTCCTTTCCTTAACAGTCTTGTCCCTGACCAGCCCAGGCTCTCATTTCCTTTATCATTGCATGGTGGAAGTGAATGTCCACCATGATTGTATGAACCACTCACATAGGCCCTGCAGAGTCCTTCCCTCTGGGCAACAATGTCTTCAGGGGTTGGGAAGGTGGCTCAGTGATAGAGCACTTGCCTTGCATGTCTGAGGCACTGGGTTCTATTCCTCAACACCACATAAGCAAAAAAAAAAAAAAAGCCGGAAATGGCGCTGTGGCTCAAGTGGTAGAGCACTAGCCTTGAGCTGAAGAGCTGAGGGACAGCATCCAGGCCCAGAGTTCAGGACCCACCACCGAACCCCACCCCCCAAAAATACATGTGGAAAGTATAAGGAAAAATGTTGGGGTCCACGGCTTTTCAGGCTAAAACAATTGAATCCTGCTGGAAAACCAGCTAAACAAAAGGTTTGTAGCTAAGTCTTGTTCCTCACAGGCTTGCCCCTTCCACCTAAGCCAAGGCACAGAGATAGAATTCCCCCTTGGAGCAGTCATCTACTGTGGCCACTGAGCCCATGACAGAGCCCTGAGCCCCACCATTGGAGGTGGCATCCCTCCTGCCCAGTACAGACTGCCCTGCCATCCACTAGCAAGACCCGTCCATGTTTGTGTGTGTCCGGGGCTGGTCCCTGCTCTTGTCCAACTGGGCCACTTGCTTCCTTCCCTTGTCTCTGGGGACTCAGTCCTCTCCCTGGGGGGTGCCTTCCCTGTTCTTTCCACACAGAGACCTTTGCTGAATTAAAGTTTGGAAGTAAATGGTTGAAAAACAGAAAAAAGTTTGGAGTATCTGAATTGATAGAATAGAATATCTGCCTAGCAAGTAGAAGGGTTTGAGCTAGAAGCCCACAAAGCAGTAAAACTATAAAGTAGAAGAAAGAGGGCAGTGATGGTAGGGGCGGGAGGGGGGCCTCAGCTGATTATGCCTCACTGACCATGGCTTGGGGATACCAGCTTGGATACAACCAGGGTTTGTCTGGAACAGCATTTCAGGGGAGGAGCTTTTTCCCTTGGTCTTGGGGTTAAATGCTGGGCCTGGTCAGTCTTCTTGACTTTTGTGCTCAAGGCTAGCAGTCTACTACTCAAGTTATAGCTCACTGCTGGCTTTTTCCTTCTTTGTTCTTTTTGTAGTTGTGCAGAGGTGAGTGTATCACACTTTCTTTCCTGGGCTGGTTTCAAACCCCAATCCTCAAAATTCAGCCTCCTGAGTAGATAGGATTCCAGTGTGAGCCACTGGTGCCTGCCTGGCAGAGAGAGGATTTATCTCCACCAGCAGAAGAGCCCAAGGCGTGAGCACTTCCAGAGCTGGGGCCTCTCCAGTTCTCAGACATACAGATGTTACGACCGTGTTTTCAATGCCATAGTTTCCTTGGTGCAGGGCTGAGAGAGTGCTGCAGATGAATTCTTTGGGGGACAATCAATGGTATGGAGGCACCCTCTGCAATCATCTGCCCCACACAGAGCCCAGGGTACCTCCCACCAAGAATCTCTGTCACACTCTTGGAATCCAAGTGTTCCTTAAGTGACAAGAAGGGGTTCAGGGCTCAGAGTGACTTAGCTGCTGAGCTAAGTGCAGAGAGACACATCGAATAGTTGCAGACTCTCTAGGGCCATCACTTTGTTTGTCCTCCTCAGAGTCTGTCTTTCACCACTGACAGAGTTCTGACCTCTCGACTTGCCTGACTTGCAGATTTCAGAAGAAGATTGTTACTCCCAGGGTTGCTTAGTACAGAAGGAGGACTTTCCTCAGTACACCCTCCATTGTGCAGGATTCACAGTGGGTTGGTAGATAGATTATCTGGGAACCCTCTAACTGTCAGGGTTCCACTGTTGACTCAAAGCTCTCTTAGGCCCAGGCCTGTCCCTTTCAGGTACCTCAGAACAAGATTGTGTCTCTCAGGGTCCATGGAAGAAGTTGAATGGGCTGTCATGGGAACATCCTACAGCTATTTCTATTAAGTGTTAATGGCAAAGAGAGAGGAGCAAGGTCAAGTACGTATCTTAATTTGATAATGACGTACATACTTAGTATCTGTGTTGCTGAAGTGAGCACTGACACACATACTTACACGGGGCATCTCCATGTGGAAACCATATAATTAGCTTGAAAATATTGTATACCATATTCATGCTTATAGTGCCCTCAGAGCAAGAGTTGAGTTATGGAAAAAGCCAAATATATATTTACATTTTTAAATATTTGGGCAACAAATGTAAATGAATGATTATCTTCCCTGTGAAAACATTTAGATAAGCTTAGCAATCTTGGAAGCTGTGTATGAAAATAACTGCTAGCTGAAAATGTGCATGACCTGGGATTTCAAAGGGTTAAGACACTAAAGATTATTTCAGGGGCCCATGAAGTAAAATTTGGTTGTGTGAGTGATCTCCACAATGAGATGCTTCCATCTTGGTGTTCCAGCAGGCTCACATGGGCAGCTATGCTTGCCATTGAAAGGAACAAGGAAGCATGGAAATTCATGCTGGCTTTGAAATGTGTGGAAACATCACATGTGCTACAGTGGAGAGCAGTGCTCCTTTGAGCTCAGAAAGGCCAGCAGAAATGTGAATGGACTCATGTTTTCTCCCAGAAATGATTACAAAGTAGGTACTCCCAAATTAGTGAATGTAGCTTATTAGATCAAATAGTTTTTCTTTCTTGGTGTGGAGTATTTCTTTCCTGTTTAAAAATATGCAGTCCTGGGGCTGGAATTTATGCTTGGTGCCCTCACTTGGCTTATTTTGCTCAAGGCTGGAGCCACAACTCCACTTTCTGGCTTTTTGATGGTTAATGGGAGAGTAAAGGGCCTTGGAGTTATCTGCTTAGGCTTGTTTTGAACTCTGATCCTCAGATCTCAGCCTCCTAAATGGCTAGAAATATACATGAGAGACACCTATGCCTGGCTCTTTGGAGATTCCTGAGAAGACAAGATTTGCCTTGAAATTCTATGTATTCCCAGGTACCTACTCTGTGATAGATATGTTTCAATCACAAACCACCTCGTTCCCTTTGAAAAGGATTATGGAAAGGCCAGTAGAGCAAGTTCCCTTTGTCACTCACCATCCATTTTCTGCATCTCCATTTGTAATATTATCTCATCTTCTTGGTAGGCTGAGCATTTTCTAATTTCATCCCATACAGGAGTAAAGTCACCTCTGAGTCCACTATGCACCACATGCCCATTGATACCTGAACACCTGTATGGGTGCAATACATGAAAGCAAGTGTTTCCCTGTGGAGTAGATTCTAGGCAAGAAGCAAGACAAAGAGGATGAATTAAGCCAGGGTGCCCATGGCTCATGTCTGTGATCCTATCTACTCAGGAGACTGACATCTGAGGGTTGCTATTTGATTTCAGGCCCTACAGGGAAGTCCCTGAGACTCTTATCTCCAGTTAATCACCAGAAAACCAGAAGTGGTGCTGTGGTTCAAAGTGGTAAAACACTAGCCTTGAGTGAAAAGGCTTAGGGACAGCAGCACCCAGATCCTGAGTTCAAACCCCATTACTGACCAAAAAAAAAGAGAGAGAGAGAGAGAGAGAGAGAAAGAAGGTGCATTAAGCTTTCAGATAAAAGCTAGAATGACCACTAAGCATCCATTTGTGACCCCTTGGGAGATCCCAAGTTGTATATCATTTAGTTTCCATAGATAGTTGATGCTCATTTCTCGCTACTGTGGATATACTCCAAGTTCTAAGCATATAAAGAAGTTCCTCCATTTGTTTATGTGTCCATTCCCCAGTTTCCAAAGGAAGCACACAAAAATCCTATATCAAAAGCCAAGTGTCCACAGAAATCTTCCTTCATCGTTCTGGATTATAGTACAAGTATCATCTCATTAAGGAACAAGTCCAAGACTTCTTGAAGATCATCAAGAAATCAAAAAAAGTGTGGACTCTCAAGAAGATAACTCTAAGCCAGGTGCGTGCGGGTGGCTCATGCCTGTATTTCAACTCCTCAGGAGGCTGAGATCTGAGGATTGCGGTTCAAATCCAGCCCAGGCAGGAATGTCTGTGAGACTCTGATCTCCACTTAACCACGAGAAAAGAGAAAGTGGCCTGTGGTTCAAGTGGTTGAGCGCTCACCTTGAGCTGAAGAGCTGAGGGACAGTGCCCAGGCCCAGCGTTCAAACTCAACAACTTACAAAGCAAAACAATAACAAATAATCTTCAGAGGAGACAGCCAAGAGGGGTTAGGCTGAAGAGCATAATATGGAGTTAAATGGAGGGAAGAAGAGAGATGGATACAGGAAAGTGTTAAGACCTAAGAACACATACACACACACACACACACACACACACACACACATCACACATATCATGTTGAGCCTCTCAGATAACCTCTTCAGTGGAATGGTTTCGTCTGGAAATCATATTAAATAGAGCATGTAGAGTGGAAACATTCAAACTTGAGGGAAAAGCAGTGTCTCAGGATAATGTGATATCTCAGCAACAGTCATCGGCTGTAAGGTGTTTAGGATGGGAGGAGAGGAGTAGGAAGAGGCCATCGTAGGAGCCTCTCCTCAACAATGAAATCATCTCACCCACCAGATGCACAGCCTTTCCTTGGTAATGAACACATCATTCTAGCTTGGGAGGATTGTGATTCGTGTGACTGTGAGGTATCACAGCTTTCCTTGAGGATCACAAGTAGTATGGTGGGCAGAAGCTCTGAGATGAGGATTTAGAGGCCTTGTGGAGAAAAGAAATCTGGAAGTGCCTATACCTGAGAGGTTTTCCCTTAGAGGCTCTCACATGGGCTCTTTCTGTTTGGTACTCTAGAGTCATAGAGGCTCCCGTCTCCCTGGTGGATCTGCTGCCTGAGAGCCTGAGGTAGCAAGGGAGGCAGCTCCTCAGGCAGGAGACTAAGGAAGGCTGAGGCTCTGGGGCTACATGGAGGACATATGGGCATGGACAATGTGGGGTGTCCTCTATTCCAGGATTGGAGGGCTCTTAATCCACATGAGTGTGTGTGTCACCTTGGCTCCTGACCTCACCTGGAGTTTGTGTGGTGGGTTATCTGAGGACCCTGTTTCAGCACAAGAGCATTACCTGCTGATCTGTGGAATATACATTAGGAGCAGTGAGATAGCTGTCTTGCTGCTGTTATGTAGCCTTCAAGGACAGCACTGAGCTCCCAAAGTTGACAAGAAGAGTGAGCTGGACTCTGTGAGATCCCCATTATTCTTGAGTGAGTGGACTCTTTTGGGTCACAGTGGGCTCCTGTGATCATTTCATAGTGACAAGATCTTCCTTTCTTCTGGCCTTACTCAAATTATCAAAAAAATGAGGTAGTGAGCCATAAGCTGCACCTTCCCAAGGACAACAGCGCGAATTGTCCAAACTCAGTGTGGGCCATGTGGATGGAAGACCTTCCTGAGGCATAAGGATGCATCTTCCTAACTGGACATGACATGTGCAAGGCTCACCACAGGGGTGCAGCTAGATTATGGTGGGTGCTTCTGGTAAAATTATGTATGGCTCCTTTTACCACCCTAAGCTCTCACCTTAGTCCCTTCCCGTGCCTGGAAATCCAATCACAAAGGAATTCAGAGCAACAGCGTGAACTCCAGGTGTGCTAAGGCTAGTGGAAGGCCAATAGGAATGGCAATTCTATTACCAGCTGGGCGACTAGGGTGCTCTTGGGAACTTATTCTGTATTCACCTTAGGATAAATGCTTGTTGTTGATCAAACACCTGGTCCATTTTGCATTTTATTTGTGCCAGTCCTGGGACTTAATCTAAGTGCCTAGGCAATGTCCTTGAGTTTTTGCACATAAGGCTAGTGCTCTCCTACTTTGGGCCACAGTGCCATTTCTGGTTCTCTGGCTGTTAGTTAGAGGTAAGAGTCTCACAACTGTTCTTGCCCATGGCTGTCTTGGAACTCTAATCCTCAGATCTCAGCCTCCTGAGTAGTTAGGATTAGAAGCATGTGTCACTGACACCCGGCTCCATTTTGTCATGCTTGATGTTACACTGTCTTATTAATTTGGTCAGAGATGTTGAGGTTGGTCTGCTCATTAAACTGGATCATTAATGTTTGGGCATCCTTTCAAGCAAAGGATGAATTCTGTCTCACACTCTCACCAAGACCAGTGTCCATACCTAAGATAAATTTTCTACCTTAAACAATTTTGTGCCAAGATAAGTTCTTTTAAAATATCTTTGTTCATTCCCCAGAGCACACTAATTATTTGGGCAAGCAAAGAGAGAGGAGAGAGAGAGAGAAAGAGAGAGAGAGAGAGAGAGAGAGAGAGAGAGATGAGACAGAGTGAGAGAGAGAGAGAGAGAGAAGGAGTGATGGAGAGGGAGTGAGGGAGAGAGGGAGGGAGGGAGGGAGGGAGGGAAGGAAAGAGAGGGAGAGACAGTTGGTTTTAATTTTTTTCCCTTTTTACCAAACATTGCAGTTCATGAGGAAGTATAAGAATTAAGGAGAAAAATAGTTCTTATGTGACATTACTGAAGCAATTCCTTATTACTTTGTTTGTTAGGAAAATGGAGGAGAAAGGAGCAGGCCAGACTCCATCAACCAGCAAGGACTCTAACCTTCCCATGGGAATGGAGGTTGTGCGAGGAGGTAAGTTGGGGTCAGGCTTATATGGGTCATAACAAGGAAACAAAGAAATACAAGTCAGGCTGTAGTCACTTAGGGCTAGGGTGGGTCATTGGTTGGGCTCACAATGGAATGCCCAGCCTGGGGTGATGGGAACTTTTGGCCAGCCCTAGATGGGAATGACCGTCTTGCAGTCAAGCACCTCCTTGCCTAGCTGCAGCCATATACCCCTGGGATAACAGAGTGGGGGTCAACCCTTCATATTTCATCTACAGATACATAAAAAGGTTGAGCAAAGAGAGGAGAGGCACATCCTTAATGTCTGGTCCTTGGATAGATATAAAGATTTGGCTGGGAAAGGAGGCCTGGGAAAGGAGGCCTGGGAAAGGAGGCCTGGGCAAAAGTCAGCGGTTGTCCTTTCTGGTCACTTCCTGCTGACATGAGGGTTTCATTTTAGGCTTTGGTCTTCTATTAGGGCATATTTCTGTAGCTTTTTTATTTTTAAAATACTGTACTGAGGGGTTATAGGTACATGAGTTAGGTAATGAGTACATTTCCTATCAAGAATTGTTGCTCCTCCTTTGTTTTTCCCCTACCATCCCTTCCCTCCCAACTCCACAACTACCACCACCACTCCCTCCCCGCCGCCGAAGTTGTAAAGTTTGTTTTCAACATAGTGTCTTGTACATCTCATTGTTCCAATGGGTCAATCTGTATCCTTATTTAAGCATTTTGATTTTTCCCTTCACCTCCCAAATTGGAGAAGTGTATATACAATATGCAGGACACTGGAATCAAATACAATATAAACAAGGTTATACTGTGAGGGAGGAACATACAAAGAAACAACAAAAAAATCACATAGTACATTATTGATACCTTAGAAACAATAGTAAGGAAGAAAAAATATTTGCGTCCCTATCTTGCAGTCCATTTTGCTTAGCATCATCTTATATGATCATATATACATACTTTTTTTACCTTTCCTACTTCTCCTAGACATGTACTAGTTATTGTAAATAAGGGAAACCATGGAACCTATATTTCTTTGGGCCTGGTTTACTTCACTTAATATAAATTTTTCTAAGTCTTTCCATTTCCTAACAAATGGGACAATGTCATTCTTTCTGAAGGAGGTGTAGAATTCCATTGTGTGTGTGTGTGTGTGTGTGTGTGTGTGTGTGTGTGTGTGGGTTTAGAGTGTGTGTGTGTATATATATATATGTGTGTGTATATATATATCAACCACATTTTATTTCTTTTTTTTTTAAAGCTGGTTTTTTTTATTGTAAAAATACCATACAGAGGGATTACAATTACGTGGGCAAGGTAATGAGTACATTTCTTATCAAGCATTGTTGCCTCTTCCTATGTTTCCCCTTACCATCCCCCACCCCTGGCAAAAGTTGTAAACTTTGTTTTTCGACATAATGACTTGTACATCTCATTGTTGCAATGGTCCACTTATATCCCTATTTAAACGATTTGGTTTTTCCCTTCCCCTCCACAAATTATACCAACATCAAATACAGTGAAAGCAGGGGTTATACGGTGTGGGAAGGACATACAAAGCAACAAAAAAAAATCATCTTATACATACGTTAGAAACAATCGCAAGAAAGAAACACCATTTGAATCCTTATCTTGGGGTTCATTTCACCTAACATCAGCTTATTTGAACTTTTCTGTTTGTCTCAGACATATACTAGTTATTGCAAATAAGGAAAACCATGGGACCTATGTTTCTTTGGGCCTGGCTTACTTCACTTAATATAATTTTTTCCAAGTCTTTCCATTTCCTAACAAATGAGACAATGGCATTCTTTCTGATGGAAGCATAGAATTCCATTGTGTATATATACCACATTTTATTGAGCCATTCATCTACTGAGGGGAATCTGGGTTTGTTCCATATCTTAGCTATGGAGAATAATGCTATGATAAACATAGTTGTGTTGGTAGCTTTAGTATGGCCTTGTTTGTGATCATTTGGGTAAATGTAAGGTATATGTTGGTTAGACCTTTTCTTTGTTGAGGGGGTGAGTTTCCAGGGGCCATGTGTCTCCTTTGTTAAAGGGCTGATGTACTGCTGACAGGAAGAACTCAGTTATCCATTGGGATGTGAAGTGAGTGTCGTACATACTCCTGGAGAAAGTCAGAAAAACCCTGAACAATACAGTGTCTCACCGATACCACCAATAAAATCATTACTGGCTCCAGGATGGCCACAAGTCCCTACATGGGGAGGGCAGGGGATGGGATATTCCATTCTGGGTCCTTATATTTTCGAAGAATTGCTTATTATTTTGACGAACTCTGCCGGATTGGCTAGCATAAAAGCAGCATTCTTCCCCCAGGAATGCACATATGCGTTCTTTTGTAGTCCTTATTAAACCTAGCCCTCACTGGTTTACGAAGACCATTTCCACTAGTGAGTGTAGTTGGTCTTGTAGGGCATCAAGATTTTGTTAGACTACGGAGAGGTCCTCTTTTATTTGGCAGACATTTGGGTATGTTGGGTCTGTTGGGTGTGATGTTGTCTGTGGCTGTACTAACCAGGACTGTGGTACCAGCCAGGGCTATACCTAAAAGGACAGGAAGAGGAACTTCTCTCTTTTGTTTAGTGTTGGGTGAGATAACAATTTACTTCATGGCCTGACAGAATATGTAGATCAAGGGTTAAAATGGCCATGTCACACTGTGCTCCCTGGGTAACATGTATAAACCCCATGAGGATAGATCAAGTATGAGCCATTGGGAGCCAGGACCCTGAGGGATAAAATAGTGTAGTTTGGCTGTAGTTTCCCAAGTGGGCTTCACCAACCACTTGGACTGGGAGTCCTGAGGTACAGGTATTTTTTTGTGGTGGTATTGGAGAAGATGACTTTGGAGAGGCCCACTCCAACATAGGATAGTTGACTGGAGTGTAAGCTTATCCCAGAATCCTTTCCCAGGTCTGGATTAGTCTGGTTTAATAATGTGTGACTGAAGTTTGCTAGAGCTAAAAGCTGAAGTAGAGACGTGGGGGTTGGGGTGTGGAGGATCTTGGAATGGTTTGGAACTGGGGAGCTTGGGCTGAGGTTTCCAAGGCTTAAAGTCTGCTTGAGGTGAGACTGGTGGAAGAACAATTTTTACCTGTAGGGTTTAGGGGGCGAGTGAAATAGGGAGGTATGTACAATTTGTCCAACTGCTGACTCCAAGGTCCTTTTCTCCCTATGTCTCATGGGATGATATGGTTAAGTCCCAAGGTATCCCGCTGACCATGGATTGTTGGTGCTAGGTTAAGGATGAGGTGTAGGACTGGAGAAGTAGGAGTAGTGTTAAAAAGGCCAGGGTGGTACAATGCAGTTAAGGAACAAAATCCAAAGGGTGGGGAGCTTTAGGGGCAAGAAAGTGCAGGGTGACCCAGAGATAAGGAAGCTTGCTAGGTAAAGACACCTAAGACGGGTAAGAGAAACCCATTCTCCCCAGGACCAATCTGGAGGGGGAGTCACTAGTAGTCCATTGGTGAGAAGGATAATGAAGAGTATTGTTGGAATGACAAATAAGAGGGAACAGAGCATCTAGAGCGATGCACGAGGAAATATAAAGCCAAGGGATAGAAGGTAATTTGTTGAGGTATAAAATAAGCAAAGATTCCTTGTAACCAAAGTATGTCGGTGGCTTTTGTGAGGTCATCAAATGTGGGGAAAATTTGGAGTGCCAGACAAGTGTGATCCAGCAGGTTGATGGGAAAGGTCCTGAAGTGAAGAAGAGTCAGGGTCATGGGGAGGATCTCTATGTGTATAGGATAACTTGGGTCCTCCAGGTCTCCTTGAATGATGGCATATCCTTTCTAGAGGAGATGGCCAGGAAGCTTATGGAAGAGAAGGAGTTGGTGAGCAGTGTGGAACAAGCAGGGGGTGGGGGTCTGGAGTGGAGGTGGAAGAAGGCTTGTGTGGAGGGGACCTGGATCCCCTGCTGTTTCATTTTAAGTCAGATGACTTAAAATGAATGTCACGAATGTCAATATTGAAAGTGCCAAACTCTTGCTCCATTTTTGTGCTGAGGTCAGATGTGAATACATAAGCAAATTCATTTTGGGGGACTGTAAATCAGCCTGAAAGTGTGCTAGGACTATGGGGTAAGCTGCCCTGCCACTGCACGTGTCCTAAGGCTTTGGGGAAGGCAAACAGATGGATCCCAATAATTAGGAGACAGCATCCCCAAAGTCTCAATTACACTGTCAGGGGTCTGGCAATGTGGGAGTCTTCTGAAGTCTCCAAGACCTCACAGAGGAAAGGGGGGACTTCTGGAGTCCCTAGGTCTGTGTTGGGGCACATCCACCACAAACCCTCGCTGATTCTCTTGTCCTTAAGGCTTCTGGATGATAGATGAAGTTGGTCAAATAGGAAAGGCCCCTGCCTGGAAATCAAGAATCCAGGGACTGGGGAGGTAGAGATTAGAAGGAGAGAAGGCCAACTCTGGGGTTTCCACAGGAGGTCAATAAGACCTCAAACCATGTGTGGTGGCCACCCATGGGACATGTACCCCTTTAATAGCAAAGGCCATGAGAACTCAAGAAGTTCCGGGTTGTGGCTGGAGCCTGTATATCCCAGAATAGTAAGGACAGAGACTCTGTGCTCCTGGTAGAGAAAGGAGTCAGAAAGACAGAAGGAGGGTAAGCAATGGTTCCATGAGAGGGACCAGGGGGCAGGTGACCCCTCAGCAGAGGGAACCCAGTTACTCCTGGCACTTTTCCTCTGCCTGGTTCTGACACCAAATGTTAGGTAAATGGAGGAGAAAGGAACAAGCTGGATTTATCTCAACAGGCAGGCTAGGACTTTCATTGAGATAGAGCAGCAAGGGGCAAGTAACCTTCCGGTGGAAGAGAGGCTGTGCGAGGATGTGCAATTGGGGTCAAGCTTATATAGCTTATATAGGTCTTAACAAGAAAATAAAGAAACAAAAATCAGGCTGTATTCACTTACAGGCTGTTAAGTGTGATTAGGCTCACAATGGAATGTTCAGCCGGGGGTGACAGGCATTTTCAGCCAGACCAAGGTCTGCTCAAACACATCCTGACATACCTGGTGTCTTGCCTCACATGCATATGCACCTGGTATGATAAGGGGGTGGGGCAGTTCTTCATATTCCATCTTTAGGTACATAACTACATCAAAAGATTGGGCCAAGCAGCTGAGTGCTGATGGCTCGTGCTTGGAATCCTAACAACTCAGGAGGCTGAGATTTGAGGATCCCAGTTCTAAGCCAGCCTGGGCAGGAATGTCCATGAGACTCTTTTTTTTTTTTTTTTTTTTGGTCATGGGGCCTGAACTCTGGGCTGGACGTTGTCCCTCAGCTCTTCAGCTCAAGGCTAGCGCTCTACCATTTGAGCCATAGCGCCTCTTCTGGCTTTTTCTGCTTATGTGGTGCTGAGGAATCGATCCCAGGGCCTCATGCATGTAAGGCAAACACTCTACCACTGAGCCACCTTCCCAGCCCTCCATGAGACTCTTATCTCCAATTAACCACCAGAAAACTGGAAATGCCTCTGTGTCTCAAGTGGTAGAGTGCTAGCCTTGAGCTGAAGAGCTCAGGGACTATGCCTAGAACCAGAGTTCAAACCTCACAACCAACAGAGAGAGGGAGACAGACAGACAGACAGACAGACAGACAGAGACAGACACAGAGACACAGAGACACAGAGAGATAGAGAGACAGAAACAGAGAGAGAGAGAGAGAAAGAGAGAGAGACCCGGGCTGGGTAGCGGGGGTGGAAGGAGAGAGGTGTAAATATCCTTCAGTGTTTGTCTCTAAATTCCTGTCTGCTATTTCCCATGCTTCATTTTCTCTAATGCTGCTATTTCCTTTGTTTCATTTTCTCTAATTCACCCTAACATTTGGCCAATAACCTGAATAGGAGGTTTCCAGTGAAGAGCTGACAACAGAGGTGCTTTGGGATTTTTGTGGGCTTTTCTTCTTGGGCAATAGTTCCTCTGTCCATCCTCTGCTTATACTTGGAACTCACGATGACCCCAGGTCACTCTCTTCCAAGGAATTCAGATATGCACAGTCATTCTAGTGTCTTGAGGGGATTAAGGGGTGATGAAAGGAGGGGGTGCTGCTCTGGTCTATCTCCAGCATGCAAGAATAACAACCATGGAGGTAACTGGATTATGTCAGTACCTGGGGAACAGATTTCTGCTCAATTATTATTTTTTGGTGCTGTTCCTGTGGCTTGAACTTGGGGCCTGAGCATTGTCCCTGTGCTTCCTGTGCTATTTTTCCTCAAGGCTGGGGCTCTACCCCTTGGGCCACAGCTCCACTTCTGGCTCTTTTACTGCTTAATTGGAGATAAGAGTCCCAGGGACTTTCCTGCTTAGGCTGGATTTGAACAGGCAACCTAAGAGCTCAGTCTCAGGAGTAGTTACGATCATAGGCACGAGCCACCAGCATAGGGCTATTTTGTTCATTTTTTAAAAAAACTTTAGGGCCCCAGCCTAGCTAGCTGCCTCTTAATATTTCCAAAGAAAAGGAATGATCAGGGAGGGCCTTTGTCTCCCTATTCTTGTAATTTAATATCTAAATAGTGAAGACAGGGCAACCTGCTGCTCTTTGCTTCTTTTTCTGTGTGGGTCCTAGGCCTTGAATTGTGGGCCTGGAACCTGTCCTGAGCTTTCCCATTCAAGGCTAGCTCTCAACCACTTGAGCCACAGCTGCACTTCTGAGTTTTGGAGATTCATTGGAAGTAACAATCTCACAGACTTTCCAGCCTTGGCTGGCTTCAATCTGAAATCCTCAGATTTCAGCCTCCGGATTAGTTAGGTTTACAAGCATGAGCCACCATGCCTAGCTTGCTGCTCCTTATTCAGTTTATTTCTTGATTTTAATTTCCTTGTCTTTGTGTCTATTCATTCTGCTTCAGACCTCTTGGTAGAATGGTAGGTATGTTCTGTCTCTTACTCCTCTCTAGCTTCTCATTCCTAACAGCAATTGGAGATACTGGAATCAGGTAAGCTGAGTTTTTGGTTTGATCACTTGTAGGGCTTGAACCCAGGGCCTGAGTGCTGTCCTTGTGTTCTTTCGCTCAAGGCTATTGCTCTACCATTTTGAGCCTACAGCTCCATGTCCAGTTTTCTGTTGGTCAATTGGAGATAAGAGCTTCATGGACTTTCCTGCCTGGGATGGCTTTGAACCACAAACCTCAGATCTCAGCCTCCTGCCTAGCTAAGATTACAGGCGTGAACCACCGGTGCATGGCTCCATGACATTTTTATCTCCAGTTAAACCAACCAAAAAGCCCAAATTGGAGCTGTGGCTCAAGCAGTAAAATGCTATCCTCGTGAACAGTGCCCAGGCATTGAGTTCAGGTTCCAGGACTGGCCCCAAAAATGAAGAAACATTTGAGCAGGAGCCAGAGGCACTATGGGAACAAGGACCATCATGATAGGACACATTATTGGCCATGTGTTGTGTCTGTTCCTTATCATTTTGTTGTGCTGGCCCTGGGACTTGAAAGCAGAGCCTAGGCACTGTCCCTGAGCTCTTTTGCTCCAGGCTAGAGCTCTATCACTTGAGCTACAACTTCACCAGGAGTGGCATTTCAGGAGGAGCCATACCACAGAAATATCCCAGGCAAAGGGATGGGACTGATGAGATACAGCAGTGAATACAGTAGTAGAGGAAGATCCCTACAGATGAATACAAGCAAGGACATGATAGAGATCTGGGCTGAACTGTATTGGCTGAATTGTTTTGGAATATGAACATAGTAGTTTTTGGTAGGTGTAAGTGTAAGAGTGTGCATGTGCCAATCCTGGGGCTTGAACTCAGGGCCTGGGCCCTGACTGAGTTTTTTTTTCTCTCTCTCAAGGCTACCATTCTACCATTTGAGCTACAGAGACATTTCTTGCTTTTTTAGTAGTCAGTTGGGGAGAAGTTATACTTTCCTGCCTAGGATTGACTTCAAACCATGATTCTCAGATCTCAGCCTCCTGAGTACATAGGATTACAGGAACCAGCCATTGCATCAGCCACTGGCACCCGGCTTCAGATTATATTCTTGAATGCCTCTAGGTACTTCGCTGTCCTTGCAAGGGTAAGAGTAACAATCTGAACTCACCACTGTTTAAATAGTCAGTTTTAATAGGCCACAAGGTATCCTATTGGAGTCTGCATTCTGGGATAGAAGCCTGGTAGATAGATGATAGATAGATAGATAGATAGATAGATAGATAGATAGATAGATAGATAGAAAAGAGATAGTCTCACCCCTAGATCCTTTTGTTTGATGTAAGGGCAATAGTAGAGACACACAAGCTCAGTCCTGTAGAGTAGCAGGTCAGAGTCAATCAACCCCAATAGCATCTGATAGGGCAATAACATGGTGGAGGCCCGAGTGAACTACCGGAATTAGGATGCACTTAGTAATCCTATGGGAAGGCAGGCACAGCATCTGGATGAAACCTCAAAGTAAGCCCCGCTTAGCCAAGTAGTTATGGGGTAAGGAGAAGAAGCCATAGTCCAAGCAGTAGAAAACACTTGCAGAGCAGAGTCACCACGCAAGTCCTCAACCCAGACAGAGGTAGGGAAGATGCTTCAAAATAAGTGACAGCTTTCTAGTCACTGCTCCAGAATAAAGAAAGGAGCTGGGCACAGGTGTCTCCTGCTTGTAATCCTAGCTTCTTGGGAGGCTGAGATCTGAGGATCTTGGTTCCAAGCTAGCCTGTGCAGAACAGTCTATGAGACTCTTATCTCCAATTAACTACCAAAGAGCCAAGGCAGAGCTGTGGTTCAAGTGGTAAAACACCAGTCTTGAGCAAAAGTGTAAGGGACTATGCCCAGGTCCTGAGTTCAAGCCCCAGATCTGTCTGGGAGTTGAACTCCCTCTTCCCCCTCCCCCGTTCCCTGTCTTCCTCTCTCTGTCTGTCTTTCTCTGTCACATACATACAGGCACACACATGTGAGGGTAACTACGACAAAGCACAGTTATTTGCTTACCTATATTAGTCCTAGGTTCAGTGACAGAAAAATTCAGGCAAGGTGAGTAGGTTAGGTAAATGTTCAGGAATAGGTGACAGGAAAGACTAGAAAGTGGTAAGGAAGTTTATTATTTTTTGGGCAGAAATAAACTACCCCACTTTCAGTACTTCCAATAATAGACTGAAAGTGGGTGATTTCTAGGATAAGAATGACTCAAGTAATTCAGTTTTTAGTTTGTTTTGTTTTGTTTTTGCCCTTCCTGCGTCTTGAACTCAGGGACTAGGCAGTGTATCTGGACTTCTTTTGCTCAGGACTAGCACTCTACAGCTTGAGACACAGATCTACTTTTTGGTGGTTGATTAGAGTTACAATTCTCACACTTTCCTGCTCAGGCTGGATAAAAAAAAATCATCACATCTCAGCCTTGTTAGAAACTAGTATTATATTTGTGAGCACTGTCCTTAGCTTGTTAGTCTGTTTTTAAATTATGTCAGATATAAAATTATACATGTAGAAAACATGTGAGAAGAGGTATTAGTAGTATTTGAGTATAAGATCAGTGTTCATAGTGAAAGCTAAACTTTTCCATAATTTCTTGGATTACATTGACCCATATTAAAGTGCTATATTCCTTTAGTGATAAGAAAGTTCATAAAGAATGTTGGAGCTGGGCCCTGGTGGCTCATGCCTGTAATCCTAGCTACTCAGGAGGCTGAGATCTGAGGATCATGGTTCAAAGCCAGCCTGAGCAAGAAAGTCCGTGAGCCTCTTATCTTCAATAAACCACCAGAAAAAAACAGAAGTGGAGCTGTGGCTCAAGTGGTAGAGCACTTCCCTTGAGCTGAAGAGCTGAGAGACAGCATCCAAGCCCAGAGTTCAAGCCCCATGACCTAAATAAATTAATAAATAAAATATTGGAGAGGGGCCAGGAGCTGGTGGTTTACTCTTGTAATCCTAGCTACTGAGGATGAGGAAGACTGAGAATCATAGTTCAAAGTCAGCCAGGGCAAGAGGCTCTCATCTCCAATTAACCTGCAGAAAACAGGAAGTAGAGCTGTGGCTCAAGTGTACCGCACTAGTCTTAGGCAAAAAGAGATCAGAAACAGTGCCTAGGCCCAATGACCTAAAACAAAAAAACTGAGGTATTTAAGGTAATTAAGTTAATTAAGGTAAAAAATGATCTAAATGCTAATGATCCCACTAAGAAGAGAAATGATGGCTGAGGTTTTAGTATTAAGCATTTGCTTAGCATATGCGAAGCTCTGGGTAGATTCACAATATTTTTTTCACAATTTATATTTGGAGTTTCCCACTATAGAATGAATGAATAAATTGTGCTATAATCACACATACCTTGGAGTTGTATATCACATGAATATGAACATACGCCATGGTATTCATACAACAGAATACTCACCATCCAGCAATGAGAATAAATATGAATGGTCTCATAGATATCACACTGTAAACACACACAGTCAAGCACCGTGGCATACTCCTGGAGCCCTAACTCCTCAGAAGGTGGAGATACGAGGGTCAGTGTTAAAAGCCAGCCCAGGCAGGACCAGCTGTGTAACTCTTACCTCCAATTCACTATCAAAAAGACAGAAGTGGAGCCTAGACTCAAGTGGAAGAGCCCTAGCCTTGACCAGCAACAGCAGCAACAAGAACAATAAAGCTCAAGGACAGCACTCAGGTCCTGAGTTCAAACCTAGTACTTCACACACACACACACACACACACACACACACACACACACACACACACACACACACACACACACACAACGTGGGTATTAGAATTGAGTACCCAGGTGATCAAGCTGGGAAGGGGATCCTGGGGGACTTCCTGGAGAAGGGCCAGGCAGATGTGCTTTCTTGGGGTAAATTCCCATCAAATTTCCATGGAGCTATAGCTTAGGCTCTGTGAGCTTTTCCATAGGCAGGTTACCTTTTCATCAAAGGTTCAAAATGAAATGCAGCTAGGCAAAAGATAAAAAATAGTTAGAAGGTGTCCCTTGGCACAGGCTGCCAGGTGTCTGCACTGTCGTGTCGCTGGCCAGGCTGGGCTGGCAGGCCTGGGCATGCGTGTGCACTGAGCCCCACATAGAACTGAAGCCCATCACACTGGCCTCTCATGCAAGACCTCAGGGCCACGCAGTCAGCATTGTGGCTCAAGTGGTAGAGTGCTAACCTTGAGCACAAAAGCTCAAGGATACCACCCAGGCCCTGAGTTTAAGCCCCAGAATTCACAAAAAGAGAGAGAAAGAGAGAGAGAGAGAGAGAGAGTAGGGGGGGACTTGAATGAGGCCACTGTGCTGGGATGGGGAGGCGTCCTCTATCTCTCATTCCTCCCTGCGTCCTAACCTTTGTTCTAGGCACAACTTTGCCCCTCTCAGGACCTGAATCTCCTCCCCCAGATTACAGAGTGAAGTAAGGAATGGGACTCCATGTGAAAAGCAGAGGAAATGCTGAACTCCATTTGTACTGTGTCCTGGACCCCTCAGTGTTGCCCCATATTTCACCTGACTCCCTCTAGACCTGGGGCCCATCCCTCTGCTGAGGTAGTGCTCTTTCCACTAAATGCCCCTCCCTCTCAGACCATGATGCATTAGTCAGAACCAGCTGCCTAGTCACCTGCATGAGGCCCTAAAAGACTCCTGAGCTTCCTCAGCTGCATCTCAGTCTCCCTCAGTACTCACCTGAATTCCAACTGTGCCTGACACCTCTGCTACATTCAAAAGCAGTTTCCTCTACCCAAACCTGAAGCCCTGTCAGACCCAGAGCCTAAGCCAGGCATCACACCTCTGGTCACAGGACATGGGGCTTCCCTGGAAATACCCTAGGACAGGCTTCTGTGGTCTGTGGAGTATTGTTGTTTGCTTTGCTTGTTTTGCCTACAGGTTGTGGGACTGGAACTCAAATCCTGGGTACTGTCCTTCAGCAGTTTTGCTCAAGGCTAGAGCTCTACCACTTGATACACAGCTCTACTTCTGGCATTTTGGTAGTTAACTGGAGAAAACTCTCAAAGACTTTTCTGCCCAGCCTGGCTTCCAAAGTCCATACTGAGTAATCAGCTAGGATTGCAGGTGTGACCCACCAGTGCCCAGTGTATTCTTTCCCTTGAAATCGAAGGTTTCTTTTCCTAAAGATCCAGGCTGTGGCTCCTGCAATAAAAATCCTGTCTTCTGCCAGGTGCCTGTGGCTCATGCCTGTAATCTCAGCCTCCTGAGGATCATGATTCAAAGGCAGCCAAGGCAGGAATGTCCATGAGACCTTTATCTCCAAGAAACCACCTGAAAACCAGAGGTGACACTATGGCTTCAGGGGTAGAGCACTCACTTTGAGCTAAAGAGCTGAGGGACAACACCCAGGTCCAGAGTTCAAGCCTGACCAAAAAAAAAATCCTGTTTTCTTTTTGATCTAAGGACACACATAAGGGAATGCACATCAGGCCACTCAAATGGGGCTTGCTAAGGTAAACACCACAGGAATAATCAGATTTGGGAGATTCCATCTTCTTTAATATCCTGTCATTGATTTTAAATAGAGTCTGTTTCCATCTCACTGCAAGAATCAGTCTTCTCCCTCAAAGCAAGTCTCTTACTCCCAGAATCCACTGATGCTGAAGGAAGAGGTTGGGTATGGAGGTGTTCACCTGACAAAATGTTCCTGTGACAGGTTTGATAACGGGGAGGTAGCTGCATGCTTGGAGAACCTCTTCATGAAGATGACTTTACTCTCTTCAACTCTATAGTCTCACCTCTAGCACTGGAAGTCCTGTATTCTCTATTGTGCAGAACACAGATCTCACTGCATGGGCTCTGTGAGGCCAAAGAAAGCTCTCTCTCTCTCTCTCTCTCTCTCTCTCTCTCTCTCTCTCTCTCTCTCTCTCTCTCTCTCTCTCTCCCCTTGTGTGTGTGTTTGTCTGTCTGTCGGTCTGTCTGTCTGTCTCTCTCCAAATACAATGCTGAAAACAAGGTTGCAGGTAGACTATTTGTGTCACCTCTTTGGGAAATAGAAGATAAAAAGATGATGTTCATGTGGACACTCAAGCAGCTTTTTTTTCAAGGGCCCTTTTTTCCAACATTCTCAAGTTTCTCTACATTCTCAACTATACATAGTTACACTTCAAGAGGCCTGGATGCTTTCCCTCTGTTGATCTGACGATTCAGCTAAGAAGCAAAGGCCATCAACTCTGTGACACTGACCCCAACCCTAACAACAAAGTCAGAGATGCTCTTTCCCCACAAATACTGCCTGGAACAACCCTGGATTGATAGGAGTAGCATATTTTCCAGATTATTCAGTGGGGATACTCTTTTCTTTAGATCTCAAGCCAGGACTCAAACTTGGTACTGGAAACATTCATGCATTGGCTGGCACTCTACCAACTGAGCCATACCTCTGATCCCAAGAGTGGTTTCTTTCTGTCAATTTTCTTTATTCTGTAGAGCATTGGGGATACCTTTGATCCTCACAAAGGATGCTACTGTAGAGGAGCCACACTGATTTGATCACGACCCCATACTCTTTGACAGAAATTCTAGTTGCAGAAGTGAATGTGTCTTGAATTAGGCTCTTTTGTCCTTCAGATTCCATGGCTGATGGGAGCATGGAAATGCCCTCTAATAATCTGAAAGTGTAATATCCTTGTCTATTTCTTTCTGAGTGTTTGCCTTGACTCTAGACATGAGTATATCTTATCAGGACCTGCACAATTCTCCCTTGGTTTGTAGAATGGCATGAAGAATGAGAGTCATGCTGAAAGTAATGACAAGGTTGGGCCTTATCTGTACTCAGTTCTGGGAGCCTCAATCTTGCTCACCTGGACTCTTTATGGAACGTTGGCCTGATCTTCTGTTGAGGCAGGGCTCTTTCTACCAAACCCACATGCATAAGTCAGAAATCAGCTGCCTGGTCACCTGACATTAACTCTCTGAGGGCTTATAGCAAGAATGGGGTTGGACTGGCCCAGGGGATCTTTGGGGTCATATCCTTAGTCTGAGGTTCTTGAAGTAGAATGAGTGATGTCTCTGTGGGGTATACTTGAGAAGATTCTAGAGTGTGAGCAGAGGAGCTGTGGAATGCAGATAGATGGTTCTCGATTATTTCAGCTGCACTCTGGTGCTGCTCAGTTTTACACCAGGGATCATCGAGGGAATGCAGCACCTTCCTGCTCTAACCAAGTCTTCTTTTGGCCTCAAGACAACCTGAGAACAACAGGCTTGGTCTAGGGTCTTTGAAGAGAAGAAGCCATGTGGAAGCCAGGTATAAAAATGGGCAGTGCCAGGCACCTGGGCCTCATGCCTGTTATCCCAGCTACTCAGAAGGCTGAGATCTGAGGAACACAGTTCAAAGCCAGCCCAGGCATGAAAGTGTGTGAGACTCTTATCTCCAATTAACCCCCAGGAAAACCAGAACTGGTGCTGTGGCTCAAATGGTAGAGCACTCACTTTGAGCTGAAGAGCTCAGGAACAACACCCAGCCACATAGTTCAAGCCCCACCACTGATCAAATTATAAAAGACAGATTGTCCCCTGTGGATAGACTTCATGCAATCTATTTGAACCTGTGTTTTCACCTAGGTATGTGATCAGATGGGAACCTCCATAACTCCCTTAGCCTCAACTCCTGGAGAAGGTGACGTGGGATTCATGTTTGCTTGAGTTCCTTGGATGGGCAAGGACCAGTTGCAGGATATTCATGAGTCTGAAAGTAGGAATGAGGTTGAACGCCATCAGTACTTGGTCCTTGAGCTTAGTGCTCTTTACTTCCTATATGATAGGCACCTATCTGCTCAGCTGAGGCAGGGTCACTGTACTAAACCACTAATCTCTCTTAGAAATCTGATGTAAAAGTCACAAAGCAGCTGCCTGGTCTTCTTTCTCAGTGCCTCTCAAGGCTCACAGCAAGGGAGGGCCTAGCCCTGTACAGGTCATCTCAGTCCCTTCCTATGCCCTCAACGTGAGCAGCAGCAGTGTGTGTCTGTGGCCTTCCTCTGCTAACTTGAAGAAGTGAATTATGCTTGTGAGTGCTGGAGTGTAGTGAAGGGCAGAGGCAGTCATTTCTAATGGTATTTTATCCCAGTGCTTTCCATGTGGGGATGTTGTTCATGTCACTCTTCTGCAGGACGTATCAGAGGACATGCAGGGCTGTGAATGTGGCTAAGTGGTAGTGCCTAGCATACATGAAGCCCTGGTTTGATTCCTGGGTACCATGTAAACAAAAAAAAATCTGGAAGTGGTGCTGTTTCTCAAGTGGTAGAGTGATAGCCTTGAGCAAAAGAAGTTCAGGGACAATGCCCAGGCCCTGAGTTCAAACTCTAGGACTGCCAATAAAAAGAAATGAAGAAAGAAAGAAAGAAAGATAGAAAGAAAGAAAGAAAGAAAGAAAGAAAGAAAGAAAGAAAGAAAGAAAGAGAAAGAAAGAGAGAAAGAAAGAGAGAAAGAAAGAGAGAAAGAAAGAGAGAAAGAGAGAAAGAAAGAGAGAAAGAAAGAGAGAAAGAAAGAAAGAAAGAAAGCAAGAAAGAAAGAAAGAAAGAAAGGAAAGAAAGAAAGAAAGAAAGAGAGGATATGCAGCTCAGGAGGACATGCAACCAAACTGAATTGTCAAAAAATTCAGGCAAACTTCCTCATTAGAAGTCACTTTGCAAAAGCTGGTTGTGAAGAATCTCCTAGTAGGACAGATCCAAAATTTGAATCAAAGTTCAGCTCTTTGTGTCTCTGCCAACTGCTTCCCCACTGATATCATTGTTTTTAGTTTTAACATTTCTTTTAAACTGGGCTTAATTTTTCTATTGTCATATATCCATATACGCACTGTCCTTCTATAATACTCAAAAATCATTCACTCTATGATTGAGCCATACATTGCCATCAGATGACCTCCCACAAGAGAGTCCCCATTTTGCATTTAGCTTTTCTCCTGTTGTATTTTATCAGTGAGGGATAAGATTCTGTATATAGGAGAAAAGATACAACATTATTCTCAATTTGGCTTCTTTTACACAAGTTCCATCTATTTCTCTGCAAATGATATAACTTGATAATTTTATGTGTGCTGATCTTGGGCTTGAACTCATGCCCTGAGCTTTTTGTACTTGCAGCTCTACTTTCAGATTTTCGGTGGTTAATTGGAGATATGAGACTCCAGACTTTCCTGCTGGGGCTGGCTTCAAATCTCCATTGTCAGATCTCAGCCTTCTGTGTAGGTTTATACGCATGAGCCACTGGTGCCGGCATAACTTCTTTCTTTTTTGCCAGTCATGGGTCTTGATCTCAAGGCCTGTGTATGGTCCCTGAGCTTCTTTTGCTCAAGGGTAGCACTCTACCCCTTGAGCCACAGCACCACTTGAGGCTTTCTCTGTTTCTGTGGGACTGAGGTATTAACCTAGGGTTTTATGCATGTTAGGCAAGCACTCTGCCACTTAGCCACATTCAGAGCCTTTGGCATAATTTAATTCTTATTCTACATTATTAAAAACTGTTATTATAAAAAGGTGATACACAGAGCGGTTATTCTTATGTGTATAAGGCAGATGAAGAGTACATTTCTTTTTAGAAGATGTCAACCCTTCCCTCAATCTCTCCCAGTTTTTTCACTCCCATTCCACCCACAAGTTGTACAGTTCTCAAAACATGGTGTCTTGTGTAAGTACCATTGCTGCATTTGTTCACTCTTTGTCCCACACTTTATGTGTCCCCATTACCCTCCTAAAGATTGATAAACATACAAAAGGAAAAGAAAACAAAAACAGCAACAAAGCAAAAAATTTCTTCCCTCTATTTCCTGAGTTCATTGCAATATATATTTTTTTCTTCCTAAGATTATGGTCTAAAACCCTACCAAATTATGTGCTAATTAAAGATATTACCAAGAGCAGATGCTAAAATAATGGTTTGCAGAAGAAAGCAGTCTTTGCATAGTGGGACTTATCCTTAAGATGTACTTTCCATACAAATAGACATATCCCCAACCCAAATCAAGACAATGTATATGTTTTGTGTGTGTGTCACAGAGAAAATGTTTGAGGCAAGTATTCACAGGGAGCCTCTCAATATTGTAATTTATTTCACTTGACATTTCAACCACTCCCAAGTAAATCGCTGGTTCACTGGGATGTTAAGGTGGAACCAATTTCCTATTTCAAATGAGGAAGAGTCACTCTTTTATTAAAGAAGTGCTATTGTTGGTATTTGCTCCCTGTTCTTCCTGTAAAGCTTCCTCATACAGTGTAGGGATGGAGTTTGGGTCAATCCCGCTGTACTTGGCCCAGTGTTCCAGGACTTTCCTTTGTGTGGTTTCTGCATAAGCCCTTGGGCCCCACCGGAACTCATAGGCAATGGGGTCGCTACCGGGCACCTGGTGATACTCCAGGTACTGCTCATATACAAAATCTTCCATAAGCAGCTTCCTAGGTATTCCAAAAATAACGTGTTCACTGTCAGGATACACTTCCATCTTATCCAGCACTTGCCAGATGGCTTCCTCGGTGGCACAGCCCCCTTCCGTGAAGATGATGCAGAGAACAATTATCAGCAGACCCGTCTTGGGCATGCCCTGCACATGGCTCAGAACACCATCGTAAGTGATACCTGCGGCTATAACAAGCACGTGGGTGTGGAAGACAGTGTCTACCTCCTTCACCTCAATACCGAACAGTAGCTGCATATATATAGAAGCTTTGTCTAAGATCACAGGGAAGTGAGGCCGGTAACCTCCCGTGATGCGACTCAGCATATCCACATCAGTAACAGGCTGGCATGAATTGTACTGACGTAACAGGTATCGCACCAATGCTAGGGCCTCTTTCTGCAGGGCATTCTGCAATATCTCATCGTCATCAGGGTACACATCTTCCCTTTCCTGAATGTGGGGTTCTTGATCTTCCTCATTAGTTTCCCCAATGACCTCACTCAGGAGGAAAGTAACTGACACTTCAGCTAGAAATCGAAACAACAGAGTAGTAGGAGTGGTGTCCCTGGCCCCACCCACCAGGCCTGTGGCCTGGCTTTGGGCCTCAGGGCCTCTTTCAAGCTCAGAGGGAAGGGTCCTCTGAGTATAAGGCATCCTGGCTGTCGTTGGGGATAGCTAGTCAGAGGGTGGAGTGCAGCTCAATGATGACTCCTAGGCCTGTGGGAGAGAAAGCAGGGAAGCAGTTTCAGCTGACAATGTTCCTCTTGCCAGCTCCCTTAGGTATTACTCCTGGTCTTTCCTTTCTTGCTTTAGGGCCACATAGGTTCCTGCCCCCTTTTTGTGTCTGTTGTCTGAAGCCTAACAGTGAGGGAACAATTGAACAAGGCACAAGATGCTGAGTGAATCTGAGTCTCTGTGGTGCTGGTGGGGTGTGTAGTGCTGAGTGCTGTGGAGTTGTGTTGGGGGGTGAATGGATGGAGCATATGGTACCATTTCATCATATGCACCTCAATCTTAAATTCTGACCCTAGCAGAGAATTATCTGCTGTATTACATGAGGGCAGTTCTTCAGACCAAGACCTTGGCCTCCTGGTCCCGGGAATATGTCCAGCAGGCAGTGAGTCAGACATCTCTCTCCCTTGGGCTCCAGCATGCAATGAAAACATGGGGCCTCCAGACTGGACAGTGAGAGGGAGCTAGACTGCAAGGTCCTCAGTGTTCTGCAATAAACAGCCTCTACTGAACTCACTCTAGGTGCCCAAAGTTCCCCTGCAGATGTGTGGCCTTAGGCACGCACTCACAAGCAGGGTCCAGGTCGTTATAATGGAAGAAAAGGCAAGGCAAGGTCATCCCAAGTGACCAGGGGAAAGAACAAAGTTGACAGCATGCAGTGTGGGCCATATTACTGTAGGACTGCCTCAGTGTTCTCCTTGTTAAATGTCAGGTTGGGAATTTCACTCTCAGGACCTAAGGCCACCATCCCAAAGCAAAAATCTTATTTCTGTGAGAAAACACAAAGATGTAAGGGGAAGTGAATGCTCCTATGATTTCTGGCTTTCCTCATAGGTAAAGAAATGGAAGACTGTTAGTGATGTCCATGTGTATGAGTTGGGCTTAAAACCTGTCCTCACCTTAACTACAGGTAGCTTCTGAACACACACACTCTTGCTGACCACGTTCTTTTCACTGAATTTCTTCAGTGTAAAGACTCAGTGTCCTGATTCCTGGGAGACAGAAACATATAAACAGTTCATGTGAACACCCATAAGTGATTTCCCAAGTCTGAAAGAGGGGGAAGGACACAGGGCGTTTCTTTTGTGAGGGTCTCTCCAGGTATTTATAGTCAATTTTGCATGTAGTCTTACAGACCAAACTACATTTTCTTGCCATCCTGACATAGCACTGATGACCTTTGTTCCCCATAGTGCTGCAGCAGCCACCCTGGTCTTACAATATAAGTTGTTTACCTGCATCTTGAAAAGGAGTTGTTGGTCTTCTTTAAGGGCCTGTTGGGCAAAGGACATAGTCTTCAGACCAAGTTCCTCTCCTCCTGGAAATGAGCCTAAGAGGCTAAACTAAGGTTCCCTGAATCTAGGCATGCTGTTCTGGGCCTCCCCAGGATGATGAGGGAGTGGAGGTCTACCTCTGATGTGACCTGCAATATCCCTGTGTTCATACCTGAGTCCTCCCCTTCAATCCAAGCACAAGTTCCACACCTCTCATAATCTGGGGCTTTTACAACTGTCAGGACATCTGAGGGTCATATGTTTTCTAGGACAATCTCAGTTCCTCATGAGTCTCCATCTTTAGACTTCAGTCAACATCTAGATGATCGCTCTGTTAAATTCAGTATTTATCTGTGTACCTAATACCTAACTCTGTATGACCTAGAAACATATGTATGACAAGACTACCCTGGTGAGAAAGCACAGGGCCTCCCTGGACAGACAGCAGGGGCAGACATCCTCTGTGTCTCCCTTAACCTGGAGTCTAAGGTCCTTTCCTTAAGTCTTGGCCCTGACCAGCCCAAGCTCTCATTTCCTTTATCACTCCATGGTAGAAGTGAATGTCCCAGACTCAATCCACCATGAGTGTGTGATCCACTCATATAGGCCATACAGAGTCCTGACCTCTCCATACCAGGGACTTCAAAGGTTTTCTCAGTCCATTGTGGTAGGAATGCGTGAAAAAAGGTAGACTCCTCACCTTCCCAGAGGCCCTTAGGAGCGTGGCCAAGAACAAGAGTGAATATAGATTTTTCGGGGACCTGCCAAATAGTATGAAGCTTTCTTGCTTCCCCTCAGATATCCAAAGACCTCTTATATCCAAGACCCTAGACTAAAGCTGTTATTCTCACAGTATCTGGAGGGAGAACTTAAGGTTACTTGGGTTGGTGAGTGTTAAAGTCATACATGGTAGAGGAGTGCTCAACTGTTCTGGTATTCCCCAGGGTTCAGGACTGAGAGTGTGAAAGAATCCACGCTGTTGACTTATTTCATGATTTTCTACCTGAATCAGGGCTTTTGCTGATCAACTTCTCTCTCCTGGATGCGCCTTAGACAAACAGCCTCTCCTCTGCAAGTTAGTGTTCAAAACTGTCTCCATGGTCACAGGAATCTGAAGGGGAGGCTGGGGGAGGGGTGGAATGTTGGGCAACAGCTGACATTGAGGTTACTCCTTCACACTTGATAGTGGGATTTCCTCTGTTCACCTTGCAGACAGCTCTCCCACCTGAACCTCTCAGAGAGTGAATCCCTCCTAAGAAGTGCACACTGGCTGCCAAACAGCCACTCACACCTGTTTTCCTAGCTACTGAGATCTGAGGATTGTCATTCAAAGGCAGCCTGGGCAGGAAAGTCCTTCAGATTGCTGTTGTTGTTTTGTCGGTTGTTATGCTTGAACTCTGGGTCTGGGTACTCTCCCTGAGCTATTCAGCTCAAGGCAACTATTCTACCATTTGAGGCACAACTCCACTTCTGGTTTTCTGGTGGTTTATTGGAGCTAAGAGTCTCAAACACTTACCTGCCTGGGCTGGCTTTGAACGGTGATCCTCCAATCTCAACCTCCTTAATAGCTAGGATTACATATTTGAGCCAACAGCGCTCAGCTCTTGATACTCTTAAACACAATCACAGAAAAAGATGACAGTGACACTCTGGATAAAGTGGTAGATTGCTAGTCTTGAGCAAAAGAGCTCTGGGACAGGGCCTAAGCCTTGAATTCTAGTCCCACAACTGACAGAAAAAAAAGAACTTCAGACTAAAGCTATGACCTGCCAATTCCTCTCCTATAGAAGGCTGGGTAGCTTAGCTGGAGTCAGTGGCTCATGTCTAAAATCCTACCGCCTCATCAGCCTAAGATTGGGAGGATCAGAATTTGAGGTATGCCTGGGCTAAAGTTTTGGGAGACCATTTCTCAAACTATGAAATGGAGACTGTTGATGATGTGCCTCATCACCAAGAATATGTGGAAAGTTTAATGAAGAACTTTGAGTTTCAGGATCTGTTTGAAAGCTAGCTAGAGGAAAAAGGTTGGGGTATCTGAATTGATAGAGTGCCTGCCTAGCAAGTATAAGAGCTTGAGCTCCAAACCCACAAAGGACTAAACATAAAGTAGAAGAGGTTAGTGGAGGAGGGGCATTCAGCTGATTAGTGCCTCAATGAGCATGGCTTGGGGATTCCAGCTTGGATTCAACCAGATTTTGTCTGAAACAACCTCTAGGGAGAGGAGGGTTTCTTGCTTGGTTCTAGGGTTGAGGTCTGGGTCTCGTCACTCTTGTTAGCTTTTGTGCTCAAGGCTAGTAGTCTACTACTTGAGTCAGAGCCCATTCCTGGCATTTTTCTTTTTTTTGTAGTTTTTCAGAGGTGAATGTATCACAGGCTTTCTTTCCTGGGCTGGTTTCAAACCCCAATCCTCAAAACTCAGCCTCCTGAGTAGACAGGATTCCAGTTGTGAGCCACTGGTGCCTGCCTGGCAGAGAGAGTACTTCTTATCTCCATCATCAGATGTGCCCAAAGAGTGAGCACTTCTAGAGCTGGGCCTCTCCAATTCTCAGACCTACAGATGTTAGGACAATGTTTTCCATGACATGATTTCCTTGGTGCATGGCTGAGACCATAGTGCAGATGGATTATTTGGGGGACACTCACTGGCATTGGGGTTTCTTCTTACTCATCCTCTGCTATCCTCAGCCCCACAGAGAACCCGAGGTCCCTCGCTTCAAGAATCTCTGTCGCACTCTGAGAATCACAGAGTTTTGGATTGACAAGGGGAGGTTCACAGGGTTTAGTGTCACTCTCTGAACAAAATATGCCTCTTTGTTGCACATCTAAGTGCACACGTACAAACTGAATATTTGGGGACTCTCTATCTAGGTCCATCACTTTCTTTGTCCCCCTCAGATTCTGTCTTTCACCACTGACAGAGTTCTGACCTCTCTACTGGCCTGTACTGCAGACTTCAGAGGAAGATCGTTACTCTCAGGGTTCCCTAGTATAGAAGGAGGAACTTTCCTGAGGACACCACCTTCCTAACTCCCATGCCATTGTGCAGAACACACAACGGGTTTTTAGATAGATTAGCTGTGGATTCTCCAACTGTGAGATAGATTTCCTCTGTTCACTCAAAGCTCTCATAAGGCCCAGGCCTATCCCTTTCAAGTACCTCAGAACAAGATTGTGTCTCTCAGGGTCCAGGGAAGAAATCATATGTGCTGTCATGGGACCATCCTACATGTATTACCATTAAGAGTTAATGGCAAAGAGACAGGAACATGGTTAAATATGTATCTTAAGTTGATAATGATGCATGCACTTATAGAGAACATCTCCATGTGAAAAAAATATGATTAGCTTTAAAATATTATATACCAGATTCATACTTATAGTGCCCTCAAGAGCAGGAATTCACTTATAGAAAAATCAGAAATATAGTCCCATTTTTAGGCATTTGTGAAACAACAGTAAATGAACTATTATGTTCCCTGTGAAAACATTTAAATAAGCTCAGCAAAATTAGAAGTTTTGTTTTTTTTTTGTCGTTCATAGAGCTTGAACTCTGGACCTGGGTGCCGTCCATGAGCGATTCAGCTCAAGGCATGTGCTCTACTGCTTGAGCCACAGCACCACTTCCAGTTTTCTGAGTGCTTTATTGAAGACAAGGGTTTTATGGTCTTTCCTGCTTGGCGTGGCTTTGAACAGTGATCCTCAGATCTCAGCCTCCTGAGTAGCTAACATTACAGGCGTGAGCCACCAGTGTTGGCTCAAAGAATAGGATTTGAAAGGGTTAAGGCACTAAAGATTATTTCAGGAGTCCATGAAGTAAAATTTGGTTGTATGAGTAATCTCCACAACGAGATGGTTCCATCTTAGTGTTCCAGCATACTAAAATGGGAGCTATGTTTGCCATAGAAAGGAATAAGGAAGCATGGAAATTCATTCTGGCTTTCAAATGTGTGGAACCATCACATGTGCTACAGTGGAGAGCAGTGCTCCTTTGACCTCAGAAAATGTGTAAGGAGTCTTGTGCTTTCTGAAGAAACTGAGGTCCTCAGCAAAATTAGCTACTGTAGCTTATAGGATAAATCATTTTTTCTTTCTTTGTGGGGGTGGGATTTCATTCCTTCTTTTTTGGGGGGGGGGGCTCCGGTCGTGGAGCCTGAACTCCTGGCCTGGGCGCTGTCCCTCAGCTCTTCAGCTCAAGGCTAGCGCTCTACCACTTGAGCCACAGCGCCACTTCCGGCTTTTTTCTTTTTGCTTATGTGGTGCTGAGGAATCGAACCCAGGGCCTCAGGCATGCAAGGCAAGCGCTCTACCACTGAGCCACCTTCCCAGCCCCTTCATTCCTTCTTTTAATGTGCAGTACTGAGGCTGGAATTCATGCCTGGTGCCTTCAGTTAGCTAATTTTGCTCAAAGCTGGAACCACAACTCCGTTTTCTGGCTTTTTGATGGTTAATGGGAAATTAATGGCCTTGAATTTATCTGTTAGGATACTTTTGAATATGATCCTCAGATCTCAGCCTCCTAAATGGCTAGAATTATAGATGAGAGACACCCATGCCTGGCTCTTCTGAGATTTCTGAGAAAACAAGATTTGCCTAATAATTCTATGTGTTCCCCGATACCTACTCTGTGATAAAGATGTTCCAATCCTAAACTACCCCTTCTCATTTGAAAATGAATATGAAAAAGGCAGCAGAGAAAGTTCTCTTTGGGCACTCACCAGTCATTTTCTGCGCCTCCATTTACAGTACTGTCTCGTCCTCTTGGGAGGATGAGCATCTTTTCCTTCCATTTGAAACAGGAGCGAAATCACCTGTGAGCCCAATATGCTCCACATGATCACTGCTACCTGAACACCTGTACAGGTGCAATACACGAAAGCAAGTATTTCCCTGTAGAACAGATTCTAGGCAAGAAGCAACACAAAGAAAGTAAATTGAGCCATGGTGCCAGAGAATCATGCCTGTCTGTGATGCTAGCTACTCAGGAGACTGAGATTTGGGGGTTGCTAGTTGATACCAGACCCTACAGGGAAGTCCCTGAGAATGTTATCTCCAATTAGCCACCAGAGAATCAGAAGTGGTGCTGTGGTTCAAAGTGGTAGAGCACTAGCCTTGAGTGAAAAGGCTCAGGGACATCAGCACCCATGTCCTGAGTAGAAGCCCCATTACTGACAAAAGAAAAAGAAAGGAAGAAAGTGAAGTAGGTTTTCAGATAAAAGCTAGAATGACCATTAAGCATCCATATGTGACACCTAGGAAGATCCCAAGTTGTCTATATATTTACTTTCAAGAGATAGTTGATGTTCATTCCCCACTTAGAAGAATACTCCAACTTCTGACCACATAAATAAGCCCCTCTATTTGTTTATATGTCGAATTCCCAGTTACCAGTAAGAAGCACACAAAAATTCAACATCAATAGCCAAGTGTCCTCAGAAATCCTTCTTCTTCCTTCTGGGTTATAGTCCAAGTATCATTTCATTAAGGAACAAGTCCAAGACTTCGTGAAAATCATCAGGAAATAAAAAAGTTGGACTCTCAAGAATGTATATCTAAACTTACAGTGTAGTTTGAACTTTCCTGTCTCAGAGACTCTGCCAGTATGAATGACTGTGGCCAGTAGAGTAGAAAAATGATAAATTGCGAGCAATGTGTGGATTTCTGCATGTAATCTTCATGCTTTTTTGTTACAGGAGGACAAGGAGTTTGTTAGCATCTCCAGAGAAGGTACCAAGAGGGGTTAGGTTGAAGGCCATATAGTGGAGTTGAATTGAAGGGAAGAAGGGAGGTGGGTACAGGAGAAGGGTGGTAACACAGGAAAGTGCTCAGACCTAAGAGCACACACACTCATCACACTGAGCTGAGCCTCTCAGATAACCTCTTCAGTGGAATGGTTTCTTCTGAAAATCTTACTAAGTAGAGCCTGGAGAGTGGAAAGCATGGAGCTACTAGGGAAGGAGGTGTGTGAGGATCCAGGATAATGTGAACTCTCAGCAACAGGCAACTACTGTAAGGTGCTTAGGATGGGAGGAGAGGAGTAGGAAGAGGCCATGGTAGGAAACTCTCCTCAGTCATGAAACCATCTCACCCACCAGACTCACAGTCTTTCCTTGGGAATGAACACACCATCTAGATTGGGAGGATTGCAATTCGTGTGACTGTGATGTATCAGCTTTCCTTGAGGATCACAAGTAGTATGGTGGGCAGAAGCTGTGAGATGAGGATTTAGAGGCCTTGTGAAGAGAAGCAGCATGGAAGTGCCTATACCTGAGAAGTTTACCCTTGGAGGCTCTCACATGGGCGCTTTCTGTTTGGTACTCTAGAGTCATAGAGGCTCCCGTCTCCCTGGTGGATCTGCTGCCTGAGAGCCTGAGGTAGCAAGGGAGGCAGCTCCTCAGGCAGGAGGCTAAGGAAGGCTGAGGCTCTGGGGCTACATGGAGGACATATGGGCATGGGCAATGTGGGGTGTCCTCTATTCCAGGATTGGAGGGCTTTTAATCCACATGAGTGTGTGTGTCACCTTGGCTCCTGACCTCACCTGGAGTTTGTGTGGTGGGTTATCTGAGGACCCTGTTTCAGCACAAGAGCATTACCTGCTGATCTGTGGAATATACATTAGGAGCAGTGAGATAGCTGTCTTGCTGCTGTTATGTAGCCTTCAAGGACAGCACTGAGCTCCCAAAGTTCACAAGAAGAGTGAGTTGGACTCTGTGAGATCCCCATTATTCTTGAGTGAATGGTCTCTTTTGTGCTCACAATGGGCTCCTGTGATCACTTAGAATTGACCAAACCAACCCTTTCTGCTGGCTTTACTGAAATTCTCAGAAAAAATGAGGTAGTTACATACCCTTCCATAAGCTGCACCTGCCCAAGGACAACAGCGAAATTGGTCAAATTCAGTGTGGGACATGCGGGTAGAAGAACTTCCTGAGGCATAAGGATGCATCTTCCTAACTGGACATGACATGTGCAAGGCTCACCACAGGAGTACAGCTAGATTATTGTGGGTGCTTCTGGTAAACGTAACTACAGCTCCTCTCACCACCCCAAGCTCTCATCTTAGTCCCATCAAGTGCCTGGGAATCCAACCGCAAGGAACACAGAGCAACAACGTGAACTCCAGGTGTGCTAAGGCCAGTGGAGGGCCAGTAGGAGTGGTGAGGCTGTCACCAGCTCAGTGACTAGGACGCTCTGGGCAGAAAGATTCCAGATGGCAGGAGGCATCTGTCTGGCCCTTGGATAATGAGTTCTTGATTTTATCATAATAAAGAAGTTGAGAACATACCAGGATAAATATTGAGCAATTTGTAAGTCAAAAATGTGAAGGAAAGAGAAAGAATAGTTCACAACCCAGAAACTGGTACAGCACAGTGATAACAGATGCAATGAGTGCTGTAACATCGTAAGTATTTAGGGTGAATAAGTAGGTTGATGTTTGGCTCATATTCACCTTAGGATAAGTGTTTCCTTTTGATCAAGCATTTGGTACATTTTGGCATGTATTTGGGTTCCAGTCCTAGGACTTGAACTGAGGAATTTGGCACTGTCCTTGAGATTTGGCTCCAAGTCTAGTGCTCTCTATTACTTTGAGTCACAGTGATATTTTTGATTTTCTTGTTGTTAATTGGAGAAAAGAGTCTCACAGCCCATTGCTGCCTGGGCTTGCTTTGAACTATGGTCCTCAGTTCTCAGCCTGTTGAGCAGGTGGGATTACAGGCATGAACCACTGGTGCCTGGCTTCATTTTGTCCTTCTTGGTGTTACATTGTCTTATTAATTTGGCCAGAGATTTTGAATTTGGTCTGCTCATTAAACTGGGTCATTAATCTTTGGGCATCCTTTCAAATAAAGGATGAATTTTGTTCCATGCAACACTAAGGAAAGTGTCCATTACCAAGCTAAACTTTCTCCTTTAAACGTGTTTTGTGCCAAGGAGTCCTTTTGCCGTGATAAGTTCCTTTAAGATACCTTTGTTCCGAGGGCTGGGCATTGGCTCAGTGGTAGAGTGCGTGCCTTGCATGCATGAGGCCCTGGGTTCGATTCCTTAGCACCACATAAACAGAAAAAGCTGGAAGTGGTGCAATGGCCTAAGTGGTAGAGAGCTAGCCTTGAGCTAGAGCTGAGGGACTGTGCCTAGGCCCAGAGTTCAGGCCCCACAACCAATAACAGCAACAAAAATGATACCTTTGTTCATTCCCCAGAGGATACTAATTATTTAGGGATCGGGAGAAAGAAAAGACATGGAATTGAGGGAGGGGGTAAGTTAGGGCAAAGAAAAAAAGAGTTGGTTTTTAATTTTTTTATCCTTTTTATAAAAGCATTGCAGTTTATGAGGAAGTATAAGGATTATAGCAAAGATAATGTTCATGGGCTTTTACTGAACCTATTCATTAATACAGTGTTTGTCTCTAAATTCCTTGCTGCTATTTCTCAACTTTCATTTTCTCTAATTCACCCTAACTTAAGGCCAATAACCTGAATAGGAGGCTACCAGCGGAGAGCTGACAACAGGGGTGCTTGGGGATTTTTGTGGGCCTTTCTTCTGGCGGCAATATTTCCTCTGTCCATCCTCTGCTGACACCTGGAGCTCACAGGGACCCCAGCCCACTCTCCTCCAAGGACCTTGGATTAGGGCTGTCATTCCCAGTGTCTTCAGGGCATAAAGAGGTGATAGGCGATGAAAGGGTGGGTTAATTTGAGTGATTAATTGGAGATAAGAGTCTCCTGGGGACTTTTCTGCCCCAGCTGGCTTTGAACCACAATCCTCATATCTCAGCCTCCTGAGTAGCTAGCATTACAGGTGTGCACCACCAGTGCCTGGCTAGCAGCCTCTTAATACCTGGAAGGAAAAGGCATGGGAGGGAGCGCCTTCTCAAGAGTGAAGACAGCACAACCTGCTGTCTTTTCTTCTTTTTCTCTGGTGGTCCTTGGCCTTGAATTGTGGTCCTGGGTCCTGTCCTGAGCTTTCTCCTTCAAGGCCAGCTTTCTCCCACTTGAGACACAGCTGCACTTCTGAATTTTGGTGATTAATTGGAGATAAGAGTCTCACATACTTTCTTATCCTGGCTGGCTTCAAACTGTGATCTTCAAATGTAAGCCTCCTGAGTACCTAGGACTATAGGCATGAGCCACCAGGTCCAGCTTGGTGCTCCTTTATTCAGGTTACTTCCTGGTTTGAATTTCCTTGTCTCTGTATCTATCTCTTCTGCTTCAGAACATTTGGTAGATATTTAGATCTGTTCGTCCTCTCTAGTCTCTCATCCCTAGCAACACTTCTAGGTACTGGGGTCAAGTTAACCAGGCTTCTTGCTGTTGTTGTTGTATCTGGGGTTTGAACTCAGGGCCTGAGTGCTATGCCTGAGGTCTTTAGCTCAAGGTTAGATGGGAGGCATGTAACCAGAGGTGGCCCAGAATGTGGCATAGCAGGAGGGGAAGGTGACTGCTTCCAGGTGTGCCCTAGGTAACACAGGTAATGGGAAGAAACTTTGTCAGGAGGTAGGGAGGTGCCCCCGTTCAGACCTTACAGGGACAACATTCAGTCCAGGCCTCATAGGCCTTCCTGGCCTGATGTCAATGCTCTGCCCTCAGCAGTCTAAGTTTTTTTTTCAGTTGTGGGGCTAGAACTCTGGGCCTGAGCACTGTCCCTGAGCCTCTTATTGCTCTACCACTTGAGCCACAGTGCCACTTGTAGGTTTTTTCTGAGTAGTTTATTGCAGATAAACTGGAGGTTAACTGGAGATAAAAACTGTCTGATAGACTTTGCTGCCTGGGCTGGTTTTGAACTGTGATCCTCAGATATCAGCCTCCTGATTAGCTAGGATTACAGCGATGAGCCATTGGCATGAAGCTCAGTCTAAGCTTTAATATTTGGATGTGAGTGGAGTGGCTCACTCCTGTAATCCCATCACTGGGGAGACTGAGCATCACCTGAGCTAAGGAAGTTGAGACCAGCATTAAAGCTGGTAGCTGTGACTCACACCTATAATCCTAGCTGCTCAGGAGGCTGAGATCTGAGGATCATGGTTCAAAGCCAGCCTGCACAGGAAAGTCGATGAGACACTTATCTTCAATAAACTACTTAAAAGCCAGAATTGGAGCTGTGGCTCAAGTGATAGAGTGCTAGTTTTGAGCACAAAACTCAGAGACAGTGCCCAGGCCCTGAGTTCAAATCTCCATCACACACAAGCAATGGGTTCTTGTTCTCTGGAACTAAATATAATAAATCCTGAAACTGAAAATCCAAATACAGGGAAGTTTCTTTAAAAGTGAAAGAAAATCCAGGTGCTGGGGACTCATGCTTGTTATCTTAGCTACTCATAAGACTGAGATCTGAGGTTTGAGGTTTAAAGCCATCTCAGGTAGCAAAGTCCATGAGACTCTTATCTCCACTAAAACCAGAACTGGGCGCTGGGAAGGTGGCTCAGTGGCTTGCCTCACATGCATGATGCCCTCAGCACCATATAAACAGAAAAGCCTAGAAGTAGCACTGTGGCTCAAGTGATAGAGCACTAGCCTTGAGCTGAAGAGCTCAGGGAAAGTGCCCAGGCCCAGAGTTCAAGCCCCACGACAGACCAAAAAGAAAAGAAAAGAAAAGAAAAAGAAAAATAGAAGAAAAACCAGAACTCACTTTATAGCTCAAAATCATAGAGTGCTAGCCTTAAGTAAAAGAGCTCAGGAAAAATGCCCAGGCCCTGAGTTTAATCCCCAGGACTGGCACAAAAGAAGAACCATTTCAGCAGGAGCCAGAGGCACTATAGGAACAAGAAACATGATGATAGGGCATGTTATCAGCCACTTGCTATGTCTACCTCTTATTTGTCTGTTGTGCTGGCCCTTGAACTCAGTGCCTGGGCATTGTCCCTGAGCTCTTTGGCTCCAAGCTAGACCTCTATTCCTTGAGCTACAGCTCCACTAAGAGTTGTGTTTAAGGAGAAGCCTTGCTGCAGAAATATTGTGAGCAAAGGGTTGAGACTAGTGAGATACAAAAGTGAATACAGTAGTAGAGGAAGATCCCTACAGATGAGTACAAGCAAGTACATGGTATTGATATGGGATGAACTGTATTGGCTGAGTTTTTCTGGAAAATGAACATAGTAGTCTTTTTTTGGGTGGATATGCGTGTGTGCTTGCTGGTACTAGGGCTTGAACTGAGGGCCTGGGCAATGTCTGAGAGTTTTGTGTGTTGTGTGTTGGTTGGAGATAAGAGTCTCATAGACTTTCCTGCCTGGGCTGGCTTTGAACTGTGAACCTCAGATTTCAGCCTCCAGAGTAGCTTAGATTACAAGTATGAGCCACCAGCACCTGGCTGTCTGAGACTTTTTTCTCGAGGCAAGCATTCTACCATTTGAGCCACAGATCTATTGCTTTTTACTGTCTAATTGGAGATCAGAGTCTCATGGACTTTCCTGTCTCAGCTGGCATGATTCTCAGATCTCTGCCTTCTGAGTGGCTAGAATTACAGTCATGAGCCAGTGGCACCCAGCTAAGATTGTATTCTGCAATGCCTCTAGGTATTCACTCTTCTTGCATGGGGAAGAGTAACAAGCTGAATTCATCAGGATTTAAATATTCAGTTAATAGGACATGGAGAACTCCCACTGGAATCTGCTTTCTGGGATAGATAGATAGATGCATAGATAGATAGATAGATAGATAGATAGATAGATAGATAGATAGATAGATAGATAGATAGATAGATATAGATAGATAGATAGATAGATAGATAGATAGATAGATAGATAGATAGATAGATAGATAGATAGACGGACAGACAAATGGTTGAGAGAGAGATCAATCTTAGGTCACATTCTTTGATGTAGGGCAATTGTAAAGACTCATAAGCTTGATCCTGTAGAGTACTAGGTCAGGGTCAATCAATTCAAACCAAATCTGATGGGGGAAGAACTTAGTGAAGGCACAAGTGAATACCTGCTAGGACAGGGAAGCACCTGGCACTTAAAAACCTTAAAAGAAGCCAGGCCCCAGTGTCTCAGGCCTGTAATCCTAGCTGCTCAGGAGGCTGAGATCTGAGGATCACCTTGAGAGCCAGTGGGGCAGAAACTCTATGAGATCTTTATCTCCAATAAAGCACAAGAAAACTGGAACTGGTACTGTGGCTCAAGTGATAAAGCTCTAGTCTTGAGCTGAAGAGCTGAGGGATAGCGCCCAGTCCGAGAGTTCAAGGCCCATGACTGACAAAACACAAACAAACAAAAAAAACTTATAAGAAGGCAGGGGCAATACCTAAAGAAACCTCAAAGCAAGTTCTGCCTAGCCTAGTAGCTGAATCCCAATGCTGGGTGAAGAAAAGAAGGCATAGTTCAAGGAGTAGAAAAGCATTTGCATAGCAAAGCCGCCAGGAAAGTCCTCAACCCAGACAGAGTTGAAGATCATTCAAAATAAATGACAGCTCCAAGTCACTGTCCTGAATAAGGGAGGGAGCTGGGCACAGGTGTCTCCTGCCTGTTATCCTAGCTACTCAACGAAGTAAGGAGACTAGGTCAATGATTCCCCTAGATACTGGCCCTTGATTTCCCCTCATTGTTTCCCTAGATGGTTTACTTTTATTTATTACTTCTATTAGGTTTATGTGTCCTCATTTGGTTTTCTTTGCCTATGTATAACACTTTGTTAGGTTTACTTCCTCACAAAATCCTTACCTGATTTTTGCCTATACACACGTTGTGCTAGCTGCATTAGGGGCTCCTGGTCTTTGAGACAAGACTCTAGCAGCAGTCCTCTGGCTTTCCAGTGAAGACTCCTAATTTGGCCTCTTTAGTGGTGACTTCTTGATTTCTCATGACTGTGTTCCCTTACAAGGTTTGAGAGCTTGTACAGGAGAGACCCTCGTACCAAGGGGGACACCGGTTTCTTGGAGCCACACTGGCAAATGGCCTCAGAAATGCCAGCTGCCAGAGGACTGGAGTCTGCATAGGACAGCCGCCACTTGAGATTTCTCTCAGGCACCAAGGGCTCTTCTACCATTCTGACAGCCGGGATTGTGGACAATAGACATGCCACTAAATCATTTTGGAGTTTAGAGTTGCTCAGGAGACCTCCAGAGTAATTGTCTGTTTGTCTCTTTTCTGTTTGTATCTATTTCTGGTATCTGGGGATTGATCCATCTGGAAAATGGAAAGGTAAGGGGCACATATGTACTCAGACCCTCTTCCTGTCCCCCTATTCTGACAAGAGTAAGAGGTACTGGTTCAGCTTGCCATAGTGGATGTCTGTGGACCGAAGCCACCCTGAGAATGTTATTGCCATGGTGATCTATGGACCAAGGGCACCTGGTGTATGTTTGTCGTGGTGGGAGGCTTTGGGGCCAGGCTGACAGGAGTCTGGTATTCTGGTAGCACCATCATAATGTAGAAAGTCTTGGCTCTCAGCTTAACTAGAAGGTGGGAGTGGCCCACACAGCCACCTTTGGCTTTTGTGTTTAGGTCTTGTGGATCCTTGTTTTCTGTGTCTTTGTTCTTCATCTGGATAGCTCTGGTGGAACAAATGCTCCAGTTCCTGGTCGGTCCAGTTCCTGGCCTTCTATGTCCTCTGCATGTGATGGTGGTCAAGCAGGACATGGGGGGGGCGGGTTCACAGGCCTGGTTAGGTCCTCTAGCATCTGGCCAAAGTTACCAGCCTCAGGCTGCATCTCCTCGGTGGGAGGAAAAAGTACTATAGTCAAAAATTGATTAGAAGACAGTCAGTCTACCTGGTGAATTAAGATAATAGAATCAAGTAACATCCTCCCTTCCTCCATCTGATGGTTTAAAAGGTCAAATGTTATGCTATTGTGGCTTGCTAAAAAGTAAGCTTTGGAGAGACATGGCCCTGCTAATGTGCTTTGTTAGAAAAGTTTGTATAAACATATAGATGTTGTTCTGTAAGAGTCAGAGATTTTGAAAGATTGCATCTATTTTGGATCTGGGAGACTCAGTTCTGCCTCATATCACTTGGCCACCTTAGACGATCATAGACCATTCTTCTGTGGAGGCACGGCTCCATCTACCAAAGCCACATGCAGAAATCAGGATTCAGCTGCCTGGTCACCCTACACTGACACTTTCAAGACTTGTAGAAAGAATCGAGCTAGACTGGTCCAAGGGAAACTTGGAGGTCACAGTCTTGGTCTGAGGTCCTTGAAGGGGAATGATTGCTCTCTCTGTGAGGTGAAGGTAAGAGAAGGTTCTGGTGTGTAAGCAGAAGAGCCCTGGAATACAGGGGGATGGTCCTTATTTTTTGTGTGTGGGGGGGGGGGGGTCCGGTCATGGAGCCTGAACTCTGGGCCTAGGTGCTGTCCCTTAGCTCTTCAGCTCAAAATTAGCACTCTACCTCTTGAGCCACAGCACCACTTCCGGCTTTTTTTTTTTTTTTTTTGGGTCCGGTTGTGGGGCCTGAACTCTGGGCCTGGGCGCTGTCCCTCAGCTCTTCAGCTCAAGGCTAGCGCTCTACCACTTGAGCCACAGCACCACTTCCGGCTTTTTTCTTTTTGCTTATGTGGTGCTGAGGAATCGAACCCAGGGCCTCAGGCATGCAAGGCAAGCGCTCTACCACTGAGCCACCTTCCCAGCCCCAGGTTCTTAGTTATTTCAGCTGCGCTCAAGTGTTCACTTGTCTACCAGAGATCATCTAGTCAATGGAACACCCTTATTCTCTAACCATGTCTTCCTTCAGCCTCAAAGAACCAGAGGACTGGAGGTGATCTAGTGTCCTTAAGTATGAGAATCTGACATCATTGTAGTGACCCATATGGAAGCAGAGGATAAGAAGACACAGATCATCTCCTGTGGACAAACGTCATGTGATCTATCTGAAACTCTGTTTTCACCTAAGTATGTGGTCAGGTGAGAACCTCCATAACTCCCTCAGCCACTGCTCCTGGTGAAGGTGATGTGGGGTTCATAAAAGTCACAAAGCAGCTGCCTGGTCTTCTTTCTCAGTGCCTCTCAAGGCTCACAGCAAGGGGGGCCTAGCCCTGTACAGATCATCTCAGTCCCTTCCTATGCCCTCAACGTGAGCAGCAGCTGTGTGTGTCTGTGGCCTTCCTCTGCTATCTTCAAGAAGTGAATTATGCTTGTGAGTGCTGGAGCTGTAGTGAACGGCAGAGGCAGTCATTTCTAATGGTATTTGATCCCAGTGCTTTCCACATGGGGATGTTGTTCATGTCACTCTTCTGTAGGACATAACAGAGGACATGGAGCTCAGGAGAACAGGAAAGCAAAATGAACTGTCATAGAATTCAGGAAAATTTCCCCCATTAGAAGTCACTTTTCAACATGTGGTTGTGAAGAAAGTCCTAGAATGACAGATCCTAGAATTTGAGTGAAAGCCCAGATCATTTTCTCTCTGCCAGCTGCTTCTCCATTTAAGTCACTGTTCTAAGTTTTTAAATGTCTTTTAACTTGGGCTTAATTAGGCTATTTTCATATATTCGTGTATGGATGGTCTCTATAATACTCAAATTTCACCCTATCATAGAGCCATCCCTTGCCATGAGATGTCCTCCCTAAGAGAGTCCCTGGTTTACATTTGAATTGTTCTCTTTTGTGTTTTATTGGTGAGGAAGAAGGCTCTTTATATTGGAGAAAAGATGCGATGTTGTTCATTCTTAATTTGGCTTCTTTCACACAAGTTCCACCTCTTTTTCTGCAAATGATAGCTTTTGTGTTTTTGTGTGTGCCAGTCCTGGGCTTGAACTCAGGGCCTGGGCACTGTACCTGACCTTTTATACTTGCAGCTCTACTTTCAGCTTTTTGGTGGTTCATTGGAGACATGAACCTTCAAGAGCTCACTGCTGAGGTTGGCTTCAAACTTCCACCTCAGTTCACAGGCTCCTGAGTAGGATTACCGGCATGAGCCATTGAAGGCCCACAAAACTTTTCTTTCTGTGCAATTTTATATTGTTCTTCTAAAGCTGATGTGCCGATGGGTTGCAGGTATATGTATAAGGCAGATAGAGTACATTTTCTCCTAGAAAATGTCACCTTCTCATGCTCTCTCCCAGTCTATCCCTCCCAAACCCACCCAGAAGTTGTATAACTCATTGAACATAGTTTGCAATGTGAGTTGCACTGCTGCACTTGTTCATGCTTTGTCCCACCCTTTCAGTGCAGGGGCTTACCATCCCAAAGTTTAATAAACAAGCAAGAGGAAAAGAAAAACAAAGAAATAAAGAAAAAAAACCTCTTCCTTCCATTTTCTTAGTTCATTTCACTACATATTTTCTTCATAAGGCTGTAGCCTAAAACCCTACCAAATTATGTGTTAATTAAAGATATTACCAAGAGCAGATGGTAAAATAATGATTTGCAGATGAAACCAATCATTGAGTTGTGGGACTTATCCTTAAGATCAAATTTCCCATACAAATACACACATCCCCAACCCAAATCAAGACAATGTATATGTTTTTTGTGTTGTGTCATAGAGAAAATGTTAACAGTGAGCTTCTTTACATTGTAATTTATTTCACTTGACATTTCAACCACTCCCAAGTAAATCGCTGGTTCACTGGGATGTTAAGGTGGAACCAATTTCCTATTTCAAATGAGGAAGAGTCACTCTTTTATTAAAGAAGTGCTATTGTTGGTATTTGCTCCCTGTTCTTCCTGTAAAGCTTCCTCATACAGTGTAGGGATGGAGTTTGGGTCAATCCCGCTGTACTTGGCCCAGTGTTCCAGGACTTTCCTTTGTGTGGTTTCTGCATAAGCCCTTGGGCCCCACCGGAACTCATAGGCAATGGGGTCGCTACCGGGCACCTGGTGATACTCCAGGTACTGCTCATATACAAAATCTTCCATAAGCAGCTTCCTAGGTATTCCAAAAATAACGTGTTCACTGTCAGGATACACTTCCATCTTATCCAGCACTTGCCAGATGGCTTCCTCGGTGGCACAGCCCCCTTCCGTGAAGATGATGCAGAGAACAATTATCAGCAGACCCGTCTTGGGCATGCCCTGCACATGGCTCAGAACACCATCGTAAGTGATACCTGCGGCTATAACAAGCACGTGGGTGTGGAAGACAGTGTCTACCTCCTTCACCTCAATACCGAACAGTAGCTGCATATATATAGAAGCTTTGTCTAAGATCACAGGGAAGTAAGGCCGGTAACCTTCTGTGATGCGACTCAGCATATCCACATCAGTAACAGGCTGGCATGAATTGTACTGACGTAACAGGTATCGCACCAATGCTAGGGCCTCTTTCTGCAGGGCATTCTGCAATATCTCATCATCATCAGGGTACACATCTTCCCTTTCCTGAATGTGGGGTTCTTGATCATCCTCATTATTTTCCCCAACTACCTCACTCAGGAGCAAAGTAACTGACACCTCCACTAGAATTCCAAACAACAGAGAAGTGGCCGAGATCTCCTGCTGGTCTTGGGGGAATTGCTCACCCACCCGGCCTGTGGCCTGGCTTTGGGTCTGAGGGCCTCTTTCAAGCTCAGAGGGAAGGGTCCTCTGAGTATAAGGCATCCTGGCTGTCGTTGGGGATAGCTAGTCAGAGGGTGGAGTGCAGCTCAATGATGACTCCTAGGCCTGTGGGAGAGAAAGCAGGGAAGCAGTTTCAGCTGACAATGTTCCTCTTGCCAGCTCCCTTAGGTATTACTCCTGGTCTTTCCTTTCTTGCTTTAGGGCCACATAGGTTCCTGCCCCCTTTTGTGTCTGTTCTCTGAAGCCTAACAGTGAGGGAACAATTGAACAAGGCACAAGATGCTGAGTGAATCTGAGTCTCTGTGGTGCTGGTGGGGTGTGTAGTGCTGAGAGCTGTGGAGTTGTGTTTGGGGGTGAATGGGTGGAGCATATGGTACCATTTCATCATATGCACCTCAATCTTAAATTCTGACCCTAGCAGAGAATTATCTGCTGAATTACAAGAGGGTACTTCTTCAGACCAAGACCTTGGCCTCCTGGTCCCTGGAGTATGTCCAGCAGGCAGTGAGTCAGACTTCTCTCTCCTTTGGACTCCAGTAAGCAAGGGAAACATGGGGCATACAGACTGGACAGTGAGAGGGAGCTAGACTGCAAATACCTCAATGTTCTGCAATAGACAGCCTCTACTGAACTCACTCTAGGTATCCAAAGTCCCCCTGCAGATGTGTGCACTACTCTCTGCTGGCCTGAGGCACGCTCTCTCAAGTGGTGTCCAGGTCCTTTTAATGGAACAAAAGGCAATGAGAATACATCACATGGGCCCAAGGGCAACTGCAAAGGTGAGCACATGCAGTGTGGGCCATATTGCTGGAGGACTGCCTCAGTGTTCTCCTTGTTAAATGTCAGGTTGGGAACTTTTTCTCTCAGGACCTAAGGCCACAATCCCAAAGCAAAAATCTTATTTCTGTGAGAAAACACAAAGATGTAAGGGGAGATGAATGCTCCTATGCTTTCTGGCTTTCCTCATAGGTAAAGGAGTGGAAGACTGTTAGTGATGTCCATGTGTATGAGTTGGGCTTTATACCTGTCCTCACCTTAACTCCACATAGCTTCTGAACACTCCCTCTTGCTGATCAGGTGCTTTTCACTGAATTTCTTCAATGTAAGGACCCAGCCTCTTGATTCCTGGGAGACAGAAACATATAAACACTTTATGTCAACACACAGAAGAGATTTCCCAAGTCTGAATGAGGGGGCAGGATGCAGGGCTTTTCTTTTGGGTGGGGTCTCTCAGGATATTTATAGTTAATTTCACATGGTTGGGGCCTTTTCCCTCTGGTGATGTCCAGATGCATCTTGCAGACCTGAGAGAGAGTCCTGATGCCCCTTCCTCCCCATAGTGCTACCTGATGCCACCCTGGCCTTACAATCTAAGTAGTTTCCCTACATCTTAAAAGGAGCTATTGGTCTCCTCTAAGAGCTCTGCTGGACAGAGGACAACTCTTCAGCCCAATTTAAACTTCTCCCAGAAATGAGCCTAAGAGGCTAAAGTGAAGTATCCTGAATCTAGGCACGCTGTTCTGGGCCTCCCCAGGATGAATGGTAGTTGTAGTCTACCTCTGATCTGACCTGCAATTTCCCTTTGTTCCTACCTAAGTCCTCCTTTTATTCCAGGCAGAAGCCCCACACCACTCATGATACCAGTCACCTCCCAGACAGTTGGAGGAAGATCAGGACTCAGTCTGAAAATAAGGCCAAGTTACCCATCCTTGGTGCTGCCTTACACCTCACCTTGACTCTCTACAGGTCTTATCCCATCCCTTAGATACAGAAGTAAAGACTCAGTTGTTTGATCTCCTGATCTGGGGCTTCCAAAGGGTCACTGCATGAGTTGGTCATATGTTTTCTAGGCCAATCACAGTTGCTCATGAGTCTTCCTTTTGAGACTTCAGTGAGCATCTGGACTGGTAGTCTGTTAAATTTAGGATTTATGTGTGTACCTAATCCCTAACATTGTATGGTCTAGAAAGGCAACTATAATATCACTACACTGGTGAGACAGCACAGGGCCTCCCTGGACTGACCGCAGGGGCACACTTACTCTGTGTCTCCCTTAATGTGGAGTCTAAGGTCCTTTCCTTAACAGTCTTGTCCCTGACCAGCCAAGGTTCTCATTTCCTTTATCATTGCATGGTGGAAGTGAATGTCCCAGACCCATGTCCACCAGAAGTGTGTGAACCACTCACATAGGCCCTACAGAGTTCTGCTCTCTGCACCCCAATGTCTTCAAACCAGGGTTTTCTCAGTGTCCATTGTGGTAGGAGAGTGTAAAAAGGTAGACTCCTCACCTAACCAGAGGCCCATAGGAGCGTGGCCAAGAACAAGAGTGAATATAGATTTTTCGGGGACCTGTCAAATAGTGTGAAGCTTTCTCTTCTTCCCTCAGATATCCAAAGACCACTTGATCACTTGTATCCAAGACCCTAGACTTAAGGTTACTTGGGTCGGTAAGTGTTAAAGGCATACATGGTGGAGGAGTGCTCAACTGTCCTGATATTCCCAGGGTTCAGGACTGAGAGTGTGAAAGAAGCAACACTGCTGACTTATTTTATGATTTTCTACCTGAATCAGGGCTTTTGCCGATCAACTTCTCTCTCCTGGATGCGCCTTAGACAAACAGCCTCTCCTCAGCAAGTTAGTGTTCAAAACTGTCTCCATGGTCACAGGAATCTGAAGGGGAGGCTGGGGGAGGGGTGGAATGTTGGGCAACAGCTGACATTGTGGTGGCATCTTTGCAGTTCATGGTAGGATTTCCTATGTTCACCTGTTAGATAACTCTTCTACCCGAACCCGCAACAATCTGAATCCCCTGGAAGAATTTCAGACTGAGGTGGGAGCCTTCCACACCCACCTTTAATCCTAGCTACTTATGAATGGGAGATCTGTGGATTGTGGTTCAAAGCCAGCTTGGGCAGGAACGTCCTTGAAAATCTTATCTCCAATTAAGGACAGGAAAGGTTGGAAGTGGTGCTGTGGCTCAAATTGGTAGAATGCTAGTCTTAAGCACAAAGAGGCTAGAGTACATCACCCAGGCCCTGAGTTCAAGCCCTAGGACTGGCAAAAACAGTTTTGAGGATTGTGTTTCAAAGCCATCCAAGGAAAGAAAGTCTATGAGATTCTTATCTCCAAATAACCAGAGTGTAAGGCAGTAGTGGGTTTGTGGTTCAAGTGTTAAAGTGGTAGCCTTGAGCAAATATGCTTAGGAACAGTGCCCAGGCTTTGAGTTCAAGAAGAAAAAGAAGAAGGAGGAGGAGGAGGAGGAGGAGGAGGAGGAGGAGGAGGAGGAGGAGGAGGAGGAGAAAGAGGAGGAGGAGGAGGAGGAGGAGGACGAGGACGAGGACGAGGACGAGGATGAGGAGGTGGTGGAGGAGGAGAAGGAGGAGGAGGAGGAGGAGGAGGAGGCGAAGGCAAAGGCGGAGAAGGAGAAGGAGAAGGAGAAGAAGGAGAAAGAGGAAGAGGAGGAGGAGGAGGAGGAGGAGCATGTGAACAGGAGCTAGAGGCAATCAATATGGGAACAAGAAACATCATGATAAGACACATTTTCTGCCCCGTATTGTTTTGTGTGTGTGTGTGTGCGTGTGTGTGTGTGTGTGTGTGTGTGTGTGTGTGTGTGTGTGTGTGTGTGTGTGTGTGTGCTGGCTCTGGGACTTGAACTCAGTACCTGGGCATTGTCCCTGAGCTCTTTTTCTCCAGGCTAGAGCTCTATTCCTTGAGCTACAGCTCCACTAAGCGTTGTGTTTAAGGAGGAGCCATATAGAAGAAATATCCCAAGCAAAGGGTTGAGACTAGTGAGATACAGAAGTGAATACAGCAGTAGAGGAAGATCCCTACAGATGAGTACAAGCAAGAACATAGTATTGATATGGGCAGAACTGTATTGGCTGAGTTTTTCTGTAATATGAACCTAGTAGTCTTTTTTTTCCTGATGGATGTACATGTGTGCTTGCTGGTACTGAGAATTGAACTCCAGTTCTGGGTACTGTCTGAGGTTTTCAGGGGGTTTTTTTTGCTAAAGGCTAGCATCCTACCATTTGAGCCACAGATGTACTTTCTGATCTTCTGGTGGCTAATTGAAGATCAAACTCTCATGGACTTTCCTGTCTGGGCTGACTTTGAACCTTGATCCTCAGATCTCTCTGCCTTCTGAGTGGCTAGAATTACAATCATGAGCCACTGGCACCCAGTTAAGGTTGTATTCCTTTTTCTTTTTCTTTTTCGTTTGTTTGGTCACAGTACTTGAAGTCAGGGCTTGGTTGCTGTCAGTGAGCTTTTGTGCTCAGGGTTAGCACTCATCACATTGAGCCACAGCTCCACTTCTGGTTTGGAGGTGGTTAATTGGAGATAAGAGTGTCACAGAGTTTCCTCTATAGGCTGGCTTAGAATCTTGATACTCAGATATCAGCCTCCTGAGTTGCTAGGTTTACAGGGGTGTCACCAGCACCCAGCTTAAGATTTTAATGCCTCTAGGTATTTACTCTCCTCACATGGAGGAGAGTAATCTGAATTCATCAGGTATGGGGATTTGTGAATGCTGAACTGTGAGCTGTGATAAAGAGAATTGGAATTCCATTCTCTGACTCTCAGAAAGTTGAGAGTGGCCTGAAAAAGATCAATCAATCTTAGCATTATAGAGACCCAAGTTTCTACCCTAAATTTGAGTTAATCAGAACCCAAATATTCTTGGACCCTGGAGTTAGCTAAAGGCTTATACAAATCGTGGTTGTTTGCTGCTTACCTCCCTTCCTAAGATTAGGAAGTCATTCATACTAGGATTGTTTCACACTCGGGTGCCTGTAACTTCAAAGAGATTGCTACCTTACTTTATGCACTTACTCCCTTGTCCAAAAATCAATAAAGACCCTTGGGACCTTGGGACATCTGTTGCTGGTGAGAGGCATGGGGGGTCCCCTGTTGCCCCCAAACCAGTTTCACAGTCTGGTTTTCATCACTGCCTTGCTCCGGTTGTGGTGGGTTAAGGCACTCTCAGGATTTAAACAATCAGTTTTAGCAAGCCACAGAGTACTCCTATTAGAGACTGTGTTCTGGGGGGGGGGGGCGGGGGGGAAGAGAGAGAGAGAGAGAGAGAGAGCGCCTCACCCCTCAGTGGCTTTGCTTGATGTAAGGGCAATAGTAGAAACACACAAGCTCAGTCCTATAGAGTACCAGCAGAGTCAATCAACCCCAATAGCATCTGATAGGGCAATAACATGGCAGAGGCCCGAGTGAACAACCAGAATTAGGAAGCACTTAGTAATCCTATGGGAAGGCAGGCACAGCATCTGGATGAAACCTTAAAGGAAGTCCTGCCTAGCCTAGTAGGTAGATCCCAATGTTGAGTGAGGAGAAGAAAGCATAGTCCAAGCAGTAGAAATGTATTTCCATAGCTGAACCACCAGGAAAGTCCTTAACCCAGACAGAGGTGGGAAAGATGGTTCAAAGTAAGTGATGGCTCCAAGTCACTGCTCCACAATAAAGAAGGAAACTGGGCACAAATGTCTCCTGCCTAGAATTCTAGCTACTTGGGAGGCTGAGATCTGAAGATCATGGTTTCAAGCTAGCCTGTGCAGGAAAGTCCATGAGACTCTTATCTCCAATTAACCACCCAAAAGATGAAATAGAGCTTTGGGCCATGTGGTAGAATGCAGCCTTGAACAAAAATATAAGGGACAGTACCCTGGCCCTGAGTTCTTGCCCCAGAACTGGCACACACACACACACACACACACACACACACACACACACACACACACACACACACACACACACACACACACACACACACACACACACACAGGAAAGTAAGGGAAAGCACAGTTGTCGGCCTATCTTAGTCCTTATGTTCTGTGAAATAAAAGTTCAGGCAAGGTGAGAAGGAATAGGAAAGTTCAGGAAAAGGCAATAGGAAAGATTAGAAAATAATAGGAAAGCTTATTACTATTATTCAGGAAGAAATACACTAATGTACATTCAATAGACTAAAAGTGGGTCACTTCTAGGATGAGACTGACCAATGTAATTCAGTGGTTAGTCTGTTTTGTTTTGTTTTTGCTGGTCCTGAGGCTTGAACGCAGGGCCTGGGCACTGTCCCTGAACTTCTTTTGCTCAAGACTAGCCACAGCTTCACTTTTGGCTTATTAGTGGTTTATTGGAGATAAGAGTTTCACAGAATTTCCTGCTCAGACCTGCTTCAAACTTCAGTCCTCAGATCTCAGCCTCTTTAATAGCTAGGATAACAGGCATGAGACACTGGCACCTGGCTTGTTAGTCTGTTTTTTTTTTATTCTTTACATATAAAATTATGCATGTAGAAAATATGTAAGAAGAGGTTCTAAGTAGGATTTGAGTATAAGACCAGGGTTTATAGTGAAAGCTCAACTTTTTCATAATTTCTTGGATTACTTTGAACCCTATTAAAATAGTGTATATCTCTTCAGTGATAATAAAATTCATAAAGAATGTTGGAGTGGGGTAGGACACTGATGGCTCACACCTGTAATCCTAGCTACTCCGGAGGAGGAAATCTAAGGATTGCAGTTTAAAGCCAACCTTGACAGGAAAGTCTGTGAGACTCTTATCTTTAATTAACCACTGGAAAGATACTAGTGGAGCTATGGCTCAACTGGTAGAGCACTAGCCTTGAACAAAAGAGCTCAGAGACAGTTCCCAGACACTGAATTCAAGCCCCACCACTAACAAAAAGTCTGAGGGCTGGGAGCTGGTGGCTCATGCCTGTAATCCTAACTACTCAGGAGGTGAGATCTGAGGATGGTGGTTCAAAGCCAGCCTGGGTAGGAAAGTCTGTGAGACTCTTATCTCCAATTTACCATCAGAAAACCAGAAATGGCCCTGTGGCTCAAGTGGTAGAGCTCTAGCCTTGAGCTGAAGAGCTCAGGGACAGCTCCTAAGCCCAGAGTTCAAGCCTCATGACCGACAAAAAAATCTGAGCTATTTAAGAACAAGGTGAAAAATGATTTAAATGTTAATGATCCCACTAAGAAGAGAAATGATGGCTGAGTTTTTAGTGATACAGTATTTGCTTAGCATGTGTGGAGCTCTAGGTAAATCCACAATAATTTTTCACAATTTATAGTTGGAGTTTACCTCTATAAGAGAATGAATGAATTGTGCTATAATCACAAGTACAGTGGGATTCTGTATCATATGAATAAGAATATCATCACTTGAAAATATGCAATGGTGACCAGTGCTGGTGGCACTGGTCACCTGTAATCCTTGCTACTCAGGAGGCAGAGATGTGAGGATGATGGTTGAAAGCCAGCCCAGGCAGGAAAGTTCATGAGACTCCAATAAGCTACTCAAGAGGCTGGAAGTAACACTGTGGCTCAAGTGGTAGAGCGCAAGCCTTGAGCAAAGAAACTCATGGATAGTGCCAGACCCAGAGTTGAAGCCCTAGAAGTGAAATTTAAAAAAAATAAAGAAGAAAAAAGAAAATATGCAATGGTATTAATACAACAGAATACTCACTGTCCAGCAGTGAGAATAAATATGAATAATCTTACAGATAGAGCATTGAACGAAAGAATTCACACACAGTTGAGCACAATGACTTATGCTTGTAAGGCTGAGATAGAGGGCCAGGGTTCAAAGACAGCCCAGGCAGGAAAGTCTGTGTAAGTCTTATCCTCAACTATCAAAAACCCAAAAGTGGAGCTATGGCTCAAAAGAGTACTTGCCTTGAAAAACCTCCCCCCCCCCCAAAAAAAAGAAAACCCAAAAAAACTCAAGGACAGCACCCAGGCCCTGAGTTCAAGCCCCAGGATTGGCACAAAATAAATAAAAGCTAAAGCCTGGGCCTAGATGTTGAGTTCAACTTCAAGTACTAGCACCCCCCCCCCACACACACACACCACACTGTAAGTATCAGAATTGAGTACCCAGGTGATCATGCTGGGAAGGGGATCCTGGGGGACTTCCTGGAGAAGGGCCAGGCAGATGTGCTTTCTTGGGAGAAATTCTGTCAAATTTCCATGGAGCTATAGCTTAGGCTCTGTGAACTTTAACATAGGCAGGTTACTTTTTCATCAAAGGTTCAAAATGAAATGCAGCTAGGCAAAAGATAAAAAATAGTTAGAAGGTGTCCCTTGGCACAGGCTGCCAGGTGTCTGCATTGTCGTGTCTCTGGCCAGGCTGGGCTGGCAGGCCTGGGCATGCGTGTGCACTGAGCTCCACATAGAACTGAAGCCCATCACACTGGCCTCTCATGCAAGACCTCGGGCCACACAGCACTGCAGTCCAAAAAAAAATCCAAAACCCTGGACTTCCGGCAAGTCCAGATGCTGCGCAGGCCTTCCCAGTAAGGACAAGGTGTCCTTAATGGGAACAGTGGGCTCTACCTCTGCAGGCAAAAATCACACACAGGAGCTGCTGGCTTCCAAGGGGATGGTGCTAAATGAGTTTCCAGTTGAGTCTTTGTGTTTTCATATTTTAAAATGATCTGTGAGAAGCCGATGGCTCAGGCCTGTAATCCTAGCTACTCAGTAGTGCATAAGACTCATTTTTGTTTGACTTTGTGTGTGTGTGTGTGTGTGTGTGTGTGTGTGTGTGTGTGTGTGTGTCTGTTTTCTTTTTTGGTACTGGGGACCAAAACCACATTGTTTCATTTGCTAGGCAATGCTGTACCACTAAGCTACATCTGAGTCCTAGACTCTTATCTCCACTTAACTACCAACTAAACAGAAGTGGAGATGTGGCTCAAGAGGTAGAGATAGCTCTCTACCTCTAGCCTTGAACAAAAGACCTCAGGGACAGTGCCCAGGACCTGTGTTCAAGCCCCAAGACTGGCATATACACACACTCACAAAATCATCTAGCTACTCAGTAAAACATCTAGCTACTCAGAAAGGCTAGTGGTTCATGCCTATAATCCTAGCTATTCAGGAGGTTGAGATCTGAGGATCACAATTCAAAGCTAAGCCAAGTAGGAAAGTCCATGAGACTCTATAATCTTGGATTAATCACCAAAAAGTCAGAAGTGGAAATATGATTTAACTGGTAGAGCACTAGCCTTGAGTGAAAAAAGCTAAAGGACATTGCCCAGGAACTCACTTGAACCTCAATACTGGTACCGAAAAAAATAAATAAATAAATAAATAATATGATCTAATTTAAATACTGTTGTATCACAAAGACTCTAGTGAAAGCCAGGTGCCAGTGGCTCATGACTGTAATCCTAGCTACTCAGGAGGCTAAGATCTGAGGAACATGCCAGCCCGGGCAGGAAAGGTTGTGAAACTCTTTTTTCTTTTTTTTTTGGGGGGGGGGTCCGGTCATGGGGCCTGAACTCTGGGCCTGGGCGCTGTCCCTCAGCTCTTCAGCTCAAGGCTAGCGCTCTACCACTTGAGCCACAGAACCACTTCTGGCTTTTTTCTTTTTGCTTATGTGGTGCTGAGGAATCGAACCCAGAGCCTCAGGCATGCAAGGCAAGCGCTCTACTACTGAGCCACCTTCCCAGCACTGAAACTCTTATTTCTAATTAACCACTAAAAAGCTGGAAGTGGTGCTGTGGCTCAAGTGATAGAGTGCTAGCCTTGAATACAAAGAGGCTCAAGGACAGTGCCCAGGCCTGGAGTTCAAGCCCCATGATTGACCATAAAAAGAGACCAAGACTGCCGCCTCCTCCAATAATCTAATTAGAGCCAGGTGCCAGCGGCTCACAACTGTAATCCTAGCTACTTAGAAGGCTGAGCTCTGATTGCGTTCAAAGACAGCCTGGGAAGGAAAGTCTTTGAGACTCTTACCTCCAAGAAGCTACAAAAAAGCCAGAAGTGGTATTGTGGCTCAAGAGCACTAGCCTTGAGTGAAAAAGCTAAGGGACAGTGCCCAGGCCCTGAGTTCAAGTCCCACAACCAAGAAAAATAAAAATAAAAAAGAAGAAAAGAAAAAAAAGGAAGAGTCTCAAGGACTTCATTACCCAGGCTGGCTTTGAACCATGATCCTCAGATCTCAGCCTCCTGAGTAGCTAGGATTACATGTGTGAGCCATCAGTGTCTAGAGCAATCACTTTCAGGAGGAGCAGTCAGCTCATCCCAGAACCATAGGATTGATAATTCCAGCATTCATACTGATTGTTTTTTGTTGTTGTTATTGTTGTTGTTGTCAGTCGTGGGGCTTGAACTCTGGGCCTGAGCACTGTTCCTCAGCTCTTCAGCTCAAGGCTAGCGCTCTACCACTTGAGCTACAGCACCACTAGTCATACTGATTGGAGAAGATGAAATTCCCTAAGGAAATTTCTGGCTTATAACCAGAAATGAGAGGGAAAGAGGGTTGGACACAAACAGTCGATGCTTACTACATATGTTCTGGATTTACTGCTAATCCCAAGCACTATCGAAGATGGTGTTTCAATGTTCTGAACTTCTCTATTTGATTAGCATCTTGTTTTAATGTTCAAAAATTTTAGCTAGGCACTGGGGCTTATACTTGTAATCCTAGCTATTCATGAAGCTGAGATCTGAGGACCACAGTTCAAAGCTAGACAGGGAATAAAAGTCCTTGATATTATCTCCAAATTAAAACACCCCCCTCCAAAAAAAATCAGAAAGTAGAGCTGTGGCTCAAATGGTACAGAGATAGCCCTAGGCACAAAAGATCAGGAACAGTGTCCAGGCCCTGAGTTCAAGCCCCAAGACTGGTACATACACAAAAAATTTATTGCTTTGTAGTTCGATCATTGGGTGCATGGTATTTCTACCTTTCTGTCAATATTAAACTATTTAATTTGTTGAGAAAACACATTATCATATGATTCAATATGGAGTCTTAAGTTACTTATGTTCATTTATAGATGGGATGATGTATCTTTGCTGATGTTTGATGATGTATGTACATTTGAAAACAGAATATTAACTTGCCCTGTCTTCAATCTCTGTACATCTGTTAAACTCAAATTGTTTATGGAATTATGCTCTAGCACATAGCAAGACCCTGGATGAAACTTGGGAAGCTTGTATACAGTATTTAATTTTGAATACTCACTCCAGAAATGGAGGACTCCAGCAAAAATGATATTTTTACTAGGTGCAGGTGGCTGATGCCTATAATCCTAGCTACTCAGGAGACTGAGATCTAAGAATCGACGTTCAAAGCCAGCTTGGGCAGACAAATCCAAGAGACTTTTATCTCTATTTAACAAGCAAAAAAGCTGGACATGGAGGTATGGCTCAAGTAGTACCCTAGCACCCCGAGAAGGAACACTAAGCAAGAGCAAGAAGCCCAAAGTAGGGGCTGGGAAGGTGGCTCAGTGGTAGAGTGCTTGCCTTGCATGCATGAGGCCCTGGGTTCGATTCCTCAGCACCACATAAGCAGAAAGAAAAAAGCCAGAAGTGGCTCTGTGGCTCAAGTGGTAGAGCGCTAGCCTTGAGCTGAAGAGCTGAGGGACAGCACCCAGGCCCAGAGTTCAGGCCCATGACTGAACCCAAAAAAAAAAAAAAAGAAGCCCAAAGTTCAAACCTCAATACTGTCATGGACATGTTGTACAGTTCTCTAATCTGAGGATATGGGAGGTGGAGGTAGAAGGGTAGTGAGTTTGAGGCCAATCAGTGCTGGCTGCATAGTGAGATCTTGTCTTAACAAAAATATAAATTAAAATAAGCAAAACTCTTTTGGGTCTTTATTTTTTGCTGATATTCTTTTCTTTTCTTCTGTTCTTTTCTTCCATTTTGGGGCTTGAACTCAGGGCCTGACACTGTCCCTGAGCTCTTTGTGCTCAAGGCTAGCACTCTACCACTTGAACCATAGCTCCACTTCCAGCTTTTTCTGAGTTTATTGGAGATAAACTGCCCAGGCTGGCTTCGAATGGTGATCCTCAGATCTCAGCCTCCTGAGTAGCTAGGATTACAGGCATGGGCCCCAGGCCCCTGGCCTTTTAAATTGATTTTCTCTTCCCTCCCTCCCTCCCTCCCTGCCTCCCTTCCTCCCTCCCTCCTTCTTTCACTCAGGGCCTGGACACTGTCCCTGAGCTCTTTCTCTCAAGGCTAGCGCTCACAGTGCCACTTCTGGTTTTCTGGTGGTTACCTGGAAATAAGAGTCTCACAGACATTTCTGCCAGGGTGGCTTTGAACTGCGATCTTCTAATCTCAGCCTCCTGAAGGGCTAGGATTACAGGTGTGAGCCATTGGTCCCTGGTTTTTTATTTTCTTGTATGGACTTTTTGCAATCATTTTGTAGTATACACATTCCATGTTTTGGTGATTTTCATAATTTAATATGCATTTGACCATTATGTAATGATCTGATTTATTTTTTGTTCCACTTTTTGCTTTGACATCTGCTTTATCTGTAATCCCAGATTTCCTTCTGCTCATAGGAATGCCCTTTTACACTGCTTCTCTGAAGTCATGGGCTTGAACCATATATGTGTCTCTTGTAGGCAAGAAATGGTTAGATTTGGGGGGGGGGAGTTCCTGAGGGTTGAACTTATAGCCTGAGCGCTGTCCCTGAGCCTCTTTGTGCTCAAAATTAGTGGTCTCCCACTTGAGCCACAGCACCACTTTTGAATTTTTTTTGAGTGGTTTATTGGAGGTAAGAGTCTCACAGACTTTCCTGGCTATGAACAATTATTCTCAGATCTCAGTCTCCTGAGTAGCTAGGATTATAAGTGTGAGCCACTGGTGTTTGGCTTAGATGTTTTTTAACAGTAATAAGCCACTTTTCTTATAGAAAAGTTCTGCTTGGCATTTAATGCCATGACATATTCCCTTTTATTTTAATATCTAGTTATTCCTTTTCTTCCCTCCCTCCCTTTCAAATAAACAAAAAAGAATGGGAAAGGAAAGGATGATTTTTCTTTCCTTTCCCATTCTTTTTAATTTGTTTTTTAATATATACATTTATTGTAAAGATACTGTACAGAGGGGTTACATTTACATGAGTAAGGTAATGAGTCCATTTCCTATCGAGCATTGTTACCCCCTCCTTTGTTTTTCCCCTACCATCCCTTCCATCTCTACCTCACCAACTCCCCTCCTCCTTTTCCATTCTTAAACTCAAGGCCTGAGTACTTCCTAGGCTTTTTGGCTCAAGACTAGTGCTCTACCACTTGAGCCACAGCTGCACTTCTGGCTTTTTTGGTAGTCAATTCGAGATAAGAGTCTGACTGCTTTTCCTGCCCAAGCTGGCTTCAATGCATGATCCTCAGATCTCAGCCTCTTGAGTAGCTAGATTCACATGATTGTAGGGTGCCACTGGCACCCCACAGTATTCTATTTTAAATTCTTCTCAGGGTTCTCTCATTTTGTTCTGTTTTATCCTGTTCTGTTCTCTCGCTAGTCGTCTGACTTTGGATCCAAATGAGAAAACTAAAGCCTGGCACTGTCCTGCACACCTGCAATCCCAGCTGTGGCAAGAGACTGGACAGTTCTGGGCTATACACCTTAAGGTGAACCTGAGTTTAAGGCCAGTTTGAACAACATGGTGAGATCCAGTCTCAAATAGAAACAAAAGAGAAAAACCACATGTGTATAGAGAGAATTAGAATATATCTACAGTTTCAGTCAAAACTTGAGACAGAAATTTTCCATTTGTCTCTGTCTAGCCTGTAGCAGAGTCACAATCTACAGAACAGATAAAAGCCAGGGAATGGAGGCTAGGAGTTCATAACTCATGCCTGTAATCCTGACTACTCAAGAGGCTGAGGTCTCAGAATTGCAATTCAAAGTCAGATAGATCAGGGAAGTCTTTGAGACATTTATCTCCAATAAACTACAAAAAAAGCCAGAAATGAGCTGTGTATCAAGTAAGTGAGCACAAAAACTCAGTAATAGTGGCCCAGACCCTGAGTGCAAGCCCCAGGACCGGTACACAAAACAAAAACAATTCCTAGGTCTCTTACAATCACTATTCCAAGCAAACCTCTGTAAATCCTGGAAAAGGACCCAGAGCTTCCTACCACAAGGAGTCTTGAACTTGATGAATTTGAATTGTGTAGACACAGCTGTCTCCAGAGGGCTCACTTGGCATTTAATGGCTTAATTGCTGTCACCCAGCTGTGTTGCCAGGACACCAGAATCTTGCAACTGTTCTTTCCCTGGTGAGGACATAAAAGACAAGTTGTAGTTTGGGGTGGACCTTTGTGGAAGCCTTTGTGATTTTTTTTTTGCAAGTCCTGGGGCTTGAACTCAAGGCCTAGTCACTGTCACTGAGCACTATTTTGCTCAAGTCTAATTCTCTACCACTTGAGCCACAACTTCATTTCTGGCTTTTTAGTGGTTAATTGGAGATAAGAGTCTCATGGACTTTCCTGCCTGGGCTGACTCCCAACCTTGATCTTCAAATCTCAGCCTCCTAAGTAGCTCTGATTACAGGCATGGGCCACCTACAAGGGCAATTTAGGGTGTTTTTAAGAGTGGATTCAGGAGTTAGTATTTGGCAACTTTACAGCTTTCTGGATGAAAGAAGGGACCTGTGGGTTATGACATCACCATTGTTAATTACCCCTTGGGAGAAATCTGCTTGAATGGAGAAGAGGTGGGTGTGTCACTGTATTTAACTTGGTGATTAAAATCTATTAATGATAGTTTTCACTTCTTTAGCCTAGTACATCTTAGGATCTTCTTTAAAAGTGCATTTACAGGCTTTAATTAGGGAGACATAAAGCGGCTCCATTTTATAAAAGACAAAAATGATAGGACTGAAGGATTTTTTTTTAAGAGGAAAGATTTTGGTAGAAGAAAGCTATTTCCTCAGAGCTAAACAGAAGAAAGCCTGATCTTTTCCTTCACAGAAGGATTGACCGACTGACATTTACAGCCTGTAAATGAAGAATACAAATTTGCTCACACTCTGACATTATATAGACATCTGAGGTGAAAATTGCACATTTTTGTGGTACAGATAAAATTATTAATTTGACCAAAGTGTGTGGCTCAGTGGTAGTGTTTTCCTAGCATGCACCAGGTTCTGAGTTCTATCCTCAATACCAAAAATAAAGAGGGAGGAGCCTCGCACTTGAGAAAGGTTCATGCCTACTATCCTAGCTACTCAGGGGCTAAGACCTGGTCAAAGATCTCTGGTCAAAGCCCAACCCAGGCAGGAAAGTCTGTGAGACTCTTATCTCCAATCCATCACCAAAAAAAGGGCAGAAGTGGAGCTGTGGCTCAAGTGGTAGAGCACTAGCCTTGAGAGAAAAAAAAAGCTCAAGGACAGTGCCCTGAGTTCAAGCCCCAGGACTAGCATAGAAATGGGAGGGTTGGAGGCATGGTTCAAGTGGTAAAGTACCTGCCTAGCAAGCAAAAGGTCCTGAGTTCCATCCTCAATATCACCACCAAAGAAATTAAAAAATACAATAACATAAAACCAAAGTATAATATTAGTCAAGCCTCAGTGGTAACCTTAACTACTCAGAAGGTCTGGAGGATCTCAGTTCAAAGCATGACTGGGCAAAAACACTTTGAGACTACATCTCCAAAATAAGTATCAGTAAACTAGGCTGGAGGTATGGCTCAAGTGGTAGAGTACCAGCCTCAGCAAGGATGAAGCACTGAGTTTAAATATTGATACCTAGGGGGGAAAAGATAAAGACATCTATAAAACAACAACAAATAAATAAATAAGAAAAGTAAACCAATAGAAATTTAAACGGTTTAAATGGGCCACAAAACTCAGAAATTCAGAGTCTCAGTTTCCTCTGTAATCATTTTGCAGTTGTGGGATATGTATGGCACTGTTCTAGATTAACATGGTAGGGATGATAGTAAACTAGTCTCCTTTTTTGTTTTGGCAGTGCTGTGGATTAGATCCAGGGTTTTGTAAATGCTAAAGTTCTACCACTGGAGTTATGCACCCAGAAAACCATCTCCCCTCAACAATTTTTTTTCTTTCAAGACAGAGTCTCCCTCTCCTTTTTTCTGGGCTGATCTTAAATTTGTGATAGTCCTTAATCTGCCTCCAGAAGACCAGGGATTACAGGCAGGTATCATCATACATAGTCACAATTTGTTTTAAATTTAAATTTAATTTTAAAAAGTTTTTTTTTTTGTGATTGCAAAGGGGATATACAGAGGGGTTATGGTTATATAGGTCAGGTAATGAGTACATTTCTTTTCAGACAGTTTCACCACTTCCGCCATGATTTTTTTTTTATAGGTCTTTCCTAGACTGAGATGAAGAAAGCTGATAAGGATGCACGGAATGAAATGAAGAGAAAATTAGAAATTTTTCATTGTACCAAATATATCTGAGAAAGCCCATATGAGTGGCATGCAATTTACGCAAAATTTCAAACATACATAAAAGTAGAGAAGCCATGTATAAATCACACAATTTCAATAGTCAACAAATTTTTGATACTCTTTTTTCTTAATAATCTTGATTCTCGATATTCTACTTTCTGCTATTCTCCCTCATTACTTGTTATGTTCGAAAATTTTACATCAAATCCCCAATTTCAACATAATTTCAACATGTCACCTAATTTCAACATAAATACTTTTGTGTTTTTTTTTTCTTATGGATAAGATTTCTTTTCTCTCCCACCTTTCCCCCTCTCCTCTCTCTCTCTTTCTTTCTTTCGTTGGTGGTGGTGATGGAGCTTGAACTCAGGGCCTGGGCACTTTACCTGAGCTCTTTTGCTCAAGGCTAGTGCTCTACCACTTTGAACCACAGCTCCACTTCTGGTGGCTCATTGGAGATAAGATCTCATGAATTTTACCGCCCAGGCTGGCTTTGAATCATGATCCTCAGATCTCAGCCTCCTGAGTAACTAGGATTATAAGAGTGAGTCACCAGTGCCCAGATTTTTTTTGTGTGTGCCTGTCTTGGGGTTTGAACTCAGCACCTGGACACTGTCCCTGAGCCTTTGTGCTCAGGCTATTTATTGCTTTACCACTTTGAGCCACAACACCATTTCTGGCTTTTTGGTAGATCTCAGCCTCCTGAGTAGCTAGGATTATAGGCACGAACCACCAGTACTCAGCTTCTTTTTCTTTATTCTTTAGCAGGGCTAGGATTCCAACTCAGGGTTTTAGGCCTTCTAGGAAGGGCTGTACCACTGACAGCCCACTGTGATTCTTTTTTTTTTTGGTCAGTTGTGGGGCTTGAGTACCTGAGCTCTTCAGCTCTATGTACCACTTGAGCCACAGCACCACTTCCAGTTTTCTGGTGGTTCATTGGAGATAAGAGTCTCACGGAGGGCTGGGAAGGTGGCTCAGTGGTAGAGCGCTTGCCTTGCATGCCTGAGGCCCTGGGTTCGATTCCTCAGCACCACATAAGCAAAAAGAAAAAAGCTGGAAGTGGTGCTGTGGCTCAAATGGTAGAGCGCTAGCCTTGAGCTGAAGAGCTGAAGGACAGCGCCCAGGCCCAGAGTTCAGGCCCCACAACCGGACCCAAAAAAAAAAAAAAAAAGAGTTTCACAGCCTTTCCTGCCCGGGCTGGCATTAGAACCATGTTCGTCAGATCTTAGCCTCCTAGGATTACAGGCGTGAGCCACCAGTGCCTGGCTATTTTATTTTATTTTATTGGTGCTGATCCTGGGTCTTGAACTCAGGGTCTGGGTGCCATCACTGAGTTTTTGTGCTCAACACTGGCCCTCTACCACTTGAGTCACAGCTCCACTTCTGGCTTGTTGGTGGTTCATTGGAAATACGCATCTGATATATTTTCTCAGACCTCAACCTCTTGAGTGGCTGGGACTACAGGTATGAGCCACCAGTGCCCAGCAACAAATATTTTTGACAGGACTGGAGTCTTCTATGCCTCAACCACCCAGTTCGGTCCAGCCTCACGTCCTCTATGACTTCTCTGGTGGGAGCAGGTTCCGATGTTCACACCTGTAATCCCAGCTACTTTGGAGGCAGAGATTGGCAAGATCATAGTTACTTGTTGTTGCTGTCAGTTGTGAGGCTTGAACTCTGGGTCTGACCACTACACTAGTGCTTTACCACCTGAGCCACAACAACACTTCCCCACTGCGATTCTTTGATAAAGAAAAAAAATTCCAAGATGAGCCTTGAGCAAAAAAGCTCAGGGACAGTACCTAGGCTCTGAGTTCAATCCCCAGGATCAGCGCACCCACCCACACAATTTAAGATGTTCTAAATTAGGTTACAGGCCAGAGAACAGATAGAGGAAAGAGATAGAGCAGTTTAACTGACAGCTTGGAGGTAGTTCAACAAAGAAAATGAAAACAAAAAACAAAACCACTTCCTGTTCCTTTCTTGGGTGATGAAGATTACTCATCAAGGTGACATTGCTTTCTGCTTATTTATCTGGTTCTAGTGCTAGGGTGTGAACTCAGTGCTAGGGACTCTGTCCCTTAGCTTTCTTGCTTGCATCTGGCACTCAACTACTTGAGCCATATCTCTATGTCTGGCTTTCCTGCCTGTACTGGCTTTGACCCTGGATCCTCACATCCCAGGCTCCTGAGTAGCCGGGATTACATGCATAAAACATCGGTGCTTTGACCCTTTCTGCTTTTAGAACCAATCAGCAGATCAAGGACCAGAAACACCTGCTTGTAGATTCACATCCAATCCCAGAACTTTGCCTGATTCTAGTAGTCCTGAGGATCTTATATGTAGATTCACTATAAATTATTTATGTCTAACCCACCCCCCCACCCCCGTTTCTTTATAAAACACTTTGGCTCTTTAGGTAGGTGGCCATTTCTCCATTGCTATCTGGTTAAGCTACTGATAGTTTAGAGAATTTGTCTACGTTGGTCCTTTCACCTTTTAGCCTCTTTGTTAGTCCCATACACCTTTATTTAAAGGACCTCTCTGGGTCTCCTAAGCTGATTGACATCTGGAAGTTGATGGACACCTGGAAGCAGTTTTTTCAAGGAGCTCTGGTTCCTCTCGCTTGGAACCAAAGAGGGAAGCAAAGTGAAGAGTGATGAGGCTCCCAGAAAATAAAATTTGGGGCAGTGTAGCAGCTACACGGCCAGGTCAGGAGAGCAGAACACTGGGAAGGCTCCCCAGACTGTGACCTTTGGCAAGTCAGGTCCCCGCCCTGGTTCCTCCCTCCCCACCCTCCCCCAATACTGCCAGACTTCCTGCGGCTTCAGGTGTGTGACTAATGTTTCCTGCCTGGTGAGCCGAGGGACTTTCCTAGCCTTGGCCCCTTGCCTGGCAGAGCCGGTGCAGGTGGGTCGCGCCGGGGGCGGGGCCTCTCCACCTGAGCACTAGAGCCTCAGCGCCCTCTGGCGGTTGTTCAGAGAAGGGAGTGGCTAGCGGGGGGTGTGGCTTAATCTGGACTGGGAGGTTGGACTGGGATGTGGTTTACGGGCAGTGGCTGTAAAAGTTTCGCAAAGAGGTGACCTTCAGAGCGGGGGTGGGGCGAGGTGGATGGGGAGAAGCTACTCTACGGAGTTACGGAGTTACGTGTGGTTGTCAACCAGGGCTGGCGAGCTAAACCAGTTTTCCGATGCTGGGGGAAGAGGGAGGAAAGAGAAGGAAGGGTTTGGGGCTAGACGTCCAGATCGGTGATTGGCTGCTTCCTGCCTCTCCAGCTCCTGCCCGGGGTGCACGCCTGCATCCCGGACTGAGTCCCGACCTGCCGTTGGGATGACGTCATCCCTCCCCCTCCCAGGAGTCAGCAATGTGAGAGTGTCGGCTCCTCCCCTCCACCTCTAATTCCAGAAACAAGTCTCCAGGGCCTTAGCTGGTCAAACCAACCTCCCCAAGAGCTGGGTGGTTGGTTGGGGGGAGGATTGGTTTGCAAACGACCTAGAACAAAGAAGTCACGTGCTTTAGCCACAGACTAAGGCAGTTTAGAGGGGCTCTGGCAAGAAGTGCAGTGGCTAGCCTGGCTCAATCTTGTTCTCACGTAGGAAGTGGAGGTGGCCTTGTCCTAGCACCCCAGAAAAACCAGAGCCTGTGAAGCTAAAGGGGACCAGATCCTAGCCCCACCCTCACTTGTGTGACTGAAGCTGTTTGTCATGAAAATCCTATGGAGGTACTCCTTTGATCTTGCCTGACCAGAACAAGGCAATTGTAGAGCGATGGACTGTTGTGAGACAGAACCAAGATTGTCTTGGGCTATTTTGGAGCCTTTACTTTTTATTTATTTTTATGTTTTTGTTGGTCCTGGGGCCTGAACTCTGGGCCTGGGCGCTGTCCCTCAGCTCTTCAGCTCAAGGTGAGCGCTCTAACGCCTGAGCTACAGCACTACTTCTGGCGTTTTCTGCTTATGTGGTGCTTAGGAATCGAACCCAGGGTCTCATGCATGTTAGGCAAGCGCTCTACCACCGAGTCACCTTCCCAGCCCTATTTTGGGGCCTTTAAAGCCACGTACCTTAACTTTTATATCTACCTTAACATTTTTGGGACTATTAGGTAAACCTCTCATAATAATTTATCCCTAAGCTTAGCAAGCTTCTTGCCACCACTAAACCCTAAGGTGAAGAACGCTAGGAGATAAAATCTGAAACCTGTGGGAAATGTTTTCTTACTTAGCTGTAGCCTACCTCTCTGATGTTCCAATGGAACTGAAAAAAATGTGTTGATTTATGACTTTCTTCTGTTCTGGGACTATAAAGTTCATATCACCTCTTTTATGGCAGAACATGTCATTTAGGGTAACTTGAACCCATTTCCTTGGTTCTTGGTCACTCATACTTGGCTCAGAAAAAAATGATTTTATTTCCTTTGAAGCAAAGTTGCTGTTTTACATGAACATTTCTTTTTTTCTTTTTCTTTTTCTTGTTAGTAATGGGGCTTGAACTCAGGATCTGGAGCTCTGTCCCTGAGCTTTTTCACTCAAGGCTAGTACTCTACCACTTTCAGCTACAGCTCCACAACTGACTTTTTGGTAGTTAATTGGAGATAAAAGTGTCATGGACTTTCCTGCTTGCACTGGCTTCAAACTACGATCCTCACATCTCAGCCTCCTGAGTATCTGGGATTACAGGCATGTGCCACTGTTGCCCAGCTGGTATGTGTTTCAAGTACTGAATAAAGCAAAGGATCTGAACATGCCTGTCCTGAGATCACCGAGTTGAGAAGTAAAGGTAGATCCAGGGACTAAGCTGCCACTTACCTGGTTCTCTTTCTACAGCTCTACCACAAATTCTCACCTCAATTCCCTTAAGTAAACTGATGGGCATTTCCATCTCTGTGTCAAACAGGTTTGTCCTTAATACCTCTAGGATCTGGGACAAGAGTACACACAGAGCCCACATACCCTATGTCTAAATATTTGAAAGTTAGAAATCAAGCTAACAGTTAAATACAATATGTTCTAGGGATAGAATATAGCTCAGTGGCAGAGCACTTGCCCAGGAAGTGCAATGTTCTGAGTTCAATCCCCCCAGTACCAAAAAAGAAAAGAAAAAAAAGTATGTCCTGTAATCCTAGTGTGTGTGTGTGGGGAGGGTGTGCATGTGTGTGAAGACACACACACATGCTAGGGCTTGAACTCAAAGCCTTTTGTTCTTGCTTAGCTTATTGTTCAAGGCTGGTACTCTGCCATTTGAGCCACATCTGTACTTCTGACATTTTGGTAGTTAAGTGGCGATAAGTGTTTCGTGAGTTTTGCTGCCAGGTCTGGCTTCAAACCTGGCTCCTTAGATCTCAGCCTCCTAAGTAGCAAGAATTGCAGGTGGAAGTAACTGATACTGTGTGCTGGGCCTGGCAACTAGCCCTGAACTTTTTTTTTTTTTTTTTTTTTTGGTTGGCCAGTCATGGGGCTTGAATTCAGGGCCTAGGCACTATCCCTGAACTCTTTTGCTCAAAGCTAGAGCACTTTGAGCCACAACTCCACTTCCCATTTTCTGGCAGTTAATTGAAGAGTCTCGCTGGACTGTCCTGTCCAGGCTGGCTTTGAACCAGATGTCAGCCTCCTGAGTAGCTAGGATTATAGGTGTTAGGATCCATCACGGCCATCCCAGGGGACAGGCAAGCACAGGAGAAAGATTATTATAAGGTTTATTAGGCCATATATCCCCCTGGAGAGGGAGCAATATGGCATTTGCCCCCATCCAGGTGTGTAGCTCCGAGGCAAGTACACAGGTGGGGGTGGTGGTGAAGAGAGGGAGTGGCCAGCTGTTTGTGGGGAACTCTAGTACTGGGAGGAGCTCAGGTCTGGGTGGAGCTGAGGTCCAGAAGTGGGGATATTGCTCACAATAGGCCTGAACAACAGGCACCTAGAGAAACTTTCCTTAGGAACCTGGGTATCTGCATTATTTCACCTTGCTACCAGGAAGCAAGCAGCCATCCAAGAAGGATAGAGTGGGAGGATAAATACTCTAACTCTCTGCACAGCAGGGAGCAATAAGCTGTATGTTTGGCCCAGTGGCAACCTGCTTGACGATCTCCTTTATTTCTACTTTGTCTGCTCCTCCCAAATTCAACTCTTTCTTGTGATAGATCCTTTGTGTCAGGCTCTGTCTCTGGAGGAGAACCCAAGCTAAGGGCAGAATATTGCATGTTGCAGTCTATGGGCCTGAGTTTCCCCCATTTGTAAATGAAGAAAGAAATGAATGACGGGGTGAGCAGAGGTCCTTCCCTTCCAGATTTCTACTTCTCATAAAATGAAATGGGATATCTTACTTTGCATTATTTAATATCAGGCTAATCACGCTCATCCTCTCCCCCTGTACAATGGTCTTGTTTCCATACCAGGTAGGCGTGCGAAGCAGGTTTGAGGTGGAGAAACAGAATCTGGTTTAGTATCTGGGCTCCCTCTGATACTTAGGACACCCCTTTCACCCTATGTATCTGAACCCATGAGCCCAAAAGAAGAACTTTACCCTTTCCTTTCATTAGAAGCCCTTTGTAAAAGCCTGGTGTGGGGGGCTCATACCCATAAATCCTAGCTAGTCAGGGGGCTGAGATCTCAGGATGAAGGTTCAAAGTTAGCCCAGGCAAAGAAATCCATGAGACTCTGATCTATTAACCAACAAAAAAAAAAGCCAGAAGTGGCCAGGTGTTGGTGGCTCACCTGTAATCCTGGCTGAGTAGGCTGAGGCCTGAGGATCAGCGTTCAAAGCCAGCCCAGGCAGGAAAGTCTATGAGACTCTTAATTCCTTCTCTCTCTCTCTCTCTCTCTCTCTCTCTCACACACACACACACACACACACACACACTCACAAGGTTGGCAGTGCTGAAAGTGAAGTTGTGGCTCAAGTAGTAGAGCACTAGCCTTGAGCAGAAAAATCTAAGGGACAGTGCCCAGGCCCTGAGTTCAAGTGTCAGGACCACAGTAAAAACAAAAATCAAAACCCTAGAAACTGTTCACTACTTAGACCTACAAACAGAGCCAGAACCTGACAAGGTTGCCATGGTTACAGTGGGGAAGGGGGGGGGGGGTGCTGTCCCAGCGGGGAGCAGAGGGCCCAGCCCCACACAGAACTCCCGATGTTGAGCTGGGACGAGGAGAATGTGGGGGCAGCTGAACTGCTGGGCAGGAGAAATAGGCCCTTCAGCATCGCTTCTTGAACTAGAACTTTCCAGATCTTCCTGGCAGAGAGCTCTCCCTTCCCCCATCCTGTTCAAATGCAGCCGGTGAGTCACAAGGTCTGCGGTGGGGGCGGAGTGTTGGCGCTTTGCTCCTTTCCCAGCCAGGCTCCAAGGGTCTGCGACCCCTGCTGGTCCCCAAGCCACACTTAGAGTAGGTTTTAGGGTATTGGTAAACCTCAGCCAGATTCTGAAGCCAGTCCAGACTTGCTGCCTTTGATAGGGCTGTGAAGCCGAAGCTGAAATCTCACTCTCTAGCCTTCGTGGAATGTTAGGGCCCCTGCCACGATCTGCACTGAGATCATCCACCAGCCACTATTCCAAAGAAAGGAAATCAGCAAGCCTACATTTCAGGGAAAAACATCATTCTGTGAAACTGCCTGTCCCTTCTCCAGCCCTTCAAGTTATATAACTGGCCTTGTCGAAACTGCTGATCATGCTATTTGGGGAGCAAGAAGCCAATTTCTGGCTGCATCTTGCTTGTGGCTGGGACCAGAGTCAGGGAAGGGGGAAGGGCATATGGCAGAGGGCTTTAAGGAGAGAAAGGGGCCAGGCAGATGGAGAGAGCAGAAAAACTGGGGTGGCCAAGGCCTGGGGATAAAGCTGATTGGTGTGTCAGCAAAATCTGTCACTGGCTTTGGTGATTCGAATGGCGGACACGTTCTTCTCATCTCTGTTAATCCTCATCTGATACAGAGGATTTTCCTGCCATTAAATCTAGTGAAAGAACAATAAGCAATCACAGGGGCACAAGCAGCTCTTCCTCAGCACCCTGCTTCCCCCTGTCCCCAGGGGGTCCTTTCTCTCTTGGACCATTTTTTAAATGCATCTGTGGCTGCCTGGCTTGGGAGATGGAGGGTTTGGGGGTGCTTCAGAGGAGTGAGACTAGGCAGACTCCCGGGATGGTAAGCAGCATTTGGGGGCTGGTCACCAAAGGCTTCTATTGGAGGAACTATCAAGATCTTAGCTTCATGAAGGGTTTCAAATAGATCCAAGCTCTGAATCTAGGGGGCAGCTTCTGATTGGTTGTTGCCACTGGTTTCTCTTAACCCAGCACCAGGATTTGGGGGTGGGGTGGGGGCAGGAATGAATACAAAAGAGAGAAAAAAGCTGGGCACTGGGGAATTATGGAAAAAGGGCTCTCAAGGGATGCCTCTGGGACACTGGTGACTTGGTGACCTGCCACTTTTTCCCCGCCCCCCCCCAGGCAGGGATCCCACAGCTGGGGGGTCTCTAAACCAACAGGTGCACGGAAAGTGGAGGAATGTTGATCCTGCTTCTGCATGGTAAGTCTTGCTACTAATGGGGGCTGTGTTGGGAAGATGCACTCAGCTTTGTCTGGATATTCTTGGTCAAATTTAAGTATAGGTGTATGCCTGTGGGGGATGGATCATAGAGCAAGAGGAAACAGCATTGGGGTGGGGGGATGAGCTTCTATTGATAGGGCTTGAACTCAGGACTGAGCACTGTGCCTGAGCTTTTGGCAGTGGTTGGAGACAAGGGTCGCACAGACTTTGCTGCCCAGGCTGGCTTTGACCCTCAATCCTCAGATCTCAGTCTCCTGAGTAGCTAGGATTATAGGTGTGAGCCACTGGCACCTGGTAACAATTTTTTTTTGTCAGTTGTGAGGCTTGAACTCTGGGCCTGGGCACTGTCCCTCAGCTCTTCACCTCAAGGCAAGCACTCTACCACTTGAGCCACAGCGCCACTTCCAGTTTTTGGGTGGCTAGGTGGAGATAAGAGTTTCACGGACTGGGCTGGGAAGGTGGCTCAGTGGTAGAGTGCTTGCCTTGCATGCCTGAGGCCCTGGGTTCGATTCCTCAGCACCACATAAGCCAAAAGAAAAAAAAGCCGGAAGTGGCACTGTGGCTCAAGTGGTAGAGCACTAGCTTTGAGCTGAAGAGCTGAGGGACAGCGCCCAGGCTCAGAGTTCAGGCCCACGACCGGACCCAAAATAAAACAAAACAAAAAGAGTTTCACGGACTTTCCTGCTGGGTCTGGCCTTGAACTGTGATCCTCAGATCTCAGCCTCTTGAGTGGCTAGGATTATAGGCATGAGCCACTGGCTCCCGGCTGGCAACAATTTTTTAAGAAAAAAAATTTGTTCAAAACAAAACACAGCTAGGAAGGTGGCTCAGTGGTAGAGTAGCTTGCTTTGCTTACATGAGGTCCTGGATTCGATTCCTCAGTACCACATAAGCAAAAAAAAAAGCCAGAAGTGGCACTATGGTTCAAGTGGTAGAGCACTAGCCTTGAGCTGAAGAGCTGAGCGACAGCGCCCAGGCCCAGAGTTCAGGCCCCATGACCAACCAAAAAACAAAACAAAACAACAAAACTCCTAAGACCAAAACTTGAAATCGTTTTAGGGAGATGATTTTCTTATTCTAATTTCAGATATGAATTCATTCGTTTGGTAATCTTAAACTACAATAATTTTTCTACTCACAATATTGTACAGTCATTTAGTTAAATCTCAAAATCTCTTTTACAAAAACATCCTCAGATAGGAAATCAACAAAGATGTTGAAACTTGAAATTATAGATGTTGAAAATTTTTTAATAATACTCATTTGAATTTAGGGCCTTATGCTTGCTCAGCAAGCACTTTACCACTTGGGCCAGGCCCTCAACCTTTTTGGCTTGAGTTTATTTTTCAGATATGGCCCCCGGACAGCCTTGGACTTCTGTCCTCCTGCCAGCCCAAGTAGCTAGGAGTTTTTTTTTCAAAGTTTATGTCCTGTTTTTTTTCTTCCCTACTCCTAGGGCTTGAACTCAGGGCTTGGGTGCTATCTCTGAGTTTTTGTACTCAAGGCTAGATTCTACCACCCAAGCCACAACTCCATTCTAGCTTTTTGTGATTAGTTGGAGATAAGAGTCTCATGGACTTTCCTGAACTGTGATCCTCAGCCTCTGGAGTAGCTAGGTGTGAACCACTAGCACCTGGTCCGTTATATGCATTTTAACATACCAGAAAAAACAAAAAAACAAAACTGGGAATGTAGTTCAATGGTAGAGTTCATGCTTATCAAATAAATAAACCAAGAAGACATCCTCAAGTAATTCTACCCCCTCTAACTGCTTAAATTTGAGATAATTCAAGGTTAAAAAAAACCTCTTGTTAAGTTCTTCAGTACATGATTCTATCCAAAAAAGTGGGTTTTTTTTCTGATCCTTGGGGTGAATTCAGTTATTTGACATTATGATCGCCTATGTATTAGACCTGTGTGTTTCTGTATATGGTACTGGCAGAGAATTGTTATCAGATTGTTCTAAAGCCCTTGTATTAGAATTTTTCTTATTCTGTATTCTACCTTATCAAGAAGTAGATCTTGCACTAAAACAATAGAGGGGGTGGAGGCATGGCTTAGTTGGAAAAGCACTAGCCAATGAACAAAAGAGGCATGTACTGAGTTCAAGTCCCAGTCTCGGACATAAAAAAAACTCCAAACAATAGATAGTGTACCTTCTCTACATGCAAAAGATGCTATGAAGGATATAGCCATAGGGCTTCTGTCCTTGGAAAAACTTACATCCATTTATGGGAGATCCAATAAATAAATGAGGAAAAAACTGGAACAAGGCATAAGGAACATTAGGCTAAATAGGACACAACTTCTTGCCTCGAGGATTCTTGAAAGGACAGTGGTTACCATTTATATAATTCCCAACCCCCAGCTTCTTGCCATTTTTCCTACCTAGAAAGGAGATGAGATTTGATTGACTCATTGGGACAGTGTCTGCTTGCAAGAACCAATCTTATTTTAAACTTGCCCTCAAAGCTCTGCTCTTCCACATAAAATGCAGGCAGTTTTCTGAGCCTGCGTGCTACAAAATGGCACTGTCCATGCTGCAGAAACCAGAAAGCCATCCAGACTTCTTGTGACAAATTGGCATGCTCAGCGATGACATCATTTGCTAACAATAGCAGCACTTAAAATTAATGACCCACACTGCATCCCCTGGTGCTTTCATTTAAAACATATTCTAGCAGCACCGAGAAGATTTCTCTGAGGAAGAGTCACAAGGAATAGGGACAATGTGTTCCTGAGAAGCAGGCAGGGGGAGCGATCTGACTGCCTCCTTGGCTAGGAGAGAGAGAGAGAGAGAGAGAGAGCAAGAGAGAGAGAGAGAGAGAGAGAGAGAGAGAGAGAGAGAGGAGTGAAGCTGTGCACTGAGGGCTCATGCTTGAAATCCTAGCTATTCAGGAAGGTGAGATTTGAGGGTTACAGTTCGAAGCCAGCTCAAGCAGGAAAGCTCTTTATCTCCAATTAAACATCAAAAAATAAAAATAAAAGCTGGAAGTGGAACTGTGCCTCAAGTGGTAGATTGCCATCTTAGAGCAAAAAAGCTAAGGGACAGAGCTCAAGCCCTGAGTTCAAGTCCCATGCATGTGTGCATACGCACACGCGTGTGCCCGTGCGTGTGCACACACACACACATACATTCACTGACAGATCAGTGAACAAGCTTCACAAATTAAGAACTTGGGAAAATTTGAAGTGGCTCCCAGCAGGGGAAAATCTGGGGCAAGATGGAAACTGAAATTTTCTTCTTGGGGATGTACAGATTTCCTGGAAGTGCTTTTTCTTAAAGATGGAAGAGCACAAACATCCTCCCTGCTCCCTCCCTTGTGTTACCCCTGCCCCTATCTGATACTCACAGCATCGTATCTGAATTCCATAACTTGTTTTACAAGGTTCTTCATATTTGGCTTGTTCTGGACTGAGACTTTAGAGATGCCAAGATATGTGTTTTGTTCATCTTACCATCATAGACTCTGTGTGTTGTGTGTGTGTGTGTGTGTGTGTGTGTGTGTGTGTGTGTGTGTCTAACCTGGGACTTGAACTCAGAGCCTGGGCTTTGTCCCTGTATCAGGAGGCTAAGATCTGAGGATCAAGATTCCAAGCCAGCCTAGGCAGGAAAGTCTGTGAGACTCACCTCCAATTGGCCACCAAAAAAGCTGGAAGTGGCATTGTGGCTCAAGTAGTAGACTGCTAATCTTGAGCAAAAGAAGTTCAGAGACAGTGCATAGGCCCTAAGTTTAAGCCCCAGGACCAACACGCATGCACACACACACACACAACACACACACACACACACACACACACACACACACAAAGCTAAACATAATTGGGTGCCTGTGGCTCACACCTGTAAATTGAGCTACTCAGGAGACAGATCTGAGGATTGCAGTTCAAAGCTAGCTTAAGCAAGGAAGTCCCTGAGTCTTATATCTTTAATTAGCCATCAAAAATCCAGAAATGGAACTATGGCTCAAGTGATAGAGAGCTAGACTTGATAGACTAAAAAAGCAAAGGGACAGTGCCCAGACCTCAGTTCAAGCCCTAAGATAGGCACCCCCCCCCAATAAAAAAAACAAAAAAGGAGGGCCATAGGAAGGGAATAAATCCCTCACTGTTGAGACAGGTACTGTGACATGTTAAGCAATATTTGTGAGATTCATTGATGTCAATGCATGGACCAGCAAGTAATAGTTCCTTTTTTTTGATGGAAGAACAGTGTTCTTTATATGAATGTACTGGTTAATTTAGCTATTGGCCTACTGTTGGGTATGTAAGTTGCTTTCTGTTAGGGACATATCTAAGTCCCTTCCTTCCTTCCTTTCTTTTCCTTCTTTCCTTCTTTCCTTCCTTTTCCTTCTTTCCTTCCTTCCTTCCTTCCTTCCTTCCTTTCTTTCTTTCTTTCTTTCTTTCTTTCTTTCTTTCTTTCTTTCTTTCTTTCTTTCTTTCTTTCTTTCTTTCTTTCTTTCTTTCTTTCCTTCTTCCTTCTTTCCTTCCTTCCTTCCTTCCCTCTCTCTCTTTCTTTTTTTCTTGCTTGCTCCACCCAACCTGGTTGTTTTCTGTTGTAGTAATAATACAGGGCTTGGGATACATTTTTTTCTGCCAAAAGTCATTTGGATATTTATAATGTCATTTGAAGGCCATGCAAAATTATCAATGGAGACAGATGAAAGCCAATGAGAAGCATATGTCATCCTATCATATACCAAGTGATTTCTTGGGTCTTATAAGGGCTGGACACCTCTACCTCCTGTTATAATGTAATGTCCAGGGTTTGGCATTTTATAAAGAAAAGGCTTGGGGCTGGGAATGTGGTTTAGAGGTAGAGTACTTGCCTAACAATGCATGAAGCCCTTGGTTTGATTCCTCAGTACCACATAAACAAAAACATTGGCGCTGTGGCTCTAGTGGAAGAGCAAAAGCCTTGAGCAAAAGCAGCTCAGGAGCAGTGCCTAGGCCCTGACTTCAAGCACTAGGACTGGAAAAATAATAAAGAAAAGGTTTATTCAGCTCATACTTTGGGAGGATGGAGAGTATTTTGCTAACTTCTGCTCAGCACTGGTGAAGACCTCATAATGGAGAGGAAGAGATTACATGGCCAGATAGGAAATCAGAGGGATTCAGAGGATGTGCCAGGCTGGGTGCCAGTGGTTCATGCCCATAATACTAGATACTCAGAAGGCAGAGATTTGAGGATGGAGGTTCAAAGCTAGATCAGGCAGAAAGGTCTGTGGGACTCTTATCTCCAACCAATCACTGAAAAGCTAGAAGTAAAGATGTGGCCTAGCCTTGAATACAAAAGCTCAGGAATAGCAGCTGGGCACTAGTGGCTCATGCCTGTTATCCTAGCTACTTAGGAGGCTAAGATCTGAGGCTCACAGTTCAAAGCCATTCCAAGTAGGAAAGTCCATGAAACTCTTATTTCCAATTAACTACCAGAAGACAGGAAGTGGCTCTGTGGCTCGAAGTGGTACAGCACTAGCCTTGAACAAAAGAGCTCAGAGACAGCGCCTGGACCCCAAGTTCAAGCCCCAGGAATGGTACAAAAAACCCTAAACAAGCCCCCAAACCAGAGAAGGTGCCAGGCTGACTTCTATCTATCCACCCCTGTGGGACTTCCTGAGAGATGGAGAACTACATTACTGCTTTCCAAGGGCAGGGCCCCTAATGACATAATTACCTCCCTTTAGGCTCTACCTCTCTTTTTCTGGCCCCAGAGCTTGAACTCTGGGCTTGGGCACTGTCCCTCAGCCATTTTGTGCTCAAGGCTAGTGCTCTACCACTTGAGCCACAGTGCCACTTCTAGCTTTTTTCTGAGTAGTTTATTAGAAATAAGAGTCTCATGGACTTTGCTGCTTGGTCTGATTTCCAACCTCAATCCACAGATCTCAGCCTCCTGAGTAGCTAGGATTATAGGCATGAGCCACCAGAGCCCAGCTAGGCTTTACCTCTTAAAGAATCCATCACCTCTCAGCACCACTACATTCTGGCTCAAGATTCCAACACACAAACGTTGGGGAGGCGAAATAGCAAAACCACAGCAAAGAAAATTCTCCATCGCTCATTTCACCTGGGCTGGTAATATAGATGGAAGCCCAGGGTTCTTTTATCCTATCACAAAATGTCATTGTATGATGTGTGGCTAGAAGCCATGGCATGGTCTGCCCTACTACATTTTGGTTTCCCCCAGCCAATTTTATTTGGAAAATCTAGCATTGAGTCTGGTCTTAGGTGCCATTTGGAGTAGCATTTGCCAGGAGTGAGAAGGGGAATAATTTTTAGAGCCAGAGTGGCTGAACAGAATTTTGCTGAAGCTGAAAATTACCCATATTTTCCTGTGCTATTTTGGTTTTGTGAGGCACAATTTAAAAAACAACAACAACAACAACAGTGAGAAGAAAGGAACATTCCAAACTCAGTCTGTGGTTGGAAAGTCCATGAGTAACCTTTCTCCTGGCAAACCTCTAGGGGGAAAAGACATATTTGTGAAGCTGAGGGACTGAAGAGAGAAGAAAGTTCTCTGCTGGTCTGTATTAAGACATCATTCTGAGGGGGAGTGGAAGGAGAAAAGCGGGAGAAAATGAAGGAGAGGATAATACTGTTCAAAAAGAAACTCATTACTTTACTTACATAACTGTAACCCCTCTGTATATCACCTTTACAAAAGAAAGAAAAAAAGGTACCATTCTGTATGAAGCTAGTGCTGCCTTCCTGCAGCTTCAGGGCTGGCCTCTACGTTCTTATACACCAGGACACAAAATCCACAATTAAATTTTTTTTTGTTCAAGACTAGGACTTGAACTCAGTATCTAATGCTTTTAATTATTGGCTGGCACTCTACCACCTGAGCCACGCCTCCAACCCTGCCATTTCTGATTTTTGCCAACTTTCAGGGGCACTTTGCAATTTTTTTGCAATGTTTGTGTGTGTGTGTGTGTGTGTGTGTGTGTGTGTGTGTGAGTGTGTGTGAGTGTGAGTACTGGGGTTTGGCCCAGGCTGACCTTAAACTCACAACCTTTTGCCTCACCTTCCTGAGTGTTGGGATTACAGATGTGCACCACCAAAGCTAGCTTACTTTGCAGCATTTTTAAATGTTTTTTTGTTGTGAAAATGCTGTACAGAGGGGTTACAGTTACATGAGCAAGGTAATGAGTGCATTTCTTATCAAGCATTGTTGCCTCCTCCTTTGTTTTTCCCCTACCATCCCTTCCCATCTCCCACCTCCACAACTTCACTCCCCTCTCCCCCCACCTTTGCAGCATTCTTTTTAACCACACAGATGAATCCTATTTTTTTTTTTTTTATCCATTGTGAGGCTTGAACTCAGGGGACCTGGACGCTGTTCCTGAGCTTTTTCTGCTCAAGGCTAGGGCTCTACCACTTTGAGGCACAGCATCACTTCTGGTTTTCTAGTGGTAAATTGGAGATAAGAGTCACACTAACTTTTCTACCAGGCTGGCTTTGAACTGAGATCCTCAGATCTCAGTTCAAAGTAGCTAGGATCACAGGTATGAACTACCAGTGCCTGGCTTAATTCCATTTGTGTGTGTGTAAGTGAGTACCAGGGCTTGAACTCAGGGTTTTCTGTTCTTGCTTGGCTTTCTTGCTTAAGGTTGGTATTTTTGCCAGTCCTGGGGCTTGAACTCAGGGCCTGGGCACTATCCCTGAGCTTATTTTGCTCAAGGCTAGCACTCTACCACTTGAGCCACACAGTGCCACTTCCAGCTTTTTTCTGAGTAGTTTATTGGAGATAAGAGTTTCACGAGCTTTCCGCCTGGGCTGGCTTTGAACCGTGATCCTCTGATCTCAGCCTCCCAAGTAGCTAGGATTACACGCATGAGCCAACAGTGCCTGGCCAAAGCAGTAAGTTTTAAGCAACACACTTTGATAGAAAAGGCAGTTTTGCTGGGTGCCAGTGGCTCACACCTGTAATCCTAGCTACTCTGGAGGCTCATGATTTGAAGCCAGCCTGAGCAGAAAAGTCCCTGTGAGACTCTTATTGCCAATTAACTGCTCAAAAACTAGAAGTGGAGCTGTGGATCAAAGTGATAGCTTTTTAGCCCTGAGCAAAAGATTTCAGGGATAGCACCCAGGCCTTGAGTTCAAGCCCCACAACTGACAATAAAAACAAAACACTTTTTCTCATACTTAAGCCTGCAATCCTAAACTACTCAGGAGGTTGAAATCTGAGGATCAAGTTTTACCACAACCCAGGAAGAAAAGTCAGTGAGACTCATCTCCAATTAACCAGCAAAAAGCCAGAAGTGGAGCTGAGGCTCAAGTGGTAGAGTACCAACCCACAGCAAGAAAGCTGAGTGAGAACATGAGGCCCTGAGTTCAAGCCCCAGTACCAGAAAAAAAATTGAAACAACAAAACCTGGTGTCTTGATTTTGTTTTCTGGACTAGATTTCTACTTGGCTCTTGTCTCTTTAGTCCTATGACAAGTGGCTTTGAGAGTCCACTTTTAGCTTGCCCCAATGTTTTTACAGCTGTCCCAAGTGTACAATGCATCTGTTCCTCATAGCTGTTCACACATCACAGATGAGGAAATTGAGAGACAGGAGTTGTCTGAGTTGGATTGTTTTTTGTTTTTGCCAGTCCTGGGGCTTGAACTCAGTGCCTGGACACTGTCCATGATCATCTTTTGTTCAAGGCTAGCACTCAACAACTTGAGCCACAATGCCACTTCCAGCCTTTTCTTTTTATGTGGTACTGAGGGAGCCACAACGCCACTTCCAGCCTTTTCTTTTTATGTGGTACTGAGGAATTGAACCCAGGGCCTCATGCATGCTAGGCAAGCACTCTATCACTAAGCTATATTCCCAGGCTGGTTTTTATTTTGTAAGTTAAAGCACTTTGAGAGAGCAAGGATGAGAAATAGTGTCCTCAGAGTTCATGAGGGAACTAGATAGAGAGAGTATGCCCTCGGATAGAATATTCTAGAAAGCCCAGGCCCAGTTTGAACATGCCTCATCTTTTCCTTATTTCTCAGATGGGGTATAAAAACACTGAAGCCTTTTCTGATTTCCAGATGGATCCTTCCCAAAAATACCAATGTGAGAAGAGAAATTGCTAAGCAACTGCCAAATGAGTTGACTTTTCTCTTCTTACAAATTGTAATCTTTTATGTTTTTAATTTGGCAAATGCTTTCTTGGCCAAAGTATTTACATGGAGCTCAGCTCTGGGTAGACAAGGAAATTTGGTTTTGTAATGATTAATAGTGATTCTGAAAGACATCACTTTTCATTTGGATATGGAGAGATCAGGCTTGTCCTGTCCTTCTTTGTTGTTGTTGTTGGTCATGGGGCTGATTGCTGTTCCTGAATTCTTTTGCTCAAGACTAGAGCTCTACCACTTTTAAGCCACATCTCTATTTCTGGTTTTCTGATGATAATTGGAGATGAGTCTTATGGACTTTTTTTTTTTTTTGCTAGGGCTGGCTTTGAACTGCCATCCTCAGATCTTAGCCTCCTGAGTAGCTAGGATTATAGGCTTGGGCTACCTGAGCCTGGCCTGTGAGACTCTTATCTCCAATTAAGGACAAAGAAGCCAGAAGTAAAGCTGTGGCTTAAGTGGTAGAGTGCTAGCCTTGAGCAAAAAAGCTCAGGGACAGGCCCCAAGTTTAAGCCCCAAGACCAGCAAAAACCGAAAAGTGCCCCCTTCTGCCCTGGGCCAATCCCCCCCCTACTATGTTATTGAAAATGAACTACACAATTTGTGGTAGGAGAGAAGAAAGACAAACTGGAAGGGAGCAAAGGAAGAGGTGACATTGCCCAAAAATAAATGTACTCTTTACCTGACTTATGAAATGGTAACTTCTCTGAACATTACCTTTATAATAGCAATATTTAATTTTTCAAAAAGTGTTAATTCAGCAGTGATTTGGTTGCAAGGGATAGAAATTTGCTCATTTGTGTAAATAGTTTGAGTGGATTTCCCAAACAGGAATAGGAAAATGTCACAGAAACAACCCAGGCAAGACCTCATAGGAACTAGAGAGCTACTTTCTGCTCTCTCTCTGGGATTCATGAGCCCCATTTCTGCCATTTTCATGTCAGAGCTATTGCTTTCTCTGCTTGTGCTATGGACTGAATGTTTGTGATCCTCACCCTTAATTCATATGTTCAAATCCCCAAGGTGACAGTATTAAGAGTTGGATCTTAGGCTGGGTGCTAATGGTTCATGCCTGTAATCCTGGGAATTTAAGAAGCTGAGATCTGAGGAGTGTGGTTCAAAACCAGCCCAGGCAGGAAAGTCCATGAGACTCTTAGCGCCAATTAATCACCAGAAAATCAGAAGTGATGCTGTGGCTTAAAGTGGTAGAGCACTAGCCTTAAGCAAAGAAGCTCAGGGAACATACACAGGTCCTGAGTTCAAAACCCAGGATGGCGCAAAAAAAAAAAAAAAAAAGAGTTGTGTCTTTGGGGGAGGTGAAAGATCATAAGGGTGGAACCTTCATAATTGGAATTAGTTCTCTTATTGAAGTGATTCTACTGAGCTCCTCTATTCCCCTCTGCCATGTGAGGACACAGCAAGAAGATGGCTGACAATGAATCAGATAGCAACTCCTCAGCAGTCACCAAATCTGCCTTGAGTTTGGACTTGCTAGTCTCCAGGACTGTGGGAAATAAATTTGTTATTTATAAGCTCCTAGTTTATGATATTATGATATTTCTCACTGTACACCAGCTTCTTCATCTTACCCCTGACTACTGCTGTGCTATAACTTTTTGAGCTGCCTGTGGCTTGGGTACAAATCCAGCCTTGATCCCAGACAGGTTTATGTTCTTATGAGCTCACTGACCAGGGGCTCCATGCTTATTTCATTTTTATGGAGAAGGAATGAGTGTGATTAGCTCTGCTTAGATCAAAGTGTTCACTCATGGTGCAAACAGCTGTTGCCAGGAGGAAGCTGCAGAGAGACACTTGGGACTCCTGACTGGGTTATTTTTTCTTAGAAGCAGTGGTTGGCAACAGCTGCTGTGGATCCATGGCAAATGAGAGCCAGAAGGTCCAGCTCAAAGGTCAGGGAGTAAAATTAGTTCCTTCCGTTCGTAGTGAAAGAAATGGGAGCTTTAGAGTGTCAGGTATGTGAGGCATGAGACAGTCCAGTATGGTGGAAAGATAAACAAAAGTTGGTATCATTTAACCACTGCAAGCCTCAGTTTTTTCCTCTTTTGTGAGGAAAGAATAGTACTTGCAGGACTGTCATAGTCAATGAAATAATACATGTAGCAATCCCAGGCTTGAGCAAACACTACTAGAAATTAATTAGGAAGCCAGATGCAGTGGCTCATACCTATAATCCTAGCTACTCAGGAGGCTGAGATCTGAGGTTCATTGTTGGAAGCCAGACCCTGCAAGAAAGTCAGTGAGAATCTTATCTCCTATTTACTACAAAAAAAAAGAGCCAGAAGTGGAGCTGTGGCTCAAGTGGAAGAGCACTAGCCTTGAGCAACAAAGCTCAGGGACAGTGAGCAGGCCTTGCGTTCAAGCCACAGGACTGGCACAAAAAAAATTGGGGAGATTCAAAAATACCTATAAAATTTAGTTGATTTGGGTAGCATTTTGCATGCACATGTCACCCAGACAACATATCTTACTAAAATCCCTAAACTATTCCTGAATATATTTACTGGCATTTGGGATTAAATATGTTGTATATGATGTGAGGTAGAGATCGCAATCTTTTTTCTAGAGAGTATTGTATGCAGTTTTAACTTCCCATGACAAATTAAACTCATTTCTTCATGTGTAATGTAAGATCCTTATAAAAGTAAGTTTAGTTTACCCCCCTTTTTGTTCTTTATGCTACTGTTGGTATACTTTTCATTTATATGTGTTATATATTCCATAATATATTGGTCTCTTGGGACTTTTCTGCCTGGGCTGGCTTTGAACTGCATTCCTCAGATCTCAGCCTTCTTAGCAGCTAGGATTATAGGTGTGAGCTACCAGCACCTGGCTATATTGTTATTCTTGCTGCAAAGGATAATCTTTTGTATTTAATTTACAATTTTCATTGTTCTTTATTCTTTCCTATAGATCTATTTTTTTTTGTACTATTCCTGTGGCTTGAACTCAAGGCCTAAACTCTGACCCCGAGCTTTTTGTTCCCTCAAGGATAGAACTCTACCACTTGAACCACAGCTTCACTTCTGGCTTTTTGGTAGTTAATTGGAGATGAGTCTCACAGACCTTCCTGCCAGGGCTGGTTTCAAACTGCTATTCTCAGCTCTCATCTCTCAGCTCTGCTGAGGGGCTAGGATTTTCTGGTACTATCATTTTCTTTCAGGCCAAAGGTCTCTTGGGGATGAATTTTCTCCGATTTTGGTTGTAGATGTTGATTAAAGTATATTTTCCGTTATTTCTGGAGGTATTTTCACTGGATTTAGAATTATAAACTTCTAGTATTTCCTTTCCTTTCAGCACTTAGAGTTGTTTTTTTTTTTTAAACATGATGGTGCTAAAGTTAAAGATTTCATTCTACTGTCATATGGCCTCATTGTTCTTTTTCTTTTCTTTTTATTTTTATTGTGAAAATACTGTACAGAGTGGTTACAATTAGATGGGCAAGATCATTGTTCTTTTTCTTTTCTCTTTTTCTTTTGCCAGTCCTGGGACTTGAACTCAGGGCCTGGGCTCTGTGCTTGATCTTTTTTTTTTTTTGGCAGTTGTGGGGCCTGAACTCTGGGCTTGGGTGCTGTCCCTGTGCTCTTCAGCTCAAGGCAAGCGCTCTACTGATAGAGCCACAGCGCCACTTCCGGTTTTCTAGTGGTTAATTGGAGATCAGAGTCTCACGGGCTTTCCTGCCACAGCTGGCTTTGAATTGTGATCCTCAGATCTCAGCCTCCTGATTAGGTAGGATTACAGGCATGAGCTACCAGCGCTCGGCTGCTTCATCTTTTTTGCTCAAGGCTAGTGCTCTATTACTTGAGCCACAGCTCCACTTCCAGCTTTTTTGCTAGTTAATTAGAGATGAGAATATACAAATTTTACTGCCTGGTCTGGCTTCAAAACTTGATCTTTAGATCTCAGCCTTCTGAGTAGCTAGGATTACATGCATGAGCCACTGGTGCCCTGTAGTATAATTTCCTTTATAAAAAAGTTTAAAAGTGTTTACCTGAGAAGATACATTCATAAATTGGATAGCCACAAACCAGAGGTATTTGAGGCTTCATCAAAAAGAGAAGGGATTAGCAGGAAAGTCCATGAAACTCTTATCTCCAATAAACCACCAGAAAACCGGAAGTGGCGCCATAGCTCTAGTGGTAGAGCGCTTGCCTTGAGCTAAAGAGCTGAGGGACAGCGCCCAGGCCCAGAGTTCAGGCCCCACGACCAACAAAAAAAAAAAAGAGAGAAGGGATGTATTTTTTAAATAATTTGCAGCCGGGTGCCAGTGGCTCACACCTATAATCCTAGCTACTCAGGAGGCTGAGATCTGAGGATCATGGTTCAAAGCCAGCCTGGGCAGGAAAGGCCATGAGACTCTTATCTCCAATTAACCACCAGAAATATGGAAGTGGCACTGTGGCTCACGTGTTAGAGTGCTTGCCTTGAGCTGAAGAGCTCAGGGACAGCACGCAGGCCCAGAGTTCAAGCCCTACGACCAAAAAACCCCACACAAAAAAAAAATAAACAGAAGTGGTGTTGGGTTCAAAGTGGTAGAGCACCAGCCTTGAGCAAAAGAGTTCAGGGACAGTGCCCAGGCCCTGAGTTCAAGCCTCACAACCACCACTACCAACATGCACATGCACGCGTGCGCGCGTGCGCACACACACACAGAATCAAACAGATGGGAGGGAGTTTAGAATGGGTCCAATGAAGTGATTACAGCATAGGTTTTGATGATGAAGTAAACTGGAAAGCCAAGGAGAAGGTGTTATAGATGGAGAAATCAGCTTCAGTTTAGGGAGATGTGAGGAGGACATCTGCAGGGCACAGAAGTTGGTGAAGAGCCTGCATCCTGATTCTGGGGTGATTTTGTGTGTGTGTGTTGGTACCAAGTCTTGAACTCAGGGCCCTTGGCACTATCCTTGAGCTCTTTTCTGCTCAAAACTAGTGCTCTCTGGTGTGTGTGTGTGTGTGTGTGTGTGTGTGTGTGTGTGTGTGTGTTGAGTAGTTTATTGGAGGTAAGAGTCTCATGAACTTTCCTGCTCAGCCTGGCATCGAACTGTGATCTTCACATCTCAGTCTCCTGAGAGACCAGGATTGCAGGTGTGAGCCACTGGCACCCAGCCTGAAGTGATCTTTGTTAATCTTTTTTTTTTTGGGGGGGGGGGGTCTTTTCTTCTCCCTCCTGTCCCCCTCCTCCCCCTAGTGGTGGTCCTCGGCCTGCACAGCATCCAAGCCATTGAGAACTGCCAGCGCGCCTGTCCTGCCTCCTGCACCTGCAGCAGTGTAGAGCATGGCTGCTCTGTGCGCTGTGATCGTGCAGGACTCCTGAGGGTACCGGCTGAGTTCCCATGCGAGGCGGCTTCCATTGACCTGGATCGGAATGGCTTGCGAATCTTGGGTGAGCGGGCTTTTGGCACATTGCCCTCACTGCGTCGCCTATCCTTGCGCCATAACAATCTGTCTTTCATCACCCCTGGCGCTTTCAAAGGCCTGCCACGTTTGGCTGAGCTACGCCTGGCACACAACGGCGATCTGCGCTATCTGCATGCGCGCACCTTTGCCACATTGGGTCGCCTGCGCCGCCTGGATCTGGCCTCCTGTCGCCTGTTCAGCGTCCCTGAGCGCCTGCTGGTGGAGTTGCCGGCCCTGCGGGAGCTCACTGCCTTTGATAACCTGTTCCGTCGCGTGCCTGGCGCACTGCGTGGCCTGGCCAATCTGACTCACGTGTACCTGGAACGCAGTCGCATTGAGGCTGTGGCCTCCAGCTCGCTGCAGGGCCTGCGGCATCTGCGATCACTCAGCCTGCAGGGCAATCGTGTGCGGGCCGTGCACGCTGGAGCCTTTGGGGACTGTGGCATCCTGGAGCACCTGCTGCTCAATGATAACCTGCTGGCCGAGCTGCCACCAGATGCCTTCCGCGGCCTGCACCGTCTGCGCACGCTCAATCTGGGAGGGAATGCATTGGGTCATGTGGCACGCGCCTGGTTTGTAGATCTGCTGGAACTCGAGCTGCTCTACCTAGACCGCAACAGCATTGCCTTCGTGGAGGAGGGAACCTTCCAGAACCTCTCGAGCCTCCTGGCTCTGCATCTCAATAGCAATCATCTCACAATGCTCTCCTGGGCAGCCTTCCAGCCAGGCTTTTTCTTAGGTCGCCTGTTTCTCTTCCGCAACCCATGGCATTGTGACTGCCACCTGCAGTGGCTGCGGGATTGGATCCAGGGTTCTGGGCATGTGGCCGATGTGCCATGTGCCTCCCCAGGCTCTGTGGCTGGACTGGATCTCAGCCAGGTGGCCTTTGAACGCTCCTCGGATGGTCTGTGTGAGGACCCTGAGGATGTGAACTTCACCGTGTCTAGTCCAGGCCCTTCCCCAGAACCCGTGGCCACCACCGTGAGCAGGTTCAGCAGCCTCCTCTCCAGGCTATTGGCCCCGAGGGTCCCCGTGGAGGAGGCAACCAACAGGACTGGGGCCAACTCCTCGCTGTCCGACCACCTTCCTTCCCGGGGAGTTGGAGCCTTGGGCCGCAAGACTACCGTTCTCCTCACCTCTTCTCTCCTGCTCAGCTGGGCCCAGTTTGTGCTGCTTTGCCTGCAGAGGGACTGACGTGGCCCCTGGGAGGTGGCCCAAGCTGCTTTGGCTAAAAGGGGGAAATGTTTTGGTTTAGCGGAGTTTAAAAGGAGTGTTTGTGTTGAGGGTATAAGGGAACATGATGGAGAACTGTGGAGAAAGTTCTAGTTGAGGAGGATGGGGTGGTGAAAGAACAGTTTGCTTTGGGGATGGCCCTAGGTGGAGCTGAATCATGTGAAATGCTATGGGAAATGGAGGTGTGTGTGTGTGTGTGTGTGTGTGTGTGTGTGTGTGTGTGTGTGTGTGTGTGTGTGTGTGCGCGCGCGCGCGTGTGTGTGTGTGTGTGTGTGTGTGTGTGTGTGTGTGTGTGTGTGTGTATGTGCTGGTTCTGGGGCTTGAGCACAGGGCCTGGGTGCTGTCACTAAGTTTTTTTTTTTTTTTTTGGCTGAGGGTTACCACTTTACCACTTTGAGCCACAGCACCACTTGCAGTTTTCTGTTGGTTATGTGGACATAAGAGTCTCATGGGCTTTGCTGCTTTGAACCATGATCCTCAGATCTCAGCTTCCTGAGTAGCTAGATTTACAGGTGGGAGCCATTGGTGCCTGGCTGGATATTTAATTTGTTTTTCTTTTCTCACATGGACACCCATTTTAAAAGAGAAGAAAGATTGCCTTCACTTCCCAGAAAGGAAGGCAAGGAATTGGAAGCTCCTAGAACTCCACCCCTTCCTTCCATCTGGACTGAGAGAAGCAGTTCATTGACTAAGTCCTAAGAATGGTGTCAGTCCTCCTGGTAGCAATCCATTCAACTCAGTCCATTTGTCTGCTGTGACAGCTGACCTCCCCACAGAGGCTTGGGAATCCTAGGGTTCAGGAAGGTACACAGGCCATTAGAGAAGGGGGGCAGGGACTAAGGCTGGAGGTATGAGGGTGGCTCCTGCAGTCTCGGATCTGTTGGGAGGCTGTTGAAAACAAAGATTCATTTTATTTACTCCCCAACTAATCCCAAGGGATTAGCCACAAGGGAAATTGAGGAAATTGAGGACTGCAGGTTGTATTTGTGATCAGATAAATGTGTAAAGTCATACCAAAAAAGAAAAAAGAAAGAAACCAGTTTCTTTACTGTGGGACTTTTCAGAATCTTTCATATGCTAACACGTATGTATGGTGAATGTCCCTGGAGGCCACACAATGTTCTTTTCTTACCATTGTGTGGGCTGTGTCTATAAAGGACACAAGTTAGAAAGGCAAACTTCCAGCTGTGAAGATTTAAATGGATATTGTGTGTGTGTGTGTGTGTGTGTGTGTACTTGAGCACACACACATGCACACGCACATGCATACACACACTGGTCCTGGGGTTTGAACTCAGGTATGGGTGCTTTCCTTGAGCTTTTTTTTTTTTTTTTTTTTCTAATTTGAAAACGCTAAATCAGAGGGGTTGCGGTTACATAAGTCAGCAAACAGTACATTTCCTTTTCGACAATGTCACCACTTCCCTTGCTCTCTTCCAGTTTTTTCCTCCCATCTCATCCACATCCCTGAGCATTTTTATTCATGGCAACTGTCCTACTACTTGAGCCACATGTTCATTTCCAGCTTTTTGGTAGTTAATTGGATATGAGCTTCACAGATTTTCGTGCCCAGCCAGTATGTCTTTGAATCGAGATCCTCAGATCTCAACCTCCTGAGTAGCTAGGATGACAGGCGTGAACCACTGGTGCCCAGCCAGAACAACCTCTTTTTTAATATTAGAATTTATATAATCTATTTAAGAGAGAAAGTTTCACCCAATACTGTTGGTTGCAAGTTACCTCCTAAATGCTGGCCCAGAGCTGGGGATTTTACTCCATGGTAGAAAGTTTCCTTCATGCATGAGTCCTTGGGTTCCATCCCAGCCTACTGCAAAAAAAGCCTAAAAACAAAAAAGGTCCACAAATGTGGTCTTTTCAGCCCTTCCATGTCCATCTGAGCTGATCACAACAGGCACAGGTTCTGAACATGAGGCAGTCAACAATAGTATCATATGTCCGCTAAATATTCAAGCTAGTCTGTACACCATGTGCAATAGTCATTATGTTAGTCAACATTTTGGCAATCTACAATCTTAACGTCCTGAGTTCCTCTTTTTGGATTTCAAAAGATTGTTTTCTTCCTTCTTTTCTTTTCTGTTTTCTTTCTTTCCTTCCTTCCTTCTTTCCTTCCCTCCCTCCTCTTTCTTTCTTTCTTTTCTTTCTCTCTCTTTCTTTCTTTCTTTCTCTTTCTCTCTCTTTCCCTCCCTCCCTGCCTCCCTCTCTCTTTCTTTCTCCTTCCTTCCTTTCTCCTTCCTTCCTTCTTCTTTCTTTCTTTCTTTCTTTCTTTCTTTCTTTCTTTCTTTCTTTCTTTCTTTCTTTCTTTCTTTCTTTCTTTCTTTCTTTCTTTCTTTCTTTCTTTCTTTCTCCAGTCATGAGGCTTGAACTCAGGGCCTGGACACTGTTCCTGAGCTTCTTTTGCTCAAGGCTAACCCTACCACTTGAGCCACAGTGCCACTTTTGGCTGTTTCTGTTTATGTAGTACTGAGGAATTGAATCCAGGGTTTTCATGCATGCTAGGCAAACACTCAACCACTAAGCCACATTCTTAGCCTGAGAGGTGGTTTTTCAAAACACACAGGGATTCAGGGTCTACTCAGCTGTTAGGCTTTCATGGCAATGATACTTTTTATTGAGGCAGGGTTTTACTTCGTAGCTCCTTTCAAATTCATGATCCCCTTTCCTCAGCTTCCTGAGTGCTTGGATTACAGGCAGGTGCTACCCTACCAAATGACAGTACTTTTCCTTCCCTCCCTCCCTCCCTCCCTCCCTCCTTTCCTTCCTTCCTTCCTTCCTTCCTCCTCTTTCTTTCCTTCTTTCTTTTTCTTTCTTCTGGTGCCAGTCCTGGGTCTTGAACTCAGTCCTAGGGCACTGTCCTTGAGCTTTTTTGCTCAAGGCATGTGTGCTTAACATGTGTGAAGTCCTGGGTTCTATCCCCAGCTCAGAACCAAAAACTTCCAACAAAAACCCAGCAACAAAAACATGATACAAGCCAGGTGCCTGAGGCTCACACCTGTAATCCTAGCTACTCAGGAGGCTGAGATCTGAAGATCACGATTCAGAGCCAGCTGGGGCAGGAAAGTCTGTGAGACTCTTATCTCTAATTAACTACCAGAAACCTGGAAGTGGCGCCATGGTTCAAGTGTTAGAGCACTAGCCTTGAGCAAAAGGTTCTCAGGGACAGCACTCAGATCCTGAGTTCAAGTCCCATGACCAACCAAAAACAACAACAAAATCATATGTAATATTTAAGAGTAAGTATAATTTTGTGGTACTTTTTATTTAATTTGTATTCATTTCTTCAAATTGTATGTGTATTTATGTATGTATGTGTACTAGGTTGCTGCACACAATTTGCATTTTGTTGCATGGTTTTAGTTAAGAAAAATTGAAAGCCATGGATCTGGAACATATATGAATTTTTAAAACATTTTGTTTTTGACGTTTGTTTTCATACTTACAAAGTAGTTGCAATAGAATGAATACTGATCAGTTCACAATTATTATTATTTTTAAATGTTTTTATTGTTATTATAAAGGTGATATTCAGAGGGATTACAGGTAAAGAGTACATTTCTTTTTGTTCAGGCTTTTGTTTAAACTGTATTTTTTTGTCATTTCTTTTTTGGTACTGAAGGATCGAACCTAGTACATTGCACTGGCTAGGCAAATGCTTTGCCACTGAACTACATCCCCACCCAAGAGTACATTGGCCAATGTTACCCCTTTCCTTGTTCTCTTCCAGACAATTGCTTATGCTTTTTAAAGATTTTTTTCCCCCTGTGCCACTCCTGCGGGTTGTCCCTGGGTTTTTCTGCTCAAGGCTAGTGCTCCATCACTTGAGCCACAGCTCTACTTCTGACTTCTTGGTAGTTAATTAGAGATAATAGCTTCACAGACTTTCCTGCAGGATTGGTTTTAAACTGCCATCATCAGATTTTAGTCTCTTACATCGTAGGATTACAGGTATGAACCACTAGAACCCGGCTATTAGTAAATGTTAGTACCATATTTCCTTTTTTTCATCTTTCCACACTATTATTTCTTACTATTAGTTTGAGTTTGTTACAAATGCCATGACTCTCTCCCCTAAATATCTCAGTGTGTGTTTCCTGGAAATAAGGACGTTTGCTTATTCATAATACTATTTTTAAAAATCGTGTGTGTGTGTGTGTGTGTGTGTGTGTGTGTGTGTGTGTGTGTGTGTGTGTGTGTGTGTGTGTGTGTGTGTACCAGTACTAGGGCTTGAATTCAGTGCCTTGTGCTCTCACCTGGCATTTTTGCCCAAGGCTGGTGCTTTACCATTTGAGCTATAGCTCCATTTTTGACTTTTTGCTGGTTGATTCAAGATAAGAATGATTTGTCTGTGATTTGTCTGTCCTGTCTGGCTCTAAACTGAGATTCTCAGATCTCAGCCTTGAGTACTTAGGATTATAGATGTGACCCACTGGCAGTTGGCCAAAATCAGGGTCTTTATCATTATAGAATATTATTTAAAAATATTTGGGTCGGGCATTGGTGACTCATGCCTGTAATCCTAGCTATTCAGGAGGATGAGATCTGAGGATTGTGATTTGAAGCCAGCCCTGGTAGAAAAGTCCATGAGACTCTTATCTCCAATAAACTATTTTTAAAAAAAAACTGGAAGTGGAGCTGTGGCTCAAGTGGTAGAGTGCTAACCATGAACATGAAAAGCTCAGGGACAGTGCCCAAGCCTTGATTTCAAACCCCAGAACTGACACTCCCCCTGCTCCCAAATTAAATATATTCTTGAGGCTAGGGATGTAGCTCAGGGGTAGAGTGCTTCCCTGGCATGCCCAACATGTTGGGTTTGATCCTCAGTACCACAAAAAAGGAAAAAGGAAAATGAACCAAGGTAAAATAAAATGAAATATACTCAACAATTGTGGAATGCTTTTTTTTGTTTGAAAGAAGTCATTCTTTTTCTTTCCTCCCTTTCTTTTGTTTTGCCTGTCTTTGGGGCTTGAATTTAGGGTTTGGGCACTGTCCCTGAACTTGTGGGCTCAATACTTAGAAATCTACCACATTGAGCCACAGCTCCACATCTAGTTTGGGGATGATTAATTGGAAATAAGTCTCGTGGGCTTTCCTTCCTGGGCTGGTTTTGAACCTGGATCCTCAGATCTCCTAAGTAGCTAAGATTACAGGCATGAGCCAGCAGTGCCTGGTTTAGTCATTCCCTTTCCTGTCTACAGACAATGAGGTTCATAAATCATGGCTTGTTTTCCTTTCCTTATTATGCTGAAACATCTAAGTCAGTTGATTGGTTTTTAATGTTACAAAGTTAACAGGTTCGGAGGAAGTCAGAAATGGTGTTTACTTAAACTGTGTATTTTAGCCATGGAAACTGAGTGAAGATCTCCAGAACTCAGGAAAGCCAGTCTCAGCATTTGGGTAGCCATGGACATCCACAGCAGATACACAGTCTGGGTTACTGAGGAACAAGATGTTGCTTGAAAGGAATGTCCTTCCTTTTATTTGGAGCAGGTTCAGGAGGAGAGTCAGTCTCCAAGTGCTGCTGTAGTTCTGCCTGGGTGGGTTGCATTGCCAGTTTTTTAATGAACATTTGCTTGGCTGAATGTCTCTGACCAAATATCGACACTAAAATAGCCTCCTTGGAGACAGATTTTTGTTTTTGAGCCAGTACTGGGGTTTGAACTCAGGGCCTGGGTGATGCCCCTGAGCTATTTTTTTTTTCCTTCACTCAAGGCTAGTACTGTACTGCTTGAGCCACAGCTCCACTTCTGGCTTTTGGGTGGTTAGTTGGAGATAGAATGTCACAGATGTTGTGGCCCAGGCTAGCTTTGAAATGTGATCTTCAGATCTCAGACTCTGGAGTAGCTAGGATCACAGGTGTGAACCACTGGTGCTCAGCTTAATAATATGAGCTCTTAAGAGAGATTAGGGAGAGAAAATTTCCCATTTGGAATTCATTAACTCTCTTTCCCGTCATTGGCTAGTTAATACCTCAGGAAGTGTTAGATACCATGGATTCTGCTAAGCAAAACTCTGTACCATTCAGGAAGGGCCGTGTTCTGCTGTGGTAACAAAAAAACCCTCCAGGATCATTGATCTACTGACTTACTGAAGTTTATTTCCTGTTCATATTACATAGCCACATGTAGGTTCATTGTGTGTGCTCTGTTCTTTGTAGCCACTTAGAGACTTAGGCTGATGAAGGATCTACCACCTTTAAGGCCAGCTTAGATTCCATAGTGAGTCTGTCTCAAAATAACGACAAAAAAGGGGGGAAAATCCCTCCTTTCCTTCCTTCCTTCCTTCCTTCCTTCCTTCCATCTTTCCTTCCTGTGTTGGTCCTGGGGTTTGAACTCAGAACTTGGGTGCTGTCCCTGAGCTTTTTTGGTTAAGACTAGCGATCTACCACTTGAGCCACAGCTCCAGCCTTTTGGTGGTTAATTGGAGATAAGAGTCATGGATTTTCCTGCCTGGGTTGGCTTTGAATGAGTGATCTTCAGATTTCAGCCTTTTAAGTAGCTAGGATTACAGATGTGAGCCACCAGCACCTGTGTTTTTGAGACAGGGTCTCACTATGGAGCCTAGGCTGGGCTCAAACTCACAATTCTCTTGATTCTACCTCGAACATGTAGGGATTCCAGGTTTGAACAACTATACCTGGCTTTCTACTGGCTATTTCTATAAGCTTCCCAATTTCTGACAGGCTCTCAGACAAGGTTAACAGGCCTCACATCACCCCACCTCTTCCAGATTACCACACTATGGCTCTCTGGAGGAGGGTGCCTGCTGGGCACAACTGTCCTTGGCTGTGGTTCCCTCTGCAATCCTCACTCCTTTCTTTTCTTTTTGTAGGTCATGGGGCTTGAACTCATGGCCTGGGTGGCTGTGCCTGAGCATATTTGGCTCAAGGCTAGCACTCTATCACTTAAGCCATAGCAGCACTTCCGGTTTTTTGGTAGTTAATTGGAGATAAGAGTCTCAGGGACTTTTCTGCCCAGGCTGGCTTTGAACTATGATCTTTAGTTCTCAGCCTCCTGAGTAGCTAGGATTACAGGCATGAGCCACCAGCACATAGCTCTCACTCCTTTCTTATGGGAGAGGAATCCATTATCTTAGTCTTTAAAGGCTAGAGAGAGCCTTCTAAATCCCACGCTGCCCACAAGGGAACAGTAGGCTGAGAAGTGAATGAGACTTTTCCAAAGCGTTGGTGTGGAAAGGAAGAAAGTAGGCCACTGCAGTACTGCTGGACGTGGCAATTGGCAGCAGTCATAAGCCCCACCCTCCATGCACCGGGAATGCCAAGGCCTTGCTGTGTTTCTCAGACCAAATTTCCAGGGAGGCTTTTTTTTTTTTTTTTGCTGAGGTTTGAACTCAGGGCCTGGATGCTGTCCCTGAACTTTTTTTTTTGTGATGGTATTTGGGCATGAATTTGGGGTCTGGGTGCTGTCTCTGAGGTCTTTTGCTCAAGGCTAGAACTCTGCCAATTGAGCCACAGTTGCATTTCCAACCTTTTGTGATTAATTGGGGATAAGTGTTTCTTGGATTTTTTTCCTGCCAGGGCTGTCTTTGAACCTCAATCCTCAGAGCTCAGCCTCCTGGAGTAGCTAGGATTACAGATGTGAGCCACCAGTGCCTGGCTCCAGGCTCTTCATAATTCCAGCTCCATGTTGCCTAAAAACTGCTGCTCAGAGCTCCAGAGAACAAACAATATTGTGAGGTCACAGAGACTCCAATAACATTTCTTTCTGAAAGCTCTTGACATCTGAGAGACAGAGACACTGCTCTGATGAAGAAATAGGGAGCATCCTCTTTTTAAAGTGTTGTGAAGCTGGTCACTGGTGGCTCACGCCTGTAATCCTAGCTACACAGGAGGCTGAGATCTGAGGATCACAGTTTGAAACCAGCTTGGGCAGGACTCTTATCTCCAATTAACTACCCAAAAGTTGGAAGTGGAGCTTGGGCTCAAGTTGTACAAAAGCTCAGTGACAGTGCCCAGGCCCTGAGTTCAAGCCCTAGATTTGGCACAAAAACACCCCCCCCCCCAAAAAAAAACCCTAATGTAGCAGTAACAGCTGGATCAGTTCTCTCTCTCTCTCTCTCTCTCTCTCTCTCTCTCTCTCTCTCTCTCTCTCACACACACACACACCCCACAGGAGCTGAATTGATTTGAGAAAATATTTTCCATCTTTCCCCAACACACAACACACAAGCGACAAGCGGCCTTTGATCTCAAACTGCTCCTTGGTGTCTCTCGTTCTGTGGCCTGGGGTATAGGCTGGAATAAAGCCCTGCCCACTCTTGGCCTACTTCAGTTCCTTTAATGAATGTTACTTCTATTCCTTCTATTTGTGTTCTGGGCAGCAGGCAGAGAGGAAATTTAGAGACACTTACATAAACATGTGCAATTTTCAAGGGAGTTCTCTTGAAATTTTGCTGATTTTTACAACGGTGATCTTGAGAGGAGAAAAAGAGTTTTGTTCACAGTCACACTGAATCTTTCCAAGATGGACCCCCAAGAAGATCCATGGAGACCTTTCGTTTGTGGGAAAGTTCCCTATGGGCCTATTCATGCCTGACGGTTGCTTGTGGCTTGACTTGTGATCCATTAATAGGTCATGGCATTAACAGTTGCCACCAACACTGAAAGTAATATAGCTTAGTGGTAGAGTTCATTCTGAGCATCTGGAAGGCTGTGAAGTCAACCCCCAGCATGTGCATGTGCAAACAGCAAACAGAATGCATCACAGATAGTAAGATAAGTAAAACTCTTTCTTTCTTTCTTTTTCTTTCTTTCTTTTTCTTTTCTCTCTTTCTCTCTCTCTTTCTTTCTTTCTTTTTTCTTTCTTTCTTTCTCCCTCCCTGTCTCCCTTCCTTCCTTCCTTTCTTCCTTTCCCTCCTTTCTCCCTTTTTCCTCTCTCTTCTTTGTTTTCTTTTTTTTCTTGGTCTAATACTGGGACTCAAACACAGTACTTCACACCTTCGTTCATTGCCTACCGCTCTACCATGAGCCATGCCTCCAAACATCTAAAGGATTGGTTATTTCTTTTTCTCTTTAGTACCTGTCCTGGGGCTTGAACTCCTAGGCATCATCCCTAAGCTTTTTCTCTCAAGGATAGCACTCTACCATTTGAGCCACAGCTCCACTTCTGGCTTTTTTAAAAATATAATTTTTGTTGGAGATAAGAGTGTCACTGATTTTTTTGCCTGGGCTATATCCTGAGATCTCAGCTTCCGGAGTTGCTAGGATGTCAGGTGTGAGCCACTGGCACCTAGCTCTTTTTTAGTTGTTGTTTTTTTTTTTTTTAAATGTCTTCCTGTGTCTGTCTATCTTTGTTTTGTGCCAGTACTGGGGATTGATCTCAGGTCCTGGGCTCTGTCCCTTAGCTTTTTTGCTCAAGGATGGTGTTCTATTACTTGGGGCACAGCTACACTTCTGGCTTTTTTGGTGGTTGACTGGAGATGAGTTTCACAGACTTTTTTGCCCAGGCTGACTTCCAACCTTGATCTTCAGAACTCAGCTTCCTAAATAGCTTGGATTACAGGTGTGAGCATGAATATCCGACTTAAAAGTATATGCTCACTAGATTCTTTCTCCAATCCTGTTTGTTTATCTGTATTGTGGATCACAATACAAAACCTTACTTTTTCCTGTGGGTTACAATTGTGAATATTTAGCCAGCATTATACATCAATTTGATTATTTATTTGTTTTCAAAGATTGTGTTCTTGGTTTTTTTTTTTTTTTTTTTTGGTTGGTCGTGGGCCTGAACTCTGGGCCTGGGTGCTGTCCCACAGCTCTTCAGCTCAAGGCTAGTGCTCTACCACTTGAGCCATACCACCACTTCTGGCTTTTTCTGCTTATGTGGTGCTGAGGAATTGAACCCAGGGCTTCATGCATGCAAGGCAAGCACTCTACCACTGAGCCACTTTCCCAACCCTGATTGTGTTCTTTTTTAAAAATTTAATTACTTTATTGTTGCTTTAGAGGTGATGTACAGCAGGGTTACCTTTATGTACATCAGGTAATAAGTACATTTCCTTCTTTTTGCATAGTGTCATCTGTTCCCTCATTCTCTCCATTCCCTCCTTCCCATCTCTGCCCACAAGTTGTGTGGTTCACTTTCATCAAAGTAAAAAATTGTGTTCTTGAAAGTCTTCACCACTATTTAATTTTTTGCTTACTCAATTCATTTTCTTTCTTTTTCTTGTCAGTCATGGGGTTTGAACTCAGCCTGGACGCTTTCTCTGAGCTCTTTTGCTCAAGGCTAGCACTCTACCACTTTGAACCACAGCTCCCCTTCTGGTTTTTCTAGTGGTTAATTGGAGATGAGTGTCATAGATTGCCGGGCGCCGGTGGCTCACGCCTGTGATCCTAGCTACTGAGGAGGCTGAGATCTGAGGATCATGGTTCAAAGCCAGCCCAGGCAGAAAAGTCCGTGAGACTTTTATCTCCAATTAACCACTAAAAAACCGGAAGTGGTGCTGTGGCTCAAGCAGTAGAGCACTTGCCTTGAGCTGAAGAGCGCAGGGATAGTGCCCAAGCCCAGAGTTCAAGCCCCACGACCAATCCCCCCAAAAAGAGTGTCACAGACTTTCCTGCTTAGGCCAGCATTGAGCTGCAATCTTCAGATCTCAGCCTCCTGAGTAGCTAGGATTACAGGTGTGAGCCACCAGCACCCAGTTTTAATTCATTTTCTTATACCAGTAAAAAGTAGATTTGCCTTATTTGTGCTCTATTTAAAAATATAGTTAGATCTAAAAAAGTAAGACTAGGAGTTTCAAAGATCACCTGGGCAATTAGGAAGATATAATTGAGGTGTTCTCTGACCTGAAAAGGCAGGGTGCTTTGTCTGTGCAGCCTAGGTCTCTAATGAGTGCTGGCTCCTGCAGTGACAATGGTATATTTAATAAGTTCATAACTGTGAAGCAGAATGTCCTTGAATAACCTTCCTGGTGTCTTGTAGTGATACCTATTATTAAATCACTCAATATCATGAAAAAAGTATCTCCAATTACCTAAGGACAAAGGATTACAGAGATTGCGATCATTAGAATAAAGTGCACTGTGTTGCTTCTGTGTCCTGTTTTTAATATTATATAGAGTGAATTGCCTTTCCAAAACATTTCTAATTCTTGTTTTCATTTTGTTTTGATTTTAAAATTGTTATTTTTAAAGGTGATGTACAGAGGGGTTACATTTTGATTTTTTTCCCCATTCCTGCGGCTTGAACTCAGAGCCTGGGCACTGTCCCTGAGCCTCTTTATGTTCAACGTTAGCACGCTACTACTTGAACCACAGCGCCACTCTGACTTTTTCTGTGTAGAGACAGAAGAGTGTCATGGACTTTTCTGCCTAGGCTGGCTTTGAATCGTGATCTTCAGATCTCCGTCTTTTGAGTAGCTAGGATTACAGGCATGAGCCACTGGCACCTGGCTGATTGTGTGTGTGTGTGTGTGTGTGTGTGTGTGTGTGTGTGTGTATGCATGCACGCACATGCACGTGTGCTGGTCCTGGGGCTTGAACTCAGGGCCTGGATTGCTGTTCCTGAGCTTTTGTGCCCAAGGCTAGTGCTCTACTATTTGAGCCACAGCTCCACCTTCTGCTTTTTGGTGATTAATTGGAGATAAGAGTCTCATGGACTTTCCTGCCTGGGGTTGTCTTTGAACCAGGATTCTCAAGTCTCAGCTTCCTGAGTAGTTAGGATTACAGGCATGAGCCACTGGCACCTGGTTCTTCCTCCTGTTTTAAAAGACACTCATTCATCAGGAACAGAACCGTATTGATCAGGCATAGCATTGTCAAATGCGTAGGAGAAGGATTGGACACACTTCCTTTTCAAGCTGAGAGGTGACATTGCGTGGTTCCCTGGTATGTTTCTGCACCTTGTAAAATAGCTCCCCCACAGCTCCCCTTGTTGGGAGCTGGCATCTGCTTGAACAAATCCCTTCAGCAATGTCAGCTTCTGACTGCCCTGACACATGGCTGGCATGACAAAGGGACTAAAGACAGCAGCTGCAAGAGCAGTCTTCTGGAACAAGCAAGCCAGGATCATTTGTTTTATGGAGGCTGCAAGCGCTGAAGCTTCCATTTCCACATTAGGAAAATTCCTAGTACCTCAAAGAGCTATGGTAAGGTGTGCAGGGAGAAGTAGCTGGACAGCGCTTTGCAAGAGCCCTGCCAAGGTGAGTCATCACCAGGTTCAATTCCAATGGGGCTCAACTGTGAGTAAACAAACTCCCAAATACCAGTGGCTTCAATGAGACACAAGTTGCTCTTTCATCAGAAGATCCATGGGGCTGGGCATGTGGCTTAGTGGTAGAGTGCTTGCCTAGCATGCATGAAGCCCTGGGTTCAATTCCTCAGTACCACATAAACAGAAAAAGCCAGAAGTGGTACTGTGGCTCAAGTTGTAGAGTGCTATTCTTGAGCCAAAAGATGCTCAGGGACAGTGCCCAGGCCCTGAGTTCAAGTCCCAAGACTGAAGAAAAAGAGGAAGTCCAGGGCTCCAGTAGGATACTGGTGGATCCTCAGAAGGCTGAGATCTGAGGATTGCGGTTCAAAGTCAGCCTGGGAAGGAAAGTCTGTGAGACTCTTAGTTTCAATGAACCAGCAGAAAATCAGAAGTGGCTATGGCTCAAAGTGGTAGAGTGCTATCCTTGAGCACAAAAGCTCAGGGACAGTATCCAGGCCCTGAGTTCAAACCCCAAGACAAGCACCAAAAAAACCCCCCTAAAAACCAAAAACAAAAAAAAAAAAAAGAAAAAACAAGAAAACCTCCAAAAAGAAAACAGAAAAAGAAAGCAAAAGTCTAGGACCCTGACAATATGCACAAACCTAGAGTCTACTATAGTAAGTGAAATTAGCCAGCACAAAAAGACAAAGATGGCATGAGTTCAGTCATAGGAAAGGGAATGAACAGAGATGACGAGGGTGAGCAGGAGCTGGGGGTAAGGGGGATAGGTGGGGGTGTAGGGGCTGGGCTGGGAGGATGTTGGTCGAGGGTACAGAGTTTCAGACATACAGTATTAAGAAGCCCTCACATATGCAGCATAGAGATTACCAATACTACATAGTCAGTCATGGGGCTTGACCTCAGGGCATGGGCACTGTCCTGGAACTTCTTTTGCTCAAGGCTAGCACTCTACCACTTGAGCCATGGCAGTGCCACTTCCAGTTGTTTTTTATTTTTGGTGGTTAATTGGAGATAAGAGTCTCATGGACTTTCCTGCCTGGCTTGGCTTTGAACTGTGATCCTCAGATCTTAGCCTCTTGAGTAGCCTACCAGCGCCCAGCTCGACATTTTTTTAGTGTGTATTATTTGCACCAAGGATTTTCATGATGGCATGTTAGATGTGCGCATATTATTATATTATTATTTGGCTCAGAGTAGCCCTCTCCATTGATCAACAGCTTTCTTTGAGGTTCCTTAATGCCATCCTCATAAATAATTGCGATGTCTTTCTAGATTAACATTATTCTGAGCCTGAAATTTGCTGATTTTGTTTTGTTCTCACTCTTAAAAACAGTAGATATGTTAATTAGCCTGACTTACTCATTTATATATATATATGTATATATATGAGCATTATGTTGTATATTATGAATATGTACAATTGTTGTTTGCCAATTAAAAATTAAGGCTTGGGATAGTGCTCAATGGCAGAACACTTCCCTGGTATTTAAAAGGCTTCGGTTTGCTTCCTCAGCACAGCAAACAAAATAAAACAATAAAAATTTAAAAAGCCAAACAATAACAAATACCAGAAAAGTTGCATACTGGTGGCTTACATTCTTTAATCCTAGGTATTTGGGAGGCTGAGATCAGGAGAATCATAGTTCAAGGTCAACCTGGGCAGAAAAATTTGTGAGACCTCTCCTCCTTCTCAATCCATAGCTGGGTGCAGTGGTACATGCCTGCCATCCCAGACTACGTGAGAGGCTGAGATTGGGAGACTTGTGGTTCCAGGGCCAACCTGGGCAAAAGAAGTCCACGTGTGGGGAAAGCTGGATGTGGTGGGTGCACCTGTCACACCAGTGATGATGGAATGCCTAACCTCAAGCAGTGGTGGCTCAGACACCTGCCTCGGTCTGCAAGAGCCTTTCCTGAAATTAACCAGCAGAAAACAGGGCTAGAGGCATACCTCAGCAGCACTGAGCCAACCTAGTCAAACTCATGATACTGACAAAAAACAAAACAAAAACCAAACCAACCAAGTTAAGGGTTAGAAAGTAGAGCCTCAGATTCCTCATATGTTTTGATCCACTGCATTTAATTTCCATTTTTTCCTTTTTTTTTTTTTTTTTTGTCAGTTATGGGGCTTGCGCTCAGGGCCAGGGCGCTGTCTCTGAGTTTTTTTGCTCAAGGCTCGTGCTTACCACTTTGAGCTACAGCCCTACTTCTGGTTTTGTGGTTGTTAATTGGAAATAAAAGTCTCACAGTCTTTCCTGCCTGGGTTGGCTTTGAACTCTGATCCTTAGCCTACTGAGTAGTGAGGATTACAGACATGAGCCACCGGCACCTGGCTGTATTTAATTTCTAGTTTCACAGTCATGTCATAATCTGTGAGGGCTGTCAGAGCACCAATTAACACATCCATATGCTAGTCAGAAGGAATATTTTATCAGGGACATTTTCTGAAGCTGGGTACTGCTGGCATATGTTTGTAATCCTAGCTACTCAGTAGGCTGAGATCAGAAGATTATGGTATGAAGCCAGCCAGGGCAGGAAAGTCTGTGAGACTCTTATCATGAATTAACCACTAAAAAGCTAGAAGTGGAGCTGTAGCTCAAGTGGTAGACAGCCATGAACAAAAGAAGCTCAGGGACAGTGCCTGAGTTCAAGCCCCAGTTCTGTCACAAAAACAGATTCATTTCTGCATATTGCATCTTCCTTTGTGCTCAAACCCCATTGGTGAAACTTGTCACATGACCAAACAAAAAAGCAGGAGAGTCTGGGAACTGCAATTTTTATTCTATTTGGTCAGATACCAAGCAGAAGTGTGTGTGTTTGTGTGTGTGTGTGTGTGTGTGTGTGTGTGTGTGTGTGTGAGAAGAGAAACCAGGGTATACACCCAGCTCAAAATAAATTGGATTTCTATTATTACAGAAAGAGGAAAATTAAAGCTGGGTACTGGTAGCTCACACCTGTAAGCCTAGCTACTAGGAGGTTGAAATCTGAGGATCGTGGTTGAAGCCAGCGTGGGCAGGAAAGTCTGTGAGACTATTATCTCCAATAAACCACCAGAAAACTGGATGTGGAGCTGTGGCTCAAAGTGGCAAAGAGAGACTACTACAAGTTGGTCAGCACCCTAGGGCAGTAGAGGCCAGTTGGATAACTTCCACCAGTAAGACCATAGTGTGTGTGTACAGCAAGCTACCTCCCTCTCCAGTCACATCTGGCCTAAAACTTGGACACTCCTGCCCCAGGGAAACACCCTTAGCAAACTCTGGCTGGGCTTTGGGCTGTGCTGGTTGAATTGGCCATGTCCCAAGGCCTAGAGAGGCTCTCCTGGTTTGTGCATGAGTGTGGGTGAAGACAAGGGACTAACCTTGGGCCACCCTTTGGGGGCTCTGTGTCTTGCTTTGATATAGCTTTTCCTGCTCGCCAGGCAATCACTGCCACTTTCCATGTGCCTCCCCTTCCTTCCCCAGGTCCCAGCTGGGAAGCTCAAATGACCCCATTCTTATGACCATCTTGCTATCCCCATGGAGAATACCAAGCAGTTTCTGCAAGATATATGGGACAAACAGACAAATGAAAGAAAGTGACCTTGGAGCCAGCTGCTGGTGGTTCATACCTGTAATCCTACCTACTCAGGAGACTAAGAGCTGAGGATCATAGTTCAAAGCCAGCCTGGGCAGGAAAGTCCATGAGACTTTTTTTTTTTTTTTTTTGGTCGGTCGTGGGGTTGAACTCTGGGCTTGGGCGCTGTCCCTCAGCTCTTCAGCTCAAGGTGAGTGCTCTACCGCTTGAGCCACAGCACCACTTCCAGTTTTCTAGTGGTTTATTGGAGATAAGAATCTCATGGACTTTTCTGCCTGGGCTGGCTTTGAACCGAGATCCTCAGATCTCAGCCTCCTGAGTAGCTAGGATTACAAGTGTGAGCCACTGGTGCCTGGCTCCCAGAGACTCTCATCTCCAATTAACCACCAGAAAACTGGAAGTGGAGCTGTGGCTCAAAGTGGAAGATTGATAGCCTTGAGCACAAGAGCTCAGGGATAGTGCCTAGGCCTAAGTTCAAGCCCCATGACCAAACAAACAAACAAATAAATAAAATGACCTTGAAGAAAAGGACTTACCTGCTTCAACCTTCCGTTTTTCCATTTACGAAATGGGCATAGTTTACCTACATCCAGGGTTACTTTGAGGACTGAACACCATGACTGCTTGGATCTTTTTTCTTCCCCCTTTTAGTTATACATACCTTGTGTAGACTTAATAGATCTTCTTAAAGTGTGTGTGTGTGTGTGTGTGTGTGCATGCCCTTCCTAGGGCTTGAACTCAGGGCCTGAGTGCTGTCCCTGAGCTTCTTTTGCTCAGGCTGGTGCTCTACTACTTGAGCCACAGCACCACTTCTGGCTTTTTTTGGTAATTTATTGAAGATAAGAATCTCATGGACTTTCCTGCCTGAGCTGGATTTGAACTGCATCCTCCCAACTCAGTCTCCTGAGTAGTTAGGATTACAGGTGTGAGCCACTGGCACTCAGCTAAAGATTTTTTTCGTTAGCATACATAGTTGTGCAAGGGGGTTTTCACTGTGATATTTTCATGCATGCATACAATATACCCCTCTATCATTCTTCTTCATCCCTCCTTCCTTAAAACAGTTTTCAACTGGTTTCTTTGTTCTACTCTCATACATGCACATAAAGTATTTTGACCACAGCTAGGTGCTCGTGGGTCTCGTCTATAATCCTATCTACTTGGAAGGTTGAGATCTGAGAATCTTGGATTAAAGCCAGCCCAGACAGAACAATTCCCGGAAACTCTTATCTCCAATTAACCAGCAAAAAGCTGAAAGTGGAGATATGGTAGAGTGCCAGCCTTGAGCACAAAAGCTAAGTGACAGCACCCAGATGCTGAATTCAAGCCCTAGTACCAGCACACACACACACACACACACACACACACACACACACACACACACACATTATTGTGAGTTGTATATGCAGATGTAGCCATCTATTGGTTTATTTTATGTGCCTATATTATTTTCCTTGTCATGCTCCAGTGATTGTGGTTGTTAAGTCACTTGTAGGAACTATTTAATAAAGACCAAGGAAGCCGTCAACTTCCTCCAAAGATGACATTTTATCTTTTTTTTCTTTTTCTTTTTGGTGGTGATTGTGGGGCTTGAACTCAGGGCTTGAGCACTGTCCTTGAGCTCTTCAGCTCAAGGCTAGTGCTCTACCACTTGAGCCACAGCACCACTTCCAGTTTTCTGATGGTTCGTTGGAGGTACGAGTCTCCTGGACTTTCCTACCTGGGCTGGCTTTGAACTTTAATTCTCAGATCTCAGCCTCCTGAGTAGCTAGGATTACAGACATGAGCCACCAGTGCCCAGCAAATGACATTTTCTTCTGAGATATACTTAGAGCATAAGCAATCAGGACTCACCTCAAATTATCCCAGGACCTGAATAGATTTGAAGCTGACCCATTGCTGTAAGCATTCTCTTCTTCTGCTTACCCCTTATTCTAGGAGAGAAATTTTCAGGGCCCTTGTCACCTCAGCAGTTACCGCTGACCCATAAGCTTCCACAAGTACTGGCGGGGTTCTTGACTCCTTCCTCTGGAATGTTCCCTCCCTGCTTTTTGGCATCAAATTCTTGGTTCTTCCAGTAATTCTTTATCTTGTTCATTTACAATTTTCCAAACAGATGTTTTTAATATTTGAATCGGCTGTTTTTAGTTGTCTTAAGACTGAAAGTTGGTCCAAATTACATAGTCTGTTATTAATAGAATGTGAAATCTCTTATTCAGACTTTAAAGTCTTATCAGACTTCTGGTTTTCTGGATTATTTATGTGAATAAAGACATTTAGAGAGATCTGATCCTCTCTGAAATGGCCTGTTTATACCTTTGATCATTTTTTTCCTTTTAGAAGTAATATTTAATTCTTTATAAATCCTGGAAGTGAATTAATTCCTTGTCAGTTAATGTGCTGGGTCTATGGTTTATCTTTTCAGTTTATTTTTTCCATTCCCTGAAATCTTTTCAGTTTATGGGGACTTTTGCATGTGTGTGTGTGTGTCTGTGTGTGTGTGTGTGTGTGTGTGAGAGAGAGAGAGTTTTGTGCCAGTCTTGGGGCTTGAACTCAGGGCCTGAGAGCTGTCCCTGAGCTGTTTTATTCCCCTCAAGGCTAGTGCTCTACTACTTGAGCACTTACTGCTTTTTGGTAGTGAATTGGAGATCTTTCCTGCCAAGGGTGGCTTCAAACAATGATCCTCAGATCTCAGCTTCCTGAGTAGCTAGGATTACAGTAGACACATGCCATCAGTCCCTGGTTTTAGGCTTTTTAAAACTTGTTTGTATTTTTTTCCAGTCCTGGGGCTTGAACTCAGGTCCTGGGCACTGTCCTTGAGCTTCTTTTGCTCAAGGCTAGCATTCTACCACTTGAGCCACAGCACCCCTTCTGGCCATTTCTGTTTATGTGGTATTGAGGAATCGAACCCAAAGCTTCACGCGCATACTAGATAAGTACTCTACCACTAAGCCACATTCCCAGCCCATAAAATCGGCTTTAAAAAATTAACATATACCAATTGCACGAAGGGGTTTCATTGTGATATTTCCATATATGTGTATATCTTACTCTGATCCAATTCATTACTTCAGTGCCCTTTCAGCCCTCCCTTCTCTCTTTTTAAAACAATTTCTTATGAGTGGCTTTTTTGTTCAGGTAGTAGATCTTGAACACAATGTTGCATGCTCTTTCTTGGCTTTGTCACTCACAGCTCGCCAGCTCTACCACTGAAGTCATACCTCCAGGACTTAAAATAATTTTAACAGGTTTCATTATTCTATTTTTGTTCATGAATATGAAATACTTTGATCATATTCTTTCTCCTTCACCCTTTCTTTTAACTTTTTTAGGTTTTAGTTCATTTAAATTCATTTAGTTTTATTTCATTTAAATAATATACAATTTCTTTCTCTCTTTCTTTCTCCTTCCTTCCTTCTCCTTCCTTCCTTCCTTCCTTCTCCTTCCTTCCTTCCTCCTTTCTTTCTTTTCTTTCTTTCTTTCTCTCTTTCTTTCTCTCTCCCTCCCTCCCTCCCTTCATTCCTTCCTCTTTCTTTCTTTCTCTTTCTCTTTCTTTCTCTCTTTCTTTCTCTCTCCCTCCCTCCCTCCCTTCCTTCCTCTTTCTCTTTCTTTCTTTCTTTCTCTTTCTTTCTTTCCTTCTTTCCCTTTCTTTCTTTCTTTCTTTCTTTCTTTCTTTCTTTCTTTCTTTCTTTCTTTCTTTCTTTCTTTCTTTCTTTCTTTCTTTCTTTCTTTCTTTCTTTCTTTCTTTCCAGCTGGTCCTGGGGCTGTCCCTGCACTTTTTTCCCTCAAGACTAGTGCTCTACCACTTGAGCCACAGCTGCACTTCTAGCTTTTTGGTGGGTAATTGGAGATAAGAGTCTCGCAGACTTTGTTGTTTGAGCTGGCTTCAAACCTTGATCTTCAGATTTCAGCCTCCTGAGTAACTAGGATTAAAGGCAAGAGACACCAGTAGCTGGCTATATTTGCTTTGTATATTTGCTGTACATGTCTTCCTATCTCCAATTTGACATGTAAAACATGTAGTTTTTACAGGATCAATTTTCTTTGTGATTTGTTTCTCCTGTATACACTTAAAAAAACCTCCTTTTCCGGACTTTCACTGACAACCTAATTATATTTTCTCCTAATGCACTATCTTTATTTTTTGCCAATCCTGGGGCTTGAACTCTGGGTCTGGGTGCTGTCCCTGAGCTACTTTGATTCAAGGCTAGCACTCTACCACAGCACCACTTCTGGCTTTTTCTGTGATGAATTGGAGATAAGATTCTCATGGACTTACTGCCTGGGTTGGCTTTGAACCATGATCCTTAGATCTCAGCCTCCTGAGTAGTTAGGATTACAGGCATGAGCCATCAGTGCCCAGCCATTTACTTTTTTAAAAAATAGTTAACTCTTTAATTTGGTCCAAAATAACTTTGGTGCACGATGTCTTGAGTCTAGCTTGAGAACAGATTTACATCCGGAAGGGCTACTCACCTTCATTTATTGTCTCTCCCACCTCTTTTCATTTTTCTGTTTTTTTTTTTCATTTTGTAAAAGTCCAAAGCCATTGGGGCTGGGAAGATGGCTCAGTGGTAGAGCATTTGCCTTGCATGCATGAGGCCCTGGGTTCGATTCCTCAGCACCACATAAGCAAAAAGAAAAAAGCCAGAAGTGGCGCTGTGGCTCAAGTGGTAGAGTGCTAGCCTTGAGCTGAAGAGGTGAGGGAGAGCACCCAAGCCCAGAGTTCAGGCCCCACGACCAGACCCAAAAAAAAATTCTTAAAAAAAAAGCCCAAAGTCATTATTACTTGAATTTTGAATTTGTGTTGTATTAAACCTGAACATTAATTTGGAAAGTACTGATCACATTAATATATTTAGGGCTAGTCCTGATATCCTGATAGTTTGTGTCTGTAATTCTAGCTATATGGGAGACAAAAGAGAGGCTCTTCATCTAAGACAAGCACTGGGGAAAAGGTTGAAATCCATCTGAAGAAGAACTAAAACAAAAAGATTGGAGTATGTCTCAATTAGTAGAGTGCATAGGCCTTCAGTTCAAGCCCCAGTGGTGACAAGACCAAGTATTTCTGTTCATTTGAGTCTTTTGTATTCATCTTGCACATATAGCCCTAGGATTGTGTGTGTGTGTGTGTGTGTGTGTGTGTGTGCACATGCACATGCGTACTTGCATGTGCAAGTCCAAAGCTTGAACTCAGGGTCTGGGCGCTGTCCTCGAGCTCTTTTGCTCAAGGCTGATGCTCTACTACTTTGAGCCACAGCTCCACTTCTGGTTTTAAGGTGGTTAAGGAGATTAGAGTCTCTTGGGATTTTTCTCCTTGGACTGGCTTTGAACTTTTATCTTCATGTCTCAGCCTCCTGAGTAGTTAAGATTACAGGTGTGAGCCACCAGTGCCAGGCTATTTTGTTAGTGTTTTAAAAATCATATTGCGGTCAAAAATGGTCTATCTTTTGCCACTTCACTTCCTAAGTTTATTGTAAATACTTAAGCACACTGTTGATTTCTGTTTTCCATCATGCTCTTTATGGACACACATGTCTGTCCAGTTGACTTCTTTAGAATTTCAGAGAACGCAGTAGATATCATTAGCAAATATGGAGGATTTGGCTTCTTCCCCCCTTTCCCAGTCTTACATTTCTTTGTCTTTGGCAAAGCTTTAACAATAGGAAGTGGAATGAGCTCAGTGGCAAAGCACTTGCTTAGCAAGTATGTCATAGGTTCAATCCCCGGTATCAAAAGAGAAAAGACCAAAAATACAGTGAAAAGAAAAACAACCTGCTAGGTATCCATGGGTCAAGCCTATAGTCCTAGCTACTCAGGAAGCTGAGATCTGAAGATCATGGTTTGAAGCTAGCCTGGGCAGAAAAGTCCCTGTGAGACTCTTATTTCCAAGTAACTACTCAAAAGCCAGAAGTGACACAGTGGCTCAAGTGGTAGAGCGCTAGCCTTGATCACAAAGAGGGTCAGGGACAGTGCCCAAGCCCTGAGTTCAAGCCTCACGAGTGACCAAAACGCAATGAATAGTCGCTGGAAGCACCACCACCCGCCATCATCAAGGTCCCCATCTCAGGCCCCATGTCCATGTGGGATTCGTTGATAGCTGCCACCTTCTGGAGCACCCCTTCCCTTTGATTGGGTTGCTAGTTTGATTGGTTTGCTAGTTTGATTGGGTTGCTAGTTTTCTAGTTTTCCCTACTAGATTATTCTTTCTGGGAGCTTATTATCTTGAGTAACCTTCTGTTTAGACCCTGCAACAGTCTTGTGGATTTTTTTTGTCAGTCATGGGGCCTGAACTCTGGGCCTGGGCACTGTCCCTCAGCTCTTCAGCTCAAGGCTAGCACTGTACCACTTGAGCCACTGTGCCACTTCCAGTTTTCTGGTGGTTATTTGGAGATAAGAGTCTCATGGACTTTCCTGCCCAGAGTTGGCTTTGAACCTGGATACTCAGATCTCAGCCTCTTGAGTAGCTTACAGGTGTGAGTCACCCGTGCCTGGCAAAATATGGCCTAATTGATATTTTCTTTGCCAGTCCTGAGTCTTGAACTCAGGGCCTGGGCACTGTCCCAGAGCTTCTTTTTGCTCAAGGATAGCACAGTGCCACTTCTGGCTTTTTTTTCCCTTCTATTTATGGGCTACTGAGGAATTGAACCCAGGGCTTTATGCCTGCTAGGCAAGCATTCTACCACTAAGCCACATTCCCAGCCCCTTCTTGTGGATTTTTATTTTATTTTTAACGTGCTGGCACTGGGGCTTGAATTAAGGGCTTGGGTGTTGTCCCTTAGCTTTTTCACTAAAAGTTGGCATTCTCCCAATTGAATCATCCATTTTTGTTGTTGTTGTTGTTCTGGTGGATTGGCGTTAAGGGTTTCTGTATTGGTCTGCTCAGGCTGGCTTCAAACTGTGATCCTCAGATTTCAGCCTCCTGAGGAGCTAGGGTTACAGGCGTGAGCTACTTGCATCCAGCTTTGTGGCTCTCATTTTACAGATCACCAGTTTTAACTATAGAGTTGGTGGCATGATGCCTAGTGTTTACCTATCTAACTTATGTTAGTCAACAGGGAAAAAATGTAGACAAATATGTTCATTTCTACCAGCTTAATATTGACTTGTTGGATGTGTTTTAAAAGACCATGAACTTGGCTGGGGGATCAGTGGTACAGCATGTGTAAGGTCCTGGAATCCATCCCTAGTACTTCAACAATAATGATAATGGTAATGATGATGATAATAATAAATGGGCGCTGGTGGTTCAGGCCTAGCTACTCAGGAGGCTGGGATCTGAGGAGCACGGTTCAAAGGCAGCCCGGGCAGGAAATGGAGCTGTGGTAGAACACCTATCTACCTCATGCTAAATAGCTAAGAGAAAGTGCTCAGGTCCTGAGTTCAAGCCTTAGTACTGGCAACACATACATATACAAAATAAACCACAGACTTCAGAAAAACTGTAAAGTTTTCTGTCTCCTGTACATCAAGGGTAAGAAGTCTGCAGAAAGACCACTTCTGAGTTTCTGAATGAAAGGGCTTGCTATGTCGTGTCCAAATGCATTCTATTCTCTTCTCTATATTTTTACTAGTGTGGAAGGTTTGAGTAAATAATCACTTGTATATATGGCTCCTGAATATGGATTTTCTTAAAGTGAGCCAGGTGAGTGCCTGGGACGTGGGCCCTTTATGGAGTGAGCAGGATGCAAAGACAGAAAAGTAGAGTGCAAACTAGACAAGTGGGGTAGCACGTCAGGGGCCATGTCGCAGACTCTAGGCAGAGATGAAATCAAACCATAAGACTGCAAAGGTTATCAGGAAGAATGTCAATCCTGGGGCCAGCTCCCTCCTATGGCTTTCGATATAAACATCAAACAAAAGTCATATTTTCTGAGCTATGCCGCCTACATCACTGACACCAATTTAGATTTCTATTTCTAGCAGATGCCACAATGTGGATCCTCCCTCCCTTTAAAGAAAAATCCAAAGCTATTTTAAATCTGCATCCAAATGTATGAAACTGCTGTCAGGATGCAGTCTTTAACAAGCTGATGATGAAGACCTCTAGGCTGGACAAGAGGAATCGGGAGGTGCATCTCTGTGGGGGTAGGATGGGAGCTGTTCTTTGGGCCTTTATGGGGAGGTATGTGAAACATAACCCTGTAGAAGAAGTCCACAAGAGCTCTTTTTTGTATGCCTGTACTGTGGCTTGAACTCAGGGGCTGGGCACTGTCTCTGAACTTTTGTGCTCAAGGCCAGCACTCTATCACTTGTGCCACTGCTCCACTTCTGGCTTTTTGGTGGTTCACTGGTGGTAAAAGTCTCACAGACTTTCCTCCCTGGGCTGGCTTGGAACCGCAATCCTCAGATTTCAGTCTCCTCAGTAGCTAGGATTACAGGTGTGTACCACCAGCACCCACCTGACAGGAGTTTTAGAAATTGGGTCATTCTTCTTCCTCTGATCTTCATGTTGTGTGTCCCCCGAAGCTTGTTTGGCCTACAATGTGAGACAACTGCCTTTTCATGTTTTATACATTTTATTCATACATTTCTCCAACTTTGAAATGACAAAAGCCCAATGCTATGGTTTCCCGTACACAGCATCCTACAGGTATGTATATTCTACAAAGAATACTATGGAGTTTCTCTTCTTCCCCTGTCACACAAGATAACTAGGGTTTGGATTTATACAGTGCCCGCCAGGCACCAGCATTGTGGTTGGTCCGGCGACAGGGCAAGGGTTCCGGATGGGAGGGAGTGCTAAGGCATGTAAATAGATACACACAGAGAGAAAGAAAAGCAGGACATTTACAAAGAATCCGAACCTTTCCAACCCCTTCGGCTCCTCTTGCAAGCTAAGGCTTTGCTGTACCCTGCAAATACTTACAATCGGATATGGTTGAACTATACAACAACTATGAACATCTCTCTCTTTTTTTTTTAATCACTGAGACAAATACTTCAAAACCTTTTATAAAAAGGCAATAATACATACAGAGAAAAGAAAAAAAAAAGAACACGTTGGCAAAACTTTATGCAAAATCACCCCAGAACTGAGCCTGAATGGCCACCTGGCCTGTGCACCACCCACCTGCACCACAGCAACTCCTCTGCAGACAGCTAAGTCCTATTTCCATCAACCTCCCTAATTCTTGGTCTCATCCAAACGAAAGAAATATAGATGAGCCCACTCACTCTGAAGGAGTGCCCATTTCTGCTCCCAAGCACAAATCCCTTCATAGAGATTGTCCTGCGTAGAGAGCCCGTCTCTTTCAGGCTTCCCTCGGTTAAAAAAAGAAAAAAAGAAAATCACTGGCACAAACTTCCTCCATGGCACAGCAGAAAGAATGAAGCTCACCCCAAAGTGGTAGCCAAGCTGTCCACTTCTGCACATGCAGAGAGGTGGGAGTTGTGCTTGGGAGGGGGGCAGAAATGAGGTCACTTCATTTTTCTTTTGCTCAGTCCATTCGCACAGGTTCAAGGGAGTTGATGTAGGTGAGAGGTGGTGGGAAGTCAGGATTTCTTCCCTCTCCCCCAAGAGTTAAGACTTAGGGGGGGGTGACTGTCTTAGAGATGGTACTACCCTCCTGTCACTGCTGTTGGTGGGGGGGGGGGGATGTGTGCATCCATGTGCTGTGGCCCCAAAGCAACAGGGCAAAGACCAGATGGGAAAATGGCAGAGAACAGTCTCTTCTCCTTTTCCCCACTTCCCTGGATGGATGTTGACAGCTGAACAGCACGAAGCTGGGCAATCTGACATTTCCCACAGCTCCAAGTTTAAGGCAAACAGAGGTGTGAGAGCCTGGCAAGAACCAGTCAGGCATTAAGCACCCCTCCCCTCAAATGGTCTTGTAACCAGAGAATACCCAGCAGAGAGGGAAACCCTATTTCTAAAGATACTAGAAAAGGGCAAACCACATCAAATGAAAGGAGTGATGATTGGAGTTGTAGCCCTTCTGTCAGCTGCAGTGCGGAGCAAGTTCATCTTTTAAGAGAAGAATTAATCAGCTGCAGGAACAAAGGAAATGCACTCAGGGGCCTTTAACCTACCACAGGCCACCATAAGCTTTAGGATTGTAAGCCCTTGGTGAGAGGATGGACTTAGACTGTGCCCAGTTCTGAAAAACAAAAGCCACTAGATGCCCACAAGTTTGCAAAGCAAGGAGGGATGAGGATTTTAAGGGCTTTTTTGGGGAGGGGAAGGGTATTCATTGTATTGTACCCCCTTCTCTTTTTCCAAGGAGGCATTTTTAAAAAAAGAATGTACTAGCCAAGCTGTTTTCTTGGTAGTATTAGTGGCAAGCTAAGCTGAACAGTGGCAAGCTAAGCTTAACTTCGCCCCTCCCCCTCCATTGAGAAAGTGAGCACAAATGATTAAAACAAACAAACAAAAAGACTTCACAGCAATGAGACAAAAGAGCGTGCTCTGAGCTGCCTTATTCTTAAAGGGGCAGAACCCAGATTGGGCTTCTTCATAATGCTGTTTCTTGGACGATGGCTCAATTGACTGAACTTTTAAGAGGAATGAACTGGAAGCTTTCAAAAAGAAACATTTACAAGTGATTTTTTAAAACAAAAGAGCTCTTGACACTGAAGACTCGACAAAGAGAATCTAGAACTTCAAAGGAAGGCTGGGCCCTGGCTGGCTCCAGCAGAGGGAGAAGGAATTGGACCCCGAGGAAGGGGAGCCAGATTCCTGCATTTCTTCCTGGAGTGGGGAAACTCGTGTTCTCCATCAATAGGACCGACTGGGATTGCACTTCCAGAATGCAAATAGCAAAGAAGTAGGTCAACCATTTTGCTGCCTTTCTGAGCAGATATTTTAAACCATCCCACCTGACAGGAGATACATTTAATTGTAGTTAAAAAAGCTACAATGTTATCTCGACCCTGGGAAACTTCCAGATAAATTAAACGGAGTGACATTTTCCTTTTGCATTAAAATGGAATACGCTGCCTGTGCAAAGTAATTACTGCCCTATGATTAGAAAATCGGGACATTTCAGTCTTTTTTAACCAAGAACTCAACAGATCAAAACACTCCCTCCCACTGCACCCCCCCCCCTCCATGGAGAATAGGATTCGTGTGTGTGTGTGTGTGTGTGTGTGTGTGTGTGTGTGTGTAACTCTCAATGTGGCTCTTCAACAGTTTCAATTGACCACTGATAAATTTTGAGTAATTGAATCATTTACTCTGGTCTTTAAAAGGGAAAGAAATTGTTCTGTTGATGGAATTGTGGCAGTGAAGAAGCTTTTAGCAATTTCCTCTGATTGCTTAGTTGGGGCATGGTAACATAGCAGCCATATACTGAAAGTACTCTGACTTCAGAAATGGTTTTTTTTTTTTGCTAGGTCATAAAGACACTGTTTTAGAGGAGAGTGCATTAGTGGAATGGTGGAATGGAATGGGGAGCTGCTTGTGTGCTTTTGGGGGCCTCAGAGAACAAGAGAAGAAAAGCTAAAGTCTGAATGTCACTGTGCCTCTCTGTCCTTGGGGCCACAAGCATTTAAGTTGGCCTCACTTTCCTCCTCCTCTGCTCAGCCCATCTTTATGAACGTGGTAGATGGCTCCAGAAAGGCACTGTCAGCATCTCTGGACATTTGGTCTTAAAGGGCAAGCAGGGAGGGACAGGAGGACTTCCACCAGAGGGTAGGACATTTGCATTCTCCAGTTGTACTTTCCAGGTTGTATTCTTTGTGCTTCATTAGAAAAGAGGTAGAGTGGACACTGACATGGAGAAAAACCTGGCCTTTTGTCAGTGCCACTGCAGGAATGACTCTGGCCGTGGCATCGATTAGAGATCTTTCTTAACACAGCCCTAGGCAACTAGGGTGAGCCCACTGTTGAGCTGGTCTCTGGTGGGTGTCTTATCACCCTACCATAGGGTCCCAACACAAGTAGTTCACTCAACACTTTGCTAGTAAGTTGTAGACTCATCTGGGATGAACAAAAACAGATATCAGAGGGAAGCAATCAGTGTGTTTAATATAAGTAGTGGGGGGGGGGGTAGAGAAGGTAAGAGTACACAAGAAGGCCTTCTCTGTTTGGCCCCTGAAGAGGAGCGGCTGAGCCTGCCAAGGCATAAGATGCTGCTGAGGCCATCTAACCCACAAGAAACGAAAGCCACTGTGTGCTTTTGAGGATCAGGTTAATGTTAAGTGCCCCATACCCTTATGCACTAAAGAAAAGCAGTCTACTGGCCTCTGGCAAAGAGTCTGGGAACCCCAGCTCAGATGTCTGGTGTAAAGAAGAATGTGACCTCACAGCAGGGGGATGAGATGGTGAATGTCTCTAGAGCAAGAAGGACAGATGACTCTCCTGTGCCAAGGAATTTAGCAAGAGGGAGGAGAGACCACAGGTGGCCTTGTAAGGATGACATGGTTCAAGCTGTGCCCAATCAGGCTGCTCAAATGGCCCAGCCAAACAATAACTCACTCCTGGGCCTTGGATGGGTCAACAAGCATCTAACAAATTATAAAATTGAAAGATTATTGGTTTGGAAACCTGAACAATCTAACATGAAATGAAGGAGCCAAAAGCATTTAATTATTGAACACATAAAAGGAAGTATATTTAAAAAAAATTGGTCAGACTGTCCCGTTAGTTATCATTTGAAAGGGATTTACAGGGCTGTTATAGATTATTCTTTTGGAATAATTCAGTTTATAGCAAATGCCTAAACTGGTTTCTCGATTGCACAGTATTTTCTCTTAAAATGGGTGCTTTAAAACAATTACATACAGATTAAAAATCCTCATTTCTTTGCTTAAGTAAAACGTTAATACTCTTAAGACAACACAGATCTGAAATGGTAAAACCAGCGATTCCCCCTCCCACCTTACAACAAATTAAATTGAGACAAAATTACAAACACATCTCACTACATGATTATTATTAATAAAAATCAGTTTCTTTTTCTTTTTTTATAAAGTTGCCCGAAATGCAAGGGATGTGCATAGGTTTACAACTTAGTCATAATAGCATTTTATTCTTATTCCCCTGGGTGTGCCCCGTGAACGGAATGTACTTTGCTGTAGATTTACAGATTGTTTTGTCCAACACAGACACACCGACAGCATAAACGCTCGCGACTGTCCACATGCATTAAGAGTCAAGACCCAACTTCAAATCTCTAAAAGGTTTACAGGGTGCTTCAAAGAGACAGTATCACATTATCTGGATGTTACATAAAGGACTTAAAAAAAATACTATTCTAAAAAAAAAAAGAGAGAGGAAAAAAAGGCCTTTAAAAATTTATGACTGTTTTGTAATCACTAGACTAATTATTTCAAATAAATAAAGGAAAGAAAGAGATTTTTCCAATCCATAAAATCAGACTCTAAAAAGAATGTAGTGTTCCACCCCCAGTCAAGGTAACAGAATCATTGTTTATTATTATTAAAATAGATTATAGAAAGCAGCATCTATTTTTTGTGCAGTTTTTAGGGGCCTTGGAAATAAAAAGCTATGATTTCCAAAAATATAACATTCCAAAGGATTGAATAATACATACATTTAAAGATACATTTTATTAAAGTTTAGGAGAACTGATTAAAAAAGATACTGTCTCTTTAAATTAGTGTGTAATTGTTTTTTTTTTTCTCCTCCTACCTATTTGGACATGACAATAATTATAAATGTAGGTCACACTACAACTAGGTAGTCTCTAGGGACCATGACCTGCTGACACAAGGCCGATAACAAAAGAGGCTTTTCCATGTATGAGGTGGCTCCCAGTTATGCTCAGATATCTGGGGGAGAGGCCTAATAGACCCAGGAGACTGGGACCCACTGTGGGGCTGTGCACACAAGCTCAACGGCTTCCTCCAGGTGTCTGATTGTCTCATCAATTTCATTGTTGATAATTGTGAGATCGAAGTAGTGTGCATATGTTCTCTGTAAGATATCCGATTCCTTCTGCAGGCGCTGGAGAGATTCATCCTATGAGGTAGGGGATGGGGTGTACAGGTAGGGTGGGCATGGGAAAAAGGGAAAGCAAAGAGAAGACAGAGGTCAGTTGGATTTTTTTTGGGGGGGGGTGTCAGTCATGGGGCTTGAACTCAGGGCCAGGGCACTGTCCCTGAGCTTTTTCACTCAAGGCTAGCACTCTACCACTTGGAGCCATAGCACCACTTGCAGTTTTCTGGTGATCAGTTGGAGATTAAGAGTCTCACAAACTTTTCTGCCCGGGCTGGCGTCGAACTGCCATTCTCAGATCTCAGCCTCCTGAGCGGCTAGGATTACAGGCGTGAGCCATCGGCACCTGGCTTGGAATTTGTTTTTCGCATTCCACACTTTTGCTTGTCCCAAGTGTCAGAAACAGTCAAGGCCACACACCTTGACATGCCACAAGTGTAGCAAGAGGAAGACCCATAAGGCTAAAGTGGCTCCATGACACAAGAGGCGAGGGGAGGGGTGTAGAAATCCTACTTGGCAGGTGTGATTGCTTGACATGCAACAGGGGGCTCCACAACAAACAGAACAGACACGCTCACAAACACATGGCTCCACTCAGGCCTAGCTGTGCCTGTCCCCAGAGCCAGTTGGGGTGAGGCTACTTGAGATGTGGGTTTCCAGGGTACAGTGGTTCTTCCCTCATACCTCCAAGTCAGGTTTACAAGGAGCCACTCTGCTATTGGATGGGAGGGTTACCATGGCAAGGCCTGAGCTGTTGGTTCCCTCCTCTGGGTCCTTGAAGCTTACTAGAGATGGACCTGGGGCCCAGCTGTGTTGATACCAATAAGCTCTTATCTTTGGAAAACAAATTAAATTGCATTTTCCCTTTTTTCTACTTAAAGGTTCAGCAAGTTCCAGGAATTCAATTACATATAATGGCCCTCATTCAACAGTAGTAGATGCTGGGGGGGGGGGGGGGGCGGAGAGCTTTCTGGGCGTTAGAAATAATGGTTGTAATAAGGCCATTTCTCCAACACAACAGCAACTGGCTATGGAGGAATTCCCTGAAAATTGGATTGCCTTGGAAAATGGCCAGACAAATGGCACTGTTCACACAGCCTTGCCATTTCCCAAGAGAACAACTAAGAAGGAACAGAAGGTGTTGAACTCTATGCAGGGAGGCTTGCCATGGAGAAGGACATGCCCCTAAACCACAGCAAAACTGGGGATCCCAGGTTTGACCTGTGAGGATTGCCTTTTGCCAGAAAGTCTTTCAAGATTGGGGTCTTGTTTCACTGGGAGCAGGTCTGCTTCTACATTTTCTTTCCCTCTCTCTCTCTCTCTCTCTCTTTCTCTCTCTCTCTCTCTGTGTGTGTGTGTGTGTGTGTGTGTGTGTGTGTGTGTGTGTATGCTGGTCCTGGGGCTTGAATGTCTGGCTATGGTTTCTATGCTATGGTTTTTGTGCTCAAGGCTAATGTTCTACCACTTGAGCAACAGCTCCACTTCGCAATTTTTTTTTGGGCAGAGGAGGGGGGGAGAGGGTTAGTTAATTAGAGACAGGAGTCTCACAGTCTTTTTTTGCCTGGGTTGGCTTTGAACTCTGATCCTCAGATCTCAGCCTCTTGTAGCTAGGATGAGCCACCAGTGCCTGGCTTTGCTTCTACATTTTTTGTTTCTCTGTCAGTCGTGGGGATTGAACTAAGGGCTTGGGTGCTGTCCTTGAGCTCTTTTGCTCAAGTCTAGCTCTCTACCACCTTGAGCCACAGGTCCACATCTGGTATTTATAGTGGTTAATTAGAGATAAGAGTCTCACAGGGACTTTTCTGCCCTGGCTGGTTTCAAATTGTGATCCTCAGATCTCAGCCTCCTGAGTAGCTAGGATTACAGGCATAAACCACCAGTGCCCTGCTTTGCTTCTACATTTTTCATGAATCAATTTGTTGTATTGAACCCCCAAAGGTCAAATTCCAATTGTAAACTTTGGGAGTCCAGTTAACTACCTGGTTCCCCCTGGTACTAGCCAAATACATCACAGGTGAACTATTAGCCTGAGTCTTACATATGTATACAAGGGTAAATATAAACATATACTGGCAGATAGTGTAACACTGCATAGTCTAGGCTGGCCATGAAGTAACTCTTAAATATCTGTTTATCAATTATCTCCATAATTGATCTTGTGTTGTGTCACTGCTATGTACTTGTGCTAGGCAAGATACCTTGCACAGTGAGGGCTTAGTAAATGCTGGTCAAAAGACAAACACTTGGCTAACTGATACTGGTTATTAGCTGATTTTTTGTGTGTGCCAGTACTGGGACTTGAAAACTCAGGATCTGGGCACTATCCTGAACTTTTGTGCTCAAGACTAGTATTCTACCACTTGAGCTACAGCTCTGCTTCCAGCCTTTTGGTGGTTAATTGGAGAGGAGAGTCTCACGGACTTTCCTGCCTGGGCTGGCTTTGAATTGTGATTCTCAAATCTCAGCCTCCTGAGTAGCTAGGATTAAAAAGTGAACCACTGATGCTTGACCCATGAATGAATTTTATAAGTATTAAATTTATATTAAATCAACAGACCAGACAATTCTTCTGGGAGATGGAGCCCCAGGATGACGAAGAATGATCTCCAGAGAAAATATAAGACATGGTGTTTTTAGGGGCTGGGAACACTATGTACCCAGTGATGGCTTAAGATCCTTCCTCTTTTTCTCTGAGGCCCTTCTGTTATTGGCAAGACACTTCCCATGGAAGCTGCAAAAGGGCCCAGGCAAGCCTCATCTGTGTGGGTGCAATTCTCTGCAACAGGCATCTGAAGGGAAATGAAGACACTTGCTTTCTATGCCAGCCCTTCAGTGGGGACTGGCAGACTCGAGAACAACCAGGAACTCAAGCTCTCCTAAGAGGACATGGTGACCTGTGAATGTCCTACCTTGGTTTGTCATCTTCTACAGGAATTTCAAAGCAGGACATGGCATACTTTGAATGTCAATGTTAAGTACCACAGTGTCAGCAAGACCTTGGCTACTAATCATCTTCTGACATTCTATATATACACATTCTGCTTGCACTGGAAAAGCACAGTATTTTCACTATGCCTCTTATTTCACACAAAAAACCCCACAGTGCAGCCCCCCTCTTGAAACAAACATGCATCTACCCTCCCCCAAAGATGAGGGTGCTTCCTATCAGGACCCCAGGAAGAGAAGGCACAGTTTCTATGAAACCACTTTCTGGGCTAGGGGGTTTGATTTGCTATTTCAGCTTGGTCTTCCAAACCCACTAGCAGAGTTTATGATTGGCTCAGAAAGCTGGGCTGATGAAAACATTCTAGAAAATTTATGGCTGGGAGCATCACATTTTAAATGTAGTTCTTACAGACAAACAAAGCTCCCTGTTATGGCTCTTTTAAGATGAAGCTCCACTTGTCAGTTTCTGTCTCTACAACAGCTTGCCTGTGTGCTTGACTCACGTGTAAGCAGGGTTTAACTCAGTGAAAACAGAATGCCTTTATTCTAGCAGCGAAAGCAAGGATTTGTGGGAACAAAATGTCTACATTCTACAAGGCTGTATTTCATCACCTCCTAAGCTGGTACTTACAGGCAATTTTCTGCACCATTTTGGTAGCTATGGAAAATTAGCAAAAGGGCAAGAAAACAGGCAAAAACAAAAACAAAGCAAAGATGATAATTCAAGAAAAATACATGGCAACCAAAGGATAAAAGCTAACCACAATGTAGAGTTTCAAACATGCTATGCATCAAAGAAGATGGGAAAGTAGAATCTTACAAAGGAATATGCCTTTTGCAAATGAAATGACAAAAATAATGACAACATATGAATAATATAGGTAAAGATAAATATTTCACTGTCCTTAAAGGCACACAAAGGGAGAATTCTTGAGCCATGATTTAACTCAATTGTACGTTTAGGTCAGCATTTGCTGAACACAGCCAAGATTCCTCTGATGGTTTCTAGAACACAAGAAAGCAATGGTCTTCAGGATGATTTTGTACAGGAGTATCTTCCTAATTGAGAAACTGACAGCAGGTAAGCATTATTACCCTGCTCAGACAAATGAGGCTGCCCTGTGTGCCCAGCAATAGGAGGGCTTGGATAGGCAGGGTGCAGCCAACTCTTGAGGGCACCAGCTCTCTGCCAGCTGCTGACCTTTGTTGGCTTGCAAATGGTCAGAGCTTTTTTCTTTTTCTATTTTTTTCATATGTGTGCATGTGCTGGTCCTTGAGCTTGAACTCAGGGCCTGGGCACTGTCCCTGAGCATTTTTTTTGGCTCAAGCTAGCACTCTACCACTTTGAGACACAGATCTACTTCCAGTTTATCGGTGGTTCATTGGAGATAAGTCTCACACAGTTTTCTCACAGGGGCTGGCTTCAAGTTGCAGTTCTCAGATCTAAGCCTCTTGAGTAGCTAGGATGACAGGTGTGAACCATCAATACCTGGCTTGCTTTACCCCCTCCCCTTTTTGTAATATTTGGGATTGAATCCAGGGCCTCTGTGCCTGCTAGACAAATGTTTTATTACTGAGAGATACCTTCAGTCTGACAAAACTCACTTATAGGTTTGGTAGTCTTCAGGGACCTGAAAGAGAAACTAGATAGCCTGGTAAAGGTTAGAGATTCCTTACAGCTCTCTTCAGGCTAAGCAGTTCTTGGCCCCTGGGGAATTCTGTTGTCTTAGCATAACCCTACCTGAAAGGAAGTGGGTTGGCAACCTAGAGGGTACGGGGACACCTGATATATTTCTGTTCTAGGAGAAGGAGGATGCTTACTATTATTATTATTATTGTCAGTCATGGGGCTTGAACCTAGGGGTTGGGTGCTGTCCCTGAGCTTTTCTGCTCAAGGCTAGTGCTCTACCACTTTGAGCCATAGCTCCACTTCTGGTTTTCTGGTGATTAACTGGAGATAAGAGATACACAGACTTTCTTTCCCCTGCCTGGCTTTGAACCGTGATCCTTAGATCTCAGCCTCCTCAGTAGCTTGGATTACAGGTGTGAGCCACCAGCACCCAGCTACCCTTGCACTTTAGATGTAGATTTATTGATAAGGCATTGTATTTCACAGCCCGCTCCCCTAGAACTTTCTTTTGCTGCATATGTGGGTTGATTTGCTTCAGATTGTGCTGGGACAAAGTCTGGAATCTGTCTAATGATTCTGATCTAGAAGAACTACATTGCTAAGTTCTGAGTGCTGAAAGAGAATCTCATGTTCTGAAAAGTGAACTGCCCAGAATCAAGGATAAATCAGAGGTTCACTTTGTTGTTTTAATGACAGGGGAGAGAGCTGTTTTTGTTTTTGTTTTGGTTGTGCTGGGGTTTGAACTCAGAGCCTTCTGGGGAGGCAATCTGCCACCTGAACCAAACCTAATAGTCCTTTTTGCTCTATTTTTCAGATAGAGTTTTCAGCTTTTGCCCAGGATGACCTTGGACTTTGATTCTCCTACCCTTATTTCCTAGGAGGCTAAGGTTACTTCTGATGAGGCTAAGGTTAAAGGCATGAGCCACCACACTTGACTCTGGGGCTTTGGTTTTGTGTGTTCAACACACATGGATCCTTACCACAGAATCGTTTATTTGTGGGTGGGGGGGAATGGATTCACTCTTACCTCATTTAAACCTGGAGTAATAGTTGGTGCGGCAATGAAAACAACAAAAGGAGCAAACTCTGCAGTTCTCAGGACCTTCAGTGCCTATGTGGAAAAGAAAACAAATGAGAGACACTTAAAAGAAGAAATAAATAACTTAAACGAGACTATACAAATTTTACACAACTGAAAAAGTCACACTCTTGGTTCAAATTTTTGGCAGAGTACTATTAAATATGATAAAGTGGATAAGTAAGACACATTATTCTTCTGCTAAAGGATGGACAATAGTGCTCAGAAAATAAAAGCTGACTTACTGTGTATTTATTAGTCTCATGAATCAAATGGATTTATCTAGGGATGGGGGAGAACGATGAACGGAGTGATAGGTCAAGATGCATTATAGTTATAAACTGATTTGTTGAACGGTAACCCTTTTGTACAACTCCTTCAAGATAATAAAAATAGAATTAAAATGGGTTTATTTTTCTTCATCAAAGATAACACTATGTTGGTTAATGTTCATTGAAACCTGGTTATTAGTTTGTGCCTGCATTTTAATGGATGGGAAGTGCATTTTGGGGGAGCCTTGGGCCTGCAGGCTGGCTTCATACTGATAGGGAGCCCACTTTGTTATGTTACAGGCTGTACTTTGCTAAGCAAGGCTAGGAAAGTCTGGTCACTGTAACTGTGTGGGCTGCATTTGCACTTAACACAGGCCTTCTGAGTTGCCTGATGAAAGGCCTCCATGGGGTTCATGGGGAAGGAGACTGAAGTGATAAAGCCCCAGGCTTTTTGTCTTATCATTGCTACTAAAGACAGTATAGTTGTGAGCAATGCATTGGCCGCCAAGAAAATGCTGTACTCAAGGGAGATGACACTTTCAATTCTTTTCTAAGGCTCTGCAAGCCTTTTCCTGTGCCAATTGCTAGTCTGCATGGAAGGACTGCAAAATGCAGCCCGATGCGGCAGGATCAGATTCTGCATCATCTCCTCCCCTGGGAGGATATGACCAGACTTGAAGTTTAGAAATGCCCCTCCCAGGACAAAAACCTCACATATCCGGGTACCCAAAGTCACAAGTGAGACATGTTAGCAATTCCTATTCGTCTTGGGTAAACATCTCGTTGCTCTTTACAGAAGAATTTAACATGGGTATTTTTGCTACCTACATTTTGTATTTTACAATAGTTTTAAATTTTGTTTTCTTTCTCCTATTTCTTCTTTTTTATTTTTATATTTTTGTGCTGGGGCTTGAACTCAAGGCCTAGGCACTATCCCTGAGCTTCTTTTGCTCGAGGCTAGCACTCTACTATTTGAGCCACAGCTCCACTTCTGACTTTCTTTTTTGGTAGTTTATCAGAGATAATGAGTCTCACGAACTTTCCTCCCTGGGCTGGCTTCTAATCTTCATTCTCAGATCTCAGGCTCCTGAGTTGCTAGGATTATAAGGCGTGAACTACCAACAAGTAGCACATTCTCCCATTTCTATTATTCCATCTTTGAAGGACTTAGCATAATTGTACTTAGGTTGGTTCCCTGTCTCTGTTTTGCAGCTTTCCATTCCTTGCCTTAGTAAGGTCAGGTCCCTCCTCTCCAGGGGCTAGTGCCCAGGCTTGACCTCTTCTGCCTCCCACTGCTCTATCTCCTCTGTGGCCTGATCTTACTGAACAACTTGAAATTCTACAAAGTGCTAGAGTCTCCTGGATTTCTGAATGTTTTTTTTAAATCAATCATGGGGTTTAACTCAGAGCCTCAGTGCTGTCCTGAGCTCTTTTGCTCAAGGTTAACACTCTACCACTTTGACCGTTCTACTCCTGGTTTTCTGGTGCTTAATTGGAGATAAGAGCCTCACAAACTTGCCTGCCCAGGCTGGCCTCAAACCACAATCCTCAGATCTCAGTCTTTTGAGTAGCTGGGATTATAGGCATGAGCCACCAGAGCCTGGCCTGGCCTTTTTTTTTTTTTTTTTTTTTTAATTTACTATCCCCTACTTTGTATGGAGCTCTCTACCCCTACCCCTTTCCCACTGAAGGAATACTTCAGAACTTAGTTCTGATGTTCTTTTCTCAGGAAAAGTTCTCTGTGAGCCCTAAGCATTTCCTATGTACTTCTGAAGGGCTCATCGTGTTGGAAATACAAGTGCGTGGGGACATCTTGTTCAGTTCTCTCATATTCAGTATGGCATCCAGCATAAACTGCTTTCTGATCCAATAAAATGTAAAAGCAGTACATCTAATATATACACAGAAGTGAGCTCGTCAATTAGAGTCTGCTACTCTTTTGGCCAAATGGAAACTTTTGGCCTCTTTCAGCTTTGATTTTCAGATCTGAGTAGCTAGGAGTACATGCATTACCCCTGACTCTGGGCTTACACAATTATTATCTTGTGGGCTGGGTAACCTAGCTCACTGTCTTATTTTTGCAACAAAGTTCCTCAATTGTTAAAGTCACAGGCTCAGACTCTCCTAGTAAGAGGGGTCTTTAGCTTGTATGGGTTCCCTTTTGAAGGATGGAACTTTGAATTTCTTCACCAATCTTTTGTGACTGAAGACTTTAGCAAGGGAAAGACATTACATCTAACCTAACTGAGCTGAATATTATCTCAGGTTTCTGTTCCTTCCATCTTGTGCTTAGGCATCAGGTGAACACAGGGTTTTCTCCTCATTCCCACACACATCACTCCCACACACATCACACCCATGATGTCCATACCCACACCCACCCATCTACACACAAGCCAGCTTTTGGGTAACTGAGATGGGGGATAACATCCAACTTGCTTCTCTCCCTGAAGTCTCCCTGTCTCCCTCCCTCCCTCCCTCCCTTCCTTCCTTTTCCCCTCCCTCCCTCTCTCAACCCAGGACCTGGGTGCTGTCCCTGAGCTTTTTTGCTCAAGGCTAGAGCTCTACCACTTGAGCCACTTTTCTTTTTTGGTAGTTATTTGGAGTTAAAAGTCTCACAGATATTCCTGATCAGACTGGCTTCAAAGCACAGATCACAAATCCTCAGATCTCAGCCTCCTGAGTAGCTAGGGCCCACAAGTGCCTGGCACACAACCTGTATGCTGAATGGAGCCCACTGATGAAGTGAAGAACAGACGTCGGGCAGAAAATGCTTTCCTCCATTCAGCTGCTAGCACGCCAGCTATCCAATCCTTTGAAGGCTTTCAGTTCTAGCATGCTATCACATTTCAACACCAGAAAACGTGCTCCTTGGAAAACATGAGTTTGGCTCTTGGCAGACTCTTCACAACTATACTGTGTTTGGGCCTGTCTACAGCCACAAACAAGAAGGGCATCCTGCCTTTACTATATGAAGCCATCAACAAAAACCATGTCCATCCATTATATTGTCAAATACTGCTAGAGTCTAATGATCTGCTCTATTCCTTGACTCCTCCTCCTGCCTTTTTTTGCCCTGGCTTCAGGAAGTTCAAACCAAAATTTAACATTTATGACAGTTATTAAGATAAGCTCCTGTGGTTAGCGTGTTTGCTTCTGCTTCCCTTTCACAGCTTTGAGTTTTCTTTTTTCCTTTTTTTTTTTTGGTGCCAGTCCTAGGGCTTGAACTCAGTGCCTAGGGGCTGTCGCTGAGCATTTTTGCTCAAGGCTAGTGCTCTATCTCTTGAACTACAGCTTCACTTCGGGCTTTTTGGTGGTTAGTTGGACATTTCACGGACTTTCCATCCTGGGCTGGCTTTGAACTGTGGTCATCAGATCTCAGCCTCCTAAGTTGCTAGGATTATAGGCAGGAGTCCCTGGTGCGAGGCTAATTTTCCTATTTCTACCTTATATTATAATTGCATCTTTGGGAATTCTCAGATGTCTCAAATCCTGACTGCAATTTTCTGGTGAAGAAGGTCTCATATGTTCAGCATAGTCATCAATCATTTCTTTAATTGTTCTTGAAGGTATCTGTCCCTATACTCTGCTCTACTTTACTAATGGGTCTCAAGTGGGTGCCACTTTTAGGTGCATTTCAGTTGGGCTGAGGTTCAGTCACTGTAGAGATGGGAAATGGAACAGCTCACAAGGATTCACATTCCTCATGAGGTTAATAGCTGACTTAAAATGAACTCTAAGTCCTCTGACTCAAGGTGAGGCACAAGTCAGTTATAATATTCACAGGCAAATCTGTCTGGGGGGGAAGAGGAAGAGTGCACAGGCACAGTATGCTGTAGAAATACACTATGTTCAAATAGAGTATCATTAATCTAATTTTCAGTTCTTTATTGATTGATTTTTATGGCTTATCTATGACCAAGAATTAATCTCAGGTTACTGAATAAAAACTCATTTGACTTGAATATCAAAGATGTCCATGTCTGTAATAGGAATCTGGCTTGTAGAGTTAAAAAGTACACAAGGGCAAGCAGCTGAGTGATTTGGCATAAAATCCAAGTATTTAAAGAACAGCACAATGATTCCTTACAGCCAATCACGTGGAAAGAAATGGCCCTTGGCTCTTATTTTGATTTTTGCAGTGGGTATTGAGAGTTGAATCCATGTCCTCCCATCTTCCCTCATGCTAAGTGGGGCTGAGTTGCACCTCTAGCCCCTGCACAGTTTTCTAACAAGGATGGAAGTTAATTTTGGATAACTTCCCTCTGCAGACAAGAGCAAAACTCTATGTATTCTGCTACGACTACTGCCATTACAGTTTCACCTTTAGGAATATAAGATTACTTTGTGAGTTGAAGCTTTATTTCTCTATGAGAAATAACTTCTATAGTGTTTCTCAGGTTTCATTGTTTTATAGATTTTTTTATGGTTTTATAAATGGGATTTTTTTTTTCGTGCCAGTACTGGGGCTCTGGGTCTTTGAGATCTCACTCAGCTTTTTTTGCTCAAGCCTGGCATTCTACCACTTGAGCAATATCTCCACTCGTTTTTTTTGGTGACTAATTGGAGGTCAGAGACTAATGAATTTGTCTACACAGGGTGCTCTGAAGTGATTCTCAGATCTCAGCCTCTGGAGTAGCTAGGTTATAGGCATGAGTCAACATTTCCCAGTCTAAAAATGGGATTTAAACTTTTCAACTACCTATAATGTGGGCTATGGGTTACCTAAGGTCATCTCTTCTAGGATGGTACAGTGAAAGAAGGTTGTTATTTCTTTCAAAATCCAACACAGTTGAAGTTCAAACCTCACTGTCATATGCCTTAAAACCCTGGTGGAGTCACAATTGCATAAAGTCTTTGTTTCTTTATTTTTGTCTCCTAGAGTTACAAGGATTAAGTAAGGAGTATTAACTATTGGCAAAATATAAAGCACAGTAAAATTTCTACCTATTACTTTAAAAGAAGCCAGGTTACTGTTTTCTAGTTTAATGTCTTTATCATGGTCCTCTAGGTTTCAAGTTGGACCAGAACATCTTATCCTATATTTATTAGTAAATAAGTGCTCAAATTGGCCTTCATTGTCTAAAAACAAATTAAGACCACACAACCCATTAGACCTGCAGTAAATGAGCTGAACACTAGTGTTTGGTGGTCTTTCAATAAGCAACCTGTGAGGGAAATGGTGTCAGCTGTGGCAGATGTGAGAGGATTAAAAAACAAATGCTACAGGAATATTCTCTTTTGTGGGTAGCTTTGGCTATATATGGGGGAATGCCTTTCATCCTCACTAGCTTAGTATATAACTGCTTAATACACATTTAGTCAATCAACCTAAGATAGAGTACAGCTGTTAATCTAACAAGCAGGGGTGGAAAAGGGACACGGAGAAAGCATCCTAAGGAGAGAACCACTCTGGAACAACAAGGCTCTGTCAGAAAGTAGGTTGCTCACAGGCAGAGGCATCCTAAAAGCAAGACCAGGGCCTTTCCCAGACCTGCAGTGAGTGGGCTCGGGGCAGAAAGACTTAATGGGGAGCCCAGCTGGTTCAGACATTGCAGGCATCCCCAGCTATGTGGACATACACAGCGGTCAGTGTGAGATGAGGGCTGGGCAGGAATCTGACTAGGTAGCAGAGACTGGGGCCAGAATGGTCACCAGTCCAACAAAGGGGAGCAAGCTCAGACCCATCCCTGTCCCCAGGTCCTTCAGGCAGAGACCAGGATACCTAGGGCCTGTCCTCAGGGACCAGCAGACTTGAGCATCACAGTTCTAAGAGGCAAGAACACAGAAGCAGGAGAGAAGAGTGCAGGTGAGCTCATCCAGTGGTCAGGACACTAGGGCCCTGTGTGCCTGGCTAGGGTGAGGAGTTGCTTGGGACCAAGTGCAATGGGGAAAAGGAACTGCTGTGGATGTCCTGATGAGATCAAGAGAAGGCTCTCCCACTCAGCAGTGCAGAGCAGTGCATGGCTGTGCAAGGGCAAGGGAACAGGGAGAGCTGGGCACTATGAATGGAGCAGCAGAGGCAGCAGCGGTGGTGGTGATGGCAGTGGTGGCAGCAGCAGCAGCAGTAGCAAGTAAGGCAGAAAGCCCTTGAAAGTGGCCTTAGGTAATGCAGAGGGATCTGAGGAGCCCTGCAGCCAGCATACTGCTAGAGACATTACTACCAGCAGAAAACGACGTTCAGGTGAAGACCAGTGTGGAACCCAAGGAGAGGATGTCGAAGACCAGGACCAGGATTGAGACTTTGCCTCTAGCCACCCCTGGCCAGAAGATTTTTCCAATCCCTAGTAAGGAGGGATTAGGAGTTAAACAAAGATCAATCTATGTTACACATCATCTTACTTAGTTCTATATAGGTCCAAATTAATGGCGTAAGTCAAGTAAACTACAGTATTTATTGTTGCTTTCCTCCCTAGCCCCTAGCCAGATTTGTTGTGATTTCCAAAGCTCCAAGTTCAAGAACCCCATCAGGTGCTATAGAAATGGAAATGGATGAACTCACTGGCTACGAGTTAGGATCTCAGAGCTCTGAAATTGAGTTATAAGGTCCTCCTTATACAGACCCTGGTGATGTAAGCTTTGTCCTTGCTTTGGAAATGGCTAAGGGACCAAGGCTTATGCTATAGGCCATCAACAGGGATTTGTCTTGCCTAGGACAGTCACCTAACTAATAAGCCTCCTGATCAAGCAGAGCCTGCTTGAGGGGTGCTGGTCAGTAACTGGATTCTATGCCGAGTGAATGGATAAGAAATTTGGGGTACAGATCTATCCTGAAAATGGGAGACCCAGGAGACAAAATGGGAGACAAAGGCACTCACAATCCTTTCTATTACTATCCTTGATGACTATCATTCCCAAATCATTTCTCTGTATACAAAGTCCCATTTTTGTTGACTTGTTTTCTCCTCAGACATGAAACAAATAGCTTGTTGACATTTAAAAAAATTATTTAGTATTGGGGATAGAACCAAAGGGCTTTTCACATGCTGAGCCTGCAGCCTACCACTGAGCTACAACCCTGTGATGTCAAGCCTTCAGCTTTCTCTTCCTCAGGTTTCATAATTCCCACAGCTTCTTGCGTCAGCCTCATGTAGAAATCATTTGATCAGCACTGCATCCAGCTTCCCTTTGAGTCCTTTCCAAGTTCTCCATGTCTCTCCTAGTTTTAGCTCAGGGTCAGGCATCGTGCTCAGGTAAGGAGGTGGCAGAAGTGGACAGCTAACATGGCTCTCTAGCCCTGCTCCCTCTGACATCTGGGCTCACTCATGCTTGTTGTCATAAAGCTAATGCAGTGTTTCACGCCCAGGCCCCAGGATCAGTTACTTGCTGGTGATTAAAATAAGATGCTGGCAGACACTTTGATGGCCCAGTGTGAGCCACACCAAAAGAGCAAAGGTGGCTGTTGTGATAACGAAGTGCCAGAGTCTCATCCTGAGAGTGGGTAATTGTAGGATTTCTGGCAAGCACAGACCTAATAAGGTACTTTACTGAGCTTGTGAGGAAAAGAAGCCACAGCAGATAAGAATCTGCTTAAATACATGCTGTGTGTGTGCCGAGTCCAGTGATTAATCAGTTTGCATTCTAGCCTTTTAACCCATGCAGTCTTGATTACTGATACTTTCCTGTAGCTGATGAAATTATGATGTGACCCATGACTTTCTGACAGCATTTTGGATTTTAAAATCTCAGCTTAACAGCATGCAGGCAGGATGGAGGGGATTCAGAGGGGTTGGGCATTACCTGAGGCTCCACGTCCAGTATTGCAATCAGCCCCTGCTCGTGGATCTTCCTAATGGTCTCCAGTTTTGTCCCGTACATTGCGTCCTCGTGGCTGCCGTATTCCAAGTACTCGTTATTTGAGATGTCTTGCATCATTTGGTCATGAGATACGAAGTAATAATTCTTTCCGTTTTCTTCATCTTTCTTTGGAGGTCTGGTTGTATCTGCAAAGTCCCATGTCATGACAGGTTTAAAAGGCTGAGCTGATGAGTTATGCTCCCAGTGGACCTACCCACACTCGGTTGCTGTGTGTTTGTGTGTGTGTGTGTGTATGTGTGTGTGTGTGTGTGTGTGTGTTGGTCCTGGGGCTTGAACTCAGGGACCTGGGTGCTATCCTTGAACTTTTTTTTCTCAAGCCTGACATTCTACCACAAGAGCCACAGCTTCACTTCTATTTCTTGGTGGTTAATTGGAGATAAGAATTTCATAGGCTTTTCTGCCTGGGCTGGCTTCAAACTTTGATCCTCAAATCTCATTGCTTTTTAAAAGCTGAGGATTCTTCCACTGTGTGCTAGCCACATATCAAGATGATTTCTAGAACTGGGTTCTACACAGTTACCAGGGGTGAAAACAGGGGAGGTGAGACACATCCATAACAGAACCCAATTCTAAAAACCATCTTTATCTGTGTAGAGCAGATCAAAGCAGCTGATTAATTGTTTTGTTTGGTATTTCAATGTTTAGAAATACATTTCATCCCTTTATTGGTCACCATGGGAAAGATATGAAATGACTCAAGATTAATGTGTCTCACTTGTATGCCTTAATGTAGGTAGGTCTTAAACAGAAGGGAGCTGGGCACCAGTGGCTTATGCCTATAATCCTAGCTCCTCAAGAGGATTCTTTTGAAAAAAAAAAAAAGTAAATAATTGAGAATAAAATAAAATGAAAAGCTCAGTTCTTCCACTGCTCTTTTCTGGCTTTTTGGTGGTTCATTGGAGATAAGAGTTTCATAGATTTGTCTGCCAGGCTGGCTTCGAATCATGATCCTCCAAAGCTCAACCTCCTGAGTAGCTAGGATTATAGACAGACGACCAATATTTCCTCAAAGGCAAAATAGCCACGTGTGGCTAATGGCTACTGAGTTGGATGGCATAGATACCAAATGCCCTTACTGTTACACTGGATAGGACTAGTCTACCATCTCACACAAGGAGAATGTTAAAATAGAGTAAAAGGCATCCCCTACTATAAACACAATGACTGTAGTGAGGTGTGGCCATCATTATTATAGAGGACCTAATCCAGGAAGTTGCTAAATAGCTCCTGAGTCAAATATGATCTACTCTTTAAGCTTGCCTGGAACACACTCAGATATTTTTGTTTTTATTTTCTCTATAACTACTTACAGGTACCATGGCAGAGGTGAGTAGTTGTGACAGATACTGTGTGTTTTTCAAATCCTCAAATATTTATCACATGGTGCCCTGAGGGAGTATATACTAAATGATATAAAAGCTGGGCACCAGAGGCTCATGCCTGTAGTCCTAGCTTCTTAGCAGGTTGAGATCTGAGGACTGAAGTTCAAAGCTAGTCTGGGCAGGTTGTGACTCTATGAGACTCTTATGTCCAATTAAGCATTAAAAAGCTTGAAGTAGAGCTGTGGCTCAAATGGTAGAGTGCTACCCTTGAGCAAAAAGGTTCAGGGACAGTACCCAGGCTCTAAGTTCAAGCTCCAGGACACCCATTTCTCTCTCTCTTTCTCTCTCTCTCTCACACACACACACTCACTCACTCTTTTTTGCTCTTATTTATGCAAACATATGTTTGTGTGTGTGTGCAAACAAAGAACCAGACAAACTGAGATATTGCTTATACTTTTTTCCTTTTCTGTCTTTTCCCTTCCTCCCTTTCTTCTTCAACATCTTCCCTTCCTATTTGTTCCCTCCCTCCCTCCTTCTTTCCTTCCTTGTGCAAGGACAAATTTATGGTACTCTTTGCTTATATAAGCCCAGGCCAGTGGGGACTTCTTCTTTTCCTGTTAAGAATATTAGAACACCCAAGTGTCCTGGAAATCAAGACGTAGATAAGTTAAAGAGGAACACTTTTCTCTAGGCACATGAACATAGTGAAATATATTGCTGATGACTATCTTCAGTCACATCAGTAAGGAAGATGTATATTATATACATCTGGGGTCAATTATTTCAAAGAGTAGACATGGTTAATGTCATCAAAGGAAAGCATTAAAACCAAGCTAATTAACCGGCCATTTAAATAATATGGCAGGTTAATTGTTACTTGATCAAGAAGAAATTAGCTAACCTTGCTATACTGATGATCTAGACATAAGGGGAAATAAAAAAAAACATTTCCAAGCATTTTCCTAGGAGATCTCAATAGCACCAACAGTGGTGATGCCTGATGCCATTTCGTGTAATAAACCAGAGTGATTTTAAGAAGGCTCTTGGTTTAAGTGATCTTAAGAAGGCCCTGAAGTGGTCTTAAGTAGAAATAACAGGAAACAGCACTGACCTTGCCTGAAGAAGGAGCTAATCTTGACATTTTTCTCCTGTTGCCCTTAGGAATTATTTTCCTTTAGCTCCCCAACCCCAACCTAAGGGTGGACTTTTAGATAGCTTTGGGATTGAAAATTTAAACTTTCAAATAGTGGTGACAATAATAAAAATGGTTGTGGTAAGATGGCTATTTATCCACCATGAACTCAATGTGTCATACACATGCTCTTGAATCCTCTTTACCTCCCTGGGATTATTTCACTTTATAGTTGAGGAAATGAGAAGGTAAGAGGTAAAGAACGTAACATAGAAAAGTAAAAGAAACTAAAAGTCCAAGAGACTTGAAATTCCTAATAAGCAATGGATAGCACACTGACCAGGTTTTTTTTTTTTTTCAGTTGTGGGGCTTGAACTCTGGGCCTCTGTGCTGTCCCTGAGCTCTTAAGCTGAAGGCTAGTGCTCTACCACTTGAGCCATAGCGCCACTTCCATTTTTTTTTTGTCAGTCATGGGGCCTGAACTCTGGGCCTGGGTGCTGTCCCTCAGCTCTTCAGCTCAAGGCTACCATCCTACCACTTGAGCCACAGTGCCACTTCCAGCTTTTTTCTGCTTATGTGGTGCTGAGAAATCGAACCCAGGGCCTCATACATTTGAGGCAAGCGCTCTACCACTGAGCCAACTTCCCAGCCCCAACTTCCATTTATTTTCTGTTGGTTAATTGGAGACCAGAGTCTCATGGAGATTCCTACCCGTGCTGGCTTTAAAAGGTGATCCTTAGATCTCAGCCTCCTGAGTAGCTAGTATTACAGGGGTGAGTCACTGGCACCTGGCTGACCAGGTTTTAAGTAATAAGCAATCAACAATGTAAATACTGCCAGTTATTAATGGTATTATTGGGAGAATGAGGAATAAGGTTGGGACTTTTTTTTGGTACCAGTCCTGGAGCTTTTGCTGGTTAAGTAGAGACAAGAGTCTCATGGATTTCCTACCTAGGCTGGCTTTGACATGTAATCTCTCAAGATCTCAGCCTTCTGAGTAGCTAGGATTATAAGTGTGAGCCACGAGGTTCAGATTTTTCTTAGCTTATTTGCTTCATAGTTCTTTTTCTTTTTTTGGTCAGTTGTGGGGATTGAACTTGGGGCCTGCGCACTGTACCTGGGCTCTTTTGCTCAAGGCTAGTGCTCTACCACTTGAGCTATAGAGCCACTACCCATTTTCTGGTAGTTAACTGGAGATAAAAGTCTCATAGATTTGCTGCCTGGGCTGGCTTTGAACTGTGATGCCCAAATCTCAGCCTCCCGAGCAGCTAGGCTTACTTACAGTGTGAGCCAACAGCATTTGACTTCTTGATGGTTCTTTTTTAAAATTTTTACAAATTCCTACAATGAACACTTCTTACTTATACAATCAGAAAAACAGGTAAATTACCATGCTGAAGAAGTACTAGGACAAAAAGAGTTCAAAAAGGTTGAGTCATTGCTTACGTGGAATAGGGTACGCAAACCGGTCCGGGTGCTTTGTGATGAGGGTGTTTTTTATGTGTCTTCTTCCAACACCATGTGCACCTATGTTAATTTTTGAAAAGAAAGTAGACACCTGTTAATAATGCTTAAAAGATGTTATGAAGTTGAGAATAAGCTGGCCACTTAGGTAGTGAAACTTACCTAATAAGACTAGTGTTTTCCTTTTGAATGCTGGCAGTTTTACCACTTCTTCATATGTGACAAGATCTAATTGATCAAACACTAAAAGGCAAAGATTTAGAAGAAAGGTAAACCTTTGGAATGAATCATGGGTGTGTGAATTATAATTTGGTGGCAAAATTAAGTCACATTAGGTTTTAATATTTTAAAATGTGAGTTCAACTTATGAGATATGGCTTATATTTATTTAAGTTATACAGCCTTTAGGAGAGAAAATTTAAGGCCATGAAAATGCACTTTAGAACCAGGATATCCAAACATATGTTGATACATGCATAAAAGTCTAATTCTCAAGGATACTACTTTTTCATGCAGTATCCAACAAATCATATGAATTCATTCATAACCACATGCTGTTCATATTTTTGTTACAATTCTAAGAAATCAGCAGGATTTAGTAATACTAAAAATGTCTATTAACAGTGACCAACATGAATAGAGTGTGAATGCTAGTAAAAGCAGTTGAGAGAGGTCACTTGTATCATTTCCAGAGATGGGTGACAAATACATAGTCAACTGCTCTGCAACCTCATAGTTCTTTGATTAGTGTGTGTGTGGGGGGGGGGGAGGGGGGGGTCTTGGGGCTTGAACTTTGGGCCTGGGAGCTGTTCCCGAAGCTGTTGTGCTCAAGGCTAGGACTCTACCACTTGAGCCACAGCTGTGCTTCTGGACTTTTTGGTAGTTAATTGGAGATAGAGTCTCACAGGCTTTATGCCCTGGCTGGCTTTGAAACATGATCCTCAGATCTCAGCCTGCTGACTAGCTAGGGTTGAGACATGAGCCACCTAGGCCAGCCTTTGATAACTTTTTTAGAGTTGCAGAAGGAGGCATGCTAGAGCCTTTTCAAAATCAAGTTCGGTAGTGATTCATAAGCTTTGAAATGAACATCGCACAAGTTTGTTGTGACCCAGATATCTACTCGATAGGATGTCTTCTGTATGTAAGTAGGGGAACATGTTTTACTGATCCCCAAACCCTGCCAGCTTTTACATGGGCAGCTGTGTGTGTGTGTGTGTGTGTGTGTGTGTGTGTGTGTGTGAGAGAGAGAGAGAGAGAGAGAGAGAGAGAGAGATCAGGATGGAATGAATTATGAACGACAGTGGGAGCTCAGGAACCTTTGCAGAAGAGTGGGAGCTCTCTAATTTTTAGACTGGGAAGGAATATGTTAAAAATCATTTTCCTGCCACTTGCCTCTTAACACTCTTGAACAATTTTTAAGTAATTTATAGAAAGTTTTCTGAGTTAATGATCATTTATGTTGGAAGTTTGATGTGGTGAAATTCTCATACTCATTTGGAAATTCTCACAAGATGGCTAAAATTATGCATGTATATTTCAATCATTAGAAGAGTTTTTGCTACTAGAAAAAAATATGGCCAAATGATTGTTTTTAACCTTGCTCTGCCCTTGATATTTGTGATCTGCCTGTAGCAAAGAACCTTACGATGCAAAATAAGATGCTCTGGAATGCAACAGATTAGAGACAAATGAACCAAAAACATTATTCTCAAAATAGATATAAAAAAGCAAATACAATAGGTTAAAATCAGGTTTAGTGCATATTAGGTATTAGTGGGTGTTTGTGCATTTGTTTTCTTTGAATAATTTGATTCCATTAAGACTGACTAAAAGTCTTAAGAGCATATTTTCTACCAACAGCTAAAACTGGAGAAATATTTTCTGCATTCAGAATGGCATGCTCGCAAGCTCAAATGATACGAGACTCTTTGCAGTAGAGCAAGCTAGTTGTACAGTGGTGGTAATGGAGTGATGACAGTTATGAAAATAAAGCAGGAATGCTTATGGCCTTGCTTTCCATAACTACTGCCCACTGAGTGGAGAAAAAGTTATGCTTATGGAAGAAGTGTATCAGCAAGCTGCTATGTCTTTTTTTTTTTTTTAAGGGTTGGCTATTTCTTTCCTTTTTTTTTTTTTTTTCTAGGTCTGAGACCTCAAACTTGGTACCTGTGACTGCTTTCACTCATTGGTTAGTGCTCTACCAACTGAACCAAGCAAGCCCTGATATGTCTTTTTCCACCCTGGTCCTGGGGCTTGAACTAAGGGCCTGGGTGGTATCCCTGAACCTCTTTGTTCTCAAGGTTAGTGCTCTACTACCTGAGCCACAGTGCCACTTCTAGCTTTTTCTGAGTTGTTTATGGGAGACAAGAGTCTAACATAGACTTTCTTGCCCAGGCTGGCTTTGAACTGTGATCCTCAGATCTCAGCATCCTGAGCAGCTAGGATTACAGGTGTGAACTACCAGTGCCCGGCTCCCTGATATGTCTTAATCTAGAAAAATAATTAAGCATCACTTGAAGGAGTGATGATGACTCACACTTTCTGAATGCTACACATATCCCTCTCCCTCCAGAGAACCCTAATCTAACACTGCTCCATTGAGACTTGCCATTTGTTTTTTCGGTGCTGGTCCTGGGGTTTGAACTCAGGGCTTTGGTGCTGTTCTTGAGCTTTTTCTCTTGAGGATATCACTCTATCACGTGAACCACAGTTCCACTTTTCTAGTGGTTAACTGGAGATAAGAGTCCCATATACTTTCCTGCCTAGCTGGCTTTGAACTGTGATTCTCGGATCTCAGCCTCTTAAGTAGCTAGGATTACAGGCGTAAGCCACTGGTGCCTGGCTAAGACTTGCCATTTAAAAAAGACATATAAGAATGAGTTAGATATGCACAGTCAACATCACAAACAAATGAACAGATATGTTAAACATCAGTATCTTCACCATGAATAATGAGTAGCACGAAGAGGTTATGCTGGTCTAAATGAAACTGCTACAAGGCCATAGGGTTGTGAGACAATAAAAAAGGATATTTTAAAATAAGAGATACAAGGATTATGAGGAGAGCACTTTGAGATTGAACTTTTAAAGGTTTTAAGTTGCTTGCTGATTGCAAAAAAAGGACTTAGTAAAATGAAACCATCAAAAACACAGAGGCATAGTCATTCAACAGGTTACTTACATGCACAGAGGCCATTGGGAGTGAGACAGCATGAAAAATGTACAGGGGTCATTGAAATATGGCTTTTCATATATTAGTAAAATTAAAATATAATATGCACAAAATAAACTTTTATCATGCAATATTCTAAACACAAGGCAAATCAACCACATTAAGAAACAAACTCATCTTAATCAAAATTCAATCATATTTTTATATTAAAGGCAGTAGATTTTTACTAGCATATGAGTTGAAATTTCATGTGGGAATTTACAAGAATCCCCCCTTTAGAGACGATAGATATGGGAGCCTCTTGCTTTTTACTTTGTACCTTCCTATATTGTTTGCAGTTTCTAATTACATATGTCTGTCATTATTACTATGATGGAACCCAGAGCCTCATGCATGCTAGACAAGTGTACTACCACTGAGCTATGCCCTCATCCCACTTTTATTGTTATTAAATGTGAAGCCCCAAGTTCAAATCCCAGTATCATCAAAGAAAACGAACCAAACAAAATCTCCCAAATCAACTAAATTGTTTAGTAATTAGCATAACTTAAACACACTTATGAACGGTATTGTGGAACTCCTCTAGGTTCATTTAGATTTTTGTATAATAAGGTATTTCAAGATATTTGAATATTACTGCTTAGAGTTCTAACATTTAAAAAAATGAATCAATCAAGACTGTAACTTTTTTTTTTTAAGTTTAAATTAGTACCTTGATCTAAAAGTGACTCTTGGGGCTGAGAAATCTCGATGCCACAAGCTGTGAGATTTTTTTTTTGTGCCAAATGCATGTGGCTAAAGCCACATGTTGTGGAAAATGTATTTGCTGTAAATACTACCCATACCATAATCAAATCTATTCCCAAGGATTCAGAAAACACTGCCTGGTATAGTTTGCTTATATTTCTCTGATTTCCTGGTAAGTCACTCAACATTCCAGACACTACTGTAACTACGTTTCAGTTGACATTTTTCCATAAAAACAGCTGCTAACACTGAATCCTTGTCTCAGTTTGAAAAGCTGTAAATATTTTTAACTACTGTAAAAAGCGTCAATTGAAAATGACATCGCACATTGTTAGGACTAGGGCACAGAGATAAATTTAATGCCTACGGTGGCTGAGCAGCAAGTAAGGTTTAATGAAGTAGGCTAAGGGTGTATGGGGATGGTGGATACTAGAGAATGAAAAGTCCATCCCAAAAGGATGTCAACAACCCAGAGTTCCTGAAAAAGGAAGTGACTTGGTAGTACCACATTCCTTGTTCTTCCAAAGGAAGTAAGGGAAACAAAGTTTTATGTTAAACAACCCAATTTCCTGATGGAGTAACCTATAATTTTTGTTTGGTGCTAGTCTTGGGGCTTAAATTCAGGGCCTGGGCACTGTCTCTGAGCTGTTTTGGTCAAGGATAGTGTTCTTCTACTTGAGCCACAGCTCCATTTCAGCTTTTTGGTAGTTTATTAGAGGTAAGATTCTCAAAGACTTTCCTGACCAAGCTGGCTTCAACCCACAGTCTCCAGATCTCAGCCTCTTGAGTAGCTAGGATCAAAGGTATAAGCCATTGGTGTCTGTCTTATAAAATTATTTTTAAGCACCATGCGTGAAAAAATTTATTTATGGATCAAAATCAGCTAATAGGAAGCCACTTTATGATGTGAGATAGTGGTAGGCCACATAGTTTGAACAGAACTCTGCTTTAACTAGATAGAAGGAATTTCCTGGTGATGGAAGGAATTGATTCTGGTATTTCCGTTTCTGTATGTTCAAGCTATTATATAAAGTTCTAAAAACTTTTCATTCTTTATTTTTACCATAAGCATGAACAACTTCAAAATTTGATGGGGTTTGAATCTTGCTGTCAATTTATGATGAATTCTCAAAGATTTGTAGCAGAACAAAAACATATGGCCTTACTTTAATTTACTGAGTAGCACAGGAAGAACAAAGAGTGCATCGTAGTTTGTAATACAACTTCCAAAAAAAGCCTGAAAATTCCTTCTGAAATCTAGTTTGATTTGTGGCCCTTGGGTCCATTTGTCTTGTTCTTGGTATGAAAGATGATGCTATTTTCAAGTTCCAAAGCATCTGTCTTACTGATGGGGGTCAACAGTATTTACTCAGGCTTTTAGAACAATTCCTTATATGGTAGTTCTGTATGTTAGGATGCAATTTCATCCTAGCTAAAAGCAGAAGAACAGCTGCTCAAACACCTGGCTTCCCTTCTTGTCAATTTGATCTCTTGTAAAGTAGCAGTAAACAGTGGTCCTTCTGGACTTCATAATAAACAGATGGTAAAGCTGGCTGACAAAGGAAAGAAATCTGAAGAGATGGTGACAGGCAAGTGTATATCAGAAAGTCCATGCTACAAGTTGGTCATCTTCCCTGACCAGAACAACTAAAGGGAGAATTTATGACACAATTCTTTTGTCAGTGAGGGAACCCTAGACACAAGACTCTGATTAGTGAACCACAGATATGCTTCCATTTCTGTCAAGAAATTTTAGTGGCTCTGAAAGGACCTTCTAGAGAGTTGATACTTTCTTTTAAAGATTGGCTCCTATGCAGAGACAAATGCTGACAGGCAGAGCAAACCCTCAAGCATGATGAAGAAGGCTCTGATGCCCAGAGGAGGTCATTGGTAAGGAAGATACTGGAGATAAAGGTAGACCCTCCACCTTCCTCCCCTCTGCTGTTCTTCACTTTAAGTTTACATTAACTTAGATAGCAGTTTTAGCTAAGAGGTGTAAAGTCAAAAGGCAGAAAAAGAATGCAATTTTCTTCTACCTTCTATATCGTGAGACAGAGAGCTAGAGCTCTCTGTTTAAGAGATCTGAGCTTCATTAAATGACACCCATTTGTCAGACTAAATTTTAGAGGAAGAAAACGCTTTGATTGACTACCTAATTTCTCGGTTTGAAAGGCCACAGGAGCCTAAGTGGTATGCCCAAATGGCAAGGGTATGAATTCCTGGTTCTGTCTCAGGCTACCTATTAAGCTCACCCATAGTATTCGTAGGATCCATATGCACTGTCCATTTGCAATCAGAGAATGGGAACAGTGAAATCCTGGTGCTCAAAGAATGGAACCAAGCTAACACTAACTGCCAGATTGGTTGCTGATTTGTAGTCCAGGTTCCAGAGTCTCTGACTCTCCCCAGGGAGCTGGGATTACAGGAATGTATTACCACACTTGGCACTGGCAAAATGTGTGGGTTCTTTTTTTTTTTGCCAGTCCTGAGGCTTAAACTCAGGGCCCGGGCACTGTCCCTGAGCTTCTTTTGCTCAAAGCTAGCACTTGAGCCACAGTGCCACTTCTGGCTTTTTCTGTGTATATGGTACTGAGGAACTGAACCCATGGCTTCATGCATGCTAGGCAAGCACGCTACCACCTTCCCAGCCTGGCACTGGCAAAACTCTTAAAACGAATGATTCAACTAAGTCTTTGTCAGCATTTAGAGTCTAGTTTTCCAATCAACTTGCTTAATTTTCCTCAATGTCAAATCAAAGAACACTGGCCAATTGAATCCTCAACTTTCCATGCCTTCCATTACTAGAGCATAAAATGAATGATAGATTTAGAGTGGTACCCTGCCATTTCTTTGCCTTTTAGGGTCTAAACTAATTTTTATTTTTTATTATTTTTCCCCTTTTTGTTATTTTAAAGGTGATATAGAGAGGGGTTACAGTTACTTAAGTCAGGTAAAGAGTACATTTCTTTTCTTTTCTTTCTTTCTTTTTTTTGGTTGGTGCTGGGGCAAGGCTAACACTACCACTTGAGTCACAGCACCACTTTGGACTTTTTCTGAATAGTTTATTGGAGACCAAGAGTTTCATGGACTTTTCTGCCCAGGCTGGCTTCAAACTTCAGATTTCAGACTCCTGAGTATCTAGGATTATAGGCGTTAGCCATCAGCACCTGGCAAAGAGTACATTTCTTTTTGGACAATGTCATTCCTTCTCTTGCTCTATCCAAGTTTGGTCAAAACTAATTTTAATATTAGCTATATGTATACATCATTTAACACTGTAAAAATTTACAACTTGAAATAAATATTTTTTTGGTAGTGTTTCATACATGAACCAAGGGCCTTACATGCTTGACAAGTGTTCTACCATGGAGCTACCTCCATCCCCAGCAGATAGATAAATGTCTCCTATTTAGGTAATATTAATACATCTCATAAGCCTGTTTGGTTGTGTTAGACTCTTTGAAGCTGATAGATGTAAGAGTACTAGATACTGGCATGTTAGGTTCTGCTGATCCTACAGTATAGCTTTTCAAATCATACTTACAACTTATTAATTGCTTGGTTGTGTTTAGTTTATAAAACAGAAAGCTAGTGCTCTGTAGTGGTATATAATCAAAAACAAATGATACATTTCACTAGCAATAAAAGTGTGGTGTCATGTAGTTAATGGGAAGGGAAAACTTTCTGTGTGGATATTCATATTCATTCCTCACTAGACACCACTTCAAAAATGCTTCCTTACTGATGGAGAAGCAGGAATTCAGAGTTCCTAAATTGTTTTTCCTTGTGACTGTTAAAGCATGTTGCAGCATTCCACAGAGAAAGAAGCAGTTCATATGTCAGAAGCAGCATACTGTGGAACTAGGTATGGATGACTGAATTCACTTGACTTTTTTGGGTAACATGTTTAATTTTGGAGTTATTTCTGAAATCTTGGGAATGAATCTAATTGCCAGGGCTTTTAATTGCTCAGTAAAGTTCCTTATAAAAGGAGTCATACTTTAGTATTTAGTTATTGAAAGTCAGTATACCATACCATTTATTTTCTTTTAGCTTAAGCTCTTTCCTATGAGTGTTCTGGGAGTTCTATTGCAATCACAGATCATCCTCTCTTGGTATTCATTTCAGATTATTTTTAGTGCCGGTCCTGGGGCTTGAACTCAGGGTCTGGAAGTGTCCCTAAACTTTTGTGCTCAAGGCTAGCAATCTGCCACTTGAGCCACAGCTCCATTCCTGGATTTTTTGGCTAGTTATTTGGAGATAAGAGTCTCAAAGGCTTTCCTGACCAGGCTGGCTCCTAATTGTGATCATGAGATCTTAGCCTCCTGAGTAGCTAGGATTATAATTGTGAGCCACTGGTGCCTAGCTCATTTCAGTTTTCTTCTTTTTTGTGTGCCAGTACTGGGGCTTGAACTCAAGGTGCTGTCCCTGAGCAATTTGGCTCATGGCTAGCACTCTATCTCTTGAGCCACAGCACCACTTTCAGCTTTTTTGGTGATTCACTGGAAATAAGAGTTTCATGGGGACTTTCCTGCCTGGGCTGGCTTTGAACCATGATCCCCATATCTCAGACTCCTGAGTAGCTAGGACTGTAGGCATGAGCCACTAGTGTCCAGCTTATATCAGTTTATAACAAAACAAGTAAACATTGAGGCTAAAGTTGAATGCAAGATTTCATATACAGAAACATACTATGGTGAGGAGGCCAAGATAATGTCATTGGTCTTCTAGGAGCTTAAGGGAAGACGACTAGTTATAGAAACCATTTAAACCAAGTTAGGAGTCATGTCATCAGTGCCCTTTCAAACCAACCATGGAACCATCTGCAGCCTACTTTTCTGTGCACCTTTGCCCTGAGAGATTTATCACGGGTCTATGTCCAAAAGTCTGGGAGAAGCCAGGATCCAATCCCAGCTAGGGAGCTAAGAATACTGGGAACTCAGGATATGCCCAAACTCTTATTTTTCAGAGGAGGACTTAGCATGTTGGGTTCCTTTTATTACTATTTTCAAATACCATTTTTATCCTATCATAGCTCTGTCAAGTATCTTCTCAATAAAATGCATAGCTGGTAAATATATTAGTTGAAGGTCTCTACTTTGTTTTTAATTTTTCCCATTTTCTTCTTAAAGGTTTTGTGACTGATGAAATATCTCATAGGCCAGAATGTTTTGGATGGAGAACTCAGAAGACAAACTGTTTTATACAGCTACCTAAGGTTTAGAAATGTTTAACCCAGCCTCATAAACAGACATAATTTTCCCTACCTGCATTGTGCTTTGCCAAATATTTATCTTTGTACTGCTTCTTTTTCTTGCCAAACCAAGTACAGCTGGCCTGCTGCTCTTGTTTGGTCTTCTCCATAGCAATGCAAGCTACTCGCCTAGTAGACAAAGAAGGGGAAAAAAAATCCCAAAGTTAATGCACAGTTTTATGTTGACAAAGGAGAAAAAGTTATTCATTTGAGGGGTTTATATGTAACAGCAAAACATACTCATCATAAACTTTCAAATCATTCACATAAAGTTGTCTTTTGGTTTTCACGATAATTTCCTAGTGATGTTTTCACAACACAGGCTTTCACGATAATTTCCTAGTGATGTTTTCACAACACAGGCTTATGTGAACATGGCACTGTTTTCCTTTAGCATCCCTTGACTGATGTGAGTGTTAGAAGCATAACCACAAAGGATCTTGGGACTGTCCATCCAGACAAGTGAGTAGTGCATACTCACTATGTCACTTATTAGGTGCTATTGAGCACAAGTGTTAGGCACTGTTCTAGTAATTTTCCATATATCAATTCACTTAATCTAATGACTCATGGAAATACGCCACCATTTTATAAATGAAGGAATTCAAAGATGGAGGGGTTCAGAAATTTGCCTGAAATAACAGAGCTAGTGAACAGAGAAAGGAGGAAGGTCTGTATCAGAGTCTATGATCTTAGCCAGAACATTCTTGAAACTTTATTTTTATGTTTTGCCACATTGGGGATTGAACTCAGGACCTTACACTTGGTAGGCAAGCGCTTGAGTTGCATTCCCAGTTCTTTGCCAGAACATTCTTGAGGCATACAATCTAGACACAGGTTGTTGTCAAGGATTAGAAGAGAATGTAAATGTCCCTAATACATTGCCATACGTGCTGTATGTGTTTATTAATGGAACTACTGCTATATGGCAATTCTATTCTAAGAAAAAAGTATTTTAATTAAATTTGTTATAACCACAATCAGAAAATTATAATCTTGTTCTATTTGATTACAGTATCTAGCTGACAACATAAGTAAGATGCTAAAAGAATGTTTTCTTAGTTTTAGCCTACGTGAACACTTGTCTTTCAGGATAGTGATGATTTGCTTGTGGATTGAGCAAAATCATCTAATTAGACATATATCTAACTCTGAATGAGATAGATAAAAGGTGAACTCAAAGTCACTATCAGAATGCCATGCAATACTATTATAAAGATCAAGTTATTTTCCAGTGAGTTTGTATGGATTTACACTACTACCAACAGTGTAGGAGAATGCCATTTTTTTTTTTGTTTTCAGGGCCTGTTACAAGTACTTAAACTCAGGTACTGTCCTTGAGCTTTTTGTGCTATAGGCTAGGGCTATACCACTGAGCCACAGCACCATTTCCAGCTTTTTTTTTATTGTGAAAATACCATATAGAGGGGTTATAATTACATGGGCAAGGTAATGAGTACATTTCTTATCAAGCATTGTTGCCTCCGCCTTTGTTTCCCCTTCCCATCTCCCCCCTCTACCCCTTACCCTTGCTTCCCCCTTCCCCACCCCCTCAAACATTTCTAGCTTTTTAGTAGTTAATTGGAGATAAGAATCTCAGTAATCTTCCTGCAACTGAACTGCAATCCTCATATCTCAGCTTCCTGAGTAGCTAGAATTATAGGTGCGAGCTAATGCCACCAGGCAAGCAAACTGTTGTATGTATGTATGTATGTATGTACTTTTTCTGCAGGAAGACAGATCCAAATAACCCACTGCACCGTTAGGACTATTTAGTCAAGAAAAAAGTAATCCAATTGTGTGTTTGTTTGTTTTTTGTCCCTCATTGCCATTTCTCAGAATCCCTCTGGAATTCTACATATTGATGGACCATGATTTATACAGATGATCTGACTAGGGAAAAAGAAGAGTGGAATCTACATGATTACTTTAAATAAATGATCCAAATATGTTGCAAAATTCAAGGGGACATTTTGTAAAAAGTAAATATCAGCCAGAGTATAACAGCACCATCATCAAAATGACTTAGAAATTGCTTTCCTACTGAATGATAACGCCAGATGGCAGGCTGCTGCCTCTTTGTTTGGGCCTTTGCTTTCTCATGTATAAAATGACATATTCCAACATTCTAAATTTAAGAATATTTATAAGAAACATGGGATAACTGAAACAGGTGATCAAGTGAAAATCATGAACTGAGAAGCTTGTAATTAGTGAGGAAAATGGGTGAAAAAATAATTTTCAATGTCTATAGACACAATATCTTTGGTCCCTTTTAGCTAGGTCAAGTATTTTTTGTGGGGGGTAAGTAGGGATAATGGCAAAATGCTACTTGGCAGGTTTTTGGTACATGAAACAAACCTCAGACATTAAGTCATCTCTTTTGCACTAATTTCTGGTAGATATTGGCCAAAGTTAAGACCACATATAGTTAAAGAGTCTGAAAAGCTGGTCTGACTTAATTTTTCTTGGCTCAATCTTTGAGGGTTTTGAATTTAGGACTTGAACCACATTCCAGTCTCCTCCCCTGATTTTGTTGCTGTTGTTATTATTGGGTTTGAACTTGGGGCCTTGTACTACCACTTGAGCTATTCTCAGTCTTTCTGTCTGACTTTACCCTACTTTCAGAGCTTAAACTTTCTAACAGAATAGGTCATCTTTTTTTGTCAGTCATGGGGCTTGAATTCTGGGCTTGGGCACTGTTCCTGAGCTCTTCAGCTCAAGGCAAGTGCTCTACCACTTGAGCCACTAACCCACTTCCAGTTTTCTGAGTGGTTTATTTGAGATAAGAGTCTCCAGGACTTTCCTGCCTGGGCTGGCTTTGAACTGTGATCCTCAGATCTCAGCCTCCTGAGTAGCTAGGATTATAGCTGTAAGCCACCTGCCTGGCTGGAAGAGGTCATCTTAATCAATTCTTCCCTCCATTCATCTCTCCTTTCTTTCTCTTTCTGGGAACAGAGCCCAGGGCCTCATAAATGTCAGCCAAGCACTGATCTCTGAGCTACCCCTTCACCCAAGACTTGTTTTTGCTAGTCTTGGGACTTGAACTCAGGGCCTGGGTGCTTTCCCTGAGCTTTTTTACTCAAGTCTATCACTGAACAATTGAGTCACAGCTTCACTTCTTTTTAGTAGTTAATTGGAGATAAGAGTCTCACGAACTTTCCTGCCTGAACTGGTTTTGAAATGGATCTTTATATCTCAGCTAGGATTACAGGTGTGAGCCACCAGTGCCCAGCTTCAGAAAAGACATTTTTATTTTTATTTTCTTTGTCAGTTAGGGGGCTTGAACTCTGGGCCTGGGCTCTGTCCCTGAGCACTTTTGCTCAAGGCTAGCTCTCTACCACTTGAGCTACAGCACCAATTCCAGTTTTCTAGTAGTTAATTGGAGATAGGACTCTCCCAGATTCTTTCCTGTTTGGACTGTCTTTGAACCATGATCCTCAGCCTCCTGAGTAGCTAAGATTACAGACGTGAGCCACCGGTGCCTGGCAAAAAAAAAGACATTTTTTAAAAAGAATTTGTAAGGCAAACACTAAAGCTTCTGACTAACTTTCCTCTCATTGGTCATGTTTTCTATTTAAATACCCTGTGCAACATTGAACCAGGGCATTTGGCTTTACTTTTGCTGGTGGTGAGGTAGGATAGGCATAAAAGTATATGACAGGGCAAAGAGAGGATGCACTCAGAAGAAAACACAGTTCTAAAAGGATTACAACAGCTTATAGGCATGGATGGTTCTGCCCATGTGAACTAAGACTAGTCACTAAACCTCTTGCCAATCCTTCCTTCCCTTACTAATGAAATGCAGATCTAACTAGCATCCTACTACTTGCTGACGATGTAGAAATTTGGGATGACTGAACTGAATTTTGTTTGGCTAGCAAAGCAAAGACTCTATCAAACAGAGTTTGTAATAGGATAGAATAGGAAGTTGAAAATCCAAAAGCCACAAAAACATACCATTCCTGAAGTTCAGGAGAAGGAATAAGACCTGCAGTTCCATTTTTGGAGTTTTCCAGTTTACCCTGCCACCAATTATGATCATCCTTACTAATAATCTGGATGATGTCACCAACTCTGAATCGAATGCCAGCTTCTTTGCAGGGGATGAGGTCATCCTTGGCTGGATCATATTCAAATTGTGCTCTTACATAGATCTATAAAACAGGAGTTTGTAAGAAAGGAGGCCATAGTGATGTGATGGAATACAACAAGCTCTAATGTCATAACAACACAAACACAATACAAACAGGACAAAGGATGGTGAAAGCCAAAACAATGCATGGAAATACAACACAAAAAACTACTGCTAGAAACAATTCACTACTTTTGATGGGTACAGCTTCAAAACTTTGCTGTCTTTTCTTGGGAGGACCACTTAAAATGCTTGTTTAATAAAAACAAAGACAATTTCTGCTTTCTCCTTTTTTCTAGTTCTGAGGCTCAAACTCTGGGCAAGGACTCTCTGTCCCTGAACCTTTTTGTGCTCAAGCCTCGCTCTCTACCACTTTGAGCCACAGTGCCACTGCTGGCTTTTTCTGAGTAGTTTATTGGAGATAAGAATCTCATGGACTTTCTTGCCTGGGCTGGCTTTGAACCGTGATCCTCAGATCTCAGCCTCCTGAGTAGCTAGGATTACAGGCATGAGCCACTGGTGCCCAGCTTTAATTTCTGCTTTCAGTGTAACAGTTCTGTATTTACAGAGCAATGTACTTATTTTTAAAAATTGTATGGGTTGTGATGATATTATGGTCATGACAGCATGGCAGCCATAATGATTAGAAGTCACAGATTTTTTTTTGTGTGTGTGTGTACCAGTTCTGGGGCTAGAACTCAGGGCTAGGTGTTATCCCTGAGCTTTTTTTGCTGAAGCTTAGCATTTTAACGATTGAACTACAGCTCTACTTCATGCTTTTTGGTGGTTAAAAAGAGTCTCATGGACTTTCCTGCCTGGGCTGGCTCCAAATTTGATTCTCAGAGCTCAGTCTCCTGAATAGGTGTGAGCCAATGGTGCCCAGCAGTCACAACATATTTTAATGGAAAAGCAGTACATGATGTAGCACTAGCAAGAACTCTGGGTTGGTATCTTGCTGTAAAATGCTTACATGATAACAAGTGGTATGTCTACGCACTGCCAATAACTGTGTGTGTGTATATATATATATATATCCCAAACAATTTAAAAAGTGTAAAAAATAGGTTTATTTCTTCAAAAACATTTAGGCATTAGATTTGTGTTCTCTTCTGAGAGAGTAAGAACAAATTTGAACTCTTGTTTTGCCCGTGTGACATCTGAAATTAACACAGAGCTTTCAGACATGCATAGTTCCCAGCTCTGAGTTTAATGATACGTGATTTTACTTAGGAAACAGATGAACATATAAGGGGGTGTAATATGCTAACATTTTGTGAATGGTTGGATTTTAATGCTTGAAAATAGGGTTTCATATATCCAGGGTTGCCTGACATACGGGAAAATCCTATTAAGTGCTAAGTTATGCAGTTCTTAGCTTAAAATCAGATTCTTTTTTTAAACAAGTCTTTTCAAAAAAAGTCTTTTATAGAAATGCTATCTCTTAAAATTAAAGTTGAATATTAATGTTTTAAGTCACTGTAAAACCAACCTGAAGGCTTTGGAACCATTGTATGGTTTTTCTCTTTCAAATTTTTGCAATGCAGCCCATACAATTAAATTTTAGGTGCATTGACACCCAAAATTCATACTTTTAACAGTGCTGACATTTGAAAGTTAGACAGCACTTACTGTTTCATATTTGAAGTAATATAGGCATATCAGGATGAAAAACCAGGATATTTATGTTCCTTTTCTTGGTTTTCATTATAAGTAGCTTTTACACATACAGATGCAAATACAAATTTAAGAGAAATCTTTCAACTTTAGAAAATTGCTTTAAAAATGTCCATTAGCATGTATGTACACTTTACTTTTAGAATCCTAGGAATTTTGTGATCCTCCCCCCCAGGCAGTCCCATAAGACACTCAAAGGTTGAATTCTTGACCATCATCAGTATAAAATTGTCAGGTTGAAATTACAATAACCGTCAGAGCTACAATGATGTGAGGAATATGTCTTTATAGAGAATTAGTCATGTGTAATGTTGTTAAAATGAAATGGTACAAGCTCTCAACGCTTAAATGTTATGGTCCAAAATGCAGACATTATGGGATGGAAAGGGTTAATAAAGGATTGGCTATTAGCAGCTCAGTTTAGAGAAGTTTCTATAGAGGATATCTATTCACCTGTCGTCCTTTTGGTTGGGTAGTTGATGGCAAGTCCTGTAGAATAAAGCCAACCCAGGAGAAAAATTTTCATTTACTTGTCAAGAGTACAAGGTAATTTGTGTGTTCTGTTACAATATGGTTAAAAATGAGCTAGATTTAAGTTGTAAAGAGATCATATACATTATTCCATTTCTCAGAAAGGTTGAGTTATCAAAAAAAAAATCAAACCCAGGCCATTTAGCAGCAAGCTGAAGAAAGCAGGTAAGTTGAAGCAGAGAGAAAATGTGTTCTTAAGAAACAACTCAGCATCTTCAACACAAAAGCCACTGCGGGTGAAATAGCCTATTACAAAAAACCCAAAACCAAAAAACAAAAAAACCCCTAGAACTAAAAAGAGCTGCCGCCCTTTTCAACTTAGTCACTCTAATCAGGTAGATTTTGGAAAGTTCAAAGGCTATATAGAATTAAAATAATCATTTAAAAAGTATTATATGTTAACTATTATAAATCCATTCCTTTGGTAGCCTATGTCCTTTGGAAATAAAGTTGCGGACAATTTTACAAAATTTCTCTTACTGATATACTTAGAATATTATTCCATTTGAGATGATCTCTAAATTATTTTCAATTTTCTTTGGCAGAAAAAGTAGATATATATTTTTATAGGACAAATGAAAAAGCAGGAAAAACAAAAGCAATCCTGCCATATTCTTAGAACTCTCCATTATTGCAACTGGATGATACACAGCAGTATGAGCAACTTAGGGAAGATTTGGTTATCCCACAGGCTGCAAACCTGCACCTGTAAGTGCTTCTGTTTGCATAAATAATATTCCAAAATGGATCGTTCTGAAACACTGGAAAATTTCCAAGTGCCAGTCCAATAGGAAGTACTTTGTGTTAAAGATGTGATACCAGCGTGGCTTAAGTGCAGTTGGAAGCCAGTTCCTTTTGCTTTTCATATTCAGGCAAGGCTTATAGTTCACAAAAATATGTGCACGTACCACAATAACAGAGGGCACACCAATTCGTAAACTTAGATAGCGGAAACTAAAACATGGTGCTGATATCCTTCTGAATGGAAAACCACAAAGCCCAAGAACACCCAAATGGCTACTCTGCAAAATCCTTACATTTCTTAATTTGTGTTTGAATGGAAAACAATTTAGAAATTTAAACAAATTTTCATGTATATCCTTTGTGTAGTTTTTTTTTTTAACCAAAAGTCATCCATACTGGTGGGGTGGCACAGTGATTGTTTTAGAGTGACCACAGCAGTCTTGAACTACACTTCTTCAGATGTAAACTAACCAAAGGGCTTTTTAAGGAAAAGGGCAAGTTGGAAAAGATTTTCCCCCCCAGGAGTAAACTGCATTGTAGCTGCAGTAGCCTTGTATATCTGCAGAAGACAGTATTTCCACTGAACACATGTAACTAGAACACTCATGGCAGGTGAGCACCAACAAAATTGTCACACTTTGCTGTGTGGAGCTAGAGTTCTTACCGAAACAGAATTGTTAGTGCTGCTATGACCATTAGCAGGGGACTGTCTGGAAGTGGAGGGGGAATCTCTCTGAAATAAGACACAAGGTTCATTAACACAGAACACCAGCACAGTAACACAGAGATATTTACATCAACAGTTACACAGTCTGACAACCATTTCCTTTGACTATAGAACTATAAAGGTGCCATGCTTGCATGATTTCATAGAAGTATGAAAGATTTTTTGCAGTTTGATAGTTCACATATTAGAAGGGGTGACTTGCCATTAATTTCTATAAACTTTTCTTTTTCACTTTCCTTCTTTCTTTCCTTCCTTCCTTCCCTCCCTCCCTTCTCTCTCTCTCTCCTTCCTGTCTCTCTCTTCTTCCCCCTCCTTCTCTTCTGGTGCTGGTCCTGGGGCTTTAATTCAGGGCCTGGGCACCATCCCTGAGCTTCTTTTGCACTCTACCACTTGAGCCACAGCTTCATTTCTGGCTTTCAAGTTGTTTATTAGAGATAAGTGTCTCACAGACTTTCCTGCCCAGGCTGGCTTCAAACTGTGATCCTCAGATCTCAGCCTCCTGAGTAGTTAGGATTACAGGTGTGAGCCACTAGCACCTGGCAAATTTTGCTTTCTTTGAATGACACCCCAAAGAATGTCATGATATTAAAACCCTATCTTAGGATGACAAACATTAGTCTAAAATTATTGTGCAGGAGATACCAACTGCCTAGTTTTTATTAAACACTAGGTTGGAAAAGCAATGAATAGTTTCTAGGTACCTCAGTGTCAAGAATTAATTGAGATTAACTCAATTTGGAAAGAAATGAACCTAAGAGCAAGACTTCTGATGTTGTAATCACCTCAGAATCTTTCTACAAAAAATAAATATTGCTAAAAAATATTGCTAATGGGTGCTGGTGGTGGTAAAGATAGCTATATATCAGAGAAGAACTCTTTTGTGTTTACATCATTTTGGTAGATGGATTTAAACAGTAATTCCAAGCTTCTAACACTGTTATACTAACTGGACAAACCCTGGGGAGCCACAACTGCTCTTCTGAGAGTCCACTCCTAGATCGCACGCTCTCTGCTGTTCAACACAGAAAATCCTTTCAGGCACCGTTCTCTTTGTGGTTCAAGTCAACTTTAATATAAGAGGAAGGAGAGAAAGAAAGTAAGTGCTTTAACACTTGTGGTTTTGTGGTGTTCTTTTTGAGCCTGTCTTTGAAATGTTAGCCTTGAAAATAATGGGATCCTTTAGAGTAGGAGTTGCAAACATTAGTGAGCAGATTGACCTCCAGGTGCCAGTCTTCAGGTCTCAGTCAACAGGGCCAGTGCGAGGGTGAGAGGTCCACCCTTTTGCCGAAGGCCGGAGGAAGTTGGATGAGAGGCTTTCTTTGGGAAGGCTTGCCCAAGCTGGTAAGAATCTCACTGCAGGCTTGAATGCTGCTTGAGCATAGAAGGGTCAAAAAGGTGGGACTGGAACAAAGGCTGAACAAATGTAGCAGTGGTACTCACTAGACACTATGTTGAAAATGAACTGTACAACTTGTGGGTAGGAATGGAAGGGAAAAACTGGGAGTGAGTGAAGGGGTGACATTGTCTAAAAAGAAATGTACTCACTACCTGACTTAGGAAATGGTAACCTCTCTATACATCACCTTTACAACAATAAAAAAGGTGGGAATGGAGGTGGGGGATGTCTATTATATGAATATCCTTATTGTTTTGAGTATTCAAAGATGTAGCAGTTAAAAAGAGGCCTCTCCTTACTCAACAGTGTAGAATTTACATGTGTAATGCTGGTCCCACTCCAAAACTAGTTCAACCACTTAAAAAGAAGAGAAATCTATTAATAATTAACTGTCTTCTGGTTAGCCAATCTATCTATCTATCTATCTATCTATCTATCTATCTATCTATCTGTCTGTCTGTCTGTCTGTCTGTCTGTCTGTCTGTCTATCCATTCAGATGTATTTCATAAATTTCTTCAGCAGCTGAGAAATGTGAGGAACACCTGTAGTTTTAGATTATTAAGATAATTTATATAAAATGTATGCATAACATTTTCACTTTCCCTGCAGGGTTTGTGCTCTAGGTAACAAATGTCAATACTCTTGAGTATTGATCATTCTGTATTTTTTTCCAGAACATGCTGTTAACTGAAGTTCCATAAGAAGCCACCAAGAGGAGCTCAAGACCAGACATAATGGATACCCCAATTGTCATGACACTAAAAATGTATTTGACAAAACTACAAATTTTTACATATGTCTTGAAAAGGTTTAGGAAAAAAGTATGTAGCCTCTGACTTTTTCTTGTCAAATTTATAGCACCACTAGGGACTGGAAAAATATTATAATTTCTCCCTTACATTCTCCTAAGTACAAATTCAATAAGTTACCTGTCAGTCTTAAAAATTAACTTTAGAAGATATGCACTTCATATTGATGCTCATATTCTTAGAAGATACACAAGAGAACATAAGTGTCAATAAATAACTCAAGCTGAAAGTGCTGTAACCAAAGAAGGATACTATTTATGCTAGCTTATATTTCCAGATATGGAAAGAATACTTTTGACTCTCATTTCATAACTAACAAATTAGAATAGCTCCAATCCCCATAGGATAAACCTATTTTAAGGAAGAAACTTTGGGATAGCATTATTTTAGTAAACCTAATTTGTTTATGAATCACTTCACATTATTGATACACACAATTTTATAAAAAGTTGCAAGAGTCTGTATTCCTGTAGTAAAGTCAGCATTCATCAGGGATTTAATATTCATCTTGAGACTTGTCACAATGATTGGAAAAACTCAATAGAAGAAGATTACTTCTCAGATTCTTGGAAAGAAGAACTATCTATGATGTTTCTTAACAATGGAAGAGAATGTACACTTCCTGGAAATATTAGTGCAGTTAGGATCCTTTCCCTCTTCCCCAGAAACTCCATTTTTTTCTCTATCAACCTATGTCATTCTTTGTAGCTTCTCTATATTTGGCTTCGATTTCAGCCTGCAAAAAGTTCAAGTGCTGAGGAGAGCCGCATGGAAGCTGGGCTGAGTAGGTGGATGGGACCTCCTCTGTTCCGTTATCTTTGTTGTAAAATTGGTGTGCAAGTGATCTAACAGCACAGGCAGAAACAATTTCCCAGAAAGCAAAAACATTCAGCCATCAGCAGACAGTTAGTTAAGAACTCAGAGGAGATGGGGATGGTTTGTTAGAGTCATTACCTCACAGGATGAAGACTGAGTGCGGTAGCTTGGCACGATCTTGAAGGTAATACTCCCCCGCATTTCCCTCTGGAGGGGGAAAAGAAGAAGAGTTCTCTCACAAACTAATGGTGTACACAAAAACACAAAAGAAACCACTCAAAACATGTGGGTGCAATTAGCGTAAGCCACCTGACAGCACCCAGCCCTAAAAGGAAATTTAATGAGAAGCCAGAGACTGCTCAGTTGAACATAAGTTTCTGGGAAAGCAGCGAAGTCAAGGCTGATAGCCTTGTATATAGCAATGAGTGATTTCCCAGATCTGGATGGTTAGATTTTTATAGAAATGAATACAAAACACTGTAAATGATATGCCTTGTGGAAGTATGTGGAATGGAACTAGACCAACAGATGAAGTAATGGCATAAAAATCCCCTTTTGAATGTGATTTTATGATGGTGTGCTTTATAAAGTTTACATTTTACTTTATTAATTTTGGTGAGTCTATGTTACTTATTTCAAGCTAATGGGTATTCATTACATAGGAAGGCTGCTGCATTGCAGTGAGAGGAAGAATCAGGTCCAAAACATCCCCTTCTACTTGCTGTGAACACAGGCAAGGCTCTGCTATTCTGCTGCTGCTGGGGTTTTTTCAATTGGCAAACATATTTAAACATAGATTTTGGATGTATGGTCAGAATGGCCTGGTTTACAGCGGCTTTCACTGCTGCCGCAGAGAAATCCATTACAGCTGGCTGTGACTCAGCTAAATAGAAAAGAGGCTTCTGACGTTGCTGATGTCAGGACACTTGAGGTCAGTGAGAAATGAGTTCCCCAGTACATACTAGAAAGATTTTTCTTTAGGTGCAAGAGGTGGACATTTAAATATATAAAGTGCATTTAAACATTTCCCTAGTTATCAGTTTTTATGAATGTACATTAAGTTCTAGTTCACATCAAGGATGGGCCATGAAACATTGGGATTATGAAAATGCATACCCATTATTTATGTATTAAAAACAAGCTAAGAGCTCAAGTTTATTATTATTATTACTATTATTATTATTATTATTATTAATTACTGGGCCTGGGCGTTGTCCCTGAGGCTCTTTGTGGTCAGGGCTAGCTCTCTACTACTTGAGCTACAGTGCCACTTCTGGCTTTTTTTGTGATTAGGTGGAGATAAGAGTCTCATGGACTTTCCTGCCCAGGCTGGCTTCAAACCGTGATCCTCAGATCTCAGCCTCCTGAGTAGTTAGGGTTAAGTTAATCTAAAAACAAACAGAAAACCACCCCAAAATGAAAGCTTGTATTCACTTACAAGCATTTTTTGCAGCTGTTCCACTGTTTGGTTAGCCACACTGATGCCATTGATTTCTCGAATTTCGTCACCAACATGAAGTGTACCTAAGAAATTACACAAAATTATAAACATGAAATAATAATTTTTTTTCGACAGTCCTGGGGCTTGAACCCAGGGCCTGGGCACTGTCCCTGAGCTTCTTTTGCTCAAGGTTAGCACTCTACCATGTGAGCCACAGAGTCACTTCTGGCCTTTTCTGGTATTGAGGAATTGAACTCAGTGGTCCACGCATGTTGGGCAAGCACTCTACTACTAAGCTATATTCCCAGCCCGATAATGCTTTTATAATAATAAAATCCAAAAGCAGCAGTGTAATTAAAAATTAAGTTATATATTGAAAGGCCGTACTTCAGAAATAGGTACAAGTTAGGCTGCTGTAAAATTAGTAAACTCCTTGAAATTAGCTAACACTTTGAAACAGATATATCTACTTGCAGAAGCCACAGTTTTGCTATCTGTGTGAATCTGTTTATTTTTCTGAGAGAGGCAGTGGGTAATTTAGGGTTGAAACTAAAGCTTTATGATTCAGATTACCTGAGTTCAAATTCCAGCTTACTACTTTTTTAAGGCATAATGTTATAAATTTATGCAAAATCACTATACAAAACTATATATACATTTATTGGGTACTACACAAAAATAACAACACAAAATGCAAGATAAGCTTTGTGTGACCATCTCCACTCACTACTTTTAAGTTTGGAGAAATTACTGAAACTTTCCATGTCTCAGTGGAAATGTAAACTACTCATCTTCTAGGCTTCTTCTGAGGACTCAATGAATTTAATACTTGGAGGGGGGCTTAGAAATGTTATTGGTTAGTAAGCATTTTGTAATTCTGTGCTGCTATTATGATCTACCCACTATAAGACAATGGTTGTCAATTTCCTAAGAACTGTGATATGATAACATCTATAACACTACATGTAAGTTCATCCTTTTATAATAATTTGCTAGGCATTTCAGCAGCTTGTACTAGATCAACTGGAAAAAAAGGGACTGAGAACCAATCAGAATGTTATTTACAACTTTGCTTCCTTATTTGTTAACTGTGTATATATTTACATGCCAATCTATTTTCAATACGAAAAGCTCACAGCATTTTTTTTAACATTCTTTTTTTTTTAATTGTGAAAATACCGTACAGAGGGGTTACAATTACATGGGTAAGGTAATGAGTACATTTCTTATCAAGCATTGTTGCCTTCTCCTTTGTTTCCCCTTCCCATCCCTTCACATCTCCTGTACCGCCCCCCACCCCCGGCCAAAGTTATAAAGTTCATTTTTCGACCTAATGTTTGGTACATCTCATTGTTGCAATGGGTCCACCTGTATCCCTATTTAAACAATTTGTTTTTTCCCTTCCCCTCCACAAATTATACCAACATCAAATGAAGTGAAAGCAGGGGTTATACCGTGGGGGAGGGACATACAAAACAACAAAGAAACCATCTTATAAATATGTTAGAAACAATTGCAAGAAAGAAAAAAACATTTGAGTCCTTATCTTGGGGTTCATTTCGCCTAACATCAACTTATCTGACCGTTTCTGCTTATCTGATATGCTCACAGTATTTTTTAGAGGCACGTACTAATGTACATATAAACAAAATGGTAAAATGCCTTAGAATGTTGGAGTGTGTGTGTGTGTGTGTGTGTGTGTGTGTGTGTGTGTGTGAGTGTGTGTGTGCACGCATATGCATGCATGTATATGTGTGTAAGAAGTAGAGCAAGCATAGAAGAAAGTAATGTGGTCATGAGTTATGGGCAATAACTGTTCTATGCTGTTATAATAACACTAAGATGAAAATCAGGGGACTTTTGCTTCCAAAACATGGCTGATTGTATACTCATAGGCTTTCTCACAGCTGGACACTGGTGGCCCACTCCTATAATCCTAGTTACTCCAGAGGCTGAGAACAGGATTGAAGTTTAAGGCCAGCGGGGGGAAAACTTTTCAAGACTCTTCCTCAACCCGTAGCTGGGTGTAGTGGTTTATGTCTGTTATCTCACACTACATGGGAGGCTGAGACTGGGAGGATCATGGTGCCAGTCCAGTCTGGGTAGACAGGTCTCAAAGACTACATCTCCATGAGTGGAAGCTGGTGATGATTGGAAGTCTAACAGTAGTCACATTGTAGTTCAAGTGTACACACCCAGACAGGAAGTGACATCTTGTCCTATAAATAACTGAAAAATAGGGCCGGAGGTGTGGCTCAGCAGTAATAGTGCCAGCCTAGTAAGTTCAAGATCCTGATCCCTACTCTAGAACCACCAAACCAAATCAAACCAAACCAAATGAGACTTAAACCAAATCAAACCAAACCAAATGAGACTTAAAATTCTATCCGGCCGAGGACAAATTAAGAGTGAATAGTCTCATAGAAGGAGTTCAAACCTCTAAGAACATGTCTCATTTTCACCTTTTCTTCTCACTTCCCTCCATGCAGAACCTTGCAGAGTGAATTCAGATGGTGGCAAACTCAGGGTGAAATGACTGAGTGGGATGGGTGAGTGCTAAAGCAGCAATGCCTGCTAGCTGGATTCAGAGCCTTGGGCCCAAGCTGCACCTAGGATTCTCTAGGGTGTCAAGACTCAGATCAGTGGCATACCAGGCATTGTAACAGGTAGAATGAGGAATAAAACCTCTCTAGAGAAAAGTGTTTTACCGTTTAAACCCACAGGGCTAGAACAATCAAGGAACTCACAACCAAAGATCACCAAAAATACAATAAAGCAAGCTATTGTGAGAGTAATCAGACACCCTACAAATTTAGATTCTCATTGACAATAGATGCTGGAATGCTCAGAGAATATAAAATAGCTATATGTTCAATAATGAAAGATAAAGATTGAGTTGCAAAGGTGAGCACTAAGAAGAAACTAATAGGTATGAACAGACAGATCTGAAAACAAATACAAATGACTAAAACAAAAATCCAACTGTGGAGGCAAGAGGGTGGGCTCCATGGAATAAAAATTGGTGTGCCTAGAAACAGATTTTAAGGACTAGTTCTTTGGAGATATCTTTTCTTATCCTGCCTGATAAGTATCCTGATAAACCATGATAACAGCAGTAAAGTGGGTAATATTAAAGAGAACTATCTTGAAGCATTTACTTTTGATCCAAAATAAGAGTTTTATCTTATGTTTGTCATAAATCTACCTATGCTTCACTTCCATATGACTAGAAATATGAAGTGGTACTTGCTTTGACATCTGATGGCAGGACAATCATATGCTACCACTCTTCTGTGGACATTCTTTAAGAACATACTAAACCCATCCCTTGACCATATCCTGTGCATATTAATGAACACATGATCAAGTGCTGAAAACAAGATTGGAAGAAAAAGATCAACATCTTGAGCAAGGACCAATGATAGAACAATTTAGAAAAATGTTCTTTACTACCAAGCATTGGTGGTATCCTCATGGACAGTATCACAGACATCCTAAGAAAGTGAATCCTGCAAAAGACAGATGATATCAAGGTTCTCAGAAGAATTAGAGAAAGTAAGGGGGAGGGAGGGAGGAAGGTGGAGAAAGAGAGAGAGACAGAGAGAGAGAAAGAGGAGAGAGAGACAGAAAGAGGGAGAGAGAGGAAAAAGAGAGAGAGAGGAAAAAAGAGAGTTGTTATCCTGTAATATAATCTGATGTATTCACTAATAGGGTATATAGTAAAGTAATAAAAAATGTCTTCTCATAAACTGAGAAAAAAATGTAAGTGAACCAAGTGCTGGTGGCTCATGCCTGTAATCCTAGCTACTTAGGATCATGGTTCAAAGCTATCTTGGACAAGAAACTCTATGAGACTCTTACGTCCAATTAAGCACCAGAAAGCCAGAAATGGAGCTGTGTCTGAAGTAGTAGAGCAAAAAAGCAGTGCTCAGGTCAAAGAAATAAAGACATAAGGCAAACAGTAAAAAAGAAATAAAGAATAGATAAAAAAGCTACAAGAGACATAGGAGGAATGTGTAACATAAATGTGATGCTTAGAAAGAGAATGAAGGCAATGGAGAAGAGGCCATATTTCAATAGTTGACATTTTCTTTAATTGATGAAAACATGATCACACAGATTTAGGGTACTATTATAGTATCCTAAACAAGATAACTGAAACAATCCATTTTGAGAACATCATAGAAAAAATATCTGAAAACATCCAACAAGAAGAGAAAATCACCTACAAAGCAAGGCCAATTGTAGTAACACTGGATTTTTCAATATCAAACAATGTTTCCCAAAGGATGGTCTTAGAAGGACAATAAATATAAAATTGTCAACTTTGTATTTATCCAAACAAAAATAGTCATATAAGTATCCTAATATTAATTCCAAATTTTTAGATTTAAAATAAGATGTAACTAGAACACTGAGCAGAAGAAAACATAGGATAGAAAAAGTGTGATCATGTTAAGTGTTTCTATGTCTTTGTATTGTTTGAGAGCAGGATTAAGATGGGTGTAGTGGTTCATGCCTTTATTTGAAGTTACTCAGGAGACTGGGACAGAATTATAAATTCAACTAGCCTGGGTAATAAAGTAAGACCTTGCCTCAAAAGAATGTTTAATTTACATTGTTTAACTTTAGGATATGGAAAGTTAAATATGCATGGTAAAATTTCAAGGTAACTACCAAAATAATAAAAATAGGGGGCTACCACAAAAATAAAACCTAGGAGTTAACTAAAGAAGTGAAGGACCTCTACGATGAAAACTTTAAAAACCTGAAAAAGGATATTAAAGCAGAACTGAGGAAGTAGAAAAACCTCCCATGCTCCTGGATTGGGAGGATTAACACTGTGAAAATGGCAATACTGCCAAAGGCTATGCACAAATTCAATGAGATACCTATCAATATTCCAATCTCATTCTTCAATGAAGAAGAAGCAACCCCAAAATTCATATGGGACAACAAAAGACCCCAAATAGCAAAAACAATTCTTAGCAGAAAGGACAGTGCTGGAGGAATATGAATACCAAATTTCAAACTCTATTGCAAAGCCATAGTTATCAAAAAAGCTTGGTACTGGCACAAGAACAGACCTCAGGACCAATGGAATAGAACTGAAGACCCAGAAATGAGCCCAAAGACCTATAGCCATCCAATCTTCGATAAGGGAGCTAAAAAAATAGAATGGAAGAAAGCCTCTTCAGTTTAAGGTGCTGGCAAAATTGGTTAAGTGCCTGTAGAAAACTAAAGCTAGATCCTTATATATCACCCTGCACCAGAATCAACTCCAAATGGATCAAAGACCTCGAAGTCAAAGCAGACACCCTGAAAACATTACAGGAAGGAATAGGAGAAACTCTAGGTCTCCTTGGCACAGGTGGAAACTTTCTCAATAAAGACCCAGAAACACAACAAATCAAAGAAAGGTTGGACAAATAGGATTGCATGAAACCACAGAGCTTCTGCATGGCAAAGGACATAGCTAGCAAGATCAATAGAAAGCCCACGGACTGGGAGATCTTCACTAGCCATACAACAGACAAGGGTCTCATATCTAAAAATATACTTAGAACTCAAAAAATTAAATCCTCCAACAACAAATCCTCAAAGAAACAACTGCCCAATTAATAAGTGGGCTAAAGACTTAGACTTCTCTGAAGAGGAAATAAGAATGGCCAATAGACACATGAAGAAATAAATGCTCAACTACTCTAGCCATAAAAGAAATGCAAATCAAAACAATATTGAGATTCCACCTCACCCCAGTTAGAATGGCTATAATCAAGAACTCTAATAACAACAGATGCTGGAGGGGATGTGGACAGAAGGGAACCTTACTGCATTGTTGGTGGGAATGTAAACTTGTTCAACCCCTTTGGAAAGTAGTATGAAGGTTCCTCAAAAGACTCCACATAGGGCTCCCCTATGACCCAGAAATCCCACTTTTGGGCATTTACCCAAATGATCACAAACAAGACCATACTAAAGCTACCAGCACAACTATGTTTATTGCAGCCTTATTTACCATAGCTAAGACATGGAACCAACCCAGATGCCCCCTCAGTAGATGAATGGCTCAAGAAAATGTGGTATATATACACAATGGAATTCTATGCCTCCATCAGAAAGAATGGTACTGCCCCATTTGTTAGGAAATGGAAAGACTTGGAAAAAATTATATTAAGTGAAGTAAGCCAGGCCCAAAGAAACAGGTCCCATGGTTTCTCTTATCTGCAGTAACTAGTATATGTTTAGAAAAAGCAGAAGAGGTCAAAAGCTATGTACATATGACCATATGAGCTGATGCTAAGTGAAATGAACCCCAAGATAGGGACACAAGAGATTTTATCTTTCTTGTTGTTCTTTTTAATGTACTTATAATGTACTATGTGATTTTTTTTGTTTCTTATGTATGTTCTTCCCTCATTGTATAACCCCTGTTGTCACTGTATTTGATTCGGTGTCCTGCATCTTGTATATACACTTTTCTAATGTGGGGAGGGGAAGGGAAATAACAAAATGCTGAAATAAGGATATAGGCTGACCCACTGTAACAATGAGATGTACAAGATACCATGTTGAAAACAAACTTTATAACTTCGGGGGAGGGGGAGGGAGGAGCAGGGAAGGTGGGGAGGGTACGGATGGTAGGGGAAAAACAAAGGAGGAGGTAACGATGCTTGATAGGAAATGTACTCATTACCTTACTCATGTAACTGTAGCCCCTCTGTACAGTATTTTTACAATAAAAAGTATAAAAAATCCCCAAAATCCAAAAAAATAGGGGGCTATATTCTAAACTACTAACAGGGAGAAAATGAGATATAAAAGAATGACTAAATCAATTAAAATGGAATAAATACATAAAAATAAAGAAGCAAGATGAATCAAATCATCATAATAAATATTAAATACACTAACTCATGATCAGATAGAGATAATCAGAATTTATTAAAGTAAAAAAGCTAGCTTTGCCAATGTTTGAAAGATTAAAGCAAACAGGCACAGGATAGTTAGAGATAAAAGGATGAAAGCAGATACACTAGGAAATACTGAATATGGCTGGAATAGCTACATTAAAGCTAGATGAAAGGTTTCAAGTACAAAGTACTATTAAGGGTAGAAATGGTTTCTATGTCTTACTATGTACCCAACACAGTTTCAAATAGGTAAGCCCAACTTACTTAAGAGATCTAACAAGTAGAAATTGAAAAATCCTAATCATAATAATGATATGTTCAACAGTTACTGATTGGTCAAGAAGACAAACATTCATCAAGATTAAGATTTGAACAGAAACATTAACAATGCCATTCCAGTCATTTTACAGGGAATGGTGCAGTAGCAATTATAAAATAAATGAAGTATACACATGAACCACTTAGAAAAATGATTCAAGTGCTATGCTAAAAAACAAGTGTTAGCAAGCCTCTGGGAAATGATGTCATGTATACCACATTTTCTGACCACAATGAAGTTAAAGATAAATTACAGTAACAGAGTAAAATCTCCTTAAATATGGAACATAAAGTTACACTTTTAGGTACCTTATAGGTGAAGAAAAGGATCATAATAGAAATGTAAAACCAGGAATAACAGGATGACAATAAAACGTTGCGTATTAAAACTGGTGGGATGTAGATATAGTATTAGAGGATATTTTAGTCTCTTGTTCCTTTCTTCCTATCTCCTTCCCTCCCATGCTGGGCATCACAAACCTGAACCTTCACACGTTTGAGGCAAACACTCTACCACTGAGCTCTACTGCTAGTCTGAGGTTTTAGTTTTAAATGCATATGATAGAAGGAAAAGAAGGATTGGAAACTGTGTCTCAAAGAAATTGAGCCTGCGAGGAGAATAATTTCTAATATCCTGTAAATATTGGTGTGTACAAAGTCCTTCAAAGAAGACCCTAAGTCTATATACCCAAATCCTGCCTACCCCTGAGAATCAACTGCGGCTATTTAGTTTTAAATTATCTTTAGGTAGTTGCCATTTACACAAAGCAGTTTATAAATACAATGTATCTTGATCATTGCAACTGAACTTTTATTTCCTCATTCTTCATTTACATAGTAGTCCTTGGTGAATTCTTTGAATGACTGCACTTACTATAGCAACTATTAAGAATTTACTTGTTGATTTGTCAACTTTTATCATTTAATTTTGATATCATTAGTTACCTGTTTGATGTCCTAGTTTATAAAGGGCATGTCTCATTCCTGAGTGAATAAGTGAACCATACTTAAACTTATTTAACTTTATATATCTACATATATATATATATATATATATATATATATATTTATGCTTTAGATCTTGTACATATGTTTTGTATTCCAGTAAAGATGTCTTCCTTAAAATAGTATCCTGGGATGCTCTGTGACCCTTTGCTTTCCTGTGGTCTCCAAAAAGTCTATCTGTGGTCCAGAGATGCTCAAAGCCAAGAGAAGTTTAATACATCCTCTCATCATATGTGCATTCTGTACCATGTGCTGCTGAAGAATAAATATAAGCCAAAAGTGACTGGTACTCAAAGACAGATCTTTTAAACAGATCTTTTATGTGGCTCACAAAAATGCTTCCCTTACTGGGCTACAAGAAAAAAGTTAAGGAATGCAAGGGAAACATTACAGATGAAACTTACCTTGCCTGTGAATCATGCCCCCATGCATAATTCTTGCAACAATACAATGATTGAGCTCATTCATTTTCAAAGTGATTCCCTGTTGTAAAAAAAAAAAAGGCTCAGTAAGAGTAGAATTATTATGAAAGAGCTGTGTGTGTGTGTGTGTGTGTGTGTGTGTGTGTGTGTGTGTGTGTGTGTGTGTGTGTGCATACCAATCCTGGGGCTTGGCCTCAGGGCCTGGGTGATATCCTTGAGCTTTTGGCTCCGTTTCCTCTTTTTTGGTGGTTATTTAGAAATAAGTCTCACAGACTTTCTTGGATTGGCTGGCTCCAAACTGAGATCCCCATATCTCAGCCTCCTGAGGAGCTAAGATTATAAGCATGAGCAATTGGTGCCCTGCCCTTTTTTCTTTTTTGTGCTAGTACAGGGGCTTGAACTCAGGGGCTGAAACTCTTGCTTAGCCTTTTCTGATTAAGGCTGACATTCTACCACATTTCTACTTCGCAATTTCTTCTACTATTTCTTAAATCTGTTCACATCTTTCCATCTTAACACTCATCCCTCTAGTTTATAGTCTCATTACGTCTCCCCTGTGCCATTTCAATAACAACCCACTGATTAGTGTCCTAGACCCACTCTTGTTCCCTTCAATACATTCTCTAAAGAGATACTTCTAAAAGGAAAATGTGATCCATCTCCTTGCTTAAAATTTCCCAATAGTGCTGGGTGCTGGTGGCTCATGCTCATAATGTTAGCTACTCAGGAGGCTGAGATTTGAGAATCATAGTTCAAAACTAGCTCAGGCAGGAAAATCCATGAGACTCTTGAGCCAAAAAACAAACTCAAAGATAGTGCTTAGGCCTTGAGTTCAAGCCCTAGGACCTACACCAAGGCAAACAAGCAAACAAATAAAGCCTCAAACAAAACCAAATAAAAAAATCCACAACTAACCAACTCCCAAGCCCCTAAGCTTCCCACTTTTTTTAACATGTCTTTCAACACTTGTGTGGACCTATCCTGGCACCTTGCTTTGCTGTCCACAGTCCTGCATGGTGTCTGCTTTCTATTTGGAAACTTATTTGGTTTGCCTGACAGTGTTTCTCTGCTCTCATTCACATCCCCTTGTCCTGTTCAGTGATCATGCAGGAGTCTTTTCTTGATCTCAGTCTGTGAGGATCTTACAAGAAGGAGAGCTTCAGTATCAATTCTATTCCAACCCTATTCCTCAACATGGAGGAAAAAATATGCCGATTTTTCATTCTTTTCTTTGCTATCCCAGAGGATGTGTGGTGTGTGTGTGTGTGTGTGTGTGTGTGTGTGTGTGTGTGTGTGTGTGCGCGTGTGTGTGTGTGTGTGTGTGTGTGTGTGTGTGTGTGTGTGTGTGTGTTCTGGGGCTAGAACTCGCCCGGGCACTGTCCCTGAGCTTAAGATTTTTTTCCCCCCCTCAAGACTAGCATTCTACCACTTGAGTCACAACTCCATTTCTGGCCTTTTGGTGGTTAACTGGAAGTAAGAGTCTCATGGCCTTTCCTGCCTAGGCTGGTTTTGAACCATGATCCTCATAACTCACTCTCTTGAATAGTTAGAATTTCAAGCATAAGTCACTGGTGCCCAGCTGACTTTTTTGTGTTTGTAAAGTTGAAAGGCAATTGTGAAGGAGAGGTAATAAGGACCAAGATGGTTAACTTTTTAGTGTTATCCAGAACATTTCTTAGAATGAAGAGGGGGATCTGAAGATCTGGAAGCTTATTTCTTTGGAATATCCATGTCTTCCTTCCCTCCTACTTTCTAGTAGCCACACAAGTGGAGGTTAGTTCACCTATGAGAGAGAGAAGGGTAAACTTTTCCTACTCACCATTGGTTCATCCGTGTTCTTTTGGAACTGTACCAGTCGAACTCTGGTCACATTCTCCATATCCATGTCTCCGTTGGCGCTTTCTGGAGAGTCACCATTTAGATAGGGAGAGGTGGGAGGAGGTGTAACCCTCAGTGCTTCATCACTGTAAACTTCATGTGCCACTACATCGTGAGTCTGAAGTAAGGCCTAGTATTTTTATGAAAGAAGGAACATTTTAATAATATTATTCCAGTGAAAATCTATTATAGAAATTCTTTATCTCTCAAAGATATCTGTCATCTATAGAGAATGCAAACTGCATTATAGCCAAACCTTGATTTGGTTCTTTTTGGGTTAAGTAGTTATGATGGATGGGACTTTTTTTTTTAAAATAAAGAATATATGCCCATATAAGATGATGTTAAGGGAAATGAACCCCAAGATAGGGACACAAATGGTTTTTTCTTTCTTGCACTTGTTTCTAACATACGTATAATGTACCATGTGATTTTTTTTTTTGTTTCTTTATATGTTCCTCCTCCACAGTATTTCACTGTATTTGATGTCAGTCGGTGCCCTGCATCTTGTATATACACTTTTCTAATTTGAGAAAGGGAAGGGAAAAAACAAAATGCTTAAATAGGGATACAGGTTGACCCATTGTAACAATGAGATGTACAAGACACTATGTTGAAAAACAAACTTTACAATTTAGGCACGGGCGGTGGGGGTGGAGAGTGTAGTTGTTGAGGTGGGAGGGAGGAATGATAGGGGAAAAACAAAGAAAGAGGTAACAATGCTTGATAGGAAATGTACTCATTACCTTGATCATGTAACTGTAACCCCTCTGTACAGTATTTTTACAATAAAAAACATAAAAATGAATGAATAAGGGACAAATCAATCCCTGTGTTTGTCAATTACCTAGGTTAATAGGAGTTATCTGATGTTATGAAGACAGATACAACTAACTTGTTCAAATAAAGGCTGGCACACTAAAATTCCAAATAATTCAGAAGAAAGAATCATTTATTAAAAGAGGTAGCAAATTTGTGCTGGGGACTAAAGTGGAAATATAAAAAGAAATGATGTAATAATGGTGTACTAAACAAATGTCTTTCATCAATGGTATTAACACTGTCATATAACCCAAACACTCAAGAAAATTTATAATATATGATTTAGTAAAATAAATAAACTGCACAATATGTTTCAATAATTGTAAATTTACTAAACTATCATATGTACAATAGATAGCAAAATATAAACTTTTAAAATATTTTGTTCATTTTTATTTCTTGGAGCATATGGCTACATTAAAGTTAAAAATTATTGTTATTTGTTCTTTTGCATAGCCAACAAACACAAGAAATAACTTAATTTATTTTTTGATTATCTTTAAGTAGTTGTATGAGAGGGTTTCAATTCAACATGTGAGTTTATGAATATAATGTGTCTTGATCAATGTAATTTCTTTTCTTTGTACATGATGAGTCTGGATAATGAATATCCTTTGTTTCTCTATAAGAGGATATCTTCCCATTCACTGTACTTTTCTGTCATCATCAAAAATACTTTCTAAGAAGCATCAGTATTTGAAGGAGTACTTTCATTTCAAAGAGAATCTACAGTTGACTAGGTATATGGAATTTCATATCTATTTTATATATTTTAGTGTTAAGACATTTATAATTTTTAACTATACATTTACTTTGATCTGTAATCAGTATGCTAATGAAATATCTGTAGCTATTGAAATACAATTAAAATTGCTTTAAAAGTATAACCATTAGCATCTAAAGTTATTTAATTAAAATAACTTATTAAAGCCATGGCTTTTTGGGGGGTGGCTGGTCCTGGGGCTTCATTCAGGGCCTGGGCACTGTCCCTGAGCTTTTGTGCTCAAGGCTAGTGGTATACTAGTTTACCTACAGTTCCTCCCACTGTTTTGGTGGCTAATTGGATGGAGATAAGTCTCCTGGGCTTTCTTGCCAGAGCTGTTTTGAACAACAATCCTCAGCTCTCAGCCTCCTGAGTAGGTAGGATTATAGGCACAAGTCAGGGGCCACTGGTACCTGCTGGCTATTTTTTCTTTTTCTTTTTTTTTTTTTTTTTGCCGGCCCCAGAGCTTGAACTCAGGGCCTAGATGTTGTCCCTGAGCCTCTTTGTGCTCAAGGCTAGTGCTCTACCACTTGAGCCACAGTGCCACTTCTGGCTTTTTCTTAGTAGTTTATTGGATAAGAGTTTCATGGACTTTATTGCCTAGGCTGGCTTCGAATAGCAATCCTCAGACCTTAGCTTCTTGATCACTAGGATTACAGGTGTGAGCCACCGGCGCCTGGTTTCCTGGTGGCGATTTTAATTTTAAAGGCATGCATATAAGGCTAAAAATAAGGTAACAATCAGGTAAAATCAGAGAGAAGATGGTGCTGATTTGTGACCAGTAGAGAATATGTTTTGAGCTATCCATGCATTGGAGTTTCTATGGAAACAGATACTGACAAGGTGTCTCAATATCTGCTAGGGTTTGGGCAAAAATGATGCATATCTTGAAAGAAGTAGGCCCTGGGGACCGTGGCTTCCTCATCGATGTCCTGATGACATACTACACTGGTACTCCCGAGCTTGGGCATGGAGATTGTGCCATGTGGGCAAATATTTTTCTGTGGTTTGTGGCCCATTAAAACAATCTATGGTTTAGGACAGAGAACAAAAATCACTAATAGGTGACTATAAATCTTCATCTGCTAAAATCATATTTATCCTATCAAATATAGAGATATCTTTCATAACTAGAGACTTTTAAAAAACAAGAACCTGGGGCTGGGAAGGTGGCTCAGTGGTAAAGCGTTTGCCTTGCATGCATGAGGCCCTGGGTTCGATTCCTCAACACCACATAAGCAAAAAGAAAAAAAGCCGGAAGTGGCACTGTGGCTCAAGTGGTAGAGTGCTAGCCTTGAGCTGAAGAGCTGAGGGACAGCGCCCAGGCCGAGTTCAGGCTCTACAACCAGACCCAAAACAAAACAAAACAAAACAAAACAAAACAAAACAAAAAAAAACAAAAAAAAACCAAGAACCTTTGAAAATGTTTATGTTGCTTTTTGTGGATGATTTCTATTCATCCTTTAAAGTTATATAAGTAGGCACTTGCATTTAATGTATTATTTATAAGGAAAAATAAGTCCACAATCAGAAAATAAGGTTCAAACTGAATTTTTAAAAATTGTTACATTATGTCAACAAATAAGGTGAAAAAATGCTGCCACCAAATAAAGCTAAATCTCAAGGTCTAATTTAAAAAACTTAAAAAAAATAGATACACACACATACATATATATCTTTTTGGTGGTTAACTGGAGATAAGAGTCTCACAAACTTTTCTAACAGGACTTGGTTTTGAACATTGATCCTCAGATCTCAGCCTCCTGGGTAGCTAAGATTACATCCGTGAATCATTGGTGCCAGGCTATACTTTTTTTTAGTATTGCTGCAGCTTGAACTCAGGCTCACCCTGGCCTTAAATAGCTTTGTTTTTATCCAGGTGCTGGTGGCTCACGCCAGTAATACTAACTTCTCAGGAGACTGAGACCTGGGGATTGTGGTTCAAAGCCAGCCCAGGTAGGAAAGTCTGCAAGACTCTGGTCTCCAATTAACCACTTAAAAACCAGAAGTGGAACTGTGGCTTGAAGTGGTAGAGCTCTAGCCTTGAGTAAAAGAGCTCAGGGAGTGCCCAGGCCCTGAGTTCAAGCCCCATGACTGACAAAAAAACCAAAAACCAAATCAAAACACTTTTTTTGGAGGCAGTGTAAGGTTTGACCTCAGAGGTATGTAGTTGCTAAGGAAGAGGTCTATCTCTTGAGCCACACTCCCACAGTTTAATTCTTTCTTGATTGCGTTATTTGTCTAATGCCTTATTTAATCTCACATTGTATTGCTTATGGCCCTAGGACTGTATTATATGTGTATGCACACATCATATTGCCTGGCTATGTAGACGTCTATAGCATCTAGACTTGTGTAAGGACACTCTATAATATTCTCACAATGATGAAATTATCTTATCATTAAATGACATATGATTGTATATGGAAAAAATACATTTGATAAGGTTTTAGTTGTATGTCATTTAATTGTTACTTACCATGAAATGAGGTTGTGTTAAAATACGCTTTAGTTCCTTTGCATCATTATTCTCAGGGTAACATGAAATTTCTTCCAATACCTAAAATAAAAGCAAGGTATGATAGTAAAAAGTTATGAAATATTTTAAAACTATGGTATTATGTCACATTAAATATTATGGGTGGATTTTTATTGTAGGCAAGACAATTGTTTTTAAAATTCTTCATTTTACTCAAAGGTTATTACTAGGTAAAAGAATAGTGTTGATGGTAATAAAAATAAAACAACTACTATAATAGTCTAGATTATACAATTATAACCAAAAATAAACTGTACTATGTATTTATCACAAGTTTAAGTAACTTATTTAACTTAATTGGAAAATACCTTCCAAATTCACCATTAAAATGAATGTGTACTAAAAGTTCATCACAGCTTTCTTTGATATTAAAGCACTATCTGCTTCTGTTAGAAACTTGACAGGTGCCAAATAAAAACAACTTAAAGAATCATACTAATTAATTAGGATAGTTAATTAAGAATGTTCTTAAGGCTGGATACTGGTGGCGCTTGCATCCCTGGCTATGCAGGAGGCTGAGATCTGTGAATTGCAGTTTGAAGCCAGCTCAGGCAGAAAAATCTGTGAGACTCTTATTTTCAATTCACTACCAAAAAAGCTAGAAGTAGAGCTATGGCTCAAGTGGTAGAGTGCTGGCTTTGAGCAAAAAAAAAAAGCTCAGGGACAACACCCAGGCCCTGAGTTTAAGCTCAGGACCAGCACACACACAAAGAACAAGAAAAAACAAGCTTAAGTAATTCTCCTTGTGGCCTGGCAGGATTAATGTTCTTCTGTAACCTCATCTTCCCATATGGACCAAACAGTGCTCTGCCAATGGATGAAATACAAGCGAACCCCAAAACAGTTTCAGAGAAACCTTTATTCCTTTCATTCAAATTTTCCTCACTAAGTTGTTAACATATTCTCTGCCTTGGTAAAAATCATGTTTTCAAATAAAATGGTTCCTCAAAAGCTTTCCCTTCCCTCCCAAGTATGGAGTTTACCTGTTTAACTTGATTTGGGGCCCTTGGCCCATGGCAGAACCTCTGTTCTTTTTCTAAGCAAATGTAGCTGGAAATGGTTGGACTCACATGCAGGTCTTTACACTGTCATCAACTGAATTCCTACTGTGGAGGTGATCAAAGATGGTTTCCCTTCTGAACTACTGAGTGTCAGCAGCACACAGCTCTCTTTCCAGTAGGACTGTGGCTTCGACCTGTTTTGAAAACCTCCATGGTGGGGAGGTTATTTCACCTGAACCTTAGATTCCAGCATCATTACAACATCACACCTATAAGTCTCATTGCCACTCAATCATGACCTCAGGGAAGGACCCCCCACCTCAGTATTCTTTTCTTATTCAAATACAAAGCAAATTAGTGGTTAGGTTACTGATTCCTATTGTCTCATGATGATAAACCACTTGGTGTATTTTAGGTCTTCAGCTTGTTTGCTGGGAAGCAAAAGGATGAAAGCATAGATTCTGTTCTTTGCACAGTTCTGTTCCCTCACAGTCTATGATCGCAACTTATAGAGATGTGAGCTCCTATGTATGGTTAGGAAGAAACTGGTAGTTTTTTTTTCTGGGCCTGGGTTTGAACTCAGGGCCTTGGCACTGTCTCTGAGCCTTTTTAGCTTGAGGCTAGCACTCTACCACTTGAGACACAACTCTGCTTTCAGTTTTTTGGTGATTAACTGGAGAGATAAGAGTCTCATGGAGGGCTGGGAAGGTGGCTCAGTGGTAGAGCGCTTGCCTTGCATGCCTGAGGCCCTGGGTTCAATTCCTCAGCACCACATAAGCAAAAAGAAAAAAGCCGGAAGGGGCGCTGTGGCTCAAGTGGTAGAGAGCTAGCCTTGAGCTGAAGAGCTGAGGGACAGCGCCCAGGCCCAGAGTTCAGGCTCCACGACCGGACCCAAAAAAACAAAAACAAAAAAAAGAGTCTCATGGACTTTCCTGCCAGGGCTGGCTTTGAACCACTACCCTCAGATATCAGCCTCCTGAATAGCTAGGATTATAGGTGTAAGCCACTGGTGCCTAACTGTCAGTATCTTTTTTCACTGTCTTGTTAAGGCAAGGAATTCTGCTTCTATTCTCTTTGATTATCATAAAGACTAGGATATGACTTATGATTCCTGCCCATGATACCTTAATTTGTTTCAATAAGTGCTTGGTGGGCAAATGATAAGATAATCCCTCCCAACTCATCCTGACCAAATGGGTGGGCCTGGCAGCTACCACAGCATCCATCTTATTTTATAGTGAATAGAAAATACTTTTCAGTGCAAGTCTTATGTTTAAAATATGGTTGGGCAAGGATTATAACTTTCAGACTCTTTTACCTAGTAATCTCACTTTATCAGAAATAATATTTTAAAAAGGGAAATATTTATTTGCATTGACTTACAAGATCAAAAAATGAAAAAAAATCTTATAATAATGTTGAGGTAAAAGAGGATGTATTTTGGGGTTTGAGGCATGGTTCAGTTGGCAGAGTACTAGGCAATTAGCGAAAGTGGCAGGTACTGAGTTTGAGTCTCAACCTTAGTCAAAAAAGATACATTTTGAATATAACTATATACAATTTAAATGCAAATGGATAATGACTGGAAAAGATACACAAGATGGACACTCCTTTGTTAAGGGAATAGGATGACAGATCAATTTATATTTTCCAAACTGCCAAATAATGCTTCTGTAATAAATGAATTTGAAAAAAACTTTGTGGCAGATACAGTCATGTATATTGACAATGCACATGACTTCTTTGGACTCAGTATGTATAATTGCTATAGTAATTTAGTTAACTTTCAAAGAATTGCACCTTAAAAAACACAATCTAAATTTGATACTATGCCTGTTTCTACCAAGTGAAGTAAAAGAACTTTAAAAAAAGAAGTAAAATAGGCAGACACAGTGACATATTAAAGTAAATAATACAGCAAAACCAGAACTAGAAATCTAGGCAGTTTTGTGGCTGAGATCTTTTTCTTTCCTGTGATAAGCTTTGAAATTCCAAATATGAGTATAATGAGTCTAACTGAGATGCCAAGGAAAATGCCTTTAACAGAAATATCTGAAATAAAGAGTAAATACGAGACACTAAGAAATACTTTTAGAAATTATATCACTTACCTCTTTGGCTCTCTGTACTGCATCACTTGGAGGATTCCTGATTTGCGGTGAAGACTTTGTGTTAATTTTGTCATAAAGCTAAAAACAAAAGGAAGAAAATCCAATCAACACTCATTATTCTGTTATATAATTCCTATTTATTATTTCACTAAGCAGTATTTTCCCACTTGAAAAGGCAAGCAGATGATTTCCATGGATCCTTTTGTAACTAATCTCTTCATCACTCTATGCACTTGTCAGATTATGAGTTTTACCCATCTCTTTTAGCAAATATCTTTAAATAGATGGCCCAAAATTCTGAAAATGCAGTACTTTGCCTGGCATTTTAAAATCGTTGATATTTTAGCAGTCACAGTTGGGTTTTTTTCCCCTTTTCCCTGTGACAGAAGTCATATTCAATAACACGAATACAAAGTAAAATGAAAGAACCTTTTTTCTTCAAGGCACGTCTGAAAGAATTTTTACAGAAACCTCAGTCTTGGGAAAGGGCAGGCCCCATTCCTTCTAGTAAAGAATGTTCACACAAAAGGTTTATGCTTGTTTTCCTAGGGCTGTTCATTAACAAAATCAGTACTGGCATCCTTCAGCACCAAGTCAAGGACATAAATTTTTGACTTTGCAATTCAAAACCATGAGAAGACACTGAAAAGCAACTAGATATATTAAAAAAAACTCATAAGCCTAAATGATTCTAACTTGACCTTATTACTAAGAACATTAATTCTTTAGAGAAAAATCTCCATAGTTTAGAAATGCAATTAAAATGTTAGTTTCTACATCAAATGTATGACTTTTAGTCAATAGTCTGTTTTGAAAGTGGAAAGTTAAAAATGACCCTAGTGAGTTTAAAAGCTTCTATTTCCTAACTTCTCTAAAATAGGTGGGGATTTTTTTTTTGTTCTTTCCTTCATGCTGCATACCAATACTAGCTGAGAACTGACAGGAAACATGATCTTTTCATTTGTTCATACTGATTGCAAGATAAATCTTTATGACTTGTAAATATTTGGGCCATATGCTACATAAGAATGCCTATGGAGAACAATGTGAAAACAGACCAGGGGCTATTAAAGGATGCCATTAATTAAGAAAGTACTGTGAGGTTAAAGAAATAGCAAACTGCTGGTCTACTTAAACCACTGTATTAATAATTTTAGGGAACTCATGATAGATGGCTTGCCCAATGCTGTAGCTTATGCACGGATGGGCTCCATCTTCTTGTCACTTCCTATCTCTAAAGATTGTCAATTGAAATTTGGAACTAGGAAATGTATTTTTCTCACAGAACTAATGTTGTGAATAGTGAAGTTTCCCAGATTAGGTATAAAAACAGGTAACACACATACACACACACACACACACACACACACACACACACACACACACACACACACAAAGAACACTTACAAGCAAACAAAATGACCTCCTCAACAAACAACAACAACAAAAAGAATCATAAGTTAAAATATAGTATACATTTAAAATACAGTAAGTCAGGCCCAAAGAAACATAGATGTCATGGTTTCCCTTATTTGCAATAATTAGTATATGTCTGAGACAAGCAGAAAAGCTCAGATAAGATGATGTTAGGCGAAATGAACCTCAAGATAAGGACACAAGTGGTTTTTTCTTTCTTGCTATTGTTTCTAACATATTTATTAGGTGATTTTTTTTTTTGTTGCTTTGTATGTTACCCCCCTCCCACGGTATAACCCGTTTTCACTGTATTTGATGTTGGTATAATTTAGGGAGGGGAAGGGAGAAAACAAATTGTTTAAATAGGGACAAAGGTGGATCCATTGCAACAATGAGATGTACAAGATGCTATGTCAAAACATGAACTTTACAACTTTGGCGGGGGTGGGGGGAGTATAGTCGTGGAGATGGGAGGGCAGGGATAGTAAGGGAAAAACAAAGGAGGAGGCAACAATGCTTGATAAGAAATGTACTCATTACCTTGCTCATGTAATTGTAACCCCTCTGTATGGTATTTTCACAATAAAAAACTTATTAAAAATAAAATACAGTATACTCACGAGATAAATAATTCCAGAGATTTGCTGTATGACATGGTGCTTAAAGTTAACAATACTATTGTCTTGTATTATTAGGAGGGCAGATCTCATGCTAAGTTAGTATTCTCAATAAAATATATAGAGAGAGCAACAGAGGTGGGGAGGGAAGGAAGGAGGGAGAATGAGAGTGCACACTCAATGGCTGGGCACCTGTGGTTCATGCCTGTAAATCCTAACTACTCAGGAGGCTGAGATCTGAGGATCAAAGTTCTAAGCCAGCCTAAGCAAGAATGTCCATGAGACTCATTTCCAATGAACTACCTAAAAAGCCAGGAGTGGAGATGTGGTTCAAGTGTAGAGCACTAGCCTTGAGCAAAAAAGCCTACGACCTGAGTTCAAGGTCCAGGACTGGCATATATCTATATATCTATTTACATGTATATATTTCTACATATCACTTAAAAAGACATGTAGTTATCTCTGACATTTCAAAATATTAATGATGAAGCAAAGTTCTAAATGAATAAAAAAAGCAAATTTTACCTTTTTCTTAACCAAGCAATACTTTCAAATATGATTAGGATTAGTTTCTATGCTTATTCTTACTCACAAAGCAACAAACACCCCACTAATTCCTCAAATTAGACTTGAGTTTTGATTTTGTCTTACTATGCCAACTAGAGTCCTCTAGGTTTTATGTGATTGTAATTTTCTTTCCTTCTTTTTAGAAAAAATATACAATATAATAAAAATATCATATAAACAATATATGTAATAAATGATAAAATACACACATTTGGTGCTGGAGATTGAACCCAGGGTTTCCATGTGTGCTTTACCACTGCAGTGCACCTCTAGCCTCATTCTGGAGGACTTGTATTGGCATCAGCTGGGGTGCTCATGAGAGATTTTCCTGGGCCCTAGTGGTATTTGCGATGATTGTCTAGAAATCTGTGCTTTAATATATCCCTGAGTGTTCTACCCAGTGCTAACTTTTGAGAGAAGTAGTAGTTTAGGTTGAACATCCCTAATTGGAGTATATCCAAAATCAGAAACATTCAATATCCAAAACTTCTTGAATGCTGATCTCACATGAAGGGTTGAACTAAAAATCCAAGTGAACTAAAAATATTATTTACAATTACATTCAGGCAATGTACATATCAAACAATTGAATTTTGTGCTTAGACTTGGGTCCCATTGCCAAGATGCCTCACGATGTATATACAAATATTCCAAATGTGGAAAAATTCCAACATTTGAAACACTTTTGTTCACAAATATCTCAGATAAGGGATACTTGACCTTATTACTAACCATGATAATTACTACTTTTATAAAGTACTTACTAAATGTTAGTTACCAGTCTAAGCTCTTAACTTATAATCTCATGAGGTTGGTATCACTAAGATTCCCACTTTACATACAGAAAACTGAGACACAGTGGTAAAATAGCCTTGCAATGATTTTGCAGGTGGCAGGCATGAAAGTGCCTGGAATCAATACTTGCAAGATTCTACTTTGGTGCTTACACCTACAGCTTCTTTGGTCTAGCATTATGGATTTCCATTACATTTACCTAAAGTTCTGTGGAATTAATGGTAGGAAATGATGGAGTCCATGTGGCTAAGATGACTACACTGTGAATCACAACTGCCTACTCATTAACTACACAGGCAAGAATGAACTGAAGCAGGAAGGGTCACCGTAAGAGAGAAGTAACTTCTTGTTGACTCATCCATACACTTACTCATCTATCCATCAGTTTACCTACCTTGAAATTACTGAGGTTCTACTATGTACTAGGCAGTGGGGTTCTATTTACAAGATTTTAGAGATGAAAATGAAGACCACACCTGTTTTTAAAGATCCCACAAATTCCACAGACATATTTAGTCACAGGCCCAGAAACTTAGGATGGCTTGATTGCCCTGGAGATCTGAGAGTAGTATGGTCCTAAGCAATATCAACTGAATCTATCTCAGGGGGAAGCCCTAATGGATGTATATGCACAATATGCCAAGTTTCTCTGCTTTTTTGTCTTAGAGATTCAAAATATTTCAGGGGTACATTTTGTTGGTTGTGGGACTTGAACTCAGGGCCTGGGTGCTGTCCCTGAGCCTCTTTGTGCTAGTAGTGCTCTGCCACTTGAGCTACAGCACCACTTCTTACTTTTGAGTGGTTAATTGAAGAGTAGAGTCTCACGGGAACTTTTCTGCCTGGGCTTGCTTCGAACGGTGATCCTCAGATCTCCTGAGTAGCTAGGATTATAGGAGTGAGCTACTGGTGCTGGCTTCAGTGATACTTTTAAATAAATAGGAAGCATTTGTAAAAGGTGTCAAAGCAGACAAATAAAACTTATCAATGGAGTAAAGGCCCAATGTGATGCACCATTGAAGTGTTTTAAATACCAGTGAAGAGTCTGGTATTTTTATAGAGTTCTCACTCATGGGCCATCTTCATATTATATGCTGACAAAAGGCTTGGCATGTAGTGTTTTAGGTCCCAACAGAAGAGGCTGGTGTCTGCCTCTTTTGTGATTGGAAGTTATCTGGGGCACTTCACACTTAACAGAACTTATTTGGGGCAAGAATGTGTTTCGTGAGTCACGGAGATACCATAGAAGGCAATTTGGTTGAGCCATCTTGATGGAGCCCTGTTCCAGAGAACTGCCTGCGACAGAGCAGAAGAATCTAGAAAGAGGGGCTGTGGTAGCACCTGAGGAAAGGAGTTAAGAGGTTACTACTGGAGCCAGCTGAGGAGTGCACAAATGATGTCAAAGCTGCATGTTAGCTACCTAGGACAGCATCAACACTGGGATGTCTGCCATACCATGGGCATCAGCAGCCAAGAAGGAACTAGCTGCCTGAGGCTCATGGTTATAGAACATGCTGTGTAAGGGCTTATTTCCCTAGTCTATGTCTGGACCCTTGAGTTCTCTGACATTAGGTAATAGCATCTCCCAGGCTGAAGACACAAAGTAGATGTTTCATTAATGTTTCCTTAAAAAATGAGTATTTGGATTAGCACACAGAAAATATAAATAGATATCTGTAACATAAAAATAAAATGTAATGGGAAGACTTATTTTAGCTTGCATCTTTAAAAAGCAGATATCACTTCTCCTAAAAAAAAACCCTTTCCCTTGAAAATAAATACATTTTTGGCCACATTTAATTTCATCTTTTTTAGGGTATATTTTATGTTTTTTTGGGGGGGTCCGGTTGTGGGGCCTGAACTCTGGGCCTGGGCGCTGTCCCTCAGCTCTTCAGCTCAAGGCTAGCGCTCTACCACTTGAGCCACAGCACCACTTCTGGCTTTTTTTCTTTTTGCTTATGTGGTGCTGAGGAATCGAACCCAGGGCCTCAGGCATGCAAGGCAAGCGCTCTACCACTGAGCCACCTTCCCAGCCCCTAGGGTATATTTTAAATCTGCCTTTTTTCATTAAGTTTTTAGGGTAGAAGACATCTTAGATATCAACCTAATTCGATTCCTTTGTTTAAAGGAGATTAAATTCCTTTTCTTGACAAAATTCTATGGTTTAGATAAGTGCCACCCAAAGGCCCATATACTGAAGGTTTGGCCACCAGCCTGTGGTTGCTATATGGAAGTGGTAGAACTTTTAAGAGGTGGAGTCTAAAGGGAGAAAGTTAGGTTACTCTGTGTGTGTGTGTGTGTGTGTGTGTGTGTGTGTGTGTGTGTGTGTGTGTGAGAGAGAGAGAGAGAGAGAGAGAGAGAGAGAGAGAGAGAGAGAGATCTTTGAAGGTAATATTAGGAGTGAAGCCCTTTCCTCTCTGCTTCCTGGCTATCAGTGAGGTAGGCAATTTCCTCTACCATACATCCCTGACATGATATGCTGCCTTATTACAGGTCCACAACAACAGGTCCAATCAACCACAGACTGAAACCTCCAAAACTGTAAAGCAAAATGAACTTTTCCCCTGTATGGGGTGATTATCCCAGGTATTTTGTGACAATAACTGGAAGCCAACTAACACAGAGGACAAAGCTGACATTCAGTGAGGAGAAGTATGCTACATTCCAGGTTATACAGCCAGAGCAGCAGGGAATGAGATCTTGACATGTTGATATGCTGTCTTTTCTTTCACCAGATCTTTTCAACTTATATTGAAATCAGTAATACACATTGCCTCATGCCAGGGAGATACTTTCAGCAATATCTGAAGAGGGAAACAAACTATAGAAAATGCTATTTGTAGGCTGCATGCAAAGATATACTAAATATGATTTTAAAGCTATTAGCCAATCAATTAGAAGCCTTGCCATGTCACAAAATGGTCAGCCAGAAATTATTTTAGGCTTTTGGGGCCCGATCAGTGTCATAACTACTCAACTCTGTGATACTGGGCAAAAGCAGCTGTTATTAATCCACAAATGAATGGGCAAGGCTGTATTACGTAAAACTTTATTTACAAAACAAGTGGTTGGCTGAACTTGGCTTGAGGGTGGTAATTTGCTCTTGAAGCTTAAATTCAAGGTGGACTGGAATGTCAAAATATATGTTTTTTTTATTCTATATGCTTTCTTCAAATGTGAAGATAATCGTATTTATAAAACTGAGTACTGAGGGAGAAGATGTTAATAAATTATTTCTAGGGGGAAAACAAAACAAAAAATGTATAAATTCATTAGTCTTTTTTTCTGAAGAAATTAAAATTAGTCACCCCAACTTCAGCACTTTTTAATAAAAAAAAAAAAGAACCCACACAGCACCAAGGCGAAAACAAGGAAATGTGATCAGTCATGAGGGGAACAAACTGTCTTACACCATCTCATTCACAAATAGATCTGCTCTTACAGGGACATGCCTAATTTGTCTCAAGAGAGTAGGCACAGTTCCACTAGAAGGTTGCATTCTCCATTCCAGATGTTTTGAACAAAGCTGACTAAAACTAGTATTGATAATCAATTCCAATGTCCTGAGATCATAATTTTCAACATAAAGATGAAATTAGTAATATGTCACTTCTAATTTACATTCAAAGTATTAAATGGAGTTCCATTTTGACCATAATCCATTCTCTCTCTCTCTACCATTTTCTTAGTCCTAAAATAGAAGTCTTTGTTGTACTCATAGTTTTTGCATTATTCATCAAGACCAACATTTAAAAGAGAATGGGGTTGGTGGCTCACATCTGCAATCCTAGCTTTTTTAGGAGGCTGACATCTAAGGATCAGGGTTTAAACCCAGACTGGACAGAAAAGTCCATGAGACTCTTATCTCCAATTAATCACCAAAAAGCTGGAAGTGGAGGTGTGGCTCAAGTGGTAGAACACCAACATTAAGGGAAAAAGCTAAGTGAGACAGTGGCTAGGCCCTAACTTCAAGCCCCAGGACAAGTACAGAAGGAGGAGGAAGAAGAGGAAGAAGAAGAGGAGGAGGAGGAGGAGGAGGAGGAGGAGGAGGAGGAGGAGGAGGAGGAGGAGGAGGAGGAGGAGGAGGAGGAGGAGGAGGAGGAGGGAGGAGGGAGGAGGAGGAGGAGGCAGGAAGAGGAGGAGGAGGGAGGAAGAGGAGGAGGAGGAGGAGGAACACCAGCAGCAGCAGCAGTTAGCTGACTAGGAACAAGGTTGTCATGTCACATTTTCTCGGGGAACTGGGAGGATCAGTCATCCATAGGCAATGTAATTTTTTTCATATACATTTGAAATTTAACATGTTAGGAAAAGGTGATTTAATACTAAAACACAGGTAATTTTTATTTAAGTAATTTATAGGCACCTATGAATTTCTAGAGTACATTGGAAAGTAATGATGTATTTGTTTTATTTTATAAATCTTTGTTATTTAAAGTTATTGTTATCATTGTTTTATTAAGAACTACCTTCACATTGGCCAGACATGGCAAAATGCATGTAATTGTCTCTTTCTTGATTTAAAGGTAATGCCACTGTGTTTTAAGTGTGATATCTTCATCTCTGCATTATTTTTAGTGTTTGTAGCACTGTGGTGTCCATAGTTGATTTTCAACAAATATTCATGGAAATGAAGAAGCCTTTGAAGCTCCCAGATGGTAAAATAAAATAAAATACAGGGAGTTGTTAGCTGCATTAGAGCTAATTTTCTGAAATTGTAGATAGGAGAAGACTTTCTAAAATCTAATCATCTTTCCATCTTATTCTGCTGAAGTATACATATAAACTTGGTATCTTTTTAGCTTAAAAACATGGAAAGGAAGAGCTGAATATGGTGGCAGGCACTTGTGGTCCCAACTGCTTGAGAAGCTGAGGCAGGAGGGTTACTTGAGTCCACAAGTTCAGGAATACTGTAGGCAACATAGCGACATTCTATTTCTTAAAAACAAAAACAAAGAGGAAAATACCCAAGTAAAAGTTTTTAGCATTGTTAAACAACATGATATCTAAGGATAAATTCTGTGAAGAACTTATATAACCTGTCCATTTGACAAATCACTGAATGTATAATATTATCATTGTAATACTATGATTTACAAAAATCAAAATCATTTGGGTCATTTTTTTCTTTTACAGATTAAAAAATGCCTATCTTGTCAGTACTCAATGTGTTTTTCCTAAAAACCTGTATTCTGTGAAATTTCCAATATACCTGGAACTCAAAAAATTAAATCCCCCAACAACAAATCTTCAAAGAAACTACTGCCCAAGAAATAAGTGGGCTACTTTTGGGCATTTACCCAAATAATCACAAACAAGGCCACACTAAAGCTACCAGCACAACTATGTTTATTGCAGCATTATTTACCATAGCTAAGATATGGAACCACCCAGATGCCCCTCAGTAGATGAATGGATCAAGAAGATGTGGTATATATACACAATGGAATTCTATGCCTCCATCAGAAAGAATGACATTGCCCCATTTGCTAGGAAATGGAAAGGCTTGGAAAAAATTATATTAAGTGAAGTAAGCCAGGCCCAAAGAAACATAGGTCCCATGGTTTCCCTTATTTGCAATATCTAGTATAGGTATGAGTCAAGTGGAAAAAAATCAGAGAATGTGATGTTAGGAAAACGAACCCTCAAATATGTATTTTAATGTTTTTGTTTCTTTCATGCATGTGTTTCTAACGAATTTATAATATTATTTCTTTGTTGCTTTGTATGTCCCTCCCCCACAGTGTAACCCCCGCTTTCACTATATTTGATGTCAGTATAACATGTGGAGGAGACGGGGACAAACAAGTCGTTTAAGGATTCAGGTGGACCTGTTGCAACAATGAGAAGTACAAAATGTCATGTCAAAACCAGCTTTACAATGTCGGTGGGGGGGGGGAGGGGGGGTATGATTGGGTGGGGGGGGAGGGGGAGGCTGGGAAGGGAGGTGAAGGGTAAACAAAGGAGGAGGCTGCAATGCTTGGTAAGAAATGTATGCATTTTCCTGCCCATGTAATTGTAACCCCTCTGTACAGTATGTTCTCAAATAAAATAAAATAAAATAAAATTAAAAAAAAAAAAAAAGAAATAAGTGGGCTAAAGACTTAAAGAGAAACTTCTCTGAAGAGGAAAGAAGGATGGCCAATAGACACATGAAGAAATGCTCAACCTCTCTAGCCATAAAAGAAATGCAAATCAAAACAACATTGAGATACCACCTCACCCCAGTTAGAATGGCTATAATCAAGAATTCTAATAACAACAGATGCTGGAGGGGATGTGGACAGAAGGGAACCTTACTGCATTGTTGGTGGGAGTGTAAACTCATTCAACCACTTTGTAAAGTAGTATGGAGGTTCCTCAAAAGATTCCACATAGAGCTCCCCAATGACCCAGCAATCCCACTTTTGGGCATTTACCCAAATGTTTACAAACAAGACCATACTGAAGCTACCAGCACGACTATGTTTATTGCAGCCTTATTTATCAAGTTAATTTTTATAAACAGCTGAAGGAAGCATTTAAACATTAGCCCTGTAGATGATTCTCTTTTTTCATGGAAACAAATGTACTGCACTCATCTGAAGCATCTCCTTCTATTTTCTTTGAACATTATCATTATAGTTTATGTTATGAGATAATTCTCTACCCAAACATTCTGAAAACATGCAAATAGCCAAACTGTACAAATCTTAAACTGAACTTGTTTCTTATTTAAAAGTGTGTGCCAAATCTACAAACCTAGTGACTGAAATAAGCAAGAGTTCTAGCATGGAGTTTAGGTCACCCCTGCACAGGCTACAGCTCATACTGGATAATCTGAGTTGGAAATGGCCTGAACACTATGCTTAGTGGCTAGAAACTCTTGAGTTGATACCCCAGGAAAGCTTTAGACTAAAATTATAGCAGTGAAATGCTAGCACAAGATAAGCTATATATAAGGAATATCTCCTTACCTGTAAGAAGAGGCCCAAGCTGGCTAATAATATACTACTCAATTTAACATGCTACTAAATCCACAATTCTAGTTTTCTTCTGACAAAAGGTAAGATAATCTGGACCAGAGGTGCTGGTGGCTCATACCTGTAATCCTAGCTACTCAGGAGGCTAAGATCTGAGGATCATGGTTCAAAGCTAGCCTAGGCAGGAAAGTCATGAGACTCTTATCTCCAATAAACTACCTAGAAAAAGCCAGAAGTGATGCAGTGGTTCAAGTGGTAGAATGCTAGCCTTAAGCAAAAATGAAGGTCAGGGACAATGAATTTAAGCCCTGAATTTAAGCCCCCATGACTGGCACCAAAAAAAATCTGGACTAATTTCAGATTTTTTTGAATGAGTTGAAAAATGCTTTGGACTCTGACAGAAAAACACTTGTAAGGGAGCCCTTGATTGGTTCACATTTTGTCTATACACAGGGCTGCTTTTGTTTTTGGCTTATTAGGACATTGCCCTTATGGGCATTTACTTTTGAATCCAAGAAATTAAGACTTACTTGAACCTCCTAGTTCAATCTCAAGACTGTCCCTTTGGTGGTTTAACAATATAGGCCAATGTGATGGATTTCTGGTCAGTTGGCAGCTCTTACTGAGAAACTCCAACACTGGCCTCAAATGACCTAACTTGCTTGTTTTCTAGTTCTTTTTTTTAAAGTTGGCAAATAGGTTTTAAAACTAAGTCCTATAGGAAACAAATCACATTGCCTATTCTTGAGCAAAATAAAAAATAAGCAAAAGGAAGACAGATACTATGTAAGCAGATACTATTTTGTTTTAGTAAAACCTTCTAAGAGAGGGTACTTTTGATACCAGATACAAGAATTTGCTCAACTGTGAGAAATTTTTACAGTTGATATGAATTTCCTATTTTTTAAAAAATGTGTTAAAGCTTCACTTTCAAACTTTGCTTTTTGTAAGCATCTATGATTATAAGCAAATGCTTTTTATACTAAATGAACACCTCACTATTAGTTTGCTGCTTTAAGAGACATTTATGTTACATTAGGTTTGTTACATTGTATCTTATTTAATTAATTTTGGCTTTTGATGCAGCTTTTTCTTTCACATGAGTAAACACTGAGCATTTGTACAAGCAGCTGCAGCAAAAAAATTGCTGTATGAAAAGTTAAAAACAGATCACCATAAAGGCTGACAGCATCGGTTTTAGGAGACCATATGTGAAGGGTTACCAAGAAGAAAACAGCTATTTCTTGGATTGTGAATGCTGCAAACTGCTCCTCAAACATTCTTTAACTGGCCTTACTGCATTCTTTTGTAGGGCAGACCCCCTCCTTTCAGAAAGAATAGCATAAAGAAGAATCAGTATTGTTGCACTTTGAAGGCTTTCTGAAAAATCCTTTGCTTGCTGGTAAAGTTGATGATGGTGTCATAAAAAGAGAATGGCACTCTGGGTAACAGTGGGACAGAGGACAAGCTGATTCATTACTCTTGGTATTCTAGAGTAAATATCAAATCCTGGCTTTAAGAAGGAATTCATCTGAACAAACATAGGAGCTAGAGGGACCCCTGTGGTCTCTAATGCATTCAGAGAAGTAGCACACATTCCTCTGATAAAAATGTAGACCACAGTGAGCAACAGTACACTTCCATAAACAGTTTCAGCTCCAGGAAGTAAACAGCACAAAGACCACCACCACTGGTCAGATGCCAGCAACCAAGCTGCTTTCTATTAACAAAACCCGATTCTTTTAATTGGATGGGATTTTGAGAGGTGGTCAGTTGCTAGATCTCTTAAGGTCCTGTGTTCCAAACATTTACGCGCAGAATTGAGTGGACTACAAAGTCACGAGAAACTTAGCTTTGGCATTTCCAGATTCTTAGACCCACAAAGTGCTCAAAAACATTTTTAGCAGATTGTTATTAAAGTTGCATTTTTCCCCCTTTAGGAAACTTCTGGGTTCTAAAAGCAGGCTATTCTAAACATGATTCCTAATTTAATGTCATCTCAAAAACAAAAACAAAACACTAAAACACCCAAAACTCCCAAAACAGTAAATCAAGAGTTGTAGTTTTCAACTGCCAACTCAAGGCCAGATGGAAAAACTCTTAACTCTCCCCAAACAGTAAAACATAATGGAGATGTCAGCCATTGAAAATATGGATGCTTCCAAGTACCAGTTTATTTCTAATGCAATATTGTAAAACATCATTTAATCTATTCAAAAAGTCTACTTATAAACTAGTAACTAAATTAAGTTGTTATGGCAGTTAGTTTTTTGCTTTATTAATTTAATTGCTGCCTAGGTTTTCAGGAAACAATTCAAAGATTTCCTATAAAGAGAATATTAATGAGGTAGCATCAGATTTACTATGGAAACAGCAGCACAGAACAAATGCTGGCAGTTGTTCAGAGGTGTGACAGATGGTGGGTGAATGTTTACAATTTGGTCCTCAAAATTTGGCAGAGAGAAAGATAAATGTGTCACTTAGCAATGTTTTATAACATTGTTGACTTACAAAGTAAACATTTATAATAGGAAAATTTCTACAAGAAACCAAGGAAGACTAAATATTATCTCTATCATGAAAAATGCTTTTTAATCTGAAAACTAAAAATCACCAAAACCTTACCCATCAACTTACCATTCAACATATCATACACAGATTCCAAGCCATAACTCATTCAAAGTATCATGAAGACTTGGACTATATTTTACCATTTATTCCTCAGAAAGCTGAATGACTGACAGGGTTATATTTCATTATTTTATTTCATTATTTAATATGAGATTTGTGTAATTTTTTCCTCATGCTTGAAGAGGTAATTCATGGTAAAATCAGTTTTTCATGCAGCACTAGGTTAAATTCCATCCTCCCCTAAATTCATGTCTACCCAGAACTTCTAGAATGTGACCTAATTTGGAAATGGCAGCTCTTTTTAAAAGATGAGATATATAGGATTAGGGTGGCCTCAAATCCATTAACTGGTATCCTTATAAGAAGACCATGTGAAGACTCAGATAAGCACACAGACATAGAGGAGACTGATGTAATGACTGTAGGCAAAGATTGGAGCAATGTATCTATAAGCCAGGCACACCAAGGAAGCCAGAAGAGGCAAGGTAGGATTTTTCCCCAGAGCCTTTGGAGGTTGCTGATACCTGATGTAGCATTTTGTAACTTACAGAACTGTGAAAGAATAAATTGCTGTTTTTTTTTTTTAAGTCAGTTGTACGACTTGAACTCAGGTCCTGGGCGCTGTCCCTGAGCTCTTTTTTGCTCAAGGCTAATGCTCTACCACTTGAACCACAGTGCCACTTCTGGTTTTCTGGTAGTTAACTGGAGATAAGAGTCTCATAGACTTTCCTGCCCCTGTTGGCTTTGAACTGCAATATTTAGATCTCAGCCTCTGAGTAGTTAGGAGTCACTGGTGCTCCACTAAATTGCTGTTGTTTTAGGCTACTTTGTTTGAGACACTTGGGCTTTGCTGCCCTAGCAAACTAATACCTATGCCAAAATTTAGTTTTTCTTTTTTTGGTTTGAGACAGGGACTTGAATTTGGTATCTGATGCTTTTACTCATTGGCTACTGCCCTACCAACTGAGCCTAAAATTTGTTTTACTAAAATTGATCTACACATTTTATATGTAGACCATCTCAACACTAGTGGTTTATATTTTTAAATGCAGGCTGGAACAATTTGGACCAAGCAGTTCCTCCTCATGCCTCTGTATTTCTCCCTACAAAATGTGCCAGGGTGGAAGTGGTTAGCTAATAAATATTTAGAGAAGGCTGTATCCATTTCTAACTACAGATTAAACTAGATTTACTAGAATTCAAATCAGAAAACATTTGCTTCTTTCTGGAACTAGTGTGCTTAACCCTTTTTGAAACTGACATTTAGTCATCCTACCTATCTATAGAATGTGGTGTGATGTTTTGATATATGTATACATTGTGTAATAATCAAATTAATGAATTAGCCTGTCACTTTATGTATTTATTTAGCTTTTCTTTGTTGTGAGAATACTTGAAATCCTCTCTTCTAGCTATTTTGAAGTATTCAATAAATTTTGTTAAGCATAGTCATCTTATTGTGCAATAGACCACCAGAACCCATTGCTCTTATCTTGTAGTAACTTTGGATCTGCTGACCAACCTTTCTTTATCACTTCATCCCCTGGATAGTTCCTGCCTCTCACAATGACTATTCTGTTTTTATGAGATCCATTTTTATTAGACTCCACATGTGAATGAGATCATGTGGTACATGCCTGTGCCTGGCTTATTTCACTAAATATAATACCCTCTAGGTTTATCTATGTTGCTGCAAATGACAGGACTTTCAACACTGTAGTAATTCTGTTCCCATCTAACAAATCCTAATTAATGCCTTTTTGAATTCTGAGCTTGCAGAGCTTTTAATGGGTCTGGTCCATTTGCAGTCCAAAGATAATCTTTAGTCATCTCCAAGGACTTAATCCTGTTTTTTCTAGTCAGTTTTAAAAAGTATGGCTTAAAACTTAGTTATTTAGAATGTTACTGAATTAACAGTAATAGCATAAATATGATAAAGATATTTCATAAAATGGCTCTGCAGGACATAGCAACCTTAAGTCAATTAATTGTCCATAAAACTATGTCAGAGTCTCATGATTTGAAACCCTTAAAAAGGAAATAATTTTGATTTGTAAAACAAAACAAGCTAAAAGTAAGAGCTATAGAACATTGTAAGGAAGAAAAATGGATGGCCAGGGTTTTAAAGCTTTTTCCCTGGAGTTCTGGGCTTAGTCAGTCTTCTAGCCATCAATTCCAGCTCTGAAGCTCCTGTGTACCACTTGTTTCCAAAATTCAGAGAACAGCATGTTCTTTTCTTTCTTCTTCTTCTTCTTTATATTTTTTTCAAAAAAATTATTGTAAAGGTGATGATGAACAGGGGGTTAGAGTTACATAAGTAAGGTAATAAGTACATTTCTTTTTAAACACTGCTTCTTCTTCTTAAGGTGTCAGTGACTGAACCCAGGGCCTAGCATGTATTAGGCAAACACTACTACTGTGCTGAAGTTTTTAATAGGTCTGGTCTGTTTTCAGTCTAGCAGCTTCTTTCCAAGTCCAGCTGTAATGGCAGGACAGCTGCTGATAATGTTGACATCCTTTAGGCTTGAAATTCAAAAGAACCCAAAGGGAATGACAGTTTTTAAAAAAAAAATTGTGACAATTTCTACCAAACAGTGTGCTAGTTATTCAACCGTTATGTCTCCAAGGAGGTCTGAGAAACTCTGCACCAGGGAATAAGTAACAGCCCAGCTCTGTGTCTAAACAGTCCACTTTGTGTCCAAACCTTCAATGTTCTTGCATTTTTCCCTGTGGCTTCAAGCTTGGTGTGTTCACATACCTTCTGACACCAGTAAGAAAAACACAATTTTGAAAACTAATTTGAACTTCTCTGAGCTTTTCAAACACAAAAACTCCTTGATCTTTTCAAACAGCTCAGCAAATCTCTGCAGTGATGTAACCACTGGCCACACTGAAATAAACAAGAGCTCTACACATTGCTGTAACCTTTTTCCTATGTCCCACTAACCAGTCCTCGGAAAGAACAGAGCTGCGGGAACTTCCCAACTACAAACCCATTGGTACCCCATGGAGCAATGATAGTCTAATTCAAATAACACATTACAATGTCAATGATAATGACGATAATGATGAATAATATCATGACAATGCAGTGCTACTAAACTATTCATAAGACAGAACAAATTTCTGGGGCCCAAAGTAAGAGTTATTTAATATAAGTAATCATCATGCCCAGCACAGGTGGCTCTCATCTGTAAATCCTAGCTACTCAGAAGGCTGAGGTCTGAGGACAACAGCTCAAAGCCAATGTAGGGAGGAAAGGCCATGAGAGTCTTATATTCAACTAACCAGCAAAAAGCTGGAAATAGACCTCAAGTAGTAGAGTGCCAAACTTGAGCAGAGTGGGAGGTCTATTTACTTATCTTCCTGTACACACACACACACACACACACACACACAGAAATATAAGTAAATGAACGCACACATATATATCCTCATACATCACTTATGTGCACATATTATTTAGAAAGATAAAGATATGTAATTTCTCTAGTGTGGCTTGTGAGGCTATATTGAATTTATAGTATACACATACTGAATCTATGATGGATGATTTGCCACATTTCTTCTAGGATTAAGGTAACTGAAAAAATGGTTATTATGATGAACATTTAGGAATTTCTGCAAAGTAAAAAGGTATGGTGAATATTTAACTTTTCAAAAACAAAACAAAAAAACAACTTACATCCAGCAGTGTGTGAAGATGCTGATCCTGGAAAACACTGTGTAGAAAATCTAGGTCCTTTTCACTGCAGTCTGTAAGTGCATGGATCTCTTCCAGGCTGTCCAGCACCTGAGACACTGCTCCTAAGGGGATGAAGAAAAAACAAGCGGCTAGTACAGAAGGTCAGCATCAAACTAATCCTTGTGACCTGAAGCTTACACTTATGGGCAAGGAACTAACATGAGAACTTCAAAGCTTAGTGCTTTTACCAGAAGAGAAGCTTCAATGAATCTCTTATCATTTGATAGCAGAGTATTTTCAGTGAGTCCTCAACCAGGTATTCGTGTATTCTTCATTTTCCAAAATAAACTGAAGCTGGTCTTACTTAAATTAAGGAAGTCACCACCTATAACTGAGTTACTAGAAGATCTGGGTGCAGTAAGTTATAAATCAGTAAGACAAGATGGGTGTCAAAATCTTCAAGGTGTTTTGAAATACAGAAACAATATAGGTGTACTTTTTACACAAGGACATTCCATCAAGAACTGAAAGGACAGCCAGCTGTAGATTTGGGGATAAGACCTTGGGAGCTTCTGCCACATAAAATAAGCTTTGGAAGGTTTTTTTCTTTGAAGGATCAAACTTTTGTTAGTTAAAAAAATCCCAGTTCGATCTTTCTTTTTCTTTTACATACAAGAGAACCTAAGTGATTCACAGTATTAGGTCCTTCTTAACCAAAAGACATAGACAGAGGGTAGGTATCCTGATAGCTTCAAATACCATGTTAAATTCATTTCTGTATAGCAAAGTGAATGGAAGTATTGTCAAGATTCTTTAGATTTCTAATACCTGCAGGTATTAGAAAGTTGAGATGTTGAGGAACATCAAAGTCATGTACACAGCTTTAAAGAAATGATCAACTTGTTTTACTCTGTAGACAATATGCACACATGTATTTTATAAAAAAGAATGATAGAGGTGAAGCTTCAAGAACATTTACATACATCAGTGAAAATCTAAGAATAAGTGTTTCATTGCACATTTAAGCCTTCACAGTGCAGTGTTTTCAACTAGGACAATTTTGTTCCTCAAGGGGACATTTCTTAAGAGACTGCAGATGTTTTAGGTTGTGGCAACAGCAGAGGAAAGATGGCTATTGGCATCTTATACCTAGAGGCTAGGGATATTGTTAAATAGCCCCCGCCCACAAACAGTTATCTGTCCTAAATTTTCAGTAGTGTTGACATTAAGAAACCCCTTTTAAGATAAAGATAAACTGATTATAATTCTTTCTGTTTTAGACTTCATTCACTACCATGCACTTATTGGTGAGACAGCCAATCACTACCATTTTTCCAGAAAGCAATCTGGTAATATGTATTAAAGAGCCTTTAAAATCTTCATGCACTCCATGCACTCTGAATTAATAATTTCCCTTTCTTAAAACAAAAATCTATGTTATGGGGCAAAAAGTAGGAGACTTATGTATAATGATACTTATATAAGACAGAAGATAAATCTAATCAATAATGACTGTATAAGTTATAGGCTATCCACATAAGGAAATATGTGGCCCAATGGAAAAAAAACTGAAGAATTTTTTAAAATGCAGGAAAACATTTATGATATAAAATTCAAGAAAGTGGAATAAAAGCCACATAAACTATATATTCCTACTTATGATGAACAAATAAAATATGTACACAAAGCCAGGAGAAACAGGAGTGAAGTACACTGAAAAGGAAATGGTAGTTAGTTTCATTTTCCTATTTATACTTCGTTAAGTTCTTGTCCGTATGTTCTAAGTTTTCTACAAGAGCAAAAGAAAGCTGCTAGTTAGGCTACAGATTTTTGCAACAACTGTTTATGTTAACCTTTTGGATCATGTGGTTATCCACATGGAAATTACTGTGGCTATTTAAATTTTTTTGGCTTTTTGTTTTGAGGCAATTATAGATATATATGTATTTTTTTAAAAAAGCACATAAAGATCTAAGTTTATCCAGTTTCTTCCAATAGTACCCTACTGCAAAACTGTAGTATAATATCACAACCAGGGGAGAGTGACATTGAGAGTCAAGCTTTGGAACATTCCAAGCACAAAGATCCCTCATTTTGTCCTTTTGTAGACATACTCATTTCTCTCCCATCCTTTCTCCCCCTAACTCCTGGGAAAGTATCTGTTCTCCATTTCTATCAGTTTGCCCATTTAAGTATGGTATGGAAATGAAGCCACACAGTATATAACTTTTGGGGATTTTTTTTCACCCAGCATATTCTCTGGAGATTCATTTCCCCTAGATTGCTTTATATTTTAATAATTTGCGTCTTTGGTTTTTCCTAGTTAGTCCTGGAGCTTGAACTCAGGACCTGGGTGCTGTCCTAGAGTTCTTTTTGCTCAAGGTTAGTGATTTACCACTTTAAGCCACAGCCCCACTTCTGTATTTCTGGTAGTTAAGTGGAAATAAGAGTCTCACAGACTTCCCTGCCTGGGATAGCTTTGAACTGCAATCCTCAGATCTCAGCCTCCTGAGTAGCTAGGATTACAGGCATGAGCCACAAGTTCCCTGCTAGTTTGTTCCTTTTTATTGCTGGTTTGCAGTTTATGGTATGGGTGTGCTAACTTGATCATTCATCTGCTCAATTACCTATGATAATTTTAAATTTTGGATAATTATGCCTACCATGCTTACTGGTATTCTTTCACTGGAAACATTGAGTGGATATGAGGGCATTACTGAAATACATCCTTCTATGTACACTTTTTAGGACTTTTACTTTGTTCAAAGTGGCAAAAAACCTAGAAATTAGTTGAAAGTCAATTTTATTCATCCCCTATTGAAAACTTTGGAAAGCAAGAGTTGAAGTAAAGAAATTAGTCCTCAATGTCATTCTGAATCTGACTGCCCCCCAGCAGAATTAAATGATATCAGAATGATCAAGTTATGAAAGTCAGTTATAAACTTCTAGACTTAGGACACTACAATAAAAATACCAGTGAAACAGTATTTCTGTATATTAAAAAATCAACATTGACCAAGAGGCACTGTATTCATAAACTGCTCTGCTCAATGGCAACTCATTTGTTCAGCTTTCTAAAGAAAATAAAAATATATTTATAATGCTTGATAGGAAATGTCCTCATTATCTTGCTCATGTAACTCTAACCCCTCTGTACAGTATTTTTACAATAAAAATGTATTAAAAAAAGAAAATAAAAATATATTTCAAAAAATCAACAAATAGCTGTATGCTGGTGGCTCATGCCTATAATTCTACTTATTCAGAAGGCTAACATCTAAGGGTCATGGAATCGAAGCCAGCTAGGGCAGGAAAGTCTGTGAGACTCTTATTTTCTTTTTTTTTTTTGTCGGTCGTGGGGCTTGAACTCTGGGCCTGGGCGCTGTCCCTCAGCTCTTCAGCTCAAGGCGAGCACTCTACCACTTGAGCTACAGCGCCACTGAGAGTCTTATTTTCAATTAAGCATCAAACAGCTGGAAGTGGAGCTGTGGATCAAGTGGTAAGGTACTAGCCTTGAGCAAAAAAGCTCAGAGACAGTGCAGTGCCCTGTTTGGTACATCCTGGGATGCACCAGAATAATTTGCATTTGGAACCAGGTGACAGCCAATCTATATTTTCTCTTTAATCTCAATTATATTTAATAAGAGTTTTCCCCCTTAGCCCTTGGCCAAAATTTTCACAATTTTGGTCAATCTGTTAGAATTATGCTCTGCCTTCCCAAAACTATTTTACTTTATTTTTTGCTTAGTTTACTTGGTAATCAAGTGTGTATGTAAAACTCATAACCATATTCTGAACACTTCTACTTTGTCAAAGAATCTCAGTGATATAAGAAGTTTTTCAAAAAGTTTTCTGCTACTACGATGGAAAAAAAAGCATAAATGTATTGCATTTCTAAGTTGATTTCTAAGCCTGTTTCTTCAAAGAGGAATATGTTTTTAGGTAAAGAGAACCTTTGGGTTCAAAACAAGAGTGGAAAGTCTCATGAAAAAAATTTATTGAGTAAAAATAACCCACAAGGACTACAGAAAAATAAACAGTAAAATGTTTAAACTAAAAAGTTCTTAGTGTCAAAGTAGTTTGAAATCTTTCTCGAAACACAACCCTCCACATTTAATTAGGAAAGATTCCAAAAATGTTGGAAATTTGAAAAAATTGTACTCACTGCCTAGGCCCTCTGTTAACTGTTTGCTATCTATCTGGAAGGGTATGTAAACTATTTTTTTTGCTGAGAAACAGTGATTCATTACTTGGGTCCGTACATTCACTAGGAGCAAGATAAAAGCTAGGTACTTTGAATCTATGTCCTTTGAGCCATTTTTCTCCTGAAGTTACCTTGAGCTTTAGGAAGGCCAGGATCTACTGCATCTTGTATCAGAAGGAGAAACCGACCCAAAGGAAGAGAACAGCCAAAAGCTCAGGATAGACTACCACTGTCAGGCAACAAGTGATTTATTTGCTCCTCTCAGAGGAAGAAATGGTAACTTCTCTGGAACCCCTCCAGGGACAAGGCCAATCAGGGTACACTTGTGACTAGAAGTGTTTAATTATTATGCATGCCTTTCTCCTCTTGTCCCCAGCTGTTTCTCTATGAAGCCTAAAGCTCACATCTATACCCCAAAATGGCTAAAGTTTTTTGTTTTTTTTTTGCCAGTCCTAGGGCTTGAACTCTGGGCATGAGTGCTGTCCTTGAGCTTCTTTTGCTCAAGGCTAGTGCTCTACCACTTGAGCCACAGTGCTACTTCTGGCTTTTTCTGAATATTTTATCGGAGATAAGAGACTCACAAGACTTTCTTGCTTAGGCTGGCTTTGAACCACAATCCTCAGATCTTAGCCTCCTGAGAAGCTAGGATTTCAGGCATGAGCCACTTGTGCCTAGCAATGCTGTCATCTATGGCTATGTTCTGTAATAAATCTCCTTCTTTATCCTTTATCATCTATTTTTATTAGGAGCAAGTGGACTGCCTTAATATGAAATTTCAGGAGTTTGGGACTAGGGCCTATAACTCTTGGTTTCATACCCATCAATTCATCTTACTTTTCATTCATTTTAAAGTAAATGGCAGATTGTCTATTATCAGCCACTTTACCCATTAATACCTCAGCAAAGATTTCAATTCTCAGGAAAAATTTACACAGAATGAAAGACAAAAATCTCAAGTGCCTTATTCAATGAGTTTTTTAAATTGTTATTATAAAGGCGATGTACAGTTACACAGTCAGGTAAAGAGTACACACATTTTTTTTCTGTGCTGGAAATGGGGCTTGCTCCAGTTCTTGTGTGTCGCTCATGGCTGATATTCTATCACTTGAGTCATGCCTCTTGTTCAATGGGCTTTTTGATATGCCTATTTTTCTTGAAGTTATTACAATGTATTTATTAAATTATATGTATAGTTACAAAATTAAGCATCACTAAACAAATTCAGGATTTTAATATGATAGGCCACACTCATTCTCCTGAAGACTAATCAATAACCTCTTTCCTATTCTATAGCAAGTGACCTGCTAATATAACAATGTTTTCTGCACACACATTCTTATCATGCAATAGGAATGTAATTTTAGAAATATAGTATAATTTTTTTGTGCCAGGTCCTAGAGCTTGAATGCAGGGCCTGAGTGCTCTCCCTGGGCTTTTTTTTTCCCTCAAGGCTACTCTACCACTTGAGCCACAGCTTCACTTCTGGCTTTTTGATGGTTAATTGGAGTTAAGAGTCTCATGGACTTTGCTCCCACAGCCTCCTAGTTATTGAGGAGTCCTGAATTGCTAGGATTACATAGAATGTGAGCCACCATTGCCCAGTTATACATTTTTGCTTATTCTTGTTTCATTGTAGTCAGTCTCTTTTCCCCATCCTCAATCCATAGTCAATACTATTCTTTCCATGGCACAAAGGCATCTCTGTTTTTCCACCAACTTATAAGCAATAGTGAATACTGCAGTGGAAATTGTGCTTTGGGCTTAAGTATGTACACTATAGCCAGCTCAAGTTACGAAAAGTTACACATGGTAATAAATGTCCTTGATTCTTCATGTGTCAATTAAGATACAAAAGTCCCCCAATTTATTAGCTTAAGGAAATAAACTCTACATGTGTATTGTCAGAGAGTGGATGTAGTAATTCTAATGTCATTATGTATACTAAAATGGTCTGTATTTCCAAACAACAACATGTTTGAGTATACATTTTTCCAAGTATTTCAGTAACATTCTGCATAAGGCTTTATAACTAAGGAAAAGCTCCAATAGAAATAGTCTTACATTTTACTAGTTAATTTGTATGTGTGGGCAGACTCTAAGATAGATTCCTCTGATCCTGCCCATCCAGTATGAGCAATTGCCTCCCTTCAAGTAAGTGCTGAGCTTCTTCTCACTTCTAATGAACAGAACGGGGGAGAAGTGATAGGATGTTACTTCTGAGATAACTTCTGTCTTGGGTGCTGTCTCGCACCTTTGCCCCATCTTTAGTTATTCATGTGAGGGCACTGAGCTGCCATAGTGCGAACAGCCCTACAGAGAAGCCCACAGCCAGGGAGGAAGTGAAGCAAGTCAATACCCATGTGAGTGAGCCTGGAAGGCGATCCCCAGGGTTATGCCTTCAGTGGTATGGCCGCTCTGAGTTGTATTCTCATGAGAGATATTGAGCCAGAGGCACTCAGCTAAGCCATGCCCCAATTCCAGAGCCTCAGAAACTATGAGATGATAAAATGCTGTTGTGTTGAGGTCATTAATTATACTAACACATGGTGATATTTAAATTAAATAGGTTGTAGTTTGAACTGCCAATAACGAATGCAAGAAAATGTGACAATGAATTCCATATCAACAACTAGGTTTTCTAATTTGTCTTTGTTTCTTATCTACTTTTTCTCCTAGTCAACACAATTTTGAGGTTTACTTTTTAACTGAAATGTCCCTTGAGATAACTGTAGATTCATATACATTTGTAAGAAATAACAGAAAGAGATCCCTTGTATTCTTTGCTTAGTTCCCTTACTGGAAACTACAGTCATAAAATAACAGTATATTATCAGAACCAGAGGACTGACATTGATACAATCCACCCACTTTATCTAGATTGTTATTTATACTCATTTGTACGTATATGTACATTTATTTTAATTTTCTCATATAATCAACTACATATTTTATAAAGTCTAGTCATTATATTATTCCTTATAAATACCTATTTGATGGTAAAACTTGTTATGAGACATGATTTCAGAGTTATTTCACACCCACATATTAATAAACTGAAAATAGACTCAGAAAGTAATGAAAAACACTCATAGCTCATATAATTGTCAAAGAAAAATTCACTTACCCTGAAAGTTTTCTTGAAAGCAAACTATAAAAAATGTTACCCTTCCCCCAGGATTAATGTACCTGTGTTTGAAATTCAGATGTGAAATAATATTAACTGTGCTTGTAATTTTAACACTGCCTCTTTTTTCTCTTAGAAAAGAAGTAAGAACTGAATATTATTTGGGTTAACAGTACCTCAGGAAATCAATATGCCCAAGTTTTTATTTTTGTAGTCAGACAGTGTTAAAATTCATATTTAAACATCTAAACACAAACAGCCAAGGAAAAGTCAAGCTGATTACGAACCATGCAAAGCAAACATTTTTGCATAAAAGAGAAACCTTAGAGGGATACCTACTTTCTGCTGCTAGAAGTCCTAGGAGGAAGGCAGCATATGGACAAACAACAAACAGTATGATTTTAGAGGGAGCAGGTTATCAAGCCACAGTTGGGCCCACTAGATGAGCCACTAGATGACCCCAAAGGAAGCCTTCATGTTCCATGAGCACAGTCACGAGGACTGTTTAGGATTTTAGGCCTTGAACACTGGGTTCTAATTTGGACTTCTTAGCTTTGAAATATGAGAATAGAACACTTCCACTGTGAATTATTAAGAAAGAAAGCAGCAAGACACAAACGATTATAAGATAGAGCTCAATGAATTCTATGAAATGCATAATAGATGAATTTCAATAATCAAACTATAGAATATTGCTGAAAATTGTTTTACATTGTAAGTGACACACTTAAACATGATCAACTTCTCTTTAGATGGCAAATGGGGAAACTGATTAGTTTTAAAATTGTGATTTAAAAATATTCATATTGTCTTAAATGTATTCATTACTCACTACCATGATAGGACTTAATTTAGGAAAACAATATGCTATATCATTTGTGTACTTAGCTTTTTTACTGTCAAATTTTGGATTTCACAGATCAGTATAATTACGAGAAATTTGGAGCACAGTTAGTCAAGTAAAAATTGACCCACATATAGGCTGGGTGCTGGTGGCTCACACCTGTAATCCTAGCTAATCAGGAGACTGAGATCTGAGGTTCACAGTTTGAAGCCAGCTTGGGCAGGAAAGTCCATGAGATTCTTATCTCCAATTAATTACCAAAAAACTGGAAGTGGAGTGGTGGCTCAACTGGTAGAGCACTAACCTTGAGGGGAAAAAAAAAGCACAGGGACAAAACGCAGGCCCTGAGTTCAAGGCCCTAGGACTGGCATAAAAAAATGACCTACAAAAAAATGACCTACATATAGACATTTCATAAAAAGACCAGAAAAGGCATCATCTGAAGGTGTAACACAAAGACAGTCCATGACAAGAAAGGGCAGCTGGTGATCTTACACCCTTTCCTCTTTCTAGCCCCTCCATTCTGCCCTCCACAGCCCTACTCTATAAGCACATGCAATGTGATCATTTTTTTCTTCTTGCCATAGGCTTGAGTGAACTTTCAGGTAATAATGAAAAGTGCTTTGTGTTTTGTGCTGTAAATAAAGTCATACACATTTAAACAGAAAGACATGGAAAGGATAACTTTGAAGATAAAGGAGATAATGTAGAATTTATGCATTAGTATCAACATAGAATTAAGGTTTGAAAATTAATGAAAGTATTTAAAAACAAGACAAATATGGAGATGGATATCTTAATTTATGAAATATAAAACTCCATGTGAGTCCAGGTAAAATACATAATTAGCTCTCTGCTACCAACTATATGACCACTAACTACTGTTAGCTGCTGAAAAGGACATCTACTGGCAGATGACTGATAAATACTGCTGATAATTGTAGAATGTGGTCTTTAGGCTTAATATTAAAATGTAATTTTAGGTATATTTTAGGTAATTTTGGTATATTCCTATATTGGTTTATTCATATATATATATATATATATATTTAGTAAAATGTTAATTTTTTCTTTAAAAATCTCCTTTGCAAAAACATTTGAATACTTTTTGGCTTCTGAATATATAGAATTTTGTCTACATTTAAGGTGAGTGATTAGCATTAGAGGTGAACATGGCATATTAACTGTTTTCTTTTCTATTTTTAGTAATCAGACAGTATAATTAAAAGTTTTGTGATATATATTTAACATGTCAGATGAAAATATAGACTGCTTATGTAATTATTTAAACATTTTTAAAAGGAAAAAAAGGATATGACTACAGGAATGCAAAAGTAAAAAGAAAAGTTAAACTGTGAACAGTTAATATGAAGACTTGTAAGCTACCTAGAAGATGGTGTAAGAAGTTTCTTTTTTTTTTATATGGTACTGGGGATTTGAACTCAGGGCACTAAGTCAGCACTCTACCAGCTGAGGTATGTGTCTAGCCTATTATGTTTTTGTAATTTTACAAATAAGGGCTCATACATGCCAGGGCAGGACTGGACAAGATCCTCCTGTTTATATTTCCTGTGTAGCTGGGATGACAGTCTCTATCATTCCCAGTTTTTTAAATTTATTGGTTGAGATGAGGCCTTTTACCCAACTAGGCTTAGAACTGTGATTCTCCTCATCCTCCTCAAGTAGCTAGGATTATCGGCATGTACCATTGTATCCAGCAAAACTTTTTTTTTGTTTAAAAAACAAGTACTATAAGCAGAAACTATTTCAACCAAATTATCTAAATACTAGCAAAAAAGGGAAAAATTGGGCAATAAGGTATACTTAACAGAAAATAAGTGTGTCTATAAAAACATAATTTCTTTCTCTAAAGGAAAATTTCAACTCTTCCCCAAAAAGAACACTTAAGAGCTCATCAAACCCTTGCTAGGCAGAGGTAAATATTAATTAAGGACCAATCTTGAAGATTGGGTATATGAAGTAATTTTCAAGGAGCATGCTGTTCTAGGCTAATTTCTAAAGATGAGAGTGACAGTACAGATAGTGACCTAAAATCTCAGAGATAATTTATCCTAAATATATGCCAAATTGTGACTCTATCATGTAGTCACAGAATGGAACAAAAACTAGCTCTAGACCCACTCTCCATAAAAAAGGCCAACTATATAAGGAAAAAGTGATATGTTAGAGCTGATAATAAGTTACAGGAGGAGAGAAAAAACATACTGAAAGGAAAAATAGAGGCAGATACGTAACTATAGGAAGCTTTGGGTCCATATTTAGAAACACAAGCATGTCTTTCGTGTGGTAAGGGTTCTGTGTAGTTACAACGCACCACAAGAGGAAGACAGCAAAAACTTTCTCTTTGGCCATTTCTCTGAGATTCCCATTTCTGAATGTTTTTGGAAATCACCTCTACTGAAAAGAGGAAGATTCACATCCCAATTGGTAAAAGTCAAAATGAGGAACTAGACACCTGCTGGAATGGCAAAGTCAATCTGGTCATTTTGCACAAGGTACAAGCACATACTAATTGGTAAGACATTCTGAATATGTATGTACACATATGCTCATAAATAGGAAGCAGGAACATTCTTCTTATGTTGACAAATGTGGAACAAACAACTTGTGCTTTAAGAAGGTTTTTTTTCCTGGACCTTGATTCCAATGATACCACATAAAACTGGACAAACTCAGTCCAAAAATACAATAATCAAATTAGTAGCAAAGAGTCAATTACATGCCAAACATTATCTCTAATAAAAGAAAGAAGAAAACTTGAGGCTAGAGGATGACTTCGGACTTAAGTAAATAAATATGTAAATGAAATTCAAAAACTAACATACACATCTGTATTTCCATGTACATATAAATGAAGCCTATAGTTTTTCATTGGGAAACTAAACACTAGTAGGTTGTTTTCAGGAGTACCTAGACTGCTCACCAAACAGGTAGCTCTTCTATGTTCTTCCTCCTTGAATATTTACATTCATGTGTTAGAGACTATATAGAAAGAACAAGATGGCTTTCTATGAAAAGATTCAATTCAAAGTGGTGCTGGGTAAAATCTGATTTAATATTGTTGAAATGGGAAAAATTGAAAGAGAAGGCAATCATAAAGATCTAAACAGACAGATTGTGATGAACTAACTGTAAGGCTAGGTCTAGAGTGTAGAACGGGGAAGAAGTATCACTGAGGTAAAAAGAAAAAAGTGAAATGTGAGTTTAGGAGAAGTAGAGGAGAGCGATTTCGGTTATTAAAATGAAAAGGAACAAGACATGCAGTGAAAATGTGGTTGTTGACAAACGTCTTTAGAGTATCTTCCAGGATTTGGCCTAAATTCATAGGAAAAGTTTATTCATAATGGAAGAGAAATGATGTAAATTCTTAAATGATTTACAAGATGAATGAATGAATTATCCAATTACCTGAGGAGGTAGGGTCTTCGGAGAAATCCGGCAACTCTTCAGGGGGGTCCCCATAGAAGGAATTGAACTTGTGACTTGACACAGCAGCTAGTACTGCACCCTAAAGCAAACAGAGGAGAAAAAAAATACAGTATTAAAACAGAAAAATGATCAAATAAAAAGTTACTGAAATGGTTGTTTACCCTTATTTAAAAAGTCAAATACATAGATGTTGGCTACAAGAAAAGGAGGTTTAAAAATACCTCTGGAGACTGGGCATTGGTGGCTTATGCCTGTAATCCTAGCTACTCAGGAGGCTGAGATCTGAAGATCACAGCTCAAAGCCAGGCTGAGCAGGAAAGTCTATGAGAAGAGTCTAATCTCTAATTAACTACCAAAAAGCTGTAAGTGGGGTTGTGGCATAAATGGGCGAGGGCTAGCTTTGAGCACAAAAGCTCAGGGATGGTGCCCAGGCCCTGAGTTCATACATATCCAGAAAACCTCTGGATTCCTTTAAATAAATTATACATGCATATAACAGAATAACACTGTTGGGAATTGCAAAAGGGTATGAACTAATTACACCTTGAAATCAAACATCCATTAGACTAAAGAGTCAGTATACAGTGATTCTGCAGAAGGATGTTTAATGAAATGAAAAGATGTGGTTGAAAAATCACATGAGAAAAGGTTTCAAAACAATAGCTAGTCTGCTCTAAGTTTTGGAAAAAAAGTTAATACAGATACAAAATGTTAACAGGATTAACTATACTGAGTGGTAGGATTATGAAGTTTCTTTCTTTTATATATTTCTCCTGTTCCTTTTTTTTTTTTTTTTGGGTCTGGTCGTGGGGCTTGAACTCTGGGCCTGGACGCTGTCCCTCAGATCTTCAGCTCAAGGCTACCACTCTACCACTTGAGCCACAGCGCCCCTTCCGGCTTTTTTCTTTTTGCTTATGTGGTGCTGAGGAATCGAACCCAGGGCCTCAGGCATGCAAGGCAAGCGCTCTACCACTGAGCCACCTTCCCAGCCCCCCGGTTCCTTTTGTTTTTAACAATTATTGTTCTTGTATGTGATTTCCCAGTCAGGCCACACATCAGAATCAACTACATGTGACTCTGACCTTTTTGTGCCTGTCTTGGGGCTTGAACTCAGGGCCTGGGTACTGTCTCTGAATTGTTTTGCTCAAGGCTAGCATACTACCACTTGGGCCACAGCTCCATTTCTGGCCTTTTGGTGATTTACTGGCAATAAGGTCTCACGGAGTTTCCTGTCTGGGCTGGCTTTGAACTGTGAGTCTCAGATTTCACCCTTTTGAGCAGCTAGTATTACAAGCATGAATCCCTGGTGCTTGGCTACATGTAATTCTTTTAAGCCATATTTTAATCTTCTTTGAGCCCTCTCTGGGAACCACTGCCATACTGAATGCCAGTGGCTGACATCTCTTAGCACTATTGGGTGGGGAAATGATGGGAGTTGTTGTTTCAATAACAGAAGAATGATTGAACTTCTAAGCTTGTTTCCCAGTTCTGTTCCCTTCCAACCACATGACACTGCTCAAATAAATCATTGAGGCAGGTCTCAGGCCGAGGTGGGTTGCCAGTGGGATGGAAGCCACTTTGGAGCAGCATCTGGAGGACACAATGAAGAATCTGTCCATTTCTGGAGTCTTGTGCACAGATTCACAGGGACTTTAATCTGGACTGCTGGGGTACTCCATCAGATGAACATGCTGGAGTGATATCTGTTCTTGCTCAGCAAGCAGCTAAGCTAACCTCTGACCCCACTGTTATTCCTGTCGTATGTCTAGGATCAGATAATGGGAACATTATGATCCAGAAATATGATGGCATAACAGTGGCAGTGCACAAAACGGCCTCTTGACATCTCATGTCAGTTTTCTAGAAGCCTGTCATAGCCTGTCATTCAACCTAATGCTAATTAAAACTTGTAAAACTATTGAATTATACTTGTAAAACTATTGACATTCCAATGGTTAGATCATTCACTTGATGTACATTGGGCACTTTTCTATTTATATAAGTTGCTTTTAAATTAACCTCTCAAGATGTAAGAATTTTTCATGTTCAAGGCCATGCTCTACCACTTGAGCCACAGCTCCACTTCTGGCTTCTTGGGGGTAGTTAATTGGAAATAAGAATTCTTGGACTTTCTTGCTCAAGCTGGCTTCAGGCTAAAATCCTCAGATCTTGGCCTCCTAAGTAGCTAAGAGTCAGTATAGGCATGAGCCACAGGCACCTGGCTAAGAAAGGATCATGTTTTGAAGCATGTTTGTGTCCAAAGATAATATGGATGTAGTGAGGAACAAGGGGTTTTCAGCAGGAAGAAATGGCTATGAGAGGACAAACCAAAATGAGTATTTATGTAATAGCAAGTGATCTAGTTTAATTGGTCAGGCAAGAGGTGAACAATTGGTTCCAGGTCAGTTTGTCTACAGAATTTTCTATATACAACAAATAAATCTGTTTGGAGGAAAAAAATAAACCATTGAACCAATGTTTTGTTAATCTGTTGAGAATATTCAAAAATATGCTTTATTTTATGATTGCCAAATTTATAATATACACAATGGTGCTTTATAAGCTAGAGAACATTTTATAAATGCAAGTAATTACTAACCCTACTAAAACAGAGTCAGAATATGAGCACTGTCTTTTGCTAGTTTACACAGAATTGGTCATTTAAGTTGCTTAAGTAACAAATCACCTAAACTGCCTAAATCTTTGTTTTGTTCAATATTGTTGAATTTTCTTGAAAACGAAGGTAAATGTGTTCTACATGTAGACATTTGTTAATACATGAAAATGTTAATAGAAAACAAAGTTTACTCTTTGGGAGGCTCATGTTAGTGTTCCTTTCCTCTTTCCTCTCCTCTCCTTTCCTCTCCTCTCCTTTCTCTCCTTCCCTCCCTCCCCTCTCTCTTCCTCTCTCTTTCTCTCTCTCCTTTCTTTCTTTTCTTTCCTTCCTTCCTTGCTTTCTTGCTTTTTCTTTCTTTCTTTTTTTTCTTTCTTTCTCTAGGCCAGAGCGCTGCCCCTGAGCTCTTCAGCTCAAGGGTAGCACTCTACCACTTGAGCCATAGCACCACTTCCAGTTTTCTGGTGGTTTATTGGAGATAAGAGTCTCATGGACTTTCCTGCCTGGGCTGGCTTTGAACAGTGATCCTCAAATCTCAGCCTCCTGAGTAGCTAGGATTACAGGTGTGAGCCACTGGTGCTTGACTTTTCTATGTTTTTGGTTGGTTGTGGGGCTTGAACTCAGGGCCTGGGTGCTGTCCCTGAGCTCTTTTTCACTCAAGGCTAGTACTCAACCATTTTGAGCCACAATGACACTTCTAGTTTTCTGGTGGTTAACTGGAGATGAGTCTCATAGACTTTCTTACTTGGGCTGACTTTGCAATCCTCAGCCTCCTGAGTAGATAGGATTATAGGCATGAGCCCTCAGTACCTGGCTTAGGGTTTCTTTTTATAAATATAAACTGAGCTGGCACTAGTGACTCATGCCAAAAATCATCTATCTATCTATCTATCTATCTATCTATCTATCTATCTATCTATCTATCTATCTATCTATCTATCTATCTATCTACCTACCTACCTACCTACCTACCTACCTACCTACCTACCTACCTATCTATCTCAGGGTACAGAAAGTGAAGAGTCAGAATCAATGCTGGGCATGTGATACACACCTGTAATCCCAGCACTCAGGAGGCTGAGGTAAGGATTGCAAGAAAATGAAACATAAAGAACAACAACAAAAAACCCCACAAGCAATCTTAATGCTATAATTCTAGGCAATTTTGTGAATTTCTAAAAGTTCATGGTAATGCAAGGAGGGTTTTTTTTTGTTGAAGTATAGAGCAAAGCAGATTGTAATAAAAAACAGCAGTACTGAATGCTGAGTTTTTCTTTCTACAGAAGAATCTCATTTCATTATTATATGTGTTCCCTAAAGCTGTTTCCCACACACTGAAACTAAAATTTTAGAGGTGTTTTATTTTTATTTTCAAATGCGTGTCTTAATGCGTGTCTTTTAGATTTTAAGGCCTGTTCTAGCTGCTACAATAGTCAGGTCTATAAATAAATATTTACACCACTAGGGAAACACTATTTAAAAGAGTCCCAAGAGGTAAATTCTTTTGAAACAATAGTATGAAGTTCCTGATTTGTCTTACAGCTTGCAGTTTTGCTTATTTAGTTCTCTAAACTCAAGGACCACACATGGTTCAAACAGTCAATGCAAAGCTATTATGTAAAACAGCATAAGAGTTCTAAAATAGTTCAGATTAATAGAATTCTCTTAGGGTTTAAGAGTTAGGAGGTGGCTTCTTCTAAAAGATTCATTTTACAGATGAGAAAACTGAGGTCCAAAGAGGTTAAGCAACCTCTTAAGGCCACTGCCAACTTAAGAGACATGATCGAGTGTTGGCAGAATTGAGAGCCTCTAGTACTCTCTGGGTCCAGTTCAAGGGTTTCAAGAACACTACATTCCTTTTATTTTGTTTCTGCTTTGAAGGCCCTATGAGACACTTTTGCTAGTACTCTAGCATTGTAGCAAGAAAACAGAACACACAAAATGTAAATAAGTATATAGTGTTATGTTTCATAAAACTTTATGTAAGCAAAGGCAGTGGGCAAGATTTGGCCTCCAGGTTATGATTTTTTTTCTGTTCATCATGGAGTTTGAATTCTGGTCCTACTGTCCCTGAGCAATTTTGTTCAAGGTTAGCACTCTACCACTTGAGCCAAGCCTTCACATCCAGTTTTCTGGTGTTTAGCTGGAGTTAAGAGTCTCACAGATTATCCTTCCCTGGATGGCTTTGAACTGAGATTCTCAGATCTCAGCCTCCTGAGTAGCTAGTATTACAGGTGTGAGCCACCAGTACCCAGCTGGGTTATGACTTATACTGCACTATTGCTACTAAAGGGTTTATATTGGATTCAACAGAAATATAAAATCTGATCTTATACAAGTAGTTCTCCAAATTTCCTGGTTTATGAAACCTTTGTAAAAACAAGTTTTCTATATGCTTTAATCTGGAAGGTTTGCTTTAGTTTAATATGTTTTGAGGATGAAACAATAATTCTGAATTAATAAGACTATTCACAATCTAGTAAGATAAATAGCATTAAAGTTATAATTTTCTACCTTAAAATAATGGGAAAAAAGCATACTTCAACCAACTTTGCTGACCTATGAACAGTTTAAGAATGTAAGAGACTGATCAATAACTAAGAGAAGTGTACAGGGTATACTTTTAAACATGCAAGATAAATAATGGAAACTTTTATTTATTTATTTTTTTGTCAGTTGTGTGGCTTGTTGTTTTTTTTTTGGGTCTGGTCATGGGGCCTGAACTCTTGGCCTGGGTGCTGTCCCTCAGCTCTTCAGCTCAAGGCTATTGCTCTACCACTTGAGCCACAGTGCCACTTCCAGCTTTTTTCTTTTTGCTTATGTGGTGCTGAGGAATCGAACCCAGGGCCTCAGGCATGCAAGGCAAGCGCTCTACCACTGAGCCACCTTCCCAGCCCCGGTTGTGTGGCTTGAACTCAGGGCCTAGGTGCTATCCCTGAGCCTCTTTGTGTTCAAGAATAGCCAGTGCTCTACCACTTGAGCCACAGTGCCACTTCCAATAATGGATAATTGTAGATAGCTTTCAGAAATCTTCCTTATCCTTACCCCACATGAGTAGTTTTAGCTTCTGAATTGAATCATGTGGTTTCAAATCACAATTTCCCAACACAGATTGTTTCTGTTTCTTTGATATGCTTCCCTGTAAAGAAATGTGCTTTCTAGGGGTAGAAATAATTCATGAAGCAAAAGGGACAGTTACAAGACTCTCTGCTGAGCCTCTTCCCTAGATTGACAAACTCAGATACTCATACCCTTTTATTCATAATTCCTTTGGAGTACCAACTAAGAGACCCACACACCCAGAGCATAGATTTTCTTCTCGGGCTAGATTGCACCTGTTCTTATGCATCCTAACAGTCAATCATCTCCCCCAAACTCAGATACTCATTAAGCAGACATGCCCCAGAACCTAATTGCTAATCTGCTGTCTCTATAGATTTAGATACATAAATAACTACTCTTGACATTTCAGATACATGAAACATCCAATATGTGTTCTATTTTATGTCTTGTTAAATGTGGACATACGATTGTCCCAGCACCATTTGTTGAAAAACAAACTAAACCAAGACAGAACTATTCTTTTTCCACTGAACTGCTTCAGCATTTTTGTCAAAAACCAGGTCGCCATAACTATAATAAGGGTTTATTCCTGTACTCTTAATTCTGTTCCAGTGATTTACCTACAATGCACAATACTAACATCATATTGTTATTTATAGTAAATGCTCCAACTGAGAGGTATGAGTTTTCTAATTAAAAATTATTTTGGATATTCTTGGAACCTTGCATTTCCATACAAATTTTAGGAACAGTTTAAACTTTCTGCCCAAACATTGATAGGGATTGTGTTGACTCTTCAGGTGAATTAGAGAACTGCCACCTTAACACTATTAAAATATAAATATTAAAATATTTAAATTCATGAATAATTAATTATATTTATTTTTATTTTTGTTGGTCGTGGGGCTTGAACTCAGGGCCTGGGTGCTGTCTCTGAGTTCTTTTGCTCAAGGCTAGCACTCTACCACTTTGAGCCACAGCTCCACTTTCAGTTTTTGAGTGGTTAATTGGAGGTAACAGTCTCCCAAGGACTTTTCAGTCTGGCTTTGAACCACTGTCTTCAGATCTCAGCCTCCTGAGTACCTAGGATTACAGGTGTGAGCCATTATCACCCAGCCATTGATTTAGATCTTTAATGTGTCTCAGAAATGCTGGTCCATATATCTTGTACTATTTTTTTTTTGCTTAATTTTACCCTAAATATTTCCTTTTTTGATAGTAGTGTGAATGGAGTTGTTTCTTAATTTCATTTTAGGACTGTTCTTTACTCATATACAGAAATACAACTTAATTTTGCATATAATCATGTATCAGGTGATTTTCTAAATTTCCTTCTTTCCTCTTCCTTACGAAGGTACTTTTGTTTGAAGGGTCTCAGGGGTTTGCACTTGCTATTGAGCCATGCCCCCAGCTCTTTTTTTATTGGAGAGATACTTCCCAGAGGATTATAGTTACATGAGTAAGGTAATGAGTATATTTCTCCAGCTCTTTTTTTGCACTGGCTATTTAAGGTTTTGCTTCCTGTCTAGGCACATGTCTGGACCACAATCCATCTATTTTAGGCTTCCTGTCATAGCTGGGATGATAGGTGCATGTCACCATGCCCAGCTTCTTTCTATCGATATGAAATTTTGCCAAGGTTTCTGCCCCACTGGCCCGGAACCATAATCCTCTCACTCTCAGTGTCCCAGATAGACAGGATTACAGGCATGAGCACCGCTCCCCCCCCCCCCCCCCCCGCCCCAGTGCCCAGTATGCACTTATTATTTCTAATGTTGGTTTTTGGTAGATTCTTTGTGATTTTCTACATATAGAAATATGCCACTGTAAGCTTTTCCTTTCTTTCCAAATGGATGCCTTTTCTTTTCTTGCCTGAATATACCAGAGCCCAAGAATTTAACATTTCTAACATTTCTTAGGTGCTGCTGATGCTGCCAATCCAGGGACTAAGGAGAGTATAGAATAGTCCTCTGTCATCTGTACTTACAGTTACCAATGGTTAATCTTGGTATGAAAATTTTAAATGGAAAAATTCAAGGAAAATAACTAATATTTTACATAACTTTTATTATAACATATGGCTAAAATGTTTGTATTTTATTATTAGATATTAACCAGTAATACAATATCTAATTTATAAAATATATTTTAACAGATATGTGCATATAGGGAAAAACTGAATTCAGTACAATCTGTGGTTTCAGGTATCTTCTAGGGGTCCTCGAATGAGGGGAACTAGAATAAGGGGAATTACTCTGTTTATATAATGGACACACTATTAGATAAAAGCAATAGAAATGAGTATTATAATACATTACTAATATATGAGCTTCTCTTTCTAGATATTATGAAAGAAAAATGATAATAAACTACTGAGAAAGGACTAACATAATTATGTGGGAAGAAATTCAACAACAGAGATTATTCAGTGTGATTTTTGGTGTTCCATGAATTAAAAAAACACTCCTAAATATTGCAAAATGTTAGAATCCATGGCAAAAAGCTAACAGCTCAGAAAAGTTTCTGGTTCACCAGATTTTACTCAAGAATGTCGCTCTAGAGGTCACCCTTTCTTGTACTTCTGTGTTCCTCTGTATTGTCTTCCATAATAAAAAATGTTACAACTGTAAGTTACAAAGGTAATTTTCTACTAATTTCAGTACACTCTCTTAAAAACAGTTTCAAGCTACTCACAAAAATTGAGCTTTTGCCCACCATTTATCGGGCTTAAAAACAGTGTCTAGGCGCCTAGCTGTGGATTTGTGAAAATAAGCTGTGTGGTGGGTTCTGACAGCCTGGGGCATTGAAATCTCTGTTCTAGAAGCCCAAATGAGAGGCAGAATGGGGACAGGTAGTTCCTTGAGGAAGGCAAGTGTGGCATGGATTAGCCAGGTGGCTGACTTCTCAAAGGAATGAAGTTTTACCAGAAGCTGAAAACAATTCAATAACGACCCTGCTGAAGTTTTAATTCTAGGTTGTTTGGTGGATCTTAAAACTTTAAATAGCCCTGCAAAGGATGTGGTAAATCCACATGACTACTCTTTGCTTTGACAGCTTGGCCCTGTCCAAATGAATCTTAGTCACTACTTACGCTATTTTCAGTCCAAGATTGATTTTGTGGCATGGAAAAGACAACATGTCTATTGTGATGGACGGGACCTAGCCCTCTGGTGAATTTGGGCAACGTGAAGTTCAACCTGGCATAGGGTAGTGATGTAGGAGGCCAAGCAATGGTTAAGAGTTAAAAAGAGTAAGAGAAGACTTAAGAAAAGAAGTACAAGCTGGGAAATGGTGACTCATGCCTGTAATCCTAACTACTCAAGAGGCTGAGATCTGAAAAAAATAAAAATCATAAAAAAAATCATAAAATACATGTGGTTGGCCTTTGGCTGACTTCTTCTATTTACCTTTAGTTTCCTCCTTGCATTGAATTTCCTCAGTTGTTCTACAGTTTCAGGAAGATGAATCTTGTAAGCATAACGATCCCGTTCCTATGAAAGAAGAGATAATGAACACATAACCATTTTCAAAGATGAAGAAGCTTAATATAAGACAAAGTCCAACTGGGCACTGGTGGCTCATGGCCTGTTATCTTAGCTACTCAGGATACTGAGATCTGAGGATAGCAGTTCGAAACCAGCCTGGGGAGAAATGTTCCTGTGAGACTCTTCAATTAATCTTTTTTTCTTTGTTTTTGATTTTGGTATCCTGTATATTATATATATGTTTATCTGATTTGGGTAAGGGAAGGGGAACAAGATGTTAAGACAAAGGACAAAGGGTGAACCAATGCAACAGTGATACTCACTTTATGTTAGAAATGAACTTTACAACTTGGGGTGAAGTGGAGTCAGGGAGAGGGAGAGTAGGAAAAAACAAGGGAAGGAGTAACAGTGTTTGGTAAGAAATGTATTCATTACTTATGTAATTATAACCCCTCTGACATCACCCTTACAATAAAATAAAATTAAAAATAACTGGAAGTGACACTGTGGCTCAAAATGGCAGAGAGCTAGCCTTGAGCAAAAGAGCTCATGGACAGTTCCCAGGCCCTGAGTTCAAGCCCCACAACTGACAAAAAAAAGTGAAACAAAGACAAAGTCCAATTACAGACAATAAATTTTTATTAAGGCTACAAAGGCTGTGAGAGGAACTCAACCACTTGTGAGAAAGTTTTAATCTTTGTGGGCTTACTATTGTTTGAATAAGTATTCATTGCAAATATCATTAATTTAGATAAAGGCTAGACCCACTTCTTACTGAATTCTTCCATGTTCAGAGAACATATATGTATGTGGTGAACTTAAGCTGTAGTCCACATATGACACAAGTTACTGACATTTTTGTCTTTCTAGTAACAGAAATCTATTATGTACAAAGCTCAGGTTACTTAAAATAAGAACTATAATCACTGACAGGAATGAGTTTCTAAAAAGAAATGTTATTAGCCAAGATAAGCTTTGGTAATGAAAGCCATTGTAAGTATGTAGTATATAATGCTAAAACATTTTCTAAAGGATCTTAAAAATGACTAAAATGGCTGCCACTGGCATTGTTATTTAACATTTTAACTAGCTTCTTTTTTTTGTCAGTTGTGGGGCCTGAACTCTGGCCCTGGGCGCTGTCCCTCAGCTCTTCAGCTCAAGGCTAGCGCATTACCACTTGAGCCAGTGCCACTTCTGGCTTTTTCTGTTTATGTGGTGCTTTGGAATCAAACCCAAGGTCTCATGCATGTGAGGCAAGCACTCCACCACTGAGCCACCTTCCCAGCCCCTTAACTAGCTTCTTTTAACAAACAAAAGATACCTGTTAGGGACAAACTGAGAAAAGCAACAGAGAAATAAGAACTCCCTTTAAACCATTTATTTCACCTTTGGGAGAAAAAAAATACTAAGAGTGTAGTATGTAAGAACCTAATCTTTTCTTGGATAATTGGGAAAAACTAGTACTGAATATCAGAGGGTTGAATGTAGGTATTTACATATATGTGTATACACAAATGTAAAAAAATATATAAATTATATATTTACAGTACTGTATGCTAGGTAAGTACTCAATCACTGAGCTTTACCTCAAGTCATAGGCATAATATTCTTTAAATTTTTTTATTATCTTTAAGTAGTTGTACAAAGAAGTTCCTATTTTACAAAACAATATATAAATACAAGTGTCTGATAACATTGTCACCCATTGTTCCTAACCCACCCCTCCTCTCACTTTTCTTTTTTTTTAAATGAGATTAGGTGATATATAAATTTCACATATTTCATAGTATTGTGGAATAGTGATACTTAGTAAAGTTACAAATACATTTTAACCTTCACAAGGCAAATTGTTATTATCATGGTCTATAAAGTTTGTGAATTCTATGAACTTTGACAATACAATTATTTCTTCTATATCAGGTGATATTTACATTTCTTTCCTTTGGCTTAGTGTAAGCTGTTCCCTCTTTCCCTCTCAATCCTCCTTTCCCATCGCTGTCTTTGGGTTGCTTAGTTCATTTTCATCTATGTCCAGTGCAGCTGATGGGCGTCTCTGATGTATGTTTTCCCGTTTCCCACTGATTCTGTGTCCTCCTCCTAGCTTCTCTCCACTGCACACACACACACACACACACACACACACACACACACGTATATATATATATATATATATATATATATATATATATATATACACACACACACACCATATAAGACATAATATTTTTAAGCAGAATTAAGATTAACCAGAATCCCAGAATTATTTTGTGATATTATTCCATGACATTGCCACTAAGACACATTGTTAATCTGTGTTTTTATATATCTTAATGTTTTGCCTAACATGTGGAAAAAAGCATGATGTAATATAATGAACATTGCTTTATTTGTTAAATCATTGAGCTCATACTATGTGCTAGATATTTTCTAGGTTCTAAACTAAAGTAAACTAAGAGCTACTATTATGCACCTTATATTTTATGGGGTAGACAGACAATAAACAAGGAAGTAAAAGTCAAGTATACCTTATGGTGACAGCTGTGGGGGAAAATTTAGACAGGGACAGGAAAATAAGTATTCTGAAGGCAAGGCATTTCTTCTCTCCAATTTTAAAAACAATGGTCAGAGAAGGTTTTACTAAGAAGCTGGTGTCTAAGCAAGTGAAGATGGTGAGGGAGAGAAATATAGAGGAAGGACATGATGACTAATACAGAATGGCTGAGGCAAGGAAGTACCTGTGTCTGAGGGTCAGCAAGGATGCTAATATAATGGCAACCAAAAAGGAAAAGGGAGAGTAGGAAATCAGAAGGTATTTAGTGAAATCATGAAGGTATCTGAAGCCAAGCTTATAGCAGGTTAAAAAAGAAAACATCACGGGAGAGACCTGGATTCAAGAGATAGTGTTTAAAGCCAGTGCAACTATATGAGATCTCTCAGGCCTGAGTATTGATGGAGAAAAAGAGGAGGAACAAGGACAGGGGTCAGTGACACTCCAATGAGAAGAGGTAGGTGAATGGACATGAGGATAAATCAGCATGTTCTGAGAGGAGCAGCCAGACTGGTAGAAGGCAAAACAGCAGAACAGGTGTCCTAGGAGACAGGGGAAAATGAGTATTGAAGGAGGATGCATATGAAATGTTACTGACAAGTCAAGAATGATAAGCCCTGGATCTGACCACCAGACTTGGCCATTTGAAGGTTAAGAGCAACTTGACAAGACCAGGTGTTATGTTTTAGTTCTTGTGATTCTGGGGTCTCAACCTTGGCCTTGCATTTATACTAGGGAAGCATTTTACAACTGAGCACTACTTTTCTCACCTATAATATGAGAATTTCCTGAAGTTATTGAACTGCATAATGTTTTAATCAAACAGTTCTGTTTCATTGATGTGTCAAGTTCTATTTTTCCTCAATACTTGGAAAGATGGGATAGAAAAAGAAAATTTAAAAGTGTATAATTTCTCTAAGAGTAAATTCATATCTAGTATTTACTGAAACCGTATTTAATGCTATGAAAGCACACAAGACCCATAACCAGAGGATAACAAATTTATTATGACGTGGTATTATTTCTGTGGTTCATAGTGCAGCTTTGGAACATGTATCCACATAGAACAAACAGGCCTTGATCCTTCACATATTCTGATTTCCATTGAACTGACACAGATACTGGAAAAGCAAACATGACAGACAGGAAAGGACTCAAAAACAAAAGCCAGGTGAAAAGGGCCACATTACAGAGCAGCGCACTGCTGTCACTGGAAGCATTTAAGCCAAGTGTGGTTTGTTACCTATAAACTCACATACCTTAAGCCATGGGTGATTGAGGGCTTCATAAACAGTGATCCTTTCGGCAGGATCCAGCATCAGCATGCGCCGTACTAGGTCTTTGGCACTTTCAGAGATATGGCTCCACTGCCTTGGATTCATCTGAAGAAGAGAAAGGAAAGTCATAAAATTACCTTAAGCAAGGAGTTAACATTCACTGATTCTGAATCTTCCTATTCTGCTTTAATGTGAATAAAATTCCTAGAGCAAAGAACAGAAATAGCTAGCCTGTCTTCCTTCCTTCTGTTTTGTTTTTTTGTTGGTCATGGGGCTTGAACTCTGGGCCTGCTGTCCCTGAGCTCTTCAAAAAGCACAGAAACAGTGCCCAGACCTTGAATTCCAGCCCCAGGACCAGCATGTACATAGACAAAAAAGTTAATTGAGATTAAATGTTAGCATATATCCTCTATATAAGATTACTATCTTTGACATCTGTCTTAAAAGACCTAGTAAGCTAGCAATGAGAATAAAGTCAAGTTAAAATCACTTAAAAACACTTAAGGAACAGTTTATAATTTAAACATACTACTTTAAAAAAAGTGTCATTAAACTTGCCCTAAAAATAGTCATCAAGGTGTTGGTGCCCTGCATTTTGCATATACACTTTTCTAATTTGGGGTGGGGAAGGGAAAAAACAAAATGCTTAAATAGGGATACAGGTTGTCCATTGTAACAATGAGATGCACAAGATACAACGTACAATTTAGGCGGGGAGGGGGGAAGTGGGGGGGGAGTGTAGTTGTGGAGATGGAAGGGAAGGGATAGTAGGGGAAAAACAAAGGAGGAGGTAACAATGCTTGATAAGAAATGTACTCATTACCTTGCACATGTAACCCCTCTGTACAGTATCTTTACAATAAAAAGTATAAAAAATAGTCATCAGGATAAAGGATTTTGTGAATAGCTCTTTTATTAAGAACCACCAGGGTGCTGAGATGTTGATATTTAAAAAAATAATGTAGTAGTATGGAGAAATACAGATAAAATAAGGTTGGTAATATATTAACTACTTAATCTGAGGGTTCTCCACTATTTTTGTTTAACAATTTCATGATTGAAAAAAAAGTAACAGTTCACTTAATATACTTTTATTAAGTGAAGTAAGCCAGGCCCAAAGAAACATAGGTCCCATGGTTTCCCTTATTTGCAATAAATAGTATATGTCTGAGACAAGCAGAAACGGTCAGATAAGTTGATGTTAGGTGAAATGAACCCCAAGATAAGGACTCAAATGTTTTTTTTCCTTGTTATTGTTTCAAACATATTTATAAGATATTTCTTTGTTGCTTTCTATGCCCCTCCCCCATGGAATAACCCCTGTTTTCACTGTATTTGATGTTGGTATAATTTGTGGAGGGGAAGAGAGCAAACAGATTGTTTAAATAGGGACACAGGTGGACCCATTGCCACAATGAGATGTACAAGATGTTATGTCGAAAAACGAACTTTACAATTTTGGCAAGGGGGGGGGACACGACGGGAAGGGGAGATAGGAAGGGGAAATACCTCTGTACGGTATTTTCACAATTAAAAAAAAGTAACAGTAATGTCAGGCGCTGGGTGCTCATGCATGCCTGGAATCCTAGCTACTCAGGAGGCTGAGATCTGAGGATCATGGTTCAAAGCCAGCCCAGCCAGGAAGGTCTATGAGATTCTTATCTCAAATTACCCACCAGAAAACTGGAAGTGGCACTGTGGCTCAAAGTGGTAGAGCACTAGCATTGAGCAAAAAGGGCTCAGGGGCAGCACACAGTCCCAGAGTTCAAGCCCCATGACTACCACTACCAACAAAAAAATAGCAACAAATATTGACAGACACTTACCACTGTATGTTAAAAAAAAAGCCCATGAGAGCCATCACAGCTGGCAGAGATAGACCTGGGTCTTTTGTAAGGGGAGTTATGAAGATAAGTGAGGGGTGAGAGTAGCCAGCTAAGTAAGTCATTAACCTCAATGCTTCAGCCCCATACTGTGCAAAATTATGATATAGCTGCTTCCAGATCACTTACTATATTTTGTTACTATTCCCTAGAAATAGGGAATTTTAAAATAATTTAATTTTCAGACACTGCCAATAGCCCAATTTTCTTACCAAGGAACAAAAATAACTATTCAATGGTTTAAAATTAGAATCAAATCCCAGACGCTGCAGGAATGAAGCCCATTGCCTTGGAAACCAGGAAGTTCGCAACTGAAAAAAACACAACTGAAGAACTCTATTATTAACAAATGCTTATAACTCAAAAAGGCAAGAGGGAGATTTTATTAAATGGTACCTATGTCATAAGCTGCTGAAAGGATGCAGTCAGTGCTGAGGCAATTCCTGGCATAAACTATGTGTCAGGTCTCAGGTAACATTGTCACTGGTATTCTTATGGTGCTATACTAGTGATCCTGCTTTGCTTCTTTTCATCCATTAGCATCTGTGATTTTACTTGATTTGGCAACACTAAATCTGAAAGCCCAGGCTCTGCGAGTTTGATAGTCATCCCAAAATTTCCAGGGATTGGAGAGGGATGACTTCTTACATGCTATTTCCTGAGTTAGTTACCTTGAAAGTATTGATTTTATTTCCCAGAGATCAACTGGCTCTAAGAGAAGCAGAAAAACCTATACTTAACACCTCTTTCTCTGTTTACTAAATTAGGAAGCTATCTTACACCAAATAAAGCAAAAGACCAGGTAAACAAAGTATACACTATAGTCACTTTCGTGATTCTTAATTATGGCGTTAAAGGACAAGGATGGAGTTCTGAAACTCCTTTACTCTTCTTTTTTCAAGTCCTAGATAAAATTCTAACATTACTCAGGAATAGGAAAGAAATTTTAAAAAAGTTAGGGGCCTCACAGTTTGGAAACTTAGTGTTACCTAAACCCTGTGTTTGGTTTTACATTGCCAGCCATTGCTGAAAATGACACCATTGTTTTGGTTGAATGCAAAGTATGAGTTTTTGTAATAATAGGAGGAAAAAGAATTTCTCCAACACAAACTGCCTTGACCTGATACCCAGATCCACACTTCCCTATACTTTGTATGTCTAGGCCCCTCTTAACATTTCAGTACCCCGCCAGCTATATGTGATTGTGTAGGGCAAAAAGAGCTGGGGTAGTGAAATTGACCTTTGCTCATTTCCAAAAAGTCCTTAGGTCTTTTGAATACAATCATCCACAATAGCAATAATGACTTTTTAAATAATGAGAGCAATAAATAAGTCACTAATCACAAGTCTAGGATAGTTCACAGGTTCCTGACACACAGTAGCCAAAGAACAATAAGAATGTTTCAGTTGGAGCTGGAAAGGTGGCTCAGTGGTAGAGCGCTTGCCTTGCATGCATGAGGCCCTGGGTTCGATTCCTCAGCACCACATAAGCAAAAAGAAAAAAGCCAGAAGTGGTGCTGTGGCTCAAGTGGTAGAGCACTAGCCTTGAGCTGAAGCGCTGAGGGACAGCGCCCAGGCCCAGAGTTCAGGCCCCACAACCGGACCCCTCCCCCCCCAAAAAAAGAATGTTTCAATCATATCAAAATGTCTCTAAACTGTGTAAGGAAATATAGTTGTACCAGGTGGGGTGGCTCAGGCCTGTAATCCTACCTACTTAGGAGGCTGAGATCTGAGGATCACCATTCATAGCCAGTCCAGGCAGAAAAGTTTGTGAGACTCTCATTTCCAATTAACCACCAAAAACCAGAAGTGGAGCTGTGGCTCTAATGGTAGAGCACTAGCTTCAAGTAAAAGGAGCTCAGAGACATTGCCAGGCCCTGAGTTCAAGCCCCAGGGCACATGAACACACACACACACACACACACACACACACACACACACACACACACACACACACACACACACACACACACACACACACAACGTGCGTGTGTACATATACACACACAGCAACATAGTATGTGACATTGGCATTTTAGTTTATCATGGAATGTAAATGGCAAATTTTTCAGCTGTGCTGGCATAAATTTAAAATTAAGATAAATTGTTAGAAGTACCAGGATAAAATTTTCACCCAGGTACATTTCATATTCATTTTACAAATTAAGCAAAAAGCTTTAAAAATGCAGGCCTTTTTTCAACTACACAAAAAAGGGTGGCAGTAGGCTTCTTCACACAGAGGGCAGATCAACTGCCAGGGGCTCAGAAACTTCCCTGAGGCCTGTTCTGCCTTACAAGGCTAGGGGATCCAGAGGTTAACAGAAACTTTTCTTCTGATGGTATAACTGGAGGCAGTTGATGGGTGAGTGAAGGCAGTGACTTCAAAACCCACTTTTCAGGATAACTTAATCTCACTACAAAAAGGAAGTGATCAAAGTAGATTACCTTGTATTTTCCTTTAATAATGCCTTCAAACAGTCTTTCCTTGGTTCCATAAAAAGGTAAACAACCACTGAGCAGGATGAAAAGGATCACGCCACACCCCCAGACATCCACAGGTTTTCCATAAGGCTCTCTCTTGACCACTTCTGGGGCCATAAAGTGAGGTGTTCCAACACGTCCTGCATTTAAAACAACAACATTAAGGAAAACTGTTCACATAAAGTAAGGCTTTTCAGTTGAAAATAATAGAACAATAACAATCCGAATGAGAAATTTATCAATGAAAAACATCTCATACCTCCCTCTCCTCCTCCCACCAAAAGAAGTCCACAGAAGGAAACAAATGACTTCTTTCATTGCCTCTTGAAAATACTGAGCCCAGGATAGGAGACTGACTCTCCTGCATTCTGCATGCTACATAGTAGGTATCTAGGTATTTCTTGTTTCATGAAGAAGTTTAAATGTTCTGATTAGGAAGAGGGGCAGGCAGAAGAGGCAGAGAGAGGAAAAGGTAGAAGTGAGAGAAATACCAGTAGAAAAAAATATTACTTTTGTCAAATGGAAATTCCCCAATGAAAGCCTAGTGTTCAGAACTTTTATTTGAAATATGATTTTAAATCTGCAATCCAGTTCAGTTGGTGTTAGCAATTCACAAGTGTTATTTTATTATAATAGGAATTCTAAGCTTTTTCCTAATATTAACATTGGAAGAGAATAAGAATCAATAATGATGTACGCTAAAGCAAAACCATGAAGCTTCACCCATTCAATCTTCTTTGACTAGCATCTTTAAAGAGTGCTCTTTTTTCCCTTGTATTAAAAAAAACCTGAAGCTTTTTGAAAGAAATCTTTTACTAGTTGTTAGCAAAATAATAGCTATCTTTAATTTGGCATAGAAAGAAGTTGTTTCTTCTACTGTGGAATAAAAAGCTTGCAGCCTGTAAGGAATTGACTGTGGGACAGGGCACTGCATGCTAGACTTGGCAGCTCTTCTAGATATTTGCCGGCCCAGACCCTCCCTTCCTTCCTCTGTCTGCCTGCTTGTCTGTCTGCTATCATACTGAGTCCAAGATAACTTTTACTTTGAAGATTGCAAAACACTATAGAGCTCAGAATTGTGGCTCAGACTTTAGAAAGAATTTAAGAGATCTAATTGAGCAATAGAAAATATATCATCAAGGTCTGTTGGTGGTTAACAAGCTCAATTGGGACAGAGAAGGATAAAGCACTTCTTGGCTTGTGTATTGGGGATGTACTTCTGTTGCAAAATCATATAGCTCTCCCTCCTCTCAACATAAGAGATAAGTTCAGGGTCCCAGTAGTGAAAATATATTCATTTAAATATACAATAAAACCTTACACTGGTTAGAAAGACCTTTATTTATTATATTTATTGGTACCTATGGTTAGAAAGACCCTTATTTATTTATTATATTTATTGGTACCTATCTTGAGGCTTGAACTCAGCCTGGGCACACACTGTTCCTGAGCTTCTTTTTGCTCAAGGATAGTGCCCTTACCAATTGAGCTACAGCTCCATTTCTGGTTTATTTTTTGGTAGTTTATTGGTGATAAGATTCTCATGGATTTTCTTGTCCTTCCTGGCTTTGAACCTCGATCCTCAGCCTCCTGAGTAGTGAGGATTATAGGCATGAGCAATCAGTGCCTGGCTACTAGGTTTATTTTATTTCTGGATTGTCTAATTTATTAAATATTACTATCTTACTCATTATACATATAGAGTATGTATACTTCAGAATTGTACAATGAAGCTGCAGTGAAGGGAGCTCTGCATCCTATTTCACTGGCTGGGGAGGGTCCTAAAAGATGGGAATTGTTCTGATGCAATAGGGTTGGCAGGAGCAGGGAGAAGGGAAAGCAGAGCAAAAGCTCAGGGCACCATTCAGGGTAATTGCTCCCTGGAGCCTGCTGTTGTTTTCAATGATGTATGACACTCAATTTGATACTTAATGCTTTCCATCTGGTCAGCAAAGGGTAAACTACTCAAAATGTTGGCCTTACTCTGGGAATAGACAGAGCTACCATGGCCAGTCCTGGACATTCTAAGGAAGTTCCTTTCATCTATCTGGAGAGAAGACTATTCAACCGTGAAGGTAGTGTCCACTCTTGAGGAAGATGTATGTCACTGGGTTCAAGAACATGCTCACAGATGACAGAAGAAAATGCCATGGTGGGAAGAATATACAGAAGTGTTTTGAAATTTCAAGTGAAAAGGATCAGAGTTAACCTTTCACACACACTGACTTCCTAAGACTCCTAATTTTTGCTGTTACTCATTTTCCTTCTTTGTAATTACTTTACTCTAATGACTTTACCACAAAATTCTAAGAACAGGAAACCAATTACCAAACCAAATGAAATGTCACTGTTTATGAAATACTCAGATATGTATTTAAACACATAAACAGATTTCAACTCTATAATAAAACCTCCCTACCTGGACTCTCAGTGAGGGAGTTGTTTTTAAATAGCTACATTTTCTATATTTGAAGCTTTATACATGCAATCCTTTTTACTTCTACAATTTCCTGACTTCTTTTACACAGGATGCTGCAAATAACCTTTTTTCTATGACTCAGAGTTGTCACAGTGGATAGTAATTAAAGATCTATGCTACAGAACAGAAAATACCTTCAGGAACTTCAAATGTAGGTAAGGGTTGATCTCTTTAGCATTAAAAGGCAGCTATGCTTTCATGTTCTGGTGTTTGCTCTGCCTATTTTTTTCTCAGGCTTTTATTTCTTTACTCTCACATTGCTTACTCCAGTCCTGGATCCTCATAACTTGTTTATAATCTAAAACTGACTATAAACTGATTGAAACCAGATTCTTTCATTTTATTGTAATTTCTCAAATGTTTGCTTGAACCTAGACACAGAGAGATATAGATAAGTCTTACAACTCTTGGTCTTTGCTAGGTACTGGTGGATCATGTCTATAATACTAGCTACTCAGAAGGTTGAGATATGAGGACCACGATTGGAAGCCAGCTCAGGTGGGAAAGTCCATGAGACACTTATCTCCAATTAATCACAGAAAAACCTGGAAGTGGTGCTGTGGCTCAAGGGGTGAGAGTTCTAGCCTTGAGTAAAAGGAGCTCAGGGATAGTGCCCAGGCCCAAATTTCAAGCCCCAGGACGATTGGCAAAAAAAAAAAAATTCTTGGTCTTTGCTATAGAACAAGTCTTTGATCAAATGACACATACAGGTATACAGCCCAGACAGTTCTGGTAATATGGTAGAGAAGGAACAGGCTTTCCTACTAGTATACTTAAGATCAGATTGCTTTTAAGAATCAACAATTGTTAGTTCAGCCTTCAAGAATAGGAGTTAGCCAGATAGATAAAATAGGTGAAAGGCATTCCAACCAGAGGGACTAGAAGTATAAGGTATGAATCAATATGAATTTATACAACTTTATGAAAAATAGGAGCAGGTCATTGTCAAAGAGCATCTTTTTTATATTACATTAATGAGTACTGGGGTTCAATCTCTGGGCCTCATGTTTGCTAGGTAGTCTATCACTTGAGCCATATACTCAGGCAGTTTGTGCTTTAGTTATTTTTCAGGTAGGGTCTCAGGATTATTTTTCCCAGGCACAAGCCTCAGAACATGATCTTCCTACCCATGGCCTCCCACAGAAAGGGAACCACAGGCATGTGTCACCACACCAGGCTTATTGTTGAGATGGGATCTTACCAACTGTTACAAGGCTATGCTTGCTCCTTGATCCTCTCCATCTCTACCTCCCAAGTAGCTGGAATTATATAAGTACGAGTCACCACACCCAACTCATGAATGGGTTTTAAGGGTAGGGAAATTTTGCTGTCATTATAACTATTTTCTATGTTCCTTGTTATATTCTGGATAAGTGAGATCTTTGAACAGCAGAGTTTCAGAGAGGGAAAGAACAAATGTATTTAAGTGATTTTTAGTATGTGGGAACATAAGGAAGAGAATTCTACTTGGAACGCTGGGTACTCAAAAACTTCAACTGACAAGAAAATAGCTTTCTGCTTCAAAGTTGATCATTATTAGCAAAATGTCAAAAGTACCTTCAATAACAGGGAAACTTTTTCTAAGGGAAATAATTTGTCCCTACCTATCTACTTGTATTGTATTTTAAAAAATATTATAATGCTTAAACTAGTCACTTCAAGAATACATGGAAAAGTATAGAAAGAAATGACAATATTTTGACTATTAGCATTTAATCTAGGGCATAGAAAATAATGAATTGTGAATAACTGACTCACTGGGAATTTAAACTTAGTTGTACATTTAGTGACAAGGTTGACAGACTTCAGGAAATGGTTTAACATGGAGAATTTACTTTTCTCCTTCAATCAAGATGTGCAGTAAAACATGGAGCTCAGAACATTCTGAACACTGGGATGTGTCTCAGAACCCTAAAAACCAAGACATTCTGTATGGCCATATAAGAGAGATACATTTCTTTTCCATTCATTTCATCTCATCTCATTAACTTTGAGGCTGTAATCATAAAAAATTATCTGCTCTCATTGTGTAGTCTTAACACAGAGTGAACTCTAAAAATACTGGATTTGAATGAGTTGGTTTCACAGCAAAACATTTGTTTAAAGACACCTGGAAGTTTTAGTTGTTGCCAGTTACTTGGTTACTCAAGCAGCAGACATTATTTAAAACAATGAAAATGGAAGAGATAGAACAAAAAGTGCCAGACCACTGCTACAGAGCACTGGGTCAGTTGGACCTATAGTTACTGCTCTGCCCCTAAACTGTGTGGATATTAACATAGGGAAGTTCACTTGGCTAATAGGGGGACAAGGTAGCTGTCTTTAAACACCTGAGTGGAAGGGTGAAATTATTGAGGGTTGCTTCCCAAGTCAGAATTAGAACCACTGGGAAGAAGTTACAGAAAGAGAGATTTCTATTTAATGTAAGATTAAATTTTCAATACTGAAAGTAAAGGAGAGGGTGAGGGGAGGGGGTGGAGAGGATGGGAAGGGATGGGAAGGATAAACAAAGGAGGAGGCAACAATGCTTGATAAGAAATGTATTCACATTATCTTGCCCATGTAATTGTAACCCCTCTATACAGTATTTTCACAATAAAAAAATACTTTAAGTTTTCTAGAAATTAACTGTCATGGGACATAGTGAATTCTTTACCATCTGAGGAATGAAACCAGAGCTCAGCCTTTTGTTGGGAATACTATGCAAGAATTCATAGGACTCCTAGAATCCTAGGATTTAAGGAGTCTGTGACTTAAGTAAGTATGACCACTCGACCCTATGGCTAGTCATCAAATCACTGACAGTTTTGAATTAGGAGAGAAAAAGTAGCATTCCTTGAAATTATACTGGCCTTGCAGTTTCTCATATTACTGGAAATGATAAGCTGAAAAAGAATGTATAATGTAAATACAATTTCATTTTAGAGGGCAACACGGTGAAATAAAAAGATTTAAAAATACAAGTAGGGTTGGAGGCACAGACCAAGGTATGGAGAAACTGACTAGCAAAGATGAAATCCTGAGTTCAAACCCCAGTACCACCGCCCCCCTAAAATCTTAGGCTAGTTGTGTGCCTCAGCTGTTAGAATGCCTATTAAGCAAGTGCAAGGCCTTGAGTTCAAACTACAGCACCACACACATACACCCTTGGCTCATTTGTTAGAACGTGTTCTACATGATCACTGTTTGATGTTCTTGTTACAATCAAATCTAATGAGATATCCTATGTAACATATTAATGTATTATTATTTTGGTATTTACCATTTGACAGATCTTTGAACTCAATATGAACATTTTTGTGTGTGTGTTAGTCCTGGGGCTTGAATTCAAGACCTGGGCACTGTCCTGAGCTTCTCTGCTCAAGGGTAGCACTCTACCACTTGAGCCACAGCGTCACTTCCAGATTTTTTGGTAATTAATTGGAGAGAAGAGACTCATGGACTTCCTGTCCAGGGTAGCTTCCAATTTTGATCCTCAGATCTCAGCTAGGATTATAGGCATGAGCCACCGGCACCCAGCTAAAAGTGATACATTTTAAAAGGTTCTGTAGATATTTTTCATGTTTATCTTTGTGAAGGCTATCAGTACTTAGAGATACAAAAGAGAAATTATCGACTAAAAGGCTTAGAGTTTATAGAATGGATAACTAGGCATATTTTTCAAAACTAAGGAATGGAATTAAAACCAGGATAGCATTTTGAGCTGAAGCCTACTGAAAAGAAAAAAATACAAAAAAACCGAAATACTTGAATCTGTAATTAGTATCTACCTCTGTACACTGATGACAAGTTTCTATTTTCTTCTATTTTAACTTTTATATTCTGGCATGAAAAATTTTAAATTAGGTTTTTCTTTGGATAATAATAAAAATCAGCCTGTGTTCACAGCTGCTTATTCTTCACAAATACACAGGTTAACAACAGTAAAGAAAAGGCAGGATATTAACAATTAGCCATAGATATCAATTTGAAAGTAGCCAATCCTTACATTCTAGATTTGACTTTAAAAATTTCTATGTTCCAAATGGCACCCTCTTTGAAAATTGTTCACATCTTTTTATTTAGTGTTCTTCTCTATTAAGTATTGGGGATACAATGAGTAAAAAAGATGGAGCCCATTCTTTTTTCTTTTTTTTTCTTTTCTTTTGGAGGGAGAAGTTGCTGGGGATGGACTCCAGGGACTTTTATACGATAAACATGAAGTCTACCACTTAGTCCCCTCCCCCCCCACCCCAGGCCTAGAATTTGTCCTTAAGGGACTAAAAATTCTAGCTATTACTACAGACTTATTCAATTCAAAACTACCTGATGAGGCTTTCTGTTGGGTGGGGGGAACAGGGTGTGAAACACTGTGGTTAGGTTAATTTTTGTTTGAAAGTTTGACATGAGCTTGAAAATTGTCAATTTTTTCATTTTTTCAATATTTAGTTTTTAAAATTACAAACACCTTTTAATCTTCACAACGATAGTCATCATGATCAATTTTTGAAGGCAAAAATATTTTTGTGTACTAGTATTGGGGCTTCAATTCAGTGCCCTTAACTTTTTTTTTTTGCTCAAGACTGGCACTGTACCATTTGAGCCAGATCTCCTTTCCTGGCTATTTGGTGATTAATTGGAGATAAAAGTCATACAGATTTTCCTGCTTGAGCTGGCTTCAAAATGTATTCCTTACATCTCAACTTCCTGAGTAGCTACGAATATAATAGGTGTTAGCCAACAAAGCCCAGCTGAAGGAAACAAGTTAAAAAGTGGTCTTACCTCCAGCTACAAGTCCAGATTCTCCTAACTGAATAGCTACTCCAAATCCTCCAAGTTTTACAGGTGCTGAGTTTTCTTTGGAGGCAAGGAGAACACAGTGGGGCTGGAAAGAAAAACAGGCACACAGAAAACAAATCCACAGATAAGGATTAGTTGAAGTTAAACAATTCAATTTTTGTGAAACTGAGTAACACGATCATACAATACCGCTTTAAAATTTCTGAATTATTTTGAATGCTTAAATTATTTGTTATCTTCTTACTTTATTTCTCCAAAGACTTACCTGATCTAGTCCATATCTTTCAGGAATTATTTGCTTCTAAGACTAGGATATGGTGCTAATAAAACATGGGATTGTCTAGGAAATGCAAATATATTTCATTTTATGCAACGTTTTCTTCCACTGACAGTTGATATTTACTTCAGGAAAAATGTTATACTTCCTGTCTAACTGTGTCTTAAAACCTCTGTGTTTACCAACATGGCTGGCTCTAAGGGGATGCCAGTGGACCTTACTTTGTCTACCATCTTCTATCCTTTCTTTTCTTTATTCATTCTGCTCACAAGTAAGATGGGTGCCAAATGGATATCTGTACTCAGTGGCTTTAATCGAGCCTTGTCCAAGGGAATTCAACGTATTCCTTGGGCATGTCATGTCTCTGGACCTACTTTTTCTCTCTGTGGAGTGGGAGATAATGAAGGAGAAGGGAGAAAGGACACTCCCTGACCAGCCTAGAGCAGGGAAGACATCCTTCTCAAGGAGTAGTCTGAATGGCCATGTCTTCCAAGTACCACAGGCTTTGTGCTCACAATGATGAACCTTATCATCTGCATCTATCCCCTTCTGGGAGCTTGTTGGAGTTGGTGTCAGGCACGGAATTTAATTGTAGCGACCATCACTGTCTGCTCAAATACTTTATGCTCCCCAATATGCCTAACACTGTATCTGACCTGCTGTCAAAATACGGGCTAGTAAAAAAGGCAATCATCTTTAGGAATAGAAGACAGTATTTCTTATTTTTTCCTACATTTCATTTATAAAGTTTAAAGTCAGTTTAAAGTCAGTTTTAGCTGACCTGATAATTGGTATGGAAAAAAATCAGTGCCAAAAAACTGAGTTGGTGTACTCAGACAGTTGTTAGATGATGAAACACAGAAGAGGAAGGGATACTTATGCTGCCCAATGAGAGCACCAGATTCTACTTTCAAATCTGTTCTTGTTGTCATCTAAAGAAGTTTAAAGGCCTTTACACAGTTTGGTACCAAGAAGAATGAACCCTCAAATACATGTGTTTAAGAGGAAGAGAAAGAGGAAAGAAAGGGCAGGCAAGTGCAACAAATGAGTAGTGAGCAAGCTATGGCATGACAAAGCAGAGAAGAATCAATGGAAGTTGACGACGTAGTTCAGTGGTAAAGCTCTTGCCTAGCATGCAGGAAGCCCTGTACTCCATCCATAGCTTTGAAAACAAAATGGCTACGGGAGAATAAGCAAATATCTACAGAAATAAAAGGGTTATGACTATGCTAAGAACTTTCAGTTGTTTCAAGGACAAGTGGATGGTAGCAGGCTAAAAATGAAAGCAATAGCCTTGGTATGATTCCAGTGTGGGACACAGCAAATATGCAAGCCTGGGGAAAGATGGGGATGACATAGAAATTTCTTGTGGAAAATTTTTTGTCGGTTGTGGGGCCTGAACTATGGGCCTGGGTGCTGTCCCTAAGCTCTTCAGCTCAAAGCTAGTGCTCTATCACTTGAGCCACGGTGCCACTTCTGGCTTTTTTCTGCTTATGTGGTGTTGAGGAATCGAACCCAGGGCCTCATGCATGAGTGGAAAGCATTCTACCACTGAGCCAACTTCCCAGCCCAGAAATTTTTTTATTACTTTCTTAGGAAGGAGTAGAGGCTTAAGCCAGAAGCTTCATAGTTTATATTGACTACATTTATGTTGAACTACATATACTGTAATCAATGTAATTTTCATCACAGTGTAGATCCAGTCATTCTAAACAAATCCTGAAGTGAGAGGAGTCATGAAATCTGAACTTAAAGTAGAAAACAAAGAAACCCATAGGTACAAATTAATAGCATACAAAATACCATTAAGAGTTATGAGGTGAAATGAAGGTGATTAGGAGGTGTTACAAGTTTGGGGACCAGGGAGATGCTATTTTATTGGAAGGTGTGTGTATCATAGAAAGCCTGAACAGAGACCAGAATGAAGTGAGAAAGAAAGCCACACAATGATCTCTAGCTGGAGACTAAAGTCAATAAGGACAGAGGCACTGGGAGGATTGGTTGGTTTGGAGAGTAAGAAGAAAGGGTGTCTACCCTGAAAACATTACAGGAAGGAATAGGAGAAACTCTAATTTCGGCACAGGCCGAAATTTTCTTAATAAAGACCCAGAAACACAGCAAATCAAAGAAAGGTTGGACAAATGGGATTGCATGAAACCACAGAGCTTCTGCATGGCAAAGGACATAGCTAGCAAGATCAATAGAAAGCCCACAAATTGGAGAAGATATTCACTAGCCATACAACAGACAAGGACCTCATATATAAAATACACTTAGAACTCAAAAAATTAAGTCCCCCAACAATAAATCCTCAAAGAAACAACTGCCCAATTAATAAGTGGCCTAGAGACTTAAAGATAAGACTTCTCTGAAGAGAAAATAACAGTCAACAGACACAACTTCTCTAGGCCATAAAAGAAATGTAAATCAAAACAACATTGAGATTCCACCTCACCCCAGTCAGAATTGCTATAATCAAGAACTCTAATAACAACAGATGCTGGAGGGATGTGGCCAAAAGGGAACCCTACTGCATTGTCGGTGGGAGTGTAAACTTGTTCTACAACTTTGGAAAGCAGTATGGAGGTTCCTCAAAAGACTCCACATAGAGCTCCCCTATCACCCAGCAATCCTACTTTTGGGCATTTACCCAAATGATCACAAACAAGGCTATACTAGAGCTATCAGCACAACTATGTTTATCACAGCATTATTTACCATAGCTAAGATATAGAACCAACCCAGATGTCCCTCAGTAGATGAATGGATCAAGAAAATGTGGTACACACACACACACACACACACACACACACACACACACACACACACACAATGGACTCCATCAGAAAGAATGACATTGCCCCTTTGTTAGGAAATGGAAAGACTTGGAAAAAATTATATTAAGTAAAGTAAGCCAGACCCAAAGAAACATAGGTCGCATGGTTTCCCTTATCTGCAATAACTGGTATATATCTAGGACAAGCAGAAAAGGTCAAAAGCTATGTACATACAACCATATAAGCTGATGCTAAGTGAAATGAACCCCAAGATAGGGACACAGGTTTTATCTTTTTTGTTGTTGTTGTTTTAATGTACTTAAAATGTACTATGTGATTTTTTGTTTCTCTTGTATGTTCTTCCCCCATGGTATAACCCCTGTTTTCACTGTATTTGATTCTGGTGCCCTGCATCTTGTATGTACATTTTTCTAATTTGGGGAGGAGAAAGGAAATCACAAAAAGCTGAAACAAGGATACAGGTTGACCCATGTAACTATGAGATATACAAGACACTATGCTGAAAATGAACTTTATAACTTCGGGGGAGGGGGAGGGAAAAGGAGAGGGAAAGGGAGGAGTTGGGGAGGTGAGGAGGGAAGGGATGGTAGGGGAAAAATAAAGGAGGGGGTAACAATGCTTGATAGGAAATATACTCATTACCTTACTCATGTAACTGTAACCCTGATGTACAGTATTTTTACAATAAAAAGTATATTAAAAAAAAGAAGGAAGGGTGTCTAGAGACGAATGAGCAAAGGGCAGCACGATAGAACATGTGATCTGAGATGATTCAAAGCTCTATCATCTTGAAGAGGAGACTCTTCATGGGAAACTATAGAAACTATAGAAAGCTCTGGGCAAGGGAACACTAAAATCAGTTTTAGATTGGCAATCATCACTCCGACTATTCTTTAGTAAGTGATGCAGGAGCCCAAGAGCCCAACAACGGAGACCAGTTGGCTACTGCAGTTGACCAGACAACAGAAAATGGTGACACAGACTGGACTAAAGTGACAGAAGGTGAGATGACAAGAAGTGGTCAAATGATATTTATGTTCTGAGGATAAAACTGGTAGAAACTGCCACTAGAGAAAGAGATGAGTCATGCAGGTTGAGTAGGTTTTTGTCCTAAGCAATTGAGTGAAAATGAGGACATCATTAATTGAAGTGGTGAATGCTACAGCAGGATTTGGTGAGGGGGAATCAGGAATTGTTTTCATACTGACTGAGATCTTATGAGATGAAGTAGAGCAGAGGCTAGGATTAGAGATGAAAATTTGAAGATCAACTGCATGTTGACAATTACTGCACATGGAGAACAGACTGGAGGGCTGTGTGCTATTGCACTATCTATATTTGAGAGGAGGATGTTGGGAACCATCTAGCAAATGAAACAGAATGCCCAGAGGGTGAAGCAAGAGGAAAATCAGCCTGTATCCTGAAGCCATGTGAAGAAACTTTTTCAAGAAGGAATGTTTTAACAGTGATGATGAATGTTACAAAGGTCATTTAAGTTGAGAGCCGAGAACATTACTAGGTTTGGTGACTTGGAAATCACTGGGAGAGTTGTGATGGTAATACTCTCCTTTGGACCAGGCTCAGGGGGAAATAAGAAGAGATGATGTGGAGACAATAATACTGATACTTTTCAAAGTTTTTTGGGGGTGCTAGGAATGGAGAAATGGGTTGCAACTATAAGAGTCTAAAGGAGTTTCTTTTTTGGTGTTGTTGGTCATGGAGCTTGAACTCAGGGCTTAAGTGCTGTCCCTGAACATTTTTGCTCAAGGCTAGTACTCTACCACTTTGAGACAGCACCACTTCCGGTTTCTGGTAGTTGACTGGAGATAAGAGTCTCATGGACTTTCCTGCCCTGCCTAGCTTTGAACTGCAATCCTCAGATAGCCACCTCCTGAGTTGCTAGGATTACAGGCATGAGCCACTAGCACCAGGCAACGAGTTCCTTTTTACTTTTAAACTATTAAAAATTTACAAGTAGAGAAAAATAGATAAATAAACCTCCACATACCTATTACCTAGTTAACAACTACTGGGATCCTGCCATTATTATTTTGTTTTAGTTTTTCCTGCTTATAGTTCATTATTTCTAACAGAAGATATAAAAAATAATCATAGCCAGGTACTGGTGGTTCACACCTGTAATCCTAGCTACTCAAGAGGCTAAGATCGGAGGACTGTGTTGAGACTCTCATCTTCAAATAACCACCAAACGGCTGGATGTGGAACTGTGGGTCAAGTGGCAGAGCACCAGCTTTAGGCAAAAATGCTTAGGAATATTGTCCAGGCTCTGAACTCAAGCCACAGAACTGAACTGGCACCCATACAAAAAGCATTACTAATGTTAGCTTAATTCAGTATAGGAAGACAATTCCATGGGAGTAATTTCTAAAATGAATCCATAAAGGGACAGAAATTCATGTTATTTCTTAGGAAAAACTCAAATTGCGTATGCATCTGTATCTGTATATGTTTATGCATATGTTCATATATATATCCTAATATGTCTATAGAGCTTCAAATTGCATAGTTGTATGGATTTTTATTATTTTCAAAAGGAACCTAAGACTTTTCATATTGAAGCAAAAAAGGGGAAAAAGAAACCTTACGACCACATGTGAATATAAAAAAAAGAAGAGAACCCAACCAATTGTACTGTGGCCGGATGGAAGAGCCCAGCTGACACAGCCCAGCTGAGTCTCAGGAAGCTTGGGGTTGACTTCTTTTACTTCAGGAAAGCCCGAACTGTAAGTATTAGTTGATTCTTTTAACAACATAAATGAGCTTTTGTTTTAGTTCAAATTTGATTATATGAACAAACTGAAACCTAATTTGTGCTGACAAGACTAATCTGATACCAACAATTCTTTGTTTTTAGAGCAAAATGCTTGAATGACAGCTCTGTCTGGATTTCAAATGAAGCTGCTTCTTTTAAAAGCTACTCTTAAGTTCTTTAGGACTTCTTAATTGATATAGTCACATTGTTTAAAATGCATTTGTATATTATTAAAAGATTTGCAGATGGACTGGAATTAATTAGCAGTTATTTTGAGACACTAAATTTTAGTTCTAAGTATAAGTGATAGTATACTTTATCTATAATTTCTTGGTTTTATTATGTTGTGTCACTTTCTCAAGTAATAGTATTTTCTTTATTATTATAATTACAGACTAATTACATTTTGTTTCAGAAATAAGAATATTAAAGGGAAATAAAGTATACATTCATTAATTCACATAACTAAAAAATTAAATTTGACATCATGAAGTTTAATATGCTACTAATAGTACTACCTTCAAAGTAATATGCTTTAAAATTTTGTTCTGTATGCAGCCATTAATGCACTATTTGAAGCATGGCCTGAATAGATTCAGTCATTATTGAGTCAAATTAAATACAGTGAAACAAAGATTGCTACCATCATCAAATCGGTAGGTATTTCAACATAGCAATGTAATGTTTATATGAAAATGCTTAAAATTGCATTCTAAAATCTTCTACTTACTTGGAGTCACTGACAAAAAAATTGGGAGTGGGAGGATGGGGTCTTTGGGAGAGGGTCTAAGTCACTGACACAACATGGCAAACTTAGGGACAGCATTTACCAAGTCACAAACACTACATACTAGAAAAATGATTGTGACCATGTCAGTATCTAGCACATGGACAATTAGTCCACTATATGAACATAGTGGTTTGTTTTTCATATTCATTGGCAAATTCTTAACATATGAAACAAGTAGTTTTTGAAATATTAATAAATGTCCATAAGAATAGTGACACTGTAATATCCCAACTGACTTTAAAGAAGATGAAAGTCAGCCACTAAGTTTAAAGCAGAATCTAACTTCTTAAATTGTTCATGAAAAGTTGAATGCTAATGATGTAATACACAGTAGTACCTAACTATGAAAACAAATGCACTACTTTTACTTTATACTGTTGAAGCTTGAGACCAAGCAAATCCAGCAAACTTTATGACTGCACTTGTATAACAATCATTTACCTATTTTACTTGTAGATTAGGGCCGAGGTAAAGGATTTCAGGATGTTCTTTCTGCTAGCAGCTTTCTGAGAACATCTTGATTATGGGTATCTGGTCTAGAAGGAAGCTTGAGAAGTTAGCTTCGAGAGGTGTACTAAAAATTCTGATGATTCATGATTCTGTAAGTTCTAGATTTATTTACTTAATGAACATACAGTATACCAAGATTCATTACTCTCCAAAGAAGCACAACTAAATGTCACAATCTCTTCTTAAAATATTAAAGTGGATAATGTTAAAGGAATCAAGTCAAAATACTACTAAACATTAATGAGGAAATAATGATCAGATGCAGTAAGGAGTAAAATTCCATGAAAAGGATCATGAGCTCTCAGTCAGATCTAAGAGTCCCAACATGGACTCTGCCATTTAAGAGCTATGTGGCAGTGGGTTCACTGACTCATGCAATGATTGTAAAGGTTATAGAAATGATGTGTTTGGCCATTTAGCTCAGAGATTCAATTCTGACTATACATTGGATGCTCCTAAGAGCTTTTAAAGGAAACCAGACTCTAAAGCCTATTCCAGACCAATTACATTGGAATATATGGGGAAGGAGCCAGACATTGATGCTTTAAAAAGCCTTCTCATATAATGGTCAGAATTCAGCACCAGTGAAGTGTCCAATTGGTGGTATCCTTGAAAATCTTCAGAGGTATGATATTTATTGACTTCCAAGATACACTGTTGTATTCTAAGAAGAATTTCCTTATAATGAGGCAACATCTGCTCTGCAATTTCTTCTTTTCTTTCTTCCCCCTTTCCTTCTCCCTTTCTCTGTCCCTCTCTCCCTTCTTGTTATTATAGCACTAGGAACTGAACTCGAAGCTCTGAACTCTACTGCTTGAACCACATACCCCCAACTCCTTTTTCTGTTATTTTCTTTCTAGGGTCTCACTTTATGCCCAAGTTGGTCTAGAATGTGGCTTGTATTTGTGCTTCCCCATGGCACAGTCACTGTGCCCAGCCATTGTGTGTTTCCCTATAGCTGGAATAATAAGCTCGCACCAGTGTCATTGGCTGATCTAGCCTCATGAACTGCTTTTTGCCCAGGCTGACCTCGAGCTGCAATGCTCCAATCTCTGCCTCCCAAGCAGTTAGAATTACAGCCTTCAGCCACCACACCTAGCTCTTGTGAAGTGTTCCCGTGTAGGATAAGTTGCTTATTTCACCTTGCTTCTATGACATAATTTGAGCTCTTCTCCCATGTGGTCCATGGCCTTTTCACTTCTGAGGATGAGGAAACACAGCACTCCAGGGGGAGAACTCATTCCGCTTGGGATAGAACCACATCAGCAGTAACAGTGTTCATGTAAGACACTACACATCCACAAATGCAACCTAAGATGTGGTTGGTTTCTGTGGAAGCTGTGTCACACTGCTGATACAGCAAACACACATTGGTTTTTGGTAATGTAGCTGAAACATTTCTAGTACTTGTGCCTTTTAAGAGCCACATGTAGGATTTTATATATATTTCCATTAAATTCTCTCTCTCTCTCATTAAACAATACTTACTGTGCTAAAAGACAAACAAAACAGATTTGGTTCTTAATACTAAGGGGGTTTAAAATCTAGCACAGAAGGAAAAAAAGACTATTTACATATGATCTTTCTAAGCATATCAGCTACCCAAGCACTCAAAGTCACCTTACTTGTGTCTCAATGCCTTTTCACCAGTGGATAGGATGTTTCTACCTGAGTCTTAGCTTCACTGGTCTACGCAACCACTCAATACAGATTCCTCTCCTCAAACCCTTTTTTCTCTTCTTAGTAATGAAAACTGCATTGTAAGTTTCATTTTTGGCAGCCTGCCACTCTTCCTAGATTGCCCTTTCCTTTTAGGATATCAGATCACAAGAAACATGCCTGGGTGTTTGGACAGACTTTGCATAAATGTTTTCCTGTAGTTGAGATACAGAACAGATAGCCACAGTTCTTCCTTTCTACATTACTGTCCCTCTCCCCTTCTCCCTCATTGGCCTAAACTGTGGAGACAGGCTCTTACCAGGGCTGTCAGAACTTCCTCTTCACTAGCCACTTCCTCTTCCTCAGAATCCAATCCTGCCTCACTTTCTACCTGAAAGTTGTCCTATACCCAGTTTCTTCTTGATCAAATTATAGAAGGGTAGGAAGAGAAAAACAAAACAAAAAAGGCTACATTCTTCTTCTAATGTTTTTTTCATTTATAACACTAATTCAAAACATTAATTATTGTAATTAAGTTCTGCTTTGCATTATAACAACTTATTATTTATAATATATTTATTATTATTATTATTTTATTTTAATTTGTGCCAGTACCAAGGCTTGAACTCAGGGCCTCATACTCTCAACTTGGCTTTTTCCACTGATAGCTGGGTGATCTACAATTTCAGCCACACTTGCGGACCTGTTATTTTGGAAATGGAATCTTGAGGACTTTTCTGGCTGGCTTCATGCTGTGATCCTCAGATCTCAGCTGCCTGAGTAGCTATGTTTACAGGCATGAATCATTGGTGTCCACCCAGCCTCTGTTTATATAATTGCATTCAGGGTTTGAATGTATATTCCTATAAAAATATTTACTGCGAGCAAGGACTGTATTCACTTTTGTTTTCCAAACATTACTCAAGTATGAGATAATTACTAAAATGAGATTAATTAAAAGATTTTTATAGCTAATTTTGTTTTTTGGTAGCCCTGGATATAGAACCCAGGACCTTACAAAAGCTAGAGAAGCACTCGACCACTGAATTACACCTCTAGTTCCAAACCAACTTGTATTGGCTTCTTATTAATTGCCAGGATTAGGTTCCTCATACACATTTTTTCATGTTTACAAATGAGATAAAAGCCTTGGAAAAAATTAGCCTTTGATGACATAGGTTTGATTCTGAAAACCCACCTCTGTCTTTATGTTCTATCTGTTGGGAGGTCTCTGTAGGCAAACAGGGAAGTTGCTGTAAGAAAGGAATATGTTGAGATCTGCTGGAATCCTTTTTCTGTCTTCTAGCTGTTCATGACAGGTTTTCAAACAGAGTTCCTCACAGCAGTCAAATGCCCAGTTAACAAGTAGCACTGAGAACATTCTCTGCTGCCAGGAACAAGTAGAATTCATGTACAATCTTTCAGAAGGTTCTACCAAAAGTCTTAAATTATGTAACCCAGGGTATGTTTAAGTTTCAATCTGTTACTTTCAAAAATCTTGTACTGGAAATCCGGTTTCCAATCTGCATTGTCACCCCATGCTTCTAGGTCAGGAGTAGCTCTGTGGCTGCAATGCTTGTTAGGCCACTTTGTTTTCTTGAACATTGTTACAAGAGTCTGTGTAAGAGTCTGGGTGCTGGCTCTCATAGTCTGTTAAATAATAATTGCATGTTCCTGTAGGCAAATGATTTTAATATCCTATACCTGGTGTTCAGCAGAGAAGGAAGAAGTTAAAAGAAGCTATGGAATGAGAGATCGCCACAAGTTTATCTGTCATACACAATGTGGCAACATATACCACAATAAATGAATGCCATATGTGAGGGAAACTCGTGCTCATTTTAAAAAATATGAGCTGCCATTTCTCTTTACCTCCCATTCTTGCCTGTAACAACCTCCCTAAGAAAGTTCAATTATTTTCATATAACAAATGAAACCAATCTCCAAAACATGCCATAGACCTAGGAAAGTTAGACTAAGATATTCTCCTAGATCCTACTGTATTTGCTGAAGGTTTTGTGATACGGTAATACTACTGAATATATGGTGTACATGTCCAAATGTGGAAAGTAGGATAAAAGTAAAAAAGTGTATCACAATGTCGGAAAAGCTGTTATTAACAAATGACTCAATAGATGGCATTCTGTTGTAGAAAAAAAAATCTGAAGACATAAGGACTACCACAAGGAAGATGTCATTTCGTATCCCTTTTTGATCAGCACAGAAGACAGAGTGAGAAGTTACAGTGTAACAATGACAACTACTTCAGCTGGAAGCTGGCCTTGCTCCTCCCACAGAGTGCACTTTCAAACTAATTACAGTGACCAAGACTCAAGAAACTTCTCAGGAATGCCAAATGATACTGATACTAGCTGTCCCATGGATGAGAAAATATTATCTAAAGTATTAGCAACATTTTACTCTATTATCTTCATCGTGGGACTTGTTGGGAACATAATTGCCCTCTACGTATTTCTGGGTATTCACCGCAAAAGAAATTCCATTCAAATCTACCTGCTTAATGTGGCTGTTGCAGACCTTCTACTCATTTTCTGCCTCCCTTTTCGAATAATGTATCACATTAACCAAAACAAATGGACACTAGGTGTGATCATTTGCAAGGTTGTGGGAACATTATTTTATATGAACATGTATATTAGCATTATTTTGCTTGGATTCATCAGTTTGGATCGCTACATAAAAATTAATCGGTCTATACAACAACGGAGGGCAATAACAACCAAACAAAGTATTTATATTTGCTGTATAGTATGGACAGTTGCTCTTGTTGGATTTTTAACTATGATTGTTTTAACACTTAAGAAAGAAGGGCACAACTCTACAATGTGTTTCCATTACAGAGATAGGCAAAATGCAAAGGGAGAAGCAATTTTTAACTTCATTCTTGTGGTAATGTTCTGGCTGATTTTTCTACTAATAATTCTCTCATATATTAAGATTGGCAAGAATCTATTGAGAATTTCTAAAAGGAGATCAAAATTTCCAAATTCTGGCAAATATGCCACTACTGCACGGAATTCATTTATTGTTCTGATAATTTTTACTCTATGTTTTGTTCCCTATCATGCCTTTCGATTTATCTACATTTCTTCACAGATAAATGCATCATCTTGCTACTGGAAAGAAATTGTTCATAAAACCAATGAGATCATCCTGGTTCTTTCATCTTTCAATAGTTGCTTGGATCCAGTCATGTATTTTCTGATGTCCAGTAATATTCGCAAAATAATGTGTCAACTTCTTTTCAGAAGATTTCAAGGTGAAGCAAGCAGAAGTGAAAGCACTTCAGAGTTTAAACCAGGCTATTCCTTGCATGATACATCTGTGGTAGCTAAAATGCAGTACAACTGTAGAAGCACCTGAGGCCAGCATAGTAAAAAAGAAATATACAATCCTGCATCTTCATCCCTCAAAGATCTAAAATGTGATGAAATAAGACGTTGAATGTATGAAATTCACATCTCCTCAAAGCTGCTTATATATATGATATTTTTTTTGCTTCAATGCAAAAAAAGTTCAAGGCAAAGAGAAGCTTACACTCATCACTAGATTTAAAATCTGAATGTAACAATCTCAAAATATATTGGTAAGCTAACACTTTAACACGAATTATGAAGTTAAATGAAATTTCTGGCTTTAACAACAAGATTAAAGTTAGTGTCAATGTTTCTCAGTCACTAAAAGTAGTTACTAAAAGCAACCACTTAGTACTAATTTTAAAGTATGTTTAAAAATAAAGTGAATTGAGAATTGATTTGAAATGTCAAAAAAGGTATCTAGACCAGGCTCCGGTAGCTCACTCCTCTAATTCTAGATATTTAGGAGGCTGAGATCGAGGATGAAGGTTTGAAGCCAGCATGGGCAGGAAAGTCTGTGTGATTCTTATCTCCAATTAGGTACCAAAAAAGCCAGAAGTGGAGCTGTGGCACAAGTGGTAGACAGCTAGACTTGAAGGGGAAAAAAAGGTCAGGGACAGTGTCCAGGCTCTGAATTCAAGCCCCAGAACTGGCATGCACACAAAAAGTATTTATGTTCATTTGTCATTTAAAAAGCTTGTATAATTTGCTACTGTATTCATTTGTCTAAATCTCTATTAACAGATAAAATAATAAAATTCTAATAAAAATGATATTACCCAGCATTTAAATACTGTACAGTAAAAATTAAACATAGAAACTAAATTTGCGCCTACCAGCTGGGTGTGGATGGCTCAGACTGGCACAAACAACAAAAACAACAACAAAAACCCTTGTGGCCTTACTTAAAACAGACTTATAAACAATTCAGTCACCTCAGCTACATGTTGAAAAAGCAAAATAAAAAAATGTGCATACCTTGTGATTCAGCTCAGTTAGAAAATTTCTTCTAACTGAAGTTGTGCTACTTTCTAAGAAATTGTTATTTTTTTGTTATAATTTTAAACAAATTTTTGTTATACATTTATTTTAATCACTTTTGCCTGACAATTTTAACAAATGAAATTCAGCACTTGTTTGTATGATTATAAATAACAAAATGTTGATTACATTACAGGTGAAAAATTTTTATTTCTACAAGCCTCTTTTCTAATATACAGTTTTAATGGTTAACTTATATGGTATCAATTATTAGTTTTAAGGAACATTAATATAAATATGAATATACTCATAACTCTAAAAGTGATCTCATTACATTAAATGAGATGATCTTGGCTGGGTGTTGGTGGCTCATGCCTGTAATCCTAGCTACTCAGGAGGCTGAGACTTGAGAATCACAATTTGAGGCCAGCTCAGTCAGAAAATTCTGTGAGATTCATCTCTAATTAACCACAAAAAGCTGGAAGTGGAGCTGTAGCTCAAAGTGGCAAAAGCACCAGCCTTAAGCAAAATAGCTCAAGGAGAGTGCCCAGGCCTTGAGTTCAAGCCCCAGGACTGGTTTGAGTGTACAGGTAGACAGCAGACACACACACACACACACACACACACACACACACACACACACACACAAAGATCTTTATAAAGCCCTGCATAATAGCACTCCTCAAAAATGTTAAGTGTGCTCAATAATTCTTGTCATAATATTTGCAATAAATTTTGGCAAAAATTAATCTACCTGTGGTCTCATATTGAAGCATGGACAGAAAGTTCACTTAGAAAATGCCTTTAAAATAGGGCTGGGAAGGTGGCTCAGTGGTAGAGAGCTTGCCTTGCATGCATGAGGCCCTGGGTTCCATTCCTCAGCACCACATAAGCAGAAAAAAAAAGCCAGAAGTGGCGCTGTGGCTCAAGTGGCAGAGTGCTAGCCTTGAGCTGAAGAGCTGAGGGACAGTGCCCAGGCCCAGAGTTCAGGCCGTATGACCGGACCGCCCCCCCTCCGCACCACCAAAAAAAAAAAAAAGAAAGAAAATGCCTTTAAAATAAACTGAATTCTGAGATTATTTCTAAATATTTAGAAAAATATGCTAGAGACTCAGGAAATTTAGGACTATTTATTACACATGATCTTTTCTTTCTTTCTTTCTTTCTTTTTTTTTTTTTACTGAACACTGGTGTATGCAAATAGGAAACACTGTTCATACCCTTCCTAATCCAAGATTTGGTTCTAAAAGCATACAGAAGAGAATTTAGAAGTATGTACATATCCTCACCTAGCAAAAGACCTTCAGAACAATTTCTAAATACAATCTCACATAAGACAAAGCCAAAAGGGCAAGCATGCGAGACAGCAGTATTCAGTAGAATGTTGCAGCAAACTCTGGAGAGGGATTCTGCGCAAAACCTGGTTGGAAGATAGTTTAATTTATATGATTCTATAAAAGGTTTTATTTTCAACTTAAAAAATGGATCAGTCTAGATTAGTCCTGCTGATATAAAAGTAGAACTAATATGATTAGCACCACGTTAAGAAAAACTATTGAAAACTATCCACAAGAGAAAAAGAACATGAAATATTTTTCTGAACAGGCAACCTGGATGCTGCAGAAACTTATTAATGAGTTAATTATTTTTAAGCAATTTGAAATACAAATTGAGCATCCCTAATCCGAAAATCTGGACTCCAAAATGCTTGAAAAAAAATGTAATGTTTTCAAGTTTCAGACTTGTGGCTTAGGGATGTTCAATCTGTAGAGCCCATGCAGATATTCCCAAATCAGAAAAATTCCAAATCTAAAATATTTTATTCTAAGTACTGAAAACTTAATCTGATCAGAAAAACTGATGCTACCAGATACAAAAATATATTCTTATCTTTCAAGAGGAAAACATGGGAGAGTAGACATGAGAGAAATGATCAGGAAAACAGAATATGCATCTCTAAGGATATGTCATGTGAATGACTCAGAACAGTGGGGCCAGGAAGAGGATATGTCATGTGAATGACTCAGAATAGTGGGGCCAGGAACAAGCCAGGGGGAGACCTAAGGTGTCATTAGTCATGATGTGCTAGACTTTTTCAAAGGTGAAGTAAAGTGTAGTTTTGAAAAGCTTCCTGGGGGACTCCAAGACAATCTCCTCCCTGAGAAAGTATCACAGCAAATAGAGGAAACATCACACACACACACAAAAACAACAGGAAGGAACGATGGGTTAATAAGTAATGCTGTGCCTACTTAAGATAAAAAACCAATGTATAGCTTCATTTTGCATCACACCAAAACAATTGTAAGTGTATTTAAAAGCTCAGTGTGAGCAAAGAGACAATGAAAAGGTCTAGAAACAGGTAGGTGCCTGTCTTGTGTAGATGGGAAAGTTTTCTCCTAGTAAAATAACAGACTATCAGGAAAAGTCCATAGATAAGACTTGTAAATTTAGTCAAAGCCAGAAACTAAAATAGAAGCAAAAGCATAAAGCAAGAAAAATATTCACAATAGATATGACACTTGGTAGAAAACCTTTTATGTCAGGCAGCAATGAAGACTATAAATGCGTCAAGCGGCTTGTATTTTTGACTGCAAGAAAGCACTTGGAAGTTTGTCTATCTGGACTACATCAACTCAAGTGAGAGAGAAACTATGGTATGCTCTCAAGTTAGCTCTGCAGTGTCTTTTGTCATAGTTGAGCGGTTGATGGAATGGCTCAGCTGTTTGGGGATGAAAGACTTGTTAGACTGGTTGGGTGGTGGTTAGCAGTGAGCGTGGAGCAGACAAGAAGGCACAAGGTTTGTCCTAAACTTCTGTTCTCTTATTTCCTCTTTCAAGTTCATGTGCAACAGAATAAGAAGTAAGAATTTATTTGCTTTTCACTGTGCTAAGTGCTTCATGCACCTCATTTAATCCTCACTGTCCTGTGGTATAAGCAGTAGCTGGATTTGCTATTGAAGGAATGCAAGCTGGTGAGCTTCTATTCCATAGACATTGTCTCTGCTAAGAAAATGCTTTTTACTTGTGTTTCATTCCATCCAAGCAAAATGGTGATTGCTGAGATGTCTTTTGTAAACATAAGGTGCCATTAATATGTATTTGGGGAAAATGTTTTGCTTATGAGTTATCCAAATTGTATGATGTCAATTAATCCAAGAACATAATGTGTATGTATAGAAATAGCACAATGAAACATCTTTATACAATTAATATATGTTAAAAAAAATCTACAAATTGCCAAGACATTTATATCCTCTGAAAGCCTTCTCTGGAACATGAATAATAATTGAGCACAAATGCATATGGGTATAATAGAAGAAAAAAGTGAAATCAAACATCTTACTCTAATTAGTTTTGCTCCTAGACCATGAAATGCATAAAGAACCATCATAAGATGAGCTCTGGAAAAAGTTTCCAATTATTGTTTGTATACAGATGTTGATGCATAAAATATCTTGCTTTAATAAGCCATAAAAGTTATTTCAAAAGCAACAGCATGGAAATCTCATGCAAACATTTTTTTGAAGAAATAAAATATTTCAAAAGCTACAGAAAAAGAGAAAAACTCCACAAATTAACAGGCAGTTAAGCACCTATCATCCCAAATCGAATAGATACTAATATAAAGTTTGGCTTTACTTAAAAGTTCTCATCCCCCATGTACTCAACCCAAAGTTTACCTCCTAATACCCCCTCACTTCCTAAACTGGCATGTATACTTTTGTACGTGTGTAAATGTACTTTGTTTTAAAAATTTATACTTGTATCTTATTCTATTCCTTTGCAACTTTTTTTTCTTTTCCTTTTTTTTTGGTTGGTTGTGGGGCTTGAACTCAGAACCTAGGCATTGTCCTTGAGCTCTTTTGCTCAAGGCTAGTGCTCTATCATTTTGAGCTACGGCTCTACTTCTGGTTTTCTGGTGGCTAGTTGAGAATAAGAGTCTCATGGACTTTCCTGCTAGCTAGCTTTGAACTACAATCCTCAGATCTCAGCCTCCTTAATAGCTAGGATTACAGGTGTGAGTCATCATCAGTGTCCAGTTGCAACTTTATTTTCTCAAATTACATTTATCTATGTTGCTAAGTGGCAGCCTTATTCATTCATTTTCACTGCTGTAGTGTTTCTTAATTTCCCCTACTAGTGGATAGTTAGGTTGTTTCCACTTTTGACACTATTAGAAACTACAATCAAGTGACATTTGTCTGTATACCCTGGACCATGTGTCTCTTTGGTGTCTGCTTTGTCCAAGTGTATGCACTTCTTCAGCTTGGCTCGGTTTTGATGAATTGCTTTCCAAAGTGACTTTCCTATTTACATACTAATCCCACCACTGGGCACAAATGAGCTGTTCTTTACCCACATTCTCACTAATACTTGGTTTTTATCACACATTAATTTTTGAAAATCTGATAGGAGTGAAATGGTATTTCCTTGTGGTTTCCATTTGCACTTCCCTGATTGCTAGTAAAATGGAGCATCAGCTCTTGGGTGAACGGCCTGTTTGTATTTATACCTTTCCTTTTGCCCCCTTTCTTCCAGAATTGCCTTCCTTTCCTTATTTTCTTTCTTTATTTTCTCTTTCTTTTCCTTCCTTCCTTCCTTCCTTCCTTCCTTTCTTTCTTTCTTTCTTTCTTTTCTTTCTTTCCCCTCCCTCCCTCTCCCTCCCTCCTTCCCTCCTCCCTCCTTCCCTCCTCCCTCCTTCCCTCCTCCCTCCTTTCCTTCCTTCCTTCCTTCCTTCCTTCCTTCCTTCCTTCCTTCTTTCCTTCCTTCCTTCTGTGCTGGCCTTGGGGCTTGAACTCAGGGTCTAGCCTCTGTCACTGAGCTTTTTTTGGCTCAAAACTAGCACTCTACCACTTTAGCCATAGCTCTACTTCCAGTCTTTTTTGGATAATTAATTGCATAGATGGGTCTCATGGACTTTGCTGCTCAGGCTAGCTTTGAACTGTAATCCTCAGATCTCATCCTCCTAATTAGCTAGGATTACAGATGGGAGTCATCAATGCCCAGTAATTTTTTGATTCCTATCTTTGAGTTCTACATTATCATTCTTTTTTCTTAAAACAAACTGTTGAAGCAGTTCATTTTATATTCTGAACTTTAATCCTTTCTTGTTTATAGGAGCTGGAATTAACTTCTATAACTTTGTGCTTATCTTTAACTTTACTGATAAGGTTCTTGTGCCAGGTACACTATAAGCAAAACAAAACAGTTTTCTAATCAGTGAGCCTAGGTAAGCACAGGTCTTTTACTATTCCTCAGGGACTGAAGAATTTATAAATGAAATTATCTTTTTTTTCAGTATTAGGTTTTGAGCTCAGGGCCTCACACTTGATATAGGCTGTCACTCTACCACTTAAACTATGCCTCCAACCCTACCTTTTGCTGGTTATATTGAAGATAGAATCTATCTAACTTTTCTGCCTGGCTTGGCCTCCAAATATCAGTTTCTCGAGTAGTAAGGACTCCAGGTATGAGTCACCTGTGCCCAGCCTGAAATTATCTTATAGTTGACCACGTAGGTCTGGAAGCGTGGCCTAGTGGCAGATTATTTGCCTAACAAGTATGAGGCCCTAAATTCAAACTTAGCACCACCAAATTAAAAAATTTAGACAGCTTAGCATTTCCATCTATAACTACAAATACGAAAACAGACAGGTTTTCTGAGTGTTAAAACTACAAAGCCCAAACACCTGTGTACAGATGTGTAAATGTTTCAGATAGAATGCCTCATAATAGACCAGGTGACCTCATTAAATGTGTTAATATATCAAAGAAACTCGCTAACTGTTCATTAGGAGGTAAAGGAAGATCAAGGAAGGAAAATGACAGAAATGAGGGGAGGTTTGGTCACAAAGCCAGCTGGGGAAAAAACGTTAGAGACTCTATCTCAATCAACAAGACAGGGGTGGTATTATATGCCTATAAACTTAGCTACAAGGGTGGCAAAGGCAGGAGGCTGAAGCTCCTGGACCAAAGCTAACCTAGGCAAAAATCTGAGACCTTGTCTGAAAAATAACTAAAGCAAAAAAAAGTGGCTGGGTGTGGCTCTAGTGATTGAGTGCCTGCTTAGCAAATGCAAGGCCTTCCATTCATTCTCAATACTGTTAGAGAAAGGAGGACTAAATCAATTATGATATGGCTGAGGGTATAGTGTAGTGGTAGTGCACTTGCCAAGCATGGAGGAGGCCCTGGGTTTGAAGCCCAGTATGGAAACAACAGCAGAAAGGCAACAGACACATCCTGCAGGTAGGAATCATTAACTATGTCATCCAAATACCCAAAATGCCAAGAAAAAGAGAAAGAATACACAAAACAAAATGGGCAGAAGGTGAGGGAAACATCAGAATTAAGAAGATACTCAGTGGAAGCTGATCTGGATTGAATGAAGTAGAAGAAGTAACTCAAAAAGGGTAATTCAGAACTAGTGTTAATTTATAATAGCTATGTCCAGTTCAGGACAGGCAGATCTGTTCCATTTCATACTAGGTGGACTCATACTCTGAAACTCGAGTAAGTGGAAGAAGAATGTGAGGGCACCTGTTGAGATGGTGGAATGAGATATGTGAACGTACAGCCAATCCTTAGCTTTGTTCTGTGTAATCAAGAGTAGCCTGAGTGGTCATCACTGAGAAATGGGGACAAGGCATCTTTGCCCCAGTAGTATGAACTCAGAAGGGAATGGTCATCACTCTACCATGTCCTTTTTTCAATTTGCATCCAACAGCAAGTTTTTAGAACAGAACTTCAAGTCTTCCATTACTACTGCTGGTGTAGTGGTTATATAGCCAGTTCCTTCCTGACAGTTCCTTTCTACATTTCCTGTCTCTTCTGGTCTCTTGTTAATTATGGAGCTTTCTAGCACTCCATGGCCCCTGCTTTTTTCCATTCCTGTACTCAGCAGTGTCTCTTTCTCTTCCCCAATTCAGTTTTGTCTATTTCCTTTTCACTTTTAAACACCTTTCTCACAGTTTAGCACTTTCTTGTCTTCTGCCCCGCCTCCCTAATCTTTAGAAACAGAAATGCTCCATATCTATGTGGAAATTCAGTTTGTATTCAAAAGAAAAAAAAAACCTATTTCCTCTATGTTTCAAAAAACAACCACGTTCAGCTGGCTGCAAAGGGAACTGACAGGTTTGCATGCATGTTCATATTCAGTTCCCCTTTGTGGCCAGTGAGGCTTAAAAAACACAGGAACATATAGGGTCAGCTTTTGTGGGTATAGATTACAGGGTTCCAAATATCCCTGGCAACGAGGGAAAAGACATAGCTAAGTAAATTAATGTGAATCTTACAGACAAATGACTTGGCATTTATGATCCTGAAGATAATGAAACTGAGTAATTAGTATAGCCTGGCATGATGGTAGAAAGCTTCTTCATCATTCTATACACTGATTATCTTTCATATGCTTTCAGACTGTAGTGTTGTTGATGCTAATGAATTTACTCAACTTTCAGAATCAAATAAACTGTCAGAAGTAGCAGAAGTACTAGTTTCACTAAAAAGCTAGATTAACGTTCTAGAAACAGAAGAGAAAGGGAGAGGCCATTCACAGTGGATAAAATGCACAAAGGAACTAGCATGGATTTATGATACTTTAATATGCCTTTCCATAGAAGAACCAACACAACACAGTAGCTCCAAGGTCTAAGGGGGAACCAATGGGTGTCCATTTGCAGTGGAAACAGTGGACTCTTTAGACATACATACTTAATTGATCCTTAAGGAAAGAGCCAATTCTTTCAATTTTTAAAAAAATACAGGAGTCTAGTTAGAACATTAAAATTGTAAGCATATTATAAGAAATGTACTAGATTAGCCAGGCACTGGTGGCTCATGCCTATAATCCTAGCTATTCAGGAGGCTGAGATCTGAGGATCACGGTTCAAAGCCAGTACTGGCAGGAAAATCCGTGAAACTCTTATCTCCAAGAAACCACCAGATAACCGGAAGTGGTGCTGTAAGCTCATGTGTTAGAGCGCTAGCCTTGAGTTGAAGAGCTGAGGGACAGTGCCCAGGCCCAGAGTTCAAGCCCCACGACCGGAAAAAAAAAAAAAAAAAGAAATGTACTAGATTAGAAGTGGTTTTAAGATCTCTACCATTCTTCTCATCTTGAGGTAGTCTATTTCCCCATTCTTTGAATCTAGGCAGGTACTGAGACTTGCTTTGACTGGTAAAAATATAGTGGACATTATAGACATGAGAGCAAGGCCTTAAGAGCCTTTTAGCTGCCAATTTTGTCTGGTTGATCTCTGAGACCATCTCACTGTAAATAAATTCAGGATTGTAGAAAAAGATGATCAGCTTGCCCAACTATCCCAGGTACACTCCAGATGTGAGTGAATACATTTTAAACTATCTAGCTTCAGCCAAGATGCCAGATGATTAAGTTGGCTGAATGACCCCAGATGAGACTCACAAAACTGCTCAGTTGAAATTGGAACAAATTGGACAGTGAATAACTGAATAACGGTTGTATTAAACCACCAAGTCTGGAGGTGGTTTGATATGCAGCAACAGATAAATGATGTAAATGAATAGAGTGTATCCAATGCATTTCTACAAAAGTGATAATGAATATATACGCTTCTTTCTGTTTGCATATATTAGCTGCACAAGGGTTATAGAACTTTTAAACAAGAGAGATGCTTTAAAATATTTTACTTATTAGCTGTGTGTGTGTGTGTGTGTGTGTGTGTATGTGTGTGTGTGTGAGAGAGAGAGAGAGAGAGAGAGAGAGAGAGAGAGAGAGAGAGTAGTAGTATAACTGAAGATCTAGTAGCAATGTATGTGTTCTCAAATATAAAGCAAGCATATGCTCCCCCTGATGGAGAGAGCTGAGCAGTGAGGCCAAAGGAAGTCTTTTAAGATCAGCAGAGTTGTTAGGCTAACAGGAAGAAACTCAGAATACAGGAAAAAGGTAATTTCTCCTATACTTTCTTGAAAAGTTAAAATGTAAATTACAGTTACTAATTGTTGTTTCAAATATTATTTGAATTTTAAAACTACATCCATCAGCTTTGATATTTTTTTTTTCCTGGTTGGTCGTGGAGCTTGAATTCAGGGCCTGGGCACTGTCCTTGAGCTTCTGTGCTCAAGGCTAGCACTCTACCACTTTGAGCCACAGCACCACTTCTGGTTTTCTGGTGGATAATTGGAGATAAAAGTCTCATGGACTTTCCTTTCTGGACTGGCTTTGAATAGCCACATCTCAGATCTTAGATCTCAGCTTCCGGAATCGTGAGCACTCAGCTGATCTTTTTTTGAAGTTGAAAAAAATTTCCCTCCAAAAGGCATCAAACTTTCGCATACTAAAATGTCAGACTTTCTTTTTGTCACCAGGATAATTATGACTGGGGACATTTTTTTAGAAAGGTGGCTCTTGTGATAATCACTAGTATGAAACAAAACAAGACACTTATAAAGGATTTATTTTATTAAAGGTAGACGAGTGGCACTGGGTTTCATCTTAAAGACAGAAATCCACTGTCTGTACAACTACTTTTTTTGTACAACTACTTTTATTCTATCACATTTAAAGCTATTTCCACCAATTAATATAAAAAACTTTATAATTTTATTAGATATCAAAGATCCCTACCAATTCCTGAACTTTCCTATTTATTCTAACTGGAAACTAGTGTAATGGAGGCAGTTTCAGCTTCTAGTAGCAAAGGGTTTAACCAGGGCTGGTGATATACTTCCCTCTACTGGCCAAAGCTCAACAAAAGGCTGCTTAGAGATTGGGTCAATGTTAAATTTAAGACAGGTTTTTTTATTTGCTTTTATTTTTTTCTCTTAGATTATCTTGGAGAAATGAGACTCCAGAGAATTTATTATGTCTGAGCTTCAACATGGCAGTTTTATTAAAGCAACATATTTTACACCAGTTTTCATTGGGGGAAAAAAGGAAGTGAAGGCAATATGAAAAGTTTAGAAACTATACCACATGTCATTAGGAAAAATCACAACAAGATTTGTTTGAAGTAAAGCCCTAAAACTACTACTTCTAGTTTAGCATATCTCTAGCCATCAAGACTACCAAGATACATCATAATAAAAGCACTGTTAAGGCAAGAATCATCAATAAGTGGTAAAATCCATTGGGTGAAAAGGCAACAATATATTTATAGTTTCAAGATATGATGGTTAGATTACCTACAGATTACAAAAGGAAAAGGGGTAGCTTCATAGTAGAAAGTTGGCAAATATCTAGACTGAAATCTGGTCACTGGGGATATTTAGTCATCTTGTTCAAACCAACAAACTGAATTCTGTAAGTGCCATCATATATATATAAGTGTCAAAGTAGTGGCTAAGAATGTGACATCTCTCCAGTGTTGGTGGCTCATGCTCATAATTCTAGCTATTCAGGAGGCTGAAATCTGAGGATCGTGGTTCAAAGCCAGCCCAGGCAGGAAAGTCCATGAGACTCTTATTTCTAACTAACCATCAAGAGTCCAGAAGTGGAGCTGTGGCTCAAGTGATAGAGTGCTAGACTAGACCAAAAGAGCTCAGGGACAGTGCTCAGACCCTGAGTTCAAGCCTTAGGATTGGCATGACAAAAGACTACCTGGGGTCAAAAAGAGACCTTACTATATACCAGTTGTATTATCATAGGCAAGTTATTTATGCTCTGTGGAACTATACCTACCATCTAGAAAATAGTAGCATCTATACTTCAGGGGATATCTTTAAGATTATATAAATTAAGATACATGTATATATATGTAAGAGCAGTTTGATATCTGTCATTTCTTCTTATTTATTTTTCTAGGTGTTTCAGGAATACTTGTTAGTTCAGTGTTTGAATATAAGAAACTAATATAAACAAGAACAGTATAAGAAGATCGCAAAGAGATAATTTTTCCTTATCTTCTCTTGATGTTTTTCTCCCCACTCCTTTGTTGTGGTACAGAATTTTGAACTCAGGGCCTTGTGCTCTTGTTGAGCTTTCTTGCTAGGCTAGCGATCTATTCCTTGAGCCATACTTTCAGTATGTTTTTTTTTTGCTGGCTATTTGTAGATGCAGTCTCCCTGACTTGTCTGCCTTTCTGCTTCAAAATGAGATGACCCAGATCTTAACCTGAGTAGATAGGATTATAAGCATGAGCCACCAGCATCCAGCTCTTTTTCTCTCTTGAATAAGGATAGCATATGACATAGGGTGAGGATTTAGCCTTAAGGTAAATTAAGACAGGTGCAGGTGGCTCAGTCCTGTAATCCTATGACTGAAGAGGCTGAGATCTGAGGATAGAAGTGCAAAGCCAGCCTGGGCAGGAAAATCCATGAGACTCATCTCCAATCAATAACCAGAAAACTGGAACTGGTGCTGTGGCTCAAAGTGGTACAGTGCTAGCCTTGAGTGGAAAAAGCTCAGGGACAGTTATGGAGCCTTGAGTTCAAGCCCCACAACTGACCAAAAAAGATAATTTAAACCAGAAGTTCAAAACAAATGATTTGTAATAAGATGGTCAGGAAAGAGATAGTAGAGTGGTAAGAATTCTGGGCACAATTATGATACTGTTTAAATGACCTTACTTTCATTGTGATTGCAGCTACTGTCCCAAAACATACAGATGTATGTGTGTATGCACATACACATGCTTGTGTATGTGCACACATGTGTGTGTATATACTATGTATATGTACATGCTTTGTACCTGTGGTAACAAAATGAACCAGATTATTTTTGGAATCTTAGCAAATGCTTCATTTTGGCTTTTTAAAGACCTCTCAGAAAAGACTGGTTGGTTCTGAAGCATGATGTGAAACCAATTCAGCTGACTCAAACATGATAAAATTCAAAGTTTGTCTACAGGGACATTTTTGCTTTAACTAGTGGCTAGATTATCTCCTCCTTCCCAACTTCAACTTTGGAGATGATCCTAATTCTCATGACTGCTGCTGCAGCAGACACAATGTTTATCACAGTGTACTCGTAAGGGATGATGTCTAGCCCATGAATAGGCCTATATGAAAACACAAAAGGCATTAGGTGCCAGTAGTTTATTCCTGTAATCCTAGCTACTCAGAGGCTGAGATCTGAGGATTGAATTTTGAAGCCAGCCCAGTAGGAAAATCCATGCTATTCTTATGTCCAATTAGCCATCAAAAATTCCAGAAGAGGAACTGTGGCTCAAGTCATAGAGTGCTATCCTTGAGCTCCAGGGTAGTGCCTAGGCCCTGAGTTCAAGCCTCAGGACTAGTGCATGTGTGTGTGCATATGTGTAAGTGCACAAACATATACAAACACAAACACAGACAAAAGGCAACCGTGAAGGAAAGTGAAACTGGGATTATCAGATCTAGATATGTTTTGTCATGAATGTTTCTTACAGGCTAGTAACTTTTCTGTGCCATAACAAATGTCCAATCTTTAGAACGTATTATCTGTTGTTTTTAGTAGTTCTTGAGATATTCGTATTGCATGCTGAAAAATCAGTTCGTTGGAATAAATGGAAGTCCTTTTGGGTGCCATAAGAAAGGGTAGGATTGGGCTGGGAAGGTGGCTCAGTGGTAGAGCGCTTGCATGCATGAGGCCCTGGGTTCAATTCCTCAGCACCACATAAGCAAAAAGAAAAAAGCCAGAAGTGGCACTGTGGCTCAAGTGGTAGAGTGCTAGCCTTGAGCTGAAGAGCTGAGGGACAGCGCCCAGGCCCAGAGTTCAGGCCCCATGACCGGACCCTCCCCCCCACCCCTCACAAAAAAAGAAAGGGTAGGATGCCCATGACTTCAACTTCTTGTATTAGGAGGTAAGGGCCTGAGAGCAGGGCAACTGGAAACAGGGTTGTGGCCAGACACCACATCCTGAAGAGAGCAGGGGGCTCAGTGAACCTTAAAGAAACCACATCCTTCAGTAACAAGGCTGCACCTCACTTCCAAAGGTAACCATCAGCTTGAGAATGTATTGAACTGAATGAGGGTGACTACTGCCCCTCTTTGAGAGAAGTCATTATCTTTAGAATGTGATATTGTAATGTAGACAAAATTAGACTTATCTTCTCTTTCTGAACACCAACCTTCCAATGTCTTGAGCTCCTGATTGGCCAGATGGAACATTTAAAAGGCCAATTGTGGCCATTTTAGATGCCAACTTGGACAGCCTAAAATAACTTTATAATTGAAACACAAAGGTTCAGATATGACTAAGTTGTCTTGCGTCTTCTGGTTTCTAGTTCTGAGGCTAATTGACAAGGGACTCTTATTTTTAACTCCAAGAATTCATGAGAATCATGAAAAAGCTCTCATGGACCACTTCAGTATATATATAGACCACTAGGTCTTTCCAAAGTGAATGATCATATACTTGCCCTTTGGACTGCTCTTGCAGGAACACACTAAAGGAATTCTGAGGCCAGATTAAAAAAAAACGCACAATGGGTGCTCAAACAAGTATCAAGAAAACTTAGCCTAAGACAAGACTTGAAATTAGAGGAAACTAATATTTCAAGGAGATAGATCATAAGGGTCAGAGCAGAAGACACACGAGATGAATATTTGGCAGATGACCTAGGAAGCAATTAGAACAATTAGGTAAAAGCACTTAGACTTGGCCAAAAGAAGTGGAAATTTGAAGAGGAGAAAGATGGGAAAGATGAATGAGAATGAAAGAAAACTCTTTCTGAGTTGAATAAGAAAAGTCCAAAGGGGCTACCTTTTAAACAAAAAATCTTGTAACATACTTTATTAATAACTCTTGAAAAGTCTCCCTGACAAAAATATTTTGCTAGTCTAGTATTCTGATGCTTCTTTTCTACCAGTTGCAAAAACATTTCCTAACTTCTTAGAAAAAAGTAAATATAATATTTCCTTATATTTCAGTTAGAGAAGTCACTATCATTTAAATCACAAAGAATTTATACTGATATTGCAGCCATAAAAATTAGCCTAATGAAGTTCACAGCTTTCCAACAGACAAAAACATGGCATGGTTTCTTCATAGACAGTTTCTACTCTCTCAGATCTAGAACAGAAAACTCCACCCGGCTGAAGTTAAAAGTACTCAAAAACTGGGAATTGGGTGCTGGTAGCTGAGATCTGAAGATCTCAGACAGCCAAGGCAGAAACTCTATGAGATGCTTATGTCCAGTTAACCAGTAAAAAGCTGAAAGTAGAAGTGTTCAAGTGGTAGAGGGCCAGCCTTGAGTGGAAAAAGCTAAGGAAGAGTGTGAGGCTCTGGAGTTCAAGCTCCAGTACCAGCACAAAGAAAACAAAAATGAACAAAATTGGACTAGATTCTAGTTTACTTTTGTCATTAGGTTCCTTGTTGACCTACAAGGACAAGCAGCAATTTCTGTTCTCCAAAGCAGAGAAAGAAGTAAAGCAAACTCACTGGTAGTATTATGTTAGGCATGCCACTTAGCCTCTGTGAACCTCAATTTCTGCCACTTTTCACCAAGTGTTCTCTCTCCCTCGCATTCACTAAGCTTTTTAGGACCACTCTTGATACATGGTTTTCTTCTTTCTCTTATTCACAGAGTGTCTGAAGTTTGTGTCACACATCATAGTATTAGTCTATATATTCTTGGCTTGCTTGTAGAATCCCCTGGATTTCTAGAGACCCTTAATAGTTTGTAGTTGGCAGAGCACTTCTGTGATTCCACGTGCTACTAGAAACACACTGGGAACACTACTAAATAATTGTTAAGTGAAATGCACTGTTGAAAAATATATACCTATAAAACTCAAAACAATGGCCACTCTTGGGACTTGTCCTCAGCAGTCACTTGTGCTTCCCCTCTCCCTTTGTCTAGCATTCTAAAATTTCTAAAGCCAAGCAGTATCTAAATAATGAAGAGGTTAACTGCTGAAGAATCTTTTTTTCAGATTTACAGGACCCAGAACATTTGGTGACCTTGAGAGAACATGAAGATGTGCAACAGCCTCCTTGTTCTTTTAGTCCTGTGTATCTAACACAAATCACATAAACTTGCAAATACTAAACTTGCAGAGAAGTAGCAATGTTTGTAGGTAGCTCCAGAAATCAAGGTCTCCTGGGATGTTCTGGCCAGAGCAGGTAGGGATGATGGCTAGATATTCTTCTTGCTTAGTGACTCACTGCACAGCCTTTCTTTCCCTATAAATCCCTTCCATCTACCTGATTTCCCCATGATGGGAGCTTTGAGGATGACAGCCTCCTTCTCCAACTTCTTGGGGTCCAGCCCTTGAGTCACTGTATTTTTCTTTTTTTCTTTTTCTGTCTCCTGAGTATTAGCTTTCCAGTGGTAAGCTGACCTTTAGTCTGGTAACAAGAACTGACAAAAATTACATCTCATTTAGATACTTTTGTCCCATAAGTGGTTTAACAATAGTTCTGATTCTTTGGTTCACTGATTGTTAACATCTGTGGTAAGCAAATTTCTGAGTTGGCTTCCCTCGACCCACTGAATCAGGGCTGACTCTGAGTGACCAACACAATACTTGCAGAAGTGACAGTGATGACTTCCAATGCTAAATTAAAAAAAAACAAAAACAAAAACAAAAGCATTGCAGGTATGGAGTTGTTCTTTCCAAATACAAGCTTTGAGAGGAGGCATGCATGCTGAGAGGACAGATGGCTATATGGCCTTGGGAAACTTACATGATCTTTCTGAGCTTCAGGTTTCTTGGACTTTAAAATGAAGATAATTACTTCTCAGGGTGTTGTGGAGATTAAATAAGACTTAAATGTAAATGAAATAGCAGAAAGGATGGCATATCGGAAGTTCTGACATGACAAATAAATGGTGGTGACAGTAAAAACTGCAGTAGCAGCAACTGAATGGGTATGAGATGTGGAAGAAATAGAGAAATCAGGAATGATTTCTAATTTTTGAGCCTAATTTTTGAGCCTTATTTACTGAATTTGAGAACAATGGAGGAAATCAAGCATATTGGACTGAAGATGTTTAGCTAAGCCCCAACAGGTAATACTAAAACTACTTTTTAGTCTCCTAGAAACAGTATCCATTTCTGTTCTTCTCTAAATTACTTCAAACGTGTGTGTGTGTGTGTGTGTGTGTGTGTGTATGTGTGTGTGTGTGTGTTGGAAATCAAACATAGGGACTCAGGAATACTAAGCATATAACTCTACCATTGAGCTTTACCACCAGTGTCAACCTTTTTTTTAATGTGCTAAGTAATTTCTTCCTGGAACAAGAGAATGCCGAAGTAAAACTGACTGAAATTATAGAAGTCAAATTACTCTGAAATCAATGGCTATGTATGCAATGCCATAAGTTACAAGTCATAATTAAATGACAGAAAATATTGCAAAGACACATAGTAAGCAAGACAAAACCCAGAAAGTTCAGGAAGTTCTCATTTATGTTTTAGAGAGAAATATTAGCACATATCGGAGAGGTTTTATGCAGTCAGCATAAAGTAAGGTGAGTTGCTAAGGGTTATGAGAAATGGCAAGGTAGTTCTGTTAATTTAAAATGATTTAATGATAACCAAAATGCTCAGGCTTGATGAAATTAGATTTGTGCTATCTGACAGATCCCCCTACTGGTTTACCCAAGGAAGGGAAGTCTGGCTGCCCAGACTTCACATTTAGCTTTTACCTACTAGTTCACTGACTAAACAATTTTGTACATAAAATTGCTTTCACAGTTCTTTGTAACTATTCATTTGATCTGAGGCATATTTGCCACTTCCCCAGATCCCCCCAATCTATCATGAAATCATCTGAATAATGGACTACACTGAATCTGAATACCGGCAGCGCAAGGCAATCAGAGTTGATTGAGTTAGTTCAATATAACCAAAGAAACCAAGACTCAGGGTGCAGCCTGAGCTTACAGTGAGTTCTTCAACTTTAAAAGAAAGAGTTATTAACCCACAATGACCATGACGTTCCAATCCACCTCAGTGATCCACCTCTGATTCTAGTAAACTGCTATAAGTAAGAAAATTTAAAAAGTTCAGTTTCTTTTTATACTTGATGAAGATGGACTGCAAATAAGTCATCCACAAATGATTTTACAGAAAAGCTTACAAGTAAATTTGTACCAGTATTTTATTGGCTACTGTAGAGTGGTTCTCTCTGTCACTGTATTATATGTGGGGGCGGGGGGGATTGAACCTTTGAACTTAACTTCAGCCAATCATGCTAACTAAGCTAACTGAGGTAGGTGTTCGGGGAATAATAATAAGGAAGTATAATGTATATGTATATTGTTCAGTAACTTCCTCTCACTAGACTAGACTAGAGAAACAGAGAAATGAAGTGTTTTTTTTTAGAATACTGAATTTATTCAATATTCTCTTTAAATCCCTTTCCCCTCCCATAGCTAAAGACATGCAAGAATCTATTTAAACTAACAGAATCCTGGAAGACTGAAGATCAGAGAACTGAGAGTCTGAAATTTGCATCACTACTCTGAACAGGACAACCTTAGTTGGCATAAGCTACTCATACTGGTAAGGGTGATTATTTACTCACTTTTAACTTAAAAGTAAATTCTATAAAAACTCTAGAAAGACTAAACTGTTTATATATTTAGAAAATCTAATCATTAAGAAAGGCTATCAGCCTATTACCTATGTAGATAACTATTAACAGCTGTTAGACTTGTAGAACATTTTTCATTTCTCAAATTAGCAGTATATACATAATGTATACAAGAATGACTGGACACAGACCTTTTGCTAGGGAAATGCAGACTTTGAAACATTTTCCGTATTTATAACATCATTCTGATTTGATTTAATGGTATTTTCCAAATTTTATAAAATAATTTTCTAATAGCTTTAGAATCAAAGTTTTCTTTATAGGAGAGGTACAGAATCGACAAAAATGTGAGAAGCTAAAGATGGTGCACTAGTGATCATTTGTTATCTTGAGTTTTCTGCAGACGCATCATCTGTCTGAAAAAGCTAGGTCCTTGAAAAGTCTTGTACCTCTCATTTGTTTGGACTACATACCATTACTTCTGCTGTTTTTAGTATATTATGCATTATGTATATAAGGCTTGGGTTATTGCTTTCCTTCAATAGAAAGAAGCTCCATTCCCAATGCAAAATCAAAATTATTCAAGCAGATGAATTTCTCTTAAATAATCTGGCTCACATCACTGTTAGACTGATTTTTAAATTAGTGAAGGTACAGGTTAGGTTTTATATACTGAAAACTGCATCTACAGTAACTAAAACTAGTTTGCCCAGTTATAAATTCATTATAGGGACAATTTAATCAATAAAAATGACAAATACATAAAATGAAGGAGATAGGGTTGGACGATAATGAATGGTCTCAATGTTTGAACCTAAAGACAATGAATAGCAATTAAAATTTAAAGTCGTTGATGTACATTGCTTGGTTTAAAAAAGTATTTTGATGGCAGGTGCTGGTGGCTCACATCTATAATCCTAGCTACTCAAAGGAGGTTGAGATCTAAGCATCATGGTTTCAAAACAGCCTAGGCAAGAAAGTCTGTAAGACTCTTATCTCCAACTAACCACCCCATTAAAAAAAACAGGCCAGAAGTGGAGCTGTGGCTCAAGAGGTAGAGCACTAGACTTGAGCAAAAAAGCTCTGGGACAGTGCCCAGGCTGAGTTCAAGCCCCAGAACCAGCACACACACAAAATTATTTCATAATTATATGAAAAAATCCTTATTTCTGCAAAAGTTGACATAAAATATTAATATAATTCAGGATGCAGAAAAAATAAAATCATGATTCTGAAGAAGCAAAATAGCTCTGAGGGGCTAGATTCTGAGATGGGAAGGTTGTACATGGTAATTTCTTTTTTTTTTTTTATCAAAAGAGAGAATATAATTAAGTATTGAGAAACCTTGCTATAGATCATGAAAAAGAGAATGCTGTGTCCCAAGAAGTATGGTAAAGAGCAGAGAGAGATGTGGCATATTCTAAATAGAAATATGGTTCTTGTTTGACCAGAATCTAGTAATGTTCTTTTGTTATTCTCACCTGAAAAAAAAATAAGGAGACAAATATAAAAAGGAATTTGTATGTGATTCTTTAGCACTTTTACATACAGCTCTGCAGCGAGATTTACAAATAAGAGGTAAAAAAGCAATAGCTACACTTGGATTTATACAGTGATGAAGATGTCATATTCTCTAAACTAATACACACAAATCCTGAAAAAAAAACACCAATGGGTACTAAATTACATATGAGGACACATTGAGGACATTCAAGCCATCAAGCTTAGCAGCTACAGAAATACATTTCAATTTTCTATTGAAGTATGAGAATTTAGCATTAACTATTTTAATTTGAAAATGAGTGATACCCTTTGATAATGAAACTAAGATTTTGCTATGCTTTCTTTTTGTTCAATTTAAGACCTTCTGTTCCATTCAGATGGAACTGAATTTACTTCTGAACTATAAAAAGGGGCTCTTCCAGTAGTATTATAGGGAAGTGTTTTAATCTAGACATTAAATATACCAGTTTTTAAACTATATATAATTAATGTGTGAATTAAAAATCAGTTTTAGCTCTCTATTAATGTGGCCACAAAATACTTTTGTAACATTTTCCTTGATGAGCATATATTGCTCATGAGTACTTTAAGGTTTTTTTTGGCCAAGGGGCTTGAACTCAGGGCCTGGACACTGTCCCTGAGATTCTTTCGCTCAAGGCTAGCACTCTACCATGTGAGCCACAGTGCCACTTGTGGCTTTTTCTGATTATGTGGTACTGAAGAATTGAACTCAGGGCTTTATGCATGTTAGGCAAGCACTCTACCACTAAACCACATTCCCAGCCCTTTAAGTTTTTTTTTTTTTTAAATTGGAACACTTTATTTTTTTAAATTACAGTTCTAGGCAAAATCTACTTTTACACATTGCTTCATAATCTAAGGAATATAATTCTTCTAACATAAACATGCTAAAAATCCAAGAAATTTAACTATTTGCATCTAATTTTGTTTTAAAGACAAATGCATCATCTACCTCAATAAGTACTTTTTTGCTTTTATTTGAACTGAACAATTGTGATTAGATAAGGTAAAAAGCCATCTATGTGTTCCCTTTCCTTTCATATATTTTATTGCTATTTTATTTCATCTCATGTTTTTTAAATGTTATCTCTCACGTTATTTTTAATTATCTGCAATTCTGTTCTAGATACTTTGACAATACCCAAGAAAATCTTACATAAATGAATAACTCGACATGCATTCAGCCATCTATGATCTCTTCCATGGCTTTGCCAATCATTTACATCTTCCTTTGTATTGTTGGTCTTGTTGGGAACTCATTCTCTCAGTGGGTATTTTTAACAAAAATAAGCAAGAAAACATCAACACACATCTACCTGGTACATCTTGTCACTGCAAACTTACTTGTGTGCAGCACCATGCCCTTCATGAGTATCTACTTCCTGAAAGGTTTCTACTGGGAATATCAATCTTTTCAATGCAGAGTGGTTAATTTTTTGGGAACTCTATTCATGCATGTAAGTATGTTTGTCAGTCTTTTAATTTTAAGCTGGATTGCCATAAGCCGCTATGCAACCTTGATAAAGAAGGATTCCAAGCAAGAGAACAATTCCTGTCATGAGAAACTATTTTATGGTCATTTACTGAAAAAATTTCGACAGCCTAACTTCGCAAGAAAACTGTGCATTTACATATGGGGAATCGTGCTGGGCATAATTTCCCCCGTTATCCTATACTATTCGATTGTGGAGGCCACAGAAGGAGAAGAGAGCCTGTGCTACAATCGGCAGATGGAACTAGGAGCCATGGTCTCTCAGATTGCAGGTCTCATTGGAACTACATTTACTGGATTTTCATTTTTAGTTGTACTAATATCATACTATTCTTTTGTCAGTCACCTGAGAAAAGTTAGAACCTGTACATCCATTACAGAGAAAGATTTGACTTACAGGTCTGTGAAAAGGCATGTTTTGGTCATCCAGATCCTATTAATAGTTTGCTTTCTTCCATACAGTCTTTTTAAACCCATTTTTTATGTTCTGCACCAAAGAGAAGACTGTGAGCAGTTAAATAATTTAATAGAAGCAAAGAATGTCCTCACTTGTCTTGCTTCAGCCAGAAGTAGCACAGATCCTATTATATTTCTTTTATTAGATAAAACGTTCAAGAAGACATTGTATCATCTCTTTTCAGAATCGAATTCACCACATATACAACCACATGGCTAACTTTCAGTTGGAAAAGAACATGAAACAGAAAGGTGTTCGTATGACTCTCCTAGGGACACTAAACAATTAACACTTCATGACTTGGTTGATAATAGGCACTGAGAAAACCTCCAGATTTTTAAAAATGAATAAATAACATACCCTTAACATTGGACTTGCAGTTTTACTTGTACTGAAAGTTGAGATGGCTGAGACCTTCAGAAATAAGTATACAAAATTATCCAACTGCATATGAAATCAACTGATAATGTTTTGTTTAAATGCAATAATGGATCTTTGATTCAAAACTCAATGTTCAATGGTTGTACAAAAAGGAAGCAAATGGTTTATGGAGTTGTCTCCTTTCTAGTACTTAGAATGCAAGGGTCCATCTAGGATTAGGATTAGTGGTTTTTTTTTTTTTTTATTGTGAAAATACCGTACAGAGAGGTTACAATTACATGAGCAAGGTAATGAGTACATTTTTTATCAAGCATTGTTGCCTCCTCCTTTGTTTCCCCTTCCCATCCTATCTCCCCTCCCTTCCCCCCTACCCCCCGTGCCAAAGTTGTAAAGTTCGTTTTTCGACATAACGTCTTGTACATCTCATTGTTGCAATGGGTCCACCCCTATTTAAACAATTTGTTTTTTCCCTTCCCCTCCACAAATTATTGACTAGTGTTTATTGCATTGGGTAACTTTAAAAATGAGTACAAGAAAGAATAAGAAATGTTTTTACTTAGTATCATCATCATAATAATGATAATACAGTGCAAAAATCCAAGGTTTTATAAACACATTATTTTCCAATTATTTGTTTGGTCTTCTCTGGATTATGTTATCAGAAGGGGTAATATTCATAGATTCCAAATCTATTAAGTAGGTGTTACTCATAAATATGATTAAATACATGGACTAAGCATTGTCAAAATGAAAAGCAAATATGTGATTGTATGCTTATCTTCATCACATTTTGTGTACTTTTCTCTATATAATATAATGTTATTAATGACAATATCTACCACATAGCTATATACAATTAATTTTTGGGAAGTGAATGTTAAAATACTATAAATAGTATAATATACCTAGTTTATGCTATATTGTGGTGTATTATGGCTCCACCTCTTGTTAATAGGACAATCTTAGGTAAATTATTATCCTCTTTATGTGTTAATTTCATCATTGTTAAGTAGGAAATAATATTTTTCTCATAGACACTCTTAGTAAAGCACATAATGCTATTTTGAGGAAATGTCCCTTAGTAAGCATTTGCTGTGTGCTGGCCATTGTACTTATAGGCTGGGTATTCTATTCAGATGCTTTATACATATTAATCATCACAATGATAAAGTATGCTAATTTATTTACTGATGAAAAATTAAAATATGTAGTTAAGTAAGTTATTTTAATTTTCTTCAATATCTAAGTAAATATTTTAAAGTAAACATTGCTTATTGGCCATTTCTTTCTTTCATGTAATCTTGTTCCTAAGACAAATGATGGTGAACTTATTCTGTATTACATATATTATAATTAAAATAAAAAATAAAAAATGTGTTCTGTCTTCCCCAAAAGATCATAAACATCTTTGAAGCTATTTCTATTTATTCTTTCTTGGTACTTGCAATCTCTTCTTAGATAAGAAGCAATCAAAGGCTGGCTCAAGTAGTAGAGAGCCTACCTAGCAAGCATAAGGCCCTGAGTTCAAACCCTAGGACCACAAACAAAAAAAGAACCAGTCAAAAACAACTGAACAAAAGAAATCATTAAATATAACTTGCCTGTTTGTTGGGAACTACTTCAAGTCTGTTTTATTTTTCTTCATATGTTAAATTTTTCAGTGCTCAAAAAGAAGTTTAAAGTAATTCACATAATATCCCCAGGCTTTTAATCTCACAGCATGTTTTGTTTCAGGATTACAGCTACAGAGGCTGTATACATTCAATGTATATATTCCCTAAGAGCCATTGGTTCACAGTCACTACCAGTTGTTATGACACATTGCTCCATTTTCATAAAAAAACAACAAAAAGCCAGTCGATATTTTTTTTTTGTTTCAATGCTGAATTAAGAGATGAAAATGTTCAGAGAAAATTCTTGAACACATTATGACTTCAAGTATTTACAATGTATATCTATACTTCAATAGTAGCAACTGAATTTCTGGATTAGTAGTTTACAAAGACTAAAGGAGACCTGGGAAATTAGGGTGATGTCCTGTGTGCTGGTTGTTGTAGCCAAAGTGGAATTTCCTACTTATTTGAGAGGTGGTCTTGTTATATAATCCAAGTTGGATTCAAATTTGTAATCCTCCTATCTCAGCCTCTTAAAAGCTGGATTACTGATGTGTCTCACCACATCCGGTGGGTTTTCTAGGTTTAAGAATAGTAGGAAAATAGGTATGTGCAATTTTGCTTCAAATTATTCATTTGGATAGATGACTCACACTTAAACACCCTTTATTAAACTATATATTGAGCTCAATAACTATCATGATTACTTTTACAAGAATCCTAAACTTTTATAAGCCATGTTAAATCTTTTTGTGCATTTGAAGAACTGTCTATTTAACATTATAGTAACTATTTTATATAAAATATGACGTTTTTCCCTTACAGGTCAGCAAGATTATATTTTAACTGTAGAAAGCAAGAATGGCATGTTTATTTCCCCTTTTATTCCTTCCACATATACACTCTCATTAGAGTAGCTTTGAATCGGTTAATCAGGAACACAAACTATGAAGACTAGACAAGTAAAATTCTAAATAAACTATTCAACTTGAAAGTGAATCTGTCCTTCCTAGGCAGGAGGGGAAGATGACTCACCTAGTTCTGATTGGTCAAGAATGTAAGAAGGCAAGTGAAAGACAAGCTTTCTGTCAAACCACAAAGGGATGATTCACTGAGCATTCCAATAATGCAGTCTAAATGCCAAGAATCTTCTCTGTGAGCCTCCAAATTCCATTGGAATTGAAACTACTGCAATCATTTACTACTGCTAGAAAAGTTTTGCATCCTATAGAAAAATCTACAGATTATGTGATACATGCCACTCCTAGCTTGGGAGAAAAGTGAAGAGTCTTTTTCTAATATGCAAAAAATATATTCATTTTCTTAAAAAAAACAAATCAAGGGTTGATTATTTTCTGAATGTACGGGGTAAGAGAAGCACAGCTGTTATAAATGCAAGGTAACAGCCCAGGCAGGAAAGTCCAAAAGACGCTTATTTCCAATTAACCACCAAAAAAGGTAAAAATGGAGCTATGGCACTAGCCTTGAACAAAAAGCTCAGGGACAGTGCTCAGGCTGTGTGTTCAAGCTCCAAGACCAGCTCTTTCATCCACTCTGGTCTTCCAAAAGAAATGCAAGATAAATTGATGGTAACCTTACAATTTATGAGATTTTTCTAAATATGATTATGAAAACCCTACATTCAAAGTGAATGCAAAAGGATTAACCAATGTGCTTCCTATAAGAAAGAATAAAAAAATAGCTGGGTGCTGATGGCTCACACTCAATATCGGGTGTAGCTAAGATTAACCACCAGAAAATGAGAAGGGGTGCTATGGCTCAAAGGAGTGGAGCTCTAGCTTTGAGCAAAACAGTTCAGGGACAGCAACCAGGCCCTGAGTTCAAGCCCCACGACAAACAACAGCAACAAAAGTATAAAATAAGCTTATGTTTTAAGGCATTTATGTATGTATGTATGTATGTATAAATGCATAGATTTATTGTGTTAGTTCTGGGACTTGAACTCAGGCTGGGTGCTGTCACTGCAATTTTCTGCTCAAAGCTAGCACTCTATCACTGGAAGTACATTTCCATTTCAGACTTTTTTTGGGTAGAGTTTTGGAGACAGGCATTTCACAGACTTTCCTGCCAAGGCTTCATACCTCAATCTTTATATCTCAGCTCCGTGAGTAGCTAGGAATACAGGGATGAGTCACCAGTTCCCAGCTAAAATTTTTTTTTTTTGGTCGGTTGTGGGGCTTGAACTCTGGGCCTGAGCGCTGTCCTTCAGCTCTTCAGCTCAAGGCTAGCGCTCTACCACTTGAGCCACAGCACCACTTCCGGTTTTCTGGTGGTTTATTGGAGATAGGAGTCTCACGGTCTCTCCTGCCCGGGCTGGCTTTGAACCGCGATCCTCAGATCTCAGCCTCCTGAGTAGCTAGGATTACAGGTGTGAGCCACCAGCGACCGGCTTCCAGCTAAATTTTTTTTTTTAAATATAACATGAGGGACTTTTGGGAACTGTAGTAACAGATGTAAAAGAAACATCAGTGACCGAGAGCAAGAGGAAGGATTACTTTAAGAAATTCACAATACCATAGCAATGGTTTTATGGATGAGCACACATTTATATAAAGTCAAGCTCTCAGCAGGTAAAAGGAGAACTGAGACCAGATGGGGATCCAAGAGCAAGCAGCCAGGCAGGTTGACATGGGCTATAAGGAAAACCATTTAAAGGAAGCATACCCAGAAACCCTTGGGAAGGAGGTCTCTGGCTAAGTGGATGTGTACCTGGGTTTTGCAAAATTCTGAGAATTAACAAGAGCACCCCAAACCTCCTAAGACAGAACAGAAAGTGATTGCATGAGCAGCAAGCAGTTTCTGAGGAGCTACTGCACTTTAACTTCAGTTACTCAAAGCAGATTTGAATAGGTCAGGTACAGAAAACTTGAGTCTTTGCACATACAGATGATGCCTTGTGAGACTGTCAACAGGCATAAGAAGAACCTAGAGAATTCCGAGATTCAAGAATTGCATTTACTTTGACAACTGTGCTGTTCCTTCCAAAGTTATATTTTTTTATTTTTTTTGGTCGGTCCTGGGCCTGAACTCTGGGCCTGGGCACTGTCCCTCAGCTCTTCAGCTCAAGGCAAGCACTCTACCACTTGAGCTACAGCGCCACTTCCAGTTTTCCGGTGGTTTATTGGGGATAGGAGTCTTATGGTCTCTACTGCCCGGGCTGGCTTTGAACCGAGATCCTCAGATCTCAGCCTCCTGAGTAGCTAGGATTACAGGTGTGAGCCACCAGCGCCCGGCCCAAAGTTATTTTGAAGTTAGGGCTGAGAAGAAATCAAAGAAGAATCGCTGAAACATAGAATTTCCCATACTTTTATTAAACAATGAAAGGGCAAAAGATGATGAAAAATAGAAATTTGCATACATGCCTTAATTAATGCCTATAGTGAGGCAAGACATAACCAATGTAAGTTTATATCAAGATAATGGGTCTTATGGAACTCTGAACTACTAACTTCACATGGGCAGCAATGTGGCCTGTTTTGGTCCCAGATACAGCTCCAGTTCCTAGAACAGTGTCTGCCCTACAGTAGACTTAGTAAATATCTTTTGGATAAATATCTTAAGAAAATAGTCCCCAATTCAAATTTCCAGTTGCTAAATGTAAGTACTCTATTTACTCATAGAAAAATATAGTTTTCAGACACTGAAATTAGGAATAGCAACATTAATGTCTGCCCTCTGTTGAGTCTTCCTGTCATTTGTTCTTTCTATCAATTTGTAGTCTGAGAATTACTTTTCTTATCCATTCCTCAGAAGGTTTCATTGTGCTTTCTCAAAATTATGTGGTGTGTACTTTAAAAATAATAAACTAATTTATCTAATACAAAACTGCTTTGGGGCCTGCTTTTAGGTACATTGTTCCTTCTCTGTGAAATGTCCATTTGTCCCCATATAACTACCCCCAATGACTCAAGACTAGGCTCTAACATGACCGTCTCCAGAAAATCTCTTTGATTCCATACAGAATAAACCTCTACCCTGTAATTATTTGTTTGCTTGTCTGTGATGAAGGCCACCAAGTTCTTTCATCCTGAAAAATATCTGCTACTCCTCTAATCAAAAGATGAATCTATATTTCTTTATTTTGAACCTTATAGCCTTTTCAATGACTGATATGACAAATCAAATGCACTGGGCTTGCCAACTTCTATTTTGTAGTGTGGGAGCCTTGAACAACTGTTGTGATGGAGATGGGGTCATGTTTAAAGAATGGGAAGTCCTGAATGAGAAACAATAGAGGGCCTTAACTAATTAATCATTAAGTTTTGTTCTATGTGGATTTCTAGCTGTAGATTATCTCCCTGAGACCATACTACTTTTAGGGAATCAAATATTTGTTAAATATATAAACCAGAAAGTGAATTTATTTAGATTTTACTTGGTTTGGGTTGTCCTATAAAATATTATGCTATTAAAAAGCTGACACTATTACTGAATAATATTATAGTAGAGAATACTGTTGTTATAGTTTATATGAGGCTAATACAATTATCTGTTTAGAACAGAATTCATACAAAATAAAATTCCCTCTGGAGCAAATAGTCTTTAGCACAATGAAAAAAATCTGTTTTATACATTTAAAATTTTCAAGTTATCATCTTTCTTATATATATTACAGAAATATTTGTCATATATAGGTACATATATACTTGTTATATACATGTATTTGTCATATATGTATACACATGTACATATACACATTTGTTATATATTCACATACATGAAAAATATTTTACTCCATATATATTCACTTTCTTATATTCATTAAATGCAAAAGAAGCACACAGAAGGCTATTATATTTAAGAATCTTTCCCTTTTTACTTATCTATAATGTTTACTTTCTTTGGATAACTGAAGAACACTATTTAATAAAAGAGCTATGCAGTCATGGGGTTGTACAGTATTGAGTTTCCATAATGACAATATCAATTTCCTATTACCATGTTTGAAAAGAATAAGTTAATATACAACTACTTTACATTGATCATGATTCCTTTTAGTTAACTAAAATAATTTCTGTCTAAATTTCTCAATTATAGAAATTTTAACTAAACTTGATCTGTTTTGAAACCACTTAAAATACAATGAAGGAGTCTTCAATATGTCTTAAAGGAGGGTTTTGCTCACAATATTTGTGGGTACTGGAGATCACATAGGTTAGTGACAAAACGGGAGAGCATGTAAGTACAGCCCAGGGTTAGAGAGTGTTCAGAGGTTCCCTAGTGATGAAGGGCTGATCATCAAGAGGAAAGCCCTTGCTCTACTTTCTGGCTGTGTTTTTCTTGACACTGTCAAAGGAGACAAGGACTAAGAGACTACATCAACTTGGTAACAGTATCCAAGAGGCAGAAAGACTGAATAATGATCATACTGGTCTTCTTTGTACCTATCTAAAATTATGACTTCATATTCTGTTAGAAGATTATCTGTTAAGAGAATACAATGTTGCCTATTCCACACTATAGCATTATGAAAATATAACTTTTACTATATAAACTAAATTCTAATTTCCCTTCAATTCAGTATAGGATCCAGTTTAGTTTTTATTAGATGCAATTTTCATTTTGTTCTCATACACAGTAGCAAAAGAGGAATAATAAAAGCTTAGATTGCGTGTAACCTTTAGAAATAAGGAAACTGAAATTAGAAAGTGTTCCTATAAAAATCAGTACAATGACTTCCCAAGTACAAAGTGGTTTGTGTGTGTGTGTGTGTGTGTGTGTGTGTGTGTGCGCGCGCGCACGCGTGCGTGCACGTGTACAAGCCAGTGCTGGGGCTTGAATTCAGGGCCTGCTTTGTTCCTTAGCTTTTTCTCTTAAGGCTGACATTCTACCACTTGAGCAACACCTCCACTTCTGGATTTTTGGTGATTAATTGGAGGTAAAGAGTATCACAGACTTACCTGCCCTGACTGGTTTTGAAGCACAATCCTCAGATCTCAGCCTACTGAGTATCTAGGATTATAGGTGTGAACAACAAGCTCCTGGCTTAATAAATTTTTTATCTGCAGAGAAAATTAAGTTTAAAATGCTCTGTAGACGAATATTTAAACAATTATGGTTCCCATTATGATGTCAGTTTCTCTTCATAAACTTTAAAGTTAGTGATAAGACCACTTACCTTCACATCCCTGTGGATTATGTTATTATCATGACAGTAGCGAAGCGCCTCTAGTATCTGTCTCATGTAATGGCTGTAAAAAAGAAAGAAATCTAAAACTGTAAAAACTTTCATTTGTTAGTGCAATACTATATAACTCTTACCTTCAGATTAGCTGTCTACAAACATTTCATTTGAGCAGTGTCAAGCTTAATGAAACTTTGGCAGATTTACAGATTTTAAAGCTTCTTGAAGAAAGAGAACAGTTTGTATTTCCCAAGTTAAGCCAAAAGAATTCCATACAAGTTCAGAGGCAAAAATACCCTAGTAATTTAAGATTGCAGTTTAAAATATGAAAAACCTCTAATATCTCAGTTAATTCTATTTAGTTAAACTGTAGAACTTTATTCTTGGTTTCTAAATGCCTCTTTATTACTGAGTACTTGTTTCATCTCTCTTCCTGTTCACTTTTACTCCTTCCAATTCTCCCTTTTTTCCTTTTTGTCACTTTCCTTTTACTGTTTCCAGAATAAAACAAAAACTAAACAGTATAATTAATATTAGTACTGACAAATGACCCTGTTGGTGTTTGTGGCTCAAGAAAAAAACACACAACTCCATTCTAGCCAACTCCATTCTAGCTTTATAAGTAAAGACATTTCCATTCATTAAGTTCTCTTTTTAGTATGTTACTTTCTAACCAAACTCATAAATTTCATTTTAACTAACATATGAATTATTTTGAGCCAGGTGCCCTTGGCTCACATCTGTAAACCTAGCTACTCAGGATGCTGAGATCTGAGGATCTAGGTTTGAAGCCAGCCCAGGCAGGTAAATTTCAGACTTTTATCTCCAACTAAACACGAAAAAGCTATAAGTGTAGCTGTGGCTCAAATGGTAGAGTGCTAGCCTGAGCACAAAAGCTCAGGGAAAGCACCAAGACCCTGAGTTCAAGCCCCAGGACCAGCACAAAACAAAACCAAAAACAGGATCCCCCCCCAAACGATATGCATTATTTCATATATTAGAGTGGATTAGGAAATTCTTTTTTTTTTAAGTGAAAGGCAGAGGAGGAAAAAAAAAAACAAACCTAAACCAAACCCAGACCCTTTCTGTACTCAAAAGTTATTTCCTCATAACTAGTCTCTAAATTCATGCAGTCTAAGGATAAAGATTCTAATGTTCAATTTTCTTACTTAGTGATTGAACATGTAAGAGGTCCGTTTGGGTCACCACAGCCTGTAATTTATTTTTGTGTCAGTCTTGGGGCTTGTCCACAGGGACTGGGGACTGCTCCTGAGCTTTTCTGCTCAAGGCTAGTGCTCCACCACTTGAGCTACAGCTCCACTTCAAGCTGTCTTTCTGTGGTTAATTGGAGTCTCATGGAGTAACAATGCTCGACTCATGTAACTGTGACCCCTTTGTACAGCATCTTTACAATAAAACTAAAATATGAAAAAATGAAAATAAAATAAAATATATATCTCTAAACTTTATGACAAAAATCTCAGCCTCCTAAGTATCTAGGATTACAATGTGAGCCACTAGAGACCAGCCCCAACTTTTTTTTTTAATTTAAAGTTAGGGGCTATTAACATTTTATGGCCCTTTAGTGGTTCAAATCAGGCTTTGGAGGATCCATGACCCGTTATGGCTAAGAGGCAACAAATACCAAAGTGGTTTGCAAACTTGGGGTTAATATTACTACAAAATACTGTTATTAATAATATTACGTTTATCAAAGACATGGGACATGTCCACTCAGATGTCAAAATGGAACAGTAGCTTCAAATGAGGCAACTTGTACTTATAGAATATATTACTTTGGATATATGATAGTAAGTCAATGTAAACTACCTTTAGCCTAAAGAAAATTCCTGTCTTAAAGCCTCATATAATTGGGCATTAAGGCAATCATCTGTCATCCTATCTACATGGAAGGCTGAGATCAAGAGGATCACAGTTCCAGGCCAGTCCAAGCCCTAATCTCAACAGCAAAAGCTGGGTAAAGTGGTATGCATATGACATTACAGTTATGTTGGGAAATATAAATAGGAGAATCATGGCATAGGCTAGTTTGGGCATAAAGTGAGGCCCTATTTCAGAAATAAACGGAGAAAAAAAAGGTGCAAGGCGTGGCTTAAGTAGTATAGCACTTGTCTAGCAAACACAATGCCTCAAGTTCAAACTCTACTACTTTCAAAAAACAAAAAGACAAATAAAAAGTCTCATAAAACAAAATTCAAAGCAAGAACATTTTAAAACATGCATATCAGAGTACACCATTATTTGACTCAACTATACATACAGAGGAAAATCTGAAGTTATATGAGGAGAGAGAAGAATATTTTTTGGGGGTTGGGCTTGAATGTAGGTCCTGGGCACTGTCCCTGAGTTTTTGTGTTTTTTTTTTTTTGTTTTTGTTTTTGCTTAAAGCTAGTGCTCTACCACTTTAAGCCACAATGCTACTTTGGGTTTTCTGGTGGTTAACTGAAGCTAAGCTATGGACTTTCTGTCCTAGGCTGGCTTTGAACTGCAATCCTCAGCTCTTAACCTCCTGAATAGTTAGGATTACAGGCGTGAGCTACTGATTCCTGGCTTGAGAAAATAGAATTTTTCTCCATACATTATCATACATCTAAAGTCCTCTTTCTCCACATTCCCAGTCATGACCCTGGATATCAACACTGTTTCAGTAAAATAAAATGAGACACCCCCCACTTTGGCCAAAAAAATGAGATGCACAAATTCTAGAGAGTTGCTGAATAATCTTTAAATCAAAAAGTTTTATTTCATGAATATCAGAGTCCACACTTTCAGAAAAACTCAGCAGTACATACATATGTTTATTCACATCTTCCCTAAGGATCAGGAAAGTTGGCAACTCCATGGAAGAGCTGTCCAGAATTGTATTTATTTCTTCTGGAAGGAGGCATTGGAAGAATTAGAGGAAGAGGAAGAGAGGTGACTCAATGTACTCTTCTTGTCAGCTCTGGACAAAAAGAAATATATACTATTTGCTAGGCAGAAGATACTTTATCTCTGAAGTGTTCATACAGGATGTCCCAGGATAAAGATGATTGTAAACAGACCCTGGGCTCTTTGAGGAGTGATAGCTTCCTGAAGAATGTAAACTAGGCAGTTTCTCTAAGGTATAAAATGGAGATGCTTCATGATTGAAAAGCTCCCTTATGTGTGTGGAATCCCCTAAGTCTCAGGTGGAGATTCAATTCTGGGACATGACTGCTTTGTTAATGTGAGAAGAAGCCCTTGATAGTTCAGGCCTCCTTTGGCTTCAGTGGAGCCTTTTGATGCTTGCATCCTTGAAATGATTTTGTAAAGCTTGGTATTAGGTAAAGATACTGCACTGATCTGTGAGAGTTTGATTTGATAATCTGTTTCTGCACTAGCTCACTCCAACACTGTTCACCCCTGAAAGGACAGGTGTAGTTACTAATTGGGCTATACTAAGCTCTGAATAGATTTTTACTTTGTGACATGCTTTGCTGCTCCTCTTGAAATTCGGTCAGTCGAAGAGAAACAAAATTATCAATTTGATTACTTGGGAGTCTCCAAATCTGCTACAGTTGGCCTCATAGAATACTGATAGAAGCTGAATTTCCTAACAATAAATCTCAGAAGCAGATAGGAGAAATGAAAGTCAGAAGTCATCTAGCCAAACCTTGTACACTGTTCTTTTTATGTAGTTATTGATCCCCTGCAATAGGAACACACCTAATAATATTACTGGAACCCTCCCCATGTCCTGCTCATTGTGAGCAGGAAGAATATTAAATAAATTGTGTTCACACCTCTCTCTGAGCAATGGTACTTACTGGTCCCAATGCTACTCTGTCTTGACCTATTCTGGAGAGTTCCTTTCATAAAAGCATCTTTTTTTTTTGTCCCGAGCTTTTATGCTCAAGACCAGAGCTCTACCACTTGATCCACAGCTCCACTTCCAGCTTTTTGTGGTTAATTGGAGCTAGGCATCTCACAGGTACTTTTCTGCCCAAGCTGGCTTGGAACTAGGATTCTCAGATCTTAGTCTCCTGCACAGCGAGGATTATAGGCATGAGCTACCAGTGCCCAGCTAAAAACCTCCACTTTAACAGCAACTACATTAGAACTAAAAATCAACAGGCTTTTTTTTTTATCTTGATGTATAGACACATGAACCTTTTTCTATAAGTTTCAAGATTGGAAGAGACCAGAAATCATTTCACTCTATGGTATCACTTCTATATGCTAACATGTTGCCTGTCCCTACATCTAGCCAATTGGCAGAGACAGGCTCAAAGTTAAGGGAAAGCTAAGAAAAGTTAAAAAAAAGAAGATGACTGGAGAATAGCTAACTCTGCCAGCAGGTATGCCAGCTACTCCAGTTACCATGCTTTAAAAAAGAAAACTATTTTAAAAGAATAAAAAAGAATCAAAATTCTGAATGTTCGATTTTCCATATTTTATGTTGTAATACAGACAAGTAGGAAAGGCAAACAGCTTCAAATTCTCAAGAAATATATAAAAATAATTACACACAAAAGTCTGAGAGGTTCATTGGATAAAGTTAGATAACGTTGCCACATGGAAAATCAAGATAACATTGATCATTTTTGTTATTTGAGAATGTCTTTTATATTTGAAGGAAAAGATGCAATACAAAATTTAAAAACTGTGCTAAGAACAAAACAACAGAAAAGTGGCACTTAAAAAAAATCTAACCAGGCACTGGTGGCTCATGCTTATAATCCTAGCTACTCAGGAGGTAGAGTTCGGAGGATCATGGTTCAAAGTCAGCCTGGGCAGGAAAATCTATGATACTCTTATTTCCAATTAACCACCAAAAAAATAGCTGGAAGTGGAGTTGTGGCTCAAGTGGTAGAGCACTAGTCTTGAGACAAAACTCAATAGCATCCAGGCCCTGAGTTCAAGCCCCAGGACAGGCATGTACACACCCACAAAAATCTAGACTGTGCTTTAAACAGCATGGCCCAATTATGTCTCTCTCTTGCTTCTCTCTCTCTCTCTCTCTCTCTCTCTCTCTCTCTCTCTCTCTCTCTCTCTCTCTCTCTCTCTGTGTCTCTCCCTCTCTTTCTCTCTCCTATTTTCCCTTTAGTGGTACTGTGGTTTCAACTCAGGATCTTGTGCTTGCTAAGCAGGTTCTCTATTACTTTAGACATACTTTCAGGCATTTTTGTTTTCATTATTTTTCAAATATAGTCTCGCTTTTTTGTCTATGCCAGCCTGGACTGTGATCCTTCCATTTACACTTTCTGTTGCTAGGATAACAGGCATATATACTACTAGAACTGGGTTTTTTAAAAAATTATTTGAGTTAGGTCTCATGATCCTCCCAATCTCAGTTTCCCCCTAATAGCTAGGATCATAGGTGTGAGCCACTGTGCCCTGTGCATACATATTTATTTGTTCATTCTCCCCAACCTTGATGGTATAAAAAAACAAGTGCTTTTTTTCTTTACACAGTGTTATTGCCACAGGGAACTCCATCTCTAAGACTAAGCTCTTGCTCTTTGGCATGGAAGAGTCAGAATAATGAATCTGAAGACAGTCACACCATTGTGGGGGATGGTGGTAGACAAGGATGTAGTAAGAGAGTCTCTAAGTTGTTTCTAGCTATATCCTTTTATTATGCTATAGTTCTAAAAGAAACAACAGAAAGGAAGAAATGTGATCATTTAATTTAACTGCATCTCAATTGATAAAAATGTATAGTGAATTCTAATAGACTGGTAGATTGGAATCTTCCAGAATATTATGGCTTGTGACTGAGGAGGGATGCTACATCCCATGTATTAAATAGGCAACTCAATGGAGTATAGTTATGATCACTGAATGTAACCAAAGCAGAAAACTATTGCTATAAATATATAAGCCAGCAGGCCCAGTGGATGCATGGTTCCTATGATTTTTCATATTTACTTCTTTTTGAACCATTAGGTCTTTATGGCAACTCTTCCACTTAGAATAATGGCCATTCTTTGGTTGGAAGATCACATAGTGGCCTGAAGCAAATATATTCAGCAGAAAAAAAAGGTACTTTTCATTTTCGTTCCTTCTACTCTTCAGTTCTTTTCCTTAGATTAACTGGTCACATAATAGTTTGATATTACTAAAAAGTAAACAAAGAACTAATGAGGTACAGCTGTTAAAAACCAAACACATCAAACAAAACCCTCCAAGTTTAATTCTACATGGTTCCTGAGCTTATACCAACCATATCTTTGTGCAAACTCATTAGAAGTATGTAAGATAGCCTAACTGGTATGAATATGTGAAGCCATGTGAACAGATACATTCATTGTTTGGCATTTTGCATGTCAAATTGCTATTTGGTCCTACTCTGCATACCGAGAAAAGGTATGTTTCTTGCAGCAAAGAACAGCAGTATGTTCATTGGGAGAAGAGCAGACTTTTCTATGTGACAGTTCTTTGTTCTTTCCTCCTTTTACTTCTACCTTTACTCCTGGGGATTACATACCTGGCTACAGCTTCACTGTATACAAAACCAGCATCAGCTCGCTTTACGATTTCAAAACACAGATCTGCTCCATCCATACTGTAAATAAATGTGAAAAAAAAGAATGTAAGAGAATACAAGAAGGCAACATTGAAAGTCAATACATCATCACTAAGTTATTAGTTGACAGATTTCCAAGGATTCTAAGTAATTTAACCCTACTTTCTTTCAATAAAAAGCAGGCATAAATTATATAGAACATTATAAACATCTTAACGTTGAAAATCTACAGAAAAAAGAATCCCTCCTACCTCAGAAAGAGCAAGCCAAGGGAGTATCACATAATACAAGATATAGAAGAATGACTATAAATTTTCTTTATGTTATGAAGGTAAGGAGTTTCAGGAAGAAGCACTGCTGGAGGCTGTGGGCATATCTTGAGATCACATTCCAAAATTATCCATGTTTAGTTACATCGTGTGTGTGTGTGTGTGTGTGTGTGTGTGTGTGTGTGTGTGTGTGTGTGTGTGTGTGTGTGTGTGTGTGTGTGTGTGTGTGTGTGTGTGTGTGTGTGTGTGTGTGTGTGTGTGTGTATGCTTGTCCTGGGGGTTGAACTCAGGGCCTGTGTGCTGTCCCTCAATTTTGCTCTAGGCTAGTACTTTACCACTTGAGCCATAGCTCCACTTCTGGCCTATGTTGGTTAACTGGAGATAAGACTCTCATGGACTTTATTGCCCAGGCTAGCTTCAAACTGTGATCTTCAGATCTCAACCTCCTGAGTGTCTAGTATTACAGGAGTTAGCCACTGATTCCTAGCTAGTTACATAGTACTTTAAGAAATAAGGCAGGGGATCTGGCACAAGTGGTAAGAATACTTGTCTAGCATCCATGAGACCCTGGGTTCAAACCCCAGTACTGCAGCAACAAAACAATCATATATATAGACATTAAAGTATTTTGCTATAGTTATCACTGCTAAATGGGGAATTCAAATTATATATTATGAAATGAAATAGCAATGAGCTAATGAAAAACTTATTCTTATTTACCTTCCATGAGCAAAGTTAATTGCTACAAACATACTGGAATACACTGATGTACTGGTGACACAGTGTTACTCTCTTGCTCCAAACTTATAATTAAAGGTCTATATTTCTCACCTTCTAGGTAAGATTTCTTGTGGTCTTAGTTACACCTTCCCTCTTTTACTGACTTTGTTTAGTGACATTTCAATAAAATAATAATCTATAGGCAGACTAGTCTTATTTCTACTTCTTGAATACTCTATTTTATTTTCTCTGTTTTGCTACATACTTCTGCATATACTGCTCTTTATATTTAAAATCTTGCTAAATTCAAGTTTCCAATTCATTCTCATCTTCCCATAAAGCTCCCTCAACGATTACCAGACACATTAATGTCTTCCTTTGCTTTCATTTTTGATCACCTAGTCTGTAGCATAACATTTAGCATTTACATATATAAATACATGCTGCATACATGTATGTTTGTGCAAGATCATTACCTATATTAGTGGAATTATTCAAATATTAATAGCTAACATTTTCATAAGGCTTTAAGTTTTATAAAGTATGTTCAAATCCAGTAGCTCAACCTTTAATATACCTGCCGCAGGTGTGAGAAAACAGAAAGTTATAGAAAGCAAAGGAAAGAACATAGTATTTGTCAGGCCTCATAGTTATATCTCTTTTCATATGCAGAACAACTACTGCATGAGATCAACATTCCTCTTACATGCTAGGCAAGAGATTTATCACTGTACTCCATCTCCAGCCCAGCATCTTTCTTTTCTTCTTTTTTTTGGTGGTACCGGGATTTAAACTCAATTCCTCACATTCACTAGGTTTGATTGGTTGGTTGGCACTCAACCACTTGAGCAATACTCCTGGACCAGACTTTCGCTTGTTATTTTAGAGATGGAGTCAGGCAGACTTTTCTGCTGGGACTGGCTTTGAACTGAGAACCTCATGAGCAGCTAGGATTACATAATAACATTTCATGATTACTGGAAAAGCCCAATATTTTTATATTTTAAAATTTCTTTGTATTGTGCTATTTTGAAGCCTAGATATAGTTAAGCAGGTCAGTTGACTTATAAAGACTAAAATCCATCTCATAGTGATGAAATTCATTTTGTATAGGTGCTTTTCTAAATTGAGAAATCTGAAGGTAAGCACTATTCAAATTAAATGAGAGGAGAGCTAGCCAAAGAATGGAGCCAAATTGATTATGTAATAAAGCAGTAAGAATCTGGAAGCTGTCCGAAGAGCTACAGGGACCTAGAAAGGAGAGAGAAGAGAGATGGAGGAAGGGAAGTGATAAAGAAGTGAGAGGCCTAAGAAAATTAGTTTGAGAAGTAACTGCAAAGAACTTACTGCTAGCATTGATTAATCTGCTTTTTTCTAGTTGTATCTAAAATACTGGCTTGAAATCTTAAACTACATGTGCATGAGAGAGAGGGGAGGGGGAGACAAGAGAGACAGACAGATACACAGAGACAGAGAGAAAAACAGAGAGACAGAAATCATATGAGCCCAGGCACAGATGTAATTTTAGATTTCTCTTTCCTTCCCCTGATTTGTCTATTCTTATGAGTACTTTTGTTGTTGTTTTTGTGGGATGTAGGGCTTGAAGTCAGGGCCTGGGTGCTGTCCTGAGACTTTTGCACAAGGCTAGTGCTCTACCAGAGTCACAGCTCCACTTTTGGTTTTTCAGTGTTTAAAACTGGAGATAAAAGTCTTTCAGGGACTTTTCTGCTCAAGGCTGGCTTTGAACCATGATCCTTAGATCTCATCCTCCTGAGTAGCTAGGATTATAGGCGAGAATCAACAGTGCCAAGCTGAGTACCATATTTTATTATTATTATTGTTGTTATTGTTGTTATATTGTTATTATGCCAGTCCTGGGGCTTGAACTCACAGGCTGGATGTTGCTCCTGAGCTTCTTTTTGGTCAAGGCTAGCACTCTACCATGTGAGCCACAGCACCACTTCCAGATTTTTCTGAGTAGTTTATTGGAGATGAGTCTCACAGACTTTTCTGCCATGGCTGGCTTCGAACTGTGATCCTCAAATCTCAGCCTCCTGAGTACTAGGGTTACAGGCATGAGCCACTGGCACCCGACTCTGTATTATTTATTTTAAATAATGTAGTAGCGTATATAGTAATATTTGGCAAAGCAAGTCTCATTTCATAATTCTTTTCTCATGAATTTTTCCCAGTTGAAAAGTAAAATCATTTGTTAGACTCTAAATATTTTTATTTCAGCTAAGGCAGAATTTTAGCTGTACATTAACTTATAGAAACTTTTCTAATATTTTGCTCCACAAACATGATATATCACTCTATTTCCTTTCATATCTGACTTGTAGTTTTAAGGTATTCTTCATATTGGTTCCAAATAATTGACTATTATTTCACCATAACTATTATGGATATGGCTTTTTTTTGTTAGTGCTGAGGATCAACCTTAGGGTTTCATACATGCTAGATAGGCCTTCTACCAATGACTTACCATCTCTATCATCTTATATTTTAGTTGCTTTTTAATTGGGACATTTTTTACTTTATAGGTTTTAAAATTCAGTAAGGATACAAAATAAAGTCACTTGTGTTAATTTTAAAATAAAAGTCATGTTCTATGAAGGATTATTCTGAAAAAAGCTATCACAGTGAAAGTACTTTTCTATTATTAAAATGATCTCATTAGTTATTTATAACATTAATTGATATTAAGGTAAAAGAAGCAATCTACGAATTTTAAATTTCATGAGATACAGAAATAAAACATGATTTATGCAAATTTTATTCATCACAGAAATGTGATATATATACATATTTATAATACATACAATCCAAATAAAATAACCTTGAACCTTCTGAATAAAACTGATAATTCAATTCTCTGATAAACATTATTTGCTAATGTAATAATGCCAAAATACTGATAAGACTTCTTACTAATTTTCTTTTTGTTTTCTTATCTTGGGATGTTATTAGGACTGTCATGAATCTTCAAAGAGCATGTCCTGAATTTCACCAGTTGTCTCCCATCCCAGGAAGTGAGATGAGGTGAAGAAACCCTTCTACAGAGAAAGCTTCCAAAACATATGCAGAAAATCCACAGGAAGTTGACTCCAAATTGTGAAAGCACTGGAATTATGAATGAGTTTAACTGCCACTCCCTTTTTTCTATCTGAATTTAAAACTTTTTAAGAAAGATGCACTAATTATATAATTAAGAAAATTATCCACCGGGTGCTGGTGGCTTATGCCTGTAATCCCAACTACTCAGGAGGCTGAGATGTGAGGATCATGGTTCAAAAGCAGCTTGAATTGGAAAAGTCCATGAGACTCTTATCTCTAATTAACGACTAGAAAACTGAAAGTGGAGCTGTAGCTCAAAGTAGTAGAATGCTAGCCTTGAACAAAAGAGCTCAGGGACAGCACCCAGGCCCTGAGTTCAAGCCCCATGACCCACAAAAACAAAAAAAGAAAATTATCCAAACCAAGCAAACAACATAGATCATAGGTCTAAAGGCACAAAGTATGACTGGATATATGTGAAAAGAGATCAGATTGCATCACTTCCAAATATGACCATTTGGCACCAAGTGTCTTTTGAGCCCAAAGCATAAAATTAAATGCTCTGTGCAATGTGAAATTGTAATTAACAGCTTTTGAATCTTTCCTCTCATGTTTTGAATATTTCTGTAACTATATCAAAGCAGACTATTAACAAATGGTTCACTAGCACTTGTCTTCTGACCATTCTTCAAGAAACACTATAATAAAATTCAGAAAAATCCAGATTTCTCTGACAAGTATTTTCTCTGAAGATAACAAAAAAATAACTACAAAAAAGTGCATGAAGTTTGAAGAAAAGGTGTTTTAAAACTTCAAAGAATTAACAGAACAGTGAGTGGAAAACTAGCAAGAACAAGGAAAGTATATTGCTCAGAGAGGTGGACAAGAGCTATGTGCTTTGGAGGTGAAGGGTGGCTCCCGTGAAGAGGCAGCTGTAGGGGTGTACTTTTGGGGAACTGTGAAGAGTGACAGGGTCCAGTTGCTTTTGTACCAGGGTGGCCAAAGACAAGACACTGGGCTAACCAGTTCTGGGGCAGACTTCTGAAGAATCTGCTGAAGGCTCGCGTCTTGATGAAACATTCCTTGCTGGGGTCAATAAACTGCATTTTGAAAACTGGGGTACAGAATGTAATTGAAATGACATATTAGCATTGAAAGCTCCTAAATCGTGGTAAATGGTGAGTCTAGAAACTTCAGCACCTAGGGTACGTTTCTGAATCACAGTTTAGTTATGTTAGAAAAAGATTAACAAAATAACTGTAAAATTCCCAAATGTTTAGAAATTGAAAGGTACTTGATAAATAGACTATTAATCAAAGAGAAATAATAATGAAAATAACAAAATATTTTCTAACAATAAGAATAAGAGTATACAATGAAATTTGTGATGGACTTTAGTGTTGCTATTAATCATCCTGCAAATACAGAAAAGGATGAAAGGAGTTGGAACATAGCTGTAATCTCTCAATCTAAGCATCCATGTTACCACCTGCCCCCCCACCCCAATACCTTAGAGAACATTTCTTGAATTAGGAAATCCATTGTTCACAGAAAAATACATCAATACAACCTTTCTAAAGGACAATTTTATTGTGCCTGACAAACACTAAAAATGTACATGCTTCTTTGACCTATGTTTTCATCCCAAGAGAAGCAACTAGGGTCTTTTTCCAGTTTTAATTCCAAGAGTTTATCATAGCTATTTGTGATAGGGAGAATTTGGAAAAAAATCTGAATTTTCAGTATTAGAATGGTTCAACAAACTGTGTTGAGTTCAGAGTGGATTCTTATTCCATCAATTAAAAGATGCTATAGAAGTATATTTACTGACATAGAAATGTTACTAATATTCTAAGGTGTATAAAGGTACATATCTATACATTTATATACACATAGAAGCTTCTGTTTATTAAAATGGGGTGCTAAATGTTAGGTAGGTAAGACTATAGCCAGAATTATTTTTTCTTTTAAAACACAAAGAGATACTGTATTTTCATTATACAAACCAGTTCTGATTGTTAAAAACTATGAAAAAAACTGTTACAAAGCAGTTGGATCCATTATTTTATGACAGAAATAATCCCATTTTGCTGTGGTAAGAATTAAAGCCAGGGCTGTAAGAATGGCTCAAGCTGTAGAACACTTGTCCAGAAAGGAGGCTTTGGGTTCAATTTTCAGTACCACTAAAAAGGAATTAAAACTAGATTTATTGAGAGCTTAATTATGTAATGGTATTTCCTAAGTGTTTTACATGCGCTTATTCATTCAATGGCTACAGCAAGGCCATAAGGTAGGTATTTTGATCATTCATAATTTACTTAAGAAAAAACAGAAATGGCAAAGGGTAATAAGCAACTTGCCCAGAGACTACATGGCTTGTGAGTGGAAGTGAGTCAACATGTGAGGTGCTATAATTTAAGCTAGGCTCCCCTTCCCACCTGTACTATAAATAGGACAGCATCCTATTCTTTCAGGATGAACTTGGGACAGGGATCAGAAAAGTACTTGGACAGGATTGTTCAAGTAAATGTGCAAGTAGATTTGAAGCCTGTATCTTTGTTAATAAACAGGTATTCACTATAATGGGAATTTAAAGTCTTAATAAAGCAATTCTGATACACTGTCATAAACATTAACATGACTGACTATATGCCAAATTGCCAATTTTCTCACTGCATTTGTTTTGTAGGAATTGTCTATTCCTGTCCTGATCTAGTGGTATACAAAGCTCGGCATCTTTCCTTTTATTGGAGTGAACTCTTTATACTCAATAGAATGTAATCCTTTTATGTCAATATTGAAGCAAATTACAATTCTAGTGTTTTCAATTTTTCTTATCTTTATTGATGTTTTCCTTTGAGAATCCCAGTCCTTTGAACATTTAAAAGCTCTCCAAAGATCTGTTAAATAATTTTCTTTCTTGTTAGCATTCCTATGATTTGACTAGATTATACAAATTCTATTTTCTCTGTAGTTTTCTGGTGTGTGTGTGTGTGTGTGTGTGTGTGTGTGTGTGTGTGTGTGTGACATATGCATGTGTATGTACATATGGCAGTGAAAGATAAATTGACTTTTAAGTTGCTAGATTTTTGCCACAATACTGAAAAATAGTCAATTCCCAACTCCAATGCTCCTCAGTGGATGAATGGATCAAGAAAATGTGGCATATATACACAATGGAATTCTACTCATCCATCAGCAAGAATGATATTGTACCATTCATAAGGAAATGGAAAGACTTGGAAAAAATGTATTAAGCTAAGTAAGCCAAACCCAAAGAAACACAGGTTGCATGGTTTCCTCATTTGTTGTAACTAGACTGTACCTATAAATCTACAAGCAAACATGATGGATAGTAAAAGACAAAAAATATTTTTGCACATGATGAATTTTACAGAATCTAGACATTCCCACTTTGAAACCAAAAGAAATGTATTCATTACCTGACTTATGTAACTTAACCCCTCTTAACCATTACAATAACAATAAAAAGTAGTTAATTCCCTCCTATATTTACTTAACTGTATATGTACAATAAGGTTGTATACAGTATACATGTATACTGTATGCAGTAAGGATTCTTACTGAAGAGTAATATCTGGTGCTGTCCAGCTGGAAAGTTCAGCTTTTCTCTGCCCTGTATCCTTCTAAGTGAATCTAATACTGAGTGTGGTTTCTGGTAGTTTTATGAGTCTGAATGTGTGGTAGTATCTACAAAGCAGACCTCTCCTAGTAGATGCTGCAGATTAGATACATGTACCAAGATCTCCATGTACAAGTACTAAGGTCTTCAACCAAGGATCAATAGACACAAAGAGGCAGTGCACAACAGGAGAGCAAAGGCCATCAAGAAGATATTGTATCTGGGCATTCTAGTTAAAGCTTGTAATCCCAGCTACTCAGGAGGCAGAGATTAAGAGTATTGAAGTTCAAGGCCAGCCTGTGCAAACAGTGAGAACCCATCTCAATATAGAAGCTGCATGTGGTGGTTTGTGTTTGTTATCCTGGCCATACATTAGGAGGATTGTGGTCTGAGGTCATCCTGGTAAAACTCTAGACCTTATGTGAAAAATAACCAAGTAAAAAAGGGCCAGGAGTGTGTCTCTAGAGGTTCAGTGCAAGTGCTAGGCACTAAGTTCAGCCCTCAGTACCAAAGAAAAGGGGAGGGAGCATATCAAACAAATGTCCATATCTTGTAATTTTGCTAGCTCCAGCAGGTATAATAATTCAAAGTTGTTTTGGTACAGATACCAGGGTTTAGGGCTTTGAACAAATGTATCAATGGAAGCTGATGCTTACACATATCTAAATATTTAAGGGTTATATAGATTGAGTGCTCCTGACCAGAAGAGTTTCAGATTTTTTAAAAAAAATCTGCAATACTTGAGAGAGAGAGAGAGAGAGAGAGAGAGAGAGAGAGAGAGAGAGAGTAAGGTATCTGTATATGGGACCCAAATATAAATATAAAATTCACTTATATTTTGTATACAACTGATACAGATATCCTAATGGTAAGTCTATATGATATTTCTGTGTCCTTGTGTTTTGACAGCAACCTGTCACAGGAGGTCAAGTGTAAAATTTTCTTTTCTTTTTTCTTTTTTGGGTCCGGTCGTGGGGCCTGAACTCTGGGCCTGGGCCTGGGAGCTGTCCCTCAGCTCTTCAACTCAAGGCTAGCGCTCTACCACTTGAGCCACAGTGCCACTTCCGGCTTTTTTCTTTTTGCTTATGTGGTGCTGAGGAATCAAACCCAAGGCCTCAGGCATGCAAGGCAAGCGCTCTACCACTGAGCCACCTATTTGTGGATTAATTTTGGCACTCAAACACTTGAGGATTTTAGAGGATTTTGGAATTTTGGATTAGAGTTATCCAACCTGTGCATCAAAATTACAAACTGCTAAATAAGTTCTAAGCTTCCACCCTGGCAAAGCAATCTTCAGAAGGATGTGAAGAGTTAGGTTCTACTCAAAATTCTTGGGTTCCTCACCAGAACACTGTTTGGCACTGGCGTCTCCTAGTGGGTGAGGAAATCAGCTACAAAAGACAGCACATGATCTGGGCACCAGTGGCTCATGCCTGTAATCCTAGCTACTCAGGAGGCTGAGATCTGAAGATCACAGTTTGAAGCCAGCCTGAATAGGAAAGTTTCTTAGACTTACTCATCCCAAAAAAGACAGAAGTGGAGCTGTGGCTCAAGTGGTAGAGCACCAGCTTGAGCAAATAAAGCTCAGGAACAGCACCCAGGCCCTGAGTTCAAGCCACAGGATTGTGCATAAGCGAGTACAAGCATATGTGCAAACACACACACACACACACACACACACACACACACACACACACACACACACACAAATTTAAAAAAGGAATTTGGCTCAGGGTAGAGTGCTTGCTTCACATGCATGAGGCCCTGGGTTCGATTCCTCAGTACCACATAAGCAGAAAAGTCGGGAGTGCCCTCCCCCACAATATAACCCCTGCTTTCACTATAAAAAAAAAAAAAAGAGAAATGTACTCATTACCTTGCCCGTGTAATTGTAACCCCTCTGTATGGTATTTTCACAATAAAAAAAATAGATACATCCATAAAAAAAAAAGAAAAGCCAGGAGTGGTGCTGTGGCTCACGTGGTAGGGCACTAGCCTTGAGCTGAAGAGCTGAGGGACAGCGCCCAGGCCCAGAGTTCAGGCCCCACGACCGACAAAAAAAAAAAAAAAGAAGAAGAAGTAAAGAGGGGATTTTGTTTGTTTGTTTTGTTTTTGTTTTTTGGTCATGGAGCTTGAATTCTGGGCCTGGGTATTGTCCCTCAGCTCTTCAGCTCAACGCTAGCACTCTATCACTTGAGCCACAGCACCACTTCCAATTTTCTGGTGGTTTACTAGAGATAAGAGTCTCTCGGACTTTCCTGCCCAGGCTGGTTTTGAACCATGATCCTCAGATCTCAGCATCCTGAGTAGCTAGGATTATAGGCGTGAGCCACCAGCTCCTGGCTGAGTATATAGGTTTTTAAGCAAAACAGATGTTCCCCTCAGGAGAACATTCCATATGCTATGAATTATTTCTAAGTTCTAGACATGAAGAAAAGAAATAAGAGCCCTTGAATGTTCAAATAACAACATGGCCAATTTACAAACAGCAACAAAGTTCTTTATATGGACAAATAAAATCCAGCTGTTAACTGAATGCCTCTTTTGATTATTATAGGAAGACATAGGTATCTAAATTTATTATCCTCATACACTATGATTTTTATGTTAGTCACTCTTCTGGGATTCAGATACTGGAGGTTCCTGTTAAAATGCAGGTATGTTAATAGCTAATAGCAAAGATTTACTGAGCATTTAACTATGTACCAAGCACTATTCTGTTTTTTAAAAATTAAAGATACCATACAGAGGGGTTACAGTTATATGAGTAAGGTAATGAGTACATTTCCTATCAAGCATTGTTACTCCTTCCTTTGTTTTTCTCCTACTATCCCTTCCCTCCCCAACTCTTCCCTCTCCTTACCCCAAGTTGTAAAGTTCGTTTTCAACATGTCTTGTATGTCTCATTGTTACAATAGTTCATCCTGTATCCTTGTTTTAACATTTTGTTATTTCCCTTCCCCTCCTCAAATTAGAAAATTGTATATACAAGATGCAGGGCACCAGAATCAAATACATTGAAAACAGGGGTTATACCATAGGGTGAAGAACATACAAAAGAAGAACATACAAGAAGAACATACAAAGGAAAGTAACAAAGAAAAAATCCCTTGTGTCCATATTTTGGGGTTCATTTTACTTAGCATCATTTTATATGGTCTTAAGTACGTAGCTATTGACCTTTTCTGCTTATCTGGTAAGATTATCCTAGATATGTACTAGTTATTGAAAGTACTGGAATCCATGGGACCTGTGTTTGTTTAGGTCTGGCTTACTTCACTTACTATAATTTTTTCCAAGTATTCTAAGTGTTTGACAAGTAGTGACTTATTTAATTCTCACAACATCACTAGAACACATACTGTTTTACAGATTGGGAAATTGAAGCTTAAGACATATTCTACATGTGTCCAAGGTCTCATGGTTACAAAGTTAGCAGAGGCAGGATTTGAGCCTACACAAACTGGCTCCAGGATTCTGAGGGCTTCTAACCTCTAACACTGAGGCTCTACAATGAATAGTATTTATGCCAATGGAACTAAAGATGATGATAGAACTACTTAGCAATGTGGTCAGACTACATTCCCCCTTCATTTCCTTCTCACAAATGTGATATAAGGTACAAAATTAGGCACCAAGATGTGAAATGGGTCCTATGCTCTTTTTTTTTTTTTTCCCTGTTGGTCGTGGAGCCTGAACCTTGGGCCTGGGCGCTGTCCCTCAGCTCTTCAGCTCAAGGGTAGTGCTCTACCACTTGAGCCACAGAGCCACTTCTGGCTTTTTCTCCTTATGTGGTACTGAGGAATCAAACCCAGGGTCTCATGCATGCAAGGCAAGCACTCTACCACAGAACCACCTTCCCAGCCCCTATGCTAACTCTTAAATTCTATTTAACAACTTATATTTTTCTCCTAGGGGCCAGACTGACATAAGTAGCTCCTATGGGACATGATCACCCCCAAATGCAAATAATAGAAGTTTCTTAGTAATATTCTCCCTCAAAGCCTATCTCTGTCTGAGGGGATACTGTTTCTTCAGTTTGAGCTTTTTAAAAGTTATTTATTATGTCTTTGAGCAAGGCCTTTCCTCATCATCATTTCCCCTGTGTTTTATTTCAAGAAGTCCTGTTTATGTTTATTGGATAGCCTTTATCTAGTCTCCATGACCCTCAGCTTCTCTGCAATACTTATCATCTTGACTTAACTGTGTTTTGTCCTATATTTGTTTCTCAATTCTGTCTTTCATTCTGGCCATGTTAATTGCAAAGACAGACAGACACATGGGTACACACATGTGCACACATATAATCTACATACTTTCCTAAGGGTTTTTCTGTATTTACTAAATAGCCTCTTGTTCTATGGTTGTTAATCTTCCTTTCATCATTTTGAGGATTTTAAAATCGATTTCATATTTTTCTATTATCTTTCTTTTCTTTTTGTAAATTTTATTTTATTTTAAGGGTGATGTCAGAGGGGTTAGTTACATAAGTAAGCAAATGAGTACATTTCTTGTTGAACATTGTTACCCCCTCCCTTGTTTATCTTTATTTTCTTTAGATCAAATTTCCTATGTGTTGAATTTGTTTCAGCATGTTAGGTCTTCCTGGTATGCTTTGAATTGTGTGTGTGTGTGTGTGTGTGTGTGTGTGTGTGTGTGTGTGTATGTGTGTGTGTGTGTGTGTGTGTGTGTGTGTGTGTGTGTGTGTGTGTGTGTGTGTGTGTGTATTCTGGGCTGGAGACTGAACTCAGGGCCTGAGTGCTGCTCCTGTGCTTTTTTGCTCAAGTCTAGCACTCTACCACTTGAGCCACAGCTCTACTTTTGGCTTTTTTGGTAGTTAATTGAGGACTAAAGTCTCATGGACTTTCCTGCCTGGGCTGGAAAGCACAATCATCAGATCTCAGCTTCCTGAGTAGCTAGGATTACATACACGAACTATTGGCACTGAGCTGCTTTGAATTTTTTTCATTTGAGGGGAAGGGAAAGGATAGTGGGACAACAAGAAGGAAGAGAAGGGGGTAACAATGATCTACAAGTAATGTACTCCTTGCTTTCCTCATGTAACTGTAGCCCCTCTGTACAGCATCTTTACAATAGAATAAAAGAAATTTTTTCATTTGAACACTAATCTTATGCAGGCATCTCTTGTTTTGTCTTTCTTCTTTAGTTCCCTCTTCATATATGATGATGAGCCTTTGCTCACCACTATTCTAGGCTGAGGACATCTGTCTATCTTGATTTCATTCAGTTCCGTTCTCTGCAGAAGCTTTCCCCTCTATTACAATGAAGAAGCTGAATTCCAGATGGTATCTTGTCTGGAATTCCTTATTAACTTTCAACCATCAACTACCTTTTCTCAGACTGAGTCTAGAGGACTGTCAATGCACAAGTCTGATTATAGCATTACCCTGGTAAAGTTATTTCAGTGTAGCCTATCACCTATGGAATGAAGTCTGAAGTCAAATGGCATATAACCTCATGAGAGAAATCTTCCCTGACTCCATAACTGCAGTAGCATCATCATCACTCTCTTTTCAGTGTTTATGGGGTCTTGCTCCTAATGGCACATATCACTACTTGTGGTTATTATCACATACCTGTCGGTTAGCCTTTTCCACTAGAATGTGTTTCATCCAGACATGGACTGAGTTATTCACTGTGAAATCTGTCGTACCCACAATTGCCTGGCACATTGGAGGTACTCAATAAGCACTTGTTGAATAAATGGATGCAAAGCTCTAAAATGGCATCAAAAGCCTTGTACATATCAGCACAAATAAGAGTGAGGACACTGAGTTCCAAACTGCCAAACTAGCTAGAGCATACCAGTGTTATGACCTTGAGCAAGATAGAACTTTGCAAGTTTTACTATAATCATCTGTAAAATAGGTACAGCAATTAAAGGAAGTGGGTTTTAAGAAGAATTAAGAGACAATAAACACAAAAGTTTAACATGCAGTTGACATATAATTAATGTTCTTATTATTAAACGTCTAAACAAATCTCTCCTTATTTTTTTGGTGCATTTTGCTTCACAGTATTAGCCTACTGTTATTAGCAGTGCCCCAAGCTCACTCACATTTCTGCCCCTACCATGGCTCTTGGCCTTGCCTGTGTCCTTTCCCATTCAGGCACTCAACTTGCTACTAAATCAACCCACCTAAATCTCCAGCCCAAGCATGGAAGCAATAATGAGTTTGATTCGTCCCTGGATGGACACAGAACAGATCCTCAATCTAAAACAAGGCTATTACAGGGGGTCCAGCCAATAACTCAAAATACTAAGTGCCAGAAAAAGGAGAGATAGAGACAATTTGAACAATTCATTTACTCTTTCATCTGTAGCCCTCCCCTCTCTCCCTCTCTTTGTGGAATGTGAAGTAAGAGATGCTCAAAAATTACTTGGGGTTCAAGGTCATGCAGATTTGGGAACTCAGGAGCATGTGCAGACCCTGGAGTAAACAGGTAAATTGGGTCTTTGCAGAACAAGTTAATACAAAACCTTAATAAATAAGAGGGCATAACTTTGATTCATGTGATCTTTTTTCCTCCTCTCCCTATAAGTTTCCATAAGGACTGACTGGCTTCATTCACTTTTCTTCTTGTAAATTTCATCAATTTTATTACTTTTGCCTAGTTTCATCCATGCCTTTTACCACCTGGCAAAGTCTCTGTGGTTGCTCTTTTTCTTTTCCCCCCTCTCTCTCTTTCCCATTCTCGTGTGTGTGTGTGTGTGTGTGTGTGTGTGTGTGTGTACATAGTAAAGATACTGTAAGAAAGGTTATAGTTACATGAACAAGGTAATGAGTCCATTTCTTTCTTTCTTTCTTTTTTTTTTTTTTTTGGGTCTGGTCGTGGGGCCTGAACTCTGGGTCTGGGCACTGTCCCTCAGCTCTTCAGCTCAAGGCTAGCACTCTACCACTTGAGCCACAGCGCCACTTCCGGCTTTTTTCTTTTTGCTTATGTGGTGCTGAGGAATCGAACCCAGGGCCTCAGGCATGCAAGGCAAGCACTCTACCACTGAGCCACCTTCCCAGCCCCATGAGTCCATTTCTTATTGAGGATTGTTATACCCTCCTTTGCTTTCCCCCTACTATCCCTTTCTTCCCCACCTCCCCAATTCCCCCCCACCAAGGTTGTAAAGTTCGTTTTCAAGAGTGTCTTGTACATCTCGCTGTTACAATGGGTCAACCTGTATCCTTATTTCAGCATTTTGTTATTTCCCTTCCCCTCTCCAAATTAGAAAAATGTATATATGAGATACAGGACACTGGAATCAAATACAGTGACAACAGGAGTTATACCATGGGGGAAGAACATACAAAGAAACGATGAAAAAACACATAGTACATTATAAGTACATTAACAAGAACAGCAGGAAAGATAAAATCTCTTGTGTCCCTACCTTGGGGTTCATTTTGCTTAGCATCAGCTTATATGGTCATATGTACATAGCTTTTGACCTCTTCTGCTTGTCCTAGACATATACTGTTATTGCGGATAAGGGAAACCATGGGACCTATGTTTCTTTGGGTCTGGTTTACTTCACTTAATATAATTTTTTCCAAGTCTTTCCATTTCCTAACAAATGGGACAGTGCCATTCTTTCTGATGGAGGCACAGAATTCCTTTACACACACACACACACACACACACACACACACACACACACACACACACACACACACATTTTCTTGATCCATTCATTCACTGAGGGGCATCTGGGTTGGTTCCATATCTTAGGTATGGTGAATAATGCTGCAATAAACATAGTTGTGCTGGTAGCTTTAGTATGGCCTTTTTTGTGATCATTTTCTCCCACTCTCTTATTGTTATTATTTTCATGACTAACATTCTCTGTCTCAAATTTTTAGCTATCTCAGAGATTTTTATCATCTCAGAGATGAGAGGCACTAATAAATGACATTACTAACTTTCATGCTGGTGACAGGGTTCAGACAACAATACAATCCTCCTCACATGTCTTCTAATACTCTTACTAAGACCGTCACTGAAGATACAAAATTCCAGATAAAGAAACCAAGTGGGAGGAGAGATATCAATGATAGGAAACATGTGCTCAAGTTCCCATTTAACAATTTCATTCATGAAAGTCTCATAGAGACTTCAAACATGCATCCAAAGTGTATTTTACTACTTACTCAAGTTAGTCAATGGCACTATCATATCAATCAGATGCTCAAGCCAGAAACAGAGTCAAACATAGCTCTTATTTTTACCCAGCCATTAAATCTTGTCCCTTCTAATTGTTAAATATCTGTAGTCCATAAAACCGAATGGAGACAGCCTCCCTATTCTACATATCCATACGTTCATCTCAACCCTAAAGCTACATAGTAACCAGAAATGCCCTTTCAAAATTGGAATCTGACCATACACCTTGTGATACAACACATCTTTAAGATAAATCCCCAATCCTTTCCATGCCTTAAAAGGTCCATCATAATCTTGCCCCTTTTTCCTTTGATTAACCACTTGAACTTTCAATGGAGTGTGTGAGAACTATGAAGAATATTCTAAAGATAAGCTATACTTTTTAGAGTCTGGCAAAAGACAGAATAAGTATGTGTTCTTCTATCTCCTACTAAGATCCAGTGATACTGCCTGCAGTCTAAAGTCAACAATGGCAGAGGGGCAACAACCTTATCTCTACTTCTGAGTAATATAAAACCTTTGGATTCTGTGACACTATAGTCATTTAAAATATCCAGTCTAGGTAACAGCATTCTTGTCAAGTTCACAGATTTGGATGAAGGCCATCAAATCTACTATAATTTTTCTATGACCCCCCCCCTCCCCATATGTATGCATATATATAAACTATTTTATTACAAAGGAAGATATGTACTAATTAATAGGACAGAGGGATTCATTTTGTTCTTTAAATCACAATGAAGAAATAAAGCCTGTACCCTCTCATGCAATGTTGAAAGGAGGGCAAATGGTACAGCATTTATGGAAGAATCTGAAATGGTGTGTGTGTGTGTGTGTGTGTGTGTGTGTGTGTGTGTGTGTGTGTGTGTGTGTGTGTGTGTGTGTGTGTGTGTGTGTGTGTGTGTGATGTTATTCATGTAACAGAAGTCTAGAAACAACCCAAATGTCTAGCAATAGAGGAATGGTTCACTAACTATTCTATACCATGAGGGGAATACTAAACAGGTATGAGCTAGAATGAATACTACTATAGACTGATCCCTAGGGTTTTCTATATTCTTAAATTTAAAAATAAAATAAGACTTTAGAAGAACATATATTAGACTAGGAGGGTGGAATGAAAATTTATAGATGTTATCTTATATTGTCAGTTTCCACAAGGACAAGGAAGTAATTGGGGACAAAGGATGCAAACCAGATCTTTCTGAATGAACCGAAGGCAATTTACAAAATGAAAAGCAAATTGATGCAGATATCTGAATAAGATTGCTGTACTAGATTGATGTCAATATTCTCACTGGGATATTATACTTGTTTTGCAGAGTGTTAAAGTTAGGAGAAACTGGGAAAAGTCTATCAGGATATCTTCATTATTTCATATAGCTGCATATGAATCTACAATATCAATATCAGTATCAATATAAACTGAAACAAACAAATCTAGCTCTCTTCATAGCAAACTTGTGGCATAACCACAGGGAAGTTATTATGAATTACTTTAAAACCCAGCATTTTGATTGTTTACCTTTGTGGGGATATACCCTAAGAACAAAAAGTGATACAATGAAATACTGATCTGCATTCAGTAGTCTTACTGTTACCACAGTTAAAACTAGTAGGGTGAAGAAAATAATTATGTTAATGTATGATGGAGCCAACATTTTTAGAGATGTAATGTAGAAACATGAAATTTAAAAAGTTAAATAAAATTCAGTTAAATAAAAATTCAGAAAGCTTTACATTATAGAAAATTTGAAATGTAGAAACTACAGAGCCTCATGTATCTATCACCCTCCTCCAACAAAGAACAACTCATTAGTTAATATTCCTTTATCTATATTTCTGTAATGTAGCCCTACCCTTAGCTCCACTTCCTCAGGAATGGAAAGATAGACAACAGGGTTTGGAAGGAGCACAGTCACTAACCTATATAACTTCATTTTGTTTTTCCCTCCATCTTGTTTCATTTTCTTTCCTCTGAGTTCTCCTGAGCCTTTTCCCTTGTAACTACATTAGATCCTAGGAAGGACAGACCTGATGAACATCTTAAAAGAAAGGACCAAAATTATCCCATACGCAACACAGACATTCTTGGCACTCACAAAGTCCTATATGTCAGAACTTGAGGTAGTAGCCTCAGGTAACGATCATCCAGACTACAGGCAGGCTAAAGTGATTGATTCAACCTGGAATCTAAGTATGGTAACCTCAATTCTTGCCTTTGTTTCTCTTTCCTACAGAACATTGAGACTGCTGTAAGCACCATGAAAACAGATTTTAGCTTATCAGATCTCTGTCTTCCCCTGCATGATCAAACTGCTAATAAAGCTCCTTTCTCACCTTTATCTCTTTAACTGGTTTTTTTGTGGGGGAGGGGGAGAATCAGAATCCAAGTCTGTAAATCTAGGCTGCTGTGACTACCTGGATTTGGGGCTTTTGCCCTTACCCCAATGTCAATCCAACCTAGTACACACTGCTTACCCTTTGCCTGATTTTGAGGCAAATCTCAGACATTGCTAATACAATATACAGAATTATTTAAGTACTTATTAACAAAAAGTAAGGATTGTTTTATGAGTTAACTGCAATATCAAAATCACATATTAAAATGACTAACTCCTTGTTACCGAATTACTTCTCTTGTTGTCTAATAATTGTATTACCTAATAAATAAAGTCTGTAACTGTTAAGACAGTAATAATATGGTTGGTTTCATTTTTGTTTAAAGATAACTTTTATTTTGGAGTAATTTTAAACTTACATGTAAGTTGCAAAAAGATAGGGAGTTTATATAAATGCCTCATAGTATTAACATCTTAGGTGACAGTTTCTCAGCCTTGCCCTGATTGACAAGTTTTTTATTTTTATTTTTATTTATTTATTTATTTATTTATTTTTTTTGGGTCCGGTCGTGGGGCCTGAACTCTGGGTCTAGGCACTGTCCTTCAGCTCTTCAGCTCAAGGCTAGCGCTCTACCACTTGAGGATTGACAAGTTTTTTAAAATGTATTTTTTGTGTGTATGTGTTACTAGGGTTTGAAATCTTGTGCTTGTGAGAGGTGCTATGTCACTTTAGCCATGCCACCAGTCCTTTTTGCTTTTAGTTATTTTTCAGATAGGTCTCACAAATTTTTTCTGGGCTAGCTTTACCCTCCTACTCATGCTGCCTACATATCTAAGATAACAGTTATTGTTTCTTGAGATGAGGATATTGTGAACTTTTTGTCTGGAGATTGGTCTGGATCTGTGATCCTCCCTATTGTTGCCTCCTGAGTAGCAGGGGTGAAAAGAATGTGCCACCATACTTGGAACCTTGAAGTTTAAAAGCATTGGTGAGAAATTTTATAGACGTCTCTCAACCCGGGTCTGTCTGATACACCTCTAGGTTGGGATTATGGATATTTTTTGGGGGGGGGGAGGAATCAGACTATCAGAGGGTACATACTATCCTGGTGATGTTCACTTGATCACCTTGGTCAAAGCAGTATATACCAACCTCCCCACTATAAAATTACTTTTTTTTTCCTTTCCATACTTCGATCTTTGACACTGAGCCCAGATTACCATCAAGATGCATTGTATTCATAAACTGCCTTGTAATATGGCACCTTCTTTACACAACTTCTTAAAGATAATAAAAATAATTAAAATATGAAACTGAGCCCACACTCAAGGCAAGAGGGATTCTCTATATGGAGTACATGGAACTCCTCCGTAAGGGAGGTTTGCCTCTTTCTGTCCACTTATTGTCTAATTATTTCCTTATATATACATGAACTCATATATATTAACCTTATACTTTGGGTTCTCAAATAATGCTATTTTGTTATTCAAATAGTTGTATATTTGGCCGCTGAGAGCCCTTTCAGGTTGGCTCCTGTCTCTTTAGCATGCACTCATCCTTTTTTTTGTCTATTCTTTTTTGGTACTGGGGATTGAACACAGGATGTTGTACTTGCTAGCAAGCACTTTGCCACTGAACTACATCCCAGTCCATGCACTCATCCTTTTGTACACTTAAAGAGTTTTCAGATACTCTATGACACAAGAAATTAATATATGCATTCTAATCCATATGTGTAGTATATATAGAATTACCATGGTATCTAGTTATGTGTATATGTGTATATATGTAATCAACTAAATACAAGGATATATAGTTGTTTCTAACTCTAACCTAGTACTGCAGGGGTCATTCTAGCCATCCCTATTGTTTTTTTCTTTTTCTAACAGAATTTTAGCCTTCTGAATATTTAAAAAATGAACAAAATACTTCAAAATCATAAACAAAATAAAACGAGCAAATTTGGGGAAAATCTGCAAATACAAGAAAAGGGTAAATATCCTTTGAAAAGAATGAATTCTTACAAAATGGCAAAGAACATTAGAAGGGGAATGGATGAGAGAGAAATGCACAAACATACCCTAAAAATATGACCACAGCAATGACTAATGTAAATTTAACCAAAACCTTATTTTGACCTATCAAAATGTAAACCTGGATCTTCTCATTTACCACTGGTTTAAGTATCAACTGGCAAACTGTTATGGGAAGTAACAGAACTCAATATTACAATACACTCCAAGCTCTTTAGGATTCTAGCTCAGTGGTGGAGAATAGAGTTTATCAGATCTGTCTGGATCTTCACAGATTTGCAAACTGGCTTTACATGCAATTGGCCTTGAAAATCTGAACCTTGAATCTTGATTAAGATAGTCTCAAACTGCTAGTGCCCAAAAGTGATGAGGAGAAGTGTTCCAGTGAACAGTCCTAAGCTAGAGAATCACACCGTGATTCGCTACAGAGAGTTTGGCCAGAGAGGGAAAATCCAGGCAGCTTGGTTAAGGAGACAGATCTGAGCACTTGCTGGTATCCGTGGTAGTGATGGCGGTGGTGGCAGCTGCTGGTGCGGCCATCATATCAACAGAGAGAGTCTGGGACAAAGGCCGTAGACACGGTGTGGGAGTGGATTCTACTCACCACCAGCAAGAACTGACAAAGAGCATAAATTTTCGTCCTGCTGATCGCAGACCATGGTTGGTCCAGAAACCAAGAGGCTGGAGTGAGTAGACCCAAGACATCCGCACTCCTTCTCACAGAGCAGCAGTGGGAAGGTAGCCCCTCTCCCACCACCAGAGAAGATCTCCATCTTTGACACTGACAAAGGCCAGGCCTGAGCAGCTAGATCCAACTCAGGCTCTGGAAGAAAACAATAGGAGCCATTCTACAGGTCACAGGAACCAGACCTGACCTGCCAGGCTCAGCTCCACCCATGGGAAAGTTGCCCTTCCCAGGCAGAGGAATCTCTGCCTCCAGATTAGTGACTTTCTCCACTGGATAAACAGAGCCAGAGGCTGCCCCTCCCCACTGCAGCCTAGTCCCTCAGTCTCAGCAGCAGGAGGGGTAAAAGAAAAATAATTGAAACTTAGTAAACATAAATACCGAGAATGACTCCAGGCTGGGCTCTGTGAGTGTCTCAGGAGCTAGCCCCTAAGGGAAAAGCTACTGACTGCTGATAGGCCTCAACCCTACCCAGAACCTACCCTCATCACAGCAACTCCAAGCTAAAGGAAACAGCCATCTCCCTCTTTTGTGATACTCAAAGCAGATCTCCCTCTCACTGAACTAGCCTGGAAGGAGGATCACAAAAGTCATGGGTAAGGCAGAGCTTTTTTCTGCTCAAACAAACTGACTTCAGAAACCAATCAAGCCACAGGAAGACCAAACACAACAAGCAGACCAGTGACTCCACCAAAAGACTGGTTATGGACACAGGGAAGATACAAGATCATTCTATGAAGCCATCATAACCCTCATCCCAAAACCAGGCAGGGACTCATCAAAGAAAGAGAATTATAGACCCATTTCTTTGATTAACATTGATGCAAAACTTCTCAACAAAATTTTGGCCAATCGACTTCAACAATTCATCCAAAAAATCATATACCATGATCAAACAGGATTCATTTCAGGGATGCAAAGCTGGTTCAATATATGTAAATCAATTGATATAATCTATCACAATAACAAGAGCAAGGACAAGAACCACATGGTTATCTCAATAGATGCAGAAAAAGCATTTGACAAGATACAACATCCCTTTATTGATGAAGGCTCTGGAAAAACTAGGAATCCAGGGAACATTCCTCAATACAATAAAGGCTGTATATGACAAATCTACAGCCAGCATTATACTTAATGGCGAAAAACTAAAGCCATTTCTTCTCAGGAACGAGACAAGGATGTCCACTCTTTCCACTTCTCTTCAGTTTAGTATTAGAATGCCTAGCTACAGCAATAAGACAATATGGAAACATAAAGGGGATCCAAATAGGGAAAGATGAAGCAAAACTCTCCCTTTGCAGATGACATGACCTTGCATTTAAAGAATCCCATGGACTCCACTCCCAAATTACTTGAGCTATGTTGAAACTTTGGCAAAGTAGCAGGATATAAAATTAACCCTCAAAAATCAATGGCTTTTCTGTATGCCAACAATGAGAAAAGTGTGGCTGAAATCAGGAAAGCAACTCCTTTCGTAATAGGCCCACAAAAAACAAAATACCTAAGAATTAACATAAGAAGTGAAGGTCCTCTATGATGAAAACTTTAAAAACCTGAAAAAGGAAATCAAAGCAGAACTAAGGAAGTGGAAAAACTTCCCATGCTCCTGGATTGGAAGGATCAAGATCGTGAAAATGGCAAGACTTCCCAAGGCTGTCTACAAATTCAGTGTGATACCTATCAGTATTCCAACCTCATTCTTCAAGAAAATAGAAGAAGCAATCCAAAAATTCATATGGAACAATAAAAGACCCCAAATAGCAAAAATGATCCTTAACAGAAAGAACAGTGCTGGAGAAATACCAATACCAAATTTCAAACACTACTACAAAGCCATAGTAATCAAAACAGCTTGGTAGTGGCACAAGAAGAGACCTGAGAACCAATGGAATAGAATTGAAAACCCAGAAATGAACCCACAGACCTATAGCCATCTAATCTTTGATAATGGAGGTAAAAAATTAGAATGGAAGAAAGACAGCCTCTTCAGTAAATGGTGCTGGCAAAATTGGTTAATCACTTGTAGAAAACTAAAGCTAGATCCTTATATATCACCCTGCACCAGAATCAACTCCAAATGGATCAAAGACCTAGGAGTCAAAGCAGACACCCTGAAAACATTACAGGATGGAATAGGAGAAACCCTAGGTCTTGTTGGCACAGGCCGAAATTTTCTTAATAGAGACCCAGAAACACAACAAATCAAAGAAAGGTTGGACAAATGAGATTGCATGAAATTGTAGAGCATGGCAAAGGACATAGCTAGCAAGATCAATAGAAAGCCCACGGATTGGGAGAAGATCTTCACTAGCCATACAACGGATAAGGGTCTCATATCTAAAATATACTTGGAACTCAAAAAATTAAATCCCCAAAAAACAATTCCTCAAAGAAACAACTGCCTGATAAACAAGTTGGCTAAAGACTTAAAGAGAAATTTCTCTGAAGAGGAAATAATAATGGCCAAGAGACACATGAAGAAATGCTCACCTTCTCTAGCCATAAAAGAAATGCAAATCAAAACAGCATTGAGATTCCATCTCACCTCAGTTTGAATGGCTATAATCAAGAACTCTATTAACAACAGACGCTGGAGGGGATGTGGCCAGAAGGGAACCCTACAGCACTGTTGGTGGGAGTGTAAACTTGTTCAACTCCTTTGGAAAGCAGTATGGAGGCTCCTCAAAAGACTCCACATAGAACTCCCCTATGACCTAGCAATCCCACTTTTGGGATTAACCCAAATAATCACAAAGAAGACCACACTAAAGCTACCAGCACAACTATGTTTATTGCAGCATTATTTACCATAGCTAAGATATGGAACCAACCCAGATGCCCCTCAGTAGATGAATGGATCAAGAAAATGTGGTATATACATATGTGTGTGTGTGTGTGTGTGTGTGTGTGTGTGTGTGTGTGTGTGTATTGGAATCCCATGCCTCCATCAGAAAGAATGACGTCCCATTTGTTAGGAAATGAAAAGACTTGGAAAAAATTATATTAAGTGAAGTAAACCAGGCCCAAAGAAACATAGGTCCCATGGTTTCCGGTATTTGCAATAACTAGTATATGTCTGGGATAAGCAGAAAAGGTCAAAAGCTATGTAGAAATGACCAGATAAGATGAGGTTAAGTGAAAGGAACCCCAAGATAGGGACACAAGTGGTTTTTTCTTCCTTGCTATTGTTTCTAACGTATTTAATATACCATGCGATTTTTTTTTGTTGCTTTTTATGTTCCTCCCCCAGGGTATAACCCCTATTTTCACTGTATTTGAATTTGGGGAGGGTAAGGGAAAAAACAAAATGTTTAAGTAGGGATATAGGTTGACCCACTGTAACAATGAGATATACAAGACACTATGTTGAAAAAACGGACTTTACAATTTAGGCAAGGTGGTAGGGGGAGTAATTGTGGAGGTGGGAGGGAAGGGATGGTAGGGGAAAAACAAAGGAGGAGGCAACAATGCTTGATAGGAAATGTACTCATTACCTTGCTCATGTTACTGTAACCCCTCTGTACGCTATTTTTACAATAAAAACTTATTAAAATATATCTTAAATAAAATTAAATGTAAATAGATTAAATGTTCCAAGTAAAAAACAAAGAATGAGAGGAAAGAATGAAAACAACTTAACATTATGCCTTTAACAAGGGAAACATTAGGTCCCAAGGGCACAAAATGGTTGAAATTAAGAGGAAGAAAAAAAGTTGCCAGAAAATTAAATCCAAAATATAAAAAGATTACTGAAATAAAATCCACACACAATAAAGAGAACATACAAAGCTATAAACTGTTATTGTAAAGGCTAGTAAAACTGGCAAATATCAAGCAAGGATGAGAGGGTAAAAGAAAAGACAAATGACTAGTTATGGAGAATGCAAAAGATATTAACTACAGAGTCTGTAGAAACACTACAAATAGCTTTATGTAAAAAATGGCTTTAAAACTCTTTCCCTAACAGAATACAACTAAACGAAATACAGGGGTAGGTAGAATATTTGAATATTTCTATAAATATTTAAGGAATTGAACCAGAAACTCAAGAGCAAATTTGGTTTGGGTTAGAAGTGAGTTTTATCTATCATATAAAGGCAGAGTTTTCATTTTATAAGGCTAGTATAATCTAGGTCTAAAACCTGATGTGGACAGTAAAAGAAAATTATAGCAGTCATCCCATAAATATAAACATGAAAAGCCTAAAACCAAATCCATTAATATATACAAAAGAGTATACATCATGAGCAAGTTTGGCCAAAACTAGCATCAATGTAATTCAGTGCACTATTATTTTAATGCATGTAAGAAGAAGCATTTGATAAAATTAATCTTCTCTTCACATTTAGCAAATTGTACCATTTGCTCAAACAGAGGCAAATATAACTACTACTTACTTTTTTTTGGATGTGGGAAGGAGCAAATTAATTATCATCATATGTACATATCAAATGCAGAAAATCCAAATGATTCTACAAATTAATCAACAGATTATTTTTTGTACTGATACTGGGACTTGATCTTAGAGTCACAGTGTTGTCCCTCACCTTTTTCTATCAAGGCTAGTGCTCTACCACTTGAGCCATACTTCTACTTTTGGTTTTTTGATGGTTAGAGATAAAAATGTCACACACTTTCCTGCCTTGGCTGGCAGAATACAATGATGTCAAGATTGGTAAGCAGTTCTTTAAAAATGCTAATAAGAAAAAATATTGGTAAATTAGACTACAGTAAAATTACTATTTTCTTTGTGTTAATACTACTGAGGCTTGAACTCAGGGCCTCATGCTTGGCCTTTTTTCTCTTAGCTGGTGCTCTATTACTTGAGCCATGCATCCATTCCAGTATTTTGCTGGCTAATTGGAGATAGAATCTGGCTAGTTTTTCTCCCTGAGGTGGGCTTTGAATTGTGAACCTCAGATTGCAGCCTCCAGAATAGTTAGGATCATAGGCATAAGCCATTATATTTTTGGCTGGTCCTAGGGCTTGAACTCAGGACCTTGGTGCTGTTCCTGAGCATCTTTCTTCTCAAGGCTGGCATTCTACTACTTGAGCCACAGCTCTACTTCTGGCTTTTTCTGAGCAGTTTCTTGGAGATATGTCTCACAGACTTTCCTGCCTGGAGTGGCTTTGAACTGTGATCTTCAGATATCAGCCTCCTCAGTAGCTAGAATTATAGGTGTGAGCCACAAGTATGGGGCTTCTGGAATCAAACAAATCGCTTAAATAGGGATACAGGTGGACCCATTGCAACAATGAGATGTACAAGTCGTTATGTCGAAAAACGAACTTTACAACTTTGGTGGGGGGGGGGGAGGATCAAGTAGGGGGGCAGGGGAGGGTATGGAAAGGGATGGGAAGGGGAAACAAAGGAGGATGCAACAATGCTTGATAAGAAATGTACTCATTATCTTGCCCATGTAATTGTAACCCCTTTGTATTTTCACAATTAAAAAAAATTTTTAAAATGCCACTAAAAGAATGAAAAGATAGGTTGCTAAGTGGAAATTAGAGGAGAGTAATCAGGAAAAGCAATTATGACATTCTAATGCACATCAATTGGTAAAGTTAAGAAAACAGAAAATGTCAAGCATTAGGAAGGATGTGAAGCACAGGTAACAAATAACCATGAGAATAAAAAGATGTTGTTACTAAGGAAGGACTAGCTATGGGCTTAACCAAGGGAAATCCTAGGAAAACTATGTCTTAGATCATATACCATTGGCAGAAGGCTAGTTTAACATACCTACTTTAGAGAATAGCTTGGTATTTTCTAGGAAAACAAGTTGAATGTATTTTAATCACTATCAATTCTGCTTCTAGGTCTATACCTAGAAGTCTGTCAATGTCCACCTAGGTATGCATGTACAAGGCTGTTTACAACAGCATTGTTCAAGTAGCCAAATCTAGAATCCTTTCAAATATGCATTAACATTGGAATAAATAAATAATAAAGCTTGTTCATTGCAATATTCTATAGCAACAACGTGAAAAAAATAGCTGCATGAAACAGCTTGGATGAATTTTCTAGACCAAGTAAAAAAGAATCTATACTGTGTGCTTCCATGTAAGTAAAGACTCAGTTAATGGCAGATTGTACTATCTGGGGGTTCTTCTTTGGATTGTATAAGATTAGAAGCAAAGAAGGGAAGTTCATATTAAAGCTCTTTCTGAATAAGGAAGGGGCTGTGATCAGAAATAAAGGGTTACTGAAGGGCTGGCAGGTTGTTTTGAGCTGTGATCTTGCTTTGTTGCCCAGGTGAGTGGTATATTCTTGATCTTCCTTGACTTTACCTATAGAGGGTTGGGATTACAGGTGTGTACCACCATATACCTGAGTATGCTTTTGGTGATACTGAGGTTTGAAGTCAGGGCTTTGCACTTGTTAAAGCATTCTACCACTTGAGTCACGCTCCTTGCCCCCCCTTTTTTTTTTGGGTCCAGTCATGGGGCCTGAAATCTGGGCCTGGGCGCTGTCACTCAGCTCTTCAGCTCAAGGCTAGCACTCTACCACTTGAGCCACAGCGCCACTTCCGGCTTTTTTTCTTTTTGCTTATGTGGTGCTGAGGAATCGAACCCAGGGCCTCAGGCATGCAAGGCAAGCACTCTAGCACTGAGCAACCTCCCCAGCCCCTTGCCCTTAGTTTAAAAAAAAAAAAACATTTCTTGTCTTAGGTTGTAGATACATGTTTGTTCCTTTTATAATAATTCCTTAGGCTGCATTTTTCTAAAATGTGATGCGCTGTATTTAAAAAGTTAAATTGAGGAGTAATGTATGTGTTTGTTAAGGGAAATTACTAAAACAGCACGTGTTCATATTTAGACATTATGCTGCAGTCATAAAATACTGTATCTATTTACTGGTATAGAAAATGCTTAAAATTAAGTGAAAAGAATCAGGAAACAAAACTGTATATACAAATGGAAATGTCAAAATGTCCAATAATGAACTTTTGTGAATGCCATTACTTTTGTCATAATTTCCCATCATTTCTAAATTTGTGTAAGGTAAGTATATTGTAAAAATTATATATTGAAAGCCACTTACAATTTTTATCTTTAACTAAACAATATCTTTAAATAACAAAATGAGCAAAATTTTCATCATATGAAATTTTTATGTACATAAATGCATTCAAAATTATTTTAGTGGCTTCAAGATTTCATATACTGCACAAAAAAATCACTGGAGTGACTTCAAATGTATTTCTAAAATAGCAGCTTCAGAATACAGTTTAGGAGTTGGAAGCATGAGTCAGGTGGTAGAGTGCTATCCACTGAGCAAAAGTAGGTGTCAGATACCAAGTTCGATCCCTGGTCTCAGACCAAAAAGAAAACAAAGTAAAAAAGTAGTTTGGGTTTTTATTTTTATTTTTTTGGGGTCCGGTTGTGGGGCCTGTACTCTGGGCCTGGGCACTGTCCCTCAGCTCTTCAGCTCAAGGCTAGTGCTCTACCACTTGAGCCACAGCGCTACTTCCGGCTTTTTTTTTCTGCTTATGTGGTGCTGAGGAATGGAACCCAGGGCCTCATGCATGCAAGGCAAGCGCTCTATTACTGAGCCACCTTCCCAGCCCCAAATAGTTTATTTTTTAATGCAACGCTCAAAGCTTAAAATCTGTTGTACACATCTTAAAATCTGTTGTAACATCTTAGTCAAGGATTTGTTTTCCAAAATTTTCAACTGATACCAGATGATATTATTAATTACTTAATTACTTAAAAACAAAACCCCAAACTTAACATTGTAATCATTTTCACATAATGGCAGTTATATTTGGTCTTAAGATCTAGACATTTATCAACTCAAAATCTAGCTTCCATTTATCTCTTTTAGTTTGTGTAAAAAAATTAATATAGCAAAATCTAGGCTAGGTGTGGTGGTACATGCCTGTAATCTCAGATGTTCAGGAAGTGGAGACAAAAGGCTCTATCTGGCTAGAGGCCAGCAGTTGCAAGAAGTTATGGAGATCTTATTTTGAAAACAAATAGAAAGTAAAAGGAATGGGGACATGGCTCAAGTGGCACAGTGATCATCCAGAGTTTAATCTCCAGTGCACAAAACAAAACAATAGCAACAAAAAACTTACTGTCTTGGGAGGCATGGCCCTTGATGTCTAAGCATTTAGATATTGAATTTCAGAAAGCTGTTGTTTACCTAATGGAAAGTGTGGTTCCTGGTACCTAAACTGTGCAAATAAATGCTTTTTTGCTGAACATCTATTTGCTGGGTAAGTAGAATTACACAGGGTACCTATGTAATGAGCCCCAATAAAATCTTTGGGCATGATGTGTAACCAGAAACATTATACAGGTCACAACTCATTGCTTGGAGGGGATCCTTGGAAGCTTGTGCTGAATTTCCCCTGGACTTTGACCTATGAGCCTTCTCTTTTCCTTTTGCTGACTGTGCTTTATATCCTTTTGCTGTAATAAATCACAGCCATGAACAGGACTTTATACTGAGCCCTTTAAGTCCTTTTAGTGAGTCATCAGACCTGGGTGTGGTATTAGAGACCATGACACAGGTCTTAAAACTAAAACCAACTAAACATTTTGATATAGTGCATTAAGAGAAATGTTTAGTTTGCTGAATGAATAGTAATCTGTGTCATCACATAAAAAGGTAAAAGCAAAAGAAATCAGAGAAGACTAGCTATAAAATAATGTATAGATTTTTAAATAAGTTAAATGCTGCAGTCCAGATTTTTATTGCTTGATGTGACAGACATTTTTCCATTAGTGGCCATCTTGCTGGTATGCACTAATTAGTCTGAGCCTATCAGTAGAAATGATTTCCACAAACACTCCCTTCCCTATACATAAATATCAGACAAAAAGAAAATAAAGCAAGTCCTAATCTATTAACTCCTTTGTGAGCTTCAAAACCCCAAACTGCTAATATTATTTTAAAAGATACAAACTATTGTTTTCATGTCAGTAATTAAATCCACAGTTAATTACTATAAAAGTCTCCCTGTGGTATATGTAATCATACTATAATAAGGTAATTAAAATTCCTTAGCCAGCCAATTTAGGATTTACAGCTTAACTCAAGTAATAGACACTACTAAAGACAAGCCTGAATGTGTTATTTAGAAATAAAAATTTAATTCTAGAGGGGAGGGGTAATATAACTCATCCTTGTCTTCAAAATTGAACCTGTAGTTTAAAGTATGTTTTGGGGTTAGCAGGGGTTATACTGTGGGGGAGGGACATAAAAAGCAACAAAGAAATAATCTTATAAATGCGTTAGAAACAAACGCATGAAAGAAAAAAAAACATCTGAATACATATCTTAGGGTTCATGCTTTCACTGCATTTGATGTCGGTATAATTTGTGGAGGGGAAGGGAAAAAAGAAGTCGTTTAAATAAGGATACAGGTGGACCCATTGCAACAATGAGAAGTACAAGCTGTCCTGTCGAAAACAAACTTTACAACTTTGGTGGGGGGGGGAGGATTGGGTGGGGGGGCGCGGGGGGGGGGGGGAGCTGGGAAGGGATGGGAAGGGGAAACAAAGGAGGAGGCTATAATGCTTGGCAAGAAATGTACTCATTATCTTGCCCATGTAATTGTAACCCCTCTGTTCAGTATTTTCACAATAAAAAATAAATAAAAAATTTTTTAAAAAGTACGTTTTGGCAAAATGTACAAATTTAAGAGTACTCAAAGCAAAGGATATAATGCAGACACATATAGATGTCTAACAAACTACTATAGGCGTTGGGGAAATGACAATGTAATTTATATGGTATTAACCTATTTTAAAGACCAGTTATCTCAACCTGCCCTAATAGGATCCGCATCTATTCAAACTGAATGTCTAGGGTGGGACCTGGGTATATGCTTGTCTAACAAATTTCACACAAAGGTTTTCTCACCTAAATTTGGAAATCAACTAGTCTTTTATTTTCTAGCTCTAAATTTCTGATACTGTGAGTTTCTGTATTTAACAACACTTCCAACTTATAAATTGCTTGTAGTTAAGTGGATATCAACTAGTTCTAAGGATTTCCCAATATTATGCATCATGACTGGGCCACATAATTTATTATAATTACTTTACAAAGAGAAAGGAGTGTTGATTATATATAGTCTCTGGAAAAGACAGATACGGATACTACATCAAGAAACTTGCTAATAAGCTAAATATATTGTTTTGTTTAGCATCTCTCCATGTAAATAAGAGATGTTTCCAAGTAACCAAGGAAGAACAAAGTTGTATGAGCTGATCTCATTTGTTTTCCCTTTTCTTGTTTACTCTGTCTTGGTACAATGCTAGAAAACTGTGAAAGGACCCAAATCCCTTATAACGATCCCTTATAATGATCCCTTGAATACTAGAGGAATTATATGTAATTATAATATATATAATACATAATATAATGTATATAACATATATTATATAATATAATGTTATATATAGATATATATTTCCCCTAGTATTATATATGTGTGTGTATATATATATATTGCTAGGAACATGGAACTAATTCTGGAGTAGCTTAGTGTAGAAGAAATACTTCACCTCGCCAGTAGGTGGAGGCACGCACAAATATATTAGCATTGCTCTTTGATGCACTCAAATGTTTCTGGTTTGAAACCAAAAGATCAAAGAGGATGCAAAAAAAAAAAAAAAAATGAGCAAAGAGAACTGTTAAGGTGAATTTATAAAATAATGATACTAGAAAACAGTTTAATATATCTATTTTTTTCTGGCTCTGCTAAGAAATAACTTATTTTAACTGTGAATTTATAATCCACTTACAGATCCCTAGAGCTCCTAAAACAATTCTAAATTTAGAAATCCGCCCTCATGTTCAATCAGAAAAAATGGAATATCACCTGAATGTGACATGTTATCAAGGAATTAGTTTTGATTTAGTTAGGTAAGGTAATGGTTTCAGGTTCTTACCCTGTTAGAAATACAAGCAGGAGTATTTATAGGTAAATTTGCTATGATACTACTTTAGAAATCTCCAGGGGGAAAACAACAGGATGGGATAGTTTGAACAGGAACAGCAAAATGTTTTGATAACTGTTGAAACTCACTAACTGCTGTGCTGGCATTCATTATACTATTCTCTCTTTCCATTTGAAATTTCCAAAATAAGAGGTGGAAAAAACGTTCCAATGGTTTGTAATAAGATTACAATTAGCCCACTGTAAATATCCCACTTTAATAAGGTCTCATCTCTAGGCACAGTCACTGAATTATTTTTATCACAACTGTACCAAACAAAATTGGTTATAAAAATTTCATATAAACCTAAGGAATTAAAACCCAGACTTACTGACATCAATCTTCTCTCTACTACACCATCAGTGGGGCTCCTTTGATACAAAGAGCAAATGTGCAAAATTTAGGCACATGTAAAAACTTTGTTTTCTGTGCTCACTACCTTATAGTAAATGATTAAATATGCTTTTAATCTTATTACAATAAAAATATGAACAAAAATACATTTCTTGAATAGAGAATAAAATTAAACCAGAAAAGTGATTTGAAAAGAATTAAATTATGTTAAAATGGAAGACATGCTAGAAATCCTTGCTAGCCAAAAATGATACTTTATCTCTGGCCCCCTTGGATGAATCCAGTCCCATGTTTGTGTTTCTAGTGAGGAATTACTTAGTCTGTGACACAGCCAGCATCATTCATGAGATAAATCGCATCATTAGAGGACTTCTTTACCTAGAGGTAAAATCTGCAACTTTATGGTTCTACTTATGGCCGGCAATGCTGCAATAAATATAAGCATGTGATCTTATATATCACAATCTTTCAAATAACTGAAGACATTGACTAAGCTCTACACATTGACTAAGCTCTACTATTCTGGGGATTAGCAGAACTAAAAAAAAAACAACCTAATAAAAGCCAGGTGTGGTTGGAAGCTAGGAAGATTGTGGTTCGAAGGCAGCCAAGACAAAATGTTCACAAGACACCATGTCAATCAATAAAAAGCTGGGCTTGGTGACTTGCACCTAACATTTCAGCTACACAGGAAGCATAAATGGGAAGATCATGGTTCAGTCCAGCCTGGGCAAAATGTAAGACCCTAGTCGAAAACAACAAAAGTAATAGGGCTTAGAACCATGGTTCAAGTGGTGGAGTAATTGTCTAGCAAGCATAAAACTTCTAATCTTTTCAAGAGTTCTTCATACCAGAGGTCTTAGCCTGGTACTCAGGAATGTCTGGGTGTGTGCAAAGTCTTTCCAGAGGACACATGAACTAGGATATTTTAAGAAAATCAATGTCTACATCTTCATTTGCCATGACTTGATTTGTCTAAAAATAATACTGTGATCTGCTAGTTTTCCTTTCACATCTCACACAACCTTCTCAAAAGACCAACCACTCCTCTGTCCTGAAAAGCCTGTCTAGCTTCAAAGGCAGCTGGAGAATGTGTAGTTACTGTGGGAGGGAGACACCCAGGGAGTAACGAGGGGGATGGAAAGGTGTTCTCCTTATTTCATCCAGATTACATATTCATGGCAAAACCTGATCTATTTTAGGATTTGAAATCAATAGTAAGATGAGTGTCATTGGGATGTCTATTAACACTTCAATTTTATTTGAAAAATGAAGTCAAATTTTCTTCTGACAGAAAATGAGTCTGATTTGGCTGAGAGATTTAACAATGAGGACTTTCTTTGCCATGTAGGTCACATGGCAGACTTTGCTCATAAGCAAAGGAGATACAGGTGCAGCTCCACTGTTGGGAAGGAAATATGTCTTAAAGAATATTTGGGCTGGGAAGGTGGCTCAGTGGTAGAGCGCTTGCCTTGCAAGCCTGAGGCCCTGGGTTCGATTCCTCAGCACCACATAAGCAAAAAGAAAAAAGCCAGAAGTGGCGCTGGGGCTCAAGTGGTAGAGCGCTAGCCTTGAGCTGAAGAGCTGAGGGACAGCGCCCAGGCCCAGAGTTCAGGCCCCACGACCGGACCCAAAAAAAAATAAAAGGAAGAATATTCAAGACACTAAAAATGGTATTTTCACAATAAAATATTTTATATACCAACTTAAAAATATGTGAAATGGGTATCTACATTTTCTGAAATTCTTTTTTTTTCTTTTTTGCTGGTCCTGGATCTTGAACTCAGGGGCCTGGGCACTGTCCCTGAGCCTCTCTGGGCTAATAGCTAGCATTCTACCACTTGAGCCATAGTGTCACTTCTGGCTTTTTTTCTGAATAGTTTATTAGAGATAAGAGTCTTGCCAACTTTCCTGCCCTGGCTGGCTTCAAACTGTGATCCTCAGATTTCAGCCTCCTGAGTAGCTAGGATTATAGGCATGAACCACCAGTGCCTGGCTCTGAAATTCATTTAGTGGGTTTGCCTGACAAAATTTTTTAGGCCATGACTCTATGGCAGAATTTCCAGGCTCTTTCCCATTTGGTTATCTCCTTCTGTAAATACTCCCGTGTCCTGCTTACACTCCAGGTGAATGAGCAGTAAAACATCCAGTGGCAGTATGGTTTTGTTTACATACTATCTCCTTTTAAGTTAACATAGCCAAACTCTTCTTTCAGCTTTTTAAAGCTGTTACAAACAACTAACTACAACATTTACACCATCTTCACTTAAGTAGTAACAATTACATTCTCACCGATTTTGCACTTAAACATTTCAATGAAAGGCTTTATATTAACTGACTGTAAGTTTGCCTTATTTGTTTCAGTTTCTCATCTGCAAATTTGTATATTTTTATTTTTACTACACAAAGGCAGTGTGTTTAATTAGCCTTCTATAAGAGAGTAATTTGAAAAATGCCTCCTTGGGACTCCTGCCTCCTGGTATTCAGGTTCTTACATATTTGAGGTTGATCTATTGATTCATTTCTAATTAATATGGAGAAGCAGTACAGTACAATTTCTGATATCAGGTTATAACTTGTAAGACTATGATTTCTGTTTTACACTCTCTCTTAAGCATTCTCCCCCTTGCTTTCCCTCCCTTCCCCATTCCTTCTCTCTTTTTTTTTTTTTGGGTCCAGTCGTGGGGCCTGAACTCTTCAGCTCAAGGCTAGCACTCTACCACTTGAGTCACAGCGCCACTTCCGGCTTTTTTCTTTTTGCTTATGTGGTGCTGAGGAATTGAACCCAGGGCCTCAGGCATGCAAGGCAAGCGCTCTACCACTGAGCCACCTTCCCAGCCCCCATTCCCTCTCTCTTGCTTGCTTGGTCTGATGAAGCTACTGGCCACTAATGTCACATGGGCCTCTATAAAGAGGCCTCTATGGGAGGGTTCATATGACAAGGAACCAAAGGATGCTTAAGACCACTAGTTCTTTGGGATCTGAGGCCTATAGTTCAAATAAGCTGAGAGAAACTGAAGACTGCCTAGAATCATGTAAGTGAGCTTGGAATCAGATCTATCCCTAGTGATGCCTTAAGATGACTGTCTCTGGCCAAACCATGGAGATTACCTTGTGAGACATGAACAAAGGACTCTACTAATTTGGGCCCACATTCCTGGTGCACAGAGAGTGAGATAATACATGTGCATCATTTTAAATCAGGGAGTTCTGGGGGTAGTTTGCTATGAAGCAGTGGATAATAACTACACCTCCACCTTGGTACCTTTTGAATATTTTGGCAAGTATACCCTCTGTTTAATTTGCCTATTCAAAATCACAGATTAATTTTATACAGAATAGAGATGAAAGGCAAAACCCTGCAGGATACTGTAAGCATCATGCCCACCTTTGGTCCTCAGCTTCACCCAGACCTGAGCTCCTTCCTGCCCTGGAGTTCCTACCATACAGCTGGCCCCTCCCTCTCTCTGCCCAGACCCACCTGAACTCCCATCTCCCTCACTTCCTAACACCCAGACCCTGCTGCTACCTAGATAGTGGAGGCTGCCATGTGCTCTCTCTCTGGGGCAAATATGGCTCCTCTAATCAACCTTGTAATAATCTTTCTCCTGTGCCTGCCTGCCTCTGTGTGGTCCCCTGGCATGGATGTGACAGATCCTTTCATTGCTCCTTTCAGATACTGCCCCATAAATCTTTATACAATTCTTTGGACCATCATCCAGCTGTTTATGGATTGCTTACTTGTACTATCCTTGGTTCACATTTTCTTCATCTTACTCACAAAATTCTGTGAGGAATATGTCAAGTAGCTTACTGAAATCAAGACACATTGTTAGCTACAGATTTTCCCTCATATTTCAATATGGTGATGACAGAAAAAGTCTGTTGTTAGTTATTTTGTGTTGCCAGAGAGACTTACTTCACTACATGGAGATCTCTACTCACATCTCATTCCTCTTCTCTAAGAGCCCCCTGGCTAGAGTTGCATATTTGGGGGTTTTGTATCCCTCTGGACTCTAGTTCCTTTTGTAGTCCCTTCTCTCAAGTGTGCCAAAAGTATGAGGGTACCTGATATTACTTCCTTTGCCATTGGGAACCTTAAGATGAGCTAGTGCTTCTTCCTGTGAAACAGATGAGTTCACAACTACTGTTGAAGTTTAAGAGAAACATGTTAGTGTTAGCTAAAACCAGCAGTGCTTAAAACTTTACTCCTTAAGAAATTATTATAAATACACACTCACAATTCAAAAACCATGTAAAGCATTCCATCTGAGCTATATGTCTCCAATAACTCTACAATGTGTGGATGTTTCAGCATATGACAGATACTGGCTTCCCGCTTTAGATCTGCAAAACAAACATACAACATACTTCATTAGGTAGGAACAAACAACAATTAGAGTGAATGATGAATGAATGGATGTGATCTATGGCAACATGAAGACTTCTCTAACTAAATAGATGAAATCCCCCATTAACACTGAGTTTAAGCTTTTACTCTTAAAAAATCATTGACAGTATAATTTTTCACATTTTTCATAAGTTAAAATCTGAGTCAGCTTTATTACTAAGAAATACACTTCTTCATACAAATGAATACTTAGTCCGAAAGTAAAATAAATTTACAAATAAGAACTTTGCCCAGCCAGGTGCTGGTGGCTCACGCCTGTAATCCTAGCTACTCAGGATGCTGAGATCTGAGGATCGCGATTCAAAGCCAGCCCAGGCAGGGAAGTCTGTGAGACTTCCAGAAAACTGGAAGTGGTGCTGTGGCTCAAGTGGTAGAGTGCTTGCCTTGAGCTGAAGAGCTGAGGGACAGCACCCAGACCCAGAGTTCAAGCCCCACATCTGACCCCCTCTCCCCCCCAAAAAAGGAACTTTGCCCAAACTCTTACAATCTCATTGTAGCCTCCATATGTCTAACTCTTCCTTGACCTGTTAATAAGTAACTTGATTTACTGTTTTGAATTTTACTTTCTTTTCTTAGTTTTCCTCAAATCATATAAGAATGTATATTCTTCAGCCTAAGATCTAGTATTCACAGACACATCAGAGAAGTTACAAGGAATGGGGAGCAAACACCAGTGTGGTTTAAATATAAAAGGCACTATTACTAGAGTCAAGGTCAGAATTTATTATTTGTTTGTGGTGCTGGGGATGGAACCCAGGGCCTTGTGTTTGCTAAGTAAGCACATTGCTGCGGAGGTACGACTCTAGCCCAGATTTTTTAACATTATCTATGAAATGTGTTGGATAATTCAGTATTTGACCTACTTTACAGTGTTATTTTGAAGAATGAATTCAGATAATAGAGATTAGATTGCTGTGTGAAAATATATAATTCTATTTAGAAATTGAAATAGTTATCATCATCATTGCCACTAAGACAGTGAGGGTTAGGGCATCACTTGTGCTTATGTGCCATAAGATAATCAAAAGATGAGCTTTGGGGCTGGGAAAGTGGCTTAGTGGTAGAGTGCTTGCCTCGCATGCGTGAGGCCCTGTGTTTGATTCTTCAGTACCACATACACAGAAAAAGCTGGAAGTGGTTCTGTAGCTCAAGTGATAGAGAGCTATTCTTGAGCTGAAGAGCTGAGGGACAGCGAGCAGGTCCAGAGTTCAAGCCCCATGACCAATAAAAACAAAAACAAACAAACAAAAGATGAGCTTTCAGTGTTAACAGTTCTGGGAGCTTTACCTGTTTGCTTTACAATCCAAGGTGGTAGTCTTATATTTGAAAGTAGAAGGAAGATAAATAGACATGAACTAAGGCTAAGAACAGATAGCACAAAACAAAATAGGTAACATCATCTCCTTTGTGACTCATTAATTCAATTTAGTCTCATCAACAAGAGCAATGTTTGCAGATAGAACCTGAGAAGACTTGCTTACTTATGGGTACAATGAGGGAAAAAAGAGCAAACTCACTGTGCACCGGTGGCTAATGCCTATAATTCTAGCTACTCAGCAGGCTGAGATTTGAAGATTGTGGTTGAAGACAGTTTGGGAGGGGAAGTTCATGAGAGTCTATCTCCAATTAATTATCAAGAAAGCTGAAAGTAGAGCTGTGGTTCAAATGGTAGAGGGTCAGTCTTGAGCACAAAAGCTCAGGGGGAACACCCAACCACTGAGTTCAAGCCCAGGACCAGCATACACACACAAAGGAAAAAGCTGTATGAAAGCACAGAAAAGGAGGATTGATAATACAGTATCAAGAAAGTCAAGAGAATGGAGGAACTAAAGGCACATGTGCATGTAGTTGGTGAAAGGTTGAAAGTGAGAAAAGGCTACAAGATTCATGTAAAAATGTCACGTACATTTTGAGTTAGATGAAAGTTCTGTGGAGAGGTAAGGGTGGAAGTCAACATGCAGGAGATAATTATCTAAATAATAGAAAATTGTAATTTATCTTACTGTATTAACTACTCAATATAGTCATTTAATAATCTCAACCAGTATCTGGTAGGTACTTTCCTGATGAGGAAACTGAGGCTTGAAAACACCTCAGAGATCACACAGCTGTCAAAGGGTAGGCTTTGGATTCTGAACTGCCTGACTCCAACTCCTCAGTCTTTCCACTCAACTAAAGTATATGGGTTGGACAGGATAGATGAAGAATCCCGTAGTAGAAAAGGAATAGTAGGGTCAAATAAGGTTTAGCTTATCTGTCTGTTATCACTGTGGTTATAAAGAAAGCCATACAAAGACTTCAAGTGGCAGCGATTAGAAGCCTACAGGAACCAGAGTCAGAAAACTGTGCTGATCTTGCCTTTGTCCCTATCACTTACAAGCCCATTGATAATCTCTACACTAAAATGAAATGGGGATGGCAACAGGTGATGTGGTACCTGCAGAGTCTACTAATTAGCTTCAAAGATTCAAATGAGAAGCCAGATGTGAGAGGACCGTGTAGAGCACAGCACGTGGGGCAGGGAACATGGGGTAGGGAACTAAGGAGAGCCAATGTGAGCTGAAGGCTCAGTGTTCACTGCAGAGGAAGAGATCAGAGTCACAGAAAAAAAATGCTTCTATGTCCAAAAGCAGTTGGGAAGGCTCTGTAGGAAAGGAGGGGATGAAGCAACTATGGGCTTTGTGCAGAGAAGTCAGACCATGAGGAAGGCTTTTCATGAGGGTGCTGGAGGGCCAAGCTGATCCAGGCAACATCAATCAGATACCTGCACAGTTCTGTCTCTCCTTTCAGAATGTTCTGCCTCCTGTCTCTATAAAAAGCTTAGGAGTTTTATTATTCCTTTTTTATGTGTATCTCTAGCTTATCATTTTATTCGAAGTCACCCTTTCATAGCTTCTGTTTTCACCTTAGTTACTCCCTTTCCATTCATCTGCCTTGATCAAAAGTATTTTAACTCAAAGTTCTGACACTGGAGTCGTAGAGTAAACAGATTTAGTGTGTGTCACAATGAAACTGGTTTCTTTTCCTCTTTTTAGTTCATTTTCTGTTTTGTCCCTTTCATGGAACCACTGTGTACTTCAGTCTCCACAATCACCATTGGCTAAGTGACATGTATGTTACACTGAACGCTTGTAAGTACAAATGCATATTCTTAAGACCCCTCCAATTGAGGCATGCATTTCTGCTTGGTAAACAGCTGAACAAGCTCTTGGGTCTAGTCATCATATACCCACACTTCAAACAAAGGCAGAATTTCTGGGGGCCTTGTGTTGAAAGCCTAAAGTGATTTGAATGTCACTGGATTTGACATTTCAGGGACTAAAATCAGAACACCAACTGAATAGCACACAACTGACAACATAAAAATATATTTGAAGTGACAGGGACAGGGTTGCAAAAGACATATGACCGTTCTCCATAACTAATATATAAAGTAAATAGACAAAATAGAAAAAAGCCCACATTAAAAATTCCAAATACATTATATGTGCACTCTAATGGTAAATTCAAAGATTATTAAAGCCAAATGATTGTTTTAAAATGCGAACATGAATCAAAGACACACACACACACACACACACACACACACACACACACACACACACACACAGAGTAAATTCTTGGTATCCTTATTATAGTGTTCCAAGGAGACATCATCAAGGAAAAACAAATGATCAAGATGCCAGAGTTCAGCACTATCCTGCCAATGCTTAATTCATTTTTCCCATAATACTGCCCAGCTTCCACTAAAGATATGCCACTTTCCAGCAAATCTACAATTTCACTTTATCACTTAAATTAAGTAATTCACTTTTGCTTTGCTTTTTGGACATCATTTACTTTTTGGAGAAACCAATATTCAGTAAAGCTAAAGGCAAGGAAATACTCAGCAGATCACGAACTGCTAACAATAACCATCAAATGAACTGTGTAATGCATGCATGGGAATTCAAAGTTTTTTGTTTTTAAAATTCCCTCTGATTAAAAAAATCATATTAGCATATTTACAAGGGGGTTTCATTTTGGTAATTCCACAAATGCATACAATGTACTTTGAACAGGTCCATTACTTCTATTGTATTTCCTAAGCCCCCTTGTCCACCCCCTCCCCCACTTTCTAACAGTATTTGATAGGTTTCATTATGCTATCTTTATGGTACAGCAGGGTCAAAAGGTAGGTCTATTTCTAAGTCTTAATAAACCTCCACACTGATTTCAAGACCACCAATACTCTACGAGGGTTCCTTCTGTCTGTTTTCTTGAGGACTGCCATTCTGACCAGGGAAAGATGGGATTGCACTTGTAGTTTTGATTTACGTTTCATTTATGGCTTAAGGGTGTTGAGCATTTCTTTTTTTTTTTTTCCATGGTTTCTCTCATTTTTTTTTTTTAAATTTTATTTTATTTTATTTGAGAACATACTGTACAGAGGGGTTACAATTACATGGGCAGGATAATGCATACATTTCTTACCAAGCATTGCAGCCTCCTCCTTTGTTTACCCTTCACCTCCCTTCCCAGCCTCCCCCCTCCCTCCCACCCAATCATACCCCCCCACCCCCCCCCCACCGACATTGTAAAGCTGGTTTTGACAGGACATTTTGTACTTCTCATTGTTGCAACAGGTCCACCTGAATCCTTAAACGACTTGTTTGTCCCCATCTCCTCCACATGTTATACTGACATCAAATATAGTGAAAGCGGGGGTTACACTGTGGGGGAGGGACAAACAAAGCAACAAAGAAATAATCTTATAAATGCGTTAGAAACACATGCATGAAAGAAACAAAAACATTAAAATACATATTTGAGGTTTCGTTTTCCTAACATCACATTATCTGACCTTTTCCGCTTGACTCATACCTATACTAGATATTGCAAATAAGGGAAACCATGGGACCTATGTTTCTTTGGGCCTGGCTTACTTCACTTAATATAATTTTTTCCAAGCCTTTCCATTTCTTAACAAATGGGGAAATGTCATTCTTTCTGATGGAGGCATAGAATTCCATTGTGTATATATACCACATCTTCTTGATCCATTCATCTACTGAGGGGCATCTGGGTTAGTTCCATGTCTTAGCTATGGTAAATAATGCTGCAATAAACATAGTTGTGCTGGTAGCTTTAGTGTGGCCTTGTTTGTGATCATTTGGGTAAATGCCCAAAAGTGGGATTGCTGGGTCATTGGGGAGCTCTATGTGGAGTCTTTTGAGGAACCTCCATACTGCTTTCCAAAGTGGTTGAACAAGTTTACATTCCCACCAACAATGAAGTAAGGTTCCTTTCTGTCCACATCCCCTCCAGCATCTGTTGTTGTTAGAGTTCTTGATTTTTGCTGTTCTAACTGGAGTGAGGTGATATCTCAATGTTGTTTTGATTTGCATTTCTTTTATGGCTAGGGATGTTGAACATTTCTTCATGTGTCTATTGGCCATCCTTCTTTCTTCTTCAGAGAAGCTTCTCTTTAAGTCTTTCGCCCACTTACTTATTGGGCAGTTGTTTCTTTGAGGATTTGTTGTTGGGTGGTTTAATTTTTTGAGTTCCAAGTATATTTTAGATATGAGACCCTTGTCCGTTGTATGGCTAGTAAAGATCTTCTCCCAGTCCGTGGGCTTTCTATTGATCTTGCTAGCTATGTCATTTGCCCTGCATTTCTTTATCTTCTAGCCACTTATATTTTTCTTCTGAGAACTATCTAATTCACTTATTGAATTATTTTTTATTCATTTTTTGAGCACTTTGTATATCCTGAATAATAATACTTTATCTGATTTATCACTGGAAAATATTTTCTCCCAAATTGTGGGTTGTCTCTTCATTCTGGTAATTTTTTCTTTTGTGTGAAAAAAACTTTAATTTGATGCAATCTAATTTGTCAATTTTTGCTCTTATTTCCTGAGCAACTGGAGTCCTAAGTCAAAAAATAAATGCCTATACCTATACCTTCAAGTGTTTTCTTAGTAATTTTCACGTTTGAGACCTTACATTAAGATTTTCGTTGAAAATGAACTTTACAACTTTGGTGGGAAGGTGGGGAGGATTGGGTGGGGGGGGGGCGGGGGAGGCTGGGAAGGGATGGGAAGGGTAAACAAAGGAGGAGGCTACAATGCTTGATAAGAAATGTACTCACTATCTTGCCCATGTAATTGTAACCCCTCTGTACAGTATTTTCACAATAAAAAAAAGATTTTTTTTTTGTATAGGGTGAGGGAAAGGGATATATTGTTTCTTTTATGTATAGATAACCAATTTTCCCAGTATCATTTGTTAAAGATGCTATCTTTTCTCTAATGTATGTTTTGGGCTCCTTTGTCAAAAATCAGATGGCTGTAGCTGTGGGGGTTCTATTCTGTTCCATTGTGTCTTTTTTTGTGCCTGTTTCATGCTGCTTTTGTTACTATGCCTGTAGTCTGGTGTTGTGATACCTCTTGCATTGCTGTTTTTGCTCAGGATTATGTTAGCTCTTCAGGGTCTTTTTGTTTCTCTATGAATTTTAGGACTGATTTTTATTTCTGTGAAAACTGATATTGGGCTTTCGATGGGAATTGCATTGAATCTATAGATTGCTTTTGGTAGTAGAGCCATTTTCTCAATACTAATTCTGCTGATTCATGTGCATAGGAGGTCTTTCTCTCTGCTGGTGTCTTCTTCAATTTCTTTCTCCAAGGTTTTGTACCATTCATTGTAGAAATCTTTCAACTTCTTTCGTTAAGTTTTTCCTGCTTTTTTTTGAGGCTGCTGTAAATGGAATTGTTTTTCAGATTTCTTTTCTCAGACTGTTCACTGATGTTGTATAGAAAAGTTACTTGATTCTTTTTTTTTTATTGTGAACATACTGTACAGAGGGGTTACAATTACATGGGCAAGATAATGAGTACATTTCTTATCAAGCATTGCAGCCTCCTCCTTTGTTTACTCTTCACATCCCTTCCCAGCCTCCCCCGCCCCCCACCCAATACCCCCCACCCCCTGCCACCAAAGTTGTAAAGTTCGTTTTCAACATGACAACTTGTACTTCTCATTGTTGAGACGGGTCCACCAGTATCCTTAAATGACTTGTTTTTCCCCTTCTCCTCTACAAATTATACCGACATCAAATATAGTGAAAGCAGGGGTTATACTGTGGGGGAGGGACATACAAAGCAACAAAGAGATAATCTTATAAATGCCTTAGAAACAAATGCATGAAAGAAAAAAAAACATTTAAATATCTATCTAAGGGTTCATTTTCCTAACATCACATTATCTGACCTTTTCTGCTTGACTCATACATATACTAGATATTGTAAATAAGGGAAACCATGGGACCTATGTTTCTTTGGGCTTGGCTTACTTCACTTAATATAATTTTTTCCAAGCCTTTCCATTTTCTAACAAATGGGGCAATGTCATTCTTTCTGATGGAGGCATAGAATTCCATTGTGTATATATACCACATTTACTTGATTCTTGTAATGTCAATTTTATATCCTGCTACACTGCAGATTTAGGAGTTGTTTTGGTGATGGCTTTAGCATTTTAAAGTACAGGATCATATCTACAAATAGGAATAAATTGACTTCTTCCTTCTCTATCTGTATCCCTTTTATTTTTTTCTTTTTCAGTCATGGGGCTTGAACTCAGGGCCTGGTGCTGTCATTGAGCTTTGTGTTCATGGCTAGTGCTCAAGCCACAGTCCATTTCCCCTTTTCTTTCTTTTGTTTGCATTATTGGTCTGGCTAGAGATTCCAGCACTGTATTAAGTAACAATGCCAAAAGTGGATGCTCACTTATTCTGTTCCTTATTCACGGGGAAATGATTTTAAAATTTCTCTATTTAGTACAATGTTAGCAATAAGTTTGTCATCAGAGCCTTTATTATATTCAGGTATATTCCTTCTATTCCTAGTTTCTTCAGAGACTTTATCAGGAAAGGATGCTGAATCTGTCAAAGGCTTTTTCACAACTATTAAGATGAACATTGAGATAATCAAGCTATCAAGTTAAAATGGTGCAGCTCTAGATGAATTAGTTTTATTTCCCTTCCAGACTGTGAGTTATTCTGCATTTTTTTTTTGGTGGTGCTAAGGATCAAACTTAGGGCTTCATGAATGCCAGGCCACTACTGAGCTACATCTTTCACCTGTGTAATTCTTACATAGGTATTTGCAAATTCAGTCACTTAAAAAAGTCTAAACAGAATCATATTTTTATCCAAAGCACTTCTACAGAAGGAAATTCTACAGTATCTTTCAATAACCACAATCTATCAATAAATACTGAAATCTGTACTAATTTCACTATTATTAATCTAAATTTCCCATTCACTATGTAGTTTTAAATTATTTTATCTTAATGTACCCAAAAAGCAAAGAATGGCTAACATCCATTACGCAGTTCTTTGTATGCCTCCAAAACTACTGAATGACAGTTTCAATTTTTGTCACTAGACCTCACAATGCAACATTTGAGTTTACTATGCAATATTTGCCCTTTATAAGGGCTCATTTAATGAATGCAATTACTCTGTGACACCTGTGCTGTTTATCCATTTTACAGAGGAAGGGATTGAGGCCTTGGGCTCATTGTTATAAATAAGTTGCTGAGAATCACACAACTAGTAACTGGAGGGAGCAGAACTAGTAACAAAAGTCTAACGCTCTTTGAATCACAGCACAATGGCTCCTGGGCTGTGTAGTTTATTCATGTCCGGAGGTCCAAGTGCGCAGCAGTGCAAAGGTGATAAAACTGACTTGGCTGACATCATATTTTAGGGTAATGTCACTAGTGATGGCTAAAACGACATACTAATCTTTCATTTTTAAGGGTACTGAGGATTGAGCCTCATCCATTGTAGGCAAGCAAACTACTACTTGAGTGATGCCCCTAGTCCTTCTGTTTTGTATTTTGAGTTTGAATCACCCTGAATTTTGCCCAGAATGGGCTTGAACTTATGATCTGACCATGTCAGTCTCTAGAATAGCTAAGAGTACACTTAGCCATCAAGCCCAGCTTTACAGCCTTATTTTTTATTACTCACATATTTATTATTTATTTCCACACTACATACAGTCATTTTCCTGACAAAATGTTGCAGTATTCTCATTGACTTCTTAACAATTTCTAGGCTGTATTAGGAACTCAATAGTTAAAACTCACTAAGGCTCCAAATACAAAGAATAGTTTAATGTAGTCCTAGAAATAATTGGGTCCAGTATTAATTTGTTCATTTGAATAAATATTAATAACAAAATGAGTAAATGAAAAACATTATTGACTCAGTATTTTTCCTTGCTGTACTGAAATGACCATATGTTTTAAGAAAAAGATCCAAGCAGAATTCTGAAAAAAAAATCACAGTAGCAAAATCATATTTTTTTCTGAGTTCCACCTTTATCTAATAACCAATTTGGAGACTAAAAATCCTCAATGCTTTTGGCAATAATACAGGTCAGGTTGGCTTTAATTAGGGTATTTGCCTATAAATCAGGTAGGTTGACCTTCTCAACTAGTGATGACCAGAAGCCTGGACAGGCGTATACAAGCCTTTAGGTTATGTGCAAACTCATTATTTCTTTGATCTTTTACACATTTTACTACCCTATATATCTTGAACTGGGTGTGTGAGCCACCACGCCCAGCCCTTGCAGGCTTTCATCTATGACTTTTTTGGAAAAGCATATAATATAGCTAATAAAGAACTGAAACCATGAAAGGATTACTTGGGAAAGAATAGATATATTAGAAGTTTCTGACAATAAGTACCCTGGCTTAATATAATATGAAGCAGAATCTGTATATGGCCTATAAAGTACTGACATTTTTATTCTTCTAGATGCTCCTTGGAGTCATCTTCATACTAGCTACCACTTCTCCACTTGCCAGTGAAGTTGCCAAAACCTGTCCATTCTATTTCTTCAACACCTGTCAAAACTCTCTTCCTTGTACTCTATTACGCAACTTTCAGCCTTTACTACATCCTGTTTAAATTACAGTAAATATCTAATGGTATCCTTTGATGTCTGTTTCTTCTTATTCTATTTATTAAAATGTTACCATAATTCAACTTTAAAGCAGAAATTATATTACTCCAAAACCCTTTACTGTGTTTCAGTCCACATAGTGAATATCATAATCCCTCAGTGGCTTGGAAGCCTTCCAAAAATCATTGCAAGTCCAACAACTTAAGTGGGGCCCACAGACTTCTTTCACAGCAGAACTGGAACTAGAATCTAGTTTAGGGACCTCCCTTTTTAATTCCTACATATCTACATTGTTTTCCAGCTGCTTCTTCCTTCAGCCCCTCCAAGCCTACTCTAAGCTGCTCTAAAAAAGTTGCCCAATTTGACACTCCATGAGCTTCCATCTTTGCCTGAGAAGCCCTATTTATTCATCAAAATTTGGCTCCCACTTGGGTTCAAATTTCTCCTTGACAGACTCCCCAGGTGAGGTAGACATACCCTCTTGCAACCTAGCAATAGCTACCACCCATACCTGCCTTGCAATTTCAGCATTCACCAAATTTCTGCTGCTAGTGAGTTACCAAGAATACAGGACTAATTCAACATCATCTTTGTTACACTGATGTCTACCTCTCAGAGAAGGTTTGAAACAGACCTGGGAGTAAGGCAGCCATTATCATACACTCACTTTTCTATAGTCACCTTTTACTCAGAAGGAAAATGAAGTTCTGTGTAGGAAGGTGACATGTCCAAAGTCACGTGGCTAATTTACAGTCCAATTACAAGATAATCCCAGTTTTTAAATTTCTAATGGAGCAATCCTTCTTCCTCCCCATAATCTGTGGAAAAGGATGCTGAAAGTATCCAAACTTTGAGGCAATATATTCTCACTGGTAAAGGCACACTGATTACATTTCTCAGAATGACCCAGAAATGCCATCTAAATAGAGTAAGGGAGTATGAGATGCTATTCTATATATATTGCTATTGTGACTTCAAATGGAAAACTTCAAGCTACTGAATCTTTAAGGTACTGAAAGCTTTAAACAAAAATTATGTATGGCTACTATTTGTATGCCACTGTATAGTTTAGATACTATGAGATTAAAAGTTTCATAAAAATCAAAACAATTTTTGAATTCACTGGTTACCTATTTAGGAGTAATTTGAGGGAGTTAGATGATTACATTTCCAAAAGAACACGGTATATGAAAAGGGCACATCTGATTTTCTTCCACTAGAGGGAACTAAAGATCATGTTATACCATGTCTGGCAAGTAAAATATCACTAAGATCGGTGGCTAGGGACACATATGATTGGCCTAAATAATGTAACACACTGACGAGAAGATTATTTGCTTTTAACATGAGTAACAACGAATATCATCTAACATTTACTGAGTGTACACTATGAGTCAGGCTCTATTTGGCCAATTTAACCCTCAGGACAGCCTGAAGAAGCAGACAATTCTCATGTTACATATGAAAAAGATGAGGTACAACAGTAAAGTAATCCACTCACAGAACAAACAAGCTTTAGAGCAAGCATTTCCACCCAAGCAGTCTGGCCTCAACATTTACATTTTGAATGCTTTGATATAATGCTTCTTAGGTCTGCAACTGTTCAACTCTCAAGATGAACCTTATAGGTTAACGATTGCTTTGCTATTTCTAAAAATAATCATAAATTCAACTAAAAAATCAGAGTAAATTTCACTAACAGTAATAATACTTAAAATATGTATCTTCAAGCCACTCAATTGGTCTTAATCTATATTTTTATTGTAAAGATTCTGTACAAAGGGGTTATAGTTACAAGAGTAAGGTAATGAGTACATTTCCTATCAAGCATTGTTACCCCCTCCTTTGTTCTTCCCCTACCATCTCTTTCCTCCCCACCTCCCCAACTTCTCCCTCCCCCGCCCCCAAAGCTGTAAAGTTCATTTTCAACAGTGTCTTGTACATCTCATTGTTACAATGGGTCAACCTGTATCCTTATTTCAGCATTTTTTGATTATATTTTTGTCTTGTTTTTTCTGCTTATGTGGTGCTGAGGAATCGAACCCAGGGCCTCAGGCATGCAAGGCAAGCGCTCTACCACTGAGCCACCTTCCCAGCCCCAGTGATTATATTTTTGAAAAAAAAATCTTCCTATTAAGACTCAGAATCATTAAAACAAAATTATTAAGCAGGGCTCTGACTATTCAAAGAGCTTAGGGAAGCACCTCCCAAGGAGAGACAAAGTTCTCTAATGATACAGGAGGGAGCTCAATCCAGAAACCCCAAATTAGACACCAAACTCTGTGGATGGTTCAAATTCCTTATCTAAAATAGAGTAGTATGTACATATAACATATACCTTATATCATCCCTAGATTACTTGTAATGCCCAATACAATGTACACTAAGTGTAAATAGTTGTTACACTGTATTGTTTATGGGATAATGACAAGCAAAATGGTCTGTACATGGTTAGTGCAGGCAGTTGTTTTCTATAATATTTTCAACCCACACCCTGTTGGGTAAATTTTCAGATGTGAAACACACAGCTATAGAGGGCTGGCTATTTAGCAGGCTAAAATTTAAAAAAAAAAACACATGATCATTAAAAAGCTCTGGAAAGCCAGGCACTAGTGGCTCGCACCTATAATCCTAGCTACTCATGAGGCAGAAATGAGAGGATCGCTGTTCAAAGCCAGCCCAGGCAAGAAAGTCTGTGACACTCTTATGTCCAGTTATTCCCCGGAAAGCTGGAAGTGGCACTGTGGTCCAAGTGGTAGAGTGCTAGCCTTGATCAAAAAGGCTCAGGGACAGCACAAAGGCCCTGAGTTCAAACCCCACCACAGAAAAAATGAAACAAAACAAAAACAAGCGGTGGAGACTGATCGACAGGCTTACCACAAATTAGAAATATTTATTCAATAAAATTTGTAGAAACATGATTAAATATTACAACAGGAAGCTGTGGCAATGGAGAAAGAGACTTTACAGGGAGCTCACCACAGTTCTGTCTTGCAGAGGAACTGTTCTAAGGGCCTTAGTAGCTGAATGATGGACAGATCAGCTCCTTGATAAAGAAGAGCTAGCTATTCAGGTGGATTTGGCAGCAGTTGAACACTGGCAGATTTTATTTTCTAGGTCTGTGCTATGGAAGGCCTCAATTGAGCAGGTGACAGGAGCCAATAGCAATAGTAATAGCCATTCCCTACCCTCAACTCCAAGTAATTACAGAGCATTCAAGTAAGGAAGCGGGTACAGTCTCCCTTTTCTACATAGCTCTGAGTCACAAGAGAGCCTACAGAGATGAACTTGGCAGCTGAGTGGCAGCCCCCATCTCCCTTAACTTCCTCAGGCAGAAGAACTATTCCAAGTATGTTCAGATGCTCTGAACACTGGTAGATACTCAGAACTGATACAGGAGCCAGAAGGGGGCATCAGTTCATACTATATATTCCCCACAACACACAGCCCGTACTTTTAATGAATGCAACCCTCACTGTGCTCCTGTATAATGACACCAAAGAATGAAAACCACAGTGAACTGGTCCCTGTTTATATGATTTTTATGTGTGTGTGCTGGTCCTGGGGCTTGAATTCAGGGTCTGGGTGCTGTCCCTGAGCTCTAAGACTAGTGCTCTACATTTAAGCCACAGCTCCACTTACAGCCTTTTGGTGGTTAATTGATGATGAGTCCTATGCACTTTCCTGCCTAGGCTGGCTTCAAACCACAATCCTCAAATCTCAGCCTCCTGAGTAGCTAGGATTACAGGTAAGAGCCACCTGTGCCCAGCCAACCCTGTTTATATCTTAATCATTGGCGTTTGCTACTTCCAGAAAGTTCCTAATAATGATAACTATGTGACCAGATGGGATTATAATATAGAAAAACCTAGGAAGGGATAATTAGAAATCCATAATAATATAATGGGCATATAAGGCATTTGGTTCAGGAAATCATAGCTGAATTATATGAGTGAGCCAGTATTTCCATTTTAACACAGTAACCTAAATGTATACATTTCTCTGATATGACTTGGAGTCTAATATTTCAATAAAGACATTAAAAAAGCATAGCTCTATAAAGATAAAGAGAATGACAGGAGGCAGAAATATGTTGGACAAGTAAACAAAATCTGAAATGGTGGAAAATTTCAATTTCTGTATAACCCCAGGTGCAGCACTATGAGTCCATTACTGCATTGCTATCAGTACCTTGCTTATTACAAGCTACAATCAGTTAGTGGCTAAGAACATCAGTAATAGTAAAGCAGGTACATTCCTGTCTGATATAGGACTCTGCTACTCCCAATAGGAGGTCAAAACATACTTGAAATGGCACCTTAATCTAAGAATTTCCCTACCCAATCTTCCTTTATTTCTTCCCTTTCTCTTTCGAAGAAGCCAGATCTGCATAACCTGTCAATGGCTCTCTCAGCCTCCTAGGGCTCTTTACCCATTTGTTTTTATTTTTACTCTCATATAGTTTTCCAATACATTTCATGTACATCTAATCCTCTCTTGACAGCTGCTTTCAGTAGAGAACCTGAACTAAGACACCAAGCCTGCAACAAGGCAAGCCAAGAGGAAGCTAGCTGATATACCTATCAAAACACTCCCAAGAAAGAGTCACAATTAGGAAGTACCAGGCATTTTAAAGGAAATGGTGCTGGTAAAGAAGATAATAAGAGGATTGGCTTAACTTTTCCAGGAGCAGTTTGATAATAGATATCCTTTTTTTTTTTATATTACATATAATAAGAGATGGGAAGGGATGGGAAGGGGAAACAAAGGAGGAGGCAACAATGTTTGATAAGAAATGTACTCATTGTTTTGCCTATGTAATTGTAACCCCTCTATACAGTATTTTCACAACAAAAAAAGAGAGAGATGTGAAAATAATTGGAACATTTTAGACAAGAGTTATAAATAGCAGTGTTAAATAAAGTGATTTCTTTGAAGATTTAAGTGAATTAAGTTGAGATGCTAGCTGTGAAAGCTGGCCAAGTTGTACTCATTTGTTTTTCCATCCTGTTCACCAGAAGAACTTATGCTGAATTTGTTTTTTTTTTATTTCTCCCCCCGCCCTCCCAATCCTTCCTGCCCCCTCCCGCCCCCACATCAAAGTTGTAAAGTTCGTTTTCGACATAAACTTATGCATATCATTGTTGCAATGGGTCCACCTGTATCCCTATTTAAATGATTTGTTTTTCCCCTTCCCCTCCACAAATTATACTGACATGAAATACAGTGAAAGCAGGGGTTATACTGTGGGGAAGAGACATACAAAGCAACAAAGAAATAATCTTATAAATGTGTTAGAAACAATTGCATGAAAGAAAAAAAAACATTTGAATACATATCTTAGGGTTAATTTCCCTAACATCATCTTATCTGACCTTTTCTGCTTGACTCAGACATATACTAGATATTGCAAATATTGCTTTACTTTTCCAGGAACAGTTTGATAATAGATATCCTTAAGCCAAGTGAAGTATCCCTCCTCTACATTTAGACTTTAACATCAGACTCAAAGCTGAGGTCAAAATGAGGTGCTATACTTAAACAGGAGGGTTAAATGGTAAATATAACACATGACCCTAAGCTTCCTTTCGCTAGGTGGCTACTGGAACCAGTGCAATCAGGCTTAGATACCCTATGTGTACCCTCATCCCTTAATACACACCCCCCATAACCATGGGTGGATGAGCAGAAGAATCTACTCAGTCAAACTGACCTACTTCAGAACAAAAGACCAACAGGCTCTTGAAAAATAGCTAAATTCTTTTCTGGTCACCTATGACAAAGTTATCCACATATATAGACTTTTTAGGTAACTATTTAATACTCGTCTGTTTTTTTTTTTTATAAGGAACACCTATGGATCATCAGATATTAGAGGAAAGCCTCAAAAACAAATGAGCCTTTTTTAGTTTCCACCTTCTCCTCCACCATCTTCATAGGTCCCATGGTTTCCCTTATTTGCAATAACTAGTATATGTCTGAGACAAGCAGAAAAGGTCAGATAAGTTGATGTTAGGTGAAATGAACCCAAAGGTAAGTATTCAAATGTTTTTTCTTTCATGCGATTGTTTCTAACATTTTTTTTTCTTTTCTTTTTTTTTGTCGGTCATGGGGCTTGAACTCTAGGCTTGGGCACTGTCCCTGTGCTCTTCAGCTCAAGGCAAGCACTCTACTGCTTGAGCCACAGTGCCAATTCCAGTTTCTAACATATTTATAAGATGATTTCTTTGTTGCTTTGTATGTCCCTCCCCCACGGTAAAACCCCTGCTTTCACTGTATTTGATGTTGGTATAATTTGTGGAGGGGAAGGGAAAAAACAAATCGTTTAAATAGGGATGGATACAGGTGGACTCATTGCAACAATGAGATGTGCAAGTCATTATGTCAGAAAACAAACTTTACAACTTGGGCTGGGGTGGGGAGATGGGAAGGGGAAACAAAGGAGGAGGCAACAATGCTTGATAAGAAATGTACTCATTATTTTGCCCATGTAATTGTAACCCCTCTATATGGTATTTTCACAATAAAAAAATAAAAATATAAACATAAAAAAGAAATAATAGCAAATAAATAGAAGTCACATCTAAAAAAACCAAAAAGAATGAGCCGAAAACAACGAAATAATTTTCCCTCTCAAAACCATTTCTTGAACAAGCAAAGCAAGGCAAATCACAAATATTGTTTTGACATAGATGTGATGGTTAATAGATTAACTTGATTAGACTGAGAAGAGCTAGGAGATTAGTAAAGTATATTTCTTGGTGTGTCAGTGAGGGAATTTTCAGATTAACTAAATGGGGAAGAACCAGTCTGCCTATAGAACAGCAGGCTCTTTTTTCTGTTTCCTGACCTAACAATGGAAGCTGCTCTACTCTGCCACATCTTTCCTGCCACGATAAGCTTGAAACCTCTGAAATGGTGAGCAAAAATAAATCTTCCTGAAGTTTTTTTGTTCATTTTTTTGTTACAGTAATGAGAAAACCAGACTAACACTAACCAGAGAAGTGGTATCAGAGAAGTGGGGTTGTTGCCCCTTTGGAAGTGATTTATGGGAAGAATGTGGAGACATTTGGAGAACTACTGTAAGCAGAGCTCAATGGGGGCAGTTCTGGTGGGGACTCAGATCAGAAAGCTGATAGGAATATGGATAGTAAACACTGTAGTCTTTTTTTTTTTAATTTAATTTAATTTAATTTGTGAACATACTGTACAGAGGAGTTACAGTTACATGGGCAGGATAATGCGTACATTTCTTACCAAGCATTGCAGCCTCCTCCTTTGTTTATCCTTCACATCCCTTCCCAGCCTCCCCCCTCCCCCCCAATCCCAATCCTTCTCCTTCCCCCCCCCCGCCCCCCGCTCCAACGTTGTAAAGCTCGTTTTGGACGTGACAACTTGTACTTCTCATTGTTGCAACAGGTCCACCTGTATCCTTAAACAACTGGTTTTTCCCCATCTCCTCCACAAGTTATACTGACATCAAATATAGTGAAAGCAGGGGTTATACTGTGGAGGAGGGACATACAAAGCAACAAAGAGATAATCTTATAAATGTGTTAGAAACACATGCATGAAAGAAAAAAAACATTAAAATACACATCTAAGGGTTCATTTTCTTGACATCACATTATCTGACCTTTTCCGTTTGACTCATACATATACTAGATATTACAAATAAGGGAAACCATGGGACCTACGTTTCTTTGGGCCTGGCTTACTTCACTTAATATAATTTTTTCCAAGTTTTTCCATTTCCTAACAAATGGGGCAATGTCATTCTTTCTGATGGAGGCATAGAATTCCATTGTTAAACACTGTAGTCTTGAGTTTTGGTCCCATCCTCTTTTGCTGTTCTCCTATCCCTCCTTTTTGAAATGGGAATGTATATTCTATACCAATTCGTCTTGGAAGTATATAACTTCTTTTTTTTTTTCCCCATGTGTCAATCCTGGGGCTTGAACTCAGGCCTGGCCAATTTCTTTGAGATTTTTTTTGTTTTGCTCTACCACCTAAGCCACCGCTCCATTTTTCAGCATCTTGGTGGTTAACTGGAGATAAAGAGTCTCATGGACTTTCCTCTCCAGGCTGGCTTCAAACTGTGATCCTCTGATCTCAGCCTCCTGGGTAGTTAGGATTACAGGTGTGATCCACCAGCACCTAGTTATAACTTTTTTTAAATTTTACTGTGATTCACAGTTAAAAGTTTTGTCCAGGGTCTTAGAAGAGACTTTGACCTTGGACTTTTTGAAGATGTTGAACTGGTAAGACTTTGGAGACTCTTGAGCCGAACTAAATGCATTTTGCATTTGCATTTTGGACATTATTAGCCTTTGGGGGACCATGAGTGGAATGTTATATTTTCATTAGATCATGTTAGGATGTCAAGTTGATAAGGATAGACCTGTGATGGTTAATTTTGATTGTCAAATTGATTGGATTAAAAAGCATCTAAGAGATTAGTAAGGCTTACTCCTGGATATGTCTGTAAGGGCATTTTTGGATAGGGTTAATGTGTGTGTGTGTGTGTGTGTGTGTGTGTTACAGACAAGAGAGAGAGAGAGACAGAGACAGAGGCAGGCAGACAGAGACAGACAGACAGACAGACAGAGACAGACAGAGAGATAGATAGACGGAGCACTGCTCTGATGGTGGGGGCTTAGACAGAATTCAGTAAACAGGAGGCAGTCTGCTAGTGCAACCATTCTTCCTCTCTGCTTTTTGGCTGTCCTTATGGAAGCCACTCTACTCTGCTACATCATCCCTACCATGATGGGCTGAAACATCAGAAAGATTGAGCTGAAATAGATTTTCCTTCTTTAAGTTGTACTGCTCAGGGTATTTTTTGTCACAGAAACAAAAATGGACTAACATAATGTTAAGAATGATATGAAACAAATGAGACAAGAGTATGAAACTTTATAATACTAATAATGAAAAGGTTATTGACATTTAAATAACAGCAACTAGAAAGAAAAACCAGAAAAATTGGAGGGATGAAAAGTTATTGAAGAGAAAAGTCTTTCTCTGAACAATAACTTTCTATATTTAATAGGATTTCTAAATACCTATCTATCATAATGACTTTAAAGAGGCTCACAGTAAAGCACATGATTAAGAGATTTCAGGATACCGGAATAAAGAGAGAATTATTAAAGCTTTTTTAAAAAGAGAGATAGAATGGGGCAGGTGTTTCTTTTAGGGAGGATTGTTCTTATGGCTTTACATGTTACTCTTTTTCTGTGTATTTGACGGTCCTAGGGCGTGAATTCAGGGCTCAGGCACTGTCCCTGAGCTTTTTAGCTCAAGGCTAGCACTCTACCAGTAGACTCATAGCACCACTTATGGCTTTTGGGTGGTTAATAGGAGGTAAGAACCTCATGGACTTTTCTGTTCAGGTTGGCTTTAAATTTTGAACCTCAGATCTCAGACTCCTGAGTGGCTAAAATTACAGACATGAGCCACTAGTGTCCTGCTGCTACATGCTATTCATTTTATCTTAATAATTAAAGAGGTAAGATGTTATGCCTGATTTCTAGATGAGGAACAGGCACAGAGAAGTTACGTGTTATACTTATGTTACATAGATAAGTATGATGTGAACACAAGCATATTTTAGCCATGTTAAACTTTTGAAAAATTCTGGTAAGTTCCTTGTGACTTAAAATTCTATATCCAGCCCAACTATCAATCAAATTTTAAGGAAGAATATAAAGACATTTTCGGTTATGCCAAAAATTCCTTTTTTTCTTTTTTTTTTTATTGTGAAAATACCGTACAGGGGGGTTACAATTACATGAGCAAGGTAATGAGTACATTTCTTATCAAGCATTGTTGCCTTCTCCTTTGTTTCCCTTACCATCCCTTCCCATCTCCCACCATCCCCTCATATCTCCCCCCTCCTGCCCCCATGCCAAAGTTGTAAAGTTTATTTTTCCACAAAATGTCTTGTACATCTCATTGTTGCCATGGGTCCACCTGTATCCCTATTTAAACTATTTGTTTTTTCCTTTCCCCTCCACAAATTATACCAACATCAAATATAGTGAAAACAGGGGTTATACTGTGGGGGAGGGACATACAAAGCAACAAAGAAATCATCTTATAAATGTGTTAGAAACAATAGCAAGAAAGAAAAACCATTTGAGTCCTTATCTTGGAGTTCATTTCGCCTAACATCAACTTATCCGACTGTTTCTGCTTGTCTCAGACACATACTAGCTATTGCAAATACAGGAAATCATGGGACCTATGTTTCTTTGGGCCTGGCTTACTTCACTTAATATAATTTTTTCCAAGTCTTTCCATTTCCTAACAAATGGGGCAATGTTACTCTTTCTGATGGAGGCATAGAATTCCATTGTGTATATATCTCACATTTTCTTGATCCATTCATCTACTGAGGGGCATCTGGGTTGGTTCCATATCTTAGCTATGGTAAATAAGGCTGCAATAAACATAGTTGTGCTGGTAGCTTTAGTATGGTCTTGTTTGTGATCATTTGGGTAAATGCCCAGAAGTGGGATTGTTGGGTCATAGGGGAGCTCTATGTGGACTCTTTTGAGGAACCTTCATACTACTTTCCAAAGTGGTTAAACAAGTTTACACTTCCACCAACAATGCAGTAGGGTTCCCTTCTGTCCACATCCACTCTAGCATCTGTTGTTATTAGAGTTCTTGATTATAGCCATTCTAACTGGGGTGAGGTGGTATCTCAATGTTGTTTTGATTTGCATTTCTTTTATGGCTAGGGAGGTTGAGCATTTCTTCATGTGTCTATTGGCCATCCTTCTTTCCTCTTCAGAGAAGTTTCTCTGTAATCTTTAGCCCACTTATTTATTGGGCAGTTGTTTCTTTGAGGATTTGTTGTTGAGGGATTTAATTTCCAGGTATATCTTAGATATGAGACCCTTGTCCATTCAGGAAATCACTAGAGGGCATACTTTATCTATTAATTAAAATGAAAAGCAAAAAATACAGAAAACCTAGGAAATGGAGACTTCTACACAGACCTGATGAGATCCCAGAAGTCAAAGATGTAGCAACTAATGTAAAATGAAGTAGATGAAGAACTCACAGGATGGGAGATCTGTGTTTCCAAGAAAAACAATAAGTGTGATCAATTATCAAGTGGGATTGCATGTACTCAGAAAAATTATATGGTTCAATGTGATGGTTTAGGGGTAATTTAGCAGTAATTCATAGAAAACTAACAATTGGGCTAGAGGTATGATTCAAGTAGTAGGGTGCCAGCTTAGCAAGCATGAGACCCTGAGTTCAAACCCCAGCACCATCAAAAAATCTAAACAGAGAACTAAATCAATTATTTACTCCAGGTAACACAATAAATTATACAATAAGTACAATCAGATTAACCCAATGACTCAATGATTAATCATATAAATGGGGGAGGGCAAAGAAAAGAATAACATAAAAGTGCTGTATATTTTGTAGCAATAAGGTAGTAATTGATATTTAACACTGTAAAACCAAGAAATAATAATAGAAATGTAGCTACAAAAGGAACAGCCCAAAATGCTTAAAGTGGTTGCCTTAGATAACAGACTGGTGAGGTTCAAATAAATCAGGACAGAAACTACTTTTTTATTCGTGTTAGAAGTAGTACAATTTGACCTTTAAAACCTGTACATTGGTCTAGGTGTATAGCTCAGTGGTAAAGCACTTGCTTAGCATGTGTAAGGCCCTGTGTTCCATCTCCAGCACTTCACAGAGCAACAACAACAACAAAAAAACAGAAATAAAGCCATACTATGACCTTATATTACTTAAGGTAAAATTCAACTGTATCGAAAGCTTGTATAGAACTTTACTCCATCAAAAACCATACACTTACAATGATTAAAGAGAAGACATAATACTCAGTTGGTTTCATTCTTCCACCAATTCCCTATGATATATTGTGCTGTGGAATTTCTAAGGTTAAGTTCAAACATTTTCTTTTATAGGTACTACCATTTGCTAAACACACACACACATACACACACACACACACACACACACACACACACACACTTTCTGTCTGTCTCTCTGTCTCTCTCTTTCCCCCCCCTCTCTCTTAAAAGAACAAAACCACTTGAGGCATGAGGGATAGAAAAAGAGAACACATCTGTGAACTAAAAAGTACATCTTTCCCATTAAACTTACTAAGATGACCCAGGGATCCTGGTTAAGCTGGCATTGTTAGTTTACTGGTAGCTCTTTTTGTTTTTAAGGGAACAGTTATTTACATGCTAAAATGATAAAGCTCCTTGTTAGGGGCAACAAAACCAACATAATATGCTGGGGCTGCAAAATCATATTGCCACCAACAAGAACAAGCAATTTCTAGCTGTTTTATTTGTTGTTTAAACTTCATTAGTGGATATACTGTTTGTTCTCCAGCATAATATTAAGAATACATTTGTTAAAATATAAACAATTTAAAAATCATTATGTAAATTGTAGTAATACTCATCCAGGTCTCTGACAATTTGAAATAAATCCAAGCCTCAGTATTGAGGATAGATAGCTCTCCCACTTGAACATAAGCACTTTATACTGTTCCAGTTCATATGGAGTTTGATCTACTGTTAATAGAGTACCAAAAACACAATGAAAACGATCTTTTCTTCTTGTTTTATTTCCTGGTTAATTACAATGTTCACAGAGACCACTGGAAATAATTTCCTTTAGAAATTCTCAATTTTATCTACTTTTATTCTCTTGCTGTTTTTTTTTTTTTAATATGGCATGGGTCTCATTAATGCCATTAGTTGCAATGCCTGCTGAGAGAAAATGCTGACTTCATGTACATGGAATCAATTTTCTGAATTAAAAAAAAAGGTTTATGTGAGGCTACTTCTTGCATAGTATTTGTTTTCTCAGAGGCATTCCCCATGGGAAATGTTTTTAAGTAGTAGGATAGGTGCTGGGTTACCAAATCTACATTTATTCAATGAATGTCTTGAACTGGGCTCCATTCCTATTTTCAGCCATTTAACCTTGCTATATCCTGCAATGTATGAGGAAGCAGATGCAGAGTTTTCAAAGCTCCTTTACCCAAGACTAGACAGACATCTCCTAGCTTTATATATTTGTGTATTCATGGACAAAGGTTACTGTTGAGTGACACATATGTAATGAGCAAAAAAGAGATTAAGAAACCAAGAGGGCAAGTAGGAGAAAGGGGAGGAAGAAGGGAAGAAGGCCTCAAATGTATAGATCAGGCGCTACTAAGGAAATCCAGGACAGGAGAGTCAAGGTTAGAAAAACAATGCCACAGGGAGACTCTGGGTTCATGCAAATATTCAAAGGTAAAGGAAAACTGAAAATGTGACCAAGATTACTTTAAGGAGAGCTACCAAATTCAAAGGTACAAAGTGAGACTCAGAATCCTGAGACAAAGTAAAGGCAGAAGCTAAAATAGAAATAGAAACGGTACTGCCTAGCAAAACCATCCATTCTTACAAGAAAGTATCATAGGCTTTCATGAAGTGGACTGATACCAACCAACCTAGGCCTACTGTATAGACTTTCAATGAAAAATTCAACCCCCAATACTGGAAAAGAGTTCAGAGAAATAAGGGAGGTACAAAATAGAAATGGTACAAAGAATTTGATAATGTGAGGAAATGAACGGGTACTGAGTTTATACAATGTCAGTGGAATTACAGTAATTCAGACTATATGGTGTGTTTATAGGGACTGAAATGAATAATGAACAGTTAGAAATAGCATACATTCAGTGATTTATTTGTCTTACATTTTATTTTTAATATATATTTTTTATTTTAAAGATACTGTACAGAGAGATTACAGTTACATGAGAAAGGTAATGAGTACATTCCCTATTGAGCATTGTTACCCCCTCCTTTATTTTTCCCCTACCATCTTTTCCCTCCCCACCTCCCCTACTCCTCCCTCCCTCTCCTCCAAAGTTGTAAAGTTCATTTTCAACATAGTGTCTTTACATCTCACTGTTACAATGGGTCAACCTGTATCCTTATTTCAGCTTTTTGTGATTTCCCTTCCCTTCTCCAAATTAGACAAATGTATATACAAGATGCAGGGCACCAGAATTAAATACAGTGAAAACAGTGATTATACCATGGGGGAAGAACTTACAAAACAAGTAAAAAAATCACATAGTACATTATAAGTACATTAAAACCAACAGCAAGAAAGATAAAACCTCTTGTGTCCCTATCTTGGGGTTCATTTCATTTAACATCATCTTATATGGTTATATGTATATAGATTTGATCTTTTCTGCTTGTCCCAGACTTAGGAAATGCACTCATTACCTTACTCATGTAACTGTAACCCCTCTGTACAGTATTTTTACAATAAAACATATATAAAAACACCAAAAATGAGAAGATTAAAGATAAAAACAAATGTTACTAGATCCGTTACTATATATTGGAGAAGAGTGTATATTTTCAGAGTATTTTAAATACCATGTTTCCTGAGGGTGAAGGTTGTATTCATTTGTGCACTACAAAATGCCATGGACTACACTTGATAGATGGCATACATAGCAGATTATACATGTTTATCCAGTGAGATTATGAAGAATGTGAATCCAGTGGAATGTCTTAGAGCTATAATTGGAATAAGGATAATCTAAATATCCTGCTATGATATGACTGCTAGAATAATATTACTTAAAAAAGGAGATTCAATGTAGTGTGTGGAATATGCCACTTTTATTCAAGAAACCAAGAAATGTATTGTATATTCATCCATATATGCAGTATTTATTATATGCATTTATAACTTTAAAGAAAATGAGAAATGAAATGAAAGCTAATGAAAATAATGACTTGTGTAAAAGGGAAGAAAGAGGAATGGATAAGACACTTCTCTGAATGTACATGTTTTATAGTTTGCTTTTAAAGTCACATAAATGTTTCATATAATTATAAAGAAATTAAGTCAAAAATACAAAAAAAGAAATAAAAATCAAAATAAAAGTAAAACCCAGTGACACAGAAAGTTAGTGGCAAATCACAAAGAGTTATTGTAAGTTTTAAAAATACATATAATTTTATTATTGTTATTGAGGTGTTATACAGAGAGGTTGCCATCCGTAAGTTAGGTAATGAGTATGTCTAATTTTTTGGACAATATCACCCCTTCCTTTGCATTTCCCAGTTTCTCCCTCCTATCACTGCCCGCAAGTTAAATAGGTCATTTCCACATAGAGTTAAGTAAGTTTTTTTGTTTTTGGGTCCGGTCATGGGGCCTGAACTCTGGGCCTGGGCGCTGTCCCTCGGCTCTTCAGCTCAAAGCTAGCCCTCTACCACTTGAGCCACAGTGCCACTCTGGCTTTTTTCTTTTTGCTTATGTGGTGCTGAGGAGTCAAACTCAGGGCCTCAGGCATGGAAGGTAAGCGCTCTACCACTGAGCCACCTTCCCAGCCCGAGTTAAGTAAGTTTTTTACTTAAAAATTTTTTACTTTGAAATAATTTCAGGCTCTGAAAATTACTAGATAATTTATACGAAGTAATCAACATATTTTAGTATGTATATACATACAGAGACATATACACATTAGATTTCCAAGCATGTGCAGACAGAAGGAAGATGCCATCAGAATCTTCCTGTAAGTGTTTTTAAAAGATGCATTTTGAAGTATAAAGTATAGTAAAAATGTGATTCAAGAAAGACTGATGTGCAAAACCTGGTAATAGACCTCCAGAACCTTGCATTCCCAGACTCTCAAGTTCTGAAGGTGATCCCTTGTCAAAGCTGTCCATCCATTTCAAAGGCAGCATAGAATGATGACGATGGTGAACAGTGTGACAATATTGGGTTTGAATCTGGGCTCTGACAATTACTGGATTGATGCACCTCTGCTAATTACAGTTCCTTAAACTTGTAAAGTAGGTATTATATGTGTGTGTGTGTGTGTGTGTGTGTGTGTGTGTGTGTGTGTGTGATATATGTGATATATAGATATATTTGCCTATGCAATAGACTTGCAATTGGAACTAATGGCACCTGTGCCAAGGCACTTCATACCACCAAAATGCTAAATAAATGGTATATTATTGAAATTTATTTACCTGTGTGTGTGTGCATGTGTGTGTGTGTGTGTGTGTGTGTGCACATGCACACGCGCAGGGGGGGAGGGTCTTGGGCCTTGAACTCAGGGCCTAGGCACTGTCCCTGAGCTTTTGTGCTAGTATTTACCACTTGAGCTACAGTGCCATTTGTAGCTTTTTGGTAGTTAATCAGACATAAGAGTCTCATGGACTTTCCTGCCTAGGCTGGATTTGAACTATGATCCTTAGATCGTAGCCTCCTTAGTAGCTAGAATTACAGGCATGAGCCACTGACATCAGGCTTGCTTGTATATTCTTGCATTATTAATTCTTATTATTGATAAACTCCATCCTTCTATTTCACCCTCAGAAACTTCTATTCATAACCACAATGGAAATACAGCAATTTTCTTCTAATTTGAGCATCAACAAAAACAAAATAAGCTCTATTATTATATTTTACAAAATTCTATAATAGCTTATATCCCTTTCTGAGACATTCATTAGAATTAAAATTCCTTGAAATCACATTAAAAACCATGTTAAGAAGCTAAGTGCCAGTGTCTCACATCTGTATTTCTATTTGGGGAAATATGGAAGATAATGGTGTGAAGTCAGGGCAAAAGTCTATGAGACTCCATCTCTAAAGTAATCAGCAAAAAGGCAAGGTTGAAGGTGTGGCTCATGTGTGGGGAGGGAAGCAGAACACTAGCTATGAGCATGCCAGTTGAGCCAGCTTGAAGTCTTGCATTCAAGCCCCATAACTGACAAAAAAAAAGCATGGAATTAAAACACAAATGCTTGTTGACATGAAGAATCGTGTTAAGGGGCCCAACATGCATGTAGTTGTAGCCCTCCAAAGGAAAGGACAGATAAGTGATAGAAAAAAATTTGAAGGAATAATGTACAAAATTGTCCCCAAATGCTCTACAAACTATTCTAAGCACACAGAAACAAGCTAAAAGCATCTCAAATCGATTGACATATAAAAAAAAATTGTCAACAAACTGCATAAAACCACCCATAAAAACAAAACTTTAAAAAAATTCAAAGGAAAGAATGATACACTACATAAAGGTAAAAAGAGAAAAAATCAGTTCCTAAAAATATTGTCAACTCACTGAGATGCTTTAGCAACCTTAAATACACATGCACCTAAGAAAGACAGCTTTAAAACACATGAAAAACAAAACCAATAAATGTATTTGAATAGACAAATCCACATTTATAACTGATAAAATGAGTAGGCAAAAAATCAGTGAATTGAATAGCACTATAAACTAACAAAGTAATTTGTTATTTATCAAATACTATACTTGAGAGCTGGTTAAATAACATGTTCATAAATTGAACATTTACAGATGCAGGCCATATTCTGGGCCACTGCAAAAGGTCTCAATAAATTTAAAAGGATTTAAGTCATATAAAGTGTATTCTCTGATCATAATGAAATTTAGGACTCAGTATTTGAGTTTAAATATTTGAAAATGAGATAATACACTTCCAAACACAACTTGTGAGTCAGAGTGAAATTCTAAAGGGAAAATGGGAAGTAGTCTGAGCTGAATACAATTTTGAAATGTCACTAAAGCAGTATGTTTGCAAATTTATTACATGTAGTGACTATATTAGAAAAGAGAAATATCAATTCAAACTTAGTTTCAAACTTATAAAATTAAAAAAAGAGAAAGTTAAACCAAAATGAATCCGTGGGAGAAAATAAAGACTCCAAGGTGGAGATAAAGGGAAAAAAATGAAATATGAAAAAGTATAACAGAAAAAATAAATGAAACAAATATCAACTCTTGAAATACATTAATGAAATTTCTAGCCAGCATGATCGGGGGGAAAAAAGGAAGGTATGAACTAATAATATCAAGGACAAAGAAAGGTATACCTTTACCAATTTAGATAAATGAAAAAATGTAATGAAAAACACAAAACACCAAAGCTCACTTAAGAAGGAATAAACTGAATAGTCCTATACCATAAAAATATTGTTTATGGATGCTTTAAAAGTATCCCTCAATTTAAACTAAACCCAAGATGGTTTCACTGATGATGGCTACCAAATATAGAATGAAGAGATAATACCAATGTTATACAAACTTTCCACATCAAAAAAAAAAAAGGAACACTTCTCTACTCATCCTACAAGGTCCATATAGACACATTACAAGAACACTAAAGTATCGACTTGAAAATTCTTAGATTTGATAAATACTTTCAGAAAGCAACAGGATGTGAAGTCAACATAAAATATATATAAAAGTCCACAGTCTACTATATACCAATAACAAACTCACTGAAAAAATAAGTCAGGAAAAGAATCTCATTCAAAACGGCCCCAGAATGGAAGAAACCTTAGGCATATACTTAACCCAAGATGCTAAGACCTCTACAATGATAATTATAAAGTACTGAAGAATGAAATTGTAGAAGGCACTGCTAGATGGAAATAACCTTGCATGCTAATGGACTGGTAGAATTAGCATTTTCAAAATGACCATACTGTCACAGTAAACCCCTTTGAGCAGTTATAATACACTAATACAGTAAATCTTGAAGTCAGGTATTGTGATACCACCAGCATTGTTCTTTTTGCTCAGGATTGCTTTTGCTAGTCAGGGTCTTTGATGTATCCATATGAACTTCATGATTAAATTTCTATTTCTGTGAAGAATATCATTGGAATTTTGACGGATACTGTATTGAATCTGCAGATTGCATTGGTGAAATGGCCATTTTATTCTTATTTTTAAAATTGTTATTAGAATCAGTTAGTTGTACAAGGGGGTTTCATTTGGACATGTCCATGAATACAATGTCACTTCATCAGACTCACCTTCTGTCATTCCTCCACTCTTCCCATAACCTAAACAAACTTCATTGTTCCATTCTGCACATGCATATAAAGTATTCTGGACACAGTCACCCTCCTTCTCTGTTTGCTTTTCTCCCTCCTACTAGTGTCCACACCTAAGACTAGACCTGTCTTATATGATCAGCTTCATGGTCTTCTTGCCTTCTCGTTTCTCTCCTCTAATTCTTTTTTTAATATGCTTTTTAATTGTAAAAATAGTGTACAGAGGGGTTACAGTTGCATGAGTAAGGTAATGAGTACATTTCCTATGGAGCATTGTTACCCCCTCCTTTTTTTCCCCTACCATCCCTTCCCTCCCCACCTCCCTTACTCCTCCCTCCCTCTCCCCAACAAGTTGTAAAGTTCGTTTTCAACATAGTATCTTGTACATCTCATTGTTACAATGGGTCAACCTGTATCTCTATTTAAGTATTTTGTTTTTACCCTTCCCCTCCCCAAATTAGACAAATGTATATACAAGATGCAGGGCACCAGAATCAAATAGAGTGAAAACAGGGGTTATACCATGGGGGAAAACATACAAAAGAAACAAAAAAATCACATACTACATTATAAGTACATTAAAAACAATAGCAAGCAAGAAAAAACCATTTGTGTCCCTGTCTTGGGGTTCATTTCACTTAACATCATCTTATATGGTCATACGTACATAGCTTTTGACCTTTTCTGCTTGCCTTGACATATACTAGTTATTGTAAATAAGGGAAACCATGAGATCTATGTTTCTTTGGGCCTGGCTTACCTCACTTAAGTCTTTCCATTTCCTAAAAAATGGGGCACAGAATTCCATTGTATTCTCGCCTGTAATTCTATCATATCTGCTGTCTTTAACAGTTCCACTCAGGCACAATCTTCCCGTACAATTTTCCTCTCCTAAGCTGTAGGTTTGTAAGCACTGTGGTGGGAAATCACAGGGGTGTAGATAAATGCTGCTACAAACTCTTTGCATCCTGGCTTGGTTGGACCCCTGAGGGGGTCTAGCAATCTCTCTTTCTTCTTCTGTTCTTCTAAGGTACCATTACAAACTCTCTTATCTCCCCAGTCTACCACTATGTCTGCTCTCAGCAGGGTCCCTACTTCCCATTATACCAACAAAATCAGGCCAGCAGCTGAGGGATTTGGCTTAGGTTCCTCCTCCTGCCTGCAGCTTTATTTGTACCCTTCCTTTTCTTGTCTCAGTGGGTAAGGGGCCCACCCTCCACCTGCTGCCCATTAAGGACCACTTCTTCAAGAGTACTTTCCTTTTCCTTGCTCTTTGGCCCAGCAAAAATGATTGTACACTTCCCTTCTTTCCTCACCATTTTAAACTCCACAGCTATTCCACATGACAACCACCCCATCTATGACTAGACCTATCTCCTCTTCCCACTCTGGAAAATCTCTAGAGAACTCTGTTCTCTTGAAAACTACCTATGGTTATGTCTTCATTTTTCATTTCTTCCTCAGCCTACTGTACACTGGCTTCTGTCTCTTCTGCAATACTGAAAGTGCTGTGGTCAAGGTACCCACTGATTCCTGTATTGTCAAATTCCTTGGACATCACATAGCCTTTCAATTGGCCTTTTACACTATTTCAGAAAATCTTTTTTTTCCTGTCAGCTTCTACTTTCCTCTGCCTCTGTACATACTTTCTTTCTTTTTTTTTTTTTTTGTCGGTCGTGGGGCTTGAACTCTGGGCCTGGGCGCTGTCCCTCAGCTCTTCAGCTCAAGGCGAGCGCTCTACCACTTGAGCTACAGTGCCACTTCCGGTTTTCTGGTGGTTTATTGGAGATAAGAGTCTCACGGTCTCTCCTGCCCGGGCTGGCTTTGAACCACGATCCTCAGATCTCAGCCTCCTGAGTAGCTAGGATTACAGGCGTGAGTCACCAGCGCCCGGCTACATACTTTCTTTAAATGGAGGTATTCTTCAAAAGCCTACATTTCTCTTTTCGTTGTGGCCCTTTCAATTCTGTTTTTCCTCTCCTTTCCTTCTTTTCTTTTCATCCTTCCTTCCTTTCTTCTTCTTTTTTTGAGACAATGTCTTACTATGTAGCTCAGACTGGCCTCAACCTCATCTTTCTGTCTCTCTCTTCTTATAGGCTTGTGCCATTACTCGTGTCTTTTCATTAAGCAATCCAGTGTTTCACCTAGTACCTTCCTGATGAAGATTCACAAATATTTTATATTTATATTTTATAAGTTGCTCAGGTGTAACATGTTCCAAATTCACTTATACTCAAGAGTGTCTATTAGAGCCGGGTGCCAGTGGCTCACGCCTATAATCCTAACTACTCAGGAGGATGAGATATGAGGATTTAGGTTCAAAGCCAGCCCAGGCAAGAAAGTCCACAAGACTCTTACCTCCAATTAATTACCAGAAAACCAGAAGTGGCGCTGTGGCTCAAGTGGTAGAGTGCTGGCCTTGAGCTGAAGAGCTCAGGGATAGTACCCAGGCCCAGAGTTCAAGCCCCATGACCAAACAAAGTGTCTATTAAAATAAAATATCCCTACCACCCAACTAATCACATAAACCAAACATGGGCATTTCTTCAAGTTTTCTCCTTAAGCCCTACGCTACCAATCACTACTATCTGAAACACCTTAATATTTCTTCTATTTAGCTCCTCTCCTCCATCCAGGACTATTGGCCCTTTCAAGCTACCTCTCCATCCTTATACAGTCTTCTTTACAATACTGCCTGATTGGTCTTGGTCGTCTTAAAATATAAACCTGATTGTCTGGGTTTCCTGTTTAAAATCTATCATTGGTGTAAAAGTACCTGAAGAATGAATTTCAAACTTCTTAGCATTGTACACAGGGCATTCATATCCTATCTAGCACATCTTTCATCCTCTCCATGCCTTCAGCCTGAACAAAACCAAATGACTTGCACTTTCCTGAACAGATCAGCCTAACAATTCATTGCTCTGTGAATCTACACATTCTTTGCCTCTCCTGTAATTACCTGGCTGTAAGACACCTTCCATAAGAACTGATTATCTAAAGTGATAAAACACTCTAGATATCTGGCAAATACTTTTTCTTAAAATTACTACCCTACTCTGCTACTCATGAGGCACAACTGGTAGAATGTCAATCACAAGGCAAGTGCTGGGTTATGTAGTGATGGCTGCCTTGGGTAGCATACAGTGGAGGAGTATATAATTAAATCCATATTATATGATTTTGGAGGACACTATTAGGGGTTGAATACAGAGCCTTGTGTTTGTTAAGCAAGTGATCTACCATTTGAACCATATCTGACAAATTCTTTGAGTGCCCCAAATTATGGACATTACACTGGCCACAAATAGAATCAAAGGAAAGAAATATTAAGAATCAAATATTTAAGAATACATTATTAAGGTAACAGTAGCAACAAGTATGTTGTGTTTCACCAACACTCCATCTACAAGTAAATATTGGATGAAATAAAAACTAGTGCTGCAAACAGGTCTAAGGATTTCCTTATATGACAATTTTGTGGCATTTTCCAAGCCTCAAAGCTTTCCAGTGGCCACACCCCCACTGAGTACAGATATCAGTTCTTCCAGATTATTTTTCAGACATAAACCTCTTACTAAAAATGAGAAGTGCTTTGTAGTTCAAAATCCAATCACAACCAGTTTCTTTGTTACACAGACACAGACACAGACACACAGACACATAGATACACAGACAAAGGCAGTAATGTGGAATGATCTCCAGGCCTTATTCTTGCTGAGCCTTCTACCATCCAAGCCATGTCTCTAGGCCCTCGTAATATTCTCAAGAGGAAAATGCTTAGACTGCCTTATAAAAACCAGTCTAAACTTTACAATTTAGGCCGGTGGGGGTGGAGGGATGTGTAGTAGTAGAGGTGTTTGGGAAGGGATGGTAGGGGAAAAACAAAGAAGGAGGTAACAATGCTTTATAGGAAATGTACTCATTACCTTGCTCATGTAATTGTAAACCCTCTGTACAATATTTTTACAATAAAAAACTTATTTAAAAATAAAAACCTGTCTAAAATTATTTCCCTATCTTTTTATTATAAAAATTAAAATTCAGCTTTAATAAACAGTGCCAGACTGGATTTTAAATAGTTTCCTAATTGTAGATCACAATATGTCCTCAGTCTCCTACTCACAGTGACAAATTATTCATTGTTGTCATATGTATCTCTGAGTTGGTACTTAATGAGGACACTTGATCCTATGGTAGCATTTTAGTAGTGCTTTGTAATGGAATAGCACCAACTACTATAACCTTCTCAAATGGTAACATTGTTTCACTTTAAAAATCATTTTTTTTCTCACATTCAGAGTGGGACCTACATCTTTTCCTCTTCAATACACAGGTGGGCTGTCATTTCTCTGACCAATTTAATATAGTGGAAATGAAACTGTGCCACTTTTTCTATTAGCCTGATAAAGAGTTTTCCATATACCAATTTGGCTTTCAGTGCTACTAATTTTAAAATATCAGACGTTGTATGATTAGTCTAATAGATGTCAAATTTTAAAGTAAGTTTTTACATTAGAAACATTATTTTCTCTGTAATTTAATTCAGTTATCCTTGATTTAACTTTAATGATTACTAATGATTTAATGGTACTTCCTAATTTCCATTGTTTTAATGTGCATTGGTAAAACTGTTACTAGTTCTTCTTTACTAGTTAGCAGTATACTAAAGCAAAAACAAGGTTTAGAAGATGACTATGTATGCCTGACACTGGTGACTCAGACCTGTAATCCTAGCTACTCAGGAGGGTGAGATCTGAGTATCATAGTTCAAAGCCAACCAGGGAGGAAAGTCCATGAGACTCACATCCAATTAACCAGTGAAAAAAACCAGAAGTGGAGCTATGGCTCAAGTGATAGTGCTAGTCTTGAGCATAAAAGCTTAGGAACAGTGCTCAGGTCCTCAGTTCAAGCCCCATGACAACAAAAAGAAGAAAGAAGAAGAAATACTATGTAATACTAAAACACCCAATGAAAGCAAATTCAGTATAAAATGCAAACAGGAGAAGGAAACTCAGTTAATAATCCTGCAAAGTGTGTGTGTGTGTGTGTGTGTGTGTGTGTGTGTGTGTGTGTGTGAGAGAGAGAGAGAGAGAGAGAGAGAGAGAGAAGAGACAGAGGAGAGAGAAGAGAGAAAGAAAGAGAGGAAAGAGAGGAGAGAGAAAGAGAGAGAGAGAACTCTTTTGCTCAAGGCTGTGCTCTATCACTTGAACTATAGCTCCACTACCAGCCCTTTTTTTTTGGTAGTTAATTGGAGGTAAGAGTGTCACGGACTTTCAAAGGCTGGCTTTGAACTGTAATCCTTGGATCTCAGCCTCCTGAGTAGCTAGGATTAAAGGCAAGAGCCAATGTCACCCAGCGAGGTGATACCTCACACCAAATCAAAGTCAAAGAAATATACACAAGAGGAATGACAAATTCCCACCAGTAAAGTAGCCACATACAGTCATATATGGTAAGCCAGAACAGAGAAGAGACCTTTTTTAAGTCTGTTCAGGCTATTATAACAAAATGTCATAGACTGAAGGAGCTTATAAACAGTAGAAAAAATTTTCACAACTCAGGAAACTTGGATATCTGAGATCAAGGAACCAGGCTATCTCTCTCTGGTTCATAGATGGCATCTTCACACAATATTCTCACATGAGAGATTGAGGCAGCTCTGGGGGCTTATTTTTTGGACATAATGCATACAAGGAAAGCTTTTTTAATTTTTATGTAGAAAAATATTTTATTTTGTTGTTTGAAAAGAATGCCCTGGAAAACAAGATGCTTTGCTTTCCTGGTAGTATGAAACACAATTCTGGCTAGAAAACTACATGGGAAAATAGGGATACAGGTGGACCCACTGCAACAAGGAGATGTACAAGTCATTATGTCAAAAATCAAACTTTACAACTTTGGCCCAGGGAAGGGGCTGGGGGGGGGGCGGGTTGGGAGATGGGAAGGGGAAACAAAGGAGGAGGCAACAATTCGTGTTAAGAAATGTACTCATTACCTTGCCCATGTAATTGTAACCCCCTGTACAGTATTTTCACAATAAAAAATAAAATAAAAAACTATATGAGAGAAGACAGTGCACAGTTAAGTGTAAAAACTGATCCAAAAAAGCTTGAGATAAATCTTTATAGAGTCAGTCAGCCCTCAGCCCTTTCAGAAGCAAATATTTGCTTACAAACACATTGTACCTTACTAAGACTGGAATAACTCTATAAGATAGTGGCATTAACAATAACAAGGACATATGGCACACTTAAAAACAATTGCTATGCTAAGGGTTTTATCATTAACTTCTCAATCCTCAATGAGTTCAATGAGGGGGTACTTACCATTTTGCTCAGATTATAGAATAGCAAACAATCTACAAGAAGTAATTAGCCCAGCTAATATATAATAGGGTCAGAATTGTGATACAGTTTAATGTCACTCTTAAAAATTTCTGCTCTTACCAGGTCCCAATGGGTTAAGCAACTCAGGAGATTGAGATCTGAGATTCCAGGTTTAAAGCCAGCCAGGCAGGAAAGTCCATGAGACTCTTATTTCTATTTAACTACCAAAAACCCAGAAGAGGATTTGTGGTTCAAGTGATAGAGTGCCAGTCTTGAGCACAAAAACTCAGGGACAGTGCCCAGGTCCTAAGTTGAAGCCCCAGGACACACAACACAACACACACATACACTCTCTCTCTCTCTCTCTCTCTCTCTCTCTCTCTCTCTCTCTCTCTCTCTCTCTCATACATGTACATACAGATATACACATCTCTGTGATACACCATACAAAGCTAAGCTATGAAAATGATTTTTAAACTAATTAATTCTTTTAATAAAAAGTTGAAAGCCTTAGAAATAAATACGACCTCATATAGCACAATTACTAAAAAGCCACTTTCCAGTATCTACTCTGCTAAGAAAACTTCATTTGTCAAGCCACCTTCAGAGAAGGTCCATTGATGGATCTATAGAAAAGAGTAAAGCCCTTAGTTGTCATTCAGTTAGTACCAAACCTCAAACTTTCCTTGCATTTAATAAGCACTTACCAGGATAGCACTGTCTTTTCTTAGTTTCATGGAAGACAGAGACAAATTTTAAAATATTAGGATAAAGATAAATATATAAAAAAAGCTTAGTTTTCAAAGCTCAGTAAAAAAAAAGAAACCCACTGAATGAGAAAATAGGGTGGAGAAACAGGAGAGTTGTGCTTAGTTTTTTTTTTTTTTCATTCACATATTAGAAGTGTTAAAAAATACCAAACACATTATACAAACATATTGGCAAAGCTTCTTAAAGCCAGCATTGCTTACTGACTTTTCACCAAAAAACAAAAAACATGCTCCCCCCCCCCAAAAAAAAACTAATTTGGCAATCATTCCTCAAATAGTAGTCTTAACTCTCCTGGCTGATATTTCTGAAGAATAAACAAAAGAGAGAAAATTTACCATATTGATGGGGAGGAAATTTAAGCAAGTCAAAATAAAAGCAAATAGTACAGTTAATGCAATACCAGTTCAAATAGATCAAAAATTCTTTCCTAAACACTTCAAAATGGCACTTGTAATAACATAATTTTAAATACATTTTACCTCATGTTGAGCCAAATCACTTGCTAGATATTCAATAAAAATAACAAAAACAGATTCCCTTGTGTCTCAAATTGTCCTTCTTTCTTAATACTATTAATATGTCTCAATTGTTAGGACTAATGGTATCCATTCTATTCCCGTGTGCACACATTCTGTTTCTTAGCATTCTGCCTAGAATACTTACTTAATGAGTTTTCCTCCCACAAAATTGAATGAATGATTTTTTGAACTTACAAATCAGACCCCAAAAAAGTAAAAGGTAAACATCTAAATGGTTAGTAGAGATCATTACTTCATGAGTTGACACAAACGCTCTCCTTTTTCCCTTAGGGCAATGTGAACCTATTTCTTGTGGTATTTACAGTTTGATGAATTTTCAGTGAACTCACCCATGTAACTGGCACCCAGCTCAAGACTTAGAAAATGATCAACAAATTCAGTACTATTGTGCCCCTTCCAGTCACTACGCTGCCAGAGGTAACCAGTAATTTGTCTTCAAAATTTATATTTCATATGAATGTAGCCATAATTTAGGGAGTCTTTCATGCCTGGTTTGTCTTATGCTTGTGAGATCTGTCTGTGTTTTGTGTTTAACAAACATTCATCCATTTTCCAACACACTATAATTTTTTTATATAGGCTGCTGTTGTATATTTGTGTTGCTTCTACTTTAGGGCTGCTATGAAAAATACTGCTACAAGCAGAATGCAGAGTGCTAGAAGAATCCTTGTACCTTTTTTGGTGGATATATGTGAAGGTCTTTTTGCTGAGTATGTAACTAGGGAGTGGAAATGGTACGACATATAAAGACATATATGATAGCTTTGGAAGACAGTTTCCAAAGTGATTAAACTGACATCTTCCATTAGTAACAGAGTTCTAGTGGCTATAAATTCTCCCTAACAATAGGAATTGTTTGTCATCTTCATTGTTAGTTTGTTAGGAATGAAGTGTTATAAAGTTTTAGTGTTAGCCTGTATTATTCTGATAACTGGAAAAATGTGCACTGTTTATTGATTACATATTTTTTTCTGAAACAACTTTCAAGTCATTTGTCCATTCCTGATGGGATCTTTGTAGAAGTTACTTTGGAAATACCTAGACTTCTTTCTTATAGTTTGTGAAGGGCCATACTCACTGCATGAAATCAATAGAGCAAGCTACAGAACAAGCTTACATAGCAAAGAAATTTGGATAAGCCAGATAAGACAGGACAGCTAAACACAGTTTGAGCATGTGTTTTTACAGCCCAGCACTAGAGTCTTTATCATAAGTGTAACAGAACCTCTTTACCTTTAGCAGATATAATCTTCACCAAGGAACAGAAATATTACTTTGTTCATCAACTATTATCCTGTCCTTTTATCACCCCTAGAATCCTCCGTAAATACCTATGATATTTCTTCATTCACTTGGTATTTACAGAAGTATCTACTTTGTGCTAAGCAAAAGCAACAATTCTACATGGTCAGAGTAAAGCTGTGAAAATCCAGGAAAATAAAACAAAAAAAATCCATATCACTTCTCTGTTTTGGGTATGTGATACACAAAGCCAAGAGTAGCGGCTGCACATTAAAATAAAAAACGTGAGGAGGAGTAGCCTGGAATGTTGGAATAAATATGGGCTCTAGAGATCAATAAATACACCAACTTGAATTCACCTGGCTTTACCCTCTTTATGAATCGCTCAAAAAGTTCTTTAATTTCTCTAATCTTAAACTGTAAAAATACGTAGATAATGCAGTTTTGCAGGGTCCTCTGGAGATAAAGTAGATGGCATATATAAACAGTACCCAGAAACATGCCTGGAATTAAACATATTGTATGATCAGTACATGGCAGCTCTTAAAAGAATATATTTCTTTATTTGGGTAAAGATGCAGTCTTTAATACAAACAGAAGTACAAAACTTCTACTGTTTATAGGTACTGCTCTTTTATGATGTGTATTTCTAAAGTCTTTTTAATTATATAGTCAATCATTCATACTTTGAGAGGTAATAGTTGAGCTATTATAAAGCAACAGTCATAGAAAATATGCAATTTGGGGGGAGAGGGTCTGCAGGGGAAAATTGGGAGAAAATGAAGGAGGGAGTGACAGTGTTCAAAAAGAAATGTACCCACTTCCTGACTTATGTAACTGTAACCCTTTGTACATCACCTTTACAATAAAACAAATAGATCAAAAAAAACTCCAATAACTTTCTCCAACAAAAAAGAAGAAAATATCAGCTTAAAAAAGCATTATGAACCAGGTGCTGGTGGCTCATATCTATAACCCTAGCTACTCAGGAGGCTGGGATATGAGAATTACATTTATTTCTTAAGCCAACTCAGGCAAGAAAGTCCTTGAGACTCTTATCTCCAATTAAACATCAAAAGGCTAAAAGAAGGGTTGTGGCTCAAGTGGTAGAGCACTAACTGAGCACAAAAGCTCAGGACACTGTCCAGGCCCTGAGTTTAAGACCCAGATCAGCCAGCACACACCAAAACACACTGTTTTAACCCATTTATAGGCAGAACAACTAGGCAAGAGGAAAGTGAGACCGATGTTGAAACATTGGCATAATGAACAAAGAAAGGACTCCATTCTTATAACTGTAAATAATCAGGGCTGGGCTTCCCCAAACAAGGCCATTTCTTGTAACTGGGCATTTATCTTCAGGAGCCCTTGAAAGCTATAAACATGGAGGTGTCTCAAAAGATAATGACTCCTATATTTCATGGCCATCTAAGCAAGGGCAATTCCCACACCTATCCAAGAAGGATCTCATTTTCTACATCTAGTAGAATAAGATAGGGTTCAGTACAAATTTTGTACCTGTTTATATTTTTATAATCAACACTTAGAAACTTTATTTATAAAAACAAGAACGTGTTACCATGTGGTCTGCTTAGCAATGCTACTACTAGGTATATATACAAGGGAACTGAAAACAAATGCATATAAGAAATCATATGCCACTGATTTTCATTATTCATGGCAGTTATGTTCTAAAAAGCCAACCCAAACACTAAGTAAGTGAACACTGTAAAGAAAAACTGGGTTTAGCAGAAACACAGGTTCAGGTTCCTGTGACTACCTGGTTACAACATTATGCCAATAACATGTAATTATTTTGTTGTTGTTGTTGGTTGTTGGGCTTGAACTCTAGGCCTGGGTGATGCCCCTCAGCTCTTCAGCTCAAAGCAAGCACTCTACCACTTGAGCCACAGAGCCACTTCTGTTTTTTTCTAGCGGTTTATTGGAGATAAGTGTCTCATGAACTTTCCTACCCAGGCTGGCTTTGAATAATGATACTCAGATCTCAGCCTCCTGAATAGTTAGTATTACAGGCATGAGCCACCAGCACCTGCGTCTATGTAACTATTTTTATGTGTGTTTGTGTAAACACACTATATTTCATACATTGGTGATTCATTAATGGAATTCATGGCCAAGAATTCTGTAACTCATGCCTGAATGAAGAATTTTTTCTGTAATATACATTACAGCCTTCTTGCACTAAGGAATGCTAGACAGCTCTTTGGTACTACACGAAAGGGGCACTTTGTTTTGTCAGTCATGGGGCCTGGGCCCACCCAGATGCCCCTCAATAGATGACTAGATCAAGAAAATGTGATATATATATATATATATATATATATATACACACACACATACATACATACATACACACACACACACACACACACACACACACACACACACACACAATAGAATTCTATGCTTCCATCAGAAAGAATGACACTGCCCCAATCGTAAGGAAACGGAAAGACTTGGAAAAAATCATCTTGTGATGTAAGCCAGAACCTAAGAAACATAGGCACCATGGTTTCCCTCATTTGTAATAATTAGTATATGTCTAGGATAGTCCTAGAAGAGGATCACAATAGCTCAACAGCTATGTGTATATGACCTTATAAGATGATGTTAATCGAAAAGAACTCCAAGATATAGAAATGAGGTTTTTCCTTGATGTTGTTTTTAATATACTGTGTGAGTTATTTCTTATTTTCTTTCCTTTGGTTTATCCTCTGTTGTCATTGTATTTGATTTTGGTACTTTGTGCTTGTATATACATTTATCTGATTTGGGAAAGGGAAGGGGAACAACAAAATATTTAGACAAAGGACCAAGGGTGAACCAATGCAACAATGATACTCACAAATATGTTGGAAATGAACTTTACAACTTGAGGAGTGGGGAGTTGAGGGGGAGGGAAAGTGGGAGAAAAACGAAGGAGGGGGTAACAATATTCAACAAGAAATGTACTTATTACCTTACATATGTAAATGTAATGCCCCTGCATATCACCTTGAAAATACATATTTTTTAAATCTAGCAAAGTAAGTACCAGGAAATGGCTGTACAAATTTATACATGCCTACTAATGGTTCACAAGAAGTCCTTACTAGTTATTTTTTTAATTGCAATTTTAACTGGAGTGACATAACTGATTATAGTTTTGATTTTTGTGATGGCTAATGATATTGAACATTTTTCTTATTATATGTTGCACAGTTGTACTTCTTTTTTGACAGGTATCTATTCACGTTATTTACCCACTTACTGTTTACTTGGTTTTTGAGGTAGTATCTTGCTATGTAACTCAGATTAGCCCCAAACTCATAATCCTCTTCTTGCCTGAGCCTCCAGAGAACAGGGATTAAAGGTTTGAAGCACCACATTGGCTAATGATACAGGATTAGTTTTAAAGTGAAGTACCAAGGATAGAACTCAAGGCCTTACGTATGCTAAGCAGACATTCTACCATTTTCCTTCATTTGCCCACTATTATTTCTATTTTTGGTGCCAATACTGGGGTCTGAACTCAGGGCCTGGGCACTGTTCCTGAGCTTCTTTTACTCAAGGCTAGCACTCTACCACTTGAGCCATAGCACCACTTCTGTCTTTTTCTGAGTAGTTTATGGGAGATGAATGTCTCATGGACTTTTCTGCCTGGGCTGGCTTCAAACAGCAATCCTCAGATCTCAGCTTCCTGAGTAGCTAGGACTATAGGCATGAGCCAACAACGCCCACATTTGCCCACTTTTAAAACTGCATTCTTTGTTTTTGTTAAGCTTTTTGAGTTCTTTATATGCAACAGGATGTTAGTCCTTTGTCAAATGAATAGGTGGCAAATTATTTTTTCCTATTCGCTGCTGTCTCTTCACTATAGACTCAAATCTATTATTTAAAAAAGGAGCTCTCTTTCCCAGCTCTCTCTTCTCTTTCCCAGCTCTCTTCTCTTTTCCAGCTCTTTCTCTTTCCCAGGCCTTTCCCAGCCACTTGGAGGGTCAACACGGCCTGGTGCCCGGCAGAACGATGAATAAACCTACCCCTTACCTGAAGACCATGTGCATGGTGCTGTTCTTACTTGGCTACCTCTTTTTAAAAACCTAACATAAATGGTGCCGAAACCTGGGAAGGGCTTAAAGTCAGGATAGGTGGGATTCCTCTGTTTTTTATTTTTTGTTGTTGTTTGTTTTTGTTTTTTTTTTCCCTTTTTTCCTATGAGGAATACCCAAAGTTCTGACGGCCTTTTGCGAACCCATCTGTCTGCTGCGGACACAGCGCATAGATACCATTGCTGACCTTCACATCCATGTCCACACCACTTTTCTACTCTGGTGAGTGAAACTACTTTCTATGGTTCTCTGTTGCTCAGTCTCTGTCCAGATGTGATGCCACACCAGAGAGCTCCTACAGCCTTTAGCTGAAAGGCCGTCACCTCTGAAGCCGAGGGCACTTGGTTTTGGGGGCTTGGCCATTTCTCTCTAGAGGGCTCTGGGGGAAGTCAGGACGCTGCTTCTGCCTGGTCAGCTCTCCTTCACTCACCAGACTGACTCTCCGACACATTTAATGGGGTGCTGCGAATCACGCCAGAGCGGCGAAACCCCTTTGACAGGCCTCCTGTGCTCCCTGGAAAGCCAGAGCACCTAATTTTTATGCCATTCTTAGATGTAGACAGTTTTTGCCACTGCAATGGTAAATGGTCAGAGTCTGTTGACTTTCAGGTTCTCTTTGCTCTCTCTCTCTCTGCCAGTCATGTCCAACTTTCCCTATCTCTCCCTTTCTGTTTTCTACATTTTGGCTTGTGTCCTGAAGAGTGCGGTGCAGGCTGGATCTCAGGGACCCCCCTGTAGGTTCCCTCTCAAAGGCTAGTCAATGTAGGCTTGATCTATTTGTTCAGGGTTTCTTAGCATTTTTTCAGAAATTCACCATCTTCAGTTCACCATCTTGGCCACATGGTGGGTTAAGGGTTTGGCCCCATCTGACCCTTGACCTTCCACCAAACTTACTACTCTATCCATCTATTCTAAGGTGCCTTGCTAACAAGTTGCTCTTTTCACAGGCCCTGGTAACTGAGGTCCAACTATCTGATGTGCTTTGTTAGCAAAGACGTCTAAACATTGTTGTCAAAATTTTAGGTTTTGAGTTTTGCCTTTTTTGTTTTGTGTTGTGTATTCTGGTACTGACTACATGACTCTAAAATATTGGGCATATCTGTGCTAAGATTCTCACATCTAAGAAGTTTTGTCATTCCAGAATATTTGTCAGTCAATTTTGATAAGAACCAGGTAAACTCTACTTATTCTACTTGATCTCCTTGTTGCTTTAGTTGGAAATAATTAAGGGCTTTTGTGGCAAAGATTGCGGTTCAAAGCCAGCCCAGGCAGAAAAATCCCTAAGACTCATCTCCCAACTAACCTGCAAAGAGCCAGGCTGGAAGTATGGCTCAAGACTCTTATCTCTATCCAGCCAAACACTGGAAGTGGTACTGTAACTCAACGTGGTAGAGCACTAGCCTTGAGCAGAAATGCTTAGGGACAGTTCCCAGGCCTTGAGTTCAAACCTCCTTGAATACCAACTGGGACAAGCCATCCCAGCAACGAGCACCTAGACTCAGTCAGTCTGGGGAACAAGGGAACATGGAGAGGAGTAAGAGGAGATGATGTCACATCAGCTACTTTGTGCCTGCCCTTTCAAAATTAACCAGAGCCAGGAGGTCAGTAGAAGAAGCCTGCCCATCCAATGTCTATACCTGTCTACCTATTAACAACAGGAATTTATATTCTTGCCTTTGTCACCTGACTTCTCTACTTAGTCGCCAGATGTCAGAAGTAGCTAGGGACATTTCTACCAACATTTTTAGTCCCAAGTCCTTCCTCTTGCCATTTATTTGCTCTCTAGTATTTTTTTCCAGTCCCTCAATGCCTCATGAGACTTCTCCAGACTTCATCTAAGGACTCACACCACCAAGGGACAGCTGCTGCTCAATGTCTTCTCTGGGAGGGGACCAAATTCCAGCCTTTTACCCCATTGTCGATGACCCTTGTCAGCAGGAAGTAGCCAGAGAGAATCCGTGCCCTATTTCATGATTATTGAAAGGCTGTAATGTAAGGTCTGCTCCTAGATGGCGAGCAGACTCCACCCTCCTCGCAGCAAAGTCTCCGCCCAGTACCTGTGTTACCTAGGCAACTGGCATACCTGTAAGAGGTCACATCTGCATCTACTGAGGTCACATCTGAATTTGATGTGGCCACACCTTTCTCTGCCCATACCCTACATAATGCCTAGCCCAGGCCCAGACGCCCTTTTTCCCAGCTTTCTCTTCTCTTTCCCAGCTCTCTTCTCTTTCCCAGCTCTCTCTTTCCCAGGCCTTTCCCAGCCGCTTGGAGGGCCAACATGGCCTGGTACCAGCCAGAACGATGGATAAACCTACCCCTGACCTGAAAAAAAAATAAAAATAAAATAAAAAAGGAGAGAGTGAGCCGGGCACCAGTGGCTCATGCCTGTAAACCTAGCTACTCAGGAGGCTGAGATCTGAGGATCACATTCAAAGCCACCCCGGGCAGGAAAGTTGGTGAGACTCTTATCTCCAAATAACCACAAGAAAACCGGAAGTGGTGCTGTGGCTCAAGTGGTAGAGCACTAGCCTTGAGCTGAGGAGCTGAAGGACAGCACCCAAGCCCAGAGTTCAAGCCCCAGGACTGACAAAAAAAAGAGGGGGAGTGATGTGATGGGGGCTTTATTAGAGCAACCTCTTTTTGAGTTACACATCATGAGTTACAAATGATGTCACAAAAACTAGGAGCTTTTTTCATTTTTCATTTTATTTTTTGTCAGTCATGGGGCTTGAACCCTGAGACTGGGCACTGTCCCTGAACTCTTCAGCTTAAGGGAAGTGCTCTACCACTTGAGCTGCAGTGCCACTCTGGTTTTCTGGTGGTAAATAAGAGATAAACAGTTTCATGGACTTTCCTGCCGGGACTGACTTTGAACCACGATCCTCAGATCTCAGCCTCCTGAGTAGCTAGAATTATAGGCATGAACCACAGGTGCCCGGATGGTTTTTTATAATTTTTGACACTGAGGTTTGCACTCAGGACCTCATGTTTGCTATGTTGACACTCTTACTTATGCCATACTTCTAGCCCTGTTTTTGTTTATTTGGTTGTTTTTTTTGTTTTTTGTGTTTTTTTTTTTTGGTCCAGTCGTGGGGCCTAAACTCTGGGCCTGGGCGCTATCCCTCAGCTCTTCAGCTCTTCAGCTCAAGGCTAGCACTCTACCACAGTGCCCCTTCCGGCTTTTTTTTCTGCTTATGTGGTACTGAGGAATGGAACCCAGGGCCTCATGCATGCAAGGCAAGCGCTCTACCACTGAGCCACCTTCCCAGCCCTCTAGCCCTGTTTTTGCTACTTCAAACAAGGATCTTGCGAACTTTCCTGGCCTTTGACCATAATCCTTCGATTTTCAGCCTCCCAACTAGTTAGGATTACAGATATGAGCTACAGGAACCTGGCTTAAAAATTGGTTTTAATGAGGGTTAAAGGCATGGCTCAAGTAATAGAGAGCCTACCTAGCACTGAGTTCCAATCCTGGTACCACAAAAAAGTTTTAATGATCAGCTAGAAAATTAGTAGGGTCTTTTTTGAATTTTATTGGAAGCAAATCAGGAAGCAATTCAGTTAAAAAATATTTGGTCTTTGAGAGTCATGCACTTTCTTAACAATGATGTTAGTTTTCAAACTGTTTTTTTTTTTTTTTGGCATCCTAGGAATTTTGTCAATATTTAACAGATCATACTAAGATTCTGGATAGGTGAGAGGAAGGTTCATCGTGAAGTGAGAGAAGAAAACCATTATGAAAGAAGAACCTGTATATCCACTACAAGTATGTTCTGTGTGTGTGCTCATGCGTATGCATGCGCTGGTACTGGGGCTTAATTCAGGATCTAGGCACTGTCCCTGAGCTTTTTTAGTTCAAGGCTAGCACTCTCTATCATTTGAACCACAGCTTCACCTCTATCTTTTTTCATAGTTAACTTGAGATAAGAGTCTCATGGAGTTTCTTTCCTGGGCTGGTTTTGAACCACAATGGTCAGGTCTCAACCCCCTGAGTAGCTAGAATTACAGGAGCAAGCCACCAGCACTCAGATTCTTTTTTCTTTTTCCTTTTTTAAGAAAGAATTTTACAACTATATTATTAAGCACATCAATTTTACAAAGAACACAGATTGAAAATAAGAGTTTGAAAATTGGTTCCTTTACAAGCATACATAGTTGATGCTGTGTAGAAATCTTTGTGAACATTCAGCAACATTTGTGGCCAGTCTCAAAAGCATCTGTTAGAGTAAAAACTCAAATGTGAGTTCTCTCTGTGTCTTTTCTTTTTGCACCAGCAACTGAATCCAACTTCTATTTGTTGACAGGTAAGACAAGTTACCATTTAAAATAGACAATTCTCATAATATCCCAAAGATGTTTTAAATTTCGAAGGAACAGGATGTTTTCTTACGTTTCTTTGTATTACTAAACATTGGGACCGTGTTAAATAGTACTCAGCACTTTAAATTATCTCTGGAATACTTACTATATCCAATATAATGGGAATAGTTGTTAAACTACATTGTTTAGGGAGTAATAATAAGGGGGAAAAGATGTGTACTTGTTCAGTGCAGATGCATTTTTCCTAAACATTTTCAATCTGTGGTTGGTTGAATCCACCGATGTGGAACTCAAGGAATAGTGATTATATACATTAAAAATCACTCCTTGCCAAAGAAAAGCAAGCCTAGTAACATACCTGTAAAAATCGGAAATGTAAGAACTATATGGTGAATTCAAATACTCCCAAAGTACTCATGCATAAACAGATGGAAAACAGCAAAGATTAAGGACCCTACTGCCCCTTGTGTTCCTGAAAATGGTTTAGTACAAAGAAATACCTTCCCTTCATGTTTAGATAAGACTCATGGAAGCCCCTTTGCTATGAAAAGACCAAATACAGACCCTCCAAATTTCCATTCTTTGCCTCTTAACTGATGAACTGAGAACTAATTAGTTGTCACCATGATCAATGGAACAAAATAGCTGTTACCAAACTTGGATTAAATCTCTCCTTCCCTCAGGTCTACTCACTTCCTCATACCAGGTTCTTTTTAACATAGCTTATTTCTCCCATACAAGAAAACTTTTCTTTTTGCCTAACTTTTATGGTACTCAAAGATTTTTACAGTCACAGTGTTTTCTCTACTGAAGTGTATCCCACCTCCCTATTGCAATAGTTCCTACCTCTCCCATCAATCCTTTGGGGGGGGGGGGAACCTCTCTTCTTATTGTTAGAATTTATTTGTGTGTGTGCGTGCGTGTGTGTGTGTGTGTGTGTGTGTGTGTGTGTGTGTGTACTTCGCATGCACCCCCCCCACACACACACAGGGCTTGATCTCAGGGTCTGAGGACTATCCCTTAGATTTTTTTGTACAAAGCTGGTGTTCTACCACCAGCTTTTTGGTGATTAATTGGAGATAACAGTGGGGTTCCTTTGAGCCTTGATCCTCAGATCTCAGCCTCCTGAGTAGCTAGGATTACCAGAATGTGCCCAGCCAGAATTTGTTTTTTCATTTGACATATTAATTATATAATACAAATTCTTATATTATTGAAAAACCTATTTCCTAATTATTCATATAGCTATATATGCTATATAAGTATTTCTTTAAGTATTCATAGCAGCACAGATATCCAAGATATCTAAGAAATTCCCCCAATTTACTTCTTTAGATTTAAAGCAAATATACTGTCAAATTCATGTACCTATTGTATAGACAGAGTTTTCCATAGTGCATCAGAGTTTATGAATCTATCAAACCAGAAAAAAGAATCTCTAGCATTAGCAATTTTCTCTCTGTAGCTTTCTGAGGAAGTTCTGAAATCTCATAATGTAAAAACTAATGAATCAAAGATTGAAAGAAAACAGTTCACAGGAAAATAGTTATTAAGAAAAGAAACATATACCACATATAATGAACAGGAGCAAACCTTAAAAAACTATTTTATTTCAGAATAAAAAATGAGCACTCTTCATTTTACATTTTTTTCATGTTATTATAATTCCTAAACATGATATTATGATGAAATGATGAAATTGAATATGCAAGGCAAATAATTTTGAGGATGACAATATCTAAATATGTTAGCTACTTTATTAATGTATCTAAGACATAATAATATAATTCAGATTAAGAGAAATATATTAGGGATTATGGGATGATATTAAGGATTATGCCAATATATTTAATGTAATAGCAATCTATGTTTACACCTAAAATTACATGTGTCATTTTACTTAACAAATAACTTATACTTTCAGAAGCAAGTAATATGGACTAAGCCTTGTCTACATTGTTTTATACGGCAAAAAGAAAGAAATAGTTTTCTTTACCCTCATAGTTCATTTCAAAAATAGTTACCAAAAATTCCTCATCTTTAGCAATACATTAGTAATTTTTCAATGAACCACAGGAATTGATCAATAAGATAATTATAAACCTCACACTTATAAAATTTGCATCTTAGTTTAGTTATCCAGAAATGCTTACCACAATACTACAAAGTTAGTAATTTTTTTAAAAAAAGATGTGGCTGAGCTTATGCTTGTCTAGCTACTCAGGAAGCTGAGATCTAAGGATTGAGGCTGGAAGCCAGCCCAGGCAGAAAAATTAGTAAGGCTTTTTTCTCCAATTAGCTGCCAAAAAAAGCTGGAAGTAGAGCTATGGCTGATGTGGTAGAGTGCTAGCCTTGGAGCAAAAGAAGCTCAGGGACGGACACACACACACACACACACACACACACACACACACACACACACACACACACACACACACACACACACACACACACACACACACACCACAAGGGGAACATGCAAAGATGCAAGATCAAGGCAGTTTACTAAAACAATACTCATAACATTATCTAAGATACATGAAATAATTGCTTTAAAAATAAATGGGAAAAGGAAAATCTCCTTTAGGAATCTACTAAGTGATATACGCAATAATTAAATAAGAACTATATTCAAGAACTATAAAAAGTAGATTTTTTTTGAAAATTGTAGGACTAGTTAAAAGTTGGTCTCCAGAAATTTTGTTCAAATACTCCATTTAATACAAAAGCTGTTTCTACACAGAACCACTAATAATCAATAAGACTTTGAAAATACAAGTCATAGTTGTGCTGGTAGCTTTAGTATGGTCTTGTTTGTGATCATTTAGGTAAATGCCAAAAAGTGGGATTGCTGGGTCATAGGGGAGCTGTATGTGGAGTCTTTTGAGGAACCTCCATACTACTTTCCAAAGGGGTTGAACAAGTTTACACTCCCACCAACAATGCAGTAGGGTTCCCTTCTAGCCACATCCCCTCCAGCATGTGTTGCTATTAGAGTTCTTGATTATAGCCATTCTAACGAGGGTGAGGTGGAATCTCAATATTGTTTTGATTTGCATTTAGCATTATTTAGCATAGCTAAGATATGGAACCAACCCAGATGCCCCTCACTAGATGAATAGATCAAGAAAATGGAATTCTATGCCTCCATCAGAAAGAATGACATTGTCCCATTTGTTAGGAAATGGAAAGACTTGGAAAAAGTTATATTGAGTGAAGTAAGCCAGGCCCAAAGAAACATAGGTTCCAAGGTTTCCCTTATTTGCAATAACTAGTATATGTCTGGGACAAGCGGAATAGGTCAGATAAGATGATGTTAAGCAAAATGAACCCCAAGATAGGGACACAAGTGTTTTTTTTTTCTTGCTTGCTATTGTTTCTAACACATTTATAAGGTACCATGTGATTTTTTTTGTTGCTTTGTATGTCCCTTCTCCACAGTATAACCCCTGTTTTTACTGTATCTGATGTTGGTATAATTTGTGGAGGGGAAGGGAAAAAACAAATTGTTTAAATAGGGATACAGGTTGACCCAACCCAACAATAATTTGGGGGGATAGAGGGGCATAGTTGGGAAGGTGGGAGGGAAGGGATGGTAGGGGAAAAACAAAGGAGGCGGCAACAATGCTTGATAAGAAATGTACTCATTACCTTGCTCATGTAACTGTAACCCCTCTGTACAGTATTTTCACAATAAAAACTTACTAAAAAATACAAGTCATATTTAAGGGCTTTATGATTCTGAAGGATCTATGATTAATACTACCAATTCTCAATTATGACCATCTAATTCTCAATAATAAAATAAAATTAATATATCACATGCATATGATGTGGTAAAGGATAATTCATTAATATTTGAAAGAATGAGTCTCTTTATTTAAATATTGACTTTATAAATTATAGTTTGATTTATTCAATATGTGACCATGCCTTAATAATGTTACCAACTTGTTCAGGAATCATAGTGTATGGTATTTTTATGACAAAATTAAACACAAGTATGCCTTAACATCTTGAGATTTGCTGGATGACTTTATGTCAATTATAAGCCAACAGTGGAAGAAATGATGATATTAAGAAAATGCAATTGCAAGTAAAAGATGTTAGCACGCTTTCTGCATGAAAAAGGAGACACAGATTTATTAGCTAGATCAGTAATTATTCTACAAAATGAATATAAATTCTTTATGTAAATTAAATCTACTTTAAATATTCATGTTTCCTGAGGAAAGCAAGTGACAATGTCTAATGATGTTATCAGTTATACATCAATCAGGGTTTTACTGTATAGAACAATTTGGAACGTATGAAATCCAAAACCTTTAGTCACAACGTTTCTTCCTATACTCTCTCACATTTGTGAGCTACTTATTGTTTTAGTGGAAAAGCATGCAGATCACAAGGAAAAATTTAAAGATAATTGTACATTAATAGACATTTGCAAAAATAACAGAGAGTTTGTGTACTCTTCACCCAGTCCTTCCGCTCCATGGTAGCACTTTATATAAACATGGTACAATATTGAACCCAGAAAAGTGACACTAAAACAGAAATTAGAAGAGATGCGCCACAGATCAGGTCAGATCAGATGACCTGATGACCCACAATGACTCCAATGCTATCCTTCTGTAATCAGACCAACCTTTGTCTCATGAGTCTTACCCCAATTTTTCAGTGACCCACAACTCACAATCATTAATTTCAGTTTTATAATTTTATTACTTTGAGACTTACAGAGAGGCAACCTTATATGGCATTTAGTGTTTTTTAAATGCAGCATAATTTATTGAGATCCATCCAATGTGTTGCATGCAACCATGGATATTTTCTTTTTTCTTTCTTAATTTTTTTTTATTGTGAAAATACTGTACAGAGGGGTCACGATATTTTCTTTTTTTATGGCTGAATACCATTCCAAGGTATGGATGTATCACAGTATAACAGTAACTGTAGGATACCATAGTGTTTTTCAGATTTTATCCATTATGAGTGGAGTAGCTATAAAAACTTGGTTTCAGGTGTTAGTATGGTTCAGCATCATTTGATCAAAGAACTACCTTTTTCCATAAGATCAATTTTGCTACTTTGTCAAAGATCAGTTGGATATATTTGTGTGGATCTATTTCTGGGTGTTCTACTTCTGGCTTTTGGTGGTTAGTAGAAGATGAAGTCTCACAGACTTATGCAAGAGCTGGCTTTGAAATATGATTCTTAAATCTCAGTCTCCTGAGTAGCTAGAATTACATGGGCAGTCTGTGATGATGATACAATGGTTTTGTATCTTAAATTTCAAATCCCACTTACTCAGTGCATATTAAACTTGTAGCAAGCAACTTTGCTATTAACACTTCTGAGTTCTAGAAGGATGGGTGTTTTGGGGTTTTCTTTTTTTTGGTTCCTTCTGTTGTAGATTTTGGGGGGAGATTTTCTACAAGTAAGAGCTTTTGTTTCTTTATGATGCTCGGTATTCATTGGCTAGACTTCCCCAAACTTTATTGAACAAGAATGATGAGTAGGAACATTCTGGCCCTATTCCCAATTTTAGGGAGAACTTCTGATCATTAAGTGTGATTTTAAATATAAGGATTGTGGGTATTTTTTGTTGTTCTTTGTTTTAGATATTACCAAGTTAAGAAAGTTGCCCTTCATTCCTGCTTCACTGAAAATTGTTTCTTTAAAAATCATGAATGGGTGGTTAGATTTTCGTGGCATCTACTAACAAGGTCAAGTGACTTCTTTAGCCTGCTGCTGTGATGGATACCACAACTTGATTTTCACATGTTGAGCCAAGCTTACATACTTTCATACTAAATAATACTCTATTGCACTAGTTAACAGCCAATTTTTTCATCCACTCACCAGCTGGTGATTATTTGGTTGGTTTCCAAAAATTCTGAGTACTACAAATAATGTTGCTATAAATATTCATCTATCAGTTTTTGTGTGAATGTCTAGTTTCAATAGTTTTGGGTATATACCTAGGAATGGAAGTGCTAGGTCTGAAGAAACTCTTAAATTCAACCTTTAAGTAATTGTCAGACTTTTCCACAGCAGCTATATCATTTTAATTCCCATATTAATAAATGAGAATTCCAAGTTTATCATACCCTTGTTACAATTTTTTTTCTGCAGTATAAATGTGAGAGTGGGTGTGAAATAGAATCTAAACTATGGTTTTTATTTCCATTCTCTTAAAGGATAAATGGTGCTACATATCTTTTTATGTGTTTATTGACTACTTGTAAATATTAATTAGGAGAGGAGACAGCATGCAAGTCCTGGTGCTTGCTAGGCAGGTGCTCCTACCACTGAACCACACTTTCATTTACAAATATTTGTTGAAGAAATGTCTATTCAAATCCTCTTTTTGTTTTTTTTTTTTGATTAGTCGTGGGACTTGAACTCTGGGTCTGGGCACTGAGCTCTTCAGCTCAAGACTAGCGCTCTACCACTTGAGCCACAGTGCCACTTCCGGTTTTCTGGTGGTTAATTGGAGATAAGAGTCTCAGGGACTTTCCTGCCCAGGCTGGCTTTGAACTGCAGTCCTCAGATCTCAGCCTCCTGAGTAGCTAGGATTACAGGCATGAGCCACTGGTGCCCAGCTAATCCATTATTTTTAAAAAGTCTTCCTTTGTGTTTATTGTTGACTTACAAAAGTTATTTGTATATTTGTATACTAGAATCTTATTATGTAGGTGACTTGTAAATATTTTCCCTAATTGTGTATCCTGTCTTATTCCTTCATGATAGTATCATTTGAAGTACAAAAGGTTTTTTATTTGATGAAGTTATTAAATTTATTAATTTTAACTCTGCTACTTGTGTTTTATGTTTTACATCTATGAAAACTGTGCTTTAATCTAAAATCATGAAGAATTAAGCCTATGCTTTCTTGTAAATTTCAAAGTTTTAGCTCATTCATTTGCGTCTGATCTACTTTAGTTTTTTTTCAGGTATTAGGTTGAGGGCACATTTATGCTACTGCATGTCAATTACCAGTTGTCCTAGAGCCACTGTTTTGAAGAAACTATTATTTTTTTCAATGAATTTCCTTGGCATCACTTCTGAAAACCATTTAACTTTAAAATGTACAGATTTTCTGGGGATGATATCAAGTGTCTATAGTCTCAACCACTCAGAAGGTTGGGAAGATTGCTCAAGCCCATGAGTTCAAGGCCGGCCAGGGCAGCATAAAGAATTCACTCTTAAAATTACTAAATGCTTAATTTATAACTAAATGCATATTATTATTACCAGTGCTTATTACTAAATGCTTAATTCAATTTCACTCATCTATGTCTCTCCTCATGCTTACACAATGCATATTAATGTAGAATTGTCAGAGAATTTGAAATTGGGAAAGGTTAAGTCTTTCAGCTTCGTCTCCCCCTCCTTTATTCAAGATTGTGTGCTTTCCATATATATTTTATGATTAGCATCAATGAACACAGAAAGGCTTACTGTTTACTTAGAACTTTTAATATTTCTCAATAATTTAAAACACTGTTTTAGTTTACAAGTCTTATACTTCCTTTGTTAAATATATTTCTAAGTATTTTATTCCATTTGATGCTATCATATATGGAATTGTTTCCTTAATTCTGTTTTCAGATTTTTTCATTGCTAATGTATAGAAATATAACTTAATTTTTGTATATTGACCTTTCATGCTACAAATAAGCTTACTTGCTAAGCTTACTTAGTGCAGCTAAAAATATTTTGTTGATTTTTTAGATGTTCTACACACACAATCAGGTTCTCTACAAAAAGTGAGTTTCATTTCTTCCTTTCCAATCTGGATTTGTTAAAAAGTTTCTAATTATTACACAACTTCTCTGGCTGAAGTCTTCATTACAATGTTGAATAAAAGTGCTGAGAACAGACATCCTTATCCTATTCTTAATCTTTGAAGGAAAGCATTGACTTAAAACATTAGATATGAAGTTAATCATGCTTCTTAGATGCCTTTAAAAAGATAGAATAAGTTGCTTTGTACTCATAATTTATTATGGTTTTTATGAGAGGATTGTATTTTGTTAAATACATTTTCTATGTCAATTGAGATATCATTTAATTGTTGCTTTTTTTGCATGCCCTGGGGCTTGAACTCTGGGTCTGGGGGCTGTCCTTGAGCTTCTTTTGCTCAAGGCTAGTGCTCTACCACCTGAACCACAGTGCCACTTCTGGTTTTCTGGTGGTTAATTGGAAATGAGAGCCTCACAGACTTTCCTGCCCAGGCTGGCTTTGGAACATGATTTTCAGATCTCAGTCTCCTGAGTAGCTAGGATTACAGACATGAGCCACTGGCTCATAGCTTGCTCTTTTTTAAACTAGTAAGGTATTTTAAATTGATTTGACATATAATTTTTTTCAAAATTATTTACTGAGCTAGAATTATAAATTTTCCCTATGAAGTGTACATTTTAATTGATTTTAGTTATGTTCATGACCATGCAACCATTACCACATTTAAATTTTGTACATTTAGTCACTTCAAAATGAAACTCAATACTCATTACTAATTTTTTTATGGAAATCTTTCAATTACGTAGTTGTACTGTTTTCCTGATGTTCTATGTCTTCCTGAGTCTGAACCTAGTCTAAACCTTGGCTAGCAGTTTTTCCCTTCAAATTAGTTCCCTTCATTAAGGCTATATCTAGTTGCTGACATATAATTTTTCACAGTCTTGGGGCTGGGAAGGTGGTTCAGTGGTGGAGTGCTTGCCTTGCATGCATGAGGCCCTGGGTTCCATTCCTCAGCACCACATAAGCAAAAAGAAAAAAAGCCGGAAGTGGCACTGTGGCTCAAGTGGTAGAGCGCTAGCCTTGAGCTGAAGAGCTAAGGGATAGTGCCCAGGCCCAGAGTTCAGGCCCTACGACCAGACCCCCCCCCCCCAAAAAAAATAATTTTTCACAGTCTTATATTATTTTACTTTATTTTATTTTAATGTTAATAATATCCCATCTTTACTTTCTGAGTTTATTGTAGTTCTCTTTTTTCATTGATCAGTCACTACTCATTTTCAAAAAGTGAACTCATCCCCTATATAACTGATATAAGGCAATAAAAAATAAATTAAAAATTTTTGAGGCAGGTTCTCACTACATAGCCAGAGTGGCACTGAACTTACAATTCTCCTGCTTCAACCTCCTGAGTACTGGGATTGTAAGTATGCACCACCATGCTGGGTATAAGCCATACCTCCACTTCTAGCTTTTTGGCTAGTTAACTAGTGATAAGAGTATTGCAGATTTGTCTGCCAAGGCTGGCTTTGAACCTTGATCCTCAGACCTCAGCTTCCTGAATATCTAGGATTACAGGCATGAGCCACTGGCAGTGGTTGGATTCCTTTTTATTATGTTAAATTTATTATTTCAAATGTTTCTTCTTATATATCTTTTCTATATTTTGCTATGATAAGGTAATTTTTAACTTAAAATTTGTAAATGGACTAGAAGAGCAAAGGAGTTAAGATGTTTCACCTGTAGTAACAAGAAAAGGGCTGAAAGAACTTGGATGGGGTATAAGAAGATGGGCAACATCAAAAGGGGTTTTATGTAATAATTGGCTATATATCACATATATATGTTATAATAAAATGTGTAAAAATTAGAATAAAATAAGCTAGTCTGAACCTGAGTAATATAGAGTATGGTAAATTTCACTGCAAAAAAAGTGAACAAAAACCAAGTAGAAGTGATGGAGATAAAATTCTGACCGTTTCTTGGCTAACTTATAAGTTATCTTACTGAAGAAGGTAGAGAAGCATAGTACCATAATTTAAAAAAGCCAATTGTATATTTTCTTTTGAAAACCATTAAACTATAATGAAGACCAGAGAAAGCCATGAGTAATCTGAATAATCCAACCGGATATTGTTTAATATCAGAAGGCATGATTCTACCATGTATAAGATGGTTATAAAGAGTTCAAAAAAACTTGAAATTAAGAGTAAAAGGATCAACAGTATGGCCTGGCTTTGACTTCAGGACAAGATTTGCAGACACGAATACTATTCAAGTAATGAAGGAATTGCTGCAACTTCAGTGATAGGTTTCTGTATACTATGTTAAGTAAAGAGAGGACTTAAGCCCAGGTATATGGATTATATACCAAGTCCTTTGCCCTTTTTTGAGTTTGGAGTGTGACTCTCTAAGTGACAATACATAAGAGAGTTTCAGTCTCATATTCTGGAAATCTTGTTGAAGAATATGTAAATGATTTTTCTCAGCCAAATAAAGCAACTGTCTCACTAAAAACTGTATTTAGCCTAGAGAGGTACAGAATTATGTACAACTATAAGAGATTAAACTTCTGGTATTAATAAATTTAGGTTAAGTAGTATATGAATATTTAATTATTTACAATAATGCTGGAGGGAATTTGGCTTAAATTATTCCAATTTAATATAGGTACTTGAATAAATGATTTAACACTTGTGAGTTTGAACTAGAATCTAGGTTTATAGATAGTGTAAGAACATTGAAAAGAAATAAAAGTTTCAAAACATATATTTGTTTAATAAGTTAGGATTATAGAAAATTATCTCAGTACTCAGGAAGGTTTTCTTTATTAGACAACTTAAGTTAGAAAAATCAAATACAGAATGCTAAACTCAAAGGCAGTTAAAGTTTAAGCAAACAGTGCTTGCCTCAGCATGCCCAAGGCCCAGGATTTGATCACTAACACTATAAAAAAAAGAACCCCAAAATGTTTAAATTATCAATTTAGTTGTAAAACCTGCTTAAAATAAATTTTAAATTTTGATAAATGTATAATTTTTTTTTACAATCAAAAGCAGTATTTATCAACAAGAGCCTATTCTAGAAAACGAAATCATAAGACAAAAATCTCTAAATTTTCCCATAGATTTTTAAAGATTAAAGCACTAAAAACAAAATAGTGATTCATTGTGAGTAGGCAACTTCTAAGAATTTTCTAAAAACATTATGTGGAAAATAATTCAAAGGAAATTCAAAGGACTTGAAAAATATTGAAAAACAATGATCCTGTAAAAAAGGTCTACAGGAATAGACAGACTTTGTTTAACTCACAGATGTGTGCTGATACTTTCCAAAGTAAGATAACTGGATAAAATATAAGTAGATCTGCCTTATATTTTCCTATCTAAATTCTTCACTGCATTGTTCTTGGGAATTAAAAGGAAAAGACTAAAGGAGGACTCATCTTTTATTAGACTGTGGTAAAATGAAAAGATAGGCTAATTAAGAAATAGATAGTTAAGATATTAATACATTATAATTAATATCAATTAATATATAAATTAATGTTAATAGAATAATCATGCCTTCTGAAGTATAAACCGGTTAAATAAAACTGTAAAACTATAAAATAAATAACTTTAAAATTCTTATGTCTTATAAATACTTATAAATATGATTATCCATACTGTCTTTAAATTTTAAGTCTTAGAAGATCTAATAGTATATTCTTTCAAATTTTACACATACTACATGTAACTTAAGACAAATATGAATCACATATGAAGCTTTTAGTTCTACTGGACCATAAGATTACTAAAGGTATAAATGATGTACTTGAAGGGGTCTTATTAGCATTTTCTGAATCTGCAGTTATCATCCTTCCAATTATAAAAATAAGACCGTAAAAGCCCTATGTACTGGTTTCACTCAATTCCAAGTTAAAAAAAATACAGGTTCGTAATAATCTCTGATGACTTTATAACTCTGTAAGTTTTTACATCTTCCACATGTTATCATTTAGAATTCTGAGAAGCTAGAATGGAGTTTAAACTGTCTCCACCCACTTCCCACTATACCATACCCTTAGCTTCCCACCACCCCCAGATGAGATAAGGTTGATAAATGGATTTTGGAGGTGGAATAAAGCCAGACATCAAATAACTTACTTGAAATCCATCTCTTACCTTCTGTACTTAACCCTGGACTTGATGTGAACTTGGCTACATCAACAATTTTTACAGCAAATTGTTGCCCAGTTTCTCTGTTGATACATCGTCGTACAACACTGAAGGGACCCCTAAAAAAACAAAAAGTCAATTTTAACTCATTGATTTTTTTTCTAAGTTTCTCTTTCTAGCTATTCTTTTTTTGCCAGTCCTGGGGCTTGAACTTGGGACCTGGGCACTATCCCTGAACTTCTTTTGCTCAAGGCTAGCATTCTACCACTTGAGACACAGTGCCACTTCTGGCTTTTTCTGTTTATGTGGTACAAAGGAATATAACTCAGGGCTTCATGAATGTTAGGCAAGCACTCTACCACTAAGCCACAGTCTCAGCCCTCTTTCCCTCTAACATCTTACAGTTTCATTATCTACTAATCATACTATATAACCATCACTCCATTCTACTTTAGTCTTAATAGGATATAGTTTTCAAAATAAAATTCACAAAATACAATGTAAATTTGGACATACTTTTCTGTAATTAATGAAGCAATTCACCATTAAATTCACCACTGGAAAAACAGATGGCAGATAATCACATCTGTTACTCAAGATCATTAAAAAAATCCTACCAAGTATGATGTTCAAGTCAAATAATCACTGTACTAATCTATACAGATCATCAACATCTTACACAAAATAAGGGAGATCCATAGTAGCTGATCATGTATGGAGATTTGTTCTTTTGAACTAGAAACATTGTAGATATCTCCCTCATATCATCTATATCACTCACCTAATTTTAACTTACTGAGTTTACCTCAAATCTCTCTCTAATTTATCCACTACTCTCTTTGTATGGCACCTTAATTTCAGCTACTACCACCTTTTACTGTGACTAGCAAAAACGTTTCTCCCATTCATACTTAAAGGTATGCTTTAAAAATAAAAACCTGGTATCGTATCTTTGGTTAATATCCCAGAGAAAGTACTTTCAATACACCTCTACTCAAGAACCAAAATATGTAATTAATTCCTAAATGAGGAAAAGAACACACTCCAATAAAATCTTGGGAAAATACATGAACAGGCATTTTACAAAGCCTCTCTAGTCTCATCTGAGATCACATAGAAACCCTCCATCCTCCCCAACCTTCAAATCAGAATTGTTGTAAATTTCCACATGTAAGGAAATAATTTCTAGTAAGAGTTACTGGTCCAGCTATTTTCTTACTCATCTCCTCAATCTACATTGGTGATTGTCAATAGTCATCACATAGTTGAGTAAGCTGAGATGACTTTTAAAATACCACCACGTAGGCCCAGGTAGGCCCACACAAACACACACACTCAGTTTCTTGAGATTAACAGTTACCAAATAAATGCTGAAACTCAATATGACTCAAAGATTTGTGTGCAGTAGAAATATATTATAGTAATTTATTTGAAGTATGGTTTCAATCTTTAAAAACAAAAATGTGTGTGTGTGTGTGTGTGTGTGTGTGTGTGTGTGTGTCTGTGTGTGTGTGTGTGCATTTGTCACATCTTGGAGGGGGTAAGAAGAGACAAAAGAATGCCTTCATTGGGAGGATTCCAATGGTATAACTCCTTTGAACAACTAATTTACAGTTTAACAAAATGAATACCAGGAAGCTGTAACATAAGTTGTTAATGGGAAGTGAAATTGAGGGAGAGGGGCAGACAAATGGAGAGAGGAAGGGTGGGAGAATACAGTCATAATAGTAAGTGTACATATGTGAAAATAGAACGAGGCAGACTCAGGAGAGGATGGGTGAACTTGGGAGAGATGAGGAAGAATGATGAAAAAGGGTGACATTGATCAAGATGCATTCATTGTACTCACACACTGACATGTTGAGTTAAAAACCCTGTGTACAACTACTTAAAGATAATTTTTGATAATTTTTTTAAAAGAATACTTTTCTTGGCTTTTTACAGGTACATCAGTACACCTCAACATACAGGTTCATCAGCAGATAAGAAAAAAAATCACACAATAACACTTGTATTATTGTCTTACAAATTTTTCTTTCTAGTCCATCAGAGAACAAGCAAATTAATTTAATCTAACATAGATTCAAGCATTTCTTCAAGATTATATGAATACCATCATAAGAGTATCAACTACACAAGAGCTTAAAATCTCTCTCCAAACAACCAAACAAAGCTAACCTGGGAGAAAAAGAAGAGAATGATAATGTACCTTTCAGAAGGTTACAGAAAGAAGACTTTCTCACAATGATCACTCAAAACCATTCAAAGACTTTTTCCCTCTGTGTTAATATAACAAAGTGAGGCAGGACTCCCACAAATGTTTTCATTCTCTACCCAAATATCTTACTTGTGATTATTTATCCAGACAATAGCAAAACAAGTTCAGGAAATGCTTAATGTCATTGGTTTCTGTCCACACATCAACCCGTGGGATACTCTACACACACACACACACACACACACACACACACACACACACACTTGTGTAGTATGCTTCAACTCATGATATCATTTTAGAAACTTTCCGAGACCTGTATGAGAATTTGTTCACAGTCAATCAAGTCATTTCTTGATTTTTTCCTGCTTGAACAAAGGTAAGGAAGAAACCATTGCTTCTCTCCTCATTATTTTCGTAACAAGAAAATGAAAGAGCGCTAAGGAAAAAGGGAATACTCAGAAAAAAATAAAGAAAAATTTAGAAACCTGAATAAAAATCAAATTATATCTTCAATTCTTTAACTTGGGTATATCTATTAGCTATTCAGGACCAAAAGAGAAATCTCAAGTAAAACATCTTATAGGTCTGTCTTGCAAAGACATCCAAAAGGCTGACAAAGGTAACCCATATACTTTGAGGTTTATGCACAACCTCAATTTACAATTTGATTTGCGCTCTCTCTCTCCCTTCCCCCTCCCCCCACCTCTCTCTCTCTCTCTCTCTCTCACACACACACACACACACACACACACACACACACACACACACACACACACACACACACACACACACACACACACACACACACACCAGTCTTGGGGTTTGAACTCTGGGCCTAGGCACTATCCTTGAGCTCTTCAGCTGAAGGCAAATGCTCTACACCCCTGGAGCCACAGTGCTACTACTGGTTTTCTGGTAGTTAACTGGAGATGAGTCTGGCAGACTTTCCTGCCCAGGCCGGCTTTGAACCATGATTCTCAGATCTCAGCCTCTTGAGTAGCTAGGATTAGAGCTGTGAGTCATCCGGCACTCAGCTGATTTGGTCTCTTAAAAAACGAAGATATGTTAAAGTGTGTGTAGAATATTTACCATATTTCATTTAAAACATACAGGATGACAATAAAAATTCAGGAGTACCTAGGTCTCAGTCTAGCCTGTTTCCCTTTTTGGTGTTTAAAATGCTATCCTTAATTTTTTTTTTTGGGGGGGGGGTCCGGTTGTGGGGCCTGAACTCTGGGCTGGGCGCTGTCCCTCAGCTCTTCAGCTCAAGGCCAGCGCTCTACCTCTTGAGCCACAGCCACTTCCCAGCCCTATCCTTAATTTTTAAACGTATGATAAATCAATTCATGAGTGTCTACATAGGTGAAATATCCATGAAATCGTTTGAAAACCATCATCATAAACTGCCATCTTTCTCAATTTTCCGATTATGGTTCAGGTATAAAGGAATGACAACTGATGGTACATATTTCCTTAGAAATGCTGAATATTGGTTGTGATTGTAACACAAACACTTTAATTGAGGCATATAGCTTGTTTACAGAAGTCTATGTGTTTGTTTGTTTTTTTTGGTCCGGTAGTGGGGCCTGAACTCTGGGCCTGGGCGCTATCCCTCAGCTCTTCAGCTCAAGGCTAGCGCGCTACCACTTGAGCCACAGCGCCACTTCCGGTATTTTTCTTTTTGCTTATGTGATGCTAAGGAATCGAACCCAGGGCCTCAGGCATGCAAGGCAAGTGCTCTATCACTGAGCTACCTTCCCAGCCCCAGAAGTCTATGTTTTAAGTAAAAGGATAATTAAAACCAGAACATAAGTATTTCTATAACATCCCCTAAAGTTTTGAAAAGAATACAACTGTTCAAACTCTACTATAAAGCCATAGTAATCAAAACAGCTTATTACTGGCACAAGAACAGACTTCAGAACCAATGGAATAGAATTGAAAACCCAGAAATGAACCTACAGACCCATAGCCATCTAATCGTCGAAGGGAGCTAAAAAAAAATAGAATGGAAGAAAGACAGCCTCTTCAGTAAATGGTGCTGGAAAAATTGGTTAACTACTTGTAGAAAACTAAAGCTAGATCCTTATATATCACCCTGCACCAGAATCAACTCCAAATGGATCAAAGACCTAGGAGTCAAAGCAGACACCCTGAAAACATTACAGGATGGAATAGGAGAAACCCTAGGTCTTGTTGGCACAGGCCGAAATTTTCTTAATAGAGACCCAGAAACACAACAAATCAAAGAAAGGTTGGACAAATAGGATTGCATGAAATTGCAGAGCTTCTGCATGGCAAAGGACATAGCTAGCAAGATCAATAGAAAGCCCACAGATTGGGAGAAGATCTTCACTAGCCATACAACGGACAAGGGTCTCATATCTAAAATATACTTGGAACTCAAAAATTAAATCCCCCAACAATAAATCCTTAAATAAACAACTGCTCAATAAATAAGTGGGCTAAAGACTTAAAGAGAAACTTCTCTGAAGAAGAAAGAAGGATGGCCAATAGACACATGAAGAAATGCTCAACCTCTCTAGCCATAAAAGAAATGCAAATCAAAACAACATTGAGATACCACCTCACCCCAGTTAGAATGGCTATAATCAAGAACTCTAATAACAACAGATGCTGGAGGGGAAGTGGACAGAAGGGAACCTTACTGCATTGTTGGTGGGAGTGTAAACTTGTTCAACCACTTTGGAAAGCAGTATGGAGGTTCCTCAAAAGACTCCACATAAAGCTCCCCTATGACCCAATAATCCCACTTTTGGGTATTTACCCAAATGTTCACAAACAAGATCACACTAAAGCTACCAGCACGACTGTTTATTGCAGCCTTATTTACTATTGCTAAGATATGGAACCAACCCAGATGCCCCTCAGTAGATGAATGATCAAGAAAATGTGTTATGTATACATAATGGAATTCTATGCCTCCATCAGAAAGAATGACATTGCCCATTTGTTAGGAAATGGAAAGCCAGGCGCTGGTGGCTCACGCCTGTAATCCTAGCTACTCAGGAGGCTGAGATCTGAGGATCGTGGTTCAAAGCCAGCCTGGGCAGGAGAGACTGTGAGACTCCTATCTCCAATAAACCACCAGAAAACCGGAAGTGGCGCTGTAGCTCAAGTGGTAGAGCGCTCGCCTTGACCTGAAGAGCTGAGGGACAGTGCCCAGGCCCAGAGTTCAAGCCCCACGACCGACAAAACAAAAAAAGGAAATGGAAAGACTTGGAAAAAATTATATTAAGTGAAATAAGCCATGCCCAAAGACACATAGGTCCCATGGTTTCCCTTATTTGCAATAACTAGTATATGTCTGAGTCAAGCAGAAAAGGTCAGATAAGTTGATATTAGGGAAATGAACCCTAAGATATGTATTCAAATGTTTTTTTTCTTTCTTGCGATTGTTTCTAACACATTTATAAGATTATTTCTTTGTTGCTTTGTATGTCCCTCCCTCACGGTATAACCCCTGCTTTCACTATATTTGATGTTGGTATAATTTGTGGAGGGGAAGGGAAAAACAAATCTTTTAAATAGGGATACAGGTGGACCCATCGCAACAATGAGACGTACAAGTCGTTATGTCGAAAAAGAACTTTACAACTCTGGTGGGGGGGGGGGGAGGGTTGGGGGGGGCGGGGGGAGGATGGGATGGAAGGGTAAACAAAGGAGGAGGCTACAATGCTTGAGAAGAAATGTACTCATTATCTTGTTCATGTAATTGTAACCCCTCTGTACAGTATTTTCACAATAAAAAAAGTATTTCAGAAAAAAAGAAAAAAAGAATACAACTGTGTCTCTATACAGACACAGAATAATATCTAGTTCTCATTTATAAGAAAAGTCTTCATCCAAAAGGAGACTAGAATTAAGTGAAATTATGTTAGTATGTTGGTTTCTGGAATAAGCAGACTGAACCAAGTGTATCTAATGTATTTCCTTCCTAGAACCTCACTAAAATACTAAGATGATATCGAATAAGTTTTCCCCCCTAAGACTAGGTAACAAGTGAAAGACAATAATAATGATCAAATTTGGGAGGCAAGACAGTAGATCTCTAGAGTGATAGTAACTGACCCAGCAGCTATGGGAAAGCTGACCTGCATAGAGAAAATAAGGAAACCCACTTGGAATTAAACCACTTTACACTAAATCCTCAAGAAGCTCATGAATCAGTAGTACTAGGTAATTCTGGAACTAGAAGTAAAGAGAGACCAGGGATAAAATAACCAAGTTTGAATGAAATTCCTTGAAGTTGCAGTTAGATCTCTACATTACACTGCCTTTTCTTCACCCTATAATTCTTTGGAGATTGTAACAGGTCTCAGAACCCAAAGCAAGGGGAGTGTGGACCATAGGAGATGAATAATCTCAATTCCTTTTCTTCTAACATAGAAATGCTGGAAGCCAGATATTTCACTCTTAAGGCAGTAGATGAGATGACTTCTATTGAATATGACTGTCCCAGAAATAAAGGTAGTATAAAGGCAATTACACAAGATTCTACAAATTGCTCAGCTAAATCACCATCCAGTGAAATCCAGTCAACAAGTTCTATTTGGTACTGTTAAAGCTCTATGAAACAGTTCTTAAGTCCCTCTGCTATGGGGATTCCCATGGGAGGCCAGTAGCAAATTTTCCAACTTTGACAACCAAAAAATGTCACTGGGGGTGGGTGGGAGAACAGTACCCTTAATTGCTCTATTCTTGACTACAAGTAGACAACTAAGGCTCATAAGACTTCTGGGAAAGAGTTTCTAATTTGGAATACAGGAGCCAAAACAGGAAGATCAAATTAGAGGAAAAAATGCAAAAAAATTAACATTAGTAGCCTCAGAAAGATTTCATAACCAACATAAACAGAGACCTTTCAAAAAACAAAAAACACTCTTGAAAAATAAATGCTTTCAGTAGAAAGGTTGAGTAGATAATGTTCAATGAGTCTTTCAAAAAGTAGAACAAAAAATAGCAAAGAGAATAAAGGGTAATAACTTAAAAGAGTAATTCGAGAATATTTCCAGAGCTTATATCCAGTTTTAAAAGAGCAGTTTAAACTTATCTCTAGTTTAAAAGGGCCAGTTTAAAGTTTATCCTAGTTTAAAAGGATCTGCCCAATACTCAGAAAAATAAATAGCCTATCTCCATATACACACTACTGTGAAATTTATTTATTTATTTATTTTTTTGGGTCCGGTCATGGGGCCTGAACTCTGGGCCTGGGCGCTGTCCCTCAGCTCTTCAGCTCAAGGCTAGCACTCTACCACTTGAGCCACAGCGCCACTTCCGGCTTTTTTCTTTTTGCTTATGTGGTGCTGAGGAATCGAACCCAGGGCCTCTGGCATGCAAGGCATGTGCTCTACCACTGAGCCACCTTCCCAGCCCCACTACTGTGAAATTTAAAAGCACTGCAGGCATGGAGAAAATTTTCAGGTTTCTAGAAGTGCAGTAAGAGTCTAGAGAGGAGAAAAGACTATAGTTTATATTGATTGGCTCAGGAACCTGAATGACTTTACATCTCCCAATGGCAGCACTTAGAAGCAAGAACACAACAAAGGGCCAGGTACTCACACCTATTCAGAAGGCTGAGATCTGAGGATCTCAGTTCAAAGCCAGTCTGGGCAGCAAAGTCTGTGAGACACTAATCTCAATTAACCACCCAAAAAAATCCAAAAAAAAGTGGACCTGTGGCTCAAGTGGTAGAGCACTAGCCTTGAGCAAATAAGATACGTGACAATGCTTAGGCCCTGAGTTCAAGCCCCAGGACCCGTGCATGTGTGTGTGTACATATGTATGCGTGTGCACATGCACGAGCAGATACACACACACACACACACACACACACACACACACAGAGGCATGTACAAACTAAAGGAGTACTTTCATGATGACAGAAAGTGATTTCTAACACTTAATTTTACACTCAGAATGTCAGTAGCCATAAAGATATTCTCAGAAATAGAAAACTCAACAGATTACCTGCCATACATACTTTCTAAAGAAATTATGGAATGCATTGTATTAACAAGAGTGGAGTAGATAAAAAGGATGCCAACGGACAGTAAACAGGAACTCCAAGGCAGAAGACAGATGAAGGAAACCCAAGGAGAGTAAAGAAGGAGATCAGGCTGACAGCCATGTATCAAACATGGAGGACAAACAGACCAGACAGAGCTAGCAAGTATTTATTTCCATTACTTCTGATCACCTTTTAAACCTGAAAACAATGACCCTTTTTGGCCATAGAAGGCTGCAATTACCTCTATTTTCTGCTGCAGTATTCTGCTCTGGCCTATTCCTGAGGGTTGTATGCAGGCGCCAGTGAGCTGAAGAGAGGAAGTGAAGAATCGACCATGCTTCTGATCACAATAAATAACCCAGAATGAACTCCTAAACATCTCAGGCAGGGTGTGGGAAGTCAGACTAAGCAAAAGATTCTGTTCCATTTTTTACCCTCCTGAAAGGCTTCATACAATGGCAGTAATATTGCCCTTTCCTTACACAGCTAAGTTTGTGTTTACAATATGCTGTTAAGGTATACATATATGGAGGGGAAAGGCTATTTTTAAAAAACCTGAAAAGGAATGATCAAAAAAGTCAGGATAGAGGTTCAGGGCAGGGAAGGGGTTGTAATAAGGAAGCACTGAAAGGGCTTTTTTAGTAATAATTTATTTCATAACTTAGACAGTAGCTTCATGGCTTTTCATTATATTTTTATTTGTATACATGCTATCTATACTCCTCTCTAGGAATTTAAAAATGAGGTATCCAGTTTAAAAAATTAAAAATTAAATACTGTAGCCAGCTGCTGGTGGCTCACACCTGTAATCCTAGCTACACAGGAGCCTGAGACCTGAGAATTGTGGTTCAAAGCCAGCGCAGGCAGGAAAGTCCATGAGTCTCTTATCTCCAATTAACCACTAAAAACTAGAAATAGTGGTAGAGTGTCAAGACATGAGCACAAAAGCTCAGGGACAGCATCTAGGCCCAGAATTCAAGCCCCAAGACAAGCACAAAAAATTAAATATTGTATTCAGTTTAAAATATTGTCCAGTTAAAAATGCAATAATGGTAGGGCATAAGTTCCTATAATCTTGCTAATCAAAAGAAGTCTTAAATTTTCAAGTATTTATAGAATACAAATTATTTCAAATGATTTGATATAAATAAAGAAAAACCTCAAACACAATGATTAATAGAGTATTAACTTTATTTTATTGAAATAAATTTAAAATTGCCATGTATAAACTTTGGGATTGTATGTGTAATATAAAATTCTACAAAAACTACATCATATCTCAAGCTTAAATAAATAAGGTAAACTTGTCCATCTCACAAGCCTGGAATTTTTGTTGTATTTGTAATGAATTGTACAATGTATCACATGATATGTAGGAAAACTGTAAACAAAAAATGTTTAAAAATCAATAAATGTGAAGGCCAAGGACAAATTCTTACACTTATACTCACATAACAAACTCATACACACAGTTGACACATACTTGATCCTCATTACTCACAGATTCCACATTTGAATTTGCCTACTTGTTAAAATTATTTGTAATCTCAAATACTCATGGCACTTCTATAGTTATTTATGAATATGCACCTCATAGGGATAATCTGAGTCACCCTGATGCATATGTTGCCAACTGAGGCAGAACAAGATGGTATTCTACTTTCTTGTTTAAACTAGAATATTATAAATGAGACCTTTGAAGTCTATTTAGTCCATTTTCTCCATTTTGCTTTTTGTTGGTGATTGCACTGTATAAGATTATTTCTAAACAGAGTGCTGAAGTGGTGTCCAGTATTTGTAAGCACAAAGCTGTGATGTGCCTCAGAGAAAATGTGCTATACGTGTAACACACAAACACACAGCAATTTTACAGACCATAACTACTACAAAACCCAAGAATCAACTGTTTAGGTGTACACACATGTCTACATATGTATACACACGTGTTATATAATATACAGTCATTCCTTGGTATGTGCAAGGGATTGGGACCATGAGGTTCTAGGATTTCCCATGGACACCAAATTCCACAGATACTCAAGTTTCTTATATAAAATGGCAATATATCTGAATATAGCAGACACACCTCTTCCTTTATACTTTAAATCATCTCCAGATTAGTTTATAATACCTAATGCAATGTAGATGCTATATATAGTTTGTATAATGTACTGTGTATAAAATAAGGTAAATTCGTACATATCCAATATAGATGAATTTAATATTAGTTAATTGGTTGAATCCATGAATGTGGAAGTAGCAGATATAGTAACACAATATTACATATTATGAATATGCAGTCAGACTTCCAAATATTTATGAAGAACCTAATAAATACCAACTACTTGTTCTATTAAATACTTGGTGAATGATATAAGAAAAACTACAAATAGAAATAAACCATTAATACATTTTCAAATCACATAATTTTACATAAGCATATAAAATTTTGAGGATTCATGGTGCTTCTAGATATGTTCCATCCATTTATTAAGTCTGTGTCTTTGTAATATGTTCCGTACATTTCTGATGTTCAGAACAGAGGGACGTCAGGGCCTTGTGCTATCCCTTTTGAACCATGCCTTCACTTCCAAAAAGGGAAATTTTTGTTGAGCAAGTAAAAAGCATAGAAAATTAAAATATAATGTTGTTATAAATGACAACATTCACAATAATAAATTTTTGAATACTACATATTTATTTGTACATGTATATTTATATAAACATGATACTTAAAACAATACTTTCCCTCTCATTTAAACATTAATTTAGTTAATGCCTTTAAAGAAGATCATATGGATATCATTTCATCAATAAATCCCTTCTTCTTGCTTTATACTACTGATAGAAAGACAAATGTTATTGTTACCTTGATACTTTTTCCTCTTTAATACTTCTGGTATCCATATCCATGTCCACTTACATATACATACAAAGCTGAGCTGCTTTAGTACAGTGACTAAACCAAAACAAGTTTGTCTACTCATAGCCATAGTTTATTATGTGGAAAATTATTGAAATCAAAGTCTCAGAAGTATTACCTAAATGTTAACAATCATATATTTGACAACTGGATTAAGCTTAGTGCAATTCCGATTGTTCCTTGAAAACAGAAGAGGAGGCTTGTTTGAGAAAGTTAGCAATGGATATCTAATAATCTAACAGAATATATCAGGCTCACTTGTCAAAGCTGAGTAGTTCAGAGCCTCAAGACTAGCATTTACTAACTCAGTGCTTATACTGGCATAATTAGTACCCCTGTCAAACCTTAACAGTTAAGTGAAAAGTTTAGTAGCTTTTGCTTTAAGTTTCCTATAGCATGCCATCTGCTGTTCTGAGCTTACATTTGATACATGAATCAGTTACTACCTTCTAAGAGAGAACTGTAGATCATATACAGCATTCTTTCCTCAATGCAAATGTTCTGAAAAATTAACTGGTGTGTGTTTGTATGTGCATGCACATGCACAAATTCAGAACTGGGTTGAAACCCATGTAGAGGGATTTGTAAATTTATACATGATAAAGCATAGATAAAGAAGATTTGCTAAGAGAAAAGACATTTTATAACATAAAAAATAGGAAGGAGAGTAAATAAAGGTGAAAAGAAACAAGCAAGAAAATATGAAGTACAGTAAGATAAACACATCACAAATAAGAATTCTGAATTGGTTATACATGTTTAAGTCTTCTTAGTTAAAATCAGAACTTTCAAATACATATTGAAGAATCGACATTTAAAAATTCAGTTGATACTTGCACATTCAATATTATTCATTTCTCTCATTTGCAGCCCCCCCCCATGGAAATAAGACAAAAATACAAAGAAAACAAAAGTAAAAAGATAAAGCAATTTTTATTCTCAATGAACTCCCCAAAAGAAAACACAAATAAAAGATTAATAAATCAATTTTTGTCTTCAACAAACTCCAAATCTAGCACACTTCTGTTGGGATATATAATGTTAATATAATGTTATAAGAGTAAATATTGAAATAGATAATAATGGTTTATCATCTGTGAATAAGAAAGTAGTCAGAGAGGGCCTTTATGAGATAAGCACACCTGGAAGGGCTTGAAATAATGAAGGTTTTTTTTTTTTTTTTCCAGCAGAGGAAACAGAAGAAAACACCAGAGATAAGCAATACAATGGCAAGCAAATGGTCTAGGACCAAGTCAAAACGCAGCGTGTACTGGGTAATCTGGGCTATTTGGTACTACTGTCATTAAAAAAAATATGAAGGTGTAAAGTGGCTAAACAAGGAAATGGGTGCCAATGAACAGTATAACAGAGCGAAGGATGGGTTGGAGTGTGAGCAGGGGCAGTTCACAAGTTATTACATTAGCCTGAACCAAAGGAGATGAAAATCTTGAACCAAAAGTGATGGAGACTTGAAGTAAGAAGGCAGAGACAAGTGAGAGATACTAATAAATAAGTGACAAGACAATATAGTTTATGATTATAAATAGGAAGTAGTTTGGGATGAACTGACATTACTAACAGATTTCTGGCAATCAGTTGTGAGCAAGAAATGATACCGCTAAATAAGAAAGCAGTTATTAAAAAAAGAACTGATAGAAGGTCAAGAAAGAAAGGAAACACATGGTTGAATATGCAAAGTACGGATTCCCATAGAATAGGCAGAGTTTATAAAGGGCAGATAGGCAAAAGTATAAAATTAAAAGGCCAAAGGTCAAAATGAACATAACATTGGAGGTTGGAACCCTAAAATAGACTTCTTATTTTCTGTACTCCCTAGAAAGCATGTTAAGTTGGAGGCTGGAACCCTAAAATCGACTTCTTATTTTCTGTACTCCCTAGAAAGCATGTTAAGTTACAGGCAGTAACTTAAGTCATACTATAAATGACAACCTTTAACAGTACAGAATAAAGCAAAGGAAAAAAATAAAAGGAAGAGAAACAGGAAAAGGAGGAAGTCAAGTTATCCCTAGATAGAAATGATATGATCCTATACTGAGATGACTCTATAGACCAAACTTAGACCTAATAAACAATTTGACAAAGTGGCAAAATGTAAATTTGATATAGAAAAAAATCAAAATAAGAGTTTTGCTAAATACCAGTAACAGGCTTACAAAAGAATCAGAAAATCAAGCTGGGAATCAGTGGCTCACACCTGTAATCCTACTCAGGAGGCTGAGACCTAAGAATCATGGTTCAAAATTAGTCTGGGTAGGAGAGTCTGTCAGACTTGCCTACAATTAACTACTAAAAAGCAAGAAATGGTGCTGTGGCTCAAAGTGGTAGAGCACTATCCTTGAGCCAGTATCAACATAAAAAATATCAGAAAAATCAATCCTATTTATAAAATCCTCAAAAATACTTAAGTTTTGCAGTTCTTTTTTAAAAGCAATTTTTGAGGCATCTCCAAACTGATTTCCATAGTGGTTGCACTAGTTTATATTTCCACTAATTGTGTGTGTGGGTTCCTTTTCCCTTATATCCCCAACAGCACTTGTTCTCTTTTTTCTTGATAATTGCCATTCTAATTGGGGTGAAGCTCCCTCATACTACCAGTGTACACTAATTATAAAGGAGAATATTTAGTTTGAAATTAGTAATAAATCCAATTAAGGGGGGAAAATATCTGCATAATGAAAGCTGTAAAGCAGTGAAGATATTGAAGACACTTGAAAATGGTAAAAAGATTTTCCATGCTAATGGATCAGCAGAATACTCTAAAAATGCCCAAAGAAATCTACGGATTCAATGTAATTAACATAAAAAATTGCAATGTCATTTTTCAGAGAAAGAGAAAAAATAAAATCTAAAATTCATAAGAAAGCCTAAAAGACCTCGAATAACCAAAGCAATCTTGAGTAAAAAGAAAATATTCCAACACCTGACTTCAAACTCTACCACAGGACCATAGTCACAAAAAATAGCATGTTACAGGCACAAAAACAGACACATAGATGAATGAAATAGAATGCCCAGAGATAAGCCCATACAGCTACAGCCAGCTGATTTTCAACAATGGTACCCAAAACAAATATTGAAGAAAAGACAGCTCTTCAACAAATGGTATTAGAAAAACTGGATCTCCGCATGGAAAAGACTGAAATGACATTTTTCTCACTCTGCTAACAAGTAAATTTAAAATGAGTAAAATCCTAATGTAAAATCTAAAACTTTGTAAACTACTACAAGAAATCCACAGAAGGAAATAACTTGAAGATATAAGCATAGGCAATGGCTTTCTAAGATTGCAGCAGCTTAGGAAATAGGAGCAAATGTTGATAAATGAGATTGCATCAAATTAAAGAGCTTCTGCACAGCAAAAGAAATGAAGGGACAGGCTACAGAATGGAAGAAAACTCTTTACCTGCTATTTATTGAACAAGGAATTAATATTAAGAATATTAATGAATTAATATTAAGAATTTATAAACAGTCAGGCGCTGGTGGCTTACGCCTGTAATCCTAGCAACTTGGGAGGCTGAGATCTGAGGATCACGGTTCAAAGCCAGCCTGGGCAGGAAAGTCCATGAGACTCTTATGTCCAATAGAAAACTAGAAGTGGCACTGTGGCTCAAGTGGTAGAGCACTAGCCTTGAGCTGAAGAGCTGAGGAACAGTGCTCAGGCCCAGAGTTCAAGTGGTTAAGGCCCAGTGCTCAAGCACCATGACTGACCAAAAAAAATTATAAACAGCTTAAAAAAACTAAACTTCTAAAGACCAAATACCCCAATTGATAAATGGACAAATTAACTGAATAGAGTTCTTTAAAAATGCAAGAACAGATGTCTAATATTTAAAGAAATGTTCAGCATTCTTAGCAATAAAGGAAATACAAACCTAAACATTGACACTCTATCTCAATTCAGTCAGAATGGCTGTCAACAAGAAAACAAACAACAAATGCTGGTGAAGGAAGGGGAAGGGAGGTTGGAGAAATAGTTACACACTATTGGTGAAATGTTAATTAGTGTAGCTAGTATGAAAATCAGTGTAAGGTTCTTCAAAAATTAAAAACAGAATTTCCTTATGATCCTGTTAAACGACTCTTGTGCATATCCAAAGACATGTAAGTCAGCATACAAAAGAGATATTTATATATTCCTGTTTAGAGGCACATTATTCACAATAGGCAAGCTGTGGAATCAACTTCACACCCATGGTATAGTGGTGTATACACACACACACACACACACACACACACACACACGCATACACACACACACACACACACACACACACACACACACACACACAATGGAGTATTATTTACTGACAAAGAGGGATGAAATTTAAAAATACAAAAAGAATGAAATTATGTCATTTTCAGGAAAATGGATAAAACTAGAAACTATCATGTTACAAGAAATAAGCCAGACACAGACACACAAATATTTCATGTTTCCTCTCACATGTGGAATCTAGGCCTAAAAAAGAAAAAAGAAAAGAAAAGGCATGACTGTGAAAAGGACTATTCCAGAGGTTGTATCAGCATGACTGTGGGAGGGCACAAAAAGAGTATAGTGGGTCTCTATTAAGAAATTTTCAGCCTGTGCCAAGGAGACCTAGGGTTTCTCCTATTCCATCCTGAAATGTTTTCAGGCTGTCTGCTTTGACTCCAAGGTCTTTGATTTATTTGGCGTTGATTCTGGTGCAGGTTGATATATAAGGATCTAGCTTTAGTTTTCTACAGGTGATTAACCAATTTTGCCAGCACCATTTACTGAAGAGGCTGTCTTTCTTCCATTCTATTTTTTTTTTTTGCTCCCTTATCAAAGATTAAGTGGCTATAGGTCTGTGGGTTCATTTCTGGGTTTTCAATTCTATTCCATTGGTCCTGAGGTCTCTTCTTATGCGAGTACCAAGCTGTTTTGATTACTATGGCTTTAGTGGTCTTTTTTCCTTTCTTGCTATTGTTTCTAATGTATTTATAATGTACTATGTGATTTTTTTTCTTGCTTTGTATGTCCCTCCCCCAGAGTATAACCCCTGTTTTCACTGTATTTGATGTTGGTATAATTTGGGGAGGGTAAGGGAAAAAACAAAATGTTTAAATAGGGATATAGGTTGACCCATTGCAACAATGAGATATACAAGACACTATGTTGAAAAACGAACTTTACAATTTAGGCTGGGAGTGGGGGAAAGGGGGAATGTAGTTGTGGAGGTGAGAGAGAAGAGATGATAGGGGAAAAACAAACGAGGAGGCAACAATGCTTGATAAGAAATGTACTCATTACCTTGCTCATGTAACTGTAACCCCTCTGTATAATATTTTCACAATAAAAAACATTAAAAATGAGTACAGTGGGGTGTGAATATGACCAAAGTACATTATATGCATATATAGGAAGAAGAGTGGAACCCATTAAAGTTGTTTTTAAAAATTGGGGAGTAGAGTTATAGAGTAATAGAGGATGTAGGATTAAAGTGCATTATATGCTTGGATAAAAATATGGTGAAAGGGATGAGAAGGGGAAACAAAGGAGGAGGCAACAATGCTTGATAAGAAATGTACTCATTATCTTGCCCATGTAATTGTAACCCCTCTATACGGTATTTTCACAATTAAAAAAAAAGAAAAAAAATGGTGAAAGCACTTTGTATAATAACTACAAAAATAATAAAGTAAATGCAGTACAATCTCATTTTGTTGTTCTTTTCTATATATTTTCACTAAGCCTACATATCAGAAAGTGGCCTGATAGAAACGGTTAACAAAGAAAAATTTGTAACCTACTCGACCTTTTCTCCTTCACTTTGAACCTGCTTTTTGTTTTTATTAGTGTTCATATACAAAATTACTTATAACTAGTACTACCATTATCACAACTGTTAATTTCTCTGTTCCTAATCCAGTTTTCATAAACTTAAAGTAATAATTATGGCTGTCTAAGAATATGAAATTACATACAAATCATATATTTAAAGGGATATGTTTTGTTAATATGCAGTTCCCAAGTGCTATATTATTCTATAACCATTGTTGGAAGGCACAATTACTCTCCTTCTAAAGTAGAGGAGATTAATATTGGGCCTCAGAACTATTTTTCATTTTTTTCAGTGATAAGTCTATGGAATGTTGTTAAGCTCTTCCCATTCAGAATCATGTTTAAGGATCTCAATAAGTAGGTAAACCTATTATTGGTTTTGGGGCTTGAACTCAGGGCTTGGGCACTGTCCCTGAGCCTCTTTGTGCTCAAGGCTAACATTTGACCACTTGGGTCACGGCACCACTTCTGGTTTTTGATTGGTTAACTGGAGATAAGAGTCTCACAAGAACTTTTCTGCCCTGGCTGGCTTTGAACCACAATCCTCAGTTCTCAGCCTTCTAAAAGTAGCTAGGATTACTAGGATTACAAGCATGAGACACCAATTCCTGGCTAAAATATCAAATTTAAATGAAATAAAATTAGTGAAAATCTCAAAGCAAGCAATATTATCCTATAATCATTGTTGGGATGAAATTTTCTGTCATGTAAGCTTAGGAAATGCCATGTGAAATAGCATGTTCTCGTATTCACACAACACTTTAGCAATCAAGCATCTTTCTTTTTGTCTACTCCACTTCTATCATTCATATATACTTACTAATCATCATGTTCTATAGAAAACACTTTGGACACAATGATTAGAATTTTACTATTTATAATAATATGGACACAAATTGTGACGTTACAATGACTATAAGCCACTCAGATCTCAAACAACTTTTTCTGCAACAAAGGTTCTGCCACTTAAATACGGCATATAAATTGTTGATTAAATAACTTACAGGGGGTAATCGAATTGTTTGCTTAGTAAAGGATGGAAAAGATTTAACTACCCAATTTAAATGCCTATTCATTAATAATTCCTAAAGTAATTTACTTTCTTTTATAAGTGTTAATAGAAGCACATTCAGCACACAATAATGCAATCTCTAGTCTTATAACTGAAATAAATAAATAAATAACACCAAAGAAAAGAATGCAAAGGAAACAACCATTTATACTCAATTACCCAACCCAGTGCAGGGCAGAAGAAAATAGGTTTTGAATCAGAATTGCAGTAATCAGTTTCTAGGTCTAAGGAAGTAAAATAGCTGATCTGGAAAATAATTGCTTTGAGGGAAAAAAATCTGAAAGAGTATAGTGAATGTAACTGTTTCAAGTACCAAAACACTTAGGGAATTCAAGTTAGGTAAGAAACTAAAATCCCTCTATTGTTACAAGGAGTATGCAAATTACTAAAACTCACTTGCAACAAGTGCCAAGGATGGACCAATTTTCAGAGTGTGTGTGACTTCGTATAATCCACACAATAGAGCAAGAAAGATAAGAAAATAAAAGGCCATCATAGTCCTCAAAACATCTGAGAGTAAACTGGGCTTTCTCAATTCTCCTCTTCCAACTGCACTTATGGCATCATTCATTCTTGACCCCTCAAACCTCATGGACCTGGATTGAGGCACAGAGGTTGAAATGCCAGATCTAGTGGGTCTGGGGACCAGAAGACTATCTGCAGGAGCCTTAGGTATGGAGCAAGGGTGGGAAGTCAGGTACATTTTTGCTCTTGCAGGTGGATCTGCCCACTGATGCCCAGTGTGGGGCTGCAAGGGTGAGCATTTCTTACTTCTTAGTTTTGTGAAAGAAAGAAAGCTTTATCTGTGTGCTTGCCCTGGGGGCTAAAGCTCAGGGACTGTGGGCTTTACCTGAGTTTCTTTTTCCTCAAGTCTAGTGCTCTGTAATTTGAACTACAGCTTAACTTCTGGCTTTTTGGAGGTAGTTTATTGCAGATATGAGGCTCACAGACTTTCTTGCCTGAGCTTGCTTTGAACCACAATTCTCAGAAGTAAGACTCCTGAATATCCAGTATTACAGGCCAGTGCTTGTGGTAGTGCCAAGGGCACCTGATGGCAGGGAGAAAACAAAGGAGGAGGTAACAATGCTCAATAGGAAATAGGACTCGATATCTTACTCATGTAACTGTAACTCCTCTGCACAGTATCTTTACAATAATATATAATAATTATAATAAAAATAAAAATCCCCTGTGATCTCTAGTGATTCTGTATTGTAGGCTTCAATGATACCTACTATTGGAGTAAACCGGTGAGATCCCCATATACTCATGGTAGTAATCAATATCAAAGGCTGAGGTTTCTAATTTCAACCTTTTCATTTCAGTCTTTAGTATGCTTCCTATGTTGTTTATTGAGTAAACTCCAGGGCATTTAGTTGCAATTACAGGGGATAAAATAGAGGAAATTGAGATTGTGTCATTTTCTGGATATGGAAATCTGTGGTTTCAACTATTTTATTCTGGCCCAAATTAGAAAGTCATTGTATTTAAAATTAGGGGACAAGCTACAGTTTTTTTTAATGTTTTTCATTGTAAAAATAGTGTACAGAGGGGTTACAGTTACATAAGTAAGGTAATGAGTACATTTCCTATGGAGCATTGTTACCTCCACCTTTGTTTTTCCCCCTATTATCCCTTCCCTCCCAACTCCCCAACTCTCCCATCCGTCCCAAGTTGTAAAGTTCCTTTTCTACATAGTATCTTGTACATCTCATTGTTACAATGGGTAAACCCATATCCTTATTTCACCATTTTGTTATTTCTCTTCTCCTCCCCAAATTAGAAAAATGTATATATAAGATGCAGGGCACTGACATCAAATACATTGAAAAGAGACGTTATACTGGGGGGAAGTACATACAAGAGAAACAAAAAAATCACAAGTACATTTTAGATACGTTAAAAACAATAGCAAGAAAGAAAAAACAAGTTGCATCCCTATCTTGGGGTTCATCTCACTTAACATCATCTTATATAGTCATATGTACATAGCTTTTGACGTTTTCTGCTTGTCCTTTACTTATATTAGTTATTCCAAACAAGGGAAACCATGGGACCTATGTTTCTTTGGGTCTGGCTTACTTCACTTAATATAATTTTTTCCAAGTCTTTCCATTTCCTAACAAAGTTTTTAATGGGCAAAATGCCTTGTTAAAATAGTAGCTATTAACATGGATGTCAATAGCTATAATCCTAGCTACTCAGGAGGATGAGATCTGAATTTCATGATTCAAAGTCAGCCTGGGCAGGAAAGCCCAAGAGATTCTAATCTCCAATTAGCCACAAAAAGCCAGAGTGGTGCTGTGGCTCAATTTTGGTGGAGGACTAGCCTCAAGCCAAAAAGCTCAGGAACAGTGACCAGGCCCTGAGTTCAATCACTAAGTTGGACAAAACAAGGCAAAACAGTAACTATTTTAAAAACCAATGCAGTTTTCATGAGTCCTGATGCAGAACTTTAGGTTCTCAAATAGTCATCAAAGTTTCCCAGTCTTTTGGAGTTTAGGAATGCTAAACTAATGAAAGCATACTGAACTAGTGATTTTTTCCTCTTGTCTCCATAACTACATGTACATATATGTATATATACTCTCACTCATCATTCCTAAGTCAAAAAAGAGATCTATTATGCCACACAGTCTATTTAGCATATTTCAGTCATAGCACACTAATGGGAAATGATGCTTTTAATAGCAATTTCATCATCTGGATCATACATAACTACACAAACAAGGAAGAATGGATTGGGATGTAACTCAAGCAGTAGAGTGCCAGCCTTCAGCAAGAAAGCCAAATGAGAGCACAAGACTCTGACTTCAAGCCCCTGTACAGTTACAAGAACAGGCACAGGCACACAGGCACACAGAAGCATACATAAGCACACACACACACAAACATACACACACAACATTTAGGAAGGTTAGGACTACACTATTCTACATGAATGGGCATATATAACTGAAGACCAGTTCTTTTTTTTTTTTTTGGTCAGGTCGTGGGGCTGAACTCTGGGCCTGGGCGCTGTCCCTCAGCTCTTTAGCTCAAGGCTAGCGCTCTACCACTTGAGCCACAGCACCACTTCTGGCTTTTTTCTTTTTGCTTATGGGGTGATGAGGAATCGAACCCAGAGCCTCATGCATGCAAGGCAAGCGCTCTACCACTGAGCCACCTTCCCAGCCCCTGAAGACTAGTTCTTAATAGAGAACTACTGATTAACTAAAACAGTCCTTTCTCTTACCCATCCTATATCACTAGTATGCAAAATTTTGTCTGATATGAAGCTAGTGGAATCTCAATAAATGCTTTGAATAGGCAAAGTGAGAGTTTAATCCATTTCACACATGAGTAGCATCTTGAGAACATCAATTTTTAGTTTTTAATTTTAGTTAAAGTTCTAGCTATCTACTGAAAATTTCACTTACTAGTGGAAATACAAATTTTATGTTGGTAATGCCAATTCCTGAAAGGTAAACGTAAGTGGGAAAATCATATAATATGTTATTACCTAATTTAAATATTTCTTTAAAAATAAATTCATGGAAGAACCCAGTTGGCACAGCCCCCAAGAAGGTGGATAACATGGCAGGAACTACCAAATATCTCTCAGTCCTAACTTTTAATATTAATGGACTTAATGACATAGACTGTCTAATTGGATTAAAAAGCAAGATTCTTCTAAATCTTCTGCCTTCAAGAGACACACCTTGGCCACAAAAACAAACATGTTTTGAAAGTGAAAGGCTGGAATAAAATCTACCAAGCAAATGACTCCCATAAACAGGCGGGAGTTGCAATCCTAATATCAGATAAAATAGACTTCAAATTAAAATTAGTGAGAAGAGATAAAGAAGGTCGCTACATACTAATTAAGAGATAGCTCCTTCATGAGGATATTACAATTCTAAATATCTATTCACCAAACAATGAAGCACCCAAAGTTATCCAAGAAACACTACTTTCCCTAAAATCTCATAGAGATCCAAAGACATTAATTGTTGGGGACTTTAACACACCACTATCCCCACTGGATAGAACAACCCAGCAAAAATTAAAAGAGAAACCTTGGATCTAAACAACTGCACAGACCAACTACAGTTAACTGACATCTATCAAATATTTCACCAGCAGCATCAGAACATATTTCTCAGCAGCACACAGAACATTCTCCAAAATAGACCATATTTTAGGTCACAAAGCAAATTTGTCTAAATTCAGAAACATTGAAATTATGCCCTGCATTCTCTCAGACCACAAGGCAATAAAATTAGAATTCAACACCAAAAGCCACAAAAGAAAATCCTGTAACACATGAAGGCTAACTGCACACTGTTGAACCACCAGTGGGTCATGGAAGAGATTAGAAAGGAAATTCAAATGTTCATGATATTCAACAAATGAACACACAAATGACCAGCTCCTCTGGGACACAGCAAAGGCAGTACTCGGAGGCAAGTTTATAGCTCTGAGTTCCAACATCAACAAATTGGAGAAAACAACAATTTAAGGAGGCACTTGAAGCTCCTTGAAAAAGAGCAACAAGCTAAACCCCAATCCAGTAGACAAAAACAAATAATTAAAATTAAATCAGAATTAAATGAATTAGAGTCCAAAAACACCATAAAAAGGATCAACAAAACAAAAAGAACACACCCAAATAAACTCAAGAGAATGGAAACATCATCACAGAAACAACCAAGATTCAGAACATAGTAAGGGAATACTTCTCAAAACTTTATGCTAATAAGTTTGAAAATCTGGAAGAAATGGATAAATTTCTAGCAAATATTGACATGTCCAAGATGATTTAAACCAACTTAACAGACTCATATCAAACATCAAAATAGAAACAGCAATAGGAGCCTGCCTATCCAAGAAAAGCCCAACTCTTCAATGAAATTGAAAGTGAAAGTTCACTACTAAACTCTTTCTATGAAGCCATCATAACCTCCTCCCAAAACCAGGCAAGGACTTATCAAAGAAAGAGAACTATAGACCCATTTCTTTGATGAAAATCGATGCAAAATTCCTCAACAAAATCTTGGCCAATCAAGTTCAACAACTCATCAAAAAATCATACACCACGATCAAACAAGATTCATTTCAGGTATGCAAAGCTGGTTCAATATACACAAATCAATTAATATAATTCAGTACATCAACAAGAGCAAGGATAAGAACCACATGATCACCCCAATAGATGCAGAAAAAGCATTTGACAAGATACAACGCCCCTTTATGATGAAAGCTCTGGAAAAACTAGGAATCCATAGAACATTCCTCAATATAAAAAAGGCTGTAAAAGGTGAAAGATTTATACGATCTGAAGAGAAACCAGAGTAAAATGTTTAAATAGAGATACAGGTTGACCCGTTGCAACAATGAGATGTAGAAGACACTATGTTGAAAAACGAACTTTACAATTTAGGCCGGGGGTGGGCGGGGTAGGGGGGATTTAGTTTTGAGGTGGGAGAGAAGGTAGGGGAAAAACAAAGGAGGAGGCTACAATGCTTTATAAGAAATGTACTCATTACCTTGCTCATGTAATTGTAACCCCTCTGTACAGTATTTTCACAATAAAAAAATTATTACAAAAAATGTGGTACATATATATATATATATATATATATATATATATATATATATATACACACACACACAATGGTATTCTATGCATCTATCAGAAAGAATGACACCACCCCATTTGTTAGGAAATAGAAAGAATTGGGAAAAACTGATATTAAGTTAAGTAAGCCAGACCCAAAGAAATATAGGTCCCATGGTTTCCCTCATTTACAATAATTAGTATACATCTAGGATAATTTTATCAGATGAGCAGAAAAAACTCAAAAGCTATGTACATATGACCATATTAAATGATGCTAAGTTAAATGAACCCCAAGATATGGACACAAGAGATCTTTCTTTGTCATTGTTGTTTTTAATGTACTATGTGATTTTTTTTTTGTTTCTTTTGTATGTTCTTTCCCCTATGGTATATCCCCTGTTGTCACTGCACTTGATTTTGGTACCTGCATCTTTTATACATTTATCTAATTTGAGGAAGGGAAGGGGAATAACAAAATGATGAAACGAGGACACAGGATGACCCATTGCAACAATGATACTCACAAAAACACTATGTTAGAAATGAACTTTACAACTTCAGGGGAGGGGCGGGGATAGGGAGAGTGAGGGAAGTGGGGGAGAGAATGGATACTAGGAAAAAAACAAAGGAGGGAATAATAATGCTCAACAACAAATGTACTCATTACCTTACTCATGTAACTGTAACTCCTCTATACAGCATCTTTACAATAAAATAAAATTTTTAAAAAGAAATAAAAAGGCTGTGTAGGACAAACCTACAGCCAGCATTATACTTAATGGCATAAAGCTAAAGCCATTTCCTGTAAATTCAGAAACGAGACAAGGATGTCCACTCTCTCCACTTCTCTTCAATTTATTATTAGAATGCCTAGCAAGAGAAATAAGACAAGATGCAAACATAAAGGGGATCCAAATAGGGAAAGATGAAGCAAAACTCTCCCTCTTTACAGATGATATGATCTTGTATTTAAAGAATCCCATGGACTCCACTCCCAAACTATTCGAGCTGATTTGAAACTTTGGCAAAGTAGCAGGGTATAAAATTAACCCTCAAAAATCAATGGCTTTTCTATATGCCAATAATGAGAAGAGTGTGGCTGAAATCAGGAAAGCAACTCCACAAAAAAAACAAAATACCTAGGAGTTAACTAAAGACGTGAAGTTCTATGATGAAAACTTTAAAATCCTGAAAAAGGAAATTACAGAAGTAAGGAAGTGGAACAACATCCCATGCTCCTGGATTGGGAAGATAAACATCATGAAAATGGCAATTCTGCCAAAGGCTATCTACAAACTCAATGCAATACCCATCAATATCCCAACCTCATTCTTCAATGAAATAGAAGAAGCAACCCCAAAATTCATATGGAACAATAAAAGACCCTGAATAGCAAAAACAATCCTTAGCAGAAAGAACACTGCTGGAAGAATAACAATACCAAATTTTAAACTCTACTACAAAGACATAATAATCAAAACACTTGGTACTGGCACAAGAACAGATCTGAGGACCAATGGAATAGGACTGAAGACCCAGAAATGAACCCACAGTCCTATAGCCACCTAATCTTCGATAAGGGAGCTAAAAAAAAAAAAAGAACGGAAGAAAGACAGCTGCTTCAGTAAATTGTGCTGACAAAATTGGTTAATCACTTGTAGAAAACTAAAGCTAGATCCTTATATACCACCCTGCACCAGAATCAACTCCAAATGGATCAAAGACCTCGAAGTCAAAGCAGGCACCCTGGAAACATTACAGGAAGGAATAGGAGAAACTTTAGGGCTCCTGGGCACAGGCTGAAATTTTCTTTAATAAAGACTCAGAAACACAAGAAATCAAAGAAATGTTGGACAAATGGTATTGCATGAAACTGCAGAGCTTCTACATGGCAAAAGACATAGCTAGCAAGATCAATAGAAAGCCCACATACTAGGAGAAGATCTTCACTAGCCATACAATGGACAAGGGCCTCATACCTAAAGTATACTTAGAATTGAAAAAATTAAATCCCCTAACAACTAATCCCCAAGAAATAACTGCCCAATATGTGACCTAAAGACTTAGAGACAGTGGCGCTGTAGCTCAAGTGGTAGAGTGCTCGCCTTGAGCTGAAGAGCTGAGGGACAGCGCCCAGGCCCAGAGTTGAAGCCCCACGACCGACCAAAAAAAAAAAAAAAAAGACTTAGAAACTTCTCTAAAGAGGAAATAGGAATGGCCAATAGACATATCAAGAAATGCTCAACCTCTCTAGCCATAAAAAACTGCAAATCAAAACAACATTAAATTCTACCTCACCCCAGTTTGAATGGCTATAATCAAGAAATCAAACAAAACAGATGCTGGAGAGGATGTGGCCAAAAGGGAACCTTACTGCATTGTTGGTGGGAGTGTAAACTCATTCAACCACTTTGGAAAGCAGTATGGAGTTTCCTCAAAAGACTCCACATAGAGCTCCCCTATGACCCAGCAATCCCACTTTTGGGCATTTACCCAAATGATCACAAACAAGACCATACTAAAGCTACCAGCACAACTATGTTTACTGCAGCATTATTTACCATAGCTAAAGTATGGAACCCACCCAGATGGCCCTCAGTAGATGAATGGGTCAAGAAAATGTGGTATACATATATATACATACAGATATATATATACATACATACATATACATACAGATATATATATATATATATATATATATAATAGAATTCTATGCTTCATCTGAGAGAATGACATTGTCCCATTTGTGAGGAAATGGAAAGACTTGGAAAAATTATATTAAGTGAAGTAAGCCAGGTCCAAAGAAACATAAGTCCCATGGTTTCCCTTATTTGCCATAACTAGTATATGTCTAGGATAAGTAGAAAAGATAAAAAAATCTATGTTCATATGAACATAGAAGATGATGCTAAGTGAAATGAACCCCAAGATAGGGACACAAGAGGTTTTATCTTTGTTGCTGTTGTTTTATTGTAATAATAATGTACCATGTGATTTTTTGTTTCTTTTATATGTTCTTCCTCCATTGTATAACCCTTGTTTCCATATTTGATTCCAGTGCACTGCATCTTGTATATATATTTTTCTAATTTGGAGAGGGGAAGGGAAATAACAAAATACTGAAATAAGGATAAAGATTGGCCCATTGTAACAATGAGATGTACAAGACACTATGTAGAAAACGAACTTTACAACTTCAGGGCAGGGGAGAGAGGAGTTGCGGAGGTGGGGAAGGAAGGGATTGTAGGGGAAAAATAAAGGAAGAGGTACAATGCTCAATAGGAAATGGACTCATTATCTTACTCATGTAACTGTAACCCCTCTGTACAGTATTTTTACAATAAAAAATATATACAAAAAAATAAAAGATGATAGTAAGAGAAATGAGCCCCAAGATAGGGACACGGAGGTTTTATCTTTGTTCCTGTTGTTTTTAATGTGCTTATAATGTACCATGTGATTTTTTTTGTTTCTTTTGTATATTCTTCCCCCATGGTATAACCCCTGTTTTCACTGTATTTGATTCCGGGGCCCTGCATTTTGTATAAACATTTTTTCTAATTTGGGGAGGGGAAGGGAAATAACAAAATGCTGAAACAAGGATACAGGTTGACCCATTTTAACAATGAGATGTACAAGACACTATGTTGAAAACGAACTTTAAAACTTTGGGAGGTGGGGAAGGGAGGAGTTGGGGAGGTGGGGTAGGAAGGGATGGTAGGGGAAAAGTAAAGGAGTGGGTAAACAATGCTCAATAGGAAATGTACTCATTACCTTACTCATGTAAGTATAACCCCTCTTTACAGTATCTTTACAGTAAAATATATAGAGAGAAATTCATGAGGCTGGGCACGATGGTTCACACATATAATCATAGCTATTCAGGAGAGTGTAGTGGCTCACAATTATAGTCTAAACTATTTAAGAAGCAAAACGTTAGTGAAATTCAATCCTTATCAATAAACTGGGTGTGGTAATTTGTGTCTTTCATTCTAGCCATTCAGATGTATTAATAGGAGGACTACAATTCAGGCCAATCTGAGCAAAAATGCAAGACCCATTCCAAAAATCAACTAAAAGTAAAAAAGCTGGGACTATGGGTAGAGTGGTGAAACAACTGTCTAGCAAGCCTGAGGCCTTGAGTTCAATCCCCAGTAGTACAAAAAAAAATTACACCTAGAGATACTGGTTGCCAATTCAAACCCTTCTAGTATACTTGTTAACATTTTAACATATACTAACACCTGTGTTTATATACTTTAATGGCTTACAACAGGTGTTATAAATATGTGTTTTTTCCCCAAAGTAGCATTTTTAATGATAGAAAACAAAAATTGCTCCTAAAATTCAAAAAACTTTTCAGTCTAAATGATTATGAAAATAAGTATGATAATAATAAGTCCTGAGTTAATTTAACCATTTTGATTGTTTATGTGTTCCAATGGTTTACAACAAAAATTCCATTTGTATGATCTGACAAGATTAGAAATGAGACTCAATCACAATGTTTACTACCAGAAAATAAAAGTAATTGCGAAAAAGTATATTATACACATGATATCGTTATTGTGTGTGAAATTACAGAACAAATGCAATTAAGATTTAGAAGGCAAAGAAAATTTCATGGTTTCTAATTAAAGCTAAGAATAAGCTTAAATCAGTAAAAATAGACACAAGGTAAGTTATTAAAAATCCTAACCATTATAGCTAATGATCATTCACTAGGTCATTAAAAATCAACATGTAATTACCATGCTCTACCCTTTAACCAAATTCTTTATTTTATGTAAATCAGTAAGGAAAATTATAGAAGGGATCATGAAGAGTATCTAGCATAAATACAGAATAAATGAATTAAGATAATAGAAAAGAACAACATACTTTAAAGTGATTTTTGGGGGTCCGGTCATGGGGCCCGAACTCTAGGCCTGGGAGCTGTCCCTTAGCTCTTCAGCTCAAGGCTAGCGCTCTACCACTTGAGCCACAGCGCCACTTCCGGCTTTTTTCTTTTTTTGTTTATGTGGTGCTGAGGAATTGAACCCAGGGCCTCATGCATGCAAGGCAAGCGCTCTACCACTAAGTCACCTTCCCAGCCCCCTTTAAAGATGTGATTTTTAAAAGGCAGTTCCACTGAGTGACAACTGAAAGGATTTTAAAGGATAAAAATGACTCTACTGGCCAAGAATCCATATATCTCAACATTTTGCAATGAACTCATAATTTCCTTTAGGCAAGCTCAGGCAACCTGGAACTACAATATTCCAGCTACAAACATCCTATAATTATGAAAAAATTCTCCTTGAGGGAAGGCACTTTAACTCTGAATAGACATACTTTTCCCTCTTTGAATCAAGACCATTTCAGTGCAAGAACTTAAGAGTTTAAAAGACCTGGGGCTGAACTCTGGATATGCTTATTACTAACTATAATAAAAAGGAGTCTGGTTACTCAATCTCTTATTTGTGAAATAGAGATGAGAGATACAGGAGAAGGTCCTGGGGAAGACAGAAGACAATAGGCATACAGGCACATATGCACAAGAAAGGACTTCTGGGAGTGATCTGTTAGTACTTCTAACATTCCCATACTATAATGTACAATTCCACTATTGATACAAAGAATTAAGGAAGAATTGGGGAATATACTGCTTTCTGTAATAGTGAAATAGGGATTTGGACCAACCTTCCTACTGAAGAACAGAATAAAAGATACACAAAACACACACACACACACACACACACACACACACACAATCTTTTTGAAAATATCTCTTAAGATACCTCAATTAGTTGGTTGAAGATCTAGTAAAAATAAAATTGAATCCACGGTAAAAAAAAAATCCAGCCACAGAAAACTAATGGACTTGGGGAACTGGTTTCCATTCTCCTGATGATCCATGGGATCTCAAATCTTTTTTTTTTTTTTTTAAGTTTTATTGTAAAGATGATGTACAGAGGAGTTACAGTTACATGTCAGGTAATTAGTACATTTCGTTTTTAACACTGTCACCTCTTCCATTGTTTTCTCCCCAAACCCCACTTACAAGTTGTAGAGTTCATGGTCAACACAGTGTCTAGTATCACTGCTGCATTTTTCTCACTTTGTCCATTTCTGCGCTTCCTCTTCCCCTCCCCAAATCAGATAAACATAAATATAAAACAGAAGGTACAGAAAACAAAAAACAGGGCTGGGAAGGTGGCTCAGTGGTAGAACGCTTGCCCTGCATGCATGAGGCCCTGGGTTCGATTCCCCAGCACCACATAAGCAAAAAGAAAAAAGCTGGAAGTGGCGCTGTGGCTCAAGTGGTAGAGCGCTAGCCTTAAGCTGAAGAGCTGAGGGACAGTGCCCAGGCCCAGAGTTCAGGCCCCATGACCAGACCAAAAAAAAGACGAAAAGAAGAAAAGAAAACAAAAAAACAGTGACAAAGGAGAAAAACAAACCAAAAAGCAAAATAAAAAAAAAAAAACAAACCAACTTATCTCCATTTCTTGGGAGTTCATTTTAATAAATATCATTTTATATGATCATATGCTGCACATAGCTACTGCACCTTTGTGATCCTCTCCTAAGAATATCCTCTTTTGGTCTCATTGTGTGACTGTCTAGAGTCCTGTATAATTTATCATGTCCAAGTATATTTGTGCTTTTACTATCCAGTGTGTTTACTTGTAGGTTTATAGGCACATTATAGTTACAACATGAGGGAAACCATGCAACCTATGTTTCTTTGGGTCCAGCTTACTTTACTTAATATATTTTTTCCAAGTCTTTCCATTTCCTTATGAATGGTACAATATCATTCTTTCTGATGGAAGTGTGGAATTCCAGTGTGTATATATACCACATTTTTGGGGGGATCTTAAATCTTAAAGTTAGATTTGGGTAGTCTTTGTCATGAGCTCCCAATGGAGTTCATCCTCCCTGCTATCACCTCTAAACAGGCAGACAAATCCTCTCTTAAGGATAGATACTGTCACTGTGGTATGAACAAGAACCAGAGTAAAAGATAAAAGAAAAAGACTGAGGCAAAAATATTGACAAATATACAATAATCAAAACTTAAAATTTAATTGGAAAGATTTTAGAGTAACTGAGAGATGAAGAAAGAATTACTGAAGAGGAATATAGCTCAGAAGAAATAAGCCAGAATACAGAGAACCTATAATATAGAAATAAAATATAAAAATAATATAGAACATAGAGGAAAAAGTGAATGATAGAAACTTGTCATAGAAGACAAGACAAAATACTTAAATGAAATAATGGTAAGTTTTAATTTATAGCAATTGAAGTTCTAACAGGAGAGGAGAGAGCTGAGTAAGAATTCTTCATGGAGTAATTTCATAGAATTTTAATCGGACATGTCTATCTACAAAATTTGAGATACCCAGTGGATTATATCAGGATTGATACAAATAACTAATACAAATAAGATCTAGACATATCATAGAAAAATACAGGAAAAAAAACCTTATATAAAGAAAAAATATAAAGAAAAAAAGAACTATCTTCAAAAAAGTGACACTATGACATGACAATAGAAATCAGAACACAATGGATAATAATGAGCTAAAAAAGTGCCAAACAATTCTTTGCCCTTGGGAAATGTGCAGTGATGAAAGCAAGCTAATGACAAACACTGAAAGAGTATGTCATAGCAGAATCACACTCACTGAACTTTGAAAGTAGTAGATACCAGTCAGACAGAAGGTCAGAGATGTAACAAAGAATAAAACAAAATGTAAATGTGAATGAATCTAAATAAAAATTAATCATGTATACACAATAATGACATCTTGTGGGCTTTTAATTTAGAAAGTTAAAATATATGATTAACAATTTAAATCAGGAAGGAATAAGGTTAAATGTCCTAATATCCTAGTGTTAGTTGAGATATGGGTAATTAGACTGATATTACTTTGACAAGTACCTAATGAGTGTTGTTGTGTTAATGGTAATCACTGAAATAGGGAAACACAATGTCTAAGCTCCGAACTAAGAAGTTTTTAAAAATCATACAAGCAGGAAAAATTAGAAAGTGAACAGAAAAGACATATAAGTAGAGATTTAAACTCAAATACACTGTTAAGTGTGTGCCAGGAAGTGAAAGAAATATACAAACAATAAACTATAAATCATAATGAAAGGATAAGGATCTTTAAGGGGGAAGTAAAATACTATAAGGGGTTTGAAAATGGTAAAGTGGGTTTCAGACACACTTTGGTATTAAATAGGGAAGAAGCTTCATTAAAAGGTGGCCTATGATGGGCATCAGTGGCTCATGCCTGTGACTTAGGAGGCTGAGATCTGAGGATGATGGTGTGCTTTTTTTAAAATTTGATTTAATTTTATTTTATTGTAAAGGTGAGATACAGAGGAGTTACAATTACATAAGTAAGGTAATGAGTACATTTCCTGTTGAACATTTTTACCCCCTCCCTCATTTTTCTCCCACTTCCCCCCACCCACTCCCTTCCTCCTCAAGTTGTAAAGTTCATTTCCAACATAGTGTCTTGTGAGTATAGCTGCTGCATTGGTTCACCCTTTGTCTTTTGTCTCTCCATTTTGTGATTCCCCTTCCCTTTCCAAATCAGATAAATGTATAAACAAGACACAGGGTAGCAAAATCAAAAACAGTTAACAATAAGGGATAAACCAAAGGGAAAAAAACGAATGAAAAAAAGAAATACATTTATACAATACATTTAAAAAACCTTCTTGTTTCCATTTCTTGGTGTTCATTTAGATTAGCATCATTTTATATGGTCATATATACATAGCTATTGAGCTGTTGTTCTCCTCTGCTAGGACTATCCTAGACATATAGTAATTTTTACAAATAAGGGAGCCCATGTTTCTTTGGGTCTGGCTTATTTCACTTAATATGATTTTTTCCACGTCTTTCCATTATGAATGGGGCAATGTTGTTCTTTCTGATGGAAGCATAAAATTCCATTGCATATATATACCACATTTTCTTGATCCATTCATCTACTGAGGTGCATCTGGGTTGGTTCCATATTTTAGCTATGGTAAATAATGTTGCAATGACCATAGTTATGTTGGTAGCTTTAGTGTAGCCTTGTTTGTGATGATTTGGGTAAAATCCCAGGAGTAGGATTTCTGGATCATGGGGGAGCTCATGTTTAGTCTTTTGAGGAACCTACATACTACTTTCCACCAACAATGTAGTAGCATTCCCTTTTGGCCACAGAGGATAGTGGTTTGAAGCTACCCTGGGCAGGAAAGTCCATGAGAATCTCATCTCCAATTAACTACTGGAAAAGAAAAGCTATGAGTGGGGCTGCCTTGGGCAAATATCTCAAGGACAATACTCAGTCCCTGAGTTCAAGCCCCAGGACTGGAACCACCCACACACGGACACACACACACACACACACACACACACACACACACACAAATAGCTTACAACAGACCTAAAATCACTTATCTCTAATTAGAACTCTGCTGCTACCTTTGCAGTGACCAGTATTGATTACATTATATGCATCCTACATTTGTTACCTCCTTCCCCTGGCAGGCTTCTGAAAGAGTACTTTAATCCTGGTCTTGCTACCCAGTTTTGGATATCTACCATTTCTAAGGCACTCTATTGTTTTATAAAAGATCTCATGCAATTTTCTGAATAGTTCTGGAGGAAAGATACTATTGTTCTGTTTTACAGATAGTGACAAAAGACCTAGTTAACTTTAAAACCTATAATAATATATCGCAGAGCTAGGGTTTTAATGTGAAAGCTGCCTGGATGTAAGATCTGTGAACTTTCTAATATCCATGCTGCATCTGGTTCCAACTGCTATTGCCAAGGAGGAGCAAAAGTGAATTTAGAAGGATAAGGATTATAAAAATGATTAGTAGCTGCTCTTGAACCCATTAAAGACACTCAACAAACTTTTGGCTGGCTAAGGATCCACAAAAGAGATTGTGTGGTCAAGAACAAGCCACGAAGAGTATACACAGGATTGTTTTCACAGCCTGGACTGTAAAGCTCAGTCACTTTCAAGAGTTACAGGGTCCACCACTTATTTGTTCTTCATTCTTCCTTGCTTTGATTTTTAATGGTTCTTTTATTTTATCACTATAAGCATTCTCAAGAAATATTCATTCTTGGGCTGGGAAGGTGGCTCAGTGGTAGAGCGCTTGCCTTGCATGCATGAGGCCCTGGGTTCGATTCCTCAGCACCACATAAGCAAAAAGAAAAAAGCCAGAAGTGGCATTGTGGCTCAAGTGGTAGAGCGTGAGGGACAGTGCCCAGGCCCAGAGTTCAGACCCTATGACTGGACCCCCCCAAAAAAAATTCATTCTTTTGTGGCAGTACTGGAGGCTGAACTGAGTTCAACCTTGCACTTCAGGGTAGACAGGTACTTTACCACTTAAGCCACACCCCCCAGCCCTTTTATTTTTCAAATGGTATCTTACTTTTGCGTAGGCCAAACTGGTCCATGATATTCTTATTTATGCTTCCCACATAACTGAGGTGACAGGTATGTCCTACTGTATCCAGCATCCAGCATTGTATTAATCTGAAATGGGATCATACAATTTGGGGAAGGGGGGGGGGGGGTCTGGGCCGGCCTCAAACTGCAATCCTTCCAATTTTAGCCTCCTAACTAATTAGGATTAAAGGTGTGAGACACTGAGGACAATACTTTTTATTAATCTATAGGCAAAGCTGTGTTTTCACAGCTTTGTCTAAGACAAAATGTTATAGTTATGATTCTGTCACTTGTATCCTATGGTGGCTGATTTTTAACAAACACTTAAGTCTAAAGTATAGCTAACAGGAAAATTGAAGCAACTTCTTCAAGCATAGCTGTTTCAAGAAATTCCTATGAAGCTAGAACAAATGGCTTAAGCCTATAATCCTAATTACTCAGGAGGCTGAGTTCTGAGGATCCTGGTTTCATGCCAGCCAGGGCAGGAAAGCCCATGAGACCTTATCTCTACTAAACTACTCAAAAATCTGGAAGTGGAGCTGTGGCTCAAGTGGTAGAGCCCTATTCCTGAGTAAAAATAAGCTCAGGGATAGTTCCCAAACTCTGAGTTCAAGTGCTAGGACCAGCACACACAGAAAAATTCCCTACGTAATATTTTATTCTGTCAAGTCAACCATGTGACCTGTAAAGAAAAGAGGATCTCCCTGTTACAATATCAGAAGTGTCCTGAAGATCTACAACTAGACTACTGTTAAACAACTTGTTTTTCAAAACTGTTTGGTCTCCTTGCTTTTTTGGGGGAGGGGCAGGAATGAGATAGTGATGATGGAGGAAGAGAACATAGTCTCTAGTAGTTTGAAGAGCAGTAAGAATTAAGTCTACAAGCTGTATGGTGTTGTGTGTTTGTGTCTGTCTGTCTGACTGTGTGTGTGTCTATGTGTCTGTGTCTGTCTGTGTGTGTGTGTTGTGCAAGAAATTTGGCAGCTTTTTAAAAACACCCCAATTTATTATTTCATTGTTTCTATCGGTCAGGAGTCCAAGTGTGTCAGGTAGGTTCTTTGCTTAAGTTCTCACAAGACTGGAATCAAGGTGGCAGTCAGACTGAACTCTTCTCTAAAGGCACAGGGGAAGTGTTCACTTCCAAGCTCATCCGGGTAGCTAGCAGCTGTGGGACTAAAAGTCCATTTCCCTGCTAGCTATAAGCCAGGGTGCTCCCAGTTCTCAGAGCTGGTCTGCACTGCTTGCTACACAGCCCCTTCTGTTTTCAAGTCAGCAATGGAGAATCTTTCATACAAAAATCTCCCCCACAACCCCAATCTCTTTCTTTAGAAAATATCCTCTGAGTATTTTTTTAATTCAAGCAATTTCATTACCAGCAAACAGTGTCATTTCCAATAAATAGAAGGTAACCTTAAAAATAAATAGATGTTGAACAATAGCACTACCAATTCTAGGCAGATACTGTTGTCATCTAAAATGCTATGAAACCTGACAGGTACTGTCATCACTTAACAAAACAAAAAAGAAGCTATGTATGAAAACTAAACTTAGACTTTCTCAAGGTTATTAGTCTAATCAGAAAGACCAAAAAGAAGACTATACAGAAGTCCTTCTATTTACTAGCATTTAATTAATCATTTGTTGGGAGTACCACCTAAAACCATAACCACTTGTCAACCTGTCACACACTGGAGTAGTATTACTTTAAACCCTAGATAGAAATTTAGTCAGAAGGAGAATGTTATAGCATTTCCCTAAGGAATTTTGAATATTGTACCAACTAAAAACAAACAAAAATGATTTTAAAAGAACCCTATAAAAATGTGGTTAATGAGAGTTACATTGATTTTGTATATATAAAGCTTGGGGCTTCAAAAGGCACAATGACTACATATACATCTATCCTCCCATTTCTGCTAATTCTACTCTACTTGAAAATGGAGGCAAGGCAACACTTTTCTATCTTATTCAGCTTGTACTCCTTTCTAGAGTTATTATGGTGTATCTTATAAAGCTGGGAAGTATGTTCTCTTAGATTAGTGGTTAACAGACTACAAGCCACTAGCTAAAACCAGCCTACCTATTCCAGCAAATATGATTTTATTGAAATACAGCCATACTTACTCATTTGTATATTGTCTAAGTTTTTCTTTTTACTACAATAGCAGAGTAGAGTGGTTGTAAGAGGAAAAAAACTGCATGGGTTGCAAAGACTAAAATATTTACTATCTGGAACTTACCAGAAATTGGTGGGTTACTTAGATGTTACTATAAAGTATTGGTTTCAATCTCATAATACATTCAGAATAAGGTTTCAGATTATGTTAAAAGACCATCTTTCTTACATCTTCACTTTGACTATAAGTGAATTTACTGTGTAAATTTTACCTTGAATAGGGAATTATACCTGGCCAAGCCCTTATACTTCATTGACTAGATTACCAGAGTCTATATCTCACAGCATAACTCTTCTTGCTTTTCTTTTTGGTGATACTCTGGGGTTTGAACTTGAGTTTCTTTGGGCTACTCTTGGCTATGGCAGTTTCTCATACTTCCCTTGTTTTTGATGACCATGAGACTAGTCTATAACTAATCCTGTGTAAGACGTGCTATGACTTGGCCAGAAGTCCCCCAAAGCTGTATGCTGGTAGATCATGCGTGCAATCCTAGCTCCTCAGAAAGCTGAGATTTTAGGATTGAGGTTTGAGCCAGCCTCAACAGGAAAGTCTCTGAGCCTCTCATTTCTAACAACCAAAAAAAGTCAGAAGTGGCACTGTGGTTCAAGTAGTAAAGCACTAGCCTTGAGTAAAAAAGCACATGGATACTGTACAGGCCCTGATTTCAAGCACACACACACACACACACACACACACACACACACACACACACACACACACACACACACACACACACACACACACACACACACACACACACACACACACACAGAGTTCCCCCAAAGACCTGTGTGCTAAAGGCTTGGTTCCCAGGATGGCACTACTGGGAGGTAGTAGAATCTTTAGGAGGTGGGGTCTCATGGGAGTTGTTTAGGTCATGCCTTGAAGGGATTGGTCTCTTCTTCATTCTTTTTTCCTTTCAGGCTATAAAGTGAGCAATTTGTTCTGCCACATACTTTTGCCATTGTCATGCAGTATACCCAACCAATGGTAGAAAGCCATGGGTATGCCCGTCTTGGTCTTGAACTTCCAGAACTATGAGCTAAAATATACCTTTTCTCTTCATAAATTATTTCATTACAGTAACAGAAGATGGACAAAACAAGAAGTCTAATACATTAGTCATGGATACAGTCTTTATTTTCTCCTGTGTTCTCATAAATGAGTAAGTAAAAGATTAAATGATTATTTTCCTCTTCACGGTTGAAGAGAGTAAAATAAATGAAATAAATGAAGAAGTGCTTTTTTTCAGAAGTCACACAATTAAGAGGATTGGAATGGTGCCATTTGAATATGATATAAAAAATTAGAAAGCTTAATCCAAAATATTTCATCATTCACTACTATATGTTAGCAAAAGAATTAAGTATTTTTGTCCTTGACCCAACCTCAATTCCATTAAAGAAAAAACATCTGAGATGGAAATGCAAATTAATGCTGATCTTGCTTTTTTTCCTTTGGGGGAAAAAATGAGGATCCAATTAATGTCTCCTAGAAAGACATATTCATACCACTTACCATTAAGTGCTCCAAACAAAAAGCTAATACTGAAGCAAAAGGTGAGAAATGCATGCCAAGAACCAAGTGTTTAAAACAGTGCATCTCTTGTGTAATTCATTGTAGGGCTGTTGGCAATTAGGGTTTTCTGAAACATCTTGACAAAGCCAGCTATAACAAAGAAGAAATGAGATCCACTGAACAGTCCTATTTTATTTTGGCTGTAACATCATTAATAAACAATACTGAAAACATTAATTAACAGTTTATCAAATTAAAAAACATGATGGCCCACAATTCTTTCCAGAGAACACATTTTTTAAAAAGCCATTACCAGGGCCAGGTTGGGCTGCTCATACATGCAACTTCAGTTACTCAAGAGGTAGGGATTGAAGGAACTAAAGTTTGAGGCCAGCCAAGGAAGAAAGTAATGGAAAGCTCATTTCAGTCAATAACTGGGCATGTAGTGAATGTATTATCTTAACTACCACAGGAGAATTGTAGTCCACGCAAAGTAGAAAGGGGTGAAAGGGGTGGTGTGTGTGTGTGTGTGTGTGTGTGTGTGTGTGTGTGTGTGTGTGTGTGTGTGTGTGTGTGTGTGTGTGTAAGGGGTGGTGTGTGTGTGTGTGTGTGTGTGTGTGTGTGTGTGTGTGTGTGTGTGTGTGTGTAAGATCCTATCTGGTAAATAAAGTACAAAGGAATGGGGTATACCTTAAATGGTAAAGCATCTATCTATCAAGCATAAGGTACCACTAAAAACAATGCTAAGTACAATTCTACTTTCACCATACAAAAATGTAGTTAGTGTGTTTAACAAGATTTTAATATATTACTTCCATATAGCAGACTGGGATTTTGAGCTGTTTGTAATATAAATATAAGAAAGTACTATACATCTGATACTTTCATTTCTTCAGCATATGATAAAACGGATCTTAGTACTAGCTAAGGTAATCACAGTATGCTAAGCAATCTTACCTATAGGTAATATACTATTAACCAAAACTAATCATTCACTCATCTTAAACCTTAATTTTAATAGACAAAATGTATTATCGTGACCAGGAAACAAGATGATTGTGATCAAATTAGCAAAGGCTATTATTTCAATCATTACTCAAAATACTCTTAGCCTTCCCATAGTATTGTTTTTCAGAGAACAGACACACATGAATGGTAACAACGCTACTGATTTGGATTAGTACGATATAAGAATGTACAATGCTTAATGTTTCTCAGTCTTAATAAAACATTAAATAAATTAAGCTATTAATCACAGCACATAATACAAAAACCATTAGACAAATCTGTCTTTATTGCTTTTTCTAAAATCTTGAGACAGATTCCTACTCTAAACCAAAAAGTAATTGCTTAACAATGTGTTCTTTAAAATAATTTGTCCTTTAAAAAGTGAAACTTTGTATCTATATCTCTGCCTAGAGTATGATCAGAGATCATGGATATTTGATAACTACTATGCCAATAATCCTTTGCTGTACTTCCTTAAGTGTCAATGGATCTTCTAACACCCAATTAAACAATGAGGACTTCTTTTCCTTCCTTTTCTTTCATGACAGTTTTTTTTACAGCATTTGCAGAAAAATGTTGGCTTTCTTTTTCCTCACTTATAACTACTGATACAGAATGGTATAGCTTTTACTCGAAAGACTCTGCCATGCTACTCTTAGTTATCAGAAAGATCACTTCAGAAACATCTGACCCACAGCCCTAAACCACCATCTTGCTCCCTGACTCTAGAGTTAATAAGAGTTAACACACTGTGTTAACACCAGCAAGTTGAAGGGAGGCTGATAAAAATGACTGCAAGGGAAACAAAAATGTATTTAATATGAAGTATAATATATCAGTAAGGCATGTTTTTCTATTCTTAAAAAAGAAGTTGTAGGGGCTGGGAAGGTGGCTCAGTGGTAGAGTGATTGCCTTGCATGCCTGAGGCCCTGGGTTCGATTCCTCAGCACCACATAAGCAAAAAGAAAAAAGCCGGAAGTGGCGCTGTGGCTCAAGTGGTAGAGCACTAGCCTTGAGCTGAAGAGCTGAGGGACAGCTCCCAGGCCCAGAGTTCAGGCCCAGAGTTCACAACGGGACCTCCCCCGCAAAAAAGAAGTTGTGGTGGTTGGTTTGTTAATGTGTAAATGATAAGGAAAAAATGTCCTGCAACTCTAACCTTAAAAAGCTTGCAAAGTTAGAAGCCATAACTAATGAATTTTTTTTTGTCAGTCGTGGGGCTTGAACTCAGGGCCTGGGCACTATCCCTGAGGTCTTCAGCTCAAGGCTAGCACTCTACCACTTGAGCCACAGCGCTCTGGCTTTTTCTGTTTATGTGATACTGAGGAATCGAACCCAGGGCCTCATACATGCGAGGCAAGCACTCTACCACTGAGCCACCTTCCCAGCCCCCTGATATTTATTATTTTGAAAGGATTTGCTTTAAGACTTCAAAAGAAAAAAAATAATTATACTTAAAGGAAAAATAAACATAGAAATTTGACCAAAAATTAAGTTGGTTAGTGGAACCACCTAGACTGAAAATATATTTGTGCAACAAAAATTATTAGTAACAGGCACTATACTAGTATTAGTAGTATATATTAGTGTATTATTTATTGCTATGGGTTGAATGTGTCCCCCAAAGTTCATTTGTTACAAAGTTAATCCTCAATGCAACAGTACTGAGAGGTGGGACTAAAAGATCATGTGGGCAAAGATTAATAGCATTACCCTGGGAATGGGTTCAGAGTGGAGGCCTTGAACGCAGTGTCTTGCCATGTGATACTTTCTGCCATGATATGATGTAGCAAGAAGACCCTCGCTGAAAGTAGTCCTTAATCTTGGACTTGCCAACCTTGACTTCAGTAAGTTTGTTTGTTATAATTTACCCAACCTGTGGTATTCCATTGTAGCCATACAAAATGAAGGCGCTACTATTATAGAAACTGAGTATTTGCTACATGCCAATCATTTCCCTCCCTCTTCTTCCTTCTTTTCCTTTTCTTTTTTCCTTTTTTTTCTTCTTTCTTCTTTCTTTCTTTCTTTCCCTCCATCTTTCCCCTTCCTTCCTTCCTTCCTTCTTTCCTTCCTTCCATTCTGTTCTTTTCTGTTTTTTTTTCTTTTCTTGCAATACTTACAATTGAACTGAAGGCTTCATACTCACTAAGCAAACACTCTACCCCCCTTCAGCAAGCCCTTTTGGTTGTTTTTGAGGTAGGTGCTTGCTAACTTGTGTACGCTGGCTGTGGACTCATACCTCAAGTTCTGCCTCATGAAAAGCTGGGATTATATGCATGCTTTAACCACATCTGGTTCATTTTTCTAAGACTTACAGGCAATAAGTCATTTAACTCATAACGATTCTATAATTAGTATCTATTATAGGTAGTAGTGATATCTTTACCCCATTTTACAACAAGCAAACTAAGATTCAGAGAAGTTAAATAACTTGGCCACAGTGCAAAGCTAGTAACCAGTTCAATAAAAATTCAAATTTAAAAAGTTCCAGACCTAGTGCCAATGAGTTTCTTAATCACTTGAGAGAAATGAAGAAATCACTTTCATAATACTATTGTTACTCCATACCTATATCAGATGTGCTTCCAAGGTCTCCTATTGAAGTTATCCCTTTTATTAGAAGAAAAACTCATCCATTTAATATATCACAAAAATTTACAGATTTCAGTTGTTTTATTTGTATTCTACAATACAGTAGATATATAACATGTAATTTTTCAAAATCAACATATTCATTTACATGATTAGAAAAATATTGTATATATACTAACATACATCGAATTAAAATATGTAGAATACATCTTATATTCAAGATTTACTTTAAAAACAACTTTCAAACTTACAAAAGTAAACACTGCAGATTAATCTTGTTTCTGTTGTGCTGAAAGATTATACTATTAATTGGTACTAAAAAATCTTCTTGTTAATTGGCTAGAAAGTGATACAGAACTAGAGTATCAAAATTACTTCTTTTGGCAAGGCACTGGTGGCTCAAGTCTATAACCCTAGCTACTCAGTAGGTTGAGATCTGAGGATCGAGGTTCAAAGCCACACTGGGACTCTTATCTCCAAATAATAGCTAGAAGTGAAGCTGTAGCTGAAATGGTAGAGCACCAGCCAGGAGTGAAAATGCAAAGCAAGAGCTCAAAGTTCTGAATTCAAGTCCTAGCATTCATGCACACACGTGCACCCACATGCATGCACGCACGCATGCACACACACACGCACACACACACAAATATTTTTGGGGAAAATTCTTTAATGATGTTTGCAGTGACAATTCTACAAATAATTGTGTATGGAAATAAACTGTTAGAAGCAAGAACAGAGTCACATTCTCAGGTATCTGGAACTAGGAAAGGGTCAAAATACATAGAGATCCAGTTCTAGTTTTGCAACTAGCTAGTTATGTACTTTTGAGTTACAGTCACTTTGTACTAGGTTCTCGTTTTGAGGGGATTAGAACTAGACAAATACTTCCATTCAGACAAGTTTGAGATTCTGATTTCAGGAAGGCATGGAAGTTTTTCCCCCACAGGTTCTTCTATTGACCACCACGGGACTAATGAATATATTTTTGTTCTACATTGAGAATTCTCCTTTTAAATAGAGGGATTAAATTGGTTTCCAATCTCTTTCCTGTAAGGATAAGTAACTTCATTTACCCAAAGATGTAAGGTATCAGGAGCAAAGGGAGAATACTCATGAGATGATAGCATTCCCAGAGTAGAAGAAAGGTTCATTCTTAACATAAGTGCCAGGTTCTATCCCCATTGCTCAATAGATATTATCAATGGAGAAACCTATAATAGGAATTTGAGACCATCAGAAAGATTAAAGCCCAGAAGGGAAGGTTTGGCAATATATATTGGCCACAACTCTGCACCTCTTTTGCTTGAAATACTCACTAACTGGAGGCTTCTGTGGTAGTGGAACACCTATGTCTAACAAAGGCAGTTATTCAGTGAGGTGCTTGTGATTGAATTCTGGCCAATCAGATGCACAAAGTTTCAGCCAAAGGATTTATTTAATCCACATCTAGAATATTGGAACTATGCTAAGAAATCATTTAACCATTCTATACCAGGAGTTTCTACTTCTTACCATAATATATCCAGGTGGGATAATACAGCATAAAGGTATAAACATATTGGGGATGGCTGTACACTAATTGTGTAATAATAGCCAGTAAATTGTATACCTCAAAATGGTGAAAATGGTTAATTTTTAAAATTATATGCATTTGTAAGAGAAAGGACAAGGGGGGAACCAATGCAACAGTGATATACACAAGACAGTATGTTGGAAATGATCTGTACAACTTTGGGGGTGGGGTGAGGGGAAAGGGAAAGTAGGAGAAAAATTAGGGAAGGGGTAACAAGTTTGACAAGAAATGTACTTATTATCTTACTTATGTAACTGTAACCCCTCTGTACATCACCTTGACAATAAAAGAATAAAATGACAAACTATTTTCTAAGATTAAAAAAATTATATACACTTCACCACAATTTAAAAAATTAATAAGGAAGACTAAAAATTGTCCTATAATGTATGAAGTATCAGGATATGTTTACAAAATTAACTATCATACATAGTGAAATGAATATATTCTGATCCTCAAGTTTTGTTTTTTGTTTGTTTTTGTCAGTCATGGGGCTTGAACTCTGGGCCTGGGCACTGTCCCTCAGCTCTTCAGCTCAAGGCTAGTGCTCTACGACCTGAGCCACAGCACCACTTCCAGTTTTCTGATGATTAATTGGAGATAAGTCTCACAGGGACTTTCTTGCCTAGGCTGGCTTTGAAATGTGATCCTCAGATCCGAGCCTCCTGAGTAGCTAGGATTACAGGTATGAGCCACAGGCACCCAGCTTCAAGTCTTAAAGAACCAATTTTTCACTAATATATATATGTATATAGTGCTATATATATATATATATATATATATATATATATAAGTGCTATATATACATATATATATGTATATATAGCACTGATCAACATCAATCACATAAGTAGCATCAATCTTAAGAATCATGCTACATTTCTGAAAAGTTTGCTACATAGGATTAACAAAGGAAGGAAAAATCTGACAAAGCATGGCATGGAAAGGAATCCACATAAATTTTTCTACAGGTAAAATTTTTATAGCAAACTGCTAATAAATTAGCTACAAATTCTGCTGTCCATACATGGTTTTGGTAAAGTGAGGCACATCTAGAATAAAATCAGGTCAGGTATAGAGATGAGTACAAGTCATTTGATCCAATCCCTTGTTTTATAGATGAAGACCCTAGCTATGCAAAAGGCAAGAGACCATCACTACTTCCCACATATCTCAAAACATGTCCAAACACATACACCTGAACACACTGGATACATAAGGATGGCACTAGGGACAGAACTAGGTCTCAAATTCTGAAATTCAAAGACCATTGTTTTTATCCACCTGATACTATTCTCCAGTTCTTTTCCTTCTAAACTTATCCATCCTGGCTCAAAAATGCCAAAAACGCATTTTTAAAATTTTGATGAAATTTCAGGTCTTTAAGTAAAGAGAAAATCTAGTATCAATGGTCCCTATAAATGTGTCATAACCATACTTGGTGCTTTTTATTTTAGGATCATTGCCAGGAACTGGTTACAGTTATTTTATTTGATAAAAATGGGATTTATCCCAATCTCTAGATGAATTTTAATCTTTAAAGTATTTTAATGATGTCATCACCTTAGAAAAAAAATCAGCATTTGTGATCCTGTTGGTAGACTGATGAATAAATATTCCAATTCAAATTTGAACTTTTGTGTAGCTTTATATAGTCAAAATTGCCTAAAGTCTAACATCCTGGCAATTCCAAGATCATTTTTCAAAATTATTCTCTATTGAAGATTGAGGTATGAGATATCCCAGGAGCTCTGTACCTTTTCCTTTTTTTAAAACTTAAGTTCATTTTATTGACAAAGATTGTGCTATATTTATGGTATGTATGATGTTTTGAAATGGTTACTCATATGTTTAATCTTTTGATCTCTAACACATTCCAGACTCAGAACATATTAAATAAATAAGGATAGCCACCAATCAACTATACATGTAATTCTTAGGGAAGGAAAATATATTGTAACACACAAAGATAACTGACCTTCCATCAGAAAGAATGCCATTGCCCCATTTGTTAGGAAATGGAAAGGCTTGGAAAAAATTATATTAAGTGAAGTAAGCCAAGCCCAAAGAAACATAGGTCCCATGGTTTCCCTTATTTGCAATATCTAGTATATGTATGAGTCAAGCAGAAAAGGTCAGATAATGTGATGTTAGGAAAATGAACCCTTAGATATGTATTTTAATGTTTTGTTTCTTTCATGCATTTGTTTCTAACGCATTTATAAGATTATTTTTTGTTGCTTTGTATGTCCCTCCCCCACAGTATAACCCCTGCTTTCACTATATTTGATGTCAGTATAATTGGTGGAGGGGAAGGGGAAAAACAAGTCGTTTAAATAAGGATACAGGTGGACACGTTGCAACAATGAGAAGTACAAGTTGTCATGTTGAAAATGAACTTTACAACTTTGGTGGGGGTGGGGATTGGGTGGGGGGGTAGGGGGAGGCTGGCAAGGGATGTGAAGGGTAAACAAAGGAGGAGGATGCAATGATTGATAAGAAATGTACTCATTATCTTGCCCATGTAATTGTAACCCCTCTGTACAGTATGTTCACAATAAAAAATAAATAAATAAAAATAAATAAAATAAAATATTATGAAGACTATAAAAAAGTATAATTTCTGACAAATCGTTTTTATATGACAGGGTTTAAAGTCATTTGAATGCAAAAGCCAAACATGGATTCTGATATGGAAAGTTTCATTATATGGCCTGAAAGACTTATTATATCAAAGAACATGACTGTGATATATATTAGAGGTAGAGTAAGCACATACTAGTCTTACTCCAAAAAAAGCATTCTTGAGGTCAACACTCTCTCCAACCCCCATGGTTCTGTGAACAGTTTTTTTTCTGTTGAAGTGATTATATAGATTTGGTGGCAACCAGAAAATATTATATAGGCTTCTGCTAATCTGAATGTAACTATGCTGGCTGAGCCTACACTAAACAATTAGTACAATATTTTGTGAATTTCTAACAGGCACTAAATTGGGGGAGGGGTTGATTATAAAATGTAATTACATGTACCATATGTAATTTGAAATATTCCTTCTATTTGTATGAACTGAAATGGCAAACCAGGGGATGTGAGTTATAAATGTCTCCAAACTGTTATCAACTGCGCACTAGATGGCAGGAGTAAGTTCAAAAAAATCTCTTTCTACTGAATAGAAGATTTGCCTTAGAATAAGCCCCTATTGCTGGAGAAAGACAGGTTCTAATGTAGTATGGGAGAGTTAACTGTTGCAGAGAGGAAGGGTTTGTCTTTACTTGGAGCCCATGTGACCACTTGGAAATATTTTCTTCCTGCCTAAGCAGCTACAAGAAATTCAATACTTGAAAAAGATAGTCTTTGCTTGAATAGGCTTGAATTTAAATTGTCTTAATGCTACATTTGTGTGTTTGTGTGTGTGTGAGAGAGAGAGAGACAGAGACAGAGAGAGAGAGACAGTGACACAGAGAGAGAATATTGTGGGACTTGAACTCAGGGCCTGAGCACTATCCTTGAGCTTTTTTGTTCAAAGCTAGTTCTCTACCACTTCTACAGCCCACTTGTCTTTTTGGTAGTTAATTGGTGATAAGAATCTGACAAACTTTCCTGCCCAGGCTGGCTTTGAACTGGAATCCTCAGATCTGCCACCTGGCTGCTCCAGTAACATTTAAGATGATCTCTGCAACCGTAAATCTAGGCTCTACCTTTTTACCACTGACCAGGCTTCTTAGTGATTAAAAAAGTACTCTTTGTCTTACAACACTCCCCTATCCTCTCAGATGATCTATTAATGCTAACTAAATTTTGCTCCAAAATAATTTGGCTTTCTGTAGAAAATGATTCATACAACAAAGGAGAGATGAGGGAAAACCTGGGTCCAAAGCATGCCTTGTTGACAACATTATCACAAATGCTTGGCCAAGTCAGCCCTCCTCCGCTGCTCCAGGCTATGATGGAGACCCAGGACTGGCTATTCCCGATAGAACATATACTGAAATATCTCACTATGTGGAGCCAAATGAGAGTAATTCAAATGCTCAGCTACATCTATGAAAATATTAGTCAAATAAATATTTAGTTCTAATTTTCCACCCAATTACATTTTTTTCAAATTCTATTTTAAAATATGGAAATCTTGTGCACAGCCAAATGTTTATTATAAATACAGCTGCTCTATGTGTTTATTCTTTAGAACTCTACTGCCTATCTTAAATACTTCCCAAGTAATTAAATAAATAATTGAAAGACGGATATGCTTCTAAGCTCAGAAAAGATCATTTTAAATAGCAAAGAAAAACATCCAAAATAAAATGACCTCATGAAAATTAAAAATCATAGCTCATTTTCTTTCATTTAGCGACATCAGAAGCGATCATAAAAGGATCTAATAAGATCGTTACAGAAAGAAAGATGAGGAACTGGAGAGTAAGAAGCCTGACTTTAAAATGCACAAAGATTATTGTGCTTACTAGAGCTAGGGTTGTTAGAAATGGAAAGCATCAATCTGTTATACTAAACTTGAAACTTTTTTCAAAAAGTGCTAAAGATCGTAATTTCATTTATGATTACTCAGCAAGAAGTATTCAGCTAATAGTATTAAGAACATGAAATAGGATTTCCTGGAGCAAAATATCCATTAGCATTCAGATTAATATAAAGACTCAACATCAACCCTCTTGGTGTCCAAAAAGAAGTATTTGTTGCGTTCAGGACTTTAGGCTGTATTCAATTTGCAATTCCGTTTACTTCTGGTAGTTCTTGGGCATCTTCAAATAATGACAATGGTTTTACATTTTTTGAATGTATAAAAATATACACATTGTTCTACTGAATCCCAAGAATGTGCTCGTACATATGACCATATAAGATGACACTAAGCAAAATGAACTCCAAGACTTGGACATAAGAGGTTTTCCTTTGTTGTTGTTTTTAATGCACTATGTGATTTTTTGTTTCTTATGTATGTTCTTCCCTCTATGGTATATCCCCTGTTGTTACTGTATTTGATTTTGGTACCCTGGTATTGCATATACATTAATTTTAATTAGGGAAGGGAAGGGGAACATCAGAATGATGAGACAAAGGACAATGGGGGAAACCAAGGCAACAGCGATATTCACAAGACAATATGTTGGAAATAATCCATACAACCTGTGGTAGGTGGGAGGGTATGGGTGAGGGGGAGGAAAGTAGGAGAAAATGAGGGAAGGGGTAGCAAGTCTGACAAGAAATGTACTTATTACCTTACTTATGTAACCATAATCCCTCTGTACATCACCTTGACAATAATAAAAAAAATGTACAAAAAAGAAGAAAAAAAGAACGTGCCTGGTAGCAACTAAGAGTAAAACATAATTACTAGGCCCACACATCTATATGATCAGTTTTAGACAATTATTTTGTTCTTTGCTTTGTTTTTCAGTTTGTTTTCCTTGATCACCTTGAAGGTATTGGGGTTTGTTAATAATGCTATAAGTAAGCAGCATGCACTACACGACTTCTTAATAATGCTAGAGCCACTCATTTCACTTCCAAAACACTAGCTGAAAGACAGCAAGTCATTTTTTTCAACGCTTAAAAAGTGAAGAAGACATCATTTTCCCTATTTAAAGATTAAATAATGGAAGAAAAGGAGGCGCAAAGTAGGCTTCTGGTAATGTTCTCATGTCTTCACTCGGGTGCTCGTTACAGGAGGGTGTTTGGTTTGTAAAGGTTCCTCAAGCTACATAAACTTAGGATTTCTGTCATGGTATGCTTCGACTACAAATGGAAGTTCAAAACAGTAAAATAGAGTTCATATAAATTCCAAAATACCAAGCTACCTGTCTAAGGTCACTGGTAGAGCAGGCTATGTGACCCCCAGGTATTTCTTCTGTGCTCTACAACTGCTTTTAGTGTTAATAATTTCCTCCCACCATTTCTCATTTTATTATTAGGCCTCATTGCCAGAATATACTATGATTAAAAACTTTCCCTTCAGGGGCTGAGAATGAATGAAGGTCGGTGGTATAGTACATGCTCAGCATACCAGAAGCCCTAGGCTCAACTCCTACCACTGGAAATACACTGCTGATTCTTTGAGGTGTGGATGTCATGTCAGCATGGGAAAGGCCCTGGGGTCCATCTCTAGTTGGATTGGGGAAGGTGGTTCACATGAATGAGGACACGAAGACAATAAAAATCCTCTTCATTTGGGCTGATACAAAAAATCTTACACACACACACACAGGCACACACACAGGCACACACACAGTTCCCTCTGTATCTGTGGGAGATTATTTCTTGTTGAAGCCTGCTATATAAAACAATATGATATTTGCATAGAACTGAGGCATATCCTCCTGTATCCTTTAAATGATCTCTAGATGATTTATGATATATAATTCAAATGCTATACTACACTATACAAGAAAAAAGTGTGTTTTCAGAATAGACTTGATTTCTAAAAATTGTGTGTGCGTGTGTGCGCACGCGCGTGTGCGCGAGCATGTGTGCACATGCGCACTTGTAAAGAGGGGATCCTAGGACTTGAACTCAGAACCTGGGCACTGTCCTTAAACTTTTTTTGCTCAAGGCTAGCACTCTACTACTTGAGTTACAGCTCCTCTTCCATTTTTGTTTTTGTTATGTTTTGCTTTTCCTTTTTGTAATTTATTGGGGATAAGAGTCTCACAGATTTTCCTGCCTGGGCTGGCTTTGAATTATAATCCTCAGATCTCAGCCTCCTGAGTAATCAGGATTACAGGCATAAGCCACCAGTGCCAGGCTCAAAATTGGATTTTTTGCATAAATATTTTACATCTTTTGCTATCTTTCCAGCCTTATCTTTCAACACAATCTAGGCACATCCTGAGTCTAGCTATACTAATTAATCACAATTATTTTGTCTTTTCAAATGTCTCTATGCCAACTTTATACAAAGTATTTCCTCAATTTAAAATACCATTACTCGGGCTTGAAAGGTGGCTCAGTGGTAGAATGCTTGCCTTGCATGCCTGAGGCCCTGGGTTCCATTCCTCAGCACCACATAAGCAAAAAGAAAAAAGCCGGAAGTGCCACTGTGGCTCAAGTATTAGAGCGCTAGCCTTGAGCTGAAAAGCTGAGGGACAGCGCCCAGGCCCAGAGTTCAGGCCCTACAACCAGACCCCAACCCCCCCAAAAAGAGAAAAAAAAATAAAATACCATTACTCTTATCCAATTCTTCTCTAATCCTCCAAGTCTTAGCACAAATATCTAAGAATGTTCATTCCTCTCAAACCAAGTTAAGTTCTTCCTTCCCCTTGACACAAAGCATAGGTCTACAGTACTCTAGTAGAAAGAACAATGAATCAAGAGTAATAAAACTAAAAACCTATCAAGTTGTGGAACTTGAAAGATGCCTCTATTCAGAAGTGGATCATTCCATTTATTCTCACGGGTTCAATTTCCTTTTTTAATTCTGTCATAGTACCTCTATGGCTTTCCTCCACAACAATCAAGCAACACAACATTGAACTTTAAACAATGTTTTGGAGAATTACTTGACATTTGTCTCCCTTCTGGATTCCAAGTTCCATGACAAACAGAGTAGCTCCTACATTGTAACTTTAAGCCCAGGGCCAAGAAGAATCTGGAATGTAGAAACCACTCAATAAATTTTGTTGAGTGATCACATTCAAAAATACCCATATCACTTTGGGTTAACCAAAAATGGTATTCTAACTATGCTAAAGCTATTCTGCATGTAACTTATAGATACTAAGAAATGAGCAAAACTATGGCAAAATTAAGAATGCTAGATAATTCAATGTATTATTTCTGTATTTACTTCCCCTATTAAACTAAGTTTAGAAATGACAAAGACCATACAAAATTATGATGTCAAGGTAGCTGAATAGTTCACACTTTAGAATCAAATTTCTTTAGACTCTCAGTTTTATTATTCACAATCTCAATAATTCTGAGCAAGTAGCTCACATCTTTCAGCCTAATCAATAAAGTAAGTACATGTCTTAGTTTGGCGTGTATGTGTGTGTGCTAGTCCTGAGCCTGAATTCAGGGCCTGGGCACTGTCCCTGAGCTATTTTACTCAAGTCTAGTGCTCTAGACTACTTGAACCACAGCTCCACCTCCAGCTTTTTGTGTGTTTAAGAGCATTTTAGACTTTTCTAACTCAGCTGGCTTCCAACCTCAATCCTCAGATCTCAGCCTACTGAATAGGTAGGATTACAGGTGTGAGTCACCTGTGCCAGCCATTAGTTTGGATCTTAAATGTCCTTCACAGATCTATATGAAAGGCTTGTTCCCCAGGAATACTATTGGGAGATTGTGGAACCTTTGGAGATGGGATCAAGTGGAAGTTTTCAGGTCATTGGGGTTGTGCCTTTCAAGAGGTTAATGGGAGCCCAACTCATTCCTCTTGTCTATTCTTCTTGGTCACAGGTGAACAGTTTAGCCACAGGCTCAAAGCAATGGAGGCATTTGATCATGAACTGATACCTTCAAAATTGTGAGCCAAAATAAATATTTTTTCATTGTCTAACATAATACTCGACAACTGGTGCTCAAATATGTAGTTTTGATTATTGTTCCATTCAGATTGCATAGAATGTAAAATTACCTGAAACTTTTTAGAAAAAGGGATTATATTCAAGGGGAGATACTATATGTTCTTTTGTGGGTGTGTGTTGTCAAGGTGATGTACAGAGGGGTAAAAGTTACATAAATAAGCTAATAAGTACATTTCTGGTCAAACTTTTTACCCTTCCCTCATTTTTCTACTACTTTCCCTCCTTCCCTACCCCCGCCCCCCGCAAATTGTACAAATCATTTCCAACATATTGTCTCGTGTATACCAAGGGAATACCTTGAAGAAGAAATCTAATGAGGGAAAACTAAGTAGAAAAGTTACAGTACAACTATATCCCAAGGTAAACAATATGAAGCATTCTGTATTAGAACTTGTGTTTCAGGATTCTCAGTTTAGGATACTATCAAAAGGCAGAACTAATGGAGGTTAAGTCTTTTTAAAATTCATTGAATATTATGCCCATAAAGGTAAATTTAATAACAGGTAGTGACAAAATAATTTGCTTTTCATTCAAATGAGAAAACAATTAAGAGAACAGGTCCTAATGTTGGACAATATATAAAATTACTAGTGGTGGGATTGCATTCCACTTAACCATGGACAAGAACAAGACTTAGTAAAATTGTATCACTGGTGTTTGAAGAAAACAACAGGGATGATATCTGTTTCTACCTCCTGACCATTTATCCCTCACTGATGAACTCCCTTTTTTTTTGGCAATTATGTCAACACATTTCTTCTCTTGTACTTTTCTCCTTGTCATCTGCAAATGTTCCTGTCCTTGGGAAAATCTCCCCCCTCCTAGTCTTAATTTCTCCAAATTTATGAGTCTGAAAAGTAAATGTACCCCCAAGCCAGCCATCAATACTCAGAATATACCTATATCAAAGGCAAGGAAAGACTTCAAGGGAAAATTAATCTTAAGAATTGATGGCCATCAGTCTCTAAGCAACTTACAATGACTCTTAAAGCTAGTTACTTTTGTTAATAAGTAGGGGCAAAACAAATAGCACTACCATATGTTCAATGAGTCTATCATTTGTAGAAATGTAGGACATTTTCAGGATGTGGATCTTTGATGGCTTCCTCTTGCAGTTCGACCCCAGTCTCATAAGAGATCAAATCAAACTAGAGTGAGCTATTCTATACCTGCAGTCTTTGATCTAAATTGACTCAGAGTGGCATGTAATTTCAAGCTTTGGAGGGCTGCAAACATCAACAGTCTCTGTACCCTCAAATTGAAGTGATTATAAGCAATAACTCAGAGAACAGCTGTTTTTGCAGGAGATGAGACCACAGCCCCAAGCAGTTTTAAGACTTCTCTTCAGGATGAGTAAGAAAATAAGCCAGAAAGAATCAAATTAAGGGTGTTGCTTACCTCAAGGCTACTGACTGACTATTTAAATCAAAAAAAGGGACAGAGCACAGAGGAAGGTAAGAAAATTTTTCAGGCTAAGAAATCTATACTTTATAGATGTGGCTAAATAAAATAAAAGCTAACACCATTTTAAAGGAACAATACAAATAGTCATGGAACCCCCCACCCCAAGCTGCCCTGCAGCAGCCAGTAACTACTGCATTTCTAAAAATAATTCATATACCCAATTCCTCACCTACATAACAAACACTGGCTGTGAAGCTGAGCCAACATGTCCTACCTTCAGTACATGAGGCTATGAAAAGGAAGGATAGTAAAGGATCTCCTGAGAACAGTCAGGAAATCCCCTGGTGCTTTGACTCTGGTGCATGTCAGTAATCTCAGGGACCACTGGCTCCTGCCATATCAGGATTCAATTACCCCCACATGTTTAGGCATCCCAGCCAGAGGCAGCAGTTTCCACTGTAATTTCTGACTAAACACAAGGCTCTTCAAAGGATGCTGGGGTTCCCTTCACTAATTCACTTCCCAGGCACAGAAAATTACCCTATAGAGCAGAATGGGGAGTTATTACAAAGGTCATCCAAGAAGCTAGGGAAGTTTGCTCCCGCCCAGTTAGAATTTGATAACTACTATTTCCTACTCTCCCCTTTCTAGGATAGGACATTTATACTATTGTTACCCTATTTCTTTTCTATCTGTGTAATAATGGAGAAAGGGGCAAGTCACAAGAAGCCATTTCTAGACGTAATGGAGAGATCTGTACATTATCAAGAAATTGAGAACTTAGAGCTGGGCAGCTTGAGATCTGAGGATTGTGGTTCGATGCCAGCCTCAGCGAGAAAGTCCATGAGATTCTAATCGCCAATTAACCACCAAAAAGCCAAAAGTGGAGCTGTGGCTCATGTGGTAGAACATTATCCTTGAACAAAAAAAGCTCAAGGACAGTGCCCAGGCCCTGAGTTCAAGCCCCAGGTCTGGCACACTCATGTGCATGTGTACATGCACACACAGCATTGAGGACTTAGATGGGAACCACAACTACATGACACTTTGGAGGTGATTCCATTAAGGAACAGGAAGGAAAGTTTGTTACATGGGAAGATGATTGCATAGGCATGATTCCTATTGAATAGGCATGATTCCTATTGAAGACATGAATCCTATTCAATAGGATTCAATAGCTCAAGGAATATACTGCAGCAAAGACTGTTAATTGTCCATTCAATATCGTTGGGTTTTAATGTACTCAAGTAAAAATGCACTTCACATTGTTGCCATAGATGAAGTCATCACACATGGTATCATTTGGCCAATGGGAAAAAGCAGACTTCACTGACATGATTTATAGAAAAGCTTACTCAGTTGGCAAGACCTATTTTGGTTCCCCCTGTTTTCCAACCTGCCTGGAACATTAATGAAATGACTAGAGCCTTGGAAGCTATTTTATAACCACAGACACAGAATAAGGATGGTTGAAAAGAGGGCTAGAAAATGCCCAAGGTCTCTAATAATATCTTGTAGCCATACTACCAGGCCTAGAATGAACTTTAGGATTCAACTTTTGTAAGAAAAATGAACTTAAATTTACTTAGGCCATTATTACTGAAATATTAACCCTATTTTTTACAAATACAACTTAAAGAAAGTAGAATTCGTAAAAAATCTTATCAGGTACATTTTTGTGGTACTGGCGTAGAACTTGGTCTTGCACTTGCCAGATAGTGGGCACTCTGCCACTTGAGTCATATCCCCACTGCTCTGTGCTTTTTCAAAATTATTTGAATAGGTTCTCCATATGCCTAGAAGGTCTCTACAAGTGATCTTCCTACTTGCACTTCTTGTATTGCTTGGATGACCAGCACTGGATTTTTATTAATTGAGATGAGATTTCACAAGCTTTTTTCCCTTGTCTGGCTTCAAACCATGATCCTTTCGATCATCACCTCCCACAAGGCTGTGTGAACCACTATGCCCAGCTTTATCTGGCACTTAATAAAAGATGTTACTGAAGTTTGAGTGTTTGAAGTTGAGTTTGAAGTTTGAAGAGTCACTAATATTTTTAAATGCAGTTGATTAGTGGTCTTCAGTACAAGCGCTACTACTTTCAGCTTGTGGCAATGCAGACGGAAACTAGAGGCTAGCACACACTACACAATTGTTCTATCCACTCCTAGAGCCCTTTAACATTTTTTAAAATTAAAAAAATTTCTAAGTATTTGTACAAAGGACTTTCAATTCACAATGTCAGTTTTGAGTACAATGCATTGCGATCAATGTCACTCCTTCCATCATTCTTCCCCATCTCTTCAAACCCCATCCAGACCCTCAAGTTATCTGGTTCCATTTTCATATATGTGCATTGAATATTATGACTATATTAATTTCAATGTCCACTTCAACATACTATAACCACTTGGAAAGTCTAGAAGTATAACCTAAGGAAGAATTCATGAAGGCAAACATTAGCAGTGCAGAAAAAAGCACAAGGTATCTTAAAGTCGGGCTTGCTTAGATCACTTTTGAAATATCATACATTCTCTCTCTCTCTCTCTCTGTCTCTCTCCCCCCCCAATATATATTCTCTACACACACACACACACACACACACACACACACACACGCACAGATTCCAGCTACAACAAATAGAAGGCATATATGCAGACCGCGGGAGTAGGTCACTCAACAGGTTCTATAAATTAATGTGCTTAAGTGCTAAAGGATTTTAGTTTCAAAAATGAACAAAATCAGGTTATGCAAGTAGAGTTAGGAAATTTCAATTGAGAAGTTCAGAGCTTTTTTTCAAAAACCTAGATACCTGTCAGAAGAGAAAAAACACTAGCTGTATCTTGTTGTCCAATCCACCCTCCTACTTAGCTGATGTGAATGGAAATGCTTTAGAAACAAAAAAATTTACTGTAAAGGTGATGTACAAAGGGGTTACAGTTCTATGAGTCAAATAATGAGCACATTTACTTTTGAACAGTGTCACCCTCTCCCTCATTCTTTTCCAGTTTTTCCTCTACCCAAAGTTGTATAGTTCATTTCTAACATAGTGTCTAGTGGGTTTCACTGCTGAATTCGTTCACTCTTTGTCCCACTGTTTCTGTGTTTTCCCTTCCTCTTCCCAAATAAGATAAACTTATATACAAGAAAAGGGTACAGAAACCAAAAACAGTGACAGAAGGGAATAAACCAAAGAAAACAGGAAAGAAGGGGAAAAAAGAACCACAAACAGTATGATATAAAACCTCTTACTTCCATTTCTTGGAGTTCATTTCAGTAAGTATCGTTTTTATATGATATGCACATAGCTATTGAAACCTTTTTAAAAGTCAACATGCATAACAGATATTCTGTACTATACTTTTGACATCAAGCTTACATACTCACAATCAGGAGACATATGTTAGAAGCTGTAATATTAACAGCTTTCTTCCTTGCTATTACTATCCCTATCCACAATGGCCACCATCTGGGCTCATTTATAGCAAAAACAGGAGGTTTAAGTATATTTTAAGCCTCCTGTACACATTTATACATACACGACTGCCTAATAAATAGTAACTGGAAGTAATGTCTGAGTAAGAAGAACTAAAAGGTGGTTAAGAACTAAAGTTGTTTAAAAACTAACAGTTTTACCAAAATATAAAAATAAAATACCAAATCACCTTCAAAATCAGCAACATTAACAGAAATCAGTGGGTTAAGTCTTTAACACAGCTATATCCCAAACCAGGTTATCTTAGGTTTCTTCCCTAGCTTCTGACCAGAGGGCATATATTATCTCTCTCCTCAGTCTAGCTGAGCATGTGCATACACACATGCATGTGTATGTCTACATCTATATGTATACTCACATAAATCACATAAATGTCAAGTTCCGAACCACTCAAAGATTTAATACTTTTAAAGTCTTTATCTGATACCTAAGCAAATAAAACTGAATATGATATACCTCTACATTTCCAAGATAAATGCATTCAAACATAATAGATATGTCCTAGATACAGCATGAAATGTTAAAACTGAACACATCAAGTAAAGAATCACTCTTTATTCAACAAATGGGGGCAATAAGCAATACAGTGTACATAAGTAGAAGGTGGCAGTTGAGGCTATGAAGAGGATAGTGGGGAGAGGGGTAGATTGAGAATGGTTAATGTGCTTAACAAAACTTCATGCTGGAATATGTTGGCTCACCCCTGTAATCCTAGCCATTCATGAGGCTGAGATCTGAGAATCATAGCTCAAAGCCAGCCCAGACAGAAAAGTCTATGATATTCTTATCTCCAATTAACCACCAAAGAGCTGAAAGTGGATCTGTGGATCAAGTGATAGAGTGCTAGCCTCGAACAGAAAAGCTCAGAGACAGTGCCCAAGCACTGAGTTCAAGCAATCAGGCACACACACAAAAAAATGGGAGTTATTCATCATACATTCTAGCTGAGGTATATAAAAGACATATATATATTTCTAATCAACCAGACTCCAAAGAAAAAGGAAGTCCAATATCAAAGGACTGGTTACATAATGAGTATTTTAAAGCCTTAAATTAAAATTGGAAAAATGTAGAACTTTTTCTTAATGTCCCAGAACAGCTAGGATATTCATCACATCAAATAATGAGACTATATGATTTTTAATTTTTGCATATCCGACCATAATAAAATTTAAAAATAAATTTCAAAAATATATGAAGACAATGATAAATAATACCTTTGATATATGAAGTTTACATGAATTAGCAAGAAAAATCCTAGGCAGCTAAAGGGAAAATGTGGAAGACAAAAGGAAGAAAGATAAAAATTATACATGAGGAAGATAAATACTTCCATTAGTCACCAAAGACAAAAAGATAGTTCAAAGAGGTAACATTTTTTTTGGCCAGCAGGTCAATAAAATTTAGGACACTACTGCACACAATAAGGATTCCACATGTTGGTAAAATATTTTGGTGGAACTTCTCAAGATATCATTCTGGAAAGCTGTGTCAAGAAGTTTAGAAATGTCTGTAGCACATAAGCATGCAATTACATTTCTTTAAACTTCATTCTTAGGAAATAATCTGAAATCTAGGTAAAGCTTTGGCAGTAAGATATAACTTGAAAGTGCTATTTGTAACATTTTAAAAACTGTGGAACTTAATTTAGCAACTTAATTTAGCAAAAATTATAGTGTCAAACACTGAAAATAATGTAGTAAACAAACCAGTCTCAAACCTCATTGAGTTTAGAGGCTACTGGAAAAGCCAGACAAATTATACAAAGTAATTATCTAGAGTACAATAATAGGAGAATCACCAAGTAAATTATGAGACATTCAAATAATGAGATGACACACAGCCATCAGAAATTATTTATAATGAAATATTGAGGACATTAGGAAATAATTATAGTAAATGAAAAGCTATCAAATTATGAAGGGTATAAAATACACTGAAAATCTGAGGGGTAGGCAAGATTTCTAAAATGGCACTCAATCCCCCACCTAATGGTATTAGGTAATAACAGTAGCTGCTCTGTCATCCAAACTTAAGGCTGACTCTATCCCCCTACCACAATTCAGTGACCTCGTAGCTCTGGGGATTCTGCCACAGAAGAGAGCTGATCTGATTTAGAGACCCAAGAGAAAGTGTGAGGCATTAGTCTAGAGCATTGTTGAAAATAATAACAATCATTAACAAGCAATCAAACTTCACAGCTGCTTAAGCCTATAATACTCCTTGAGGCAAACAAGACTTCAGCCAAACATATAAATGGGAGATCTGGAAAATGAGAAAGGAGCTTAAAAGTTCTGGCATTGGGGAGAGGGGCTGGGAAAGCTATGCACATGTGCAGGACTGTATGAATATCCAAGAAAGACAGGAAAGGGCTCAATTTACTTTAAAAATGAACACCAATAAAACAAAATAATCCAATTACTAAATGGGCAAATGAACTGAACAGAGTTCTACGCAGAAATACAAATAGATAATAGATAAATAAAGAAATCTTCAATAACCTTACCTATGAAGGAAATATAAATTAATACTATCCACTAGACCACCAGGGAGCTGGAAGGAAATGAAACAAACATCAACAAATTCTGATAAGGAGGGTGAGCAAAGAAGAATCCTCATACATTGTGAGTTGAAAATAAACAAGTTCAACCACTACAGGAATCAGTATGGAGGCTCCTCAAGAAACCAAAATTAGATCTACCTTATAACCCCCACACCACTCTTGGACATATACCCAAAGGAATGTAAATACTTAAATACCCATGTTTATAATCAGTAGAGACACTCAAGAACAAATGAATGGATAAAGAAAATAAGGCAATACATTCCAATGTATATTACTCAGATAAAAAGAAAATGAAATTATGTCATTTGTAGGAAAATGTATAGAACCTAAGACTATCTTGTCGACTGAGAGAAGAAAAGCTCAGAAACTTAAACCATGTTTTCATCCATCTATATTTATATATAGAATATGATTGTGACTGGGATTATTGGGTAGAACTAAGGAGAGAAGTGAGGAAGAAAGACAATGATGTAGGACTAATAATATTAAAAACCTTTTTGTCTCATCATAGGTGACTTTTGGTCATTTGTATTTCAGTAGCATATCATCCTTTTTTCTCCATGTTGATCTAGAGTTTCATGTGATATTTTCTTAAAATATTAAACTATCTGGAATAAAAAATATATCTGTATAAAGACAGGATAAAAATATAGAAAATTGTTGAACAATAGTGGGCTGGGAGACAAGGAAAGAGCACTAAATATACACACATGTAAAACACTATAGTAAAACCTTTTTGTGTAATTATACTCTCTCTATACATATATGTAAAAAAGAAAAATGTAAAAATACTAGTGGGAGGTAGGAAGGTCAATGGAAAGGGAATGAAGGTAAATATAGTTATAGTTCAAATAACTTATATGCATGTATGAAAAAACAAAAATAAAATTTGGGCTAGGCACCAGTGGCCTATCCCTGTAATCCTAGCCACTTAGGAGGCTAAGATCTGAGGCTCAAGCCAGCCCAGGCAGGAAAGTCAGTGAGACTCTGATCTCTAATAAACCACTCAGAAAACTGGAAGTGGCACTGTGGCTCAAGTGGTAGAGTGCTAGACTTGAGCTCAAGAACTTAGGGACAGGGCCCAGGCCCAGAGTTCAAGTCCTATGACAGACAAATAAATAAATAAATAAATAATTGTTAAAATTATTTTAAAAAGGAGGGAGAAAGAAAAGAAATAGGTGAGTTTGATAGGGGAACATTGTATGCTTGCATGAAAAAGTAACAATGAAACCCTCTTGTACAGTAATCTATGTCAATAAAAAATGTTTCTTAAAAAAGAACTCAAAACAAAACAAACCAACAAAAAAAACCTAGAAAGAGGCTTCACTGGGCAGAAAGGAAGATTGCCTAATTTTTCCAGGCAAATCCTAAAGAAACAAAAACCAAAAAAGAGAATAACGACATCTGGAAGAGGGAAACACCAGAATCCAGAATTGTTAAAATGTCTTATCTAAAATGTCCATTTAGCAATATATATATATATATATATATATGATGGCCCATAAATGAAGAAAAAAAGCAACCAACAGAAACTGTCCCTGAGGGGGCTCAGCTGTTGAATTTTGTAAAGATTTTTAAGTAGCTATAAATATTTTCAAACAACTAAAATAAACTATACTTAAAGAATTAAATGAAAATGTGATGGCAATATTTCATCAAATAGATACCAGCAATAAAGAGGCAGAAGTATTAAAACAAACCATAGAAAATTTAAAGGTGAAAATATAACACCAAAATGAAAAAAATCACTAGAGAAACTCAAAACCAAGTTCACACTGACAGGAAAGAAAAATCACCAAACTTGAAGCAAGGTCAATAGGGAGTATGTGTCTGAAAGATATAAAGAAAAATTCAGTCATTTGTTCATTTAGTCTTTCAATATACAGTGACTTTGTGTCTAGTATATACCAGGTGCTGAATAGAGCAGTAACCCTCATGGAGGTTATAGGAAACAATGCAATAGAATCAAGGAAGCATTCTAACACTGTGAGAAAAGATAAATAAACTGGCAAAGAACTACTCAGTACTTGTTTGATAAATGGATAGACAGCCAGAAAACCTGTAAGAAAAACACAAAACAAATTAGAGAAAGTCAAGGTGGAGGCTGGAGAAAAGACTGGTGAAAGAATAGAATTGGAGGCATGGCTCAGGTGGTAGGGTGCCTGTCAATGAGCAGTAAGTATCAGATATTGAATTCCAGTTCTGATATCCAACTAAAGAGAAAAAAAAAATAACACTTTTGTCAGGCCCTTCTGGCTCATACCTGTAATCATAGCCAGCCGGAATAGGAAAGTCCGTGAGACTCTTACTTCCAATCAACTACCCAGAAAGCTGCAAATGGAGCTATAGCTCAAGTGGTGGGGTACTAGCCTTGAGCAAAAGAGCTCAGGGACAGTGCCCTGGCCCTGAGTCCAAGCCCAGAACCAGCACACTTTAAAAAAAAAAAACCTAGCACTATTCTAAGTTTAAAATAATTCTGAATACAGTAGATAACTTTATGGAGAAACTTACTGCAGACAGTCAAAATGGGGAAGGCAGAATTAAATACCTCCCTGGCAAATAAACTGAAAGAGAAATAACCAGAAAGTACTTAAAACAATTACTTAAAGCAAAGTTTAAAAAAAATCATATATACTCATTTTCCTTTAGATTTTGTTTCTAAGCAGCAATGGTGAATTGATGAATGGTGTATTGCATCTACTGTCTATGCTATCACTGCTAGTTGTATTATAGGCAGAATAGTGGTGTATACCAGGGCCATCAGGAGACATAGATGTAGTATAGAGAATGAATGAACATACTTCTCTAGAACCTTAGCAACTTAGTGCAAGAAACGTGCCCAAATTACTTTTACTGTGCACATAAAGTTGGATAGCCATGAAAACCAAATACTTTACTAATCAGGAAAATAAGAAAAAAATATTCTTTTCCTGCTGAAGATGCATTGTGGGAAAAGATTAAGGAGAAATCAAAGAAAAAAGAGTTTTCCAAAATTTATTTGAAATGATTTACAGTTCAGATGTCTACTATTGGAATGAAAGGAAGGTGTGTCTAGCTCGTTTTGTTTAAGTATAGCTGACTAAACACAAATAGTTTCTAACATCCTGTATAAACCATGAAAATGAAGAATTAAAAGAGGCCTGGGGTTGTGGCTGAAATAGTAGAGCACCTGTCTGGCAAGGACAAGACCCTGCGTTCAAATACCAACACAATAACAAAGAAAAATATATAAAGGAACAAGATCAAGAAAGCAGGGGAGATTATGACAGCAAAGGAGAGATATCAAAAAAACAAAATGAAAAATATTTGGAAAAGAAGAAATTGACTTGGCTGTATCCTTCTGCTGAAAACCTACAGTGAGGGAATCTAAATGTAAATAATGTGGATCATCCTCAAGGGCTCTGGAAAAACAGAAGATAAAAGCTCAAGAATTACAACATCTAGACAGACTGGAAGGAAATGATATTTTTAAGGTCGGAAAGTGGTGATTAATCCTTTAAATTAGAACTCTTAAGATTCTTCCTTTTCTCTTCAACCAGATCATCTGGCAATTGTCTCTTCTCTACATATCAGAGGATTTATGACTCTAGAAAGAATGAATCAAAGAATCCCTGGACTCAGGAAAGCAGCCATAACTAAGAACAGACAAGGAATTACTTACTGAAAACAAGGAGTAATTACAAGTCTGTACAGTCAATGATAAAAGATCTGGCCCTTTCCAGGTTGGGCTTTGACTGCAGGATGTGAGCTTGACAATTCCCATTTAAAAAAACTGACTTCACACAGTACAATAAAAACAACAACAAAAAATCCTTCTGTTGTCACTGTTTTTGTTTTTGGTATCCTGTGTTTTGTATATACTTTTATCTGTTTACAAAATGGTGAGACAAAGGACATAAAGTGAACCAATGCAACAAGATACTCACAAGACACTATGTTGAAAATGAACTTTACAACTTGGTGGGGGAGGAGGGAGGGAGAGAAAGTAGAAGAAAAAAGAGGGGGGGGGTAACAATGTTCAACAAAAGATATACTCATTATCTTACTTATATAACTGTAATCCCTCTGTACATCACCTTTACAATAAAATTAATTTTAAAAAAATTGAGCCAGATGCTAGTGACTCAAGCCTGTAATCCTAGTTACGCAGGAGGCTGAGATCTGAGGATTGCCAATTCAAAGCTAGCCCAGACAGGAAAGTCTGTGAGACTCTTTTTTTTTTTTTAATTTTATTTATTTATTTATTTTTGTGAACATACTGTACAGAGGGGTTACAATTACAAGGGCTGGATAATGCATACATTTCTTATTTCTTATCAAGCATTGCAGCCTCCTCCTATGTTTACCCTTCACATCCCTTCCCAGCACCCCCCCTCCCGGCACCAACGTTGTAAAGCTCGTTTTCGACATGACAACTTGTACTTCTCATTGTTGCAACAGGTCCACCTGTATCCTTAAAAGACTTGTTTTTCCCCATCTCCTCCACAAGTTATACTGACATCAAATATAGTGAAAGCAGGGGTTACACTGTGGGGGAGGGACATACAAAGCAACAAAGAGATAATCTTATAAATGCGTTAGAAACAAATGCATGAAAGAAAAAAACATTAAAATACATATCTAAGGGTTCATTTTCCTAACATCACATTATCTGACCTTTTCCACTTGACTCATACATATACTATATATATGCAAATAAGGGAAACCATGGGACCTATGTTTCTTTGGGCCTGGCTTACTTCACTTAATATAATTTTTTCCAAGTTTTTCCATTTCCTAACAAATGGGGCAATGTCATTCTTTCTGATGGAGGCATAGAATTCCATTGTGTATATATACCACATTTTCTTGATCCACTCATCTACTGGGGGGCATCTGGGTTGGTTCCAGATCTTAGCTATGGTAAATAATGCTGCAATAAACATAGTTGTGCTGGTAGCTTTAGTGTGGTCTTGTTTGTAAACATTTGGGTAAATGCCCAAAAGTGGGATTGCTGGGTCATAGGGGAGCTCTATGTGAAGTCTTTTGAGGAACCTCCATACTGCTTTCCAAAGTGGTTGAACAAGTTTACATTCCCACCAACAATGCAGTAAGGTTCCCTTCTGTCCACATCCCCTCCAGCATCTGTTGTTGTTAGAGTTCTTGATTTTTGCCATTCTAACTGGAGTGAGGTGGTATCTCAATGTTGTTTTGATCTGCATTTCTTTTATGGCTAGGGAGGTTGAGCATTTCTTCATGTGTCTATTGGCCATCCTTCTTTCTTCTTCAGAGAAGTTTCTCTTTAAGTCTTTATCCCATTGAGACTCTTATTCAGTTAACCATCAGAAAAACAGAAGTGGAGCTGTGGTTCAACATGGCAGAGACTAGCCTTGAGAAAAAAGCTCAGGGACAGTGCCCATGCCCTGAGTTCAAGCCCCATCACCAACAAAAAATAAAAAAAAACTTATTAGCTCTAGAAAAAAGAAGAAATAGGAGGTTATAAATAAATGAGGTCCATTTATGTGAAAGCCATTACTCAATAAACCCTACTCCTCATAAGCATAATCATCAGTCAGAAAATTTTCAATAGAAAAATTATCTAAAGATGCACAAAGGGTAAAATGATATTCTAACATGAAACTAGCAGACAGTGGAAAAGAATATCAGTGGACAGCTAATACAAAAAAAGAAAACATTAAAATAATCATCCCTTTCCCTCACTTTGATGGTATTAGATATAGCACTCATGAAACAAAATCATATAAGGGGGGGTAAATGAGTATGGATATGATTGAAGTAGTTTGTGTCCACAAAACTAGAAAAAGAAAATCTGCTAAAACTTTCTTAACAATGGGAGGGTGGGTAAAGAGGCATGATACAGGGGATAAGATTGGGATATATTTATACATGAGTGGAAATATCAGTCAACCCCCCTTTTACACAACTAATGTATGGAAATAAAAAGTAAAATCATGACATTATACAAAACCTCTTAATATAAATTATGTATTTTAATACTATTGTAAATGAGATTTCCTTGATTAATTTGGAAAGTTCATTGTTATTTTAAAACTAATTGGGGTTGGGATACAGCTCAAGTGGTAGAGTATTTGTGTAGGATTCAGGAAGCACTGGGTTAAATTCTCAGTACTGCTAAAAAAAAATTTAAAAATATTGCCAGCCATGCAAGTACACACCTACAATCCTAGTACTCAGAAGGCAGACATAGAAGGATCATGAGTTTCAGGCCAGCCTGGGCTACATACTGTGATCTCATCTTCAAAAGCAAACAAAAGGCTGGGAAGGTGGCTCAGTGGTAGAGTGCTTGCCTTGCATGCATGAGCCCCTGTGTTCGATTCCTCAGCACCACATAAGCAGAAAAGGCTGAAGTGGCACTATGGCTCAAGTAGTAGAGCACTAGCCTTGAGCTGAAGAGCTGAGGAACAGTGCCCAGGCCCAGAGTTCAGGCCCCATGACTGACAAAAGAAATAAAATACTTTAAAAAGCAAACAAAAATTCGTTAATTAATTAAAAATGAAAAGCCATTAATTTTGTAGTTTTTAGGGCCTTGTGCACGCTAGGGAAGCAGTTACCACTCAGCTACATCCCAGTCCTGTGGGTTAATTTTGTATCTTGCCACTTTACTATATTTTCTTGTTTTGTGTGTGTGTGTGCGTGCCACTTTACTGTATTTTCTTGTATTTTATTTTGGTGTGTGTGTGCGCGTGTGCGTGTGTGTTTCTGTGTGCGTGTGTGTGTGTGTGTGTGTGTGTGTGTGCGTGTGCGTGGTGTGTGTGTTAAGGATTCTCCACAAATGAGATCAAGCCATCTGTAAAGAGAAAGTCTACTATGTACTTTGTGATTTAGATATCTTTTCTTTCTTTTTTGTAATTGCTTTGTTTGCAATTTGCTCATATTATATTAAATATAAATGCCGAAAGTGGGTATTTGTGATTTATTTCTCACTTTAAAGTTTTCAGCTTTTCAAGTTACAGCTTAAAATCAGTCATGGGACTCATATATAGCCTTTATTATGTTTAGATTCCTTCTACACCTAAGTTGTTCAGAGGGGTCTTTTTTCTATTATAAAAGAATGATGAATTTTGTCAAATGTCTTTTCTGTATCTATTGAGATGTTAATCTGGCTTTTGTATTTCACACTGTTAATATGAGGTATCTTTTTATTTATTTGCATATGGTGAACCATCTTTGTATCACAGGGAAAAATCCTATTTGACACTGATGTATGATTCTTTTCCTCCATTCATGATGTCAGAAATCAGTAAGTAAATGAAGAGTGATAATATGTTTTAAAGTGAATTCAACATGTATCAAAGAGGAAATGGGAGTAGCATTTAGTTAATGAATTAAACATTTTAAAATTATAGAGTCACTAATTTTAGAGCCCATCAGGACTTAAGAGATCATTGGAGCCAATCTCTCCATTTCTTATTTGAAAAACTAGAGAGGCAAATTTTTATTTTGTCCTTGTCATACCATAAGATTATAAGCATGCTCAAAAATGGCAAGAAAAAACTAATCATAAAGAGTCCCTTCAGATCAGAATGTCAAACCTTAATAATCAGGAGGCCATGTACATTTGCTTGATAACTAGAGCCATCTTAACTACTGCAAAACCTTACCCGTGCACAGAAAAATTCTTCAGTAAGGACACCTTCCAAGAAATTTCCTGTTCAACCTTGGACTGATTACTCTCTCCCTGCCACTGCCCCTCACATTACTGATCCTTATAGCCAAAGACAATTACTTCAAAAGTTTTCATTAACTTCTTCATTTTCCTTTAAAAAGTCCTTCTCTTTCTTTGGCCTCTTTGGATATGTCCATGGCCCATCATCACACACATTATCCTGGATTGCAATTTCTATTCTTCATGAATAAAATCCTTGTTTTGGAAAATCACTTTGCCACTCATTGGAGGTTAACACAGTGCTTTTAATATATGGTTGAATTTGGTTTGCTAGTGTTCTAATGAAGACTTTGCATCTGTTTTTTTTTTTGGGGGGGGTTGTTTTTTTGTCAGGGTTTTTTGAGGGGTTAATTGGAATTAAAGGTTTCACCAGGACTTTCCTACCTGGGCTGGCTTTGAACCACAATCCTCAGATCTCAGCCTCCTGAGTAGTCACGATATTTGCCTACAATTTTATTTTCTGTTGTATTCTTGCCTGGCTTTGGTATCTGGATAATGCTGGCTTCATAAAATCAGTTTGGAAGTATTCCTCCTCTTCAAATTTTTAGACAGGTTTGAGAAGGACTGACAATTCTTTTTTTTTATATGTGAAGCCATCAGTTCTGGGCTTTACTTTATAGGAGGCTTCTGATTACTGTTCAGTTTTCTTGCTTGTTATTGGGTCTATTCAGATTTTCTATTCATGATCCAATCTTGGTAGGGCCTGTTTTCTAAGAATATATTTTCTTCTATGTTATCTAATTTGTTACCATATAATTGCTCATAGTAGCCTCTTATGAAACTTTGTTTTTGTCTATTATGACTATAGTTTCTCTTATTATTTTATTTGTCCTGTCTTGTTTTCTTAGTCTAGCTAAAGGTTGAACCATTTTATCTTTTAAAAAACCTTACTCTTACTGATTCTCTCTTCTGGTTTTCTAGTTTCTATTTCATTTACTTTTTTTATTGTGAAAATACCATACAGAGGGGTTACAATTACATGGGCAAGGTAATGAGTACATTTCTTATCAAGCATTGCTGCCTCTTCCTTTGTTTCCCCTTCCCATTCCTTCCCAGCTCTGCTTTGGTCTTTATTATTTCCTTTCTTCTGTTGAATTGGGATTTTGCTGCTGCTGCTTTTGCAACAGCTCCTGCTCCTCCATCTTATTTTATTTCATCAAGGAACAAAGCTAGTTTGAGATCTTTTTTCTTTTTTAATTTTTAATATATATTTTCATTGTAAAGATACTGTACAGAGGGGTTACAGTTACATGAGCAATGTATATTGTTTATCACTATAAATTTCTGTCCTAAAATGGCTTTTGGTTCATCCTACAAGTATTTCCATTTTCATATGTCTCAAGATTTTTTTTAAGCTTTCTTTTGATTTCTTCCTTAACTCACTAATGTGTTAATCTGCACATAAGTGTGAATTTTCCAATAATTCTCCTGATTTCTAATTCCGTAACATTATGATTGGAAAAGACACTTAATACCAATCTTCTTGAATTTGTTAGGAATTGTTTTGTGGCCTATCATATGACTCATCTTGGAATGTTTTCTGTTGTTGAAACATTCATTCCGCTGTTGAATGTGATACCCTATAGATGACTAATCATCTCTGGATGATTAGTCCATTATTGAAGGTAGGGTATTAATATTTGCTACCGATATATTCCTGCAGTCCCTTCACTTTTATTAATACATGCTTTATATATGTAGAATTCTAGTGTTGGGTTCATATTAGATGTATATGTGTACACAAAAATTGTTATGCCATCCAATCTTGTTTTGACCTTTTTATCACCACACAATGATGTTGTTTCTTGTGATACTTTTTGATTTATGGTCTATTTTGTCTTACATAAGCATAGGGACCCTTGCTCAATTCTGTTATACTTACATGTACTATCATATCCATCCCTTTGCTTTCCAGCCTGTGTGTGTTTGCAAAGTTAAAATGGGTCTCTTTTAGATAGTATGCAGCCACATCTTATATTTTTATCCATTGAACCACTTAGTTTTTGGTGAGATAATTTAATATATTTACAGCTAAAATAATTATTGATCACTATGCTATCATTGCCTGTCATTTAAATTTTGTAGTTCCTTCGTTCTATTCTTCTCATTTTTGATGTCTTTGTCATCTGATGATCTGTTGTTCTAGTGTTCTTTGATTCCCTCCTCTTTATCATTGGAGTATCTACTACAGGTTTTTTTTTCTTTGTGGCCACCATGTGGTTTATATATAAACCCATCTTTTAATCAGAGTAGTCTATTTACAACTGGTAAAATCTTAACCTTAATCATATACAAAAAACCTCTATATTTTAACTCAAAAATGTTCCCCCACATTTTGTTATTGGTGTTAGAATTTACATTGTTTACATATTGTATATACAATCACAAATTATCATAACTATAGTTACTTTAGTACTTTAATCTTTGAACTCTTATACTAGAACTAAAAGTAATTTACTAGGCAGGGTGCTGATGGCTCATGTTTATAATCTTAGCTACTAAGGAGACAACTGAGATCTGGAGCATCACAGTTTGAAGCCTGCCTTGGCAGAAAAGCTCTGAAATTCCATCTCCAAAAAGTCTAGCTAAAAGCATGGCTCACATGTTAGAACTATCAGCTATGAGCAAAAAAGTCAAAAGAGAATGCCATGTCCTAAGTTCAAACCTTGGTACTGGAATATAAAAGAAAAAATAGTAATTTACACACCATCATTACAATATCAAAATTTTGAATTTGCATAAATTTTTACCTCTACAAGGAGTTTTATACTTTCCTATGCTTGTATATTGTTATTGAGTCCCTCAGTTTCAACTTAAAGAATTCCCTATAGTATTTTATGTAAGGCAGATCTAGCGGTAATAAAATGCTATCGAAAAGTTTTTACCTGTCTATCATTTCTACATAATTGTTTTCCTGGGTACGTGTACAAGGTTGAAAGTTTCTCTCTTTCAGCACTTAGAATATATTATCCCTTTCTCTCCTAGCCTGTAACATTCATAAAGAAATCCACTAACAGTATTATGAAGTTTCCTTTGTGGATGATACATTTTTCTTGTCATTTTCAAAATTCTTTAACTTTTGAAAAACTGATTATGTCTCAGTGAAGAACTCATTATTTTTTTTCCGAGTGCAATTTTTTTATTATGAAAATACCATAGAGAGGGATTACAATTACATGGGCAAGGTAATGAGTCCATTTCTTATCAAGCATTGTTGCCTCCTCCTTTGTTTCCCCTTCTCATCCCTTCCCATCTCCCCCACCCCCGGTTCCCCCAGCCCCTCTTCCCCAGCCAAAGTTATAAAGTTCGTTTTTCAACATAACGATTTGTACATCTCATTGTTGCAATGGGTCCATCTGTATCTCTATTTAAATGATTTGCTTTTTCCCTTCCCCTCCACAAATTATACCCACATCAAATACAGTGAAAGCAGGGGTTATACCGTGGGGGAGGGACATACAAAGCAACAAAGAAATCATCTTATAAATATGTTAGAAACAATTGCAAGAAAGCAAAAACATTTGAGTCCTTATCTAGGGACTCACTTTGCCTAACATCAACTTATCTGACTGTTTCTGCTTGTCTCAGACATATACTAGTTATATATAAGGAAAGCATGGGACCTATGTTTCTTTGGGCCTGGCTTACTTCACTTAATATAATTTTTTCCAAGTCTTTCCATTTCCTAACAAATGGGGCAATGTCATTCTTTCTGATGAGATACCACATCACCCCAGTTAGAATGGCTATAATCAAGAAATCTAATAACAACAGATGCTGGAGGGGATGTGGCCAAAAGGGAAACCTACTGCATTGTTGGTGGAAGTGTAAACTTGTTCAACCACTTTGGAAAGCAGTATGGAGGTTCCTCAAAACACTCCACATAGAGCTCCCCTATGACCCAGCAATCCCACTTTTGGGCATTTACCCAAATGATCACAAACAAGACCATACTAAAGCTACTAGCACAACTATGTTTAGTGCAGCATTATTTACCATAGCTAAGATATGGAACCAACCCAGATGCCCCTCAGTAGATGAATGGATCAAGAAAATATGGTATATACACAAAATGGAATTCTATGCCTCCATCAGAAAGAATGACATTGCCTCATGTGTTAGGAAATGGAAAGACTTGGAAAAAAATATATTAAGTGAAGTAAGCCAGGCCCAAAGAAACATAGGTCCCATGGTTTCCCTTATTTGCAATAACTAGTATATGTCTGAGGCAAGCACAAAAGATCAGATAAGTTGATGTTAGGTGAAATGAACCCCAAGATAAGTATTCAAATGTTTTTTCTTTCTTGCAATTGTTTCTAATATATTTATAAGATGATTTCTTTGTTGCTTTGTATGTCCCTCCCCCACGGTATAACCCCTGCTTTCACTGTATTTGATGTGGGTATAATTTGTGGAGGGGAAGGGAAAAAACAAATCGTTTAAATAGGGATACAAGTGGACCCACTGCAATAATGAGATGTACAAATTGTTATGTCGAAAAACGAACTTTACAACTTTGTGGGGGGCAAGGGGGGAGATGGGAAGTGATGGGAAGGGGAAAGAAAGGAGGAGGCAACAATGCTTGGTTAGAAATGTACTCATTATCTTTCCCATGTAATTGTAACCCCTCTCTACAGTATTCTCACAATAAAAAAAAAAAAAGAAAATGTGGTATGTATACACTATGGAATTCTATGCCTCCATCATTATTTCTTTAAATAGCTTTTCTTCCCCCTTTTCTCTGCTTTTTCTGAAAAATCTAAAAGCACATTTTTGTTCATTTGATGATGTCTTATATGCCCCATAGGCTTTCTTCATTCATTTTTATTCTGCTTGCTTCATGTTTCTTTGAATTTTTTCCATTTGTAGTACTAGGGATTGAATTCAGGGCCTCATGCTTTTTATGTAAATGCTCTACCACTTGAGCCATGCTCCTAGTTCTTTTGGTTTTATTTTGTTTTTCAGATAGGGCCCCAAATTAATTTTGCCTTTGCTGATACTGAACTATAATATTATTCCCTCTGCCTCCTAACTACTTAGGATTATATGCATATGCTACAACATCTGGCTTACTTTTGAGATACTGCTTTTTGCACAGACTGGCTTCAAACTGTAGTCTTCTCGTCTACATCTTCTATGTACTGAATGAATAATTTCAAATAACTCATGTCTGAGCTCATTCATTTCCTCTACCTTACTAAGTCTGTTGAAATTTTCTATGGAATTTTTCAGTTCAGTCACTGTGCTCTTTAGCTCCAGAATTTGTTTGATTCTTTTTAATGGTTTTATCATTTTATTGGACTTTTTCACATATCACTTCCCTGTTTTTATAGTTGTCTATATTCTTTTATAGTTTACCAAAATCCTTTAAAATTCTTACTATGAACTGTTTATCAGGCAGTTTATAGATATCCATTTATGATTAGTCATTGGTGCTTGTTCTTTTGTGGTATTATTTTCTCCTGATTATTCACTGTGGTATTCTACTGGTGTCTGCACTCTGACAACGTATTACTTTGTAAACTCTGCCAACTTTAGCAGAGAAAGCACCACACCAGTGAAAAATTTGGGACAGACTACCTGCAAGGATCCATGGATAATGAGAGTTTTCTTATTGGTTGGCCTGGTGCCTAGGTCCACCATGGCTAATCTGGTATTTACGTCTATTTAGCATAGCCCTGTTGACTGAGCCTGCACATGTAGGCCTGAAGCTTGTGTTCATGTTCATAAATCCTGGGTCTGTGTGGGTCAACTAGGATTGTATATTGTAGCTAAGTCCTGGTACTTAAGTTCACATCTGCAAAAATCCTTTTACAATGACAACACATGCAGTTTCAGGAATTAGGACATGATCACCTTTGGAAGATCATTACTCAGTCTCTTACACATACTCTCAAACTGTACTTCCCAATAAACACTTCTCCAGCAGTTCCTGGGGTACATACCCTACCAAAGACAGAGAGCAAACAGATTTTAGTATAAATTTAGAACAAGATAACTTCAAAATCATGACAAGAATTCATTCAGGATTCTTTTTCAGAATTCAATCAGGTCTCTTTTTCTTATTAAGAATTTTAGGGTCAACCAGGCTCAGTGGCTTCTATGTGTAATCCTACCTACTCAGGAGGCTGAGATTTGAAAATGAAGGTTCAAAGCCAGCACAGGTAGAAAAGTCTGTGACACTCTTATTTCCAATTAGCCTGAAAAAAAGCTGGAAGTGGAGTTCAAGTGGAAGTAGCTCAAGTGGCACAGGGCCAGCCTTGATTACAAAAGCTAAGTGATAGTCCCCAAGTCCTCAGTTCAAGCCCTAGAACCATGTACAAAAAACATGCAAACACTGAAGTATTCACCAAGCAGAAAAGTGTAAGGAGGACAAAAGCTAACTTCAGTTAAGTACTATAGCAGTTAGAGTAGAGATTAAAATGCCTGTGAGTCTGAAGAAGTTGATGCATAAATTGAAGCTAAGACCCTAGACTAGAAGACCACTTCCAACACAGTGCCTGTAAATAGGGCTCAATATGCCACTATGTCACAAATGAGAATTTGGTTAGTACCCTTACTTATATCTTAAGACATTATGCAATCTCAACCAAGTGAGACAGTAGCTCCCCAAACTGCCTGACATGACAGAACTGTTTCTTTAATGGATAAATTCCTTTGACCCTTGGGAATATTTAGAAATAAACTACAGAAGTGGAAGCAGAGAAAAAAAAGGCAACTAAGGGTACAGTATAGCATCACAAAAAACACACTTGTGTTGTGCTCTGAGGCAAGTAAAGCCAATAAATGTGTATACCTGCATACAATGGTGCAGACATAATGTATCTTATATGCACAAAATGGTGCCATTTTGAATGCTTTACATAGTTGTAAAGGGCTAGCAACAAAGTATGACTAGAAGATGGCAAAAAAAAATCCAAAACTATTAAGCAGAGAGAAGCTAAATACCTCTGGAATTACAAAACCTAGATTAGATACTCAATAAACTCAATGTATAAAATGTGTGTAATAGGATCAACTAGGTTCATTTGTTTTGAGAATAAAATGAAAATAGGTTGGGAGTCTCTTAATGTCAGAGACAATGGGGTATGTAAAACTACCCCCCAAATATCATTTCTCGAAAGTGTAATCTGTCTTCATTTTTCTATGATTTTTACTATGACCTTACCTCCTGTCCCCTCTTCTTTTCCTTTTATTAAAATCCCTGAATGAAACTTGAAGTTCTGCATTAATGCTCCCTAATAGAACTTATGGTAAAAAAATCTGTGCTACCCACTATTGAGCAACTGAAATGTAGCTAGTGTGACTAAGGAACTGAATTTTTAAAATAACATCTTTTATTGAGATACAAATTCACATACCATAAAGCTCATCTCTTAAAAGTACACAATTCAGTGAATTTCAGTGTATTTATGAAGCTGTATCTCAATTATCAAGCACTAATTCTAGAATACTTTTATAACCTGAAAAAGATAATTCATGCTCATTAGAAGTCACTCTTTAGTTTCTATTCCCCAAAACCCTAATCTAATTTCTGCCTCAATAGATTTACCTATTCTGGACATCCTATATAAATGGCATCATACAATGTGTTGTCTTTTGTATCTGTCATCTCTCATTTAGGGTATTTTTTTTCTTCTTTTTAAATGTTTTGTTAGTGTAAATTAATTGTGCAAGTATCATTGTGATAGTTACACAGTATGTATAATGTACCTCAAATTCACCCTAATACTTTCTTAACCTTCCCCTTTAACATTTTTCGGTGGATTTTGTCATGCTATTTTCATCGATTTATGTAATATAGTTAGATCATATTCATCCCCAGAACCTTTACCTTTCCCCCTCTCCACTTTCAGAGGTCCCCCTCAAATACTCTTTACCATAATGTTTTTTAAGTTAATTAATGTTAAAGAATGTGTTTGTATTTTATTTCTTTTATAGCCAAACCATATTCCATTGTGTACAACAAACACATTTTGTTGTCAGGCACTGGTGGCTCATACCTATAATCCTAGCTACTCAGGAGGCTGAGATCTGAGAATCACAGTTTGAAGCCAGTCCAGACAGAAAAGTCTGTAAGACTCTTATCTGAGATTAACTACTCAGAAAAAGCTGGAAGTGGTGCTGTGGCTCAAGAATGCTAGCCTTGAGCACAAAGAGGCTCAGGGATAGCACCCAAGCCCCAAGTTCAAGCCCCAGGACCAGCAAAAATAAAAATAAAAAGCACATTTTGTTTATCCATTCATCTGTCAATGACACTGGGGTTGTTTATGCCTTTTGGCTATTGTGAATAATGCTGCTTGAGTATTTATGTATAATTTTTGTGTTAGCATATAAGTTATTAATTTTCCTGGATATATACTTAGTGAAATGGCTGAGTCACCTATGAATTACATTTAACATTTTGAGAACTTGTAAGCATGTTATCCACAGTGGCTATTCTATTTTATATTCTCACCAGCATCAAATGAGAGGTCTAATTTCTTTACAATCTCGCCAACATTCGTCATTGTGCATCTCTTATTCTAGCCATTCTAATGCATGCAAAGTGGTATCTAGTTGCACTTTTGATTTGCATTTTTCATGGGTAAATCACCTTTGGAGAAAGTTCTATTCAATCCATTTTTAAAATTTTTTGTATGTTTTTGTATTGTAAAAATACTGTACAGAGGAGTTACAGTTACATGAGCAAGGTAATGAGTACATTCCCTATTGAGCATGGTTGCCTCCACCTTTTTTTCCCCTACCATCCCTTCCCTCCCACCTCCACAACATAGTGTCTTGCACATCTCATTGTTACAATGGGTCAACCTGTATCCCTATTTAAACATTTTGTATTTGCCCTTCCCCTCCCTGAATTAGAGAAGTGTATATACAAGATGCAGGGCATCGACATCAAATACAGTGAAAACAGGAGTTATACCATGGGGAAGAACATACAAAGAAATAAAAAAAATCACATGGTACATTATAAATGCGTTAGAAACAATAGCAAGAAAGAAAAAAGATATTTGTGTCCTTATCTTGGGTTCATTTCACTTAACATCATCTTATATTTTCTAACCACATCTTGCTAATGGTTACTATGCCTACCTTTGGTGAAGGTCAAGCAGGACTGGTTAGGTGGCTAAAAGTCAAGTCCGACTCATGACTCACTCCAGATATTCCACATGGAACCACCAGTGATTCACCAAGAAGAGGAATAAAAGGGAGTCAGTGTGATATGAGAAAAGAGACCTGCTAGCATATAGCCTGACACTTAGGAAGTTCTCAAAATTTAGTACAGATGATATAAAACAACTCATGTTTTTTGAAGACTTGGCAAAGCTCCAATATTCATCACCTTATTATATCAAGCCTATGAGACAGAATTTACCAGCTCCATTTTACAAATTGTTTTAGAAGATCACATGTACCAGTTATTAATCTTATTTACTATAGTTTCCATTCCTTTTCAAACCTAGAAACTTTTTTTTGCTGGTCCTTGGGATTGAACTCAGGGCCTGGGCATTGTCCTTAAGCTTCTTGTGCTTAAGGATAGTGCTCTACCACTTGAGCCACAACTCCACATCTGCTTTTTCTTAGTAGTTTATTGGAGATAAGAGTCTCATGGACTTTTCTGCTTAAGCACAATCCTCAGATCTCAGCTTCCTAAGTTGCTAGGATTACAGTCGTGAGCCATTGGCGCCCAGCTAGAAACTTTTATTTGGCTTAATTATAGCAATGATTTTATACATCTCAATAAGGAAAAGTTAATTATTATTCAGGATTCCACCATTACATTTAGTATCTATGATAGAACTCTATGTCTAATAACCCATCTCAAAAAGCCATTACAAGGTCTAGATGATTTTCAAGTAGGAAAATACAAACATTGCCTTTGTGTATTATGAAACAAACTTTTCTTTTTAACGTGTTTAATCCATCTTCCTTTCCGTCTTTGAATTGGCTGAACCATATATTGAAGAGCTACTATGTATGTCCTTGGTGATATAGCAATGTCTATGACAGCCAAGAACCCTGACCTAATGAGATTCAAAATACATATTAAAGAAATGCATGGCTTTAAAAGTACACAAGTGGGGTTGGGAAGGTGGCTCAGTGGTAGAATGCTTGCCTTGCATGCATGAGGCTCTGGGTTCAATTCCTTAGCACTACATAAGCAGAAAAAGCCAGAAGTGGCACTGTGGCTCAAGTGGTAGAGTGCTAGCCTTGAGTTGAAGAGCTGAGGGAAAGCGCCCAGGCCCAGAGTTCAGGCCTCATGACAGACAATAAAAGTACACAAGTGCCAATAAATGTATGTCACAAGGAGAGTAGCAGAGTATACTTCATAATTAACCTTATCTGATACTGCAGCATGAATACCCTTAAATGATACTCTCTGCCTAAGAACGTGTGAATCTGAACATTAATTATAGCCTTTTAAATGGTTCAAGCTCCATAAATTTGGCAGAACTTCTCTACAGCAGTTGCTACTCTAGAAGTAGCACACTCAGCTATCAAGGTAGTGAGGAGAATTATTAGATCTTACCTGCATTTCTGTACATTGGCCCAGAAGCCTCTGCACACAAGGGGAAGAGAACATTGTCTCACCCAAGTATTTGTTTTGCCTAAATCATGGTGTGATTTCCTATGCTTTCATAATCACCCACTCCTGACCCCTATTTCAGGTAGATAAAACAGAAATGATTAGGTTCTTCTGATGATTCCTGTGGGTAGCAACAATAACACTATTCTTTTAAAAAGAGTTCACGTGTTATTCACTGCTCTAAATAATTTAATTTTTAAAATACTGCATTTCAACCCTATGTTACAAGAAACAGTAAAGCTCAAGTTCACTGGTAGATGGGTTGCCCTTGGCAATACAGGCTGGCCTTTGCTTGACCTAGTCCTTTGTACCTCACCTCTGGGATGAGTAAGCGGAATAAAAATTATAAATTAAGTTGATTGGTAAAGCCTAAATGAAAGAGCTAATACAACAATTTCCAGTCTCAAATCTCATTGACTGATTTGTCTTACCCAGAATCTTATTCCAAAGTACTGAACACACAGATTTACAGGGGGAAAAATAATGGACCAGAGAAACTCACCAGTAATACAGCTCAGTACCATTTAGCCAAGTCATGTTTCCTAATTTAAAAATATCAACCATTTAAGGAAAAAAGACAACCATAGAATCCTAACTGCAAAAACAACTTTTCCTTATTGCTGTGAGAGCCAATGGAGACTATGAGAAAGCCTTTCTTTCAAAAGTTACATTTTCTTCAGTGGTGCAGGTAGACAGGAAGAGTAGAAGTACATTAGTATGAACAATGGTAAAAATTTCTTCATGGATTTTAGAATCCTGCCACCAATTACCTTAATGCCAGAGAATAAGTACAAAGTAAAGTCGAAAGTGCATTCTACCTGACATTCCCACAGATAGAATCAGCTGGTTGGGTATGAGAAGGCTAGCAACTCTCCCAGTAAAAAGTATAAGATTGTCCACAATATCTATGTGCACAGAACATCCTGGTGAAGTTCAAGTAACTACAGTATTCCAGGACAGGATAACAATGCTCTAGGTAGGATGACACTATTTCAATGGCTTAGACCATATCAAACAACTCACAATAATTCCTAAACTTGGCAGTCACACGGTAGGCATTCTCCTGAGGAGTAAGAAAGGCAGGAACAACTGGGAGAAATGAAGATTATAATAGATGCTTAAGTTAGATTACACTTGAGCACAGAAAAAGAGAGGCTTTATCAGCACAGAATCAGTGAGAAAAGGTCACAGAATCGTTAAACAGGCTACCACTATTACCAAGCAGAAAAGGAAAGGGCACAGTAGTATATTATTTTCATTCACAATTCTCTAGTCACCAAGTTAATAATTTGATACCAGAGAGAGGAACAAGTTTGTAGAAATATAAAAGCAGACACAGGTGTTTACCTAATCATTTTAGCTATTAGCAGTTCTGAATGATGGACAAGAAAAACAATACCAAGGCTTCAGCTCAAGCAGGGATCAGTAAGCTTTTTGTTTAAAGGGGCAAATGATAAATAGTTCAGGCTTTGTGGGCAATATAGTCTCTGTTAAAACTACTCAACTCTCAAATTCTGCCTACACCATGAAAGCAGCCATAGACAATGCAGGCTGTGGGCCAATTCAGCATATTAGCTATACACTGTTTACTGGCAGTTCTCAAAATTTAGTGTGCCTCAGAATTCCTTCAGAGGGCTTGTTAGAACAGATATAGCTTCTGATCTGTGGGGTAAAGGTGGAGCCTGAGAATCTGCATTTCTAACAAGCATCTAGATGCTGCTGCTAGCAGGTGGTGATTCCACCCTTTGAGATCCATTGATTTAGACCTTACACACTAAAGGGAATGCTTAAGCAACTAAGTTCATACCTGACTGGCCATAAACATTTCTTACTTAGGATCTTCCAAACTTCAAGGCCCAATTAGAATTAAAGAGAAACAGGAAACACACTAGCTGAGATTATTCTGCTTTGTTTTGACTTCAATATAAATTCATTACTGCCCCATCAATGTTGTTAAATAAACACAATTGACCCTCACATCTCTTTACTCAATATTTTCATGCAATATGTTCTAGATCCTAGAAAGAGTCAAGAAGTATTAATGTCTAAAAATCAAAGAAAATAAAGACAGTTTTAAAGGACAATGATTCTTGAAAAATGAAAGAAAATCAACAAAGCCTACTTCTAATTGTAAGTGCTTCATCTGAATAAAGGAAGTTTAAGACTTAAGAATTGTGTCGTTTTTATAAGAATGCCATGAAATTGATAATACAGCTTATTATTATCCTTCTTTTACAAGATGAAAAAATTGAGGATGAACAAACCAAATGGTGATATTACACAATTAATAAAAAAAAATCCCTACATTTTTCAAATCCAACTCACACCTCTTTTTAGGGCTATGTTTAGGTCTAGATATATTTCTTCAAGAGGAAAATATTCTCACAAGATGTTCAAATCCATATTCATATTGTGAGCCAAATTCTGAAGCTACCTAGGCAAGTCTAACCAAGAAGCCTGAATGTTAATCAGATGTCAATTTAAAATTCTCTCTACCATTAGTGCAAGCAGGTAATAGATTGTGAAATGTGACCAGCAGTATAATAGAAGCTCCAACAACAGGAGAAACAGTAATATAAAATAATCCAAAAAATAGATCAGCAAGCCTCAGATGGCACCCTCTACAGGATTTCAAAGCTTTTTATTTTATGCCATAAGTATAATGAAAATGGTTTAGTTTGCATAAACATTTACACAGATCATCTTCACATTATGAGAAATATTTTTTTATAAAATAGCATCACCTACAATATGTATGGATGGTAGAAGCTTTTTCCATTCTTACTAGTATGCTTTAAAAATATTATACATTGATTATAATGTGAGATAATTACCTTCTCACTCTAACTTGTGATCTGAATATTCTGGTAATATTTTTTCAAATTTACATTAAATACAATTTTGTAAGTCTTCATAAAACAGCTTCCTGTTTATTTTACAAGTATCTAATTATTTTACAAGTGATTAAGAAAAATTATTTGTTAAAATGATAATCTCAAATTCAATGTCATGTTGTACTGCTAGGGAAAAAAAAAAAACAGTTAAATGTTATTAAGCCTAAGAAGACTGATAGAGATTCTTACATAAAGCCTGACAATTCTGCTTTCAAATTGATGGCTCTAATGGATGTCAATGAAAACTTCTAACCTAAATAATATGGTATAAATAATATTGTCCAAAGGTTATCATAGGAAAAGGTACATTTTACTGTTCTCTGAAGCCAATGTAAGAAGTATTTTATATAGAAATGGCTTAAATAGACCTCTTAATTCCAACAGCATCATTCTTGTACCTGAGAAGACAATATGAATAAAATGCTGTTCTATCGATTTAGGTAATTTTAGATTCAGTGCCCAATCTTCCCAGATTATAACTTTAGGGTCATTGTATCTCATTTTGTCCACTGTTAAGATACAGAAAACTGTCATAATAAAATCTGGGGAAGTTGTGTACAAGAATATTATAAAAATTCACATATCCTGTGTGTAGTTGGTCTTAAATATGTAGTCTGAGATTTTCCTGCTCTCAGCCCTGAAATTTTACATTATGAACAGTTAACCTATCAAATACCCAAATGAAAAAGTAAAATGCAAATTTCATCTTTTTACATAAGCATTGGAGCTTTTCACATAACTGTAAAATTATAATATAGAACAGATTTACAAATTATGGAAGTCTGTAAACTAAAAACAAAGCAGTTAAGTTTTGATAAAATCCACAAAGTGCTCTTAAATATATTTTAAAATGTCCATAAGATTTCTTTAATTCTCCCTACCTACATTCTGCTTCTTTTTAACATGAGGAAACAGGCCCTCAAAAGTCTGAGCTATCCAAGGAGAAGACTGATAAATCACTTTCTTTTTCAAGATCTCCCCAACACATTCTATGGTTTTCTTACTTAACACACTTATTCAGCAACTACTAGAGTATTTATATGTGCTGTGACTGAACTGTACAAAGGATAAGCATGTGATGAAATCAGTTGTGACTTCTGCCTCATAAGTATGTTCAGTCTAGATTCAGTCTAGGTTTAATTGCCATCTTTTCTCACAGAGAGCTCCTTGAGACCAGAAGACCCAAGTGTTTGGTGAATAGTAATCGTGACAATCAAAATAATAGCAACCTTTAGACATTTTCCATAGTTCTTGTTATTCAATCCTCACAGCAACCCTGCTGTGGCATATACTATTATTCTTATTTTACAGATAAAGAAACAGAGGCACAGAGAAAGAAATTAAATGGACAAAGACATGTTAGCATCACAATTTTACACTCATAGAACAAAGAATGCTCATTTCATCAGATTATTTATGTAAAAGAGCCTGTGTTTAGTACCAAGAAAGAACACATTTGGAAATTGTTGAAACTTATGTACATAACTGCCAAAGGTAATTTGAGTATCTCAGAGCCATTCTACAAATAAAAAAGACTTATGCTATACTTTGTAATCACTAGTCCATGTAAATGGCTTGTAAAGCAGCTATCATTTCTTCTACAAACAAGAAGAAAATGGCCACATCGTGCCCTCAGTTACCACATCAGATCTCTGGGGGGCGGGGGGGGGCGGCTGTCTTACAAGTGATAAAACAATAGTGGTCCACATGTTCTAAGAGAATTATATACTATGGACTGGAAGTATATGCTATTTCCTAAAAACACAAATTATATGACATAAAATAGCAGTGATATAATGGTAACCTACCAGGGCTAGAAGTGTCTGAAATGGAATTAATAAAATCACTTCATTTAATAAACATTGAAGTCTATATATTGTTGAATAGCAATATTTCCATTCCAGATTTAAATATACCTAAATACTCTTAATTCAAGGTCAAAAGTCTAAATGCAGATGTAATCTATACATTTTAAATATCACTAAACTACAGGACAGAGGCAGATTAATCATTCTCATGTGTAAATCATATAAATAGTCACAATAGTACTTATAAAGCTAAAAAATGTACAGTAAAAGTAATCAAGATGATTAAGGAGAAAAAAGCATGTGCAAGAGCTCAAGAAAAAGTCAAATAATGTATTTACATAAAATTGGCCTAAGCGCAATAAAGTAATCATGTTCTATTGTGAATAGGTGCACACAACTGAAAAAAGCCAATAAAGAAATTTAGTTAGACAGTGGAGGAAAGACAAATGAGAAAGGAGAAGAGAGAACTAGCCTCATCCAACCTGGGCAAAACCTTTGATGCAAGAATCAAGTTTCATATTATGGAAGAATTTAAGATATCCTGTGATAAGTACTCAAAAACTTAAAGTGAATTTAAAACATCAAAAACTTATTTTTTCACTTCATGAAAGGCATGTATTTAATTGATAGTCATTTACAAACTAGGAATAAAAATGACCTAATTTTAGGAAAACCAAATGATTTTATCTAAAAGCCACTCATTAAAATCTACAAAGATACAATTGTGGTGGAAAAAATGTACATCTCTCTTTGTCCTAAGTATGTTTGTTTTTAGATTTATACATACTATAAAATTAGCAAAATGCACAGAATTGAAACCAGAATCCAGCTTTTCAGACATACCACAAGGTGAATAGTAAACATTATATTCTTTTTTTGTTGTTGTTGTTGTTGTTTTTTTGTCGGTCATGGGGCCTGAACTCTGGGTCTGGGCGCTGTCCTTCAGGTCTTCAGCTCAAGGCTAGTGCCCTACACTTGAGCCACAGAGCCACTTTTTCTGCCTATGTGCTGAGGAATCGAACCCAGGGCCTCATGCATGCAAGGCAATCACTCTAAGACTGAGCCACCTTCCCAGCCCCCATTATATTCATTTTAATAGGGTCTTTAAATTGCCCCTATGTTATAGCCATGTCTTTTCTTTATCCTCAATGAGTTGGCATTTTACATTATTGATGTTCCCCTCTTTGAAACATCTGTGCTGCCCTGCTATCCTGAGTCTTCTGAGTTATATTCCAAATCGCAATTCCACAGCTCAGGTAAGCTCTAAGAACTCACTCAGTTTTACTTCCACACAGATCATTCTCAGTCTATCACTGTCATTCCATGGATCTCATCCAATTTTCCAGTCTAACACTGGGCAGACTAATTGGGCTGGTACCGTCCAATTAGAAATGATTTGCACTCAAACCAAAGTTAAAAGCTATCAATTCATACCATGGAAGACTAGGTCACAAAGAGTCACATACAATCTTTCTGGCTATAGAAAAAATTTTGGAAAGCTGGGTGCCAGTGGCTCACACCTATAGTCCTAATTACTCAAGACTTTAAGATCTGTAGGATCGTGATTCTAGGCCAGCCCAAAAAGGAAAAAGTGCAAAACTCAGTCTCCTATTACCAAGCAAAAAGTTGACTGAAGGTGTGGCTCATTGGTACAGTGCCAGCATAGACAAGAAAGTTGAGCAAGCATGAAGTCCTGAGTTCAGGACCCAGAATCAGTAAAACAAAATATTGTCAGATATGCTATCTTTAACGCAAAATTAGTATTCCAATGATCTCATTTTGGTTTTTAAACAAATAAGTTCCAGAAATATATACAAGAAATTGAACAATGTCTCTGGAGAATTGGGAAAGAAATTTGAGACGATCGAGAATCACTATTTATATCACCTACATTTTAAAATTTACAATATGTATTATTTCATAATTTATAAAAAGTAGTTAAAATAAAGTAGTAAAATGTGTTAAATTGAAAATGTACATTAACTGCAAGTCAACTTGGCTTTAGAAATACAATCTTTCCAGTAGAGAAACTCAGACAGATTCCTTATACTGATGTGAGCTCTACAATCAGTAACGATACAGTAGCCCCAGGAGATAAAGGAGTGGTTTCTACAGCATCTTATACCCAGTTGTATAAATCCAGAGCCATATTTGGTGGATCCAAAATCTGCATTATCAGTTTTAAGCAAGATGTAACTGCCCCTACCCCCAAATGTCAAAGCAGCATATCCCATCAGCTTGCTGATGGATCAGGTACCTGCTCTGAAGTGGTAACTTGGTCTCTTAATTAAGTGTGCAATGCTGGTTGACAGCTGAGATGCTTAAACTCAGAAGCTCTGAGTCAGTACAGAGAGCAGAATTTCAGTGCTTTTACTACAGGATATAGGAATAACTACCCTATATAAATCATCCCGCCCCCAACAAACACCTATCTCTGAAAACCACACTTGACACTTTGGAGTAATTATTGTATTTTGTCTGTTAGGGTAGAGGAATTGGAAAGAACAACTGGAAGAGTAAAAGGAATAGAAGAAGTTCCAAAACCAATTATATTCTGGATAGATGGCCAAGTTTCCATATTTCAACTACTAAAGGACACATTGATAATTGGTTACTTTGGTGACAAAGGCTGATGATTCATTAAAGAGAATGGCAAAAGAAATCAATAAAAGAATGAATAGTATATAGGCCTTCTTCTGGAAGGGTGAGAAATGTAATTAGAAAGTTGAACAATCAAAAAATTTGCAGTAAAAATAAGTAACTTTGAAAATGAAGATGAGTCCAAGAATCCCAATGCAGTATTTTTACAACTTAAATCAGAAGGTAACCACAAGACTTTAGAACCAACTGGACTCTCAGGAAATCTTATGCAAAGTATCCCTTCTTGATCTCAGTATGCTCTGGAAAAATGGGTAAAATGAAATGAGACAATATACACAAAACCGCCTAACATTAGAAAGCTAATTACCTTTATAAAGTAGCCACTAGGTATTAATTTGGAAAATTAATATGTCAAAGTTCCTTTAAACATAGTGTTTTGTCACACTTAAATATGAAAACATTCACAAAAGGAAAACAATTCAAACAAATCTCAAAAAAGTGAGGAGTAAGCCGGGTTCTTGTGGCTCAGAAATCTGGGGATCATGGTTCAAAGCCAGCTTGGGTAGGAAAGTCCATGAGACTCTTGTCTCCAATTAACCAAAAAAAGTCAGAAGTAGAGCTGTGGCTCAAATGATAGGGTCAGCCTTAAGAGTACAAAAGCTCAGGGACAGCACCCAGTTCTTGAGTTCAGGGCCTAGGACTAGTACCAAAAAAAAGTGGTATGTCTGCTTCATTAATTTGTTGAGTATAGCTACAACTAGAATTAGAAGAGTTGTTCATGAAAAGGAAATATCCAGTAACAATGTAGAAGGGACAATATAAATACAATTCATTGGGTGAAAATGCTGTCAATATAAGAAAAAAAAAAAAGGAAGCTGGCCACCAGTGGCTCTAGCCTGTAGTCCTACTCAGGAGGCTGAGATCATGGTTCAAAGCCAGTCGGGGGAAAAAAAGCCCCCATGAGACTCTTATCTCCAATTAACCACTCAAAAACTGAAAGAGTTGTGGATCAAAGTGGTACAGCGCTAGCCTTGAGTAAAAGAGCTCAGCAACAGGGCCCAAGCCCTGAGTTCAAGTCCCACAAATCGACAAAGAAAATGGACAAGGATGAAGGTATATGTCAAGCATATGCAAGCATGTCATAAGAAGTATTTAGGAAGACAATTTCCAAATGTCACCTTCTAAAGCAACCTGGAAAAATAGACATATAAACTATTGAACAGCTAACTCCCTTCCCCAACAATTCCCCCAATCAAACTCCATCATCAAGAATCAGCATTGTTTCTCTACTCCCAGGGAGGCCTGCCACCTGTAGGAATCCAAATTCTGTGTCTAACCGGTTTTTCCTCTATGAAAGTATAGCTGAACCTCCATGGCTTGGAGTCTCCAGGCTCTCAACAATGTGGCTAGTGATTGTGTTTCATTTACCTTTCTACACTGGCTGTCACAGTGACCACACACTCTTTTCATGGAACACTACTCATTTCTGGAAAATTCTCAGTTCATTCAGGTTCACATTTGACCTTTTCCTACCATCAAAAACTAGCTTGCCGACAATGTCTGGGTAAAATTTCCAGCAAAGAGTCTCCAACAGCATGTAACATTCTTCCTGTAGCACTAGAAACCCAAGTCACCAAGCCAATCAACACACATGTAAACCATAGTTATTAGTATAAATTAGTAAAGCTGAATTTTTTCTATGTTGAATTATATACTTTGTATATTATTATTCCAGTATTTACATCAAGGCTGCATTTAATTTGATTCTCTGGCAAAACAACATTATTGGAATCACAAGTATGGAATCTAAAGTGTACAAATAACTTAACCACTGACTTTTAATAGATTGTATGTGAAAACACAATCCATACTAAGCTGATAAATTTCTTAATATTGTTAAGCCTTTACAGTGAAAAGCCATCAACTGTTCTTGAAGCAATTCTTGTTCTGTGTTGTTCTAAACATCACACAATTGTCATGTTAGTATTAGATGAGTGTCATAAATCAATGTGAATCTTAAAAGGCCCAAGAAATCAAAGCCAAACATAGATGGAAATTAAATTCTTACACAATGAGGTTCAAAAACACAAGTGTATCTAAGATAAAAATCCATGTTTTGGTCTAGTACCTTCAATATCTACCAAAAAACATTTATTCTACTTTGTCTGAATTGTAATCTTCTTTTAAGCCAGTTCCTAAATACTACATCCATCATCTAAGTTTTAAACCAATGACTCTCAATCATAGCTGCACATGAGAATCATTTAGCTTAAAAATTGCCAGTGACATGACCTACTCCCAGAGATTCTGGCCTCACTGCTCTAACATAGAGCTCTGGCATTGATCCTTTTGAAAAGCTCCCCTGGTCATTCTAATATACAGCCTAGTGGAGAACTACCACTTTAAACTAATGCAGCCTTTTGAGACAATTATTACTCTAAGGTTGATAAAAATGCTTTTTAATGAGGCTTTATTTAAACCCCCTCAATTCATTCCACAGCTAATGAGTGAGTGTTACACTGCAGGTAGTATAGTAAGTAATGGAGAAAGATGTATACGATCCACTTCCTGTCCTCAAGAAGCTCCCTATTAGCTGTGTAGAGAGGCCCATAAATAAGTAACTGTAATTAAATATGATAAGTGCTCTGGAGGTGTAAGCAAATACAGCAAGCCTCACAAACTGGCATGTCATCCTTGAGCAAGGGTCATGCTGCATTATTCCAATTTTAGTCTATCATCTAGCAGTACAGGAAAGTCAAGTTACAAGTTGTGGAATATCCTAAATACTAGTACAAATACGCAGCCTACATAAGGTGAGAATGATGAGTATTTTGCTCTTCTCTTTCACAGAAACTGCTGTGCCAGAAAGTTGGCACTTTTCTACGTTTTAATTTGGATGAATCCTCTTAAAAGTTCCTTCATGTAATATTACTGATTGTACATTTAACTACAAAATTGTAAATTTGTAAAAGCTTCAATAAATGGTCATGACATAAAAATTAGTCATTATCCTGTATTTGCACAATACCTTTCCTTTCCAGTAATTGCTACATTTGCTAAGACAAGTAGTTTGGGGATTATGATAAGGTCCTATTACTGGAGATTTGTTTCTAAGCTGAAATATATTGTATGAAATTGTTATGGAAACAATAGGCATTCAAAAGAGTTTCTGCAAGACTGTCAAAAATAAAAAAACACAGGGGAACAGAATTTTAATTTTATTTAAAGAAATGGCATCCTTCCAATCTGTATAATTAATCAGATACATGGTTCTCTCCAAGATAATACTAACAAGGGTAAAGGCTGAAACCACTAGAAAGAAAATACACTGCAAATACCTCAAGTCTTCTCAACCAAGGCAAATATACAGTGAAGGATCTAAATTAAACTGGAACCTTCCTTTACATCAAGTAAAGCTTGGTACACAGTGGATGAGTGAGTAGGTGGATAAGTAGGTGGATAGGGAGGCAGGGGAGTAAGTGGGTGGCCAATTAGTCTTGAAAAGTGAAATGCATTTTAAAGTGTCTTAGTAAAATTTAAACCTATTAAGACCTAGTGGTTACAAATTGTGATATTAATTTGATATAAAACAAATTCAATAGATGTTGGACTGAAATTAACAAAAAGATTTTTAGTACAAGTAAAGATCTTTGAGGTCTTTCTGTCTAAATCCATAATTGAAGAAATTCTAAGTTAAACCTATGCTGTCAAGATCTCTGAAAGAAAATCTCAAATGCATTTCAATTTCAGGATCAATACATACTGAGACAATTTACCGAGAAACCTTCAACCTTTACACAGGGTGAGAAACACTATCATTACATTCTTTAACACAAAGGCTACCTTGCATTCATTATTTCACACAGAATGGCATTTTATAAATGGCACTGACCAAGTCAGATTTTGTAGGATGTGAATGAGATTTCACAGTTCATAGTAGTGAAGCTAGCTTTAGAATAACTATCATCACAAAATTAGCTTTCTCTCCCTCCCTGTGCAGCTGTGAAATAACAGAAGAGATAAATTTAATTCTGTATCAGGAGTGCTTCCTTGAAAATATTCTATCAATTGTAAGTCAGCAGAATTCTGACTGTGTTAACATGATGCTGACCGTTTTCAAGAGTCAAGGTGATCACATTATTACCCTTCCAGACCTTAAGGAATCAGAAGTAGTCATCAAAATTGATTCAATAATGGTTACTTTCTACCATTGCAATACAATTAACATTTTAATTTCACATTTTCCAATTATGACTTTGCTGGCTCATTTACATCAGCTAGAACTAAGACAAAACAAATATCACTCTCTCTCACATACAGCTATTTAGGGGCTTTGGGAAAATACCTAATTTACCTTCACTGAGAGCTCCCGACAATGATGAAACCGAAGAGGTTTTTGCTACATTTTTCTCTCTAGAACTGTCATTCAAATGTGGGTATTGAGTACTTGAAATGTGGCCAGTCCGACTGAGAGGTTGGATTCAGGATTTTATTTAATTTTAATTAAATTTAAATGCAAAAAGAAATACTGAGTTTGGCTATTGTAAAACTTTCAGGTATGTTTGGAACAACTTGGGTATGTGAATATACTTTTGCACATGCAAATTTTATGAAACCTAAATACAGATCAAGTATTTCTGGGGAAATTTTATCCTAGCATCAGAACTGAGATGTACTGTCATTGTAAAATACACACTGAATTTCAAAGATTTAGAATGAAAAGATGTGCAATAGCTCAACATTTTTTCTTATTACATACTGAAATGATAATAGGATCTATGGGGTTAAAGAAAATATTTTATTAAAAATTAATTGCACCTATTTGTTTTAAATCTACTAGAAAAATTTAAATTACATATGTGGTTTTCATTACATATCTTTTGGACAGCGCTGGTTTCAGGGCACTTCCACAACGACTTTAGCAGACACGTTTGGATATCCTCCTCCTAACAGACAGACTGGTCACTAAACAATAGGGGCAAGGAGTAACGTGTTCTCCTAGTAATTGGGTCTGAGTAAAGTGTGGAGCAAGCTCCTACCCACAATTTCACCATGTGAGGCAACACTACCTCAATGTGGAAGAAAAAAAAATGAGTTATCAGCACTCAAACAAATTGCAATTGAGTACCGCAGACAACTTAAAAGATATAGAGCCAACTGCTCTAAGGTCTTCGTTTCATTTTCCAGCTGCGGATCTTAAAAATAGACAATAAAGCACCGCTTCCGAAAAGAGGTAAAATATCCCAATGGTAGCTATTAAATAAGCAAAATTTGCCCTTAAATCTTATCTCAACTTCCAAAGCCACGGCATACACGCTGAGCTAGGAAATCAACTTCAGATTGCCAGCATTTCCCTCACAAGCAAATTAACAGTACTCGTGCGCTTGGAATATTGTTTGACAAGAATGAAAAGGAAACTATTCAAAACAGATTTAAGGAATGGACAATTAGATGAGGAACTGCAGATTCAATTCTCAATCAGCATTGTGATTAATCTGATTCCCTGCTTTTCCCTAGAGTAATTATACAACACAGATGAAAGGATGAGCATTTGGACTGTCAGTTCTATATTCTAGACCAGCCCAGTGACTCAAAGCAGACGGCTCTACCACGCTAACCACCATCCCGACAACAGTGGAAGAGAGCCTCCAGCACTGATTGAACAGTCATTGCATAACGAGGCATTAAAAATTCGGGTGTCCACAACTCTTTCTACGTCCATCTACACCATGTGAAAAATTTACTGGAACTGGACGCAACCCATCTGAAATGACCCCCTCCAATCCGGGCATAGGGTGAACACAAAGGCATCTGTCTAATATCTTGCACAATAGACACACACCCCACAATTAGAACCCTGAGACGCTCTTTCTCTCTCCCTACACAAGCAGACGAAATGTATGATGCTCTTTTCGTTAAAAACAAAAAAGGTCTATGATATATGTAAGGTAACAATAACCCCAAGTGTTCCTAGGAAGCAACTATAAAAAAAAAAATCAGTTCTGCCACGTCCCTGTGCAACCGTCAGATAAAATGCAAGCAGGCAGCCCTACGCCTTATGGGGTGGTCGACCTCGGCTCCTTGGCCTCAAAGGATCGCTGGGGAACCCCCAGACTCCCTCCTGGCAAGAGATCCAGGTACACGTCTATAAATACTCCAGGGTGAATAGGACGAGGAAGACAGAAGGGAGGGAGAAAGGGAGGGAGGGCAAGGGGCAGGCCCGGAGCGGGTGCGGGAGGACCCAGACATGACTGAAATGCATTTTTCCACAGTCCCGCTCCCTCGCGTGGAGACTCACTTGCCGATCACCTCGCACAGCTCGTACACATCCTCGAACAGCACGTCGTCGTCGGCCATGGTCCGGAGGGGACAGCGGCCGCAGCGTGGAGGGCTTCAGAAAACCGGGGTGGGGGGCGCCCAAGAGCTCAGTGCCCGGCTCCGGGCTAGCCGCCTCCCCGCAGGACCTGCGAACCCTCGGTGCTGAGGACGACTGAGTGGGGCCGCGAGGCCCGGAGACTGCAGCGCCTTCCTCTGCGGGCGACCGCCCCGGCGCGGGCGGCGGGGCCGGGGCGTGGGAGCGAGGGCGGCCCGGGCCCGGCGCCGCCCGCCCGCCCGCTGCTCCTCGCGCTGCTCGGGCCGCGCTGCTGCTTGTGCGGACCCTGGGGGACCGCGCGGTGCCGCACTCTCCTCTCGTCAGCCCGCGCGGGCTGCGAGGCCGCGACCGCTCCCTCTGCCCGAGGACGGCTCCGGCGCGGCGCGGGCAGCTCGGACTACAGGGGGGGCAGCGGCAAGACCATAGAGGGAGGATCGCCGCGGAGGGAGGTGGCGGCGGCGGATCGGCGCTGGGGACCAGGAGGCGGCGGCAGAGACGCTCCCTCCTCCTTCTCCTCCTCCCACCGCCGCCGCCCGCCTGCCCGCACGCCCGAGAGTGGGAGGGGGATTCGCGGGACTAGCGCTCAGCACGGGCTGGAGCCGCGGCCGCCGCCTTCAGCTCCTCCCCTCAGCCTCAGCAGTCGACGAGTTCGCAAGCCCCGCGCACCCACCTCGCGCATACACGCCCTCCTCCCGCTTCAACCCGCGCGGCTGCCAGATCCACAGACCCCGCCCACTCCAGCCCGAAGGGAGGTGGTGGCCCGTGGATGGGGGGGGGACTAGCGAGCCGGAAGGCGCATGCGTGCGGCGCGGGCCACGTCACAGTGAACGGGCGGGCTTCTGGAATCTAGAGGGCGCGGGGGGTTGGCAAGTGGGGTGCGCGGGCTGCAGCTGGTAAGGCGGGGCTGTCGGAGTTCATCGCCTCTCAGCCCAGCCTCGACTAACCTGCGAAAGAAACCAGAGACAAAAGGTCCATGGACACACACACACGTTCTTCGACGTGATCCTCTGAACTCTGGCCGCTCTCCCCCTTCTTCTTTTGTAATCGTAGGAAGCCGGTCCCAATTTTTACTGCGAGGGGCGGGGGGGGGGGGCAAGAAAAGGGTGGTAATGAATGGGAAAGCAAGAGGAGATGGAGATTGTCGCTCAAGACTATTCTTGGCGGCGGATGCTTTTAGTGCCACCCTTGTCATTCCTTAGTGAAGATGAGGGCTTGAGGAGTGGAATTGTCTGGAAAATAAAAGAACCAAACCGAAAAAAAAAACTGTCTAAGAAGGTGTACATGAATAAACACTAATCTAGAGACCGGCTTCTCCCACGTCCTACTCCAAACTCAACAAATATCTAGGTAGATTTTATCCCTGTTAGAGACAACCAGAAAGGCAGTCCCCGTTATATATTTGTCCCCAGGCCCCCAAGCACCAACTTTGCTCTGTAAATGTTCGACTTGTCAGGATAAAAATGCAACACAGAGAAGTGGATGCAGAGGGCTAGCCAAGGGAGGGAGATTGTGGGTGTAGCCTCTGTGCTACATTGCATTCAGCATGAAGATTTCTGTTCAACTGAGCATGTGCAGAATGAGCCAACGCCATCAGACAGGTATATGCCTCAGTTGAAGACCAATAAAAAAGTCTTTGTTCCTTCGCACAGCAAAAGTGCCTGATTAGTTCATAAATCGGCTTTCAGAAACTATCTGGTAAAATTCTCAGTGCTGTAAAAAAATTTTAATACTATTTTCCAAAGTGGAGGGGCCGGGTAGAAACTATTTTTCTCTTTAGAAACCTCTCCTGCTAACCCTTTGACCACTCCCTCGTGAAGCTGAGAGACTTACCAGTTAAGGATTTAGGTACTAAGCCTTTTGTTTAAAGATACAAATAGGAGGAAAATATAATTGTACAAGATTTTCCTTCTCTAGTGAAAGGGGCTTCAGAGCCTGAGAGCTATCGCCCTCTTTGAGGATCCAACAGTTCTCTTAAGGTGACTTGTCGACATCTTAAGGTGAAACGTCGACATCTTAAGATGACATGTCTACATCTCACCTAATGAATAAAGCTTCACTCCATTCTACTCTGAAGTGCACAGAAACCCTCACTAGTCACCTTGTCAGCTTCACTTCCTTTCTCCAGCCCAAGTCTGAGCTATGTCAGGGCTTGTCTGTTTTGTGGTTTATCTTTTACAAGGATCTCTACTCAGAGGTAAAAATGGAAAATGATGAAGTAAAACAGAAAAGAAACCCCATGGTGAGTAAAAAAAGGGCAACTGCAAAGATAAGTGTGCTCTCTGCAGATGGGATCACACCTGGAGTCTTCAGGGTCAGCTAGCCCAACTTCCTCAACTGCAGATGTAAAGTATATATGTGAGATAGTTGATCTTCCAAGAGCCATCCACCCCTCTACTACTGAGTAGCACTTGTGAGTATAACATGGAATTATAAATAAGCTGGAAAAGTGGGCCCTGATTCATTAAACCAATCAATATTAACCTAATACTCAGCTTTTGGTATCCTCTGGTGGGTCCTTGAACCATTTAAGGTTTTCCAGTTAACATCAAGCATGAGACTTTCCCTCCACCAATTCAAATGTCCATCTCCCAGTTCCTACTACTAGACACAGGGCTTCTCTGCTAGTCACATCACTCAGATCTTGTACCATGGATGGTGACAAATGGAAACGTCTTCTGTTTCTAGATCTACAATAACAAGATTTTTTAAATGAATTTAATTCTTTTTTTTTCTTTAAAAATATCCAGTGTTCTTGCCCAATTGATCACATCAATAATTAAGGTCTGTCTTAGTTTCCACAAAGGAAAATATTAAAGTAAGTAAGTATAGCAATAGGAGTAACTGAATACTCAACAAACAATGGTCTAAATAAATGCAAGTGGTATCCTTTCCATGGAGCAAGAAGTTTGGAGATGGTTACTAACATTGGATCAGCTACTTCATTGTGTCATCAGTGACTTAGATTTGTCCTAAAAGGAGATGAGGAATGGGCTTCAGCAACCCATCAGCAGTGTATCTTATACGAGGAAAATTACCAATTATCTTCATCATAATACAGATGTACCTTTTGTGCATCATTGATAAGCCTTAAATTGAAAACATCTGAAGACCCATAAAAATGCAGCTGTAGCTTCACAAATTTGATCTTCAGATGCCAGTGCAAATCTTCAGTGATTGAATGTTGAATGTTGAATATCGTCACAATTCTTGGGTTGTTCCAATGTTATCTCAGCATAACAGACACAGAAGGGGGAAATATAGGAAATATACCTCTGAGAAATAATAGTGTGATAACAACATAGTAGGCTGTGTGGCATGGGCTAATTTAGGCAATTTAGAGTTCAGCCATACTCTATAGTATGATTGTTAAAACATAGCAAATATCAGGATTCATGAATGAAAGCTATTGCTTAATGATCTAAATAGTGCATCCTAAGCTCTCATGAAAGACACTGTCCATCACTCCAGAAAAAGCTACAGATATTACCCCTATCTGCCAACACATAGTTACATACAAGTTCTTTATTTTATATTCATTCAATAAATGCCTATAGAAGCCCCAGGAGCTACAGGTACTCAGAAAACAAGCTTGGTCCCATGCCCTCTCTGAGCATTATTCTAAAAGAAAACAAAATAGGGGAAATGATTCCAAGGAAAAGTAATAGGCATTAGGGTTTGGAAGCATGGGAAAACAAATAATGAGAGGCCAGTGGATCAGGGAAGGCCCAAATGAAGAAATACTTAGACTAAGACTGAAAAAGTATTAAAAGGAGTTGGGCCCAGTGGAGCCTAGATAGAGAGACTAGCTTAAACTATTCAGAAATGAGCAAGAATATATTTTTCTAGGAGAAGAGCATCTTCTTTTAGAAAAGCCCTAGGACATTCCTAGGTCCTAAGAAATAGGAGGAAGAGGTCAGAGATTGTTAGAGAAACAGGTAGGAGCCAGATAATAAAACATTTCAAATATCACCTTAAAGGGTGTGCCCATTAAAAGACGTCCAGTTTCAGTGGCACTAGAGTCTGTGGTAAAACTGGGTCCTCCTACCCTCGTGCATGAGTGGAATTCTACTTTTAAGCAATTCTTCCCTTTGCACTCGGTGCACACTGGCCTCTCCCTCAGTGACTTTTAAAATTGCATATACTCCAGTTGCAAGTACAAAATGCTTTGAATGGTTTTAGCAGACACCATAGGTAACTCCCTTCAAATCCTCTCTGCTTCCTTTGACCATTTCTGTGTGCCCCACCCCAACTTCAGCATAGTGTTACTTCCAAAGTCCATGCCTGTGACATCAGAGGACTTTCCAGAAGCTTCTGGAATCATTTTGCAACCTGGAAATATCTGGGAGTTTAAGTCTCTGCCCCTTCCCCCACAACCCCCACCTGGCTGTTAGCTATTAGCCAATGACTGATAGTGCAGGAATGTGAAAGCCCAGCTCCCTTGACTGAGGACAAAGGGACAATTCCTTACCCTCCAGAGCTCCCCTGGGAGATCAACCTGAAGCTGTCTACTTCCTTCATAAATCACTTGTTCATGAATCCCTATGGAAAATCAGCTTTGGAGAAGCCCAACCTAAGGCAACTGCATCAAAAACACCTGGCAATTAGTGAAATAAACACTAAAAACTTTAGATTCCTAGGTCAGACCCAAGACCTACTAAATCTCTAATAGCATATCATGGATCCCCAAATAAGTTGTTTATACTTAAAATTAGGGACCTATATCCTACTTCTGACCACTGAACAGATCTCAAGAAAAAAAAGCCAAGGTTGACATCAATGCTAGAGTGCAGAATCCATAAGAAATATAGAAAGCCAGGCATGGTGGCTCACACTTGTAATCTTAGCTACTTAGAAGGCAGAGACCTGGAGATTCATGATTTGAGGCTATTCCAGGAACAAATTAGTGAGGCGTCATATCAACAAACAAGCCAGGTATGGTAGAATACACTCCCCCCCCCCCCTCCAACTATGTGGGAAGTGTAAGTAGGAAGATTGTGTTTTAGGGCCAGCCAGGGCAAAAATTATCTGAAAAATAAAGCAAAAAGGGCTACAGGTATGGCTCTAGTGATAAAGTGCTTACCTAAAAGGACAAAATCCTAACTACAAAGCTCAGTACCACCAAAAGAAAAGAAGAAATGAAGAGATGAAGAAAGAAAGAAAGAGAGAGAGAAAAAAAAGAAAGGAAGGAAGGAAGGAAGGAAGGAAGGAAGGAAGGAAGGAAGGAAGGAAGGAAGGAAGGAAGGAAGGAAGGAAGGAAGGAAAAGTGAAGAAAAAAGAAAGAGGAAGGAGAGAGAGAGAGAGAAGTCAAGGCAAGGGAAGGAAAAACAAGCACAAAATTATGCTCTAGGGATTAGTAGAGGACCTGAATACAAGTATGTTCCCTATCCAATGTTAGTCCTGTATGAATGATTCCAGTCCTATAAACCTCTGTCTAAAGATTCCCATTGCCCTTCTTCCTTTAGGAACAATGTTGCCTTTGGAAACCACAGGTTGTCAATATATACTGAACATGCTACTGAAGAATTAACCAAAAGATAGCCATTTACTGAGCCACAAGAGAATCACAAGAACTTGCTAGCCTTTTGTGACTCAAGATTGCATGCTAGTGAGGATCTCATTTAGTGAAAATTCTTTTAGTTATAAGCAACAGAAAACTCAAACTTACTTTAAAAAGCCTGATAATCTATGGGCTCACAGAATGGAAAAGTTGAGGTGTAGGTGAGGTTTGGTCCAGGACTTAAGTGTTATTACTGATGATCCAGTTACAGTTCTTTCCACTTCCACCATTATGCATTCTATGGTATTTGCTTCACCCTTAGGGGGCCACACACTAGCCAGCAGAGCTCTAGGCTTTCCCCTTGAAGTGGGATACTGCTTCTACTTTACCTCCTTATACAACCAGGACAAGAAAAAAGGAGTCTTATCCAACAGGATCTGCCCATGTTTTTTAAGACAAACTCTCTGTTATTGGCCTGACGTTGAGGCACATGACTATATCCAAACCAATCACTGTTTCTGTAGAATGAGTCTCTGGATAACTTATCCTATCAAGACTCATCCTTAAGCTGCAGGTGAGAATAGAAATAGAAAAAAAATCCACAAAAGAAAAACAGTTTTATTTGGAGAAGGGTAGAACAATGGGAAGGATCACTGTTCTCCAAGTCACCCAAATATTGGTATTGGCTATGTCTTAGCACTCTGCCTTCTTCTTCAAGCACTGCATCCTACCAATTTCTTTCTTTCAAAATTTCATTTAGACTCTCTTTTTCTTTTCTTTTCTTTTTTTCATTCTCTACTCCAATCCACTGTCCCATCCATCCATTTTATTCCTTGGATTCCTGCCTCCAACTACTTTTCCTATTCACCTGATCACGAGGAGGCCCAGTTTGTGTTCATCAGGGAGAACTCACAACATCTATAACAAGCATAGGTATGTAATAAGCATTCGAAGGTCTTTGCTACATGTTCAATGAATGCATAGCACCACAGCCCTTCTTACTTCCTGGAATTCTCTTTTTAAATTCTCTTTTTATTGATTTTATTTATAGCCCTTTCCCCCTTAACTCCTAATACTTAAGAAAATGTCTCGAGTATTGAAGGTGTCATATACATACACATATGTATGTATATGTGTATATATATGTATATATACCTACAGATGCTAAATAAATAAATGATTACAGATAGTCCTGTGCTTATGATGGCTCAACTTAAGATTTTTCAACTTTTCCATGATGCAAAGGTGATGTGCATTCAGTGGAAGCTGTATTGTGAAATTTGAATTCAGATCTTTCTCTAGAATTGCTATATTCAGTCCATTTCTCTAGAGTACCCTCCATGCAGCAACCAACTGCAGGTCCTAGTCAGCCCCAGCCATGATCAACTGATAGATTACAGTGTTCTGTTTGGTTAGGCTGGGATGTGTGGAATGAAGGAGTATTAAATGCATCTCAACTTACGATACTTTTAATTTGCAATTGTCTTATAGAAATGTTACCCCATTGTAAGTTAAAGAGCAGTTGTATTTGTTTGTTTCAGTGCTAAGGATGGAAATCAGAACCTCATGAATGCTAGGCAAGTGCTCTGTCACTGAGACGCTTCCTTAGTTCTTCACATGTTTACTGAATTGAATTAGGGAATCATTCCTAGTTAGGAAGGGACTAAAGTGCCTCTAGAAACAGGTGGTTGGATTTGTAGAGGGAAAACAACAGAAAAAAAGGAAGATTTTTGCAGATGTCCACAACATCAGGGCTGAAGGCCACAGCAGACTAAAAGGTCACTGGATTTATTTATACTAATGGAAAACTGTTCTACTATGTTTTATATGGAAAAATCATATCTCACACAGCGTTGGAATTTTTCTTTCTGCTTAGCTATGAGGGATTTCAAAGGTAATCTGGAAAATGAAATCCTCTCCTTAATTTCTTTTGTCTGTATTTCCTGGTGCTTTCTAGGCTGCAGTTAAACTGTCACACCACTTGGGAAAAACACGATGAGCTGCCATATGTTCAGTATATGACTTCTATCAAGCCAGCACTGGCTAAGTTGCAAAGAACTACGTTAAGTCACCCAAGCCTCTGTAGAAATGAGGATAATTTACTATGCTAAGTGCACCATAGAAAAGGTCAAGCAATTAATAAGTCACCGATATGAAATACAAGCTATCACCACTGGATAGTTTAATCATTTACCTTCATTGGGCCTTCAGTGATGCAAATTCTTTTTAGGGGTCTTCTCTGGCCCGGTGAATCTGTAAAACGTAACAGGAAGCATTTCTCTTTCAGCACACTCTCATCAAATGATGACTTCTGATTTGAAAAGGGTGATTTTTTCCTTTAAAAAAAAACAAACTTTATTCTCACAGAGGTGATCTATATTGTCAAGATCTGTACTAATAAAATGTTTTCCCTTTTGGTCAAGAGAAAAAAATAGAGATTGTGGTAATTTCTTGGTTTGATAAAAAAAATTCTTCAGTTACATTTTGTCTTAAATGTCCTAATTAAATATTTGCCATTCAACCTTATTTATCCCTGTTACGTCTTTTAAATTGTCTTGTATAGGGAGACAAGGACTAAGAAAGTAACCTTTTTAAAGACGGTAGCAAAAACAGGCCAAAAGTAAAAGATAGAGATTCTAATGATATATAAAAACAATAACAGTAGGTCTCTTTACTGAGTGCTTTTTAAAAATAAATGTCAGGCATCATTCAAAGAGAGTCCACATGTGTCATTCAATCTACATGACAACGTTTTGAAGTACATATTATTTTTTTGTGGGGCTTGAATTCAGGGCCTAGGTACTATCTCTGAGCTTTTATGCTCAAGGCTAGCTCTCAAGGGGTACTTGAGTAACAGCTCCACTTGTGACTTCTTGATGGTTAATTGGAAATTATCTCATAGACTTTCCTGCCTGGGCTGGCTTTGAACTGCGATCTTCAGATCTCAGCTTTCGGAGTGGCTAGAATTATAGGTGTGAGTCACCAGTGCCAGGCTGAAGTAGATATTGTGGTCTTTGTTTTTACAAATGAGGAAACTAAGACTTAGAGAAAGATTGAGGAATATACCAAAGATCATACATTTAGAAATAGGAGGATCAATGTGGGACAACTCTGCCAGGTCTGAATCATTAGACACTGCATTGGTTTATTTTAAGGCAGTAGTAGGGCTGCCTTTTCAAAGGCAGACGAAGGGTAGATGGGTTGAATAAAACAGTAATAATTTCTGCATACTGAAATTTTATTTATCAGGTACTAATCTGTGCTGTTCCAACGCACTGTTCTCATTCAACAAAATTTTGTTGAACTTTTTGAATAGATAGTGAAGGTATAATAGTGAATTAAATCAACCTGATTCTTGCTTTCTCGGAGCTTACAAGTGAGAGAAGGAGGCAGACAAACCAGAATTACAAAAGTAAACGTGTAATTATTTCAGTGAGTTCTAAGATAATTTAATGAAGGAAAAAAAGACGTTTCAACAAATGGTCTTGGGGAAACTGGATATTCACAGACAAAAGAATGAGATTAGATTCTTACTTTATTTCCTATTCAAAAATCTAACTAAAATTGGATCAAGACTTAAATAGACATAAAACTATAAAAACTCCTAGAAGAAAACATGGAGGAAAAACTTTGTATCATTGGATTTGGCAATGATTGCTTGGATATGACACCAAAAGCACAGGTAACAAAAGTAAAAGTAGATGAGTTATATCAAAAGTTAAACTTCTGTGCATCTGCAGGAAGGGAAAAGGTTGTTGAACAGGTGCAAAGTTTCTGTTTTGCCAGATGAAAAAGTTCTGGAGATTGCTTTTTCAATAAAGTGCATACACTTAAGCACTACTGAACTGTACATCTAACATGGTCAGGATGGTAACTATTGTATATCATTGAAATTTAAAGAAAAATGTGTAACTAAGACATGTTACTTCTTCATTTTATTTTATTATTTTATATTTTTGCAGTGCCAGAATGGAAAGTAGGGCCTAGCATGTGCTAGGCAAGCACTCTATCACTGAGTTACATCCTCAACCCTTTTTTCAAACAACCCTATGAGAACATTTTTTGCATATTTGCCAGTCCTAGGGCTTGAACTCATAGCCTAGGCACTGTCCCTAGGTTTTCTATTCTCATGGCTAGTGTTCTACCACTTGAGTCATAGCTCCACATCTTGATTTTCTTTTTTGGTGGTTAATTAGGTTAAGAATCTCACAGATTTTCCTGGTCAGGATGGCTTCAAACCACAATCCTCAGATCTCATCCTTCTAAGTAGAATTATAGGCATGAGCCACTAGCACCGAGCAGAATGTTTAATCATATTTGTTTTATAGTGCAATCTCAGTTTAAGAGAAGCCAAATCATTTGCTCAAGGTTGACACAGTTAGTCATGGGTGTAGATGGAATTCCAGTCCAGTTTCTGAGCTTAAAGTACATGCTCTAAGTTATCACCCACCTTAGATAACCAAATCTTCAAACAAATGGACAAAACCATGCTGTGATGGGTTTGGACTTGGAAGTGTGAGAGATCACAGAGCACCATGTTTAGAGTGACATATGCACAAGTGAAGATCTCAAGCGTATCATTAAAGGACTGCCTCTCAACAGCTTTTTTTCCCTGTGAAGATAACACCTTAAACCCAAGTGGAGTCATAGAGCCTAGAATTCTATTAGTATAGTAGTTGCCTTAAAAGCCCAGAACAACAAAGGGCACGTGTTGCTCTCATATGCAAATCTTAGACCCAAAATACACCCTCTCATATAATCAAACATAGAGGTATATGGTTATATACACACAATTTAGTTGACTAAAGTATAGTACGTGCACTGTTGAAAATGAACTTTACAACTTTGGTGGGGGGGGAGGATTAGGTGGGGGGGGTGAGGGGAGGCTGGGAAGGGTAAACAAAGGAGGAGGCTACAATGCTTGATAAGAAATGTACTCACTATCTTGCCCATGTAATTGTAACCCCTCTGTACAATATTTTCACAATAAAAAAAAGCATAGTACATGCAGGAGAGAAACTCCATGGTATAAATTTCTTGACCAACTAACAGAGAATTTAACAAAACAAATATTAGCAAGCTGAAAGCAGAGGATATTAGGGAGCGGATGGAGAACAGGAAAGGGAGCAGGGGACAAATGCAGCCCAAGTACTTAATGTACATATGTGATAAAGGAAGTGGGAAATGGGAAATGAGCCTGGAGGGAGGGCAGAGATGGGATGGGACAGAATGGTAGAAGGGGTGACTCTGATCAAGAAGTTCTGGTCACTTAGATGAACACAATAACTTGTACCCTGTTTATATGACCTTTTTTTAATATAGTAATTTTTTATTGTGATTAAGTGATTACATAAATTTCACAGTATTGTGAGATAGTGATACTTAAAGTCATAAACATTCTAACCTTCATGTATGACCTTTTGAAGTACATATATACACACATACACATACACACATACATACATACATACACACATATGCCTATTAGCCACTGGGACTTGACTAGCATGTTTGTGTTCCGGAGTTTAATCTCTAGTACCAGAAAAAGTGGAAAGATTACAAAATATCATAATCCTGCTGGCAGAGCAGTATAACCATGAAGGGTATGACTCCTTAAGAGAAAGCCCTTGGAAAGGTGTCAGAATTTTCCAGTTAAATCTCAGATTGCTTTAGCCTACATAAGGTTGCTGAACTTGAGTTGGGTAGTAGCTTTTCCAGGGGAAAAACTGACCAGTGTCCTGACTGGATGATCTTCATTTTCTACTCAGTATTGAGAAACACTGACTCCTTACTTCGGCCCATAAAAGCAGAACAAAAGCCAGGCATTCCAGCTTCGGCTTTCTAGCTGTGTCCTTTGCCCAGAACCATTCTCTCCTGAACTCAATTTGTGGAATTCCTGAATCCAGGAAGGACCAGACCACCTGCCAGGCATCAATGACTTGTTTGTTCTAACCAGGCTGTTTCCTTCAAGTGAAAAAGGACCAGCTTACCTTCACCATACAAGGACTGAGATGATGACCACCAGAACACACCTATGATTAGGACTATTTATACATACTTCTCACTTCCTGTCCCGCATTTTCTCTATTTAACTTAAGACAGATGTCTGTTTCAGGAAGATGCCTGAAGATATACTGAAGTGTATTTTTCCTGTGACTGCCTATGCCATTTAATAAGTCTCCTTCTCTGCCCCTCTTTCTCTGTCTGTCTCTGTCTGTCTCTCATGCTTGAACTCAGGGGCTCTTGCTTTCAGTTGGCTTTTTAAAAAATATTTTTTACTGTAAAGATATTGTACAGAGGGGTTACAGTTACATGAGTAAGGTAGTGGGTACATTTCCCATCGAGCATTGTTACCCCTTCCTTTGTTTTTCCCCTACTATCCCTTCCCTCCTCACCTCCTTAACTCCTCCCTCCTTCCCCACCCCCCCAGTCATAAAGTTCCTTTTCAACATTCTGGGCATTTACCCAGACAATCACAAAGAATGCCATACTAAAGCTACCAGCACAACTATGTTTATTGCAGCATTATTCACCATAGCTAAGATATGGAACCATCCCAGATGTCCCTCAGTAGATGAATGGATAGAGAAAATGTGACACACACACACACACACACACACACACACACACACACACACACATACACACACTGGAATTCTATGCCTCCATCAGGAAGAATGACACTGCCCCAGTTGTTAGGAAATGGAAAGATTTGGAAAAAAAATTATATTAAATGAAATAAACCAGACCCAAATAAACATAGGTCCCATGGTTTCCCTTATTTGCAATAATTAGTATATATCTAGGATAATCTTACCAGGCAAGCAGAAAAGGTCACTTGGCTTTTTTTTTATTACCACCATCACTCTACCACTTGAAGCTTAGATGGAGATAAGAATCTCAAGGACTAAGCCAAGCGCCAGTGGCTCACACCTGTAATCCTACTCATAAGGCTGAGATTTGAGGATCGTGGTTCAAAGCCAGCCCGGGCAGGAAAAGTCCGTGAAACTCTTATCTCCAATAAACCACCAGAAAACCGGAAGTGGCGCTATAGCTCAAGTGGTAGAGCACTAGCCTTGAGATGAAGAGCTGAGGGACAGCGCTCAGGCCCAGAGTTCAAGTCCCACGATCAACAACAACAAAAGAATCTCAAAGACTTGTCTATCTGGGCTGTCTTTGAACCTCAATCCTCAGATCTTAGCCACCTAAGCTTGCCTAAGATTACAGGCATGAGTCATTGATGTCTCTTTATTTGGCATATAGGGACAAATGGCCCAACGTGACATGTGAAACTCGGGGAGTTTCGGCTTGTAGCCTAAAACTCCTGTTTCATTCTTAACCTTCCTTCCTCTTTTCCTTTTCCTTTTTTCTCTCTACATTTTGCCCTTCCCTCCCTTTCACTTTTCCTTCCCTATTTTTTCCATCTTGCTATGTAGCTCAGACTGGCCTTGATACACTTGGCTCAGCCTCCTGAGTGCTGGGATTGCAAGTGTGCGTCACCACATTCAGTTCTATGATTACTCTTTTTTCTTATAGTACATAACAAACATTATATACTAAAGTCTTTCATCACAATGAATAGCTGAAATATTTTTCAAGGGTATGATTTTTCCTTGAGAACACATTCACATTCATTTTCTACTCAGTACTGCTCTTTTTGAAATTCTTCTGTAATTCAATATACATGTGAACATTCCCTATTAAATTTTCTCATCTTCTATGCTGTTCATCTGTGTTTTTTAAGTACATGGAAATCCATTCTGCATGAACTCATATACAGGCTACAAATCTGGCAAAAATAATACTGCTGATGAAATAGCATCCCCATTGCATAAGTATGTTCTCATCCTACTGTGCATGTAATTATTTTTGCATCAGTCAGTAACTTCAGTGGCTTCTTCAGGCAAATGTGACTTTATTTCATTAAAAACTCCTGGAATGTAATCAATTGGAAGGAATAGCAATGCAGATAAATTATACATTTTAAACTAAAATTTTCATTAGTGGTATATAGTGTGGCCAATGCCTTTGCCACGATCTGCATCTGTTCACCTTTGGATTCTTCTTTTGTAACCTCTTTCTTCAGAATTTTGACTTTGGCAATTTTCAGCATTTTAAATTTTAACCTTTCAGTATTGTGGTTTTTCAGGCTTAGCTGGGCACTGGTGGCTCACACCTATGCTCCTAGCTATTCAGGAGGCTGAGATCTGAGAATTGTTTGGGATCATGTCTTGGGAATTAAGATTGGCACCAGGAGACACAAGTCCTACTGATGAAGACTTGTGGAAGCAGGAATCAAAGCAGTGCATATGTGGATATGGTGAAGAATTTGATCTGTTTGAAAAGCCATTGTTGAGTTTTAAGTAGGTATTTATGGTAGTCAGATCAGTATATTGAAAAGATCATTTCACCTACTATTTGCAAAATATGCTGGAGGGGAGCAAGTGTGGCCGAGGAGATACCATTTAGACTTTAGTGTGGTAGAAAGATAAGGATCTGTCACACAAGATGGTGTGCTGGATTGTTCCACTTGCCCTCCATGGTTCTTCTCCACAAATTCTGCCCTGCTCTAGGCCCGAAGGAGCCAAACTGGACTACAGACAGGATCCTATACTCTCTGACTTCTGCTTGCTTTGGGCCTCTGGGAAATCTCCGAAGAAGATTAAAATATGAAGGAGGATGAAATGGGGGTATTCATTTTACCTCCTTTCCTCTTGAGTTGCCTCTAGCCAGTCATGTCTTTCAACAGAAGCTCATGCTTAAAAAAGAAATCTCAAATCTTAGTCAGGTCCTGGTGGCTCAGGCCTGTAATAATAGCTATTTAAGAGGCTATGATTCACAGGATCATGGGTCCACGCTAGCGAAGGCAGGAAAGTTCTCTAGACTGTGTCAGCAAAAGTAGGGCTGGCTATGCCTCAAGTGGTAGAGCACCAGCTTTGCAAGCAAGCCAAGGAAGTGGGAGTCCTAAATACAAATCTCAGTACATGCATATAGAATCTCCTTTCTGCACATGACTATTTACACCTCCCATAGTGCTGAGTCTTGAATGTAGGGCTTCATGCATCCTAGACAAGCACTCTACATCTTCAGTGTTTAAATCCCTCCTGTGGGAGATACCTTAATCTTCAATAAAAGAAACCATCTAATGGTGTTACAGTCTATGTTTGATTACTATGGGAGTTAAAACTAGTTTGCTATATTTATACTATATTTTCTATATTCATATATTATACTACTTGCTATATTTATACTATAAATAAATAAATGTTGACTTACTTGAAAACTTGGAGTTTTCTGGATTCTTCCATTTGCTTATTTTTAATACTTTTTTATTGTGAAAATACTGTATAGAGGGGTTACAATCATATGAGCATTGTAATGAGTACATTTCTTATCAAGAATTGTTTTCTCCTCCTTTGTTTTTCCCTCCCTACCATCCCTTCCCTCCCATCTCCACAAACAACTACAACTACTATTTTTCTGTTGGACACTGGGACTCAAATATACTATCTGATGTTGTATGTTCATTGGCAAGTGCCCTACCACCTGAGCCACACTTCCAACCCCATTTGCTTATGCTAACCTTTAGCTTCTGTGATAGTTTCCTATTGCTGCTGTCACAAATGACCACATTTTGTCTTAAAAATCTTCCCACCTACAATTCTAGAGATAAGAAGTTCTGAAATAAGTTGGCCAGGAGGCATAACTTCTGAAGGAGGCTCCTTGCTTTTAAGCCTTCCTCATTTTTACAGGCCACATCCATTTTCACTCACAGCCCTACCCTCCATCTTCAAAGCCAGTAGCATAATATCTTCATCTTCCTCTTGTCTCTGTCTCTCATTGTCCCTCTACCATCATATCTCTGATTGTCTTCTATGTCTGTGTCTCTCTTCCTCCCTTTTATAAAGAACCTTGAAATTACATTGAGTCCACCTCAACAACCCAGGATTATATCGCCATCTTAACAGCTTTAACTGCATCCTATCTGAAAAGTTGCTTTTGGCATGTAAGGTAACATATTCACACTCTCTTGGATTCAGATGTGGACATCTCTTCATTCCTAATGATCTATTCCAAGCATATCTCTTGTCTTTCCCAAGTTTACTGCATTTGTTCCTATTGTCTAAGTATACTATTCTATATATCGAAATCATCCGCCAATTCAATGGCAGTTGAATAAAGGTTTTCTGAGAATAGTACTGCATTCAGAAATATAAATGATGAATATGCCATTGCTAAGATGTCCATTCCCTCTGAGGTTGACCTTTATGTTTTTACTAACTGCTTACAACTGTGCAGAACATATATCTCATCTTCAAGGTCTTATTGCCCTAATCATACCTCCCCCTCTTTATTTGTGGGTACTGGTCCTGGGGCTTGGACTCAAGGCCTGAGAGGTATCCCTGAGTTCTTTTGCTCAAGATTAGCACTCTATCACTTGAGCCACTACTCCATTTCTAGCTTTTTATAAAAACAGTTCATTGGAGATGAGAGTCTCACAGACTTTCCTGTCCAGGTTGGTTTTAAATAGTGATCCTCAGATCTCAGCCACCTGAGTAATAAAGATTGTAGATATGACCCACTGGTGTGTGGTTCCCCTTCTTTTTTTTTTAGATGAGAGGAAGGAGAGGGAGACAGATTATTAGTGTGAACAATGCTGAAATACATTGTGTACAAATACATTGTGTACATCTGTGTACAAAAATAGCATAATGAAAGCCATTGAAAGCTGTTGAGTAATAGAGGATAGTAGGGCTGTAGAAAGGTAGAGTAAGCTGGGGAGTCAATCTGATTAAAGTATTATATAAGCATGTGTGAAATAACATAGTGAAACAGATATACACTTAAAAATGAATAATAGAAATGTAAAATGGCCAAGTTACTCAAGCTGATTCGAAACTTTGGCAAAGTAGCAGGGTATAAAATTAACCCTCAAAAATCAATGGCTTTTCTGTATGCCAACAATGAGAAGACCACGGCTGAAATCACAAAAAGCAACTCCTTTTGTAATAGCCCCACAAAAAAAATACCTAGGGGGCTGGGAAGGTGGCTCAGTGGTAGAGCGCTTGCCTTGCATGCTCGAGGCCCTGGGTTCGATTCCTCAGCACCACATAAGCAAAAAGAAAAAAGCCGGAAGTGGCACTATGGCTCAAGTGGTAGAGCGCTAGCCTTGAGCTGAAGAGCTGAGGGACAGCGCCCAGGCCCAGAATTCAGGCCCCATGACCGGACCCAAAAAAAAAAAAAAAAAAAAAACAAAACCTAGGAATTAACTAAAGAAGTGAAGGACCTCTACAATGAAAACTTTAAAAACCTGAAAAAGGAAATTAAACCAGAAGTAAGGAAGTGGAAAAACTTCCCACGCTCCTGGATTGGGAGAATTAACATCGTGAAAATGACAATACTGCTAAAGGCTATCTACAAATTCAATGCAATACCCATCAATATCCCAACCTCATTCTTCAAGGAAATAGAAGAGGCAATCCAAAAATTTATATGAAACAATAAAAGACCCAGAATAGCAAAAATAATCCTTAGCAGAACGAACACTGCTGGAGGAATGCCGATACCAGACTTCAAACTCTACTACAAGGCCATAATAATCAAAACAGCTTTGTACTGGCACAAGAACAGACCTGAAGACCAATGGAATAGAACCAAAGTCCCAGAAATGAATCCACAGTCCTATAGCCACCTAATCTTCGATAAGGGAGCCAGAAAAATAGAATGGAAGAAAGACAGTCTCTTCAGTAAATGGTGCTGACAAAATTGGTTAAACTCCTGTAGAAAACTTAAGCTAGATCCTTTTATATCACCCTGCATCAGAATCAACTCCAAATGGATCAAAGGCCTCAAAGTCAAAGCAGAGACCCTGAAAACATTACAGGAAGGAATAAGAGAAACTCTAGGGCTCCTTGGCACAGGCTGAATTTTTCTTAATAAAGACCCAGAAACACAACAATTCAAAGAAAGGTTGGACAAATGGGATTGCATGGAACTGCAGAGCTTCTGCATGGCAAAGGACATAGTTAGTAAGATTAATAGAAAGCCCACTAGCTTGGAGAAGATCTTCACTAGCCATACAACAGACAAAGACCTCTTATATAAAATATACTGGGTGGGAGATGGGAAGGGATGGGAAGGGGAAACAAAGGAGGAGGAGGCAACAATGCTTGATAAGAAATGTACTTATTACCTTGCGCATGTAATTGTAACCCCTCTGTACGGTATTTTCACAATAAAAAATAAAATAAAATATACTTAGAACTCAAAAATTTAAATCCTCCAAAAGCAAATCCTCAAAGAAACAACCGTCCCATTGATAAGTGGGCTAAACACTTAAAGAGAGACTTCTCTGAAGAGAAAATAAAAATGGACAATAGACACATGAAGAAACACTCAACTTCTCTAGCCATAAAAGAAATGCAAATCTAAACAACATTGTACCCCAGTTAGAATGAATGGATACAATCAAGATATCTAATAACAGCCAATGCTGGAGGGGATGTGGCCAAAAGTGAACCCTACTGCATTGTTGGTGGGAGTGTAAACTTGTTCAAACACTTTGGAAAACAGTATGGAGGTTCCTCAAAAGACTACAGCATCAGTTGTTATTAGATTTCTTGATTCTAGGCATTCATTCTACCTGGGGTGAGGTGGAATCTCAATGTTGTCTTGATTTGCATATTTTATAGCTAGAGAAGTTGAACATTTCTTCATGTGTCTATTGGCCATTCTTATTTCCTCTTCAGAGAAGTTTGTCTTTAAGTCTTTAGCCCATTTATTTATTGGGCAGTTGTTTCTTTGAGGATTTGTTGAGGGATTTAATTTTTTGAGTTCTAAGTATATTTTAGATCGAAATTTTCTTAATAGAGACCCAGAAATGCAACAAATCAAAGAAAGCTTGGACAGATGGGATTGCATGAAACTGCAGAGCATGGCAAAGGACATAGCTAGCAACATTCCACAGATCTGGGAAAAGATCTTCACTAGTCATACAACAGACAAGGGCCTCTGCGGTAGAGTGCTAGCTTCAACTGAAAAATGATCAAAGATAGAACCCAGGTTCTTTGAGTTCAAGCCCCAGGACTGACAATACACACAAAATTGAAACTCTCTTATACAAATAATTGATGTTAGTAAAAGTGTGACTAGAAAGAAAATAACAAAAAAAACCCCAAAAAACAAAAAAAGAAAGAAAATAACATCCATTCTCATGGACTCTGCTGTGTCCATTCCCTATCCTTTCAGTTTTGGAAGCTTGTCTAATAGGACAGGGTTGGATGCATAACTCAAGTGGTATAGTACCCGTTTAACACATCCTAGGCCCTGAGTTAAAATTCTAGTACCTTCTCCAACATATTAAATGACACAATAAAATACATTAATTAAGGACATTATAAGAATGTATTTGCAATAGTAGAAAGTTATGAAGAAGGCATGTTTCTGAGTGATTTTATTATACTTTATGTATTTGCCAACTATTACACATTGAACATATAGCTTTTGAGTTAAATATAAACACATGATAAAAAAGTAAAATGTTTTTATTTTCCACATTTTAAAATTCCATGATAAAAAATAATAGATCTTACATATACCTAGAAAATAAACCTTTATGTTTTAATCAATTGTTTGAAATCAGGATTGACTACATAATTTGTGGGGCCTAGTATAAAATGAAAACATAGGTCCTTTGTTAAAAAATAATTAAAGAGTGCTGCATACCCATGGATCACACCTATAATCCTAGCTACTCTTGTGGCTGAGATCTGAGAATCCAGGTTCAAAGCCAGACTGGACACAAAAGTCCTCAAGACTCTATCTTCAAAATGATACAAAGTGATGCAAATGGTACAGCACCAGAAAAGTAAACATGAGACATTGAATTCAAACTTTGGGATCAGAAAAAAAATTATTTAAAGTAGCAACATGGCAATAGTAGAGAAAACATTAAATGAAATGTTAAGTCTTTTCAAATCACAGAATCTACGGGATGAAAGCATATGTCATTTGGCCATTAAGTCAGCTCTGGTTACCTTTATTACCACACATAGATACAACGGCTTTAACATCACATTAGGCAAACTCAGAGAGCTGGAACTTGGTTTTTCAAATTTCAGGAGTAGAAAATAAACAACATGTTAATAACCATCTTTTCCAATTTTTGGTGTCTTGTTCCTTGTACACCTTTGACAATAATTGCTAGTTTGACTGTGCTAGTTTGTAGCAAAATTCACTTAAAATATTGAAACATTTACTCAGTTAACTGGATCTATCCCCAGACATAGATGTTTCCTATTAGGCAACAAACATATGGATGCAAAACCTTCAAATGATAGACAACCACAGAGATTCCAAAATCCCTCCACCTACCAAGCCTGCAGTCAGCACATTGGAATAATTTACTCCACTGACAAAGTGGCCATTGAATTAGTGGTTAAAATATGGCCCATGACAATACTGAAAGTTCTTCCTGGCCTCGTGCTACAATGACTTTGAATAGCCTACTTCATCCTGCAGTGAAAGAAAATAATTAAATTCTTCAAAGTCCCAACCCAGAGATACCATATGAAGTCAATGCTTAGAGAATTTCAGACAAAATAGGCTGCAATAATGCAAACTTCTCCATGCCCTCATTTTACCAATTCTTTAGCCCTAGTTCATAGCTGAGGGGGGGTTACCTCTACCTTGAAGTTTTTAATATCTGATTTTATTGTTTAATTAAATTTATTTTAATAGATAATATAAATTAAAAATTGCCCATATTTATAAGACATTGTGATGTTTTAACATACACATATGCATACAGAGTGTAATGTTTAAACCAGGTTAAACATATCTATCTCTTCAAACATTATCATTTATCAAATACTTATCAGAGAAACTCATTTCCAATTAACAAAAAGTGTCATTAGTGGAGACATGGCTCAAGTGGTAGAGCACAGCCATGAGTGGAAAAGGTCAAGTGAGAATATGAGGCCCTGAGTTCAAACCAAAAAGAATTAGTACTTTGCTGTGATCTAATCATCCTACTTTGCAATAGCACACTAGAAGTCTTATTTTTGCTTGCTCCTTAGACCAGTCCCTGTTCTGTGTATGCATAGAAGCCTTCACATATGCCTAGCACAGCTTTTCCCCTTTGTGATAGAATTATAGCTGGGAATGTTTTTCCCACAAGGCAATAGCAGATCTGGAGATGTTTTGACCATATTCTCTGGTGAAGGAGGACTTGCTGGTTTTGCTATACAGAATCCCTTTGTCCTAGAACATATACCAGAGACCACTTGTCTTAGTCACTTCATTGATGACCTACAATTTGATCAAGGTGGAGGTATCCAAACTCAGCCAGCAATAGCTCAGATGGACAGTTCTGCAGTACCAGAATTTGAACTCAGAACTTCTTCACACTTGCTAGGCAGGTACTTTTCCAGTTGATCCATAGCTTTTACTTTGGTGAATTTTTTCTAATAGTCTCCAGTGTTTGCCAAGGCTAGCCTGGATCATGGTTCTTAAATTCATACTGCCCTGTAGCTGGGAAGACAGGGTATATACTACTGCACTTAGATTATTGGTTGAGATGGGGCCTTATGAACTTTTTTGCCTGGGCTAGCCTCAAACCATGATTCTCCTCATTTCTGCCTGTGAAGTATCTGGAATAACAGTAGTGAACCACCACACTGGGCCTCATCTAAGGGCAATTCTTGCTCTAGACCCCTGTGCAGGTTAAGGGAAAACATGAGACTTGGATTGTCTCTTGGCTCAGTCTCGTTTCAATCTACATTCCTCTTACAGATGTTGATTCCTAATAATTTCCATGTACTTCGTACTTGTTCTTGGAGAATATAATTTGCAGCATAGACTTTAAATTCTTTTTTTTATTTGTTTTGGTAGTTATGATTCTTGGCACCTTGCTAAGGCCACAGACCATACCTAGTAATTGCTGGTTAAACTGAATGGTTTAGTATGGACAAAAAACATACAGTATTATTCTGGATATTTTCCTATCTATCACAGTCAAATAATGAACATCATTATGAAGTTTTTTAATATTGTTAGAACCAAATAAAAATGCAATAAAGTGATACTGAAATACCTTTAAACAATTATTCAGCCAATATTATTTTATGTGTTATCTGTATAATTTTTAACATGATAACATCCCACATTTTAATATGGGATCAGGTTTTGTTAGTCCCTTTATATGCTGTTAAAGCAGAGCCTTTGTTAAGCTCTGGGAAAATGTTTATTGTTGGTAGAAATGAAGGCAATCCCTAACGTGCTTTTTAATATGAAGAATGCAGCATGAATTCTTAGTTATAGGTTTTCCTTATAATACAATTTGTTTGGTTGAATTTTTTTAAGAAGATGTTTCAGAATAGAAATCAGGTTGTGGGTAATTGAAGAAAACAATGAAGAGATGAAATAAACAAGTTTCCAGCAAGGTCTAGAGGCATTGAATGATGTGATACCTGCTAAATCAGTTCCCACTACACTTAGACTCTGGGAGAAAATTGAAAGAAAAAGAAAAACACAAGACTCAGGCTCCAATGACTCACACTTGTAATCCTAGATACTCACAAGGCTAAGATCCAAGGATCACAGAGCTAGCCCAGGTTGACAGAACCAAAAGATTTTTACCTCCAATTAACCACCTAAAAGGTGGAAGTGGATCTGTGGCTCAAGTGGTAGAATGATAGCCATGAGCAAAAGAGTTCAGGGACAGCACCCACTCCCTGAGTTTAAGCCTTATGACCAACAAAAATGAAATGTGAACACAAATATAAGCTATGGGCTTTAGTAATTATGTGCCAGTACTAGTTCATTGGTAGTACCATTTGTTTTATACTAATACAAAATATTAATAAGGGGGCTGGGAAGGTGGCTCAGTGATAGAGTGTTTGCCTTGCATGCATGAGCCCTGGGTTCGATTCCTCAACACCACATAAGCAGAAGAAGAAAAAAGCCAAAGTGGTGCTGTGGTTCAAGTGGTAGAGTGCTAGCCTTGAGCTGAAGAGCTGAGGGACAGAACCCAGGCCCAGAGTTCAGGCCCCACAACTGGACCCTACCCCCCTACAAAAATGTTAATAAGGGAAATGGGAGGGAGAAAAGGAGTATACAGGGATTCCTCAATTTTCCTAAAAATATAAGATTAAAATCTATTAATTTTTATAAGATTAAAATCTATTAATTTTTATAAGATTAAAATCTATTAAATTTTTTTGTGCAGGTCCTGGGGCTTGATGCCAGGGCTTGGTCACTGTCCCTGAGCTGTTGAGCTCAAGGCTAACTGTACCACTTGAACCACAGCTCTACTTCTCACTTTTTGGTGGTTATTGGAGATAGGAGTCTCATGGACTGCTTGGGCTGGCTTCAAACCACAATCCTCAGATCTCAGTCTCTTGAGTTGGTAAGATTACATGTGTGAAACACCAGTACCTGGCTAAAATATCTTAATTTAAAAACAAGTAAACTTCATCATTGTCAATGCTGGGTGCTAAAATAGAGACAATCAAGTTAGGGTTTTGTTTGCCAGAAGCTCCTTACTCTCTGCATGTCCTGGTAGAAGCTTCCTTATTCTCATCTCATTAAGTGGGTAAATGTTGTAGGCCTGGACACTTTTATTTGGTCATTGGAATTAGTCCAGGTTTCATGAGTCAAAGCCAGATGCCTCAGAGACCTGCCTAGGAATTTTCCAAACAGGGAGTAGGACAAAAGAGTTCAGGACTCATCAGTGGTCTCTCTACACTCTCATGCCCAAACACTTGATGGGTGGCTCAAAAAAATCAAGCAGAGATGGGTGCCAGTGGCTCAGGCTTATAATTCTAGACTGAGATCTGCAGGATGGAGGTTTGAGGCCATCTAGGCAGAAAAATCTGTGAGACTCCATTTCCAAAATAATCAGCAAAAAGTCAGGCTAGAGGTGTGACTCAGGGAGTAGAGTGCCAACTGAACAAGCAAACCTAGTGAGTGTGAGGCCCTAAGGTCAAGCCTGGGTACCACAAAAAAGAAGCAGAAATGATGGACAAAAAGAAAGTTTCAGCATCTAGTCTCCCGAGGCTGCTTACCTATATCCATTGCTTAGTTTCCTGGCCCAACACAAGCTTCTTCTGCCTCAGCTGGTTTGAGCTGACTTTCGATTCATTATGATGAAAAGAACAAGAATTTTGAATGACTTTACATTTTGAGCAAGTATTACTTCCACATAGTGTCTCATAATATTAACAGGAGTTGTAGTGAAATGAGGGCCACATAGAGATTAGGGGACATGCACACTAACGACAATACATGGTTGTCTGGATTTGAACCTAAGCTGGATTCTATCCAAAGCTCATGTTTGTAATCAATGTGCAAAATGTGTACAATACACTTTTGTTATCTAGAGAAACCTGGTTAATTCAGCCCTGTACTGAATTTATATAAAGCATTGTGATATGTGTGTGTGTGTGTGTGTGTGTGTGTGTGTGTGTGTGTGTGTGTATTGTGCTCCAGTGCCTAAATGGGCACTGTCTGAACTTTTATGCTCAAGACTAGTGCCCTGTCACTTCAGCCACAGCTCCACTTCTGGCTTTTTGCTGGTTAATTGGGGATAAGAGTCTTATGGACTTTCCTACTGGGACTGGCTTTGAATTGCTATCCTCAGATCTCAGTCTCCTGAATACCTGGGATTATAGGTGTGAACCATTGGCATCTGACATCACTTTTGAAGACACAAATTTTGTTTGCAATTTGAATTCAAACCTCGATCGTAACATTTGCTGTTTTCAAGCATTGATATTAGACTATTTTTGACCTATAAGAACAATAATTTCCTGTAGGAAGTTACATAGTGAGGTCTGTATCATCTAACCATTTAGCTTCCCTTTCTTAACCTTAATTATTAAATGGTGATGTGAAAGCCTAATCAGATCCCACAAGAAACATTTAGTCAACAGACTTTTAGAAGAGGATTTAAGTGCTGTTATTTTATTTGGAATGATTTTTAAGGGAGTTCAGTGAGGGAGTAGAGAAGATAGAGAAGAGTGTTCATGCACAGGTTAGTACTAAAGGTACCAAAGTTCAGTCCTGCTGGGATGTTCTGAGAGATGGTACAGAACATATACCTTTAAAACATTTCAATTGAAACACAATGGAAAAGTAAGCACAATTGATAGTAAAAGACAAAAAATTACACATGGGCATGATAAATTATATAGGACTCTCAACATTCACATGGTGAGAAAAAAGAATATTCTTAAGAGACAATCACAAAAGCTCAATAGCTATGAGCATATGATCATATAAAATGATGTTTATCTACTGAGGGGCATCAGGGTTGGCTCCACATCTTAGCTATGGTAGATAATGCTGTAATAAACATAGTTGTGCTGGTAGATTTAGTGTGGAATTCTATGTTTCCAACAGAAAGAATGACACCACCCCATTTATAAGGAAATGAAAGACCTAGGAAAAAAATCATCCTAAGTGACATAAGCCAGACCCAAAGAAACATAGGCTCCATGGTTTCCTTCATTTGTAATAATTAGTTATATGTTTAGGATAGTCCTAGCAGCGGATCACAATAGCTCAATAGCTATGTACTTACGACTATATAAAATGATGCAAATCTAAATGAACTACAAGAAATGGAAACGAGACGGGGTTTTTTTTTTTTTTTTTGTCGGTTGTAGGGCTTGAACTCTGGGCTTGGGCGCTGTCCCTCAGCTCTTCAGCTCAAGTCTAGCACTCTACCACTTGAGCTATAGTGTCACTTCCTGTTTTCTGGTGGTTAACTAGAGATAAAAGTCTCACAGACTTTCCTGCTCAGGCTGGCTTTGAACTGTGATCCTCAGATCTCAGCCTACTGAGTAGCTAGGATTACAGGAGTGAGCCACTGGTGACTGGACTAAGAGGGTTTTTTTTTGTTTCTTTCTTTTTTTGGGGGGAGGGGTCCGGTCGTGGGGCCTGAACTCTGGGCCTGGGCGCTGTCCCTCAGCTCTTCAGCTCAAGGCTAGCCCTCTACCACTTGAGCCACAGCGCCACTGCCAGCTTTTTTCTTTTTGCTTATGTGGTGCTGAGGAATCGAACCCAGGGCCTCAGGCATGCAAGGCAAGCGCTCTACCACTGAGCCACCTTCCCAGCCCTTTGTTTTTGTTTTGTAACGTGCTGTGTGAAATTATTTCTTTTTTCATTCTTTTTTTCCCTTTGGTTTATTCCGTGTTGTCACTGTTTTTAATTTTGGTACCCTGTGAGATATACATACATACACACACACACACACACACACACACACACACACACACACACACACACATATGTTTATCTGATTTGGGGAAGGGAAAAGGAATCACAAAATCGTGAGACAAAGGAAAAAAGGTGAAACAAAGCAACAGCAATTCTCACAAAGCACTATGTTGGAAATGAATTTTACAACTTGGGGAGGAGGGGAGTGGGGGGAGGGAAAGTAGGGGAAAACAAGGGAGGGGGTAATAGTTTGACAAGAAATGTACTCATTGCCTTACTTATGTAACTATAACACCCTTGACATCACCCTTACAATAAAATAAAATAAAATTTAATAATAAAATGTTTATCAAAGAAGTGTGAACAAGAGGTATTTTTGTTATTTTGGTTTTTCTTTTCTCTTCTTCTTGCTGTTTTATTTTTTTATTTCTGTACTTTTTGTCTTGTATGTAAGTTTACCTACTTGGGGGAGGGTAAGGGGTAACACAGAAATGGTGGGACAAAATGGTCCAAAGACCTCAATGTAAAGTCAGATTCTGTGAAAATATTACAGGAAGGGGCAGGGAAACCCTAAACCTTCTAGGCATGGGGGCAAAACTTCCTAAACAAAGATCCAGAATCATAGCAAATCAAATAAAGGCTGGATAAATGGGCTTATATCAAACTGAAAAATTTATGCCTAGCAAAGGACATAGCTAGGAAGATAAATAGAATGCCCACAGAATGGGAGAAAATCTTTACTAACTATACATCAGACAAGGGCCTCACATCTGAAATATACTTAGAGCTCAAAAAATTAAACCACCAAAAAATAAACCCTCAAAAGCTCAACAACCCAATCAATAAATTGGCTAAAGACCTAAAGAGAGACTTCTCATAGGAAGAAAAAAAGTGGCCAATAAACACATGAAGAAGTATTCAACATTTCTTGCCATAAAAGAAATGCAAATCAAAACAACATTGAGATTCCACCTCACTCCAGTTACAATGGCCATTATCAGGAAAACTAACAATAACAAATGCTGGTTGGGTTGTGGTCAAAAAGGAACCCTAATACACTGTTGGTGGGATTGTAAACTTGTTCAACCACTCTGGCAAACAGTATGTAGGTTCCTTAAAAGACTAAATACAGAGCTTCTCTATGACCCAGAAATTCCACTCCTGGGCATTTATCCAATGGACCATAAAGCAGGCCAAACAGAAGCCACAGTACAGCCATGTTAATTGCAGCATTGTTTACCATAGCCAAGATATGGAATCAACATAGATGTCCCTTAATGGAGAAATGTATCAAGAAAATGTGATATATATGCACTCACAATGAAATTCTACTCATCTATCAGGAAGAATGATATTGTACCATTTGTAAGGAAATGGAAAGACTTGGAAAATGCTATATTAAGTGAAGCAAGCCAGAGCCAAAGAAATATAATATAGGCTGCATGGTTTCCCTCATTTGTGGTAACTAGAATGTGCCTATAAATCTACAAGTAAACACACTGAGTGACAAACAAAACTTGGGCATGATAAATTATATAGGACCTTAGTCACTAATATGCAGAGATCAAAGGAAGCTATACACAGGTGTGTTGGACAGATGATCATACAGAATAATATTGTATGAAATGAGCTATAAGAAAAAGATACAAGCAACATTCTTTGGTTGCCATTGTTGCTGTTTTAGTTTTCTTTTCCATTTGTTTGTTTGTATTAGGAAGGGTAAGGAAGGGCACATAAAAGGTAGAACAAGGATGAACAAATACAACAGTGATACTCACTGGTAACTATGTGGCAAATGAACTGAATATCTTGTAGGTGGGGATGGGAGGGAAAGAATGAGAGAGAGTGATGGAAGGAGAGCTATGGTTCAAAAAGATTTGTACTGATTATACCTAATTCATGTAACTGTAACCCCTTTGTATCTCAACTATATAAATACAATAATAAAATAAAATAAAATGGTGAGACAAACGGTGAACACATACAGCAATGATACTCACTAGATACTATGTTGAAAATGAACTATACAACTAGTGGGGGAAGGGGTTCAGCAAGGAAAAACTGGGAGATAATGAGGGAAGAAGTGACGCTGTTCAAAAAGAAATGTACTTATTATCTGACTTATGTAACTGGAATCCCTCTGTACCTCACCTTTACAATAAAACAAGCAAGCAAACATTCCACTTGAAGGCCAAGGAAGATAGGTTATGTAGACACTCATCTTTTCACTCATTGGATGAAAAGCATTCTCAGCCCACGTGTCCAGAAGGTTCCTGCATCAAGAGAATGTCTCAGGGCCTATGCTACAATTAAGTTCTGGAGTAAGAGACGGAATATGAGTAGGGTATTCATGGTGACTGCTACATATAATATAGAGTTTCTAAAGTAGCCCAGCAATTTAATTGGAGGATAGAGACTACGATGTCTCATAGATTTAGAAGTTCAATATTTTATCTGCATAAATTACTACCTATGTTGTAAATATCTGACCTTTGCTTTATTTTACAGATGCAGGATCATAAGAACATATTGCTTTGCAATTTGTTACACACAGATATTTAGATAGATAAATAGATAGAGAGTAGAAAGATAGATAATAGTCTGGACATGGTGGTTTATACCTGCAATCCTAGATACTTAGGAGGCAAGATCAGGAGGATCAAAATTCAAAGCCAGACTTGGGAAATATGCATGGTTCTACCTGAAAAATAATAAAGGCATAGCAAGGTTATAGGCTTGGCTCAAGTGATAGAATTACTGTCCAAAACAAAACAAAAAAATCTGTCTATCTATACTGTACTTTTTGTCAGTCTATATGGCTATGCCTCATTCATTTTAATTTCTTTATGATATGCACAGCGTTGTGTTGTATGCATTTGCCATAATTTGTTTAGCTTTTATGGTATTCATGCGTACTTGTAGTCCAGTTTTTCACTAGGGCGAAGGATGTTGCAATGGACTCCCCACCCCACCCCCCAGTACTGGGGATTGAATTCAGGGCCTTGTGCTTTTTAAAAAAAATGTATTTTATTGTAAAGATGCTGTACAGAGGGGTTACAGTTACATGAGTAAGACAATGAGTACATTTCTTGTGGAGCATTGTTACCTCCTCCTTTGCTCTTCTACTATCTTTCCCTCCCTCATCTTCCCTGCTCCCCACCAAAGTTGTAAAGTTCATTTCCAACATAATGTCTTGTGAGTATCATTGTTGTGATGGGTCATCCTGTGCCCTTGTTTCAGCTTTTAGGTATTCCCCTTCCCCTTCCAAATTAGATAAATGTATATACAAGATGCAAAGTACCAAAATCAAATACAGTGACAAGAGGGGATATACCATAAGGGGAAGAACATACTAAAGAAACAAAAAACAATTACCTGGTACATTAAAAACAACAACAGAGGAAAAACCTCTTGTGTCCATATCTTGGGGTTCATTTCATTTAGCATCATCTTATATGGTCATATGTGCATAGCTTTTGACCTTTTCTGCTCATCTGATAAGTTTATCCTAGATATATACTAATTATTGTGCAAATAATCAAAACAATATTGAGATTCCACCTCACCACAGTTAGAATGAATGGCTATACTCAAGAAATCTAACAACAACACATGCTGGAGGGGATGTGGCCAAAAGGGAACCCTACTGCATTGTTGGTGGGAGTGTAAACTTGTTCAACCACTCTGGAAAGCAGTATGGAGGCTCCTCAAAAGACTACACATAGAATTCCCCTATGACCCAGCAATCCCACTTCTGGGCATTTAGCCAAATGATCACAAACAAGGCCATACTAAAGGTCCCAGCACAACTATGCAAGTGTATCTGTAGGATAAATTCTTACAAGTGTACTCATTGGATCAAAACATGGGTACACTTAAAATTTTGGTAAATATTGACAAAGTGGCTTCCAGAAAGCTTGCTTTATTTGTCTACTCATTAATAGTGTCTACATAATAGTAGTGTGCAAATTGCTATTTCCTCATACCCTGGGTCATACTATTTGGTTTCATATATATATATATATATATATATATATATATGTTTTTATTGTAAAATACTGTACAGAGAGGTTACAGTTACACGAGTAAGGTTAATGAGTCCATTTCCTTTCGAGCATTGTTACTTCGCCTTTGTTTTTCCCCTACCATCCATTCCTTCCCCACCTCCCCAACTCCTCCCTTACCCCACCCAAAGTCGTAAAGTTCGTTTTCAACAGTGTCTTGTATATCTCATTGTTACAATGGGTCAACCTGTATCCTTATTTCAGTATTTTGTTATTTCCCTTCCCTTCCCCAAATTAGAAAAATGTATCTTGTAAATTCAGGGCACAGAATCAAATACAGTGAAAACGGGGGTTATACAGCGGGGGAAGAAAATACAAAAGAAACAAAAAAAATCCACATAGTACATTATAAATATCTTAAAAACAATAGCAAGAAAGAAAAAAACCACTCGTGTCCCTATCTTGGAGTTCATTTCACTTAACATCATCTTATACGGTCATTTGTTCCTAGCTTTTGACCTTTTCTGCTTGTCCTAAACATATACTAATTATTGCAAATAGGGAAACCATGCGACCTATGTTTCTTTGGGTCTGGCTTATTTCACTTGATAAAATTGTTTCCAAGTCTTTCCATTTCCTAACAAATGAATGGATCAAGAAATATATATATATATATATATATATATATGTATGTATATATATACACATATATGTATATATACATATATACATATATGTGTATATATATACTGCTTAGTTTCTTAAATGCTAATTTTGAAGTACAATATATTTTTAAAGAGTTTCAAAATTGTGCAATGATCTTTGGCTTCCTTTAAATTAAAATGATAACAATAATAATGGATGGCATAAATCATCTGCTGATTCATTCAACTGATGTATTTTAGGAGCTATAGGTGACAATTATTGCAATTAGAGGCTAACAATCATGACATTAATAATTATAAATACAACTGAGTGTGATGAGGAACACTTGTAATACCAACACTCATGAGTTTGGGGCAGGAAGAAGGAGAGTTCTAGGCCAGCCAGACTTGTACAGCAAGACATTATCTCAACAAACAAAAACAAAACCAAGATGATAAATACAAGGACAGTCAATACTTCAGTGTCTAATAAAGAAGGGCCCAGTTCTTAATGATGCTCTGCCCAACTCCCCTCACCCTTAGCATCTTATAACAACATTGCCTGAAAGTTTTCTCTGCCCCCCAGGGTTTACATAATCATTCAAGAGCAGGCAAGAAGTACAGGGAAATTAATATTCTCCTAGGAGTATGATTTAGGCGATAAATGACAAGAATTGATAATATCCATACCCTAGGTCCCTGGCCCTTTTTGAGAAATAACTCTGAGGTATATATGCTTGATTGGCTCTCAGAGATCCTTGTGGACCCGAATTCAAGTTGCCTATAGTAAAAAAACATGTGGTTAATGGAGTCAAATCCTAAGAGCTTACTTTCAAAGTATCGCTCAAATTCAAGGAGTTCATAATAATTCAATGGAGATTTGAATTTCAAATGATAAAAAGAAAACTTGGCAGACAGAATGGTATCTACTCTTCCATATCTAGCTCAAAAGTAGTCCTCCCTGATAGTATGTAGGTTATTGTTCTCATTTGAATGTGTGCTTTCTTTAGCATATCAGATGTGACAGATAAATATGCCCTTTATCTTCTGGGATTTTTAAGTATGCAACAATTGTCACATATACCCTACAATTTTAAATCTTTACAACCTTCTCTGTTATTACCTGCTAACAGGCTGCTAAGTCTAAATGACCCAGTGGTCTCTTCTTTATTTCTTTTTTCTTTTTCTTTTCTTTTTTGTCTTATCTGTGGAAGCAATGTGAGTGCAGATATTTATGGTTCATTGGCTTTTCCAAACTTAAACCCATTGATTAAGCAGTCAGTGACTAAACTGAAAAGATTTCTTTATTTCCCATGGATTGATTAAGCATGGAATTCTATAAAGCTAACATGGTCCTGTGAAGAGTAAGGGTACAATACATTGAGTTAATTTGTTTCATCAAAACATTGTAAGATACATTATATGTCAGGAATGTAGTGCATTATATGTCAGTAATTTAGATCTAGTACAGTGGCAGTTTCTATGGCCAAGATAAATTTGTTTGAAAGCCAGCATGAAAATTAGAATTTTTCTTTCAGATCTTATTTAAATGTCCAACCCGTGTAGGTTGTGAGGATGAGCCAAAAATGCTGGTGACATTTTAGAAATTGACTTCTTTTGAAATAATGTAGCTGGGAAGGATGTGTACAATTTGAGGGACAAACAGACCTGAACTACTGTTGGCATAATACCTACAGGGGGGAGTTGTCATTTACAAATAAAAAATAAATGAAAAAGGGAGAACTCAGAGTGAAGGAAAGTGTGGGGAACAGAGTGTCCACTGAAAGAAGGTCTCTGAGAGTCAGCTAGGTGGTTCATTCTGGTGCAAAATGGGCTAGGGGTATAATGGTATATGCATAACACAATGAGCAATTTTGCATGGTAGACAACCTCTGGGATAGCTTGGGTCAAAGGGTGTAATCCAACTATAGTTAACTATCAGTTTTAGGCTCTAATATGAAGCAAGGATGAATGCAAGGACAGAGCAAAGAGGAAGTCCAGGAGTGTCTTATCTGACCCTCTAGCTCTTCTTTTCCTATGCTGACACTTTCTCCCCCATCTGCCTCTTCCTCTATAACATTAATACACAAGTCTGCCTCCAAGGAAAATGGATCAAAGAGACTGTGGTCTGCAGAAGTTTCTGTGGATAAACCCTGGAAGCCTTTTGTGCAAATGATGTCGGAAAGCCCAGTCTTTGAAAACCATCGTGTTAAAGTTTGGGGGATAAACTTCAAGCTCGTGAGAAGCATGGTGACTGATATAAAAATTGCTTTCTTGTCCTATGTCCTGTCAAGTCTGTGACCATGTCCCCCCACCTGATTCAGCTCCCAAGAATGTAGCTACTTTGAGAAAACACAGGATAGTTATTTTGTATGTTTTAGTGAAATGTGTAAAGATGCAAGTTCTATAGAAAATGATGTTTCAAGAGAGTGAACCCCATCTAACCTGGGCATAAACTAAAAGTAGTTTTGCCTAAGTGATTTGGGTCTATTTCCCTCTTCATTTCATTAGAGGGTTTACCCTGTTCTGTTTTTTATGCATTTAAATTTTAAGGATTCTTTGCCTCATACTTTTCTTAGTAGTATCAATTTGCCTTTTTAAAAAATTGCTCTTGCATAAACCGGGCACAGGTGGCTCACAGCTGTAATCCTAGCTAATCAGGAGGCTGAGATCTAAGGCTTACGGTTCAAAGTCAGCCCGGGCAGGAAAGTCCATGAGGCTCTTATCTCCAATAAACCACTAGAAAACCTAAAGTGGTGCTGTGGCTCATGCGGTAGAGTGCTTGCCTTGAGCTGAAGAGCACAGGGACAGTGACTAAACTCAGAGTTCAAGCCCCATGAACGAGAAAAAATTGCTCTTGCCTTTTGGACGTAATAGGTACTAACAGACGTTGCTTAACATTTCATGCACAAACTCCAGAAAGAATTGTGCTCTTCATCAAATAAACAGATTTCCACATGCAAATATTTTCTGTCTTTTGAGCCTCTTCTCTCTTTCCTGTGTATTCTTTTTTCATGTAGACTCCTATATTTATCTTCAAGAACCTCATATCTAAAATATACTTAGAACTCCAAAAACTAAATAATCCCCCAACAACAAATCCTCAAAGAAACAACTGCCTGATAAATAAGTGGGCTAAAGACTTACAGAGAAATTTCTCTGAAGGGGAAATAAGAATGGCCAATAGAGACATGAAGAAATGCTCAACTTCTCTAGCCATAAAAGAAATGCAAATCAAAACAACATTGAGATTCCACCTCACCCCAGTTAGAATGAATGGCTAGAATGAAGGATCTAATAACAGCAGATACTAGAGAGGTTGTGGCCAAAAGGGAACCCTACTGCATTGTTGGTGGGAGTGCAAACTAGTTCAACTACTTTGGAAAGCAGTATGGAGGTTCCTCAAAAGACTCCACATAGAGTTCCCCTATCACCCAGCAATCCCAGTTTTGGGCATTTACCCAAATGATCACAAACATGGCGATACTAAAGCTACCAGCACAACTATGTTTATTGCAGCATTATTTACTATAGTTAAGTTACAAAACCAACCCAATCAGTAGATGAATGCATCAAGAAAGTGTGGTATATTCATACAATGAAATTCTATGTCTCCATCAGAAAGAATGACATTGCCCCATTTGTTAAAAAAATGGAAAGATTTCAAAAAATATAAGTGAAGTAAGCCAGATCCAAAAGAACCTAGGTCCCATGGTTTCCTTTATATGCAATAAGTAGTATAACTCTAGGACAAGCAGAAAAAGTCAAAAGCTATGTACATATAACCATATAAGATGATGTTAAGTAAAATGAACCCCAAGATAGGGACACAAGTGGTTATTTCTTTCTTGTTATTGTTTTTTTTTAAATGTATTTAAAATGTGCTATGTGATTTGTTTGTTTCTTTTGTATGTTCTTCCCCCATGGTATAACCCCTGTTTTCGCTGTATTTGATGTCGGTGCCCTGCATCCTGTATATACATTTTTCTAATTTGCGGAGGGGAAGGGAAATAACAAAATGCTGTAATAATGTTAGAAGTTGACCCATTGTAACAATGCGATGTACAAGACACAATGTTGAAAACTTGGGGTGCGGGGAGGGGGAGTTGGGGAGGTGGGAAGGGAAGGGATGGTAGGGGAAAAACAAAGGCAGAGGTAACAAAGCTAGATAGGAAATGTACTCATTACCTTACTCATGTAAGTGTAACCCCTCTGTACAGTATTTTTACAATAAAAACATAAAAATAGATTCACAATTTCATGTAGTGAAAAATTTCTACTCAGTCCTTATTCTCAGACTCTCAGTTTCCCTGTCTAGAGATAGTGACTATGTTTTAGTGTGTTTTTACAGAGACAATTCTATGAATATGCAAATTGCACACACACATACTTTCTTTTCTCATTTGTACTTGGTAATATAACATGCAATATTGCTCTGCTGTTTGCTGTTTTTCCACCTAACAAAATGTAAAATAATCCTATTTTAATGTATAAAGACTCCCCTCATTTTTTATCTTTTCTTTTTATTTATTATTTTTATTTTTGCTTACTCAAAAGACATCTTTTATATTAAGACGTGATTTTTGATATAGGAATGTGCTCTTCATATCCAAGCGGTGGACCCTATCACTAAAATCAACTCTGTGTGTGACTTTATAACCACTTTACTTCCAGATAGGCAGGTACCATTATATTGCATATGCTTTCAGATGAAGAAATCATATCAAGGACAGCTTAAGGAAGTCTTTTAAAATACACAGGAATTTAGTGTCAGAGGCAGAATTTGAACCCAAGCAGATGGATCTAAGACCTCCAGGTGACCACAGCACAGATGGGAAAGACCTAGAATCATTACTATCAAAGGATTTGGAAGTTATCATGGCAAGACTTAATGTCCATGGGAGACAAGCTGTTGGTGTAAATGTCAAGGCTACGAGGACTGTAAAGTGCCAAATGTAGCTTCAAACAGAGCACTCACAATCACCTCAGGTAAGTCTCAAGGTAAAGAAAATGAACCCAGCGCTACCAGGTTTTACAATCATTGATCAAATACACAAAAAGCACCTTCTTTTTGAGTTCATAGCATTCCATTGCATGGCTATATAGGGATTTACTTAATCAGCTCCTGGTTGATGAAATAAATTAGTATGTTTTCATTCTTTTCTACCATCCACAATGCAAGACTCCAACTGAATATATGCGCTTCATCTTTTCTGGAGCAAATAAATGTCTAGGATACAGTCTTAGAAGTAGAGTTTCTAGGTTAAAGGTTATGTGCTTTTGTGATTTGGATAGATGTGGTCCAATTGTCCTCCGTAGACTCATTCCCATTTGTCAGTGTTCTTCTGAGCACCTCCACTGCATCCGAGTCACACGTGTAATGCTTGTTTTCTACTCATCTACCATACCAGGGCCATCTAACAACAGCAGCAATCTTCTTTCTGCCAAGCATGACACAAAGTATTTTATTTTTATTTTGAATAATAATTTTAATTTAATTTAATTTAATTGTCAAAGCGATGTAGAGGGGTTACAGTTACATATGTAAGGTAGTGAGTACATTTCTTGTGAAACATTGTCAACCTGCCTCTTTTTTCTCCCACTTTAAAAAGGAAACAGGAAAACTGAAATAAAAAAACTTGGCTCCAAGTCTTGGCTGTACTTTTTATATGCCTTTTGTCATGGGGAAAATCATTCATCTACTATAAACTTACCTTTTACCCTCTGAAAAATTGGATAAAGCTCTTGTGTCAAAAGCTTTGTGTAAATTAAGAGATGTTGCATAAGAAATACCTAATATGGTCCTGGCACATAAGAGTCCTATCACTGATCGTTTCCTCCCCTCTTTTTCCTAATCCTATCCTGGCTTTTCTTTAAAAAAATAGGCCTAAGGTTTCTCAGAGTATGAAATGATATACTATAGAAATGTTGGGTAAGCTATATGTAATAGGCAGAATAGCAATATGATCCCCAGTGGCTATTATTCCTCTACTATCTCCACTATCTCCCCTTGAGAGTAGGAAGGCCTTAGAAATACAGTGGGAAATTATTGTCAAATAATCTTTGATTATTTTATTACATATGACAGATTGACTAAGAAAATGAGGTTGTTCTCAGTGAGGTTGAATTAACCTGATGAGCCCTTCAGAAGATAAGAGCTTCCTCCGGGTGGTCATAGTAGAAGAAGGCAAGCAATACTCTAAGTGGCCCAGAAGAAAGCATCATTCATGTGACCTGCCTTTGGTCAGCCTCCAAAATCTGAAGTATGTCCCCCAGTCAACAGTTATCAGGACCATGGGAGTGTTATAATTCCTAAAACAGCAAGGAAATCAAACCTGCCAACAGCCAGTGGCCTGGAAGCCAGTGCCTGGAAGAGGATCATGAATCCCAGATGAAAGCCTGGACATCAGTCTGGGGAGATGATGGGAAGAAAATTCCAATCATACTGAGCTGTCTGTAATCCTCAGTACTGTGAACTAATCAGTATATGCTGCCTTAAGACAATAAGTATGTACTGGTTTTTGATGTGTAATGCAACACTAAAAAAAACCAATACACTATATGAACCAAACAACTGAGGGTAAACCAGTGATAAGATTGAACTGGAACCATGGCAAACAAAAAGTAGTGTTTGATGTCTTTTTTATTATTTATTTGTCAGTCGTGGGGGTGAACTCTGGGCTTGGGTGCTGTCCTTCAGCTCTTCAGCTCAAGGCTAGTGCCCTACAGCACCACTTCTGGGTTTTTTTTTTTGCTTATGTGGTGCTGAGGAATTGAACCCAGGGCCTCACATATGCAAGGCAAGCACTCTACCACTGAGCCAACTTCCCAGCCCCTTGATGTCTTTTTTAAATGACACAAGTATCATATAACTTGTATTGGAGTTTATTTGATGCTTATCTTCTTATCTTTCTCAGATGCAATTTCCCCCAAGCAGAAGCATATACATGGCACCCTAATTTTCCTTTTACAGTTTTAGGACTTTGCATCCAGAACATGCCATTTGTTTACTTCTAAGAGTGCATTTAAAATAAAACAATTTTTGATTAATTTGAGGATAATTTAATTGCACTATACTTCAAATAAAATCTGGCTTACATTCAAATAGCATCATTGATCAACTGTACTCCAGCACTAATCTTTTATATGGCCTCCCATCCATTCTTGGTTCTACACTTAACACACATGTTCGCATTGGTACAACTAACCTCCTCCCTCCCCTTTGGATATAACGTACTCTGCTAGTTACCTGTTGTTGTTTATCATTTATTTGGTGATTCTTCCAGCTGGATAGAGGGGCAGCAGCTTGAGTAAGAATATCCTGTTTGGTTTCTTCCTTCTCTCCACTTTAAATTTTAACCCAATGGGGCTATTCAAACTGCAAAATGTGATGTTAAGGTATTTTGATGTTTCCCAAGATTCTAAGTAAGACTTGTTTTGTAATCATGACCGCATAAAAACTCAGTGTCTTAACAGTTTCACATGCTTACAAAAGAAGCTTACTTCATGAAATGCTCATGGAATAGCAGCTTTTTTTCTTTCTTGGCTAGGTTAATGCTACTAGGACGATAATCTCTCATGTCAGCTCTTCAACTCCAAATTGTTTATTGTTATTATAACAGCATTTCAGAGACATTTGTCAAAAATAAAAATATGATAGATCACTTCATTTCTTTTGAGGGATAAAAGGGGAGGACAATGCTAAACAGAATTTTTTTGGAAATACAAACATTGACCGGTGGCTATTTAAACAATATGATTGGAACAGGCTGATAAAGGACCTGCTCCATGCACCATTTTTATCCTCAAATGAAAATCACTAAAGGGATGGTTGTAAAGGCACAAGTGCAAGACATTGGAGCAGGGAGAGCCATCCTGAGGGCTGATGACCCAGTTTGTTTGCTGGCTTGTCAACAAATCATTAACCTCTTTATGTACACAAATCTTATTTGTAAAATGGAGATAACACCACCTGGTCTAAATCAAGTGTAAATGAATGTTAAAAAGATTAATTCTACAACCCCTTGAGCTCCAAAGAGAAAAGTATGTGGTAAGGAATAGGTGTCTATTAATCTTATTTGGGACATTTTTTTTTTTGCTGTGGTGGTGGTATTCACAGGCACTAGCAGCCCTTGAAATGCTGAGGCAGGAAGATCTCAAGTTCAAGGCCAATCAGGACTACATAGTGAGATCTTGTCTCCAAAACAACCAAAAGACTTAAATTTTAAACAATCAGTAACTTTAGAATTAAAAAAATGATAAAGCACCATTGGCCATCTCCAGACCCAAAACAGCTATATTAGAAATCCCTACTAAGTTAATTCATTAATTAATAACTAGGTGTAGAAGCATCATCTAGAAAATTGTTCCTCCATTCTTGGGACTCTCTATGGGAGAGAGATGTTTTCCAAGGAGACAAAGTTGTAACTCATAAAAGTAGCTCAATGTAGATCATATGTGGAGTCACAACGCAAATTGGTAAATATAAAATTTCATACAAATACTATGCTCTAAAATGCCACCAATGTTTTAAAAATTGGACAAAACATGTCTGATTATTATATTGTTCTTACTAAATGTATTTTAATGATGTAAAATTATTTTAATTTTCATAGCTTTAAAAGCCAGACTAAGGCAATAATTAGAAAAGTTGAGAAGTCTTAGCCAACACACTTAAAACATGTACAGGATCTATCAGTTTTATCTCTCAGATAATTGTCCCTATACAATAGCTCATCTTATACCCCTCATAAAGTTTTGAATTAAGCTGCTTCATGTTCATCTGATTCATAATTTTGCTCTTATGGACATTACCAATATCAGTTAAAGTTACCTAATAGTTTTTTCTTTAGACTCACATCTAGATGCTCATGTTACATAGAATGAATCGGTATATTTGTAAGATACAGATTTAACACATTAAACACATGAAATGAAGTAGACAATAACAAATAAGAACCAAATGAGAACTTGGAAACCTCAGTCTACTTTTCAAGTCAGAGATGATTAATTCTGTCATCCCCGAGTAATAGAATTGAACACCAAGCTGGCAAAATTGGTTAACTACTTGTAGAAAACTAAAGCTAGATCCTTATATATCACTCTGCACCAGAAGCAACTCCAAATGTATCAAAGACCTCGGAGTCAAAACAGACACTCTGAAAACATTACAGGATGGAATAGGAGAAACCCTAGGTCTCCTTGGCGCAGGCCGAAATTTTCTTAATAGAGACCCGGAAACATAACAAATAGGTTGGACAAATGGGATTGCATAAAGTTGCAGAGCTTCTGCATGGCAAAGGACATAGCTAGCAAGATCAATAGAAAGGCCACGGATTGGGAGAAGATCTTCACTAGCCATACAACAGACAAGGGTCTCATATCTAAAATATACCTGGAACTCAAAAAATTAAATTCCCCAACAACAAATCCTCAAAGAAACAACTGCCCAATAAATAAATGGGCTACAGACTTAAAGAGAAATTTCTCTGAAGAAGAAAGAAGGATGGCCAATAGACACATGAAGAAATGCTCAACCTCCCTAGCCATAAAAGAAATGCAAATCAAAACACCATTGAGATACCACCTCACCCCAGTTAGAAGGGCAAAAATCAAGAACTCTAACAACAACAGATGCTGGAGGGGATGTGGACAGAAGGGAACCTTACTGCATTGTTGGTGGGAGTGTAAACTTGTTCAACCACTTTGGAAAGCAGTATGGAGGTTCCTCAAAAGGCTTCACATAGAGCTCCCCTACGACCTAGCAATCCCACTTTTGAGCATTTACCCAAATGTTTACAAACAAGACCACACTAATGATACCAGCACAACTATGTTTATTGCAGCATTATTTACTATAGTTAAGATATGGAACCCACCCAGATGCCCCTCAGTAGATGAATGGATCAAGAAAATGTGGTATATATGCACAATGGAATTCTATGCCTCCATCAGAAAGAATGACATTGCCCCATTTGTTAGGAAATGTAAAGACTTAGAAAAATTATATTAAGTGAAGTAAGCCAAGCCCAAAGAAACATAGGTCCCATGATTTCCCTTATTTGCAATATCTAGTATATGTATGAGTCAAGCAGAAAAGGTCAGATAATGTGATGTTAGGAAAATAAACCCTTAGATATGTGTTTTAATTTTTTTCTTTCATGCATTTGTTTCTAACGCATTTATAAGATTATTTCTTTGTTGCTTTGTATGTCCCTCCCCCACAGTATAACCCCTGCTTTCACTATATTTGATGTCAGTATAATTTGTGGAGGAGATGGGGAAAAACAAGTCTTTTAAGGATACAGGTGGACCTGTTTTAACAATGAGAAGTACACGTTGTCATGTCGAAAACGAACTTTACAACTTTGGTGTGGGGGGGGAGGATTGGGTGGGGGGCGTGGGAGGGGAGGCTGGGAAGGGATGTGAAGGGTAAACAAAGGAGGATGCTGCAATGCTTGATAAGAAATGAAGAAATGTACTCATTATCTTGCCCATGTAATTGTAACCCCTCTGTACAGTATGTTCACAAAAAATAAAAATTAAAATTAAAAAAAAAGAATTGAACACCAAAAACCACATTAGTCCTTTTAAAGAAGGTAGTGATCATGCAAAAAGTAGATGAATCTAAGACATACAGAAGAAGGCAAACAAAAAGTATTTGGTGATTGTCTGGATGTGTGTTGTGAGAGGGAGATGTAAGGAGAGGATAATGACTTCTGGCTTGCAGAATAGATCTTGCCACTACTGAGATATGGAGCACTGGAAGAAGTCCAGGTTAAGAAGAAGAGATCTGGAAAGGATTTTTCATAGGGGAAAGAATGTATAATAAAACATCATCTTTCTGGCAAGGGCTTGGCATCCTTTGAATTGAAGCCTCGCAATTACTCAGCTAGACTGTCTACTAGGTTGGTTCAGATCCTGAGAATTTTACAACTTCTTCGTCAACATGTCCACTTGGATGTGTAATTGACTTCTTACACTTAGACATGTTCTGCTAAAACCTGCTTCTGTTGCAATGTCCTTTATTTAAGAAATAGTGCAATGTCTTTCTACTTGATCCAGCAGAACCTCTGGAGACATCCTTACTTCTTCTATGTCAACATCTGCAATCAACTAGCAAACGCTATCATTTCATCTTCAAAATATATCCAGAATCCAACTACTTCTTACCCCATTTGGTCCAGACCATGAATATTTTATCCTTTCTCTCCTGGGTTGTTACAGCTTCTTGATGGCCTCCCTTCTTCCACTCAAGTGCTTCAAGAATCTGTTACCCTCTGCATAAACCAATCAGAGTCAAAATAAATCAGATCATCAAACCTTTCAATAAAAGTGAAAGCCCCAATAGTAGCCTATAAGACTTTTCATACTCTGACTTTAACTATCACTCTCTGTACCTCCTCTCAACCATACTTGCCTCACAATATTTCTCAAGCATTCTACATATGTTGCCACCTTCAGGTCTTTGCAAATTCTCTTTCTTCCATCTGGAATGCTTCCTCTCTATGTAAGTATAGTTTTTTCATTTACTTCCTACTCTAACGAGTTATCTGTGAGGGCCTTGATGACACCTTGTTTAAAATTGCAGCACCATTGCCATCGTCATTTCAAATTCTCCCCCTGTGTTTAGCTTTTCTCACAGACTTTTTCAGTATTTAAAGTATACTGTAAAGTCAGGCCAACAGAGACAAAGGACTCGTTTTCTCTCATATGTGGATGTAAGATATACTTTATAAATATACAAGTAAACACATTTTAAAAAGTATACTGTACTCAATCTTTTTATTTTTATTTTTTGTAGGTTATGGGGCTTGAACTCCAAGCTTGGGTACCATCCCTGAGCTCTTCAGCTCAAGGCTTATGCTCTACCACTTGAGCCAAAGCACCACTTCTGGTTTTCTGGTGTTTAATTGAAGATAAGAGTCTCATGGACTTTCCTGCCGGGACTGGCTTTGAACTGAGATCCTCAGATCTCAGCCTCCTGAGTAGCTAGGATTACAGGTGAGAGCCACTGGCGTGCGGCTGATCTTTTGATTTTGTAGCTATTTCAACAGGCTCCATTTCCTCATTGGGATCCCAGTAGACCCAGATGTATTAGTACAATTATTGCTTGCTTAATCTATGAAACTTCTTATCCAAATTCATTTCCTATCTAAGTCCTCATGAAAATAGTGGTGGTCTTGGTCTAGGAATGAGCAGCATCCCAGAGTGAAATAGTAATGTGTCAGTTGAGTTCTCTGCAAAGCCAACATGGAGCTGGAGTTAGGAGGGCAGTGTATTTATTTAGTTAAATGCTTGTGAAAGATAAAAGGGAGCTGAAAGAGGATGAAGTAGGGAAAGCCTGAAGATTGTGATGTAGCTCTAGTAAAGAACCAATCCAAGGATGGGTAGGGTAAGAACCAATCCAGTCACAAACTCCAGGGCAAATATTACCATTAGAGAAGACCAATGTTGGGCAAAATAGCCAGTTCCTGAGCCTCCTGCCATGCTGAATCATTGGATAGGGCTGCCTAGAGAGAATTTGGTCTCAGCTTCAAATCTGAGGTGAATGCTAAAGGAATCCCAGCTGGGCCTGTCAGCTCACTGAGCATCTTAGAGGTGAATGACAATTTTTTGTCAGTACTGAGGTGTGAATTCAGGGTCTTTTGCTTGCTAGGCGGCATGCATGCTTGTATTTGAGCCACATCTCTATCTCTCCAGCCCATTTTATTTTTGATAGAATCTTATGCTTTTTCCAGGACTGGTCTTAGAGATTCTATTCCTACTTCTACCTCCTGGATAGCTAGGATTACAATGGGCATCACTATGCTGGACCATGAAAGATAACTTCTTTCCTAAATGATGATCTGAGTAGTACACCTCTTTTGACCACCACATATGTTCATGGAAATGTTATTTATGTCTCTTCCTGGATGTCCAAGATGGCCCACAGGGGATTGGGGAGAGAAGAACAAGGTAGGTAAGCTTATGTTTACTGTATTTAAGAAGTGTAGGCTCTATTTCAATTGGCTGAGGTGTGATTGGTGGCAAGATTTCCTTTCCTTTCTTTATTCACTTTCCCCTTTAGATCAAGGGAGAAAAAAACCCATTAACTTATTGAATTTTATGAATTTGTTTGAGATAACTGCCTCAAAATAGGAGCTTTTGTGCAATAACCAAAGCCTTATCTTTCAGTAACAGGGCAATCCAGAGCTACAGGAGAGTATCAATCCTGTTTATGTATTTTAAAATATCTCACAACAAATGCAAATCAAATGCTTTAAAATTTTAAATCATTACCACCAGTATACACTTCAAACAACGAACTAGTAGTGGCACTTATTACATCATCTTAACAGAAATCTACTCTGCTGTAATCAATTAAACTCATTACACCTGAATAATTATTACCACCAATGTAGAATTTAAATAATCTCTGCCAAATTATTTATTTATGATGCTTAAGCCTACGAACAACATTCCAAAGCATCACTCTGTAAAGTATTATAAACTTTCCTGTTGAAGTCATTTCAGAACTTAGGGGATATTTAGTATTGCCTTGGGACAAATTCTTAGAGACAGAAAGAACAGCCCATGAAAATTATCTAAGCCTCTTTCTGTCTTTTATCTTCCTCCAGGTGGGCATTTGGGAAGGAATTTACCTTTCTTGAAAGATAACCACCAATATAACTAACTCACTCAAATATCCTTCTATTTGACTACTAAGTAACACTCCCCTCCTCTGTCCATCTTTCTCGTCAGTGAAGTGAGCATGCACTTGAAGAACCTTAAGACTTCTGGATATAACTTCAGCAGTTACTTTGCCACCAACATATGGACTTCCACTTTCCTAGCCTGGAATTGGAGATACTTTATTTATTTACCTCTGATACTATGATCCTAAGTATGCAGCTCTACATTTGTTTAGGTATGTTTGATAGCAAGAGACAGAAATTTACTCAAGGTATCTTGGAATGAACCAAGGTTCAGTCACATTAAAGGCCACCAACTCAGGCACACAAGAATAAAGACTTAAGTGTGAAATGGGTACTTGGAATGTCAGGCATTGTAGAGGACTTGGGGAGCTACAGCTCCCTTTCTTCTCTTGTCAAGTTGTGTTGTTCTATTTTCTATAGCTTTCATGCCACTCCAGAGCTTTAAAACTTGCCGTGTTGTGTTGGCTTGGCAAGTCAAGATTGGCTAGAGCCTTGTCTTCACTTCAGTCTTAGTATCCTGATGTTGACATTCTGTTTCTGAATTTCAGGACAAAGTACCTCACATTGGGTTGAGTGTAAACCCTACTCTCCCACTGTGAATGAGGATGGGGATGACATAACGTGAGATTTAGTAAGTGTAGCACATCTGTGGTGGACCATAAGTAGTTTTCCTAAGAAATAATAGGAGTGCATGGAAATGAATGGCATGTCAATTGAAAGTTGATGTGCAGTTCATTGAGTGCCAGAAGTGGTTCTGAAAAGTAAGAATCTGCTCAAATTTTTGAAATATGTTTATTACTGAGGAGTTGTATAGCATACCAATTAAGAATATAGACTCTGAGCCTTGTGGTGTGGGTCATATCTGTAATCCTAGCTACTCAAGAGGCTGAGATCGAACTACTGTGTTTCTAAGCCAGCCCAAGTAGGAAAGCCCATGAGACTCTTGTCTTCAGTTAACCAGTAGAAAGCTGGAAATGAAGATGTGGCTCAAGTGGTAGAAAACAGCCTTGAGCAAACAGCTCAGGGACAGTTCAAGTCCCAGAATTGGTACCAAAACAAAACAAAAAGATTAGAAGTCGGTTACACTTATAATCTTTGTGACTTTGAACATGTTAGTTACCTTCTCTATAGCTCAGTTTTCTCATCTATAAAATGGAGATATGGGGCTGGGAAGGTGGCTCAGTGGTAAAGTGTTTACCTTGCATGCATGAGGTCATGGATTCGATTCCTCAGCACCACATAAGCAGAAAAAGCCAGAAATGGCACTGTGGCTCAAGTGGTAGAGAGCTAGACTTGAGCCGAAGAGCTGAGGGACAGCATCCAGGCCCAGAGTTCATGCCCCACAACTCACAAAAAAAATGGAGATAATACTTCCTGACTTATAGTGTTCTTGTCATCAGTTAGTATGTGAGAAACAGAAAATTTGTCATTTATTTACTTAAAACCATGCCCAAACCACAAACCATCTACTTTTAGGCTTTGAAATGTCACTGGGATCACTGGCTTCTACTTTGACATCCAGTTTTCCTTCTATAGAGACAGAATCTCACAGACTTTTCTGCCTGGTTTGGCCTGGTGTTATGAGCCTCCTAGTCTCAGCCTCCCACTTAGCTTGTATGAAAAGCATGTGCCCCTGTGCCCAGATACTGGTTGAGAAGGGGTCTAATTAACTTCTGTCTGGTTTGGCCTTGAACTGTGATCATTCTGTCCTCAGCCTTCCAAGTAGTTAACAGGCTGAACTACCAGCACCCAGCTGGAGTTTCTTTTCTTTTTATTTAGTTTAGCACTATATTCACACTTTATTCATAAAAGTACTGACTTTCATTATCTCTATGTACCACTTACCCTACTAGTTAATTTAATTTTTATCTAACACACTTAAAGGAAGAAAAGTCTTAATTATATTCTAACAAAGAAGAAACATTTTATCATTACAATAAATGAATACCTTGTATTATAGGCCTTAAATGGAATACACACACACACACACACACACATCTCAAAATATTCCTGAACCTAAAGTAGGTGTATTTGCTTGTTTATAGTAGTCTTTCTGCAAAGAAAGATAGGGGTGGGGAGAAAAGGAGAAAGGAAAGAAGGAAAAGAAGAGATTAAGTGTGATAAAGCATTAGACTAGGCCTGGCACCAGTGGCTCATGCCTATAATCCTAGCTACTCAGGAGGCTGAGATCTGAGGATGGCAGTTTGAAGCCAGCCTGGGCAGAAAAGTGCCCATGAAACTCTTATCTCCAATTAACCAGTCAAAAACCAGAAGTGGAGTTGTGGTTCAAAATGTTAGAGAGCTAGCCTGAACAAGAGCTCAGGGACAGTACCCAGGTCCTGAGTTCAAGACCCATGACTAACTAAAAGAAAAGAAAGCATCAGACTAACATACCAATGGGAAAGTTTGGTAGTGACATAATCAAAGGATTAAAAACAATTGAACAGGACCTAATGTTCTCACTATGTGATTTATTGTTATTTAATTGTAGGTATGAGGATGACCAAAAGCACCCCTGAAATGATCTCTCCTACCATTGTAGTACAAGCTCCACACAATGGGAAAACCACTGTTCAGAAGGGACTAACAACCCAGAGACAGTGAGGAAATAGAAATGGTGTTGGATTGTCATTTTTTTCAATTCTATTTTCTCTACCGGAGAATCACACTTCAAGGAAATTTGGGAGGTCTGGACTTCAAATACTTTTCTCTAACACTATCCTTGGAAGAGACTTACTTCTCAATTCCATGTCTGCCACATGGGGAGAAATAATAATGCCTAACTTGCAGATTATGAACTGTAACAACACATGAGTAGTGCTTAGCATATGTCCTGACTAAAATAAGTCTTAATAATACATGTGTTTCTTATTATAAGTATGGCCATGCATATTCTGACTTGTTTTTTATTCTCAATAATAACTTACAGTTATTAGAGTTATTCATGTAAATCTCTCACTTTGAAAGTGGCTGCATACAGGAAAGTTCCCGTGAGACTTTTATCTCTAATTAACCACTCAAAATCTGGAAGTAGTGCTGTGGCTCAAAGTGGTAGAGCACTAACTTTTAGCAAAAGAGCTCAGGGACAGTGCCCAGGCCCTGAGTTCAAGCCCCCCGACACTTTTTATCAGTCTTTTTAATGGAAGTATTAGAGTTTTTTCCCACAATTGAGGGGACAGTCTCAAAGATGCCTGAGTGGACCAAAAGTAGAACCATGTTCTATGCTTCTATATTTTGAAACATTATCAACAGCAAATTCATCCCTACCTATGGGCAATCCCTTATCTAGGTAAGCCAGAAATATTGGCTGCCACTCAGTGTATAATTCCTGACCTGGAGGTAAGGCAGTTTGTATGTGTGTATGTGTGTGTGTGTGTGTTTGTGTGTTTATGCCAGTCCTGAGGCTTCAACTCAAGGTCTGGGCACTGTTCCTTAGCTTCTTCACTAGTTCTCTACCACTTAAGTCACAGCTCTACTTCTGGCTTTTTGGTGGCTAATTGGAGATAAGTCTCATAGCCTTTTCTGCCCAGGCTGGGTTGGACATGTAATTCTCAGATCTTAGCCTCCTGAGTGGCTAGGCTTGAGCCATAAGCACTTGGCACATAGTTTAAATTTTTTTGTGTATACTAGTCCTGGGGCTTGAACTCAGGGCCTGGATGCTGTCCCTGGGCTTCTTTTGCTCAAGGCTAGCACTCTATCACTTGGGCCACAGCTCTTCTTCTGGCTTTGAGTAGTTTATTGGAGATAAGAGTCTCATGGACTTTCCTGCCCAGGCTGTCTTCAAACTGCAATCCTCAGATTTCAGCTTCCTGAATAGCTAGGATTACAGGCCTGAGCCACTAGTGTCTCGCTAGGCAGTTTTGTTTGACATGTAAATGGTCATATGTTACTTAAGGGATATTGAAAAGACCTGTCTCTGGAAGGGCTTACATGTATAGAGTGGAACAAAATGAAGTAGCCAGGGAGCTGATAGGGCTGAGAAAGACTGGAAAGATACCTGGGGAAAAAAAAACAAGACTCACCAGAAGGCAAGTAAAGAGAAGAGGCAGAAAAAAAATGGAGTTCATTCTGTCCACATCTTGATTTCAATTCTTTTGTCTCCTGTTTTGTCCATGTTTATGGTATAGAAAAAATAACCAATGACATTTCAGTGCCTGTCTAACACAATGCCTCATCTTGAAATGTTCAATATTTACTGAGTGAATGAGTAGATTGAAATTTCTGATTACCTAAGAAGACTCAGGGAATCTTCAGCCAAACATCCAGGTGTGGCAGTGATGGCCATCTAGGAATGAAAACATCATCCCACTCAGTCCTGCAAAGACAAGCCAAGTCAGACACTAGTGGGTAGAGACAAGCACTGAACAGGATGATTGCCACATGGAATTGCACAATGTTTCAGGTGCTTGTACAGGGAAAGGAATCCTGAAAGTACCATTCTAAAACTTCCTATGCCCCTGGTGCAACATTATAAAATCAGGAATTCTCACCCAAGTTTATGATTCCATTAGAAAAGAAAAATAAAACTATTGGTAAATCTAAGGAACAATACTGACTACAGTATTGCTCTGGCTGAGTCAGTTTACAAAGCGTATTGAACAGGGTTATGTGGCCCTCAAGAGCAAAATCCATGAGTTATATCTGAAGGAGTTAAAGGAAGTGTAAATAAACACAATACTGCCCGTCTGAGGTTGCTCTTTATTGGTACTAGTATCATTTCCTTTATGTACTAGACATGATTTTAAGGTGCAATGCTTTAAGTACAGGAAGCCTGTATTCCAGGCAAATGATCTATGAACAGAACTTTTAGAGTCAGTGGCTTCAATTGATTTGAAGTAATTCAAACTAAATGTGGTCTATAGAGTTTAAATTTGGGTTGTATCTTGTCTCTGCCTTGTACAAGTCATAATTTTCTAAAATGATACTGCAAAATAAATAGCGATCAAATTTCCATTATTTTTCACCTGTATAAACTATTGGATTGGCTGTGGCTCTGTTAGGTTCAACTGGGATTTGTCAGGTTTGGTTCCAGGATGCAGCTGGATTTGAACCTGTTAAATGTTACCTCTTCATAATGAGTGATAGACGTTTAAGAAGAAAACCAAATCAGACAAGCTTACTTAAAACTTACATGTTTGGCTAATAAGTATTTCATTGGTCCAAAACTATATCAATGGTCAGGGAAATATACTTATTCCATAGAGAGGGAACATGGCTCCAAAGAAAAGCTGTGAGCACACAATGCAGTCTAGCATACTAAGATAACAAACTTTATGCCTCAGTTTTCATAATCTGAAGAATGGGCCTCATAATGTTACTTGCTTCAGAGTATACTTACAAATTGAGACTTACATATGAGTCCTATGCAGTCTATGAGTTAATATATTTAAAGTAGTTGGAATAGTGCATTGACCATAGTAAACATTCAAAATTGTCAACTTTTCATATTTTTTCTAGAAAAAGGTAACAAAGTTCTTGTTTTCCAGGGATTCAAATTCCAACAAATTGTGACCTAACTATACTTTTAATACCAATAAACATATTAGCACATATTTAGAAAGATGATATAATATAGCTGGAGTAAATAAAATCTTGATAAATCAGAATTCATTAGCCTGGTTTTAAGACATTTTGACTACTAGAAATGTATATGACTTTGGAGTTACTTTCTTCTCTGAAGAAGTATGGGATTGAGGTCTGTAGGAAAAGGTTAATATACAGTTCTACTACTTGGATGTGTCCCTGACCCTAATTTTAAGTATCTATAAAATCAAAATGAACTTATTTGTATGATCAATAATTGAGTAACACACAAATTATGCACTGAAAAACATAAAGAACTATAAAACAGTATTTCTATTAACCCAATATCTTTTACTTAAAAAATGCAGAATTAAGGCTCAAGCAAAAACTCAGTTGTATAAGTTCACCTAATTAATTGCAGAATAGCCAAGGTGTTAGTGCCTGTTGCTACATTCACACTTGACCATATATTTTTAAAATTTTTTATTTTATTGTAAAGATGCTGAACAGAGGGGTTACAGTTACGGAGGGGTTACAGACAATGAGTACATTTCTTGTTGAGGATTGTTACCCCCTCCTTTGTTGTTCTCCCAGTATCCTTTCCCTCCCCCACCTCATCACTCCTTCCCCCACCCCAAAGTTGTAAAGTTCATATCTAATATACTGTCTTGTTTCAGTGTTTTGTTATTCCTCTTCCCCTCCCCAAATTAGATAAATGTATGTACAAGATGCAGGGTACCAAAATCAAATACAGTGACAACAGGGGATATACCATAGGGGAAAGAACATACAAAGGAAAAAAAAATCACATAGTACATTAAAAACAACAAAGAAAGATCTCTTGTGTCCATATCTTGGGGTTCATTTCGCTTAGCATCATCTGGTCATATGTACATAGCTTTTAACCTTTTATGCTCATCTGATAAAATTATCCTAGATATATACTAATTATTGCAAATGAGGGAAACCATGAGACCTATGTTTATTTCGGTTGGCTTACTTCACTTAATATGATTTTTTTGCAAGTCTTTCCATTTCTTAACAAATGTGGAGGTGTCATCCTTTCTGATGGAAGCATAGAATTCATATATATATATATATATATATATATATATATATATATATATATCACATTTCTTGATCCATTCATCTACTGAGGGGCATCTGGGTTGGTTCCATATCTTAGCTATGGTGAATATTGCTGTTATAAACATAATTGTGCTGGTAGCTTTATTATGGCCTTGTTTGTGATTGTTTGGGTAAATGCCCAAAAGTGGGATTGCTGGGTAATAAGGGAGCTCTATGTGGAGTCTTTTGAGGAACCTCCATACTGCTTTCTAAAGTGGTTGAACAAGTTTACACTCCCACCAACAATGAATTAGGGTTCCCTTTTGGCCACATCAGAGAAGTCTCTCTTTAAGTCTTTAGCCCACTTAATTGGGCAGTTGTTTCTTTGAGGATTTGTTTTTGGAAGATTTTATTTTTGAGTTCTATGTATATTATAGATATGTGGCCCTTACTTGTTGTATAGCTACTGAAGATCTTTTCCCAGTGTGTGGGCTTTCTATTGATCTTATTAGCTATGTCTTTTGCCATGCAGAAGCTCTGCAGTTTCATGCAATCCCATTTGTCCAATGTTTCTTTGATTTGTTGTGTTTCTGGGTCTTTATTAAGAAAATTTTGGCCTGTGCAAAGGAGCCCTAGAGATTCTCTTATTCCTTCCTGTAATTTTTTCAGGGTGTCAGATTTTACTTCGAGGTCTTTGATCCATTTTTGAACAGATATTTTGGGGTGTGCATGTGTATGCCAGTCTTGGGGCTTGAACTCAGGGCCTAAGTGCTGTCCTTGAACTCTTATGTAAAGTTAGCATTCTACCACTTGAGTCACAGCTCCACTTCCGGCTTTTTTATCAGTTGGTTGGAGACAAGAATCTCACAGATTTTCTCACCTGGGCTGGCTTCAATCCGTGATCCTCAGATCTCAGCCCCTTGAGTTGCTAAGATTATAGGTGTGAGCTCCGTGATCCTCAGATCTCAGCCCCTTGAGTTGCTAAGATTATAGGTGTGAGCCACCAGACCCCAGCTTCAACCAGACTTCTTTTAGCATTTCTCTTTTTGGAAAAAGAAAAAAAAAGACAAAATGAATATATATCAAGCAGGTAAAACAATTGAAAAATCACCTTTCTATATGGGTCTTGGAGCAGTGAGATTTTAACCCGATTTATTCTACTTTTTTTCTCTACAGTGGGAACCTATGTTACTAGTCAGAATACTAACATTAATATGAAGCAAAATCTAAATTTCCTAAAAAGATATGATTACTATTGTCATCAAAGTGGAAAAGCTAGTATACTTTTAAAGGATTGTTAAGAAGGGTGAAAGAAAAAAATTAAGTTAAACTCCAAATTACATGTACCATAATGTGTGCAGTTTCACGTTTTCACCTATCAAGGTTTAATAAAATGTGAGAATGTCAGAAATTTTGCTAGAAAATGTGATTGACTATAGTGAGAGAAGTAGCTTGATTTAGTATGTAAGTATGGAGATCAGATAATTTGACTCAAATTCCAGCTCTGACATTAGCTGTGTGCTTTTGGTAGATTGTTTAATTTTTCTGGACCCTTTTTCTTTTCTGTACCTTGCTAAAAATCATGTCAAGGATCACAAGAGAATATAAATTCCATTCAGACCATACAACTCTGTCTGGCTCCCTTGAGCTGCTGGTTCTCCATCCACTACTTTTCAGGATAGCTTCTCTTGGAATCTGGGCTCTGTAGTTTGAGAAATCTTTACACAAACAGGTCAGTTGTAGATGCTCTGGTCAATAGTTCCAACAGAGCCCAGTCTTGAAGTCATCCTAGTATATGTGCTTATTAGGTAAATGAAGAAGCCTCTAAAGTAATCTTAGCGCTAGTCATTTGTGTCACCTCCAGCTAATCTGAGTCTCTGTACTCCTAGCTGGCAGCACATAGACAAGCCATTCTTGTTGAGCATTGTCTAAATACCTAATGCACAAAATCTGTGAGAGTAAGAAATCAGGGTTCTCAAGCAAGCACTGCCATTGCAATCGCCAGCAATGGGCACCACTGGGTAAGCGCCCCAATATCACGGCTGGAGCCAATATAAGATCCCATGTTGGCAGCACCGTGGATTCCTGCCACCTCTGGACACGGCCCTCAAGACATCACAACTTCAGCCAATCCCTCGCCCCACAGGCCTACCACCCCGCCGACTGGGTGCTCTGCTGGGACCCGCTCCTCCCTGCCGACCCCCTGGCGCCGACCTGGGGCTCCCTTAGTCACCATGGCATCACTGCAGGCTCCGCCCACCCTGCTTAAGCTCAGCCAGCACCTTTGCACCTTCACACCTTCACCACCTGCCAGAAAAGTCCAGAGCTGCTGTGGATGGCACAGAACTAGGTGGCCCTGCTGTGCTGATTGCTGACACAATCTGCAGCCGCCTGCAGCTGCCACCCACCACTGCCGCTGCAGCCCAGAATTGCTGCAGCCCACTGCAGCCCGCCATCCCAAGCTCCACCTAGTCCTCCCAGCTCCCAGACTCCCCACCCTGCAGAGCCAGACTCTTCAGCTGCTGCAGATGCCACCCCCCCCCCCACACACATGGTGCTGCCAACACCCAGACCCTCCCACTGAGAACCTCCCAACACCATCTTGGCTGTCATAACACAGGCTCTGTGGTCCAGCACACCAGCAGCTACAGCTCTTGTGAGTAACCCAATTGAGTCCACTCCTTGGGGGTGGCAATTCTCTGTAGGGTCCAAAAGCCCTCTGACCCAAGCCCCCGCCCCAAAGGGAGGGATCACATCAGAAGTGAACACAGATCTAAGCTCTGTTCCTAAACCTTCTGTGGCTACCTGGGAAAGCCTGTAAACACAGCCCCACTCCTGTGATAGCAGACTGCAAATTCGAACCCCCCCCAACTCCCCGCCATCAGTCCTGAGAGTGGGATTCTAGGTAGCAGTCACAGTTCTCTTATCAAAAGGCCATCTGGATCCAACCAAGCCACAAAGGAAGTGAACTATTGCAAGGCATACAAGGTTTTTATCAAGAACTGGCTTAGAGGACTATGTGGAGACTCCCCCAAACAAGCTGAAAACTCTTAGATTTTTTTCAGTTTGTTTTTTTATGTTTGTTTGTTGTTTGTTTTTGTTTCTTTGTATGTTTTTGTGTTTTCAGGATTTGCTATTTTACTTAACTCTTCTATTTTCACTATTATTTAGTTCTTTTTTCCACTTTTCAATTTCCTAATTTTAATTTTTTTCCACTCACTCTTTCCTCTTCATTTCTCTCCACATTGTACTACTCTGTTAGAGCTAACATGTCTAGATCTATACACAAAGTAAGGCCTTCTATGTATGTAAACATAATAATTACAGGAATTATCTTAATCAACTTTCTAATACTCTTTCAATAAAACTTTTTCTAATATCAGCAATTCTCCCATATATACATATATAATTTCTTTTCTTATTTTCATCTAGGTTTCTTACATAATCTTTCTTCAAATACTTTTCTAACTCTTAGACTCTAAAACAAGGTCTCTATCCTCTTCCTACTACACATACCTCTACTCTAAGCTGTTCTTCCCCCTCTACTATCATTATACCCAATTTTCCTTCTGAATATAAACTCATATCTCTCCAACCCTAATCCTTCTCCATTTTCTTCAGTTCATTGATCCCTAACAGTTTATATCTGAGCCAACTTGCAGTTGGTTCCATTTTGACAGAGTACAAGTGGCCAATCTTGTTAACTGTAAGGTGCAGACTACTTAACAGCCAAACCCAGATCATTTCACAAGTTACAACTATACGTAATCTCCACCCTGGAACCACAACATCCCTCTCCAAGCAAAGAAAAAGAGAGCTAAATAGGGAAACACTTACCCATAATTTTGAAAACCTAAGTTATATATATCTACATGACACCAGGTTGGCTCTTGTCTCCAAATGGATAGAACTAACTACAGAAATGCAAGAAACATGGTCAATCAAGTAACCCCGACTCCATCTCCACATAACCAAACTATAGAGCAGTCCCAGAATGACCTAGAGGATAGTTCTCAAGATATTTTAAAAGTATGTCTGGTAAATCTGCTGAATGAAAAGGTGGACAGCTGCATAGGGCTATATGAGAATGTGACGAGGCCAACCAACAATTCATAGACAACTTCATGGTCTCCACAAATAAAAAGATAAAGGAACCCCAACAGAAGGAGAAAGAGTCCAATGAAAAGATAGACACCCAGTTAAAGGAGTTAAAGACAAATCCAAAAACCAACTCCAGGAGGTAAGGCAATCTATTCAAGACATAAAGGAAAACATCAATAAAAAGCTGGCCACTATTAAGAAAGACCAGCAAGAAGGAAGGGAGACAAATAGCAAAGTAAAAAGCCTTGAAAGCAGAATGGAGGAGGCAGAAGACAGAATCTCTGAGATAGAAAATAGTTTAGACTCCATAGAGAAAGAGCACACAGATATTCATAACAAAACTAAGAAGCATGATAGATCATTGCAGGAGCTACAAGATGCAATCAGAAAGCCTAATCTGGGACTAATAGGTATTGAGCAGGGCCTGGAGAGGGAAGCCGATGGATTGGGAAATATATTCAGCAGAATCCTAGCAGAGAACTTCCCAAATATATAAAAGGACAGGCCAATCCAGGTACAAGAAGCTTTTAGAACCCCAAATAAACCAGATCAAATTACGACATTCCAATGCCATATTTTAACCTGTACAGGATCAATAGACACTAAGGAAAGAATTATTAAATCTGCCAGAGAGAACGGAACAATCACCTATAAAGGTAAGCCAATCAGAAAATCCTGAGACTTCACAGTAGAGACCATGAAAGCAAGGAGAGCATGGAATGAGGTATGCCATGCCCTAAAGACAAATAACTACCAACCACGAATAATTTACCCAGCCAAGCTCTCATTTATAGTGGAAGGACAAATAAAAACCTTCCACAGCAAGGAAAAATAAAAACAATATATTGCTTTCAAACTAGCTTTACAAAAAATCACCAAAGACATTCTACACATAGAAAACCAACAAGAGCGAAATATTGGCAGTAAAACGGCCCACAGAAAATGACGAAATCACAGCAAGAACAGACAAGGCACAGCCACTCTCCCAAAATGGATAAAAAAGCAAGAACAGACAAAAACTTCTCAAACCTAACTCTCAAAATTAATGGATTTAACTCTCCAATTAAGAGACATAGATTGTCTAGTTGGATTAAAAAGCAAGCTCCTTCTATCTGCTGCCTTCAAGAGACACACCTTGCCCACAAAAACAGTCCGAAAGTGAAAGGCTGGAACAAAATCTACCAAGCAAACAGCCCCCCTAAAAAGGCAGGAGTTGCAATCCTAATATCCAATAAAATAGACTTCAAATTAGAATCAATGAGAAGAGATAAACAAGGCCATTACATATGAATCAAGGGATCTCTCCTTTTGAGGATATTACAATTATAAATACCTATTAATCAAATAATGGAGCACCCAAATTTATCCAAGAAACACTACTTTCCCTAAAATCTCACATAGAGCCTAAGACATTAGTTGTTGGGGACTTTAACATACCATTATCCCCACAAGATAGCTCAACTTGGCAAAAACTCAACAGAGAAACCTCAGATCTAAACAACTGCATAGACCAACTAGACTTAACAGACGTCTACAGAAATTTCACCCACCAGCATCAGATTATACATTCTTCTCAGCAGCACATGGAACATTCTCCAAAATAGACCACTTTTTAGGTCACAAAGCAAATTTGTCCAAATTCAGAAACATTGAAATTATGCCCTGCATTCTCTCAGACCACAAGGCAATAAAATTAGAATTCAACACCAAAAGCCACCAAAGAAAATCCTGTAACACATGGAGGCTGAACAGCACACTGTTGAACCACCAGTGGATCATTGAAGAAATCAGAAAGAAAATTCAAATGTTCATGATATTTAACAAAAATGAACAAACAAATTACCAGCTCCAAATTACACAGCAAAGACAGTACTCAGAGGCAAGTTTATAGCTCTGAATTCCTACATCCACAAGTTGGAGAGATCTGAAAACAACAATTTAAAGAGGCACTTGAATTTCCTTGAAAAAGAGCAACAAGCTAAACTCCAATCCAGTAGATGGAAACAAATAATAAAAATTAAATCAGAATTAAATGAATTAGAGCCCAAGAACACCATAGAATCAACAAAACAAAGAGTTGGTTCTTCAAAAAAATTCCCCAAATTGACAGTCCCTTAGCAAATCTTATCAGAAAAAAAGAGAACACACTCAAATTAACAAACTCAGAGATGAGAATGGAAACATCACCACAAAAGCACCCAAGATTCAGAATATTATAAGGGAATACTTCTCAAACCTTTATGCTAATAAGTTTTAGAATCTTGAAGAAATGGACAAATTTCTAGCAAATATTGACATGCCCAAACTAAACCAAGATGAGTTAAAACAACTTAACAGACCCATATCAAGCATTGAAATAGAATCTGCAATAATAGTCTTCCCACCCAAGAAAAGCCCAGGACCAGATGGATTTACAGCTGAATTCTACAAGGTCTTCAAAGCAGAACTAACACCAATACTCCTCCAACTCTTCAATGAAATTGAAAGTGAAAGTTCACTACTGAACTCTCCGCATGAAGCCATCACAACCCTCATCCCAAAACCAGGCAGGGACTCATCAAAGAAAGAGAATTATAGACCCATTTCTTTGATGAACATCAGTGCAAAACTTCAGAATAAAATCTTGGCCAATCGACTTCAACAATTCATCCAAAAAATCATACACCACAATCAAACAGGATTCATTTCAGGGATGCACAGCTGGTTCAATATACGCAAATCAATTAATATAATTCACCACATCAACAGGAGCAAGGATAAGAACCACATGGTTATCTCAATAGATGTAGAAAAAGCATTTGACAAGATCCAACATCCCTTTATGAAAAACTAGGAATACGGAACTAGGAATCTGGAAAAACTAAGAATCCATAGAACATTCCTCAATACAATAAAGGCTGTATGTGACAAACCTTCAGCCAGCATTATACTTAATGGTGAAAAACTAAAGCCATTTTATCTTAACTCAGGAACAAGACAGGGATATCCACTCTCTCCACTTCTCTTCAATCTAGTATTATAGTGCCTAGTTAGCTACAGCAATAAGACAAGATGCAAACATAAAAGGGATCCAAATAGGGAAAGAAGAAGTAAAACTCTCCCTCTTTGCAGATGACATGATCTTGTATTTAAAGAATCCCATAGACTCCACTCCCAAATTACTCAAGCTGATTCAAAACTTTGGCAAAGTAGCAGGGTATAAAATTAACCCTCAAAAATCAATAGCTTTTCTGTATGCCAACAATGAGAAAAGTGTGGCTGAAATCAGGAAAGCAACTCCTTTTGTAATAGCCCAACAAAAAATAAAATACCTAGGAGTTAACTAAAGAATTAAAGGAACTCTATGATGAAAACTTTAAAAACCTGAGAAAGGAAATTAAAGCATAACTACGGAAGTGGAAAACCCTACCAAGCTCCTGGATTGAGAGGATTAACGTCGTGAAACTGACAATACTGCCAAAGACTATCTACAAATCGAATGAGATACCTATCAACCTCATTCTTGAATGAAATAGAAGAAGCAATCCAAAAATTCATATGGAACAATAAAAGACCCCAAATAGTAAAAACAATCCTTAGCAGAAAAAACAATGCTGGAGGAATATCAATACCAAACTTTAAACTCTACTACAAAGCCATAGTAATCAAAACAGCTTGGTACAGAACAGACCTGAGGACAAAGGGAAAAGAACTGAAGACCCAGAAATGAACCCACAGACTTATAGCCACCTAATCTTTAATAAGGGAGCTAAAATAAATAGAATGGAAGAAAGACAGCTCCTTCAGTAAATGGTGCTGGCAAAATTGGTTAAACCCCTGTAGAAAACTAAAGCTAGATCCTCTATATATCACTTTGCACCAGAATCAACTCCAAGTGGATGAAAGACCTTGAAGTCAAAGCAGACACCCTGAAAACATTACAGGAAGGAATAGGAGAAACTCTAGGGCTCCTTGGAACAGGCTGAAATTTTCTTAGTAGATTCCCAGAAACACAACAAATCAAAGAAAGGTTGGGCAAATGGGATTGTATGAAACTGCTGCATGGCAAAGGACATAACTAGCAAGATCAATAGAAAACCCACAGTTTGGGAGAACATCTTCACTAGCCATACAACTGACAAGCATCTCATATGTAAAATATACTTAGAACTCAAAAAATTAACTCCCCCAATAATAAATCTTCAAAGAAACAACAGCCTTGTTAATAAGTGGTTTAAAGACTTAAAGAGAGACTTCTCTGAAGAGGAAATAAGAATGGCAAATAGACACATGAAGAAATGCTCTACTTCTCTAGCCATAAAGGAAATGCAAATCAAAACAACATTGAGATTCCACCTCACCCCAGTTAGAATGAATGGCTAGAATCTAGAGATCTAATAATAGCAGATGCTGGAGGGGATGTGGCCCAAAGGGAACCCTAATGCATTGTTGGTGGGAGTGTAAACTTGTTCAACCACTTTGGAAAGCAGTATGGAAATTCCTCAAAATACTCCACATAGAGCTCCCCTATGACCCAGCAATCCCACTTTTGGACATTTACCGAAATGATCACAAACAAGATTATACTAAAGATGCAAGCACAACTATGTTTTTTAAATTTAATTTTTATTTATTTTTATTGTGAAAATACTGTACAGAGGGGTAACTATGTTTATTGCAGCATTATTCACCATAGCTAAGATATGGAATCAAGAACCAACAGATGCCCCTCGGTAGATGAATGGCTCAAGAAAATATGGTAAATATAGAGGCCTCCATCAGAGAGAATAACATTGCCCCATTTGTTAGGAAATGGAAAGACTTGGAAAAAATTATATTAAGTGAAGTATGCCAGGCTCAAAGAAACATAAGTCCCAATGTTTCCCTTATTTACAATAACTAGTATATGTCTAGGACAAGAACAAAAGTTCAAAAGCTATGTTTATATGACCATATAAGATGCTGAAATTAACCCCAAGATAGGGGCAAAAGAGGTTTTTATCTTTCTTGTTGTTGTTTTTATTCTACATATAATGTACTATATGATTTTTTGTTCCTTTTATATGCTCTTTTTTTTATTGTGAAAATACCGTACAGAGGGGTTACAATTACATGGGCAAGGTAATGAGTGCATTTCTTATCAAGCATTGTTGCCTCCTCCTTTGTTTCCCCTACTATCCCTTCCCATCTTCCCCCCTTCCCCCCTTCCCCCCTCCCCCGGCACACCAAAGTTGTAAAGCTCGTTTTTTGACATAACATCTTGTACATCTCATTGTTGCAATGGGTCCACCTTCTTTCCCTATGGTATAACCCCTGTTTTCACTGTATTTGATTCCAGTACCCTGAATCTTGTATATACATTGTTAGGTTTTTAAAAAAGAGGTAGCCAAGTAAGAACAGCAGCACGCAGGTGGTATTCAGGTAAGGGGTAGGTTTATTCAGTAGACTTGCTGGGACCAGGCAAGGTTGGCACTCCACGCGGCTGGGAAAGGCCTAGGAAAGAGAGAGAGCTGGGAAAGAGAGAGAGGAAAGAGAGAGAAAAGAGCTTGAGAAGAGGTAGAAAAGAGCAGCGAGAGAGGGCCTCTGGGCCTGGGCTAGGCCTTATCGAGGGTATGGGCGGAGAAAGGTGTGGCCACATCAAATTCAGATGTGACCTCAGCGGATGCAGATGTGACCTCTTCCAGGTGTCCCAGTTGCCTAGGTAACGCAGGTACTGGGTAGAGACTCTGCTGCGAGGAAGATGAAATCTGCTAGCCATACAGGAGCGGACCTTACATTTTTTTTCTAATTTGGCGAGGGGAAGGGAAATAACGAAATGCTGAAACAAGGATACAGGCTGACCCATTGTAACAATGAGATGTACAAGACACTGTGTTGAAAATGAACTTTACAACTTCGGGGAGTGGGAGGAAGGAGTTGGGGGAAGAATGGATGGTAGGGGAAAAGACAAATGCTCCATAGGAAATGTACTCATTACTTTACTCATGTAACTGTAACCCATCTGTACAGGTTCTTTACAATAAAGACATATATATATTCATATATATATATATATATATATGTGTTTTATATATATATATATATATATATATATGTCAAAGTTCTCCAGAGAAATAAAACTAGTAGGACACACATACACACGCACACGTGCACATACACATATGGACTGTGACTTATTATAAGATTTTGACTCACGTAATATAGAGGCTGAGAAGTCCTGTTTGCCAGCTGGAGATCACATGGTGTAGCTCAAAGACCGGAGAGATGGGGAGCAAACAGGGCAGACTCCAGTGTGAAGTCCTGACAGCCTGAGGACCAGGATCACTGAGAGCAGAAAATGGAGGTCTCAGTTCAGCTGTCAGCCAGAGGGATGGATTAGATGATGCCCACTAACACTGAGGAAAGCCACCTATTGTATTTAACCAAACAATCCAATTGCTAGTCTTTTCTTCATAGACATACCCAGAAATAATTTTTGCCTGCCATCTGGGCAGACAGTGACCCAGTCCAGTTGACACATAAAAGAAAGTATCACAGTGTGTTTGGTTACACAACAGATAACCAGATTAAGTGTGAAATTAGAAGAAGCATACTTTTTTTGGAGATAGAGTCTATCTATGTAACCTAAACTGGCCTAGAATGCACAATACTTCCTACCTCAGTTTCCCAAATGTTGAGAGTATGAAATGGCATATGATAATATACACAGGGAAGCAAAGAGGCCAAGCCCATTCATTTCAGTGTCTCTTGCTTCAGGCCTAAGGTAAGGGAGATCCTCATTACTCATGGCATGCAGGTTGCCATGGATAGAGAAAAATCATGGAAGGTGAGAAATATGATCATCCTCTACAGAGCAGAATCAATGTAAGAGATCCCTTCTGTTTTGATGAATGCCTTGCAATTGGGCTCCCTATGGTCACTCTCAGTACTATGAGTAACCACTGTAATTCTCCAAAGTATTAAAGTTTCAATTTATTGCAGCAAGGATGACCCCGAGTAAGGGTTGACCAGCCCACAAGAATTATTGTCAGTTGGGTAAAGTAGAGCCACAGACTACATATCAGTGAAGAATGAATTTCAACACATTGAATTCTTATGAAAAAATGTTAAATAATGAAAACTACCACTGATGCTTGCTGAAGACTTTTTTCTCAGACAACCTAAATTATGACAGCTCAATAAATACCAAACTGAAAAAATTATGAGATTGAAGAATTATGTCTAAGAGTCAAACCATCCACAGAAAATCTAGCAAACATGTTCTCATTGAAAGCAGCCTTAGCATTCCATAAACAGAACAGTGATAGGAAAACAAGCTATGGTACCGATTAAGATAGGAGAACCTTAAACTCTGGCTATTAGGCAAAGTAGAATACAGGTATATACTGAGATTTAACAAAGGACTCATCCAATGGAACCTCACAAAATGCAAGGTTTTCTTCCTTCCTAAACCTGTTCTCTCTCTCTCTCCCTCCCTCCCTCTCTCTCCCTTCCTTTGTTCTTAGTTCCTTCCTTCTTTCTTTCTTCCTTCCTTCCTTCCTTTCTTTCTTTCTTTTCTTTCTTTCTTTCTTTCTTTCTTTCTTTCTTTCTTTCTTTCTTTCTTTCTTTCTTTTCTTTCTTTCTCTCTCTCTTTCTCTCTCTTCTTTCTTTCTTTCTCTCCTTCTTTTCGCTTTCTTTCTTTCTCTCTTTCTCTCTCTTTCTTCTTTTCTCTTTCTTTCTTTCTCTCTTTCTTTCTTCTTTCTTTCTTTCTCTCTCTTTCTCTCTCTCTCTCTCTTTCTTTCTTTCCTCTTTTCCTTTCTTATACTTTTCATCCTTATTTCATGTATTGGTCCTGGGGCTTGAACTCAGGGCATGGGCACGGTCACTGAGCTTTTGTGCTCAAGGCTAGCACTGCACCACTTGAGCCACAACTTGACTTCTGGCAAATTCCCGACCCCCCCTCCTTTTTGAGTGTGTGGCATTGGGATTTGAGCTCAGCATCTCATTCTTTTGTTTTAATTGTCAAGGTGATATACATAGGGGTTACAGTTACATAAGTGAGATAATGAGTACATTTTTTATCCAACTTGTTACCCGTTCCCTCAATTTTCTCCTACTTTCCCTTCCCCCAAACCCCAGAAGTTGTACAGATCATTTCCAACATATTGTCTTATGTACATTGCTGTTGCATTGGTTTCCCCCTTGTCCATTGTGTCACCATTTTGCAGTTCTCCTTCCCTTCCCTAATTCAAATAAACATATATACAATACCAGGGTACCAAAATCAAATACAGTGACAACAGGGGATATACCATAGGGGGAAGAACATACAAAAGAAACAAAAAATCACATAGTACATTAAAAACAACAACAACAAAGAAAAACCACTTGTGTCCATGTCTTGGATTCATTTTGCTTAGCATCAGCATCTAATTTTTACTAGGTAAACACTTTACCTCTTGAGACATGCTCCTAGCCCTTTTGCTGTAATCATTTTTCACATGTCTTTTTTTCACGAGTCATTTTCCACAAGTCATGTTTTAGCTGTGCTGGTAGCAGACTATGATCCTCTTACCTCTGCCTTGTGAGTAGTTGGGGTTATAGATACGCACCACCACATCTGGCCCTTGAATTTTCATTCCTAATCACTCAGCTGTGCTACAATAATAATCTGATTTCTTTAAACATCTCTCCTCCCTTACATTCTGGCACTCTACATTGATTTGATGTTTTTATCACCTATTTGAGACCCCTATGTCTTTATTAATTTTTATCTTATTAACTGTGGTTCATTTTTCATTCTGGGATTCACAACTACCTGCATGTAAAATGGAAGGTTTTTGTGTGTGTGTGTGTGTGTGTGTGTGTGTGTATGTGTGTGCCAGTCCTGGGGCTTGAAGTCAGGGCCCAGTCACTGTTCCTGAACTTTTGTGCTCAAGGCTAGCACTCTACCATTTGAACCATAGCTCCTCTTCCAGCTTTTTGGTGGTTAATTGGAGATAAGATTCTCACTGATTTTTCTGCCCAGTCTGGTTTCAATCCAGATAATCAGATCTTTGCCTCCTAAGTAGCTAGGATTACAGGCATGAGCCACCAATGTCCAGCTGGAAGTGTTTAAGAACTACTTATTGATTTTTTAAAAAAAATTTATCTTTATGTTGCTGTACGAAGGAGTTACCATTCAACAAAGCAGTTTATAAAAACAATGAGTTTTGGTCAACATCATCCCTTTGAATATTGTTACCTTTCCCTTCTAATCCCCCTGTCCTAGCTTTCTTTAATATTGTAGGAAATACATTGAATTTTGACTGTGGTTTCCTCCCTTTCTTCTCTTCATTCGTCTACCCTCAATCTCTTTCAAATACCTGTTTCCTGGTGTTTATTTTGTTGACCTTTGATTTAGCCTAAGGAATTACACTGTTGAATTCTCCGAATCTGCCATGTTTCTGTTAATACATTTGTGTACACTTGCATACTTCCCAAATTATTTACTTGTATATTTATAAACTAATTCTAGATTCCATATTTGAGTGGAAACATGTAACCTTTTTTTCTCAGGGCTGACTTACTTTACTTAACATAACTTTTTCCCAAGTCTTTCCATTTCTTTGCAAATGGTACAATAGCTTTCATTTTAATGCACGAGTAAAACTGCATTGTGTATATATACCACATTTTCTTGATCCATTGTTCATCAAGGGGTATCTGTACTGATTCCATATCTTGGATATGGTAAACAGTGCTGCAACGAATAGGGTTGTGCGTATTTAGTCCTACATCTGTATTTCCTAGTTCTTAGTCCTAATCAATTCTTTAATTCTACCTCTCCACTTAGCTTTTTTCCCTCAATTAAAAAAATTGATCTGGGTGCCAGTGGCTCCTGTCCTCCTATCTATAGTTGTAGCTACTCAGAAGGATGACATAGTTTGAGACCAATCTGAGAAAACTGTTCATGAGATCCCTATTTCAACCAATATTGGGTACAGTGATGTGCACCTGTCATTCCACCTATGCAAGAAGCCTAAGTGAGGAAGATCCTGACTTTAGTAGATTATTGTTTGCTAAATTGGACTCTGGGAGCACATAGGGTCCTGTGACTTCCCTTCAGAGATACCAAAGAAGGTGAGGGAGGGAGCATCCAACAAAGAAAGCCAACCTGACCATTGCTCCTCATGAATGCCAGTTGTAGTGACTCCATTTTCCTCTCACATTGTGATAATTTGTATGAACGTTTCACAGTCTAAATTATTTTGTTTTAAAATTGCAGACTAGCTGATTGTAAAGACCTCTTTTAGTTCTTATATTCTGTTGTTCTGTTAAATCATTGAACAGAGGTTATGAGTTGAAGACTATAAACAAAACAGTTTAAATGTAACTTCAGACTAAACCTTCATGCATTAGACACATTCAGACAGTGTAAGGAGTCTTTATTATCTTGTTCCTGCTTCACTAAAAAACTTTTTTTTTCCTTTTTTTGTTTCCAATTTTAAGAACTCATACAAAATAGTCCAGATAAATGGATTTGAATCCTCTTTTTCCTTCCCTTCTTCATCGTGGTTAATCTGGAAGTAATATAATTTAGAACTCTCTTGGCTTTTAGCAACTACTCCAAACCAATCACTCAATTATTCTTCAAGTTTTTTTGTGAGGTATTTTAGATACCTTTGGAAAAAGGCACCTTCTAATTGACAGTTACCTTGCTCTTGTTTCTCTAGATGGTTTCAACCCCTCTGCAAAGATTCTGACTTTTCTGTTCACTTTGATCCCTTTTTAGAGAACCAGAAGAACTCATGACCCCATCTGCTATAAGGTGCGTGGGTGCAGTCAGGGTGAAATTTAGAACTTTCTAGATTTTTTTCCATTCATCTCTACAAGGTTTTTCCATGGGCATGTTGACAGAAGAGGCAGCAGAAAAAAGGAAAAAGCTTCACTAAAATTATTTAGCAAAACTAAAGGGCCCATATTTCTCAATGTCCTGAATTCAAGCATTTTTGAGCTTGGAATAGCTAGGCCTTGAAGGCTTAATGATTGGCTAGGCAGATGCTGTTGATGACCCTCTGTTTTTGTGTTCTTACAGATCAGCTCCTATAGCTTCTTGCTATATAATTCTCTGCCTGAGCTCAAATGTGCTGGAGACTTGATGTCACCAGGATTAGCCCCTAAGTAATAAAGGACAGAGTTGCTGGAAACATACAGGAACTTCATTATCCGTTAAGTGGGACAATGCTGAGGCATTATTTATAGAGTCTCTTAGAAGTCCTCAATATGGTTAAATGTTAACTACCCTTGGAGATAATTTCATTAACTCATCCTTGATAGGCTTCCTTCCCTTCTTTGTCTCTCCTACTCCTACCATGTTTTCTTGGTATTATCTGAAAAATAAATGACTCCCAAATAAGGGACATAAAACCACATTACTTGAATTTACATCTGTTTCTCAGAGGCTACTTCTGAGGGGAAATATGTATATCAGTCAGAGTCCAGTCAGAAGGCAGAAATTTCACCCATAATGTTAACAGAGATAATTTAATATAAACATCTTTAAATAGATAAGATGTTAAATTTCTGGGCCTGGCATAAGAAAATAACTCAAGCTGAATGTTTTAAACAACAGAAATAGATTGATTTATCCTTTTGAAAGTCTAAAGTCTGAAATCAAAGTGTCAACATGATTGGTTCCTTCTGAGAGCTGTGAGGGGGAAGTATGTTTCAGACTTTTTTCTACCTGTTTCTGGTAGCTTCAGACTTTCCTTGACTTGTAGGTAGTAATCTCTCTGCGTCTTCACTTTGTATGTACCTTTCTTCATATCCCACTTTCCTCTTTTTGTAAGGATATCAGTGAAATTAAATTAGAGCTTATCCTAACCATCTATTCTTATACATCTACAGAAATCCAATTTCCAAGTCAGGTTATATTCACAGGTACTGGAGGCCTTCAACATTTTAGAAGGAGACATAATTAAACTCATAATTATATTTGGAGAGGTTAAAAAAGAGCTAGCAACATCCAGACAGATTTACTACTCTTAGAGCCAAGGGAATGAAGGGAAAAGTTTGAAGTTATTATAACTTGGAGGTATGGAGGACGGACCACATAAGGTTGATATGCAGACACTGGTGCTTTTGTATTTCTATTGAAAGAAGAGATCTCACAGGGCCAGGACTGAGGTCCCTGAGAAAAAGAAGCAGGCTGGAGGGTACTAGTGTCCTTGGGATAAGGACAGGATGAAATTGTTTTAAGTGTGCAAAACTAGCAAAACGGATTGAGCTATAGCGACAGGAAGGAACTGCCGCTGCTGGGATTAGGAAGTGGGGTAGGGGTGATTTTCAGAGGAGCAAGAAGCAGATAGGAAACCCAAAGAAATAAAGAGGAAGTAAACAGGAAGAAACATATCCTTTCTTCCTGACCCAGCTTTGCATCTCTCTCCAGTGCTCTGTATGGCCAGAGTTGAACAGTAAACAGCAAAAAGGCACAAATGGTTGTAGATTCTCAATCCCAGTGAAGTAAGGAGGCTGAGCTTAAGTTACTTCTTACAGCCATTCTGGTGCCTTTTGTTGGGTGGAGGGAGCTCTCCACATAGTGCTGAAAAGTCTAGGGGTGAGAGATGCCAATCATTCAATGCAGATGCCTAGCTCAAGGTGAGCTAGGAGGACTCTGCTTTAGAGAAATGCAGATGTCATAGCCTTAGAAAAGCTTTGGAGTAGAAAATGTTCTGATTCTGTCTTGATTACCTTTCTAAATGACTTGAATCACTGGCCTCTGATTAACCTCTAAGACTTCCCTTATATGGAAGGTTGAGGTATATCTTCCCTAGATGGAAAAGTTGTGCTAGTACCTGAGCTTGTACATGAGTATGTCCAAATATGATCTGCTTTTGTTAAGGCTTGGTTTCCACTACAAGCATGTAGTTTTTGTCTTTAAAAGCTTGATGCAAGCTCTGTTGGGGGCTGCAGATCTTTGAGACAGGAGTTCATTTGCAGACTGCCTGTGCTCTAATAAAGACTCCTGATTCCACTTCTCAAAAAATGGCTTCTCTGTATGCTGTACAACACCAGCATCACAAAGCAAAATGTTTAAGGTTGAGTTTGGAGTTGAGAGAGTAGTTAAATTATTGGTACACCAACTTTAGGCAATCAGGTAGTTCAGGAAAGTTAGATTTTTAATCCAAGGCAAGCAAAGTTCAGGTCTAAGAATATCAGCATGGGCAGTACTTGGATATGAAAGAAGCACCTTAAATAGCAGTGTGGCTATAAGGAACTGTGATTGATTTTTTTTTTGTTGGTCCTGGGGCTTGAACTCAAGGCCTGGGCACTGTCCTTGAGCTCTTTGGCTTAAGGCTAGTGCTGTACCACTTTGAGCCACAGTGCCACATCCAGTTTGGTGGTAGTTAATTGAAGAGTCTCATGGACTTTACTTGCCTGAGATGGCTTTGAACCACAATCTTGAGATCTCAACCTTCTGAGTAGCTAGGACTACAGGCTTGAGCACCTAGAACCTGACTGTGATTGAATTTTTAACAGCATAGTAGAACTTCATCATGGATGTGAGAACAGTTTTCTTCAAAGTATTTTTATGGAATTCTTTAAAAATCTGTCCATGACTCAAAGAATGCTAAAATTCCTTTTTGGGTAGCCATGACCTACACTTTGATTCAATGCATATTGTCACTCATTTGACTTTGAGAGTGAATTAACTTTTTGGAAAAACTTGTCATCCCAAGCTAAATATAATGAATAAAAGTTACATGATGAGGGTCAATTCTACCTTATATACTTATAAATAACTAGCTGGTCTTGGAGCTTGAACTCAGGGTATGGTCCCTGTCCCTGAGCTTTTTTCTTGCTCAAGGCTAGATCCCTGCCATCTAATCCACACCTCTACTTCCAGCTTTTTGGTGGTTAATTAGTGATAAGAGTGTCTCAGACTTTCCTATCTATGCTGGCTCAGAACCTTGATCCTCAGATCTCAGCCTCCCTAGTATCTAGGATTACAGGTGTGAAACATTGGTACCTTGGTTTCTATTTAATTTTGACAGGTTAGGAACAGTGGTTTGACAGGTGACATGTCAAAATCAAGGTGTAATTTCTGTACAAAAGTATCTGGCTGGTGGTCTCAGATATTAGAATTCTCAACTTGTCAGTAAAATACCTATGAACACAGACAAGGATGAAGGCTCATAATAATAAAGAAAATCAAGACTAACATTTTGTTATTTGCCAGTTCCATAGGACTTTTTGAGACCAAGGAATATGAAATTCATCCTCATTCCAATGGGGTTACATTAAATGATTCCAAGCAGGGCAAGTTTAGATTCTCATTTTGGGAAAATTACTCTGATCATAATACAGAGAATGACTTGAAGATGACAGAACTAGAGAACATAGACTATTGCAATAATTTCCATGGGAAGCTATCTTCCCAGTCCATCCATAATTTTCTTTCCTTACTATCAATTATCTAGAATTTCTAGTTAATTGACAGTGGAAATGGAAAAAGGTGGATGTATTGGGAAAATATATGAGGTAGATATTATAGGGCCTTGTCATTGGTTAGGTGTGTGGAAGGTCAGAGGGAAAAGAGTCACAGATGATGCCCAGCTCTTTGGCAAGGGTAATTGCCTCTATAAAGGGGGTGAAGAAGGAAGGTGTAGGATAGTATTGTTATGATTCTAACTTGTTGTACTTCCTACTATAGGGGTTGTGAGTTATACTAAAGGTGGGCTATAGGGGAATATATTTGGAAGAAACAAATTAAGTGCACCTGTGGACAAAAGATTCATTAATATATATTATTCCTATGTTGGAGGTGCTTGATTCCAATTCCTTTAGCATTCACAGGCTGAAACTACTGAGTCACGGAACAGGTGACCCAGGCTGCTTTGTTATACATTTTTTTTTCCTGGAAAAAATAAGTGGGTGGAAACTGAAGTTAGTGTACACTATTGTGGGAATGAGTCACAAAACTCTTTCTTTCTTTGGGCCACACCCACTTAATATTTAGGCTGATGTAGACATGAGAATAGTAACTCCAAGCAAAATTCTGGACTGTCCATCTTCCTTAGAATAATTAGAAATCCACTTTCTTTGTCTTCTCTCTTTCTGTCTCTCTCATTATCCACTACATCTTCTAGCTCTGCTCTGTAAGGATTGGACATTGGAATTGGACTTGGTCTTTGAAACAATGAATTAAGTTGTTAGATAGTACAAATACAATCTCTAGGCAGTTGTTGGGACTGATAGTCTTACTAGGAACAAACATCACGTGCCCCACCCCTTTTGCTGAGGCCCTTGTTCAGCAATACATCATCTCTGCCAGGAAAGGAACAGCTGTAATACTAGTGAAAGGCAGGTAGGTGGAGAGAACCTGTGTTGTGTTTCAGGAAATACCTGAGAAGGTCAAGGACTTTACAGATTAAGGTTCTTTGTACAAATTAAATTCAGAATAAAACTAAAATTAGTCAAGATTTTGTTTGAAGCAATATTTCCTAGAACAGTGAAGTTTAATCAGAAACAGTAGCCATGGAATGAGTCAACTTAAAAAAAACAGATGAGTATGTAAAATTTTCCATATTTAAGGAATGGCTTTCTTCAAATAAAGATGGAGATCTAGTCTGAATGATTTAGGTTAAAATCTTCACAATCCCTAGGCCTTTGCACTAAGGCTGGGCACTTGATCAATATAGACCTCAAACTTAGCTTTCAGTGACTAAATCCTGTGAGTAAAGATCTAGCTAAATAAATAGTAACCTGAGTAAATTTGCAACAGGTAGGGAGACAGTGGGGAAAAAAGAAAACCAACAACAATGTTGTTGGTTTCAACAACACAAGACAAGCATAAGCCAGATACAAGTGTACTTTAGTGTCATTCCATTTTCTAGTTGGGATGCAGTAAATGGAGGGCAAAAACATGGAAGTAGAGGGAAGATGTGCTGCACATATACATTCACTATTCATTCCTTGAACATTTATCAAATTTTATCAAGGAGTGAGATAATTTTTTCAGTCTATGAGCATGGATGAAAATCTTTGAGGGAGCCAGGTACTGGTAACTCACACCTGTAATCCTAGTTACTCAGGAAGTTGAGATCTGAAGAATGAGGTTCAAAGCTAGTTCAGGAAGGAAGGTCGATGAGATGCATATCTCTAATTAACCATAACAAATGAGCCAGAAGTGGAGCTATGGCTCAAGTGGTAAAGTGCCAGTTTTGAGCCCAAAAGCTCACGGGCAGTGCTTAGGTCAAGTTCAAGCCCCAGGACTGGCAAAAAAAAAATCTTTGTGGGGTTTCTAATCCAGCCAGAAGGGAGACAACAAGTCACACCCAATACGAATCACGACATGCTGGGCCAGTGCTTCCTGAACTCTAGTATCTGTAGAAGTCACCTGAAGTAGCTCTGATGAAAGCAGTTGAAAATGGGAGCATGGATAGAATACAAAAACAGTTTGCTCTATTTGGGGCACAATCACAATGTATGACAGATAAGGATGTAGAGATGAATGTGTTCCCTATTACTAAAGGACTGAAGTACCATATTGAGGAACTGAAAATTAAAAAAAAAAAAACCATTGAGAGTTTTAAGCAGAGAAACAAGCTATGCAGGTATTTATTTTGCATAGAACATTCCAGTGAAAGAAAGCAACAAGAGTAAAGTCTTTAAAGTTTGAATGTCCTTGGCCTGTTTTTGGATAAGCAAGGAGGGAGGCAATTGTAGCTGGAATACAGAATGGTGGTGGGAGTGGGGTCAGGTATTAGGTGAGATGATGTAGTCAGAAGAGCTGGCAAGGAGCCAGGTCATGTAGAGCCTTAGGGGCCATGATAAGGACACTGCATTTGATTTTAGTTCCATCAAGCATAGTATAACATTTACTAGTGACATTTCCAAGTATTACTCTGGCTACAATGTAGATCATAATGGGGCAAGAGTGGAGGTAAGAGACCACTTAAGAGACCACTGTGGGAGTTGAGGGCACAGTTAATAGTGGCTTGGGCCAGGCATATTTGGACAAATTCATATATTCATCTATCTACCACTACAGTAATGATATAAAATGATTCCATTATTTTAAAAAATGGCTCATGCTGTCTTTTTGTGGTCACTTTATTCCCTCATCACTCCCAACCCCAACCACTGGTAATCATTGTCCATATACTTTCATCTTTTCCAGAATTTCACATAAATGGAATCGTAGAGTTTGTAATCTTTTGTGTCTGGCTTCTTTTGCTAAGGAAAATACATTCATACATCATCCATGCTGTATGAATCAAAAGTTCATTTCATTTTACTGCTGGATGAAATCCCACTTTATAAATATGCCATCATTTGTTCTTTATTTCATCAACTGAAAGACACTTGGATTGTCTCTAGTTTTTGGTACTTATGGATAAGTATTTGTATATCATTTCTATATGAGCATAAGTTTTCATTTCTTTTAAATAAATATCTGAGAATATTGTGTATGTATGTATGCATGTATATATGTATGCATGCATGTCATTTGTTTAGTAAGTGAATGTTTACAAGAAACTGCCAAGTTGCTTTCTATAACAGAATTTCCCTTTCTTCTCAACAACACAAGGGAGTTCCAGTTGCTCTGCCACCTCATCAGCATTTGATATCGTCAATATTTTTCATTTTAGCCATTAAGATGTAGAATGGTATCTTATTGTGGCTTTAATTTGCATTTTTCTAACAACCAATGCTACTGAGCAAAGTAGAGCCAGATTTACCAGTGCAGTGAATATATGGTGTAAAAATCTTTGACCTGAATAAAATACAGTGGGAGAGATGGGCAGACTTCAGAGACAATGTTAATCTGCCAAGATTTCAGTGGCTTAGGAAAGACTTGGAAATAGCAATTAGGAGAGAGAAAAGGGGTGTGGTTATCAGGCAAAGAAAAAGTGACAACACACTACTTCCCTTTGTGCTCAGGGACTGCAAATGAGAGTAAATAGAACTGGAGATGATTAAAGAACTTTTATGTGTGGTGTGTGGGTGGAAAATGAAAGGTGTCACCCATAAGAAAAGACATATCAGTCTGGGAAAAGAAGGCTTCTGTTAGCAACTCAAGGATGTGATTCATTGTGGAAGCCTAAAACTGGTTTTATAGCTTGGGTGGGTGGTGGCTAGGGCAGAGGTGTTTTTACTCACACAGAATAGAGAGAAGCTGATGAACTGGATACTGGAATCTAGTACCTAGGTATAATGGACCATGACGTCATCTTGGATAACCAAACCTAAAGAAACAGTTACCTTGACCCACACCAACCAGAATCACAGGAAAGCTGACAAAGAAAGGAAGCCTACTAGGAAAATCTCTGCCTTGGGCTCTCTACTTGGTTTCTCAGAGGAACTCAAGCTAATTATACATGGGTGAATGCCTGCCATTTCTGGTTCATATATGGATGATCATCATTTAAGAAACAATTTTTAAAAAGTAATGATCTGAGAACCTCCTGACACTGGTGCCATGGTAACAAGTCCCAATCCCAGGAGAAGACAGAGAAAAATTTTCCCATCATCTTTCTGGGGATGCTCTGTCGTCTGACTTCTAATTCTACTTTGTTTTCTTTCATTCTCTTTTTTCAACTTTATACCTTAATTTTTTTGTGCCAGTACTGAGGCTTGAACTCAGAGCCTGGGCCCTGTCCCTGAGCTGTTTTGTACAAGGCTAGAACTCTACCACTTGAGCCACAGCTCCAATTTGGCGTTTTTAATGGTTAAACAGAGATACGCATCTCACAGAGTTTCCTGCTCAGGCTGGCTTTGGACTCTAATCCTCAGATCACAGTTTCCTTGGTAGCTAGGATTACAGAGCATGAACCACCCATGCCTGGTTCTACCTTGGCTTTTATTTGTTGTCTTTAACAGCAAAACTAGCTGTGTTATTTTTATTTGTACTTTGACAAAAATGTAGACAATTTAGAAAAATGTGTGGAAGAAGGAAATCTCATTGCCCCAAGATTCTCACTCCTTACCATTAAATGTTTTGGAAGTTAACATTTTTTGCTGATGCATGCATATTCACATTTGTACTTTTATGTAAATGAGAAATGATCTAAGTAATGGATAACTAAAAAAATATTATTTCTTAATTTTTTATTGTCAATTCAGCCTCCAATTGACACTCCTAATAGTCAATTTGAAGAAAACAGTGTTTATTTTTCCAGACTTTTCTTCATGACCATATATTGTTTATAACTATTTAACCAGAACAGAATGTAGGAGTAGAAGGAAAGTACCTCAATACAATACAGACATTGTTAGCCCACAGCTAACATCATAATATTAAAAACCAGACAAACACTCATCATTCATGGACTTCCTGCTGCAGGAATTTATTGAACTATAGCTCTGTCTGGAGGGAAGCAACACTGTGGCAGCTCCTTTTTTAGGACTCTCAGGTGGCTGACTGGGCCTTCCTCCTATTCTTCTGTCCCCACTTGCCTTTTGGGTCCTTTGGCTAACCTTGTGCTGGAGAGGTAAAAGGTATTCTAAATGACATGGTGAAACATTAGGCAGCATGGATACATTTTCCACTGACATCTTCCCAAAAGCCTTTTTAAAACCTTCTTTCTACCCCTGAATTTAGATGGTGCTTTACCCCTACCCTGTCCCTCCCCCAAAAAACCCTAGGTCAAGGCCATTGGTGCATAGAAAATAATAGGAGCTGAGTCTGAACGGTATTGAATGTTGTTTAGGTTAACACATTCAAAAAACAATCTGTCATCATTAACAAAACACGCTAAAAGATACTTGGACAATTTGAAATATTGGCTTTTAAAACACTGAATATTATGATAATAGTGAATATGCTTTAATTTGGCTCTGGGTCTCTATGAAAGAAGAATAAAATTTCATTGAAGTTAGAGATGTGCAGTTACATTTCTAGTATTTTCCCAACTTGGTTTAGGAAGGAGGTTAATAAGGGAATCAAGGTTTGTATAACTCTTAAAACAATGTTAAATAGATTTCAGTTTTGCTGATGCACTTTTCAATTGCCATTCTTATCCCAATGTGTATCATAAATCTCCAAAACGGGGAAACAAGTGGTCATCAATGTCCCGCTAATTGCTGTTTGGGAGAAATGGTGTTCTATTCCAGTGACCTGTGAAACAACAGATCATTCTGCTAGCCAACAATAACATCCCTACTTGGTTGAGTGTTTTAATTTGGATTCCCCAAAACAGATCTTTCGAGTAGGTCTGTGTGAAGAATTTTATTTGGGAGGCAATGTCAGGAAAGTTTACTAGGGACATAGGGATGTGCGACATAGGTTTTGTTAATGTGGGTAATTGGAATTGACCCTGCCCAGGACTTCTAATATGGAGCATTGCACTTGATGGCTGATGAGGCCAACTCAGGGCTTCTGAATCTGGGGGGAGCAAATAGGGAACAATGAGTTCCATGGGGAGATGATGTCATGCCACCATTGTTTACAACATAACATAAACAATATTGCAAAAGATCACTTGCAGCACATTTATACTGTGTATCCTAGTTTTAAAAAAATCTTTGTCCCTCATATTACTGCTAGAAATCCTAGCCAATTTCACATTTTTTTTATTGTGAAAATACTGTACAGAGGGGTTACAATTACTTCGGCAAGGTAATGAGTACATTTCTTATCAAGCATTGTTGCCTCCTCCTTTTTTTCCCCTTCCCATCTCTTCCCATCTCCCACCCCCACCCCCTACACCTCCCCCCTGCCAAAGTTGTAAAGTTCGTTTTTCGACATAATGACTTGTACATCTCATTGTTGCAATGGGTCCACTTGTATCCCTATTTAAACGATTTGTTTTTGCCCTTCCCCTCCACAAATTATACCAACATCAAATACAATGAAAGCAGGGATTAAAAACAAAGCAACGAAGAAAAAATCTTATAAATATGTTACAAACAATCATAAGGACGAACAAACATTGGAATACTTATGTTGGGGTTCATTTCACCTAACATCAACTTATCTGACCTTTTCTTCTTCTCTCAGACATATACTAGTTATTGCAAATAAGGGAAACCATGGGACCTATGTTTCTTTGGGCCTGGCTTACTTCACTTAGTATAATTTTTTCCAAGCCTTTCCATTTCCTAACAAATGGGGCAATGTCATTCTTTCTGATGGAGGCATAGAATTCCATTGTGTATATATACCATATTTTCTTGATCCATTTATCTACTGAGGGGCATCTGGGTTGGTTCCATATCTTAGCTATGGTGCAATAAGCATAGTTGTGCTGGTAGCTTTAGTATGGTCTTGTTTGTGATCATTTGGGTAAATGCCCCAAAGTGGATTGCTGGGTCATAGGGGAGCTCTATGTGGAGTTTTTTGAGGGACCTCCATACTACTTTCCAAAGTGGTTGAACAAGTTTACACTCCCACCAACAATGCAGTAGGGTTCCCTTCTGTCCACATCCCCTGTTAATAGAGACCCAGAAACACAACAAATCAAAGAAAGGTTGGACAAATGGGATTGCATGAAATTGTAGAGCTTCTGCCTGGCAAAGGACATAGCTAGCAAGATCAACAGAAAGCCCACGGATTGGGAGATCTTCACTAGCCATACAATGGACAAGGGTGTCATATCTAAAATATACCTGGAACTCAAAAAAATAAATACTCCAACAAGAAATCCTCAAAGAAACAAGTGCCCAATAAATAAGTGGGCTAAAGACTTAAAGAGAATCTTCTCTAAAGAGGAAGGAATGATGGCCAATAGACACATGAAGAAATGCTCAATCTCCCTAGCCATAAAAGAAATGCAAATCAAAACAACATTGAGATACCACCTCAGCCCAGTTAGAATGGCTATAATCAAGAACCCTAACAACAACAGATGCCAATTTCACATTCTATATCAATACTACTTTCTTCAGAAATTTTTCCTTTATCTCCCCAGGTTATTTGTTCTGTTTACCATCATGACATTTGTTTAAAACACTTCTTTGAATAATTTGGCTCTTCTGTAGTGTAATTCCTCACTATTACCACATAGTTATTCATAAATAAATTCCGCTCCCCCCCCACCAAGATACTTTACCTTGGACAAGATCTTTTTTTTTTTTTTTGGCTTTGTATGCTGGCAGCATTTAGCTCAGTGACTTGTACAGGAAAGAAGCCCAATCAAACAGAAACAGTGTAGTAAAGTCTGTTGAGCATGAAAAATTTGCTTGTTACTTTTTTATTAATAAGTTTTTTTTATTGTGAAGATACCAACAGAGGGGTTACAATTACACGAGCAAGATAATGAGTACAATACTTGATAAGTATTGTTGCCTCCTCCTTTGTTGCTTGTTACTTTTTTTGGGGGGGGGTCTGGTCATGGGGCCTGAACTCTGGGCCTGGGCACTGTTCCTCAGCTCTTCAGCTCAAAGCTAGCGCTCTACCACTTGAGCCACAGTGCCACTTCTGGCTTTTTTCTTTTTGTTTATGTGGTGCTGAAGAATCGAACCCAGGGCCTCATGCATGCAAGGCAAACGCTCTACCACTGAGCCACCTTCCCAGTCCCCTGCTTGTTACTTTTGAGAGATGGTCTGAACTACTTATTTTTTTGGAAACTTCATTCATATTTGTTGGATAAAGTTTTTATCTGGACAGCCAGAAGAGGTTGGGAAATTGCATCATTCCATCTGGACTGCAAGACACGTATATGGGTGTGCCCATTATGAAGTAATGCTTAGGAATATTTAAATATGTCCTTGGGAATTTTCTGACTTTATTCAGACAGATGTTTGCTCTAACTATTATTGGCTTTTATTTAGATAAACCAAAAGCCACAATAGTTCCATTTTACTCTTTTAAGAGAAAAGAATAAACTGATTATTTTCTGCACTGACAAAAATGTTTATTGTCCTTTTTTATATTAAATACTATTAATCAAGAGAAGTAACTTGAGTTAAGCTATTACCCTAAATAAGAAATGGGTACATAATTGGAAATGGTTTTCCCTCTCCTATTTTTGTACTGTTCCACTTAATATTTTGCAGATGGAGGGTGAATAGAAATGCTTAAGTTGGAATGTTTTATGGGGTTTAAAACTGTTGTTAATTAGTCGTGAAATAATTTTAATTACTTAAAAATTCCATTATGACAGTGCTTCAAACATGTGCCACATATTGGCAAACTGTTATAGATCATCATTTTGGAAATTATTTTTACTTACTCTTATGTTTATGGGAAGAAAAAGAAGGTACAAGTTGTAAATATATTTCTGGAGAAAAGATTTGAAGGAGCAAAAAAAGATATTTGCCTCAAACTGATAAATGAAAGTCTTGAAATCTTCAAAATTTTACCAGTAGTTCAAAGGAATTGCTTTTCAAAACTGGAAAAAGTAATGAGAAAGAAAGGAAGATCAATTGAATCTAAGCCTCTTCTACACTTTTTACTCCTTTAATCCTTTATTTTGGCTATTTGTATTTTTATTACTAATCTGGAGGAGGAGATGGAAGTCATGAACATCAAATTTGGTCTCTTTTAACTTTCTCCAGCTTTTTATTCAGGTAAACTTGCCAAATAAAATGTATATATTCAATATCATGTTGATGTTGATATTTAGATATACCTTTGACATGATTATCACAGTCTAAATAATCCTCACTTTACACAGTTACTTAAAAAATCTTTGTGTATGTGATGAGAATGCTTAATATCTACTCTATTTAGCAATTTGCAGGTATATAATACATGATTATTAACTACAATGTCCATGTTTTACATCAGGTCTCCAAAACCTCCTTATTTTATAAATGAAAGTTTGTTCCCTTTGACCAACATTAGCCTTTTTCTTCCACCACTTGATCCCTGGTAAACATCATTTTATTCTGGGTCTACGAGTCCAACTTTAAACAAAATTCCACATACATGTAAGATCTTGTAATATTTGTCTTTCTGTGCCTGGTTTATTTCACTGAGCATAACATCCTCCAGACTCATCCATGTGCAAATGGCAACATTTCCTTCTCTCCCTCCCTGCCCCCTCCCCTCTCTCTCTCAGGCTGATAAAGTAAACTCTTTAATAGTTCTGGGAAGATTTGCTGAGGGAGGATGATGTTATATATGAGGCATGGGAGAGTTCAGAGATGTTCATTCCTTTGTTTAGTCAATCATTCAAATATTTGTTGAATGAATAAATGAAAGATTAAGAAAGCATCGTTTTCAATTCCAAGATATTTATAATATAGTAGGAGAAAAACATATGTAGTCCAATGACTAATATAAACTATAAACTATGTAAGTACTCAAAGACAGGCTATAAAATGTTTTTTAAAAAGTAAAAACATAAAAGGAAGACTCACTCCAGTTTCTCCTTCCTAACATACTCTTCTCTTATAGCCTATGGATGATGGAAAGAGCTGACTTCTTTCAAGCTCCAGTGCTAGCTGCAGTTAATTTAAACAGATCAGCATCTTCTGTACCACAGGCTGAGATAGAGGAAGGATCAAGATAATTACTGAATCAGAAATATAGGCAAGATCTCTATATCAGAGATCTGGATTGGATTAATATCAAGAACCAGAAATGGAAGTGTGCAAGTAATGAAATTGAGTGTTGGCAATGGACTGGATCTGTTAGGAATTTTTGTCCTGGATCCATCACTCAGGTCAAGAACTTGATTCAATTTGGAGCACCATTAGATTTGACTAATAGAGGGAAATTATTTCCATGGTATCTCCAGTACCCACTGTGTTCCTAACATACTTTGTTTGGTTCACCAGAATGATGTCTGGTTTTACCTGGGCATCGAATACTCCCAGCCTCTTGTAATAATCCCTCTTGTCACCAAAACAGTGATTCATTGATTCATTCTTCAATTATGTCTTGATAAATTTCTCAAAACTATTCACTTTTGTCTCCATGATTGCTGTTCCAGGTTCCCCCCCACACACACTATTTCCCATCTGTATGATAGTAATCTCTTCCTAACTGGTCTTCCTGCTTCCTTCTCCCATAATGACATTTCTTTTTTTTTTTTAATTTTATTTTATTTTATTTGAGAACATACTGTACAGAGGGGTTATAATTACATGGTCAGGATAATGCATACATTTCTTATCAAGCATTGCAGCCTCCTCCTTTGTTTACCCTTCACCTCCCTTCCCAGCCTCCCCCCTCCCCCCCACCCAATCATACCCCCCCTCCCCCCCCTCCGACATTGTAAAGCTGGTTTTGACATGACATTTTGTACTTCTCATTGTTGCAACAGGTCCACCTGAATCCTTAAACGACTTGTTTGTCCCCATCTCCTCCACATGTTATACTGACATCAAATATAGTGAAAGCGGGGGTTACACTGTGGGGGAGGGACATACAAAGCAACAAAGAAATAATCTTATAAATGCGTTAGAAACACATGCATGAAAGAAACAAAAACATAAAAATACATATTTGAGGGTTCGTTTTCCTAACATCACCTTCTCTGACTTTTTCCGCTTGACTCATACCTATACTAGATATTGCAAATAAGGGAAACCATGGGACCTATGTTTCTTTGGGCCTGGCTTACTTCACTTAATATAATTTTTTCCAAGCCTTTCCATTTCCTAACAAATGGGGCAATGTCATTCTTTCTGATGGAGGCATAGAATTCCATTGTGTATATATACCACAATTTCTTGATCCATTCATCTCCATAATGACATTTCTAAGACAAAAATTTGATGATGAGATTCACAGGCCTTATGTTTCATCACTCCTCAACGTCCATTTTTATCCCAGCCACCAGAGAATGCAATGGTTTGCAAAATGTATTGATGCTCTCTACCTTATCATGTCCTTGTTCTTTGAGTATATTCATTGTTCTTCCCCTGTCTCCAGATTATTCTCCAGTATGTTGCCAGAGGATGAGTGGAACTACCCTTCCATGTCAATATCAACTCACTGAAGAATCCAGGAAGTTTGACACATAGGCCTCCTGTGACTAGAAGGGTGAACACTGGTCAGAAGAGTGTCCCCTGACTGGTGAAATGTATCAGTAAATATGGCACAAGGCTGGACCCCCCTACTTCAGCTCTTGCTCCAACTCTTGTGAAGCTATCAACAAGGGAGCAGGCTGACCATTAACTAAGATCAACACAGCAAGAACTAGGACCTAGAAGAAATGGACTATAGAGCAGTCTGGGGCCTTGTTACAAGACAGGGAGAAAAGTGAGGACTTTTGACTCCAATGCACCTTTTGTCCCCTAGTTTTGTTTTGCCCAGCCTTTCTGTACCACCAAAAAGTGGCTGGCAGACAATGATCTTGATGCTGAAGAGAACTGTTTTGCATTACTTTTGGATCTCTATTTGCAATTTAGTAACGTTACTTCTACTTTTTGAAAATAAGTTTACATTTGAAAAACTTTCCTAAGAATATTCATCTTTAAATTAATTTTGTTCTATAGGTAGAGAGGGCTAATTAAATCATTCATAAGAATGAGCTTTTAGAGTAATTCTTCTCTTGCTTCATGCCGTGTGGAATTTTAACTAAGTACCAGATAAATTAGTTATGCCTCTGTGGCATTTTCCATAGCTAATGTTTTACAACTGTTCCAAAACACAATCAGTCATTATAGGACAGCAGTTTTTGCAGCTGCATTACAAAGAAAGCTGCATAGTCTGGATTTGTCATGTTCACCTATCTTAATATTACTGCTATTAAATTCATATTAATGAAAATTAAATAAACTCATTTATTCAATGACTGTTTATTGAGCATTTCATATAAACACATTGTTTTAGACACTGGCAGGGATACAAGGATGTAGAAGAACCTTTCAAACTTTCAGGGAAAGAATCTGAGATGTTTCAGGAAGATGCAGACAGAAAAAGTAAAAGTAGAAGGAAGGGATACATTATGTTTCATTCAAGACATATAAAGTTCACTGGTCATTCCACAGAAGTGATTAAACAAATATTGAACACTTGAGCATACATAGCTAGAATAGATGAGGAGGAAGAGAAGAAAATCTAGGGAGAAACAATTTGATGAATAAATGATTAGGAAGTATAGGGACTGTTCGGAGTTGTGATGAGGGAAAATTTTGGAAATGGGGGCTGAGATAGATTATCCAAAGCTTTTAAAGCCAGTGTCTCTGCACTTTTTATTTCCAATATTTCTTAAAGTCGAATCTATGGACATACTCTACAAGATTCATATCATTTCTATTCTTTTTGTGGCAGTTCTGGAGTTCTTGAACTCAGGCCCTCATACTTGTTAGACAGTGTTCTTTCACCTGAGCCATACCCCCAGCCCATTTTGCTTTAGTTATTTTTCAGGTAGGGTGTTGTGGATTTTCCCCAGGCCAGCCTGGATTAGTGTCTTTTTTTCTACCACCTTCCATGTAGCTAGGATGACAGATATGACTTACCATGCTTGTTGAAATGAGACTAAACTTTTGCCCAGGCTGGCCTTAGACTTCAGTCTTCCCAATCTCTAACTCAATCCATATCTTTTCTTTAAGAATAGTTTTTTAGCAACAGCAAAGGATTTTGTGTCAATTGTAGCTTTGCTTTATCTACTCTAGAAAAGCATCCCTCTAGGACATTGCTGAGCAACTGGATGGAAAAAGACCATAGAAAACCATGACATGTCCTTCAAAATTTTGTTCCAAAGTGATGCATTTATGGGCAAAATAAGGTTTGGAAGAATAAAAAAATTAATGCTTTTCAAATCTAAAGACAATCTAAAAAATCAAATGTATTCTGAATGACATTGACATTCATATTTAAATTGAAAGCAGACATAAGAATGCAGAGCCTACATTCACTAATGTGAGTAGATGATACCAAATCATACCACTGATGGTACCGAATCATAGCATGGTACTGGTTTATTAGCATTACCTTGGCAATTAAAGTCAGTTGGAAAAAGTAAATGATACTGATGTCTTTGCCCTAGCTGAAACCAAATGACATCATCAATGTACAATGAATATGTGCCACGGCTTTGAGTAAAGAAGTGGGAGGATGTAGTTATCACAGGTGCATTGTGATAGTGGTGAGCCAAGCCCAACAGCCATTACCACCAATCCTGTGCTGTATTATTCAGTGCTGTGCTTATATTTTTAAAGATAATTTTGTTAAAGCAAATTACTATCTGCCATATTAAATTATTATTTTAATCTGACTTTTATTAATTTGGTAGCTTTATTTTTATTTAATTTATAAAGTTATTTTAGTTTATGGTTGTATGAGATATTTTAAACATAAGTTTATGTTACCTTTTTACCTATATTTACATAAATAATTGATTTAATAATTTAATACTTTTTCATTTAAAGGTATATCCATATATTAAACTGGGCATGTTGATGCATATCTACAATCCTTGTAATGATTATGAGTTCAAGGCCAACTTGGATTATATCATATATTTGAGACAAGCTTTGTCTATACAACAGGACACCGTGTTAAAAACAGCATATCTATACATTTCTAAACTTTGAGAAATATTTAAGTAGGTAATGAAAATTAATTGAAGAATTTTATAGATAAGAGTAATATGGTTGGGATTGTGCCTAAGGAAGTGGTATGCAACAATATGTAGCATTTACTAGAAAAGAAAGACAAGAAGAGGCAAGACAGTACAATTTTGAACATCCAGGTATGTGTCCATAAGAATTTTTGGGAATGCAGAAGAAGAGACATATGGGAGAGATGTCAGTAGAGAAATATTAATGCATGATTTGTAGGGACTAATTTGATGTATGGAGGGAAGAAGAGGAAGGAGTCAATTCTTTTCAGCAATGTTTACAATTTTTACTCCATTCTTTAAGGGTTTAATTTTCTGTGAGGGAAAGAATAGCAGTATCAGTTTAGGAAAAATAAGGCATTTGACTTTAGATATGATTTTCACTGCCAATAGTAATTATCAAATAGGTTAATAAATTAAAATGTGGTAAAAAAAAAAAAAGAAGTAGGAAAAGAATATCTTTGAGTGAGGGATACTAACAGACTAGTTTACCTGTAATTAATTTAATTTTTATAGCTCTAGGTCTTAGCTGATTTCTTGTTTTATGGCATGCATTCAATAAATGTTTGGTAAATTGAATTTATTGATGTGAATAAGATTACTTAAAAAAGATTAATCACTTGAATGTCCACTTTTGGCATTATGTAAAAGAGCGTTGAAGAATCCTGGTATTTCAGAACTTTATTATACATAAAATACACTTTAAAAAAGGTCACCATCTTTTATACGCACCGTTCCCCTTTTCCGCCCAGACATACTGAAACAGTATTAGCAGAAGGAATGGATGCCTTAGGAGACCACTCATATACCATGAGTTGGAGCTGGTGTAGCAAAGAGCTGGAACCAGTTAAGTAGATGCAGTAAGAAGTAGATTTTCTTGGAAAAATCAAATTGATTTTACTATTTCAGGTTGGATTCATTCCTTGTGAATAAGACTCTCATACCTGAATCACAATTAGGATTTAAAACTTTGCCTATCAAGGGCTGGGAAGTTGGCTCAGTGGTAGAGCGCTTGCCTTGCATGCCTGAGGCCCTGGGTTCGATTCCTCAGCACCACATAAGCAAAAAGAAAAAAACCGGAAGCGGCGCTGTGGCTCAAGTGGTAGGGCACTAGCCTTGAGCTGAAGAGCTGAGGGACAGTGCTCAGGCCCAGAGTTCAGGCCCCACAACCAGACCAAAAAATAAAAAAATAATAATAAAACTTTGCCTATCAAATGTATTCAATCCAAAAAATAAGTACATTTTCCCTGAGAGTTATGGCAATAGTAGTATTAATTTGTGGGTACCATGGCTTGGGGTAATGCGGTAGACAAGATGATCCAAAGACTCCTGCACTGAGTCAAAACTTAAAAGTTATTCAGTTCCTGGGTGAAGCAAAAGCAGACATTCTCTAGGTAAAGCTCCCAGATGTATTCAAAAAACTCCCACTGATTAAATTGAAACAATGAGCTCAGTGTAAAAATTATGAAACACGTGGTATGCAAATTCACAATGAACCAAAGTCAATAGAAACAAGTACCAGATTTGGTCCCTCCAAAGTCATAGATATTAAAATAACAAGATATTTAAATACCTAGAACAAGTGTTATGAAATGTATCAATAAGTAAATAAAACAAGAAATCTAGGCATACTCTGGAAAGCATCATGGAGGTTCCTCCAAAGAATAAACAGAGCTTCCCAATGACCCAGCAATCCCACTCCTGGGCATTTACCCAAATGACCACAAACCAGGCCGCACTAAAGCCACCAGTCCAACCATGTTCATTGTAACATTGTTTACCATAGCTAAGATGTGGAATTAATACAGATGCTCCTCAGTGGTGAATGGATCAAGTAAATGTATATATATATATATATATATATATATATATATATATACATTTATATATATAATATACATTTACATATATAATATACATTTATATAATATATATGCACACACACACACACACAATGGAATTCTATGCTCCCATCAGAAAAAAATGACATTACCCCATTTGTAAGGAAATGGAAAGACTTGGAAAAAATTATAATAAGCAAAGTAGGCCAGACCCAAAGAAACATAGGCTGCATGTTTTCCCTCATTTTTATTCTTTAATTATTTTGTCCGTCATGGGGCTTGAACTCTGGGCCTGAGCTCTGTCCCTCAGCTCTTCAGCTCAAGGCGAGCACTCTACCACTTGAGCTACAGTGCCACTTCCGTTTTTTTGGTGGTTTTTATTGGAGATAAGAGTTTCACGGACTTTCCTGACTGGGCTGGCTTTGAACCATGATCCCCAGATCTCAGCTAGTAGCTAGGATTACAGGTGTGAGCCACCAGTGCCCTCTTTTCCCTCATTTAATAATTAGAATATGACTATAAATATGCAAGTAAACCAAAAGGTGAATACATACTCTTGGACATGATTAATTAAAGAGCAGTCTAAACATTCACGTGGTGATATTAAAGGAGGATATTCTTTTTTTTTTTTAATTTTATTTTATTTTATTTGAGAACATACTGTACAGAGGGGTTACAATTACATGGGCAGGATAATGCATACATTTCTTACCAAGCATTGCAGCCTCCTCCTTTGTTTACCCTTCACCTCCCTTCCCAGCCTCCCCCCTCCCCCCCACCCAATCATACCCCCCCTCCCCCCCACACCGACATTGTAAAGCTGGTTTTGACATGACATTTTGTACTTCTCATTGTTGCAACAGGTCCACCTGAATCCTTAAATGATTTGTTTGTCCCCGTCTCCTCCACATGTTATACTGACATCAAATATAGTGAAAGCGGGGGTTACACTGTGGGGGAGGGACATACAAAGCAACAAAGAAATAATCTTATAAATGCGTTAGAAACACATGCATGAAAGAAACAAAAACATTAAAATACATATTTGAGGGTTCGTTTTCCTAACATCACATTATCTGACTTTTTCCGCTTGACTCATACCTATACTAGATATTGCAAATAAGGGAAACCATGGGACCTATGTTTCTTTGGGCCTGGCTTACTTCACTTAATATAATTTTTTCCAAGCCTTTCCATTTCCTAACAAATGGGGCAATGTCATTCTTTCTGATGGAGGCATAGAATTCCATTGTGTATATATACCACATTTTCTTGATCCATTCATCTACTGAGGGGCATCTGGGTTGGTTCCATATCTTAGCTATGGTAAATAATGCTACAATAAACATAGTTGTGCTGGTAGCTTTAGTGTGGTCTTTTTTGTAAACATTAGGGTAAATGCCCAAAAGTGGGATTGCTGGGTCATAGGGGAGTTCTATGTGAAGTCTTTTGAGGAACCTCCATACTGCTTTCCAAAGTGGTTGAACAAGTTTACATTCCCACCAACAATGAAGTAAGGTTTAAAGGAGGATATTCTTAGGAGAGGATTGCAAGGGCTCAATAATTATGTGCATATGACCATATATAGTGATTCTTATCAAAATGAACTCCAAGAAGTGGAAACAAGAGGTTTTTTATTGCACTGTTTGTGGTTCTTTTTTTCTTTTCTTTTCTTTGGTTTATTCCTTTAAACTGTGTTTGATTTCTGTACTCTTTATCTTGTACATAAGTCTATGTGACTTGGAGAAAGGAAGGGAAAACACAGAAATGGTGGGACAAAAGATGAACCAATTCAGCAGTGATATTCACTAGACACTATATCGGAAATGAACTTTGCAAATTGGAGGTAGGGAGGAAAAACTGGAAGAGAACAAGAGAAGGGGTGACACTGTTCTAAAGGAAATGTGCTCATTACCTGACTTATGTAATTGTAACCTCTTTGTATATCACCTTTACAATAAAATTAAAATTAAAAAAAGAAATCTAGGCATTTCACAAGACACCATCAGGAATGACAAAAAATTAAATCCTATGAAAAAACTATAATTGTTGAAATGAAAACTGTAATGGATTATCAAACATCATAGCAAACAAAGCTTAAGAGAAAATTAGTAAGCACACTATAGAAGGAAAAAGAGATGGAGTAAGGCAAACTCAAAGAAACATAGGTTTTATGGTTTCCCTTATCTGCAATAACAAGTATATGTCTAGGACAAGCAGAAGTGGTCAAAAGCTATGTACATATGACCATATAACGTGATGCTAAGTGAAATGAACCCCAAGATAGGGACACAAGAGATTTTATCTTTCTTGTTGTTCTTTTTAATGTACTTACAATGTACTATGTGATTTTTTTTGTTTCTTTGTAGGTTCTTCCCCCATGGTACAACCCCTGTGGTCATTGTATTTGATTCCTGTGTCCTGCATCTTGTATATACATTGTTCTAATTTGGGGAAAGGAAAGGAAATAACAAAATGGTGAAATAAGGATACAGGATGACCCATTGTAACAATGAGATATACAAGATACTATGTTGAAAATGAACTTTACAATTTTGCAGGAGGGGGGCAGGGAAGGGAGGGAAAAGTTGGGGAGGGGGGAGGAAAGGGATGGTAGGGGAAAAATAAAGGAGGGAGTAACAATGCTCGATAGGAAATGGACTCATTACCTTGCTCATATAACTGTAACCCCTCTGTACAGTATCTTTACAATGAAAATATATATTAATAAAAAAAAGAGATGGAAAACATACAAATAAAACTAGGCAAGGGGTTGGGAAGGTGGCTCAGAGGTAGAGAGCTTGCCTTGCATGCATGAGGCCCTGGGTTCGATTCCTCAGCATCACATAAGCAAAAAGAAAAGAACGGGAAGTGGTGCTGTGGCTCAAGTGGTAGAGCGCTAGCCTTGAGCAGAAGAGCTGAGGGACAAAGCCCAGGCCCAGAGTTCAGGCCCCACGACTGGACCCCCCCCCCCCCCGCAAAAAATAGGCAGAAAGGTAGCTTAATATGCACCAAAACAAAGTGCCAGAGAACAAACTAGAAAGGCTGGAGGAAAAGCAATAATGTAAGGATAATGGATATGAATGTTTCAGAGTTAATGAGAATTATGAATTCATAAACCCAGGGAGCACAACATACTTCAAAGTACAATTCGAATGTACAGAATTCTAGCAGTAACAAACCCCAAACACTAGAATATGTCTTGGAAAAGTTCAGGAAAAATAACTGTTGTTTGGAACATGGCTCAAGGGGTAGAGTACTTAAAGAGCAAGGTCCTGAATTCAATTTCAAGCACTGTAAACAGTACTTACAGAATGAAAATAACTTAGAAAAGTGTTACCAGAAGACTGCCTTTCAAAATCAAAAGTAAAATGAAGACATTTATAGCAAAATTTGAACAAAAAATTCACCCACAAGAGATTTACACTAAAGAATTCTAAATGACATTCTTTATGCATAAAAATTACTTCATATCCAGAAAATGGTGAATACAATTATATATACATATATGTGCATATGTCTCCAAACAATTGTCCTAAAACAATAATCATAGCATCATTAAATTAATGGAGAGCAGCACATGAGTCAGAAAGGGGTTAATGAACACTAAATTGTTTGAGAGAAAAATGATGTTATTTATCATTACAGTTTGCAAGTTAAATTATAACTACAATACTAAAAATTCAAGGGCAACTATGGAAAGAATAGAGAAGTAAAGTACATAAATTCCACACCAGTAGAAAGATAAAATGAGTAAAATATTTCAACTGAATAGACTCAATCAATCCTAATAATTATTAAAAGAAAATAAAGAAGCAAAGTGAAAGCAAATCATGGAGAAATAAAAAAATGTATGATGTAGAAAATGCTCATTGATATGAATAATCACAACAAACAAATGCAGCAACACAAAGTTATAAAAGGCTCACTTGACTAGGAAGATATAAAAATCCTAAGCTTGGAGGCATCTAATAAAATAGCCTGAGAATGCATAACAAAAAATGATGAACTGTAAGACAAGAAATGGATGATTACCATGGTTGATTTTATTACATATTTCCCATTGTATAAAAGTTAGACTATGGAAGCTTTGAACAAATACAATTAACAATCCTAATCTAATGCTCATCTATACAACCCTACAGTCAATCTTCAAAAATATGCATTTTTCTCTAAGTCAAGTAAAACATTCATCATAATATGGTTGATCTAGAAGTCAATAATATTAAAAAGATCCTCACATATTTAGCATTACCTGAAAACTCTTCCAAATGAATTAAATAAACCACAATAGGAATTTTAAATGACAATCATAAATATCATATTTTGAGGAATTAAGTCAACACTATTGATATATACAGGGATCATTGTAATGTTAGAATGTTTATATTAGTAAAGAAAAATGCTTTAAATTAATGAGCAGAACTACCAACTAAGAAATTAGAAAAATAGTAACATAATAATCCAAGTAAATAGAAAAATAGTAATAATAGAAGAATGAATAAAGATTAACAAAGCCAAATTTGGCCACTAGAGCATACTAATAAAAACAGTGATTCATTCCTGTAATCCTAGTTACTCAGGAGGCAGAGATCTGAGGATTGCAATTAGAAGCTAGTCTGGCCACGAAAGTCTGTGACACTCTTATCTCCAATTAACTACCAAAAAGTTGAAGTGAAGCTGTGGTTAAACTGGTAGAGTGCTAGCCTTAAACACAAAAGCTCAAAGACAGTGCCTGAGCCCTGAGTTCAAGCCCAGGCGCTTGTGTTCTCTCTCTCTCTCTCTCTCTCTCTCTCTTTCTCCATATATATATATATATATATATATATCTTCACTAGATTAATCACTAATGAACAGTATTAGGAAAGAAAAGGATATATCTCAGATACAGTAGAATTTAAAAAGTCAAAATGAGAATAATATTAACGATTTCTAATTTCAAAAAACAACATGCAAAAAATTCTAGAAAAATATAACTGGCTAAAAAACGCTCAAAAATAAACCAGATGGCCTGCAGCTAGAGTCCTTTGGAGGGGCCCGAGGGAGCAGGCCAACCCAGCCTCTGGACTGGGACTGACTGGCCAGAGTAATAGGATAGCCCTGTCTCATCCCAGGGGCTTCTCACACCAGCACTCTGGCATGAATCTGGGCCAAACGACATTGGCAAGGCCTCGTTTGGAGAGATACACAAGTGCATTGACAACCACATCAAGGGAAGTGATGGTCATTAATATTCGTTGTCCTAGAGGGCAAAAATAGACGAATAACATGCAACAGGAAATCACCGTGTTCAGCCAGTATGATAATCCTTATATTGCCTGTGGTTCATGCCTATAATCCCTTCTCATCAGAAGGTTGAGATCTGAGGATGGAAGTTTAAAGCCAGCTGAAGGAAGACGAATACAAGAGACTTATTTCTAGCAAAAAGCCCGAAGTAGAGGTGTGGCTCTAGCCTGGTGAGGCTTAGTTGCTTCACCTAGCAGCTTCCCCTAGGAGCTGACACAGTCCTCTGGGAACTCATTGATCATAGGGCTGCCAGACCAAGGAACAGAGCTGCTATCCTGAAGCTCTGTCTTCTCCCTGCTCTGGGACATTGTTCCCCTGGGCTGCTATCCCCCTTCCCAGATGTTCAAAGATCCTTTGATCCAAAACCACAAGGTGCTATGTATTCTCCTAAGTAGTGACTTGATTTTTTGAAAAGAAAACAAAACTTACTGTTCTCTTAATTATTCTGAGGGTAATGTGTAGTTTTCATAGGATATTGAAGGCCACATTGCTTAATGAAGTAAAGACCCAGGCTGGAGTTCAGTCAGGTGGAGTACTGCAGCCTCAGGTTTCCCAATAACCACTTATTCCCCCCTCCTCCACATCCCAGACTCTAAGTCCTGTTACAGCTCACAGCAATGACATCTGGTTTTCTTTCTGGAAAAAAGAACAGTCCCACCATAATTATTCAAGAAAATGAACTAGGATGGGTGGGAAAAGGTGAATATGATCTAAGCACATTACAAACATGTATAGAAATGTCACAATGAAATCCCTTGGTTGTATAATTCACATATACAAATCAAAAATGAAAATGAATTATGCAAACATTTTCCTACAAATACTACCCTACATGCTTTCACAAGTAATTTCTGTTGGAATCATAATGAACAGATCATTCTAATTTTATACATAGTCATATGCAAAGTGTTCTAGAGAACTTATTGATATATTCCTCTGAATTATTCTATGAGCTAGGTATCAAAATCAGACAAAGAAATTACAACAGAAAGTTACAGGCCAGTCTCACATAGGCAAAAACCCATCACGTATAAGAAAGGAAAAAGTTGGAATATCCCAGGAATGCAATGGTTGGCATTGCATCAGAAAGAGCATTGATAGCTTGAAGGTAACTTAAACTTGAAATAGTTGGTTCATTAGTTGTACCTGATGGATGTGAAATTGCCTCCTAGTTCACTTTGTGTCAAGAGCTAAAACTGTGAACCTTTATTGGTGGATAATAACTGAAAATAAAGATTTATTTTCATGCTCAAAAAAAAGAAAGAGCATTGATATATACTGTAGATAGCTTTATGGATGAGTGAAAAAAAAGAGATTCTTAAATGAGTATTAGCACACTTATGTAAATATGTGAAAAAATGAAAGTGGATTCCTACCCTACAAAACATATAGAATGCAATTCCAGGTGGATAAATGAGGAAAATATCAAAAGCAAAGAATTAAAAATCTTTAACAGGAGATATAGTGGAAGATTATGTCAGACCTAGGGGAAATGGAAACATTTCCTTTTTTTGGGGGGGGGTCCGGTGATGGGGTCTGAACTCTGGGCCTGGGCGCTGTCCCTCAGCTGTTCAGCTCAAGGCTAATGCTCTACCACTTGAGCCACGGCGCCACTTCCGGCTTTTTTCTTCTGCTTATGTGGTGCTGAGGAATCGAACCCAGGCCCTCATGCATGCAAGGCAAGCGCTCTACCACTGAGCCACCTTCCCAGCCCATGGAAACACTTCTTAAGTAAGATAAAAATTCTTCCCACAAAAACATTGTTAAGTTGGGCATCGAGGTGTACTGTCAGTTCTTGGAAAGAGAGAGTTTAAATTTACCTTAATCTACATAGCAAGACGTGTCTCAAAGCAAAAGAAAAGCATTATCTGCTGCAGCAATAGTTCAGGTGATAGAATACCAGGCTAGTAAGTGGGAAGCTCTCGGCTCAAACTTCAGCATTGTAACAAAACAACAAAATGAAAACATTATGGATACATTTGTCTGCACTAAATATAAATATTGGGAGGAAATATTTGCACCATAAAACCGACAACTTGTTTTTTTCTTGCTTGCTATTGTTTTTAACATATCTAAAATGTACTATTGTGATTTTTTTGTTTCTTTTGTATGTTCTTTCCCCAAGGTATAACCCATTTTCACTGTATTTGATTCCAGTGCACTGTACCTTGTATTATACATTTTTCTAATTTGGGGAGGGGAAGTGAAATAACAAAATGCTGAAACAAGGATACAGGTTGACCCATTGTAACAATGAGATGTACAAGACACTATGTTGAAAACGAACTTTACAACTTGGGGCGGGGGGAGTTGGGAGGGAAGGGATGGTCTGGGAAAAACAAAGGAGGAGGTAACAATGCTCCATAGGAAATGTACTCATTACCTTACTCATGTAACTGTAACCTCTCTGTACACTAATTTTACAATAAGAAAACAAAAAAAAAATCCAAAGATTGGGGCTGGGAAGGTGGCTCAGTGGTAGAGTGCTTGCTTGCCTTGCATACATGAGGCCCTGGGTTCGATTCCTCAGCACCACATAAGCAGAAAAAGCTGGAAGTGGTGCTGTGGCTCAAGTGGTAAGAGCGCTAGCTTTGAGCTGAAGAGCTGAGGGACAGCACTCAAACTCCACAACTGAACCCCTCCCCCCAAAAAGAACTGACAAAGATTTAGTACCTAAAACATATGAAGAACTTCTAAATTAGTGAGAGGACAGCAGCCCATTAGGAAAATTGGCAGAAGACATTTGTTAGACACACACACACAGAAGACATTTGTTAGACACACACACACACACACACACACACACATACACACACCAATAGTCGCTGTTCTGGGCTGGGTCTCCTAGGAGCCTGAGACAGAGATTCTTGAGGGAGAGTGGTGTGCTAAGGAAGAATGATAAGGGAATGAGGGAAAAGAATTCAGAAGATGAAGCAGCTGAACAGTTTTGTTTTCAGTTTGTTCCCATGGGATGGCACCACAGATCAGTCCCACCTGGAGAGAAGGGACTGGACATTTGTATTCTTCCATCAACCAGTTATGGACTGAGGGATGTCTCAGGCTTTTTCAGGTGAGTGCCTCCAATTGGCCAATGACATTTGTTTAGGGAAGAAGCTATAGGACAATCTAGCAGCAGCTGGGCTAGAAGAAGGTCTGCACTTGTTCATTAAAGAAGATTTGCATATCATAGCATCTACTATAATCTCTCTCATTACCAGTCAGTGTTAAATTTTTAAAAAAAAAAAAGGAAAAAGGTGAGTGAAAATAGACTAAGAGATGGCTCAAAACCAGCAAAGGTTTATTAGGAAAAAAAAAAAACCTGCAAGGGAGGAGCCTCCAACCAAAGCCAGAGGTTCACGCCTCACTTCCAATCTGAAGAATTTATAGAGAGTCAGAAAGAGTTCTAGAATTGTCTAGTGAGGGTGATTTGAAAGTAACTAATGATGAGACAAATAATGGGAAACAAGGTCATAGTTGGAGGTAGGGAAGGAGCCTAGCCAGGATATTTGCTCAAAGCCCAATATGGGAGAGAGGGTAAGGTAAAGTGTTAGTAAATGAATCAAGGCACTGTTCTGGGCCTTAAGTGAAGGACATCTGGCCATTTGGACCCAACAGTCAGGGAAATGGGAAATTATGACCTAGATGAAATATGATTTTTTAAAATTCTTTGTAAAATAATTTTATTGAGGTGTAATTCACAAATAACAGAACACATTCAGGTTAAGTGCATATTTTGATTAATTTTGGTAATTCCATGTAAAACAATTCCATCATTTAAAAAAGTTTCCTCATTTCTCTTCCTCTGGCTCCAGGTAACCATGGAACTATTCCCTACAGTTTTAACTTTTCTAGAATTTTATATTAATGGAGTAAAACAATATTTAACTATTTTATTTTGTTTTCTTTCATGTTTTATTTATATAGTTTTGTCATATTTATATGTTTATTAAAAGTAACTGAACTATGAACACATTTTACTACTTCAGTTGTAGATCTTAAGCCAAATAAATAGATTAGTATTAAAAACAGCAAAATGGTTATTTTCTTAAAGGTACATAAAAGATTCAATCAAATGCAACAGCATAGGAAGACAATCACCCCCATTTTAGAAATCACATCTACTTCTAAATAAGGAATATGACCATTGGACATATTGAATGAAAATTTATTTCAGGCTTTGCTTTCAATAATATAAATACTCTTTACAACTACATCTCATTTTTGAATATAAGTTATGGGTATGTGGGCTAATAATTTTCTGTAAGTATTTCTTTATTCAGGCCCATAAGCCAAGTGCTTTCTGAATATTACAAGGTGATAATACATGAGAAGTGGAGGAGGAAAAAACATGGAACACTTCATGAATATACATGTCATCCTTATGCAGGGGCCATGTTAATCTTCTCTGTATTGTTCCAATTTTTGCATATGTGCTACCAAAACAAGCATGATATTTAATCATTGGTGAGTGACTTCTTCCACGTAGCATAATGTTTGTAAGACCATCTATGTTGTTTTGTGTTATTTTATTTTTAATAGTGATACAATCTAACAATACTAAGTGCTGGAAGGGATTGGATTAAGTGAATAATTGTTGGTTGACTGTACATTGTGGTTATCCTAAAAAACTCTTGCATTTAAGTTGTAAAAAACATTTTCTTTTGCTATGAGTTAGTAAGTCCGTTCTTCCTTCCTTCCCTCCTTCCTCCCTCCCTCCCTCCCTCTCTTCCTTCCTTTCTTTCTTCCTTCCTTCCTTCCTTCCTTCCTCTCTTTCTCGTTCTTTCTCTCTTTCTTTCTTTTTCTCTTTCTTTCTTTCTTTCTTTCTCTTTCTTGCTTGCTTGCTTTCTCTCTTTCTCGCTCTCTCTTTCTCTCTTTTCTCACTCTCTCTTTTCTTTCTTCTTCTTTCTATCTCTCTTTCTTTCTCTCTTCTCTTTCTTTCCTCCTTTCTCTCTCTTTCTCTCTCTCTCTCTTTCTTTCTCTCTCTTTCTCTCTCTCTCTCTTTCTCTCTTCTCTCTTCTCCCTTTCTTTCTTTCTCTCTTTCTCTCTTTCTTTCTTTCTTTCTTTCTTTCTTTCTTTCTTTCTTTCTTTCTTTCTTTCTTTCTTTCTTTCTTTCTTTCTTTCTTTCTTTTCTTTCTTTCTTTCTTTCTTTCTTCCTTTTCTTTCTTTCTTTGCCTAGGCACTGTCCCTGAGCTCTTTTTACTTAAGGCTATCGCTCTAGCACTTTGAGCCACAGTGCCACTTCCAGTTTTCTGGTGATTAATTGAAGAAAAGAGTCTCATGGACTTTTCTGCCTGGGCTGGCTTTGAACAGCGATCTTCACATCTCAGCCTCCTGAGTAGCTAGGATTACAGGTGCGAGCTACCAGTGCCCAGTCAAGCTAGTAATTGCTGTAGTGCAAACACTTAAGATAAAATATTGTATATGAAAAACAAAAAAGAGAAATCAAACTGATTAAAGTGTGTTATATGCACAAAATAGAATATTATACACTGGTTAAAGAAATGAACTGGGTCTCTGAGTGGCTGCATGAGTTATTATTGGAAGCATATAAAGTAAAGAAAGAAAGTACCAAAAGTTTATTTGATTGTCTATACAGTATATCTCTTTAAACTGGAAATAGGAAACGCTGGAATACAGGGTTCAGGCACCCATGAATACAATGAAACTATAAAAGAGGAATTCAGTGATAAATACAATATTAAGACAGTAAATCTTCTGCTGAGGATGTAGGAGGATTGGATACAGAAGAACATATAAGTAGATACAAGTTATTTACAATGTTATAGTACTTAAGTAGTGATGTCAAGGATTTTTTTTTATTATATTCCTATGTAAATTAAGTGTTTATTTGTTCACATGGATAAAATACCACAAACTAAAAAGAAAAACAGTATTTATAGTTGATGGTTTATAGTTTGAAGAAATATATTCCAAGTGAGTCATCTGATCATAATTTTTATCTAAGTTCCTTGAGTAATCCACAGTTTTTTTTCAAGATGTTTATTCATAATGATTCCTTTGTCATGTTTGTTTTCTGGAAAAAGGCCCTGAAGGAAAGTTTTAAGCATGCTTACTTAGCAGGTCATCATTTAAAAAAAAAAAAACAACTAAGGCACCTGAAATTTCCACAATATTTAAGCAACCCTCAAATTAACACTTTTGTGCTGGAGCAAACTAATTTATAACATGTCGTTTTGATATAATAGCTCATTAAAATATCTGAGTTGGTTTACTTTTCATGGGTATATGATGTTTTGCAAGGTAGCAGTTCAACTGTCCTGTGAAGAGTATAAATCAAATAAAGGACACAACTCAAAGATGATCCACATAGACCAAGGGACAACTTGTTAAAAATATTAATAAAAAATAAAATAAAATAAAAACAACCTTTTATACCATGCCATTCTCTTTTCCCTTACAAATATAGCTGTCTTTTCCTCAAATTCAGGCATTCTAGGAAATAATTTTTCAAGAAGTGCCTTCCGTTATAATAATCTTTTTAGATGTTTTTGGGCTTTCCATTTGACAACCTGCTAATCTTTTCTGAAGAAAGTGATCCAGCTTTGGGATCAAGATCACTGACATTAATACTCTCTGTCTTGAGCTGATCTACAATCCCCACATTAATCTACCTACTCCAACTTTACTTTCAACAGATAAAAGGAGCCCACCATTTTATAGAATAAAACTGATGCATCTTAGGGATGATGCCTCTGTGTTGTCAGTACCATTTATTACTACTGACCATGTTGGATAGGTAACGTAAATAAAGGCAGTGAATATGGGTAAGATAATAGGAAGGGTAGGGACTGATTGAGCTTAATAGCTGAGCTTTGCTGTGTGCCAATGTGAACTGAAGTGGTCTGAATTTTAAGAGAAACCAGATCCATGAATGTTAAGTAGCTATTGAAGCCCAAAACCATTTATCTATGGTATTTTCCCTGTAGATGGCCATGTTACCTTTTTCTTTGCTATAGTTTGGATCTGAAATGTTGCCTGAAAGCTCATGTATTAAAGTTTGACAGCCAGCCTGTGTCATTCTTGGGAAGTGATGGAATATTTAAGAGGTGTAGCTGAATGGAAGGAAGTTAGGTCATTGGAGGGATGTCCTTGAAGGGCTATTAAGCCTTCTTCTCCTCCCTTACTTGCTGAGTATGTTGAGATGATAGCTTTATTCCACTGTGTTCCCTGTCATGTTGTGCTACCTCTTCACAGACCCAAAAGCAATAAGTTAACCAAACATGAACTTAAACCTTCAAAACTGTAATCCAAATCAAACATTTTGATTTTGTTCAGGTATTTTTTCACAATGATGGAAAGTTGATTAGCACATTCTTCCACACGTGTTTTGGTAAGAAATCTATTGCTGCTTTAGCCACAGTTGGACTACATTTTCTTCTTCACCTTACCTGCTATTATCTCTGCTGGAATGATGAGAGAAGCTTTCTGAGTTGGAAATCAGATGTATTTTCCTGTAGAAAAGAAAACTCATAGAGCAATCTTGTGGGTTCATTATGGATGAAATAGACAAACAGCTCTAGTTTTGCTTGGGAAATCTAAACAACCTTTTCTGGCTTCTAAAGGAAAACACATTCTGAGTTCCAAATAATTGACTTACATGATTTTAAAAACACAATCAGCACTTGAATTAAGAACTACTTGTTCTGGAAACTACCAAAAATTTTTTAAAATGTTTTTTAAAAAGTGACTTGTCCGCTTCTTTCCTTAGACAGCTATGTATTCCTGAATTGTTTCATCTATTTTATGACATCAATTAAAACATTTTTCTCTGAAATTATACCAAAACACATGTCCATGTATCCATCCATATTTCCAGGTGTTTCTTTGAATAATATACTAATTTTAATTTGCTGCTAATACAGTATTTTAAAAGCATCTCTACATTTGAACTGTCCTTTCACTTGTAAGGATTGTCTGTTTACATTAATTGAACATAAGTTTTTAATGTGTGTGTGTGTGTGAGTCCTGGGGCTTGAACTCAGGGCCTGGATACTATCCCTGAGCTTTTGTGTTCAAGGCTAGTGCTTTACCACTGGAGCCACAGCTCCCCTCCAGCTTTTTGGTGGTTAATTGTTGATAAGTCTCATGGACGTTCTTGCCATAGTTGTCTGAGAGCATAAACCCTCAGCTCTCAGCCTCCTGAGTAGCTAGGATTACAGATATGAGCCACTGGCAGCTGGCTTATCTACAGTTTTAATGTATGAAAACTAAACTTCTCTTTGTGCTGTAAGGTCCTCCAGGATTAGACTGAATCTTATTTATCTTTATACTTTTTTTTGCTTATGATAGGTTTCTGAGTGGTAGAAACTGAAGAAGTATTTCCTGGACTGAACTGAAAAATTATGGTTCTGCTTCATTTTGAAATATGGGAACATGACACCTGCCAAGGAGGAACTTAGGTCATTATAAATATCTTTCTTGATTACTGAGATGAATCAGGTTTAAAATCTAGATGGTGTGATTAGCATTTTCAAGAATAGGAAAAGTATTTCATCTTTGGATAAAAAATGCCTGGTTGGGGCTGGGAAGGAGTCTCAGTGGTAGACTGCTTACCTAGCATGCATGAAGCCCTGGGTTCAATTCCTTACTACCACATACACAGAAAAAGCCAGAAGTGGTGCTGTGGTTCGAGTGGTAGAGTGCTAGTCTTTTTATTTTTTATTTTTATTTTTTTATTGTGAGAATACCGTACAGAAGAGTTACAATTACATGGGCAAGATAACGAGTCCATTTCTTATCAAGCGTTGTTGCCTCCTCTTTGTTTCCCCTTCCCCCCTCCCATACTCCCTCCACCTCCCCCAGCCCAATCACCCCCCCCCCACCAAAGTTGTGAAGTTCATTTTTCGATATAACGACTTGTACATCTCATTGTTGCAATGGGTCCACCTGTATCCCTAGTTAAACTATTTGTTTTTGCCATTCCCCTCCACAAATTATACCAACAACAAATACAGTGAAAGCAGGGGTCATACCATGGGGGAGGGACATACAAAGCAACATAGAAATCATCTTATAAATATGTTAGAAACAATTGCATGAAAGAAAAAAAAACACTTGAATACTTCTCTTGGGGTTCATTCCCCTAACATTAACTTACCTGACCTTTTCTGCTTCACTCAGACATATACTAGTTATTGCAAATAAGAGAAAGCATGGAACCTATGTTTCTTTAGGCCTGGCTTAGTTTACTTAATATAATTTTTTCCAAGTCTTTCCATTTCCTAACAAATGGGGCAATGTCATTCTTTCTGATAGAGGCATAGAATTCCATTGTGTATATATAGCACATTTTCTTAATCCGTTCATCTACTGAGGGGCATCTGGGTTGATTCCATATCTTACCTATGGTAAATAATGCAATAAACATAGTTGTGCTGGTAGCTTTAGTATGGTCTTGTTTGTGATGATTTGGGTAAATGCCCCAAAGTGGGATTGCTGGGTCATAGGGGAGATCTATGTGGAGTCTTTTGAGGAGCTCTATCTGGAATCTTTTGAGGAACCTCCAAAATGGTGCTGGCAAAATTGGTTAGCTACTTGTAGAAAACTAAAGCTAGATCCTTTTTTTTTTAAGCTAGATCCTTATATATCACCCTGCACCAGAATCAACTCCAAATGGATCAAAGACCTCGGAGTCAAAGCAGACACTCTGAAAACATTACAGGATGGAATAGGAGAAACCCTAGGTCTCCTTGACACAGGGCAAAATTTTCTTAATAGAGACCCAGAAACACAACAAATCAAAGAAAGGTTGGACAAATGGGGTTGCATGAAATTGCAGAGCTTCTGCCTGGCAAAGGACATAGCTAGCAAGATCAATAGAAAGCCCAAGGATTGGGAGAAGATCTTCACTAGCCATACAATGGACAAGGGTCTCATATCTAAAATATACCTGGAACCCAAAAACAAATCTTCAGAGAAACAACTGCCCAATAAATAAGTGGGCTAAAGACTTACAGAGAAAATTCTCTGAAGAGGAAAGAAGGATGGCCAATAGACACATGAAGAAATGCTCAACCTCTCTAGCCATAAAAGAAATGCAAATCAAAACAACATTGAGATACCACCTCACCGTAGTTAGAATGGCTACAATCAAGAACTCTAACAACAACAGATGCTGGAGGGGATGTGGACAGAAGGGAACCTTACTACATTGTTGGTGGGAGTGTAAACTTGTTCAACCACTTTGGAAAGAGTGCTAGTCTTGAGCAAGTGAAGCTCAGGGAAAGTGCCCAGACCCTGAGTTCCAGCCCTAGGACTGGCAAAAAAAATGCCTGCTTGTCATCAAACCCATTTCCTCTTCTTAGGTTCATAGCTAGAATATATTTCCCAAGAGCCTTTGTAGTTGAAGTGGCCTAAATTCAAGGCAATACTTTCATATATAACTTGCCATGCTCTTTCCCCATAAGTACAGAGGACACTGGGTCCAAAGAAGGTGGACACCCAAAATGGGGGCTTACTCAATCAGGTACACTTACTAGGGACTTCGTATGAGTAAGATTGAGGGTTTATCTTTTGGGCAGGTAGTATCACTTTAACAAATACAATTCGACCTAAATAGTCTCATGAAGTGTTCCATTTTTCAATATGTGCTTACAATGGTTGTTTCAGACAGCAACTTTTCTTTTTTAAAAATTTTTATTGTAAAGGTGATGTACAGAGGGGTTACGGTTACCTGATTCAGGTAGTGAGTACATTTCCTTTTGAATAGTGTCTCCCTTCCCTCATTCTCTGCCAGTTTTGCCCCTCCTGACTTCCCTCCCTGCAAAGGTGTATAATTTATTTCCAGCATAGTATCCAGTGAGTTTCATTGATGAATTGGTTACCCTTGGTCCCACAATTTCTGTGCTTCCTCTTTCCCTCCTCAAATCAGATAAATTTATATACAAAACAAAGAGTACAGAGATAAAAAACAGTGACAGAAGAGAATAAACCAAAGAAAAAAGGAAAGAAGGAAAAAGAGAACCACAAGCAGTTCAATAAAAGCTTCTTAATTCCATTTATTGGAGTACATTTCGATAAGCATCATTTTATATGATCATATGCATGTAGCTATTGAATCCTTGTGATCCTCTCCTAAGAACATCCTTCTTTGTTTTCACACACTGGCAGCAATCCTTTCACACCAACAGAGTGTCCTACAAGTCAATTTACTTCTGACATTAAATACCTGTAGTCAGCACTGAACCTACAGGTTAAGGGATTCAGTCCTTCAAGTTCCAGATTTCATTAGACTGAATTAGAACTCACTGATTTGTTATAAAGCATACAACTCAGGAACAAGCCAAAGGAAGAGATAATAAGGGCAAGGTCTCACAAGAGATAGGGAAGGGCTTCTGTTTCTCCTCTTCACAGAGCCAGGGCAACTTACTTTTGTAAGAACATCAATGCATTTACTATCCCCCTGGACTTCAGAGTCAAGGCCATTTACAGAAGTTTCCTTTGATAGCTTAAATCATTGATTGTTGACTAAAGCCAATTTCCAGCTCCCTTGTTAAGGAGAAAGTTCCAGCCTTCAGTCATGTGTTTGACCTTTCTGGTGACCAGTTCCAATCTGAAACTACATATGGATCCACCATAAATCATCTCATTAACATAAGCCCAGGTATGAATAAATAAGATTTGTTATGAATAATTTAAAAAATCTTATTAAAGTTTTCCAAGGGTTTTGAAGCTTTGTGTCAGAAAAAAAAGACAATATATATTTTTTATTATATCACAGTGGTAGAAGACAAGTGTAAACCATTTTCAGTATAAAAAATTGGTTGTTTAAGATTATTGCTCACACGCTGTCTGGAGTGGGACTTGCCTGAGACCTTCTCTGTTTAAGCTCTAAAATTTTCTTCTTCATACTGAGTCTTTTTAGTCCCTCATCCCTAATACCACTCTATCATGCATTTGATTTCAAGTTAAGTTAGAAGCCCAGTATATACTCATTTCAACTGGCCAATAACCTGTTTAATTATGATAACTTCACTGATGCATTGCATTGTTTCCTCTATGTTAATAATTCCACTTACTGAAATAACATTTCTTTCTTATAAATAACATTTAATTTCTTCTTTCTAAATAGCATTTCTTCCTTCCTTCCTTCCTTCCTTCCTTCCTTCTTTCTTTCTTTCTTTTCCTTCCTTCCTTCCTTCCTTCCTTCCTTCCTTCCTTCCTTCCTTCCTTCCTTCCTTCCTTCCTTCCTTCCTTCTGCACTGGGGATTGAATCTAGGGCTTTAAGCTTGTTGAGCAAGTGTTGTACTACTTGAGCTATGGCCCTAGCCTCTAAACACTTTTGTTTGGTATTAGTGGGGTTTAAACTCAAGGCTTATCAGATGGAGCCATAACTCCAGCTCTTTATTATTCTTCCTGATCATAAAATGCACACATGCTAATAAAATACTGGTATATAATGATAATTAACATTGTAGTATATTTGTTTACAGTATTTTATGCATGCATTTTCTTTTTTGGTTTATACAATTGGAATTATATTGCATATAAGGATTAGTAATGTATTTTTGATTTGCCTTTATATCCTAAACATTTTTATGTCATTCAGTATATAATATTCTTTGAAAACATTTTCATAATAACAAAAGTCCACATATCTCCTGTATTTATAGATGTATCATAATGTATTAGCAACTCATCAGCAATCTAAATAGTTTGTTTTATTTTTCTATTTTTACTGTTACAAATAGTATTATCATGAACATCTTTTGTCTATAACTCACTGTGCATATCTTTGACCATTTCTTTAGAGTGAGTTTATATAAATATTCACATTCATTTTCAATGCAAAAGCTTAATATATTTTTGGTTGTTTGCATTTTCAACAACACATGCATTTTTCAGAAGAACAATTTGGTACTAGGTGAAAAAGAATGGAAAATGTTATATCTTTTTATTTGATTATTTCTATTGGGAAGAATCCTAGTGCAACAAAAAATGAACAAACGGACAAAATTCAAGAAGTTTGTTGTGAAGATGGATATAACATTGCTTATTTATAACAGTGACTCATAGAAAACTACTCAACTATCTTCAGACAGATATATGAACTCATGAGCATGATGCATAGATGGAAACACAATGATTTGAGTATGTACGTGGAAATATATACACAAATGATGGCTAAATGAAGAAAGAACAAGGAACAGGAAATATACACAGGCTACGTATATAAAAATATAGCACTCTGTATTGAGAAAATTGGGAGAAAAATTAGAATAACATCAATATTGGTGATTTAAGCTTCTGGAAGCCGTTTGTGTAAGCTTGTTTAAATGTTGTGCCAGTTTGCTTTTTAAACTCACTCCCTCAAGTTACCTCAGGAATAAAACAAATTTATTTTTTGAAAATCCACATACTAGAAATAAGGGGTAGAAAGACATCAGTCATTGGTGTGGTTCAAGCAAAAAGCATATATATCTTAGTTCTGTTCCTTTTTTGTTAAAATGTTATTTATTGTAAAAATACTGTACAGAGGGGTTACAGTTACATGAGTAAGGTAATGAGTACATTTTCTGTGGAGCATTGTTACCTCCTCTTTTGTTTTTCCCCTACCATCCCTTCCCTCCTTACCTCCCCAACTCCTCTCCCCCCACCAACACAAATTGTAAAGTTCGATTTCAACATAGGGTCTTGTACATCTCATTGTTACAATGGGTCAACCTGTATTCCTATTTAAGCATTTTGTTTTTTCCCTTCCCCTCCACAAATTAGAAAAGTGTGTATACAAGATACAATGCACTGGAATCAAATACAATGAAAACAGAGGTTATACCATGGGGGAAGAACATACAAATGAAACAAAAAAAATCACATAGCACATTATAAGTACATTGAAAACAATAACAAAAAAGAAAACACTACTTATGTCCCTGTCTTGGGGTTCATTTCACTTAACAACAAATCCTCAAAGAAACAACTGCCCAATAAATAAGTGGGCTAAAGACTTAAAGAGAAACTTCCCTGAAGAAGGAAATAAGAATGGAAAATAGACACATGAAGAAATGCTCTACTTCTCTAGCCATAAAAGAAATGCAAATCAAAAACATTGAGATACCACCTCACCCCTGTTACAATGACTATAATCAAGAAATCCAATAACAACAAATGCTGGAGGGGATGTGGCCAAAAGGGAACTCTACTGCATTGTTGGTGGGAGTGTAAACTTGTTCAACCACTTTGGAAGTAGTATGGAGGTTCCTCAAATGACTCCACATAAAGCTCCCTATGACCCAGCAATCCCACTTTTGGGCATTTACCCAAATGATCACAAACAAGACTATACTAAAGCTACCAGCACAACCATGTTTATTGTGACATTATTTACCATAGCTAAGATATAGAACCAATCCAGATGCCCCTCAGTAGATGAATGGATCAAGAAAATATGGTATATATACACAATGGAATTCTATGCCTCCATCAGAAAAAATGACATTGCCCCATTTGTTACGAAATGACAAGTGAAGTAAGTGAAGTAAGCCAGGTCCAAAGAAACATAGGTCCCATGGTTTCCCTTATTTGCAATAACTAGCACATCCTAGTTATTTGCAATAACTAGGAAAAGCAGAAAAAGTCAGTTCTGTTTCTTTTTTGTGCATTATCTCTATTTCACACAATGATCTGCTCTGACTTGGCTTTACCAGTTCCTTGCTCTCCTTTTGACTTCTGCTTTCTATCACCCTGTTAAGCACTCGGGTAACCACTTATTTTACAATGGGGCACTCTGATTTGCTTAGGTAATTTTGGTTTGAAGGCTGGAAATCTTGAGAATACTTACCAGACTGGAGCTTTCTATCTAGAACTGTTCAACTCTTTCCACTAAATAATGGTATAGTGCATGGCCGTCTTTACTCATCTCTTCTGTGGAGCTGCAGGCCATTTGGTTTCCTTAGCAGCTTAGCCTTTGTCTTAATAGCTACGTGCATATAATCATAAACAATTATGTTTTATCAAAATGAATGCCAAGAAACAGAAACAAAGGTTTTTTTTTTGTTATTTTGCCTTTTGTTTTTTCTTCTTTGTTACTGTTTTTGATTTCTGTACTTTTTCTCTTGTATGTGAGTTTATCTGTTTGGGGGAGGGTAAAGAGAAGCACAGAAATGGTGGGACAAAGAGTAAACAAATGCAGCAGTGATACTCACTAGACACTATGTTGAAAGGTAACTATTCAAGTTTGCTTGGGGGTGGGTCAGGAGAGAAAAACTGGGAGAGGACAAGGGAAGTGGTGATGGTATTCAAAAAGAAATGTACTTATTACCCGATTTATGTAACTATAACCCCTCTGCACATCACTTTTCCAGTAACAATAATTTTTTAAAAAGAAATCACAGCAGAGAGAAAAAAGAAATATTATTTTGGTTAACAAAAAGAACCCCAAACCTGAAAACATGTGAAACCTTAGTGCAAAAACTGGTACCTTCTTGGGAAAACTTGATGATAAATAAGTTGAAATTTATATCACTAACTTGTGTCAATATAATAAAATTTCTTCCAATGTCAAAAAAACTTTACCCTGAGTGTGTGTGTGTGTGTGTGTGTGTGTGTGTGTGTGTGTGTGTGTTTAGAAAATGAGTCTCTGTTTAAATTTCATATAACATAGAGATGATATTTGGGATAACACCTTTAGGCCATTGAATCACCCATTTGACTCTTCATTCTACCATGAATGGGTACAAAGAAATGTTTATCCATTTTGGCCAGGCCAGCCCCTGGGGCTGCCTCCTGCTCCCATGAAGCCAAGCCTTTGCTTCCTCTAGAGCTTACTATGCCTAACCAACTTCAAGCCCTGGATCTGCTGCTTGGACCTGCCTGCTCCCCAACAGGGCTTCTATCTGCCAGCTCACTGCTGAGCACCTCCTCCTCCATCAACACAACAGCAGCAGCTCGACATCCCTTCACTCTTCATCCATTTGATTTTTGTCTATACTGTAAAAAAAAAGAAATCAGTTTATCTCTAAATCCTATGTGAGTTTCATTGAATAAGGTACACTACCTCATTGCATACTCCTCAGAATAACACATTAAGATGGGAGATGGAAAAAAAAAAGGACTCAAGACAGAGAAAGATAGGAACACCAGAGTGCATCTTCTAGCTTTTCTCTGTGCAAAGAAACTAGCTTCTCTGTAAGTGAAATTTATGATTTATGGCTGTGAATCTCATCGTAATTAAACCAAGAGGTCCTCCTTGAATGTGTTTCTATACCTTAAAAAATTCCCACGAGTATGGAAAATTGCTTTCATCTTATGGTTCTCCAAACTGTGGCATCCGTGTTGCTCTGGTGTCACTGGATTGACAATGTCAAAAAGAAACATGAAGGTTCATGTACATTGAACCACCTTAAGCTGGTAGAGACCATCACAAGTTACACTGAATTCCATTGGCAAGAATTTGGCACATTGTCAGGCGCTGGTGGCTCATGCCTGTAATCCTAGCTTCTCAGGAACCTGAGATCTGATGATGGTGGTTCCAAGCCAGGCCAGGCAGGAAAACCAATGAAACTCATCTCCAATTTATCACCAAAAAGTCAGAAATGGAGCTGTGTCTCAAAGTGGTAGAGTACTAGCCTTGATCCCTGAAGTTCAGGGATAGACCCAGTGCTAGAATTCAAATCTCAGAACCAGTAGCAACACACACACACACACACACACACACACACACACACACACACACACACACACACACACACACACACACACACACAAAACTAAGCACATGATTCCTCCTAAATACACAATGGGGTTGAGGATTGCTAATAAATGTAGTCTGTGTAGATATCCAGTGTAAATTTCCAACTGCACCATTCAAGTGTGGATTTTTATTGGCCTAATAGTTGTTTCTATTACACTTTTCTAACTTATTTTCTGGTTTACTCCATCTCCTTCTTTAAGCCTACTTAATCCCAATGGATTAAGTTGTTCTGATCATATTAATCACTTTAAAAAAATCCATGCCTGTTCATTGTTTGCCAAGCTCAATATCACATCTTCGTCTGGTACTTAAATTCTCAAAGAACATACACCCAGCTTGATGATTTGGACTCATCCTCTAGTACAACCTTGCCCTTTTCAAATATTCCAGCCAAAACGGACCCCTCGCTGTTCTTCCAACACAGAATCTTTGCTTCATCCCATGTTCCCATCTGGTGCTCTGTCTACCTTTCCATTCTGCTTCTGATGGGTAGCAGACATTTAAAATAACTTCAGGATATTTTTCTTATTTTATGCCTTTCTGAGCCCTTTAGTGAGGGTAGCCACTGAATTTCAAATTGTCAGTGTCTAAAATGATATTGCTGTTGAATGTCACAGCACTTGGCAGCAGCAGGAGGCTTGGCCTGCCAGCCTGAGAAACCATGTCCTTTCATTGACATGTTACAATTAGCACCCATGGAGATAGCAGCTTATGCATATTCTACACTTTGTAACTACTAGTTGAGTGTGTTGGAATGAAGTCATTTCCTAGGGTACAGTGCTTACCAGCTAGAAATCAAAATTTTACTTCATTCTAAAACAGCAAACTTTACATTTCCTGGTGAATACAAAGACTTTTTAGAGTAAAAGAACAGACAAACAAATTTGGAACACAAGAGTATATTTAGAATACAAAAATGAGAGCAATGTAATAAGAGAAACAGAAAATTCTGTAAGGATTTCTGAAAAATCTCTATGAATTTATTTTTAATTATATTTTATTATCTTTAAGTAATTGTACAAAGGAGTCACAAATCAGTTTATAAGAACAATGCATCTTGATCAATGTCATCATTGATCTTTTCATCCTTTTCATCTTCTCCTCCAAGTCCCCAATCTAGCCTCTCCCCTCAATTTTCTTAGTTTAATAGGCTATGCATTGAATAGTATGACTTTATAAACTTATTAATTGAAGGTTTCCAGTTCCAAAAAGTAAATCTAACTGCCAATATTTGGTCACCTTTATGCCTAGTAACCCAACTTACCAGTCTTTCTGAGATTTCTGGTTATATTGCCTAAGGCATATAACCAAGATCATCAGTCTATAAAGGCCAGCCTTTGCCATGGTTACCATTTCCTTGCATTGGAATGCTTTCTCTACTCCTCTTTGAGTATCTCAGTGTTTCTCCAAAATACGCACAGGTTCTGCCTATTAGCTGCTATTTCAGTGTTCACTCTAGTATATTCTGAATTCATTCTGCTTTAGAAGGATCACAGGATCTGCTCTGCTCATTTTCATAACAGGTAAGCTTCCTAGAGCCTAGCATAGAATCCAATTGTTAGGTTGAAGTAAATGTTAAAAGTGAATGTCTGAAAAGTTATACGCTTAGATTTCCAGATACAAATCAACACTGATAGCCATTCCTTGTATAACATTAAGCGGAAAATCTTCCTCCTCCAACCATTCTTTCAATTGCCCATCCTTCCTTCCATCCATTTGTCCATATCCTATTTATTTCAAGTTTATTTCATGTGATCTTTGTGCTTGCACTTGGTGTTCCTGCTGAGGTCATTCAATGCACAAACAGGAAGTTTCCCACTGAGCCATTTACTCTATGTTCCTTTTTCAAACTCTTGATTTTTTTTCTCTGAGAGCTATCTTATTTTGCTTGTAGGTTTGAACATCATTAGAGTAACATAATTGACTGGGCTACTTCCATGATCAAAAACTTTCAATGTTCTTAACAAGAAAAATGTTTCAAATCTGTTAGACAATATAGATAGAGCAAAGTACAAACTTCTCAGCTTCTCAGTCAAAGCCCACTACCATAAGGCCCTACCAACCTCATCCACATCTTTTCTTAGTCTTCTCTTCTATTTAATCAATATAAGTCTTTTTCCTGTTCTTTGAACATCTCCCCTATGTGCACTCACCCCAGATATTTCCTAATGTGATCCATTTTCCTTTAATATCCCTTTTTTGAACTCCACCTCTCAAAATTGTAATCCTCAAAGATGTGAATGATGGAGTATTAAAGTTTGGTTTTTAATTTTATAAGTAATCTACTTTTCTATTTCTATTTATTTTTTATTATTTTCTATTTCTATCTATAAGTAATCTATTTTCTGCTTTATAGGAAATGTACTCATTACCTTACTCATGTAATTGTAACCTCTCTGTAGAATGTCTTTACAATAAAAAAATATATATTAAAAAATACGTAATTTAGTTTCTACCAATACTGATAATGCTTTGTAGCTTATGGATCTGTGTGGATACTTTTCTCAAGGTAATTGCTAAATACACAAACAACTTTAATTTGAGGACAATCCATTTTTCCCTCTAATTAAAGACTATCCTTTTCAATTATTGAAGCTCAGAGAACACCTAGAATAGTGTTATGCACAATTAGTTTTGCAATAAATGTTGGCTTGAGTAGGCAATGTTTAGTCATTTAAGGTCCGTAGGGAGAGGAACACATAGACATGAAAGAAAGGAGGGATGATAAAGTACAACTAGGAAGCTATTGTCATAAATGAGACACCAAAAACATTTGGACTTCAGCCAAGGTGAGATTGGAAAGGGGAAGGAAAGGATAGTAGATATGAGCATCATTCAAAGAATGGATTATTGAAGAAACTAAAAAGAACAGAAGTAACATCCAGGATTGGAGCCTGGGTGACTGGATGAATAGGAACATCATAGAAGAAAAAGAAAAAGAAAAAAGAACCTTAGAGAAGGACAATTTGGACAAAGGGGGAGAGATAGAGCAGAAAATTGATTCAGTGCTTTAGATGCCTAGTTGGAGGTACAGATGCATCCATGAGGATAGATCTGAAATGTGGCTAGAAATATAGCATTGTAGCTGAAGGGCTGCTAGCTTTGAAGTGATGACTGTGAATGAAAGAATGAAAAAATTTTCCCACCAGAAACTTGGAGAGCCAGGGAAGGAGATTGGGAAATAGATCCTAGTGATACATACTTAGAGCATAGTCACACGAAGCCCTTTTCTGTGACTAGACTTACTGACAGAGATCATATCCAGCTGTTGAAGTGATTTCTCTGTGTAGTTGCATCTTAGACTACAGGGAAGGAAGCAGTTTCACAAACTTTCCAGTCTTTCACAAGGCACCTGATAAAGTAGTTTTTTTTGTTGTAAAGGTAATGTACCTAGGGGTTACAGTTATATAAGTCAGGGAACAAGTACATTTCTTTTGGAACAGTGTCTCTCCCTCCTTCATTTTCTCCCAGTGTTTTCCCTCCCGATCCCCTTCCCCCACAAATTGTAGAGTTCATTTCCACCATAGTGTCTAGTGAATATCACTGCTGAATTGGTTCACCCTTTGTCCCACCATTTCTGTTACTTTTTAACCAGAGAGCAAAGCACAATGTACAAATATTAAAGATAATGAGCGGAATTCTGAATATCAGTGTTAACTGTACTTTGAACTTGGAGTGGTAAGCAGAGAGAAATACATAAATGAGATTGGCAGTACAGAGTAACTCAGGTAAAAGTTGGGAAATGATAGTTATTGGGAATTCTATGTTTAGGTAGAAGTTCACTCAGAAACTCTCAGCTTTTTTTTTTTTTTTTAGGATTTTTGGAAAGCTTTTTTTTTTAAATTGCAGAAATACCTTCTTTTTGTAGGCAATTACATTCTGCTTTTTTTTCTTTTCTTTTCTTTTATTGTGAAAATATCATACAGAAGAGTTACAATTACATAGGCAAGATAACAGTACATTGCTTTTTTCTTTTTTTTTTGGGTCCGGTCGTGGGGCCTGTACTCTGGGCCTGGGCGCTGTCCCTCAGCTCTTCAGCTCAAGGCTAGCGCTCTACCACTTGAGCCACAGCACCACTTCCGGCTTTTTTCTTTTTGCTTATGTAGTGCTGAGGAATCGAACCCAGGGCCTCAGGCATGCAAGGCAAGCGCTCTACCACTGAGCCACCTTCCCAGCAACAGTACATTTCTTATCAAACATTGTTGCCTCCTCTTTGTTTCCCCTTCCCATCCCTTCCCTCTCCCCCACCCAATCCTCCCCCCACCCCCTACCAAAGTTGTAAAGTTCGTTTGTTGACATAACGACTTGTACATCTCATTGTTGCAATGGGTCCACCTGTATCCCTATTTAAACGATTTGTTTTTCTCCTTCCTCTCCACAAATGGAAAGCTTTTTAAACAGACTCAAGAAATATTTATTAAGCATTATTATGCTCCAGGCTCTATGATCAGATTTTTTTTCATATTTTATTCCTCCCACCCTGGTATTTTTGAGATACTGAATCCTGAACTACCTATACTGGCACCACAACTAAGGACAGTCAACTAGACATTTAGCTCACTGTGTCCACCAATGGTAGGTTTCTTAATTATTGGCTCTGTCCTAGGAAGAGTCTTTAATTTCTGTGCTTGTGACGTGTGCCTGCTCCTAGGTCAAGGCAGGGCTTTGGGCTTCTCTGGTCACTTCCTCCAGTGTTCATACAACAGGACCCCCTTCTTCCATAGGAAAGAGAATCAACTACTGGGAAACCTCTAAGCTTTGAATAAAAGTTCAATTAATTAAGGAAAACAGAAATTACATATTCAGCTAGGCACTGGTAGTTCACACCTGTAATCTAAGCTACTCAGGAGGTTGAGATCTGAGGATCATGGTTTAAAGCCACCCCAGGTAGGAAAGTCTTGAGACTCTTATCTCTAATTAACCATGTCCAAACTGGAAGTGGAGCTTTGATTCTAAGTGGTAGAGTGCTAGTTTTGAGTGAAAGAGCTCAGGGACAGCACCCAGGCCCTGAGTTCAAGCCCCACGACTGACCAAGAAAAAAAGAAGAAAGAAAAAGAAATCACATGTTCAAAGATACTGGTAAGCATTGAGCTGAACACAATCCTGGGTCTTCCAAGTCTGATTAATCTTTTATTTACTCTGATGTTTTGCTATAATTATTTGAAAGAGGACAAAGTATTCTTTTCCCTTCCATTCAGTGTACCAGACATGATGCTAGGTACTTTCTGAACTTTGTTTAATATGTATAAAATCTTTTGGAGATAGATGCTACAGGCATTAGTATAAACATTATACAGATGAAGAAAACTGATCCATGATTACTTGTGATAAGGGACTCTGTCAATCCAAATACTAAGTTAAAGGTCTTTGTATAATATCATGCTGCCATCAGAGCCTGGAGAGAGGTAAGAATTTGGAGGATTATCTTTGCTTTTTCTCCTACCACCAGCTCTTAATTCAGTGGCTAGCACACAGCAGAGTTCCCATCAAAGTCTGTTAAATGCATGGGTGTATATACTTGACCTAAATGGAAAGGACAAGAAAGGAAACTTCAGTATGTATGAAAATATCATTATGAAACATTATTTTGTACAATTAATATATGCTCATTTAAATCTACCTTCAAAAAAGAAAAGTAAAGCTGTGTGCTGGTGGCTCATGTCTGTAATCCTAGCTACTCAAGAGGCAGAGATCTGAGGATTTTGATTCAAAGCTTGCCCAGGCAGGAAAATCAGTGAGACCTTTATCTCCAATTAATCAATGAAAAGCCTGAGGTAGAGTTGTGGCTACAGTGGTGAACTGCTAGCTTTGAGCAAAAAATCTTAAGGACCAGCAGTAGCCTTGAGCAAAAAAAAAAAAAGGTCAGAAATGGAGTTCAAGTCTCAGAACTAGAACCAAAAAAAATAAATAAATAAAGTCACTTGCTTCCACCTTGAAAAAAGAGTAAAATTTTAAGGAGTGATGGTGAGAGTTGATAGGAGGAGGTTGAGGGTGGAGTTTAGCAGACACCATGAAATGAGGTAGAAATGGCTCTCACTAGATTTTAAAAAGGAAGACAAATAGGTTAATAGTTAAGACACATCTTAAAGCTTAACCTGTGGGAAGATTCCAGCTAGGTACACCAAAGCTCAGCTTCCTCAAAACACAACTTTTGTGTCATTTATCCCCCAGAGTTATACTGTAGGGTCCAAATGCAGCTAGTTAGTCTCTCAAGTGCTTTGCCTGAAAGCAACTCCTGGCTTGGCTTCCTCTCTGCTTCCATCATTACTTTCTAGGTCTTGCTGGAGAGCAAGTTCATATTATTAACTTACTTGGTTTCCAGAGAGCCCTACTTAAGTCTAAAGGTCATTCTGCAAAAATATATCTGGCACCAGTCAGTGAGTGGATAAATGAATGAGTGGATCCTAGAGGTGACATCTTCATGCCAAATAGACATAGGGCCATAAGTGTTAGGTATTCTCCCTTTATATTCTCTATGCCCTTTCTCCTTTCCTTTTCTGTTGCCTTACATCAGGCCTGTCTTATTCTTCATATCTGTTATAGCCAGAGTTTCCTAGTGGTTTTCTTGTCTCTTCTAGTTCATCTTACTTATTGCAGCCAAAGACTCTGGACTAATTTTGAAGTTCAGATCGTTCTCTTAAATGCTGCAACTTTTTCAGTAATTCTCTTAACTTTCAAGTTAAGGTCAAGTTCCTGGGTGATCTTTCTCTTACCTTGTCTCTCTTCCTCACCTTTCCCCACACATCTATTACAGACATACCTTTCTCTTAATGCACATTAAAACTATTTGAAAATTTTTAAGTTTAGGTCTTCTGACTAGGTTTTGATACATTTAAGCCAATTTATGTATATGATGTATACATTTGTGTGTGTGTGTGTGCACACATGTGTTTGTGTGTGTGTGTATCTAGTTTCACTGACACTATATGTCAAAACACTGGCCTTTCTGAATCATTACTACCTTTGTTATAAATCCATTAGTCATATAGAGAAGGATATATTTCTGAACTCTTGATTTTGTTCAGTTGGTTTACGTGTGTGTGTGTGTGTCTGTGTGTGCACGCCCGCATGTGTGCATGTATGTCCTTGAACTCAGGACCAGGGTACTGTCCCTGAGTTTTATTGCTCAAGGTTAGTGCTCTACCACTTGATCCACTTCTCTACTTCTGTTTATTTTGTGGATAAATGGAGATAAGGGTCTCATGGACTTTTCTGCCTGGGCTGGCTTCAAACTGGGATCCTCAGATCTCAGCCTTTTGAGTAGCCAAGATCACAGGCATGAGCCACTGGTGCCTGGCAGATAACAATGTTTTGATAACTGTAAATATTATTGTAATAAGTCCTCTAGCTTTGTTCTTTTTTTAAAAAAAGATTGTTTTGACTAGTTTGGGTCCCTTGAGATTCCATGTGAATCTGCAGAAAAATACTTGAGTATAACATTTACACTGGTGAAATTTCTTACAAACACTGCTTTAGCTGTAATCATCAGTTTTGGTATGTGTCATCTTCAGCTATACTCATTATTAAATATCTTTATATGTCTCTTTTGATTTCCTCTTTGACCTATTGGTTAGTTAAAAATATATTGTTTGGGACCAAGAATGTAGCTTAGTGGAGAGTGTTTGCCTAGCATGCATGAAGGCCTGGGTTTGATTCCTCAGTACCACATAAACAGAAAAGGCCAGGCTCAGGCTCCAAGTTCAAGCCCCAGGACTGGAAAAAAAAAGTATATTGTTTGCAAGGGTGCTGATGGCTCATGCTTTTAATTCTAGCTACTTAGGAAGCTGAGTCTGGAGGATGGCAGTTTAACAAAGCTTGGGTAGAAAATTTCTAGAAACCCTATCAGCAAAATGCCAGGAGGCATGGCTCAAGTGCTATAGTGCTAGCTATGAGCAAGTAAGCATAGCAAGAGAACAAGTTCCTGAGTTCAAACCCAGATATCAGCACAAATTTAATTACCATGTATTTGTGAGTTTCCAAAATTTCCTTCTATCAATCATTTCTAATTTTGTTTCATTGTGGTCGATGAACATACTTTATTTACATCCTTATAAGTGTATTCAAGTTTGTTTTATGGGGTAGCATGTGGTGTTTCCTCAAGAATATTTCCAACTGGGTGAGTATTTCAGATATTCAGATGGTGAATATTTCAGACTCTGGTGAATATTTCAGATGATGCTCCTGTCTTGTAGCTCTCAGCTACTAGGAGAAATGTGGTCTGAGGCTAGCTTGAGCTTAACATGGCATTCTATCTGAAAAATAAAACTAAAGACAGCAAAAGGATTAGGATCTCAAATAGCATACCATTTGTTTAGCAAGTGTAAGGTCTTGAGCTCACTCCTTCTCCCAGACTGAAGACTAAAGAATATGCCAGATGGTCTTGGAAGAATATATATTCTGCTCACCTTGAAAAGAATATACTATAGATGTATGTTAGCGGTAGATGATTTATAGTGTTGTTCATGTCTTCTACATGCATTGATCTTCTGACTAGTTCTATTTGTTATTGAAAGTGATGTATTGCAGTCTTTATTATCCGTTTCTCTATTTGCTTCATGTATTTTGATACCTGTAAGGGATGTGTATGTTTGGACTCGTTATTTCTTCCTTATAGGCTAGCCTTTTTATAATTATAAAATGACTATCTATCTCTGGTAGTTTATAAAACATTTTTTATTTTTTTAAAAATTTATTGTTATTAATTGCACAAAGGGGTTACAATTCCATAAGTCCAGTTATGAGTACAATGCTTCTTGCTTAATATCAACCCTTCCTTTGTTTTCTACCATTTCCCTCTCTTATCCTTACCCACTATAAGATGTTTTTATTAACATGCATTAGTTGTGCAAGAAGGTCTCATCATTGCATTTCACACATGCATATGAGAGGACTTACCCCCCCTTCCTCCTTTCTCATCTTCTTTAAACAGTTTCAACAGGTTTTATTGCTCCATTTTCATACTTAGTTTCATATATCACATTTACCCTCTCCACTCAGCCTCCCACTCCACTTGTACTCAATCTCAGATAAGACCTGTTTTACATTACTTTCATTAATATTGTTTGTGCCAGTTCAGGGGCTTGAACTCAGGACCCGGGTCCTGTCCCTGAGCTTTTCTGCTCCAGGCTAACACTCTACTATTTGAGCCACAGCTCCACTTCCAACTTTTTCATAGTTAATTGTAGATAATAGTGCCACAGACTTTCCTACCAGGGCTGGCTTTGAACCACTATCTTCAGATATCAGCCTCCTAAGTAGCTCAGATTACAGGCATGGATCACCAGTACCCAACTTGTCATTCGTTTTTGGGGCTTGAACTCTAGGCACTGTCCCTGAGCTTTTTTGCTCAAGATTAGAGCAATTCTGATTCTCTGGTGGTTGATTGGAGATGAGTCTCATGGACTTCCTTGCCTGACTGGCTTCGAACTGCAATCCTCAGATGTCAGTCTCCTAAGTAACTCAGATTGCGGGCATGAACCATCAGCACCCAGCCTGTCATCCATTTTTTAAGGTGTATATGTATATTTAACTGTTCAAAATGGTTTTTGCCAGGTATTTTATACTTGTATATACTGTACTTTAATCCGATTAATCCTGTTTATTACCTTTACCCATCCCCCACCTCCTATTATTTGCTATCTTTCCGTGAGATTCCTTAAGACATCTTGACATAGATGCAATTTTTTCCTCATCGATCTTCCCTCTCTTTTCTGAAAGAGTTCCACTATTATGAATATGTTCTATCCTCTATCTATCTATCTATCTATCTATCTATCTATCTATCTATCTACCTATCTATCTATTCATTCATGTATGGATTTGAGTGTATGTTTATCTTTAAGGTTTAGCATCCACATGGGAAAAAACATCTGACTTTTGGCCTTCTGAAACTGGCTTAGTGCACTTAATGTGATGGTCTTGAAGTGCAGACAGCCTAAGAGGGTTGTATTTGTTTCCTAGGTTTTCTGTAACAAATTTACACAAAGTCAATGGCTTCAGACAACAAAAATGTCATCTCTCATGGTTCTGTGGGCTAGAAATTTGAAATTGCAGTATCTGTAGAGCCATCCTTCCAAAGGTGCTGGGGGAAAGTCTGTTCCATGCTTGCCTCCTAGCTTCTGGTGTCCACCTGTAGTTTTTGTATTTTATGATTGTAAAAGAATCACTCTAATTTTTGTCTCCTGTGGTACATAGCCTTTAATTTTGGCTCTGGGGTTCGAAGCAGGACCTCATGTATGTACTACCACTTGAGTCACAGTGCTCACTCTCTCTTTCTCTCCCTGACTTGTTCTTTCTCTCTTTGAAGGGACAAAAGTCATTGAATTTAAGACCCACTCAGTTCCTGTCTGATTTCACTCTAACTTGATTGCATTTTCAAAAACCTTACTTTTAACTAAGTCACATTTACAAGTATTGGGGGCAAGAATTGGATATATAGTTAGGAGAGCGCAATTGACCCACGCATTAACAGTGAATTGTTGATGGTAAATTATTTACAGATTCTTATGAGGGAAACATTCTTTAAGAAGAAATGTCAGCATCTCAGGGAATCACTAATGGGGACAGGGACAGAGAGATGAGAGTGGGGTGTGCTAATCACTGCGCAATGATGCTGAAGGTAGCTTGGCTGTTGCCCTGTGACTCTCTATCAATGTGAGCATAACATAGAAGAGGCCAACATGGTACAGGAATCAAGTGCCTTTGGGAACATTCTACATGAGTATAGAGAAAAAGAAATCTTGATAGCCATGATTTGAGTCAATGTCCTTCTCTAATTTAATAAGTATGAGAGATGATAGAAACTTCTAGTTCTCAAGTGTGTGTGTGTGTGTGTGTGTGTGTGTGTGTGTGTGTGTGTGTGTGTGTGTGTGTGCCAGATCTGCGGTTTGAACTCAGTGACTGGGTGCTGTCCCTGAGCAAAAAATGTGTTGAAGGCTAGCACTCCACTACCTGAGGTATACCTCCAATTCTGGCTTTTTGGCTTTTGTGGAATAATAGTCTCACAGACTTTCCTGCCTGGGCTGGCTTTGAACCTCAGTTCTCAGTTTTCCTGAGTAGTTAGGATTAAAGGCATGAGTCACTGGCATCCAGTCAGTTCTCAAGTTTTAAAATTTTACTTCATCTTTTCCTCATCTTTGGTTGCTTCCTAATTGAGCTACTAAACATTCCACTTTCAGTTTCCTTTAATAGGATTTGTTTTATAATTCTAAAGAACCACTGGGTTTTAATTTCTTCTCAATTGTATCATCTTAATTATTTGGAGATTAAAAAAATTGTCCAAATAAAGTCAAAGATGAAACTAAATCAGAGGCAAAATGAACAAAATCTGTTTATTCATCTTATTGTTGAAGCAAAGAAATCCTCATGTGGGCCACCATCAATTCAGCAAGGGCTCAAAGGCTTAGAGCAGATGATCAGTTTCATAGCAGGAAGTGAGGTAATGCTGGTATAGACTCTTACTGCCCAGCTTTCTATTAGCATGAGAGTTTTTGGAAGGAAGGGAGACTTTCTAACAGTCTTTACCTCCATTCACAATCCCTAATTGGCTGCCAAAGAACCAGTGCATAATTGGGAACATTTCCCAAGAGGAAGGACTGCTGAGTGCTTACTTCTATGACTGGCTATACGCTGACAGGACTGAGGGATTATGGGTGCCTGATTGCAGTCAAATTGTCTACCAATTCCACTGTCTACCAAGTGGAGTTTTCCCCAAACAGTGAAATGAATGCACAATATACCATACTATAATGGGGTGTAAAGGATAAGATAAGGAAGATTGGAAACAAAGCTGAATTTATTTGCCAGCATAAAAACACTCAAATGCTGTCTCAGGCCAGGTGTGGTGGCACAGAGGTTGAGACAGAAGGATTGAGAGTTTGAGGCCACCCTGGTCTACATAGCAAGTCCTTATCACAAAACAAAAGCAAAAACTATCTCAGCAAAACTCACTTAGCAGAAATGTTTAGATGCAGAATGAGGAAGGAAAGCTGAGTGTTGATGGCTCATGCCTGTAATCCTAGCTACTCAGGAGGCTGAGATCTGAGGATCACGGTTTGAAGCTAGCCCAGATCAAAAAATTTCCTAAGACAATTATCTCTAATTAACCATAAGAAAGTTGGCAGTGGAGCTTTGACTCAAATGATAGAGTGCTAGCCTTGAGCAAAAATCCAAGTGAGAGCATGAGGCCCCAGTACCAGCACCTAATAGAAAAGAATGGGATAGGAGAAAGTATATCAGCTGAAGTAAGATTCTGAGTTCAGGTGTCCAGATAGCCCACTTTCAGCTCTCACCAAGTGCCAGAAAGCTGGGGTTCAAGTAAATCCAAGAAGACAATGTTAAATTCCAGTGGTAATTCATTCAAGAGAATTCTCACAGGTGCGTGCAACCAGCTCAGCAAGCTTTTTCTTTACCTGAGAAAACTTAACATGGTAATATTAAATAAAATCAGAGCCATAGTTACCCCCTACACAATATTTTATTTTGGAGAATTGCTATTACGTTTCCTTCCATCTAATGATCACAAATACTTAATAGTTGTAAATAGATTGTACATACTGTTTTGCATTTCTGACTTGCTTTTTGACTTGGTAATATACCACAATGTTTCTCTGTGTTGTGTAGACTTTATTACTGGGATTTAACAAATCTGAATATAATATATTATAATATAATATTTTCTCAAGGAAGTCAGTGCAACATCATTTAATCATGTCTCCCACTTTTTAACATTTGGTACTTCATGTCTATATATATCATATATATCAAATGAAGCAAGATTTTTTGAGTTCTGATGTCTGGCTAACTCATATATATAGGATACATTTATATATATTTATGTATACACATATTTATATACACACATATATAAACACATTTCTTAATTTGAGGGGATAAGCATTTTCTCATATCTTTATTTTCTAAAGTTAATTGCACCTTTATTTTCTTTGCTTGTTTGGCATGTTTGGTTTTGAACTGAAATAACCTGCTTCACATTTTCCCACCTATCTCAATGAGGACTTAAGGAAAAAGAATGCCCTTTGTTCTTTACCTTCTGCATGAAGTGGCTGCTAGAGCAAATGCAATATGTTTTTAAAACTTTCCTCTTGCAGTTTGGCTCCTGCAATATACTTAAGAGTTCTTCAGTACACTGCCTTTAATAAAAAAGATAAATTTCTGTTATCCAAACCTTCCAAATATAATGCAAGTGCCATTAGCTCTTGACTTAGAAAATGAAAATTAAATTAAATTAACATGGATGATCTGTTTAGTTAGGATGTGTGCTTTAGCAGTGCCCTATGCAGAAGTGGTCCTCTTTCTGGAAGAAAAATTATGTTAAGTGATGTAAGTCAGGCCCAGAGAGACAAGGAACACGTGTTTCCTCTCTTATGTGGAAGCTAGAACTAATTTATAAATGTTCAAGTAAACACAATGAGATTGTATTCAAGTGTACTCAAACTGAAATATGATCTTTGCAAGAGAGAACTCAAACGCTGTAATTTCAGAAAAACAAACTCACAGTCCAACAAATTGAATACCAGGAAACTGGTACTTGCATGTGGGGAGGGGTTAAGGGGGGAGTAAATGAATAAAGAGAGGAAGGGGAGCAAATGTAGTCATAATATTCAATGAACATACTGTGAAACTAGAAAAATTGAGGAGAGGAACTGGGTTGGGAGGGATGTGGAGAATGATGAAAGGGGTGACATTGATCAAGACGTATTGCTTCATAAATTGATTTGTTGAATGGTAACACCTTTGTACAACTACTTAAAGATAATAAAAATGTAATTTTACAGAAGGGATCGTCTTGAATCTTCTTTCATTTTTCACTAACTGCAGTGGATTTCTTTCTCTGGGTCATTGCCTTTCCAACCTTTCTACATAGCTCCCCTTCCCCATTCTGATGTTAGAACTTTGTCCTACTTTTTACATTGCAACAGAAATACCAGTGATTAACCACAAGCACTTCTCTCAAATATTTTCACGTTTCCTTAGACTCCTTGTTTTACTTGTGATTGATATCAGTGTGTGGATTATCAGTAGATACTGCCATGGTAGGAGAAACAAATATGTGCAGAGTCCTGTACTCTCAGTCTTATTTTGTGATCTCATTCATAAACCATTATTCTGTCATTCCTGGAGACTGCCTCAGAGACAACATATAACTTCACCACTTAAAAATCTTATCCTGTGAAAGGCAAGCTATAAACTATTTTAGGCTCATATGGCTCTGTGTGGTCTCATACTCTGTCTCTTCCTCTTTTTCTTCTTTAAAAACATAAAAGCTATCCTTAAGTCAAGGGCTTAAGAAATCTGTCTGTAGTTATATGTGGATTTGAATCATGATCTGTACTCGGCCATCTTTAATCAAGAATAATTCAGGAAAATATGACCTTAGTTTGTTTCTTTGCAAAGTAAATAATGCATACATATGATTAGTTTTTTAAGCAATAAAAATATTTATGGTACGGAGAATAGGATTCATCTGAATGGATAATTTTATTTATCTCAACATAGCAATTTCTGTGTAGTTGGTGGTTTTCTCTGCTCCACAGGAGGGCTTTGTGATGGGAACCAAAATTATTATATTTCCTGATGGTACATTGGAAAAATGAGTGGTGATGATTTTAAAGATGTATTTAGAATTTAATTAGGACATAGCCACTGAAACAATACGTTGTGTTCCTGTTTGGATTTGTATCACCAGCAACCAATCAGTTGTAATATGTGGACCATTATGGACTATAGCACAAGTGTAAGATTTCTACCTTATAAACTATTTTTTATTAGGTCAAATAATAGAGCTCCATTAGTATTTATTCTGGAAAATTATATTTGATTTTTTTTGTTCTTTAATCATGGCTTTATTGGTTTAGTGTGTTCTGGGTATAAATGAGTGGTACCCCTTTGTACAACAAAAGATGATTTAAAAAAGTAAATAAAAATATCTCTTATTTCTTGGTAGATGGTACTTTTATTTTTGGAGTTATAGATCAGGATGGACTAGAACTCATGATGCTCCTGACTCAGCCTCCTGAGGATTACAGGAGGATTACATGTACCACTATGCCAAGCTCCATCGCTTCATTAGCATGCTTCTCCCCTTAGTCTCTAGTATTATACATGAAATAAATATGAAACATTCTTGGTGAATCATCATTTAGAATGATTATATAACCTGAAATTATAGTAAAGATGTTTAAAGTTGTGTTAGTGTTTTTGTTGGTTGGACTCATATTGACTTCAATTAGTTATACAAGGAGGTTTTATTTTAAAACGTCAATTTACATATAGAATGCTTTTTAAATTTTTAAAAGTAAATTTGTTTACTTATCTAGCAACTCTACTCTGACAACACAGTCTCAATTTCTTCCCTGAAACAAAAGCAAAACAAAACCCTCTTCTCTGTTTTGTCTATACCAGTGTGCTTTAGCTGCCATGGCAATCTTAGAGGTTGGAAGTAAAAGATCAAAGAGGCAGCAGGGTTGGTGTCTATGAGACCAATCTTCCTGGACTGTAAATAGCCACCTTTTCCTTATGAACTCCCTTGGCCTTTCATCTGTTAACTGTTATCTTCTTCCTACAAGAATAACATTGCTAGGTTGGAGGTGTTGCTTAAGTGGAAGAATACTTGTTTAACAAGCGCAAGGCTGCCAGTTAAATCCCAGGAAACCCTCCCCCCAAATAAAGACCACTATTGCTCTCACATTAGCACCCGGCCCTTATGGACCTCATGTAAACTTTATTACCTCCTTTCATGTTTTCTTGACAAATTCAGTAAGACTGGGGGCTAGAGCTTCAACACAGACCACAATTCAGTCCACAACACAGTAAAAACATAAAGTTCATTACAACTTTCCTTGGTCTCTCACTCAGAATTTGTTTATCTTCCCATTCTAAAAGATTTTTCAAAATTTCATTTCTGAGCCCACACAAATTTTATAGGCTGAGGAGAAAGGAGAACTATTGGACAAGAGTGATCTGTGGACAAGGTTCAAACATCAATTGGTCCAGGGCCATGAAATGCAGAGGTAATGATCCTATTTATTTAGGAAGAACTTGAAGGCATCACTTGCCAGAATTTTGCAGTCATGAATGAGCAAAATGGCTAAGGCAGTAAGAAAAGGTTCTATATTTAAGGAAGATGATCAATAGGATTTAGATAGGATAGTTTAGGACAAGAACATCAGGTGGCTTGGAATAAGAAGTCCTTGCTTCATCTACACTAGAGTCTTGTCATTCTGGGAAGCAGAAAGCAGAGCCCATATTCCTACACCCTACATCCTCTGTAATCCCAGCTCTTCCCTCCCTCTTCTCAGATAAATGTTGCTCTCTCTGTGTCTTGGAATATTTCTTCTCCATTGTTTCCCTTTAATTTGTCCTACATTCCAGATACTCTCTATTTTTCTACATCCTAATGAGTAGGCTTTTGCAAACTAACAAAAAAAAAAAAACCTTGTGTGCTATTTCAACTTTCAGCCTAGCCCTGCTTACAGGCAAGCAATATAAAGCTGACTATGAGCCGAACACTGGTGGCTCAGGTCTCTGATTCTAGCTAGTCAGATGGCTGACATCTGTGGATCATGGTTTGAAGTCAACCCAGGCAGAAAAGTTTGAGATTTTTTTTTTAATCTCCCAGTATTCAACAAAAAGCCAGAAGTGGAGGGGTGGTTCAAGTGGTTGTTGTCTTCTTGAGACAAAAAGCCAAGCAAGATTGCCAGACCCTGAGTTCAAGCCCAAGTACCTACACATGTGTAAGCAAATTAACTGCCTTAGTCTGAATTACATAAACAGCACAACAGGAGGAAAGCATTAAGTAAAAATGTAAAAAAAAAAAAAAAAAAAAAAAAAGCCCTCTTGTCAGCAATATTTGTACGTGATCTGTGTCTTCATAGTTGCCTTTTGCACAGAGTGCTTTTCTTTCCTTGCTGTGGTCGTGATGTGCTCCACGTCGAAGCTGTTGGTCTGGATCCCAGACTCATGAGATGGAAACTTCATCCTGCTGAAAAGCTGAAGCTGGCATCATTCAGCAGGCCGAGACTTCTTGATGGCAACACCTCTCAGCCATATGTCAATAAACAAATGTTATAATAGGAAACCAAATGCAGAAGCAAGTCATCAGCTTTCTGCCTCTTCCTTCAGAAAGTCGGGTTAGTCAGACATGGAAGGAAAATTTCACCTTTTTTCTTTTCACCTTAGTCTCCATTCTGCCCACCTCAGGTTTCCAAGGCTGCAAAGCTCAGTTGGAAGCAACAAGTCGGTTGGATACTGAGAACCCAATGGACTTGGAAGTGACATCACAGAGAGCAACAACAAGATAGAAAGCAGGCTGCCACACAGCTAGTCAGTAGATGCAGAGGCCAGCCTTGCTCATCTGGAATCAGACTTTGGTCTCACAAAGTTTAGTAAGATGAAATCATTGTAAACAACCAGCTGTGGAAATGAAATAAGTCTTTTCATAGTTTCCCTTTTTTTGCAGCTGGGGAAAACCATGAAAAATAAAGGTAAATTTGGTTTGGGAACATAATGTTAATAAAAGAGGGGCCTCCAAGGATAGGCACACTCAATACTTTAGAGAAGGAAGAATTATTCCTGCTACTTTTCCATTTAACAGAACAATTTGACTCATTTTCAAACCTGCAAAGAATATATGGTATCTCACAGTGGATTACTGCAGCCTTCATGCTGTGACTTGTTCACTGAGCCCCTCCCCATAGCAAATACTGAAAATATTTATTCCATCTAAGTAGCAATTAGTAAATATTCTACAGCTATGGATTTTGTTAATGTATCCCCCCCCTCTCTCTCCCTCCCCCCCCCTCTCTCTCTTTCTCTCTCTCTCGTCAGTCATGGGGCCTGAACTCCCAGCTCAAGGCAAGCGCTCTACCACTGAGCCACCTTCTCAGCCCCTCCCCCTTTCTCTCTTTCTTCCTTCCTTTCTTCCTTCCTTCCTTTCTTTCTTTCTTTCCCTCTCTTTTCTTCCTTCCTTCCTTCCTTCCTTCCTTTCTTTCTTTTCTTTCTTTCTTTCTTTCTTTCTTTCTTTCTTTCTTTCTTTCTTTCTTTCTTTCTTTCTTTCTTTCTTTCTTTCTTTCTTTCTTTCTTTCTTTCTTTCTTTCTTTCTTTCTTTCTTTCTTTCTTTCTTGTTTTCTTGCTCTCTTGCTTGCTTTCTTGCTTGCTTGCTTTCCGGCTTTTTTCTTGCTTGCTTGCTTGCTTGCTTGCTCTCTTGCTCTCTTTCTTTCTCTCTCTCCCTCTCTCCCCTCCCTCCCCCCCCCCCCCTCTCTCTCGTCTCTCCTTTCTTTCTTTCTTTCTTTCTTTCTTTCTTTCTTTCTTTCTTTCTTTCTTTCTTTCTTTCTTTCTTTCTTTCTTTCTTTCTTTCTTTCTTTCCTTTCTTTCTTTCCTTTCTTTCTTTCTTTTCTTTGGTTATGGGGCTTGAACTTAGGGCCTAGGCACTGTCCCTGAGCTTTTTTGCTCAAGGCTAGCATTCTATCAATCACTTTGAACCACAGTGCCACTCCCTGTTCTCTGGTGGTTAATTGGAGGTAAGAGTCACATGGACTTTCCTGCCCAGACTAGTTTTGAACTGTGATCCTCAGATCTCAGCCTCCTGAGTAGCTAGGATTACAGGTGTGAGCCACCGGCCTCTGGCTCATTAATATATTTTATTCGGTCACAATCTCAACAATCGTTTAGTGGTAGTTTGCCTTCACCTTTAAAAGGTCATAATTCACCTTTCCCAGGCAACCTTTGGGGCATCTTGACCGCCCTTATATCACACACAAGCTCACAGGCTACAGCCAGACAGTTTTCTCCTGGAGCTAACCATTGTTGCATATATATAGTTTTTGAGAATTTGAATAGAGAATGCCCCTACCTTGGCATGTGCTATGGCAGCTTACTTAGTTCCTAGTTTATAGAATAACTATATTTAGAGTGGAGTTATTGAGAAAAGGTACATTATTTCAAGTATTTCAATAGTCTAATCCTCACTTTCCTTTTGAGCCCTCTCTTCTTGCTTCTTTCTTCTCCTGCCTTTTTCTTTTCTATTCTTCTCCATTCATTAAACAAGAGTAAGATGAGGCCTCCCTTTTTGGTTTGTAAACAGCCACCTAACCATATTGTCTCATGGTTTTTCCTGTGTGTAGGTGCACAAAACAATGGTGAGATCATGGCATCTTTTCTTTGTTGGATAAGGGTACCTGTCTTATCAGATTAGGGTTCAATCCTTATGCTTTCATTTAATTTCTTAAAGATCTGACCTCCAAGTTGATGTTAAGCAAAATGAACCCCCAAGTTAAGGACTCAAATGTTTTTTCTTTCTTGCTATTGTGTCTAACATATTTATAAGATATTTCTTTGTTGCTTTGCATGTCCCTCCCCACGGTATAACCCTTGTTTTCACTGTATTTGATGTTGGTATAATTTGTGGAGGGGAAGGGAAAAACAAATTGTTTAAATAGGGATACAGGTGGACACATTGCAACAATGACATGTACAAGATCTTATGTTGAAAATGAACTATACATCTTTGGCGAGGGGGGTGGGGGATGGGAAGGGATGGGAAGGGGAAAACAAAGGAGGAGGCAACAATGCTTGATAAGAAATGTACTCATTACCTTGCCCATGTAATTGTGACCCCTCTCTCTGTACGGTATTTTCACAATAAAAAAAAAGATCTGACCTCCAAATATTTTCCTATTAAGGACTAGGGCTTCAACATAACAGTGTCTGAAATTTGGATTTGTTTTGGGTTCCTGTATAACTATGCAGGTACTAGGTAATAAGGTGAATAATTTGCTGTTGTAATTTATCAGCTATTTAAGAATTAATTAACCTAGCTGGTCATGCCAACACATAGCAGTAATCTCAACATTCAAGAGTCTGAGGCAGGAGGACTACACATAATTACGTATATGCAAAGTGATAGGACTTCTTCATGAAGAACATTCGAGAATAGCAAGTGCATCAAGAATCTATATTGTCAAATGAAAGAAAATGTCTTTAGCCTCTTATGAGATCTGGAGAATGAAACCTGTCAAATTTTGCTATTCTGTTTCAGATTTCTGTTTAATGATTATTTGTGGGGTGTTTAAGTCATTTTTAGTTTCTATTTTCTGTTTAAATTTCCTTTGTATTTCCAACTTTTCTATTCTGAGCCTTGATTTGCTATGTTATGACTGTTTTTCAGAGATGAAGCTTTTCTGTTTCATTTAGGTTGAAAAGTTGCTGCTTGAAGCTGTTTTATGTGGCATTTGCCTCTTCTTTCAGTGCAAATAAGTTTTGTTTATTTATTTTCAAGGGAACTGTTTCTCAAAAAAATGATTCCCTACAGGTTTTTGATGGTTTTCATACATCTATAAACAAGGCTATTTCCCCAGAATTGTCATTGTTACTTAGGAGAATTCTTTTATTTGTCTTCATTCAAACCTATATCTGAAAATAATTGATTTTATTTTACCTATTCAAATCTTGCTTTAAGCTGTGCTTACTCATGTTCAAATCTCTTAGAAAATTTCACAGTATGTATCTGTAGCTGTTCTGAGCTTTATTTGGTGTTTTTCACTTTTGTTTGCGTGGGGCTAGGAAGCAGAACACTCTTCCAGAGGGTTATCATAAGTATTAGCTTAGCTTCATCCTGAAAAAAAAAAGATTCTTGACCAGTTGATAAGAAATGGAAAAGGATTCTTGATCAATAGCTGCAGAAGTCATGGCATTGCATTACTTTGCCACTATCTGGAGCAGAATGGAGATTTCTAAGCCAGAACTCCTCAACATGAAATCCATTCTATGTGGTTGGTGAATATTCACTCTTGCTTTGTGATAAGCTAAAATTGAAAGTAAGCTTTGAAAAACTTACAGTGAAATAGGTAGGATGTTGCACACCCACAATCCAGTAATCAGGAAGATTGTGAGTTAGAGTCAGCCTGGATTATAGGCCGAGTTCAAGGGTAGATAGCAAGACCCTGTCTCAAAAACCCAACGGCTAAAGATGTAGCTCAGTGGTAGGACATTTCCAGAGCATGCACAAACAAACAAACCCAAGCAATTGCCCCAAACTAAAACCCAACAAAATCCAAGTTTCACAGTAGTTTAACATTGAGAAAATACCCAGGTCCATATTCATTGAACTCATCAGGAATAGGCTATAGACCTGTACTGATCAGTATGGTAGCCATTAGCTACATGTAGCTAATTAGCACTCAAAATATGATTAGTCTAAATTGAGGTAACTGTGAGCATAAATTGAACACTGGATGCCAAAGTCTGAATAGTCTGACAGGAATATAAAATATCTCACTTGTAATGTATTTTAAATATTTCAATGCTAATATTTTTCATACACTTGATTAAACCTAATATATTATCCAAATTCAGGTCACTTACTTCTTTTATTTTCCCCCTAGAAATAGACTTTACTTTCTAGAATAGTTTTAGGTTCATAGTGTAAATGAGCAGAATGTACAGAGATGTCCCATAGGTCTGCTACTCCTCCCACTAGCCTCTTCACCTCAGTAGTATTATGGTTGTGACTCTACACTGTGGAGTCATTATTATTTAAAGTCTATAGTTTACATTTGAGTTCCTTCTTTGGTATTCTACATTCTGTGAATTTTTCTCAAATGTATAATGATGTGTAATTACTACTACTATGCAATATAGAGTAGTTTCATTGCTCTAAATATCCTCCACATTCTACCTATTCATCTTTCCTTCCTCTCTTTGATGTTCGGGTGCCAGCACTGGGGTTTGAACTCAGAACCTCTCCCTTACTTGACTTGCTTGCACAGCTGGCACTTTACCACTTGAGCTGTGTCTTCAGCCTGGGTTTTGCTGGTTATTTTTGGAGATAGAGTCTCACAGACTTTTCTGCCTGAGCTAGCTTTGAACCTTGATCCTCAAATCTCAGTTTTCTAAATGGCTGGGATTATAGGCCTGAACCACAAGCATTCAGCACAAGCACTGATCTTTTTACTCTTTCTATAGTTGTTCCTTTTCCAGAATACTATATAGTTGGAGTCATGCAATATAGGGCATCTTCAGTCTGGCTTTTTCACTTAGTAATATGCTTTTAAGCTTTCTCTGTGTCTTCTCATTCTTTATTTTTCTTTTTGAAACAGGATCTTACTCTGTAGTCCAGGCTGGCCTCAAACTCAATCCTCTTTTCTCATCCTCCAGAATACTGAGATTATAGACATGCATGACCATGCCTGAATTTAATAACTCATTGATATCTGATTGTTTTATTTTTTTCCCAGAGAGTGGGCATGTGTGTGCAGTGGCAGCATCTGATATCTGGTGCAGGTAGTAACAGCACAATCCGTGTGTAATGTGCAATGATTTGGGAAGTGTTTTGAGCCAGGTTCTTCAGACCTGTTGGCATTTCTGTGAGCTGGCCAATATCCTTCTGATAAATTTCCCTTCAGTATAAATCAGACAGAGTTTCTTTCTATTGCTGACAACTAAATATACTCACTGATTCAGGATAATAAGAAATAAGTACATGAAAAGTGAAGTAACAATTCAACATTCCAGTATAGAAAATGGCACAAAAGTGACAGATTCACAGCAAAATGAACCATGTGGGAAATATGCCCATTATTGAAAAGTTAATGGGCTCAGCTTGTTGATGCAATAACCTGAGAGGTTCTGTGGAGGAGTTGGCTCTATATCAGGTTCAGAGAGTAGGCTGGATTCACATATAGCCTTATTGCTGTCAGAAGTATGAAAGAAGTGGACTAGGGGGTGTAGCTTGTTGGTAGAACACTTCTCTTGTATACACAAGGCTCTCGGTTCCATCATCACCACTACACAAATAAAGCAAAACAAAGATGGACGACAAGACACGCATCCAACCACAAAGCAGATTCAAGCATCCAGAAAAATACCAAAGTAGAAAAGGCCAATACATACATGAAAGGAGGTTTGTTGAGTTTACAAAATAAAATAAAGATGACCTAGTAAAGTCAAATATCAAATAATGCATAATGGTTGATTACATGTCTCAAGTATACACTTTGCAATTTCCATGATTAATTATACAATTTAGATATTATAAACTTGAGCAAAAAAGTCTGGAATTACCAAGGAAAGCATTCTTGAAGTAGTGAACTTTCAGTTCAGTTTTAAATAAAATCTGGGATATAATGAAAAAAATAAAGAGGGAAAACAATTAATAAAACTTTTACCAAGCAATTTATTTTGTTTTTATTTTATTTTATTATTTTGACATAGGATCTCATTTTGTACCCCAGGCTGGATTTAAACTGGTAATCTTCTTGCCTCAGTCTTAGAGTGCTGGGATTACAGGTATGTGCCACCATATTCAACCTCAGAGCAAAACCATGAGGCAGATACAGTTATCTCTCTTTTTTTGTGCTGGTTCTGGGGCTTGAACTCAAGACCTTGCACTTTCACTTAGATTTTTCGCTCATAGATGACATTCTGTTACTTGAGCCACACTTTCACTTCCAACATTTTTGCTAGTTAATTGGAGAAGTCTCTTATCAGGCTAACTTTAAACTGAGATCCTCAGATCTCAGCTTCCTGCATAGCTAGGATTACAAGTGTGAGGCAACAGCACCCAACTCTCTTCCTTTTTATGTAAACCAAGAGATTAAGACTCAAATTCAACCTAGGTTCACAAACTAATAAAGGGAAGAAGCCAAATTCATACTAGGGAACTCTTTCTTTTTTTTTTTTTATTGTGAAAATACTGTACAGAGGGGTTACAATTACATGGGCAAGATAATGAGTACATTTCTTATCAAGCATTGTAGCCTCCTCGTTTGTTTCCCCTTCCCATCCCTTCCCATCCTCCCCCCGCCCCCCCCACCCAATCCTCCCCACTACCCCCACCACCACACCCCCCCCCCCACACCAAAGTTGTAAAGTTCATTTTTCGACATAACAACTTGTACATCTCATTGTTGCAATGACTAGGGAACTCTTTCAATGCCCACAGTCATCAGCAGGAGATGACACCTGTGTGAAGGATGACAAGTAACTTCTTTTGAATACACTAAGGGTTAGTCCTGTAGATTGCACAGACAAAAAATGTTAGTTCTGAAAGCCAAGATGTGTTTAGGTGTGACTCAGTATGCAAGAATAACTAAGTTATTTTGGACATGAGATGTGCAGTTCAGTATCACATCAATGAACAGGAAGCATGCAGAGGTGAGGAAATGGATTACAATAATTTTTTTCTAAGAATTTCCATTTGAGCTGAGGTGGGCTTGGTCTGTGGTGGGAATTCTGAAGGAGTTGAGAAGGAGCATGCAGTGCTGAGAAATTTTTTGAGGGGCAATCCTGATGGGTATTCTGCCATTTGAGCCATGTCCCCCACTGTTTTTGCCTTATTTTTTCAGCAGGGTATCACTTTTTCCTGGCAGGATTGGACTGCAATCTTCCTACATTATGTCTCCTTGCATAGTTGGCATGACAGGCACAAGCCACTATGCCCAGCTTCTTTAGTTGTGTTAGGTTTGTGAAACTTTTTATCCAGTCTGGCCTCAAACTATGATCTTCCCAGTCTCTACCTTTGGAGTAGCTCAGATTACAAGTGTGAGCCATTGTGCCAAACATTGCTAACCAAGAAATCTTAATCTTGATAATGGGTAGCTTTAAAAAAGACATGTTTGAATTGAAAGAGCAATGAATTTCCTATTAGATACATGATTTATAGCATCCTATGGGGGTAAGTGTACTAAAGTAATTGGCAATTTGAGCTCAGATAATTTTCGGCTGATATATCTTATTGGTGGAGACAATGTAGTACAACTGGGGAACATACCAGGGAGGAAGAATGGGAACAAGAAAGAGAGGAAAGACAAACTATAGGTCTTGGGGATGAAATGGAGGCAGAGAGGTCTAAGTGGCCTATCTAGAGACTTAAGCCCATGACTGGGCCTCACTTATCTGTGTAAATTGACCAGTTCACACAATGTCCATTTCAGTTTGTAGAAGTCAAATTTATATTCTGGAGTATGAAATTTGTTTAATTAGAAGACAAATTCCTTTGAAAGATTGAAGGCATCAGACTAGAACTGTGCCCCAGACTCTAAGGCCATGAATTTCAATGTGTTCTTGTTTTTAGAAAGATGACATAATAACTCAATTTCAGAGTTTAGGGATGCTGTTCTGTGCCTTGACAATTACACTGTGTACCCTAACTTGTATGCTATGCTATGCTTTCAATGACTTTAGTCATGGCCTCCATCCCTAACCCCCCTCACCCCATGCTGAATTCCAAAGTTTCTAATTTAGTCACCAGTGCTATGATTATCTTTAGAGAAAATTAAATAAGTAACCTTATCTATCCATGCTTTAAGTAGATGGAATATGATCTAAGATTCCATGTTTCTTTCCTGAGATCTCTCTGCCAAATTCTTGGTCTAATCATTTAAATATTTTGATTTCATGCTTTTTATTGCATCCTGATGACTGATCATAACTGGTGTGTTCAAAATTTCAGATGTGGAGTTTGCCCCTCAATATATTATTCAACAAAGATGTTACTCTAGTCTGCTAAAATGTTGCAATGATGGTGAGCAATGTGGCTTAGAGATTTAGTGTTGAATATTTCCTTCTATAAGAAAATATACTGTATTCTCCTGTTGGAAAATTGAAATGTACTGAATATTGTGTTTGGACAACAAAATCTTACTGAATATTCCCCAGTGGACAGTAAAACCCAGGGACACATTCTAGGTTTATGAGTTTTAAACTGGTTCATTTGCAAAGACACCCAGTCTCTGTTTCTGAACTGACTGCCTAGAGACAGAGGGAATTGATGTCTTTAGTATTCTTTAGGTGAGTGCAATTTAGGAGGCTTTCATCCTGAGTTGTAATGATGCGTACCTTGTACCTGCAGTGCTTATGTTCAGAGATCTTGGTGATGATTTGGGACCAGAGTAAAGGTTTGACTTGAGAATCTTCCTAGTCTACTTAGCTGCTGAGTTCTTTTCTGAGGGGCTTCTAAGCTTCTGTTTCCAGAACAGAATCATCTGATCACCACCCCCTCCCCCATCGCTTTACTTATCTTTCTCTTTTTCATCTCACAGTCACCCAAGCCTTTGGGAAGCTTCTATAAACAGCCTTGGGGGAGTTCCAAATATATGAGGGTGGCAATTTAGATTGAGAAAGAACACTGGGACCTAAATGCTAATTTCAATATCCTTCTTTGGCTGTGTCTGCTTCAATGTGGCAGTCAGAAGTATACATAAAGATCTGATCAGTTGACTCATCATGGATCACTGACTGGTAGATGTCTGAGATATCTATCTTTCCTCTCCCAAGCCTCAGGGAGGAATATCTCCATGTTATACTTAACCCCATACTGCCTAGGCCCAACTTGGTCGGGGTCTTTCCTTTTGTGTTAGAAATTTAAGTATCTTGAAGAAGCCAAGAATGTTGGTATCTTTATGTTATTGACTGAATAGATATACTTCCTCAAAATTCTTATGTTGAAATCTTACCCTCCAATGTGAAGGTATTAGGGAGTGGAGCCTTCATGGGTGAATAGATTACAAAGTTGGTGTCTTCATGAGTAAGATTAGTACTCTTATAAGAGACATGACAAAAACATGACAAATCATTTCTCTCTTGGCTCAGTGAAGATATATCGGGGTAATCTTCTGAAAAGTGGGAAGTGAGCCTTCACCAGACACTGGAGTTGCTGATGCTTTGACTATGAACTTACCAGACTCCAGAACTGTGGATGGTAAATGTTTTGGCTGTTTAAACTATCAAGTCTATGGTATTCTGTCACAGAGACCTGAAGTGATTAAGGCTTTTTAGGTTCTCCTAGAAGTTGACCCTGAGATAAGATTTGAAAGGTAAATAGTTAATTTGGGAAGTTATCCTAGGAAATAGCAGTAGGGGAGTGGGGAGGTGACAGGAAAGGGGAAACAGCCAATCAAGGGTACAAAATCAAGTAGGTTACTACTGTGGGCAGCTGGGGGTCAGTCCCAGTAGATACCTCTGGGAGGCAGTATGAGCAATGACTCAGAATTCACTTAGCAACAAAGCTGAGACATTCTTCCAACTCTCCCCTAATCAACTGCCTCCGCTGAGTGTAAATATGAGGGGAATTTGCTCCCTGGACATACTTTTCACTTAACTTTATGATAAATACCAAGGAAGAGAGGGACCTACTGGTTTAGATGAAAAAAATGAAAACACTGGTACATGTAGGAAAGCCAATGTCCATCTTGATTTTTGGCTGCTTCTATTCATTCATTGTCTTTTGAGAAGAAAGTGGTACAGCATTAAATTGTAAAGCCCAAGTCCTTCCCATTAGTAGGAAAGCTTCAAAATCCATTGGATTTTGTTTTTGTTTTGCCCTAGGCTGTAACTATTCTCTTCCTAGGGAGTTCTCTAACTTCTCCTACTTCTCAATCCATCTTATATATGCTCCCTAAATAAGCCTCTTAATGTCATTCTTAGTTCTAGTAGATTTCTTCCCCTGATTTTATTCCAGCCAACCTGACAGGTATACCTCCTACCTGCACTCCATGCTCTGTCTGGATGAGCCTATCCTGGGTCAGCTTTAGGCTCTTTCTCCTAGACCTCTATCATGTTATTTCTTCCATATTCTCCATGAATGGAATCTCACCAAGTCTTTAAAGTCCCACCTAGACTTCTTCCTTCCATGAAGCCTTTCCTTGGCCTCTTGAGTATTTGTGATACTTTCATTTTTGCCTTCTATTATTGTTTCAGGACAGTTCCTGTTAGGTCCTAAATGTCCTGGGGGCAAGGGCCATGTTTTATTCATCTCTGCATCAGTACACATTCATCTGGTTAACTTCAGAAAGATTCATTCAGTGCCAGAGATTGCAGTCAGTGGCAGCTTCTAAAGAGGTTGACAAGTTGGGTTTAGGAGTTTAACTACATAATCAAGTGTGTATGTATGTGTGTGTGTGTTTGTGTGTGTGTGTTTCAATGCCTTAAACATTAGTGAGCAGTTAAGATCATGAGCACCTAGAATGAATAAAATTACAGGGAAAAGATTTATCCTCAGCCTCTTTCTTACAAGCGCTTAGAAATTCATTTGGGAGCTGGGCGCCGGTGGCTCATGCCTATAATCCTAGCTACTCAGGAGGCTGAGATCTGAGGATCACGATTCAAAGCCAGCCCGGGCATGAAAGTCCGTGAGACTCTTATCTCCAATAAAACACCAGAAAAACGGAAGTGGTGCTGTGGCTCAAGTGGTAGAGTGCTCACCTTGAGCGGAAGAGTGCAGGGACAGCACCCAAGCCCAGAGTTCAAGCCCCATGATCAAACAAACAAACAAAAAAATTCATTTGGGAAGATATTTGGGAAGATAATTCTGGGGGTAGAAAATGAACATAATTGAATAATGGCAGGAAGCTTGGTGCATACTTCTTAGGGGTGATGGAATGTTTCTGGAAAGGCCAGATAAACTTCAGAATCCTAGTGCTAGTTCAAATTCTAGCTGTGGTGATTTATAACTATGTGACCTTGGGTTAGCTACTTCATACTACTCTATGTGTAAAACAGTTAATATGAAACTAATGACAGACTTTGGGATTAGATAAGATAGCACTTGTCCAGTGCCAAGCACATGTGTGGAACTTATTAGAAGCCTGAAAACTAATGTCGCTCTTCCTAATACTTCTGCATTTAGAAAGGAAAATACTTTGGAATTTCTCTTTCTATGCTAGAACACTCTGGGTTGAGAAGGCTTGATCCTTGTTGCACCCAACTGGAAAGAATTTTAAGTTACATTTCTATTATTTTTGTTGTTATCTGTAAGCAGTTGTACAAAGGGATCTCAATTTTATTTTTTAATTTCCAAACTCATTGCAATCCTAGATTTGGGGTAATGTTGGACTCTGTAGTGGGAAGAGGGAGTTGGCCCTCATTTTGGTATCTAAAATAGACCTATATTTAAAATAATATTCTGAAGGAAAGGATTGCTTTTGGAAATTTAATTGCTTTTCCACTACAATTTAGGCATCAACAGAGCTTAAAGAATAGTATGAAGTAAGACCTTCTTCGTTTGTTTTTAGGCTATTTCTTTTATTTTTAGAAAATTCAATAAAATGATGCTGATAATAGTGTCTTACAATCAACGTTTATTTTCATAACCTCCTCAGTAAACAGCTTTTGAATGCACTAACAAGTGAGCAAGTAGTGAATAAAAGAGAAGGCATTGTTCCTGGGCCTTACAGCCTATGACAGTAGTAATTGACATTGGTCAATTAATTACATGTATAAATGCATAATGCTAAACTTTGAAAGGAATTGGAAGTTTTAGAAAGCTCTGGACCCTGTTCTGGTGTACAGATTGTACTCATAAAACTTTGTGGAGGAGGAAGGCATTAGAGTTTATTATTGGGAAAGGAAGATGCTGATGAAGTTGAGGCAGAGGGTGGGGAGGATTGGGGAGGATATGAGTTGCTTGAGTCTGGCATGCATATGTTCTGACTTAGAATGGGTCAGAAGAGCAAGAAATGGGGCTAAAGAAGTTGACAGGGCCCCAAATCTGTAGGGGAAATGGGAAAACATTGCTTTAAAAAAAAAAAAAAAAAGAAACCTTTGAAAGATTTTAACTAGAGTTATGTAATCAGATTTGCATTTTGACAAAGTTCTTTTACCTAATTTATGGATAATAGATCGAAGGCTATTAATAAATCAGGACTAACCACAGAAGATAGAAGAATAGTTAGGGTAGGTCAAGTGAGAGTCAATGGAAGTTTGGTTTGGGGCCCTGACTCTGAGTAGAGAGAAGGGAATACGGTTCAGAGAACTATAAGGCATAAACTTAATATCACTGACTTGTACCCTTCTCTCTTTAATCATTATAGCCCTTACCACCATGCACATGCTGATGGACATTCTAGACGTTGTCTACAACCTCAGAGATGTTCAAAGACAATGAGAGCCCTACATTAGACAGCAAAAGAATACTTTTTCAAGTGACAGTTCTTAAGTCTTCGCAAACCACTAAATTTTCCTAGACGTGAATTTTGTTATCTGCAAAATAAATGAGTAGATGATCTCCACATGTAGAGTGTATACAGTTCTCTGTTTATTCTTTTTTTAAGCCTAAATCATTATCAGCAATTTTTTATACTTACATTTTGATTATCTTTAAGTAATTGTGCAAAGGGCACCTTTCAACAAATCAATTTATGAATATAATGCATCTTGATTGATATCACCCTTTTCTTCATTCTCCCTCATCTCTCTCAACCCATCTCCTCCTTTCAGTTTTTTTTTTACTTTCATAGGATATACATTGTATATTTGCATTTTACCCTTTTACTTTTCATTTGTCTGTCTTCCTTCCTTGACCTCTCCTTATATCTTTCAAGTGCCAATTTCCTGGTATTCATTTTGTTGGACTGTGAGTTTTTGTAAGGAATTACTTTATTAATGGTATAATATCATTTTTCCTAATGTATGAGTAAAATTCCATTGTGTATGCATGTCATATTTCCTTGATCCATTCATCCATTGAGGGGCATCTGGGCTGATTTCATACCTTGAATCTCTGATCCTGATCCCTGTTTATTCTCTGATCCCTGTTTATTCTTTAGAGACATATTTGTCTCTAAATTTTATTAAATTTGGATTTATATAGTAACAATTTATATTTTCAGAACATTTTTTACTTTTTATGTTGCTTTCACATAAATTATCATATCAATTTTTATAACAATCACGTGATCTTTTAAGTTTTTTTTTAACCCCAGTTACTAGGTGAAGAGACTGAGGCCTAGAGAGATTATGAAGTTTGTTTAAGGTTTGTAATTGACAAAATTAGAGGCCTTGAATCTCCTAATTTTTGTGTCTGACCCCTTTCTATAAGCTCTTTCTGTCTTCAATAGCATATTTATGTGCTTTTGTATTCTTTTCATTCTCCTGTTATTCTATTATTTTTAAGTATTCCATCGGGAGAAGCAGAGTGAAGCAATGTAATTCACTTCAGGCACTTCTGATATTTGGTTTTAAACTACAAGCTCATTTGAAGCTTGTGCCTTCTTTGTGATTATTCTTGCCACTCCTGACCCAATTACCAAGAATAATTAATAATTTGGGCAGATTCCAAGTGTTTATATAGGGAAAATGTAAGCAGACACAGAGGACATGAAAGATTGGCCTGATTAGGATGAAGACTTATTATAATGTTTCTCAACTTTTGCTTCCCAAATCAGGCAGTCATCAGTTTACAAGTGAGTCTGGTCCTAAAACATGTGGTGATGGATACTGGCGCTTCTCATTTCTGAATTCTATTAGATGCATCCTCTATCTCAAAGGAGAGTTAGCTCAAGAGAAAATCTAGCCCAATGAATAACTGATTTGAAAGCAATATTTCCTCCCTGCTTAACTGGACTAGACAACTATGCAAAAGGTCATTGGGCATCTATTCAACAAACAAATATCCTGTTTACCCTGATTATTTGCCTACTATGTTTTCACTTGTCATTTTTTTCTTCTGGAAACTTCTAGCTTTCTAAATTAGGGGTACTGCTTCAGCAGTCCAAACTAGGAGAAACATCAAAGAGGCCTACAAAGGCCCAGAAATCCTGCAGACATTTCCTACACTTAAAGCCCAGTAGGTCTGTAAATAAAAAAGATCTTTGGCCAGTGTCTATTAGTATACAACAAAAAGTTCTCAAAGTTAGTGTTCTAAAATGACAGTTTTAGATTTTTGTGGGTCACAAATTCTGTGGAAGTTTGTCCTGACCAATTTTTCTGTTTTAAATGATATTGGTTGGGATCATTGATGGTATTCAGCTAATGGTGCATCTGCTCTGGAACATCCAAGATGGCTCCAGTCACAATGCATGGTTGAAATGACTGGAAGGTCATCCATTTTGTCACAGCCTCTCTGCCTAGTCTTGTAGCAGTTGGTCTAACTTCTTGCATAATTCTCCAGGGCTCCAAGAGACCAAATTAGAAGTAACTGATTTTCTTAAAGGTTGAATCTAGAGCTAGCACAAAAACATTTCTTCATTATTGGTCAAGAGTTACAGTACAGGCTAGATTTAAGAACTGGAGAAACTGACCCCCACTTTTCAATGGGAAATGTGACCAATTACCTTCCCACTAAAAGAACCTTAGGCATATCTTACTCCCTGACTGTGACAGGCTGTCTTTCTTTGCTGGACCAATATCTATTTAACCTAGTATTATTGTTTGGATCAAAGGTTCATGTGTTGAAGTCTTGGTCCCCAATTTAACAATGCTCAGAAGGGAGGCTTTTGGGAATTGATTGGATCATTAGAGCTTTGACCTCATCAATACATTAGTCCATTGATGAGTTTATAATTCAGTGGACTTTTGGGGGGTGATGAAATCTTAGGAGGTGGAACCTAGTGGAAGAGAGAGGTCCTTGGAGATATTCCCTGGGGAACTATATCTTGTCCCTGTCTTTTTGTTTCTCATAAATAAAACTAAAAGGAAAAGAAGTACTTGAAGGCAATTAAAATATTTTAAGTAGTTGTACAAAGGGGTTTTAATTCAAGACAACTGATTGTCACAAGCCTTATGGAATTATTAATTAACCAATAAGAAAATAAATTAATCTGTGGGAATTATTAATAAGAACTATATCTATTTGCTTATATCAAATAGAAAACATGGTAATTTAAACATTGAAACAGACTGCTGGTTCAAACCATGAGTCTGGATTTAGCTATGGACCTGTTTCCACTTTTTGTAGCAGTTCTCCTATTTCATTACTTGAAACACTCAAGGCAATTTTTACAAGTAGTCATATAACATTAACAACAGACTATGTGACTCTGGAGGAAGAAGTAACTTTCATGGGTTATGATCAGCCTGTAATTGATTTCTAATCTGGACCTACCTCAGAGAATTATTGAAGATGTAATTCAATAAACAACCACAAAGAAATTGGAGCAATGACAGCTAGTTGCTTCTGAGTAGCTTTTCTTTCTTTTAATAGTGTTTAGGGTTTTAGCTAGGCATTTGCTATGTGGGAGAATAAATGTATTTCTCAGCCTCCTTTATAGCTAGGTTAGGTCATATGCTTATTCTCTATCCAAGTAGACATCAACACATAAGCAAAACTATTATATATACTTTTTAAAACTCTTTGTCTATGTTGTTTCATATAATCTAGATATTCCATGTTGGACTATAAAGGCACAGGTCATATCTTCAGAATAGAGGAGCCATCAGTAGGAAGGAATCTAGTTTACTGAAGACTTTGAGAACAAAGCTTCCTAATTGCTTTTGGCTGGTGTATCTCTAGACTTTTATAGGAAAGTAAAATGAAGTTCTATACTTTTTTAAAAATCTTAATTTTACTGTTAAGATGATGTAAGATTCTATCCTTTTAAAGGAAAAACAAACATGATGGTGCACATCTGAAATCCCAGCACTAAGAAGGCTGTGACAAGAGGACTATGAGTTTAATGCTAGCCTGGGCTACACAGCAGGTTTCAGGCCAGCATGAATTACATAGTGAAAGTCTATCTCACAGAAACAGAACAATGTACTAGTGAAAAAAAATGTTGGTCGGTTATAGGTCTTCAACTCTGGGCTTGAGGGCTGTCCCTGAGCTCTTCAGCTCAAGGCTAGTGCTTTAGCACTTGAGCCACAGCACCACTTCCAGTTTTCTGGTGGTTAACTGGAGACAAGAGTTTCATGGACATTCCTGCCAAGGCTGGCTTTGAACCTGAATCCTCAGCTCTCAGCCTCTTGAGTAGCTAGGATTACAGGCGTGAGCCACCGGTGCCCAGTGAAATATCTTATTTATAAATGTTCCTTTTACCCAATTCTGGTAAAGCTAATCTTAATGAGTATATACTTATGATGGGCAGTGGATTTTGTGTTATTGGTTCCCAGCAACGTGACAAATTGTCCTAGAAATGTCCCAGGATGGGACAATAACAATAGCAATGATAAAAGCTATAGACTTCATGTGTGTGTGTGTGTGTGTGTGTGTGTGTGTGTGTGTATGTGGGGGAGAGAGAGAGAGAGAGAGAGAGAGAGAGAGGAGAGATCCACAGACAGACAGACAGAGGGACAAAGGGACAGAGACGGTCCTGGGGCTTGAACTCAGGACCTAGGCGATGTCCCTGAGCTTTTGTGCTCAAGGCTAGTGCTCTACCACTTGAGCCACAGCTCTACTTCCTGTTTTTTGGTGGTTAATCAGAGCTGAGTCAAGCAAACTTTCCTGCTTTCACTGACATCCTTAGATCTCAGCCTCCTGAACAGGTAAAATTATAGGCATAAGCTATGGGCACCTAGCTAAAAGGTGAGTTTTGTTTGTTTTTTGTGCCAGTCCTGCAACTTGAACTCAGGGAATGGGCACTCTCCCTGTGATTCTTTGCTCAAGGATAGCACTCTAAAACTTGAACCACAGCTCCAGCTTTTATGGTACTTAAATGGAGATAATAAGGATACAAGTTCACCCATTGTAACAATGAGATGTATAAGACACTATATTGAAAATGAACTTTACAACTTTGGGGGGGGGGAGGGAGGAGTTGGGGAGGTGAGGAAGGAAGGGATGGTAGGGGAAAACAAAGGAGGAGGTTACAATGCTGGATAGGAAATATACTCATTACCTTACTCATGTAACTATAATCCCTTGTACAGTATTTTTACAATAAAAATATATACAAAAAAAGGTTTTAATCTTCCAAATACAAGAGTCTCATGGACTTTCCTACTCTAGCTGGCTTTGAATCACAACCCTCAGATCTCAGCCTCCTGAATAGTTAGGATTACAGGTGAGAGCCACCAGTACTCAGTTAAAAGGTTGGGGTTTAATAGGAGAATATAAATGTTTACCTCAGGCTATTCTTTCTTGACCAACACAAAGGATTGGAAAAATTATTCTATTCCCAGCAGGCTTTCTGATTTCACCAGAAACTTCTGCAATATCTTAAAGCACAAATTGATTCTTTTATTACTGTTAGAAAGTTCACCTGCCAGATTATACTGATTTCCTGAAGTCATTTTGGACAAAGAAAAGGTCACATTGTTTTTTCAGTAAAGATATGTTTTTCCTCCTGTATCACTTGCCTGGTTTTCTTTTTTCAGCCTTTCTTTTGTGATAAATGTCTTAAATAAGACGTTTTCCCAGGATATTTAAAGCAATAATACTTAACCTTTGTACAACCTTTCATCTCTGGAGTCTTTTACAATGGATACTGGAGTCAGGAAACTTCCTGCAAAGGCCACTGGCACTGCAAGAGAGTATGGACTTTGTAGTTCGTGAATTATTAGGTACATTTTTATTTTATTTTACTTATTTATTTTTGTAGTACAGGGGATTGAACTCAGGGTTTCACATTTGCTAAGCAAGTCTTTTACCTCGTGAGCCATGCTCCCAGTCATTTTGACTTATAATTTATTTTTTAGATAGGGTCTTATGACTTTTCCCAGGGATTGTTTCAGACTATTGTCCTTTCCTAAGTAGCTGAGATTACAGGCCTGAGCTACCATACACGGCCCCTAGTTCCAATCTTAAAATACCAAAATAGCTCTAATACTTTTATTAGTCCTGTGGTATAGTATGTTGTTTCGGGTACAAACTCCAGACTCTGAAGATTCTCATTTAGTATAAAGTCTCACCTTGGGCATAGAGAGTGTCATCATGACTGCTCTTGTTCTAGTCATTTCCATGTACCCTTTCTTCTCTAACCTTCCTCTTCCTTAACCCCATATTTGCCAATGTTTCTCTGCTGACTTACACAGGTCCCTTCTCTCATGGTCAGGTTTGATGTTCCTGGAAATATATCCTGAGAGTAGGATTTGTTTGCAAGGAATGTGTAAGAAATACCCACCAGGCATAGTGGTGCACAACTATAATTCCAGCATTCAGGAGGTGGAAGCAGGAGGATCATTTGTTCAAGGTAAGCCTGGGCCACATAGAGAGACCTGTCTCAAAAGCTTAACTAACTAACTAACTAACTAACTAACTAAATAGAGAGAGAGAGAGAGAAATGTTCAAGTGTTCTCCCATTGGCAATCACTAGAAAGGCAGTGAAGAAAATAACCCAGAGTTATTTCACTTGAGGCATTAGAGAGCTAGGTTATTCCTTAAAATAAAGTAAAAAGGGAAAAGAAGTCTGTTTGAGAACAATTGTTTTTTTACAAGCTTTATAGAAGTAGTAAACGTAACAAACTATGTGCACATATAAGTTAATAAATAGAACTGACCATGTTGGCACATCCCTGTAATCTTAGCACTTGAGATACTGAGACAGGATAATCTTTAGAGTTCTAGGCCATCTCAAGCCATACACTGAGACCTTGTCCTAAAACAAAACAAAAGTACAAATAGAAAAAAGTATTCTATGGAGATTCTTTATAAAAAGTGTATCTCGTACAGTATTTTCACAATAAAAAAATAAAAATTTAAAAAAGTATATCTCTGTTAAACAGCAACCATGATAGCAAATACTGTAACAAGGGACTTTCTCTACCTTGCTGATATTTATTATTTTAAATTTGACTTTGATGTTCACATTGTACCTCTGTCCTGTCCTTACTGAATTCCAATATGATGGCACAGTGACTTCAAAAAGAACAGCTAAGAACAACAAACAACACAGATACAAAATAGAAGCAGGGATGCCAAGTTTTTATCTTCTTAGCTCATTCATGGGCCCAAGTAAATGGTCGCAGCTTTTTAGCAAGAGCAGTTAAAGTATCAGTTACAGTTTCTCTATGGTTGTAGAAATATAAAATATGGTAAAAAAAAAAACCACCTATTTTTCAATAGATGAGTCAATGTATAAAATATTGCTTTATGTCATAATAAACCCATTAGTACATAAAAATAAGTCATCTAGAGATGAGTTAAAGCATATAGGAGGACGTGCATAGGTTCCATGCATATATTATGCTATTTCAGTGGTTTGAGCATCAGCAGATTTTGGTATGAAAGGTGTGTGTGTGCCCGTCCAGAAACCAATCCTTTGTGAACACTGAAGGTCAAAGACATTCTCTTCCTAAATGACTTGGGTAGTTTTCTGTTAGTCATAGAATAAGGGCTGGCCATCACCACCTTCTTCAGCTTTCTCCCTTCTTCCCTCTCCTCTTTATCCTTGTTTGTACTCCAAATCACCATATGGGTTACCAAAATGTGATGAACAGTTGGAGCCAAGATCAAGCTGGTAAAAGAATTGACCAATATAGGAGAATAGGAGAAACAAAGAATTATTAGAACACAGGTTCAAGAGAAACATAAAGGGCAGCTAGACAGCCAAAGAAGCACAGCAGAGCACAGACAGGAAGTGGGGTTTAATGTCTTTGGTTAAGCTAGTTTTGATTGGCTATTTTGTTTTGTGGAACCTATTAATTGGCTGTCGCTCAATCCAGGGTTTCATTTTGAGTGTGCTAGGGAATGGCTTGAGCCCTTGGTTTTCCTTTGTTGTGCCTGGCCTATTTCCTGACCTTGACTACATTCCTCAGTATATCTGGACATTCATATTTCTCTGTCATGTCACCTTAAATAGAGCCTTCTTCACACTGACCCCTCTGTCCCTCTCCTTCAGTAGGACAATTGCAGCTGCTTATTGCCTAGAACAATCTTTTCCCCCTTCTCTCCCTTACCTAGTTGATATTTACTCATTGTTTGAACCTCAGATTAAATGGCACTTGTTTAGGGAATCCGTTCTAGGTGCGCTAATTTATACCATTGTAGAGCTCCTTTGTTGTATATTATTGTAGCACTTGACACTTCTCTTTGAGCAGTTTGTAATGCTCTACCTATTACTACGATTGTTTTAAGGTTCTTCAACTCCACCAGACTTGTAAGTTCTATGAAAGCAGCAGCAATGTCAGATTTTGCTCCCCCTTATCTGGCAGGAGTGATTGACTGTGTCTGTAGCACAATGAACATTCAATAAATACATGTTGAATGACTAAGTAGATGAATGAATAGGATGAGTTATTCTATATTATACTTTGTCTCAGGGATAATATATAGAAACTTCTTGTGTTCTTGGTGACTTTCTTGTCAGTGATATGAGCTAAGCATATTAATAAATATTCCAATTAGGGATTTGTGAAAATAAAAGGAAAATTATGATGAAAGCAATATTGAGTGAGCATTCAAAATGGAATCAGGAAAGCATTGGGAAACAGGATTTAAAGATGCTTTCTAGCTCTGAAGGAGAATGTCACTTCCATCCTCTGACCTCGGGCATCTGGAACAATTACATTGTGTCCTGAGGCCAAGATGCATATCAAGAAGTTCTCAGACTCTTGGTTCAGGAACATTTCCATTCTGTTTATACACGGATTATTTTATCTCCTATTGGTCTTGCAGCCTACCATCCATCTTTACATTCGTTTTGCCCATAGGAACTCTCATTTTTCTAGCCTTTGTCAGAACTGACTAAGAGCTATCTGAATTTGGATCCTAAATTGTGTTTCCCAAGACCTCTCCCCTCAAAAGTTCTTTTATTTTTTCAGTAACTGAGTTTGGATTGATCAATAGGTTGCAAGTTATTGATTCTGAGCTACCAATAGCCTAATAGAAATGTTTACTTTGGACTGCATATTGTTTTGGCAAAACTTGAAATCTACAGAAATTGGAGATTTTATGTAAAAATCTGAGATTCTGGAGCCAAGTGTGATGGTGCATGATTTAATCCCAATACATAGGAGGCTGAAGCAGGAGAATCATCAAGGCCAGACTAGTAAATATAGTAAGATCCCTGTCTCAACAAACAAATGAACAAATCAGGTCAACCAACCAAACAAGAACTAACTGGAACCAAACCCAAATGATTCCTGTGCTTTCCTGGTGAGTTCAAATCTCAGTATTGCCAGGAAAAATGTTCTAGCTTTTCATAAAAAATGAGGTCCAAGCAATTCTAGCAATGGTCTTACATTTCCTTGTAAGAGTAATCAGCTGGAGTTAAACAGAGACTGTTCACGTTAGTGATGCTCTTCAGTTCACTAGTCATTGACATATATCTCCTTGAATTTGTTATGCTTGGCCTGAGCTTAATTTACTAGAAGCTGAAACCTGGTTTTTATACCCTAAACCCAAAGTCCAGGAGTCCCAAGTTAGGTCTGGCATTTGCTCTAAAATGGCAAATAAAAAGACAGCATAAAGGGCAGAAAAAGGGGATTTATTACATTGCTACCATAGCAAGAGTCAATCATCTTCAGGGGTACACAGACACTGGCCTTAAGTTAAATGGAGAGATTTGAGGGCAGGGGTGAGAAAGGTATGTATAGTTGAAACAGTTCCAAGTCACAGGCATGGCCTGGTTGACCATTAACACAGTCTTTGACAATGGGAGAGTTCCAGAGAATTTGTCTCTTGCCACAAGAAAAGCACTGCTAGAGCTTGTGTAAGAAGTTTGCCTTTTATCACAGATGTTTATCAGTGAATCTTGTCTTTCCTGGAGTGCAAGGTGATTACAAAGTGACTACAGAAGGGAATGGCTCAGATCAAAGGACGCAGATGTAAAGTGTATGTGTGTGTGTGTGTGGGGGGGGGGGGGGGGTTGGGTGTTGGCTGCTTAGCTTTTAGTTAATTTACTGGCCCAGCAAAAGCATATTTTAAGTTGCCTCTTATAAAAACCACTGGACCTAGCTAATTGGGTAGGATAAAAATCCCTGAATTGTTTCCATGTAAAACCACACCCTCAATTTCTTTTTTCTTAATTCTTAGAAATGTAGAACTCTTTCATCTAACCCTTTTATTTTCGAGATGAAAGAGCTGTGGGCCAGAATAGCTAATGACTTGCCCAGGTTCACAAGGCTAGTTCTTGTCTTTTGGCTTGAGCATTTAAAACATCAAAGAAAATATTTAGGGAAATCTATTCCTTTATAAATTTACCCTTGAAGTTTTTTTTTTCTTTTTTAGATTGAGAAGAATGAATTTAAATACAATAATTTATCTTCCAAGTATGAATTTAATTTTTTCTTTGTATTGTTTGGAAATTTTAGTGTTGATTTTATAGCAGTGGCAATGTAATGAAATGATAGTAAATACCAGTGTGGGAACATGTAAATATTCCTGAACTAATAGCTTCCTCAGTTTATACAGGCTGCTGATTTGTGTGTGTGTTGTTTGCTTGTTTTTGAGCCTGTGAATTTTGAATCTAATTTTCTTTTTAGTTTTTTTTTTTTTGTAGTGCAGGGTGCTGGTGGTTCAACCTGTAATCTTAGGTACTCAAGTGGCTGAAATCTGAAGATCATTGTTCAAAACAAGACCATGCAGACTAATCTGAGAGACTCTTATTTCCAATTAGCCAGCAAAGAGTGGGAAGTGGAGGTGTGGCTCAAGTGGTAGAGTACCAGCATTAAGTGAAAAAGCTAAGCAAGAGTATGAAGCCCTTAGTTCAAGCCCCAGTACTAGCACACACAAAATATTTGTGCTAAAAATATATGGACACATCGATACAATTTATTACTAATCATTTTAAAGTGTTTAATTCGGTTACATGAAGCACAGAATCCACCAATTTTTTTCCAGTACCAGAATTTGAACTCAAGGCCTCAAGCTTGCTAGACAAATGTTCTACTACCTGAATCACAACTCCAGTCTAACTTTTGTCTAGTTTTGTTATGCAGGTGTCCTAACTTTTCTTACCTAGAGTGACTTCATTGAACTTTTGTTTGTTTTAAGATGAGGAAACCTGTAGGAAACAATACTTCATCCCAGTGGGCCCAAACCAATTGGACCTTAGTTGAATGCCAGATTAACCTCAGATAGGGGCTGGGGGTTTAGCCCAGCGGAAGGGTGCCCGCTTGGCGCGCTCAAGGCCCTGGGTTCAGTTCTCAGCCCTGGGGGAAAAAAAAAAGACAGATTAACTTCAGACAACTTCTAACTTTATCATAATCACATCTGTATGCTGAATGACACATATTCCAAGTACTGTGATAGTTGCCAATTGCCATGACAATGACTAGAAAGAACCATGAAAGGAGTAAAAAAAGGGAACACTCAAATTCCCAGAAAATCTCTGAAATAAATTCTTAAAATAAAATATAAACAATATTTCCCCTGTATTAACTTATTCCTTTACTCATTTTGTTTACAATATTTATTAACTTTCACCCTAAGGATTCCATTGATTAGTGAATTTATCTCCCATTCATCCTACTATACTCTGTACCAAGAATAAATGTTGCCTTAGTTGTTCACTTGGTGATTGGTCCTTCTATTAGTTCCACAGTTCTGGGGAGAGGGTGGAAATGACCCAGTTTGAGGTTAAAAAAAAACCACAAAAAACTGGTAACAGTTTCAAAAAAAACTTTCATCATCCACATTGGAAATCCAGAATCCATATCCCTTTTGTGTCTTCCTACCTTCGGACCTTCAAACCACTAATTTGCATTCCATCTCAATGAATTTGTTTTTTCTGGTCATTTCTTACAGATGAAACTTACCAGAATCTACAGATTACATTGCTTGCTGTTCTACTGGAAACCCCAGAGAAAAATTAGTGGAAAGAAATAGATTTGTTCAATGCATGCCCTGAGGAAAATAGAGGAGATTTTTCTATGATCTCAAATCTCCAACTTCAGGGGTTCAGGAATATGAAGAGCTTTATGGGACACAAAATAGTTATGGAGACAGAATGAGCAGGAAACCCCAGCACTGGGAAGATTCTTTTTCTCCAGAGCCCAGTTTCCTCCTTTCCTAAAGTCAACAGGCCCTGGAATCTCCAGGAACTGTGGCCAACATCTGCGGTTTTTGTGCTGGTCCTGGACCTTGAACTCAGGTCCTAAGCACTGTCCCTGAGTTTTCTGCTTGAGGTTAGCACTTTACCACTTGAGCCACAGCTCTACTTCTGGAGTTTGGGAAAGATCATTGGAGGTAAGATTCTCATGGGCTTTCTTGCCCAGGCTGATATTGAAGCAAGATCCTCAAATCTCAGCCTCCTGAGTAGCTAGAATTATAGGCATGAATCACCAGTTCTTGGCTAACATCTTCACTTTTGTTACAGATAAGCTTATCACTTTCATGTAAATCAATTCATATGACCTGAGGAGAAGAAGAGGCTTCACAGTGTCCTCTTTATGGAATTTAGGATACTCTTTGAGAAGGATGGGTTGTTAAAATATTAGGGAAAGGATTAGAGAGGGAAGGCAAAAGGAACAGTTTCTGCTTTCTCTGTTACAGTATCATGCAATATGCAATGCTATCCTTTCTGTCTGTCATCTTTCATGTTTTTCAGGTTCATCTATATTGTAGCTTATATAGAATAGTTTGTTCCATCTTATAGGTGATACTATTCTATTTTGTTTATCCATTCACCCATGATGGATATTCTGGCTGTTTTGACCTTTTGGCTAATTGTGAATCAAGCCACTATAAACATTTGCATACAAAGTTTGTTTGGAGGAAGGTACTAGAGATTGAAACCAGGGCCTCCCACTTTTAGCACGTTTTGCCACTTGCATTTTATGCCCACTCCATCCCCCAAGTGTTTTATTTTCAGTTTTTCAAGGTTCTATTTCCAGGAATCCATTTATTATTTTTGAAAGTCTGTTTACCTATTATGGGTAAAGTTTAAAAAGTTGTCAGGTCACCTGAGGTCAGTAACTATTGACTTGTGAATCTCTGGATCTGGCTTGAAATTGCAGTTATATTTCCAGAGAAGAAATAGTAGTTCTTTTAAGTAAGAAGCCACTTTAAAATACCAACTGCTTTAAACAAATTACAAAGAAGTCAGAGAGATGTGGCCATTATAAGGTATCTTATGGTACTGCTTTTATTTAGTAGGTTATCTATGAGTGAACAGCTTTGTTCTGAGTCTAGGTATATCTGTGGAGATTTTTTTTCATTCATGTGTTGAGTATCTGCAAGCTTGATCTATGTATGTGTGGAGCTTAGAGTCTAGTAAGGAAGTATAGATATTAATTAAGAAAATAAACACAAGCAATTGCCTTGAAGGCAGTGTGTGTCAACTTATAGACGTACAATACATCATTAAAAATACATGAGCTGTTCTGGTGTCTATGACCAGGCTTTCCTGAGGAAGTGACTTTTGACATGTAAGAATTCACTAGGTGGGCAAATATGTATTGAATATCTAGTGTGTGTTAGTTACTGCCCCAAATGCTTTATGAGGAATAGTAAGTGGCCTTTGTCCAGGTGTTCGGTTTTCTTGATCCCAGTTGCAGAAACCCTTGCTCATTCATTCATGATGAACCTCTTTATCATAATAAATGATGCAAAGTGGCTCCTGGTTGGAACCATCCATCTTCCTCAGTTTTCAAGAGGTCTCTCAGAGGTTCAGTGTGGATTGAATACATTTGATAGGAAAAGTTCCAAATCTCAATTATGATTCAGCTGTGAGAGTCTTATTCACAAGCAGTGACTCCAACCTGAAATAGTAAAATCAATTTGATTTTTCCAAATTTTCCCTGGGCAACGGTCCATATGGTACTTTTTATAATTAATTCCTAAACCATACAATTTACTCCTCAAAATGAAGCCAAGGATGATGCCTGAAGTGTCAGGATACCTTGCAATTTGTATAGTGCACACATCAATAATATGAGAGCTAGAACTTTAGAAATATTCTGACCAATGAGGACACTTTGCCTTTGTTAGGAGGTAGGTATGCAGTGTCACAGTGCTGCTGAGTAGAATGATAACCAGAAAGTAACAACCATAATGATGAGAAACGGTTGGTTTTTGGGTCTGTGTCAGTTAGAAAGTCAGATAATGGTAATCTGCATTATTTAAACTAGATCTGGGGTAAAACATAACATTCTCATGGAATGATGCTTTTCTTTGGAGATAATAGCCTAAATAATTTTGTACCTGTCAACATCTTTTAGAATTCCAGATCTTGCCCCTGCTACTTATACCTTTCTTCAGATAAATTTTATTAAAGATGAAAAAGTACTACTATTTTCAGGCCAAAAAATGTACTATTTTGGATATAGAGATGCAGTTTCATTTTATGGATACATTTTAGATTTTAGAAGAATGTGTTCTATAATGTTCACTCAGTGCCATACCATGGGGGAAAATATCTTGATTTAGAAAATGAAGAAATTTAAATAATTGATTTATAAAATATCTAGCACTGAGATTTCTTTGATAGGTGCTTCATCACATTTTAAAATGTGATTAGGTTAATGGTGATTTGTCTTACAGCTTTTCAGAAACCCCTTTTCTGAGAATAAGGTTATTGGAATGAATTATCATTTATAGGCTCCAATTGTAAAATGTGATTGTAATTCGAGAAAATGGTTTGCTAACTGCTAGAGAACTACGAAAGGAGTGGATATTATATGTGGAAGGCTTGGCAGGCCTCTGGAAAGAGCAAGGAGAAAGGAGCAGGGAAAGAGGAGCTAAAACAAGAAAAGAAAGAAATGAATGTGAAGGATGGGTGTGACTGTGAACCAGATGACATTGCCCTAGTGTCATTAGTCAGTTTTTCTGGAGAGTTTTGGAGTGAGAGAAGACTTTTTCTGAGGACTATATCTGTAAATCATTCATTCCGGCTTAATGGTTCTAGAAGGATTACTTTGGCCTCAACCTGCTTAGAGATGCCTGGAGTTTTTTTCAACAAAAGTAGATTCTCCTTGGTGGTAGAAATACATACATGGTGTTACAGTTCAAATATGAAACAGCTGTATTCCTCAGCTGGTGGTGTTATTTTGGGAGAAGCTGAACACTTTAAGACATGGGGCTTACCTAGAGGAAGTAGGTCATTGGAGCACATGTACATGAGGGTTTGTGTCCTCAATCTTTCCTAGTACTCTTTGCTTCCTTGCCACCATGAAATGAAGAAGCTTTCTTAACACCTCCCATTGGCATGATGTTCTGCTCAAGCACATGAGGCCAAGCCATCATGGAATAAAACTTTGGAAACTGTGAGCCAAAATAAATCTTTCTTCCCTTTAAGTTGTTTTTTCAGATATTTCATCATAGCCATGAAAAGTCTGAGTAACACATAGGGGAGTCAGGAAAGAACATATATCTTGTTCAAGAATACTTTAGAGATTCAAATTTTGTAGAGAGGAACCAGATGAACAATATAAAATGAAAACAAACAAGCAAACAAAAACCCAAAACATTCTATGTGGACAGAAACTGGAGGAAATGGCAGAAATGATATGGTGAGATTATTGTAAGTTTTTCATTGAAAGAGAAATTAATCCTAAGAGTTTGGGGTATATATGTACTGGGTTGCTGGGGGGAAAGCATAGTGATGAAGTTCTGAGCTTGTAGTCAGAGGCTTTGGGATTCACTTTAGCTCTGTTAGCAACTGATGGTGGAATTTGAGGCTAGTTATTTAACCCTTCCATGCCTTGTTTTCCTCATGTTGAGAACTGAAACCAACATGTTTCTGTGTTTAACAATACTAGGGCCAGGCATACTTTCTTGTTCTGTTAAGTTGTTGAGAACAAGCTATGTTGACTGAGAACAAAATAAACCTAGATGAGAATGAAGAGAATTACATTTACTTGAGGCTAAGTATGCTTACAATCTAGGAAAATAGTTATAAGTAGCCTTGAAAATGTGTGCAGAGGTCTTACAAAATGGCAGCTGTATGTATAGTTTTAAATCACAAGAGGGATGGTAACTGCATCACTTGTTAGGAATTTTGATTGATCCTGGCAAAAGTTAAGCTGATTTCTAAGAAAGGGTTGGGTGTAGTCTCAATCTCTGGGTAGCTTGGGATAAGAGGTCTATGGCACAGGTCAGTAAAGATCAACAATGATTCAGGGAACTGGCTTGGCCCAGTTCAAAGGTCAACTTGCATCTGAGTGTGGTTAGATGGTGGTGAATATGTCTGCAGTCTAGTTCAAAGGCCAGCTACAGACATGACTGAAGTCTGATTTAACCATATCTCCAGACTACATTTTAAGTACTACTCTGTTTTGATTTCTCTCTTGACAGCTACTTGCACCAGAAAATAATAGTTCCTAAAAGATAAGTTATTAAAATAATTTGTTTATGAACACTAACAGCTTACTCATAAAATCTTGTTCAAAACTCTCATTTTGCTGTGTCCAAGCCAAAGTTATTATGCTATAAACTCAGCCCATTCCCAGTTTTCCACTTTGCAAAACTTAATTTATAATCACCCAGCTTAGGACCAAGATTCTTTCCAACTTAACCCCTTCTGAGATGCTACTAAAACTGTCAAGATGGTGTTCTTTCTTCCCTCTGTGAGCCTGATTAACTGCTTTGCTTGTTTACAGGTTTTTCTGGGAGTTTATTGAAGACTTGACAATATGTAATAAAGGATAATGGGACCCTACTCTTGGAAGTGCCCTTTATCTGTTAGGTGGGTCTGGGAAGAGAGAGGGAAGGGCCAGCTGTATGGAGGGAACTCCAGGAATGGGAGGGGGGCCCAGGTCTGGGTGGAGCTGAGAAACAAAGGTGAGCATAATACTAACATTCCCTGCTCTGTTGTTTAATAAGAATAGGGGGTGCCAGTCTGGGGGTAGGGGGAGATATGGGCAGAGGTTTCTTTTGGAGTTACTTCCTGCTGTCAAGGGGTGAAGTAGTCAGGGGTCCCTGCTTTGTGGCTTGGCCGGGTAACTTCCATGAAGCATCTGCTTGACAGTAGTTGGTAAAGGTCCTCCTTTTTCCACGACAAGTTATCTAAAATGCAAGACACAATTAATAAAAGGAAAAATTGCTGTTAAGGCAAAAATTGCTGTTAGCAGCCCAAGAGAGGAATATGCCATGGAGGGATTGATTTCCACAAGGGGCTATCAAAGACCTGAAATTGCCTTTTCTGTCTCAGATTGGAGACATAGTATGGTACCTGACTCCCAGCATCCTCGAGGAGGAGTAAGATTTTTTCCTGCTTTAGGATCACAGTAACCTGAGGAGGAGGTAGCAGGGATATTTAAAGGTACCAGAGCCAACAGGTGTCACGGGCTCTTTTGGCTACTTCCTGCTGGCTTGGGGGCATCAAGGAATCCCTGGAACTGGGGTCTTTAGGGTCCAGGTCTGTGCTGGGCAAGGCAGGGCAGTGTAAGTGATGTCTCTGGTTGCCTGAAGGAACAGGATGGCCTTGACTTGTTTCCAAGTGGTATCCTGGGCAGGGGATGTTATCCTCTTGAAAGAGACTTTGGGAAAGATCAGGCAGAAAGCTGACAAAAGATCAAGGAAAAAGCTGACAGGGTGACAAGGTCAGTTAACATGAATGACATAGGAGAGCACACATTGGCCATGGGCCAGAAATGTTTTCTTTGGAGTATAAAGCCCAGTTTTAGCCCATGACAGGGAAGGTGAAATAACTGGACTTGGGGCAAGAAGGCAGAAAGGGAGTGTCTAGGGTCTTTTGGGTAACTGGGTAGGGGAGAGCATCAGAAGCTACTATAAATACAAATAGCAGGCAACAAAGGCAAGACTGTTAACTTTCTGTCCAGTTAGAAGGTAGACAGGTATGGACATAGGTGGGCAAGCAACTGTTTCTCTTCATCTTCCGGCTCTGATTAATTTGAAAGGGAGAGCGTAAAGTGACCCCATTTAGGATGTCATCTCCTCTTACTCCTCTCCATTGTCAGGACTGACGTCCTAGCGGGCGTCTCAGTGTCCATTGCTGGGATAGCAAGTCCCAGGTGGCATTTACAGTTTGGACTCAAGGCCTGGGCACTGTCCCTGAGCACTTTTGCTGGAGGCTAGTGCTGTACCACTTAAGAGTCACAATGCCACTTTCATACTCAGAGGTGAGTCTTGAGCCATGCCTCCAGCCTGGCTCTGTGCTGATTAGCTGGGAGATGGAGTTTTAGAGGGATTCTTTGTGCCCGGGATGGCTTTGAACTGTGGCAAAGGAGTCTTTGTTATAAAAGCCCTTTTATTTCCAATTAAACCAACAAGGAGATCAATGAGATAGAGGTTGCCTATAACTTGTTAACAATTGACTAGCAATTACTTGTCAGAGTTTTTTTTTTTTTTAAAGAAAACCCAGTAGATGTTTTTAACCTGCAACTGATTGGTACTCTAAGTACTGCCCACTGCCTCTGGGCAGCCTGTTTAAAGTGGCTTATATATAGCATTTAACTTTTAACAAATGTACAGGCCTTTTCTCGGGCTACAGCAGCAGAGCCTGTTTAACACCTTGGCAGAGAAACCTGATTTTTAGTGGCCCCCAACAATGCTTACCTGTGTAGGCCTTTAGACAGATCTCAGTAGGAACACAATCTCAGTTTTACACACTTTTTAACAGATGTATTCAACCAGCTCAAAAGTTACTGCCAATTAGGACTTTGAGCAGATACAAGGGGTTTGGGATTTAAATTATTTTTTACATTTTAAAACCTTAGCTTTTACTGCCCACTATCACAGTTGACTGGCAAGTTTTGCCCAGTTAGATGAACATGAATGTTAGGCATGTTTACAAACTTTTCATGACTTCCTGGCTTTGATCAATCTTAGAGGGCCAAGCTCAAATAACTCAGGATTTGACACCATTTTTGTATATTTAACATTGCTAGGGTCCCCAGAGTCCCTTTTTTTTTGCTGGGATAAAGGCACCTTTGGCATTTTTTTTTTTGGTCAGTTGCTGGACTTGAACTCAGGGTTTGAGTGCTGTCCCTCAGCTCTCCAGCTCAGGGCTAGCACTTGGCCACTTTGAACTCCAAAGCTTTTGAGCACTCTGCTGGCAGATTAGAGATGACAATCTCACCCAGGACTTTTGTCTGCCCAGGCTGGCTTCAAACTGCAGTTCCCAGATCAATGAGTTTTTACAAACGGCCACTTTTACTCCAATTAAATACATCAAAGATGGTTATCGGCATGGTTTTACCTGGAACTTATTTACATTTGACAAACCTGTCCTGTCTTTTACTGTGGGCTTGCAGGAAACTGTTACAAAAATCTTTAAGGGCAAACTGGAATAACCCTAATTTATTTATTTTTTTACTTTGAAATAAACCTTTAGGACAATTGTATCTTTTTAATTTTTTTCTGGAAGGCCAGCCACTCCCTACAACTTCCCAAATTTTTAAAAGGAGACCTCATTTTAATCCCTTTTTGTAAAGTTACTTTAATTTGCATTTAAATGGGTCATTGAAACACTGGGCTACACCCTTTACCTCTAAGCTGCCCTGCCGGCTTCACAGTGAATAGAAAGAGTGGCTATTTTTTCTGCAGTCTGAGTTACCTTCAGGAATTTAGCAGTTTTTTTTAAATGTACTAGCACTGTAGCATCTCTTTTTCTTTAGAAATACATCCAATTGTAAAATAGTATAGAAGTCAACTTATATCCTTTGCTCATACACCCCTTATGGTCTAATGTGTGGGGATTAACATTTATAGAACCAAATATCTGAAGTGGCTTGTGTTTTACCCAAATTAGCAGGCTTTTGGTCATGTGTGATGGAGCAAGGCCAGAGTCTGGGCATCTGTCGCATCTCCTGCTGGTTACCTGTAAAAATTTCTACTATATTAAAGACCTGGTTTACATTGGCCTTTGTAGGTTGGTGCCACTAGTTTAGGCAGCTGCGCCTGGGCATAGTCACTCTGGTCCCTTGATCTTAAAGGGAGTTGATCAACGCACAGGGAGAACACAGAGAATTAAACACTTAGCCTTAGTTTACTAGTCATGGTCAGAAGTACAATATTTAACTCAGCATAGATGGACATAGGAATGACATAAATCACAGCCAACTTGTTAGGTTTTTAAAAAGAGGTAGCTGAGGAAGAACCATACCACGCACGTGTTATTCAGGTAAGGGGTAGGTTTATTCATCATTCTGGCTGGTACCAGGCCATGTTGGCCCTCCATGTGACTGGGAAAGGCCTGGGAAAGAGACCTGGGAAACAGGGCGTCTGGGCCTGGGCTAGGCCTTATCTAGGGTATGGGTGGAGAAAGGTGTGGCCACATCAAATTCAGATGTGACCTCAGCAGATGCAGATGTGACCTTTTCCAGGTGTGCCAGTTGCCTAGGTAACGCAGGTACTGGGCGGAGACTTTGCAGCGAGGAGGGTGGAGTCTGCTCGCCATCCAGGAGTGGACCTTACACAACTTAGCTACCATTCATTTACTTTGCAATGGAAACCATCTTTTTTTTACTCCTTTCCCAAGGCCTTTAAAACTGTTTTTTTCTTTGGCTTAGTCAGGTCACAAAGTTTTAAAGCAATGTAGATTAAATCACAGCTTTCATTGACAAAGATCTTTTAGTACACAGAATACTTGGTAACCTTGAAACCACAACTGTTTACATATAGACAAATAGACAGACATGTTGGTGCACCAATTATAGGGCATGCTTGGATTTTAAAATCAGCCATTTTAAGGTTTTGAAGTTTTAGTGGTATTACTTTGTCTAATTATGATGGAACCATGTGGTCAGTTTAAACAAAACTTTGTCAACAACAAGAAACTTAGTAAACAGGAGAGAAGACGCTAACAGAAACATGGCATATCATGATGGCGCTGCAGGTCAGGTGGGGGGGAGGTCACAGAATCAAGTTGAGTGTGAAACAGAAGCTGATTTACCACGATGCCAAGATGGTGCATCCACCACCTGCTCAATGCTAGAGAGAAGATTTAACAGAATTTAATACACTTTTGGTAATATCCAAACTTGTTGGCTTGGGGGGGGGGGGAGTTTAATCTTAAACTCATCCATTTTCTATCTAAACGAGTATAAAGAAGCTATTGCTGGCTACATTCTTCCAGGGTTTAATCAAGGCATTTAGCATATGAAATACTTGTGAATACCTTTAGTTGGAAGAAGGGAGAGGTTATCAGAAGATAATTTCAGAACAGCAAGCTGCAGAGTTTAAGGGGAGGGGGGAGAGAAGGGGGAGGTAGGGAGGGAGGGAGGGAGGGGGAGGGAGAGGGAGAGGGAGAGGGAGAGGGAGAGGGAGAGGGAGAGGGAGAGGGAGAGGGAGGGAGGGAGAGGGAGGGAGGGAGGGAGGGAGGGAGGGAGAGGGAGGGAGGGAGGGAGAGAGAGAGAGAGAGAGAGAGAGAGAGAGAGAGAAGTGTTTTAAATTTGGGACCAAATTTGACTGATGAGGGCTCAGTAGCCCTCCAAGGCCCAGGTGGCCTTAATGTAAAGAAATTTAGTGACATTCCCATGCATGCACTTACAGTAGAGCATCCTCTACAGTGCGGGTTGGCTCCTAAAAGGGGGGAAGGTGGTCTTGCCAGTGGAGAACGTTGTCACGTTTGCCCACGGGGGGTCCTTGGGCCACAGTAGGCCCCTTGCGGCTAGGTCCGGGCACGAGGATGGGGAGGGGGCTCAGTTAGCCCACAAAGGCCCAGATGGCCTTACCACTGAGCTATTGGAATTGGAAACCCAGACCTCGGATAAACTGGTCACTTACCCTGGAGTGGGACTTAGTGGTGTTGGATGGGCTGGTAGAGCACTCGGTCAGGAGAAAGTTACTTTGGTGGTCCTCTGGTGACTGGAGTATAGCATCTCAGGATAGGTCCTAGGGCAGCTGGTCAAACCCTCTTCCAAAGTGGGGGGGGTAGCAAATCCACTGGGGAGCCTATCCCTGTACGGGCCACCACCAATGAAAGAGGAGAATCCCACACATCCATCCCAGGGGACCACGCAGAGGCAGGCAGGCACAGGAGAAAGATTATTATAAGGTTTATTAGAGGAGCCATATTTCCCCCAAGAGGGAGCACATGGTCTCCATCACCATCCAAGTAGCAGAAGGGTCTGAGGGATAGGAAGGGAGGTAGATGGGAGGGAGTTCAGGTGGGTCTGGGCGGAGAGAGGGAGGGGCCAGCTATATGGAAGGAACTCCAGGAATGGGAGGGAGGCCCAGGTCTGGGTGGAGCTGAGGACCAAAGGCAAGCATAATACTAACAATAGTGGTGACATTTTCTTCTTGGCTCTTGTTCAGCCATGGGTTAAGCTACTTTTATAAATTTATTTTCATGCTTTCTTTTTTTGCTCTCTTTATCTTAAAAGTACAATCTAATCTGGTATTTCAGTGGAACAGCCACAGGCGTTTTACCTGCAATTAAGGAGCTTGAAGCTAGGATCTGGTGGCACGTGCCTTTAATTGTAGCTCCTCTAGAGGCTGAGATCTGAGGATCATGTAGTCAGCCCAGGAAGGAAAGTGACTCTTATCTCCAGTTAACCATCAAAACAGCTGAAAGTGGAGCTGTGGTTCAAGTGGTAGAGCACTAGCCTTGAGCAGAAAGCTCAGAGACAGTGCCTAGGCCCTGAGTTTAAATCCTAGGACTGGCATACACAGAAAGGAAGCTTGAAAGGCTGGGGTGTGTGGCACACATATCTGTAATCCTAGCAGTCAGGAGGCTGAAGCAGGAGGGCCATAAGTTGGAGGCTATATATAACAAAACCTTATTTCAATACAAGTAAATACACAAGTTGAAAGATGAGTGCTAGAATGGTTATACAACAATGTGAATGCACTTAATGCCATTGAACATTACATTTAAATATTATAAGGTAATACATTTTGTATTATGTACATATTTTACTACAATTCTCAGAAAAAGAAGCTGAAAGCAATTTCTCCCTTGCATCTTTGTACAGGTACTGCAGGATCTCAGGGAAAGGCTTCTGTTAAAGGCAGCGTAACCCTCCTTTTCCTTCTTACTAAATCTCTCTCCAGGTGTTACCTATGTGTAGTCTTGGAGATGAAAATCTCAGATTTTTAGTGTCTTGAACAAAGCATTGAATGAAGACACACACACACACACACACATACACACACACACACACACACACACACACGTAAAGGCGTGGAGCAAAGAGTTTAATAGAGAAAGCTAAACTACATCATTGAAGTAAACATAGGGCTCCAGCTGGATAACAAGCACATGGTTAACAATTTGTTTTGTAGGGTTCAGAGAGTGGGAAGAGTTTCTAGTAATGATAGAGGGTTGCTTTTAGGGAAATGAGGGATTATGACTTGTCAGAGTTTTGGAATATATCTGCTAATGTACAGGGTTGCCATCCCATAATTTTGTGAAGCCTTAAGTAAGGGTTTGTTCCAGAAAGGTGAGGCTAAGAACACATGTTTCTACTGCACAGGTTCCTCGGTTTGTTAGAACTGACCTGGAGTTTTTCTACCCCTAGGGAGAAGACCTAACTGCAAACTGACCATTGTTTACCCTCCAAGGAGGAGTGGCCATGGGAGGTACTAGGGAGGAGATAGGACTCATGAGTGTCTCCTAGGGCCTGGGTAGGAGAGGGGGTTAGTTTCAATGTTCTTTCCTTAAAGCTAACCTTCGTGGGGATAAAGAAAAATCATGATTTAAAATTATTACAGGCAAAAGAGACTTAAAAATTCTATTTGTCTTTTTTTTAATTATTTTTAAGTAGTTGTACAAAGGAGTTTCAATTCAACATGTCAATTTATGTCAATCTTGAGCAATGTCACCCCTTTCATCATTTTTCCCCATCTCTCCCAACCCGTCTCAAATCCTTCATTTTCCTAGTTCAGTTTTCACACACACACACACACACACACACACACACACACACACACACACACACACTATTATGATTGCATTCTCCTACCTTTCTCTCTTCATTTATCTACCCCCTTCTCCTGACCTCCCTCCCAGCTTCCTGGTATTCATTTTGTTAAACTGTGAGTTATTTGTTCAAAGGAGTTATAACATTGGAATTTCCCTTGCATATACCACACTTGAGTTAATACATTTGTGTATGTGTGTGTATATATACACACATACATACATATATATGTATGACCCAATATATGTTTACATATACATTTATAAATTAGATCTAACTCCTGCATATGAGACAAAGTATGTGTTCCAAAAGGGAATTTCCTTCTACTCCTCACAGTTTCAATAATTATAATCTTTAAAACAAAGTGAGAATATGAAGATTATTAGGAGAAAAGTCATGTAAGTTTATTATTATGTAAGCACACACAGAAGTCATAGAAAATATTAAGCTCTAAGAAGGGCCAGATAGTTAAAAAAAAGTAGGGTCTGTAGGCAATTACGGGAAGAGTAAATGATTTTTAGGGCAGATGAATGGGTGCAAAGAACACATAATAGCTTGGGACAATGTTTTCTTGAACTCTGAGTAGGATACCAACTTTCTCTGTGAATTAATCTTCTGGGCATTCTGGCCTTTTGGTAGATATGGGAGCTTCACTTTAGGAGAGGATGGGAGGTAAGAGATAAACATATCTGAGAAGAAGAGAGGGATCAGAAATATCTTGGTTTTCCTTTAGTTTCAAACATCTGGCATGCTAAATTGTCATATTCTGGGGTATAATTTCCTGGGCTCCAACATTACCATGACTTTTTAACTATTCATCTTAAAAAAATGTAAAGCTGGGTGTCTGTGGCTCCTGCCTATAATCCTAGCTACTCAGGAATCTGAGATCTGAAGCCAGCCTGGGCAGGAAAGTCTATGAGACTCATCTCCAATTAATCACAGAAAAAGCCAGAAGTGATGCTGTAGCTCAAGTGGTAGAGTACTAGCCTTGAGCAAAGGGAGTGTAGGGACAATGCCCACACCCAGAGTTCAAGGCCCAGGACAGGCAAAAAAAATGCAAAAGTAAATGTTGTGTTTACAGATTATTTTTTTAGATTGCTGAGGAGAGAGTGACAAGCATATTTCCAGGTAAATTTACCCATAACTCCTTTAAGTTTCTCTATCACCAAATCTGTCCTTTCAAGGCAGCTACTGTTTTACTCAGAGTATGCCTCCTTGGCATGCTGAATACCTTGAAGGAAGTCAAAAGCCTCAGAAGTCAGATTTCTTAGGCCAACTTCCGGACAAACCAAACTCTCTTACTTTATTCCTCAAATGACAGAGAAGGGATGTGATAGTAGTCTTGTCAGCTTGACTGGATTGAGAGAAGCCTGGGCAATTAGCAGAACTTTCCCAAAAAGGGTTGACATGTGGGACAACAACGGAGAGGGGATGATATACCCCAAATGTGGATGGTAATATGTAGCAGCTAACCATGAGTGATGGAGAAACGTACAAAGAATGAAAAATGGAGGATGAGATCACAAGATCTACAAGAAAATACATAGTAGTTAAGAAGTTAAGATTTCAGGTCTCCCAGGTGACCTTGATGTGGTAGATTGGAACCAGAGATAGGAATCTTTCTCTCTTTCTCCCTCCCTCCCTCCCTCCCTCCCTCCCTTCCTTCCTTCCTTCCTTCCTTCCTTCCTTCCTTCCTTCCTTCCTTCCTTCCTTCCTTCCTTCCTTCCTTCCTTCCTTCCTTCCTACCCTCCCTTCCCCCCTCCCTCCTTCCTTCCTTCCTTTCCTTCTTTTCTTCCTTTTTTTCTGTTTTGACAGTCCTGGGGCTTGAACTCAGGGACTGGAACTGTCCCTGAGCTTTTGTGCTCTACCAGTTGAACCACAGCTCCACTTTCATCTTTTTTGGTGCTTAATTCTAGGTAAGAATCTTAGGGACATTCCTGCCCAGGCTAGCTTCAAACCATGATCCTCAGATCTCATTGTATAGCTAAGATTACAGGCATGAGCCCCTGGTGTCCAGCAAGGATAAGAATTTCTTAGACATTCTCAGTAAGTACTCAAACCCCAAAGACAAATGCTATTGTTTTCACTGTAAAGACAGCGATTTTTAGCCCATTGAAAATATATTTTACTGCCATGAATTAATAAAAATCAGGACAAAAATCTTGATATCCCTTTCTCCATTTTGTATTTGTCTTTGCTCTAAGCTTTTTCCTTCACAGTCACTTTGCAGTTGCTTTGGGTCCCAGGGAAGATTGGACTGATCAATATCTGTGACAAGAGACTAAAACTACCTCTAAGGAACAGCAGAGTCCTCCCAAATGAGGATAATTCCAATAATGGGCAAGTTGCATCCTTGGAGCCAGAGAAATCATCTCGTGGAAACCAGATTGCTCCTCTCAAGTGATGAAATCAATAACAACTTCTGAACCCAGGAGAAACCAGAACTGAGATGATGACCAACTAGGCAACATCTATAATCAGAATTCTTAAACTATATATACCTTGGTCTCTTGACACTAATTTTTCCTGTTTAAACCTAATGCTTGAGTATGTACCCTGAAGATGATTGAAGATGAACTAAAGTGCCATCTTTTCATAGTGTCATTCCATGTAATCTTTCTCTGCCATGCTTCTTTCTGAATAAACTTTCCTACAGCTTTCACTATGTTTTCCTCTTGCCTGAGACCTCCTGCTGAATGCAAGGACTGAGGGTGATTACTTGCACTGATTTTGCAGTAACAGGTGGCACCATCCAATAGGCTAGTGACCTGGATAGAATAAAAGAAGGGAAAGCCAAACTGTGAGTGCAAGCTGTATTCTTCCTCAATGAGTGTCTATTGTTGCTGCTATCACCCACACCCACCAGATTCTCCTTCTTCAGACTTTCAAAGTAGACTTTTATCAGTGACTATCCAAGTAGTTTCCAGAACTTTCACTGGGACTGCATCATGGTCTCCTTGCTCTTTCTGTGAACCTTCTAGCTTGTGTGTGTGGGGGGGGGGCGGGGGGGGGGGGGGAGCGTGCACGCGCACCTGGGGCTTGAACTCAATGCCTAGGTACTATCTCTCAGCAGCTTTTGTGCTCAAGGTATCCTTACCACTTAAATTATAGATCTACTTCTGTTTTCTGGGGGTGGTTAATTATAGATAAGAGTCTCATGGATTTTTCCTGCCTGGGCTAGTTTTAAGCCATGATCCTCAGATCTCAGTCTCCTGAATAGCTAGGATTACAGGCATGAGCCACCAGCACCTGGGCTTGAGAAGGAACTCTTGAGTACCTGCTGTGTCTTATCCATCTATGAGGCATTTCATGTGCCAACTATGTGATGGAAGTACCAGTAGTTCCTGTGTTCATGATGAGTAGACAGAGCACTTTGTCCAAAGTCCAGATCAAAAAAGCAACAATAAAAACATTGTCATTTCTGAATCCAAAACACACATCTTCCCAGGTTTTATAGGGCATGGGAGAACTCAGACTGCACTTTCATTGATTATTTTGTGATACTACGCTATTTATATAATTAATTCCTTATTGGATGGTGACTGTTAGACTGTCTTTAATTCTTAGGGGAGAAGGAGAGAAGGAATGGTTCTACCAATTGCGTTTTTGGCTCCATTTCTCAACATTCAAACCTCATTCCCTGGGGCCCACTCATTATCTCTTCTCCATTTTGGCTCTCTGAAGCAAAATGATACAGGGGCTGGTGGCACACAAAGGATGGAGATGTCAAAAGTCCATATCTGCAGTTCCTTTTCTTTTCATTACATCCCAAGCTCTATTGGGATTTTTTTCAAACATATATAGTGACTTGTCACCCAAGAAATTTGCTGAGTTAGTTCAATGGGAATAGTTTATACTTATATATGAGATTTTAATTTCAGTTGCTGACATTTAACCTAGATAGGTCAGAATAGTGCTTATGGTCAAAGGCTATTAGAGAATATTGAACAAAAATCAGTTAAGATACTTGCCTTCAAATAAATAGTGACATGAAAACAAACCAGTCTTACTTCTGGTTTCCAAGCATAGTAATTCATTGTTCATTTACCATAGTCTATATACATTTATGTTGGGAAGTCTTTTTCTTTCTTTGTGTTTAGAGGGTTGAATGAAGTGAGTAAAAGGAAAGAGGAGGTAACCACGCTGGAAGTGCCAATAGAGATCTGAGTGATGAGAGTATTTCTGAGCCTTAGTCACTGACATTTGTTTGCGCAATTTTGCTTTTGTATTGAGAAGAACGTTGTCATAGTGGGAGGGCCAATGGAGGAGGGGAAATGCTATCCAGAAAGTTCTCTAAGTTGTCAGACCTTTGAAGAAAAGGGACAAAGAGGAGATCCTGGGCTCAGGCTCTTTGTCTTTATGCATCCCTGGGTGGCCAGGGAATTCTGAATGGCACAGCCAATGATCTGCCGACTTTCTAATGTGAGTACACAGGAGATTTGCCTGCTGGCATCTCTGGCTGCTGGCACCACCCTGTCTCTGGGTACCACCCTGTCTGCTCCAAGAGCAGGCCAGAAATGGTACTGTTAAATTGGCCATGCCTTCTTTCCCTCTAGGAGCCTTAAACCGTGTCTGAAGTGAGTTAGTGGACACCTAGTCCCTTGGTAGGGAAAACAACAAGGAATACTCCATTTTGCCTTTGCAGAGTCTCCTTGCAGCCTTGATCTCCATTTATCTATTACTTTCCCTTCCATGTGTAGCTTCTTCCTTCTCTACTGGTGCTTTTTGTGATCATCTCCCAAGCAAATCACTGACACTTGAATCTTCAGGACTACTTCTGAGGGAGCCTAGCCAGAGACAGACTTTTTGCAGCTCAAATGTTTTTCCACTCAAATGAAACTAAAGTCACAGATACTACCTCATCTACTTGGTATGGTGAGAGCTTCTTTATCTTTTGGAAGGGATTTTTTAAAAAAAATGTTTAATTGTTACTATAAAGGTGATGTACAGAGGGGTTACCATTTCTTAAGTCAGGTCATGAGTACATTTCTTTTTGGACAATGTCATCTCTTCCTTTTTTCTCACCCAGTTTTTCCCTCCTCTCCCCACCCACAAGTGGTATAGTTCATTTTCAACATGGTTTCAACTGAGTACCATTGCTGGATTTGTTCACACACACCCCTCTCTGCTCCCCTCACCCCCTTAGAAGGGATCTTGATACTTCAAGGGTGACTGAGCAGTTGGTAGGCTCAGTACAGCCTGTAGCCTCCCCTTATGGGTGCTCTAGCAGGGTTTTTTTTTTTGTCTGAGCTTGGCCAGATGAAGGGTAGAGCTGGCTGAATTTAGGTGCCCCTGCCATTCTCACAAATTCTTGATTTCAAATTCACCATGGGCTGCTGGGAGAAATGTGAAAATGGCAACTCAGCTTTTCCTTTTAGTACTGTATCTAGGAGGTAGAATGAGGCAGATTTTTTAAATACTTCCCACCCATGGTAGAAGGGAACAGCAGCAACACGATTTCTATAATTCAAGGGTTCACCGCCAAGTATTTTGTTAAGTATCTGAGTCATTCACTTGAGGCAAATAGGAATGAATGGCAACAAAATTGCTTTCACCAAAGGGCACTGGGATGGCTAAAGCAGCTACTCAGTCATAGAAAATAATGAAACCATAAAGATTCATACTCAGAAGATCTGAATAAGCAGCTACTCAGTCATAGAAAATAATGAAACCATAAAGATTCATATTCAGAAGATCTGAATACTATTGTTGATAATGACCACGTGATACAAGTATCAATTGAGAAAATATGTATGTAATGTTATAATCAGAAGGAGCTACTTTGTTTCAGATGAGTAGGTAAAAGAAAGCTGCATTATTTTTAATTATTGTTGTTATTCATAACAATACTTTGAATTCATATAGTACCTTTCTTCTGAGGAACTGGAGGCATTTCATATATATTATCTCATTTATCTTTTATAACTTCCCAGAGGGAATATATATTATTAACTTCCTATTGCCATGGGACTGCATTTTTATAAATTCACTTTCCTGGGAATGAATGGAACTGCATCATTAGAGAAGCAGATGTTAGGCAGAAGTCACCTACAACTTGTCATTGAATGTGAGTTAATTATAACAGCCCATTGTTCAGACTTTTCTTTGGGAAACCATTTTACCTCTTTCTGCCTCAGTTTATAGGATAATGAGGGAGCACAGTTAATCAGCTTAGTTGATGTGAAATCAACTTATGACTGTAAAACAGGAAAAAAGAGAGGAAAACCTCATGCATAGTTAATTATACATATAGAATTCGCTTCTTCTAGCTAAATATGATATAGTATTTTCAGTAGCAAAAAAGGTTATATAATGAATTTTTTGCCATCCACTTCTAAATGGGGGAAATCTCCACTTAACACAAACTGCTTGGTTTTGTTCTTAGCCAAAATATAAATTTCTTTGTCAAGTTGAGGAATAATCTGTCCAATCACTATTGAATAATAGTGTTGAAGTCCTATTTCAATTGTGCCCAAGAGGAACATTTAGATATGGTTTTTCTCATTAACTAGAAACACTACAAAGTTCATCCATGACTTTTCCATAAATTATTCTCTAGTGGGGTTTGCCAGAAATAGTAGAAAACATTTTTTTGCTAAGTCATATCTGAGGAGTTCCAGAAGGTCTTTCAGCAGCTGTGCAGAACTCTGGGAGTCATTACCATCTTCGGGTGCAAATAACCGGGTGCCTGTGTTGGCTGGGGTGAAGACTCACTCCTTCCTTTCCCAGGAAGTGGTCTTCATACCTTTCCAGCTTCCGTTTAAATCAAAGCCTTCAGGATATTGGTAAATACCTCACAAGCCCGGGGCAGGAAAGTCCGTGAGACTCTTCTCTCCAATAAACCACCAGGAAACCGGAAGTAGCACTGTAGCTCAAGTGGTAGAGTGTTCTCCTTGAGCTGAAGAGCTGAGGTACAGCGCTCAGGCCCAGAGTTAGCCCCATGACTGACAAAAACAAAACAAAACAAGACCATACAAAAAGAGCTTCCTGTTCAAACATTCCAAAAGGTCGGCATCAAGGGAAGCTTTTTAACCCTAAAGTATCAGACTATATATTTTGAATTTAAGGTCACCATTTTAAGAATTTAATTGTATTTCCATTTGCCAGAAAGTTCCATGGGATTGTATTGGAAAGGCATCAAGATAGTGGAAATAGCCTCGTTGTGAAACACAACAGAGGAAACTCTGCTTTGCTGGGGGAAAAAGCTCACAATTGTTGCCTCTTTGAACAAGGTTAGGTCCTTCTGTTGATGTTAGCTCAACCAGTTTCTTCCATGTCTCATTACTGGAGGTGGCCCTCTTCCAAATCTCATGCCAGGGCTTGTCATGCACTTGGGTAGATATTTCTCCAATAGCCACTATAGGCCATTGCTAGATTTTAAAGAGATAACTTTATAAGCATCATCTTTCCTTTCTAGTCATCTCATAGGCAGCTATAAAAATGATTAAGAGAATCTGGCTTATTTTAGTTCTTTTGATTCAACAGAACTGTCTCCTGTTTATAAATTCCTTTCTGTAATCGAATCCATCTGGCCATCTCATGTAGCCTTGACACTCCCAATGGCTACCAAAACTGTAAATAAAGGGCCTCTGGATACCTAAACAAACCCTTTCTGCTGTCATGAAACATGTGCTTTATACAAACTATGAAAATGGAGCATAAGGAAAAATAGGCAAGGTAAAAACTAAGTGTAGTTATATCCCTGTTTAGAACATAGTAAATATACTATAAATCTGTAGTGACTGCAGTAAACATTAAAAATATAGCCTACCATGTGGGCAAGGCCTTTCATTAACCCCCTGGTACCAGGAGTGAGTGTTATGATATACCCAGAATAGTGATAAAAGAATCAGAAGGACTAGTAACAATCTGTAGGCTGATACATTTTGGCAATTGATTTTTACATGCAATATGGGATTTTTACACATTTTTTTACTTTTCACAGCACAGCTGACAAACCCAAGAACTGCCTGGGTGTCCACTGTGTACAAGGCATGGTACCCACTCTAGGAGAATAATGGGCAAAATGTCAGACCCAGGTGCTGTATACCTAAAAGAGATAGCATTTAATGGAATTGGTAAATAATGACAATCTCATTATGCCATTTGATTGATTTTACATTTTTGTGTGTGGTATTGGGAATGGAACCCAGAGCCTTGCACATGTGGGGCAAGTGCTCTTCTTCTGAGCTACATCCCCAGTCAAATATTTTTGGATAATAGAAAAAAGTAGAGGCAGCAGAAGCTATTTTGAAATCATAAATATTTTAATATTTATGAGCCAAAGAATTGTATTAGAGGTAAATACACAGTGCTATGCAAGTGCTGAGAGGGGGAGTGTAGCTCAACCTACAGGTTCCAGGAAGGCTTTCCAGAGGAGATAACAAACTGAACTAGTAACAAAGGATTCAATGGTATTCGCTGGGCCCATTAGAGTTTCACAGACTTATGCCTGGTCTGACTTCAAACTGCAATCCTCAGTCTCAGCCCCCTGAATAGCTAGGATTACAGGCATGAGCGACCAGTACGCTGCTCTTCTTTTTTGTTTTCTTTTTCTTTTTTCCACATTTTTTATTTTAACACATTTTTATTGTAAAAAGACTGTTCAGAGGGGTTACAGTTACATGAGCAAGGTAATGAGTACATTTCCTATCAAGCATTGTTGCCTCCTCCTTTGTTTTTAATCAGTATTCAATCATGTGTGAGGGTATGCTCTATCTTGATGACCTCATCAAATCCTAGGGATATGTAAGTCTCTTATAAGGAAGGTAGAGATAAATAATTGGAAACAATTAAGTCCCAGAGGTGCCACCTTTAAACACCATAGCTGGATTAAGTTTCCACCTTTTTAATAGCTCACAATGGGGATTAAACTGCTTGAATTTCAGAGGAAACAAACGATATAAAAATCATAGCACCTGAGATTTCAGTTTTACTGGAGGGTGGGAGGCAAAGTGACTGCTTATGGAAGACTTTATATACATTAATTCATTTGCTCATTCACTCAACTTGGCAGGCAGTATTTGAGGCATTTTGTGTTATAGCAGTAAACAAGATAGACTGATCTGGCTCTCAAGGAACTTATATTCTGATGGAGAAGGGCTTACAGAACTCATGGCATAACTAGATCTTTAGTGAACAGAATAGGCATAGGGAATTACCCTGGGGTTTTAGCAGTGAAATGACATTTGTGCTTTAGAAAGATCATTGTGTCTGGATGTATCTATGTGTGATTCCAGAATCTCTGTGACTCTGGTCTGAGTAGCTAAAGCAATGTTACCAGGGACATTTTTGATGATTGGCTTAGTTGAAAACAAGTAATATTTGGATTTTCAGAAAAGGAAGTCATTAATGTGGGAATATTGACATGTGGAACTCTTTGTTGTTCTACCTTAATTATGCAAGAGAAGAATGTCCACAACATCTTCGAGGTTTCAATTGTTCTCTTACCAAAGGGGAAAAGATTAAAGGTTTAACAGATGACTTTTTAGACTTTCTTAAGGCTTTATTCCTTAATGATTTATGAAGTGAAAATAATGACAGTATAAACTGTGTACTTAAGACTGTGAAGAAAGATGTGATCAAAGTTTCATAGGCCTAGTCAGGTTTGCTCTTTTATTTTACAAAGAAACTATTCATAGAGAACTTATCATAGAGTGGCTTGCACATGGAGACCCCAGACATTTCCTCTACTTTACTCCTTTTGGGTTCTTCCTCAAGCACATTGTTTTTATTTGTTTTGAAGAATTAGATTATTTTTATTATTGTGTGCAGTGGGGATATAAATGATCCCTGCTAAGTGGGCTTCGTGTTTACTCAAGGTGGATTATGGTTCCATTGTTTTAAATAACTTCATCCTACCTTCCTAATAGAGGAATTATATATCATCACCTGTTGCCAGGTAAACTTACCATGACTCCTTGAACAAGACTCCATTTTCCCACCCTCTTGTCAGTCTTAATATGCTTTGCTTTGGCCAATGAGTAGAAACCTTAAGTTCATCTGCCTGCTTTCTTACTCTTTGTCCCAGATAGTGGTTTCATCTTGGGTTCTAAAATGACACCAGAGAGCTGGACCCATGGCAAACATGTCCCTGAGTGAGAAATACCTTTTAGAGTTGTAAGTTGCTTAGATTTGGGGGATGTTTGTTATTGCAATGTAGTGTAGCAAAAGTTACCTGATAGACATATAGAATATAGACATAGACAGTAGACTCTAAATTGAATTACAGTGAAAAACAGTGGCAATGAAAATATCTTTACTTCCTACAAATTTCATGGATTTTAACAGAAAAATTTGTGTTTTTACAATCCTATATTTAGAGCATTCTTTGGTGTTCATTTACTGAACCTAAACTATGGTCTCTAATGACATAAAAGGAACCCTGTCCTGCTAAAGGATCCCACAGCATTATATGGTGCTGTATCTTACCACACAGATGAGCACTGAAGGCTATCACAATGTGAGCTAGTAGTCCATAGTTTGAGTTTAATTTCTCATCATAGTTAGTAGTGAAAGTGCAACAGGTATATAGAAACTGCTTTTGCTAAAAAGAAATACTGACTCCTTACTTAGGCTCAGTTAACTAAAAGCAAGAGAAAAGCTTGGCAGCCTTGCTTCCATTTTGCTTCTGTAGCATCTGTTTCCTTTTTGTTTGGAGTCTCTCTCTCTGTCTCTCAGTTGGAATTCTTGGAACAGGAATGATCAATAATACATTTTTGGCAAGGGATCACAACTATTCCCAAGGAATAGTGGAGTCTATAGGACAAACTGTCCTCAAATGAGGGCAATTACCTACAAAGACATTATCTACAAGGATGAGGCAACAAGAGAAATCATCTCATGGGAACCAGACTGTTTCTTAAGTGATAACGGTGGTTGCCAACTTCTCTGGAACCCCTTGCAAAACCAGAACTGAGATGACCAACCGGGACACATTTTGCCTGTGACTGTTCAATAATTATGCCTACCGCTCACTCCCTGCCTCAGTTCTTCCTCTGCTTAAAGTTGATGTCTCTACTAAGAAGATGGGCTGACGTGCTTAGATCGGCTCTTCCTAAGGGTAAGTATTCCCTATAATAAATGCCCTTTTCTGCTTTTTACCATATCTTTTTTTGTCTCCCCCTTTCCTCTCTCTCTCCTTCTCCCACTTTCCCTCTCTGTGTCTCTGTCTCTGTCTCTCTCTCTGTCTCTGTCTCTGTCCCTGTCCCTGTCTCTGTCTCTGTCTGTCTGTCTGTCTGTCTCTCTGTCTGTCTGTCTGTCTGTCTGTCTCTGGTGTCAGTCCTGGGGCTTGAACTCAGGGTCTGGGCACTGTCCTTTAGTTTTTTTTTTTTTTTTTTTTTTTTTACTGAAGGCTAGTGCTCTACCACTTGATTCACAGCTCACTATCAGCTTTTTGGTGGTTATTGGAGATAAGAGTCTCATATACTTTCCTATCTGAGCTGGCTTTGACTCTATCCTCAGATATCAGCCTCCTGAGTAGCTAGGCATGAGCCATCATACTACTTGTCTCTATTTGGTGCATTGTAGTGAGTGGCCAGACCTGATGCATGTTGGAATCCTTGGAGTTGAGCAACTAGCTTAGGATTCTGGTTAGAAATAAAGATAGCAAAATGTTGTTTGGGCTCCTTCAATAGCCCAAGAACATGGAATTCATGTGATATAATGATCTTGTGGATCTTGCAAATGAGTCCATTCTTTAGAAACTGAAGATATTTGACATTTTTTTTGGGGGGGGGAAGTAACTGTACCCCCTACTATCATAGTTTGATATTATTAGGGATGTCATACTGTTAGGACTTTCTATTGAGTCCCTTCATCTGCTTCTTCCTGGGCTTTCTTTCAGAAAGGACCACTTACCTTCCCCACTCTAGTCGGCCTCTCTTCTTCTTACTCAGCCTTATAACGCTTCAGATCCAGTTTTTTTTTTTAAATCATGGTATGAGTTATTTATACTGAACAGGTATTAAGGACTTTTGACTGTGGGCAAGCTCATGTAAAAGAAAATGCTTTTTCTCTCTTAAAATTTTGAATAAATCTCCAACTATCAATGAATAGATTTGGATCATAACCACCCAAAGCCAAGTGATAGAATAGACTAATAGAAAAAGAAATTTGTGTAGAGAGGGACTCTATGGCTCCATACATAAATGAACCACTAGCCCAGGAGCCTGTTCATTGTCATTATGAAACAGAAGCTGAATTCAGCCAAGTGTTCTATCTATCTATCTGTCTATCTATCTATCTGTCTGTCTGTCTATCTTTTATCATCTCATCTATCTCATATATATCTATATATCAAAATATGTCATCATGTTCTAATTATATAATGATATTTTGGTCAACAATAGATTGAGTATATATACCACAGTGGTCCCACAAGATTATATTGTAAAGTCTGCTCTTGGATGGTGAGCAGACTCCATCCTCCTCTCAGCAAAGTCTCCGCCCAGTACCTACATTACCTAGGCAACTGGCATACCTGGAAGAGGTCACATCTGCATCTGCTAAAGTCACATCTTAATTCAATGTGGCCACACCTTTCCCCACCCCTACCCTAGATAAGGCCTAGCCCAGGCCTACACGCCCTCTTCCCAGGTCTTTTTGCAAGCCTTGTGGAGTGCCAACCTGGCCTGGTCCCAGCAGGTCTACTGAATAAACCTACCCTTTACCTGAATACCATGTGCATGGTGTGGTTCGCTACCTCTTTTAAAAACCTAACATAAATGGTGCCGAAACCCGGGAAGGGCTTAAAGTCAGGATAGGTGGGACTCCTTTCCGTTGTTTTTCCTTTTTTTTTCTCCCCCCTCTCTCCCCCGCCACGCTTTTGCTCTGAGGAATACCCACAGTTCTGATGGCCTTTTTGCGAACAGGTCTGTCTGTTTCGGACAATACCATTGCTGGCCTCTGCATCCATCTCCACGCTTCTACATTTTGGTGAGTGAACTACTCTACATTTTGGTAGTGAACTACTCTCTAAGGGTTCTCTGTTGCTCAGTCTCTCTCCAGACATGGTACCATGCTGGATAACCTACTAGGCCTTTAACTGAAAGGCTGGTCACCTCTGGAGCTGAGGACGCTTGACTCTGGTTACTTGGCCACTCCTCCCTAAAGGGCTCGGTGGTAAGTTGTGACGCCACTTCCATGTGATAAGCCGTCCTTCACTCACTATTTTTTTTCTCTCCTACGCCTTTAATGGGGTGCTGGTGTGTCACTCCAGTGCTATGAAATGCCTTTGAAATGCCTCCTGTGCTCCCTGGAAAGCCAGAGCACCTACTTTTATGCCATTCTCAGATGTAGACAGTTTTTGCTACTGCATGGTAAATGGTCAGACGTCTATGTACTTTCAGGCTCTCTTTGCTCTCTCTCTCTGCCAATCAATCATGTCTAATTTTCCCTATCTTTCTCTTTCTCTTTTCTACAACATTTTGGCTTGTGTCCTGAAGAGTGTGACGCAGGCTGGGTCCCAGGGACCCCACTCTTGGTTCCCTCTGAAAGGCTAGCCATTCTAGGTTTGAAAATTGTCAGAGTTGCCATTTGTTTTGGTTTTCTTTGCGTTTTTTTCAGAAATTCACCATCTTGAATTCACCATCTTGGTCACATGGTGGGATAAGGATTGGGTCTCATCTGACTCGTAACCTTCTACCAAGCTTACTAAGTGTCTGAGATTCCTGAAATTTGTTCAGTTTGGATACGTAGTTCAGTGCTAGCCAGTCTACATGCAGTCCAGATCCAGTCCGTCTCTTCCAACCTGGAAGACAGGCCTCACTCCTGCCTAGACCATCCTGACTACCTCTGCCATGGTAAAAGTAGACTGGAGTCTTGCTTGGCTCCATCACAAGCAGCTGATTTCCTGGTGAAAGATTGCTTTGGATTTGTAAAAGCTAAGGCTCTTTCTGTAACTTTGGTTAACTTAAGCACTGTTAGCGTTACTAGAAAGAAATCACTACTATATCTGTGCTAAAATTCTAATCACATCTAATGAGTTTTGTCATTGCAGAATATTTGTTGGTCAATTCTTGATAAGAACCAGGTAAACTCTACTAATTCTACTTGATCTCCTTGTTGCTTTAATTGGAAATAATAAAGGGCTTTTGTGGCAAAGATTGCAGTTCAAAGCCAGCCCGGGCTGCAAAATCCCTAAGACTCTATCTCCTAACTAACCTGCAAAGAGCCAGGCTGGAAGCATGGCTCAAGACTCTTATCTCTAACCAGCAAACACTGCAAATGGTACTATAACTCAAAGTGGTTTAGTGCTAGCCTTGAGCAGAAGTGATCAGGGACAGTTCCCAGGCCTTGAGTTCAAACCTCCTTGAATACCAACTGGGACAAGCCATCCCAGCAGCGAGCACCTAGACTCAACCAGTCTGGGGAGCTAGGGAACATGGAGAGGAGATAATGTCACATCAGCCACTTTGTGTCTGCCCTTTCAAAATTAACCAGAGCCAGGAGGTCAATAGAAGCCTGCCCATCTAATGTCCATACTTGTCTACCTTTTAACTGGACAGGAATTTACATTCTTGCCTTTATTACCTGACTTCTCCTTTACCTAGTCACCAGATGTCAAATGTAGCTAGGGACATTTCTACCAACATTTTCAGCCCCAAGTCCTTCCTCTTGCCATTTGTTTGCTCCCTAGTAATTTTCCCAGCCCCTCAATGCCTCATGAGACTTTCTCCAGACTTCATTCAAGAGACTTGCCTCCTCCAGACTTCATTTAAGGACTCACGCCCACCAAGGGACAGCTGCTGCTCTCTGCCTTCTCTGGGAGGGGACCAAATTCCAGTCTTTTACCCCTAATGTTGATGCCCCTTGTCAGCAGGAAGTAACCAAACAGAATCCGCACCCTATTTCATGATTATTAAAAGGCTGGAATGTAAAGGCTGGAATGAGCAGACTCCACCCTCTTCACAGCAAAGTCTCCGCTCAGTACCTGCATTACCTGGACAACTGGCATACCTGGAAGAGGCACATCTGCATCTGCTGAGGTCACATCTGAATTTGATGTGGCCACACCTTTCCCCACCCCTACCCTAGATAAGGCCTAGCCCAGGCCCACACGCCCTCTTCCCGGGTCTTTTTGCAAGCCTTGTGGAATGCCAACCTGGCCTGGTCCCAGCAGGTCTACTGAATAAACCTACCCTTTACCTGAATGCCACGTGCATGGTGTGGTTCTTACTCGGCTACCTCTTTTTAAAAACCTAACATATATCACCTAGAGTATTGTAGTTATTTTATTTGATATAAGTACATTCTATGATATTTGTACTATAATGAAGTTGCCTAATGATATATTTCTCAAAGCACATCATTATCATTAAGTGATACAAGAATATGTGTGTGTGCACATATGTATATATGTATGTAAAGAATATACAAAGGGAATGGTTACTATTTGCCTGTGGTTGAGAAGAAATCTTTTATCAACTTAAAGTGGTAAGAGCCTGCCAACTGTGGACAAACAGACACATTAACAGAAGAAAAGTTTATTTCACATGCGCATGGCAACATTCACCAAGAGTTTGTAGCTAACTGCTGATGGCTCATACCTCTAATCCAAGCTACTCAGGATGCTGAGATCATGGTTTGAAGCCAGCCTGGTTAGGAAAATCTATGAGACTCATGACTCCAATTAACCACCCAAGAGCTAGGAGTGGAACTTGGGCTTAAGTGGTAGAGTACTAGCCTTGAATACAAAAGCTCAGGGACAGCACCCAGGCCTTGAGTTCAAAACCCAGGACTGACACGCACACACACAAAGTTTGCTGAACAGAAAAAGGTAAGGGTTTATGTACTAGTTTAAGAAAAGGAGGGATTTTACTGTTGGAGGGGTTTTAAGGTTCTATGGAATATTATGGAGGGATCTGTTGGGCTTTTTTTTTTTTTTTATCCCAGTTACTAATGGGACAGTCTCTTTCCAGCTGGAAGGTCCCCCTCCCACAGGGTGATTTATGACAACTGAATTCACACCTCCTGGTGTGAAGGGTCAGTAATCTCCCAAACAGGAAACTTCCTCAGAGAGGGTTGATAGCAGCTGCATTTTTAGAGGGCTCTGCTTAAGTTTGGATAAGGTTTCTCTCTGCAGCTGTTGTTTATTCAGATGTCTTCAGTTTAAAATAATCTTCATGCCACTGGTGTGTTGTTGGTCTGTCTGTCATTTTTTCCCAAACCACTAATGAGTTTAGAGGTAGAGCAGCCAGAAGGAATATGGACTGAAAGAGGTCAGTGGGGTTTACCATATTTTTCCTTTATCTGTCTCACAGAACCCCCTTTATGTGAGAGGCTTAATGTCAGACCACTGCCAGCCCCCAAGCTTGTGTCTTTTCCATCATTGCCTTGGACAGAGAGGATTCCACTTCACCTGGTTAATGACATGTGTCTCTCTTTGATTCAATTGTGGCCAAGTGTGCCAAGTGGAAGGGGTTCTCTGGCTCATTCTGAGGCTCAGGCCCTTCCAAGACTACATATTATGGGTTCTTCTCAGTGTTCTGTTTGAAGACAAGGGTAATTCCAAGATAAAGAAAACAAATTCTCCCTCTCTTACTTTTCTTCCCATCTCTCTTTTAAAAAACATATATGTTATTTATATAATACATAATATATTATACGTAATACATGATATATAATATATATTGTCTTTAAGTAGTTGCACAAAAGGGTTAGCATTCAATATGTCAGTTTATTAGTACAATGCCTCTTGATCAATATCACCTCTTTCATCATTTTCCCCCATATCTCCCAACCCCTTCCCCTCAATTTTCCTAATTTCATGGGATATGCATTAAATATTTTGACTGTGTTTCCCCCTCTTCTCTCTTCATTCTTCTAACCCTACCTCCTTGACGACCTCCTTCCCCATATAAGGTCTTCTCCTGGATGGCTAGCAGACTCCACCCTCCTCCCAGCGAAGTCTCCACCCAGTACCCGCATTACCTAGGCAACTGGCACACCTGGAAGGGGTCACATCTGCATCTGCTGAGGTCACATCTGAATTTGATGTGGCCACACCTTTCTCCCGCCCATACCCTAGATAAGGCCTAGCCCAGGCCCAGACACCCTCTCTCTGCTCTTTTCTAGCTCTTTCTCAGCTCTTTCCTTCTCTTCTCTTTCCCAGCTCCCTTCTCTTTCCTAGCTCTCTCTTTGCCACCTTTCCCAGATGCTCTCTTTTGTAGCTCTTTTTTCTCTTTTCTAGCTCTTTTCTCCCTCTTTCTCAGCTCCCTCTCTTTCCCAGCTCTCTCTTTCCCAGCTCTCCCAGCACTCTTTCCCAGGCCTTTCCCCACGGAGTGGAGGATCAAGGTGGCCTGGTGCCAGCTCGAACGATGAATAAACCTACCCCTTACCTGAATACCACGTGCATGCTGCTGTTCTTACTCGGCTACCTCTTTTTAAAAACCTAACACCCCACACATATCAAGTACCAGTTTCCTGGTCCCATCTCTTCTAGGCTCAAACTTCTACCTCCATTGTAACAAAATTATAGTAAAATAAGTGGATAGGGCAAAAGGGAATTTGGTATAAAGTCAGTAAGATAGAATCAAATCTGAAATTACATTTAATAGTTTTTCCTGAAATGAAGTGATTCTTGTGTAAGTCTGGATCTTCTCTCTCATTTTGAGTTTTTGACTTGTTTCTGACAAATACAATAAGGTACTTCACCTTTCTACTTGATAATTTCATACCCTTAAATTAAGACAATAACCATACAAGGATGTATGATTTCTAATTAATTAAGGTCTGAAAGCTTCTTAGAGATCCATGATGCAAAAGCTCTTTATGAAACTACAAAATGGTAATATTATGGGTAATGCTCAAAACAATGACCATATGATCATTTAATTATATGGAAATTGGTATTAAGTATTTAAAATGCGTTGGTTAGAAGTTGGAAATATTTTTCAAATACAGAGAGTATATTGTCTCATGGTTTGCTTTGTATCACAGCCTCTAAATAGTTGTGAGCTTTTCTTTGACAGATGGTCAACTGAGGCGGGCTATCTAATTTAACTGAAAATTAACATTGGCAGCTGTTCTTGCTAAAAAGATAATCTGTCTCTAAAATTGAGTAGAGCAATGCTGACCCCTTTCCAACTCCTTTCCCATAATTGTGGGCAAATGACAGTTTTCCTCCTGCAAACACTAAATTCAGGGACAGGCCCTTCATTCTAGGTCAAGTCAAATGCCCTCTATAGTAACAAAAACTGATAGCAGTCTTTGTTTCTCTTTAACTCTGTCTTTACTATAGTAATTGTGGAGTAGACAGATCATTATGGCCTCTTTTATATTTCTATCTCTTTTTTCCCTATGCCGGGGATTGAGCCCCAAGCTCTTGTGCATGTTAGGCAAGCACTTTACCATGGAGCTACACTTCCAGCCCTTTTTCATTTTTTAAAAATTTTTATTTATTTATTTTTTATTTTTTGGGTCTGGTCGTGGGGCCTGAACTCTGGGCATGGGCACTGTCCCTCAGCTCTTCAGCTCAAGGCTAGAGCTCTACCACTTGAGCCACAGCGCCACTTCCAGCATTTTTCTTTTAGCTTATGTGGTGCTGGGGAATCGAACTCAGGGCCTCAGGCATGCAAGGCAAGCGCTCTACCACTGAGCCACCTTCCCAGTCCCCCTTTTTCATTTTTTAAAATTTGACACAGATTTCTCTATGTTTCCCAGGCTTGTCATGAACTTGCCATTCTCTTGCCTCTCCCAAGTAGCTAGAATTGCATACCTTTGATCGAGTCTTAATGCCATCTAAAATCCTTCTATGACTTTACTCCTAATATATTAATTCTAATCACTTGTGTGTGAAGGTTTGAATATGAAATGTCTTCCACAAGCTCATGTGTTGAATTCTTTGCCCAGCTGGTGGTGCTATTTGGGGAGGTGATGGAACTTTAGGATATGAGCCTAGCTTGAGGAAGTAGGTCCCTGGGGGTGTGTCTTTAAAGTTTGTACCTTGTCTCTTGTTCCTTTCTCTCTGCTTCCTGTGGGCTGTGAGATGAAACCTTCCTTTACCATAAGTTCCTGCTATCATGATGTTCAACCTTACAAAGGGCCCAGAATCAGCAGAGACAAGGATCATGTAAGTTAAAAATCCCTTTTCAATTGTGAATGAGAACAAATAATTCTTATTTAAGTTATTCTTTCAGATTTTTTGCTCAGAGCTATGCAAAAGTAACCAATATATATATGTTTTGAGGGTATGAATTTCCTTATGTTTTTGAATGAGGGGAATTTTGGAAAATTCCTGTCTTAGATGGATTCACTAAAACCAGACCTTGAGATCGAATTAGAATGCACTTGGCTTATTAGGAAGTGGGCATCCCAGTTAGAATGGCCATTATCAAGAAAATAAATAATAACAGATGCTGGCTGGGATGTGGTCAAAAGGGAACACTAATACACTGTTGGTGAGAATATAAGCTGTTTCAAACACTCTCGAAATTATTATGGAGGTTCTTCAACAGACTAAACATAGAACTCTCCTATGGTCCAGTAATCCCACTCCTGCACATTTATCAAATGATCACAAGCAAGGCCACACTAAAGCTACCAGCACAACTATGTTCATTGCAGCATTATTTACCATAGCTAATATATGGAACCAATCCAGATGCCCCTTAATAGATGAATGGATCAAGAAAATGTGGTATATATACACAGTGGAATTTTATGCTTCTATCAGAAAGAATGACATTCCCCCTTTGATAAGGAAATGGAAAGACTTGGAAAAAATAATATTAGGTTATTACCCCTTCCTTATTTTTTTCCTCTTACCCCTCCCTATTATCTTCTCCCCCAAGTTGTAAAGTTCAGTTCCAATATAGTGTCAATTGAGTATTAATGTTGCTTTAGTTCATCTTTTGTTCTGCTGTTTCTGTGATTCCCTTTCCCTTCCATGGATCAGATAAATTTATATACAAGACAAAGGGTACAGAAAACTAAAACAGAAAAAAATAAAAATAAGTGCTTGCAGGACATAATAAGAACCTCTTGTCTCCAGTTCTTGGAGTTCATGTTGATATGCTTCATTACATAAGGTCCTGTGCACTTACCTATTGTGATACCCTGTTAAGAATATCATAGACATATTCTAGTTATTACAAGTGAGGGAAACTATGTAACCTACTTTTCTTTGGGTCTGGCTTGCTTTGCTTAATATAATTTTTCAAGGTCTTTCCACTTTCTTATGAATGGGACATTGTTATTCTTTCTGATGGAAGCATAGACCTCCATTGTGTATATATACCACATCTTCTTGATCCATTCATTTACTAAAGGGCACCTGGGTTGATTCCATATCTTAACTATGGTAAATAATGTTGCAATGAACATGGTTGTGCTGGTAGCTTCAGTATGGCCTTGTTTGTGGTCATTTGGATAAGTGCCCAGGAGTGGGATTATTGTATCATAGAGGAGCTTTATAGTTAGTCTTTTGAGGAACCTCCATACTGCTTTCCAGAGTGGCTGAACAAGTTTATTCTCCCACCAGTAGTGTAGTAGCAGTGCCTTTTGGCTACATTTGCAAAACCCCAGGACTGGCACACAACAAAGAAATTTTAAATAGTACACCATTTAAAACCATTCTGGTCGACCTAGAATAAGCATCTACCATTATTACAACATACAGAGCAGTCTTACTACCCAGAAAATCCTGTGTGCTCCATCTCTTCTCCCTATTTCTGAAAGCTACCATTTCTTTGCTGTCTTGACAGCTTTTTGCAAGATGTCATAGGATTGCAATAATAGAATGCATGTAGCCTTTTCAGGTTGGCTCACATAGTAACATGCATTTGAGTGCTCTTCATGGTTTTCCATGGCTTAATAGCTCATCTTTTTTTTCTTTTAGCACTGAATACTATTCCTTTGATCAAATGTTTCACAGTTTAACCACTCACCTACTGAAGAACACCTTGGGTTGCTTCCAAGTCTTGGCAATTATGAAGAAAGCTGCTATAAACATATCTGCGTGTAGGTTTTTATATGAACATAAGGTTTCAACTCCTTTGGGTAAATTGTACCAAAGAGTACAATTGTAATATCACATTATAAGAGGATGTTTAGATTCTTAAGAAACTGCCATCATGTCTTAAAGTTTACATTATTGCAAGCAATGAATGAATGTTCTTGTTGTTCCAAATTCTCACTAAAATTTGATGTTGGCAGTGTGTTAAATTTTGGTCACTCTAATAGGTGAATATGGTATTTATTTGTTTAAATTATCTGTCCCCTGGTGATGTGTGATGTCGAGCATTTTCATATGTTCATTTCATCTGCATTTTTCTTTTTTCTGTGTCTGTATTGGGCGGTGGACTCAGGTCCTCTCCTTTCACTTTTCCTTTCCTGCTCAAGGCTGGAACTGCACCATTTAAGCCATACCTTCTCTTCTGGCATTTTGTTAGTGAATTGAAGAGAAGAGTCTCAAGGGCCAGGAACTAGTGGCTCACCTCTATAATCCTAGATACTCAGAGGCTGAGATCTGAGGGTCAAGGTTTGAAGCCAGTATAGGCAGGGAAGTCTGTAAGACTTTTATCTCAATTAACCACTAATGAGCTTAAAGTGGAGGTAGGGCTAAAGTGGTAGATTGACACCCTTGAGCTGTATATACACTGGGTCATGAAAATATTATACAAGTTCTAGACATTCACACAGTGAGGCCAAAGGAAGATATGCATAGGAGCAGATCACAAAGGCTCAATAGCTATGTGCATATGATCACATAAAATACTATTTGACTAAATGAACTCCAAGAAAAGGAAACAAGAAATGATGTTTTTGTTTTCTTTTTCTTTTGTCTTGTTTGTTAGTTTGTTTCTTTGGGAAGGCAAGTGGGCACAGAAAAGGTTAAACAAAGGGTGAAAAAGCACAACAGTGGAAAATGAACTGTACATCTTGCAGGCAGGGACTCGAGGGAAAAAATGGGAGAAAGGGAGGGAAGGGGAGACATCATTCAAAAAGAATTGTATTCATTACATGACTCATTTAACTGCAACCGCTCTGTATATCACCTCTACAGTAACAATAAAATATAACATAATTAGCAGGAAAAAAAGCGAAGGGACAGTTGTCAGGTCCTGAATTCAAGCTCCAGTATTGGCACACACAGAAAAAAGTTTATGCTTTTTTATTAGTCTAGGAGTATTTTGTCAATCTTCTAAAAATTTCAAACCACAATTATTTTCAGTGGCATCTCTATATCTATTTTCTCTTCCTTTGTGGATATAACATTTCACTCTTGCCCTGGCTCTGCAGAATTCCATCCTATGTCTATACAACTTTTGTGCTACTGGAATTTTATACTCAGGGATTTGCACTTTCTAAATGAATGCTCTACCACTTGAATTACACCTGCAGCCTGTATATAGTATAATCAATGATGAAAATTTGAGTTTTTCTATTTTTTTGATATTATAAACAGTGCACCCTTGTCTGTATCTTGTGGATGAGTAAAAGTGTCTTTCTAAGAGAGATGCCTGGAAATGAAATTGCTGCTTCAGCATAGACTTACCTTTTCAGTTTCAATAGATTCTGGAGGTGAGTGCCATCCAAAGTGACTGAGCCAACTTGCTTCCATCAGCATAGGATATGAATATTTGTCTCCTTGCAGCAAATCAACATTTGATGCCTTTGGACTTTCACATTGCCATTTTTTTGGTTGAAAAATGGTATCTCATAAAAATTACTTTCCTCCAATTATTGACAAGGATGAGCATATTTTCATATGATTATTGATTTTAAATATTTCATCTTCAGTTAAATGACTATTTTTTATTCTTTGCTCATTCCCCCCTATTGGGTTGTTGTCTTTTTTTGGTTAATTTGAAGGTTTTTTTTTACACTGAGTATTGATATTTGACAGTTGTATTTATTACAAATATTTCCTTATAGTTTGCTGCCTTTTAAAATTATTCATGGTATCTTTCTGCCATATTGAAGTTTGTGATATGGCTGTTACAAGATACATTGACTTTTTTCTCTTGTTTCTGCATTTTGGGTGATGTTTAAGCCTTTTCTGACTCTAGATTATGAAGCTATCCTTCTGTATTTGTTATAATAATCTTACATATGTGTTTGTTGATTTATTTGTAGATCTTTTATCAACTGGGCTTTATATTTCTGTATGGTGTGAAGGATCTAATTTTATTTTTACATTAAGGAATTTCAAATTATTTTCCCAGTTCTTACACATGAACTACACATGAACTCCACTAAGTTCATCTTTGTGGGCTTTGTTTTATTGAGTAGTAGAGGGTGGTACTAGATTTACAGAGCCTGGAGTACCCAATTGCTAGTTTTTTTGACATACTGTAAACACATAGTTTCTTAATAGTTATGAGCTAAAAAGAAGAATCCTGAGTTCCTACTTAGTGAATAGTTAGGAGGATGAAACTGTCTCCTGTATCAATGCAGCTATACAAGGCGAGACAAATGTCTCTGGATCTAGACTAGAGAAAATATTCTTCCATTTTTATTAAGGAGAACAGTATGGTACATCACCTTTGAAGTCATCTAGGGCTGAGTTTGATTTCTAGGGCTGGGCACTTGTGCTATTTTCATTTGTGTGACCCTGGGTAAATTTGTTAATCTCTAAGACTTAATTTCCTTATCCTTTCTGCAGTTATAATAATTCTTATTTTGTAGATTAATTGTGAAGACTGAGACAATAAGTATAAAGTGCTTGATACATGTTCAGTGCCCAATCATGTTTGCCATTATTACTTGTGGTTATGATAATGATTTCTGCAGAAATGTCAGTATTTGGGGAGTGGGTGCCCAGAAGAGTAGTAAGAATTGAAAAAATAACAACCTGTTCTTTAAGGGCTGTAGTGGGGGGGGAGATGAGGATGTTGGCACCCCCAGAAAGCTTAGGAGAGATGTTGGAGCTGATGTGTTAGATTAACAAAAAAGTGCTTGGGGCTCTAAGCTGTTGCCTTGTTGAACAAAAACATGAGTCATAAACTTGAAAAGGAGTGTGGGAAAGAGAAAGAAGGTAAGAACAGATGGCCCATTGTCTGAGAGCAAATAAACTGGGGCTATCTTCAGGTAGAGGTAGACAAGTTATCACATGGGAATGATTCAATAGGGCTTAATGGAAAGTTGGCTAGGATCAAAGCTTGAGCAGCAAAAAGAAACTTAAAGGATATCAACAGGACTCACCTGAGATTCATTGTGTGTTGATGCAAGCTTCATTTGGTTAGTACTAGCTACATTCTCACTTTGTTGGCCTGCTGGGTTGAAGTAGTGAAGGTGTGGTAGATGAAAGCAAAGAGGAAAGAGTAGGTTCTGGGGAATGTGACCATAGAGGAAACCTTAGTGACTTGTGATATCAGAGTTGTGCTGACCTATTGTACTCAAAGGCGAGTCTGTAGAACTACACTTTAGAACTCATTTGAGAACTTAGAAGACATACAGACTCTTGGGTTTCACTCAAAACCATCTGCACTAGACTTTGCACCAACTGATTTGAATGAATTCTCATTTGAGAAGTGCTATTTAGGCCTGTGATAAAATAAGATTGAGTAGAAGAAGGAATTTCTTAGAAGATATGTATATATAATATACTTCTTAACGTTATATGGGAATTCAATCACAAGAAACAGAGAAGCCACGTCTTGACAGGTAGAATCGAGAGTCTTTATTACAAAGCCTGCAACTGCAGGAAGTAGACTCCAGTCTCAAAGACCTGCAGCCCTGAATGTAACTTGCACAAAGCATTTAAAGACAAAATCCATATGTTTGGAGTGGAGATCCAGCCTTAACCAAAGCAGATCATGTAGGGTCTCAAGGGCAAGCCAAGAAAACCATTTAGGATAATACTCAGGGGCAAGCAAATCAGACCATTTAGGTGAAATCAAGAGTGAGCATTTTCTGTAGCAAAGCTTTTGTGGGACTAAAAAACATGACATCAGCAATTCAAAGAAGGGTCTATCTCACCTCTAAGCTTTTTGGAGCTGTGTGAAAAGCCTCCACCACCCAGCAAGGCACCAGGATGCCTGTGAGAACAAGGCCATATTACTTAGACCCTTATGCTTATTTCATTAAAAGAAAATAAAAAAATTATGTTCTATAAAACATTTTAACCCTAAAAATAATTATGTTCCAAAACAACTGTATCTATTACTTGGTAAAGTAAATAATCCTTTGGTTTAGGATTTTTTTTTTGGTTTCGGGGTTTGACCTCAGGGCCTGGATGCTGTCCCTGAGCTATTTTTGCTCAAAGCTAGCAATCTAGTGCTTGAAGCCACAGCTCCACTTCTGGCTTTTGAGTGGTTAATTTGAGATAAAAGTCTCATGGGGACTTTACTGCCCTGGCTAGCTTTGAACCATGATCCTCAGATCTCAGCTTCCACAGTAGCTAGGATTACACTGGTGCCAGATGGATTGAGATTATTTGTAATACCCAATCAAATTATTATTTTTATTTTATTTTATTTTTTTAATTTTTTTGGGTCCGGTCATGGGGCCTGAACTTTGGGCCTGAGCGCTATCCCTCAGCTCTTCAGCTCAAGGCTAGCTCTCTACCACTTGAGCCACAGCGCCACTTCCCGCTTTTTTCTTTTTGCTTATGTGGTGCTGAGGAATTGAACCCAGGGCCTCATGCATGCAAGGCAAGCACTCTACCACTGAGCCACCTTCCCTGCCCATATTATTTTTATTTTAGAAAAGCTAAAACTAATTTTTCATAGGGCAAAAAGCTTATCAATATTAACAAGTACTGACTTTCTTTTCTCCAACGAGGATCATGCTTAATTACCAAACCCCTGAATAAAAAAAAAAAAGAATGTGTATTAGATATTAACTGAGATAATTAAGTCTGCTCAATCTTTTTTTTTTTTGGATGTTACTTTTTTTTATTGTGAAAATACTGTACAGAGGGGTTACAATTACATGGGCAAGATAATGAGTACATTTCTTATCAAGCATTGTAGCCTCCTCCTTTGTTTCCCCTTCCCCTTCGCATCCTCCTCCCCACCGCCCCCCCCCCCCACTGAATCCTCCCTGCTTCCCCCTCCCCACCAAAGTTGTAAAGTTCGTTTTCGACATAACGACTTGTACATCTCATTGTTGCAATGGCTCCACCTGTATCCCTATTTAAACGATTGAGATCTCCTGAAACACTATGTCTTAACATTAAAGAGCCTTTTAGAATTTTCTTCTCATCTTTGTAATTCCAGGAGAAAGTGCCTGGGTAAAAATTCATTTTGTTCTAATTGTCACAGTTTTGAATTAACTAAAACTTCACTTGGCTTGTTGTTTTCTAAGAGCATTCTAGAAGTGTGGTTCATCCCTGGACCAGCAGCAATATTATCATCAGGGAACGTTCTAGAAATGCAAATGCTTGGACCTTACCTAAGATCTACTGAATTAGAACCTCTGGGGGTGGGGGTCCAACAATGCACATGTTTAACAATCCTCTCAGGTGATTCGCATTCACTCTATAGTTTCAGAACCATTGTTCTTAGGCACATGGTCTATGATATGAAAGGTTAAATGCCTAAGCATTTGGAAAGTTGTGGAAGCTGGTTCAAAGCTATTGGTTCCAAGTTCATTTGTTAACACTTTGCTTTAAAACCTTTGTATAAGGCATTTGACTGCTCTGGGCTTCAAATTCCTGATTTGAATAGAAGAGTTGGAAAATATAATATTTAAGATTCCTTAGATCTCTAATAGATCAGATGTGGCAACTAGAATAGAATGGACCATCCATCATTCAGGCATTTCCTCCCTGAATTACTAAAATAAAAATAGAAAGTATAGATAGTAAGGCCTTGGTTTTAGAGTAAACCAAAGTAAGCAATATTTTTGTGTGTGCTGGTCCTGGGGCTTGAACTCAGTGTTTGGACACTGTCCCTGAGCTTTTGTGTGCAAGTCTAGTGCTCTATTACATTGATCCACAGCTTTGTTTCTGGTTTTTTTTTTTTGGTAGTTAATTGGAGATAAGGGTCTCATGGATTTTCATGCCTGGGTTGGCTTTGAACTGCCATCCTCAGATCTCAACTTTCTGAGCATCTAGAATACAGGCATGAGCTATCAGTGCCCAACTCAAGAATATTGTTTTAACTGAATAGATTTAATTATCTTACAATGATATATCAGAGGCCTGTCAATGATAGATAACATTTGTAGCTATCAGGAAAATTTATGGATACATTTTGCTACAAGTTAAGTATGATATTTGACTCCTTGTATAGTAAATACTTGTAAATCCTCCCTTAATATAATTTACTTTACTTCCTGAATATATTGGCTTTCCTTTGGTATTATGGTAAGTATGTCCCTACATGATTAAAACCATTTTCACAAATTCTATATAGTTAAGCCCATTTTTACATTCCACTTGATTTTGTGGTGTTCTTGTTCATTGGAAGCATTTCTTGTAATTAGAAGCAACCAGTTAAAAGTTCATATCAATTGTCAGCAACCAGGAGCTAAAATTGCTGACTTCTAAGGATATGGAGAAGACTACAGAAGTATGTCCAAATGCCTGTAAAATGGACAGTTTGGGGGGCTGGGGTGGCAAAGAAAGAAAGAAAGAAAGAAAGAAAGAAAGAAAGAAAGAAAGAAAGAAAGAAAGAAAGAAAGAAAGAAAGAAAGAAAGAAAGAAAGAAAGAAAGAAAGAAAGAGAAGGTTATTTTGGGCTGGGAAGGTGGCCCAGTGGTAGAGCACTTGCCTTGCATGCATGAGGCCCTGGGTTCGATTCCTCAGTACCACATAAGCAAAAAGAAAAAAAGCCAGAAGCGGCGCTGTGGCTCAAGTGATAGAGCGCTAGCCTTGAGCTGAAGAGCTGAGGGACAGCGCCCAGGCCCAGAGTTCAGGCCCCACAACTGGACCCCTCCCCTCACCCCACCCCCCAAAACAGGGACAGTTTGCTGTCCTGTAGTATAGATATTGAATGGCCTCAAAGTCCCATGTGTTAAATTCTTGGTGGTATGGATCTAATGATGGTGGAATTGGTTGGAGGTGGTCTAACCTTTACAGGGTAGGGCCTAGTGGAAGGAAGTTAGATCACTGGGGGTGTGTTCTTGGAGGAGATATTAAACCTAGAGACCTTTATTCTTTTTTGTCGGTTTCCTGGCTGTTGGGTCTTCATCTGTCCCATGAAAGAGGGACGGGGTCCAAGGAAAGGTTAAGTGCTGTGCTCGCCGGTTCCCCAGCCTCCCTCAGCCCGGGAGACAATCTGACACAGCGGGGAGCCAAATCAAGCAGGAAGAAAACTTGTTTATTAATGGAGAGCAGCCCTTTTTAAAGCCAAAAAGTGCGGGTGGCATGGCAAGGGAGGAAGAGGAACCAATCACTGTCAAGGTCACACCCTATCATGCACCTAAGCCTTCAGGGGCTGGTTACCGCACTGGTTATGCACTGAATGTAAGGTGAATTGGGCTCTGCCCACTCTACTCTCTCTCAGCGCCATCTTTGCTGCCCATGTGCACTACAGCAAATTGGGCTCCGCCTACTCAACTCCCTCTCAGCGCCATCTTTGCTGCCCATGTGCTGTACAGTTAATTGGGCTCTGCCCACTCAACTCCCTCTCAGCCCCATCTTTGCTGCCTGTGTTCCCCACACCTGGCGGCCATGAATGAGCAGCTTTGTTTCTCCATGCACTAATCTCCTATGAAGATGCTTTCTTGCCATACACTCAAAGCAGTGGGACCAAGTAACCATAACTGAATCCTCTGAAACCAAAATTGTTCTGTGTGGTCATAGATGTTACTACTGGTAGATTTCAACCATGTTCAGTGTCCCTTTTAGACTATAGTAAGCATTGTTATATATTTTGAAAACATTCTCAACAAAACCTTAATTCTCAAAGAATTATGTTGTGCTTCTCTTTGAGTTGAACTTAAGCAGCATAGTACTTTCTCCTAGCCATGATGAGTTAATGAATTACTACTGTACACAGAAGTAAAAGATGAATACAATCAGCAAATGGAAATGATCACATCAAGTAATGATGTAATAGGAGTAATTTGCTATTTAAAAGTATTATTTATTGAAGTACTTTGCAAAGATACCTGTATCTTTTTCATATCCATACTTGTGTGGATTCAAGTATATTCAATGTGTTGTAGATGTTATGTTTGAATTCCATAGAGAGACATGAAGGAGATGATTCTTTCACTAAACTATAAAATTTTCACTTCAGAGATGACTGCAGTGGGAGAATTGGGAATGAAAATATGAAAATGTATCAGAGTATTATCACCTACATAATAGAATGTAACTGTTGTTATCTTTTTTCAGTTATTCCATCCCTCATCACTGGTTTTTAATACTAGAATTTTCTCCCAAACCCTAGATTTCTATATTACTTGCTGATTTGATATCTTCACTTGGATAATAATAATATCTTCCATTTTTGTCAAGGTCTTATTTTTAATTCAAATTTTCATTTGTTTTTTTATTATTATTTTGAAGTACTTGTACAAAGAGATTTCAAGTCAACATGTCAATTTATGTGGGCAATTCATCATGATTAATGTAATCCATTTCATCATTCTCCATCTCTCCCAACCCTACCCCCATCCCCTCAAAGTTACCTGGCTCCATTTTCACATATGTACCTTGAACATTATGACTGCATTCTCCTACCTTTCCTTTCTCCATTTGTCTGTCCCCTTTCCTTTGGCTTCCCCTGCTGAACTTATGTGCATTTTTTTAAACTTTGCATGTCCAACAGACATCTCAAATTTTGCATGCCTAAAACTGAATCTATTGCTTATCCATTCTTAAAAATTCTCACCTGAGTGAATGGCTGCACTTTTGATCCAGTTGTTCAGTTTTCAAATTTTAAAGTCATCTCAACTCAACTCCTAGCAATCACCACACTCAACATAGCAATGAATCCTGTTAGTTATAGTTCTAGAATCCATCTCACATCCAAACAATATTGTCTATTTCGAATCTCCTGCAGATTTCCCCAAACAATGCTTCCCTACCATGTCTCTGCTTTCTTATTGCCTCTTCTTCAAATGGTGTCTACAGGGAACCATGTCTTCCCTCTGCTCAAAACCTAATGACTCCTATCTCACTCAGAAAAATTCAAAGTGTTGTTATTTTTTTTTTTTAACTGTGATTTAGAGGAGCCTAACTGGCAGGCTCCTTGTGACTTTCTCCCTTCATGTACTATTGTGAGCTACCTCCCCAAGTTCTTGCTGACTTTTGAGCTCCCTTCCTAATCTATACTTTGCTTTGCTTTCTATCTGGGGCTCAAGTAACCATGCGTGTCATTGCACCTAATTAAAACTTGTGTTTGAAGATTGCTCACTGAACAAGTCTTATTTACATGTACATTCTGATTATCTTCAACTAGCAAGCAAAGCCATGATGTTATTAATCATTTTTTCAGAACCTCCTTATGTAAACATTTTCTGCATAGAAGTTAAAATACAGAAGCAGACTAAATATAGAAGTGTCGCTAAGGCTACATCTTTCTGCTATTAAACTCAACAATGATGGTTTGCGTTTAGCAAAGCAACATAATCCATCATACTGAGTTAATGCCAATCATTCATTTTATTGGCTCTGCAGTTTTGTTTGCACTTAATTTATAAATGAGTTTTAGTTTTATATTTGCAGAACAATGATAAGTATATAGGGTTTATTTGTAGTATTATGTTTGAGACACTTTAATTAAACAAGATAACATCAGAATCTTCAACATAAGTCAAATCAGAAAAACACATCTTAGATGACAACACAAAAATTTTTACAATAAACTCTCATGGAAGAGAAAAAACAAGGAGGGAAGTGTGAAAGATTTATTTATTTATTTATTATTGTGAAAATACTGTACAGTGGGGTTACAATTACATGGGCAAGGTAATGCGTACATTTCTTATCAAGCATTGTTGCCTCCTCCTTTGTTTCCCCTTCTCATCTCTTCCCATCTTTCCCCTCCCCCCACCCCTCCCTCCCCCCCCACCCTCTACCCCCCACCTCCTGGCCAAAGTTGTAAAGTTCGTTTTTCGACATAACGTCTTGTACATCTCATTGTTGTAATGGATCCACCTGTATCCCTATTTAAATAATTTGTTTTTTCCCTTCCCCTCCACAAAGTATACCAACATCAAATACAGTGAAAACAGGGATTATACCGTGGAGGAGGGACATACAAAGCAACAAAGAAATCATCTTATAAATGTGTTAGAAACAATCACAAGAAAGAAAAAACATTTGAATCCTTATCTTGGGGTTCATTTCGCCTAACATCAACTTATCTGACTGTTTCTGCTTGTCTCAGACATATACTAGGAATTGCAAATAAATATTTCAATTCAAAGTTAAAAATAGAAAAATCTTGATAGTACAGTTAGCTAATAAGAAAAACTACAGAAAAAGAAATTAATGAAATTGAAAATATATGAAAATATATTTCTTTGATAAGAAATTATTAAACATTTAGAGCAGGAAAGATGTTTTTTTTCTTTGGGTCTGGTCGTGGGACCTGAACTCTGGGCCTGGGTGCTGTCCCTCAGCTCTAAAGCTCAAGGCTAGCGCTCTACCACTAGAGCCACAGCACCACTTCTGGCTTTTTTCTTTTTGCTTATGTGGTGCTGAGGAATCGAACCCAGGGCCTCAGGCATGCAAGGCAAGCACTCTACCATTGAGCCACCTTCCCAGCCCAGGAAAGATGTTTATATATTAATTTTCCAGGCATTGTTCTACTCTGGATTTCTCTACTTCATTAAATACTCCCCAAAAATGAGTCAAAGAAAAAAGCAATGTGGAAAATATTGAGATACTTGTTATAATAAAGCTATATGTATCTGTGTCCTTTAGGCTTTGTAGAATGCATTCTCATAAAGAGACAGGAATATCTGATGACTACAAGACAAAACGAGACCAAACCACAAGGCATTTGTAAACTTAGGCTTCTTAGAAAAGAGAGGCTTGGAAGAAGATCCAAAATCTTTCCAAATTTTCTCCAATTTTGACTCTCCTTAATTCTGACCAAATAAATGACTACATTTAAAATATGGTTGAAGTCATTGACTGGTTAATTACATTTATAGTTTGATATAATTGAGAAAGAGGCTGTAATAGGAAGAATTCTAAAATTCCCACTCCCTTGATGCATACATACTCTCTCCCAGTTGTCCATGCAAACACTGAGCTCGGTGATGGTATGAAGGGATTTTACAAATGCAGTGGGCCTCAAATCAGTTGACTTGAATGCTATCCAGGTAGATGTGGATAATAACTTTTGCCCTTTAGAAATCAGAGAGTTTTCTTCCATTTATCATAGAAGAGAAAGAAAGACACAATTCTGATTGATGTAGAAGAAAGCAAACATGAATTTGGATTGTCTTTGAAAAGCCTCCACAAACAGAGCAATCCCTACCTATAAATTAGGAGAATAGGGACCAGTTCAACAATTACAAGGAGGTAAAATCTATCTGTGAGCCAAGGTAAGATCTAAGCCGTAGATAAGAGCCATGGCCTTGGCTGATCCTTTGATATCCTCCTAGTGAGATGCTGAGTAGAGAACCCAAGCACATTGTCTCATACACTAACCTATAAAACTCCAAGATAATAAATAAATTATTAGCAGGGATGGTAGGGGAAAAACAAAGGAGGAGGCAACAATGCTTGATAAGAAATGTACTCATTACCTTGCTCATGTAATTATTAGTAACCCTCCTTTGTACAGTATTCTCACAGTAAAAAAGCTTATTAATATACATATTATTGTTGTTGTTGCTATTTTGTGTCAGTCCTGGGGCTTGAATTCAGGGCTTGGATGCAGGCCCTGAGCTTTTCTGATCAAGGCTAGCACTCTACTGCTTGAGCCATAGCTCCAATTCTGGCTTTTTATGATTAATTGGAGTTAAGAGTCTTACTGACTCTGCTGTTCAAGCTGGCTTCAATCTGTGATCCTTAGATCTCAGCCTCCTGAGTAACTAGGATTTCAGGTGTGAGCCCCTGATATCTAATTAATAAAGATATTATTTTGAGCCATTGATGTAGTGGTAAATTTTGGAGCAATTGAAAACAAATCATTTCTCTTTTCAGCCAGTTGTTTTGGAATCATATCACCTTTGGAAGAAGGATTAGTAGAAGTGAAAATTGTTACTTCTATTTACTCTAAGACCCCTAAATTTAATAAAGTTAGGAACTTGTCCTAAAATGTTTCAGAATGTCAGAGAGTACAAAAGAAATAACAGAAATCCCCAAAGAAGGAAACCATGGGGTATTGCATAGACTATCCAGCTCTTCCAATTCCAGCTGTGGACACCAAGCTGGGAGACTTGACTTAGACTCGAGGAGCTTGTGATGTGTTGTGTAGAATTACAGGTATATGTTCAGTTAACAAGATCTCTGGGGATGAACTTCATTTATAGGAAGTTGGTTATAAATAACAGAAACTGTGATATAACAGCATACAAAGCATACACTAGGCACTGTGAAGGAAGAGTTGTTGGCGTATTTGCTGCAGTGGCAAAAATTACCTCTAAACGTGTAAAAGTTGATTCAGGATTAGCCAACTTTTTCCATAAAGGGCCAGAGTTGAGGTTCTGTGAGGAGAGTTACAACTATTCAACATGGCTAGTACAATAATCAGTAATATGGCCAGCCATAATTACTACTTAAACAAATAAGCACAGCAACCTTGCACTAAGACTGTTTGACAGAAACAAGTAGCAGACTAGATATGACACAAAGGCTAGAGAGGTGAGGAGGTGCTTGAACTAACACTGGCATTTGTGAGGAATAAAAAGGAGGGTACAGGGCTGGGGAGGTGGCTCAGTGGTAGAGCGCTTGCCTTGCATGCCTGAGGCCCTGGGTTCGATTCCTCAGCACCACATAAGCAAAAAAAAAAAAAAAAAGAAAGCAAGAAAAAAGGAGGGTACATATATCTGCAAAACATTATGAAAGTAGGGCTCACAGACCTGACAACCAGTTGGCTTTGGAAAGAAAGAGGAAATGAGACACTATTTTCTGCAGTGGGCACCTGAATGAAATACATGGTGGGTAGGTGTGTTTGGGATTGTGGATAAAATGGAATGTGGATTAAAATCATTTGTCTTTAGAATATTTATGTAGAAAATCTAGGAGGCAGAAGTTTAAGGTGTGTGTGTGTGTGTGTGTGTGTGTGTGTGAGAGAGAGAGAGAGAGAGAGAGAGAGAGTGAGAGAGAGAGAGAGAGAGAGAGAGAATGAACAATTAGAAGCAATTATAAGTTATCTCCATGGAGTCATGGTTATAGGTGAGATCACACATGGAAGATTTGTTGAATATGAACTAATATATATAAAGTGCTCTTTAAACTTTAAGGCATTCTACAAGTGTAAAATATTCCTATTAAATAGGACAAACAGCAGCACAAAAGGCAGTAACAATCGTTTTATGTCTCTGGATCCCTGCTAGTTCCCAATTACTGCATTTTCATCCTGTGAAAGCCTTTGAACAGCTCTTTTTTCCTCCCCTGCATATACCCTGAGATTGGAATGCATTAAACATTATCTATGTGATGGCAGAATGCTTTTTTCCTACCACAACAGATACTTTCAACTCTTTTTTGTAGGCACAAACTTCTAAGAGGGATAAGACAAAGACACAGAGATGCTGCTTTGATATTAGGGTTTGGAGTCTTATTTAAATGAGGGATGAGGCAGCAGCTTTGAGGGTATCAGTGTTTAATCACTTAGGAGAAGAGATACAGAATATAGAGGCAAAGGAGACCTAAGTGCTTATTTCAAATGAGAATTGTCAGTCTTGGGTCTTGAACTCTGGGCCTGGGTGCTGTCCCTCAGCTCTTCAGGTTAAGGCTATCACTCTACCACTTGAGCCACAGCACCACTTCCGGTTTTCTGGTGGTTTATTGAAGAGTCTCACAGACTTTCTTTCTTTCTTTTTTTTTTTTGGTTGGTCATGGGGCTTGAACTCTGGGCCTGGGCGCTGTCCCTCAGCTCTTCAGCTCAAAGCCAGCGCTCTACCACTTGAGCTACAGGGCCACTTCCGGTTTTCTGATGGTTTATTGGAGAAAGGAGTCTCACGGTCTCTCCTGCCCGGGCTGGCTTTGAACCGCGATCCTCAGATCTCAGCCTCCTGAGTAGCTAGGATTACAGGCGTGAGTCACCAGCGCCCGGCCTCACAGACTTTTTTGCCCAGGCTGGCTTTGAACCATGATCCTCAGATCTCAGCCTCCTGAGTAGGCTAGGATTACAGGCATGAGCCATTGGCACCAGGCTCAAATGAGATTTTTGATAGCCCTTAGCCCTTGAAAAATCTTGTCAGAGGAATTTTCTTGCCTCTCCAATCTTGAGGGGAGTTATAACAGCAGGCTGTTATAATCTTGAGCAGGCTGGACCTGTCTTTTCAGGGTGTTTTAATGATCTATTGTTTCTGAGAAAAAGATTCCCAAATGTAGTTGCTTAAGACAACAACCATATTGTTTATTATATTTTATACATATGGTATTAGGGTATGGTGTGATTTTGTTTCCTGTAGAGTTGATGAGAAGTAGAGGTATGGCTCAATGAGTGAAAAAGCCAAGCAATAGTGCAAGGTCCTGAGTTCAAGCCCCAGTCCTGGTCCCAGCACAAAAACAAAAACAGACAGCACCACCAGCAGCAATAACAACAATAAACTATGTAGTGTTGATGGTGATCAGTTGTTGGCATTTATCTGGCAAATGGGCTGATCTGGGGGGTATGAGAGAGTCTCACTCACATGTTATCTTAGTTCACTCAGACTGCTATAACAAAATTCCATTAATTGGTGGCTTTTAGTCAACAGAAATTTTGGGGAGTAGAGGATAAGAAAGAATAATAGAGAAAGTATATATGATCAAAGTACTTGCATGGAACTATCACAATGAAATCACTCTGTACAATTAGTATTTGCTAATAATAATTTAAAAATAAATAGTATATTCAAAATTTGTACAACCATCATTTACAAAGTAATAAATAACAGAAACTTATTCCTTGTGATTCTGGAAGCAGATACTTCCACAGTCATAGATTTGCCTATGGCATAGATTTACCTTCTTGTTCTGCTTTCATGTGGTAGAAGGAATTAGCTATTTCATAAGAGCTCTATAAAGGTTTATACATACAAAGTCTTTTTTTGAGGGGAGGGAACACAAACATTTTTACCAAACACTTTTTAGAGTACTTTAATCAGATGGCTAGAAGACTGAGCTCAGTGGGGACTATGGAGCTGGTTACCTGTACATGGTCTCTCTGTAACTACAGTGGCCTCAAAATAAGATTTCTTACATTGCTGCTCAAAAACAGAAATGAGAGACTCAACATGTAAGGTGTATGATACATGGGTTTGTGCGTCTCAAGGCTGAGACATGCATCTTACTTCTGCTATATTCTATTAGTTGAAGTGGTCTTAAGTCTGCCCATATTCAAAGGGTGGGAGGATGTGGAGATGGAGATGGGAGGACTGTCAATTTGTGACTATGTTTTAAAATCACCATACAGGCCATTGGAAGAAGGATGTCCCTTGTTTATGATAGCTTAGATGATGTGGATGCTAGGAAGCCTCCCCCCACCCCCACCCAGATTTAGCATTTCTTGGAGTGATAGAGGTTATAGCAGTCTTAGTGGTTTGTAAATGGATAGGATGTGTTCCCCTATTTATAGAGAGCAGATATTTGGATCTCAGGAAACAGGAGTGGATGATTGGTGTCTGAGCTTTGAACTGGTATAGCAAAATACCTGGCACTGGGTAAATCCAGGTTTTTAATGCATAGTTTTAGAAGCAGAAAAATCCAAGATTAGGTAGTCTCCTCTGTTCTGCCTTGAACAAGGCCTTTCTGGCTACATTTTAACCTGTTAGGTGGCATCAAAGCAGAACTGTAGTTACAGAGGCAAGAAAGTCAGAAGAGGTGACATGCTTCCTTATAACATCCCAGGATGAGATCTAATCAGGGTCCTGAGAGAACTACATTAAAATCTTGTGTGGGGTGATGCTCCCAATGACTTAAAGACCTCTCAATAGGCCTCCATCTCTTAAAGGTTCCACCACACATTGCCACATTAAGGAACACTCTTCTTTCATATAAACCATTGTGAGCTACATTGAAACTGTAGCAACTGGGAAAAATGAAACTGGGAAGTGTGGGTGAGCTGCTCCAATGGTGCATTGTCTAGTTGGTCACTGCTATGTACTACTGGGACTCCATCCTGATGAAAACTTCTGGGGAGATAGGTGGTTGCACCTGGAGGAACAGGTAATGAACTCCCCAATTTCTTGTTGGCCAGGTGCCTTATGGGATACTGCTTTCCTCTTCCAGCTTCCCAGGTTTACACAGGAATCTTGATATGGCATATATTATAACAGCAGAAAGATTCTGGTTCAGAGAGCCACACAGAGAGCTGAATTAAGGTTCCATCAAGTCACATACATGAAACTGGTTGCCATAGTAACTGGCTAAAAAAATGGACTGGGAAAATGTGAGATGGTCACAAGAGGTACCTGCTATGCAGGCAGACATACTTGAGCTTTTCGAATTAACTAAGACAAAGACGGAGGCTTTAAAGCAAGGGTATAGCATAGAATATAGCATATTTATATTGTTTACTTCTCCTGTACTTGCTATAGGGATTGCAGCTGCCACAGACACTCTTTCTACCTAGATCCTTCCTCAAGTGGAAAAATAAACTAATTTTGACTCTATGAAATATCTCCTCCTGAAGTATCATATTATTGTTCTGGAAGTGCTTACACTAGTCATCACTACATTGCTGATTAGAAAAAAGTTGCAAAGATCAGACTTCTCTAGTTTGTGAGCAAACAGCTTTGGCCAGGACCATGTCTTTAAACTAGAGGAGAAATCAGAGTCCTTGGTCAGTCTAGCAATGCCTTTGCTCCTGCTCCCAACTCCCTTGTGGACAAGAAACTCCATTCCCCGTAGTGGCAGATGAATAACCAATCTCTACTCTCTGGTTCTTAGAGGGAAATTAAGTCTGATCAGAGCTGATGATGTTTATTGTTTTACCTGCTTGACAGTATCAAAGGACAGACCAATGAATGGAAATGAAAGAAGATCACTGGGGTCCCAGAGGCCAATTTCAAGGTCCTGTGTGAGGGAAATGATAAAGTCACTTCATTCTAAGTGAACCTATTTGTGAAATCCATATTTCTATACAAAAGAAGAGTGGTTAATCTTTTTTTTAACAAAAGGTATCTCCAGGGAATTAATTTTCCTATTGAGCTCCCCTGGGGACATTTTCTTTGTGGTTTCTTTTATTGAAAACATAAACTTACCTGGCATGTAGTAATGACTCTCAAGATGATCTGAGACCATGGATATTTTGTTTTAATAAGAGGTTTTGTGAAAATTCAACATGTGACTCATAGGGAAGAGGGCTGCCTGACTTCAAGTTCAGGTAGGGACTTGTAATTACATATCTTCTCTACTTCAGTATATTACTCCACCCCCTCCATACCTTTCTTGACTTGGAGAGATAACAATACATCTTTGCCACAGCTTTGCAAAACTCCTAAGATCACAGTTTGGAAGTCTCTGGGATATAGTACAAGTTAGGAAGGCGTCCTGCTACAAGCAAGACAAACATCTGCCAGAAGTGTTTTAAAGCAACAGACACTTGTTTTTCCTCCTCGCAATCTGGAAGTAGGCGACTGATACTGTCGTAGCAACCTAGGTTCTTTCTCTATTTCTAGATGTTTATTTTTTCTGTAAAATTTAATTTTTATTGCAAAGGTGTTGTACAGATGGGTTGCAGTTACATAAGTAAGGTAATGAGTATATTTCTTGTTGAACATTATCCCCTCTCTTGTTCTTCTTCTACTTTCCCTCCCCTCTACTTCCCCCCCCCCCCCCATCAAGTTGTAAAGTTCATTTCCAACATAGTGTCTTGTATTGCTGTTGTATTGATTCACCCTTTGTCCTGTGTCTCACCATTTTGTTATTCCTTTTCCCTTCCCCAAATCAGATAAATGCATATATAAGACATTCTTGGTTGCAAAGTAAGTGCAGAATATCTAGTGTCACATTTAGTTCAAGGCAGGAAGGAAGAAAGTTGAAGGGGATTTTTTCTGTTCTTCTAAGTATCTATATTTTGATCGGAGGGGTAGGGAAAGGAAGTGACACATTACCAGAAGACTGCCCATTAGATCACATTAGCCAGAAATAAGTCATAGGACCATGGCAGATCAGGACTGACCAAAAGATATGAAAGGTCCACTTAGTCCAAACATGATTTATCCCCTGAGGCTAGGGGAAGGGAGCTATCTTCTCTGGCATCATACAATTTCTGTCTGTTTCTTGAACAAAACAGCGTTTTATTGGCATGGGTACAGGAAATGGAGAAAAGCAGTTGGAGAAGCAGTTTGATAGGCAACAAACTGTCCCCTGAGCCAATGGGCCAGGAAACCTAACTTATTGTGAAACACTGGATAAGCCACTTGACATGGTCTGGCTTCAGTGACCTCAGGAATAAATTGAGGACATGGATAACATAACTGCCAAGTTTCCTCCTAGCTTCAACATTCATGGTTTTATGCAATTGGAATAACTTCCTGAATGTTCATGGCTAAACCAGAACTGGTTTGTAATTGAAACAGATGCCTTAATGGTATTGTTCTGGCTCCAAGTACTGGCTGCTTGAATTCTTGTGCAGTAAATTGTGTGCAGCAAATGGATTTCAAAGGAATTCCATCCTTCTTTATTTTTAGTTTCGAAGGAAAAGATCAGATCTCAACAGAGATTTTATATTTAACTAGCATAACTTTCTCCTTTGTAATTCTTTTCTGAATTAAAATTTTATTTTTTGACATTTAACTCAGCCATTTATGAATACAATATTTTTAAAGAAAGATTTGAGAAATGAGACTGCACCAAATTAAAAAGTTTTTGCATGGCAAAGGACGTAGGCAACAAACTAAAATGATAACCTACAGAATAAAAGAAGATTTTTGCCAACTACACATCAGATAATGGCCTCATATCCACAGTATACAGAGAACTTAAAAATTAAATCCTCAAAAAAAAAACCCAATTAACAAATGAATCTTTTCAAAGTGAATCTTTTTAAAAGAATAAGTAAAAATGACCAATAGATACATGAAGAAATGCTCAATCTCTAGCCATAAAGGAAATGCAAATCTCCTTTGTAATTTTTATTTAGTGTTTTTAATAGCATAAAGAAAACAAAGCACAGCTTTTTTATTTGGCATAGAAATGCTTCTAAGTAACAATAAAATATTCCAAGCCCTCTGATAAATTATCCAATGTTAAATAAAAGTTGTCTTTTTGAATATGTATTTGCAACTAGTGTATAGCTTTTTCATGTATACAATTTTCACCAGTTGCTAACAAAGGTAAAAACTGAAGGCTCCAATTGGGTGATATACCAGTGTTTAGCAAAGTGGCTAGCTTTTGTGTATTACTCGGTAATTTTTTCATATCAATGTGTTATGATAAGAACCATCATGAGGCAAAGTAGATGAGGGCACAGTGAATTTCTCAGTTAATTTTCATCATTTTTCTGTCCTTGATATTATTGAGGAGGGTAATGGAACAAGCTTGCTTGAAATAGTGGCAGCTTGTATTATGTGTATATTAATGCATTACAAAAGGAAGTCAGAAATGGTGCACCATGCCAGTCATTTATTTATTATTAATAGAGAGCCCTCGTGGAGACAAACACTCTTTCCAGGTAGTGCCACAACACAGTGGATCCAAGTGACAATAGGTCCTGCTTCTGTGGAGTTTTTCCAGTTGAGTAGACACACATTAAACAAGCCAACTAAACAATTTTACTTTCACTGTACTCTCTGAGGATTCAGTAATTCAGTCTAAACAGACAAATAGGAGCAAAACCATATAAAATTACAGATACATGCATGGGAGCCATGCAAAATATGAGACTTCAAGATAGATTAACTGATTGAAACTTATGTAGTATCCTAAACTTGGGATTTGGGGGAAGGTGGTGACATATATTATAGGAGGATGAAAAGAAGGATCTTACAGTAAATAAATGTTGGCTTACTATACAGATAAAATGTCTTTCAGAGCTGGGCATCAGTGGCTCATGCTTGTTATCCTAGCTATTCAAAAGGCTGAATGCTGAGGACTGTGGTTTGAAATTAGCCCAGGTAGGAAAGTCAGTGAGATTCTTATGTCTAGTTAACCACCAAAAAGCCAGAAGAAGAGCTATGCCTCAAGTAGTTGAGTTCAAGCCTTGAGCAAAAAAAGTTCAGGGACAAGAAATATACTCATTACCTTACTTATGTAACTGTAACCCCTGCATACATCACCTTTACAAAAGACTTGGGGGCTGGGATGTAGCTCAGTGGCAAAGCGCTTGCCTAGCAAGTGCAACGTCCTGGGTTTGATCCCCAGTACCAAAAAAAAAGAAAAGACAAAAAAAATAGTTAAAAAAACCCAAACAAAAGACTTGGAAAAAATCATATTAAGTAAAATAAGCCAGGCCCGAAGAAATATAAACTCCATGTTTTTCCTCATTTGTAATAATTAGTATGTACCTAGAAAAGTCCTAGAAGTGGATCACAATAGCTCAATAGCTATGTACATATGACCATATATGATGCTAAGCTAAATGAACTCCAAGATATTGCAACAAGAGGTTTTTCGTAGCTGTTGTTTTTAATGTACTATGTGAAGTTATTTCTTTTTTCTTTCATTCTTTTTTCCTATGGTTTATCCCCTGTTGTCACTGTATTTATTTTTGGTACCCTGTATATTGTATATGCTTATCTGAATTAGGAAAGGGAAGGGGAACAATAAAATGGCGAGACAACCAGTGCAACATTGATACTCACAAGACAGTATGTTGGAAATTAACTCTACAACTTGGGGAGGAATTGGAGGGGAAGGAAAGTGGGAGAAAAACAAGGGAGGGGTTAACAATGTTCAAGAGGAGATGTACTCACTATCTTACATATGTAACTTTAATCCCTCTGTACAAAAACTTGAAAATTAACTTAAAAATGAAATTTAAAAAATTTAAGGAACAGTACTCAGACTCTGACTTCAAGCCCCAGGACCAACACACACACACACACACACACACACACACACACACACACACACACACACACACACACACACACACACTAATAAGTTATCTCAGAACAGGATGTGGGATCAACCTTCAGTTTTCTCTCTTCCCTGGCTGATGAGATTTCTCCTGAGTGTGAGGAGTCCCTGGCAATCGCATCTTTTTTGGAGATTTGTCTTTAGGCAGATAAAGGAAATTTGGAGGGAACTTACTGCAATTAATACTAGGCTGTCAGGATTAGGGGTATTTACTACTCTGCAAATGCTTGCTAGAGCAATCAAGATGTCTAGGAGGATGGCAACCCATCCCATTAGTTTGCAACCTACTTCAATGCTTCATTGCCTCAAGAAATGCTAAGTCTGGGGAGGGCAAGGCTTCCTAGCATCCATATGATCTGAGCACATAAAGGTGGCACAGCCTTCTACCCATGGCCTTTATGGTGATTTTAAGACATGTTCACAAAATGAAACAAGGGCATGTGTTCATGAGAGGGTGAATGGGAGCACTAGGTAGAGCAGTCCCAGGAAGTTTCTTGAGGAGGTAACATTTGCATTGAGACAGATGGAAGATATACGTGTGAAAACTGGCAGAATATTGCTCCAGCAAAGATGGAACAATACATGCAAATATCTTTAGGTAGAAGTAAATATGATGTGCTTGAAGACAAGAAAGTCAGTGCAGCTGAGCAAATAGGATAGAGGGAAAGAAGGTGAGTTTGGAGAGGGGATGGGGGGCCAAACTGTGTGGATTCTTATAGAACTAAGGCATCGTCTAACTACATTGAAATTAGGGGAATAACTCCATGCTTTATGTGTTTATAAAAACTTCCATCTGAGATACTCAAGAGGCTGAGATCTTTGAGGTTTGAAGACAGCCTGTGCAAAAAAGTCCAGGGAGACTCTTATCTCCAATGAAACACCAAAAAAGCCAGAAACAGAGTTATGGCTCAAGTCTTGAGAAAAAAAAGTAAGGAATCATACCCTGGGCCTGAGTCAAGCCCCCAAACTGGCACACACACACACACACACACACACACACACACACACACACACACACACACCTTCCATCAGATAGTAAACGGTTAATAAGGGACAAAGGCAGAAACAAAAACATCAGTTTGAGGCCACCGCAGTAGTTTAGTAGGAGGATAGGATGTCTTAAGATATCTTAGGAGCAGAGAGAGGGACAAGTGGATGGATTTGAGATCTGTTTTGAAGTGGTAGCATATAGATAGTGTAAATGGGTTAGTGAGAGAGGGAATGGAATTCAACTTGGCATCTGGATTTTGAACGGAAGCTACAGGGAAGGAGGTAAATTTTCCAAGGCTGGGAAGATGGAGTGGAGGGTGAGGAAAGTGTGGCTGACTATCAGAAGTTCTGAGTGGGAAGTGGTAGATCTCTGCTTCCTTGCAGAGACAACCCTGCCTCAGAGGTCGACTTTAAAGCAAGGGCCTCACAAAGGAATGCAATGGTTAAAGAGAGAGGGAAAAAAAGAAATAATCCTTAACAACCCTTCAATAACAGAATCCTACATTCTCTTCTTAAGTAGACAGATAACTCTTCCAAAGTAATCTCCCTGATCAAGAAAAGAATTGAGAACACACATGTTTAAGACCTTTAGTATGGGCTTCCCTAATCCCCTCTTCACCTTTTTGATCAGCCCAAGTACTTACATCGGCAGAAAATCTAAGCAAATAGAGCTAACTCTGGAGAGAAATGCATTGTGGGGAAGTCTGCTAGGATTACCAAGATTAATTCAAAAGAAAAGAACTAAGCACAGAATAAAGTACCAGATACTGGGGGAGAGGAGGAACAAGTAAGGTTCATTTTACTAAAATCATTTAAAAATATTTTCATTTGGTAATGCTGTTTGGATAAAAAAAAAACCTCAATGTTTTTAATTATAAATTGCACAGAAAGGACTTTAGCTTCTCTGAATTGTAGATAAGCGAAGATGTGAGTTTGCCAGGTTGGATAAGGTGTCATGAGGTGGCATTAAAGAAAGAGACATTTAATACTAATATCTTATTTTGGTCTTAGAAAGATAACATTTTCCTTGGATCACAAAGTTTCTCAGTTTGTTGTTAATAATTCTGTTATGGTATACTTCATTTCAGGCAAATTGGTTTGCTTTTTATCTTTGTGCCAATCCTGGGACTTGAACTTAAGGCCTGGGTACTATCCCTGAGCTTTGGTCTCAAAGCTAGTGCTCTATCATTTAAGCCACAGCTCTACTTCTGGCTTTTTGATGATTAATTTGAGATAAGAGTCTCCTGGGTTTTCTTGCTTGGGCTGGCTTTGAACCATGATCCTCAGATCTCAATCTCCTTAGTAGCTAAGAATACAGGCATGAGCCTCCAGCTAATTGGGTTGCTTTTATCTTTTCCTCCCCTCACCACTGTCAAGTTCTGGTTATTGTTCCGTTGAGTAGGGCCACTCACTAAATGACTTGATCAGGCTTTTAGCTGGCAGGTGAAGGAATTCAGAGTAAGTAGATGATCAGACTGGCACACACTTGATTTTAGGGGAATATCTAAAGAGATATGAAAGCTCATCTCCATGTGACAGAAACAATAAGTCTTTGACTTATGGTAGTTTGACTTATGATTTTTGACTTCAGGATAGCACAAAAGCCAAGTGCATTCAAGTACAAACTGCACTTGGAATTGTGAAGCTGGATTATTTCCCTAGTGTTACACAATCTGATTTTGGGATGCTGAGTACTACCAATGACCACAAGCACCTAGTCATTCCCATAGCCGTGAGGAGAAACAAACTAAGACGTTACAGTGTGTTGTATTGCTCAGCTAGGATGAGTGGCAGGTTAAGTGTGCTAAGTGAATTTTCAGCTTACCATATTGCTAATTTAGAGGTTTGTAGGGATATAACCCTATCATAAATAAAGGGACACCTATATAGGTTTTTAAAATATGTAGTAGTGGGATTTTTTTGTGTGTGCAGGTATCGGGTCTTGAACTCTGGGTCTGGGAACTGTTCCTGAGCTCAAGGGTAATGCTTTATCACTTGAGCCACACACAGCTCCACTTCTAGCTTTTTCTTTTGGAGATAAGAGTCTCATAGACTTTTCTGCTCAGGCTAACTTTGAACCTTGATCCTTAGGTCTCAACATTCTGAGTAGCTAGGATTACAGGCATGAGCCACCAATGTCTAGCAGTAGTAGTGATTTTTAAATTGTGAGTATTTTCACAATAAAAAAATTAAAAAAAATAAATTGTGAATTGCAGCTCACTCATGTTATATAATGTATTTCATTACATTAAAAGACTAAAATATTTAAGGTTAAATAGACTTAAAATACCAATGTGTATTGTGCAGGGTACAGGTAAATAAAATATATGCATATATATATATATATATATATATATATATATATAATTTTCCAAGTTTTTTTTGGTGGTCATGGGGCTTGAACTCTAGGCTTGGGTGTTGTCCTCAGCTCTTTAGCTCAAGGCAAGTGCTTTACCACTTGAGCCACAGAGCCAATTCTGGTTTTCTGGTGTTTTATTAGAGATAAAAGTCTTACAGACTTTCCTGACCAGGCTGGCTTTGAACCACAATCCTCAGATCTCAGCCTTCTGAGTAGCTAGGATTACAGACATGAGTCACCAGTGCCCAGCTTTTCCAGGTTGTTTTTAAGTTGGAGAACCACTCCTATTGAGTATAGGGTCTAAGGCTGTGGCTTTGGAAGAAGAATCTCAGCTCCACTATTTACTGATTGCATGACCTTGGGTGAGTTCCAATTTCCTTGGGTCTCAGATCCTCTTCTGGGAAGGGAGCATAAGGACAGATCATGCCTTGTAGGACTGCATTTACTGAGAGAGTTAGTGCCCTGACTATAATGCCTGACACAAGTGTTCAATACATGGCAACGATTATGTTTATGAAGACTGGTTATTTGTCCACTTTAGGCATGTGTGGCAGAGGAGTTGTGAGTAAAATAAGCCAAATAAGCTTTTTTCCAGAAAATGGCTGTGGTACTATTGAAGCCCTCTTCATTGTTAATATTCCCTACCTCTCTTCTCTCTGATACTTTATTCAAAACACTTATTTGAAAATTGAGATTCCCTGTATAGGCACATAATTCTTAGAATTTCTAGACTAGTATTACTTGTAATTTGCTGTCTGTTTTCCTTTTGTAAAGGCATAAAAGTGGGAGTGGTGGATGTTACAATGAGATAGGGTTACACCCTCCCCCAAACCTCCTGGGCTGGGAGGCACCAGGCTAGGCGGCTCCTGCTCCCCTCTCTGTGTGGTCTCTCCATTTGTTAAAGTCAGCCTTTTGCCTCTAGGAATTATTGTCTTTCCTTCAGGCTGCACTTTTGGTAAATTCATCCACACTATGCTGTTCTGGGTGGTTTAACACAATTAATAGTGATTTATTTAGGGATGGACTTTTATTATCATGGTTGTGTTTAATTTTTAACAGCTTTATTAAGCTGTAATTAACATACTATGAGTTCATCCATTTTTTAATGTACAGTTCAGTGACTCAGTGAATTTGCAGAGTTGACAGACTATCAGCCTGATCCAGTTTTAGAACATTTCCATACCCCTCAAAAAAACCCACCTCTACAGAGATCTCATGATCATTTACACCCTTTCTTTTCCCAAACTTAGCCATGTACCAATATACTAGTTATTTTTGGAGATTTGCCTTCTCTGGAAATTTCCTCAAAATGAAATCATACAATGTGTGGTCTTTGGGTTTGGCCTTTTTCCATAGTATAATGTTTTCGAAGTTCAGACAGGTCATAACATGTTTTAGTATTTCATTCTTTTTATTGTCTAATCATAGCCTGTTGTTTGGATGTACATTGCTTTTTCTAGCTGATGGATAATTGATTTTTACTCTTTAACTATTATGAATAATGATAGATGAACATCACATACAAATATTTGTTTTCTTAATTTCCTTGGGTAGATACCTAAGAATAGAATTGATGAATCATATGCTAAAATTATTTTCAAGCTTTTAAAATAAATTATCCAATAGTCTTCTAATATAATTATAACATTTTACTTTCTTAAATAGTACAAAGACTTTAGTTCCTACACGTATATATTTTTTATGCTGATCCTGGGGCTTGAACTCAGATCCTGGGCACTGGACACAAGCTATTTTGCTCAAGGCTAGTACTTTACCACTTAAACCACAGCTCCACTTCTGGCTTTTTGATGGTTAATTGGAGATAAAAGTCTCACAGACTTTTCTGCCTGGGCTGGCTTCAAACTATGATCCTCAGATCTCAGCCTCCTGAGTAGCTAGGACTACAGGTGTGAGCCACCAATGCCAGGAAGTCTTATATATTCGTATAAATGATTATTATTGTCTGTCTTTTTGATGATGGTCATTCTAGTGTGAGGAAAGTAGCCATAACTTGAATTTCATAACTTGAAATGGTCATAACTTGAAAATTTCACCAATCCATAAGGAGTCTTAAGTTTTTGAAAAAATTTATTTAAACTGGTACTGGGGTTTGAACTCAGGAACTTGTAGTCTCACTTGGCTTTTTCATTCAGGGCTGACCCTCTACCATTTGAGCCAGGCATTCACTTTTGGCTTTTTTTCTGGTTAATTGGAGGTTAAGAGTCTCTCAGATTTATTTATCTCACCTGACTTTGAACTGGGATCCTCAGATCTCAGCCTTTTAAGTAGCTAATATTATAAGCATGAGCCACTAGAGCATCTTTTAATGTATTGATAAGCCTTTTATTTTCAAGTCTTTGGCTAAAATTTTAGCTGGCTTTTCTTCTTGTTGAGTCATAAGGGATTTTTTTTTACATATTCAGATTATAAACCCTTAGTAAATATGTGATTTACTAAGCTTTAATCTCAGTCTGTTTTGTTTTTAAATTTTCTTTCAGGTGCTTTTAGAGACCCAAGTTTTTAATTTTGGTAAAGTCCAATTTCTGAAGATTTTCTTTCATGGATTCACTTTGATATGGTATCTAAATCTCTTTGTCTAACTAAAAATCATAGGAATTTTCTTATATGTTTTCTTCTGAAACATTTATATTTTCAGCTTTAAAATTTAGGTCATTTTGAGTTTTATTTGTGGATAGTATGAGGAAAGTGTCTAAACGCAACTTTCTTTTGCATGTGCCATATGTTGAACATTGTCCAGGGCCATTTGTTGAAAAGATTATAATTTTTCTATCAAATTATCTGGTACTTTTGTAAATAACAAATGGACCATAGTGAGTACATTTGTATAGTTTAAATTTTGTTGTATGTATCTATATGTTCTCCGTTATGCCAATATCATACTGTCTTCTTTTTTTTTTTGTCATAGGGCTTGAACTCTGGTTCTGGGCACTGTCCTTCAGCTCTTCCGCTCATGGCAAGGGCTCTACCACTTGAACCACAGCACCACTTTTGATTTTTTGGTGGTTAATTGGAGATAAGGGTCTCATGGACTTTCTTGCCTGGGCTGGCTTTGAACCATGATCCTCAGATCTCAGCCTCCTGAGTAGCTAGGATTACAGGTATGAGCCACCAGCACCTGACTTCATACTGTCTTCTTTACTGTAGCTTTGTAGTGAATGTTGAAGTCAGGCTGTAATTTTATGTTCCTTCTTAGATTACTTTGACTCTTCTGGATTCTTGTCCACATAAATTTTTGGACCAATCTCATATTTAAAAACAAAGTCATCTATGATTTTGATAGGAATTACATTGTATCTACACACCAATATAGACAGAATTGCTTTCTTAATGCTATGGAGTCTTTCAGTCTTTGAAAATAGAATATTTCTCCAGTTATTCATATTTCATGTAATTCCTTGACACCAATTTTCAAGTGTACAAATCATAGAATTCTTCTATCCCATTTATTTTTAAGTATTTTATTCTCTTTGAATATTATTATAAATGGAATTGTTCCTTAATTTCATGTTTCAATGTTCATTATTAGTACTTATATATTCAATTGATTTTTTATTACTCTTGGATCATGAAATCCTTTTAATCTTGTTCCTTAATGCCAATAATTTCTAGTAGATTTCTTGAAATTTTCTCTAAATTAAGTCATGTCATCTGTGACTAGAGAGTGACATCAGTGAAAATGGTAATGAAGACTGTCCTTCCATACAAGTTATGGAAAGGTAGAAAAAGATGTTACAATCAACTTTTCTGAACTCTGGAAACAAATCAAAAGCTTGCAGTGACTCATATCCTTATTCAAGAAAAATGGCTGAGTGTTGGTGAGAATATTCCTATGTGTCAATTTATATTACTCTGATTTCATCCACAATTTCCCATCTCAGTTATCTCTTTGGAAATACCAACCTGCATTTCTAATGCCAATATTGGGAAGAGCAGAAAGAATTGCCTTTAGCTGATTTGTCTTGTAGATGTCTGGAATTTTTGCTCAAAAGGTATATGTTCATGTTGCCGAACTCTAATGTGACCCAGTCCTAAAGCGGATTCATAGGCAGCACTAGTTGAAACTTTCAGAGGCAAATATATTATTTACTGTGATCTGTTGCAGTGGGTAACAGAGACAAGCATACACTACCCAAGAACCTCAAAAGAGAAGGCTGAGATGTGTTATGGAATTAAAGTTTTGAAATGCTATATTACTAGGAATCTAGAAGGCCCTATGCAAGTCCAGAGATGTATACATTGTGCATGCTCAGCAAAGACCCTAGTGTGCTCTTAGTTTTCATTTGTGACCTTGAGGTTTCACAATAGCCAGATGTAAAGACTAAGATAAAGTTGTAAACTGCCTGTCTAAGTATTGAATACATTTCACAGCACGAACACTGACCACTCAATAACTCTGTAAAAACTGTTTTTTTTTGTTGTTGTTGTTCCAGGCATGAATGGAACCCTCAGTGCACTTATAGGACTAACCCCGCTGGGCTGACAGAACAGATACATGTATGACCAAACATGAAAAATAATATATTCTTTACAGAATAAGAAAATAAAGTTATTAAACAATGAGCAATGAGATGAATGTGGTGACACATACTTGGCCTGTAATTCCAGCACAGTGTCTCATATGTAAGTGTAGATGTTATTTTTAAAAGAATCAAGGGATAGTAGGGGAAAAACAAAGGAGGGGGCAACAATGCACGATAGGAAATGTACTCATTACCTTACTCATACAAATATAACCCCTCTGTACATTATCTTTACAATAAAAATTAAAAAAATTAAGTACAAATAATATAGTTGTAAAGTTCAGTAGCTGAAAGAGAAAGTTAAATAGAGGGCCTTAACAGATTTGAGAATGCAGAAGGAATAAGCAGAAATTTGGAGATAAATAAGATTATTTAATTTGAGGAACAGAAAAAGTAAAGAACAAGCAAAAATGACAGAGCTCCAGATACCTCAATATTAACCTATGAATAATGGGTATACAATAAGGAGAAGAAAGAAAGACAGGAGCATAACGAATAAATGAAGAAACAATGAAGCCTGGGGATGTAACTCAATGCTAGAGTATTTGTCTATATGTGCAAAGCCCTGATTTCATCCCCAGAACCAGGAGTGAAAAATAACAAGAAACATTGATCTATACATCCAAGGACCTCAATGAACTTTAAATAGTATAAATTCCTAAAACTAGGAATAGAGATGATTTCATTTATTCTTTCAAATCTGAAAAATTGCTTTTTTTCCTCTTGTTCATTGCACAAGTTAGGGTTTCTATTATGATGTTTTGAACAGAATATATGAGTGAATTTCCTTGCCATATTTCTCATTTTAAGGAGAAAGCATTCAGTCTTTTACCACTAAGTGTGGTGCTATCTATATAAATGATAGTCCTAGCTAAGGGTAAATGGAATAAATCAAGCTTCTCTCACAATAATCTCAGAAATTGTTAAGCCTTTACTTCCCAAGGGCTGGGATTTGACTGGTTTAGCATATTCATGTAATCTTAAGTCATGTATGCATGTATTACCTTAGATAATCATGCATGTAGCCTTGAGACTGGGTGCATGTACATGGCCACATGTGGGTATCTTTGGCCAAATGACTTTTGTCTAGAGAGTGTATAAACAGGCACTGTTGTTGAATGATATGCTGCTCTGGAGGATAAGGTATGATGGATGCTGCTGCCAGTGGACAGAATATGAATCTGTGAACAGAATGAAGCTGATGCTCTTGTGCAGAGCCTGTGAGCAGGGATGAACAGTGATCAGTGTGCTGATATGCTTTGGGATCCTGCTATTGTTACTACTGTTGATGAATCTATGGACAAGAGTTTTGTATACACATGATTTCCATTTCCATCATGCCTAGCATGTGCCTGTGGCATGCCTGAATTAAAGTAGAATCTGAGAACATGACAACTTGTAATACACCTAGTTTGTTGAGAGTATTTGTAAAGAGTAGGTATTTCACATTGTTACATATATTTTTTCTGAATGTATTGAGATAATCATTGATTTTTGTTCTTTATCTTATTATATATTACATTATGTAATTTTCAGATGTTAAACCATCATTATATTCCTAAGAATCACTTGGGAGTGGGCAATAGTGGCTCATGCCTTCCAATCCTAGCTACTCAGGAGGCTGAGATCTGAGAATCATTCAAAGACAGCCCAGGAAAGGAAGTCCGTGAGACTCATCTCCAATTAACCATCAAAAAGCCAGAAGTGGAGCTGTGGCTGTAGCAGTAGAATGTTAGCTTTGAGGAAAAAAAGAGCTCAAGCTCTAGCACAGTTACCAGGTCCAGAGTTCAGGTCCCAGAACCCCTCCCCCACCCACCCCAACACACCAAATCATTTGGCTGTGTCAAAGTTTTTGACATATTTCTGGATTTTTATTTTACTTAAATTTTGTTAAGGTCTTTTTGTACCACTATTTATGAAGGATACTTGTCTTAGGATTCTTGTCATGTCACATTTTCTTGGCATTAGTATCAGTGTAATATTGGTCTCATGAAATGAAAATGAATTGAGAAATATTCCTTCTCCTTTATTTTCTGGAGGAATGTATGAAGAATTGATTTGACATTTTTATTTGTTTGAATTCACCAGTGAAGCTATCTTGGCCTGACTCATTTTTTTACCCATGGGGAGATTTAAAATTATTGATTCAATTTCCTTTCTTTTCCTTTTCTTTTATGTCAGTACTAGGGCTTGAACTCAATGTCCCATGATTGTTAGGCTGGGCTCTATCACTTGAGCCATATCTTAGCTCTTTCTTGCAATAGTAGTTTTTCAGATAGAATTTTACATATTTTTCTTAGCCTATGGAAATCCTTAAACCTATGGCCTCCATATAGATGGGATGACAGCTGTGGGCCACCACAACTGACTTGTTTATGGAGATGTGATCTTACCTAGGCTGGCCTCCAACCTCAGTCTTCCTGCTCTCAGCCTCTTGAGTAGCTAGGATTACAGATGTGAGCCACAGGTGCCAGGCTGTATCTCATCACTTTTCAAAAGGAGACTTACAAAGGCATTGAGTCTCCTGTATTTAGAGAGAAGGAACACTCAGAGTTCCATAAACTTGCCATGCTATGTAGCAGTGAATGTGGAGGCTGGTCTGCATGAAGCTTCATCAACTGTGGAGTGGTTTCCCAGATGGGAAATTGAGAAAGAAGTGGTACATATTTTCCTTCACAAAATGAGAAATGAAAGAATGGAAAACCACCTGCAAAACAAGTTATGGGCTGAAAAATTACTGAGATAAGTTGCTTATACTTTGTACATATTGATATACCTATAAATAATACATTGTTCAGAGCAATGGTCTGTCTAGGGCTAGCTATAAATGATGTCTGTGAAGGTGAGCCTCCTTACAGTCAGAGTCAAAGATGGCTCCATGTGTCTGTGTGGCCCACATGGTGTCCTATCTCTCACAAAGCTTTTTTAGTCACCACATTTGCTACGTATGCAAATTAAACTCTTTGATGTGTATTTTCCATTAATCAATGACTCTGCCACAAAATAAATGAAGCTATTTTTCCTTCTTAGCAGTCTTCATTCATAGCTTATAATGCTAATGAAGGTTGCTTGTTTTATGATGTGGCTTCTACTTTATGTACTGTCTTTTCCTTCTTTTACTAATTGCCTGAGCAATAATATGGTGCCTTTATTAGTTGAAAAGTATCATTCTAAATTTTACAAAGCAACACTTAAGACAGTCCTGTCAAAAGGGTAGACACATTCAGATACAAGAAGCCTTTAGAGTTCCAAACAGACCAGACCAGAACAGGACATCCTATTGTCACATTGTAATCCACACAGGATTAATAGAGAGCAAGGAAAGGATCCTTAAAGCTGTCAGGGGGTGAAGATCAATCACCTATGAAAGAAAACTAGTAAAAATAACTACATATTTCTCATGAGAGACCATGAAATCAAGAAGAACCTGGAATGGAATAAATGCACTAAAGACAAACAACTGGGATTAGGACGGTGGCTCAGTGGTAGAGTGCTTGCCTTGCATGGATGAGGCCTTGGGTTCTATTCCTCAGCACTACATAGCAGAAAAAAACTAGAAGTGGTGCTGCCTCTTAAGTGGTAGAGTGCTAGCCTTGAGCTGAAGAGCTGAGAGACAGCATCCAGGCCCAGAGTTCAGGCCCCATGATTGACAAAAAAAAAAAAAAGAAAAACAAAAGTAAAACAATTATCAACCAAGAATAGTGTACCCAGCTAAACTCTCCCTCATAATTGAGGGACAAATAAAAACCTTCCCCAGCAAGAAAAACTGAAACAAAATATTTCTACCAAACCAGGATTACAAAGGATACTTAAAGACGTCCTACACATAGAAAACTAACAAGAACATGATATAGGCAGAGAAATGACTCCAAAACAAAGAACCAGATAATTACAGTAAGAATTGGTGAGGCACAGCCCCTAAGAAGGTGAATAACATGGCAGGAACTACCAAACACCTCTCAATCCTAACTCGAAATATTAATGGACTTAACTCTCCAATTAAATGCCATAGATTGACTAGTTGGATCAATAAGCAAGATCCATCCATCTGCTGTCTTCAAGAGACATGCCTTGCCACAGAAACAAACATTCTGAAAGCTAAAGGCTGGAATTAAATCTATTAAGCAAATGCCCCATAAGCAGGCCAGAGTTGTAATCCTAATATCAGATGAAATAGACTTCAAATGAAAAATAGTGAGAAGAGATAAAAAAGGACATTACAATCTAATAAAGGGATTGCTCCTATAGGAGGATATACCAATTCTAAATATCTATACACCAAATGCTGGAGCACTCAAATTCATCAAACAAACACTACTTACCCTAAAATCACACATAAATCCAAACACATTGATTGCTGGTGACTTTAACATACCACTATCACCTCTGGACAAAATTCAGCAAAAACTCAACAGAGAAACCTCAGAACTAAACAATTACTTAAGCCAACTAGACTTAGCAGACATCTATAGAATATTTCACCTAGCAGCATCAGAGTATACATTCTTCTCGGCAGCACATGAAACATTCTCCAAAATAGACCATATTGTAGGTCACAAAGAAAATCTGTGGGAGCTGGGAAGGTGGCTCAGTGGTAGAGTGCTTGCCTTGCATGCATGAGGCCCTGGGTTCGATTCCTCAGCACCACATAAGCAAAAAAAAAAAAAAAAAAAACAAAAAAAGAAAAAACAAGAAAAGAAAATCTGTGCAAACTCAGAAACATTGAAACTATTGCCTGCATTCTCTCAGAGTATAATGGAATAAAATTATAGCTCAACACCAAAAGCCATAAGAAAATTCTGTAACTCATAGAGACTGAACAACACATCTTTGAATCACCAGTGGGTCATTGAAAAAAATCAGAAAGGAAATTCAAATGTTCATGATATACCAGGTCCTCTGGGGCACAGCAAAGTCAGTACTCAGAGGAAAGTGTATAGCTCTGAGTGCCTGCATCAACAAATTGGAGAAATCTCAAACCAACAATTGTTTTTCAAGTCAAATTATCGTTTTAAGGAGGGTGGAAAGTTTCATTCTTTTTCTTAATTTATTACTATTTTTTTTTGTCAGTTGTGGGGCCTGAACTCTGGGCCTGGGTGTTGTCCCTCAGATCTTCAGCTCAAGGTAGCCTTTACCACTTGAGCCAAAGCTAATTTCATTCTTGAGAAGAGTTAGCTTTTAATGTGAATAAAGTATAAAATACACAAGTTAGGGCTGGGAAGGAGGCTCAGTGGTAGAGTGCTTGCCTTGCATGCATGAGGCCCTGGGTTCGATTCCTCAACACCACATAAGCAAAAAGAAAAAAGCCGGAAGTGGCACTGTGGCTCAAGTGGTAGAGTGCTAGCCTTGAGCTGAAGAGCTGAGGGACAGCACCCCAGCCGAGAGTTCAGGACCGGACCCCCCCCCCCCCAAAAAGTAAAATACACAAGTTAACACACTAACCATATAAAAGATATGACTAAAGTTTACAGGACAGAAACTTTTGAATGAAAAACTTGGAGTAATTACGTTTTTGGCAATAAATGTGATAGAATTATGTAACTCAAATGAACACTCTAATGAGAAATCTGTGGATAACAACTATACAGGTATTTTGGAATCCCAGTCTTCAAAGCAACAATTTAATGATATTATACCTTAAGCTCCTTGAAAATAAGCAACAAGCCAAACCCCAATCAGGTAGACAAAAACAAATGATTAGAATTAAATCAGAATTAAATGAATTAGATTCCCAAAAACCACAGCAAGGATCAACAAAACAAAGAGTTGGTTCTTTGAAAAAAGTTGACAAAATTGTCAGACCTTTAGCAAATCTCACCAAAAAAAAGAAAGAAAGAAAGAAAGAAAGAATGTATCCAAATGAATAAAACCAGAGATGAATATGGGAACATCATGACAGAAACAAGCAAGATTCAGAACATTGTAAGGGAATATTTTATAAACCTGTATGCTAACAAATTTGAGAATCCAGAAGAAATGGAAGAATTTCTTCACAAGATTTTACAGGAGAGAGTATTTTAACATAGCACTGAAATACCCAATGCAATCAAAAAGTACCGGACATATAGAGAATTATCAAGGGAAAAAGCAATCAGGAGATGTTAACCTTGAAATGACTAAGTGCTGCAATTATCAAGCAAGATTTTAGAGCAGCTATTATGACCATGACACATGAAAAAGGAAAGGTTGAGGAAATTGAAATAAATTGAAAAGTTTTGTAAGAACTAGAAAGTATTTAAAATAAACCAAATGAAAAATTTAAAAGTATAACATGCAATTGCAGAGTTTTTATTTCAAAAATTATTATTAAGTAGTTATACGAAGAGGTTAGAATTCCATAAATCAGGTTATGAGTATAATGCATTCTGATCAATGTCCCCTCTCCCCTTGTACTCCTACATTACGCCCCCTCCCATTTCTACCCTCAAGTTACATAGTTCAATTTTTATGCAATGACTGCCTTTGCTCACCCTTCCCTCTCCCATTCATGTGTCCCCCAAGGCATCCCCCCCAAAAATATGATTACAGAATTAAAAAAAATAAGAATGGCTCAGTAGAAGAATGAGGATGATAAGGAAAAGAAATTGTCAGTTTGATCAATGGAAATCATGTAAGAGTTGGTTCTTCAAAAAATTAACAAAATTGACAGACCCTTAGCAAATCTTACCAAAAAAGAAGAGAACACACTGAAATAAACAAAATCCCAGAGGAGAATGGAAACATCACAACAGAAACAAGCAAGATTCAGAACATCATAAAGGAATATTGTGTAAAACTTCATGCCAACAAATTGGAGAAACTGGAAGAAATGGAAGAATTTCCAGCAAATATTGATATACCCAAACTAAACCAAGAAGATTTAAACTAACTAAATAGACTCATATCAAGTAATGAAATAGAAACAGCATTAAGAGACCTCTCATCCAAGAAAAGCCCAGGACCAGATAGGTTCACAGCCAAATTCTATAAGGCCTTCAAAGGAGGACCTACTCCAATACTCCTCAAGCTCTTCAATGAAATTGAAAGCAAAAGTTCACTACCAAACTCATTCTATGAGGTGAACATAACCCTCATCTCAAAACCAGACAGGGACCCATCAAAGAAAGAGACCTATAGACCCATTTCTTTTAATATTTATTCTAAAAATGTTGTACAGAGGGGTTACAGTTACATGAGTAGGGTAATGAGTACATTTCATAGCGAGCATTGTTACCTCCTCCTTTGTTTTCCCCCTACCATCACGTCCCTCCCCACCTTGCCAACTCCTCTCACCCTCCCCTTCCTCCTCCCCAATCCCCGACATTGTAAAGTTCATTTTCAACTTAGTGTCCTGTACATCTCGTCGTCGCAGTGGGTCAGCCTGTATCCCCATTTAAACGTTCTGCAATATCCCTTCCCCTCCCCAAATTACAAAAATGTATATACAAGATGCAAAACACTGGCTTCAAATCCAGTGAAAACAGGGGTTATACGGTGGGGGAAGAACATACAAAAGAAACAAAAGAATCACATAGCGCATTGTAAGTACATTAAAAGCACTAGCAAGAAAGAAAAAACCACTTGTGTCCTGTTTTGGGCTACATTTTGCTTAACGTTATCTCATGTGGTCACATATACATGGCCTTTGACTTTCTCTGCTTGTCCTAAACATGTACTAGTCATTGCAAACAAGGGAAACCATGGGACCTATGTTTCTTTGGGCCTGGCTTACTTAATATAATTTTTTCCAAGTCTTTCCATTTCCTAACAAATGAGGCAATGACATTAGAATTCCATTGTATGGATATATATCTATATCTATATCCATATATGGATATAGATATAGAGAGATACACATGTATATATATATACAGAGAGATATACATGTATATCTCTCTATATATTTACCACATTTTCTTGATACATTGATCTGAGGGGCATCGGGGTTGGTTTTATATGTTAGCTATGATAAATAATGCTGCGATAAACATGGTTGTGCTGGTAGCTTTGGTATGACCTTGTTCGTGATCGTTTGGGTAAATGCCCCAAAGTGGGATTGCTGTAGACACATTTCTTTAATGAACATTGATATAAAACTTTTCAGTGAAAATTCTGGCCAACTGACTTCAATAAATAATCAAAACCTCATCCACTATGATTAAATGGGATTCATTCCAGGGATGCAAAGCTGGTTCAATATATGCAAGTCAATGGAATGTAATTCAACACATCAACAGGAGCAAGGACAAGAACCTCATGATAATCTTCATAGATGCAGAAAAAGTGTTTGATAAGATCCAATACCCCTCTATGATGAAAGCTCTGTAGAAGCTAGGAATCCATGGAATATTCCTCAATATAATAAAGGCTATATATGACAAACCTATAGCTAGCATTATACTTGATGAAAAGTTAAGACCATTTCCTCTACAATCAGGAATTAGACAAAGATGTCCACGTTCTCCTCTCCTTTTCAACATAGTATTGGAATTCCTAGACATAAAAATAAGGCAAGAGTCAGACATAAAGGGGATCTGAATTGGGAGAGAAGTAAAACTCTCCCTCTTTGCAGATGACATGATCCTGTATTTAAATAACTCCATAGATTCCTCTCCCAAGTTACTTGTGCTGATCTAAAACTTTTGCAAAGTATCAGGGTAAAAATTAACCCACAAAAAATCAGTAGGTTTTCTGTATGCTAACAACAAGAAGAGCAAAGCTGAAATCAAGAAAGCAACTTCTTTTGTAATACCCTCAAAAATACATAAGAACTAACTTAACCAAAGAGGTGAAGGACATCCATGATGAAAACTTTAAAAACCTGAAAAAGGCAAAGGAGGAGGCTACAATGCTTGATAGGAAATGTGCTCATTATCTTGCCCATGTAAATGTAATCCCTCTGTACAGTTTGTTCACAATAAAAAAAATTAAAAAAAACCTGAAAAAGGAAATTAAAGTAGATTTAAGGAAGTGGAAAAACCTTCCATGCTCCTGGATTGGATGAATTAACATTGTGAAAATGGCAATACTGTCCAAAGCTATCTACAAATTTAATGCACTACCAATCAATATCCCAAAAACATTCTTTAATGAAATAGAAGTAGCACTCCAAAATTCATATGGAATATTAGAAGACCCTGAATAGCAAAAACTATCCTTAGCAGGAAAAACAGTGCTGGAGCAATATGAAAACCAAACCTCAAACTCCATTATAAAGCCATAGTTATATAAACAGCTTGGTACTGGCATATGAGCAAGCCTGAGGACTAGTGGAATAGAATTAGAGACCCAGAAATGATCTCACAGATGTATGGCCACCTAATCTTTGAAAAAGGAGGCAAAAATCATCAGATAGAATAAAGAAAGCCTCTTCAACAACTGGTGATGGCAGAATTGGCTATACACAGGTAAAAAAAAACTGAAAGTAGGTCCTTATATATCACTCTGCACCAGAATCAACTCCAAATGTATCAAAGACCTTGATAGGGGATTCACTAGGGTTCCTTGGCACAGGTTGAAACTTCCTAAGTAAAGATCCAGAAATACAACAAATCAAAGAAAGACTGGATAAATGGGATCACGTTAAACTGCAGAGCTTCTTTATGGCAAAGGATATAGCTAGCAAGATAAATAGAAAGCCCGCAGATTGGGTGATCTTCATTAGCTATACAACAGACAAGGCCCTCATATCAAAAATATACCTAGAGCTCAAAAAATTAAATCCCCAATAACAAATCCTCAAAGAAACAACCACTTCATTAAAAAGTGGGCTAAAAAATTAAAATAAGAATAGCCAATAGATACATGAAGAAATATTCAACATCTCTGGCCATAAAAGAAATGTTCATCAAAACGACATTGAGATTCCACCTCACCCCAGATAGAATGGTGATTATCAAGAAAAAGCAGTGAAATAACAAAATAACAGATGCTGGCTGGGATGTGGCCACAAAGGAATGCTACTACACTGTTGGTGGGAATGTAAACTGGTTCAACCACTCTGGAGAGTGGAGCAGTATGGAGATTCCTCAAAAGGCTAAACATAGTTCTCCCCTATGATCCAGCAATCTCACTCTTGGGCATCTACCCAAATGGTCACAAACAAGGCCACACTAATGCTACCAGCATAACGATGTTCCTTGCAGCATTATTTACCATAGCTAAGATATGAAACCAACCCAGTTGCCCCTTAGCAGATGAATGGATTAAGAAAAATCTGGTATATACCCAATGGAATTCTATACTTCCATTATAAAGAGTGACATTACCCTATTCATAAGGAAATGGAAAGACTTGGAAAAAATCATATTAAGTGAAGTAAGCCAGACCCAAAGAAACATAGGCTCCATGGTTTCCCTCATTCCTAATAATTAGTATATGTCTAGGATAGTCCTAGTAGAGGATCACAATAGCTTAATAACTATGTACATATGACCACATAAACTGATGCTAATTGAAATGAACTTCAAGGTATGGGAAACAAGAGGTTATTATTTTTTAATGTAATGTGTGAAGTTATTTCTTTTTTCTTTTTTCCCCCTTTGGCTTATCCCCTGTTATCACTGTTTTTGGTGCCCTGTGTCTTGTTTGTATGTTTCTCTGATTTGGGAAAGGGAAGGGGAATCTCAAAATGGTGAGAAAAAGGACAGAAGGTGTACCAATGCAACAGTGATACTCAGAAGACAACTATGTTGGAAATGAACTTTACACATTGGTAGGGGAGGGAAAGTGGAAGAAAATGAGGGAGGAGTAACAATGTTAGACAAGAAATGTACTCATTATGTTACTTGTGAAAATGGCCCTCTGCACATCACCTTTACAATAAATAAAAAAAAAATCCAAAAGCCCAAAACAGCCCTGTCTCAAAGTATGTGTCATAGAAATGCAGGTGAGCATTAAGACAATGACTATGCAGGCACCTGCTTCACCAAGATGGCCAAATAACTGCCTGAAAGGAACAACCATTTTCATAACCCTATTGTGAAGAAGGAGATCTGTTTTTATTTTCTTTTTCTCCGTTTTAGCTGGTGTTTTAAAGACAGAAGAGATCTTGCAGCTTTGGAGAGAATTTGTCTATTTCAGGCAATTGTCAGAACTGAGAATTGGGGGAATTCAAGATGAGAGCTCTGTTCTAAAAAAGATTATAGAAGCTGAGTCTTTGGTTTTTGCTCGGCCAGCCTCTGTCCATTTTTTTGAGCAAATGTCCCACTAAAAGACAGAAATACAGCTCAGAGGACAAATAGCAGTGGAGATCCAGGCAGCTATAACTTAGTGCTTTAGTCATCTTTAATGGAAATGGAGCCTCTAGCCAAGCCTAATATATAATGTATCATAAAACATATGTCTGTCAGTCTCTCAGGTACAATAAATAGGGAAAACACAGACCTCAAAGGGAGGCTATGGCAGGCTTTGCAGAGGGGCTCAAATTACTTGGCTTATTGTAGGGGGTGGAAGGCTGTGGGGGAGGAATGATGTAATGTATATTTTTAGTGTTTCTAAGAAATGACTGTCTCCAGCCCTGTTCCGGTGGGCGGTGGGAGAGGGAAAGGAAAGGGAGGGGCTGGATTTATAGAACTGCATGGGAAAACTGAGCTGAGGTCTGGCTTTACAGGTGATTAAAATCTTTCTGCTTTATTTGGAGAGTAGATATTCAGAAAAGAGATGGGACATACTTAACTGATGCCATTTCCCAGAATGCTCACTTCTGAATCTCATTCCTGGTTTATTCTTTTCCTTGTTTAAGCAGTAGTGCAGGGCACCCATGTGTAAGGCTGTCTCTGTCCTCATGCTCAAGAACTCCAGTGGTCCTCCTTTAAGAGACCCTGGGTCTCATCAGAATCTCCTGCTGTCCTGTATGTTGTGCCTCTCAGCTAGACAATCCTGCTTGGGAGGTTCTTGATCCTCCTCACTTTTTTTTGGGGGGGGGGGGCGCGTCCGGTTGTGGGGCCTGAACTCTGGGCCTGGGAGCTGTCCCTTAGCTCTTCAGCTCAAGGCTAGCGCTCTACCACTTGAGCCACAGTGCCACTTCCGGCTTTTTTCTTTTTGCTTATATGGTGCTCAGGAATCGAAGCCAGGGCCTCATGCATGCAAGGCAAGCGCTCTACCACTGAGCCACCTTCCCAGCCCCTGGTCCTCCTCACTTTTGAGTCTACTTCTTTTTTTTTTTAATTTTTTTATTTTTATTTTTATTTTTTTTGAGTCTACTTCTTTAAGTGTCAGTTTTTCCTATGAACTTTGAGACCAATGCTATAATTTCTGTGGCTTTTGCTTTCCTAATCTCTGTAAGGGGAAGAATAAGTGATCTCTTTTGGGAGTTAAATATTTCTACTCTATAGCATGTTTTCTGGTCTACTGCAGATCCACATATCAGATATATCATTTTTATTATGTTGTTTTCAACTAGATCCTGCATCTTCCTGGAAAAACCCACCAAAGCCAGGTGCTAGTGGTTTATGCCAAAGAATTTTAGCTACTTGGGAGGCTGAGAAAGGGAAGACAAGGACAACCTGGGCAGAGAGAGTTTACTAGGTCCCTTAACTCTTAGTTGTCATCCCAAACTACATAGGAGACTAGGATTGGGAGGATCATGAGTCTAGGTCCCCTGTTAATAAAGAAGATAAGACTCCCTCTCCATAGAGGGAAGCTGGGTGTAATGACATCTGCCTGTCGTCTCAGCAAGGGCAAGAATTGAAAGTAGATGATCACAGCTCAGACTTGTTTCTAGGTGGGAAGTGAAGACTTATTCCAAAAATAGCCAGAGAAAACTAGGATCGGTGTATAGTTCAAGTGATGGAGTGCTAGCCTAGAAAGCCCAGGCCCTTAGTTCAAGTTCCAGTACCACCAAAATAAAAACAAAAAATCCAATGAAAATATTCCCATTTCAAAATGGATCAACATAACATAGCCTCATTCATTCCTTTCTGCTAAGAATTATCAGTACTACTAAATTTTTCTGTTATATCCCTCCTGTGTCTTAGCATACAGATGAGTGTATGCTTTGAGCACATGCACACTTTTATATATTTGCACGTACACACTTGTGTTCATATATAACACCATGCCATATTATAACAGTAGCTCTTTATATGATGTGTCTAGAAGCTAAATTAGCCCAGGGTCTTTGCTATAAAATGTGACAAAAATCAACCCTTTATCCAAGTTTAACAGCCTTATTCTTTTGATGCAAGATGGCTTTTCCTTGCAATTCTGCTAGGAACTACTGAATTATCCCCTTATACTATGCATTCATAGGTACAGTGAGTTCCCAGGTGACTGGAGGTGGGCTGTTGCAGGGGTGTGTCCAAACTGATTCCTTGCCAGTGTTTCTCTGGATCAACTACACAGCTGTGTCTGGCTTTGTAATGTTATTGTCACTTATGAATATTTAAGCACACTTAACATTTGCCCAGTTTCTCAGTGATTGAAAATTCCCTTCAGCACTTGAATCTTCATTTTCTTCTTTAGGGGTCTCTTCTACTGCTTTTTCTTTTTTAGGGCTGGAAAAGTGGCTTAGTGGTAGAGTGCTTTCCTGGCATTCACAAAGCCCTGGGTTTGATTCCTCGGCTCCACATAAAACAGAAAAAGCTAGAAGTGGAGCCAATGCTCAAGTGGTAGAGTGTCAGCCTTGGACAAAAGAAGATCAGGTACAGTGTCTGGGCCCTGAGTTCAAGCCCCAGGACTGGCAAAAAAAAGAAATATATTTTATACAATGCTTGCATACATGTATATAGGCAAGCAAAACAAGGCTTTTCTAAAACCATGCTAATTCTTCTTAGATTCCAGGTTAAAGGGATTTTGATTTACTTTATTTTATCTCATTTGGAAATGATGTTCTTGACCTACTGTTGCAAAATTGTTGATGAATCCCAATTTCCTCTCCTGAGCATATAGCTAGACCATATTTCTATCTTCTTTTGGGGTTTGGTACAGCCAGAGCTCTGAGTTCTAGCTAATAAAATGTGATCAGGACCGACGTGTGCCTATTTAAGAGCTGACCCATAAAATCATTCCATGTGGGATCCACCAGTCTTTTGTCCAATGCACTGACTTTATACAGATGAATGGAGTGGTTGAGTTATGGACTGGATGTTGGCCCAAATCCATATATTGACATCCCACAGCACATGAGATGGTATTAGGGGGACATGAAGCCTTTGGGAAGTGATTAGCTCTGCCTAAGGGCAGAGCTCTCATAAATGGGATTAATACCTCAAAAAGAAGGGACACTGGAATTGGCCACCTACAGTCTAGAAGTAGATCCTTCCCAGAACCCAACAACATTGATGCCTTGGTCTCAGTCTCCAGCCTCTAGAACTTTAAGAAGTTTCTGTGGATACAATATTCAGTATTCAGTGTGATACTTTGTTATAGCAGCCTACCTGACTGAAACCACAACAGTCTTAGAACCTCCTTGAGATAAGGTGAGCATGAACCCCAATCCCTAAATCTCAACTTAAAATCTTAAATTTAAATTTTATGGAGAACCTAAAATCTTCTATTTCCATACTTTGGGGATTTATTGAAGTAGCATCCTGACTAATTGACCCCCAATATAATCATTAATTGACTGTTTTTGCAACTACATACACACACACATATCCTTTTTATTTTCATGTTTTCAAATTTTTTTTTTAGCACCTGCCAACTCTCTTTGATCTTCCTTAACCCACTAGGCTTGCAAGCAATACTTTGTGATTGAAGAAATCAAAACACTATGCTAAACGCATTGTTGGACTGGAGTTGTCTGAATATGCCGATGACAAGTATTTGGGCCCACACTGCAGGCCACTGGCACTTAACCTAATCATCTTGTGCTCACAGCATAGCATTTCTAAAAATAACAACTGTAGGCTGTGACAGTGAGAAGTTTAACTTGATTATTATGGGGATTTCTTACTATAGAGTTTGGCATGAAGAAAATTCCCTGCCTGGGGTTCAGAATGAGTAAAGGGACTTTATTAAGGATAGTCAAATCATACTTTGACCTTCCTCTTACTGATACTTTCTCAGATTTGGAGGTCTTATGGTCTCTGATTACTGCTCTTCAGCTCTGGATAAACTAACAGAATAAAATTAGCTAGAACCGACAGATATTCCAGCCAGTCATAAATAGCTTCATCCCTGAGGGAAATAATCAAGAGAAGAATCCACAGGCTTAGCTACTCTACTTCTTCCCTGTTGCCCTCAGCCTTCATTGCATTGGATTCCTTCCAGAAACCCAAACTGAAAAAGCCTGGTATTGCTAAAGCCCTTTTGCTGATCTTTTTTTATACAGTGTGGATTTAAGAAGAGTGGCTTATGTTTGCCATCTGTCCCCTTCTCCCCCGTCCACTATGGGGGATACTAGTAACACTCCTGTAAGTCCTAAGACTCCCCAGGTGGTTCCAATGTATGACCAGGGGTGTGAACTACCTTTAAACCTTTCAGACAGATCGATGCATCCATGCTTCCCAGACTCCCTGGGTATGTCAATCACCAGGAAACCTTGTTAGAATGTACATCCTATTTCACTAGGTTTTAGTTAGGCTTGGGATCCTGCACTTGTGATAGGCTTCCAAGACATGGTCCCAGCTAGTGCCTTTTTCTGCTTATCCTGAGACATATAGAACTAGATAGCTTGGTCAAATTACTGTCCACCATCTAATGCTGTCATGTGGCAGCATAAGATGAGGAATCAGAGATCATTTTGTGCCTCTCATAATTATTGTGACCTAATTCTATTCCACAGGCTGGCATATGAAGATTCATGATGATTGCCAGATAAGGAGGGATACCTTTGCCAGTCTGGACACTCTCATTCCTAGGTACTCACGTTGCTGAGTAACTTAGTCTGTTTGTATTGCTATGACAAAATGACACAGAGTGGGTAATTTTGAAACAATAGAAATTTACTTTTCCTGGCTTTGGAGACAAGAATGACTAAGATCAAGGAACTGGTTGGGTTGATGTCCAGTGAGGGCACCTTGCTGCTGTATCATCCTGAAACAGGAAGTATGTATACTGTCCTCACAGATGAAGAGCAACAGAGTTCTCTTTCAACTTGGAGCTTGTATGAAAGGGTGTTGTATGAAAGGGTGTTGGCTCCCATAGGCCACACCTCTTATTTTGTTGTCTATAGGGATTAATATTCAGTACAACATTTGGAGGGAGCCCCATCATTAAAACTACAATACTTGATGATAATTTTGAGAGTCTTAGTTTAGCTAGGATTTGTTTTTCTGAATAATCATACCTAACCTTTTCTGAAAAGTTTCCTTTGACAATTTCTCTCTTTGACAAATAACTCTAGTACCTTACAATATACTTTTATTGAAGGAATCATACAATGTTGGTACAAGAAAGGATCTTTTAAGCTCTGTTATTTAGCACCTTGCATTTGAGGAGACTGGAGAAACAGCAGACCCATTCTGAGTGTTAAAGTATAATTTTCAAAATGCTAAGGAGATGATTCTCATAGAAATAGAATGAATATGTGTGAAAGATTTTACTCATCTCATTAATTAATGAGAGAGCCAGCAAGTAAAGCCTGGTTCACATGATGGATATTTAAATATAGCCAGTCAAAGGAATGCTGGGCTGAATTTGCTCAAAACTGGTTAATATTTTATTGGGCCATAAAGCTATAACTGTTGGGTTATCTTCACTACTGGACAAAAATATACAGATTTTACAACTAATTTCAGAGACTCTGGGCTCTAATCAGATAGAACAAATAGGCATATTCTCCTGTATATACAATCAAATCATTCTTAAGCCAGTCTAGTTAAGATGACCTTGCAAGCATATGCAGGAATTTTTTTTGCTTTAGTTCTCCGTTTTAGCTAAATTTTCTGAACTTGCACCTGCAATAGGATCCCAGTGCACTTTTCAGTTCTTGGCCAATAAGCAATGATATCACTTTTGGGCTGTTGTTTGGGGCTTTGGTCCACCAAAATATATTACATTAGTTACCTGTGTGAACCACACCCCTGGGCTTTCCCAGGATTATAAGGGGACTCTAGTGACAACTCTAGAGAAAGTCCACGTAAATGTGCGACTGATGTTATTATGAAGGAAACAGATATACTTGTTTTTCATTTACAAGTTTATTCTTACATGTTGGTACTTAAACTTATTAATGAGAATATATGTCCTTGACAAACTATACAGATCTCTAGGCATTCACACAGTGAAACAAAGGAGAATATTCTTAGGAGAGTAACACATAGGTGCAATAGTTATGTGCATCTGACCATATTAAATAATATGCATTGAAATGAATTCCAGGAAATGGAAACAAAAGGTTTTTCTCTTCTTTATTGCTGTTTTTGTTTTCATTTTCATTTTTCTTGTTTGTTTATCTGACCTCAGTAGAAATGGAGGGAGAAAGGGTGAACAAATGCAGAAAGGATACTCACTAGACACTATGTTGAAAATGAACTCTACAACTCATGGGTGGGAATAGGAGGGAAAAACTAGGAGACAACAAAAAACAAAACGTATTCTTTATGTGATTAAGTAACTATAACCCCTCTGCACAACACCTTTACAATAACAATAAATAAATTTAAAAAAAAGAGCTAGAGGCATGGCTCAGTGGAAGAGTGCTGGCCTAGTAAGTGTGAGGTCCTGACTTCAAAACCTGGTACTATTTAAACAAATAAGAAGAAATCTATATTTAAGCAATCCAACTCAAATACCAATTTGGCTGAAAGCTAATAAAAAGGCAAAAATTAAATAAAAAAGATGTCTTTAAGGCATACACCACAGCTGGTTTCAGCATCTCAGCATGATATGGTGTGGCTTCAGGCACATTGATTGACTAGATGCCAAGCTCCCACATGTGTTGTAAAATCCCATACTTCTTTTATTGAATTTGTTTCTGTTGTTTTGTATCTTGTTTGTCCTTTGGGGTGTGGATTTTCCAGTTGCATGTGTGTGACAGTAAGAAGTTCTTGCTTGAGACACATTGAGTGATGAGTGACTTTTAACCATTTACTACTCAACAGTTATAGCACTGTGGCTAGGTATAACAACTGTGCTTCTAACTTATATGGTGTCAGCCAAACCTGTATCCTGACTATCTAATGGAAATAATCCTCTGGGTCATGTGGCTCAGTGGTTTCCTTCTGAGAGATAATACTCAGGCTCATATTTGTTTCAGGATCATAATGGATACAATTCATCAGGACATGTCCTGAAACTCAGGGGGAACCTTTACTGCATTGTCTATATTCTTCAACATTGTCTCCCTGGTTATAGTTAATTGAGATAGGGCTAGAAACTTACCTCCATTAAGAGTAGTGAAGCTCTCTCTTGTGGAATTTAGGACTTTGAAATATAGACAGACAACATTGGAGAGGTATTTGTCTTCACTGATCACATCTCTTTTTTCCTTTTCAAGCTCTATCATCTTTAGTTACAAAGATTTTTCTGACATATCACCACAGATCATCATGTCATACAGGACTATGTCTGGCCACTAGCCTTTTATCTATTTCATCTGTTCTACCTTTGGAAGCAGAAATCTATGATTTGTTGTCTTGCCCAGTAAGAAACATGTTGGGAAGGTTGGTGGCAAAATTGCCACCACTGGTATTTTTCAACTGATGCAGAACCAAGTTGATCACATCAACTCTTCCAGAGTTCCCTAGCTGTGATAAAACCAAAACCACACTATGGGATCATATATAGAGTCACAATTGAGTGGCAGCTACACGCATTGCCAACAGCTAGTATTAACAACGGGATTTGCTATCTAGGATGTCCAACCCAGTCTATCCCTCTGGTGACTTTAAATCTTGTTGACATCTACTAAATGAGAACTGGCTCATTAACTCTCAAAATTCCTAAATGATATTTCCCTTTTAGATTCCTGTGATAATAATAATAATATATTTGTTTTACTACAACAGATTTTAGGAGTTATTACATGCCTATAATTATAAGAAATGTTACCCCTAGGCCTTGACACTCCTTCACACCTTCTTTCTTTTCTTATGTCTATTCAGTTCTTCCATTCATGCACAATTTTTCAATTCCCGATTTGCATGGTACTGCAGCCTTGAAGAGGAATTATTCACTTTTCATAGCCTTCTAGAAATACAAACAGGTGACAATCAGAGAGTAACACTAGCTCAAACCACCGCAGGAGCCACTAAAAAAGTATGGGCAGTAAAACTTGGAAACTCTGCATTATGAAGTTTAAATATGATTGATGGGTGAGATTCATAAGGTCCTGGATTACTTGAAGGAATATTCTCACAGAGAAGGCAAACAATACAAAAATAAAGGACTAAACAAGGGACTGCACTGGCAATGAGGAGAAAGATGTGAAGCAAGTGAGTTTGGAGGCTGGGAGGCTGCTTTTGAGGCCAAGATGAAATTCATGTGAAAGAGGAAGAGGACAGAATGAGTGGGAATTGATGGGAACTACAAAGCTGGGCTGTGAAGCCTGGAAAAGGTTTGAAAGGTTGAAATGCTGCCTTGACAGTACTTGGAATGATGAGAACTGACCGTGAAAGGGTCAAAACAGCTCTGGAGAGTGTTAAGGGGCTGGAATGCTGCCCCCTTCCTTACTGCTAGAAAGGCTGAGAGCTAGAACTTGAAAGCTAGATACAGGGGAATACATGCTTGAATTATGCCCGGGTTGCAGTCTTCACTCTCAAAACAATAAGGGAGCCAGTTATTCACACAAACTCTGTTTTGTCCCTATCATTCAAATTACTGTATAGATGTCTTGTTTTCTGCATGTACCCATGATAAACCTTCCATCTACTAAATCTAATACATATGCTTGCTCATAGGAACTCAGGGTCCAGAAGCTGGTAAGTACTAAATCCCCTGGTTCCTCCCCCCCCCTTCTCTCCACATTTCTTCAGCTCTAGTATCCTATCATGCTTCCCAGGTTGAAGGTAACAACAGGGAATGGAGGGTGGCTGTTGGCAGGAGAGCTATGCCATCATGGGCATCATGGCTAGTCTAAGTTGATTGCCCTTCATCATTTCTAGGCTCTTCTATTCTATTGTTGATTGGAGGACATTTGGCCTTCTCAAGTCTATACTCAAACTCTTCTCACTGTTTCCATATCAAAACTTACCTTTGGGAACGATTCTACAAATCATTCACATGTAGTTGTCAGTGACTAGATTTGATGTGATGTCTTTTCCTGGAAAACAAGAGGATGGTAGTTATTTTGCCAGTCCTGGGGCTTGAACTCTCGGCCTGGACACTATCTCTGAGCTTATTTTGCTCAAGGCTAGAGCTCTACCACTTGAGCCTCAGCATCACTTCTGGCTGTTTCTGTGTATGTGGTACTGAGGAATTGAACCCAGGGCTTCATACATGCAAGGCAAGCACTCTACCACTAAGCCACCTTCCCAGTCCGAGGATGGTAGTTTTGAGGCTTGGGCAAAAATTAATGAGACTTAAACTCAATCAATAAGTTGGATGTGGTGGCATGTGCCTGTGGTCTCAGCTATACAGAAGGCATATGTAGCAGGATTGCAGTCTCAGGCCAACTCTGAGTGAAAATAACTGTGAAAGCCTATCTGAGAAATAGCAAAAGCAACAAAATGATTGAGGGTGTGGTTCAAGTGGTAGAGCACTTGTCTAGCAAATATAAGTCTGACTACTGCCCTCACACAACTCCCACCAAGAAAACGACCAAAGAAATGAAACTTTATCAGATGGAAGGAACTAACAAGAGGATGGCTATATATGACTCATGTCAACTTGTGCCAATAGGATGCAAATGTAGGAAGAAACACTACTTAAGGCGCTGGATGCTGGTGGCTTATGCCTGAAATCCTAGCTACTGAAGAGGCTGAGATCTGTGAATCGCAGTTCAAGGCCAGCCTGGGCAGAAGAGTCCATGAGATTCTTATCTCCAATTAACCACCAGAAAACCAGAAATGGCACTTGGTTCAAGTGGTAGAGGGCTATCCTTAATCAAAAAGATCGCAAGGACAGCACCCCGGCCCTGAGTTCAAGCCCCATGACCAATTGAAAAATACAAAAAAAAGAAAGACTACCTAAGGGCCCCATCCAAGATTCCCTTCTTTTTGTCCTCTATCTTTCTCTCATATTCTCTTTATGGCTCTGTATAGTTCTTCTGTCTTTCAGCTTGAATGGCCTTTTCTGTTTGTCTAAGAACACTGGCCAACATGGCGGCCCCATTGGTGCCTTTTTTTTTATCCAGTCTACATCTTACAAACCCATTAACTTAGCTAATTATCCACTCACCTGAATCCCAATTCCAAATTTCAGGCAAGAGACTATGGCTCAGTGTGGATATAAACTTTCCTCTATATACTTAGCTCTGGGCTGTGGCTCTTGGACAGTCAGAAAAAGTATGTCTGACAGTTTCTCTCCTTAAGTAGAGCCCTGAATGAAGAGCAGGGAAGAGGCCCCCTCAGTTGCCCTAGAAGGATTTCTGGATGCACGAAGCCAGATTCCATGTGATATGGGACTACTCATAAGGTTGAATTTGTGCTCAACAACCCCTTCTGGAGATCATTGGCAGGACTGTATCTAGGAATGTCTTCCTCTTTGTGATACTTCCAAAGGAGCTGAAAAGATCAATGATAGTTTGTAGCTTGTTTAGATTCTTTTAAGTCTCAGGTGACTGCAGTTGTGTGTTAATTAGCTTCCAGGGCATCTACCTTTTACTGTTTCCTATGATGGAAGAATGGACATTTAGGCCTGAACATGGTGGCACCATCACTGCAATTTTACTTGCCCTGATTTTACAGAAGTTAAAGTGGCTACATCCCCTGTTAACTCAGTTGATATAATAAAGAGTGAGTGCTTCTGAGAAAATCCTGCCTACACAAACTTGGTGGAGGGGCGAAAGGGAAGTCAGTGAGTTGGGGTAGGCAATGTATTAGCTGTGATGGAATTCCTATAGAATGGCAGGCACTGTGCCAGAACATTCCTGCCAGCCTCCTCCACTGATCTCATAGCAACGATGTGATTCACAGAGAATCTTCATATGGGTAGATTTGTAGTGGCATGGCTGCTTGTTTTTATATTACCTTTACCACCTCTATAGAGCGGAATCACCACGCTTGTCCTTCTTTCTTAACTATAAGGGGAAGTTACAGGGTTATTAGAAACCTTTTCGGAAATGTATTAGAAGACAAACTATCTCAGAAATGTTTGATACTTCTAAGGAGAAATATATTAAGAGGGGAGTTGTTATGAGGGTTCTTTTTGGAGGGCAGGGACCACAAGGAAAGTATTCTCAAATGGTAGGTCTAAACATCTTTGTTTGACTCTAGATTTTCTGCATAATGAGCCAGAGCTTAAGACAGGTGACAGCCCTATTCCTCTACCCAAACCTATTTCTTTCAGAATATGAGTGTACATATTTTCAATAAGGTTTATTGTAAAAATACTGTACAGAGGGGTTACATGAGCAAGGTAATGAGTACATTTCCTATCAAGCATTGTTGCCTCCTTTGTTTTTCCCCTACCATCCCTTCCTTCCCACCTCCATAGCTACACAAACCTTCCCCCCCCCACTTAAATTGTAAAGTTCATTTTTCAACAGAGTGTCTTGTACATCTCATTGTTACAATGGGTAAACCTGTATCTCTATTTAAACATTTGTTTTATCCCTTCCTCTCCCCAAATTAGACTGACATCAAATACAATGAAAACAGGGGTTATACCGTGGGGGAGGAACATACAAAAAACAAAAAAAATCATATGGTACATTATAAATATGTTAGAAACAATAGCAAGAAAGAAAAAAACAGTTGTGGCCCTATCTTGGGGTTCATTTCGCTTCACATCATCTTATCTGATCATATGTACATAGCTTTTGACCTTTTCTACTTGTCCCAGACATATACTAGTTATGGAAAATAAGGGAAACCATGGGACATATGTTTCATAGGGCATGGCTTACTTTATTTAATATAATTTTTTCCAAGGCTTTCCATTTCCTAACAAATGGGCAGTGTAATTCTTTCCGATGGAGGCACAGAATTCCATTACACACACACACACACACACACACACACACACACACACACACACACACACACACACACACACACACACACACACTTTCTTGATTCATTCATTTACTGAAGGGCATCTGGGTTTGTTCCATATCTTAGCTATGGTAAATAACGCTGCAATAAACATAGTTGTGCTGGTAGCTTTAGTATGGTCTCGTTTGTAACATTTGGGTAAATGCCCAAAAGTGGTGTTGCTGGGTCAGAGGGGAGCTCTATATGGAGTCTTTTGAGGAACTTCCATACTGCTTTCCAAAGTGGTTGAACAAGATTACACTCCCATCAACAATGCAGTAGGATTCCCTTCTGGCCACATCCCCTCCAGTATCTATTGTTATTAGAGTTCTTGATTATACCCATTTTATTGGGGTGTATCTCAATGTTGTTTTAATTTACATTTCTTTTATGGCTACAGAGGTTGAGCATTTCTTCATGTGTCTATTGGCCATCATTCCTTCCTCTTCAGAGAAGTTTTGCTTTAAGTCTTTAGCCCACTTATTTATTGGACAGTTGTTTCTTTGTGGATTTCTTGTTGGGGGATTTAATTTTTTGAGTTCCAGGTATATTTTAGATATGAGCCCTTATCCATTGTATGGCTAGTGTAGATCTTTTCCCAATCCGTGGGCTTTCTATTGATCTTGCTAGCTATGTCCTTTACCATGCAGAAGCTCTGCAGCTTCATGCAATCCCATTTGTCCAAACTTTCTTTGATTTGTTTGCGTTTCTGGGTCTCTATTAAGAAAAATTCAGCCTGTGCCAAGGAGACCTAGGGTTTTTCTTATTCCTCTGTGTATTGTTTTCAGGGTGCCTGATTTGACTCTGAGGACTTTGATCCATTTGGAGTTGATGCTGGAGCAGGGTGATATTTAAGGACCTAGCTTTAGTTTTCTACAAGTGATTAACCAATTTTGCCAGAACCATTTACTGAAGAGGCTGTCTTTTTTCCATTCTAGTTTTTTAACTCCATTATTGAAGATTAGGTGGCTATAGGTCTGTAGGTTCATTTCTGGGTTTTCAAATCTATTCTCAGGTCACTTCTTGTGTCAGTACTAAGCTGTTTTCATTACTATGGTTTTGTAGTAGTGTTTGAAATTTGGCATTGATATTTCTCCAGCACTGTTCTTTCTGTTAAGGATTATTTTTGCTATTTGGGTCTTTTATTGTTCCATATGAATTTTTGGATTGCTTTTTCTATTTCCTTGAAGAATGAGGTTGGAATATTGATAGGTATCACATTGAATTTATAGACAGCCTTGGGAAGTCTTGCAATTTTCACGATGTTGATCCTTCCAATCCAGGAGCATGGGAGGTTTTTCCACTTCCTTAGTTTTGCTTTGATTTCCTTTTTCAGGTTTTTAAAGTTTTCACCATAGAGGACCTTCACTTCCTTGGTTAAGTTAATTCCTAGGTGTTTTATTTTTGTGGGGCTATTACGAATGGAGTTGCTTTCCTGATTTCAGCCGTGCTCTTCTCATTGTTGGCATCCAGAAAAGCCATTGATTTTTGAGGGTTAATTTTATACCCTGTTATTTTGCCAAAATTTTGATCAGCTTGAGTAATTTGAGAGTGGAGTCTATAGGATTCTTTAAATACAAGATCATGTCATCTGCAAAGAAGGAGAGTTTTACTTCATCTTTCCCTATTTGGATCCCCTTTATGTTTGCATCTTGTCTTATTGCTGTAGCGAGGCATTCTAATACTACACAGAGACAGTGGACATCATTATCTTGTTCCTGAGTTGAGAGGAAATGGCTTTAGTTTTTTACCATTAAGTATAATGCTAGCTGTAGGTTTGTCATATACAGCCTTTATTACATTGAGGAATATTCCATGGATTCCTAGTTTTTCCAGAGCCTTCATCATAAAGGGGTGTTGGATCTTGTCAAATGATTTTTCTGCATCTATTGAGATAACCATGTGATTCTTATTCTTGCTCTTATTGATGTGATGAATTATATTAATTGATTTGTGTGTATTGAACCAGCTTCGCATCCCTGAAATTAATCCTCTTTGATTGTGGTGTATGATTTTTTGGATGAATTGTTGAAGTTGGTTGGCCAAAACTTTTTGGGAAGGTTTTCATATATGTTCATCAAAGAAATGGGTCTATAGTTCTCTTTCTTTGATGAGTCCCTGCCTGGTTTTGAGATGAGGCTTATGATGGCTTCATAGAAAGAGTTTGGTAGTGAACTTTCATTTTCGATTTCATTGAGAGTTGGAGGAGTATTGATGTGAGTACTGCTTTGAAGGCCTTGTAGAATTCCACTGTAAATCCATCTTGTCCTGGGCTTTTCTTAGATAGGAGCCTCTTATTACTCTTTCTATTGCGATGCTTGATATGGGTCTGTTAATTTGGTTTAACATATCCTAGTTTAGTTTTGGCATGTCGGTATTTGCTAGGAAATCATCCATTTCTTCCAGATTCTCAAGTTTATTAGCAAAAAGGTTTGAGAAGTATTCCTTTATAGTGTTCTGAATCTTGGTTGTTGATGTGGTGATGCTTCCATTCTCATCTCTGAGTTTGTTTATTTGGGTGTGTTTTCTTTTTCGGATAAGATTTGCTAAGGGTCTGTTAATTTGGTAAATTTTTTTGAAGAACCACCTCTTTGCTTTGTTGATTCTTTCTATGTTTTTTTTAAATTCTAATTCATTTAATTCTGTTTTAATTTTAATTATTTCTTTCCATGTACTGGATTGGGTTTAGCTTGCCGCTCTTTTTCAAGGAGGTTCAGATGTCTCATTAAATTATTGGTTTCAGATCTCTCCAATTTATTGATGTAGGAAATCAGAACTATAAACTTGCCTCTGAGTATTGCCTTTGCTGTGTCCTAGTGGAGCTGGTAATTTGTGTGTTCATTTTTGTTGAATATCATGAACATTTGAATTTCCTTTCTAATCTCTTCCATGACCCACTGATCATTCAACAATGTGTTGTTCAGCCTCCATGTGTTACAGGATTTTCTTTGGTGGCTTTTGGTGCTGAGTTCTAATTTTATTCCCTTGTGGCATAAGTTCAATGTTTCTGAATTTGGACAAGTTTGCTTTGTGACCTAAAATGTTGACTATTTTGGAAAATGTTCCATGTGCTGCTGAGAAGAACGTGTATTCTAATGTTGCTGGGTGAAGTATTCGGTAGATGTCTGTTAAATCTATTTGATTTATGCAGTTGTTTACATCTGAGGTTTCTTTGTTGATTTTTTGCTGAGTTGATGTATATTGTTTGGATAGTGGTGTGTTAAAATCCCCAACAATTGCTGCGTCATAGGGGAGCTCTATGTGGAGTCTTTTGAGAAACCTCCAGGCTACTTTCCAAAGGGATTGAACAAGTTTACACTCTCACTAACAGTGCTGTAGAATTCCCTTCTGGCCACATCCCTCACCCCAGCATCTGTTGTTATTAGAGTTCTTGATTATAGCCATTCTAACTGGGGTGAGGTAGAATCTCAATGTTGTTTTGATTTGCATTTCTTTTAGGGCTACAGAGGTTCAGAATTTCTTCATGTGTCTATTGACCATTCTTATTTCGTCTTCAGTTTCTCTTTAAGTCTTTAGGCCATTTATTTATTGGGCAGTTGTTTCTTTGAGGATTTGTTGTTGGGGGATTTAATATTTTGGAATGATCACAAACAAAACCATACTAAAGCTACCAGCACAACTATGCTTACTGCAGCATTATTTACCATGGCTAAGATATGGAACCCACACAGATGCCCATCAGTAGATGAATGGATTAAGAAAATGAAACTCTATGCCTCCATCAGAAAGAGTGACATCGCCCCATTTGTTAGGAAATGGAAAGACTTGGAAAAAATTATATTAAGTGAAGTAAGCCAGGCCTAAAGAAAGAGAGGTCCCATGGTTTCCCTTATTTGCAATAGCTAGTATATGTCTGAGACAAGCAGAAAAGGTCAGATAAGTTGATGTTTGGTGAAATAAACCCCAAGATAAGTATTCAAATGTTTTTTTTTTCTTTCATGTGATTGTTTCTATTTAGTTATAAGATCATTTCTTTGTTGCTTTGTATGTCCCTCCCCCATGGTATAACTCCTGTTTTCACTGTATTTGATGTTGGTATAATTTGTGTAAGGGAAGAGAAAAAAAATTGTTTAAAAAACCCATTGCAATGATGAGATACAAGATGCTATGTCAAAAACCGAACTTTACAATTTAGGCAGCTTGGAGTGGGGAAGGGGGAGAGGGGGTGCATCTCAGAAGATGGGAGGGAAGGGATGTTAGGAGAAAAACAAAGAAGGAGGCAAAAATGCTGGATAAGAAATGTACTCACCTTACTCGTGTAACTATGACGCCTCTGTATAGTATTTACACAATAAAAATTTTAATTAAACAAAAACAGGCAAGGAAAAAAGAAAGTCCCCAACAATTAATGTCTTCGGATCTAAGTGAGATTTGAGGGAAAATAGTGTTTCTTGGATAAATTTGGGTGCTCTATTGTTTGGTGAATAGATATTTAGAATTGTAATATCCTTCTGCAGGAGAGATCCCTTAATTATTATGTAGTGACCTTCTTTATCTTTCCTCACTAATTTTAATTTAATGTCTATTTCATCTGATATTAGTATTGTAACTCCCGCCTGTTTATGGGGGCCCTTTGCTTGGTAGATTTTGTTCCAGCCTTTCACTTTCAGAATATTTTTTTTTTAATTTTTATTTATTTTTTATTGTGAAAATACTGTATAGAGGGGTTACAATTAGATGGGCAAGATAATGAGTATATTTCTTATCAAGCATTGTAGCCTCCTCTTTTGTTTACCCTTCCCATCCCTTCCCAGCCTCCCCCACCCCCAATCCTCCCCCCCCCACCAAAGTTGTAAAGTTCGTTTTCGACATGACAACTTGTACTTCTCATTGCTGCAATGGGTCCACCTGTATCTTTATTTAAACAACTTGTTTTTCCCCTTCCCCTCCACAAATTATACCAACATCAAATACAGTGAAAGCAAGGGTTATACTGTGGGGGAGGGACATACAAAGCAACAAAAAAAAATCTTATAAATGCGTTAGGAACAAATGTATGAAAGAAAAAAAACATTTGAGTACATATCTTAGGGTTCATTTTCCTAACATCACATTATCTGACCTTTTCTACTTGACTCATACATATACTAGATATTGCAAATAAGGGAAACCATGGGACCTAAGTTTCTTTGGGCTTGGCTTATGGGCAAGGTGTGACTCTTGAAGGCAGCAGATAGAAGGATCTTGCTTTTTAATCCAACTAGACATTCTACATTGCTTAATTGGACAGTTAAGTCCATTAATGTTGAGAGTTAGGACTGAGAGGTGTTTGGTAGTTCCTACCATGTTATCCACCTTCTTGGGGGCTGTGACAACTGGGTTCTTCCTATGATACTTGGATTCTCAGTTTGGGTGTGGTTTCTTGGCCTTTATTATGCTCTTGTTGGTCTTCTATTTGTAGCACATCTTTAAGTATCTTTTGTAGGTGGAGATAGAATGTTTCAGTTTTTCTTTGCTATGGAAGGTTTTCATTTGACCTTCGGTTATAAAGGAGAGTTTAGCTGGATACAGTATTCTTGGTTGATAGTTGTTTTTCTTTAGGGTGTGGCATACATCATTCCAGGTTCTTCTTGCTTTTATTGTCTCTGCTGAGAAATCTGAGGTGATTCTAATTGGTTTCCCTTTATAGGTGATTGATCTTTTCTCCTTGACAGCTTATAATGTGAGCTGGGATGTCCTGTTTTGGTCTATTTGTTCTAAAATCTTCTTGTATCTAAGTCTGCCTATCTTTGTGCATGTTTGGGAAGTTCTCTGCTAGGATCTTGTTAACTAAATTTCCTAGACCACTAAGTTCTGTCTCTAGGTGCTCCTCTATACCATTGTCCTCAGATTCGGCCTTCTGATGGTGACTTCTAAATGTTGAACAGATGTACCGTATTTCTTGGATTTGTCTTGGATAGTTGTCTGTTCTTTCTCTGTAATATCCAGGCTGTTTTCAATCCCAGAGTATCGATCTTCTGCATGGTCTATCATACTGTCAAGACTTTCTACCTTGTTTTTTTATTTCTTTTCCTTGTAATTGGTCGGCTTTGATGGCTTCAAATTCTTTATTGGAGTTTTGTTTTAGATTTTGTATGAACTTCTTTACTTCCTTAATTTGGTGTTCAGTGTTTATTAATTCACTTAGTTGATTGGTTGTGATTTCCTTGGATTCCCTTTCCTTCTGACGGGTTCCAGTCAGCATTCCCTTTGTGGTCTCCCTGGATTCCTTCAGCTGTCTGTTTATGGATTCCATGAATGCCTTTAGTGATCTGTGTCTATTCTCATCTTGCTCATGCAATTCCTGTATTGCTCTTTGATTAGCTTCCTCATACTCTCGCAATCCCTGTATTTCTCTTTGACTGATCTCAGCCTGCCCATGTAATTCCTGTCTTTTTCTTTGAGTGTTCTCAGCCTGCTCATGCAATTCCTATATTAATCATTGTTTAGCTTCCTCATGCTCATAAGTTTCCTATATTAATTTTTGGTTAACCTGATCATGCTCACGAAGTTCCTGTATTAATCTTTGGTTAGCCTCCTCTTGCTCCCTATCATGCTCACACTGAGTCCATTGCAGGTTTTCAATCTTTTCATTCACCATGTTTACCAGTAGTGTTTGTAGAGCTTTATGGGCACTCTCCTCTGGATTATTTATTAACGGTTCTGTCACCTGATTATCATGAGTGGGAGTTGAGATACCCAGACTTGCCATTTTTCTTGTGTCTCTTCAGCTTGTTTTGCTCATTTGGTATGAAAGTAACACCAATTTTGTGCTAGAACAGTATTTTAAGGCAAGCAGCAACCAGAGTTCTATAGTTGCACAGTTAAAATGGCTTCAGATAAATCTAGTTCAACAGATATAATCTATTCAACATCAAACAACTATGGATTAATGGCCTAAGAACATCAAAGATGGATTCAGCAGACCAGAAATTAATAGGTTTAGGGACAATTGTTGGGAAAAATAGGATTAGAGGGATGTGGAGAGGTAAAAAGAAAGAGTGAATTTAACCAAGTCCTAATCTCAGAGAGGAAGTAGAACAGAATGAAAGGAGAGAGATAAAGGAACAAGAAAAAACAAAAAAACCCCAAAAATTTAAATTAAAAAAATGAAACACAAAAATTATGTAAGTATAAAGAAATAATATTGAGAGAAGAAAAGGATCGGATGAGAGCAGGAGAGAGATAAAAAGGAAAAAATAAAAAAAAATTAAGCATGGAATACTTAAAATTACATAGGTATAATGAAATAATACTACTATTAAAGATGTTAAGCCTAAGAGGTTGTGAATTTCTGAATTAAGTATGTACTTAATGAGGGATAAGGTCTAATAATCAATGATGGGTATATATCTGATGATGAGCAGAACAGCAATTAAGTCACACACACACACACACACACACACACACACACACACACAAAAGACCAAAAGTTTAAATGAGATTTTTTTAAAAAGGACACACACACACACACACACACACACACACACACACACACACACACACACCTAAAATAAAAATTATGAAAGAACAAAATAGAAAACACTTTAAAAAATTAAAAAAAAATTAGGTAGAAAAAAAGATTCCTTTGTTTTTTATTTTTTTGGTGGGGGGGAGATCTTGAATCTTCCTTGTGTCTGTAACCAGTCTCTTTGTGTAGTCTCTGGTTTGCTTGTGGTGTTTTGTTTTCCTTTGGATTGATTGGTTTCTTAAGTCAGTTTGTTTGAGCAGGCAGAAAAAAGCTCTGCCTTACCCAGGACTGTGTGATCCTCCTCCCAGGCTAATTCAGTGGGAGGGAGATCTGCTTTGAGTATCACCAAAGAGGGAGATGGCTGTTTCCTCTAGCTTGGAGTTGCTGTAATGAGGTTAGGTTCTGGGTAGGGTTGAGATCTATCATCAATCAGTAGCTTTTCCCTGAGGGACTAGCTCCTGAGACACTCACAGAGCCCAGCCTGGAGTCATTCTCAGGATTTATGTTTACTGAGTTTCAATTATTTCAATTATTTGTCTTTTACCCCTCCTACTGTTAAGGCTGTGGCCCTAGGCTGTAGTGGGGAGGGGCAGCCTCTGGCTCTGTTTATCCAGTGAAGAAAGTCACTAATCTGGAGGCAGAGATTTCTCTGCCTGGGAAGGGCAACTTTCCTCTGGGTGCAGCTGACCGGCAGGTCACTTCAGATTCCTGTGACCTATGGAATGGCTCCTATTGTTTTTTTCCAAGTCTGAGTTGGAGCTAGCTGCTCAGGCCGGGCTTTTGTCAGTATCAAAGATGGAGATCTTCTCTGGTGGTGGGGAGGGACTACCTTCCCACTGTTGCTCCATGAGAAGGAGTGAGGATGTCATGGATCTACTCACACCAGCCTCTTGGTTTCTGGGCCATCCATGGTCTGCAATCAGCAGGATGAAGATTTATGCTTCTTGTCAGTTCTTGCTAGTAGTGAGTAGAATCTGCTCACACACCCTGTCTGGTGCCTTTGTCCGGACTCTCTGTTGATATGGTGGCTGTGGCAGCACTGCTGCTGCCACCACTACTGCGGACACTGGCAAATGCTCAGATCTGCCTCCTTGGCCAAGCTGCCTGGATTTTCCCTCTCTGGCCAAACTCTCTGTACTGTGATGGCACACAGTGTTATTCTCTAGTGTTCACTGGAACACTAAATCTGCTTTGTATGAGACAGATTGTTTAGTCTCCAGCTTCTCCTCTGCCATCTTCCTCCAGGAGTGTACATATTTAAGAAGAAGAGCAAGAGAAGTCATACCAGGATATGGAATGTAGACTTAACTGACAAGTGTTAGCACTGCTAGGCCATTCTTATGTTGTTACTTGTTTTTCTTCATAAATCAACTTTGCTGAAGTATAATTTATGGACATTAAAATGCAACCATATTATATGTGATACAAATGCATACATCTCTGAAATGATAACAATAATGAAGTGACAAAGCAACCTCACAATTCCAGAATGTTCTGTCAGTACCCTTATCCCGGGCCTGTTTCCATGACCATATAGTCAATCTACCTGAATTTCATATAAATGATACCATATAGTTTATACTTGTTTATGTCTGATACACCACTTGCATATCCCTTCCATTCCTGCCTATCATTTTATTGGATGGACTTACACAGGTATGTTTGTCCATTCACCCTGACCAATAATCAGTAAGAGCTATGACCACAGAATACTTAACTACCTTGGACTTCGGCAACTGGGATTCTTCCATACTCCCATCCCACGCACGCTATGTTTTGATGACCTTGCTCTTGACTTTCTTCCTGATACATATTCCCCATGAGGTGAGGAGGTTATGGAGCAAGGAATGTGACCATTTGATACTCTCACTTTGGGTCTCAGAAGCAGAGGATCTGAGAACCAATGGCATTGAGCATGTTTCTAGAGCAGGCAAAACCCTTTTTCCTGGATCAGTCCTTTTAAGGTCAGATACTGGTGATCCTCCCAAGAAAAGAGAGTGGTCTGCAGAGGGTAGGGACTGTGAGGGTTTGGGGCAGAGGTAAAGTGCACAGACCTTGAGCAGTCAGGTTGGACTGCCTATGCTTATGTGTGAAAGTTCTTTGTGGGAAGAGAGGAGGGAGCTGCAGCAGCCCAGAGCCTTTATTTGTATTCATTCCTCAGACCAAAAGTGATAGGGGTAAACACAAAACCATAGGAGTAAGAGTAGAAAGCAACAAGAGATTTCTAAGATGAAAAAATAATTGCAAAGAGACAGAAAACCAATTTCAGAGGTTACAGAACAGTGTTTCAGAATTGGAAGTGACTGGAGATTTTATGTTCTCTTATTTTTTAATTTCACAGATGAGAAAACTGAGGCTCAGACAGGTTAAGTGACTTCTCTAAGGTCACACAGTTAGTTAGTGGAAGAAATAAGATAAAAAATGATCTAATCCTAGGCCAGAACTCTTCCAATATACACAAGACCAAAGGTTTTCAAACATATTTGCTTATACGTTCTCTCAAATATGTTTGTTAAACTGTGAACCTCCTTCATGTATTTTAAAGTTGACTTTGAAAATACTTTAACTGTAAAGCTAAATAGTGCGATGGATTTAATTTCTAGCATATTACAAATACTCATTTAAAACTAAGACAGTTGCATCATTTTTTGAAGTAGACTCTATTCATTTGCTATCCATCAACACTCATTTAGAAAAACACAAGAACAAGTTTTTCTTAGTAGATGCAAATTTTATACCTTATCTTTTCTTTATCAAATTGAATTCTACTTGTTTTATCCTAACATCCTTTATGCTTGAAAGAATTTTATCTTTCACATTAAAAATAATTTTATTAAAGATTTTTCTTTCACATTAAAATTAATTTTATTAAAATTTATTTATATGTATGCACATACCTATACATATATACATATGGATGTATAAACTGAAAGTATAAGAATTTTCTGGAGGCTGGGAAGGTGGCTTGCCTTGCATGCATGAGGCCCTGGGTTTGATTCCTTAGCAGAAAAGGCTGGAAGTGGTGCTGTAGCTCAAGTGGCAGAGGGCTAGTCTTGAGCTAAAGAGCTGAGGGACAGTGCCCAGGCCCAGAGTTCAGGCCCCATGACCGATGGGGGAAAAAAAAGAATTTTCTGGAGCCTTTTATTCATTTGTTAAATAGATTTTTCCTTCCTTCCTTCCTTCCTTCCTTCCTTCCTTCCTTCCTTCCTTCCTTCCTTCCTTCCTTCCTTCCTTCCTTCCTTTCTCCCTTCTTTCTTTTGGCAGTACTGGAGTTTGAACTTAGGACTTTGTCTGTTCTAGGCAGGTGTTCTATCACTTAAGCCATGCCTCCAGCAGTTTTTGCTCTAGTTATTTTTTTAGATAGGGTGTCACCTTTTGTCTTGTCTTGTCTAAACACTTATCCTACTATTTATGCTTCTATAGCAAGGATGCAGATGTAAATCACCATGTCCAGCTTTTACTGTTGAGATGAGGTCTTGCAAACACCTTGTCCAGGCTAGAGCTGTAATCCTCCTAAGTAGCTGGATGACTGGCATGACCTACTGTGGCCAGCCTAAATAGGTACTTTCTGAATACTTATTGTGTACTAGATATTTTTCTAGATCTTGTTTTGGTAAACAAAGTACACAAAGTTCTTGCTCACATGAAACTTACTTTATGTTGAAGAAAACATCAAATATAGAATAAACAAATAAATAATATATAATTTTAGATATTGAAAAATGTTAACAACAGAGTTTGGAGTATATTTGAATGATTTTTAGCCTCTACCCAAGTGATTCCAGAGGATTGTGAATATAGGAACTATGTACTCTGACTTAAGTTTTAACAGTCTTTTTGACTGTTATGCCAACAATTGAATACAAAATATGAACCAAGGCAAGCAGAGCTGTTAAGGTAATGATTGATTGTATATGGCAACTTGACTGGGCTAAGCGGTGGCCAGAGTGCTGATCTTTCTGTGAGAGATTTGCATGAATCAGAAGACTGAGTACAAAAGATTCACCCTCATCAAAGTAGTATCATTCAAGTTGCCAAGAGTTCAAGTAGAACACACAGGTGGATAGAGGATGAACTCACCTCACTGCTCTGGGATTTCTATTTCTCTCTGTTATGGAACATTGGTACACTAGATTCTTGGGCCTTGGACTCAGACAATCATGGGCTCCTCTGTTTTTCAGGCCTATGGACTTGGGATTAGCTCTGAATGACCCCCAGCTTTCCTGGGTCATTTATAGATGCCAGATTGTGGAATGTCTCTGCCTCCATAATTGTGTGAGCCAATTCACCTCTATTGCTATCTCATTTATATCTCTATCCTATCATTTATACATGGAGAGAGAAGACATATATAGAGAGAGAGATAAGATCTCACCTGTGTGTCTGTGTGTCTGTTTGTCTTCTATTGGTTTTGTTTCTCTGGAGAATCATGACTAATACAGGTGGGCTGCTCTTAAGATTTACATTTCACCTCTCCTACTTCATGGGATGTGTGGGCTTGCTTTCTGGCTTCCGGTGGGTCTAGCCATTAGGGAACAGTAGGAGATGAGAGAGAAGGAGAAGAACAAAGTTAGGGCACTTATTTTTCTGGTTGACTCCCTGCAAAGTCACTGCCAGTTGCTCTACCTAGGGCCATGAGTCCTGGAAGATACTCTTCCCACTTAATAGCTGCTTCTTCAGGGTTCTGATAATCACTACTTCTTGTTGTTTCTTTAGGTCTAAATGTGGCATTTCAACATCGTATTTACTATTTTTAGTTTCCAAAACCTTGGCCACATCTATGTGAACCAAGTTCTTTAATTATGCTCTCTTCAGTTATCCCTTTAGTATGCCATCTACTTCCTATTGGGACCTCAACTCATTTGATTACTTGCACAGTATAAAAAGCTATCCCAGCTTGTGCCAGTGGCACACCTGCAATCCTAGCTACTCAAGAGGCTGGGATATGAGGATCATGGTTTGAAGCCAGAATGGGCAGAAAAATCTGTGAAGACTTTTATTTCTAATTAACCAACAAAAAAGCTAGAAGTGGAGTTGTGGCTTAAGTAGTAGAGTGCTAACTTCAGGGCCAGCACACAGGCCCTGAGTTCAAGTCCCAGGACCAGTACATACACACATAGACAAAATTATCCCAAGTCTTCATGGCTTAATACAACTTTACTTACTCATGACTTTGTCACTTTGTCACTTACAAGACTTGGTGAAAATAGCTTAGTTTTGTCTGTGTGGTATCAAATAGGATAATTGAAGCTGAAAGATCCACCTCCAAAATGGCTCACTCACATGATCTGCAAATTGGCACTGGCTGTCATCTGGGAGCTGAGCTGGGGCTGTTGGCTGGGGTCTTTGATCTTCCTCCAAGTGGGCTGTAAGGACTTCCATACAGCATGGAGGCTGGGTTCCAAGAGGCAGGAAGCAGAAGCTGCCAGTCCCTTTAAAGCTTAGGTCTGGAACCAGAACAGCATCACTTCTATGTGCACTTGGATAAGAGGCTAAACCCAGATCCAAGGGTGACAGGAATAGCACAGTGAATGTGTAGCCATCTTTAATTCACCACATTGACTGACAGAGGAGGCTGTCGCCAAAATCCAGGTGAGAGATGATGATAACTTGAACTAGGCTGATAACAATGAGGAGAATAAGAAGCAATTAGATGCTGGTTGTATTTTGAAGTAAGAGAGGAGTCTATTGATTGGATTTGAGGTTTGAGACAGAGAGAGAATAATTGTGTTAATTTGTGTCTTTTGAGAAGCACATTTACAAATGAAATTAAACATGTAACATTTTAAATGATTATTTACAGCATGAAAAAGAAATAGGAAGAGAACCAGGGAAGTCTGAGAGAGCCATCAGACCATGATAGGAGTCTGGCCCTTTATAAAGGAGAGATAGAGAGCAGACTGAGTGGAAAAGTGAAAGAACACTATTCAGTCTAAGAAAAGTTTTGCAGTTTTAGGATACTTCTTGAGATAAAGCTGTACAATCAAAAAGTTCTTTGTGCTGGTGCCAGTGGCTCAGGTCTATAATCCTAACTACTCAGGAGGCTGAGGTATGAAGATTATAGTTTGAAGTCAGCCTATGCAGGAAAGTCCTTATCTCCAATTAACCATCAAAAAGCCAGAAGCAGAGCTCTAGCTCATGTGGTAGAGCACTCATCTAGAGCAAAGAAGCTCAGGGTCAATGCCCAGGCCCTGAGTTCAAGCCCCAGAGCTGGCACAAAAACAACACAAAACAAAAATTCCTTTGTTTCCAAGGAATTCCTATCCCTTTCACACTCAGTTATTGATGAGGAGAAGCCCATAGAAGAGGTGGCCTGAATGTGAGTTTTGTGATGGATCTGTAGTTTGGCACTCGGTTGGTTACTTCCCTTGTGTAGTTTTGTAAGATACATTCTCACAGCTGCCTTAAGTGTCAAGGACAACTGTAAGGGTTTTGATCTAAGCAGCTATAAGGATGAAAGCACCTAAACTGAGCTGGAGAAGCCTGTAGGAAGAGCTGGTGTGGGGAGGAATATCAAAAGGATGATTCTGGACATGTTAAATCTAAGATATCTACTGGATATCTCCATATAATGTCAAATTGGCAACTGGACCTTTCAGGGGAGATGGTCACGATATAGATAATAAATTCGGGATGGTCAGACTCTAAGTGTTAAAAAAATTTTCTTTGCAATCAAATCATTGCTACTGTAGTATTAGCACTCAGTTGATCAAGACAACACACACATACCAGATTTTGATAAAAATAATTCTTAAACATAAAAGTAAAATTTTATTGGAAAAACAACTTTATAAGCTATAGCTATGGTTGAATGCTACTTATTGCTAGAAAGACTGAATTGAGCAGAAACTATATTCTCATTTTTCATACCTTTAGATTTAAGTGCTAAGAAATCTTGTTCACATAAACATGTAGAATGAAGTAGAAGGAGTTTTATTACAGTAACAGTACTTGGGATTTTAACACTTTCTGCATCATATGTCAAAAATCCTGTAGGAAGCTATTATGAAAATTTACTTTTAATGATCAACCAATGAAAGCAAAGAACTGACCACTCCCTGATTTCCAAAAAACTCTATTGTTCAACCAGAGTTACATGGTTTGTTAACATTCTCCAGCATTTGAAATTGTCCCTCTGTTTGATGCTTATGACATTTGTGCTGCCTGCAGGTACTATACCTGTGGAAGATTCTAGAAGGATGAGAGGTGTGTGTCCTTTGGCAGACTTCTAGGAAAGGTTCTGACAATTGAATCACTTGAAATCTTGTTGCATATAGGCTAGAAAATCTTCTCGTATTTAGAGTTGTTGGAAAGGTTCTTGGACAAGACATTAATGGAGTTACTGTAGTCTCCCAAGGCACAAGAGCATAAGTACACTTTGAGGAGCTGATTTGAGAGATCATGAGATCTGTCTGAGCCTAGTGGATAGATCTCATGGTCTCAGGCTGCAGTAAAGAATAAAAACCTGTTCTTAGGCTTGGGCCAGCATCAAGTAAAAGGACAAGATAAAGTAAACTGATATTTGTGCTAAGGAGGTAGATGTGGATAATTGTTTTTATATGTATGCCAATTCTGGGGCTTGAACTCAGGGCCTGGGGACTGTCCCTGAGCTTTTTCTCCCAAGGGTAGTGCTCTACCACTTCAGTCACAGCACCATTGCTGGCTTTTTGGTGGTTTATTGGAGATAAGAGTCTCACAGACTTTCTATCCAGGCTGGCTTTGACCTGCAGTCCTCAGCTCTCAGCCTCCTAAGTAGCTAGGATTACAGGCATGGACCACTGGAGCTTGGCTGAAGATTTTTTTAAGGAACCTGATCAAGACATGGCTTAGTCCATTGTTGGTAGGACTGAATATCACAGGCTGGATAATTTATAAAGAATAGAGGTTTACCTAGTTTATGGCTCTAGATGTTAGGAAAGTTAAGAGCATGATGCTAGAATCTGCTAGATAGCTGGTGAGGGTTTTCTTGGTGGATAATTATATGTCAGAGGCACCAGAACAAGCAGTCCAGAGTGAACTGATATTTACAACAAAGCCATCATTTCTATTTTGCATTCATGAAGCTTTATCCAATGTTCCAATCCCCTCCCAAAGGTCCTACAAGCAAATAACATCAAGAGGTGACCTTTGGGATTAAGTATCTAACACATGAATTTGGAGGGTTGACACATTCAAAGTAAATGAGTTAGGCTACTTTGAGTGATTTCAAAAAACTGAGACTGTGTATGTGGATAGGGGATGACTTTAGGTTCTTGTCTTGAGGGCTTGTGTAAGGAGAGAATGTCACTAGGATGGTTCCTTTAAAGATCCATTGCCATTCCCTTGGGTTCCATAAACTCTCACTGTAGTGAAGGCTGAAAAGCCTACTGTGGCATCCCATGGGCCCATTGCCATCTTCTTGGTGTCATGGAGAGATCATTTCCTTTAAGTTAGAAGGTCAAGGTTATATACTTGCATCTATGCACTGGTCATGTGACCTTTGCAAAAACTCCATTCTGAGTTTCCTTATCTGGAATGTGAGAACTAAAATATTTACTTCTGCTACACTTTAATGTTTTCCAAACCAAAGGTGAGCATGTGAATGTGTTTCCCACATCATGATTCACAGTGTAACTGATAACAACCCTTCAGTGGGCAATTCTACTCAATGTCAGTGAAAACCTGCTATGTGTCAAGCATCATAGGGCAGGGGAGTTAGACACAGAGGGCTGCAAGGGGAAGAGAAATGGCAAGGGCTGAAAATGTGCATGGTGAAAGAGAGAAGGGATAGGGAGCCCAGGATGAGAGTATGCAGGGAAAGCTAACATAGAGTGCCTCGATAAAGCCCATTTGGGCTTAGAAGAGGTATGAGTGTCCTGGAAGGGATCAAGGTCTTCTTTCTAGTATGCCTGCTGCCTTCCTCTGCTCACTTTCCTTCCTGAGTCTGAGGGATGCTATAGTCCTCTTTTATTCTGCCTGTGGGGAAAATATTGGGCCATGTGCAGCATGCCAGGGAGAGCTGGCTTTTATTGCTTGCTCACTGCACCACTGGTTTTATCCCAGCTTCTAAAATGTTCTTTTAACAGCAAATGCCATTTGGATGAGACTGTCTCTTTATTGTCCTCCCCTTCTAGTCTCCTCTCCCTGGTCTTGACTCTTTCATTACTGTGTCTCTGGGTGTATAACAGGCGTTAAGCACCATGGCAAGAATCATGGGTACTGTAAAAGTGATAATATGAGCCCTGCTTTTCAAGGGCCATAGAAGGGATATCTCCAATCTCTCATTGCTTCCTTTCTGAGAAGGCATGAGAAATCCTAGCCATACCAAGGGAAGGAGAGAAGGGACCATTGGTTGTGGAGATAACTCCCAACTTTCCCAGGGTGATTTTCCAGGTAGTATACTGGATGCTGTATAGAAAGTTTCTGGTCCAGTCCTCTCAGTTACTATCATGGAAAATACTATCTCATTTTAAAGATGAGGAAATTACTGTCAGAACCACCATTAACTTGTGTAAAATCATATAAATAGAGATTGGAAGAGTGGCTTCAGATTAAAATCTGGCCATCACTATGTACTTTGGTGAGGAACTGTGGAAATCCACATTCATCCCTTTCTCCCATTCAAGGGCCTTCACTTGTAGTTCTTCTTGGGGAGAGGTAAGGGTTGTGGGAGGGACCTCATGAGCAATTTTTTTCCCCACAGGTTCTGGTAAGCTGTTGCTTCTGAAAAGAAGCCTGAACTACACAGGGTGGTGACTTCAGTGAATTCATAGGATTCTGGGTGCACTGGAAGCAGGAGCTTTCTTGGCTAACTTCCTCTCAAAGGCTTGTTAGATCCATGCTGATAATCTGGCTAGAGTCATAGTGGCAAGAGGAAAACTAGATCTGAAACAGTGGAAATGTGGTTTACTTCTTTTCTATGGATAACTCTGGAAGCCATATTGTTGCTGCAGCTGGGACTTTTGATGCCTGAGGATCAGAGATGGATTGAATACAGGATATCCTGCCTGAAGGCACAAAGCAGCCACGTTCTTAGTCTGCTTGGTTTTCTTTATAGTATGCCTTCTTTTAGGTTTCCATTGATTAGCCCTCCTGAGAATAGGGGCAACTTGGCTTCTGCACTGCAGCCTAGAGTGTCCTAGGGGACTCTGGGATGCTCTGGTTGCTAGGAGTCTGGGGGTAATGGCTGATGTGAGAAGCAGAGGCAGCCCCAATCGTGCTGCACCCGGCACTCTGGGACTCGAGAGAGCCTGGCTCTGACCATCTGATACCTTAGGAAGAGAAGGATCTTCCCTTGGCTCTCAGCTCCCTGGGGGTTGACCAACACTTTTAAGGCTGCATAGCCCTTGGGCTTTTCCCTGAGGGAAGCTCCAGGAAACTCTCTTGGCACGTTGGGTAGGAAGCTCCTGTTGGGAGTCCATAATTTCACAATCACCCCTTTATCCCTGCATGGATATTGTTAAGTTGATCTACCTAAGAGGTTAAGAACAGATTATTAGAGGAAGTTGTGGAAATAGTGTCTTCAGTATAAAATTATAAGAGGTGCATAAGAGATAATCAATGGCGACTTCTTTGTTGAGTTGAGAGGGATGCTCAAAGAGACTCAGGTTTTTTCCATCTTTCTAATCTGCTTTCATCTTCACAGGCCAGAAGCAAGATGCTGGGCCTGTTTCTGTACTTCTTCTTCATATTACAGACAGCAAAAAATGGAGACACAGTAAAAAGAGAAAAGGACAGCCTTTGTGGCTTTCCTACAGATCTCTTACCAATCTAGGGAGTTTAGAAAGGCATCTGCTTTCACCTCAGCTTGTTGCCTCTGGGTTCTTTCAGAAGTGTGTTAATTTGCCATGGGTGCTATAAGAAACTGAGCTTCACAAACTATTTGTTTACATGAACCTTATTGTCCCATCGTTCTGGATGCTAGAGTTCTAAAGTCAATATGTCAGCAGGATTCCTTCCTTGTGAGGGCTGTGAGGGAGACATCTATTCTCCTATCTTTACCTGAGTTTCTGGTACTTGCCTGCCATCTTTGGTCCTGTGTTTCTTGATCTCTGCCTTTGTGTTCACATGTCATTTCCTCTTAGTATGAACCTCTCTTTGTGCCTACATTCCCTTTTTTTGTAAGGATATAATTATGTTGAATGAGTTTCCATCCTAGTGATCGCATCTTAACTTGATTATCTGCAAAATCTCTATTTCAAGTAAGGTCACATTCACAGGGTAGGATTTCAGCATCTTGTTGTGGGACATAATTCAATCTATAAGTACTCTTAAAATATGGCCCCAACACTGTACACCAAGAGGTTATGTATATGCTCCTCTCCTTGAGTCTAATTGTTTTTGGTTGTGTCAACAGAGGATGGTGGAAGTGACTTCCAAGATAGGTTATAGAAGGCCTTGCATGGCCCAAGAAGTTGGCTTCTGGAACAAATCAGTATCCATATTAGCAGTCTAACCATCCTAATATTGTGATCTTGGAGATGTCATATGTAGGTGTTACCTTCATCATTCCCATCTGAGCTCCAGCCTGATTATGAAAGTCCAATTTAGCCAATGCTAGTCCAATCAAGTCAACTGTCCTATAGTTTGAGTTAGTACTTCAGGGACTTTAAGCAAGAACTAGTCAGATAAGTCTTTCTTGAATTCCTGATTCTAAAATTAATGAACAAAGGAAAAATGACTGCTTTTAAGCCGTGAAATTTGGTAAGTTGTTGTACAATAATAGAACACTAGAACAGTCTACAAAAAGGGGAAAATGAATATTGTTCAACCAATAAGACTAGTGTGGACTCTGAGACTCAGGGAGAATAGTCACTGGGAAGATAGATTCAATGGAGCTTTGATCAGAGGTTTTGTGTTTCTAGCTATCTACTGGGGGTAAGGCTTGTTTCATGCTGAGACCCTTGATTGAGATGAGTTCTAAAATGGTAGTGTCATCTGAATGTTCAAATAATTGTTTTCATGGGAGAAATTATGCAGAGATGATTACTGGTAATTTTAGCAAATGCAGAGGTCCCTAGCTTGCTCTGTCATTGACAGGCTGCTTTGCCTGAACTGAGGGAGAGTTGCCATTGGAAAATAGGGTGTTAGTTTGCATAACTTCTGTTTCACCAAAACAAGATACTCTCTGCTAGGATTTGAATGTGTTCCCTCAAAGTTCATGTGTTGGAAATGTAACCTTCAAAATAATTATTAATGTCATTTGGAGGTGGTACTTTTGGGATGTAATTAAGATTAGATAAAGCCATGACACCAGGCCTCTATGATTGCATTGGTGGCTTTATGAAAACAATAGAGGTTGAAATATTACACCTGCTCTGTCTTACCATATTGTGCTCTTCTTACCATGTTGCACAATAAGGCCCCCATCAGATGTTGACAGATACCTGGCACCATGTTCTTGGGCTTTCAAGTCTCTAGAACCATGGACCAAACAAACTTTTTATTTATTTATTTATTTTTTATTTTTATTTATTAAAAACTATTCTATTTTATTTATTAAAATTATTTTCTTGAAGGTATTTTATTACAGTAACAGAAAACAGCTTAAGACATGCCTCTCCTACTTTACAAGCAAAAACCCTAAGAGAAGAATCTAGCAGATCCTAAATCCTATACTGTAGTTTCCAGTTTCTCAATTTATTCTGGGGGCATCTGATCCATTCTCTACCTCTCAAATGATTAGTGAAATAGAAGACTTTCTTGACCATGCTCAAAGTTATTCTGTGCTAAATGACTCACTTGTGGGTGACTGAGGGCCATCACTGGTGTCCAAATTCCACTGCTTTTTATCCATTTGTCTCTATATTCTATGAGATTTGCCAGGTTTCAGGACTCATCCTTTTCTTTTATGCTCTTCCTCAGCCAACTGTTTGCTTTGCTTGACCTTTATTTAATTTTCTTTGATGTCTTCATATTCACCTTCATACTTTGATCAATCTCCAAACAGCAGTTGCCAAGCAACTTCCTTTCCTTTCTCCAAGTTCCTCTTAAAATTCCATCTGTTTCATCAAGACCTTTGGTCAGCCTCACTGCTTCTTTCTATTTTGTTTTCCCTGTGTTGCAACTATAGATTGTAAGCAAACGGGACACAACATGCAGTTGGCTTCAGAATATTTATGACCTAAAATTTGTAGTCAAAAGAAGTGTGGATTCAAATTCTGAATCTGTTATGTATTAGCTCTTACATTAAGCAAATTATTTAACTTTTTAAACTTGTTTTCTTGTTTATAAAATGGGTGAGGAAAATTATGTTTTCTAAAGATAACTACAAGAATATCTTGGAAGTGGCGCTATGGCTCAAGTGGTAGAGTGCTCACCTTGACTGAAGAGCTCAGGGATAGTGCCCCAGGCAGGCCCAGAGTCCAAGCCCCACAACTGACAAAAACAAACACATGAAAGAATATCTTATCACATATGTCTTTTTAGAACCTTGTTACTTTCCTTTAAATTTTCACAGGCTTGTTACTATCTTATAATTAGCTGAATGCCTAGGAAATATATAACTTCAGAAATTAGTTGAGAAAGGTGATGCACTTTGGAGCTCTGTACAGACATGCTATGAGGAAGCCCAATAAGCTCTTGTGAGAAAGAAGATGCAATAGCTCTGAAAGTAAAGTTGATCTTTGTTATTTGAATATTGTATATTTTAAAACCTGCCTAATCACTCAAATTTCCTTGTAACCCCAAGTTAATACTTATAACACATTCAAGTTCTCTTGTGAGTTTGTAACAGCGTACTGAATAATGTGAGTCATCAATCTCTACTTTCCTTACTGAGGTCCAATAAAGTGACAGTCTGCCTTCTACTTTCAGCCCTCTCAGTGTAAATAAGCGTTCTTTTTGCAGTCTATTTAGTGCTATATTTCCTGTTTTTGTGATTTCTGTTGGTTGTAAAATGTATTACAGGCATAGCACTGAAGTACTGTCTGGTAGTCCTAAGCTCAGGAAGACTGTGATGTGCCTTATAGAGAAAATACATTTGTCCAATAAATTCCATTCCAGCATAAGTTATAACACTGTTGACATGACTTCAACATTAATAATAAATAATATATATAGTATATTATATTTAATATACATTATATAATTATATATAATAAAGTGTCTTTCAACAGAAACACATATGCAATGTTAATTATTACTCAACAAAAATACCATGATTATCAGTATTTCCTCTAGGAGAAATAATTCAATATTCATTCACTTAGTGTTTGTGTTGACTTTATAAAAACTGTCATAAGTAATGAAAATTAACTATATATGGACACAGAGAGTTCATATTCAGTTAGACCCCAGCTGTTTTAGCCTCCTTCAGTTTCAGCTTCCCTGACTGACTCCAGCTGCTTCACAGATCCCAAGCCAGACAGCCCAAGAGAACTCTCAAATTCCTGGCTGGTCCTCAGAAACTGTGAGAGATAATAGTTTTGTTTACAAAACCTATTTTTTCTACAAAATATTGCCCAAATTGTTTATCGTTATTATATATATTTAGTAGTATATTTATACTACTATTAATACTTTTTGTTAATATTTTTGAATGTAGTTGTAAGCTACAATGGTAACCAGAATAATGGAGTTAAGAATGCATTCCTCACAGGCTTGGTGAGAGGATTAAATGAGACATCATCGTATCATGTTGAAAGGGCTAAATGTTATTAGGTGCCAAGTACTCTACTACCATTAATGTTATGAGTTCTCTACATTAGCCCTTATTTTATAGAACCAGATTATTACAGCTGAAAAGAGGCTTTAAAGATCACCCAGGCTAATCTCTGTATTTTTTTGAGTGAGAAAACAGAGCTTCAGAGATGGGAAATTCCATTACGTAGAAAGTTGCCAGTAGCATTCGAATTAGAAGTGAGGCTCTTCCTCTGTGCTCAATAGAAGCATGTTTCTTTTTTCTTTTTATTTTTTACTGTTTGTTTGCCTGTTTAAATTGTAGACATGCCTTAAGTTGTTAAGTAAGTAAAGCAAAATCTGATTCAAACACACAGAAGCCTTGAAATTGAACTCTTAGTTTTGGTTCCAGAATCATAAGTGAGATAATCTTTTATTTCTGGTCTGCACAAAAGAAGGCTGTTCAGAAAGGAACAGAGTTGGGAATTGTGTTCTGGAATGTACTTCAGTAGACAGCAGTATTATTTATTGGTTTTTTGAATAAAAACTTGAATAAAAGTTTGGGTCCTGAATGGTAAGCTCCCAGCAAAGAGTAGCTAGCAAGAGCATTGACCATCAGGAGAGTAAGCAGAAGCCTGAAGGATGAGAGATGATAGTGTCTATAGTCATGATATTTAAAATTCTTCATTTTAAGCTGGTGGCTAGTGGCTACTCAGGATGCTGAGTTCTTATGGTCACAGGCAGGAAAACAGATGAGACTCTCTTATCTCCAATTAACCATCAAAAAGCCAGAAGTGGAGTTGTAGCTCAAGTGGTAGAATACCATCTTTGAGCATAAAAGCTCAGGGATAGTACCTAAGCCCTAAATTCAAGTCCCAGTACCATCACAAAAAATATTCTTGACTTTAGATCCTGTTGACATTAGTTGGTTTCTAGGCCTTGTTCCTGTTATGTACCAGAGATGACTTAGAGAGTCACTTTTTGTTCTGTATCTTCTGTGTAATAGTGTGTCATCAGAAATTACACACAGACACACACACATACACATCAATAAAAACCTACAAATATTTTAGAACCCCAAATAGACCAGACCAAAACAGGACATCCGGCCTCACATTATAAGCTGTCAAGGAGAATATGGGAAATCAATCAGAATAACTTCAGATTTCTCAGCAGAGACAATTAAAGCAAGAAGAGCCTGGAATGATGTATGCCACACCCTAAAGAAAAGCAACTAGCAACCAAGAATATTGTACACAGCTAAAATCTCCTTTCATATCAGAGGGACAAATAAAAACCTTCCATAGCAAAGAAAAATTGAAACAATATATCTCCACCAAACCAGCCCTGCAAAAGATACTTATAGAAAAAAAGTTACACATGGAAAACTAACAAGAGCAAGATAAAGACCAAGAAACAGCCCCAGACAGAGAACCCTAGAATCATAGGAAGAACCCAGTTATCACAGCCTTCAAGAAGGAGGATAACATGGCAGGAACTACCAAACACCTCTCAGTCCTAACTCTCAATATTAATGGACTCAGCTCTCCAATTAAGCGATATGAATTGCCTAGCTGGATCAAAAAGCAAGATCTTTCTATCTTCTGCCTTCAAGTGACACACCTTGCCCACAAAAACAACAATATTCTAAAAGTGAAGGGCTGGAATAAAATCTACCAAGCAAATGACCCCCATGAACAGGTGGGAGTTGCAATCCTAATATCAGATGAAATAGACTTCAAATTAAAATTAGCAAGAAGAGATGAAGAAGGTTATTACATACTAATTAAGGGATCTCTTAAGTGGTGCTGTGGCTCAAGCAGTAGAGCGCTCGCCTTGAGCTGAGGAGCACAGGGACAGCGCCCAAACCCAGAGTTCAAGCCCCACGACCAACAAAAAAAAAAGGGGTGATCTCTTCTTCAGAAGGATGTTACAATTCTAAATATCTATTCATCAAATAACAGAGCACACAAATTTATCCAAGAAACACTACTTTCCCTCAAATCTCACGTAGATCCAAAGACAATAATTGTTGGGGATTTTAACATACCACTATCCCTGCTGGATAGATCAACCCCACAAAAACTCAACAGAGAAACCTCAGATCTAAACAACTGTATAGGTCAACTAGACTTAACTGACATCTACTGAATAATTCACTCAGCTGCAACAGAATACACATTCTTCTCAGCAGCACATGGAATTTCCTCCAAAATAGACCACATTTTAGGTCACAAACCAAATTTGTTCAAATTAAGAAACATTGAAATTATGCTCTGCAGTCTCTCAGACCACAAGGGAATAAAATTAGAATTGAATACCAAAAAGCCACCAAAGAAAATCCTGTAACACATGGAGGCTGAACAACACCCTGTTGAATTACCAGTGGGTCATGGAAGAGATTAGAAAGGAAACTCAAATGTCCATGATATTTAACAAAAATGAACACAAAAATTACCAGCTCCTCTGGAACACAGCAAAGGCAGTACTCAGAGGTAAGTTTACACCTCTGAATTCCCACATCAACAAATTGGAGAGACCTGAAACCAACAATTTAACGAGGCATCTGAAGTTCGTTGAAAAAGAGCAACAAGCTAAACCCCAATCAAGTAGACAGAAACAAATAATTAAAATTAGATCAGAATTAAATGAACTAGAGTCCAAAAAATAGAAAAATCAAAACAAAGAGTTGGTTCTCCAAAAAACTTAACAAAATTGACAGACCCTTAGCAAATCTTACCCGAAAAAGAAGAGAACACACCAAATAAACACACTCAGAGATGAGAATGGAAACATCACTACAGAAACAACCAAGATTCAGAAAACTATAAGAATACTCTCAAACCACTATGCTAATAAGGTTGAGAATCTGGAAGAAAGGGACAAACTCATAGCAAATACTGACATGCCCAAACTAAACCAAGATAATTTAAACCAAGTTAACAGAGCCATATCAAGCAGAAACAGCAATAAGAGACTTCCCACCAAGAAAAATCCAGGAACAGATGGATTTACAGCTGAATTCTACAAGGCCTTCAAAGCAGAACTCACACCAATACTCTTTTAACTCTTCAATGAAATTGAAAGTGAAAGATCACTACCATCATAGCCTTCATTCCAAAACCAGGCAGGGACTCATCAAAGAAAGAGAACTATAGACCCATTTCTTTGATGAACATCGATGCAAAACTTCTCAACAAAATTTTGGCCAATTGACTTCAACAACTCATCAAAAAAATCATACACCATGATCAAAAAAGATTCATTTCAGGGATGCAAAGCTGGCTCAATATACACAAATCAATATAATTCATCACATCAACAAAAGTAAGGATAAGAACCACATGATTATCTCAATAGATGCAGAAAAAGCATTTGACAAGATCCAACACCGCTTTGTGATGAAAGCTCTGGAAAAACTAGGAATCCATGTAATATTCCTCAATATAATAAAGGCTGTGTATGACAAACATATAGCCAGCATTATACTTAATGGCGAAAAGCTAAAGCTATTTCCTCCTAATTCAGGAATGGGACAAGGATGTCCACTTCAATTTAGTATTAGAATGCCTAACTAAAGCAATAAGACAAGATGCAAAACATAAAGGGGATCCAAGCAGGGAAACATGAAGCAAAACTCTCCCTGTTTACTGATGACATGATCTGCTTTTAAAGAACTCCATGGACTCCACTTCCACGTTACTCAAGTTGATTTAAAACTTTGGCAAAGTAGCAGGGTATAAAATTAACCCTCAAAAATCAATGGCTTTTTTGTATGTCAATAAGGAGAAGAGTGTGGCTGAAATCAGGAAAGCAACTCCTTTTGTAATAGCCCCACAAAAATAAAATACCTAGGAGTTAACTAAAGAAGTGAAGAACCTCTATGATGAAAACTTATAAACCTGAAAAAGGAAATTAAAGCCGAACTAAGGAAGTGGACAAACCTCCCACGCTCCTGGATAGGGAGGATTAAAGTCATGAAAATGGCAATGTTGCCAAAGACTATTTACAAATTCAATGTGATACCTATCAATATCCCAACCTCATTCTTCAAGGAAATAGAAGAAGTAACCCCAAAATTAATATGGAACAATAGAAGACCCTGAATAGCAAAAATAATCCTTAGCAGAAAGAACAGTGCTGGAGGAATATCAATACCTAACTTCAAACTCTACTACAAAGCCATAATAATCAAAACAGCTTGGTACTGGCACAAGAACAGACCCCACGACCAATGGAATAGAACTGAAGACCCAGAAATGAACCCCCCAGACATATAGCCACCTAATCTTCCATAAGGGAACTAAAAAATAGAATGAAAGCAAGCCTCTTCAGAAAATGGTGCTGGCAAATTTGAACACCTGTAGAAAACTAAAGCTAGATCCTTAAATATCACCCTGCACCAGAATCAACTCCAAATGGATCAAAGACCTCAAAGTCAAAGCAGACACCCTGAAAACATTACAGGAAGGAATAAGAGAATCTCTAAGGCTCTTTGGCACAAGCTGAAATTTTCTTAATAAAGACCCTGAAACACAACAAATCAAAGAAAGGTTGGACAAATGGGATTACTTGAAACTGCAGAGCTTCTGCATGGCAAAGCACATAGCTAGCAAGATCAATAGAAAGCCCACAGATTGGAAGAAGATCTTCACTAGCCATACAATGGACAAGGGTCTCATATCTAAAATATACCTGGAACTCAAAAAAATTAAATCCCCCAACAACAAATCCTGAAAGAAACAACTGCCCGATTAATAAGTGGGTTAAAGACTTAAAGAAAGACTTCTCTGAAGAGGAAATAAAAATGGCCAATAGACACATGAAGAAATGCTCAACTTCTCTAGCCATAAAAGAAATGCAAATCAAAACTACATTTAGATTTCACCTCACCTCAATTAGAATGGCAATAATCAAGAAATCTAATAATAACAGATGCTGGAGGGGATGTTGCCAAAAGGGAAAACTTATTCAGCTTGTTAAATTTGTTCAACCACTCTGGAAAGCAGTATGGATGTTCCTCACAAGACTAAACATAGAGCTCACCTATGACCCAGCAATCCCACTTTTGGCTATTTCCCCAAAAGATCACAAACAAGGCCATACTAAAGCTACTAGCACAACTATGTTTATTGCAGCATTATTCACCATAGGTAAGATATATAACCGAACCAGATGCCCCTGCTAGATGAATGGATCAAGAAAATATGGTGTGTGTGTATATATATATATATATATATATATATATATACACACACACACATACATACATACATTCATACATACATACATACATACAATGGAATTCTATGCCTCCATCAGAAAGAATGACACTGTTAGGAAGTGGAAAGACTTGGAAAAAATTATAGTAAGTGAAGTAAGCCAGGCCCCAAGAAACATAGGTCCCGGAGTTTGCCTTATTTGCAATAACTAGTATATGTCTAGGACAAGCTGAAGAGGTCAAAAGCTATGCACCTATGACCATATAAGATGATGCAAGGCCAAATAAACCCCAATATAGGGACACAAGAGGTTTTATCTTTCTTGTTACAGTTTTTAATGTACTTATAATCCATTATGTGATTTTCTGTTTCTTTTGTATGTTCCTCCCCCATGTTATAACTCATGTTTTCACTGAATTTGATTCTGGTGCCCTGCAACTTATATATACTTTTTTCTAATTTGGGATGGAAAGGAAAATAACAAAACGCTGAAATAATGATACAGGTTGTCCCATTGTAGCAATGCGATGTACAAGACACTATGTTGAAAACGAACTTTACAATTTCAGGGGAAGGGGAGGCAGGAGTTGTTAAGGAGGGGAGGGAAGGAAGGGGAGGGGAAAAACAGAAGAGGGGGTAACTGGTGGATAGCAAATGTATTCATTACCTCACTCATGTAACCGTAACCCTCTGTACAGTATCTTTCCAATAAAATATATATTTAATAATGAAAATTTAAAAAAGGAAAACAGAAAATAACTAAATAAGAGAATAAACTGTTAGGAGTATAGTTATGTACTGGGAAAGAATCCAGTGGGGTCAGAAATAAAGGCGACAAGGTGTCTGAGAACTTACTATGTGTATGGAATGAAAAGGGCCTGGGTAGACAAACACAGGGGCCTACCTTTGGTCAGCTTTAACTCAGAGTTCCGAAGTATCCCCCTGACCTATTGAATGAAAATATTTGGGGGTGTGGACTCTAGAATGTGTTTTCAAGAAACAAACAGTTTGGAAATTGCTATCTTCCTTCCTGTTTTTTTTAAAATTTTTATTAATTTTTTGTTTTTTATATGATTCCAAGGAATTGAACCCAGGAAAGCACTCTATCACTAACCCACATTCCTAGCCCTTGGTTCTTGTTATCTTCACATAACTTTTTCTCTGTGTGTATCAGTGGGAGGAGAAATAATGGTTAAGAGGGTAACATAAAAGCATCTAAATCTAATTGAATACACTGAAGTTCCTCTAGTTTCAGTAGCTAAGATAAGCAGAACTCTCTGCCAGATGGATTTCCCATGAACTCACCTTCACCCCACTACCAAAAAAATCCGTTTTCTAAAATTTTGGTGTCTTGGTTCAGATATCCATTAGATAATGAAATTATTTTAGAGAACAAGTGTTGAGACAGAGACAAAAGCAATGGGTGTGAAGTTTAAACAGACATTTAAACATTTCATTTTCCAAAATTGGATTATTCTGATCTTAAACAACTAAGTACTTAGAAACACTGTGTTCTTTGCCTTAAACATTGTCATAAAAATGTGTGTAAAACTTTTTTCTTCCTATCCTTCTAGCTCTTCTTTGTCCTCCCTAGACTTGCCTCTGGAATTCTTGAGCTGGTCTGATGATTCAACCTTCCTGGATACAAATTCAACCTTCCTGTGATACAAATTCATCTTCCCTCACCCAAACATCTCAGTTCCTATGGTCTGAATGTTTGTATCTCCTCTAATTTCTTGCTTTTTGAAATCTTAACTCTCGAAAATGATGGTATTAGGAGGCGGGCCCTTTGGGTAGTAATTTTTTTGCAAGAGTGAAATCCTCCTGTATAGAATTAGTGCCCTTATTGAAGAAATTTGAGAGAACATGCTTTTCTCTTCCACCATGTAAGAATATAGTAGTCTCTAAACCAGGAAGCATGCCCTCATCAGACACAGAATCTGACACCTTAACCTCAGACTTCAGCAAATAAATTCCCATTGCTCATAAGTCACTCAATCTGTGTGGCATTCTGTTAGAGCAGCATGAACTGACCAAGATATGTGGTTGAATTTCATCCTACTTACTGCTCAACTGGTTATATCTCTAGAATTTATTTTGACTAACTTATCTATGACATAGTGTTGGTACAGGACAACAGCTTAAGTTCTATCTTCAAGGACCCTTGAGGGCCTAATGTGCCAAATTAAATGAAATGTATTTCTAATAGTGGAGTCTATGGATAATACATAGAAGGAAAGAAGAAACATATTTGGGCAGGTAGACCTTTCCAGTATTCCTAAAATGATACAGTGGATTAAACTATTCTGATTAGTTTTAAAGACAGTCTTGCTTAACACTGATGTTAAGGGGACTGAGTAGTGCTGAAGATCCAATACCAAATAAAATGGGTGACTAAAAGAAAAACATGTGCCAAAGAACATATAGAGAACTGATTAAAATTGAACAACAACAAAAACTATCCAGGGACTATCACCCCTAGCAGCATATTTAGGATGACATTGGAAATTTAGGATGGGGATTTAAGGAAACAGTAAGTTCTTATCTTTTATGCAGACCTAGCATCTTCTTGGGATGAAACAGAAGCACTATGCCCTAGCTCCTTGAAGAAATTTGCATGCTTTGTTTGCAGTTTCTAACACTTAGGATCAAGAAGACTGATGCCTGTTTCTATTTTTTTAGTGATATATATATATACATATATATATATATATATATATATACAGATATATATATCTTTATTGTAAGGGTGATGAACATGGGGGGGGGTTACAGTTACATATGCAAGGTAATGAATACATGTGGTATATACATCCAATGGGGTTCTATGCCTCCATTGGAAAGAATGACATTGCCCTCCCCATAAGGAAATGGAAAGACCTGGAAAAAACTTATATTAAGTGAAGCAAGCCAGGTCCAAAGAAAAGTAGGGTGCATGTTTTCCCTTATTTTTAATAACTAGACTATGTCTATGATTTAACAGGGGGGGGTCTCAATAGCCCAATTGCTATGTGCACAGGACCATATATAATGAAACATATCAACATGAACTCCAAGATTTGGAGACAAGAGATTTTTATTATGTCTTGTATACAGTTATTCTTTTTTCTGTTTTGGTTTTCTGTACCTTTGGTTTTGATGCCTGTTTCTGATCTGGAGAAGTCAGAAAGAAGAATTTCTTCAAGAGTAGTACAAATGTAGAGGAACCAGGACAGATCATATTCCCATCAGTAAGAGGGCTGGTGTGTAGTTACTAGGAGTCCAAAGGACTGTGGGTAAGGTAGCTGGACTTTCACCGAAAAGGTAAATTTTGGGGTTTGGGAGCCTGGTAGTAAAAAGCTTCAAGATTTCTTTTAGGTGGAAAAGCTAAGGGGGTCAGAATTGATTCACCAGAATTGATCGTGTCTCAGCAGTCAGAAGACTGCCACCTAGGAGTCCCTGTAAGAGAATCTTCACCTTGCACCTGCAGCCCTAGAAGAACTAGTGCTTGGATGGCTTCCATGGCAAAGGCATGTTACGATAGCATTGTTGACATGAGATATAGCCTCATTCCTATGATCTCTATGTCTCAGAGAAGCAAGTAGAAGTTGTAAGAAAGGGCTATAGATAAGTCCATAAAAGGAGCAAAATTATCATTAGTGATTAATTATCACTAGTGATTTGGTATAAGAGATTTGTCATAAGCATTTGATATTACAAATTATTGAAGCTAGGAGAGAAATCTACATGGAATTGTTTTTCAGTATATGTTGTTAGGGTCAATGTCTTTATAAATCAGCCAGGCCAGCTAGTCAGGAAGTTTATAAAATGTGAAAAAAAGAACAAATTGGACCTTGGGACATCAAATTGGAACCCTCAATTTCTTTTTTTTTTTTAATTTAATTTTATTTTATTTGAGAACATACTGTACAGAGGGGTTACAATTACATGGGCAGGATAATGCATACATTTCTTACCAAGCATTGCAGCCTCCTCCTTTGTTTACTCTTCACCTCCCTTCCCAGCCTCCCTCCTCCCCCCCACCCAATCATACCCCCCCCACACACCGACATTGTAAAGCTGGTTTTGACATGACATTTTGTACTTTTCATTGTTGCAACAGGTCCACCTGAATCCTTAAACGATTGTTTGTCCCCATCTCCTCCACATGTTATACTGACATCAAATATAGTGAAAGCGGGGGTTACACTGTGGGGGAGGGACATACAAAGCAACAAAGAAATAATCTTATAAATGCGTTAGAAACACATGCATGAAAGAAAAAAAAACATTAAAATACATATTTAAGGGTTCGTTTTCCTAACATCACATTATCTGACCTTTTCCGCTTGACTCATACCTATACTAGATATTGCAAATAAGGGAAACCATGGGACCTATGTTTCTTTGGGCCTGGCTTACTTCACTTAATATAATTTTTTCCAAGCCTTTCCATTTCCTAACAAATGGGGAAATGTCATTCGGAACCCTCAATTTCTTCAACCTTGTTGGCAGGGGTGAATTGTGGGAGAAGCTGGCACTGAGTGCTCAGGTCTTCTGAGAAGCTAAAGGAGATCCAGTTGGAACTGAGAGGTGCTGTGCATTTGGGGTACTGATCACAAGACAGGTCAGCAATAAGTGACAATGCCTGTGATCCAGTGCTGTGCCTGGTATGTCATTCCCACCTTCAGAATACAAAATGACAGCTCTTTCATTTCAGTATTGTGCAAATGTCTTCCTGGTCCACCTTAAAGTCAGACCTCTATAGCGAAGAGAATTCTGGTTAGCCAAGTGGCTGAAAGAACTGCAATGTTTTCTTTTTCTTTTCTTTCTGCAATGGTTTCTTATCCATAAGATAAATTCTCTAAACCAGGAGTTGAGCCTTAAGCAGAGGAAGGTGAAAACCTTTAAATTGGATATGAGATTAAAACATTGATTGAAACTGAAAATTTCAATGTTAAAATGGGAGCTTGTTCTTAAAAAAGCCTAAAAGCCACAAAGCTTAACATGGACTAAGATCTTCTTAGGAGACAGGGAAATTGGTTTGATATAGTAAGATTGAAGTCAATGATGAAGCAAAATACACTCACTTTCTATTTGCACTCGGTCAAGTTCAACTTTTTCTTTGCTGGTTCTGGGATTTGAACTCAGGACCTGAGCACTGTCCTGAAGCTCAAGGCTAGTGCTGTACCACTTGAGCCACAGTGCCACTCCATCAACTTTAAAAACAAAAAACCCCAGCTCCACAGGCATTTAACATGCTCGTATTCAATAATATACATTGCTACATTCCTCCATGCCAGTTGATGTTAGGCGAAATCAACCCCAAGATAAAGATACAAATGTTTTTTTTTTTTTCTTTCTTGCGATTGTTTCTAACACATTTATAAGATGGTTTCTTTGTTGCTTTGTATGTCCCTCCCCCACGGTATAACCCCTGTTTTCACTGTATTTGATGTTGGTATAATTTGGGGAGGGGAAGGGAAAAAAACAAATTGTTTAAATAGGGATACAGGTGGACCCATTGCAACAATGAGATGTACAAGAAGTTATGTCGAAAAACGAACTTTACAACTTTGGCGTGGGGTGGGGGGGAGTGTAGTCGTGGAGATGGGAGGGCAGGGATGGTAGGGGAAAAACAAAGGAGGAGACAACAATGCTTGATAAAAAATGTACTCATTACCTTACTCATGTAATTGTAATTCTTCTGTATGGTACTTTCACAATACAAAACTTATTTAAAAAATTATATTTGGCACCTACTCTTGATTAAGTATTTTTTACTATTGTATTTATATGTACATTGCTTTATATGTACATATAGAATTATGTATTATTATACAGGGTTGGACTATATATACAAAAGCAATTTTACTGTTCAACTTGTATAATCTCAAGTGCTTTTTTCTTATGACAATACTGGGCATGAACTCAAGGTCTCATGCTCTTCCTTGGCTTTTTCACTCAAGGCTAGTGCTCTGTTACTTGAGTTACTCTGCTTTTTTCCCCTGGTTAATTGGAGATAAAAGTCTTGAGGACTTTCCTGCCTGTGTTAGCTTCTAACTGCAATCCTTAGATCTCAGCCTCCTGAATAGCTAGGATTACATGTGGGGGCCACTGGTATCCAGCCAGTGCTTTTAAAAGGCTATTTTTACAATATGGGATTATTACTATAAATGCTAATTCCAGAAACTCATACTCTATGCAAGATGAAGATACAGTGCTTTCATACTCCAAAAAGGAAATGTATTAGAGGGCTATGATAAAAAGCATAGGTAATAGCTTGCATATATATATATATATATATATATATATATATGTTAGTATATTTATATTAAACTCATTCATGTGCCCTATACATTTAGTTCAGCTCCTCTGGATGATTAACTTTCATCTGTTCAGTGAAATACTTTAAACATATCAAATTCAAAACAGTTTAATTGGTCCCTTCTAATTTTGTTTACCACACATTATAAAATTGAAATGTATTTGAGATGATAAAGACTTAAAGGGGGGCTGGGAAGGTGGCTCAGTGGTAGAGCGCTTGCCTTGCATGCATGAGGCCCTGGGTTCAATTCCTCAGCACCACATAAGCAAAAAGAAAACAAGCTGGAACTGGCACTGTGGCTCAAGTGGTAGAGCGCTAGCCTTGAGCTGAAGAGCTGAGAGACAGTGCCCAGGCCCAGAGTTCAGGCCCCACAATCGGACACCCCCCCCCAAAAAAAGACTTAAAGGTCTTTAAACAAATGTCATTTTAAGAGGAGGAACCTAGCCCCAAGAGCAGTGAAGTTATGTGTCTAGGGTCCCATAATGCCTTGGTAACTGGCTCAGAACTCAAACACAGTGCTCAAAAACTACTTTTTTTCCCTACTCTATCTTTCATATGGTTCATCTTCATGAGTCTCTAGCAGGTGCTGTGAGCTTGATGTAGTTTCAAGGCAGCAGGGACCTTGGGTTCTCACACCCTCGGTCTGGCCATTGTCTTTTGTTCATTCTGGGGAAGACAGATCTCAGCAATAACAACTAATCTGTCTCAGATCTGATCTCCTCTTTACTGTGGGATTCCAAGAAATGGATCACGCATTTCTTCCTCCCATCTATTTTTGTTTGTAGCCTTGTTCCTTGCCATGCACAGCACTCATTCTGCTGTGATCCAGTCCTGAAGATGGAGGCTCAGCTAATGAACACAGCTAATTTGACGGTAAATATATGAGGTTGGTAATTGTAGTTTCTAGCCTTGCATAGTGTCTTCAAAACAAGGATAGACCAAGACACTGATCTTAATGGTTTGAACTAATTCTTGGCACCAGCTTGCCCTAAGTCTCCTGGGGCATCGGCTGGGATTCTGTTCTCAGTGCTTGCCTCTGTGAAGGGCTGTAGTCCCTTAAGAGTTCTTTGTGACTGAGAATGATTATGTTCATCCACCTTCTCCACGGCTCAACTGATGCCTGGGAAGATAGACGTTATAATGTTTCTTGTTCCCTTTGGGACTTTAGATACTGAAAGCAATTCTTCCCCCATCGGAGGATTGATTTGATTTTGTCGCTTTTCCTCCTAGAGTTTCAAAGCAGATAAAAGGAAGCCTTTCCATGATATTTGGAAACACTACCACTCAGACCATTTTCTGTACCTCAGTTGGGAGAAAGGAAAGGCAGGATCTCCCAATATCTTCAAATTTCAAAGCATCTTGGTTTTTTAGACAAGCACAAAAACCCAGACTTCTATTATGTTTGTTTACACCTGCAGATCAGTGCGGCTACCTCAACCACATCAAGCCATGCCCATCCAAAACAGCAGCAAAGCCTGGAGGAGGGGACTTCATTTTTTTCCATTTTAAATCAGAAATTCATTCCCCCCCACCTCTGTGAAGTTGGCTTTGGCAACTGCCCACATGGAGGCCTTTGAACAGTATCAGTTAATTGGCAGGTTGTAGGTCTTGCTCATGAAACACACTTCTGTTTCAGGCTGTCTGTTCTTTCCTGTGCAGTCTCTACACTGTGATGATAATGTGATTGGCATATAAATTACTCTCACACTAGAACAGGAGGATAAAGCAGAGCACATGCCAGGCCCTCAGGTAATGTGGGATAAAAGGAGACAGTGACAGAACAAGAATGGGTAGATTTTGTGTGTCACCAGGGTATTTTCCAGGGTGTTTTCCACAATGAAAGGGGGTGAGGATAGGCAAAACAACTCCAGAGAAGCTGCTCTCATGGAGTAGCATCTGTAGCATCCTGAAGGGCTTGGGAGGAGGCCAGGGATCATGTTGAATCTATTTCAACAGATATGTGTTTTTATGATGTTTTCTACAGCGTTGTTAGGGCAGTTGCAAAGATGGGGGCTCAGCCTTTGATCACAACATCTACTCACAAGTGCCCAGGCACTGATTTAATAAAATAGTTGGAAACAAAAATCTTTTCCTGGCCCCAGCTGGGCAGGTTCTAACAAGATGATGACTGGGAAACATCAGTCTTCAAAGGGCTTTACTTCCCTTTTGTTCTGGGTCCAGGCTTCTCAGACTAAGGGTATCTACCAAGTATCAAACCTCTGTAAGGGAATCTGGGTGGTGAGAACACAGCATGGAGTAAAATAGAGGTGATAAGAAGACCCAAATCATATAGGATGTTGAAGAAGAAAGATAGGGTAACATCTGTCTATTCTAGAGTGAGAACTTTGTATAAGTATGAAAATGTACACATATAAAGCCTGTCCTAATAGGGCATGCTTAGAATCCTAACACTCAGAAGGCTGAGGCAGGATGAAGGTAAGTTTGAGACCAGTCTGAGTTACAAAGTAAGACTCTACCTCCCCCACCCTGCAAAAAAGTGCACATATAAAAAAGTTATGTATCAGCCAGGCACCAGGGGCTCATACCTGTAATCTTAGCTACTCAGGAAGCTGAGATCTGAGGATCACAGCAGGAAAGTCCATGAGACTCATATCTCCCATTAACTACCCCAAAGCAGGAAGCAGAGCTGTGACTCAAGTAGTAGAGTGCTACACTTGAGCAAAAATGCCCAGGGACAGTACCTAGGCCCTGAGTTCAAGTCCCAGAACCAGCACATACAAAAAAGTTATATATCATAAAACAATGTTTTGGTCAATGACAAATTACACACACACAGCAGGTTCCATAAGATTATAATGGAAATATAAAAAATTATAATGGGACTAGAAAAGGTTTATCACTTAGAGCTTTTAAATGATTCTTTTCATGTTTAGATATGTATAAATACACAAATACTTACCATTGTGTTAGTATTACCTACCATATTCAGTACTGTAACCTTTTGCACAAGTTTGTAGTTTAAGATCAATAGGCTATACCAAACAGCGTAGATTTGCATCCATATACTCTATCATGTCATTATTGTTACATATTTCTCATGTCATTATATATAAGGCATTAAGCCTTATTATATACACATGAACTAGTATCTGTATTTGAACAGCTAGATATTATAAATGACAACTAGATTTGGATTTTCTATCTTTACGTCAGTGGTTCTCAGGATGAGCTCCCTGGATGAGCAGCATCAACATCACCAGGAACATGATGGGCATGCAGATTCTTAGGACCCATCTTAGAACAACTGAATAAGAATCTCTGGGGTGAGAGTCACCATTTTGCGTTTTCATAAACCCTTTTAAGTTTCAGAACCATTACACAACAAGGGTCTGTACTTACTGCATTTAGTTCCATTGTAACATGATTTCTCTTCCAAATAGAAACCAACATTGTGTAATGAGATATAACCATGTTGAAATCTCCATCTAGAGAAAATGGTGCAATTGAGTGGGCATGGTGATACATGCCTACAGTACTATTTGGAGCGAGTGGAGATAGGAAAATCAAAGTCTGAGTCTAACCTGGGCAAAAGTTAGTGATATCCTGTTTCAAAACCAAGCTGGGGATGGTGGCACTTGCCTGTGATCTGACTTATATAGAAGGAGGAGGTTGGAAGATTGTAGTCCAAGGCCAATTGGAAGGTAAGACCATATTTGAAGAGCAGATTAAAAGTAAAATTACTGGTGGCATGGTTTAAGTGGGAGAGCACTTGCCTTGCTAGGTTCTGGGTTCAAATCCAAATGCTCTCCCCCAAACAAAAGGTGCCACTGTCACATTTGTACTTTTACTGCAATTTCACTGGCCTCTTCTGGCACCTACTTGTACAATAGGTTGTATGGAGAAGAAGAGCTGGAGGTATGATGGCCTGAGAGATTTTAATGACTAATTTGGATGAGTCTTTGTTCCATAAGACTTATCTTTCCTTTGGCTTCAGGAAATTTCTTAATGAAAAATAATTTAAGTTGCAAAGAGGCATCATATTAAATTTCCAGTACAGATAAAAGGGACAAAAGGAACCGATTATTTTATAAGATGTAATGCTTTATTGCATTAAATGTCAAGTTAATGATCTATTTTTTTGAAGTTAAGGTTATGAAAGATCTTGAATCAAAACAATTCAATGAGGCAGAAAGACAGGAAATTCCTTTTAGTGATTTACTTGGTAACTTTGAGTAATCTCCCTGCTGTCTGCCTCACATACCTGCCACGATTCTAGCATTTCTTAAACATGATATTCTGGTGTGAAGAATTCCTTCATTCATTGGGCAAACTAGAGCTTTAAGACTGTGAAAAGCGTGTCTTGAATGACGTTCCACTCAGGAAAATAGAATATCCCACTGTGCCAGTGGGTGAACACTGGAGCTCTGACAACTCTCTGCCTAATTGGTCCCATTACTCTCTGCTGAGAAGAGTTAGCCAAAGTACAGTACAACCTGGTCCAAGTAACTATGATGAGTCAATAAACATCTGTTAAAGATCATGTGGGTATGGAGGATGCTGAGTTTAGGGACAAAGAGAAAAGTTGTACTGGATGTATTACTTTCAAAGAAGAAAAACTGAACAAATATGTCTCTTGAAGCAAGACCTAATGGAGTGACCAAATGTGGATATGGTTAAAATGTAAATCAGATCATGTCACTCTTCTGTGGAAAACACTTCTAGACTTCCTGTGTCCCAGGAAATGTGTCTATCTCTGCCAGACTCTCTGTGTCTCAGAATGATGCATCCCTTCTAAATGTATCTTGCCTTTTATTGCCCCTCACTCACAAGCTGGTTGGAGATTGTGCCATGCACAAGCCTGACTCCTTGCTTTTGAACTTTTCTTCCCTTTGCCTGGAAGGTTTTCTGTTTCATGCTTATCTTTCTCACCTTTCTTTAAGAAATCCTTAATATTGCTAATCACTTAATATACTCTATATGTTTCTATAGCTTTTGTTGATTATTTTTAGTTCCCAAGAGAATGCAGAATCCATGAGAGCAGATTCCTGGCTTCTTTTATTCAGGCAACACAAGACTCAAAGAATTCGTTGGGGGTACATCAATGATGTGTCATTTCAAGCAGGATGTTTAATCCAATGGGCACCTTTCCTCGCCCTTCTTTCTTCACTGGAAATAGGCAACTTTGGGAAGGCATTAAAACAACTAAACTTCTCTGGCCATAAAAGAAATGCAATTCAAAACAACATTGAGATTCTACCTTACTCCAGTTAGAATAGCTATAATCAAGACCTCTAATAACACCAGATGCTGGAGGGGATGTGGCCAAAAGGGAACCCTACTGCATTGTTGGTGGGAGTGTAAACTTGTTCAACCACTTTGGAAAGCAGTATAAAGGTTCCTCAAAAGACTCCACATAAAGCTCCCCTATGACCCAGCAATCCCACTTTTGAGTGTTTACCCAAACGAACACAAACAAGGCTATACTAAAGGTACCAGCACAACTATATTTATTGCAGCATTATTCACCATAACTAAGATATGGAACCAACCCAGATGTCCCTGAGTAGAAGAATGGATCAAGAAAATGTGACACACACACACACACACACAAACACACACACACACACACACACACACACACACACACACACACACACACACACACTAGAATTCTATGCTTCCATCAGAAAGAATAACACCACCCCATTTGTTAGGAAATGGAAAGGCTTGGAAAAAATCATATTAAATGAAGTAAGCCAGGCCCAAAGAAACATAGGTCCCATGGTTTCCCTTATTTGCAATAATTGGTATATATCTAGGATAATCCTGTCAGATGAGCAGAATAGCTCAACAGCTATGCACTTATGACCATATAAGATGATGCTAAGCGAAATGAACCCCAAGATAGGGACACAAGAGGTTTTTTTTTGGTTTTAATGTACTTTGTGATTTTTTGTTTCTTTTGTATATTCTTCCCCCTATGTTATATTCCCTGTGGTCACTGTATTAGATTTTGGCACCCTGGTATTATATATATGTTCATTTGAATTAGCGAAGAGAAGGGAACAACAGAACGATGAGACAAAGAACAAGGGGGAGCTAACACAACAGCAACATACACAAGACAAAGTGTTGGACATGATCTGTTCAACTTGGGGGGAGGACTGGGGGGAAGGGAAAGTAGTAGAAAAATGAGGGAAGAGGTAACAAGTTTGACAAGAAATGCACTTATTACCTTACTTATGTAACTGTCACCTTGACAATAAAATATATATTCTGTGATTTGCTGTCAGCACAACCTTTCTAAAAAAAACCATATTTTGCTTCTTGTTTTGTTAATTGTGTGTATGTATATGTGTGTGTGTGTGTGTGTGAGTGAGAGAGAGATAGAGAGAGAGAGATGGAGAAAACTCAGGGCCTCCTGCTGTTGTTCAGCTTTTTTGTTCACAGTTGGTGCTCTACCACTTTTGCCATACCTCCACTTCCTGCTTTTTGCTGGTTAATTGGAGATCAGAGTCTCTCAATTTTGTCTGCCTGGGTTGGCTTCAAACTGCAATCCTCAGCTCTTAGAGCGCTAATTAGTTAGGATTATAGGTGTGAACCATTACTGCCTAACTATAAATTGCTTCTTAAAAGCTCATTAAAAACCAAATAAACAAACCCCAAAATTGTAACCTAATTGCATGTGATATTTTAAGGTCAAATAAATTCTAGGACATGCTTCCCATCCCTAAAACATGATCATTTATTTTCATTTGACTGAGAAATGCCTCTATTCAGTCTTTAAGTTTACTAAAGTTAATGTTCATTTGCTATCTACTATGTGCAAGATACTTCTCTAGGTACTGTAGATACAGAAATGAATAAGAAAAATCAGTATTTCTGCCTCAGTGGAACTTATATTCAAGTGGCAGAGGCAGATAATTACCTAGACAAATATGTACTATGTTAGGAGGTGATGAGACCCAGGGAAAAATAGGAAAGGGGTGTGGGTGAGTGGAGAGGCTTCTATGTTCAATAGAGTGGTCAAGGAAGACCTCATTTGGCTAGATGATTTGTGGTAGATACTTTGAAATGCTGAGGGAGTATGCTATGTGGCTGTCAGAAGAGCTCTCTATGCATTTGCAAAGGCCATGGGATCACATCGTGCACGTTTGAGGAATTGCAAAGAGGCCAGTGTGGCTGAGGCAGACAAAGCAGATGAGAGAGTAATATGAGATGACATTAGTGGCCAGGTTACATAGGAACTCAAAAGCTATTTGGGAACTTTGACTTTGAGGTGAGAAGTCATTAGAGGACTCTGCACACAAGGTTGACATGATATAACTTGTGTTTATAAAATAGTAAGCTGTTTGGAGAACATTCTGGGTATGGAAAGATACAGGTGGCCAAGTGATTATTATTTCAGCATTCCAGTGAAAGAGTGAATGTGGTTAGGCCAGGGTGGTAGATGTGGAGGTGGGGAGAATTAGCAGAATCTACACACACACACACACACACACACACACACACACACACACAATTATATGCAATTATATGTGGTAGTAGGATTTGAACTCAGGACTTTGCATTTGCTAGGCAAGAGTTCTACCACTCTAGCCATGCTTCCAGTCCTTCTTGCTCTGGTTATGTTTTGTGATAGGGTGTTGCTTTTTGCACAGACCAGACTGTCATCTTCCTATTTATGCTTCCGACTGTACCTGGATGACAGGCAATGCAGCACCACATCCAGTTTTTTCTGTTGAGATGAGGTCTCATGAACTTTTGGATACTGACATCCAATCACCATCCTCCCATCTCTGCCTCCCATGTAGTGAGGACTTTAAGCATGAGTCACCATACCTGCCTTGATAGTCATATATTTTAATGGTAGAACAGCAGTACTTGTTGACCAATGAAACATGGGTGTGAGAAAATGAGATGAATGGCAGATGATACCAAGATCTTGGCTTTAACCACTGGAAAGGTACACCTTTGTGATGGACACTTAGTAAAGTGTGCTTTCCTAATCTCCTAGACAGTCCAATCAAGCTGATAATCATGATTAACCACCTCTAGACTTTGGCTGATTTATCTTTATCTCTATCTCAGTCTGTCTCTGTGTTTCTAACCCTATCCCTATCTCTGTCTCTGAGTCTCTATCTCTATCTCTGTCTCTATATCTCTGTCTCCCTCTCTACTATCTCAATCTTGATCTCCATCTCTATATCTCCAGTCTGTCTCTTCTTTCTCTGTCAGCTTGTTTAACAAATTTTGATTTCTGTATTATCAGTGAGGGAAACTGAATGATCATCACAATCTCAGGCATTTAAATGTGCTTATTAATGTATAATTGTAGGCCTGGAGGTAAGAAGGGTATACTGACTTCTTGGATAGAAAGTACTGACTGTGTGAGCAATGTGCAGAGTCCATGTCTCCACAGAGATCAGAAGGTCAGAAGGTAGATGAGGGAGAATAAGCAACTACCAATGACTGCCATATTACCTCTGCCACGCTTGCCATAGATTATCAGCTTTTATGTTAGAAAATACATAGAGAAGTTAACAGTTTCTGAGGATAAAGGTTACCTTATTTTTCTTAATAAAAAAACTATATTGGATTTGTTGGCACATACCTATAATTTCAGCTACCTAGGAGATTTGAAGCCAACTAGGGCAAACGTGAGACTCTATATGAAAAAGAAATAAAACAAAAAAATTGGGAACATGGCTCAAGCATGCTAGACTCTCAGTCCCAGGAGAGAGGCAAGTGGGGATGACTGTGGCAGGCTAATGGCAGCATCCAAAATTGTTCACATTCAATATTCTGGATTATTTGACAAGACCCAATATAATCACAATGAACCAGATAATAGAGGAAAAGGAGGAGAGGATCACAGTCAGAGATGGAGATGGAGTGATGGAAACACAGGACAGAGGGATGAAATCATGAGCCAAGAAATGTAAGTGGTCCCTAGAAGATGAAAGAGGCCTCCAGAAGAACACAGACTTCCAACCCCTTGATTTTACAGCTTTGAGACCCATTTGAACCAGTGATTTTTCAGAGCTACAAGACAATATATTTGTTCTTTCTAGGGAACAAACATTGCTGGTATTAGATACAATGTCTTATTGGAGTATCAGACTATATCAGTTTTGCATTGTGATGACAAATATGTATTCATGGTAATTTGTTCCAGGAGCAATAGGAAACTAATAAGGCACTTACTACCTATGAGGAATTGTGCTAAGCCTTTACATTTATTATTTTACATAACTTCAGAAAACCATGCTTGACTGGTAGGTTCTAATCCTGTTAAATATTTTAATGGTGGTAAAACTAAGGTTTTGAGTAATTATGGCCAATGAGCTTACTTATGGCCTTATAAAAATTAAATGGTAAAATTAAACTTTGAATTAAGATCTTTTCTGATTTTTAAGTTGGAAATACTAAAAAATGCATTTACTTTTTATATATTTTGGTATGAAAGTTAGCTTTAAAAGTATCAGCAGACTGAGGGACAGTGCTCAGGCCCAGAGTTCAAGCCCCACAACCGACAAAAAAAAAGTGAGTAAAGAAAAAAATGTGGTAAGAAACTTACCATAAGAAAAAAAAAAGAAAAAATGTATCAGCAGAACCCCAAGATATGGACACAAGAGGTCTTTCTTTGTTGTTGTTTTTAATGTACTATGTGATTTTTTTGTTGGTTTCTTTTGTATCTTCTTCCTGCTATGGTATATCCATGTTGTCACTGTATTTGATTTTGATACCTTGCATCTTGTATATACATTTATCTAATTTGGGTAGGGGAAAAGGAATAACAAAATGCTGAAACAAGGACACAGGATGGGCCACTGCAACAACGATACTCACAAGACACTATGTTGGAAATGAACCTTACATCTTCGGTGGGGGGAATGGGGGAGTTAGAGGAGGGAAGGGATAATGGGAGAAAACCAAAAGAGGGGGTAACAATGCCCAACAAGAAATGTTCTCATTACCTTGCTGATGTAAGTCTAACTTCTCTGTACAGCATCTTTACAAGAAAATAAAAATTTAAAAAGTATCAGCAGAAAAGTGATTGTGGGTTTTTAAAAATATGTTTAGGAATGAAGAACAAACTTTATTGAACTGAAGTTCTTTTATGGTCCCATGCCTGCCATGTGGCAAATGTATATTTATTTATTTATTCATTCATTCACTCACTCACTCATTTATTCAATTATTATCCTTAAGTAATTGTACAAAGGGGTTTTGATTCAACGTGTCAGTTTGTGAGTACAATGTATCTTGACTAATGTCACCCCTTTCATCATTCTCCCTCATCTCTCCCCAAATCACCCCTCAATTTACCTAGTTCCATTTTCACATAAATATATTGAATGTTAGGACTGAATTCTCCCACCTTTCCTCTCTCCATTTGCCTAACCATCTTCCCTTGACCTCATCCCCTCCCCCCACCCCCAACACAGACAATACATGTTCCAGCTTTCTGGTATTCATTTTGTTAGAATATAAGTTAGTTGTTCAAAAGAGTTACACCATTGGAATCCTTCCCTGCAATATTATACTTTAGTTAATATGTTTGTGCATATATGCATATGACCCTGTGTATATGATAATGTATGTTTGTATTTTACATGTAACTTCTACAAATGAAAGAAAACATGTGCCCTTTATCTCTCTGAGAGTAGCGTACTTTACTTAACATTTTTCCAAGTCCATCTATTTCTCCACAAATGACATACTTTCTGATGGACAAGTAAAATTCCATATATATGGAATTATATATATATATAATATTATTATATTATAATGATATATTATTATATATAATATTATATATAATTCCATGTGGAATTATATATATGGAATTATTTATATATATAATATTATATAATATCACATTTTATTAGTCCATTCATCCATTCAAATGCATCTGTCTATTTTCATAACTTGGCTATGGTGAATAATACAACAGTGAACACAGGTGTGCCATTGTCTGGCAGGTGCTTAAAAAGGTATTTGTTGAATGTTCAAGCCAAGACAAGTTTGCTGGTGGAGCTGCATGGACTATATGCAAATTCTTTTAGGTATGTTGTTGCTTTTGAATGTATCCAGTTGCCTGCCCTTTGGTCAAGTATGGGTGGGAAGCCCTGGTCAGTCTTTCCCATAGAGCTATTTATGTGGCTTTACTTCCAGAGTGATCACACAAATAGAGGGAACTATGAACACCAATAATTAAAACCACTTAGCATAGTCAGAAATCATTTCCTCTGAGTTTTCCAACAGTATCTCTCTCTCTTTGTCAGGTTTATCTTAAAATGGCTTTGTACTTCCTAGGCTTTGTTTTTTTGGTGGTAGTAGTGGGGTCTGAACTCAGGGTTTCACATTTGCTAGGCTGGCACTTCTACCACTGAGCCACACCTTCAGTCATTGATATATATATTTCCTGAATATATTTCATCCAATGTTTAGGGAAGCCAAGAGGTAGAGGATGGGTGTGAGAGGTAAGCGAGGCTGGACTGGGGATTTTGCTATTGATCATTGACCAGCTAGAAAATTTACCTGAGGAGAATTAGCACAAGGAAATATTTCTAGATTTCCCTTCCTGGTGCTGTTGTGCCCAGGTCGCAGGACCCCCACCAAGAAGACCACCAAGAGTCAGACTTTACAGCTGTTTTAAGGTTTTATTTAAACGGGCTGCAGCTTGGGCCTCGTCCTACACTCCGACACAGCAGAGCCTAGGGGGAGAGCCCGGAGCTAAAGATTTGCAGGGCTTATAAAGGCACACAACCAACCAGGTGTCTGTTGCTCTGCTAGACAGAATTAGAAACTTTGGCCATATTAGTAGGTCGGCGAGCCGCCGCCTTGAGACCTGCCAACAGAGCCTGGCGGTACAGGGTATACTAAAAGCTTAGGTTTAGTTTAAACAAGCAACAAGTCGTCACTGCCTCAAGTACTTTAACCCTTCAGTGCCTATTTGGACAGACATTTACGTAGGTTTTGTACTCTTTGATGGTTGTGTCTCTTCATAAGCTAGGTCCTTCTGTACTTTCCTTCTCTGGGCTTGTTTGATGTTCTCTAGCATCTCCATCTCCAACTCTCCCTGCCTGTGGTCACATAGCAGAAGGCTCACCTCTATCACCCTGTATTCCTAGCACTTTCTGTTTGGGCACTATTTGCTACTCAGTGATGAGTTCTTCAGCCTTCAGTAGTCTTCAGCAGTAATACCTAGAGGGAAGTCACAGGGCTGAGACCCAACTCAGCTTTCTTTTGCATGTCCTTTCATATTTCTCTTTGTCTACCTGCTATCATGTAAATATGGTTTGTTCCCCCCAAATATCATGCTGAAGGTTGTTCCCCACTATGGCAGTGTTGGGAGGTGGGTCTTAGTGAAAGGTATTTGTGTTATAGAACAGAGGTCTCATGCATGGATGAATTCCTTTTCCTTGAACTTCTCGCTTTTGAGGGACTGGATTAGCTACCCCACGAATAGGTTGTTAGAAAAATAAAGCCATCATTCATTATTTCCCCTTCTGCTTTCTGCATGCGTTGAAGTTGCATAAAGCCCTTACTAGATACCAAATTGATGTATTAATGATGTATTAATTGATGTATTAATGATGCTCTTTGACTTCCCAGACTCTAGACTCATGAGCCAAAATAAGCCATTTTTTTCCTTTACAAATTACCTACCCTTAAGTACTTTGTCATGGTAACACTAAATGTACTAAGACAATCCCTCTCAGGGCCATTTCTGTTAAAATTTGTGCAAACATGTTTTTGCAATAGGAATTCTGGTGTCAAGAATCAGTCTTCATCAGGCAAAGTAACAGCATTTTTTGTGTATTTCCCTGTGTTCATTGGGCCCCTATTGGCCTGGTGGGAAAAAGGAGTTTGAAAAAGGACTTACTGCTTTCTTCTTCTTCTTGTTGTTTGTTATGTTTTTGTTTATTTGGAACTCTGTGTCAGTCACATCTCATTGCAAATGAATTTAAGAGGCTTTGGGGGTAGGGAGGTGGGGAACAAACTAAGCTAGCTGCTTGTGGCTTATTCTTATAAATCCTAGGTACTCATGAGGCTGAGATCTGAGGATTGCTGTTTGAAGCCAGCCCAGGCAAGAAAGTCCATGAGACTCTTATCTCCAATTGACCACCGGAAAATTGAAAGTGGCTCAAAGTGGCAGAGCACTAGCCTTGAGTGAAAAAACTCAGGGACAGTGCCCAGGCCCTGAGTTTAAGCTCCATGACTGACAAAAATAAATAAAAATAAAAAGAACTGGTTTAATTAGCTAATGAATTAACCAGTTCGTTGTTAATGGGGAGTTTGAGAAAATATCAGAAGATTTGGCGTGTAGTTAGGATTTCAAAATGATTTGTGCTAAAAGAGTGAGAGAGTTAGATGAAAAGAGAAAAGAAGGGATCTTAGAATAGGATCCTCAGGAAGTTGACTGTAAGTCAATGGTATTAATGAAGAGCACGTGGCTTATTTGGAAGTAGAGACCAAAGGAAGGGGGTAGGAAGGTGGATGAGAAGACCACAGACAGATGGTTTCTACTTAATCACGGTTCAGTTTATAATGTTTCGATTTGTACAATCACAGTAAAATGAGACATCTCAGTAGGAATCACACTTCAGATTCTGAATTTGGATCTTCTCCTAGGCTGGTGTGATCTTTTCTTCTCTGGTGATGAGAGCAAAAGCAAGGACCACAGCTCCCAGGTTGCCCTGCATTCATAGCTGACATATACCACAGTATACTGTGCTACTAAGCTGAAGGAGGGACAGCATGTTAACTGTATTCAGTGCATTTTTGACTTAACTATTTTTGACTTATAGTGTGTTTATCAAAACAAAGCCCCATCTTAGGTCCAGAGGCATATGTTACCATGGCGAGTGACCAGAACTCAGAGCAACCACAAGGGGGTATGTGCTCTGGTTTATCCCTACTAGTGGAGTGAGGAAGCTAGACTATTTGTCTTCCAATTCTGGTCTGCACCTGATTGAGTAATGCCTCTGGCCAGATATCCCCACTTCTGGTTTGCCACAGCTCTGGGGAAGCATTTTCTATGAGCTGGAAAGTGTCCCCAGGCAGACATTGCAGGTGCTTGCAGTAAGATGCTCTTGGCAACCTAGCAAATCAGTGTTGCACACTGAGGTATCTGGATGGGATTGACAACAGCTGATCAAACATTAGAGTCCTGAAGGCAGATTCCTGTGTGAATAAAATTTTCTACATCACAATATAAAGAAAGCTATGGTTTGACACTCCTCAAACAACCTAGCCTCTAGTAAAGAGCTTTACAGGCAGTCAGCACACAATACATACAAAGTTAAGCATCAAATGGATGGTTACATATGGCTGAAATTGGACTCATCCCAGGCCTGTGTAACCCCAGTTATTAAGAACCATTTCCAGTCAGGCACCAGTGATTTATGCCATTTATTGTAGCTCCTCAGAAGGCTGAGATCTGAGAATAGTGATTCGAGGCCAAAAAGCAGAGCTGTGGCTGAAGTGGTAGAATACCAGGTTAGATCTAAAAAGCTAAGGGACAGAGCTCTGGCCCTGAGTTTAAGTCCCAGTACTGGCAAGTGTGTATGTGAGCTTGCATGTTTACACACACACACACACACACACACACACACACGCACACACACACACACACACACACACAGAAACCAAAAGCAGTATTTCCTGTGGGCATCCTCCAACTACACTGAAAACTTACTCTCAAATCTGGGTTTTCAGGTAATATATTTCAGTAACATTTAGAAAAATTTACTGCACAGCTTGTTCAACACACAAAAGCTAAATGTTAATGCAGTGTTTTACTAACTGTGCTAAAATCAGCTAGCCAGCTGGTGAATTACCCAGAGGCCCTTTACTGTTGAGACTCACATGGGGTTTTGTAGCTAGCCTAAATGTCATTTATGTAAAATCACAGTGGTGATGTCAGGCGGGGGCTCTATAGTTTTATGGACGGATAGAGCGGATGAGATATTTATACAAGGTCTTTTCCTTATCTCCTGGGAGGGTCCTCTTCACTAATCCTGCCAGGTGGATGTGCTCACCACATGGAGAGCCCAGGGCATGGCAGAGCCACATCAGGGTGCCAGCCGGGACGTGTTCCTGTTCAGTGGCTGCACTATTAGCAGAAGGAGCCACAGATGCAGACTGAAAGTGAGAGGCCCAGCTTTGCCACTTAGTCAATCTGACTCCTAGTTAGAAAGCACACTTGTGCCAGGATAGACATGGGCCTGGCCATTCTCACCAGGCCATCAGACTCCTGGTGAGCTGGAATATTGACCTGGGTCTCTTGGTTTGGTTTTGGCTTTAATGTTTTTTCTTTCTACCATGATTTGCACAGGAATTTTTTTTTATTGTGAAAATACCGTACAGAGGGGTTACAATTAAATGGGCAAGGTAATGAGTACATTTCTTATCAAGCATTGTTGCTTCCTCCTTTTTTTCCCCTTCCCATCCCTTCCCATCTCCCCCTCCACACCCCTAACCGCCCCCCACCAGCCAAAGTTGTAAAGTTTGTTTTTCGACATAATGATTTGTACATCTCATTGTTGCAATGGGTCCACCTGTATCCCTATTTAAACAATTTGTTTTTTCCCTCCCCCTCCATAAATTATACCAACATCAAATACAGTGAAAGCAGGGGTTATACCATGGGGGAGGGACATACAAAGCAACAAAGAAATCATCTTATAAATATGTTAGAAACAATCGCAAGAAAGAAAAAAAACATTGGAAGTGGCGCTGTAGCTCAAGTGGTAGAGTGCTCGCCTTGAGCTGAAGAGCTGAGGGAAAGTGCCCAGGCCCAGAGTTCAAGCCCCACGACCGACCAAAAAAAAAAAAAAAGAAAAAAAACATTTGAATACTTATCTTGGGGTTCATTTCAACTTATCTGACCGTTTCTGCTTGTCTCAGACCAATAAGGGAAACCTATGGGACCTATGTTTCTTTGGGCCTGGCTTACTTCACTTAATATAATTTGTTCCAAGTCTTTCCATTTCCTAACAAATGGGTCAATGTCATTCTTTCTAATGGTGACATAGAATTCCATTGTGTATATGTACCACATTTTCTTGATCCATTTATCTACTGAGGGGCATCTGGGTTGGTTCCATATCTCAGCTGTGGTAAATAATGCTGCAATAAACATAGTTGGTCTGGTAGCTTTAGTATGGTCTTGTTTGTGATCATTTGGGTAAATGCCCAAAAGTGGGATTGCTGGATCATAGGGGAGCTCTATGTGGAGTCTTTTGAGGAACCTCCATACTATTTTCCAAAGTGGTTGAACAAGTTTACACTCCCACCAACAATGCAGTAAGGTTCCCTTCTGCACAGGAATTATTTTCTGTGAACCAATTTATGTCCTCAGAAATCTCGCTTGCTCATTGTCCCATTATTCACTGAGTATCCTTCTTTTCTAGGCTTTGAACTCAGGACCTTGTACTTGCTAAGCAACGGCTCCAACATTTGGGCCATGCCTCAGATCTTTTTGTTTTATTTTTCAAATAAGGTCAAGTTGTTGTTGTTTTCAAGGGTAGACTGCTTATGCACCACACATAGATGATAAACACACATCACCACAGAAGGCTTACTGAATACAATGAGTCTCACTAACTTTTTACTTGGGCTGGCCTCAAATTAGAATCATCCACCAAACCTCTACCTTCTAAGTAGCATGTATGACAGATGTGTGCTATCATGCCTGGCTTGAGAATACTTTTTAAGTACACACTGGTTGTCATGTGTGTGTTCATTTATGTATTTTGTTTATTTACTCAGTCCCTTGGGAGTCCGCAGGAAAACAATAGGTCTATATCAATGAGGTCCTCACTAGTTCTCACAGGAATACCCAGACCTGGGTTGAAGATGTGCCTCTACTGACTTCATTGCTTAACAGTGGCTAGAACAGAGACAATTTGATTACGATTTGATTATGGTTGCTTGGTGGTGGTCTTTTTGTGTCTCTATGTGCCAGGACTGGGGTTTGAACTCAGAGCCTTGAACTCTTTGTTGGCTTAAAAAAAATATGCCTGGCACTGTGCAAATTAAGGAATCTTTTACTTCTAGCTTTTTGCTGGCTAATGGAGCATAAGAGTTGCATGGAGTTGTCTATCTGGGCTTGCTTACAGCCTCAATTCTTAGATCTCAGCTTCCTGAGTAGCTAAGATTCCAGGCGTGAGCCACTGGCTTTCAGCTTTTTGGAGGTCTTTTGAAAGAATTTGAATTTGCTCCTGCTTCCTTGAGGAACTGGAGAATACTTATGTCTGGAAAGGTGAAATTTGGAAGTTGGTATCAAAGTGGTTCTTGTTTCTTTTTTTAAAATCACAATTCATAGCCAGGACTCAATCTGCTAGGTAAAACAAGATAAGTACTTACAATCTGAAATTATTCTATGTAACATACTCACTGATCTGGTTCAAGGAATTTTGACCTTTGAGTTCATATTCTGAAGTGGCTTCAGGAGCCCTGTAGCTCTGTACTAATGGAAGGATACAGAAGTCAATAGTAGACACCAAGGCAATTTGAATGTGTATCCAGAGATATTGGGAGAGTTGAAGCATAATAAAGTACAAGAGAAGACTCTCTTACTGGGCACATCTCTTGCATCTGGAAGCCACTCTCATTTCACCTTCACTTGTCTTATTTATTTTAATGTCTTTCCTGAGGACACACAGAAAGAGAAATGACTATTCAAAGTCAATTGCTCTACTCCAATGTCTACACTGAGCCATTCATTTGGAATGTCCTACTCCTCAACTATGGAATTACCATAGCATAGCAACTTTCTGCATTTTAAAGATTGGACTTAAATTGGTCTAAGTCTCTTAAACCAAAGTCTTTCTTTTTGTGTACCAAACTTGCTTGTCTTCTAAGCAAGTCTGTTTCAAGGCAAGAAGCTGGGAAGCTTCAGTTATCACTAAGGCCTGTATCCATGTGAATTTACATATGTACATACATACGTACATGCATATATACATAATGATTGCTTAAAAACTATTTATTGTTACTATAAAGATGATATACAGAAGCCGGGCACGGGTGGCTAATGCTTGTAATCCTAGCTACTTAGGAAGCTGAGATCTGTGGATCGTGGTTCAAAGCCAGCCCGGGTAGGAAAGTCTGTGGGACTCTTATCTTCAATTAACCAGTCAGAAAACCAGAAGTGACGCCATGGTTCAAGTGGTAGTGTGCTAGCCTTGAGCTGAAGAGCTGAGGGACAGTGCCCAGGCCCAGAGTTCAAGCCCCATGGCCAACAAAAATAAAATAAAATAAAATAAAAAAGCTGATGTACAGAGGGGTTACAATTATATAAGTCAGATAATTTTGAATAATGCCACCCCTTCCTTCATTCTCTCCCAATTTTTCCCCTCCTGTCTTCATCCACAAGTTGTATAGCTCATTTTCAGCATGGTATCTAGTAAGTACCACTGTGACATTTGTTCATCCTTTGTCCCTCCATTCCTGTGCCTTCCCTTACCCACCCAAAGACAGATAAATGAAAAATCAAAACAAAAGGATATAAGAACAAAATCAGTTACAAAGAGAAAAAAGAAATATAGGTTGCATGTTTTTCCTCATTTGTGCTAACTAGAATGTACCTACAAATCTACAAGTAAACACACTGGATGGTAAAAGACAAAAAATACTTAGACATGATAAATTATACAGGTCTGTAGACATTCACACAGTGAGACCAAAGGAGAGGATCACATAGGCTCAATAGCTATGTACATCCGACCATATAAAAATATTTATCAAAATGAACTCCAGAAAATGGAAACAAGGGTTTTTATCTTTGTTCCTGAAAATGATTGCTTTTAAATGTTTTATTTTAAATAAATAAAACTAAATAATAAAGACCAAATAATAGGGGAGGGTTCCGGGAAGATGGCGGAGGAGAAGCTGGAATCTGAACAAGCTCTTGCATAGAAAACAGTTTCAGAGTTCCAGTGAACAGTCCCAAGCCAGAGAATCACACCAAGTGTGCCATCACAGGACAGAGAGTTAGTCAAGAGAGGGGAAGCCAAGCAGACACATCTGAGCGCCTGCCAGCAGCTGCTGCTGTGGCGGCAGGGTCGCAGCAGCGACCACCGCCGCAGGGACACACCTGAGACACAGTCCGGGACGAAGGAGCCAGACGCAGCGGGCGAGCGGATTCTACTCAACACCAGCAAGAACCCACAAGGAGCGGACAACTTCATCCTGCACTTTGCAGACCAGAGACGACCCGGGATCCAAGACTCGGCGTGAGTAGAAGCCCGACGTCCTCACTCCTTCTCAGGGAGCAGAGGAGGGAAGGCCACCCCTCCCCGCCCCAGCACCGGTGATCTCCATCTTGGATACCGACAAAGCTCGGAGGAGCGGCTAGCTCCAGCTCAGGCCTTGGAATAAAACGAGTCATTTAGCAGGTCACAAGAACTTAACGGCGAAGTGACCTCACAGACTCAGTTCCATCCAGGGAAAAGTCACCCAGCTCAGGCGCCAGCCATTGGAGTGGCTCTCCTCACCGGGTAACCAGAGCCAGAGGCTGCCCCTCCCTCTAGCAGCCACTACAATCAATTGAAAAACAGAAACCCTGAGAATGGCTCCAGGCTGGGTGCTGTGAGTTTTTTTCACAAAATAGCCCCAGGGAAAAGCTACTGTTTGTTGAAAGGCCTCAACTCTACCCAGAACGTAGCCTCATCACTGCATCCCCCTCTTTTGTGATTCTCAAAGCAGATCACCCTCCCAGTAAACTAACCTGGGAGGGGGAATCTCAAAATCTTGGGTAAAGCAGAGCATTTTTCTGCCTGTTCCAACAAACTGACTTAAGAAACCAATCAAGCCACAGGACCTCAAGCTGACCAGAGACTCCAACCACACTCTGGTTACAGACAAAAGGGAGATACAGGACTCTTCCCACCCCTCCCCCCCCCAAAAAAAAAACCAAAGACTTTTTTTTTTTCTTCTTCTTCTTTTCTTTTTTTCTTTTATTTTCTTCGTTTTTTGTTACCTTATATATATAAAAAAATTTTTTTTTTGCTTTTCTAAAACTTTTATTAATCTTTAATTTTTGCCTCTTCTGAAAAAATAATTGTTTTCCATTAACTTTTTTTTTTTTTCTTTTCTCCTCTTATAATTTTTATTTTAGGAATACGTGAACGTGTGTTTTCCTTTCTTTTCTTGTCTTCTTTCTCTTTTTCTTTCATTCTTAATTATCTTTTTGTTTTTTGTCTAGCTCTACTGAACTTCTGATCTTTTCTTCTCACTTTCCTATCCTTTCCATCTTTTCCTCTTTGTTCTTCTTTATGTGACTTAACTCTTGTCCTGCACATCCTCAGATAAACCCATAGTTAACCAGTAGACCCTACCCCCCATTGTGTACACACTTAACCCACAAACTTATTACTCAATTCAAAACCTCTGAGACTTAAATTCATTAATAGCAGTACTACCTCTTTATACCTATATAATATTTTAAGCATTTTTTTAAAGTTTTCCACATCTCCTCTATGTCCCTCCCTTTCTCTCAACATATTCATATTCCTCTATAAATAGATGGTCTTTTAACCTCTAAAATAACATTAATTTTTACGTTTCTATTTTTTTTTCTGGTCTCTTTTCATTCCCCTTTCCCTTTCTTCTTTCTCTCTCTCTCTCTCTACTTGCATCCTACCCAACCTATTTCCTGCACTGTGATTAGGACATAGTTAACTCTCCCTGTGCCTCCCCACACCAATCTATTCCTATTTTTTACCCACATCTCTCCCTAACCCTAATAATTTCTGGTTTTCCAAATTCTTCTCTGCGGTTCGAAGTCCTTTAACATATAGTTGTTTGATGTCGAATAGATGTATCTGTTGAACTAGATTGTATCTGTAGACTATTGACTGTACAAATGCAAACTTTGGTTGATGGTTGCCTTAAGATAGTGTTCTAGCACAAAACTGGTGCTATCTTCATCTCAAATGGGCAGAGTAAGCCGGAAAAACACAAGAAAAATGGCAAATTCGGGTATCTCAATTCCCAATCTTGATAATCAGGGGTTAGAACAGATAATGAATAATCCAGAGGAGAGTTCCCAAACAGCTCTACAAACATTGCTGGCAAACATGATAAATGAAAAGTTTGACAATGTACAAAGGACTCTGTATGAGCGTGACAGGGAGAGAGAGGAGGCATCCCAGAAGTTTATACAGGAATATCATAAGCGTGAGGAAGCTACTCAAAAACTGATACAGGATTTGCGTGAACAACTTGAGAATACTCAAAGAGAAAGGGAGGAATGGCATGAGCAGGCTGAGAACACTCAAAGAGATCTGCAGGAATCCCACGAACGGGAGGAAGCTAATCAAAGAGTAATACAGGAATTGAGAGACCAGGTAGAGAACACACAAAGATCACTAAAGGCATTCATGGAATCCATTAACAAAGAGCTGAAGGAAGTCAGGGAGACCACAAAGGGAATGCTGAATGGAACCCAACAGAAGGAATGGGAGCCCAAAGAAACCATAACCAATCAACTAAGTGATTTGAGGACAAACACTGAACACCAAATTAAGGAAGTAAAGAAATTCATACAAGACCTAAAACAGAGCTTCAACAAAGAACTTGAAGCCATCAAAGCTGACCAACTAGAAGGAAAAGAGATAAAAAACAAAGTAGAGAGTCTTGACAGCAGGTTAGACCATGCAGAAGATCGAATCTCAGGTTTTGAAGACAGCCTAGATATTATAGAGAAAGAACATACAACCATCCAAGACAAGTCCAAGAAATATGATAGATCTATCCAACACCTGGAAGACACCATCAGAAGGCCTAATCTAAGGATAATGGGTGTAGAGGAGCACCTAGAAACAGAAGTTAATGGTCTAGGAAATTTGTTTAACAGGATCCTAGCAGAGAACTTCCCAAACATGCAAAAAGATAGGCCTGTCCAGATACAAGAAGCCTTTAGAACCCCAAATAGACCAGACCAGAATAGGACATCCCACCGCCACATTATAATCCACACAGGATCAACTCAGAACAAGGAAAAGATCCTTAAAGCTGTCAGAGAGAAAAGGGTAATCACTTATAAAGGGAAACCAATTAGAATCACCTCAGATTTCTCAGCAGAGACAATCAAAGCAAGAAGAGCCTGGAACGATGTATGCCATGCCCTAAAAACAAACAACTATCAACCAAGAATACTGTACCCAGCTAAACTCTCCTTCATAACCGAAGGCCAAATAAAAACCTTCCATAGCAAAGAAAAATTGAAACAATACATCTCCACCAAACCAGCCCTACAAAAGATTCTTAAAGATGTCCTACACATAGAAAACCAACAAGACCGCAATAAAGGCCAAGAAACTGCACCCAAACTGAGAATCCAAGAACCATAGGAAGAACCCAGTTTTCGCAGCCCCCAAAAAGGTAGATAACATGGCAGGAACTCCCAAATACCTCTCAGTCCTATCTCTTAATGTTAACGGACTGAACTCTCCAATTAAGCGACATAGACTGTCTAGTTGGATTAAAAAACAAGACCCTTCTATCTGCTGCCTGCAGGAGTCACATCTTGCCCGTAAAAACAAACACATTTTCAATGTTAAAGGCTGGAACAAAATCTACCAAGCAAACGGACCGCATAAACAGGCGGGAGTTGCAATCCTAATATCAGATAAAATAGACTTCAAATTAAAATTCGTGAAAAGAGATAAGGAAGGTCACTACATACTAATTAAAGGATCTCTCCTTCAGGAGGATATTACAATTCCAAATATCTATTCACCAAACAATGGAGCACCCAAATTTATCAAAGAAACACTACTTTCCCTCAAATCCCATATAGATCCAAAGACATTAATAGTTGGGGATTTTAACACACCACTCTCCCCACTAGATAGATCAACTCGGCAAAAACTCAACAGAGAAACCACAGATCTAAACAGCTGCATAGATCAACTAGACTTAACAGACATTTACCGAACATTTCACCCAGCAGCATCAGAATACACGTTTTTCTCAGCACCACATGGAACGTTTTCTAAAATAGACCACATTTTAGGCCACAAAGCAAACTTGTCTAAATTCAGAAACATTGAAGTTATACCTTGCATTCTCTCTGACCACAAGGGAATAAAATTAGAACTCAACACCAAAAGCCACCAAAGAAAGTCCGGTATCACATGGAGGCTGAACAACACACTGTTGAATCATGAGTGGGTCATGGAAGAGATTAGAAAGGAAATTCAAATGTTCATGCTATTCAACAAAAATGAACACACAAATTACCAGCTCCTCTGGGACACAGCAAAGGCAGTACTCAGAGGCAAGTTTATAGCTCTGAGCTCCTACATCAACAAATTGGAGAGATCTGAAACTAGCAATTTAATGACGCATCTAAACCTCCTTGAAAAAGAGCAGCAAGATAAACCCCAATCCAGTAGACGGAAAGAAATAATCAAAATTAAATCAGAATTAAATGAATTAGAATCCAAAAAAACTATAGAAAGAATCAACAAAACAAAGAGTTGGTTCTTCGAAAAACTTAACAAAATTGACAGACCCTTAGCAAATCTTATCAGAAAAAGAAGAGAACACACCCAAATTAATAAACTCAGAGATGAGAATGGAAACATCACCACGGAAACAACCAAGATTCAGAACATTATAAGGGAATACTTCTCAAAACTGTATGCTAATAAGTTTGAGAACTTGACAGAAATGGACCTCTTCCTAGCAAATATTGACATGCCAAAACTAAACCAAGATGAGTTAAACTATCTTAACAGGCCCATATCAAGCATTGAAATAGAAACAGCAATAAGAGACCTCCCAGCTAAGAAAAGTCCAGGACCAGATGGTTTTACAGCGGAATTTTACAAGGCCTTCAAAGCAGAGCTCACACCAATTCTCCTCCAACTCTTCAATGAAATTGAAAGAGAAAGCTCACTACCGAACACATTCTATGAAGCCATCATAACCCTCATCCCAAAACCAGGCAGGGACTCATCAAAGAAAGAGAACTATAGACCCATTTCTTTGATGAACATTGATGCAAAACTTCTCAACAAAATTTTGGCCAACCGACTTCAACAATTCATCCAAAAAATCATACACCACGATCAAACAGGATTCATTTCAGGGATGCAAAGCTGGTTCAATATACGCAAATCAATTAATATTATTCATCACATCAACAGGAGCAAGAATAAGAACCACATGGTTATCTCAATAGACGCAGAAAAAGCATTCGACAAGATCCAACACCCCTTTATGATGAAGGTTTTGGAAAAATTAGGAATCCATGGAACATTCCTCAGTACAATAAAGGCTGTATATGACAAACCTACAGCCAGCATTATACTCAATGGTGAAAAACTAAAGCCATTTCCTCTTAACTCAGGAACAAGACAAGGATGCCCACTCTCTCCACTTCTCTTCAATCTAGTGTTAGAATGCCTAGCTACAGCAATAAGACAAGATGCAGACATAAAGGGAATCCAAATAGGGAAAGAAGAACTAAAACTCTCCCTCTTTGCAGATGACATGATCTTGTATTTAAAGAATCCCATAGACTCCACTCCCAAATTACTTAAGCTGATTCAAAACTTTGGCAAAGTAGCAGGTTATAAAATTAACCCCCAAAAATCCATGGCTTTTCTGTATGCCAACAATGAGAAAAGTGTGGCTGAAATTAGGAAAGCAACTCCATTTGTAATAGCCCCACAAAAAATAAAATACCTAGGAATTAACTTAACTAAAGAAGTGAAGGACCTCTATGATGAAAACTTTAAAATCTTGAAAAAGGAAATCAACACAGCACTTAAAAAATGGCAAAACCTCCCATGCTCCTGGATTGGAAAGATTAACATTGTGAAAATGGCAATACTTCCCAAGGCTATCTACAAATTCAACGCAATACCTATCAAAATTCCACCCTCATTCTTCAAGGAAATAGAAGAGGCAATCCAAAAATTCATATGGAACAATAAAAAACCCCGAATAGCAAAAACGCTCCTCAACGGAAAGAACACTGCTGGAGGAATATCAATACCAAATTTCAAACTCTACTATAAAGCCATAGTAATCAAAACAGCTTGGTATTGGCATAAGAACAGACCTCAGGACCAATGGAATAGAATTGAAAACCCAGAAATGAACCTACAGACCTATAGCCATCTAATCTTCGATAAGGGAGCTAAAACAATAGAATGGAAGACAGACAGCCTCTTCAGTAAATGGTGCTGGCAAAACTGGTTAACTACATGTAGAAAACTAAAGCTAGATCCTTATATATCACCCTGCACCAGAATCAACTCCAAATGGATCAAAGACCTTGAACTCAAAGCAGACACTCTGAAAACATTACAGGATGGAATAGGAGAAACCCTGGGTCTCCTCGGCTCAGGCGAAAATTTTCTGAATAGAGACCCGGAAACACAACAAATCAAAGAAAGGTTGGACAAATGGGATTGTATAAGGTTGCAGAGCTTCTGCAGGGCAAATGACATAGCTAGCAAGATCAATAGAAAGCCCACGGATTGGGAGAAGATCTTTACTAGCCATACAACGGACAAGGGTCTCATATCTAAAATATACTTGGAACTCAAAAAATTAAACCACCCAACAACAAATCCTCAAAGAAACAACTGCCCAATAAGTAAGTGGGCGAAAGACCTAAAGAGAAGCTTCTCTGAAGAAGAAAGAAGGATGGCCAATAGACACATGAAGAAATGTTCAACATCCCTAGCCATAAAAGAAATGCAAATCAAAACAACATTGAGATATCACCTCACTCCAGTTAGAACAGCAAAAATCAAGAACTCTAACAACAACAGATGCTGGAGGGGATGTGGACAGAAAGGAACCTTACTTCATTGTTGGTGGGAATGTAAACTTGTTCAACCACTTTGGAAAGCAGTATGGAGGTTCCTCAAAAGACTCCATATAGAGCTCCCCAATGACCCAGCGATCCCACTTTTGGGCATTTACCCAAATGACCACAAACAAGGCCACACTAAAGCTACCAGCACAACTATGTTTATTGCAGCATTATTTACCATAGCTAAGATATGGAACCAACCCAGATGCCCCTCAGTAGATGAATGGATCAAGAAGATGTGGTATATATACACAATGGAATTCTATGCCTCCATCAGAAAGAATGACATTGCCCCATTTGTTAGGAAATGGAAAGGCTTGGAAAAAATTATATTAAGTGAAGTAAGCCAGGCCCAAAGAAACATAGGTTCCATGGTTTCCCTTATTTGCAATATGTAGTATAGGTATGAGTCAAGCGGAAAAAGTCAGAGAATGTGATGTTAGGAAAACGAACCCTCAAATATGTATTTTAATGTTTTTGTTTCATTCATGCATGTGTTTCTAACGCATTTATAATATTATTTCTTTGTTGCTTTGTATGTCCCTCCCTCACAGTGTAACCCCCGCTTTCACTATATTTGATGTCAGTATAACATGTGGAGGAGACGGGGACAAACAAGTCGTTTAAGGATTCAGGTGGACCTGTTGCAACAATGAGAAGTACAAAATGTCATGTCAAAACCAGCTTTACAATGTCGGTGGGGGGGAGGGAGGGGGGGTATGATTGGGTGGGGGGGGAGGGGGGAGGCTGGGAAGGGAGGTGAAGGGTAAACAAAGGAGGAGGCTGCAATGCTTGGTAAGAAATGTATGCATTTTCCTGCCCATGTAATTGTAACCCCTCTGTACAGTATGTTTTCAAATAAAAAAAAAAAAAAGACCAAATAATAATTGCATGTATTTCAGGTGTATACTATAATGCATAATGACCTATGAGCAGACATAGACATTCATTGTAGAATGATTAAATCAAACTAATTAACTTCATCTACTTACCATTTTGTTGTAAGGAGAATTTTTTTTTTCTTTTTTTGGGTCCGGTCATGGGGCCTGAACTCTGGGCCTGGGCGCTGTCCCTCAGCTCTTCAGCTCAAGGCTAGCACTCTACCACTTGAGCCACAGTGCCACTTCCGGCTTTTTTCTTTTTGCTTATGTGGTGCTGAGGAATCGAACCCAGGGCCTCAAGCATGCAAGGCAAGCATCTACCACTGAGCCACCTTCCCAGCCCCTGTAAGGAGAATATTAAAGCTCTACTTTTCCAGTAATTTTAAAATATACACTATTGTGAATGGTAGTGATCTGTACAATATATCAGTAAAGCTTAACTTTCCTTTTGACTGAAACTTGATACTTTTAAACAACATCTCTCTTTTATTTACTCACTTCTTCCTCAGCTCCAGGTAACCATCATGTCCCTTTCTATTTCTGTAAATGTAGCTTTGTTAGATTTGCACATTCAAATGAACTTGATGTAGGTCTTTCTATGATTGGTTTATTCTCCTAAGTGTAATGACCAAAATGTGGGGTTTCCTTTTTTTATATCACTCTGAAATATTTTCTTGATCCATTCATCTGCTGATAGAACTTAGGTTGAATCTCTAATTGGGTGATGTGAATAATACTGCACTGAACATGGCTTGTTTCATTTATGTTTGGATATGTATTCAGAAGCTGGATGATATGGTGATTCCATTTTTAAAAAAATCTTCTGAGGAATCTCTTACTGTTCTTTGTAATGGCTGTACTAATTTACATTGTGACCAATAGAACACAAGGGTTCCCTTTTTCCACTTCCTTGCTAACACTCGTCTTTATTTGATATAATATCCATTTTCACAGCTGTGAAGTTGTGGTTTTAACTCACATTTCTCTGATAATTAGTAACTGTTGAACACTTTCTGATGTATCTGTTGGCCATTTGCTTGCCTTAATAATTAGAATGGTTGGTAGTTTCATCCTGTCTCTCCTTGCCTAGAGAGAAGCAATTCATGCAATGCATTTCTTTCTGATATTCATTTCATCATAATGAAAATCTTAACTGGAAGTCAGTGGCTCATGCCTTCAATCCTGGTTATTTAGGAGGCTGAGATCTAAGGATTGTAGTTTGAAGCCAGCTCAGGTAGGAAAAACCCTGAGACTCTTATCTCCAATTAACTACCAAAAAGCAGGAAATGGCTCTGCAGCTTAAAGTGGTAGAGCACTAGCATTGAGCATTAAAGTTCACTGACAGTGTTTAAGTCCTGAGTTCAAGCCTTAGGACAGGCACAAAAAAAAAAAAAAAAAAAAAGAAGAAAGAAAAAAAATCTTACCATGACAGTTCAATGCTAGAAAATGACTATAGTTTCCTCATTTGTTTTTCTTCTCCTTCTCTAAATCACAATCCCCTCTTTGATTCGGAACTTTTGACTCCTTCCAGAACTCATGCTGGGAGTAAAATCAGCCTGGTATGAGGTGTGGAAGAGAGGTAGAGAGATATTTAAGAAGAATTATTGTTTGGATGAGGAAGCAGTCAGACTGTGATGAATGGTGATATTTAAAATTTCATATTATTGGACTAATGGGGTTGTTATTTTGATGATCATGGTTGTTACTACAGAGCCTATGCAAGTGAAGTACTTTTTTGTACACCGAAATCATGCCATTACTACTGGTCTAACTACAATCTTCTTTGGTCCTATTAACCATCCTCACTGTCAGCATTAATCAGGAGAATCACTAGCCATCTTCAAGTAAATGAACTAATCCCTGCTGCAACTCACATGGAATAGTTTCTTATAGTTGCCCTGGTGAGAAACATTCTAGACATAATAAAGTGCTTGCAGATCACAAATTCAATAAAGGGCTTAAAGCTCAAATCTTTCTTTCAGGTGTTTCTCTTGTCTTTGGTAGTTCCATGGGTATCATGCTATCCCTCAGTTTTACCTGCTATAAGACTACTTCTCTTAGTCTTAGTCACCTTCACACAACTATAAGGAAATACCTGAGGCAGCTAACTAATACAGAAAAAATGTTCCTTTCACATAGTTTAGGAGGTTTAAAGGCCTGGTGCCTATATCAGTTTAGTTCTAGTGAGAAGAGTAGATGGTGGAATTTTGTGGTGGAAACTTGTGTAAAAGCAAAAGGCTTCCATCTCCAACTGGAACACACACACATACATGTACGTATATGTATGGGAGAAGTGGTCATGGTTTGGGGCTTTGTGGGTAATAGAGATGCATGGTCCTGGCTTTCACAGTGAGAAATTGAAAAACCTTTGGGGGACATGGGTAGGAGACATGCAAGTGAAATGGAGCCCAGACCCAGCAGATCTGCAATGAAGGGACCAAATTTCCCCTGACAGTGATGAAGGTGGCTATGGATTGAAGACTAGAGAGCCTTTATTCACCTTGGAGTTCTGTGTCACATCCTTGGGGAAGTTTGAAAATTTTCCAGGAGTCAGGAAAAAGGAAATTTCTAATGACTCAGAGATTTTTTTCCCCCTACAGTCCAGTGGATGTGAAGCTCAATGTTAGATACAGCTTTATTTTTGACAAATAAAATGCCTTCATTTACTTTTGCACATCTGAGTTTTTGGATCTTAGGTTATACCCATTACAAATTTAGTTGTATAGGGAAACTTTTCCTAGGGCTGTCTGGGAAAATAAGATAATACAAGGAAAAAGAAAGGTTCTTGAAGGTGTTTCCTCTCTTTCTGCTAAGTATTGATTTGAATGTGTCAGCTGAGTGTGTGACTTGCTTCTGCTTGCCTGTTTCAGAGCTAAAATCACATAAAACCAGCCTCTAGTCTAATCTTACCTTTTAACCAAGGCAAATTTCCCCCTTTATCTACCTGTAACCTCCTGTGTAAGGGGAATTGGAAGTGTAATTCGGACTACAGTCATGGGTGGGGTGAAGCAAAGAAATAAGTGATAATGAGTAGCAATTAGTTTCCAGATTTCCACTGGATAAAAGATGTCAAATTAAATGTTTCTTCACAAAGAGTAGAAAATTATATCAATTTTCATCCTTTGGTCCCAATCTTCTGTTTAAGAAGCAATAGTATTCAAAGAAACTGTCCTTTTAGAATAAAACATTCATAGGTAATGTTTTGTCCTAACCTCCAAATATGTGTTTGACTGCAAGATGTGATACACGGGGGCTGTATGGATTAATAGTTCATTTCACTTCCAGGGATGCTATTTGAATCATATTGTTACAAAGCCAGAGGAGATAAAGCCTTTGGTGGCTCAGCTAAGTATCTTTGCTGTATGTTCTATAATAAATCACACATTGGGGGGTCTGGTGCCTTAGCTCAAGGCTCTGGATTTCAATCTGTGCTTGCTTCCTGTTCCTTTTGCAGACTCTCTCTCTCTCTTTCTCCCTCTCTCCCTCCCCCCCCCCCCTCATGCTCACTCATGCCATAAAGGGAGATTTCTGGTTTCCAAAGCAGGTCCAGTCCACTATTACCTTTGTATGGTTGCCCTGTTAGTTATGAAAAGATTTTTGAGGTATACTTCAGAAGATAAGGAAAGTCAAGCAAGGAGCTGCAGAGATGTTAAGATTAAACCCAGTCCCATCAGTGGCAGTGAGGGAATGGTAAGGTGCCCCCCACCTCTCTGCTGGAACAAGCTGACTGCTCCTTATATATGAGTCTGTACAGATTCTAGATGCAGGGTCAAGCCTTCCAACCCTCCGGCTTCCACTGCCCTCAGGACTGTGCATTTTAGGTTAAGCAAGGACTGTCTACAGCCTGACACAGAGCAGTTAAATGAGAGGGAGATTAGCAAGGCTGTTGTGTTATAAATAGATAGGATTGGCAGGGAACTTAGTCTGGAATGTGCTTCTTTTAAATTGCCCTTTAGTCTGGCCTATGCCTTTGTATGTATCACAAGTTGGCAAAATGCCCAACATAGTGCCTGGCTCATCACAAACCCTCAATAAATGTTTGAATGAATGACTGAATGAATGAACTAATATACAAATGAAGCCAAGACAACTAAGACCTCTCTCTAGCTAAAGACCCATTTTCAACTATTTGTTTTTTTGCTTTGGCTAGACAAAAAAGAATGTCTAATGAATTATGATTTGTAAGCCAAGCATGGTGGCTCATGCTTGTAATCCTAGCTATTTGGGAGGCTGAGATCTAGTGGATTGTGGTCCAGGCTGGCCCTAGAACAAATGCAAAGTCTTTCACTTAGTATTTTATGAAAAATAATTAAAAGATGCATGTCCCAGAAAGGAGAGAGGCAGAAAGAAAAAAAGAATTATTTGTTCAGGCCTTTTTTCTTTGGGTCTATTAGATAAAAGTCAGGCTAACTGTCCCCCAGTATATCCCATGTATATTCAGGTAAGTCAGTGCAGTGTGGCAAGGACCCTCTTACAATACTTCAGGTAGAGGGAATGCTACTGCTTGGGCAGTGCATAGAATGAATTTAAATGGCTAGTCACATGAGTAACAGATTTAGTGTGAACTAAGTGGTCATGATCTAGTGTGGTAAATTTATTGAGCCTTAGCATATAGTAGAAAGGGGGAGGTAGAAGGTTATACTGAGGCTTGAACTCAAGACCTTACACTCTTCTTGTGCCTTTTTTTCTGCTCAAGATGGTGCTTTACCACTAGAACCATAGCTCTGTTTCCAGCTTTTGGCTGGTTAATTGGACATAAAATTTTCACAGAATTTTCTGATAGGGCTGGCTTTGAACTGCAATCCTCAGATCTCAGTCTCCTGAGTAGCTAGAAGTATGGGGGTTAGCCACCAGCTTTTACCTGAAATTCATCTTATTATAACAAAGTAATGAAATACAACTTTTGACATTCTTAAATGCAAGAAGTTCACAAGTCAAAACTGTCTAGAGTTACAGATGTACTTGGTACTAAATATTAAACCTCAACAAGGGCTAATGTATTTGTTTGCTGGGGATGATGTAAAAGAATGACAATTGAAGTGATTTAAGCAACAGAAATGAATGTCTTATGGTTTAGAAAGTGGCAGTAAAAAATTTACATGTAAGTGTTATTCCTTCACAGGACTGCAAGGGAAGCATCTCTCTAAGCACAACCTCTCAACTTTGAACCAGAAATTGGAATTTAAAACATATCTCTCTTTATAAATTAATATAGCCCCATGTTTTCATTACAGCTATGAACATTGGACTAGTATGCCTTCTTGTATCTATCAAAACGTTTGGAGAAATTTAAGAACCCCAAAACTCAGTCACATTTTATTTTATTTTATTTTTTTTTTTTTTTTTTTTTAATTTAATTTAATTTTATTTGTGAACATACTGTACAGAGGAGTTACAGTTACATGGGCAGGATAATGTGTACATTTCTTACCAAGCATTGCAGCCTCCTCCTTTGTTTATCCTTCACATCCCTTCCCAGCCTCCCCCCTCCCCCCCTGATCCCAATCCTTCTCCTTCCTCCCTCCCCCCAGCCCCCCCCCCCCCACCAACATTGTAAAGTTCGTTTTGGACATGACAACTTGTACTTCTCATTGTTGCAACAGGTCCACCTGTATCCTTAAACAACTGGTTTTTCCCCATCTCCTCCACAAGTTATACTGACATCAAATATAGTGAAAGCAAGGGTTATACTGTGGGGGAGGGACATACAAAGCAACAAAGAGATAATCTTATAAATGTGTTAGAAACACATGCATGAAAGAAAAAAACATTAAAATACACATCTAAGGGTTCATTTTCCTGACATCACATTATCTGACCTTTTCCGCTTGACTCATACATATACTAGATATTACAAATAAGGGAAACCATGGGACCTATGTTTCTTTGGGCCTGGCTTACTTCACTTAATATAATTTTTTCCAAGTTTTTCTCAGTCACATTTTAAAAGCTGTTGCTCTGGTGCAAACGATTTCATCCCACCTCTCAGTTTTATTCACTTTAGTGTGATACTTTTATCCTGCCTTTCCATCTATATTGCATTTTTCTGAAAAGATATGAACTTATTAGAATGAATTGAAGAGCTAATGTGTTGAAAAGATTTGACCTATTACTGATAACCTTAAAATAGTAATTAATCTGTGTGTTACTGTCACATATTTTTATATTAAGCATATAGTGACAGAGAATAAAAACCATAGTCCATCCCAGCTTTTATGTAAGATTAAATTCCTTTGGAAAAACATCTGGGACTAATGAGGATGTTAAAACTGCTAACACACACACACACACACACACACACACACACACACACACACACACACACGAGTTTCATTTGCTTATTCATGATAAAAAGATTTCCCTTTCCAGTCACCCAGATATACACTATATTATTCAGAAACTATGAAACATGGACACCATTTGTGGCAACATCCTCCCAAACCCCCTCTCAGTGGGTTTTGAGAGCCTTTAAAAATAGGCTGGGTTCTGGCAAAGCTTCCAAGCATAGAAGGAAAAAAAGCAACAACTTAGCCTTTTGAACATAGTTTCAATTTTAGCTTTCTAGTCCTACTTTTATTCCCTTACGTGTCTTGTTAGTATATTAGTAGAGTAAATATTCTGAATTTTCTATTTTTTTTCAAAATAGATTCAAATTGACTACCAGATACAAACTCCCAACTGCAAAATTTCTATTTTCTGTGCTGCACTGAACTTCTAAAAGAGCTTAATACTGTATTTTCTGGACGTAGCAAACAAATCAGTTTGTAGTGCTGATTGAACCTCTCCATATTGTGACTGGACCATTCCTTAATCACTCTTAAGCAGCAGTGCACTTCCCATCCAGTGGTGACATTAGAGCAAGTTGCTTCCAAATGGCTGTAAAACATGTTGCCATAGTGACAGAACTGTCCTGGTCAGCTGGAATGGAAGTTCTTCAGCTCTGTCAGCAGTGATTCTTACCCTGGGTCTGTCACAGGAAGAATTATCTGAGTTCTTGCTGAAAATGTTCACTTCCAAATCCCATTCAGAAACAAGTTTGAGGGTGAACTGCATTTCTAACCATTGTTTTAGGAAATGAGCATTCAGGTGCCCCCTGCCAAACCCCAACATCAGAAAGAATGTGAACAGTACTTACCTACATATGGCCTGAAGTGATGCCCCTAGAGCGTGCTGATGTGTATCTGCCTTATGTCAGTTCAGGGTCACTCATGTAAGTTGCTGAAGAATGTGAATGCTGCTTTAAAAAAATGTGAACATCTGCCACACGTGTGCTTCATGTTTAATATCTGGTCTTTCAGGACAAGATTCCTCAATTCCAAAAATAAGGTCATCTGTTAATGATTCTCTTCTTCCATTGGCAAATGAGCTACCAAGGACATGCAGTTGGAATTAGTATTCACATCCTTTGAGGTTTATTTCCTTGTGTCTTGTACTTACCAGAGATAGCTTACCATGTGTGTCTATGCAGAGGAGAGGGAGATACAGTCACTGTAGAAATCCCTTTGAAAAGACTAACATAAAGAAAACAACTCCTTTGGGCTGGAATAGAAAGATGCTAATGAATTTGGGAGTTCTCTTCATCCCCTCTGAATCTTATATTTTTTCAAGGGATGAGCATCAAGTATGTTGGTTTGTGGGAGTGGAAATTCTTCATTCAAACTGCAGTCATGGTTTGCATAACATTTGGATCAACAACTGACTTCTTATAAAATGGTAGGCCCAAGGTAATATAACTTAGTGTTATCTTAGCCATCTTAGTGTTAAGTATACTGTGAAGTTCCTTGAAGGATGAAACTACCTAATGACACATTATTAGAACGTCCTTAAGTGACACACTGTTGTGGTGATTGGAATCTTTGTAATGTGTACCATGTACTCTGCTGTCCACATGTTTTCATCTTTTTTGGTTTTTATATATATATGTATATATATATATATATACATATATATATATGTGTGTGTGTGTTTATTGTAAAATACTGTACAGAGGGGTTACAGTTACATGAGTAAGGTAATGAGTACATTTCCTATTGCGCATTGTTACCTCCTCCTTTGTTTTTCCCCTACCATCTCTTCCCTCCCCACCTCCCCAACTCCTCCCCTACTCCCGAAGTGTATAAAGTTCGTTTTCAACATAGTGTCTTGTACATATCATTGTTACAATGGGTCAACCTATATCTTTATTTCAGCATTTTGTTATTTCTCTTCCCCTCCCCAAATTAGAAAAATGTGTATACAAGATGCAGGGCACCGAGGTCAAAAACAGTGAAAACAGGAGTTATATTGTTGTTTTTTTTTCTTTTTTTGTCAGTCATGGTGCTTGAACTCTGGGCTTGGACGCTGTCGGTGTGCTCTTCAGCTCAAGGCGAGTACTCTACTGCTTGAGCCACAGAGCCACTTCTGGTTTTCTAGTGGCTGGCTTTGAACCACAATCCTCAGATCTCAGGCTCCTGAGTAGCTAGGAATACAGGCGTAAGCCACCGGCGTCCGGCTATATCGTTGGTTATTTTTTTAAACTGCCAGAAAAGGTGAAACTTGAATGTAGCAATTAGATAACTGTGAAAGGGATGAAATCTGATGGGTAGGGCAGTTGTCATGTTTTCATTGACTTAAGGGAATAGGTAAATCTCAGACTTGCCCATTTCATAAGTCTATTTCAGCCATCTTGGATGAGAGAATATTTATTAAAAAAAATTTTCAACCACATATCTCTCAATGATGCCCTAGATTACCATTGCTTTTTTTTCTTGGTATAGCAGTTGGTCATTAGTTCACTTGTATTTATTTAACATGTAATACATTGACAGCAGCAACCAGGTCTCAGATGTTGTGCTAAGTGCTACTTGAAATCAAGGCTTTAAAATAGTGCTTTGTGTTTCTGTTCAAACTTCACTCCTGCCTCATCCACATAAAGACTTTATAGGAAACCTAGCAAATATGCGTATTTGGAGTCTAAACTCCATACAGGATAGGGCTAGATTAAATGCTTATTTTTTAGTTCCCAGGGAGAATAGAGAATTGCTGATTCAATTGTCCATTTTAAAAACATTTGTTTTTCAGGACCTCCAAAAGCTCTTAACAGAGTTTTCAATTTTTCCAATCCTACCCTAATGAAACAAATAGAATTTGTTATAATCTATAGACTAAGGTAGATGTAAACATGAAAAATACATTATGACTTGAAAATGACATCAATAGCAACAAAAAGTAAACAGATCAGCTGAGTGGAGGAGAAAGATTGCCATGTGGGCTTTCCAGCCACATTGGTTTAGGATCAAGTTTGTCTTAGCCAATCGGTAGTTACTGAAACAGTGTGTATTTCTTAATATCTGAACCTAAGTTTCCTCTTGTGTGAGAGGGCATGCCAATAGCTCCTTGAAAAGTGAGATTCTCCTTGTTTATAAATGTCAGTTTCTTTTCTTAGCTTTCCTATTACACACACAAAAAAGAATATATGACAGAGGAAATGTATCAAGGGAAGGCTATATGTCAAGAAGAGATGAGGGAGTTTGGGCTTAAATTTTCTCTGATCTTTGGTTAAAAGCATTAACTTTTGATTCTGTGATTTCAAAATGGACTTTGAAAATATATTGGCTACTTTTTGTGCCAGTAGTGGGGCTTGAACTCAAAGCCTTGCATATTTGATTGACTTTTTTGCTCAGGGATGGCACCCTATTACTTGATCCACAGGTCCACTTCCAGCTTTTTACTGGTTAATTAGAGATGAATCTCTCATATTTATCTGCTCGGGGTAGTTTTGAACCTTGATCCTCAGATCTCAGCCTTCTGAATAGTTTTCTAGTGTATGTGAATGTGGGCACACACACACACATGTGTCTATAATCATATGAAAAAATGTTTAGGACTATACATCTCATTTGGGCCTGGGGAGTTGGCACTGAGATGTCAATAGAAATAATTGCTTAGGGCAGTGTTCACAAGTTGAGCATCATCTATGGTGTTTGGCATCATTTTCCTACCTTCCCCCACATTTTGATAATGTAGGTCCAGGTGGGGGATACCTAAAAATGTGCATTTCCAATAAGGTGAGGCCAATGACATATGTCTAGAGATCACCATTTGAGGATCACTGATTTAAGATCTCATATTTCATTCATAAAATATGGGAGCTTAATTCTAGGAAACTTGAAGCCATTAATAGTAGTCTCCATTATCCTTAGGGGATATAGTTGAAGGTGGATCATGAATGTCTAAGATCATAGATAGTACCAATAACAAAAGGAGTTAGTAAGCTTTCTGTTGCTGTATCAAATATATGAAAGAAGTCAGCTTATAAAGAAGACAGGTTTATTTTGGCTCATGGTTTTAGAGGATTCAGTACATTGTCAAGATCCCTGTCACTTTTGGCTTGTACAACAAAGCACATCATGGCAGGGGCCACATGGCAGAGTAGATCTGATCATCTCATGGTGGCCAGAGAGGGGGGAGAGAGAAAAACAGAGAGGGAGAGAGAGAGAGAGAGAGAGAGAGAGAGAGAGAGAGAGAGAGAGAGAGAGAGAGAGAGAGAGAGAGAGAGAGAGAAAGAGAGTGAGAGAGAGAGAGAGGAGGAGAAGGAGGAAGAGGAAGAAGAGGAAGAGGAGTGTCTTCAATACCTCTTTCAAAGTCATACCCTCAGTGACCTAACTTTCCTTTGTCTAGGTCCCTCCTACTAAAATTTCCAAAAGCATTATGGGCTGAAGGCCAAACCTTTAACATATAAGACTAGGTTCAAACTTTAGGATCCAAATTGTAGCACTAAATATATAATGATTTTATATATATATATATATATATATATATATATATATATATATATACACACACACACACACACACACACACATCACTATAATAAAGTTTACTTGATGAATTAGGTAGTATGTGCCTATAGAACCAATTACTTAGGAGGCTGAGACAGGAAAATCACTTGAACCCTGAAGTCTGTGGTTAAACAGGGCAATATACTGAGGCCATCTCTCAAAAAAAGAGACAGGAATATCAATTAGGTATAATTATAACAATGTACTGCAACAAAAGTGACTTAAATTATTTTTGAAACTTCCTAATTATTAGTTTTAGACTGTGGTTGGCTAAGGGCAAGTGAAATTGTGGAATGTGAAACCACTAATAAGGGAAAACTACAGCACTGTACTTTCTGACCTCAAAGGGTAGTCTAGGAAAGGAGCTATAAGCACATCTAAAATAACCCTTCTAAGGAAAATGAAAGAAAGCAGTTATCAAAAGCTCATGGATGGTAAGGTTAAGAGGTGAACATTGCTGTCATCAATTCTATGGATGTTTTTGTTTGTTATATCATGAAACTGATGCCAGTGGTTTGCAGAGAACATGGACATTGGCCCTTCCTAGTGAAAGGTGGAGCTGGCCCACCTGGCTGCCTCTGGAGATCTTAGACACAGAGTTTGAAGTCAAATCCCAGACCCCTAATGCCTTCATATAATAGTGTGTTGGGGAGAAATGTCCCTTTGGTCAGGACATGGCTGTTTTAAATTTTATTTTCATTTATTTATTTTAAAGTAAATTTTGTGTTATATTTCACTTATAGACCTCTATTTAGATCAGTTGTAGAGTCAGACTAAAATTTAGAAGATTATGCAAGGTTTTCTCTCTGCAAGCATAGCCTAGCTTGAGAGTTACATTGTTATGACCAATGTTATCACCTGGTCTTGGCATTAGAGTGCATTTTTGGTGGTGTTCATCCTGTGCTTTTGGACCATCATATGAAAACATGTATCCACCATTGTAATAGATGGAACAGTTTCACTGTCCACGAAAGTCCTCTGTTCTCTGCCTCTTTATCCCTCCATTGGGATTTTTAAGAGTGAAAGTAAAATAAGATTCAGATTACAACAAATACAACCACATATTTTTGGTTCTGCTTGCAGAAAAGAAAAAATGTAGAAAACAATAGTTTGAATTATGAGTGGGTAAATGAAGGAATCCATGAATGCTCATGTTTTTGATGTGTTACTCAGGAGTCTGCAACCTGAGCTTTTCAGGTTGATGGAAACATGATTCTCAAGGCAGCAGATGTTTCTGCAAGGCTAGCCTTTTTCTTTTCTTTTTTTTTTTTTTTTTAAAAAACAAAATACTATCTTCTTCCTTGAAAAGACCTTCAAGCAATTCCTCAAAAATATGGATTTGTAATTGGGCTTGAAAGATAAAGCCATAATTTTTCTATTGATTGAAAATAGGAGAATGATGTCTTCAGAATACAAAGGAGTAGATAGAATTTTGAGCACTGAGAAGTAAAAGAAGAATCTGGGGGTTGGGATTCTGCTATCTCACAAGATATATTTATATGAGCTAGCAGAGTCTGAAAATTACATAGTTTGGTCAATTTATCACTGGGTGAATTATTCAGCTTGTTGATTATCTGCAACAAAATTTTAATCCCAGTATGGCTTCATCAGCTTGCTTTGCTTGCAATTAGTTAGTATGTGCTTGGGGAATGCCAACCAACTCTAATATTAGCTCCAGGAAAACATCATCACCAAGGTAAACCTGCAGCTGTTGCAAGAATGAATATGTCCCAAAGCTAGATGCTGCTGGGTTTTATGTTGGATGTGGTTTGGGATTATTTAGGCTATAAAAATGCAGATAATCAGGAATGAAATGGAATTTTCCTATCATGTGGAACTTGTTGTTGATCCTCTTTCTATAGTTCTGGTTTGCAACAAGCTACTTTCAACCTCAAAGTTCAACCAAGCAGCTAGGTACACATGGCTCCTGCCTGTAATGCTAGCTACTCAAGAGACAGAAACCTGAAGGATGGCAACTTGAAGCCAGCAGGGCAAAAAATAAAAGTAGTCAAAACTTCATCTCCATCATAACTATCAAAAACTAGGCTGGAGGTGTGGTTTAAATGGTGGAGTGCCAGTTGAGCAAGCCCAAGGCCCTAAGTTCAACCCCCAGTACTACACAAAGCAAAGCAGCAGCAGCAGCAGCAACAAACCACCCAATCTTTCTGAACTTCCCCACCATAGTTATTGTTAATCACAGCTTCAGGGTAGCTCTTCAAATGATCCCTATGGATCACGGGCGAAGATAGTTTTCTCCCCAGGAAATTCTATACATGTGAGTGAGCACAGGGTAGTCCTTGAGAGTGATATTTGATTAAAATTTAGTGATAAATAGAAATGTATTGGGAACTCCTACCCCCATCAGTTAAGACTAAATTCTGCTTCATGTGACAGAGCACTCAAAATAACACATCTTCTACACAAAAACTTTAGCAAAAACCAAAAGGCTAGGACCATTTTCCTTTTCTGTAAAAGGTTGCTTCTTAAATTGATCACAGTCACAGGCTCCTTCTATGTTGCTGCTCAGTTATGCCCAACAGGTGGTTTTCTCTGACAGGGTTGCTCAAGTTCCAGTCACCTTATCCACTTTTAGCTGACAGAAAAACCAGAAGGGTCAACGAAGGGCAGGCCCATTCTCTGTAAGGATCACTCCTGGAAGATGCTCAGGACTCTTCAGCTTACATCTCATTGGCCAGAAGACAGTCACGTGGTCACGTCTCCCTATAAGTGTGGCTGGGAAGTCTTTCTTCTGGGTGGCCCTGTGCCCAGCTAAAAATGGGGGATTCTGTTACCAAGAAAGAGGAGGAGAGTAAATGTTGAGAGATAATTAACTGTGTGTCATACGCTGCTTACCTTCTATTAAGGGCAAAGCAAATAAGCCTATAGCAGGGATAGTATAGTATTATATTACGGGTTGTTCTTATATTTCAGAACAAGGGAGGGCCTGCTCTCTTTCATTCTCTCTCTTCAGGTTCCCTCCCATCTTCTGCCATCCTTTACCAGTGCTCTGACCTCTGAGAGTAACCATGGGCACATTATAGGACTTACGAAAAAAATTCATGTCTTTGAAATAGAAGTAATAGTTTGGTTTAGAGTACCTTTCTTTCATGGCTACTTCTACCATTCATTGTCTTTGAATTTTTACACCTAGGCTGTTGAACACTGGCAATAATGCATAGTATTTGTGCTCATAGAAATGCATACTGATTGTATCTAGTGGAGGTGCAACTGACTTTCAGTTCACTTTTTATCTATTTATAATTTCATTTCTACATTTTTCATCTGCTTATGTAAGTATGAGGCTTTGATTTCTCTCATAAACAGGTTGCAATATCTTTTTGCTAGCTTCATAACTTAGATTAAATAATATCTTTGGCATGTGCTCATTGTCTAAGAGAGAGTTATGTTGATATCTTCTTTTAAAATTATTCTATAGTATAATCTTGAGCTTGGTTCTGTGTCTGGTGTTTTGGTATATTCTTGATCTTTATCTTACCAAAGTTGTTCTCTCAGGGTCTTTTTCATGCTCTCATGCTTTTAGAAAATAACTTAAACACAGTTTCAATAATAGCAATAGCATGTACTGAGACACTATGCACACCAGACCCATTTAACTATTTTAGCACATCCTGCTGGGATGAGTATTATATCCATGTTATGGGTATAAAAAATAGACACTGAGTGGTTCAGTATTTTCTCTAAATTCACATAACTAGAATGTGGTAGAGACTACTTAGATCCGACTGGGGCTAAATACCCACCCCAACACCCATTTGTGAATTTTCTGTGTTCAAAAGTTAGTGGCTGGAAGTGGCTGTCCTTCTCAGGGATACTTGCACACTGAAGCAGGATCTTGCAATTCAAAATTTTGTCTCAAATTGCTATTGATGAGAGGTCAGAGTCTTTTTGGAGCTGTTGGTGCTGAGATGCCTCCTCAAGAGGCCATTTCAATGATCATGTAGGTTCCCTGCCTTCTTAGCTTATGGATAGAACTTGTTGGAATCCAGGAACAAGAGAAGATGGTAAAATACAGTAAGAAAGCAAAGGTTTATGACTTCCCACACCAGGGCAACCACAGCACACTCATTCAACCATTTGAGAAGGGACCACAAGGTAGGATCCCAATTTCATGCCAGCTAGTAATCCCACCCTATTATGTAATAAAACTTGAATAGCCTCCAATAGCCCACCTTACCCTTGAGGTGAATTGTCATCTTGAGCAGTCAACCATTATCGAACTGCCTGCCTCATGCCCCAAGATATACTTTCACTTTGCTAATATATCATGCCTTGCTATCTTCCTTAGAAGTCAAAAGTCTGGGGCTAGGGAGTTGGCTTTTAGTTCCAACTCTAGCTGCTAGCTGGAGTTGCTAGCTGCAGGACAGATAATGAAATGGCCAGGAAGGGCTTCATTGTTTATGTTAGAGATGAAGGAACTAAAGGCCAGAGAAGCATTTCTGACTTGTAGGGATCCGTTTGCTAAAACTGCATGGGGCATGGAAAGAATTTGGATGGCAGTAAAAAGAGACAAGGGGACACAGCCAAGAAAGTAGAAGGTGTTTGAGACTTGGTCTTGGAAGACTTGGATTTGAAGGCTGACTCTGTTCTGTACTATCAGTTATGTTACTTTGATTCTTTTTACCCAAGGATTTTCATTTTTAAAGTCAGGGATATACAGTTTCCAGCATTTTGCTAGTGCTACAAGTATGTGACTCTCTGAAGTGAATGCACTGTAGAGTCTTTGTTCCAACACTGGACTTTATATTTTTTCCTCATCATTACCTTATTTAACTCTTAAACATCTCGGAAGTAAATTAGGAAAATGTTGCTACTCTTATTTTAAACATAGAAGACTTGGGATTAATTGAGATTCAATGATCCATCCAAATGGAATGTTTGACTTCCATATTCCTACAAGTGGATTTTTGGAGGAAGGAGCTCTTGAACATGTTAGAATATCATTGGACTTGAGGCATTAAAGGAATGTGAAGTCCTCAAAGCTCTTGTGACAATTACGTATACTTGAAAAATATATGCCTTTTGTAATTATAAGCTAAAATATTTGACACATTATCTGAAGGGATTCTTTAGCAGGGAAGCTAAAGGAAGGTAATCTTTGCCATCCTCTCTAAAATGACATTAATTACAGCTTCCTGGAAAAGATGTTGGGAAAATTAGATGAGATAGTGCATGCAAAGCATCTAAACTCTGTTGGGCATACTTTGGACTCACCCAAAGATGAGCTGATTTTTGTTCTTATTAATATTGTTGTGGTCAGTTGTACTCTTCAGATTTCTTAAAAGAAATCTGTACAGTGCTTATCAATGAGGTTGTATTTGTCGATAGGCATCCAATTCAGTGCTTTGTGTCAATACAATAGCCCTATGAATATAGCTCATTTATCTCTAATTTAAAATCAAATAAGTTCCTCTAGAAGGGAACAACTACCTAGTAGTGTAGAGAATACAAAGGAAATCATGAACTTGGACAAGAGGCCCATCTATCTCGTTAATTTAAACTGCTGGATTTGATGGAGTGTTTTCAGCTTGCAGGACTTCACAGAGTCATACAGATTTTTAAGAAATACTTTTGTTCTTAGCATAAAACTAATACATTTACACAGCAAATAATTCAAGCAGAATGGGATTCCTTAAAGTGAAAACTGCTGTGTAGTCTATTTTTCTCTCACCCCTGACCCAGCTGCAAGAAATAACCTTATTAGTAATTTTCAGAATCCTTCTAAGACTTTTTTATGCACATATATGAATATGCATAAATAACTGGATATATCTTATATATATTTGTATATAAATACTTGTATATACACATATAGACATTTTGTATATTTATATATAATATATTTATGCATATATAAAATGATAAATGCATATATGCACATTATTCATTGGTAAATGTATCTGTTTAAAGAATAATTTTTCTTTGCTTTTTCCTTATAATAATGTATCCTAGGGAGCTGGGGATGTGGTTCTATGGTATAGTACTTGCCTAGCACATCTTTGTACATTCTATTTCTTTTAACAACAACATATTATTCCAAGTATGGATATACCATAATTTCTTTAATCTGCCCTTTTTGCCATTTACTTCAGCTATTTCCCTATTTTTCTACCATAAACCACACTACAACCAACAGTTCTATAACATATTGCTGTAACATATGTTATAACATACAGTTGTAGAAATATTATTATGGTTGTGTGTGGACATGTAATTGATCTGCTTGTTGTTATGGGATGGCTTAAGGACTTGGGATTCCCAAAAGACTAACTGTGACTCTACCATAATGTTTATGTTTTGATGGAAAGTTGTGACTAATGAAGGGAATATTAGAGATTACTTCAGCCCTCTTATTAATGTGCTAGTATTGATCAGGCTTTTCCCAGAAAAAGTTATCCTGTTAAGCCACTATGTGTCACAATGTTATAGTAAAACAGAAGAAAGGATTTGAAAGGTCTTTTCAAATGCCCAGCTTGCTATACAGATGACCAGTCCAATTCTGATTAGTGTTATGGTTTTTAGAGCCAAGATGTGCCATGGATATAAGGTTCACAAGGGCCAGCAGCTTTATTCCTCTCATTCAACCTTCTCATTATTCATTTATTGGATTATTGAATATGCCCAGTTTTCCCTCATAATTGGCTCAGTTCCTCCTATTCCCTTTCCTTTCCTATCACCTTTTTTTTTTGGGGGGGGGTCCGGTCGTGGGGCCTGAACTCTGGGCCTGGGCGCTGTCCCTCAGCTCTTCAGCTCAAGGCTAGCTAGAGCTCTACCACTTGAGCCATAGCTCCACTTCCGGCTTTTTTTTTCTTTTTGCTTATGTGGTGCTGGGGAATCGAACCCAGGGCCTCAGGCATGCAAGGCAAGCGCTCTACCACTGAGCCACCTTCCCAGCCCTCCTATCACCTTTTTTGAAAATTCCATCACATCTGATAGGGAGGTCATTATTGTGTTGGGCACTGTATTAGGTGGCTTGCATACATTTTCTTGTATATTCCTTTCCAACTGTTCTATGAGATAGGGATTTCTCTATAATGGGTAAAAATGAGGAAACCAAGGCTCAGAATGGTTAAGTGATGTGCTTCAGAACACATATCTTATATCTGGTGAGCTGAAAATGAATCCTAGATCTAATTGGCCCCAAACACTATACACTATGTATTTATGTCTGTGTCAGCTGTTGATGGTTAATTCACCTCTGTTTAGATTAATTTTTCCCTCTCTAGTTCTTTCCACAGGTCACTGCTAGATGAAGCTTCTTAAAATAGCATATTGACACAATACTTTGTACTCCAAGGTCTACAAAGATCTACTTTCCAAATATCTGTTAATCTTCTTAGTAAAATGAAGATATTATCGTAGGATGTAAAGCTTAGGACCCTAGTTAAATCTCCAGGAAACTTGCTTACGTGATTTTGCCTCTCTGGTCACAGGAGGAATCTATGTGGGAGAATCAGAAGGACGTCTCTGGAGCCAGGCAGACCAAAGCTCTTCCACCTATCGTCTTCATGTGACTTTGGGCAGTGAGGCAATGCTTCTGAGTCTCAATTTCCTCCGTTGTTATTTGAGTAACATTATGTTATCTCAAATCCTTATAAAATCACAGAGCATAGAAATGGCCAGGAAACTATTTTGGTGCCTAGCCTGTTATTTTGTACATGTGGAGTGATTAATTAATGAATGAATTGGAGAATAAACTAGAATAAGTAGTCTCAGGTACTTGGCCAAGGGGTTACTTTGAAAAGTAGGGGTGGTATGTATTTATATCCATGAGGGACTGTGATAAGGAGGAAGATGTGAAAAAGAGGAGAGTTCCTGAGCAAACACAGTTATGAATAGAAAATCTGTTAAGGATTTTGCTTAACCTCCAATGGAAAGTCAGAGAAGTCCAGCAATATGCTTTCATGTTTGTTCTTTCCTTGCCACCACATCACACTTGGGCTTAGTGTTTTGTCCTGATTATATGAGTAAAGTGAGCCACAATTACATTCGACAGTCCATATAACACAGAATATGCATGACTGCATTAAAAAATGTTGGAATCTGATGGCCTCAAGAGTAAAAATGGATTAAAGGCATGTTGCTGTTTAGAGGATTTTGATTAATGTTCACAGTATTTTCTTCGCATTCTCTGAAGGCCATTATTTGCTCATTCCATAAAGGTAGGGGCCACTATCGTTAAACATAAACTTACAGTAGGTTTACACTGTCCATTTAACACCCACCTGGATGGGGATTTGATAGTTCATAAGACTAGACAAGAAAACAAAAAACCAAACCAAACCAAACAAAGACACCTCTGGGAAATACATTCCCTCTTATGTGGGTGGAATTGTATATTGTTCTTTGCATTCTTATTTCATAACTGGGTCAGTTCAATGTTTTTACAAATTTAATTATTCTTTAAATTTTTGACTGAGCATCATAGTATAAGAAGAAATGAAGCTGAGTGCTGGTGACTCAAGCCTGCAATTCTAGCAACTCAAGAGCTGAGATCTGAGGATCATAGTTCAAACCCAGCCCAGACAGGAAAATCTGTGACACTTCTTCTCTCCAATTAAGCATCAAAAAAGCCAGAAGTGGAACTGTGGCTCTTGTAGTAGAGTGCTAGCCTTGAGCAACAAACTCAGGGACCGCACTCAGGCTTGCGTTCAAGCCCCAAGACTGGCACCAAAAGAAGGGAAAAAAAGAAAAAAAAGAAATGAGAGGCAGTGGGGCTTAGAGAAACAAGGAGTAAAATAGTAAAAGACAGGAATAATCATCAGATACATTATCAAAGTACAAGAATGATGATAAAGCCTATATATTCCTTGAGCATCTATGGGTTAAATGTTTGCTTCTCTGTTTTGTTTGGTCTTGGAGAAAACCAATTGACATTAGGATTCTACTTAAGGAAGGATTTCTAGGACATTAAAGGAAGTGGCTTAGGATTTACCCATCAACATGACACTTACAAGGTTGGCCTGGCAGAAAGGTATGTAGAGCAGAGAGAAGGCCAGGAGAGGAGTCTGAACTACTTCAGGGAGATGCTGGTAGAAACCAGGGTAAAGTAGGGAGAGATTTTCATTTAGGATATAGAAGTACATATAAAATATGCTTCCATTTTTGAGAGCAGATGTAAGATTCTGCAGATATAGTGTTTCTTATTTATAAATAATTGAATGTTGGAAGTTTTGGCTTTTCTTCTACGTCTTTGTCTATATGCAGTAGTGCTCAGCCTTGGATGTGTGTTAGAATCATATGAAGAGCTTTATAAAATAGGCTGCCTAGGACTCAACGCACACCAGACAAACCAGAAATTGTGGGGGATGAAACTCAGATACCTCTGTGTGTGCCTTTTGATCAACTGGGAAAACCCAGTTGATCCTGATGTACAGTGAGGATGAACTACTGCCTAGAGCAAGATCTATAGATGAGATTTAATAAGCAGCAGCTGTGTATTGCTTTAAGCGCTTGAGACTTCAATTGACATGGACCCAGCAATCTGATTCTGGAATTGAAGGATTTCTGGTGGCTATAAAGACCTGCCTTTAGATAATAATTGTATGTGGTTTTGGTGACCCAAGCAGGAATCCTGGTTCTACCCCTCACTACAGGTGAGGCCTTGAACAAATTTCCAAATTATCTGAGCTTCAGTGTTTGTAGTAGTAAATTGGAGATAACACACATTTTATAGGGTCACTAAAGGGTTAAGAAAAAAAGGATATATGGATCAATAACTTATCTGGTACATGCCACCACTTATTCATCACTTTCCATTCACTGGGCTCTCTCCTAAAGGTGCCCAATGAAAATATTTGAGACACTCATAAAATCTGTAGCTATAAAACTAAGAGATACAGCTGATAAAAGAGATAGGTCCAATTACTAGTCAAAATAATTTTAATTGACTGAAATGATGCCTAAGTCTTGCCAGATAAGTGCAGGGATTTGAACTTAAAATTTAATGTATATGGGCATATATGCATATGTATGCTTATATATATATATACATACATGAATCTACATGCTTAATAGAACAATATGTAAGAGTAGTTACTGTGCAAAAGGTCTGTGAATTCCATAGATAAGATTTAAGAAGAAGCATACGTGTGTAGTGACTCTACTGTTCAGAAAGCTAATGTGGTTGCAAATGGAGTGAAGAGAAGTGTGCAATGTAATCTCAGGCAGCCAGACTCTCTGGGCTCTGCCCTGGTCTAAATCCCATCTTTAAAACTCATTTATTTATGTAACAATATGAAAGATCAATTATATGTCCCATACTAGGCTCTGAGAATATACGTTCCCTTCCCCTTTGGAGTTAAATTTTATGAGGATGTAGTAGGAAGTCAATACTCAACTATGTAAATTAAATGAGCTATTGGAAAGGGATGAGCTATGAACAAATGAAACTGGCTAGTGGGAAATAGTCCCATAAGTAGGGTAGCCAGGAAAGCTTTCATTGAGGTGACTTTTGGGCAAAGTTTGAAGGCAGTAAAGAAGATAGGTGGACATGGGTGGGTAAGAGAAGGCACTCCAGGATGTGGGAATTATGTATGAAAAAGTTTTAAAGAAATTATTTGGAAGGTTTTTTTGGAACTATGCCATTATTTTACAAAATTAAAAAAATATTTAATTTAGAAAGAAACTTCTTTTTAAATGTGAATATTTTTATATTTTATTGAAAATTTTATTATCTTTATGTAGTTGTGTAAAGGAGTTGCCATTCATGAATAGTGTCTCTTGATCAGTGTCATCCCTTTCAACATTTTCACCCACTCCTTCCAACCCACCCTTTTCCTTACTCATCTTAATTTTAGGAGGTATTTTGAGTTCGTTTTTGCAACTTAACAAAGCAATTCATGTGTACAGCACATCTTGATCTGGGTAACACCTCCAACATCTTCACCCCCCCCATCAACCCATCCCTTCCCTAACATTTCTCAATTCTGTGGCATATACAATGAATTCATGCCTGCATTCTCTTCCTTGTCTCTTCATTCTTCTAGCCACCTCCCTTTGGTCTCACCTTCCCCTCTTGCAAGTACCCATTTTATGGTACTTATTTTGTTGGGCTTTGACTTAGTCTTTTTAAAGAATTATAAAGTTTTGATGTGGAAGTACTTGTCTTATTCAAGAAAAATCAAAGTGAGTCTTACTTGGGATATTGTAATAGTCCTAATACATCAAAGCCTCACTCTTACTCTTTTTGGTTAGTTTTGCTTTTTTTGTGCATATTTTTACTGTAAAAATTCACAGTTACATGAGTAAGGTAATGAGTACATTTCCTATTGAGCATTGTTACCTCCTTTGTTTTTGCTCTACCATCCCTTCCCTCCTCACCTCTCAAAATCTCCCCCCTTGAAGTTGTAAAGTTCATTTTCAACATATTATCTTGTACATCTCATTATTGTTCTAATAGTTCAACCACTTTGGGAAGCAGTACGGAGGTTCTTCAAAAGACTCCACATAGAGCTCCCCACGACCCAGAATTACCACTTTTGGGACTTACCCAAACGACAAACAAGGCTATACTAAAGCTATCAGCACAACTATGTTTATTGTAGCATTATTTACCATAGCTAAGATATGGAACTAACCCAGATAACCCTCAGTAGATGAATGGATCAAGAAAATGTGGTACACACACACACACACACACACACACACACACACACACAAAATGGAATTCTATTCCTCCATCAGAAAGAATGACATCACCCCATTTGCTAGGAAATGGAAAGACTTGGAAAAAATTATATTAAGTGAAGTAAGCCAGGCCCAAAGAAATATAGGTCCCATGGTTTCCCTTATTTGCAATAACTAGTATATGTCTAGGACAAGCAGAAAAACTCAAAAGCTATGAACATATGACCATATATGATGATGCTAAGTGAAATGAACCTCAAGATAGAGACACAAGTGGTTTTTATCTTTCTTGTTGTTTTAAATGTATTAATAATGCACTATGTGGTTTTTTGTTTCTTTTGCACGTTCTTCCCCCATGATTAATCCTTGTTTTCACTATATTTGATTCTAGTGCCCGGCATCTTGTATATACATTTTTCTAATTTGGGGAGGGGAAGGGAAATAACAAAATGCTGAAATAGGGATACAGGTTGACTCACGCTTATTCTTTTTTTTTTTAAATAACTTTTTATTGTGAAAATACTGTACAGAGGGGTTACAGTCACATGAGTAAGGTAATGAGTACATTTCTTATCAAGCATTGTTGCCTCTTTTGTTTTCCCCTTACCATCCCTTCCCTCCCATCTCCACAACTACTTTCCCCCCATTCCCCACCTAAACTGTAAAGTTCATTTTTCGACAAATCATCTTGTACATCTCATTGTTGCGATGAGTCAACCTCTTTTAAGCAGAGTAGAAAAGTAAAGTATTCAGACAAGGCATTTGAAAAGCACCCAAACTTTTAAAGACAGTATAAATCATCCACTACTCATGTATTCTTGACATGTTGGAATACCTCTTTCCAGCTTATAAGTAGACCAACATGCAGAAGTAGCAGAAAATAGCAAAGTCGAATGGAGATTTATTTTTAAAAGTCTCTCTAGGGCTCCATTTATATTTCAGGTGACTCAATTCTGCATTGTTAGCCTGTGATATTCAAATACATGCCTCAGAATATTTTCAGATTACTACCAGTGAAATCAAGCCTTTAAATTGTTTACAAATAGTTGAGATCTCAAATCCTTATGTTGTAGATCTTTCACATTTAATGATTTATAATTTTTAAAGCTCTTTGCCACGTTGACCAATGCAAAATGCCATTGGTGTTGAATAATCTTTCCTGTGTTTTATCGATCATTTGTAATTCTTTTTTTTTGTGATTTTCTGTTTTTAAATATCCCATTATAAAATGTGATACAGTTAGAATGTTTCTAAAAGTTTGTTGGGCTAAATGGTGAAAACTCTATCATTCGATCCAAGGCTGCAATCTTGAATGATAGGCTGTTATTACAAATAATTTCAAGAGTCAGACACCGGTGCCTATTTTCCTAACTACTCAGGAGGCTGAGATTTGAGGATTGTGGTCAAGGTCAGCCTGGGCAGGAAAATCTGTGAGACTCTCATCTCCAGTTAACTACCAAGAAAAGATGGAGGTAGAGCTGTGGCTCAAGTGGTACAGTACTAGCCTTGAGCATAGAAGCTCAAAGGTGTTGGTATAATTTGGGGAACGGAAGCGAAAAATCAAATTGTTTAAATAGGGATACAGGTTGACCCATTGCAACAATGAGATGTACAAGATGTTATGTTGAAAAATGAACTTTACAATTTAGACAGTGGGGAGTGGGAATGTAGCTGTGGAGATGGGAGGGAAGGGATGGTAAGGGGAAACAAAAGAGGAGGCAACAATGCTTGATAAGAAATGTACTCATTACCTTATTCATGTGATTGTAACCCCTCTGTACAGTATTTTCACAATAAAAAATTATTTAAAAAAAGCTCAAGGACAGTGCCCAGACATTGAGTTCAAGCCCTAGGACCAGCACAAAAGTAAGCAAGTGATTTCACAAACTAGTCCTTAAGTGGTCTTGTAGCTTCTTCATTTGCCCTTTTAGGAAACAGTTATTTAGCCACTACATAATGCTGTTGGAATTGGATGATTTAATGATGGGTGACTAAGCAGAGAGAGAGAAACCACATAGTCAGAACTCAGGTGGCTACTTGAAAGCTAGAATCGTCTGTAGACATGTGAGGGAGTCCATCTTAGATCACCCAGTTCTAGTGGAATCATATGGAAGAATGATGTACTGCCCTATTGGTTTGCTCAGATTCCTGACCCACAGAATATAGACAATACTTTGGTTATTTCTTAAGCCACTAAGTTGTGGGATAGTTACTTACATAGGTACAGATATTTAGTATACAATGCATTTTTATTGTACTCATTTGAGGGACTGCAGCAGATCAGTGAAAACAAACTAGCTCTAAAGAGCTAGATCCCATCTCACAGCTGTGGTTATATGAAAACATTTGTGTCTGCATATAAGAACTGATGAGTACATGTCCACAATTAATGAATTATTTAGTGAGGTAGGAAGCTAAACAATCCCAGGAGGTATTATTAGAGAGACTAGATCACCATTGATCAAATGCACCATAATGAGGATGAGTATTTATTTTATTTTATTTTATTGTAAAGATGTTTTACAGAGAGGCTATAGTTACATGAGTAAGGTAATGAGTACATTTCTTGTTGAATATTGTTACCCACTCCTTTGTTGTTCTCACACTATCCCTTCCCTCCCCTACTCCTTCCCCCCTCCCCTGTAGTTATAAAGTTCATTTCCAACATAGCGTCTTGTGAGTATCGTTGTTGCAATGGGTTTTAACCACATGATCTGTAAAGTGTTTTGAAATCTTATGATATCCATAGGGGGTGAAAGAGTAGGAGAAACTAGAAGTTGAAGTTTGTAGCCAATAATTATTGCTAATGGAGTTCTCAGAGGTGAATTTTCATATTGTTGCATATGGGTTTTCTTTCTCTCTTGATTCCTTTTACATTTAATTTTGAAATGAAATCAAAGGAAAAGCAATGGCCAAGACATTGGGAAGCCATAATTGTCATAAAAATGGCAATTTAGGCTAATACAATTGAGCCAGAACTTTGTCTTTATGACATGTGTAGTTTCTTTCCTTCTTTCTTTCTTTCCTTTTTTTTTCTTTCTTTGTTTTTGGTCAGTCTTGTGGCTTGAATTATGGGTCTGGGCATCGTCCCTGAGCTCTTCAGCTCAGGGCAAATGCTCTAGCTCTACCACTTGAGCCACAGTGCCATTTCTGGTTTTCTGGTTGTTAATCAGAGATAAGAACCCCATGGTTGAACTGCAATCCTCAGATCTCAGACTCCTAAGTAGCTAAGATTACAGGCTTGAGCCATTGGTGACTGGTTCTTTCCTTATTTCTGAAAGGAGATTCTCAGGATCCAGATAAAGGTAGGCTATATGTGAAGAGAGTTAACATGAGGTCTTTCAGATTGTTACCCAGTAGGGACCTCAGCAGCAACAATGTGTCTGTGTCTGCTAATACAAAATGAAACTTTATTCAATTTAGTTATGAGCTTATAGTTTAAACTGTTACAATCATTCCTGCAAGGGAAGAAGCCAATCTGGAGAGTCTCTGTTGTCAGGGATATTTTCTAAGAAAAGAAATGGTTAGATAATAATTAGTACAAAATGCACTGACCAGCTGGCTTAATATTCCTGGATTCTTGACATCGAGTTAGCTGCTGGTCAACTGGGTGGGTAATTAGTTTCCTGGGGCCATGACTTAATCTTGCCCAGACTATGAGAAAATTAAACTTTTTTTTCCAGAAAGGGAGATGGGAAAATTTCTGTCCCAGACCAGGCTTGAACTAGTTTTTCCCTTTTATTTGAGATTCTTGGTGACTAAGATGGTAATTACAAGTGACCATGGAATTCAGATACACAGTTTCCTAAAGAAAGGGAATTAGAGGGAGAATTGGCTGGTGATTATACTGTAATGAAGAAGCCACCAAAGAATCATTTTTGAACATCTGTCAGGACTAAAGAGCCAACTGTTTCCATCATATTTTCCTACCCCCATCTCCACCACCATCACTGTTGGGATAGAGTCTCAAATCTGGCTGTTGCTGTAATACATTCAGCTCCTCCCACCAAGAGGTGGAGCCTGTCTCCTGTTTCCTTGAATCTAGGATGAACTTGTGATTTGCCTTGAATAGCAAGTAGCAGAAGTGATCCCTACTTTATGCTGAAAACTTCCTTCTCTTATGTTCCTTAACAAATGTATGCTGAGTGCTAGCTATGGAGAGAGAGCAAAAGATCTAATAGATGTCATGTCTTCTGTCTCAAGGTTTACAGCCTGGTAGGGAGACAGATATTAAACAGCAGCATACATGCTAATGATAAATCATCACATAGCTTGAGAAGGAAAACCTTATTATTTCATTTAGAGTTGGGAGTGGAAAGGGGTTTGGAAGGGTCACTTTGAGATCATAGAGGTAAATAGGAGCCAATCAGGTGGAGCCTGGGAGATGCCACGCACAGGGAAGACTAAGTGAAGGCCTGGGGTCAGAAAACATGTGATGAAGCCAGATGTTGGTTGCACATGCATTCCTGTAATCCTAGTTCCTCAGGACGCCAAGAGCTATAGGACTGAGGTTTGGAGCCAACCAGGGCAGACAAATCCAAGAGACTCTTATCTCCAATTAACTAGCAGATAGCCCAAACTGGAGGAATGGCTTAAGTGGTAGGGGGCCAGCTGTGAGCCAAAAAGCCAAGGAAGAGCATAAGGCCTTGAATTCAACCCCAGTAACATCACACATAAAGAAAATAAACAGGTTGCTGAATTGCAGGTACTGGACGCTGGTAGGGGAAATGAAAGAAATGACATTAGACTCTGGGGCAATAGGCAAGGTCTCTGAGACTCTGGTACATGTGCAGTTCATCTCCTTTTTGATGACTAGACTCATGGCTCTCTCTGCCCTATTTGTTATGGTTCCAGTGTCCAAGAGATGGGAACATCATACAGCTAGATCAATAAAAGTATGTTTCTTGAGGATTTGTGTCTTAATCACAGTGACCAAATGGCAGAGAAGCATCAGGGCTGAATGTTCTTATGTTTTCCTGTGGACAGCTGTTTCTTTAACTTTCTGAAAGAGCTGCCTACAGTTTCTGGATCTCCTGCCCTTCTTGCATGATGATTGAGCCTTTCCTTTACTTCTGCAAGATATATATTTTTTTGACTTGAAGTTTTTCAAGGCTAATTTGTGTGACTTGTTATTGAAAAAAGAGGGTGAACAGGATAAAATCTCAAGTCATCAATAATCAAAATAGATTAGGAAGCCAGTGAAATTGACCTCTAGAGGCTAACAGAAATCAGACATAATTTATTTTATTTATTTATTTAAAAATCACTGTGCTCTCCCTGATTCCTTTTGTCCTTTCTTGCCTCCCAAAAAAGCTACTCATTATATTCTTGAGTTTAGCAGAAAGGTGTTATGCTTGGCTGTAAATGAAGGCAGGGCAGTTGCAGAAAATGAGACACAGGGAAACAGTAAAAGCCCATTTATGCTGAATGCCCTGATAGCCTGCTTCTTCTCCCATGCCATCCTCCCCTAAAAAGCTGCTCTTGATCTGGTCTCTACCCTGAGTGCAATAAGAAATAAATCTTTCAATCTAACGTGACTCTACCTGCTTGAAAATGTGATCTGTTTAGTTTTTGACCAAACAGATCAGTGTCATACTTGTGTTTGGAATGAAAGAACTTGATTTTGATCCAGATTTTCAAGAGTACTGAAGGATAGAGACAAGATAGAGGGAAGAGCTTACTTGTATTTGAAAGCCAACAGATGGTTCCTAGAGTTATATTAATGAGCCTGTCTTCAGTTTCCATTCCTGTTAGAAGAAAAAATTCTCCTATGAGTCTAGACTTCTCTAAGCCCAACTGGACAAGTTTCTGAGAGTTCCAGTGAAAGGATGTAATAAATATCCATTATTAAAAGGAATCTGTGGCTGAGGGAGCAGAGGAATTTGTGGTGAGGAAGAATGTGCTTTTCAGCAACATAATCTTATGAGTGTTGAGATCTTTGGGCTGAAGCAAGAGCTGTGGGATTCATTGGTAAGTAATTTGGAGGATAGTCTTAGATGACTTGGAGCCATATCCATGAGCAGAAGAACCCACCTTGTTCTTGTTGAAGTTTTAGGATACAAATTGGGCAGAGAGTAGATTTACCATAGAACACTTTGTTCACACAAACTCCAATAGGGAAAGATAACACATAGATATCAATCATGCTGCCTATGAAATAGGAGTGACTTGCTGATTATCTAACACCTGGTTGCTATCTGCTCGGATCTGGACCCCTGCGGACAAAGCAGAAACAGACTATCCTACCCTGATGATGGTACATAGATAAGGGGAATCGTGGATTAGAACTGTTTTTCTCCTGAGGTATTGAATGAACTATGAAGCATCAGAGTCTTCCCTTTACCCAATCCATCCTCCAGTCATTTAGGTGGAAACTAGTGCTCCTGGTCCATTCTCTGTGTTATATTTCCTAAACATTTAGCAACTCTACTTATCTCTTCCCACAAATTGGCATCTCATAATGTTAGAATAGTTTTGGAGCCATGACAGCTATCTAAATCAGCTGTTTCATTTTGTAGATATTGAAACTAGGTGTAGAGTTCAAGATTATTCAGCAGGTGTTGGAATCCTGAGGTTTTTTTTTTATGTCAGTACAATCAGTCTGTAAAAAGAAGTGTTATGGTGGAATTTCTATGAAGAAAAATTATAATTATCAAAGTTAAACATTTTCATATGGAATACAGTATGTTTTATATTTGTGTCTGCTTTTAGTTCCAAATGATGCTTTTGTGATCTATGATGTAGAAAGCACCATTAGGACATTGTCTTTTTATTGGTGTGGTATATGTGGATGTATCACAATCTGTTAAAAACATTCACTTGTTGATGTACATATGAGTTGCCTAAGGCTTTTGACTATTTTGGATAAATCCATCATAAACATTCATGCTCTAGGTTTTCGGTAACCATATTTTTAATTTTCAAATCTTTTGGGTAAATATGTAGGATTAAAATTCCTGGATCTGGAAGGTTAGATTTTTAAATCTATATTTTTACTTTGTTGTTACTTTAGAAAAATACTTTCTCTGAAAGGAGCTGCAGAGAGGCCTTGCTTGTAAAGGAGGGGTTTGGCCTAGGTAGATTCTTTTGAACCTATGCTACTTCCATCCTCTAGATTCTGAACCAGTTGGTAGAAGGAGGCAGAAAGGTTAATTGTGAGGAAATAAGGTAGCCAAGTCCCTATTCTCACATCATCCAGACAGCATAACTGAGGTCTATGAAATGTTTATCTTCATTGAAGTCCACTGGAACAAAGTGTTCTGTGAATAGCCTTTCTTGAAATTTCCACGAGTAATTCTTGAACAAATTCCAGTGTCACAGAGGAGCAAACCTGGGGGGAAAAAATCACATCTTATTTCTTTTAGTATAAATGCAGATGTTATTGAGCTGAAACACATCCTCAAAAGACCATATCAAATTTCTGGTCCAGACAGATGATATAGGCATACTTCTGCCAGCTCTTCCCTGTTAAGGGTTGCTATAAACCTAGGAAATGTTGCAAAAGATAGGAAAAAGAGACCATAAGAAGAAAATGAACAGATTTGGCACCCTGGACTTGGTAAATCAACACAGCTATAGGGTATCCGATGTTCTCCTATATCCACTCAATAAAAGAAGGTAACTAGGCCTGGTGTTTCTAGATTCTCAGCTTACCAACACAAGCCTAGGTAGGATCAATGCACTGATGGACAAATTCAAGTGACTCTAACCATATCAGGCAAGCCCAGAACCATATTTAAGGGGAGCTGATAATGACAATGGTCAAAGGAAGTGTTGTCCTTCCCTTTGGAACGTGAGAGTTGGTGAGGCACTAGCAAAAGCATCCTCTCTGTCCCTGTGGGCCAAACACCCCCTAGTTAGAGACACCTGGCTGCTTGGCTTGCAGAAACAAAATCCCTTCTGCCTTTTCAAACAACACACAGAATAGAAAATCTCAGCAAAAATATAGACTAGACACTTTATGGAAATAGATATCAAGAGGGTAAATATCAGATGAAAAAAATGTTCATGATCTCCAGGGAAATGCAAATTAAAACCACAGTGACATATTTCCATGCAACTGTCAAAATGGATGAAATAAAAAATAGTGGCCAAACCAAATGCTGAGGAAGATGCAAAGCAAAGGGATAATTTCTGCATCTCTGATAGGAGTGGAAAAAGGATGCAGCTACTTTGGAGAAGAGTCTGGCAATTTTTTAAAAACTATCAAATGACCCAGTAGTTACATTCTGAGGCATTTACCCCAGAAAAATGAAAACTTTTTATTCACACAAAAAGCCTGGATATGAACATCCACAGTAGTTGCAGTTGTAATAGCCCCAAGGAAAAAACAAATTACATATCTTTTGACTGGTGAATGGTTGAACAAACTATGATTTTATCTGTACTATAGAATACAACTCAGAAATAAAAAGGCATACCTAGGATTACAAGCATGCATCATCACAACTGGCCATAACTAAACTCTTGATACAAGCAACAATTGAGATACCTCTCTCAGGAATTACATTGAGTATAAAAGGTAATTCCAAAAGATTACACATTGCATAATTCCATGTGTATAACATTTTTGAAATGAGGAAATTCTAGAAATGAGGATCAGGTGGGTGGTTTTCAGGAATTAGGAAGTGGGGTAAGAGAAAGAGGACAGGGTCAGGGCTAGGAGGTGGTGTGTGAGCAACCTGTCCTGCATATTGACTGTAGTGAGTAATAATATTGTATTGCATTGTATTAAAACTAGCCCCCAAATGAAAATACAAGTAATACTGGGAAATATGAATCAAATGGGTGGATTTCATCAATGTTATCACCTTGGTTGTGACATTGTGCTATGGTTTTTGTGTGTGTGTGTGTGTGTGTGTGTGTGTGTGTAATAAAGAGAGAGAGAGAGGGAGGGAGGGAGGGAGGGAGAGAGAGAGAGAGAGGGAGGGAGGGAGAGAGAGAGAAAGAGAGAGTGTGTGTGTACTGGTGTTGGAACTCAGGGCCTAGGCACTTTCTCTTAGCTTTTTCTGCTCAAGGCAGACTGTATCTACCATCAACTTCTTTCGTTTAGACACGCCCCTTAGCTTTTTTGCTAGTTAATTGGAGATTAGAATCTCACAGACTTTTCTTCCTAGGGTTAGCTTTGAACCTTTTTCCTCAGATCTCAACCTACTGACTAGCTAGGATTACAAAAGTAAGCCACCAATGCCCTCCTGTGCTATAGTTTTATAAGATGTTACAATTGAGGAAAATTGGATAAAGGTTACAGAAGACCTCTCTATCCCGTGTGTTAAAACTACATACAGATCTGCTGTTATTTCAGGGAAAAGTGCAAAGAAAAAGGAGCGAATGTCTGAAAGATGGAAGTTGATGGTAGGTACAGACTTGCCATCTGAGAGGGAGAGGTGATCCTACGAGTCACGGGCTGCTCTTTGCTTCTAATAAGTACAAGAATATGGGGGTTTGCTCGATGGAATGTGAGGTGTAGGCGGTTGTGCTTTCTTTAAGAGAATTCTTAAGTACGAAATGCTCTTTATTTAAATTTGAAAAATAAGGTAGCCTGCTTTTGCTTGGGCCCGCCACTACGAGAGACTGTAATTAGTGAAGTATTTTCAGGAGCACTAGGCCTCTCATCTGTTAGTCATACCGGATCCAGGATATTTTAATTGCCCTTTTATAACAAGTGCCTTGATAGACACTTTTGTCTTCACTCGATGTGTGAAAAAAAAAGAAATCTACAACCCCAAACACCACAGCTTAGAAGAAAAACCCTTCTGAGGATGTTTTGAATATAACTTCACATCATTGATGGGATTTAATTATATATGAGCACTTAAGTTTAGCACCTTGTAGCCAATTTTTACACTTGTGATTTTAGGTTTTTTAAAATATATTTACTCAGTGTGCCAAATAAAACTCACTTTTTTCTAAACACAAAATCTACAGGGAAGTTCTTTTTCCAAGTGCTGCCTGGCTGGCAGGAGACAGACAGTGGTAATGGTATTTTCAGTGATGTTGGAAGGTGATAGGAAGGGTTGATGAGGCAATGATGTAAGTGTGTATAGCAGACACAGTGGTGTTTAGCTCAGACCTCTACTCAGGCACACCACACTCCAGTCTCAGGTGTGTTGACTATTGACTGTTGATGGCCAATAACTAGCAAACTCTTGGGACAACTCTGAGTGGCCAGGGCAACTCTAGACAGCCCTATTAGGATTGACTGAGATCTCATATGCCACCATCTTGCAGGTCATTTTCACCTTCCTTACCACCTTCTAGATATATCTAGATCCTCATGGGTCTCCCCAACCTTCCCTCTCAGATTCATCTTTCAAAGAGTCCAATGGAAGGCAGTACCATTGCCCCTCCCTATCAATTGGGGATTGGTTCTATGATCCTCTGCAGATGCCAAAATTCATGGATGCTCAAGTACATCTCATAAAGGGGTGGAGAACTTGTAGATAGCATTTGTATTTTTCTTCTGTGTACCTTAAATTATCTCTAGGTTACTTATATGAACACATGCAATGTGAATGCTATGTAAATGGTTGCTGTAGTATATTGGTTAGGATTATTTCCTGTCATTATTATTTCTTGTTGTTATTCCTAATAATGACAAGAGAATGTGTCTGGGCATGCTTATCACAGATACATTAAAATAAGTTTGATCTGTGGTTGTTTAAACCCACCAAAGTGGAATCCATGGATACTGAGGATTTGCTTTATATTTCATTAAGTTCCCCAAAATCAGATCCTGTAGGGAGGACTTGGGTGCCAATAAAATAGCTTATTAGAGATGTCATTCTAGGTAAGGAAAGGAAAAATGGAGAACATCAACAATCTAGGTGGGTAACTGGGGATCTATTCCTCTGGGGATATCTGAGAAACATGTGGAATGTGGCTTAGATTTGTCTCACCAAAGAATGGGGCATTGAGGTATGTATCATCTGTGTTCTACTGCCCCAAATTATTTAAGAATTATCTCATGAGTATATGGCTCTACTGTTTAATATTGGTTTTGAACTTAGGCACAGAGAAAATTCTGTGTGACTAGAGAATATTATTGGTAGCTATCAACAAGTGAACAGCAAATCTCAGGCTGAATTCCAAGTGGGAACATTTGAATCTATGGTTAAGTTTGTTTTATATATAACGTATTTAGATAGTACATTATTTTGTGTTGCTATCATGAAATAGCTAAAACAAGACAGTTTTCAAAGAAAAAGACTTACTTAACTTGTAGTTCTAGAGGTAGGAAGTTCAAAATTGAGTGACAACATCTAGTGAGAGCATCATGGCATGGTGGATGTTAGGTTGGTGACTAATATCTACAGAAGAGACTATATACATAGAGTAGTCTGGCTATATAACAACACACTTTTGTGGTGACTAGTCCATTCTTGTGACCTATTAACCTACTCCTATCAGATGAACATTAATGCCTTCTGAGGGTAGTCCCTACCTCTCAATCTCATTACATCGATGACCAGGCAATTGCAGATGGCTACCACCATCTCTTCAAACACCAATGCAAAGGCTTATATAAACCAACTGATATCCATTCTACTTATATGTGTTTACAAGATTTAACAATATCTATACTTATTTATGCAGGATTATAGACCTGCCTGGTTTGTGAATTTATTACATTAAAAAACAGCAAAAAGTTAAAAAAAAAACAGTCCCCTTGAAGCTGGGTGCTGGTGACTCATGCCTGTAATCCTAGCTACTCAGGAGGCTGAGATCTGAGGATCAAGGTTTGAAGCTAACTCAGTCAAGGAAAGTCCATGAGACTCTTATCTCTAGCTAACCACCAAAAAGCTGTAAGTGGAGCTGTGACTCAAGTGGTAGAGTTCCAGTCTTGAGTGAAAAGGCTAAGGGACAGTGTCCAGGTCCTGAGTCCCAGCTCTGGCACTGCCCTCCCATCCCCCAAAGTCTTATGCTGAAGTAAGGTCACTGAGCCTAAATAATTCACAGTCATCCTGGTGCCTAGACAGGAGATTGAGGGCTGACTATTAAGCTCCAAGGCCTAGAGGTGAGACAAATCATCTTTTGAAATGCAGATACCCAGCTCAAGGTGAGCTAGGAGGGCTTTGCTCCAGAGAAATACAGATGCCATTTTGTCTTCATGATGGGGGAGGGTGATACCCCAACCCCTTCAGGTGATAGGCATACCTGGATTCCTGGAGACAGGGGCATACAGTTGGCTGAACTGGTCAGTCCAGTGCCTGGACTGGAAGTGTCCTGTGACCCTGCCCCACTGCACGGATCCTATTTAGGCATGGAACAGCAAAAGCACAGGGACACCATGCCACGTGTCTGTGATCCTGACCTGTGTCCTGTTTCCTGGCTCATCTCTGGTCATCATGGTATCCCAATTCAGCTTTCCATTGGAGCTGAACTGGTTTGTTGCAGGCCTTTGTAATAACTGTCTGTGGCCTGCTAACTGTGAAATAAAGACTCCAGAATTCCATCTTCCAAAGTGTTGCTTCTGGGGCAATTCACCTTACAACAATGCATGCATTGCACAGCTCAGTCAGTGGGGGAGAAATTCTGTCAGTCCCATGTTATGTTCAGTTGTGTTTAAATGGTGTCATCTGTGGAGTGGTTTTCTGTCCTATTTTTGTGAAAAATCTGTCTCCCAAAAAGCAAATGGTGCCCCTAAAGCAAGGTAAAAAGGAATGAGCTTAATTAAAATGATAAAGTGAGAATTTGAGGGCTGTCGAAAGGTGACATGTCTTTAACAAAGGTTGGGTGGCATTATGGGAAACATGAAACCAAGGCTTGCAGTACAGGATTAATGTTATGCATTCTGAGCATGCATGATTTTTCCTCAGTGGCCTCTCCTTGGACTCATTTATAATATAAATACAAATAAAACTCAGCTATAGTTTTACAGAGGGAAGGAACTTTAAGCGGAAAATGAGACTCATTTTTTCTGGTAATAAATTCTTGGTTATGGAAAATGCCATGGTGTCAACCATCCAAGTGCCAGCTCCAAGCCCAACAAGGGAAATTCCAAATGGTGGGTGAGGCTGGTCTTCCAGCTTCGCCTCAACATTTTCTTCCCTTTGTGGCTTTCAATGTGTGCAATTTCAACTTGCTTTAGTCTTATTTCAGGTTCAAGCAATTTCCTGTCATAAATAACCCTTTAGAAAAATTCTAACATGGTGTCCTAATAGCAAACCTCTCTGGTTATATAAGAAAATTAGTAAGGATGTCAGGGTGGATAATTTCACCCTAGCTAATAAATCAAGCAGTTCCTCCCATCTAGGCAAATGGCAGTTGGGGTTGGAGAGCCAGGCTGGTAATAACTGCAGGAAAGTGTCAAGTGATTATGAGAAAAAGCCTGCTGATGTGCAGCTTTGGACTTTTCTGTGTCAGCACTAAATGTCTTGATTCAGGTTAAATAAAACCCTCTGCTTGGAAGTCACAGTGCACATCACATTCTTTCCTAACCCATTTGCTAGAGAAGATGGTTTTGTCAGTGTAGTAAGCACAGGGGCCACTATTCCAATCAGCACTGGAAATTATGGAGAAGACAGTTTCATGTCATCATGGTGGGCATATTTCTGGATTCTTCCCTCAGACTTTGATATACTCTGTCAACAGGTTGGAAGGAAACCTGTGAAAACAGATTATTTATGGGGCCTCCACCTACTGAATTCTATGTGTTGGTTCAATACAACGAACGGTGAGTAATTCAATGTTGAATGGTGGACTCCAGCACTGGCAAAGAAGAATTCACTGTTGGAAGAATGTTTAAGAGTGTGTGTGTGTGTGTGTGTGTGTGTGTGTGTGTGTGTGTGTGTGTGTGTGTGTGTGTGGCAGATTTAACTGAAAACATTAGATATATTAGAACAATTTTCGATCTTTCTAGGCTATTCCTTCTATGTCCATTAATTATAGGCATATAACACAGATATTATCTATTTTTGTTGGCTTTGGGGCTTGAACTCAGGGCCTGAGTTCTGTCCCTGAGCTCTTTTGCTCAAGGCTGGTGCTCTGTGACTTTGAGCAACAGCACCACATCTGGTTTTTGAGTGGTTAATTGGAGATAAAAGTCTCATGGGGACTTTTCTGCCTGGGTTGGCTTCGAACCACGATCCTCAGATCTCAGTTTGAGTAGTTAGGATTACAAGCATGGATCACCAGTGCCTGGCCAGTGTTATCATTTAAAAATATTACTTATTTGGACTTTTGGTTTCACTCATCATAAGAGCATCTACAAATAATTTGAAAAAATTAACAGCCCATATTTATGTGCAGTCAATAACTGATTTAACTGGTCCACAGATGAATTCATGACTTACCCTCCCACTTCCCCAAATAAAGCTAACAGGCTAGAGGCTGAAAATTGAGCTTGAGCTGCTTTCTGAAAATATATTCTTCTGCACACAGTAGGTTGCTACCTCCACTCTCAATAGCACACAGCTTGTTAAATATCTACATTGGAAGTAGGGGCATAACAAAGGAAAAATATCCTTGAAGAAGTGACTACTGGTACCTGCCCACCTATGACAAAGATGGGGGAATGCAGAAGCCTCTTGGGGTTATTGTGGCAATTTTAAAGCTTGCTGTCACTGGGTCATACATTACATTGCTAGAGGGTTGCCAGATTTTGCTCAGGATGATTTCCTGCTGTTTTCTCTTTCCTGAGGGGACTTATTTAAGTCTTATGTTTATGGTATCCCAAGGTCATCCTTTATAATCTCTCTTGTGAGGATCTCTTCCCTTCCCTGAGTCACCTACGGGAGCTTTTTTTTTTAAAAAAAAAACAATAAAATGTCTATGCATAAAGATAGCTTATGTTGGGAAGGCTTTGTTGTATTTTAATTTTTAGACCTAATCATTTGTAAACTTGAATCTCAAAACAAGAACTGTGTTCTTCCCCAAATGTTAAATGAACCAGTCTTGGAGAGGTGCCCATTGCTTCTCTCATTCCTGTGCTGGGTGTGTGTTTTATATATCCTGTCATACTCAGGACTCACACAGGCCTTTTAAAGTTAATTAAAAAGCCTTCCATGGGCTGCCAGATCCAAGTAGGAGTGTTTCTCTGTAACCTTTTGTACCAGATTAAAAACTCCTGACAATTAGGGCTGTTGCCAAATTTCAAATGAAGTGTGTCGAGTAAATTCAATAAGCGGTACAATTCAGTCTGCTTCAGAGTGAATTGTATTTCTGGTTTAGCAAGCGCCAGGGGATAGATGGGGACTAAACTCCTTCCTTGAAGATCTTACAGGTTAGCTGTTTTCCATAATACAATTTCCTGCTCCCACTGAGCACCTATACTATTATCAAACATCAGAGAGAGTATTGCCCAAAGGCTGGTGGGCATGCTTTGACAAAAGTATTCATTCTTTTTTTTTTTTTTTTTGTTGGCTGTGGGCCTTGAACCCAGGGCCTGGGTGCTGTCTCTGAGCTCTTTTTGCTCAAAGGTAGCACTCTATCACTTTGAGCCACAGCACTGCTTCTGGTTTTCTGGTCGTTATATAGGGATAAAAGTCTCACAGTTCTTTCCTGCATGGGTTGGCTTTAAACTGTGATCCTCAGATCTCAGACTCTTGAGTAGCTAGGATTACAGGCATGAGCCACTGGCGCCCAGTAAAGTGTTCATTCTTATGTACAGTTTTGGAACCTCTGCTTATCATACTCCCTGCTTAAAGATTCAGGATATATGTCAAACCTGAGATTTCTGGCAGAACAGTGGTTCATTTTGTCTAACACAGTGGTTTCTAGATATGTATGACCAGGCTACTCTTTTTCTCCCCTAATAACACTTAACAGCTGCTTGGAATATTCCACAGAGGACTGAAGTTGAAGGCTCTGTGAATAGGAATCCTTTGACACATGAATCTTGTACAAGTCATGGTTTCCTGTGATAAGCACAAAGGATCCATTCCCAGCAGAGCATATGAAGAGATAGCAGACTGATGAGGGGCATTAGTTGAGCAGGAAGTCTGAGTTGCTGTATTTTCTTGCAGGGAACATGCTTGGGTTGGTGTTAATGTAATATCTTGTCTTTTCTGAGAGAGTCCACTAGATCACAGAACCAAAGCTCTCATGCTCCCAAATAAATTATCCTAGAAGTTACACAGAGTAATTCCTTAGAAAGACTCACAGTACAACAAAATAAATACCAGGAAATTGATACTGGAAAGGTGAAGGTGAAGTTAAGGGAAAAGGGTAGACAAATGAAGAGCGGAGGGGGGATGCAGTCATAAATTCAATGCATACTCTGCAAAATCAAGAAAATTGAAGGGAAGAATAGGATCAGGAGGGATGGGGGAGAATGATGAAAGGGGTGACATTGATCATGATGCATTGTATTCATAAACTGCTTTGTTGAATGTCAACTCCTTTGTACAATTAGAGATAATAAAAATATATTAAACATATAAATTATTCTAAAATGCGACTTTATAGGTATGCATAGTTGCAAAAATTGTCTTTTGCAAGCCAGACCACCATGATTTGCCACTTGGCTATTTCTTTCTATACCACTAGTGGCATCCTGCTCTTCTGCCCATTGTGTCTATAATAATAAGCCTAGATCACCCATGTGCAGTGGCACTGTAACTACACAAGGAAGACCAATCTGTGGGCACACATGCTTAGTTTTATTTTTATATCCATCCATCTGTAAATCCTCTCAGTATTAAAAAATATTGGCACATATTGTTCACAAAGGTTTCATTGTTATTATTTCTATACATAAATATAATGTGCTTTGATCATATTTACCCTTTTGAGTAACTCTTTCTTATTCCTCTTCAGGCCCCCTACATTATTTTTTACAGTTGTTTTTTTTGTGTGTGTGTGCTGGTACTCAGGACCTCATGTTCTTGCTTGGCTTTTTCACTCAAGTCTGGTGGCTGGTGTTTTTACCACTTAATATACATCTACTTCCAGCTTTTTTGTTGGTTATTAGAGATAAGAGTTATACAGACTTTTATGCCCAGTATGGTTTTGAACCAGTATCCTTGGATCTCAGGCTCCTGAGTAGCTAGGATCCTAGGTATGAGCCACCAGTGTCCCACTTCTTGTAAAAAAAAAGTTTTTTGAATTTACTCTATTTCTGTTTTAGAGATGATATACAGTGGGCTTACCTTTACATAATAAGTATGTTTCCTTTCACATAATATCATCTGTTCCCTGATTCTGTCCCATTCCCTCCCTCCCATCTCTACTTAATAATTCCATAGTTCACTTTTATCAATGCCCAGTGTGTGCCACTGATACACTTTTTCACCCGTTTTCCTCTGATTATATGACCTCCCCACGTCTTCCCACAGATGTGCACATGAATATGCCATATATAAGGTAAAGAATATAGAGTCATCAGATAAAGAAAAAGCAATTTAAGAAAAAAGTCCTTTGTTTCCATATCTTTGGAATTTGTTTCAGTATGTGTATTATTTTATATACATATGAAGAGGTGCTTGGTTATTGCACCTTTGAGATTTTCTCCTAATTCTATTGTCTTTTGGTCTCTCTGTATATAAATATCTAGAATTTTGTGTGTTTTGTCATGTCCCATTGTGTTTTAGATCTAACTTCTGCATTCAGGGAGAACATACACCATTTGTCTCTGATCTTGGTTCACCCACTTAAAATGATTTGTTCTAGTTCCATCCATTTCCCTACAAATGACATTATTTTATTCTTTCTAATGTCTGTGTAAAATTCCATTGCATATATGTATCACACTTTTTGGATCTACTCATCTACTATGGGTCATTGAGATCGCTTCCATATCTTGGCTATTGTGTATAGTGCAGTGATGAACATGGATGTGCATGTGTCCTTATCATATTCTGGTTTATAATGTTCAGGGTAGATGACTAGGAGTGGTATGGTTGGGTTGTAGGGAAGGTCTATGTTTAGATTTTTTGAGGAACCTCCAGACTGCTTTCCAGAGTGGTTATACTAGTTTACATTCCCACCAGCATTTGTTTTTGTCAAAATTCAAACTGTTGGCCAATCTAACTGGGGTAAGATGGTATCTTATGGTTGTTTTGATTTGTATGTAAAAACAATTCAGTGGGTTTAATTATTTTGTTTTCATACACTCATTTAAAGTACTCATATTCACCTCTTCCATCAACCCTATGAGGGTTAAGTGGAACTTAGCTAAGCTGAACTGGCCAAATGGTATCCTAGAACAAGATGTTATGTTGAGAAATGAACTTTACAACTTTGGAGTGGGGAGGGGGGTGGGAGTGTTGGGGGGGATGGGAGGGTGGAAATGGTAAGGGGAAACAATGGCAGAGTCAACAAGGCTTGATGAGAAATGTACTCATTACCTTGCTCATGTGATTGTAACCCCTCTGTATGGTATTTTCACAATAAAAAATAAAAAATGTAGATTATGATATAAATATCAAAGTGGGCAAAAGTAGTTTAATCCGCTTTACTCATAAGAAGTCCCATATTTCCAGGTCAAGAACTGGACATTAGTACATTTTTTAAAAGTTGGTGTGAATCTTTACATTTTATAAATTGAGTAGGATCTACCCTATACCAGAAGAGCTTAATTAAAGTACTTTGAGATTCATTTGTTACTTTATAGATGGTTGAACCCTCCCCATCTTTCTCAAGGCTTGTATACTCTCTTAGCTTTTGGACTCAAGGCTGGCACTTTACTATTTGAGCCACAGCTCCACTTAGAGCTTCTTGGTGTTTAACTGGAGTCTTGTGGACTTTCCTTCCTCGGCTGATTTCCAACTGTGATCCTTAAATTTCAGCCTACTGAGTATCTAGAATTACAGGTGTGAGCCACGGGTACCCAGCTCCCCTCATCTCTTGAGAGACTCTGCTTTCTGCTTTACCTTGTAATGATTTCCTTTTCTTCTATTGTTCTCGTTTCTTAAGGATTTAGTTCATAATGTCACCATTTTCATCTTGAGTATTCTGGAAGTAAATGAAATATCCCTCAGGAGAATCCTTTAACACTGGTTGTTCGATTCCTTGACTTCTTCATCAGTGGCTTCCTCTCCTACTTTTCCTTATCCATCCAATTGCAGAGTCAAGGATTGGACAGCATTATCTTTGAAAATGACACCATCTCTATGATTATTCTTTGAACATCTTGCTCTCTTTATAATTTTTACCTCCACTACTTATTGCTAAAATATATCTACCATCATAGTTCTCGAATTCCAATGAACCTCTGGATGAATTGAGGCTTCTCTAGACTTTCTCTACATAACACCTTTCTCCCAATCTCCCCTTCCTTTTCGTCCAGTATGGTTCTAATCACTACATTCATTGTAGATATTATCAACTACTTTTACCCATTTTTGTCAGTGGTTAGTGCTTGGAAAAACACCTTTTTGATAAACCCAAGCATTTATTTAGCATCTCCATATATATTAGTTGTACAACTCATCATTGCTGGAGGAGCTGCCACAACAGAACAGATTATCAAAATAAGATAGATTTATGATCACCAAGCCCAAACAAGTCTTAAACATTGCTCAGGAAACCTACTTGCTTATTCTACACTCTCTGCAATCAATCTTTTGCTTCTTTTCTGTCTTCCTTAGTTTTCTCATTCTCCCCTCCAATTCATGCTCTTCTCCTTTGTTAAATTTAAATTTAATTTTTTGTTATCTATATTGGTACAAAAGGGCTTCAACTCAACAGGTCAGCTTATGAGTACATGTACCATGATCAGTAACCTCTTTCATCATTCTCTATCCCTACCAACTTGACTATTCCCCTCAATTTTCCTAGTTATATTTTCACATAAATACATTGAATTTTATGACTGCATTCTCTCACCCTTCATCTACTCTTCTCCTCTTGACTCTATCCTTTGAAACCTCAAATTTTAGCTTACTGGTGTTCTTATTCTTAGTGACTAGCTTTATTGCATACTTTATATGGAAATTGAATGTGATTTGAAGGAAACCCATACTCTAGCTTGAAAAATTTACATCTCAATTAGTTGTTCTTTATTCTCTTCCTTTTACAGTGGACAAAGTACTCTTCTTTTTGTTCCTTTTGTTCTTTTTCGTTTTTGTGTCTCTGTGTATTTATCTTCTAAATTCTTCCTAAATATTAAATTTGATTTACGTAATGCTATCATAGCATGTATAGACAAAGAAAGGCACAGAAATAAATACATTCTCTCTCTCTCTCTTACTCTCTCTCTCTCTGTCTCACACACACACACACACACACACATACACACACACACACACACACACACACTTTCTGGCATCATATCACTGTTTATCTCTCATTTCACGTCTCTCTATATTTTTTAGTTAAATTTTCCAAAATAGTGGCCTATACTCATTTTCTATTTCTTCCGTTCTTTTTTGTCATAGATGTTACCAATTCATTTTTTTAAATTTTATTGTGAAAATACGGTACAGAGAGGTTACAATTACATGAGCAAGATAGTGAGTACATTTCTTATCAAGCCTTGTAGCCTCCTCCTTTGTTTCCCCTTCCTATTCCTTCCCATCCCCTCCCCCCCCAACTCCTCAGCCAAAGATGTAAAGTTCGTTTTTTGATATAACGAATTGTACATCTCATTGTTGCAATGAGTCCACCTGTATCCCTAATTAAACTATTTTGCTCTTCCCCTCAAAAATTATACCAACATCAAATACAATGAAAGCAGGGGTTATACCATGAGGGAGGGATATACAAAGCAACAAAGAAATCATCTTATAAATATGTTAGAAACAATCTCAAAAAAGAAAAAAAACATTTAAATACTTATCTTGGGGTTCATTTCACCTAACATCAACTTATCTGACCTTTACTGCTTGACTCAGACATATAATAGTTATTGCAAATAAGGGAAACCATGAGACCTATGTTTCTTTGGGCCTGGTTTACTTCACTTAATATATTTTTTTCCAAATCTTTCCATTTCCTAACAAATGAGGCAATGTCATTTTTTCTGATGGAGGCATAGAATTCCATTGTGTATATATACCACATTTTCTTGATCCATTCATCTACTGAGGGGCATCTGGGTTGGTTCCATATCTTAGCTATGGTAAATAATGCTGCAATAAACATAGTTGTGCTGGTAGCTTTAGTATGGTCTTGTTTGTGATCATTTGGGTAAATGCCCAAAAGTGGGATTGCTGGGTCATAGGGGAGCTGTATGTGGAGTCTTTCGAGGAACCTCCATACTACTTTCCAAAGTGGTTGAACAAGTTTACACTCCCACCAATAATGCAGTTGCATTCCATTCTGTCCACATCCCCTCCAGCATCTGTTGTTATTAGAGTTCTTGAATATAGCCTTTCTAACTGGGATGAGGTGGAATCTCAATGTTGTTTTGATTTGCAGTTCTTTTATGGCTAGAGAGGTTGAGCATTTCTTCATATGTCTATTGGCATCCTTCTTTCCTCTTCAGAGAAGTTTCTCTTTAAGTCTGTAGCCCACTTATTTCTTGGGCAGTTGTTTCTTTGAGGATTTGTTGTTGGGGGATTTAATTTTTTGAGTTCCAGGTATATTTTAGATATGAGACCCTTGTCTGTTGTATGGCTAGTGAAGATCTTCTCACAATCCATGGGTTTTCTATTGATCTTGCTAGCTATGTCCTTTGCCATGCAGAAGCTCTGCAATTTCATGCAATCCCATTTGTCCAACCTTTCTTTGATTTGTTGTGTTTCTGGGTCTCTGTTAAGAAAATTTCGGCCTGTGCCAAGGAGACCTAGGGTTTCTCCTATTCCATCCTGTGATGTTTTCAGAGTGACTGCTTTGACTCTGAGGTCTTTGACACATTTGGAGTTGATTCTGGTGCAGGGTGATAGATAAGAATCTAGGTTTAACCCCTGCTTTCACTGTATTTGAGGTTGGTATAATTTGTGGAGGGAAGGGAAAAAACAAATAGTTTAAATAGGGATACAGGTGGATCCATTGCAACAATGAGATGTACAAGTCGTTATGTGGAAAAACGAACTTTACAACTTTGGTGGGAAGAGGGGAGGAGGATTGGACGGGGGGGGGGGGGGGAAGGAGTGGGGGAAGGATGGGAAGGGGAAACAAATGAGGAGGCTACAATGCTTGATAAGAAATGTACGCATTATCTTGCCCATGTAATTGTAACCCCTCTGTACAGTATTTTCACAATAAAAATAAAAAAAGAATCTAGGTTTAGTTTTTTACACGTGATTAACCAATTTTGCTATCACCATTTACTGAAGAGGTTATCTTTCTTCCATTCTATTTTTTTAGCTCCCTTATTGAAGATTACGTGGCTATATGCCTGTAGGTTCATTTCTGGGTTTTCAGATCTATTCCATTGTTCTTCAGGTCTGTTCTTGTGCCAGGTCTGTTCTTGTTTTGATAACTATGGCCATGTAGTAGAGTTTGAAGTCTGGAATTGTTATTCCTCCAGGAATGTTCTTTCTGCTAGGGATTATTTCTGCTATTCGGGGTCTTTTATTGTTCCATATGAATTTTTGGATTGCCTCTTCTATTTCCTTGAAGAACGAGGTTGGGATATTGATCAGTATTGCATTGAATTTGTAGATAGCCTTTGGCAATATTGCCATTTTCATGATGTTAATCCTCCCTATCCAGGAGTATGAGAGATTTTTCCACTTCTTTAACTCTGCTTTAATTTCCTTTTTCAGGTTTTTAAAGTTTTCATGGTAGAGGTCCCTCACTTCTTTAGTTGTTTATTCCTAGGTATTTTATCTTTTGTGTGGCTATTACAAAAGGAGTTGCTTTCCTGACTTCAGCCATGGTCTTTTCATTGTTGGTATACAGAAAAGTCATTGATTTTTGAGGGTTAATTTTATACCCTGCTACTTTACTAAAGTTTCATATCAGCTTGAGTAACTTGGGAGTGGAATCCATGTGGTTCTTTAAATACACGATCATATCATCTGCATAGAGGGAGAGTTTTCCTTCATCTTTCCCTGTTTGGATCCTCTTTATGTTTGCATCTTGTCTTATTGCTGTACCTAGGCCTTCTAATACTAAATGGAAGAGAAGTAGAGAGAATGGACATCCTTGTATGTTTCTGAGTTTAGAGGAAATGGCTTTAGCTTTTTGCCATTCAATATAATGCTGGCTGTAGGTTTGTCATACACAGCCTGTATTGTATTGAGAAATGTTCTCTGGATTCCTAGCTTCTCCAGAGCTTTCATCATAAAAGGGTGTTGGATTTTGTCAAATGACTTTTTGCATCTATTCAGATAATCATGTTCCCACTTAATTTCTTATACTGCTTTTTTTTTCTGAGTCTGGAAAGTAATTTAACAGAAGGAAGATTAACAAGACAAAAGTATACACATTTTATTAATTTGATATTTACATGAGGCTCTATACCAAACAGTAAAGCCCAAATGCAATGTCCAAAGCCAGTCACTTTTATAACATTTTAGACAAAGAATGATAGACTTGTAAAGAAATGAAAGAACAACAGGATGTACAAGACACTGTTGAAAACAAACTTTACAACCTTGGGGAGGGCAAGGAGGAGTTGGGGAAGTGGGGCAGAAAGGGGTGGCAGGGGAAAAACAAAGGAGGGGGTAACAATACTTGATAGGAAATGGACTCATTACCTTGATCATGTAACTGTAACCCCTCTGTATCTTTACAATAAAAATATATTAAAAATAATAAAAAATACATAAAAATAAAAATGGAGTTGATGTTAGGTGAAATGAGCTCCAAGATAAGGACTCAAGTGGTTTTTCTTTCTTGCTATTGTTTCTAACATATTCATAAGGTGTTTATTTTTGTTTCTTTTTTGTCCGTCCCCCACAGTATAACCCCTGTTTTCACTGCATTTGATGTTGGTATAATTTGGGGAGGAGAAGGGAAAAAACAAATTGTTTAAATAGGGATACAGGTGGATCCATTGCAACAATGAAATGTACAAGAAGCTATGTCGAAAAATGAACTTTACAACTTTGGGGGGGGAGAGATGGGAGGGCAGGGATGGTAAGGGGAAACAAAGGAAGAGTCAACAATGCTTCATAAGAAATGTACTCATTATCTTGCTTATGTAATTGTAACCCCTCTGAATGGTATTTTCACAATAAAAAACTTATTAATAAAAAAAATAAAAATGAGGGCTGGGAAGGTGGCTCAGTGGTAGAGCGCTTGCCTTGCATGCCTGAGGCTCTGGGTTCGATTCCTCAGCACCACATAGGCAAAAAGAAAAAAAGCCGGAAGTGGCGCTGTGGCTCAAGTGGTAGAGAGCTAGCCTGAGCTGAAGAGCTGAGGGACAGCGCCCAGGCCCAGAGTTCAGGCCCCACAACCGGACCCCCCCAAAAAATAAATAAAAATGAAAAAAGAAATGTCAGAACAAAGGTGATCTCTGGACTAAGGCAGTAAATCCTAGTGAGTCACTAATAAATATGTGTAAGAATGTGAAGCTGTGGGAAGATTAACGAGATTTTTAGCGAACTTTTTATTGAGGTCAGTTGTAGCCCCATTACCAATTTCTGATGAGAAAGGCTATGTTCATGCTAATATGAGAAGACATGCCTCCCAAAGAAATCTTTGTTGCTTGCTGAATGTAGGCAATGATGGACCACATGGCATTTCTACAGGAATAGTTCCTTAGGTGAATTCAGCTTGAAATACTTAATATACCAATCCAACCAATCTGTTTGCAATGGTCCTTACTTCCTATACTAAGAAATAGGGCTTAGATGAGGTCTGGTGAAGAATGGGAAATGTTTGTTGGTTTAATGGTTAATTTTGATTGTCATCTTGTTTTAATTGAGAGATACCTAGGAGTTCAATAGAATATACTTCTGGGTGTCTGTGTGGATATTTCTGAATATGATTGATACATAGTTTGGCCATTAAAGGAGATAGACCTGCTATGATTTTGATCAGCATCATTCAATAGGCTGTGGGCTTGTAGGGAACAAAGGTAGGAGACAAAGAAGGGTACCTGCCTGCATGTGGAACTTCACTCTTCTTGAGTGAATATATCTGTTACTGCTGCCATCACCCATGGACACAAGGTTGCAGCTTATTCAGTCTTTCAATTCAGATTCACAGTGGCAACTTTTCAGGTCTCAAGCTTCCTCTTGGGACTGTATCATTGCTCTACCTTGTTCTGAGGCATTCAACTTCTTGAACTGAATAGCTCATAGGTTCTCTGACTCTCCATTGTACAGATGGTTATACATGGACTATCCAGATTCTGTGTAAATTAAAATAATAAGATACACATGTATCTGCATGTGTATATATATCCTATTTATTTTGTTCCTTTAGTCTGACTAGTACCTTCTGAGGGTGTTGAAAATATCCTGAAATGGACAAAAGTGATGGTGGGAAAATTCTACAAATACACTAAAAACAATCATGCAAATGTGTGGATTTTGTTAAGTGTAAATGATGCATCAATAAAAGTGTCAAAAAGAAAATGTTTCTCCCTCCCTGTTTCCATTTTTGTGGAAAATGAGTATTGTATTTTCCACACTGGACCAAATTTTAAAAATTCCTTGCTTGTGGAATGTTAGTCCTTCATTGTTTATTTCACCAAACTAATTAGGCAATGGATTTTTCATTCTTTTTTGTTGGCTTTTCCCCCCAATACTGGGGTTTGAACTCAGGGCCTTGGTGCTGTTCTAGAACTGCTTTGTGCTCAAGGCTAGTGCTCTACCACTTGAGGTACAGTGCCACTTAGGGCTTTTTTGGTAATTTATTGGAGATAAGAGTTTCACAGACTTTCTTGCCTGGGCTGGCTTCTAATTGAGATCCTCAGATCTCAACCTCCAGGGTAGCTAGGACTACAAGTGTGAGCCACTGACACCCAGCTTGATAGTTTTTTCCCACTAAAAGTTCAGGATGAATCTTTACCAGGGTCAACTAGATTGTAGTTGCTGTGTGTTTGTTAGGTCTTCCAGCTGTGGGATCTGTGGATCCTGCTTCCATCTCTTAGCTATGTAAACTTGGACTATAATCACTGAGACTCTTAAATTTGCCTTCATCTTTAAATGGAGATAAAAGTAGAGATCTTTTCATGCTTTCTGAGAAGAATTAAAATAGTATTGTTACAGCATCCAGCATATAGCAAGTACTCAGTCAAAATAAAGACAATCTGTGCTGTGAATTCTAAACACTTTGATATAAAAAAGTAAGCCATTTACTAATAAGACTTGCTCAATTGCGTTTGACGGTGAACTAAGGCTAAGATCTTTCAGCAAGTTTCTGTTTTATTTCAGATGTCAACATGCATGCAGAGTAGATGGCCTATTTGTTTCTCCTTCCTTCCCCCTCTTCTTGATTTAGAGTTTTGTCAACTGTGTCTAGGTCTGAAAGTCTCAGTACCAGCTGAGAGACCACATGCCCTCTGAGTTACTGTCCTGCATATAGGAACAATTCTGAACCTTTACAACCTCTGAGTGAAGCTAGAGTGACATTAAGGATGGTCTTAGACCTATGGTGTATGTGCAACAAGAAGGAATTTAGCTTTCCATTACTTTCTGGTCATCATGATGGCATTTTGAGAGCTTGAGAGTCAGACTAGAGTTGTGCTAAGGAAGGATTTATAGCCTTGACATAAAATAAAGTGTATAACAAAGTGGGTCAAGTGTCCTCCAAAAATGAGAGAATCTAAGGAGTAATGGCTATAAATGAAGGGATATCACCAAGAAATTGTTGAAATAGAACTCATCCTAGAGTTAAAATAGTAGTTGATTTTAGTGAAAGATCCTGTTCCAGCCACATGGACTTTATAAATAAATGTCCACCATATTCCAAGTTAAAAAGTACATACTCCTATAGAGAGCTAGAATTTCTAATATTTGTACCAGTTTGGAAAAGAACTATCTCAAGTAAGCCCTCCATAAAATTTCTGACTTGCCTGAACTTGTCCCCATCTCTCCACTTGCCTTTATATTGGTCATTTCTACTGAGCTCCATTGTGTAGCAAAGCAAGGGGAGACATATCCTGCATGCTGTTTGTCTTTGTCTAAATCTCTCCTTGCTGTCACCATGAAATCCTTGTATAACAAATGTATGCTAATTAAAAAAATATTCAAAGCTTTCCATGTTCATTCTAGGAAGCAAAACCAAGGAACATTCCTTTCCCAATCTCCTGGGGATTGAGTGAACCCAATGTAATAATGTAAGTCATTAAAAGCAGACAACTTTTCTCAGATGTGATTAAAAAGAGATGTGACAATGGAGAAGGATTGGAGATGAGAAGTCGCTGCCTTGAAGGTGGAAGAAGGAGGCCATGAGCCAGGGAAAGTTGACAGGTTTCAGAAACTTTCCCCTGTTAAAAGGAGTTACATTGATCCAGACACAGTGTATTCATGGACTGCTTCATTGAATGGTATCTCCTTTGTACAACTACTTAATGATAAAAAATCATTTTTTAAAAAGAAGAAATGAGATAAGGTGATGTTAGGAAAATGAACCCTAAGATATGTATTAAAATGTTTTTTTTCTTTCATGCATTTGTTTCTAACCCATTTATAAGATTATTTCTTAGTTGCTTTGTATGTCCCTCCCCCACAGTATAACCCCTACTTTCACTGTATTTGATGTCGGTATAATTTGTGGAGGGGAAGGGGAAAAACAAGTCGTTTAAATAAGGATACAGGTGGACCCGTTGCAACAATGAGAAGTACATGTTGTAATGTCGAAAACGAACTTTACAACTTTGGTGGGGGGGGCAGGATTAGGTGGGGGAGCGGGGGCAGGCTGGGAAGGGATGGGAAGGGGAAACAAAGGAGGAGGCTACAATGCTTGATAAGAAATGTACTCATTATCTTGCCCATGTAATTGTAACCCCTCTGTACAGTATTTTCACAATAAAAAATAAATAAAAAAAGAAGAAATGAAACCCTCCTGCACCTTGATTTTATACCAAGGAGCTGTGTCAGACATCTTACTTAATGAGAACCAGCCACTTCATTGTTGAAGGAAAGGAGATGTCTGGCTTAAGGAAAAACAGGAAGTGGTGGGAGAGGGAGAGAAGGAGGAAGGGAGAGTGAAATTAAAAGAGAGAGGGAGAGGATGAGAATTCTCCCTTCTCCTATATGATCTACACAGGACTTCAAAGAATGGGGTGAAGTCCACCCACATTAGTTGGAGTGATCTTCATACAATCTTGTGGTTCTCATATTAATCCTTGTGAAACCACTTTCATGGGTACACCTAGAAACAATGATCATCTTTGTTCTTGACAACATGTGTCCACATGCACATACAATTTACCATCATGCCTACAGAATTATGAGATATTAACACATTTGTATTGTTTCAAGTGACTAAATTTGTGAATACTTGTTACAGCAGCAACAGAAAACCAGCAAACCTTCCTATCTTTTGAGTTTTAGCTTCAGCCTTTCTACTCCCCTGAGAACAGTTCCTCCATTAAAAGTTCTTCATTGGAAACACTTGGAATCAAATCTATTTTCTGTCCATACAAATGGGCACTTCCATTTGACTATTCCTTTTATTCCTTCTTTTTATCATTTACAATATTTTACTTTCCTTTTAGGCAACGTCTCAAATGTTAACGATCTTTTTTTCTTTTCTTTTTTTTTAAAATTGTGAAAATACCATACAGAGAGGTTACAATTACATGAGCAAGGTAAAGACTACACTTATCAAGCATTGTTATCGCCTTCATTGTTTCCCCTTATCATCCTTTCCCATCTACCCCCTCCCCAGTACCACCCCCCGCTCCCCCCTCCCCCCGCCGTGTGCCAAAGTTGTAAAGTTCGTTTTCGACATAACATCTTGTACATCTCATTGTTGCAATGGGTCCACCTGTATCCTTGTTTAAACTATTTGTTTTTTTCCTTCCCCTCCACAAATTATACCAACAACAAATACAGTGAAAGCAGGGGTTATACCGTGGGGGAGAGACATACAAAGCAACAAAGAAATCATCTTATGAATATGTTAGAAAAAATAGCAAGAAAGAAAAAAATATTTGAGTCCTTATCTTGGGGTTCATTTCACCTAATATCAACTTATCTGACCGTTTCTGCTTGTCTCAGACATATACTAGTTATCACAAATAAGGGAAACCATGGGACCTATGTTTCTTTGGGCCTGGCTTACTTCACTTAATATAATTCTTTCCTTTTCCTAACAAATGGGGCAATGTCATTCTTTCTGATGGAGGCATAGAATTCCATTGTGTATATATTCCACATTTTCTTGATCCATTCATCTACTGAGGGGCATCTGGGTTGGTTCCATATCTTAGCTATGGTAAATAATGCTGCAATAAACATAGTTGTGCTGGTAGCTTTAGCATGGTCTTGTTTGTGATCATTTGGGTAAATGCCCAAACGTGGGATTGCTGGGTCATAAGGGAGCTCTATGTGGAGTCTTTTGAGGAAATTCCATACTACTTTCCAAAGTGGTTGAACAAGTTTACATCCCCACCAACAATGCAGTAGGGTTCCCTTCTGTCCACATCCCCTCCAGCATCTGTTGTTAGAGTTCTTGAATATAGCCATTCTAACTGCAGTGAGGTAGTATCTCAGTATTGTTTTAATTCGCATTTCTTTTATGGCTAGAGAGGTTGAGCATTTCTTCTTGTGTCTATTGGCCATTCTTCTTTCCTCGTCAGAGAGGTTTCTCTGTAAGTCTTTATCCCACTTATTTATTGGGCAGTTGTTTCTTTGAGGATTTGTTGTTGGGGGATTTAATTTTTTGAGTTCCAGGTATATTTTAGATATGAGACCCTTGTCTGTTGTATGGCTAGTGAAGATCTTCTCACAATCCATGGGTTTTCTATTGATCTTGCTAGCTATGGCCTTTGCCATGCAGAAGCTCTGCAATTTCATGCAATCCCATTTGTCCAACCTTTCTTTGATTTGTTGTGTTTCTGGGTCTCTATTAAGAAAATTTTGGCCTGTGCCAAGGAGATCTAGGGTTTCTCCTATTCCATCCTGTAATGTTTTCAGGGTGTCTGCTTTGACTCCGAGGTCTTTGATCCATTTGGAGTTGATTCTGGTGCAGGGTGATATATAAGGATCTAGCTTTAGTTTTCTACAAGTAGTTAACCAATTTTGCCAGCACCATTTACTGAAGAGGTTGTCTTTCTTCCATTCTATTTTTTTTTATCTCCCTTATCGAAGATTAGATGGCTATAGGTCTGTGGGTTCATTTCTGGGTTTTCAATTCTATTCCATTGGTCCTGAGGTCTGTTCTTGTCCCAGTGCCAAGCTGTTTTTATTACTATGGCTTTGTAGTAGAGTTTGAAATTTGGTATTGATATTCTTCTAGCACTGTTCTTTCTGTTAAGGATCATTTTTGCTATTTGGCGTCTTTTATTTTTCCATATGAATTTTTGTATTGCCTCTTTTATTTCCTTGAAGAATTTTGAGGTTGGAATATTGGTAATTATCTCATTGAATTTGTAGACAGCCTTGGGTGGTATTGCAATTTTTCACGAGTTTGATTCTTCCAGTCTAGGAGCATGGGAAGCTTTTCCACTTTCTAAGTTCTGTTTTGATTTTCTTTTTCAGGTTTTTAAAGTTTTCATCATAGAGGTCCTTCACTTCTTTTGTTAAGTTAATTCCTAGGTATTTTATTCTTTGTGGGACTATTATGAATGGAGTTGCTTTCCTGATTTCAGCCATGCTTTTCTCATTGTTGGCATACAGAAAAGTCATTGCTTTTTGAGGGTTAATTTTATACCCTTCTACTTTGCCATAGTTTTGAATCAGCTTGAGTAATTTGGGAGTGCATTCTGTGGTATTCTTTAAATACAAGATCATGTCATCTGCAAAGAGGGAGAGTTTTATTTCTTCTTTCCCTATTTGGATCCCTTTTATGTTTGCATCTTCTCTTATTGCTGTAGCTAGGCATTCTAATACTAAATTGAAGAGAAGTGGAGAGAGTGGACATCCTTGTCTCATTCCTGAGTTAAGAGGAAATGGCTTTAGTTTTTCACCATCAGGTATAATGCTGGCTGTAGGTTTGTCATATACAGCCTTTATTGTATTGAGGAATGTTCCCTGGAGTCCTAGTTTTTCCAGAACCCTGATCATAAAGGAGTTTTGGATCATGTCAAATGCTTTTTCTGCATCTATTGAGATAACCATGTGGTTCTTAAACTTGCTCTTATTGATGTGATGAATTATATTAATTGATTTGTGTATATTGAACCAGCTTTGCATCCCTGAAATGAATCCTGTTTGATCATGGTGTATGATTTTTTGGATGAATTGTTGAAGTCGGTTGGCCAAAATTTTGTTGAGAAGTTTTGTATCAATGTTCATCAAAGAAATATGTCTATAATTCTCTTTCTTTGACGAGTCCCTACCTGGTATGGGGATGAGGGTTATGATGGCTTCATAGAGTGAGGTAGTTAGTGAACAGACTCTCAATTTCATTGAAAAGTTGGAAGAGTATTGGTGGGAGCTCTGCTTTGAAGGCCTTGTAGAGAGAGTTGCGCTATAAATCCATCTGGTCCTGGGCTTTTCTTAGATGAGAGGTCTCTTATTGCTGTTTCTATCTCAGTGCTTGATATGGGCCTGTTAACAGGGTTTAACTCATCATGGTTTAGTCTTGGCATGTCAATATTTGCTAGGAAAGGTCCATTTCTTCCAACTTTTCAAACTTATTAGCATAAAGGTATGAGAAGTATTCCCTTATAATGTTATGAATCTTGGTTGTTTCTGTGTTGATGTTTCCATTCTCATCTCTGAGTTTATTTATTTGGGTGAGTTCTCTTCTTTTTCTGATAAGATTTGCTAAGGGTCTGTCAATTTTGTTAATTTTTTCGAAGAAGCAACCGCTTGTTTTGTTGATTCTTTCTATTTTTTATTGTAATTCGTTTAATTCTGACTTAATTTTAATTATGTCTTTAGGTCTACTTGATTGTGGTTTAGCTTGTTGCTATTTTTCAGTGAGTTTCAGGTGCCTTGTTAAATTGTTGATTTCAGGTCTCTCCAATTTGTTGATGTGGGAACTCAGAGGTGTAAACTTAGCACTGAGTACTGCCTTTGCTGTGTCCCAGAGGAGCTGGTAATTTGTGTGTTGATTTTTGTTAAATATCATGAACATTTGAATTTCCTTTCTAATCTCTTCCATGACCCACTGGTGATTCAACAGTGTGTTATTCAGCCTACATGTGTTACAGTATTTTCTTTGGTGGCTTTTGATGTTGAGTTCTAATTTTATTCCCTTGTGGTCTGAGAGAATGAAAGGTATAACTTCAATGTTTTTGAATTTGGACAAGTTTGCTTTGTGACCTAAAATGTGGTCTATTTTGGAAAAAGTTCCATGTGCTGCTGAGAAAAACGTGTATTCTGATGGTGCTGAGTGAAGTATTCATTAGATGTCTGTTAAATCTATTTGATCTATGCAGTTGTTTCGATCTGCGGTTTCTCTGTTGAATTTTTGCCGAGTTGATTTATCTAGTGGGGATAGTGATGGGGATAGTCCCCTACAATTAATGTCTTTGCATCTATGTGAGATTTGAGGGAAAGTAGTGGTTCTTGGACAACTTTGGGTGCTCCATTGTTTGGCGAATAGATATTTAGAATTATAATATCCTCCTGAAGGAGAGATCCCTTAATTAGTATGTACCGATCTTCTTTATCTCTTCTCACTAATTTTAACTTGAAGTCTATTTTATCTGATATTAGGATTGCAATTTCTGCCTGTTTATGGGGGCCGTTTGCTTGGTAGATTTTGTTCCAGTCTTTCACTTTCAAAATATGTTTGTTTTTATGGGCAAGATGTGACTCCTGAAGGAAGCAGATAGAAGGATCTTGCTTTTTAATCCAACTAGACAGTCTAGATGGCTTAATTGGAGAGTTAAGTCCATTAATGTTGAGAGTTAGGACTGAGAGGTGTTTGGTAGTTCCTGCCATATTATCCACCTTCTTGGGGGCTGCGGCAACTGGATTCTTCCTCTGGTTCTTCGATTCTCAGTTTGGGTGTGGATTCTTGGCCTTTATTGTGGTCTTGGTGGTTTTCTATGTAGGACATCTTTAAGTATGTTTTATGTAGGGCTGGTTTGGTGGAGACATATTGTTTCAGTTTTTCTTTGATATAGAAGGTTTTTATTTGACCTTCAGTTATGAAGGAGAGTTTAGCTGGGTACAGTATTCTTGGTTGATAGTTGTTTGTTTTTTGGCATGGCATACATCATTCCAGGCTCTTCTTGCTTTGATTGTCTCTGCTGAGAAATCTGAGGTGATTCTAATTGGTTTCCCTTTATAAGTGATTACCCTTTTCTCTCTGACAGCTTTAAGGATCTTTTCCTTGGTCTGAATTGATCCTGTGTGGATTATAATGTGACAGTGAGATGTCCTCTTCTGGTGTGGTCTATTTGGGGTTCTAAAAGCATTTTGTATCTGAATAGGCCTATCTTTTTGCATGTTTGGGAAGTTCTCTGCTAGGATCCTGTTGAATAAATTTCCTAGACCATTAACTTCTGTCTCTAGGTGTTCTTCTACACCCATTATCCTCAGATTAGGCCTTCTGATGGTGTCTTCCAAATGTTGAATAGATCTATCATATTTCTTGGATTTTTCTTGGATAGTTGTATGTTCTTTCTCTATGATATCTAAGCTGTCTTCAATCCCTGAGATTTGATCTTCTGCATGGTCTAACCTACTGTCAAGACTTTCTACTTTGTTTTTTATTTCTTTTCCTTCTAATTGATCAGCCTTGATGGCTTCCAATTCTTTGTTGGAGCTTTGTTTTAGATCTTGTATGAATTTCTTTCCTTAATTTGGTGTTCAGTGTTTATTCTCAAATCACTTAGTTGATTGGTTATGGTTTCCTTGGACTCCCATTCCTTCTGTCCGGGTCCATTCAGCATTCCTTTTGTGGTCTCCCTGAATCTTTTCAGCTGTTTGTTTATGGATCCCTTGAATGCCTCTATTGATCTTTGTCTATTCTTATCACACTCTTGCAATTCCTGTATTACTCTTTGATTAGCTTCCTCACATTCACGCAATTCCTGTAGTTCTTTTTTGACTGTTTGCAGCCTGATCATGCCATTCCTGTCTTTCTCTTTGACTGTTCTCAGCCTGCTCATGCAATTCCTTTATTTCTCTTTTACTGTTCTCAACCTGCTCATGCAAGTCCTGTGTCAGTCTTTGAGTAGCTTCCTCATGCTCACGAGATTCCTGTATTAATCTTTGGTTTGCCTCCTCTCTCTCCCTATCACACTCACACTGAGTTCGTTGCAGGTTTTCAATCTTTTTATTCACCATGTTTATCAGTAGTGTTTGTAGAGCTTTTTGGGTATTCTCCTCTGTATTATTCATTATCTGTTTTGTCACCAGAATATCATGAGTGCCAGTTTAGTTACCCGGACTTGCCATTTTTCTTGTGTTTTTCCAGCTTTGTTTTGCCCATTTGGTATGAAAGTAACACCAATTTTGTGCTAGAACACTATTTTAAGGCAAGAATCAACCAAAGTCCTGTAGTTGCACAGTCAAAATGGCTCCAGATACAATCTAGTTCAACAGATACAATCTATTCAACATCAAACTACTATGGATTAATAGGCTAAGAACAGCAAAGAAGAATTTGGCAAACCAGAAATTATTAGGTTTAGGGAGAAATGTGGTGAAAAATAGGATTAGAGGGGTGTGGAGAGGTAAAAAGAGAGTGAATTTAACCAAGTCCTAATCTTAGAGAGGGAAATAGATTGGACAGAATGATAGGAGAGAGATTAAAAAAAATAAAACAAGAAAAAATGGAAAAGCAAAAATTTAAATTTAAAAAGTGAAATACTTAAAAATTATGTAATTATAAAGAAATGATATTTAGAGAAGAAAAGGATAGGATGAGTGGAGAAATATGAAAAAATAAAAAATAAAAATTCTTAATAATTAGTTACTTGAACTGTCATTTTTATACTTAGCGGAATATTGTTCTCTAAGTATAAAAATGACAGTTCTTCTACTGAGAACTATAATACCTTTTATATAGTTTGAGTGTGTTCCTGAAAGTTTTCTGGGTTCAAATGTAATATAAACTGTGAAATATTAGGATAGAAAAATATTTGAGTATGGTACTTAGGTTTGAACTTGGAGTATCAATTAAGACCATCCATATATATAAACATACTTCATTCACATTTTAAATGCCTAGGTTTTTTTTTCGGATGCAGGTGGACCCATTGCAACAATGAGATGTACAAGACGCTATGTCGAAAAATGAACTTTACAATTTTGCACTGGGGGGTGGGAGGGTGGGACTGGAGTGTAGTCATAGAGATGGGAGGGCAGGGATGGTAGTGAAAAAACAAAGGAGGAGGCAACAATGCTTGATAAGAAATGTACGCATTACCTTGCTCTTGTAATTGTAACCCCTCTGTATGATATTTTCACAATGAAAAAAACTTACTTAAAAAAATTAGTTACTTGAAAATTACATAGGTATAGAGATATAATACTACTATTAAAGAAGTTAAGCCTAAGACATTGTGAATTAAGTAACAAATTTCTGGATTAAGTATGTGAACAATGAGTATATATCTGGGGATGAGCAGAAGAGCACTTAAGTCACACTAAAAAGAAAGAGGAAAAAAAATGAAAACAATAAAAAAGGGCCAAAAGATCAAAAGAGATTTATAAAAAGCACACATACACATATACCCCTAATATAAAAATTATAAGAGAAAAAAATTAGTAGAAACCAATTTTTTAAAATTAAAATTTAAATAAGGTACAAAAAAAGAGATCTTTGATTTTGTGTGTGTGTGTGTGTGGGGGGGTGAAGGTGGAGATCCTGTAGCTCCCCTGTTTCTGTAACCATTCTTTTGGTGGAATCTCTGGTCTGCTTGTGGTGTTTGTTTTCCCTGTGGCTTGGATGGTTTCTTAAGTCAGTTTGTTTGAGCAGGCAGAAAAATGCCTTGCATTACCCAGGATTTTGTGATCCTCCTCCCATGATAGTTCAGTGGGAGGAAGAGTATCACAAAAGAGGGAGATGGCTGTTTCCTCTATTGGGAGATGCTGTGATGAGGCTAAGTTCTAGGAAAGGTTGAAGCCTTTTGGCAAACAGTAGCTTTTCCCTGAGGGGCTAGCTCCTGAGATACTCACAGAGCCCATTGAGACATTCTCAGGGTTTATGTTTACTGAATTTCAATTGTTTGTCTAGGCTGCTTTAGGGAGGGGCAGCCTCTGGCTCTGTTTACCCAGTGAAGAAAGTCACTCCAGTGGGGGTGGAGCTTTCACTGCCTGGGCTGGGTGACTTTCCCCTGGGTGGAGCTGAGCCTGGCAGGTCAGGTCAGGTTCCTGCGACCTGCTAAATTATTTTTGTTTTTTTTCCAAGGCATGAGTTGGAGCTAGCTGCTCAGCTAGGCATTTGTCAGTAACAAAGATGGAGATATCCGGTGGTTGAGGAAGGGTGGCTTTCCCTCCTCTGCTCCCTGAGAAGGAGTGAAGATATCAGGGTTCTACTCACACCAGAGTCTTGGTTCCTGGGCTGTCTCTGGTCTGCAATCTGCTGGATGAAGATATCTGCTCCTTGTCATTTCTTGCTGGTGTTGAGTAGAATCCGCTTGGCCGTGGCATCTGGCACTTTGTCCCGGACTCTCTCTGTAGGTATGGCAGCTACAGCATCCGCCACTGCCACTGAAGCTGCCACAGCTGTGGCTACCCGCAAGTGCTCAGATCTGTCTCCTTGCCTGTATTTTCCCTCTCTGGCCAAACTCTCTGTACTGTGATGGAATACTTGGTGTGATTCTCTAGCCTAGGACTGTTCACTGGAACACTAAAACTGCTTTCTATGCAAGAGCTTATTTAGCCTCCAGCTTCTCCTCCACCATCTTTAGTTAATGATCTTATATATTTAAGCAACCTACAAAATATATACAAATATATACATTTTAAGTTTTCCTAAACTGACTTCTACAGTTGATCCATTTTGTATTAAGTTTTAGTTTTTATTTGATGCTGTATCTTCACAAATTATCCAGGAGGCTTTATGTAGTCTTGTTTATTGCTTTTGATTATTCATCCTTGAATCCTGAGATTTAGGCATCAAGGCAACTAAGTAAAGCCAGAAGGGACCATAGAACTATGAGAATAGAGCAAAATTTCCATCTTAGAGGAGAGCAGGGAAATGCAGTCAAAGGAGAAAAGGTGAGAGATGTGGCTACAGTAGTGTCCTTATGAATAAAAAACTGTACAATGCCGTTAATACACACAAACTCTCCAAATTTGTAAAATGAATGTGAGTTCATTAACAAGTAGCTTGATAACATTTCTATTTATCCTTCCTTTTTTCTCTCTTCTTGGCTTTCTTCAGAAATTTCTCTCTGTTCATAGGAAACAAAACAAAACAAAATAAAACAAAGCACATTGTGTTTCAGCCAGGTCTTAAATATTGGTCTAGCCAAGACTTTATCTATTGTAGTGATGCCTAAATTTTCATCTCTTTGTATGAATTTACAGCTCCTGAATTTGGAACTCTATGTAGATTTAACTCATGCAAATATTTTCTTTTTGATCCATAATAGTATTTCTTTCCATGATTATTTCTTAATGGAAAAATATTTCTTCTTTCAGTCTTGATTAGTAAGGCAATTCATGTTTATCATATACATTATTACAGTACAGAAAGAATAAAGGCGCATATTGCTTATTATCCTGCCATCTGATCGTTAATACTTTTGTATATATTATTTCAGTCTTTCCTTATAATTAATAATATTAAATAAATCATGTATTATGAAATTGAATAGGCTAGGTATTGGGATTCAGTCAGTGAGGAGCAAAAATGGACATTTTTTTTTAACTTTGGACCTTGTAATCCAGTAAGGGAGAATTATATTTAATCATAAGATGGTTTAAATAATGTGTGCATAGTTAAGGTGTTTTCTTTCTGATATAGTAGCCAGTTTTTTTTGCCATGGTAATACTCTATACTACATAATCCCAAACTCTATGGCATACCAAAAGAAATACTGATTTTTATGTTCATAGGTTGGCTGCTGAGATTGGGCAGAACTAATTTTAGTTCTACGTTTATGAACTGGCAGAAGTAGTCTGGTCTTGTACCTAGGGAAAGCAGCTGCCTGAGGGATGATCTTCTCATGTAGGGAGAACAAGAAAGCAAACAAAATCATAAAGTACACATCAAGAGTTTGATCTCATTGTTTACCAATATCTTCTAAAACTAGTCACGTAACAGGGAACAAGGTAAGCTATTACAAAAGTATAAACAATTGAGATAACAAAATCTATACAGAAAATACAACCAAATATTATTTCAAAATTGTTTTCATGGGTAGAACAATGGCTAAGACATTCTTCATTATCCTGCCGTTTTATGTTTTTTTTTTTAAAGAATTTTTATAGAGGTGATGTACAGAAGGGTTACAGTTACGTAAGTAAGGCAATGGGTATAATTCTTGTCGTACATTATTAAGCCCTCTCTTGTTTTCTCCCACTTTCCCTCTCCCCTGACTCAAGACAGGAAGTTCTATCTTAGTCCTTTCTAGTAGGCCTACTCACTATTTTACTGTCATGTCATTTTACTGCATATTAACAAGATTGATTCACATGTCTATACATAAATACTATCATTGGTATAGAGAATTGATGTGATTGGTCAATATTAGCAAACACTCATTTCCTGGAACTGGGGAACATCTCCTGAAACACAGTTGTCTCATATCAGTATGCTCAGATGGTCACATGGAAGATCGGATGATGTCTCAGTTAGGAAGACAATTGACAGTGTCTCATTTGGTGTCTCTATGACTTTCATGAGAGTTCCAAACTCAAAGATTACAACTGGAAAACTTGTATCTGCAGGAGATCAGAAAAATGAATATTACACTGAATTTAGAAGAATGAGTAAGAATTTCCTGGACTAAGAGGGGAAATAAGAGCACTTTAGGCAGGAAAATGTACATAAAATTCCTGTGGAGCACTGAGCTTGAAAAAGGTAGAAATGAAATGGCAAAAACAAAAACAAAAAGAAGGGAAGAAATAGGGTGGAAAATGATAAAATGAAGGGGTAAGGATGAGAGTTTGCAGGGCTTTGCAGATCAGGTTAAAACTTTAATTTTCATTTCCAAAATAGTGTCTTGTGAGTATCACTGTTGCATTGGTTCACCCTTTGTCCTTTGTCTCACCATTTTGTTGTTCCCCTTCCCTTTCCCAATTTAGATAAATGTATATACAAGACACATTGTAACAAAATCAAATACAATGACAACAGAGGATAAACCAAAGGGGGGAAAAACGAAAGAAAAAAGAAAGAACTTTACACAATACATTAAAAAGAACAATGACAAAGGAAAACCTCTTGTTTCCACAACTGGGAGTGAAGAAAAGTTGGAGAAGAATGAGGGAGGGAGTAATAATGTTTGACAAGAAATGTACTCATTACCTTAGGTATGTAACTGTAACCCTCTGTATATCACCTTAACAATAAAATTAAATTTAAAAACTTTAACTTTTATCCTAAGATTAAGAGAAAGCCATGGAAGGGTTTTAAACAAGAGAATGATATAATAAAAAATGAGAAAGATCACAGTAGCTGTAGCGGAAGGGTAAGAATCGATACAGACAGATCAGTTGCAAATTTATTGTGCAGTTCAGTTGAAAGAAGGTAATAGCTAAAATGGCAGTGGTAGATAAAACAATATGTGACTAATTTTGAGAAATATTGAGAGGATAAAGTTGATAGTATTTAGTGGTGAACACGACTTAGTGGGGGTGGTGACAAGCAAAGTTATTAGGGACTATTTTTAGCTTTCATAATTATATAACTGTCTCAATTTTCTTACCATTTACTGTGACAAGGAGTATAGAAAGAGGTTCAGATTTGAGTAAGAAGACCTTAAGTAGAGGTATTAAACTGAACATGCCTCTGGAATACATGCAAAGAAATGCTGGACTTAAAAGTCTAAAAATATCATGCCTTGTTTGCATGTAAATGCAAACTGATGGCAAAGATATTAATGATTGAGATTATAAAACAGGAAGAACAGGTGTATCAATAAGTTGTAAAGAATATCAGCATTTAGTGGGCCATTCATTGAGCGAAGATGAACTATGAGGTAACAAAGGAAGCTAAGAAAGACTATAGGGGTAAAAGAACAGCCCAAATGTAACAAGAAGTCCGGAAGTCAAGAAAACAACGCATTTGACTGAGGAGTCAACCTAAGAAGTTAGATTGTTTAGCTATATTGAGGTGATAGGATATGATTAAATTAGGAAATTCTAGTGAAGTGAAGGGGACAAAGGATAAATTAGAGTGGGTTGGGGAATAGAAGTTGGGAAAATGGAGATGTTGGAACATCTGAGTTGGCTTTGAAGGGGGACAGAATTTAAAATTGGAAGTACAGCTAAGAAGACTTGGAAGACAATATATGGGCTTAAATGCTATAGGTGCTCATTTGAGAGGAAGAAGTTTTTTTTTAATTTTATTTTTTTATGAAAGTGATGTACAGAGAGGGGTTGCAGTCACATAAGTCAGGAAATGAGTATATTTCCTTTTAACAATATCACCTCTTCCCTTGTTTTTCTCCTAGCTTTTTTTTCTCTCCCAACCCTCCTCCCCTATAAGGTGTATAGTTGATTTTCAACATAGCATCTAGTGAGTATCACTGCTGCATTTGTTCACCCTTTTTCCCACCATTTCTGTGCATCCCCTTCCCAAATCACATAAAATCATGTATAAGAAAAAAAGTACAGAAATCAAAAATAGTGACAAAGGGGGAGAAACAGAAAAAGTAAAAAAACAAAAACAAAAACAAAACAACCCAAACCTCCTGTTTCCATTTCTTCGAGTTCACTTTGACAAGCATCATCTTATATGATCATATGCACGTAGCTATTGAGCCTTTGTGATCTTCTTCTAAGAATATTCTCCTTCGGTCTCACTGTGTGAATGTTTAGAATCCAGTTAAAATTTTCAAATCCAAGTGTAATTGCTTGTTTTTTTTAACTGTCCATTGTATTTACTTGTAGATTTGTAGGCACATTCTAATTGCTAAAATTGAATGAACCCATGCAACTGAGGAAGAGGTTTTAGAGACGAGATTCTATAATACTGAGCGCAAAAAACCAGAGATAATGATGGATGGATGTATCTCATTAGAATCTACATGTTTATCTATAATAATTTTATATGAACAAATAACATATTTCCTTACAATTCTACACCCATAGAGTATTAAATAATAGACAATTAATGTATATAGTACAAAGGTTGGAAGTTGGTAATTTCAAGATTGTTTCAATGGCCCACAAGTATCACCAGACACGTGAATTGGGTTCTTCCAGTCTTTCCTCCTCTTCAGTGTGTCACTGGAATCTTCCTCCTCTCTCTCTTTTTTTTTTTTGCTTTATAATTTTTAATAAGTTTTTTTATTGTGAAAATACAGTACAGAGAGGTTACAATTACATGACCAAGGTAATGAGTATATTTCTTATCAAGCATTGTTGCCTCCTCCTTTGTTTTCCCTTACCATCCCTACTCTCCTCCTCCCCCCACCAAAGTAGTAAAGTTTGTTTTTTGACAGACATAACGTCTTGTACATCTCACTGTTGCAATGGGTCCACCTGTATCCCTATTTAAATAATTTGTTTTTTTTTCCTTCCCTTCCACAAATTATACCAACATCAAATACAGTGAAAACAGGGGTTGTACCGTGGGGGAGGGATATACAAAGTAACAAAGAAATCATAAATATGTTTGAAACAATAGCAAGGAAGAAGAACAATTTGAGTCCTTATCTTGGGGCTCATTTCACCTAACATCAACTTGTCTGACCGTTTCTGCTTGTCTCAGACATATACTAGTTATTGCAAATAAAGGAAACCATGGGACCTATACTTCTTTGGCTTACTTCACTTAATATAATTTTTTCCAAGTCTTTCTTTTTCCTAACAAATGGGGCAATGCCATTCTTTTTCATGGAGGCATAGAATTCCATTGTGTATATATACCACATTTTCTTGATCCATTCATCTACTGAGGGGCATCTGGGTGGGTTCCATATCTCAGCTATGGTAAATAATGCTGCAATAAGCATAGCTGTGCTGGTATCTTTAGTATGGTCCTGTTTGTGATCATTCGGGTAAATGCCCAAAAGTTTGATTGCTGGGTCATAGAGGAGCTCTATGTGGAGTCTTTTGAGGAAACTCCATATTACTTTCCAAAGTGGTTGAACAAGTTTACACTCCCACCAACAATGCAGTAGGGTTCCCTTCTGTCCACATCCCCTCCAGCATCTGTTGTTATTAGAGTTCTTGATTATAGCCATTCTAACTGGGGTGAGGTAGTATCTCAGTATTGTTTTGATTTGCATTTCTTTTATGGCTAGGGAGGTTGAGCATTTCTTCTTGTGTCTATTGGCCATCCTTCTTTCCTCTTCAGAGAAGTTTCTCTGTAAGTCTTTAGCCTACTTATTTCTTGGGCAGTTGTTTCTTTGAAGATTTGTTGTTGGGGGATTTAATTTTTTGAGTTCCAGGTATATTTTAGATATGAGACCCTTGTCTGTTGTATGGCTAGTGAAGATCTTCTCCCAATCTGTGGGCTTTCTATTGATCTTGCTAGCTATGTCCTTTGCCATGCAGAAGCTCTGCAACTTCACGCAATCCCATTTGTTCAACCTTTCTTTGATTTTTTTGTGTTTCTGGTTCTCTATTAAGAATATTTAGGGGGCTGGGAAGGTGGCTCAGTGGTAGAGCGCTTGCCTTGCATGCATGAGGTCCTGGGTTGGGTTCCTCAGCACCACATAAGCAAAAAGAAAAAAGCCGGAAGTGGCACTGTGGCTCAAGTGGTAGAGCGGTAGCCTTGAGCTGAAGATCTGAGGGACAATGCCCAGGCCCAGAGTTCAGGCCCCGCGACCGGACCCAAAAGAAAAAAAAAAGAATATTTCGGCCTGTGGCATGATGACCTAGAGTTTCTCCTATTCCACCCTGTTTTCAGGGTGTCTGTTTTGACTCTGAGGTCTTTGATCCATTTAGAGCACAGGGTGATATATAAGGATCTAGCTTTAGTTTTCTATAAGTGATTAACCAACTTTGCCAGCTCCATTTATTGAAGAGGCCTTCTTTCTTCCATTATATTTTTTTTAGCTCACTTTTGGAAGATTAGATGTCTATAGTTCTGTGGGTTCATTTCTGGGTTTTCAATTCTATTCCATTGGTACTGAGGTCTGTTCTTGTGCCAGTACCAAGCTGTTTTGATTACTATGGCTTTGTACTAGAGTTTGAAATTTGGTATTGATATTCTTTCAGCACTGTTCTTTCTGTTAAGGATTATTTTTGCTTTTCAGGGTCTTTTATTGTTACATATGAATTTTTGGATTGCCTCTTCTATTTCCTTGAAGAATGAGATTTTCAATGAAATTGAAAGAGAAAGCTCACTACCGAACTCATTCTATGAAGCCATCATAACCATTATCCCAAAACCAGGCAGGGACTCATCAAAGAAAGAGAACTATAGACTCATTTCTTTGATGAACATTGATGCAAAACTCAACAAAATTTTGTCCCATCGACTTCAACAATTCATTCAAATAATTATATACCACGATCAAATAGGATTCATTTCAGGGATGCAAAGCTGGTTCAATAAACGCAAATCAATTAATATAATTCATCACATCAACAAGAGCAAGTTTAAGAACCACATGGTTATCTCAATAGATGCAGAAAAACATTTGACATGATCCAAAACTCCTTTATGATCAGGGCTCTGGAAAAACTAGGACTCCAGGGAACATTCCTCAATACAATAAAGGCTGTATATGACAAACCCACAGCCAGCATTATACCTGATGGTGAAAAACTAAAGCCATTTCCTCTTAACTCAGGAATGAGACAAGGATGTCCACTCTCTCCACTTCACTTCTCTTCAATCTAGTATTAGAATGCCTAGCTACAGCAATAAGGGAAGATGCAAACATAAAAGGGATCCAAATATGGAAAGATGAAGTAAAACTCTCCCTCTTTGCAGATGACATGATCTCATATTTAAAGAATACTATGGACTCCCATCCCAAATTACTCGAGCTGATTAAAAACTTCGGCAAAGTAGCAGGGCATAACATTAACCCTCAAAAACCAATGGCTTTTCTGTATGCCCACAATGAGAAGAGCATGGCCGAAATCAGGAAAGCAACTCTGTTCATAATAGCCCCACAAAAAATAAAATACCTAGGAATTAACTTAACCAAAGAAGTAAAGGATCTCTATGATGAAAACTTTAAAAACCTGAAAATGGATATCAAAGCAGAACTTAGAAAGTGTAAAAACCTCCCATGCTCCTGGATTGGAAGGATCAACATCTTGAAAATGGCAATACTTCCCAAGGCTATCTACAAATTCAGTGAGATACCTAACAATATTCCAACCTCATTCTTCCTTCTCTTATGGTCTCCAAATGACTGCAACACCTCTAAATGTCTTCATATACTAGCATCTCAAACAGAAAAGTAAGTGAGGAGGTGTGAGCCATTAATTGTGATGATACTGAGGCTTGAACTCATAGCTTCTCAAACTCACTTGGCTTTTATGCCCATGGTTGGCACTCTGCCACTTGAACCACAGCTCCACTTTTGGTTTTTTGTTGGTTGATTTTTAGGAAGATTCTAACAAACTTTTCTGCCTATGCTGGCTTTGAACCTCAATCTTCAGATCTCAGCTTCCTGAGTAACTAGGACTACAGGTATGAGCCACTGGTGCCCACTTTAATCATCATCAACTTCTATATCTCATTGGCCAGAAGTGAGTTTCATGCTTATCCCTAGACCAGTTACTACTGAATTGATGATATTTTCTTGATTGGCTTATTCTTTTTTTATGTTTTTTTTTTTTTTTTGGTAAAAATACTGTACAGAGGGGTTACAGTTACATGAGTAAGGCAATGAGTACATTTCCTATGGATCATTGTTACCTCCTCCTTTGTTTTCCCTCTAACATCCTGTCCCTCCCCACCTCCTTGATTGGCTTATTCTTGCTTTTTATCTGTGGGACTTAAAAAATCAGGACAAGGATGAATATGGAATTAATTTTGCACTACTAGCGCCAAGAGAAGTTATCATCAAGAATGTTTGCCTATAGCTATATTGATAAATTCTTGTGTTTATGTGTTGGTAATCACAAAATTATTTGATAACATTAAAAATTCACATATCAAGATAGAATTAAGAAAAAAGATTAAATATATAATTTCATTAACCTCCTAAATAAGTAATGATGATTAAAATTGAGAGTATTGTGTGTGATATGCTGGTTTTTTCTTTTTTTAATTTTATTTTATTTTATTTGAGAACATACTGTACAGAGGGGTTACAATTACATGGGCAGGATAATGCATACATTTCTTACCAAGCATTGCAGCCTCCTCCTTTGTTTTGCTGGTTTTTTCATATGAAGCAAATTTTTTAAATGAGACACTAAAAGTGTAAACTACATCCTAATAAATTGTGTGTGTGTTTTATGTTTATGATTGTCTCATATATTATTCTAGCTACATATGAGCACGTCCATTGCCTCATTCCCTTAACAATTCTATCTATGTCACTTCTGGAAATATTTGATAATCTTATAATGAGAACTGTAAATATGTATAACTTACTTGTTTTGTTTGGATTCTTTTCTTCTGAATTTTAACTGATTTGTGTGAATTTCTTTCTCTGTTAAGGATATTTATTCATTGATATAGATGTAGATGTTTTACTTTGTAGTTTCTCCCTGAGGTTTGGTAATGATCTTTGAGGACTTTCAGAAATCTTTAATTTTAAAGAAATTCATCATTACCATCCTCTGTCTCTGTCTCTGTCTCTCTGTCTCAATCTCTTTGTCTCTATCTTTCTGTCTCTCTCTCCCTCACTTTTTCCCTCCCTCTCTCCTTTCCTCTCTCTCTTTTGGCCTTGGTATGCTTGGGATTGAACTCAAGGCCTTCCATTCTTGCTTTGCTTTTTGGCACACAGGTGGCAATCCACCACTTGAGCCACATCTTCAGTTGCTTCTTTTTGCTGGATAATTAGAGATACAAGTCTCACTGATTTTTCAGCCCAGACTGCCTTAGAACCGTGATCTCTGCCTCCTGAGTAATTAGGATTGTAGGCATGAGCTATCAGTATTTCAGATCTTTCTCTTATGACTTCTGAGACAATATTATGTAGTGTTTCATGTCCAGGTCTTAGAGGTTGAGACAGAATTGAGCTTGCTTAAGTCCTTGTTCTTCCCACTGCAAAGTGGTTTGAGAACATTATTCACCTTTTCTAACATTATTTCCTCATCTGTAAAATGGAGATAACTATCCTTCCTTGAAAGGATTGTTATGCAAATTACATACACATTATATATAGAGTCCAGTAACTTGTATATTAATGCTCGATACATTTTAATTCTTATAATAAAAATAATAATATGATTATAATGGATCTTTTCACTGAAATTACATAAAACATGCAGACATATTTTCTTCTTTAAATGTAAAAATGAAAATATAAAGCTTTATTTAAAACATAATAGCACTGAAATGGTTTTACATGGATTAAGTAAGTTTGAGTAATAAGGGTTCAATAACTTTGTTATTGAAGTATTTGAAGTATTATAGAAATGTAGCTTGCTGTAAATTTTATTTTCTGTTACCAGAATTTGAACTCAGGGCTTCACGTTCACTCACTCTTCCTACTCAGGGCTGGAACACTTGAACCATGCCATAGCCTGGCTTTTAGATTGCTAGTTGGAAAAGCCTTGTGAACTTTTCTCCCTAGGCTACCCTGAAACCATGACCCTTCATATCTCAGTCTTCTGGCTATAGTTGTGAGCCATCAGCACCCACCTGTAAATTTAATTTTTAATTCATCTCTCTTTAATGATTAATTTTTTGTGAACTTATTTATCCTTAGTACAACCATTCCAACTTGCTCTACTTTAAATTAATCAAGTGAATTATAAATCAAATAGACATTTTTCACATGTATACTTTAAAATTTTAAGGATTTCATGAAAACATTAGGAAACCATTGATACCTTTTCAGTGTTTTCTATTACTCTTAATATCTAGAAAGGAAATTCATACTTAGTTAAATGATCTCAAGTACTGACATACATATGGATTCTTTCCTGCTCCTCTTCTCTCTCGTCTATATATGCACCTGTCATCCATCTATCTATCTATCTATCTATCTATCTATCTATCTATCTATCTATCTATCTATCTATCTATCTATCTATCTATCTATCTATCTACCTCTGTCTGTCTAGCTATCTGTCTGTCTATCCATGTATATATCTATCCATCTATTCACCCACCTATCATCTATTATCTATCTATGTATGATGCTGAATTTTGCATATAATTATAATGGAAATAATTACTATAAGATAGAGTTCTCCTCTTCATAGGTACTAGGGACAGACATTAGAGCAGGTCTTTCCAGCACTGCTGCCTGGGTTTGAATTTCAGCTGTCCTGCTTAGTATCTGTTGCCTAACTTCCCTGGACCTTGGTTTGTTCATACAACAGACAAAAGTGATACTTTAAATAAGTTTTGTGAGGATTCAGTGGCTTAGTGTCTTTAAAGCACTTAATACATGACAGAATACAGTTAATGAATATTATGATCATCCTTTTCTTGCCCAATTTCCATCATATTACTACAAAATGGACAGTTAAACTAGTGTTGAATGTGGATATAGAAATACCTTGAGTCTGTTGATTATCATTATGGAATAAAAACCTCAGGATCTCTGGAACTTTCATGTCCAAATGAGTAGAAAAACAAACAATGCATTAGGATATCAGTGCTAGTATTTCTAATGAAGAAAGGCATTATTTTATGTAACATACTAAACAAAATCTACTGTAGACATTCACAAGATAGCATCAAAATCCATTCATTATGTCCACTGGTTATTGAGTTACTCAGACATCTGTTGGCATATTGCTTTGCTATAATTGAATAATGAAGCACTCGTTCAATTTGTGGACTGCAGTACAGTTATTTAGGAATTAGCTCAATGTTTCATCTGTGTCTGTTCTGAAAATGACACATAATAGAAAGATTACTGTACTGTTTGGTAGCAAAATCATGTCAAGAAATTGTTGTGCAAGGGGCAAGCAGATCTGGAAGTCCAGGCCATTTCCCCCTGCTTTCTTGTCCCCTTTCCATGAGAATGGCTTATATTTTCTTAGTTCTAGCTGCATCAGGGAGGTGTAGAAAATTATTATAAAGTATGGAGTTACAATTTCTGCCCTGAATTATAGTCTCTCAGAATTAATCAGAAGCCTTTAAGCAGAGAAACATCTGAAGATCCAGCCCGAAGAGCATAAAGCATTGACATTGATCCTATATCTGAGATATTTTTCTTGGAACACAGTAGGGTTGAGATCTAAAAGGTCAAACAGAATGCTTGCTTAAAACCTCACAACTGAAGCAAGAAAGAAGAATTAAACCAAAGTCATCCTTTCTTAAGGAAACCACTAATTTCTTTGTGACATAAAAATAATCCTTAGAATGGATAAACTACAATCTTTCATTTAACTCATTATGCCTCAGGTAAGAAAAAAGTCTATTTTTAATGGTTCTAGTACATACCATATTTAAAACCAGATTAAAAACAATAACACTCTAGATTTGTGTAGGTCAAGCTAGTATTAGCATACAAAGGCAACCCAGCATATCTTCCCCATGAAATTATGCACTGAGAAATACAAAAGTACATCTTAGTTCAAAGTCTTTGCAATCTTTAATAACCTTTTTTATTACTTCAATTATTATTTTAGAGGTGATGTACAGAGGGATTATACCTTCATAATCAGATAAAAATACATTTCTTTTTGAACAATGTCATGGGTTGCAGAATTCCTTTTCTTTTTTTTTTTTTTTTTTGTTGGTTGTGGGGCTTGAACTCTGGACCTGGGTGCTGTCCCTCAGCTCTTTAGCTCAAGACAAACGTTCTACCACTTGAGCCACAGTGCCACTTCTGGTTTTCTGGTGTTTTTTTGGAGATAAGAGTCTCACAGACTTTCCTGCCTGGGCTGGCTTTGAACCATGATCATCAGATCTCAGCCTCCTGAGTAGCTAGGATTACAGGCGTGAGCTGCCAGTGCCCGGAAAGTTCATTTTCAACAGTATCTAGTGAGTGTCACTGCTTTGTTTGCACATCCTAAGTCCCTCCATTTCTGTGCCCCACTTACACTCCCAAAGACAGATTACAAAACAAACAAGACAAAAGAAAACAAAAACAGCAACAAAGAGAAAATGCTTCTTGTTCCCTCTCCTGGAGTCCATTTCAAATATTATTATTTTATATGATCAGATGCACATAGCTATTTCTCTTATATAATCCTATCCTAAGAATAGCCTCCTTTGGTTTCACTATGTGATTGTCTAGAGCCCTGTATAATTTATCATATCCTAGTGTATTTTTATCTTTTACCATCCAATATATTTAGATTTATAGGCACATTTTAGTTACCACAAATGAGGGAAACTAGGCAACCTATGTTTCTCTGGGTCTGGACTACTTCACTTAATGGTACAATAACTAACAGCCTTTAAAAACTCAGGTATAAAGGGAAATACGTAGATATTTATGCTTTGGCATCTGGCCTCTTTCTGAATGAAAAGAAAACTCTACCCTAAGATGGTTATGAATATAAAATGGACAGATCCACAAGTGAGGTCATAGTTTGCTACCACACATAAGTTAATTCTTCTTATTTTTACATTTTTTTGTATTAAAACTGGGGCTTGAATTCAGGGGCCGGGTGCTGTCCCATAGCATTTTTGCTTATGGCTTGTGCTTTATCAATTGAACCACAACTCCTCTTCTGACTTTATACTGGCTATTAGAGATTAGAGTTTCATAGACTTACCTGCTTGGGGTGGCTTCGAACTATGGATCCTTAGATATCAGCATCTTGAATAACTTGGATTATAGGCCTGGATCACCTGTGCTCAACAATTCTTATTTATATTTAAAACATTGTGGAAAAATACCATTTGATCACTTTTAAGTGTACAATTTAGTGAATTTAAATGTATTTACATTGCTGTGCCAAGGTCACCATTATCCATCTTAAGGACTTTCTTATCTTCGAAGGAGAAACTGTTCATCCTTATTCCTTTCTCAGTCCAGCCTACTATTGTCTCTGACTCTACTCATTCTAAAAACCTCATATATACAGAATCATACAATATTTATCCTTTTGTGTTTGCTTTTTTCAATCAGCATAATGTTTAAATGGTTTTTCCTTATGATGGAGCGTGTCATATTTTCATTCCTTTTGAAGACCAAATAATATTCCATCATGTGGAAATACCACGTGTTGCTTATCCATTTGTTTTAAAATATTGCATACAGATGACCTGAAACTTCCCTGAGCTCTCTGAAGGGCACTCCTCAAGCTCAATAAATTGTATTTACTTACAGTTCTTCCTTTGCTCCTTACCTTTAAGGCAGAAGAGATAGGCGAGGAGACAGAGAGGAATTGTATCAGTTTTAACAAATGTACAAAGGGGCAGGCTAGAAGTTAAACCTAGGAAGCAATGGAGAACAATTAAGCTTTCCTGTGTTTCATTGCTAAGTTACAAGGACTGTGAGACCTAAAGGGGGCTAAACTATCTAAAACTGTGACCTCTTGAATTGGTAAAACCTGGCAACTCTGTATGAGTGGGTAGAGTCCTCAAGGTAAGAAACTTATCTGGAAAAAGGAAACCCTGAAGCTCACCTATTATTCCTGAGTTTTGGATAGGCCTAGAAATCTCTATATATTTTAGAATAAAAAGCAGCACCCATTTTGGCCACCTAGAACCATTGTGCTATAGCTGGGGGGGGTGGGCAGTGCTAGAGGACAAGAACTTGTGCATTCCCCCAGAACAATGGCAGCAGGTAACAACTGCCATTTTGAATCTTTATGTCCCACTTCCCAGAAGGGAGCAGGAAATGTTTCTATCTCTCCTTACTTTAACTCTGTTTTACTAAATTAAATCCTTGATAAAATGTTCACCTTGAGAGACTCCTTTTGGTGTGACATCCTGAAATGCTTTTCATGAGTGGATCTCAAGGACCTATGATTTTGTGTGGAACTAAGAAGCTGAGGGAAACACTGGTATCTCATATATTCTCTTGTGACTCTTACCGTGATCCAAATTGAGTAGAGTGTATTTCATTCTTTGTGGGCTTTACCACTTGATTTGATTTGGCCTATGAAATGTGGGCAGAAGTTTCAGGGTGGGTGCTGGTTCTAAGCTAAAGTCTTAACTGCTGTTGCATAGGGAATTTCTTTTGACATCTCTTGTGATTTCAGGTAGGAAAACATAGCCTGTATGACCACTGATCCTGTAAGGGAGGAGTCATTTCATTATGAGGCAGGTTTTGATTTATCTTGACATAGTCAGTTTATCTTTATTCTGGGAGCAGCTGCTTTTCTACTAACCCATCTCACTAACATAAACAAAACATTAACAAAATAATCCATAAATGTGTAAATAAACAACAAATGAGGGGGGCACACAAATGGGGAAACAAAGGGCAAACAAATTCAACAGTGGTACTCACTATACAACTTGTGGTTGGGACAGGAGGGAAAAATTCGGAGATAGTGAGGAAAGGGGTGACATTGCCCAAAAAGAAATGTACTCTACCTGACTAAGGAAACAGTAGCCCCTCTATACCTCAGCTTTAAACTAACAATAGGAAAAATAAGTGATTGTTATGTTAAGCCACTTATTTAGAGTTACTTATTTAGAGCATTATTTCAGTAGTAGGTAATTAATACAGGCTGTGGTGAGAGAACATGAAACTTCTTACACATATTTCCAGAATTGACTGTTAGTTAAATATGGAGATAATTTTAAAATTAATTTACTTTATTGTTATTATTGAGGTGATATACAGAGGTATTATAATTACATGAGTCAGGTAATGAGTACATTTCCTTTTGTACAGTGTCTTCTGTTCCCTCATTCTCTTCCAGTCCCTCCCTCCTGTCTTTACCCACAAGTTGTATAGTTCACTTTCACAAGTGTCCAGCAGCTCAACTGCTGTGCTTTTCCACCCTTTTTCCTTCGACTTCTGTACCCTCCCCTGAAGATATACACATGAATACACCATACATAAGGTAAAGAAGACAGAATCATCAAAAAATAAGAACTAAAAAAACAGAGAAAGTATAAGCCTCTTGTTTCCATATCTTGGAGTTTGTTTATATATATATAAAACCATATAAATATGAAGAGAAATTTAGGCATTGTGCCTTTGTGTTTCTCTCCTAAAAGTGTCCTCTTTTGGTCTTACTGTGTGTGAATCTAGAATCCTGTATAATTTGTCATATCCTAGTGTTTTATATCTAATTTCTGCATATCAGAGAGAACATGTGCCGTTTGTCTCTCTGAGCTTGGCTTACCTCACTGAACACGATTTGTTCTAGTTCTATCCATTTCCCTGCAAATGACATTATTTTATTCTTTCTAATGACTATATAAGATTCCATTGTTTATATGTATCGCATTTTTTTAGGTCCACTCAACTATTGTGGGGCATTTGAGCTATTTCCATATCTTGGCTATTGTAAGTAGTGTGGCAATGAACATGATCCACAAGTGTCCTTATCATATCCTGGCTCATGATGTTTAGGGTAGATACCTAGGAGTGGTAGGGAAGATCTATGTTTAGTTTTCTGAGGAGCCTCCAGATTGCTTTCTAGAGTGGTTGTATGACTTTACATGCCTACCAACAATGCAGTAGGGTTCCTTTCCCCCCACATCCCTGCCAATATTTGTTGTTCAGATTCACAGTGTTGGCCAATCTTACTGAGGTACGATTTAATCTGAGTTGTTTTGATTTGCATTTCCTTTATGGACAGAGAAGATGTGTTTCTTTCCCATTCTTACCTCTTCTTCAGAGAAGTGTCTCCTTAGCTCCCTTGCCCATTTAGTGATTGGTTTATTGGGTTTGAGAAGGGTTAGTTTCTTGAACTCCTTGTATTTATTGGATACTAGGCCTTTGTTGAATATATTGTTGGTAAAGATCTTTCCCCAGTTTGTTGGCTGTCTTTCTCGTTGAGTAACTATGTCCTTGGCTGTGCAGAAACCTTTTATTTCGATGTAGTCCCACTTGTCAAGTCTCTCTTATTTGTTGTGTCCCTGGGACTCTATTCATAAAGTTTTTACCTATACCTATAAGTTCTAATGTTTCTCCTACTTTCTCTTGCAGTAGTTTCAATGTTTTGGGTCTGACATTGAGGTCTTTAATCTACTTTGAATTGATATTAGTGCTTGGTGACAACATGGATCCACTTTTAGTTTTCTGCATATGGATGCCCAGTTTTCCTAACACCAATTGTTTAAGAGGCTATTTTTCCCCACTGTGTATGTCTTTTGCTCCCTTGTGAAATATCAGATAACTGTAAGTGTATGGTTTTATTTGTGGGTCTCCTCATCTATTCCATTGATCTTCAGGTCTATTTTTGTGCCAATACAACAGTGTTTTTATAATTTAATTTTATTGTCAAGGTTATGTACAGAGGGTTACAGTTACACAATAAGATAGTGAGTACATTTCTTGTTGAACTTGTAGTAGAGGTGTCTTGTGCATCTTATTGTTACAATGGGCCAACCTGTATTCCTATTTAAGCGTTTTGTTTTTTCCCTTCCCCTCCCCAAATTAGAGAACTGTATGAACATGATGCAGGGCACCAACCTCAAATACAGTGAAAACAGGTGTTATAACATGGGGGAGGAAAATACAAAGAAACTAAAAAAATCACATGAAACATTATAAATACGTTAGAAACAATAGCAAGCAAGAAAAAAAACCACTTGTGTCCCTATCTTGGGGTTCATTTCGCTTAATATCAGAATGACATCGTCCCATTTGTTAGGAAATGGAAAGACTTGGAAAAAATTATGTTAAGTGAAGTAAGCCAGGCCCAAAGAAACATAGGTCCCATGATTTCCTTTATTTGCAACAACTAATGTAAGTCTGGGACAAGCAGAAAAGGTCAAAAGCTATGAACATATGGCCAGATAAGATGATGTTAGTTTATCTTTAAAAGTCTTACAGAATTCAACAGTGAATCCATCCAGGCCTAGGCTTTACTTTGTCTGAAGACTTCTAATTTTTTCCTTAATATTTTTGTGAGTTATTGGCCTGTTTAACAGTTTATCTTCTTGGTTCAGCTTAGGCAGTTTTTATGTCTATAAAAATTTGTCCATTTCTGTTGGTTTTCCTCATTTTTTGACTATAGGTTTTGAAAGTAATCCTTATAACCATTTGAAAATCTTCGATGTTTGTTGTAATGTTTCCTGTGGCATCTCTGATTTTATTGATTTGAATCTCATCTTTTCTTCATCAATCCCATTAGTAGTCTGTCAATTTTATTAATTATTTAAAAGAGCCAGCATTGCTTTCATTGATTTTATGTATAGTTTCTTAGTCTCTATTTCATTCATTTCTGCCCTGGTCTTTGCTATCTCTCTCTGTTTAGTAGTTTTGGGTTTGGTTTGTTCTTGTTTTTCTTGTAGTTTTAGTTGTATCATGAGGTTATTTACTTGAGCTGCTTCCGTTTTCTTTATGTGTGCTCTTAGAGCTATAAACTTTCTTCTCAGCTCTGCTTTTGTTGTATCCCAGAGATTCTGTTGTACATCATTTTCATTGAATTGTAAGAACTTTCTAATTTCTTCTGTGACCCAAGTGTTATTCAGTAGTGTGTTATTCAGTCTCTATTGTTTGAGTGTTTTCTGCAATGTTTTGTTATTAAGAACTTGTTTGGTCAACTGTGGTCAGATAGGATACAAGGAGTTATCTCAATCCTCTTGTGTTTGTTTAGGTACTTTGTGTGTCATATGATATGATCAGTTTTGGAGAATGTTCTATGGGCTGTTAAGAAGAATGTGAATTGGGTAGTTGTTGGATGGAAAACTCTGTAGATATCTGTTAAGTCCATTTGGGTCATTTAATTCACAGGCTTCTTTTCTTATTTTTGTTTGGTTGACTTGTCCTTTGGTAAGAGTGGAGTATTAAAATCTCCCACGATTATTGTGTTGGGGTATATCATGTTCTGTAAGTCCAAAAGTTTGATGTAGCTAGGTGCTCCATTTTTTGGTGCATAAATATTGACCAATGTGATTTCCTCTTCATGGATCATTCCTTTTATTAATATGTAATGAGCGGCATTTACCCTAATGTTTACAAAAAAGACCACACTAAAGCTACCAGCACAACTATGTTTATTGCAGCATTATTTACCATAGCTAAGATATGGAACCAACCCAGATGCCCCTCAGTAGATGAATGGATCAAGAAAATGTGGTATATATACACAATGGAATTCTATGCCTCCATCAGAAAGAATGACATTGCCCCATTTGTTAGGAAATGGAAAGGCTTGGAAAAAATTATATTAAGTGAAGTAAGCCAGGCCCAAAGAAACATAGGTCCCATGGTTTCCCTTATTTGCAATATCTAGTATAGGTATGAGTCAAGTGGAAAAAGTCAGATAATGTGATGTTAGGAAAACGAACCCTCAAATATGTATTTTATGTTTTTGTTTCTTTCATGCATGCGTTTCTAACGAATTTATAAGATTATTTCTTTGTTGCTTTGTATGTCCCTTCCCCACAGTGTAACCCCTGCTTTCACTATATTTGATGTCAGTATAACATGTGGAGGAGACGGGGACAAACAAGTCGTTTAAGGATTCAGGTAGACCTGTTGCAACAATGAGAAGTACAAAATGTCATGTCAAAACCAACTTTACAATGTCGGAGTGGGGGGGGAGGGGGGGTTTGACTGGGTGGGGGGGAGGGGGGAGGGTGGGAAGGGAGGTGAAGGGTAAACAAAGGAGGAGGCTGCAATGCTTGGTAAGAAATGTATGCATTATCCTGCCCATGTAATTGTAACCCCTCTGTACAGTATGTTCTCAAATAAAATAAAATAAAATTAAAAAAAAATAAAAAAATAAAAAAAAATAAAAATAAAAATAAAAAAAAAATAAAAAAAAATAATATTAGTTGTAATAGTGGTTTAATGTTCATGAATTCCTGTAATTTTTCTTTGTCATGGAAGATTTTAGTTTCACCATTAATTGTGAATGATAGCTTTACTGGGTAAACCAGTTTGGGTGGGTACATGTTGATCTTCAGGACTTGAATTATACCACTCCAGTCTCTTTTTGCATGGAGAGTTTGAGATCAGCAGTGATTCAAATCTTCTTTCTGTTGTAATATGGCTATTATTTGAGTTTGCTGCATTTTAATTAATGTCTTGTTTTGTTTTTGTTTTTGTTTTTTGTTTTTGGTTGATCATGGGACCTGAACTCTGGGCCTGAACACTGTCCCTCAGCTCTTCAGCTCAAGGTTAGTGCTCTCCCACTTGAGCCCCAGCACCACTCCTGGCTTTTTCTGCTTATGTGATGCTGAGGAATTGAACCCAGGGCATCATGCATGCAAGGCACGCACTGTACCATTGAGTGACCTTCCCAGCCCCTAATGTCTTGTTTTTTAAGTTCAGTGTTCTTTACTACTTACTATATGTCTATAAGTATTTCTCTTTGGATCCTGTCTACTGGGAGTTCTGTATGCCTGTCAGGTGGGTGTGATTTTTCTTTCTTAAGATTGGGGGCATTTTCTGTTATTATTTTATTAAATAGGTTTTCAATGTCTTCAGTTTTGAAAATCCTCCTCATCCATCCCAACTATGCATACATTTGATCTTTTTACTGAGTCTGCCAGTTCTTGGATTTCCCTGTGCTGTGTTCTGAATGTTGTTTTCATGCATTTGATTTTTTTTTTGTTCTAATTCCTCTGTTTAACCTCAACTTCTGATACTGTTTTCCATTTCACTTATTCTGTTCCATAGGCATTTGACTGTGGTTTGCAATAAGGAAATCGAATCTTTTATGCTTCCAAGTTCTTTGTTGAGGTCAGTTCTCATATTGTTATTTTCATCTTTTAACGAGGTGTGTAGTATTTCTGTTTTTCTCTCCTTATCTGTTTGGGTCACCTGTATGTTCTTGGTCATTTCCTATTTGCATTCCTCTATTTGTTTCTTGATATCCCCTTTTTTACTGGCCAATTCTATAATCATTTCTCTGATGGTTCTTTTGTCCTCTGTCTCTTCTCCTTCACTCTCACTAGTCCTTCACTAGATTGTTGTTGGCTTTCAGATTAGCTTTGTTGTCTTGATTGTTCATGAATCTTGTAATCTTTCGTTGTGATTTATGTGTTTGTTTCAGGGATTGTCACAGTTGTTCAGGGTGGAGTGTGGTTTGCTGGATGGATCTCTGTTGGACTTTGCTCTGGCTGGTGAAAATAATGTAATGTGTTCTGCTGAATTATTAGTGCTCTTTGGTTTCCAGGACTGTCTGGTGTTCTGGCCTAGGTTAAGGCCCTGTGGCTTGTTCCTTTTATTTGGTGCACAGCAGTGCAGTTTCTTGGCCTGCTTCTGTGTCTGGAGTAGGTAATTCCTGTTAGTATAGTGTGTGGGGGGGGTGCTCATTTTGGCCCAAGTCCTGGACTGGCATCCATTTCCAGAGGGGCCTGAAGCAGCATTCTGGCAGCCAATCTCATTTGATCCCTGGGCACCTGGGCAGGGGGAGGGCACAGGTTCCCACTACACTTTAATGGGAGTTTGTCCCTGCCCAAGCTATGAACTGGGACAAGTGTGGGCCTTGGAGGAGTGCAGGCTTCCACAGTGCAGTGTGGGAGATTGTCCACACACTTATCCCAGGCTGGCACCTTCTTGGTCCGGGGTTGGTATCCACTTCCTATGGAGTGAGTTCCCATGGCCTCAGACTGTCAAGCTCTTGGCTCTGCGCTGGCTCTCTCTCACCTGGTGTGTGGCATGTGCTTGGTCCTGGGCTATCTTGTGCTGGGTGAACTAGATTGCATTCAGCCCCTGGGCTGGCAGACACTCAGTCTGGTAGGGGTGGCGGTTGGGTAGATTCAGGCCTCTGGGTTAAGGGTGAGCTTCAGAAAGGGCAGACTCCCACCAGGTGTGAGGAAGTTGTCCCCGCTGTCCTTTAGAAGATCAGGTTTTTCTGCAAGCAGCCAGAGCTGCGGAGAATTCAAGATCCTAGTACCCAAATAGTATTGGACCCAGTGGTCTTCCACTGGAAGCAGACAGGTTTGGGTTGGTGGAGATGAAGGGCTCTGGCCTCTTTGCCCTCTGCAAATATGGTGCCCCTTCTTGAGCAGGAAGGAGGGGTCCATGTTAAGCACTCTGGGTCACCACCAGTGCTGGTTTCTTATAGGAGGGATTCCCAGCAAGATACTCATGGTTCCTGGCATTGGCTCAGGGCTGACCATTGAGGAAGTTTTCTGCCTCTAGATGCTGCAGTCTCATCTTGTTGATCTGCGTTGCTGTGTGCACCAGTTGGTGCTGTGAAAGTTTTCTGCCTCTGGATGCTGTGGTCTCACATTGCTGATCTGGGTTACTTTGTGTTCTGGTCAGGATCCTTGGCAGCTGTGGGGCCACTTTCGAATCTTAGCTATGCTGTAGGTGTGAGATGCTTTGGGGAAGGTATTTCATAATTTTCTATCCTCGTGTGTGTAAAGTGTAAGTTCTTCATTCTTGTGATTTTCTATCTGTTTATGTTTTTTCTTGTCAATCTCTTGGGGTGAATTGTGTGTTAGGACCCTAAATCACAGTTTGAATAGAAAAAGATTGGGTGATTCTCTATTGCTTCACTGCCATCTTGACTGGAACTCTGGGGGTAATTTTTTTCCAGCAAAAATTCTTCTTGATCTTGGTTCAGTTCAGTACCCTTCTGACTTTCTCGAAGAAGAGAGCAGAGAATTTGAAAGTTTAGGCAGAGGTGTATACAGGAAGCCAAGATGATGTTCTTGCTGTTTTGATAGATGGAGTCCTAACTCGAGTTTTCTTGATTACTGAGGTTTGGGTGAAGTTGATGTTCAACTACTTCAAGATGATTGCATTAAGACAAAACATTACATATTCCTCCACATCTCCATATGTTTTCTCATTCATTTAGATCACATTTCAATGCCTACTTGAGGCTGCTTAGTCACCATACATGATCCTCCTTCTCCATTATCCATCCTTCAAGTCATCTTCAGACTTGTCTTTTATTATGGAGACATTGTAAATCGACTGTCAATAGACTGTCCCAGATACATGCTGATGGACTTAAACCTTCTAATATTTCAACCAGGGAATCATGTTGGGGCAATGTATATAAAAGGTTAAGATTGTCTTCTTCAGTCAAACACTCCTAAACTACTGGTTACACATATTTTGTCTTGCTTCTCAATATGAATTGAATGTATTTCAGACTAAATTACTATAAGCAAACTTTGTAGATACAGCTTATTTATTATTATTTGGAAAAAAATCCTAATATAGTTACCTAAACTTCATTAAAGTTGGCTCTTCTTTACTTTCTCATTCTTTTTTAACATTAGAAAGACAATTACTTTAATTTTAAAGTATTGTTTGTTATCTTTAAGTAGTTGTAAAAGGAGTTGCCACTCACCAAAGCAGTTTATGAATACAACGCATCTCCATCAATCTCACCCCTTTTGACATTCCCAACCACCCCTCCCAATACGCTGCTTCTCTTACTTACCTTAATTTTAAGTTATGCATCGATTTTTTGCCATTTAACAAAGCAATTATTGTGTACAATGCATCTTAATCTGGTCCCATTTTTGCCACCTCTACTTGTTTTTCTATTCACATTTTTATGAAAATATATTGTTCCTAAAACATTGCCCCCTGGAGACTTATGATTAATTTGGGCAGTGGATAGTATTGTATTGAAACACTAGTCATGCATGTATTAAAATAGCTATCACAAATTATGAATGACAAATAACTTAATGCTGAAATCTGACATTGCATCATGATATGCCATGTGTTGTCTACAAAAACTGACATAATATAAAAAAAATAGACAACTCTTTATAACCAAAGAGTTTAAGGAAAGGATTAAGATTTTTATATTAAAAAATCTTTCATTGGATTTTTACCTGGAAATTTTTATTAACTCTGTTTAAATAAAGTATGAGATTTTATTTTCATAGTAATATAAAAATAATACCTATAATATTGTCTGAAAAAGAGTTGAAAAGCAGCATAATGATTTTCCATGTGAGTTAGGAAACTTGTCCCTGAAAGTTTTGCTTAATTCAGATTTCCAATGAAGACATTAACTGATAACTTCATATTTGGCTCATATTATGCCTGTAAAGATTGCCTATCTGTATGTTAAACTGTGACACAAATCTAACAGTATGCATTTTTCTTAAGATGAAGGAGAGAAAATAAAGTGACATCACCTTGTGCTGACATCATGTAAAAATCAAGCAACAGTTTTAATTCACTCTTTAAAAAGCTTGCGTTAGCTTAAAAGTCTTAGGAAAAACTATGAGAAACACTGCATAAAAAGAAGAGTGAGAAAAGCAGCAGGACCAGAATATGTCTGTTGTTCTATGTGCAAATGTAATTTGTCTGGAAGATTCTATTGTTTAGGAAGTATGTGTTCACACACACACACACACACACACACACACACACACACACACACACACACACACACACACATTGTACTGTCATAGCTTCTGACATCTGATGCCTCAATTTTACTGGAATTTCCTAAGGTTTAGTTTTGGGGTACACAATAATTATTTAGTGCATTCTCCAAAATGCAATTTTGTTTCCTCAGGAGAAGAGTGTCAACTCTAATTTACTTATGGACCATTTTCTCTTCAATGAAAATCCTGGTGGGCTGGATTAATATTTCCATTAAAAAATGCCAACTGAAGTAGAGCTGTTTTCAACAAGGTTGTGTCATTGAATGATGACCTTCTGCAGATTAAAGCTGGCCCGAAGGCTCAATACTTGGCATTTATACTCTAGGATATTGAAGATTACTTCTTCTAATTCAGCTATCACTGATTCATTGGCTTTTAGTCATAGAAAGGATTTTTGAGAGCCCATCAAGGACTAAATTCTTTTTTCTTCAGTTGTAACTTTTATACATGTGAGAGACAGTGACAGTATAAGATCTTATTTGGCAAAGCTTTTGGAGAATTAACAAGAGGAAATAAATTTAAAGTTGGGGAAAAGGAATTGAAGTCGGGTACAAGTAAGTGGTTGCTCACAGAACAAGCAACATACATTAAAAATAGCTTTCAAGGTTGGGAATTTCTCTCATTTATGCATACATGTTTGCAAATTTGCTTCAGTAATGCAAAAAACAATAATAACTTTTGCATTTGCTTTTACTTTTTGTGTTAATGAACTCAATTCTCAATGATGTGGACTGAAAAAATATCATGAAGATTAGTGACTTAATGTGAATGAATATTAATTGATCCCATGATTGGGATTGATTTTTAGCTTCATCAGACAGAGTTTTAATCTTAGAGTTGATTCAAAATAGACAAGCCACAAAAATACAGATAAATAAACAATATGCCACTGTTAGGCATTTGTCTCACATCTGTAATCCTAGAAACTCTGGAGGCCCTGATCTGAAGATCAAGATTTAAAGCCAGCCCAGACAGAAAAGCCTACGAGACGTGTGTGGTTCAAGTAGTACAGTGCCAGCTTTGAATGAAAAAACAAAATGAGAACACAAGGCTCTGTGTTTTAAGCCCCAGACCATGTTACATTCCAGGGGGAAATATCCCTTGCTGGAAGAGCAAAGCCATGTTAGAATATTGAAAAATGTAGACTGAATTCTTGACCATAAAATCACAATAAGGAATAAAATATTGTTTTAGGGTAGCTCTTTTTAAACACAGCAGCAGATAACAGAGATAGCCTTAACACAGTATATTATTTATAGGAATGAGATTTGAAATCAGGGCTTTGCACTTGCAGGCCTTATCCATTTTTACTTTCGCTGTTTTCTGGGATATGGTCTTACATTTTTGCCTGGGTTGGCTTGGATTGGGATTTTCCTATTTATTCTTCCTATGTGGCTGAAATGACAAGCACACATGATCTCACCACCCAATTTTATTGGTTAACGTGGAGTGTCACTAACTTTTTGCCTGGACTAGCCTTGAACTGAAACCTACTGGATCTCTGCCTCTTAAGTAGCAAGGATTGCAGACATGAACTGCCTTATCCCAACTTCATAGTACTTTTCATAGCCTTTAATATTCATATCATATTTTAACATATGCAAAGCATGACAGGATGATTTGCAGTTGGGAACCTCTTTCTCCTATTACTACTTATAAGGGAATATTTGGCAAGTCAGAGAATGGAAAACTGTTTCAGACTGTGTTAGATAGTGGCTTGATGCTCTTTGGCCAGCAGAACTGCTGAGGAAAGAGTTCCCAGAGACTTGGCATGCCAATGGGAATAAAGTACTTAGGGGCAGATCAAAGATGGTAGAAAGTTTTCCTTCCAGGCAGATGAAATAAACTACAGTCATTCCTTGAAATCTCTTGGGAATCGATTCCAGGACCATCGTTAGATACCAGTCTCTTATATAAAATGTCACAGTACTTACCTATCCTTTTGTATGCTTTCAATCATCTTTAGCTTAATCAGTAAATTCTGTGGAAATAATTGTTGCACCATATCATAGTATGTCATAGTGACAAGAAACTCTATAAATGCTTAGTCAAAACACATTTCTTTCAAAATATTTCTAATGCATGATTGACTGTGAAATTCACAGATATGTGGAGGGCTGTCTATATGCAGAAAAATATAACAAATGATATGTAGGAGAAAAGGCAAATCATAAAACTCAGGAAAGTCCAGCACTCCTCTGGTGTACATGAGAAGAACACAATGTTATAGGAATGAAGCAATAGGAGTAGGTAGAACAGGCAAGCAGAGGGCTGAGATGAAGATCTGGTAGCTACCATACCTCACTACTACTGTCTGAGATGAAGTTGAGGAATAATGCTACAGTTGACAGAGGGCAGAAGAAAGGGAGATTGCTAAGAACAAGGCAGTTCTAGTCTTAGAGTGTTAGGATAGTAGATGACTTATAAAGGCATGGATTTATGATGTTGCTCCAAGGAGAATGAAGAACTTAGTTCCATACTGCTGGAACATTTGCTTTAGGAGAATGAAGAACTTAGTTCCATACTGCTGGAACATTTGCTTTCAAGTCCCAAACGACCAGCCCGGTTTGAGGATCATCTCGTTTAATGGCAGACACTTCCAGTAAAGAGAGATACCTCATCTAAAGTTATTGTCCCTACCCAGTGATGGAGCAATGCTGAAATATAAATGTCCAGTCATTTACCCAATTATAATACAAATCTGAAGGGGTATTCCAGGCCCAGATCTGTTTGCAGGACTTAAATGAGTTAGTCAGTCTGCCACAATGAAGTAGCGCAGCCCAGGGAGACTAACAACCATTTATTTATATATAATTCAGGAGGCTGGAAGTCCAAGGGCAAGATGTGGATAGATTTAGTTTCTGGTGTGACCTCTCTTGTATTCTCATTCTTCTGTGTCCTCACATGGCTTTTCATTTACATTAACATGGAGCAGGAAATGCTTGCTGGTGTCTCTTCCTCTCCTTCAAAAGACACAATCTTGACAAATTAAGGCCCCACTTGCATGACCTCCTTTATTCTTAACTACTCTTTTAAAGGCACTCTGATTATGGCATATGGGGAGCTAGAACTTCAACAGATGAGTTAGGGGACACACACAATACAATCCATAGCATACCACATAGCAGTCTCCTTATTCTTTCTGTCCACAGCTATCTCCTGGGCACATTGTTAAAATGTGGGTTCAAGGGCAATCCTTAAAATTTTCCTGCACACTAATCTCTGTTTCAGTCTCAGTGAATTCAGCCTGTGTTGGGATTGAACTGTCCAACCTGAGGCATAAATTGAGGATTGGCCATGAGATGTACAAACGTTTCTGGAGTAGTAATCTCTTTTTCTTGTCTCTCTGTCTCTGTCTCTTTCTGTCTCCATCTCTCCCTCTCTCTCAGCACTTGTGTGTGTGTGTGTGTGTGTGTGTGTGTGTGTGTGTGTGTGTGTTTGTGTGTGTGTGTGTCTTCTGTCTTTTAGTGTCTTTTAGGTGTTTAATAAATGTAACTTGGAAAAAATAATGGATGGATGAAAAAAGACAAAGACTGTTTCCTACACTTGGGATATAGATTCTGAATGAGCCAAACTTCCCAAATCAATTCAGATTATCTATCTTGTTGAATCAGGCTTCCCTAAATACACAAGAGCCTCGGGTGGGGCTTAGACTACAGATGGAAATCAACATCTGCTTTGAGGATTGATTCTATTTTGAGGATTGGAGCTCTGTGAAGATGCAGTCTGGACAGTACAAGATTCATTTCCAATACATTAATATTTTAATGTGGTTATAGGTTTAAGTTAATGTCTCAAAAAAATCTGTCCTTGACTCTCTCCTTTATAAGTCTTAACATATTGTCACGTATTTATTCACTGATAATTGAAAACATACATTTGCTGAGTATTAATAATACTCAGGCACTGTATTGGAGTCAGGTACTATATTAGATATTCAAATGAGTGGTTAAGAAACTCTATATGCTTTGACAACATGTATCTAGATCTTCCTGAGAGTACAGATGGAAGGCAGGATTAAGGTCAGAGTAACATAGTTAATATACCAACTGTGGGGTTACAGTGAGTTTGGCAACTTTCCTAACTCTTTGAGCCTCAATTACTTCATTTATAAAATGGGAGTGATAATCTTAACATCTACTTCATGAGGTTGTGGTGATGTTTAATTAGGATAAAGTTAGAAAAATATCTAACTTACACTTTGTGTCTCACAGTAAATTGAGTACTAATCTCTATCCCTAAAAGATTAATATATTTCTCAATATACATATAACCCAGATACATGATTGTATAAAATATTTAATGAACTTGCACAAACTCTAGAAGTTTAGAGTATTGCTTCTAATCCTGTAATAAAATGGTACATTCTTTCACTTTTCTCTATGACTCTTGTAAGTTGGCCATCTTACTGGTAGAGTCCTCAGGTGGCTCACAATATCTACATGGCAAGACACTGGGAACTTTAAAGAGCCCTAGCCTAACTAGCTTTTGTAGTATCCCAAATCTTTAGATAATATGAATGGGATAAACTATTCATAAGAGCAGAGCCCTAATTATCTCAAAAGTTTGTACCTGGTCCTACTTCTTAGTATCTCATAAACTTGGCCATGAATTACTGAGGAGGCACACCGTATTGAAACCATACCAAGTAATGTCTCCAAAATTTATGTCTACATGGAATTTGTGAATGTGATCTTATTTTTAGATGTAATCAAGTTAAAATGAGGTCAAACTGGATTCAAGTGGGCCCTAAATCCAACAGCTGGATTCTCTTTAAAAGAAAAGAGAAAGAGGAGGGAGACCTAATTTCTTTTTCTCTCTTCTCTCTATCCTCTCTTCTCTTTTTCCTCTTTCTCTCTTCTACCCCAAGCCCTCTCTTCTTTCTTCCCCATATGTTTGAAGAGGAAGACATTGTGGAATGTTTCAGCTAAATGCCAAGGAGCATCAAAAATTACCAAAAGTCACCAGAAACTAAGACAAGACAAGAAAAGATTCTTCCCTGGAGTTGGAAGGATGTTGCCTTGCTTGATATGAATATCTGGCTCCAGAGAAAACATATCTGTTGTTATGGAAACCCCTAGAAAACTAGTTTTGCTTGTTCTCTTGTGTTTTGCCATTTGCTACAATAACATTGTCTGGGTAGGTGGTAGTCCCAGAGTGGACATTTGTAGAGTGTGAATCTGACTCACAATTTGAGCAAAGTAGGTCAAATATCAGATGATCCATAGTGAATTTACAGAAATTGATGCATATGATTATATTACATTTAGGCCTTGTTTATTACACAGGACTATTGTAACAATAGCTAACTTAAGCAGTGACAGATCATTGTACAGTTCCTCAGATGTAAATAAATTGAAATGAAATTTAAGCAGAAGAAAAAATACAGGGCATAGTGACCATGCTTTAGTCAATGCTTTTTTATACGGACTCATCTTGGTAGTAACAACAGCAACAGCCCACTATCTGATAGCAGGTCTTGTCTTTATGCTCCCACCGAACAAAGGTGGCTTAGGCCAACAATGGTTACTTAAGGCCTTACGTGTGCACCTAGTCTCAAGGTTATATGCAGGGTTACCTAAGGTAGCACATGTATAGCATGTGTACAGGACTCAAAGTTACCTGAATACACTGATCAGCTAAATCACAAAAAATCCCTAAGTGCAGACCCAAAGCCTTCTGGAAGCTATGGAGAGAGAGCCTGACTTACTCCATTTTTCCTCATTGCAGATTGAGAATGAAAGATGAAGGAGGGAAAGAAATTTCTTAGAACTTAAAAAAAAGCTAGATCTGCTTATTCATTACTTTCAGGAATGAATGTAGCTAAAATGCGTTGGGGAAGAAGTGGGAGAGAGTAGGATTTTGTTTAGAGAGTTTCCTTTTCCATGATAAGGAAGAAATAGGACTGCTTTGAAGTTACCCACCATGTTTTCCTGATCCTCATTTGGATGAGCAGACAGCAAAATGGAATACAGTGGGAGGAATAGGAAGGAAAATTGGAGAGGCCTCTGAGCTGTTTCTGTCTTTGTTAAAGGATCCAATAACCCAAACAAGAAGGGGCTCTCCAGAAATTGACATATGGCTAGACTGATTTTGAAAAATTAAAAATAGAAGAGGATTTCCAGTGTTTCTAGCTTATGGCATAAAAATGAGAATCAACTTGCACAGATGTGGGCAGTAGCAGAATGAATAGTGGAGGTTGATTAGGTACATTTGCCCAGGGCAACTCGTTAGAAAGCACCCGGCTACAGCACTAAAAACTAATAATTTCCACTGCCTCCCACCATTACCACTTTATTAGCATCAGAAGGCAAGTCAGTTTATTCTTCGAAAATGTCCCACTTTTGAAATGGATTTGTCCTCAAAGCCCTTGTCTTCGCTGTATAAATACTAGGATTCTTCCATTGCTTTTGAGTTTGGATGCATGCCAAGAACTCCTTAGTCTTAAGGTAGGACATGGAAAATCCATCATGTACCTCTTTTTTCTGCCTTTGTCTTACTTACAAGTGACAAAATACCAATTCAGATGAAATAAGATTCTTATGTGTACATTCTCTGTGTTCATTTCATTTTATTCAATTAAATTACTTTGGCTCATCTCCTCAAATGAAAGCAACACTTAACAGTCTTTATTGATTTTGGATAACAGGGTGTTAGTGAATTTTTGGATTTAATATGCATTTTTATTTTTATTTTTGCCAGTCCTGGGACTTGAACTCAAGGCCTGAGCACTGTCCCTAAGCATCTTTGCTCAAAGCTAGCACTCTACCACTTGAACCACACCTCCATTTCTAGCTTTTTTTTGATGGTTTATTGGAGATAAAAGTCTCATGGATTTTCCTGCCTTGTCTGGCTTAGAACCATGATTGTCAGATTTTAGCCTGCTGAGTAACTAGGATTATAAGCATGAGCCACTAGCACCCAACTTATGTGTGTATTTAAAATGTAGATTCAGCAGGTTCATATCTCCTCTTTGTTTTGGCAGTGGAGAAGGGAAGACCGCTTTGATCCTCAAAAATTATGCCTATAAACCATGTCTTTTCAAATGTTGATTCAAGATTAAAATGTTGATTGTTTATGAGTTTTTCAGAATCTTTTCCTTAGATAGTTTCCTTTTCTTCTTTGAATGTGTTAGATGCTGGCCAAGTTTAAATTTCTACATTATTGTACCTAAAGGACAAATAAATTCTCTAGTGCATTTCAGGCAAATGTTTTGTGATTTGGGTGTTTTTCTATTATAAATAATTCATGCTTATCATAAAGTTGTGCTACATAGCAAAAAAGGTAGATAAGGAAAATAAGAACTCTGTGAACTTAACGCTTGGAAGTACACTTATAATGTATCTCTATCTTTCTCTGAATATGTGTATATGTAAATCATGTATAGATTGAACATTCCTAATCTGTAAATCAGAAATCCAAAATATTCCAAAATCAGAATTTGTTTTGAGTGCTGACATGGCATCACAAATAGAAAATTCCAAACAGTGAAACTTGGTTTCATGCAGAAAATTATCGCAATGGAGTAAAACAAACAAAAAAAAATGGAACACTCTATATATAAGATAGGTATGAAAGAAATTAATTTCATGTTTAGACTTGGGCTCTATCCTCACTATGTAAACATTATAAAATCTGAACATACAACCAAGAAATCTAAAATACTTCTAGTCAACTTGTACATGACCATAAAATTTCCTTGTAGTTTTGTCATCACACTAGTTAAACTGTTTGAAATTTTCTTTTTCTTTCCTTTTTTTAAAGGAAGTGACCATCACATGAACTATATGGTGCTCAATTTGCTGTTGTGTTGGTGGTGACATTCATTTATTTTTCCTATTTATACTTTGCTTAGGGAGCTTTTTATAGTCCAGTTTTTCCACTATGACTTCATGGTGTATGGTTTAGGAGCTTTATTTTGCTGCTCTTTTCTGAAGAGAATTATGAATCCGATTCTGTGGTTTTAGCTTTTTCTTGCATGCACGTGTATGTGTGTGTGTGTGTGTGTGTGTGTGTGTGTGTGTGTGTGTATGTGTGTGTGTGTTTTCTGGTCTTAGGACTTAAACTAGAGCCTGGCCACTGTCCATGAGCTTTTTTTGTACTCAAGGTTAGTGCTCTACCACTTGAACAACAGTATCACTTCCAGTTTTTTGCTGGATAATTAGAGTTAAGAGTCTCATAGACTTTCCTGTTGGGGTTGGCTTTGAACCACTATCCTCAGATGTTAGCCTTTTAAATGGGGAGCATTATAGGCATGAGCCACTGGCAGGTAACTGAGCTAGTTTTACCTTTTACTCCAAGACTGATATGTTTAACCATTAATCTAAGTGCTAGGTAGTCAGGTTCCCAGAATGCATTAACCCTGCACAGTGTACCAATATGATATTAATGGTTTTAGAGTTTCATGTAAAGACAGTGGTCCTCAAGGGACCAGCAGTGTGTAAAATGATTGGACAGAGAATGGGTTCCAGTGGAATCTGGCACTGGCTGGCACTTGGGGAAGAAAACAATGGACTGGCTACACTCAAACATTCATCCTGGAAACCAGAAATACTACACTCCCAGGTTCAGAGGCAAACTAAAAAGTCTTTACAAGTGTAAGAAATGGCAAGCAGCTTAGCTTGGCAATAGCAGAGGTGCCATGCAGAGGAGCACAGACTGGAGGCTCGTTTGTTAGAAAGAACCTGGACACTAGGCAGACAAACCTGAATTTGACAACACAGATGGGAAGGATCTAGAGTACCTTTCTCAGCAGGGAAGAGATATAAAGATGAGGACATTCAAAGCAAATGATTTTATTGCCTGTATGTGTTCTGTAGCTCCTATTATCTAGGGTAATCACTCTAAGAATGTGCCTGCTAGGCTTCTGCCCATTGGGGTCTGGCTGTCTGAGTTGTGTGCAGTTTATTTAGCTGGTATCATCATATCCTGTTGCACAGGAAACATCTGAGGTGGGCCAATTTTGGTCCCTTGAAATAATTAGTCTTCACTTCTGTCTGTGTATGGAGCTCAAAGGAGCAATTTATTGCATCGGGTGGTAGTGTCTAGATGCTGCCAACACAAAATATGAAACAAACTGGATTGTCAGAGAGGATAATGAGGATTTGTTTTCAACTTAAACCCCACTGAAGGAGTACTTGTATATTTCTTAAAAGGAACATGGACTCATAATACAAAATGCACGCTCATGCACCTAGATATTGCTAGTAGAGATATAAAATGGCGCCTATGAAGGATTGGAATTTGTAACACAATTGTCAATGTATTTTCACTTTGAATGACTAATCTTGCCTCTTAGAATCTACACCAAAAGTACAATGGCAAAAAATGTGTAAAGATGTATATAATGGGTTCTTTACCACAACATATTATAGCAAAAGATTGGGAACAACTCAAGAGGAGGTTGAAAAGATGTCCTATATCTACACAAAATAATTCTCTTGTAGCTATAAAAAGGACCAGGTGCTGTAGCTCATGCAAGCAATCCCAGATATTTTGGAGGCAGAGACCAAGTGGATTTCAGATCAATGACAGTCTTGGCATAAAGTTATCAATACCCCATTTCAATCAATAAGCTGGACATTATGTTATGTGCTTGTCATCCTAGGAGGTGTAAAGAATAGCTGTCTAGGCTTGCCCAGGCAAAAACATGAGACCCCATTTAAAAATAAAGCAAAAAAGTTTAGGGGTGTGACTCAAGTGGTAGGGTGCCTGCCTAGCAAGTATAAGGCCCTGATCTCAAACTCTAGTACCATCCAAAATAAAAGGAATAGAAATAAATTATAGTGCTATATGCTGCTGGAAAATGGTTTCCAGTATATATTATTATGTGAGATTAGAAGAAGTATGTATAATATATGAATATTTACTGTAAGAAACAGAGGGTATGAGGGTTATTTATTCATATATGTATATATGACATGTTTATTTGCTTATATTAAAAAAGTCAAATCTAAAGTTAATTTAAAAAATTACTGATGGTGGAAGTGGCATTGTGGCTCAAGTGACAGAGCACTCGTCTCGAGCAAAAGAAGCTCAGGGACAGTGCTCAGGTGCAGAGTTCAAGACCCAGGACCAGCAAAAAATGCCTAGTATTATTTGTTGGGCACTGGTGGCTCATGGCTGTGATCCTAGCTAATCAGGAGGCTGAGATCTGAGGAACACTATTTGAAGCCAGCCCAGGGAGAAACATCCCCATAAGACTCTTATCTCCAATTAACCACAAAAAAATGGGGAAGTGGTGCTGTGGCTCAAGTGGTAGAGCACTAGCCTTGACCACAAAGAGACTCAGGGACAGTGCCTAAGCCCTGAGTTTAAGCCCCACAACTGACAAAAAATTACCACTGGGGAACAGGAAATAAGAATAGAAGGGGAAGGATAGAAGCAGAATTTCTCTATATAGATCTTGTTTTGTATATTTTAATTTAGGAACATGCCAATGTTTTATGTAATTATATTACAAAAATAAATATAAAAAGCAATCCCTAAGAATGAAAAGCAATATGAAACAGATGAAGCAAATTTTGTAACACGTTTGTTTCTGGCTTAAGCACACAGAGAAGAATGCTCCATATGATTTCCATTACGCACAATAATTTGACTACATTTCTGGAGGGATTATATTCAAGGACAGAAAGAACTATAGAAATATCTTTGTAATGTTGGTGTTATGATTCTGACATTTCTGTGTGTGGTATGGGATAAAGTAAATGAGTATTTATGTTTGTGTTGGGAATTGGGATTTTTCAGTATGAGAAAAGAGAAATGCACATGAAATATAGATGAGATTAAATAAAAATTTGTATTCCTGAATTTGAAATGGAAGTATCATTATAGACTCGTAGTGTATTTCACTTTTTTATAAAAAAATCTAATTTTCAACATTGAAAAGTGCTAAAAAACAATGATCAATGATAAATAATAATGGTCAATGATCAATGACAATGATAAAAACAATTATATTTAAGTTACCATTTATCATTCAAGGAACCTGAGTGCTTTAGAAAAATAGTTGATATCAGAATTGAGGCAAAATATGTAGAAGATAATCCTAAAATATCTTATTCTAGAAAGCCAGGAAGTCCTCAAGAGTATAGAGCCACTTGAAGAGTACCATTTTGATTATGGGTACGAATAAATACCACAGTAGAACTCCTTTGAACACTTAAATTCAATTAAACAATGAATATCAGCAATGTCAAAGGTCCTATCTGAGGTGTGAATACTAGTAAGAGAGAGGAGGGGAACAGTGAAGGGGAAAGAAAGGTGAATTTGGTGAACATACTCTACATCCATGTGTGAATATAGAACAATGAAGTTGTTAAGATTGGGGTGGAGTGGAGAGAGAAGAGGGAGAGAGAAAGATGGAGTGGCTGAGTCAGATCAAGGTACATGTGTGCATATGCGGACATATCAGAATGAAATCCCCTGTACAACTAATTGATGCTAACCAAAGATAGAGGCAAAGAAATGACCATTGTAATGGATTTTATTTGTATGTATTGAATCTATTGACCTATTCTGAATTTTTTTAAAAAACAAGCTCTTTTTTTTTCCAACTTTGAACCTTCTTTGTATGTGTTAGAGATTCAACGGGTATTTTTTTTTTAAAGAACTGGAATATTAGGGCAAATACTTAGTTTTTATCCATTCTTACATTGAAAAACACATTGTGATGGTGAAATAATTGATAAATGAAAGTTTCATTATAAAGAAGAATAGGAAACAAGAGGTTTTTTCCCCCTTTTTTGGTGTGTTTGTTTTGTTTATTCCTTGTTGGGAGTGTAAGAGAGGCACAGAAATGGAGGGACAAAGGGTGAACAAATGCAACACTGGTACCCACTAGACATTATGTTGAAAATGAACTATACAAGTTGTAGATGAGGAAGAGAGGGAAAAACTGGGTGAGAGCAAGGGAAGTGGTGACATTGTTCAAAAAGAAATGTACTCTTTACTTGACTTATGTAAATGTAAACCCTCTGTACATTATTTTTATAATAATAACAAAATATTAAAAAAGGAATTTCCAAAATCATTAACATGGTATCAACATGAGCAGTAAGGATTAGTTTACCTTCATTCTATACCTAAGAAAAAAGACAGACATACTCTTTTAGCACCTTTTCTTGATCATTAAAACTCATATAATACCTATGCATTGATTATGGCCTAAAATACTTAAATTGCACTTAATTCAATCATTATTTAATCTAGATAATTAGATACAAAATCCATTGTTTTGTAAATAAATTTACTTAAATATCAAAACAAGAAGAGTAGTTGCTAGTAAATGAAGACAGAATAGTGAGATTCTAGCACTAGTGATTTGCAACTTTTAAAAAAAATACTGGAGCTGGACAAACGGTCATCAGTGACTTCTAATATCTTAAGAAAAAAAGTAGCTTTTGTTGGCTTCCTGAGCGATCCTCATAATACTACCTATTCAAACTTACAGACAAAAAATAAGAATGAAATATGATAAAGACTATAAGTTTTTTATTTTTATTTTTGTGCCAATCTTGGTGTTTGAACTCAGGACTTGGGTGCTGTCCCTGAGCTTTTTTTGTTCAAGGCAAGTGTTCTACCTCTTAAGTCGCAGCTCCACTTCTAGCTTTTTTGGTGGTTAATTGGAGATAAGAATCTCACAGACTTTCTTGCCCAGGCTGGCTTTGAACTATAATCCTCAGATCTCAGTCTTCTGAGGAGCTAAGATTACAAATGTGAGCTACCAGTGCCCAGGTCCAAGACTTTTTAATAACAAATTTATGGTAACAGAGAGGAAAGTCAAATATGGTAAACATCATAAGAACCTGTCTATAAGAAATGAAATGCAGTCTGCAACAAATGTAAGAGAAGAACTAATGTAGTATATTTAACAAAAACATTACAAAATATTAAGAAGAAGTATGGGAAAACTAAAAGAGAACAAAGTAAATGATTTGCTACATAGAGATAATATTTGGATCTTAAGTCAATCAATACCACAACAAAAATGCAAATGTGCTAGTCATGGAATTTTTTTTTTTTTTAGTACTTCAAAATATTTATTAAATCAAAAGATAAAAAAACATATTTATCATTTTTTACAAAGTACATTGCAAACATGTTTCATCAGACACTGGTGCTACAAAAATAAATACAAAATATATATTTATGTTAATTAAAACAAATGTACATTATTTACACACCCAAAAATGCCAAAACTATTGCCCATTTTGTCCATGACTCTGAATACATCTGAAATATGGGGAAGCCAATAAAAAAATCACAGCATATCACACATCATTTATATTTTTGCTTTCAAGAATTGTTTGAGGAACTGGGAATGTGGCTTAGTGGTAGAGTGCTTGTCTAGCACGCATGAAGCCTTGGGTATCACATAAACTGAAAAAGCTGGAAGTGGCACTGTGGCTCAAGTGGTAGAGTGCTAGCCTTGAGCTAAAGAAGCTCAGGGATAGTGCCCAGGCCCTGAGTTCAAGCCCCAGGACTGACACACACTTAAAAAAAAACAAACAAAAAAAACCCCCAGTTGTTCGATACCAATATATGACTACAATAAACTGGGGTGTAGGGAGCCCTATTTTACTTTATGACCACTGTATCTGGTAACTCAAATTCCATTCTCCTTAGTAGAAAGGCTTTCTGAAGTTATATTAAATTAAAAAATCACTTGATATGAAAGCCAGCCAAAAAGTTGTTTATTAAATGTAGACATCTAAAAGAAGTTTTTGATCAATGAAAACTAGAAGGATTGGAAAACATCAGAAGGATGGAAGAAAGACATTGTAATTTCTGTGTGGTGTATTCTGGTAATTTTTCATTTTCTCCATACCTAGTTGTTTGGCCACTTGGTGAAGTGTAGCTGATAGAAGATACTCCTGCTTGGACAACCAACTGTGACCCATCATTAAACTGAACTCACACAGCTCCACTAGTTAACTGTGTAGCCCAACCAACATTTTTTACAAAAACAGACTTCAAAAGTTGTGCCGATTTCGGAAGACAGTCTTTTACACTATTAGAAGCTGTAGCTGTGTGGCCAGGGCCTTCCAGGTTAACCACAGATGGTTTAAGTGTGGGTCCCTGTGTTGGAGAAGCCGCACGATTCATGAGCGATCTGTTCAAAGCTGGTCTGTCTCTCACTGAGCAGTTGGCACCCACACAAGGAAAGGGTGATAAGGCCTTAGGTGAACCAGTGCTACCAGGTTTTCTTCCTATAATTATTGGGAAAAAACAAGCACTCCTACTTTTCCTTTCTTGTTCTGAAATTATAGATTCCAGTGCTAAACAAGTATGATGACCCTCATTAGCATGATCCACATATACTTTTATTTCTTCTTTTAAGCTGTTAGCTTCATTTCCATTTTTCAAACTGTAAGATCGCCCAGTCTTTTCAATCACTTGAATTGAATGTTCTGTTTTGTGTATTTTTGTTCCATCATAAAACCAAACTTCAAAATCAGCACCAGGAGAATTCTCCATCAAAATACATTTAGCATATTTTGTAAAATAAGTGATTTTGGGAGTCTTAGATCTTACAAGTTGTACAAATCTAGAAGCATATTGGTATTTTCGCCAGTATTTTTCTGGTAAATTGTCAAAGCTGTATGTACTAATGTTGTCAGTAGGTGAGGGAGGTCTATCAGCAAGAAGAAAGTCTCTTCCGTCATTTGGATAATATACAGTGACCATAGTCCCATCACTGGATATTTGAAGAACTTCTTTCACATATTCTTCAGATGTACACTCCTTTAGTAGTTCCACACATACCTCCTCAGAATCAAGTATGCTCACCACAGCCTTTTTGGTTTTCTGTCTGATTGGTTTTAACCTGTGAGCAATCAAAGGAGCTGTAATGCTTCGTAATGTACGTTTCTGACAACCCAAAGTTGACTCCATACCCCTGGTCTTGCTTTGTTCAGGAGTATCTAAGCCACAAATAGGTTCTTGTTGAATTATCTCAGGTTTACTATGAAGTGCAGTCATATACTTTATAGTGTTCAGCTGTTTTACAGAATGTGCATTTTCAGAAGTATCAGTCCAAGCATTTCTTGATGTGTCTTGCCAATCTGGATATCCCTGGAAATCTTGGTGTGGGCTAATGCTGTTGGGCTCAGCAGTTTCTCTTAAGTGAGCATTTACTTGCAGATTCCCAAACCATTGCTGTACAATTTCCATCTGAGATTTCTGGTCTAATGGAAAGGGAGTTTTTCCTAAACAAAGATGATTAGAGACTGCTTGGTTGTTATCAGGTCTTTCCAAAGATCCAGAACTACTGGATGTTTTTTCTTTAAAGAAGTGAAAAACATTGACATCACTGCTTGTGGTTGAATATCTCTGCTCATTTTCATCAATTCCTGATCTTTTGGACTTTGAAAGCACTTCTGCTGAGTGACATCTTTCCATCATGTATGTTTTTGCATGAGATTGACTAGAAGTGCTGGATCTATCAGAGGAATGGGCTCGACGAAGGTATCGAGAATGTGGCCTTTCTTCTGCATCATGGGTTACTCTTCTCCTTCCACTATTACTCGTTTCTTGTTCATCATTTCCCCACTGGGTACAATAGCTGCTCCCATCACCTGAAGAAAAGTCACTTGAATTTTTACTTTTTGGAAATATAGCCATTTTATTTGGGAGTGGGTGACCAATCAAAAGTCTTCTTCTGTCAAATAAACTACCACTTACACTGGTACCAGAAGATGCTGTAATTGCAGTAGAAATTGTGGCATGTCCACTATCAATTGAGTCTTCTACAGTTCCTAAATCTTTACTTTTTGCTGAAGAACTTTGGGACATAAAAGGATGGTCCAATATTGAAGACAGACTTAAACGATCTGCAGGATTTCTACGAAGTAATTGGTGAATAAGGTCCTTGGCCTCTTTTGACAAAAAAGTTGGCATTTCATAATCTGCCATTACCACTTTATTTAATGTGTTCTTGACAGTGTCAGTGTCAAAAGGTGGTCTCCCAATAAGCAATGTGTAAAACATACAACCCAAGGACCATACATCAGACTCAAGTCCATGTGCGCTTCGAGTTGCAATTTCTGGGGAAATGTAATTAGGAGTTCCACAAAGTGTATAGTGCTTTTCATGTGGCATTTTCAACTGGGTTGCCAGTCCAAAATCAGCAATCTTGATATTCATGTTGCGAGTAAGTAAGAGATTAGAAAGTGTGAGGTCCCGGTGTAATATACCATGGGAATGAAGATACAACATTCCTGTGATGATCTGATACATGAAGTGTCGAGCTTCATTTTCTGAGAAAGGTTTCCGTCTGTTCTTTAGGTACCTGTTCATTTCTCCATTATGACACATTTCTAATACCAGGTACACATAATTGTTGTCTTCAAAATAGTTATAAAGCTCCAAGATAGAAGGATGTTTCAACTGACAATGTATTTTCACCTCATTTTGGACTCGCTGTACCATACCAGCTTTGTACATGGCTTTCTTATCTATCATTTTGATTGCAACTTCCAAACCAGTCTGGATGGACTCAGCTCTGTAGACACCAGCAAATGATCCTTTCCCCAGCAGATTTCCAACCTTAAAGTCCTCGATCTTCTCGCCGATGCAGGTCGCCATCTTCCCAGGCGGCGGCCTGGGCTCGCTCGCTTCGCGCAGCGCCTTCGAGGTAACGCTCCAAGCAGCCGCCGGGTCTTGGCGCCCATCAGGCTTTGCTTTCTAGGCCACCGCTCCCGGCGACGAAGCCGACGCCACCGAAAAGTCTCCCTGACACCTGAGGCCGGGGCGGAGTCTCCGCGCCCCCATTTTGAAAATCTCTAGTCATGGAAATTTCAATATCAGCTGAATATTTGAAAGAGATATTGTTAATTTTTAAATATGGTATTGTTATTTAACTTTATAGTATATATAAATATACTAAATATAACTATAGTTTTTAGGGGTAAATTTTGAGCTATTTGCACATGTCATGATATAAAGTTATGGATTTTATTTGAAATAAGGTTGCAGAATAGAACAGGGAGGAAGGTGGTTAGGACCATAGATTAAATAAGACTGGCCACAAGCTAGTGGTTGAAGGTAGACAATAGAATAATTCAATGCATAACTAAATCATGATGAGCAGGCTTACTTTTTCTCAAAGAAGCAAATACAAGGAATAAAACAGAGAGAAATAAAGGAGTATCTTAATTTCTTCAAAGATTATCAATCTGCATCAAAGCTTGCTAGTCATCTTTAAGAATTCTAAATCCCTATTATGAATTAAAAAATATAGCTTATTTACTTTCTTGGCTCCCTTAAAATCTTCAGTTAGAATAAAGAATTTCCATGGCAAATTTGAATTTTGACTCTGGATTTAGTGATGAAGAATACAATCTTAAATGTCAGTGTTTGTTAGCAAAGGTGACATTTTCAATTGTAATGTTTATTCATGAATAATCTTATTCAAAGTTTAATGTGTAGTAGCCTAATTTTTTTAATGTTTTGTTTGCTGATTGCTGTGTATTATATTTCTTGGTAAGTATTGATGGGTGTTAACACAAATACTACTTAGTTATTATCTGTCACTAAGCTAAAACTTTTGTGTGTAGATGGCACACAAGTATACTCTTTTATCCCTGACCTTCCTGGAACCTTTGTCCCTATCAGCAATCTCTCCCTTGACTGCTTCACTGTCATCTTAGACAGAGCTACCAATACTGCATTGCTCTTATTTCTTCTGAAGTGCTTCTCTCTTGACAGAGTCAAACACACCATGACCCTCCTCCCAGGAAGTACTCTTTGTGTTTGTCTTTCTTTGACTGCAATTGCAAGTTATCTAGGAAACTGTTTACAGTTTCAGGTATCACCAGTCTCCACTGAGAAGGAAGAAAAGTAAAACTATCTTTCTTTGAACTCTGTGGAGATACAGATAGTTTAGACTCTGGACGAAAAGAAGGGAAGGCCTCATTGAAATCATTACTTTCACTGTCACAAATTTTACTTCGAAGTAACTGCTGAATTGGCTTTCAAAGGGTTCAATTAGATATATAATTTTATGGCACATGGTGTCTTATTTCTTTTTTATAATTTTACTTTACAGATGAGCAAAAAAAAATCACTGAAGTATACTTATGAGTTAGATAGTTTTGAATTCAGCATAATAATTTATGTAATTAATAGATAAATTAGTGCCACCTTCCAAACAGAGATTCATTGAATTAACTTTGATAACATTATGCTTCAGGTTTCTCTTTGTTATGTGCTAGCACATTTATAATAAGTATTAATAATGTCTAGAATTTGTAAAGCATTATAGTATTTAGACTATTCATATTGGTGCTATCTCATAAAGTAGGGAAAGCAGTTGTTAGAGAAACTTTGATTCAATGATGTCAGAGACTTACAAAGTTAACATAGAACCCAGAATCAAGCAATGCTTTTGCTGCATCTCACCTTCTGTACACAACTCACCAATGGTTTGGAATTTTATTAAAATTTAAGGGGGGCACAGAAAATCACCTATTTATTATCACACTGTAGAATGAATGTTTTGTTCCCTTCACCCCCACAAAATTTATGTATTGAAACTTGACTCTCTAAGACAGTGATAATATTAAGAGTTATAAGCCTTGCTAGGTGCTGGTGGTGCATGCATGTAATCCTAACTACTCAAGAAGCTGAGATCTGAGGATTGAAGTTCGAAGCCAACCCAGGCAATAAAGTCCAAGAGACTTATTTCTAATTAACCACCCCAAACTGGAAGTGGATTTGTGGCTCAAGTGGTAGAACTCTAGCCTTGAGCACCAAAGCTCAGGGATAACACCTGGATCCTGAGTTCAAGCCACAGGACAGGCATAAAAGTTATGGGCCTTCATGGAATGATTAGGTCATGAGGGAGAAGTTGTCATGAATGGGATTAGTAACCTTATAGTTTTACTACTGGATATATAGCCAAAGGAAATTTAATCTGTATGTTTCATAATAGCCAAGAAATGGAATCAACTTAAGTGCCCATCTGTGTGTGAAGGGATAAAGAAAGTGTGGTGAAAATGATAAGTAAAATTCTGTCTTTTTTGGCAATCTGAGTAGAACTGGAGAATATTAACATTATGTAACATAAATTAGGCACAGAAATAGACTCTATGTTCTTAATTAAGTGTAGGAGCTAAGATCTTGCTATCTGAACTAGGGAGTCTAATAGTGGTTACTAGAACCTAGGAAGGGTGGAGAGAAGGGAGATGGAGAAGATGGTTAATTGGTACAGAAATGCAGTTGGATAAGAGCACATTAGGATGACTATTGATGATAAGAATTGAGCATTTCAAAATAGCAAATATAAAGGATTTTGAAGGCTACTAACAGAAAGAAATAGTAAATGTCAGGGGTGATGGATATGCCAATGACTTTGATCTGATTATTATACATTGCATGCTTGTATTGAAATGTCATACTCTAGCCCATAAATATGTACCAATATGTATCAGTTAAAATAAAAAGAAGTTTTATAAAAAAGGAACTTTGTAAAGTTTCCTTTCCCTTTCTAGTATATGAAGACACAAAAAGTCCATGTATCTCTAGGAACCTGTTGATACACTAATCTTGAATTTCTCAGCCTCCAGACTGAAAAAAATCTGTTTATACCTACCCTATCTATTCTGTTATAGCAGTTTAAATTGACTAAGATCTACAGCTTTTGTTTTTCAAGCTGAATCTTCTGCCTACAGGAGGAATGTAGGGCACAAGGTTGCAATCAAGGTGCTAGCTGAAGCTATGGTGTCATCTCCTGCTTGAGAATTCTCTTAAAACGCATTTAGATTATAGACAGAATCCAGTTTCCTTAAACTTTCATTCTCTTTTAAGGACTCACCTCATTAGGTTAGGCCCATTCCAAATAGCTTTTTCATACAAATTCAAAAATCAACCAGCTACTAACATAATTACAGGTGTGAAATTACAGACTCATGTAGAGGAAATTATACAGAGCATGTATCCTAGGAAGCAGGAACTTTTGGAGCCATCTTAGAACTCCCTAGCTACAACTTGTACATTAAAATCTTCAGAATTTTACTGTGAAAAATTAAAGAACTAAGTACATGGAAAGATATACCATGTTCATGGGTTAGAAGATTCAATATTGGTAAGATAGCAATTGTGAAATTGATATGCATTCACTACAATCCAAATAAAAACCCTAGCAGGCTCTTTTGTAGACACTGATCCTAAAATTTACATGGAAATAATCAGGGCCTAGAACAGCATGGAAGAAGAAAAAGAATATCAAAACTAGCAGACTAAATAATTCTGAAACTTAGTAGGTCAATGTGAGTGGCATCAAGATAGAGAAATAGATCACAGAATAGAAATTCAAGAAATGGCCCATACATGGACAACTGCTTTTTATCCTCTTCCTTTATGTAGATCCCTTTCCAACCTGTATCATTTTCTTCCTTTCTGAGAAATTTGTTTTAACCTTTCTTACAAGAATTTCATTGATTTTTCTATTGCTTTTCTGTTTTAAATTACATTGATTTTGCTCCTAAATTTGTTTCCTTCCTTCTGCTTGCTCTGGATTTAATTTTCTTCTTTCTCAGAGTTGAAATTTTTGCCATTGATTTGAGACTTGTCTTCTAATATAGCCATTTAATGCCATAAAAAGTTGACCTTAAACATTGCTGTAACTACATGCCATGTACTTTATATGCCACAGTTATTTTTTTTTTGGTGAAAAATATTTTCTAGTCATGGGTTGTTTCGATGTGTGTTTTTGATTATGCTATTTCTTTCTACTTCAATTCCATTTTTCAGATAGCATAATTTTTATTAGTTTTTTGTTAAGGTTTGCTTTTTTAATGTTTATTGTTAAGGTTTTTTTAAAATTCAGGATGTACCCTAGCTTGATAAATGTTGCACACACACACATACACACACAGATATATAAATATACTTTTAAAGAATTGTGTTTTACTATTTTGGATAAATAAACCAGAGTATGTTGAATAATAGTGTTTTTTTCAGGACTACATCTATTATTAGTCAGTTCAGACTGCCATAACAAACTGCTATAGAGTAGGTAGTTAAACAATAGAAGTTTATTTCTTACCATTGCACAGACTGAGAAGTCTAAGATCATGGTACTCTTTTAGTGGTTTTCTTCCTGGTATGCAAATGTCCTTCTTGCTCTGTGCTCACTGAGTATTTGAAGGATGTGTGAAGAGAAAGAGAGAGGGAGTGAGGGAGAGATAAACAGAGAGAGACAGAGATAGAGAAACAGAGACAGAGAGAGGAGAGAGAAGAACTTTATGCACTTTAGGGCAGAAAAAAATACTTCTTAGGCCCCAAACTCACAGTAATCATAAAAGAAATAGGGGAGGGGAGAGGAGAAACTGAGAAAGGAGAGATTTTTAAAAATAAGGCCACCAGTGTTACCAGATTAGGCTCTTATTCTTAGGAGCTCACTTAACTGTAATTAACTCCAAAAGCTCTATGTCCAACTACTGTTTCTTTGGGAATTAGAGCATCAACATGTAAATTGGAAAAAGGGGACACAATTCTGTCCATAGCAATATCCCTACTATTTTTCTAATTATTCTGTCTAAAAAGGAGTGTTGAAGTCTTTGACTATAATTGTGTAATACTCCTTTGTGATCTATTAGTTTTGTTTCATGTATGTTGAAACAGTGTGGGGGTCATACAGATATAGAGATTTAGGTCTTCTACCAGAACTTACTGTTTGAATACATTTATTCTGAAGTTTTCCTTGTTTGCTATTAATATAATTCATCCATTTTCTAATGAGTATTCTGTTTTTAAAGTTTTATTTGCCTCTTAGGGTCTATCTCATGCATGTGCCACTTTGGGACCCATTTAGAAATTAAGAAGTGATTTGTATCATGTTTAAATTCCCAAAGCTTTTCCTATGCTGTTGTCATTCTATCCTCATGCATAAGCCACACAGGAATTATTTTAGGATTCAAGAGTGATTTATATTTTACTTCAGTCCCCAGTATCTTTGCTGATTTGGGTCTGTCCCAGGCATGTGCAGCTCAAGTGTGAACTTGGGCCTTGTCTGATTGATACAGAGTTTAGAAATGACCTTCTCTCAGGATGGCCAATAGACACATGAAGAAATGTTCAACATCCCTAGACATCAAAGAAATGCAAATCAAAACAACATTGAGATATCACCTCACTCCAGTTAGAACAGCAAAAATCAAGAACTCTAACAACAACAGATGCTGGAGGGGATGTGGACAGAAAGGAACCTTACTTCATTGTTGGTGGGAATGTAAACTTGTTCAACCACTTTGGAAAGCAGTATGGAGGTTCCTCAAAAGACTTCACATAGAACTCCCCTATGACCCAGCAATCCCACTTTTGGGCATTTACCCTAATGTTTACAAAAAATACCACACTAAAGCTACCAGCACAACTATGTTTATTGCAGCATTATTTACCATAGCTAAGATATGGAACCAACCCAGATGCCCCTCAATAGAGGAATGGATCAAGAAAATGTGGTATATATACACAATGGAATTCTATGCCTCCATCAGAAAGAATGACATTTCCCCATTTGTTAGGAAATGGAAAGGCTTGGAAAAAATTATATTAAGTGAAGTAAGCCAGGCCCAAAGAAACGTAGGTCCCATGGTTTCCCTTATTTGCAATATCTAGTATAGGTATGAGTCAAGCGGAAAAAGTCAGAGAATGTGATGTTAGGAAAACGAACCCTCAAATATCTATTTTAATGTTTTTGTTTCTTTCATGCATGTGTTTCTAACGCATTTATAAGATTATTTCTTGGTTGCTTTGTATGTCCCTCCCCCACAGTGTAACCCCCGCTTTCACTATATTTGATGTCAGTATAACATGTGGAGGAGATGGGGACAAACAAGTCGTTTAAGGATTCAGGTGGACCTGTTGCAACAATGAGAAGTACAAAATGTCATGTCAAAACCAGCTTTACAATGTCGGAGGGGGGGGAGGGGGGGTATGATTGGGTGGGGGGGAGGGGGGAGGCTGGGAAGGGAGGTGAAGGGTAAACAAAGGAGGAGGCTGCAATGCTTGGTAAGAAATGTATGCATTATCTTGCCCATGTAATTGTAACCCCTCTGTACAGTATGTTCTCAAATAAAATAAAATTAAATTAAAAAAAAAAAAGAAAAAAAAGAAATGACCTTCTCTCCAATTTCACAGCATGCATGCATGTGCACACGCCCCCGCCCCCCACCATGCGCGCGTGCACACACACACACACACACACACACACACACACACACCTCAGTTTGCAGTAACTTCTTAGTCGATTTCTAGGAAGATGGTGTTTCCCTTGGTTATTCTGTTGCCTGCCTAGTCATAGCCACAGCTCTTCACCAGTGTCAATCTTTGGGCCATGAAAGAAAACAAAGAAAAACAATCTTGGCAAAATCACTCTCCACCTGGCTCCAGTTTACTTCATCAAGATTTGATTTGTCTAAAGTGTGCCTATTTTCATTTACTTTTGAGAGTCCTCAGGTTGTTACTTTCTGCATTTTGCCCAGAAGTTTTAATCACTAGGCTTACTTCATTTTGATCAGCACTGGAAATTTCCCTTAACTTTTCTTATAGAAACCCAGACCAGGGTTTTTACAAGAAACCTTCAAATCTCAGAGGAGATTTGAGGATCACAGTTCCAAGTCAAGGGAAGTTTGTGATTTTTTTATATACATTTTTTATTGTAAAAATACTGTATGAGGGGTTACAGTTACATGAGCAAGGTAATGAGTACATTTCCTATCAAGCATTGTTTGTGATTGTTATCTCCAATTAAGGACCGAAAAGCCAGAAGTAGAGCTGTGGCTTAAGTGGTAGAGCGCTAACCTTGAGAAAAAAACAAAACAAAACAAAAATCTCAGGGACAGAACTCAGTCCCTGAATTCAAGCCCCAGGACCAGCACAAAAAAATTATACCCAGGTTTCATGTTTCCTCCATTATCTCCTGCCAGAGTTGAGACAAGACACAAGTCATTTAAACAAATCTCAGCATTGTGTTCACCAAGAGGCAGAATCAGAAAACCATTTCCCCAGATCTTTCTAGCCTCAAGGACAGGGATGCTGTTATGTAACCCATGGGTTCATATTTGCACCAGGAGAACTATTGGGACCTCAGACTTTTCCCTCTGCACTCTACCTAATTCCTGCTTTTTCCTTAAGGGTTATTTTTAAGGAAAGTTTAATAACTGAAGGATAGTTCATTCTTGTTATGTAACTAGACACCTGTTGTGACATGCTAAACAGCTATTGCTTTTAGTGTTTGTTCAATTTGCCAAGACTTCTTAAAGTGTGCCAAAAATACTTTTGTTTGTTTCTTTCTTTTTTTGTTTGTTGTAGGGCTTGAACTCAGGGCCTGGGCACTGTCCCTGAGCCTTATTGTTCTCTACCACTTGAGCCACAACTCCATTTTCAGTTTTTTCATGGTTAACTGGTGATAAGTCTCACAGGGACTTTTCTGCCCAGGCTGGCTTCGAACCGTGATCCTCAGATCACAGCCTCCTGAGTAGATAGGATTATAGGCATGAGCCACCAACACCTGGCTGTTTCTTTTTAAAATTGTTATTATAGAGGTGATATTCAGAGTGGTAGTGAGTGCATTTCTTCTTAGACAATGTCACCCCTTCCCTTGTTATCTCCCAGTGTTTCTCTTCTGACCCTCACCCACAAGTTGTATAGTTCATTTTCAACATAATGTCTAGTGAGTAACACAGCTGCATTTTCACCCTATGTCCCACCATTTCTGTGTCCCTCATATCCTCCCAAAGACAGATAAACAAACAAAAAAAGGAAATAAAACAAAAGCAGCAACAAAGAAACTCCTTTTGTTTCCATTTCCTGGAGTTCATATTTTATGTGATTAGATACACATAGGCATTGCATCTTTGTGTTCCTTTCCCAAGAAGATCCTCCTTTGGTCTCACTGTGTGTAAACACCCAGTGTCTTGTATAACTTATCACGTCCCAGTTTATTTTAGATCTAGCTTCTTCAGATGAGAGAAAACATGTGTCACTTGTCTCTCTGAGCTTGGCTTACCTAACTTAACATTATTTGTTCTAGGTCCATCCATTACTCTGCAGATGACATAGTATTCTTCCTAATGGCAGTGTAAAATTCAATTGTATATGAATACCACATTTTAAAAATCTACTCATCTATTGTAGGGAATCTAGGCTGTTTCCATTGGTTATTGTGAATAGTGCAGCAATGAATATGAATGTACAAGTGTGTTTATGGTATTGTGGCTTGTAATGATCTGGGTAGAGACCTAGAAAAAGGATTTTCCTTGCTAACACTTACAGATTTCCTTGCTAACATTTACAGTACCTGCAGTAAGTAGACTCTGAAACTTGACCCAATATTTTCAAAGCCTGTTTTCTGAAGAATATGTCCTCCCTATTGAGTTGAAAATTGTGGGAATTATTAGTTGCTGCTTATCAGTCACTTCTGGCCTCTCCAACTTCTTAACACTTAGTAAGATTGTTTTCTTGATCCTTGTGGAGTTTGGTCAAGTCACATGATTAATTGTGGTCTATTAATTGAGTTGGAACTAATGAGTACCACTTCCAGGTTGGGATATCAAATTGTCCCTGTGAAACTTTCTAGAGTTTTCATTCCCTTCATCAGGCTCTGACTCTTCTACTAGTAAAAGTCTTCGAGTGAGAACAATATGGAAATCTTGCCAATCTACAATTGCCATATTGCATATATGAGAAATAAATAATTTTTGTTAAGTCATTGAATTTTGGACTTATTTGTTGGTGAAATATTACCTAATCTAGCCAAACTTTTGATACTATCTAACACCATATGAAATAATATTTCTTCTTACTCCTTTTCACTACACCAAAAAGTATTTTTTCTTAACCATTTCAAATAAAGGTTCCAAGAGAGAGAGAAATTATCTTTACTTGGTGCAAGCTAATTGTGAGTTCTATATGACCTTTGCACTCTTTTTGAATTTGAAGCTGTCTTTGTCTTGCTGAAATTTAAGTCTTGACTTCAAGGACCTGTTTTTCCATTCTCAAATTTATACTAAATATTTATTCTATTAGACCAGGTAGATTTTCAGACAATCAGAATAATTAGTACCTTGTTAATGAAATTTAGAATTTAATAAATAGGCTAGATTTTGGATTTCCATCTTTTTTTCATTCATTCTATAATAAATGTATTTTTTATTCTTTTGACTCTATTCCAGTCACTCACATTCATTACCCTTTTTATATTTTTCATCGGTTGTGGGGCTTGAACTCTGGGCTTGGGCACTGTCCCTGGGCTCTTCAGCTCCAGGCGAGCATTCTACCAATTAAGCCACAGCACCTCTCCTTTTTATATTTTATTTTTCTACTTTATCCCTCTTTTATAACATCCCAAACTGAAGAGATTTGGTTAGCTATTATTATATTTCTATATCATTCTATAGTGGACTATCCTTTTCCCTTTTATTTATTTATATTAAATCTGGTGTTATCATTTTAAGGCCTTTAAACACACTAATATTGGCTTTGTCTGTGGTTTTTGTTTCATTTTCCTATTCCTAAGGAATTAATATATGAAATGACTTAGAATAAGAAAATAAAGAGAGACAGAGACAGAGAGAGACAGAGACAGAGAGAGACAGAGACAGAGGGAGTGAAGGGAAGGAAAGGAGGAAGGGTGAAGGGATGGAGGGAGGAGAGAGAGAGAGAGAGAGAGAGAGAGAGAGAGAGAGAGAGAGAGAGAGAGCGCTAACTCCATGGGTATTAATAGCTAACCCATATGAAGAATTGTGCTTCTTATGCTCCAGGTACTTTGCTAACCTCAATGGTGTCTTTGATGCATTCACACATCACAAAAGTTCCATACATATATAAGTATTTTAATATCAATTTTGCAGATGAAATAGACATAAAGAATAATATGACTTGCTCAAAGTCACACAGCTAATAAATGACAAAGTCAGAGTGAGAAACCAACTGTCCCACTCCATAGGCCATGTTTTACCCATTGCATCCTTTTAGTTCTTTTTATGCTGAGAAATTTAAACTATGAGTCAGCAAACTATGGTCCAAATACCATGTATGACTTACATTTGTATGGTGACATCCATTTGTTAAATATTTACTCTGGCTACTTTCATGCTAGAAGGACAGATTTGAATAGTGGTAAAGTGGCCCTCAGAAATGAAAATATTTAATATCTAATCCCTATTTTAATTAATTATTTTGTTGGTCATGGGGCCTGAACTCTGGGCCTGGGCACTGTCCCTGAGCTCTTCAGCTCAAGGCTACCACAGCGCCACTTCTGGCTTTTTCTGCTTATGTGGTACTGAGGAATCAAACCCAGGGCCTCATGTGTGCAAGGCAAGAACTCTACCACTGAGCCACTTTCCTAGTCCCTCTATCCACTATTTTAAAGGACAAATAGCATGTTCCTGACTATGGAAATTAAATACAAAAAAATATGGAGGCATTTCAAGCTCAGGTATTTCTAGTACGTGCAGTAAAATTTTATAAAGAAAGAGATATATTTTATCACCAAGGTGAGAGCAATATAAGTACTGGTTAAATTCTGGTTGGAAACAATTATCCAGTTTATTCACCCACAAATGTATTTATAACGGCTGTGTTTATTTCTTTGTGCTTTCTGGGATTATTGATTATGATCATGTGGGTAAGAAACGAGGATAATGATTAGCTCAGTGAATTGAGTATATAATAAATTGCATCACTGTACTTTTAATTACTTTTATTCAATAAAAGGATTGTTAATAAGCTAAATATTTTATATTCAAATATAGTTTATAACAGAAAGTAATCTAAGTGAATCTGATAACTTGCCCCTGAAGAAAAATTTGTTCATGACTTCTTTTTTTATGTTTTTTGTTGTAAAAATAGTATTCAGAGGGCTTACAGTTACATGAGTACAGTAATGAGTACATTTCCTATCTACCATTGTTACCTCCTCCTTTGTTTTTCCCCTACCATCCCTTCCCTCCCCACCTTCCTGACTCCCCCCTCCTCCCCAAGTTGTAAAGTTTGTTTTCAACATAGTGTCTTGTACATGTCATTGTTACAATAGGAGTGCTGGGGGGTTAAAGGGGGTTAAAATTATCGGTCTGTCTGTTTGTCTATCTGCCTCTATCTTTGTCTGTCTCTGTCCTCTGTCTCTCTTTCTTACCAGGCCATGCCCCTTCCCAAAAAACACACTCACAAAGATATTTTAATAAGTAGTGTTTTATTTGCGCCCATTTTAAAGATGAATATTTTACTGACAGTTCAGAACATTATAATAAGGAATAATTTTGTTTCATAATTTCACAGAGTATTGACATTTAGTAAAAAGAGAAATTGTTATTTGGAAGTTAGTGATAGTATGTACTAAAAATTTTGAAATTTAATTATGTGTTAGATAAAAGTTTATGGGTGGTAATGTGTTTGATCTCTCTGTTAGATCACATATTTTTCCTTATCTGGTGAATTAAATAGTGGTTTTATTTATACCTATTTCATCTGGATACCTAAGATAGGTCATTTGTTATATAAAGTCTTGCAGTAGTAAAAATTAAATAATTCTTTATCATTTATTTAGAACATTTTTGTTTAGACAGTAGGGCATCTTTTCTTGTTTCTTTCATATACCTTAGAAACTATGAAAACTGACTACTAATTGAAAAAAATTTAATATCTTAAGAATATGATAGCTTGTCTTTTCATGTTTCATCACTAGATCATTTCTCATAGCAATATTGTCTAACAATCACATTTCTTTCACAGAAAGCTTCATCATTTTCATAAGAACTTGATATTTCAAATTATGTTTTTCTGGACTGTTCAGATAATGTTGACAAAAGTTCTAGTGAGGCATCTCTAAGGAGTGACATGGTTCAAAAAAAAATGTACTCATTACCTGACTTATGTAACTGTAACCCCTCTGTACAACACCTCTACAATGAAAATGAAATGTATTTAAAAAAAAGAAATACATATGTGTTTACAACTGGTGGTTTATACCTATAATCCTATTTGCACAGGAAGCTGAGATCTGAGGATTATAGTGTGAATTAGCTAGCTCTAAACCAACAGCACAACTGAGAACTGGAGACATGGCTCAAGTGGTAGAGTACCTGCTGTGGGACAAAAAGATGAGTGACAGTGTTAATCCCTGAGTTCAAACCCGAGGTCTGGCACAAAAACAAAACAAAAAACCCTTATGATCTTTCTTCCTGTTACCAAATTCTTGCTAATTAGTTGTAATTAATCATACTGGGTTTGCTTCTTTTAAGGTAGAACATTTTTGTCTAGAGTACTATAAAACAATTTAATAGATGGTGGAATTTCCTCTTTGACATAAAATAGAAGCTGGACAAACTAAAGTTGAGTTCTAATTTGGTAGAAACAACTTAATTACTCAGTACTTTATCATCAGCATGAATATTGCATACCTGCTCTTTACACTAAAGTTGTGCAATGCCTAGGGTTAGAGTGGTAAAGGATACCATCCCTGTCCTCAAGGTGCTTACCACCTTGTAGAGTGCTTATCATGGCACCTTAGTCTAAGACATCTACACAATTAAGGGGGAATATATAAGAATTAAATAGCTAATTAAATATCAAGTAACTGAATATTAGAAAACACTCCTAATAAGTCAAAGAAAACATAAAAATTAAAATAAAAAATGAAGGGTAGTGAAATATAAATAGAGCATTCTTCAGCAATCTTAAAGGGAAAGTTTGGGCTCTTAAATCCTAAAATTAAGGAATAAAAATGGAAGACTAACAAGTCACATATTCCCTTAAGAGATTTATTTTTACAAGAACAAAACCAACAATTTAAGCCCAAGGAAAATACAAAGGATTAAAGGGAACAAGAACTTTAAAACTTAAAAATAGCAAATATAGATATGATTAGACAGTATCAATACCTTGAGCTTTGAAAACATGAGCAAAATAAAGATCTATGGTATCATTGGTCAAGAAGAGAAACAATGAGAGCAAATAGTTGTAGAAATAATGAAAAAAAGTAAGCTACACATTGATAGCTCATTCACACATGTAATCCTAGCTAATCAGGAAGATGAAATTTTAGGATCTGAAGCCTAGAAACCCCATCATCTCCAGATAAACAACAAAATGCTGGACTGGATGCATGACTAGTAGATCACCAGCCATGAGCAAGAATGCCTAGTGAGAGCATGAGGCCCTGAGTTCAAGCCTTGGTACAAGAAAGAAAGAAAGGAAGGAAGGAAGGAAGGAAGGAAGGAAGGAAGGAGAGAAAGTAATATCCACAAATATATAGAAAGTCTATAATATAAGAAAAGAGATTCTGAAAAACTTCATGCCATAACCTAGGAAACTTAGTATAAGAAACTTACCCAACATAAGAAACTTCCAAGAAAATATGATTTACCAAAAGTAACTCAGTTTTGAAAACTTGATCAAGATTGTATAATTTAAAAAGTTGCAGATGTGGCATTGTGGCTCAAGTAGTAGAGCTCTAGCCTTGAACACAAAGAGGCCCAGGGACAGTGCCCAGGCCCTGAATTCAATTTCCACAACTGACAAAAGAGAATATTCTCCTTGCTGTGTACTGGTGGCTCATGCCTGTAATCCTAGCTACTCAGGAGGCTGAGATCTGAGGATCATGGTTGAAAGCTGAGCAGGGTAGAAAAGTCCCTGTGAGACTCTTATCTCTAATTAACCACTCAAAAACCAGAAGTGGTGCTGTAGCTCAAGTGGTATGCCTTGAGCATAAAGAGGCTCAGTGACAGCATCCAGACCCTGAGTTCAAGCCCCACAATTAACAAAAGGAAAAAAGTAAAGAAGCTGCTTTGTTAAACAAAACATACCCCTTTCCTCCACATATAAAAATATCAGGTAAATACTAGGGGATAATTGCTTCAAAATACTCAAGGCTATGCAATACCTATTTTATACCAACTAATCTAGAAAATAGAAAAACAAGGAACACACTGTGCATCATTTTTCCATGAGACAAATTTGGCAAGGAACCCAACTTGGTCAAATTAGTCTCATGAAATGATAAAATGGAAGGATAATTTAACACTAGAAACTACTGGTACAGTAGATTGAACTATATGCAATTGCTGATATAAGACTCTGTTTCAATTATGAACAGGCTCAACCTAATAATTTACTACCTTAAACAGGAAAGATATATTACTTATCTCAGCAGATAAAGAAATCTTGTTTTTATTAAATAAACTCAGTGGTACAACATTAGCAATCCCTTTGAGATCAAGGAAAAAGACAAGCAATTATCACTACTTTTATTCAGTACCATATTATTGTAGCTGCATTGGAAATTTTTTTTCTTTCCAAAGAGACAGATTGCAAAGTATATATTTTTTCCATATAAATATCCCAACAGAATTTACAAATCATGCAAATTTAGACAATTCACTAATATTACTTGAAATAACAGAATACAAAATTGTGAGTTTCTTATTACCCAAAATGAATGACTTCTAAAACAGCAACAACAAATGATCCAAGTGAAAAGTAGAAATGCATAACATTTTTGAAGGAAATTATAAAACTTTTAATAAAAAGCAAGGTGACAAAAATAAATGAAAAAGCACGGATAGCATTACTTGATATTTTAAAGGTATTAGTTCTTTTTATGCTATTTGATTAACTAAAGGCTATTCAAATAAAATGGCAGATTTTTTAATGAAAATTTAAAACTTTTTCAAATTTATGCAGTATAAAGGGGCAAGACTTGTCAAAACATTATTAGGAAATTGAATGAACCTGTCTTATTAGATAAAATGATTTATTAAAAGTTATAGTTACTAAGATAACATGATTTTTGTCTTGGAAATTTAAAAGATCAATGAAGCAAAATCAAGTGTGTACCAGTATAGACCAATAGGGCTCCCGTAAAAATTCACCAAAAACTTAGGTAAATCAAAAAGAAGATAATGTTTCATACTTCTAGAGGACAAAAGACTGAGATCAAGGTGTTGGCCAAGCAATGTCCTTTCTGCAGGCTCTAGGGACAATGCCTCCTTACCTCTTCTATCTTCTGAGAGCAGTAGGTGTGTCTTGGCTGGTGGCAACATAATGATAATCTGTTTCTTCACATGACCTTTTTCCTGGGTGTCTTTTCTTTTTATAAGAATACTTTCCATTGCCTTTAGGGCTCACCAGTTTAATAATCCAGAGTGATCTCACCTCCAGACTCATGGAGCAATCACATCAGTAAAGATAGCAGGTTGAAAAAAGATCATATTTTTGAAGTTCACGTTCATAAATATTGGGTCTTATGAATTATATTCTTGGTAAGAAGAACTAGAATTCAGCCTGTTACAAAGGGTTAAGAGAAATTTTGCAGAAGCACTTGAGTATTCATATAGGAAAACATTGCATACATGAGTCACAACCTCTTAAAACAGATTTCCAAGTGGATAATATATTCAAGTGCAAAAATGATCGTTTAAATGGAGATGACAATATGGAGAATAGTATCATGATCTATATAGGAAATTATTTTCAAAGAAGACCCCCAAAAGCACAGGAATAGTAGAAAAGTTTAGTAAATGCAATTACATCGAAATTTTTAAAAATTATTTTTCACATAGTTGTACAAAGATGTTTCAATGTAACATGTACAATGCATCTCTTTCAGTGTCATCCTTAAAACTTTTGTAACTAAAACCACTAAAGATAATGATAATTAAAACACAAATCATATTAAGGAATGCATTTACAATGCATATAACTAATAATAAATGTGTAGACACCAGAATGGAATAGAAGCAAAACAAAATAGACAAAAGTATGAATAAGAAATTCATAGAAGAGGAAATAAAACTACAAAAAGATACTCCAATTTACTCCTAATTTCAGGAACAAAGTTGCAATGACAGATGAGATTCTCTATTGCAGACATTGGACTTTTAAATACCGAAAAGCTTGCAATTACCAACACTTGCTAGTATGTTTTGGAATAACCACTTCAGAGAACAATTTTGACACTGTCTAATAAAATTTAAAGTACATACCTAAAACCCATAAATCTTCTCATAGATGTATATTTCCATTTTCAACCATCACAGAGAGAACAGTTTGTAATAAATTTAGGCAATGTGATACTTGGTGGCAATTGAAATAAAGTAACAGTATATGTTAACCTGGATAAACCAAAGATATTATGGTATCTTCAAGGAAAATAGTACACCCTAGAATGTAGATACTGTATACTATCAATGTATGTTTTTACAACATGAAACTCGATGCTCTGTATTATTTAGAGGCATTTGTTGCAGAAGTATGAAGACCTCATGAGATTTCTAAACCTCAAACTGGAGGAGTGGTTCCTTTAGGACAAGCAACTTAATGGAGAGAGGTGACACACCTCTGTTTGCTGTGTTTTAATTAAGCTGGATCATACATACATGAGTATGCATTAATTTTTCTCTCCAGACTTTTCATATTTCTGAAATCTTTCAAAAATCTTTCATAATTTCAAGAGAAAAGTAAGTGATGATTGTTATTACAAGGAGGATATTATCCTTATAATTGGAGCCTTTTCAAATTTAAAATATGATAAAATTGAAGGTAAAATGATAGCAAGATGGAATTGAGATACAAAGAAGCATAAACAAAAAAAAGAGCAAAGGAAATCTAGAAGCTTGGTTCTGACTTAATTTTGGTTCTGTCATCAGCTAGCTCTGAGAACATGAATAAATCCCTTAACTCCTTGGACCCTCATAAGGTTGGATTAGAAACAGACCACTGATTGTAGGTCATATGACCTATAATCAAATTTTAGAGCATGTGAACTTGCAGATTGGAGGGCTGTATTAGAGGTGGTGGATGAATACTATATTTTAAAAATATCATAATTATTATTATTGTTTTGTTGGTCATGGGGTCTGATCTCTGGGCCTGGGCGCTGTCCCTCAGCGCTTCAGCTCAAGGCTAGTGCTCTACCACTTGAGCCACAGCACCACTTCTGGCTTTTTCTGCTTATGTGATACTGAGGAATTGAACCTAGGGCCTCATGCATGCAAGGCAAACACTCTACCACTGAGCCACCTCCCTAGCCCTATTATTATAATTTTTTTGAAAAGAATAGACTGGCTCCAAATTCACTATGTAGCCCAGGCTGTATTTGAACTTTCCATTTTCCTTCTGCTTTCTAAGTGTTGGGATTACAGTCTCATGCCACCATGCCTGGCTAGACTTTTTTCTTAAAGTTTCAGGATATTATAATCATTTGTAGTTAGGTTGTGGAGAAATACTGGTTATCCAGTAAAATCAAAAGTTTATATGCATCAGAATTTACTAATTGGGGTAACAATTCTTGACAAGAAATGTACTCATTACCTTGTTCATGTAACTATAACCCCCCCATACAGCATCTTTGAAATAAAAAAATTAAAAAAAGAATTTAGTAATTGGTATGGAATCTGGTACAGAATATTCACTGAAGTTTTGAAAGAAAATAATGAAGAAATAGGAGTATGGCAAAAAAATAGTCTTTAGTATAGATACTACAATGATCAAAGACTGGAAAAGTGAAATTGAGAAAGTTTTGTGTGTAATATTTCTTATCTTGCCAATAATATTACATCTCAAAAAAACATTTTTACTGGCACTTTGCCAATACCATAAAACAACAGGATGTAGGAGAACCAGCATTAACTGAATTTCTTTGAAGAGGAAGGCTTGCTGGCCGGCCAGCTGACCCCTAAGGATTCCCAAAGGGTGAAATTCATCACAACAGACCAGAGTCTGATGCTCAGTCAGTGGAAAAATTCTTCTAATCATCAAGTGTGGAAAAATAGATCCAAAGATTTGGGCTTTATCAATGCTTAATCTAAAATGGAAGTATTCTCTATTGATGGGATTTTCCCTCTAAATCTAATAAGCAATCCTATAAAGATGAAATTGTTAAATTGTATGCTAAGCCTGGCGCTGGTGGCTCACGCCTGTAATCCTAGCTACTCAGGAGGTTGAGATCTGAGGATCGCGGTTCAAAGCCAGCCCGGGCAGGAGAGACCCTGAGACTCCTATCTCCAATAAACCACCAGAAAACCGGAAGTGGCGCTGTAGCTCAAGTGGTAGAGCGTTCGCCTTGAGCTGAAGAGCTGAGGGACAGCACCCAGGCCCAGAGCTCAAGTCCCACGACCGACAAAAATAAATAAATAAATAAATTGTATGCTAAAACTTTTACAAGTGATCAATGATTTGAAAAAATTTGATCATCCATTTTAGGCAACTGAATTGTTTTTCAATTCTTGCTATGAAATAATACTACCCAATCATTATCACATAAAAAGGCAATGAAATCATATGCATCAAAACATGAGAAAAATATCACAGCATGTGTCAGGCTTTTGATTAGCAAAATACAGTGTTCATTTTCCTGGGCTTTTATTTTACATACATTGTTTTCTGACTATTGAGGATATGTTCTTCATTGTGAATTTTTTCATTCTTTAATTATTTACTTAATATGTAAATTTTATTCTCTAGTTTGTATTTTTTTCCTATAAAGGAAGCTCTCCAAAGTGTGTAAGATTTAGATGCCATAGAACCTGTGTTTTCTCTGAACTTGAGGTTAATTTACCTATATATTATTGATCCTAGCTGTCAGGAATTGTGGAATATGCAGCTGTTATGACTAACCTTTTAAAAATATTTAACATTTCTTTATTGATGAATTAACATACATTTATAATACGAGAGTTTCCATCCATGTCCACAGTGTACTTAAGAATAGAGTAACTCTGTTAAAAAAGAAATGTACTCATTACCTTACCTATGTAACCTTTAACCCCTCTGTATATCACCTTACAATAAAATTTTAAAAAGAGAAATAATATATTTACCTGTTCTGTTGTTGTTGTTGTGGGGCTTGAACTCAGGGCCTGGGCACTGTCTGTAAGCCTCTGCTCAAGGTTAGCACTCTACCACTTGAGCTCCAGTGCCACTTCCGGTTTTGAGTGGTTAATTGGAGGTAAAAAACTTAACTGTCCTGGCTGGCTTCAAACCGAGATCTTCAGATCTTAGCCTCCTGAGATGTTTTGTTTTGTTTTGGTCAGTCATGGGGCTTGAACTCTGGACTTGGGAGCTGTCCCTGAGCTCTTCAGCTCAAGGCCAGTGCTCTACCACTTGAGTCACAGTACCACTTCCTCTTAGCCTCCTGAGTAGCTAGGATTACAGGCTTGAGCAGCTGTCTGCGGGATCTGCCCCATTCTTATTCCTCTTTTGCCTCCTTGCCTCGTTTACATTGTTCAATGGGTTTCATTACATTGCAGTCACACACACACACACACACACACACACACACACACACACACACATCACCACAACCATCATTATCATCATCATCATCATCATTTTAGGTCAATACTTCACAAATGAGCAAACACATGCAATATTTAGCTTTTGAAGTTTGGCTTCACTTTTTCAACATGATGATCAGATCCATCCATTTTCCTGCAAATATCATAATTTCATCTTTATGATCAACTTTTTGTTAGTGGTCAGTATCAGACTTACTAAAGCTGTAATTATTAGTTGAAAATGATAAAAGTCTGATCCAAGAGTAAGAGTAGTTAAAAATCCATATAAGCTGATTAAGGATCTATGTTGGTAGAGCCAAACTGAAATCATGATTATAAAAATGGTAGCAATCACAGTTAACTTCTGTTGAGTACATACTATGTGCCAATCTCAGATTCATGCTTTTTATGTAGACTCTCAGTTAATTTTTGCATTGACTTTATAAAATAGAAGTCATGCAAATAAGGGAAAATGCTCAGATAATATATATGCCAAAACTTGCTTGATTTGTAATCACTCTACAATTTGTTATTGATTTATCTAGTATTTATTGAGGGTAAGAATGTTATGCACCAAGCACTGTCTTCAGTATTTTAATTTTATTTAATCCTAACAGAAATTTTATTATAGAACACTATTATCTTCACTTAATAAAAAAGAAAAATAAACTCATAGAAGAATTGTTTAAGATGATATAGACAGAGAATGATATAAATGAGCTTGAATTTTGATCTGAATGAGTTCCAACCCCAGGTTTTTAATCGCTTGGTTAAAACATTATATTAAACTAATCAGGCATAATCAAAAGTGTTAGGTGATCCAGATACCATTTCATGCTAAGGTATTAATTTTTATTTGTTTATATGGAAGATAGTTTTTATTTCCTGTGTTTTCTTGCCCCTGAATGGTATAACTGTGTTTGTGTATAGGGTCTTTATAAAAGAGAAATAAAAACAGGGCTAAGGGTGTACCTCAGTTGTTAGCCTGCCATGTATGAGGCCTTGAATTTGATCTCATACATCACAAGAATTGTTCCAAATGATACACCAAGACTCAGTTACAATGACCATACAAAGTTTAATTATAGTCAAAGTTTGTGGTTTTTTAAATTTTTTTTAAAGAAAAAGAGACCTGGGTACTGGTGGCTCATGCCTGTAATTCGAGCTACTCGAGAGGCTGAGATTTGAGGATTGCAGTTTGAAGCCAGCTGAGTCAGGAAAGATTGTGAGATTCTTATCTCTAATCGCCAAAAAGCAAGAAGTGGAGCTGTGGCTTAAGTGGTAGAAGACCAGCTTTGAGTGAAAAACCCAAGTAAATGTGCACAAACTGACACAAAAAGGAAGACAGAACAAAAGAGTAAAAGGATGAACAAAAGAAAGGAAGGAAAGATGGGATGAAGTAAAGAAGAAAGAAAAAATAAAAGAAAAAAGAAAGAGAAAAGGTCTAAGCTAGGAGAAGGCTAAGGTAAATGGAAGGAGTAATAATTATCCTACTTTGTGTATGCTTTATATTTATTCCAAATATTTAGTTGATTTTTATCCATTTTTGGTAAATTGATATGACAGCACGTGTTTTAAACCAATGTATTAAACTGGTCAGGCATAATAAAGTGCAACATGATGCTTTAAAGTGTAACAACACACACTGTTGAATTGTCATCTATCACTAATTAACAAATGTATTACCTCACATAGTCAGTACTTCTATAACAAGGAAAACACCTATCTTTACATTTTAAAAAAAATTTTTTTTGCCAGTCATGGTGCCTGAACTCTGGGCCTGGGCACTGTCCCTCAGCTCTTCAGCTCAAGGCTAGTGCTCTACCACTTGAGCCACAGCACCACTTCCAGTTTTTTCTGCTTATGTGGTGCTGAGGAATCGAACCCAGGGCCTCATGCATGCAAGGCAAGTGCTCTACCACTGGGCCACCTTCCCAGCCCCTATCTTTACATTTTTAAAGAATACAATATATCTCCATTATCTATTGCCATCCTGAGATATAATAGATCTTTTGAAATGTACTCCTTTTATAAAATTTGGTCCAACATATCCTCAGCCTCTACCCCCAGGCCATTCTATCTCCCAGTAACTACCATTATACTCTCCACTTCTAAAAGATCAATTCTCTCAGATATCAAATACTGTACAAGTAAGATCATGCCTCATTTGACTTTCTGTGCCTGAATTATTTTCCTTAATTTAATGCATTATCTACATTGAAAATGGCAGGATTTTCTTTTCTTTTTTGTATTTAAATTTTTATTGTAAAGGTGATATACAGAGAGGTTACAGTTATATAAGTCAGGTAATAAGTACATTTCTTTTTGGATAATGTAACCCCCTTCCTCATTCTCCCCTACATTTTCCCTCCTGCCCCCTGCCCACGTCCCAAGTTGTATAATTCACTTCCAACATAGTGTCTAGTGAGTATCACTGATGCATTCGTTTTCTCTTTGTCCCACCATTTCTGTGTGTCCCCTTCCCCTCAAATCAGATAACCTTATGTAATAAGACAAAGGGTACAGAAATCAAAAACAGTGACAAAAGGGAATGAACTAAAGAAAAAGAAGTACCACAAACAGTACAATAAAATACTCTTGTTTCCATTTCTTGGAGTTCGTTTTATTATCACCTTATTTGATCATATGCACATAGCCATTGAACCCTTATGATCCTCACCTAAGAATATATCCCTTTGTCCTTACTGTGTGAATGTTTAAGAGTCCTGTTTAATTTATCATGTCCAAGTGTAATTTCTTTTGTCTTTTACTATCCATTGGGTTTACTGTAGATTTATAGGCACATTCTCATTATTACAAATGAGGGAAAACATGCATCCTATATTTCTATGGGTCTGGCTGATTGTTTATGGCTCAATGGTATTCCATTGTGTAAATATACTACATTTTCCTTATCCATCAACCGATCTTAGCTATTGTAACATTGTCATGAACATGAGAGTGAGGAGATGATTTCCTTTTTTTGGATCTATCTATCTATCTATCTATCTATCTATCTATCTATCTATCTATCTATCTATCTATCTATCTCTATGAACCCATACTGCTGGATAAAATGGTACTTTCATTTTTAATTATTTTGAGAAGGCCTATACTATCTTCCATATTGGCTATATTATTTTTCATTCCTAGTAACCAACAGTGTATAAAATGTTTCTTTTTCTTCATATCCTTACTAGTCTTCATTATCTTGTCTTTTTAATAATACACATTCAAACTTGTGGTTTTGATTTGCATTTCCCTAATGATTAAAAATGTTGAGCATTTTAATCTAGTCAGTTTCTACTTATATGTGCACTTTTGAGAGATATTTTATACAGATCTTTTACACATTTTATACCTTTATCAATATATACTTACATACATATAGTGTTTTAGTTCCTTATATATTCTATTAAGCCCTTATTAGATTTGTAATCTGTAAATATTTCCTTATTTTGTAGATTGTCCTTTAACTCTGTTGATTGTTGTCCATTCTTTCTCCACTGTGTGTTTTTAGTATGTTTTGTTCTAGAAGAGAAGGCATAGATCCTACTTCTTAATAGGTATAATGCCAAAGAATATGCGACCATGAAAATAAAACCCCCACAAGGACCTTCCTTATATTTGTAAGTTCTATCCATGTAAATTGACTCTACAAGGGTGAGACGATGCTGGCTCTCAAGTTACCTGTTGTCCTGCTGGGCATGAGTCACTGAGGTAGCACCAGTTTTGTTTAAAGTCCTTGAACACACATTCTGTTTATGTTCCTGTTTCTTTGTAGCTCAAGACACCTGTGAGGTATTAACTTGCCCCTTGTGTGACATGATCTTGTTCTTTGCTCCAAGGCTGCCCCCATTCTCACTATTCTCCCTTTTCTGACAGTGAGGTCACATCTTTGACTGCAGCATTCTCAGAATGAGGCTGTCACCAGCCCATTTTGGTATCAGGGCCCACTCTGGAAGTTCTACTTATAGCTCAGCAGAACACACACTGCTTTGGACCTACTCTCAGACCATTTGTGGCTGAAAAGGGCCTCTAGATTAGTTCCCTTTGGTTTAGTTTAGGAAAATCTTCCTGCTAAAGTCTGTTTATGGAGATGAGTTGGTGAGACACAGGAGTGATGAAAACCTTCACGTTGTTGTCTGTGATAATAAGGGACATGAAAGTCCTGAGAAAACTTGTTGCTTTTCAACCAGAAACGTTTCCTATGGACAGTAGTATTTATTGTCTGAGTTTACTGTCTTTTCCAGAAACCAGGTAGAAATAAATACAGTTTTGGAAAAAATTATTTCACTATAGTAGAAGTGTTTAAGAAAATCAAAACACGAGGAACACAACATTGAGATAGGTTCAATAAATCTTGGCATTGCTATATTTAATATTTTCAATTCTTGAAGGAATTTGGTTCATTGCCAAAATAATCTGAAACATTAGAATCCCATTAGTTATTAAGAACCAATTAGGTAAGAAGTTGTCAATATGCAAACTAATTTTAGACTCATAAGCAGAGAAACAAACTAAATTATTTTAAGGGGCCACACGTGTCCTTTACAGCTCTAAGTATAATTAAGCCACAACCAACACAGACAATGCTACCCAAAATGAAACTTTAAGATAAGACTAAGCAAGAACTTTCAAGCCTAAAGGAAAATATTTATGAATAGTCTAAAAGAATGGTAATTTGTAAGGTAGGTTGGGAAAATGAGTTTTCAAAGGAATATTTCTTTCAAATTACATGTTATGGTGAGAATGTCCCTAAAGTTTAGAAGAGGAAAAAATAAAATAAAAAATTGTGAAATTAGAAAGTTAGTCCTTAGGAGTTGAAAGATGTAGTAATTATCCTGATGATGGTTAAGAGTACAAGTGATTCATTTTCAGTAATAAACTACTGTATTTTCCTTCCTGAAATCTCAGAGAAAAGCAATTTTAGGAAGGTGAGAAATGCCAAATAAAAAAAAGTGGTTGATTTAGCTTATTTCATCACCTCATCAACAAAATGAAAAAGACTGTTGTAGATTTGATTGTACCCATTGTGCAAGAAATTAACTGGTCAAAGAAAAAAGTCCTTCTAAAGATAACTCAGACTCAAACTAAAAGTGTAGGGGGGGTTCTTAATTCTTTTTCATTTGAACAAAAAGAATCTGTATTGCTCAGATTTGGACACTCCCCCCCCCCCCCCCCCACTCAGGAATCACAACTGAACTGTTACAGTACATACAAAGAGACATTATCAGGAGGTCTGTATTGTGTGCTTCCTTTTGTCTCTGATAGTGAGACATGGAGTATGATCCTTGGTGGTGAAGAAAACTAATATACCTTTTTTCAAAATATGAAAGACTACTGAGCAGCCAACAATAAAAAAAATGCAGTGGAATTCTGTGCCTTCTCACTCGGTCAAAAAGCAGGGCAGAGATTTATAGAGACTGTGGATCTTTTCACTATCTCCCACATCCCCTTACTAAAAGCAGGATGTAAATGCTCTTCTGTGATCTTGATCGGCTTAGAGAATGCTCCATAGGCATCTTCTAGCCAACTCTTGTTTTCTTTCTGCCTTTGGACACTCAGGGCTGCTTCTCCTTTGTCTTGTCACTTCTTTACAATTTATTCTTTGTGAGAAACGATACATAAGCTGGACTCTGAGCCACTGATTTGAGTTACTTTTGAACTGAGCTTTCCCTCATGATAGGCACTGCATGTGTTAATGTGGTTGCTTGCTTTTCTAGCTGATCTCTCTTTTGTTACGTGTGTCTTCACTATGAATTTATGGTGGTTGACATAAAGGTTGTATTTTCACCCTTTCAGTGGGAAAGCCTGTAGATTTCCTTACTCTGGCTGACTGCTTTGTATCAGACCAAGTTACTATGGGAAACATTGCTATGAGATTTGACACTCTTATTAAGACTTTTAGAAGTTAGGGCCTTTCCATAATGTTGGATTTGGAAGAAAAAAATTATTATTGGGTGATAAAAATTTGATTCTCTTTGGAAGACATAATAAATTCAAGGGCTGCTGTGCATGACCTTAAATGGATCCATTCACAAGTGAAATTATATGTTAATGGATGCTTCAGTTGGCTGTGGCGAATTTTGCCCCTATTGCTTGCTCTAGGTTGGTGGCCTCTCCTCTAAGTTTCCCCTTATCTACTTCTGCTACGTTTCCAATTGTCATAGCGGAGGGGCTGTGTGGTCACTCTGGGGTTCCTCAGAATCTCAGAAAAACCTAACATCTGTTCAAGAGAGCCTCCCCTCATCCCGGTCCTATAAGGGACAAAGTAGGATTCGAAAAAGGCCTCTAATTTAAGAATGTTTCTATAAGAAACTCCTCAAATAACCAATACCTAGCTACCAAGCTTCCTTGTTTACTCCTAGAAATGGCTTACCTTCTTCTACTTCCTTTCTGTCTCCCTTTCTACATGAAAACAATCTTAGCTTTTTCACTGTGGACTGTATCTCCTTAGCCCCTTCTAGTTTGTCACTGTTTCTCAGTTGTATCTTATTTTTATAATACGTGTTTTATTGTAAAAATACTGTACAGAGGGGTTACAGTTACATGAGGAAGGTCATGAGTACATTTCCTATCAAGCATTGTTACCTCCTCCTTTGTTTCTTATTTTCATTCCTCCTAATGACAGATGATGTTGTATATACTATTTTTATTACAGCAAAAACATGTAAACTTTAAAAAATATTGAAGCTTAGTTTAGTATATTTTATTTTGAATGCTTTTGCTTTTCAACTGTTCTGGAAGTTGGAAGGTAAATATCGTGTGTGTGAGTGTGTGTGTGTATGTGTACATGCATGTATATGTGTGTGAAGCACAGGTACTTTGCTGATCTTTAACCCAGACTTCTCTGGATTCTAGATTTATGGATCCAACTCTCATCTAATATTTCAATGTGGATGGCTCACTCTCCCCCAACAACTGGACATCTCTGAGGCAAACATAATAATGTATCTCTTCACTACCATCTACCCTTCCTTCTCTGTCCACTGAACCTTCATACAACAAGCAAGGTTGAAAAGCAGAAGTTAAAACATAAATAATTCAGATAGACTTTCTGTCTAAAACTGTTAGATGACTTTCAGTTGTTCTTAAAATAAGGACGGAAATCGTTCATAAATACTTGCATGATCTGGCACCCGCTTATCTTTGCAGACTCATATCTTCCTCCAACTTGATTTTCAAGCAGCCCACAAGAAAAGTAGTGTTTGGGGTTCACAATGCTAATGTCAAGAGAAAATTCAGTCAATGTGGATTAGCATTGATCTGTCTAAACACTTAAAATGGAGTTGAGAGGACATTGATAGCAAAGCTTAGGCACATGCGCTACCAAACCTTCAACCTGGGATGTGGTTAGGCCTCTCCCAGATATAAGTTGACCCTTGAAACATGTTAATTTCTGCTAACTTTCTGTACAAAGGACCTTTACTCCCAAAAGAGAGACTGAGATCTTCCTTGATTTTTTTCTTACAAGACAGTTTTCCTTCTGTCAGCAGCATGGATTGTTCCTAACAGATGATGTATTTACCAACACATTTGTGGGTTGCAGCCATAAAACCACTGTCATTTTGTAGCATCTCAAAGCCCATTTTCAAGATTGCTTGAATTTCTATTTTTTTCCAGATTGCAATCCTAATTAGCCTCACATAAATGTAATTTCCTTTGCTCTTTACTAGGCTAACTTTATTCCAGGTCAACATTCATAAATAGCATTGTTCGTGAGAGGAGAAGGAAGCAAGGATGGAGCAAAGAATGGAAATCAAACTTCAGTACAGATTCAGAACAGCCTCAGTCAACCCAATGTGGGCACCAGTTGAAGTTTTGCTCATTGGTCTTGTCCTACTTCAGGCCTTTGTATCCTTCTCAGTATGACTTTATCTATGACTCTGGACAGGAACTTGGTCAAAGTGGTGCTCTGCATCCCTGAAAGAGTCTGCCAGAGCTGATAGCCAGGACAAGTCCTTCCCTGGACATAGGTCCTTTTTTCACATCTACCATTCCCTGTGATTTCACTTTTGCAAAACTCACCTTCCCCTTTTATCTTTCTGATCTTTCTTATTCATGAAGTCACTAAGAAGTAGTGCTCCTCCTCAATCAATTGTATTCCAAGTTATTTCCCTTTCTCATGGTATCCCTCACAGTTTGTAATTTGTACTTTTTAGAGGAATGAGTTTTTTGACTAATTATTCTGCCTCATCATTTGTCTGTTGCATATCTCTTCTATTATACATTAAGCTTCACTAGAGCAGATTTGTGCATAGTTTCTCCTCAAAGACCAGTGTTGCACCTAACATATCAGCATCCTATAAGCATTTGTTGAATGAGTAACTGAATGAGTGATTGAAAAGTCAACCTGGAGGCTCTAGGGTCTTACTGAAAGAAGTCCCCAGGAGGTAAGAGAAGGATCTTGGTAGAAAGATGGAACTACATTCAATTAGTGAATAGGGCTACCTTTTTAATTATGGAGCATGTGAGGTTTTCCATTTAGACAAGTAAAATGCAAATCCTCATAAGATCTTTATTTTCCCAGTGTTGTTGAATTGAACACAGATAGGCATTTTGAACACAGGTAAGGCATTTTGGAGTAAAGAGTCCAGGTTGAAATTCATTCTTTTTTTTGTTTTTTGGTTTTTTTTTGGTCTGGTCGGTGGCCTGAACTCTGGGCCTGGGCGCTGTCCCTCAGCTCTTCAACTCAAGGCTAGCACTCTACCACTTGAGCCACAGCACCACTTCCGGCTTTTTTCTTTTTGCTTATGTGGTGCTAAGGAATCAAACCCAGGGCCTCATGCATGCAAGGCAAGCAATCTACCACTGAGCCACCTTCCCAGCCCCTGAAATTCATTCTTAACATGAGCATTTCCATCCAAATTTCTTCCATGATGATTATCAGAAAGCTCTAAAATCTGTAATCTCTCTATCAGGAGCTTCTCCACATCAGGAGCTCTAATACCTACAGCCTGACAGGTTGGGGCTCTCACATAGCTGTGCCAACCTCATAGGAGTAAAAAGATGTGAACTGCTTACTAGACTCTAGGTCCACAAGGTTCAGTCTTGGCAGTTCATTCAGGTCTCTTTCATGGGTGAGAACAAATAGCATGACCATCACCCTCACATATGGTGGACCTGGCAGTATTTCCATATGGGAATTCTTTCCTACATTTCTCAAGAAACTTATATGTTTTTCTAAATCTGAATTCACAGAACAAAATTAGGAAAATGAGATAATTATTAGAATTTCATGTCTCCTCTGGAAGAATTAAAGTTTAATATCTCACAAAAAGATACTACAAGTTGGAAAGGAATATACATTGCAAATGGAAGACACGAACAAGACATACTGGCGTGCAGAATGGAAGATAAAGGTAGGCATTTTTGGGGAAGAATCACACAGAAGAGAATCTTGGATTTAATAACTACATATGTAGGCCTGTTTACTGCCAATGTGAGTCATGCTTGCAAAAAACATAAATATCAGTCAGTTTATATACATAGCATACTTTAAACAAATCCTATGAGTACTGTTCCAAGAAATGACAAATTTAGGGAGCAAAACAAGTCCTCAAAATTGGTAATTTTGAGATGTACCTCTATAGTATTGTTAAGCTTTTTTCTTGGAGGCACAAATGTTTTATTAAATAATGCATAAAAATTTAAATAAATATGACTTAATAATATTTGATAGCATTTTCCAGTTATTGTTATTGGCTAAGGTCCTTTGTAAATATCATGAAGCTTAGCACTTCATGTGTGTTTCAAAAATTATTTAAATGTAGGTAATAATGAGTAAAGAATAGGATGCCTACTGGAAGTATTTTAAGAATAGCTTGTGATTCCAAGAAAATTAATCTCACCACTTTTTCCTTATTTTTTAAATGTGGCTATAAGCACATTTCAAATTACATATGTGACTCACATCATATCTCTGTTGTCAGGACTTACTTTCCAGACAAGTACCAAGTTTTCTGTTCATCATTTGCCAAATGATCGTCTCCCCTCTAGGCCAGTTTTAACAAGTCAAATACCGCATATTTCACAACTGGAAGGAAGACTCCAAGTCATTTGGCAATGAAGTGATGATATGCAATGGGATCATAACTTCTGCATGACAATTTGCTTTTCTGAGCTGTCTTATTCCAAATGGAATAGTCACTGCTCCATTCTCTCCTCTAGCTAATTTACATCTTATTTTCTTTCTGTCAGAAATGTCATTTCCTGTGACTGATGAAACCATCTTTGCTAAGTGCAAAACAAGACCACCACAGTATTGAAACTGGATTCACTAGAAATATTTTTATCCTTTGGATTTGAAAGAACTCAGAGTTGCTTAGAAACCCCTTTAAAAATCATAACGTTTGGTTACTTTCAGAAATTTAAGTCTGGATTACAGGAACAAGAAGAAAACCTCACTACTTTTTCAAATTTGAACAAAATTGAGACAGACAATTGGCAGAACAATTTTTGAATCCTTGGTCATGCTTATGTATGGTCTCTGAATTGGCTGTTTATTTTTAACATCTTTAGAGCATCTTGATGGGTTTCTACAAAATTAATTAGATTGGCTATGCAATATATTTAATTCACCTAGAAAGAGTTGATTCAAAGTTTTAGAAATGATTTTCACAAATATGTGGTCTTCATTTTATGAAAACATCTGAATCATTGACAGCAATGTTGAAATTTATCAGAATTATTACTTCAAATTAAGAAAGATACATTACCCAAAAGGAAATAGATCCTTTCTCTTTAAGAGGTAGCTGGGACCAATTATGTAGTCCTTTTTACTTCTATGATGCCCTTTTCCTGTTTTGCTTTTGTTCCTTTTTAAAATTTTTAAAAAATATTTTTGTATCACATGAAACATAAAACACATATGGGATATGTTTCTTAAAATATCTCAGATTTAGCTGGGTGCTGGTGGCCTATGCCTGTAATCCTAGCTACTCAAGAGGCTGAGATCTAAGGATCGCAGTTCAAAGCCAGCCTGGGCAGGAAAGTCCGTGAGACTCTTATCTCCAATAAACCACTAGAAAGCTGGAAGTGGCCCTGTGGCTCAAGTGGTAGAGCGCTCGCCTTGAGCTGAAGAGTGCAGGGACAGCGCCCAAGTCCAGAGTTCAAGCCCCACGACTGGCCAAAAATAAATCTCAGATATTCTTACTGTTTTCATATTGTTATTCCAAGTACCAAATAGCAAAATTTACTTCCATTATAACATATTGATGTTTTTTGTAACCACCATTAAGAGGATATAGAAGAAGTCGAATATTCTTCAAAATTCCTACTTGCTTCATTTTTACAGTTAGACACTCTTCCTTCCCTAGATCTTTGGCAATCAGTGATCTATTCTCATTCCCTACAATTTGCCTTTTAAAGAATATCATCTGATCTGGGCACTGGTGGCCCAACTTGTAATACTAGCTGCTCAGGAGGTTGAGCTCTGAGGATCACAAGTTCATAGTCAGCCTGGGCAGGAAAGTCCATGAGAATCTCATCTCCAATCAAACACAAAAAAGCCAGAAGTAGAGCTATGGCTCAAGTAGTAGAACACTAACCTTGAACTTAAAAGCTCAGGGACAGTACCTAGGCCCTGAGTTCAAGGCCCAGACCAACACAAAAATAAAATGTGTTTTCGGTGTCATATCTAAGAAATCTTTGCTTAACCTAGGAGCACTAGGAGTTCTTCTTGTTGTTTGTTTTTTTTCTACTAGCTTAGGTATTTGATTCACTTTAGATTTTTTTATATACCATGTGTGATTCAGGGCAATGTTTTGAAAAAAAAACTATAAACATATGTTTATTCCAGCATGATGTGTTGAGAACTATCCTTTTGCTGTTAAAATTCTTTGCATCTTTATCAAATTCACTTTCACATACTTATATAGGTTTTGCTTGGACTCATCATTATCTACCATTGGTCTTTCTTTTGTTTTTCTTTGTTTTTTTAGGTTTGAAAGTAGGATTTGAGCTTTGCTCATTGGAGGGTGAGACTACATTACTATAGCATTAAATTGCCTTTTTATTTTTATTAATTCCTTTAATTTTCAGACTTTTATTTTCTGCAAAGCTTTCGTACTCACAGAGAAATTAAACATTTTGAGATCTTTCTCACAAATAAGAACAAAATGCAACAGTACTTTCTGATAACCAGCAGAAAACATTTATTAGGTCCTAACAAAAAGGCAAACATGGTAGGCTGCAGAAGGCTCATGGAAAAATTAAAATTTATTTTAAAGAAACTTTACTCAAGAGGACTTTTTCACAGACAAGTAAGTTATTAAATATATGAATTCTAAATTAAAATGTGTCTGAATGTCAGGCAGTACGAGAACTTCAATTTTGTTCTTTTTTGAAAGTTGTTTTTCACTATTCAAGTTCTTTTACCTTTACATAACATTTTCTTAATCCCCCTGCCAATATGTACAAAGAATTTTAGTGGAATTTTTATTTAAGTTGCCAATTATATATAAGGTCAGTTTGGGAAATATTGACATCTTAAATACATTGATTTGGATGATACTTTAACATAATAGTTTCTTTCTTTATTTAAAACTTTGAATTTTTGAGACAAGGTCTCTGGAACCCTAACTGGCCTCAAACTATATATCCCAGGCTAGCTTTGAACTCAATGTTCCTACCTCAACCTCCCAATTGCTGGGATTACAAGTGTGTACCACCATGAGAGGGTTAGGTCTTTATTTTGTACTTATTACCTTACTTATGTGACTATAACCCCTCTATACATCACCTTGACAATAAAAAAATAGTATAAAGCTGGGCACTGGTGGCTCATACCTATAATCCTAGCTACTCAGGAGGCTGAGACTGAGGATCATGGTTCAAAGCCAGCCTGGGAAGGAAAGGCCGTGAGACTCTCATCTCCAATTAACCACCAGAAAACCAGAAGTAGCTATGTGGCTCAAGTGGTAGAGCACTAGCCTTGAGTGGAAGAGCACAGGGACACTGCCCAACCCCAGATTTCAAGCCCTACAACCGACCCAAAAAATAGTATAAAAAATAAAACAAAGCTGTATCTAAAAGTGGAAAAAAAGAGAAACTATTGACCTGTGCCAAGGAGCTCTAGTGTTTCCCTTACTCCTTTCTGTAATATTTGCAGGGTATCTGATTTTACATTGAGGTCTTTGATCTATGTGGAGTTGATTCTGGTGCAGGGTGATATATAAGGATCTAACTTCAATTTTCTGCATGTGTATAGCCAGTTCTTCCAGCACCATTTGTTAAAGAGTCTTTCTTCCATCATGATTTTGGCTAGCTTATCAAAGATTAGGTGGTCATCTGTCTGCAGGTTCATTTCTGAGTCTTCAATTCTATTCCATTGATCCTCAGGCCTATTCTTGTGTTAGTACCAAACTGGTTTTATTACTACAGCTTTGTAGAAGAAGTTGAAACTTGATATTGATTTTCTTTCCGAACTGTTCCTTGCTATTCGGGGTCTTCTATTATTCTATATGACTTTTTGGATTGCATCTTCTATTTCATTAAAGAATTTTGTTGGGATGATGATGAGTATTGCATTGAATTTGTGGATAACTTTTGGCAGTATTGCCATTTTCACGATGTTAATCCTCCCAATTCCAGAGCATCTAGATTTAAGCACTTCCTTAAATCTGCTTTAATTTCCTTTGTCAGGTTTTTAAAGTTTTCATTATAGAGGTCCTTTACATCTTTGGCTAATTACTAGGTATTTTTTAGGCTATTTCAAAAGGAGTTGCTTTCCTGATTTCAGCCTTGCTTGTCTCATTGTTGGCATACAGAAGAACTATCCATTTTTGTGGGTTAATTTCATACCCTGCTACTTTGTCAAAGTTTTGGATCAGCTCAAGTAACTTGGGAGTTCTTTAAATACAGGATCATGTCATCTTCAAAGAGGGAGAGTTTTACTTCTTCTTTCCATATTTGGATTCCCTTTATGTTTGTCTCTTGCCTTATTGCTCCGGCTCAAACAAAGGTTAGATAAATGCTATTGCATTGAACTTCCAAGCTTCTGCATAGCAAAGGATATAGCTAGCAAAGTAAATAGCAAGCCCACAGATTGTGAGATCTTTACTAGTTATACAACAGACAAGGGCCTCACATCAAATATATACTTAGAGCTAAAAAATTACCCCCATCCCCAAATCTTACAGAAATAACTACCCCATTAATAAGTGGGCTAAAGACTTAAAGGGAGAATTCTCTGAAGAGGAAATAAGAATGGCCATTAGACACATGAAGAAATGTTCAACATCTCTGGCCATAAAGGAAATTCAAATCAAAACAACATTAAGATTCAACCTCACCCCAGTTAGAATGGCCATTATCAAGAAAACAATAATGGATGCTGGCTGGGATGTGGCCCAAAGGGAATGCTATTACACCGTTGGTGGGAATGTAAATTGGTTCAACTATTCTGGAAGGCAATATGGAGGTTCCTCAAAAGGCTAAACAGAGCAATCCCACTTTTGGGCATTTACCAAAATGATCACAAACAAGGCCACACTTACAGCTACCAGCCCAGCTATGTTCATTGCAGCATTATTTACCATAATCAAGATATGGAATCAACCCAGATACCCCTCAGTGGATAAATGGATCAAAACTGTAGGATATACACAATAGAATTCTATGCTTCCATCAGAAAGAATGGCATCACCCAATTCATAAGGAAATGAGAAGACTTGGGAAAAAAATCATATTAAGTGAAGTAAGCCAGATCCAAAGAAACATAGGCTCCATGGTTTCCCTCATTTGTAATAACTAGTATATCTCTAGGATAGTCCTAGCAGAGGACTATAGCTCAATAGCTATGAACATATGACCATATAAAATGATTCTAATCAAAAGGAAGTACAAGATATGGAAACAAAAGCCTATTTTTTCTTAGTGTATTGTATGCAGTTATCTCTTCTTTTGTTTTTCTCCCTTTGGTTTACCCCTTCATGTCACTGATTTTTATTTTTGTACCCTTTGTATTCTACGTAAGTTTATCTGATTTGGGGATAGGAAGGGGAATCATAGAAAAAGTGAGAACAAGGACAAAGGGTGAACCCATGCAACAGCGATACTCACAAGACCCTATGTTGGAAATAAATTTTACAACTTGGGGGTGGGAGGGGAGTAGGAGAGGATGGGGGGAAAACAAGAGAGGGGGTAACAGTGTTACTTATGTCACTGTAACCCCTCTGTTCATCACCTTTACAATAAAATAAATGAATAAAACAAGAAAAAATTAAAACAATTTAATTGTTTTATTAGTAATGTATAGTTTTCTACAGCCAGATCCCATGTCTTTGCTAAAAATAGATTTTTTCATAAGTGTTTAAAACTTTTAGTATTAATGTAAATAGTGTTTTTCTTTAAACTTCAACTGTTTATTACTGGTACATGGGAAATAAACAGTCTTGTATATTAGTCTTTCTGTTTTGCTACCTTACTATATTGGCCTATTACTTTCAGAAAATTTCATTTTATTTAAAAAAATTTTTTTTGATCCTATGGCTTGAACTCAGAGCCCTGGCATTGTGCCTGAAGTACTTTTGCTCAAGTCTAGCACTCTACTACTCAAGCCACAGTTCCAATTCTGTTTGGTTTTTTTTTTTTTGGTAGTTTATTGGAGATAAGTGTCTTACAGACTTTCCTGCCCAGGCTGGCTTTGAATTGAGATCCTCAGACCTCAGTTTACTGAATAGCTAGTATTACAGGTGTTAGTCACTGACACCCAGCTTTTTAAAATAGGTATTTTGAAATTTTGTAGATGGAAAATAATGTCATGTGCATAAAAGTTTCATCTCTTCCTTCCTAATCTATATACTTGTGTTTCTTATGTTTGACTTATTGTACCATATAGTATTTGGAGTACAATATTGAATAGGAGTGGTGAAACATAACATGTTTGTCTTGTTGCTGACCCTGGAAGAAGGCACCTATACTTTAAGCCAGTTCCTTTGTCCTTTGTGTGATATGTGCTCTCTCTCTCTCTCTCTCTCTCTCTATATATATATATATATATATACATATATATATATATGTACATATAAAACATTTTGTTTATAGTGTTGAGAAAGTTATGATTTCTACCTTGTTAAGAGTTTTTAATAACAAATAAGCATTACAATTTGTCAAATACTTTTTCTGCATCAGTTAATATGATCATATGGTTTTCTTCTTTAGCCTGGTGATGTGATGAATTACATTGTTTTATTTTTGAATATTGAAGCAGCCTTGCCTAACTGGAATAAATCTCATTTGGTACTGGTATATAATTTTTTTATCCATTGTTGGATTCAATTTGCTATCATTTTCTTGAGGACTTTTACATCTACATTCACAAAATATATTGATCTATATTTTTTCTTTGTTGTGATAACTATTTGGTTTTGGTATTAAGGTAATGCTGACTTCATGGAATAAATTAGGAAGGATTCACATTGCTTCAATTACCTGGAAAATATTGTGGAAGATTATCATCAGTTAATGTCAAATGTTTTACTTGTATTAACAAAATTTCCAAGTTTCTCTTTTAGCCCATTGATACAATGGAGTACATTAACTGATTTTTAATTGTTGAACTGGTCTTGTGTAACTGATTCTTTTTATACATCGATAGGTTCAAGTATTTTTTTGAACACTTTTGTATCCATGTTCATGAGAAATGTTTGCAGTTTTGTTTTTCTGTAATGTCTAACTTGATATTACAGTGAGGCTGGCTTCATATAATGAAACAGGAAGTGTTCATTCTGTAAAATTCTGGAAGAGATTGTGGAAAATTGGAATTTCTTTCTTGAATATTTGGTACAATTCATCAGTGATATTAACAGGGGCTAATGTTGTTTTCTTTAGAAGGTTATTGATTGTTGATTAAGTTTCTTTAATACCAATTCAACGGTGATATTGTCACAAGACAATATGTTGGAAGTAATCTCTACAACTCTGGGGGGATGGGGAAGTGAGGGAAAGTGGGAGAAAAATGAGGGAAGGGGTAACAAGTTTTATAAGAAATGTACTTATTACCTAACATGTAACTATAACCTCTCTATACATCACCTTGACAATAAAAAATTAAAAATAAAAATAGGATTATTTAGTATATGTACTTATCCTTGTCTGGATTTCAGTAGTTTGTATTTTTCAAGGGGTTGAGCTACTTCATCTCGTTACTGAACATTTGGTCATAGAGTTGTCCGTAGTGTTCTTCTAATGCCGTTTTAATGTCTGTTGGATCAATAATGATGGCCCAACCTTTATATCTGACATTAGCAATTTATGTGTTCTCTTGATTATTTTCCTCCTTCTTGTTTAACTTGTCTAGAGGTTTTTCAATTTTATTGATATTAAAAGAACCAGACTTTGATTTTTTTTTACTTCTATCATTTTCCTGCTTTCAATTTTATTGACTTTTGTTCTAATTTTTATTTCTTTCCTTCTTGCTTTAGATGTATATTGCTCTTTAGTTTTTAACTTTCCTAAGAGAGATTCTTAGGTTATCGATTTTATTATTCTTTTGTGCTTTACTCTTGTTTCTCATTCATTTGTTTTCTCTTTTTTGCCTTATTTTATTTTTTTAGAATAATATTTTGCTTTCTTTATTAGATTTATTTGTAACACGTGGGCTTGAACTCAAGGCTTTATATTTTCTAGGTAAGTTTTCTACCACTTGAGCCACCCCCACATCCCTTTTACTTTTTAGTTTTTTCACTTTTTAGTTTCACTTTTTAGTTATTTTTCAGATAGTCTCATGCATTTTTGCCAAAGGATGGCCTTGTAATCTTCCTGATCTCTTGCTCTCCAGTTGATGGAATAATAGACATAAGCTACTGTGCCCAGTCCTCTACTGGATTTTTAATAATATCATCTTGAATTTTTTCAGTTTTATTTTTGGGAATACAATATGGGTTTTGAACTTTATGCAATCTAATTAATATTAGTATCTTACCATTACACATAAAATAAGCTTACATGGATATAATAATGTAAATCTTGTTCTTTGTACAAACCTCTGTGTCTATTACCCTTATTTATATTGAAAATATCAAATGGTATTACATTTTTTTTGTTTTCAACTAACATATATTGTTACTAGAAATTTAAAGTACAAAAATAGTCTTTCATTTATGGAGATATTTTATTTTTTGATTGTTATTTTATCATTCCAGATGTTCTAAGTTTCTTTTAGTCATTGTCTTTCTACTTAAAGAACTTAGTTTTCAGTTCTTTAAAATATATCTAGCAACAATGACTTCCCTTATCTTAAAACTATCATTATTTACCTTCATTCCTAGAGGACAGTCTCAGTGTATATAAAATTCTTGATTGACAGACAGGTGCTTTCTTTCAGCATTTTAGAAATGTTTCACTATCTTCTGCTTTACATGATTTCTGATGAAAAATCTGTACATATTAAGGTCTTTGGTCTCTAACGCTAAGATTTATTTTAGTTTTTGTTGACATTTATGTTGTAGATACACATGGTTTTTCTTTTTTTTTAATTTTTTATGGTTTTTCCTTAGTTTATTCTTTCTGGGTTCACTGAGCTTCTTTGGTTTGTTCATATTGTTTTCTATCAGATTTGAGAGTTTTAGGTTATTAATTAGTTTTTTGCACGTAATTCTTTTTCTTTCCTTCTGGAACTGTGATATGAACATTAAACCTTGTGCTATCGTGCCATGGATTGTAGGCTCTGTTTTATTAAAAAAAATTAATCTCCATATATCATCAATCTTCATCAAAGAAATTGGTCTATAGTTCTCTTTCTTTATGAGGCCTTGTCTGGTTTTGGGATGAGGGTTATGCTGGCTTCATAGAATGAGTTTGATAGTGAACTGTCATTTTTTATTTCATTGAGGAGTTTGAGGAGTATTTGAGTGAGTCCTCCTTTGAAGGCCTTATAGAATTCAGCTGTGAAGCCATTTGGTCCTGGGATTTTCTCTTATTGCTGTTTCTATTTCATTACTTGATATGGGTCTATTTAGTTGGTTTAAATCTTCTTGGTGCAGTTTGAGTATAGGAATATTCTCCAGGAATTCTTCTATTTCTTCCAGCGTCTCCAATTTGTTGACAAAAAGTTTTGCAGAATATTCACTTATAATGTTTTTTTTGCGGGGGGGCGTTCCGGTCGTGGGGCCTGAACTCTGGGCCTGGGCGCTGTCCCTCAGCTCTTCAGCTCAAGGCTAGTGAGCTACCACTTCTGGCTTCTTTTTTCAGATTATATGGTGCTGAGGATTTGATCCCAGGGCCTCATGAATGCAAGGCGAGTTCTCTACCACTGAGCCACCTTCCCAGCCCCCCTTATAATGTTTTGAATCTTACTTGTCTCTGTTGTGATGTTACCATTCTCCTCTTGGATTTTGTTTGAGTTTGTTCTCTTCTTTTTTTTTGGTAAGATTTGCTAAGGGTCTGTCAATTTTGTTAAGAACCAACTCTTACATTATTTCCATTGATCAAATTCACAATTTCTTTCCCTTGTCCTCATGCTTCTATTGAGCCATTCTGATTTTATAAAATAAAAACTTTTGTAATTACATGTTTTTTTTGGGGGGGAATGCAACGGGGGGTACATGAATAGCATAAGGAAGGATGAGCAAATGCAGTTATTGCATTAAAATTGAACTATGAAACTTGAGGGTAGGGATGGGAGGGGGATTAATGTGGACATACAAGGGGAGAGGTGATATTGACCAAATGCATTATACTCATTACCTGATTTATGGACTTCTGCAATTGTGTGTTATAGTTTTAATTTTTTTCATTTGTTTTATTTTAAATACTTTCTAGTTCTTAGAAAAAGCATATACTTTCCTGTTTATTTCAATATTCTCAACCTTTCCTTACTCATGTAGCATGGTCATAATAGCTGCTCTAAAATCTTGCTTGATAATTGCAGCACTTAGTCATTTCAAGGTTAGCATCTTCTGATTGTTTTTTACCTTGACAATTCCCTGTATGTTCAATACTTTTTTATTTCAGTTGGGTATTTCAATACAATGTTATAAGGCTCTCTCCTGTAAAATCTATGGAGAGAATATTATTTTTAATTTTTTGTTAGCAAATTCAACCCTGTCACATGTAGATTATAAATCCTGAATTAATGTCTGTGAGCTATGGTTCCAATAGGAATTTAGTTTACAAAAGCAGACAGTAGTGTGCACATTCCTGGTACCAATTTAGAACCTGGGTGGTGATCTGTGGTGTAGTTGAGTTTATAACATCTGGTGTGTTCATTATAGCTGATTTCACACACAAGCATCTTGGGAATGAGCCCAGGACTTTATACAGAGATTGAAAAATCTCCTTCTCTATCACTATTTGTCTAGTTACAGAAAGTGAGTCTATCTTGAATCTTTCTCATCTGTGTCTCTTAGCAATTTTGGTTTTGCCTTTTTATGGAGCTTAAGCAAGGATATAGAAGTCAGGGAAATTCATTGCTGGGTTTTCTTTTAAGTTCTTGGCTCTATATCTAACCCATATGCTCTTATCATCCTTTAAGAGTCTTCTGCTAGTTGTTTTATGCATTTTTATGATGGATTCTTAGTTTCAACCAGTTGAAGAAATGCACTGTAGCATGCTTACTCCACTTTTTTAATGAAACTGGAACTCATGGGCTTTGCTTTTACAAATACGTAATGCTTAAGAGTATGAAAAAATAGATTTTCTGGTATCTGATGCTATAGTTTGAAAGTGTTCCATAATATTCTCCATGCAGCATCTTGGGAAAAAGGGTTCTAGTAAGAAGTGACGGGATCACAAGAATTCATGTAGTTACTGTGGAGACTATGTCAATTGTCATGAGCTTGGTATCTCTCCCATTCATTCTATCTTTCTCTTCCCATTCTATTATTTTCTCTCTTCTCTACCTTTCAATCTCTTTCTCCCTTTCTTTGTCAATACCCCCCCCCCCCCCGACATAAACTTGTGCTTCTGCCATTTGCAAATGCAGCACAAAGTCCTTTGCCTGATGCCAGTGCCATATTCTTGAATTTCCCAATATCCAGAATCATGAGCCGAATAAATTTCTTTTCTTTATAATTTAACCTAGTCTGTAGCATCCTGTGATAGCCACAGAAAAATGGACTAAAATAGGGGAAATATTTTAAAATACAAGTTTCTAGGACTTGCTCCTCAGGAAGAGAATCAGAATAATGTGTAGATGGTCAGGTGCAGAGTATATGGAGCTGCTAGTTTGGAACTTTCTTTCTCTCATCTTATTAGCCAACAGGAAAACTGAAGCTTAGATGGCATTCTGTCAACAACTCAGTTCATTCTTGATCCATTATTTTTTACCTTGTACACATGCTAATAGGAAATATTTCCCACTGTATTAGATCAAATTCATTGGTGCAAGCTTGGATATTTAAAACATAAATCAATGGTGAATGTGTAAGATAGGATACTTGTGCCAGTTGTATTTTACTTCTTATGTTTTCTATTTGGAGAAAACTTCATTGCCATTGAGAAAAAAATAAGCTTACAGAAATTCTTGGAATTGAATACTTGGAGGTCAAGGGCTCAAGTGAGATATCTTAGACAAAAGAGGCCACATGGAAGGAATGAATTTGGTTTATGACAAGGAGGGAGCCAGAAGAGAAATTTTATGGTCTGAGCCAAGAAATAAGTGAAACATGGGGAAAAGACTGATAGATCAAAATATAAAGATAATTAAAACGAAAATAGAAGTGGTTGATATAGTTGTGAAATTATTTAAAATGAAGGGAGATCATGATTAATAAGTTAAACTATGTCAATCTAATTCCATTTAATGGGACTCTGTACTTGGTTGTTCTCTGATGTGTACATTTAGTACACCATGGATGGCTGTGTAAGTTGTACACAACACAATTTCACAAGGCACACACACATATATACAATCCCTACAGTAGAATATATTTGTACCTCTAGATTTTTAAAAAAATTAACCAATAGAGTGGTGCTCTTCTTGGTAACTAATGGAAAGCAAAGGGGAGGATTTTAGTGTAAAATCATTTCAAGATAAATGTTGTTGTCTTAGTAAAATGATGAGTATTCAAAACTGGACTCATTAAATTCTCTATTACAGCCAATTTCTAACAGCATCTTCCCCAACTCCTCAGGACAAGTTCCCACAAGCAAGATACAGCAAATACATTTTTTGGAGTATTTTGGGATAAGAATTTTATCCCCTCCCCCCTAAAAAAACAATCACTCCAAAATCCAAAATTTCTTGAATGTTAGCATAATGGCATAGTGGATAAGATCACTTCAGGACACTATTTCATGAAAAAATATCTAAAATGTTATATAAAGATAACTTCAGGCTATGTACATATGCAATGCATGAAACATAAGTGAATTTCGTGTTTAGATCTGGGTCTCTTTTTTTGGGTCAGTCTTGAGACTTAAACTCTGGGCCTGGGAGCTGTCCCTGAGCTCTTCAGCTCAAGGCTAGTGCTCTACCACTTGAGTCACAGTACCACTTCTGGCTTTTTCTGAGTATGTGGTGCTGAGGAATCAAACCCAGGGCCTCATGCATGTGAGGCAAGCACTCTCGCACTGAACCACCTTCCCAGCCCTGTATCTCGTTCTTAAGATACATCATTTGTACATGCAAAGATGTATAAAATTGAAAAATATGAAATATGGACACATCTGGCCTCAAGCTAGAAATAGCAACCTGTATTCCAGTATAACTCTTGGGAGCCAAATTTAGTGATACAGAAGATCCTTTTGTCTAAGACTAAATACTTAAAAGCATTCCTTCTGATCCTTCTATACGAACTCCCAAATCAATATTACCAGGCCATTGGAAAAGTAGGCTCAAAACAAGAAAGGCACAAGATGTATTGGAAATAGCGACAACATTGGAATAGTGTGAAAAGTCTTATTTAATACTTGCTTTTCAAAATTCAGTCCTCTGTAAGCATTAGGATCACCTGGAGAACTTTGAATTTCAGATTCTGTAAGTGTTGAAACAGAGATCAGAAACCTGTGGCTGTTTTTCTTTGTTTTTGTTATATATATATATATATTTTGTTATACCAGGTTTTGAACTCAAGCTGTTTTTCTTTGTTTTTGTTTTATATATATATATATATATATATATATTTTTTTTTTGTGATACCAGGTTTTGAACTCAAGCTTGCTGTTCTTGCTTGTTAAGCTGGCTCTCTACTATTTGAAATATATTTCAGCTTTTTGCTGATTATTCTGGAGATGGAGTCTCATGGAATTTTCTGACTGCATGTGTTTGAAATCATGATCCTCCAGATCTCAGCCTCTTGACTAGTTAGGATTACAGCCATGAACCACCTGTCAGGAAATTGCATTTTAGGTATATTTTCCAAGTTATTTGTAGGCATTTTAAGTTGAAGGAGTCTAGCACTTCAATACTGGAGAAAAAACCAGACTATTAACCTCCCCAAACCCCACCTTGACTTTAGCAAGGATTGCTGATTACTCTTTGAATGGAATAAACCTAGAAAACCAAGACTAAGCTATTTGTATGTATATAGACAGCCAGGTAACTATCTTAGTGAAACAATGTTTGTCCAATTCTTTCTGAAGAATTGACTAAAAAAGACAACTTATTTTCGTAATTACAGATAAGTTACCTTGCAATCCATGATTGATTTTGTATTTCTTTTCCTTCCAGAACTTTATTGAATAAGAATAAATGAAAACAATTTCCTCTAATTCATTCTTTTCTTTTGTTTCTAGTGTTTCATTTACATAAAAGAATTATGAAGTATAGATGGATACAAATAGATGGATTTATCAAGGTAGTGGAGAAATTCGCAAAATTGACAAGCCTGGGTCACATAAGACCTCAGGATTCAATTAGATTTCGTATAGAAATTCAAAGACTTCTATCAGCAAGTCGTGTCTTCATATATCACATGGTTAACTAGGACTGCAGTTTCATTCCTTTTTTTCAAATGCAATGAAAACATATTAAAATGAAACATATTAAAACATATAAATGGTAATAAGGCTGGAGAATGAAGTTTAGAAGGTTCTCTGTCATTTGTTCATCTGCTTAATTTTTTTAAATTCATATATAGACTAAGCTGCATATTGTTCTTTAATGACAACTATCTACAGACCCTCTGCACAAACTTGATTTTGATTTTGTCAAAGGAAATATTTGCAACTCACTTGTGGGAACCTAGAAAGTTAATTTATATAGTCTAAAATACCCTTTAACTTATTCATTGACAAAGATTTCTGCTTCTACACAGTCATATAAGAAATGAAAATTAATGCTCATAAAAAACTTTGTATTTAAGCAATTTGCTTTTTCCCTTCTGCTCCCCAAATTATACTAACATCTAATACAGTGAAAACAGGTTATACCGTGGGGGAGGGACATACAAAGCAACAAAGAAATCATCTTACAAAATATGTTAGAAACAATAACAAGAAAGAAAAAAGCACTTGTGGCCTTATCTTGGGGCTCATTTTGCTTAACATCATCTTATCTGACCTTTTCTGCTTGTCTCAGACATATACTAGTTATTGCAAATAAGGGAAACCATGCGACCTATGTTTCTTTGGGCCTAGCTTACTTTACTTAATATAATTTTTTCCAAGTCTTTCCATTTCCTAACAAATGGGGCAATGTCATTCTTTCTGATGGAGGCATAGAATTCCATTGTGTATATATACCACATTTTCTTGATCCATTCATCTACTGAGGGGCATCTTAGCTATTGTAAATAATGCTTCAATAAACATAGTTGTGCTGATAGCTTTACTATGGTCTTGTTTGTGATCATTCAGGTAAATGCCTCAAAGTGGGATTGCTGGGTCATAGGGGTGCTCTATGTGGAGTCTTTTGAGGAACCTCCATACTACTTTCCAAAGTGGTTGAACAAATCTACACTCCCATCAACAATGCAGTAAGGTTCCCTTCTGTCCACATCCCCTCCAGCATCTGTTGTTATTAGTGTTCTTGATTGTAGCTATTCTAACTGGGGTGAGGTGGTATCTCAATGTTGTTTGGATTTGCATTTCCTTTATGGCTAGAGAGGTTGAGCATTTCTTTATTGCAACAATGAGATGTAGAAGACGCTATGTCGAAAATGACCTTTACAATTTAGGCGGGGGCGGGGGGGTGAGGGGGGAAGCCGAGGGGGGGAGTGTAGTTGTGGAGATGGGAGGGAAGGGATGGGAAGGGAAAAAACAAAGGAGGCAACAATGCATGATAAGAAATGTATCCATTATCTTGCTCATGTAATTGTAACCCCTCTGTACAGTATTTTTCACAATAAAAAACAATTTAAAAAAACCTTGTAAAATCGTAGTAACTTTATATCTGCTGGATAAACACTGAAATGACTCAAAATTTTTTGTGTCATTTCTGGGGCTTGAATGCAGGGTCTGGGTGTTGTCCCTGGGATTTTTTGCTCAAAACTAGCACTCCACCACTTCTGGCTTTTTGGTGGTTAATTGGAAACAAGAGTATCTCATAGACTTTCCTGCTTGGGCTGACTTCAAGCCATGATACTCAAATCTCAGCTTCCTTTGTAGCTAGAGTAAAAAATGTGAGCCACTGGTGACCGGCTATTAAAACTACTCAGATTTCCAACTTTAAAAGTGTCACATCTTTACACAGTGGAGTTAAAAAATGAACTGCTGATGCTTATGTGATCATGGATAAATCTCACAAGCATACTAAATGAAAGATCTCAGACAGAATGAAGAGGCCATATACTGCAGGATTCTGTTTATGAAGTTGTGGAATCAGAAAAACTATTACATGGTGTGGAAAAATGGTTATTTGGGTGGCAGATCTAAACTGACAGGAAGTGATGAGAAAATTTTCTGAAGTGTTTCCTATCTGAAAAGAACATGGGCCCATTATACTTGTCATTATATTAAGTTGTACATGTTCAAATTTTAAACTTAAGCTATTTGCTTTTTGATGTATTTAAATTTTCATTTTATAAAAATCTAATACTGATTGATTAGAGAATGGAGGGAAGCAAAAAAAAAGAACACTGTGGTTGTTGAAGCTGAGTGATAGATACATGGGTTTACTTTGTAGAGACTGGGAAATTTCCATAATATAAAATTTAAACTAGTCTGGATATCATTTGAATCGCATCATATCTTGGGGCCTCCGTGATTGTTTTTGTTGTTTTCCTTTAAAATTGCATATTTCAAGATGAATTCAAGGAAAAATGACTAGAGTGTCACTAATTCACGAGTGTTTTCTACTCAAGTTAAAATATACCAACCATGCTAGACTTACATGGTAGCTTTCATTAGTTACATACTGTAATGGTCAAGATCATCAATGTCCCCCAAGGGCCATGAATTGGAGGTTTCTTCCCAAGCCTGTAATCATCCATGGACTGAGCCCTCTGAAAGTGAGTCAAAATAATTCTCTCCTCTTATGTTTTTGTGTTATTTTTTGTTGGTCCTCAGTCTTGAACTCTGGGCCTGGGCACTATCCCTGCACTTTTGTACTCAAAGCTAGCCCTCTACCACTTGAACCATATCTCCACTTCCAGCTTTTTTGGTAATTAATTTTAGATAAGAATCTCATGGACTTTCCTGTCCAGGCTGGCTTCAAACCCTGATCTTCAGATCTCAGCCTTTTTTTTATTATTAATTTATTAATTAATTATTTTTGTCAGTTGTGGGGCCTGAACTCTGGGCCTGGGCTCTGTCCCTCAGCTCTTCCACTCAAGGCTAGCACTCTACCACTTGAGCCATAGCACCACTTCTGGCTTTTTCTGCTTATGTGGTGCTGAGAAATCAAACCCAGGATCTCATGCATGCAAGACAAGCACTCTACCACTGAACCACCTGCCCAGCCCAGATCTCAGCTTTCTGAGTAGTTAGGGTTATAGGTATGAGCCATTAATGCCCCCTACTCCCTTTATTTTCTTTAAATAATGGCCCTGAGTCTTGAACTCAGGGCCCAAGTGCTGTCCCTGAGCTTCTTTTTCTCAAGACTAGCACTCTACCACTTGAGCCAGAACTCTACTTTCAGCTTCTTTAAAAAAAAGTTTATTGGAGATAAGACTCTCAAGGACTTTCTTGATTGGGCTGGCTTTGAACCATGATCCTCAGATCCTAGCCTCCTGTGTAGCTAGAATTACAGGTGTAAGCCACTAACATCCAGTTAAATCCCTCCTCTTTTAAGTTGATTTTCTCAGGCATTTTGTCATAGCCACAGAAATTTGATTACTACAGTTTTAGGAAAGTGGTTTTTAAGAACAAAATAAATTAATACTTGAAAGGTTCTAAGGGCATCATTATTTCCTTTAGGAATTGGTCAGAGGGGTGAAATTCTTGCCTTAATAATAGCCAGACTCTTTAATCTCTCTCTTATTATATTCATGCTGAGTCTAGGTAGCTTATAAATAATAGAAATTAGTTGCTCACAATTTTGGAGGTTGTAAAGTCCAATATTGAGGTTCTAGTGAATTCTGTGTCTAGTGAGAGGCTGCTTCCTCCTTCATAGTTGGAGTTTCCTCATTGTATCTTCACATGGTCATGGGGCAGGGCATCTCCCTGTGCGTGTATGCATATATATGTGTACATACATATGCATGTACACAGACATGTGTATTTTGAACCAGGCACCAGTGGCTCACTCCTGTAATACTAGGTATTCAGGAAGCTGATATCTGAGGATCATGGTTTGAGGTCAGCCAGGGCAGGGAAATCTTTGAAACTCTTATCTCCAAAACAGAAATAGCCACAAGTAGACCTATGGCTAAAGTGGTAGAGCACAAACCTTGAGCAAAAAAGGTCAGGGACAATGCCCAGGCCTTGAGTTCAAGATCCAGGACCAATACACCCACAAAAATATAGTAAACCCGACTCTTTGGAAGGCTACTAAAGATTATAATCCTTGGAAGGGAGTTTAGGGAAAAGTAGAGATAATAGTGTAATAGAAGGGAGTTTAAGAAACCAAGTAAAGGAGCACTTAAACTCCATGAAGTTTATCAAACTGAAAATTCTGCATATTACAAGTGGCAAGTGTCCTTGGTGGAGATAAACTCACTCCCCTAGCAACAGAGCTCTCTGTGTAACTTTAAATGTGGCTTTTTCACATCTATAAGTTATGATTGCAGAGGCAGAGAGACTTGGATAATATGATGATCCTTCCAGAATTAAATGGATTTATATTTGCTGTTCAAAGTTAAGGTGAGGATTAGAATTAGGTTATCCATCTAATTGCTATCTGTGGTATGGATCTCTGAGATTTTCTGTATCTCTCTAGATGCCAAAATAGCTACATAGGCTCACAATAATGGCCTCAGCACCTAGATACTCAACATAGAATTTGCTTACGGTGATTGCATTTATGAATGGGAACTTGTACATATGCACAAAAAATCTAGTCTGAGCCACACCCCTATAAACCAAACCCAGGCTAGTTTACTCATCCTGAGAGGACTGGAATTACCCATACAGATTGATATATACACAACCATGAGGCAATATTCTCAGCTTCTGATTTCCAAGAGTTTCTTCCAACTTTCTTTGTTCTTAAGGCTTTCAAGTGTTGTGAATGAGAACCCTTATATCCTGTGCCTTTCCTGATTGTCAGAAACAGCTGAAAATTAGATAGGTCAGTTACTTTATTTTATGGATTGTAGCACTGTAATTTAGTTCAAATTTATACATTATTTAGAATTGAAGCTTCAGTGTTCATGTTTTGTATTTCTACACCCTCTACATTCAGTTTGAAGTAATGATCAAAAAGAGATTAAGATATTTTTACAAGAAACATCAAACTAAAACTCTGCCAAAGTGAATATAACAGACAAACTAGAGAACTTTAAGCAGATCCATTCAATTAATTCTATAAATTTGTTTTGCATGAATTTCTGCTATTTAGTGTTAGGAACTTTTTTGTGCCAGCCCGGGGGGCTTGAACTCAGGGCCTGGGCACTCTCCCTAAACTTTTGTGCTCAGGGCTAGTGCTTTACCATTTGAGCTTTTTGTACTGCTATTATTAATTAACATTATTTTCTTGTAAATACAGAAATCTGGCTTCTCTATGATTTCTGAGGTTCCTAACTTACTTACCCTTATTAGGTATAGACATTATCAAAAACTATGTTCTTATCTGAACTATCCAGGGTTCATTTTTCTCTATTGGGCTCTCTTATTCAACTCTTATGGAATGGTCATGCTTCAGCTACTGGTGAAGGGACAGGAACATTTGGAGAGACATGAAGAATTGCCACACATTATTATGCTGAGACTTTCCTTCCATAATAGCAAATTGGCCTACTAGAAAATAAGGGTTAGCTTTACAGAAAGTTCCTGACTCATTTTCCCTTGCTTTGCAGATAATTTGCTCTTAGGAATAGATGACAGGAATGTCTGGAGCCCTGTACTCTGACAGGCAGTAATTTACCTGGAGAGACATATATAAATCCTTTCAGTAATTTTAGGGTTAATATTATTGCGAAGAATGTCAATCCCACTCCCTGTTCCATTACTTAATAAAGAAGATAAATGTACGAAGAGATCTTGCTGGCAATTGGACGGCATTAACCAACATCTATACTACTTCAATAACTGTTCATCTTTAATGGACTTTATTTTCTATTAATAGTTCTAATTCACATAGGATGAAAATATAGATATATTTTTCAAATGTAGTTGTAACTTCTTATCTGTGAGAAGAAACACTTTTCAAGACTTCAAGCAGGTTCCCAAACTATAGAAATGTATAAATCGTGGCTTTCCTATATGCATTGAGCATTGCCACATAGTACAGAAGTTAGTCTTTAGGACAAGGTGCCTTCTTTGCATCACTACCCTTGGTGTTTGGCACTATCGTGAAGTAAAACAAGAGTTATTTGAACACAGTAAGTTTAATAATTTGGATGGGTACTGACTAATGGGTGGGAAGATGCTTTTGACATAGGATTGGTTCACATCCCAGGTGCAGCTTAGCTGGATGCTGAGGGATTTCATCACATTGCTTGGAATGTCATAAAACTTAAAACTTACTAGCTGTTTAGTTCTGGAATTTTCTTTGATATTTTTGAACTATGGTAGATTGGTAAAATCAAAACCAGAGAGCATCTGAGTGGGGACTAATATACTTTTATTTTACTATTCACCCATGCATTCTTCAGAAGTCCAGTCTCTTTTTCTCATCTTCCTCTCTTCCAAATGGTCTAGGAAATAGTCCAAGTGGCAATCAGCCTATCTTTCATACACAAGTGGAGAGTATGATAAATGCTCGATTGACCAGGCGTCTGGAAGTCATGACATCCTACACAATCTATTGGGAATATTTATCCATTCATGTAAGGAGGCCTTGATAACTACTTTTTCATAGGAGGCTGGATAACCACTTTCTGGATGAACCACATTCTGGATACTACGTTCCAGATCCCTTCTAGGAAGATTACATATTATAATCACTTTATATACTGCTTGATAGTTGTCCACACTTCACCTGCATTCATAATCCTGTTCTAATCAAGGTTCAAATTGGCATCTTTAAGGTTTGGGCTAGCTTAGTAATCCATCACTTAATAAACATTATACTATAACTCTACTTCATTCCCTATCCATATTCTGGAAGTTGGAAGCTTTTACTATTAACCTTTCAAAATATAATATATATGATACTCATTTTCCTTGGTCTCTGAGTTTCTGGACCTCTACTAAAGGAAGAGTACTACCTTCAGGGACATCAACATGATTTTTTATTTTTCTCTTGCTGGAAATAGAAAAAAAATCAATTTTACTCTACTACATAGTAAAATTCAATATACAATTGAAGAAGGATTTTTCATCCAACATGGTGATTTATTGCATATAACATTGTGTTTATAGATAAAGGCACCAAAAGCCTCAAAACTGGCTTATATGTAATATATGGAATCATAGTATACTACTTTTAGGGAGGGTGTAATATCAAATGACCACAAATTTGGTGGTTTACAACAATGGAAATTTATTCTTTCATAGTTCTTGAAGCCTTATTCTAAACTCCATTTTCTTGGCCTAAAACAAAGATATTGGCAGGGTTATGTTCCATTGTCTCTGAGGCTCAAGGGGACAATCTGTGCTTTGCATTTTCCAGGTTCTGGAGGCTGCCAGCATTATTTGGTTTATAGACATATCACTCCAAACCCTGCCTCCATTGCCAAAGGCTTTCTTTCGTTATATGTGATTTAAGTCTCCACTTGGCCCTCTCTGAAATGAATACCATTGGATAATCCTGGATAAAGCTCCCACTAAAACTTATCACCAATTCTTATATGCAAAATCTTATCTGTGTAAAGGAAGATGAACAGGTTCTGGGAATCAGTATATGGACATATCTTCTGGGACCATTATTTAGCCTATTATGTGTACCTAATCTAAAATTGAAGGTTGAATTATATAATGTGTACATCACATTTGTCTTTCTTTATTCATAGATGCTCATGACACTGATAAATACTATGTAAATATCAATTGAATGGACTATGGACATGAAGAATGGCATTATTCAACATGAGGATACTTAGTAATGTGCTTTTGGGACAGATGAACCTGAGTAGTTATAGCTATGTGTAAATATTGAAATTAAGGAGAATGTTGGAAGTTCTGGGAATAATTTCCCCACTTAAAAAACCTCACAAAGCAATAAGTCTATAGTGCAACTTTGAAAAATATTAAAAATAAACACTGCTAAATATTGGGTACTCACTTTCTCCCTGGCTTATGTTCAAGAACTGCAGAATATATTAAATAAACACATTTAGTATATTCAGTTTATAACAGTGTCTTTTGTCAGTTTGATGCAAACTACATTGGGAGAAATAAGCAATAAAATCCAGAATTAATGTTCCAAATCACAATTGCTGGAGGCAGAAAAGGACAGTGAAAGACTTCAAATAGGAAGGACACTTAAAAATAAATCCTTGAGTGACTCCTAGCCTGTCAGATTTCCTAAAGTACAGAACATTTGTTTTTCTCATCTGAAATAGATGGCTTTGTCTTGCTGGAGCCTACACATATCTACATTTGTTTATTCTCTGAAGGTGATTCTTCATCATGAGGTATTGGAAACAGATTCTCCAGGGAAAACATCTGTTCTGCTGTAATGCTAGCATCTGCCTAGGTAGGTGTGATAAGCAAAAAGAACTTAGTGGTTCAGTGAACTCATCTATACAAATTGACAAAATATCAAAGGAAGACAACTGCATTTTTCCTCTATTGCTCCTGCATAGAATATGGAACAATAGCCAAGACCTGATGTACCCTGATTCTATATCAGGCATAGAACACATTGAGAAAACATGGATTCTGGGTCAGTTTGGGGAGAATCTACTTGGCAAAACAACTTCAGACCAAGTAGACCACTGTCTCAGCATCACATTCTCTTAGTCCTTTCTCTGTTGTTCCAGGCCACCAAATTTATGGATATGAGATCTTGGACCAGGTACACTATGGAAGAGATACAAATTAGTTATTTAGAACATGACCACTGAAGCCAAATTGCCATGATTTTGGTTCTTGTCCTAGCCTCTGTGAGCATGGGATTATTACATAACTTCTCTGAGCCCCTATTTCCTCATCTGTGAAATAGGGACAATTATTTCATAACTAGATATAAATGGAATGAGTAGCAAAATTATTCATATTGGTCAAATTAAACTTGGGTAATAAATAAGCTTTTGATTAAAATCCTCTGCACAAGAAAGCTTTGATGCTACAAAGGATTTTAACCTATGTATATCTCAATGTTACTCCAACTTTCTGGTCCTCTTTCATCATAATGGGTGTTTGCTGTCAATGGGGATAGTGAAAAACTTGAGTGCTTCTTGGAATCTGAATAAGATGTATAAGATTAGAAATGATGAATTTTCATATTTTACTCCATTTTATTGAATGGAAACCAAGATCAGTGTTTAAACAAAACAGGATTCTTGGTCTGTCACCTAATTCTTAAGCTTGTTTGATGATGTTGTTGCCTGGTATTTTTTTGCTTTGACAAATACAACCTCTTGTCTAAATAGTGACATCACTTTCTAATGAATTTTCCATTTTCTTGTTTCGTATTTTTCTCTTTCAATCCATTTTGCATCCAACTGCAAGTGTGTCTTCCACTTACCATGACACCTAATTAAGACACTGAAAAAGCATCCTCTTGTTCTCAAGAATAATTAAAAGATGCATGTGAAATAGTTCCACCAAATATTTTATCCCATGTTAATTGCCAGACTTCCAGTGATTTTATTATCAGAGCCTTATTCATTTTAAGGCTCAGAATTTTGAAACATTTGCATTGCCTTCTACATCCCATTCATTTTGATGAGCAGAACGACATCATTCCTATTTTTGCTCCTTTCTCTATAAATGTGTTTTTATAAGCAATGGGAAAATGCAGTCATAAAATTCAATGCACATCCAATGAAAGTAGGAAAATTGAGGGGAGGGGTTGGACTGGGAGAGATGGAGAATGATGAAAGGGGTGACATTGATCAAGATGCATTATAGTTATAAATTGATTTGTTGAATGGCAATCCTTTTGTATAACTACAAAAGATAATAAAAATAATAAAATAAAACTGTGGGATTTTTACCCTTTGACTATTGTTAAGGTTTTTCTTATTGTGTCTGTTTTTCGGTAGTTAGATTGTAATGTGTCGGTGTTTGGTTTCCATAGTATTTACACTCACTGAGTTGACAAGGTTTTCTGAATAAGTGGATTTTTTTAGATTAAATGTGGAAAACAATTTTGATCAATATGTCTTCAGATAGGTTTTACATCCTATTTTCACTTCTATCTCCTTCTGGGATGCCAATTACACTTACATTAGACTGCTTGATACCATCTCACAGATCACCCACTTTTATTATGTGATTTTGTTGCTCTATCATTAATTTTACTGATTTCTTTTTCTGTTTGTCTGCTTTCAAAGACACTTGATGGATTTATTTTTGTTACTAGTTTTTCCATTGTAGAATTTTTATTCAACTCCTTCTTTTGTGGTTTAAGGGTCTATCCTGAAACTCCATAGTCCTCTACCATTTATCCATTTCCTTCCTATAAATTCTTTTATATATTCATCATATTAATTAAAAATCCTTACTTGTCAATTATATCACTGGATAATTTATAGCTCTGTTTATATTGGTTGATTTTTTTACATATTCCTAGTTTTCCCTCTCATATCTAGTAATAAACCAATGAACATTATAAAGATTTTGTATTCTGTTGTATACTTATGAATAGTATGAGAAGGGAGTAATGCTTAGTAGGGTAGTGAATTTACTGGTGGATCACCTGAAAGTAGAAGGTGAATAGAACTTTCAGGATTCTTTAAGGCAGGTGTGTGTGTGTGTGTGTGTGTGTGTGTGTGTGTGTGTGTGTGTGTGTGTGTGTGTGTGTAATTTTTTTATTTTTTATTTTTTGCTGGTCCTGGGGCTTGAGCTCAGGGCCTAGGTACTGTCCCAGAATCTCTTTGTGCTCAAGGCTAGTGCTCTATCACTTGAGCCACAGTGCTACATCCAGTTTTCTCTGAATATTTTATTGGCGACAAGAATCTCATGAACTTTCCTCCCCAGGCTGGCTTCTAACCGTGATCCTCAGATTTCAGCCTCCTGAGTAGCTAGGATTACAGGTGTGAGCCATTGGTGCCTGATTTAAGTCATATCTACTTTTCTTTTGCCTTTCGTTCTTGACTAAATCCCTTAATCTTTGCAGGAGGTATTTATTTTTAATGTGTAGCCATGATGGAATTTCAGTGGAAAATATTTTAGTCATTGTCTGCTTTCTCCAAAATATTGTTTGGTATGTTGTTCAGAGTTCATAGTTGTTTTCTTGAGGATGTAGCTCAATGCTAGAGTACTTGCCTAGGATGCACAAGGTCCAGAGTTCCATGCCCAGTAGTGCAAAAAGAAACAAAGAAAGAGAAGTTTAGAGAGTTCACAGATGTTATCAGCAAAAGCTTAAATACCACTTACATGGCCATTAGTAGAAGTCCTGAGCCTTCCTCTTGAACATTGTAAAGTGTTTGATGCGTAATTTCTTATTGCTTATGAGTGTGTTTCTTAAAGTAAAAGTAGTGGGTCTCATTAACTGCTTAAACCTGGCCATCTATTCTCTGCCTGCCTCACATACCCATCAATAGTGGTTATTTTATCACAGAGGCATGTTGTAGGAATGACGTTTATAATATGATGTGGATTTTTATAATTATTGATCCATCATATGAGGTTAACTCAAGTGACATTTGAAATATACAACAATATGCTTAAGGACCTCTTTTGGAGGCCAGAGAATATAACAACTTGTAACAAATGTTTTGATCAGATATATCATAGGTTTGAGTTTCAGCAGTTGGTGCAAGTCATCCCTTGTTTGTCTCTATGCTCTTATTTGTTAAATAAGATTATCTCTTAGAGTACTTGTGAGAATTAATCATATATATAATTATAGTGATATAAAGTAATTTCTCACTGTATCATAATTAAATATTTTTAATGTCAAGAAACTATTTTGCTATCATTATGCTGTTTAGAGAGGGCTCATGTAGCAAATTCAGAATGCATTTTCTCTGAATCTCTGTTTCTCAGAGTATAATCAGCAGACTCTACAGAATTATCTGTAGCTGCTTGTGAATAAGGCATATTTCCTGGCTCCTGCCTTAGAATGACTAACTCAAAAAGGCCAAGGCTAAGGGCCTCAGAATATTGATTTTTTAATAAAATCCCTAGGAAATTCCTATGTTCACCAAGTTTTAAATCTACTGGATAAATCAGAAGCAAAGAGAAATTTCTTGAGGGAGAGTTGGAGAAACCCTAAGACTTTGGACTCCTGTCTCACCTTCCAGAAGTTTAGGTTTTCTTGCCTTTCTGGCCTTGATGCCTATAGGCTTATTGCTTTAGATGGAGACTGAAAAGTTTTACTTTTCTTAAGTGTCTGGCTGGAAGGTGATCGGCAGAGTGATTAACTCAAAAAGAGTTATAATTCATCCTTCAGATCTGTGGTTAAAGGCATTTTGCTGCCTAACTTTTCACCTGTAAAGTGGTCCACAGCTCTTAAATCATCCTTTACAAAGTAGAAGTCCCAGCACTCTAGCAAAATGGATATCATTTTTATTCCTTATTTCTCTTGCTTTCAAAAATATATTAAGGATAATTATGTTTTGGATTACAATGTTCATTTCCTTTTTACTTGCAGAATTGTGGCAGGGTTTTTATAATTAACTTAATAACGCACAACATAGGGTTATTATAAGGGTCTTAATGTGATATTATTTTTATAGGCTTTTTGTCTCATTGGCAGTACTAGGGTTTGAAATTTGGACCCTGTCCTTGCTAGGCAGGTGCTCTACTGCACGTGTCATGCCTCCAAACAATTTTTGCTTTATTTACTTTTCAGATAAGTTCTCTCATTTTTCTTGCCAAGATCTGACCTTGGAACTCAATCCTCTTATCTACACTTCTTATGTAGCTGGGAATACAAGCATGTATCACCATATCAAACTCATAATCTCGGGGTTTTTAAGAAAGTAGAACCTGTTTTATTGATATCAAACATAAAAAACATAGACTGTCAATCAGATCAAAGTAAAAAGAGCTAAGGCTCAATTATGACTCACCAGAGTGATCTTAGGTGTCCAGTATTTTGTGACTCAGTAGATCAAATGTGATTTTATTGTATAAATGAATGAATAACATTATATGTTTTATATTTGGAACTGATTGAGTCCTGTGACTGAATGGATAGACAAATGTTCTGTCCTATAGAATTTCTCCAATCAAGGTGTCTCTAATTTCTTTCAATTGAATGTGCTGGGAGGGAAAGACTTACACAAGTGCTACTGTAGTAGTTGCAACATGACTGCTGCCTGGATGACATACTGGGGCCCTGCCTGTGGTTCTCTGTGAACGTGCTTTTCCATCACAGCGTCTTTTACCTTACAAGCTACTTTCTAGAATTTTCCAGTGTTCCCACCTTACTCACCTGTATTGATTCCCAGAGTCCTACACAGCTCTGGATCCTTCTTTACTTCACCTACAAAGAAATCTTCCTGAAAAACATATGAGGGGAGTTTGTAGTAAAAATTACAGCTGTGAAATGAAGCCCATTGATCTCGAGAAATTAATTCCAACACCAGGCAAAAACTGATAAGCACCTGCTCATGAACATCAGTAACAGTGCTGTGCATATGCTTGTTAACTCTTCTACTTGTTGGGAAAATTATTAGGTAGATCTGTAGAAACACACTCTAATATGCAAGACTGCAAGACACAAGGCCCAATCAATGTTTCACTTAGTGTAGCTTGATAGCTCTTCTGACTTGTTACAGTCATAAATGTGAAAGTCTAGTGGTTTCAGTTAAACTATTGTATGACATACAGCAATATTTTTGTTCTAAGACTTTATCTTCCATTGAAAGTCTTTGAGGGACACTAATTAAAGCTTGGAACCACCAGAAATAGGAAGAGATAAGGAAAGATTCTCTTCTAAGGATTGCAGAATTAACATGGCCCAACTAATACCTTGATTTGGGACTCTGACAGCCAGAACTCTGAGAAAATATGTATCTGTTTTATTTAAATCACACAGTTTATGGTACTAAACTTACTAAAACAGCATCTTTACTTGACACTTTCTCTGGCTGTCACTTGTTGAGCAAATGCTTGTATTAGCCAGATTTCTATCACTGTATCATACCTGACGTAAGCAATTTAAAAGGAAGAGAGATTTCTGTCCATAGCTGTTCTTGGTTGGTTGGCCTTTTGCTTGGACCTGTGGCAAAGCAGCACATCATGATGGGGAGCATGTTGTGGAGTAACATTGCTCACCTCATGCTATTCACAAAGCAAAAAAGAGAGAGAAGGAGGAGTCATGGTTCCAATATCTATTCCAACGGTATGCACCCAATGGCTTTTCTACTGCTAAAGGCTTCCTTCCACCAACTACACCTCCAAATAGCACCCAAAATTGTTCACCAGCTCTTTGACACCTGGGCCCTTGGTTTAAGGTCTAAACCATAACTGTGTTTCAGCAACTCTCTTGTAAGGAATGATCAGGGAAGTCAAGGTATACAGATACAAGCCCTGTTGCCCCTTAGGTGGGATGACTGAAACACACATCCTATACTGGCTCCCAGAAGTTACCTGCAGCTGAACACAATAGTTACCAGCTTAAAATGCTCTGCACTTCTTTCCCTTTCTTCCAGTTTCTGTTGTTCTCTCTCCTACCAGTTTTATTTAATTGGGAACATCTGCCAAATAAACTAGTCATATGCCACTTTCTGATGTCATACGTATAGTTAGGTAATTCTGTTATGGGAATATCATGGATTATACCAGCATAAACTCAGTCCAAACTAATCATTCTACACGGTGTCATGATACAACCAAGAGATGCAGTAAATATGAGATGTATAAACCTATGGTTTTATAAGTACAAGGACTGCACATTAAAATAATGACTAAGAATATACTCTGTTAGAAAAGCCAATAACAGTCACTTATTATCATTAGCAAATATTATATACTGTAATTGTATGCAGTGTACTTTTATCTGACAACAGAAGAGTGCTCTTTTTTTTTTTGCTTATGTGGTGCTGAGGAATGGAACCCAGGGCCTCAGGCATGCAAGGCAAGCGCTCTACCACTGAGCCAACTTCCCAGCAAGAGTGCTCTTTTTTAATAAGCATCACTACAAACATGTTAGTCATGTGTTGTACCCGCATATTATGTCAGCTGTGACTACATTTACACACCACCACTTGTCTCAGAGTTTGTCTTCTTCACGGGGGAGTCCAAATTAAACTGTAACATATTACATACTGTCCCAGGTGTTTAGACAAAGTGATTTGATGAATTGGGCATTTACTAGGCTCTTTTAAATTAATTGTTTTAATTCTGTCATTATGTGAACAGGAATGTATTATAATAAACAATAATCTCTCCAGATCAATAATATCTTTTTGAAAAATATTTCAGGTATCATTAAAAGTATGATATTTCATATATCAAATTGCATTTTTGTGGCACTAGGGAAAGCACTCTATCATGGATTTCTATCCCTAGCACACATGATTTTTTTATTCTCTCCATTACAGAACATAAATATTTTAGTAAGAAAAATATCATAATTAACCTCCTAGATATAATATTTGAACTTTTCCATGATTTGTTTTCATTTAGTAAACATCTTCTTTTTGGCTCCATAGAAATGTTTTTTTTTTTTATATGTGTCATTTAAACAAGCAACCCATAATCTCTAACTAGAGGAAAAGGTAACTATTTTCTCTTACAATAAATTTTATTGAATTCAAAACCTGGTCTTATATGTTAGAAAACTCTAATGAGTGGTTGCTTATTTGATGTTTGTTTGGAGTTTTGTTGATGTTGCTTTGTTTTTTCATAATCTTTAGATAGTTTGCACTAAGGGATTTCAATTCAACATGCCCATTTATGTATACAATGTGTTCAATAAATTTTCTCTAAATGTTGATTAAGAAGTCTGAAGACATTGAATTATTTGTTCTTTTTGTGTGTGTGAAAGTACCATACAGAGGGGTCTCTTCTTGAAACACTGACAGGGAAATCTAAAGATGAGCTCAACAAGTTTAAAAATGAAATGTAAAAAGATTTACTGCATTTCTAAAATAAGACTTTTTAAAATGAAAGGTCTGGGGCAATCAAAGTATTTTACTCGAAATTATCTGGAAATAACTTGAACAGTCAAATTTATGTAGAAAATACTACGGTTCTGACATTTTAGAAATGTCTGCCCACACTGACTTATTTTTCTTAAGGAAATGTAGGAAATTATGACCAATAAATAGACCATTTCAACTTTGTTGAAAAAAGGGCAACTGGCTGTGGAAAAGGCTACTGAAGTTATACAACTAATACATGATAATATATCTTTTTCTTTTCCAAGTATTAGACTCTCTTTAAATTTTTATTTCTTATTTCTTAACAAAAACTTTTGGGTTCATATATTCTGGCAAGAAGTCTTCATTGGAAATTCCTTAGATTTTCTGAATAGAATAGATAATCCTAGCTTCCATTTATTAATTTTATCAAAACACCATGCACTAGAAAAATATGAGCAAAATATCTATTAATATAACTGGGCCAGTGCATTAATTTTAATCTTTAATAAAAACTTGCAGAGTGGGACAGAAATGTGATAAAGTTTGAGTTGAATGTGTATCCCTATTTTCCATAGCAAGAAACAAAGCAATTTTTTTTTAATCAAAAAGAGGCTATTTTCTGACATGTGGATACATATGTAATTTTAAGGATTGTTGAAAAGTGCTAAGTCTCAGGACAAATATCATTAAAAAAACTGAGATTAGAAATATGGCATTAGAATACAAAATCCCTGAATTAAGGGACTGATTGATCCAAGGACTACACCTAAGTCAAGATTCCATTATGTCAGCTTCTGAAGGAGCAAAAAAAAAAAAATCCCATCAGCTAGATTTTATCATAAATTCTTGTGCAAATAAGTTTTCAATTGAGGTTATGAATTGAGTTTAAAGTAGCAAAAAGAACTTTATTAATAACTTTTAGATATTTTATTACATAAGCAGCAAAAGGGCCAGACATAGCACAAATAAAAAGGAAAGCCACAGTTTTTCTTTGAGGCAGGTGCAGCTGTTTTACATGACTTTTTTTTCACCTCAGGACTAATCTACCATCAAGATGACTCTCCCAGTAATTTTGATGTGATATTTAATGGGTTTTGGATGGCTTCTTTTTCATTTGTGATGCAATTTCAGATAGAAGGGAATAGCACTTCTTCCCAGTTATCCTTTGGAATAGTGGTGACCTATGACCAGTGATAATCAAATAGTTCAGAGACCACTTTGTATGCACTATATTCTTACATAGATCTTGTTACTGATTCTTAGAAGGATCCTGACCATTTCTTTCTTTCTTGGTGGCACTCAATGTTGAACTAGAGTCATCATACTTGCTAGGCAGATGCTTTTCCACTTCAGCACACCCTTAGTCCTTTCTGCTTTAGTTATATTTCAGGTAGGGTCTCAGCTTTTGCCTGAGTTTGATTGCACCATTATCCTCCTATTCACACCTTCCAAATAGCTGGCATAACATGTGCATGCTATCACATTCAACTTGTTGGTTGAGATAAGGTCTTGCTCTTTCTCCTCCTACATCCTCCCCCCACCCCAGTATCTTCTTATAGCATAATCCTCTTGATCCCTGCCTTTGGAGAATTGCAGGCATGAATCAGTCATTGTGCACTGCCTGCTTGTTTGTATTTCTGAGGTGAGCCCTGGGCATTACTGGAGTGTTTATGAAAGACAATGTCAGTAAGTTGTGTCAGGATGATAAAAGAATGCTGACTCAAAAAGTGTTGAGATCTCAGCAAAGTGGATTCCCTGGCATTGACTATAGATTTTGGGGCATGGGATCTCATCTAGCCATTAAAACAACAGTTGAGACAGTGGGAATATTTACTGTTCTTCAGTCTGGGTCACCTTTATCAGTAACTGCATACTAATCAGAACTCTCTACAAGTTGGACTCAAAACTCCAGGCTCCTGGGTGCCATTCCATATTCACCAGCACAGGAGATCTATAGTCATTTTATAACAATGCATCATTTACACAGTAACTTGATTTTGTGGCTTTTTAAAAATGAAATTTAAAAGAGAGAGAGAAAGAGAGTCAAAGCTTTGTTCACAAAGGAAACTGAACCACTTGTCTGTGGGAGATGGAGGCTGCAGGGAACTGAACTGACAGTCAAGCTTGATTTTCCACAGGACTCGGTTGTATTTAAAATCCTGCACAAGGCAGGCTTCTTTGTCAGTATTCAACAAAAAATATTGCACTAGGATCTCAAGAGTACATGAACTGGATTCACTGTCACTTGGGTCTTTTGCACAGGTCACTTGTACAGATCATGTTCAGAGATTCTTAGGGGGTTCAGGAAGAAGGCAAATACCAAACACAAGAGTTAAACGCTCATGTATGTGGAGTAGGCTTTAGCAGATCACAGTGAAAACCTTCTGTCCTCAACAGCCCCTAGAGACCCAGAAAGGGATGGAGACAGCCCTGTTCTGTTGTCACCAGCCTTGCATCTCTAACATCTGCCATGTTTGAATCTTACAAACAGCACAGCCAAGTTGTAGACACAATTTGTGCTCAGAGGATCGCTGCTGGGGAAGCTCTGGATATAGTGACAAGAGCAAAGCACAGTGGACATTTTCCTCAGGGTTTCTCTACTCAAGCAAAGCTGTTTGTCAAGAGTGATTGGTTTGAGAGGTTGTGTGACACACCATCATTCACATTACCAGGCACAAACTGGATGAGAGCTTAGACAAGTCAAACACACATGAATCTTTTCCCCTTACAAATTTAAGCTGTATGATACTAAAGACATCAATACTTGTGTTTGGTGAGCGATATTCTGTCTACAGGACTAATGATTTGTGGCAGCTCTGTAATCCCACCAAGCCCAGCCATTGCTTCCTGTAGTCCTTGGGGAACTGGGCCCCAATATAGGATTATAAGGAGCAGAAACTGTATCAGTGGGTCGAATATGCCCACTGTGGCTCTCCATGACAAGGCTCCAAATTATATTTACTACTAGAATCAGCCAAGATAAATGACTTTTACCTCACCAAATCCAGGTTAAAGTCTTAAAGTATAATTTTCCAAAAGCTAAATGTGTACTCTTGTATGCATATAGTATGAACACATAAGCTTATTAATGAGGGGTAATCAATAACATGATAAAAGCTGGTTGGAAAAACATTTTATGGGCTTGGATATTTATAGGCATTTCAAATGGATATTAAAATAAATTGATATTAGGTATATAACTGATTTATGGCTTACAGAACAATAAAATCGTAACTTGTGGGACTTTCTTTTTTTTTAAATCAGGTAGAAATAGCATTCTACTGGAAAAAGATTTGCTAGTTAATAGGTTACTTCACAGAATCCAAGCCAGAAATTAATATTAAATAGCAAAGTCAAATAAAGGTACCCTCCTGTACATAATTAACCAATCCTTGGTGAGGTGTTCATTGAAAGGACATTATTGAAAGTATTAGACATTTCCAACACCTGTGTCATATTAAGAATATGAACCTAGTTTTTCATTTTCTCCTGCTTTCCTCCCTTCCCCTGTCATGTTTGACTGAAGTTTCTCCGACTCTACAAAGTACTCACTTCTTTTTCTGCAGAAAGGAATTGCAAGAATGTAAAAAATAGGGGGTAGATCTTGTTTTATCTGATTGAGGTTCTACTTGGTTGGGTGCTCTGGTTGCAACTCAGCTACCCCTGTGGCATTTACAGTGTCTATTATTTGTCAGTTGTTCTTGGGGACATCTACTGTTTTGATACATCCCTACCTCAGTGCACGGAACCTTCAGCCTTGCTATGGTGGGTCTTTTAAGGTGGGTCTATACTGCTAATAAATGTTTAACAACTGTGTTCTCAGGGACAAAACTAGGCCGTGATTGATTTGTCAATTCCCATAGCATAAATACTTGCATCATGGTCAATTTCAAGTTCTAACCTAATGTTAATCAGCCTGCAAACTCCTGAAACTGTAATTAGTCAGCTCTGATAAACCAGTTTAAACCAGCTTCAGTATACCCCTGGCTGAAGGCTGTGGGGACACCTCTCACTATTGAGATAAACATTCTCTAAGAATTCTATATTGCTGCTGCTGATACTCTTCTCAGGATTTTAATATATTTTTTCCTTTGGGAGTTTCAAGTTTTTCCCACTAATCTAGTTGGAAAGCTCCAGTCCTTGTAGGGAAAAAGCACTTTCAGTGGGAACTAATATAATCCTGTTTGTGGTCTGCCCAGCCTGGCCATTTGATTCACTGCTGAATCTTGAGATAAATATGGAAAGCTAGAATAATATAAATTGTTCAGAACTATTTTATTAAAAACCTGAGAAACAGCTTCAGGAGCACTAGGGTGAAAACCCTGAACATTCAGAACTTGCTTGAAACTATAAAGACTTCAAATGCATACAGCGTAAATACAAAGGTACTTACTGTTTTCTCCGAGTAAGAAATATATATTTAAGGTAGGTGTAGATGTCACAGGGTTGAGAAACAGGTCTGATTTAGGTCCTGCTATTAAGTCTAATTATCTAATCTCTTGCCAGATCCAAATAACACACACACACACACACACACACACACACACACACACACAAACACACACACACACACACACACACACACAAGAATTTTCCTCATTAACGTTGTAAAAAGTGACCAGCCTAAGAATTGCTTGTCAACTTCATCTTTCATGAGAAGTTTCTCATTTTTGTTCCCTAGGACCTTCTTTTTCAGTGCCAGTAACAGGAGTGCTTGAATTCAGGATCTGCCTGTACTTCTTCACTCAAGGCTATAGAGTTCTACCACTGAACCACGGTTCCACTTCTGGTGTGTCGGTAGTTCATCAGAGATAAACAAAAATCTCACTGACTTTCCTGTTCTTGCTGGCTTCAAACAGCAATCCTCAGATCTTAGCATAGTGAATAGCTAGGATTATAGGAGTGGGTCTGACTCTTGATCATTGACATCCTTCTTAGAGCTATGACCACAGCTCTGTAGTATTCCAGTTGTAGACACATTGCCTTTGATGCAAAGTTATAGGAGTAAATTCTGGTTTATTTTTATAGACTCCTTTAGAAATATTTTAGTAAGGCACTAATTTCTTTTGTTTGTAGATGTATGTTAAATCAATATATGTGGATACCTGCATGCCTTGAGACTTTCTTGTTTATTACACCTCTTACATGTGTAGGGACCTACTGGGCAGGGGTCAGGACCCATGCTACCCTATTAAGCACATTTGTCCAAAACAGAAGGATGTTCATTTCCTCTAAGAAGAAGTAGGCCTTCACTAATGTACAAGACTTGTTGAGCAGAACATGAGCTGGATATCAGCATTCATCCCTCAGGGCTCTGACTACATTCACCTTCCTACCCAAAGCAGTGTTGATCAACCAGCTTTATTCCTTGCCTACTGACTCTAAGCCAGACCTTTGGCTTTTGTCAGAGACACTCAGAATAGAATCTTTTCAACATTCTCTTCTGAAGGAGAAACTCTACAAGGAAAACCTGTAGAAGTAGAAAAAAATTGAGTCTCAGCACTAGGAGGCTGATAGACCTCCTTCTTGTTCCTGAGACTTCCAAACTAATTTCAATAAAAATTGTATTTAACCCCTAGGATATTTTAAATTGACATGGAAATCTTTTTATCTCAAGCCTGAATAGCTGCTAAGGATATAATTTGCAGTTTGGGTGTTACTGGTGGTATATTTAACTATTAATATTTTAAACTAACTCTTATGTCACCCTTTTAAATGAATTCAAAGAATACAAACACCACAGTGATTTGGTATCAGCTAACATTTATTAAAATAATACACAGATATTTTATATCTTTATCTTTTTAAAATTTTTGTTCCTTTCTTCTTCCCTCACAGGATTTTATTTCAATGTAATACAATATTACATATCTAATATTTTGTTGAAAAGAATTTTATTAATTTTATTACTCACTCTATTATACTCAGCTACAATAATGTATATATAGAGAGATTATTATTATTTAATTTCCTCTGACTTTACACTTGAAATTATCTTCTGGATTGAGTCATTGTTATAAAAATTGTTCCCAACTTTGGGGCTGGGAAGGTGGCTCAGTGGTAGAGCGCTTGCCTTGCATGCCTGAGGACCTGGGTTCGATTCCCCAGCACCACATAAGCAAAAAGAGAAAAAGCCGGAAGTGGCACTACGGCTCAAGTGGTAGAGCGCTAGCCTTGAGCTGAAGAGCTGAGGGACAGCGCCCAGGCCCAGAGTTCAGGCCCCACGACTGGACCACTCCCCCCCAAAAAATTGTTCCCAACTGACTAAAACATATAAATACATCACAAATTTTGATTATCATCAAGACTGAAAAGTAACAGGTTATAGACAACACATTTCATAATAAAGCAAATAGAGATTTTTTAAAATTCATGTGTTCATGTATTCATTTATTACTAAATGAAACAGGGCTTATCATCATTGTCTTTCAAAAAATATAAACCATAAATAAGAAGATAAAATAAAGTTGTTTTGTTCAATTTCATTCATTTGTTCGAACTACATCTCAGTTACATACTAAAAATATCACATAGAAATGTATTTTCAAAAATTAGCTGACCATGCAATAATGTGAATAAAAGATGGAACCACTTAACTTGCAAATGTTCCTGAGATCCCTTCTCGTGAATACTGTACTCTTCCCTGACCACTTAAATCCCCAGTGTGTGTGTGTGGCGGGGGGGGGGGGGGGGGGGCACTATCTCTGAGCTTTTTTGCTCAAGGCTACTGCTCTGCCACTTGAGCCACAGCTCTACTTCCTGCTTTTTTATAGTTAATTGGAGATAAGAGTCTTAGACTTTCCTGTCTGGGTTGGCTTTGAACTGTGGTCCTCATATGTCAGCCTCCTGAACTACCAGTGCCCAGCTGTGGAAAGCTTTTATATGCACCCAAAATAGGTACTAGTTTGAAGACCAAGTACAAGAAACCCAATTAAAATGATTTTGCATAAACAGTGAGTACACAACTAGCATAAGCATGTCTCGTGGATAACACAGAAATGTGATATTTAGGACAGACATATACTATAAAAGTATACATTTTTTTAAATCTGAAATTTAATTTAACTAGATGTTCTATATTTTACTTAACAAACCTCAGCTTCCCTTCTAGTGCAAATTACTGTTATGGCTCTTGGGAGATGTTATCTTTCCTGCAAACCATAAAACTCATCAAAGCAAGTTCCTAACTGATCTTAGTAGTTTTGATTCCTCAGCATCTAAAGAACTAGCAAGCATCAGGTAATATATGTTGAATATTTGAACAAATGAATAGTTGGCACATAATAAAGATCCCATAAGGCTTTTGTAAATGGAAAAGAACCAGTTTCGTCTTGGCTTATGGACAATACCTTTCTATACAGTACTTTCACTAACATTTGATACCCTCCATAGAAATAGTCAATTCTTCCTGACCCTGCTACTTAGCCAGCCTACTGCTTCTTCATTAACTGCATAAATTATCATCCCTAGCATTTACTTGCTTAATTCTACACATCTAGGCATAGAAATAACTTCACTTGGTTTCAGCAACTTTTCATCCCAGTCCAAATAAAATCCAAATGCTTTGTAACAGCTTACAAGGCAATTGTGTCTGGGCCCCTGCTATTTCTGAGCTGAGTTCTCCCAATTTTGATTTCTGCTCTATCCAAACTAATTCTCACCTTAAAGCTTTACATTTGCTGTCCTTTCTAATTGAAATGTTTGATCAAGTCCTTTCTTCATTTGTATGTCTGCTCAGATGCTGCTTATTGTGGGAAACATTTTTTTCACCAGCCTGATCAGAATAACTGCTCTCTTCTCTGTACTGTGAAGACTATCTTACCTCTTCTGGTTAGGATCAGACACAGATTTCTGTCAACCACAGAACTTCACTGAATCTCTTGAGGTGTGGTTACACATGGAACTAGCAATAGCTCTCACCTTCCTTTGCCTTCAAAGTAACTTGTTCCATCTGAAACTTACATTTTTCTCCAAGCCATTAAAAACATACCTTCCACCAATGCTGCTTGTTACTCAGGGACAGGAGAGGAAGGCAAGATACTTGTTATTGCTCCAGTCTTGATGGAAAACTTTTTACCATAAAGTAGATCTAAGAAGCCGGGTGCTGGTAGCTCATACCTGTAATCCTAGCTACTCAGGGAGCTGAGATCTGAAGATCATGGTATAAGGCCAGGGGAAGGAAAAACTGTGAGACTTTTATCCCCAGTAAACCACTAGAAAACGAGAAGCAGCACTGTGGCTCAAGTGGTAGAGCACTTGCCTTGAGCTGAAGAGCGCAGGGACAGCGCCCAGACACAGAGTTCAAGCCCCACCACCAACAAAAAATAAAAAAGGTTTAAGAAAATCTCAGAGATCTCATGGTAATGAATAGGAAATTGTGATGGTAAATGATGGTGTGTGAATGAACATTTCTAACATTGTTTACCCTCTACCTTAACCTTAATAAGGATGTCTTATTTTTGTCTTTGAACATAGGTATTGAGAATAAAGAATGGCATGGCATCATATGTGGCCTTTAAACAGAAAATAATAGCTAGTCATGGTGAAGCAGATGTAGTAATATAGAATTTCAAAGCAGCCAGATAACAAATAGACTTGTTCAGTGCTCACTGTGCCACATGGTATAGTGAGGTCGACAGGAAAGCCTGTGCTGCTTTTCTGCATCTGGCCTTTCCTTTACCACTTCAGAGAGTTCAGTCATCTCTTAAAATTGTTCTCACCCATAGGCAGTTGCTAGAGGTCTTTCTGTGATAGAGCCCAGTTGCTTTCATGCAGGATGGTTCTGATGTGCTGGAGAGTTCTCCTGTGTTCCTTACTAGAAGCCATCAGCACAACTCACTGCTTTCAGACTCTACTGGCTATGGAGTATGCCCACAGTAGTAGCTGTCTTGATCATGCATCTTTTGTTGGTTGTCTTCTCTTTCACTGTTTGATTTCTACTCTGTTATGCATTTTTCCCCCAGAGAACACCTCCCATATTTACCACTGTCACTCTGACCTTGATCTTGTGGTCTTCTTCTTGGAAGATAATCTGAGAAGCTATACAATCGTAGCTTCTTGCTCCAATCTTTCTGCTTCATTCTTTTCAGTGAGATACTCTGTGTCCTCTGTCATGAAGAAGAGAAATGAGTGATGGGGTTGTTTTGCTGTATACAGTGCATACATGAAGTTTCATTGTCTTATTGTACAAAAGGAGAAATGCAATTCTGAACCTAGTCATGAATGTGATGTCTCTATTTTTGTCCTCTTTCCTAGGAAGTTTCAAGATGCTTCTAGTTTGTTTCACATAATTGGGTTCCATGTGAAAGCATAGAGCTCTGCTAAGTAGCAAGGAGAGGAAATGTAAGTCACAGTTTCATAATCATTATGGTGGATTCAACATCTTTATACATATGTGAAGACTTGATGCATAAATGTCTTTGTTGGCTTTGAAAAATAAAAGTCAAAAAAATCAAATGTAATAGAATTTTTACTAAGAAAAGTCATTCTCCAGGCAGTTACTGACCATTATAAAGTAGTTTCCTTGTATTGACAGTAACAAGCCACCTAGCCTCAAGTTATTCATTTCAGTGTGGCAGCTGCTTTCTTACAATCCCTTAACCTTTCTTGCAAAAACTGGTTTTAATGAGCATCAGTGATTATCTCCACTGAATAGTCGAGAATAGAGCAAGCTGCTGTTTCTCTTTAACCAGTTCAGGATATGTTACTGGAGCAATGAAGAGGAAAACCATTTGATTTGGGACATACTGGGTTTTTTTTCTATTCTTTTTTTTTTTTTTTGAGTGTGTTCCCTGGTTTGAACTCTGTGTCTGGGCACTGTCCCCGAGTTATTTTTGGCTCAAAGCTAGTGCTCTACCACTTGAGCCACAGCTCCTTTTGTGACTTTTTTGGAAGTTTATGGGAGATAAGAGTCTCACAGACTGTCCTACTTGGGCTGGCTTTGAACTGTGATCCTCAGATTTCAGCCTCTTGAGTAGCTAGGATTATAGGTGTGAGCCACCAGCGCCTGGACACATAGACTTTTATCACTATTCACCAATTACCCACTCTAGGGCACATGGTTGCCAGCTAATTCAAACACAGTAGATAGGCATCTCATTTCCTTCCCTCTCAGCTGGAGGAAGCTGCTGTCCTGGGAGTTTAGCAGGCACTGGTGGGTGGGGAATGAAAGTAAAAAGCTCGGTTTGAATCTCTGATGAAATACTTGCCAATGTGCAGAAAATACATTCTGTCTTATTCTTGTGAAGTGACTCTTGTCACGTCTCCCTTTAACAAAATAGGTGGGCAGGTGCAGAGAAACACATTAAGTCCCAACACCAGTAGCACATTTGTGTCATTTAGTTCATCGTGTTTCCCTTAGAAAAGAACTTGTCCCTCCTGAGTAACAGAGTAAAGTTGTTGTGTATGGGTTTTCCTGCAGAGAAAAAGAAACATTTGGATGTGACAAATGGGAAATACTGTCTATCAGAAACTACTGATTTCATAAAAAAAATTTGATTTTTGAAATCATTATTTAAACAGTAGTTCTTTTTTTAAGAGAGAAAATGAGGACTCCCCAGTTATAAAGAAAAGAGTGAACGAAAGGTACCAGGGGATGAAAGCCTGGTGAGAGAAATTAGCAATGACTAAGTATTCTTAAGCAGCCACATGCAACAGTAGGCATAAAGACTGGTTTTGGAAAGGGACCAGCTTCAAGTAAAGGAGCTGGTGTCCTCCTTGCCAACTGCAGTAGGCTATAGTTTACAGAGGGGAAGCTGGAAAGGGTAGTTGGGAAGGATAAAAGTAGACAGAAAGGAGGCCATTAATTCAGTCCTTAAGAATAATCTGTGCTTTTACCCTGCAGCTGTTATTTATGTTAAGGGATCCAATGAAGGGGAAAGAAAAGATAGAAGCACAAGTCAACCTCTAGAAATATTACCATTAAAGAACACAGACCACTCTGTGTCACTTTATCACCAGGCTTTGTGTGTTCACTTCCTAATTCTCTCTGGCCCTTGTTCCTCTGGGAGGGAAACATGGCATGTGGTGAATCAAGCTACACTGCTGTGTCACTGGACAATTGGACACTTTTATGTTTCTTTGTACAGGTAGTATAGTTTTAACAAAAAAGAGTTTAAACTTGAAGAGCTCATTTATCCTGGGGAGTAATAAACAATTAGGTCAAAACCAAGATTTGTACTCTCATTCCAGTCTCAGATCCATTAGTTGTGAGTTCAAATATATTCTACTGATTAAAATGTATGGAGTATAAAATTCAAAACATTATTATGGAAAAACATAGCACAACATAGGAAAAGAATAAGATTGAATGGTAAAGATATGTGAACCTATAAACATCCTCACCCCCAATCAGCCCAATGCTGAAGGCACCTTCAGACATTTCAAGTTTGAGCTCAGTGTGGTACTTCATTGGTGGCTGGGGCAGGAAGACTGTGAGTTTGAGGCCAGCTATGCCTACAGAGCGGGACTTTGTCTCCAAAAAGAAGGACAAGGGAGGGGAGAGAGAGATTGGTTTGATTATCCACAGAAGACTGGATGTGGAAATAATTCAGACAGAGCTGAATTATTGTCAGAGTTTTCTAGGATACAACGGCATATTCTAGAGCCTCTGTACTTGAGACACTTTGAGAGGTGACCAACTAACATAATTTATATTCTGGGCTGGTTACCAGGGAAGGCACAAGAAACACCAATTTCCAGTGTATCATGAACACATTTATTTTAACATGCTTTGAAGTAGACCCATATTGTCTAATAGAATGTCTTGTAATGCCCAGAATGCTCTCTATATCTGTGCAGTCCAGTAAATAGCCACTAGCCACATGTTTTGGAATGCTTGAAATGTGGTTAGATTGACTCAGAGAATGGAATTTAAATTTCATCTAATTTAAATTTAAATTGCCACATGTGGCTTAGGAGTCTCCTGTGGTACACAATACAGAAGCAGACCTTGGAAAATAAGAAAATAGAAGAGTTAGCAATGTTTATCTTTCAAGTGAAAGAGAAGCCTGTTAACATTGCTTACCCATTCTTCCCATTCATGGAGTTACCTTGTCCTCTTTCTCAGCCTCCAGACCAGAGTAATAAGTTGTGCTGTTTTCTCCTCCAAAAAGTAAGGCCTCACCTCTCAAAGCCCAATTGCAGCTTTTGGTATCAGCAAGGAGCTGGAGTCTTTCCAGATAATAAAAGCTTTCTTGAAGAGAAGACATTCTCTTGACTGGCTGTGGAAATAAATGTAGGCTTTTTAAATAGAAATAACAATGCCTTTCCTTCAATTCTCCCTAGGAATGACAGCATTAGTGGTATGAATACATTAAAGGCTGGATCACTCCATCCCCACTCCAGGCGATTCATATATATACATATTTTTAATTCCTCGCCCTTGGTCAACAACAAAAGGGGATTGGAGCTGAAATCCCATGTGAGCCTCCTTGGAATTTAAAGCCCACTTGCCCGAGACAGGATTAGGCAAGATAAAGGAAAAAGCAAGAAAATGAACACAAACACAATTAGACTAGACCAGCCCTTAAGTCAAGTCATGTGTAATTTCCAATAGAAAAAGATTTAATTGTGCCATCATGACCAAAATCGCTTATTAAGTGCCCATTTATATGTGATGCTGGACGAGGGAGATATGCAAAAAGAGCCAGGCTTGGTTTCAGCCCACTAGACAGACAATAATGAAACAGAGAGATATTCAGAATGGGAATTAAATATATTAATGAATATTTACATTCAGTGAAAATGTAGCCCCCACAGAGCAGGCTTGAGACTCCACTAACTAAAGAACAAAGCTGTGGACTGTTTTCATTTAGATGCATTGGATTCACAAGCTAGCGGGGAGGAAAATGGAGAGGGCTGTTTGGACCTGTTATTCTCTTTACAATGGTTATGAACGTGTTATTTGTCCATTGAGAAAAGTGTATGTATTTGAGAGGCAGAATGGGAGGGGAATTCAGGATTTCATGCAGCCTAGAAGCTATTCTTTTCTTGAGCAAACTAGAGAAACCTATCCCTGGCCCTGCTTCTCCCTGCAGCATGGCTAATCTAGGTCACTCAGAGAGAGTGAAAGTGAACAGTGAAACAAACTCCATGCATCTGCAAGAGAGGTGAGCAAGGGTTTTCCTAACCAAGGCTATGGAAATAAAAGAGGCAAACTTAGCTAAAGACTAAGAAGCCAGTGGAAGGAATCCACAGATTTTCCAAACCAAAGGGGTAGGTATGAAGTACAGAGTCCAACATCCAGACACCAGGGAGACAAGAGAGAAAGAAAATAGGAATAAACATCAAAGGAGAGACATGGTAGTGAATACCTATAAATGCCAACTACTTTGGGAGTAGAGGTAAGAGGATCCTGTAGAGGGCTTGCCTAGCATGCACAAAATCCTATATTCAATCCCCAGTACTTCAAAACAAAACAATAAGTAAATAAGACAATAAAAGATTAAAAATAAAAATAAAATGATAATTTTGTAAACGATAAAAGTAAAACAATACAAAAACGGGTCATGGCTTAGAACACTGGTGATAGTTGTAAGTTTGTTTTTAGGCTGGTGTACACTTTGGTGTTTTGGAAAGAATTTGAAAGGTTAAATGAGTCTGGGAGGTAATAACAACTCATGACTTTATAGGATAAACTGGAAGCTCTAGCATTGCACAAATTTGTACAAGAGCCAGTTAGGGATCTAGGATAGGCTGTGCCCATACTGAAATGCCATGATAATGAATAAATTGATGAACTTATAGTGGTAAAGAATACAATGGCAATTGCTAGGTGCTGACTGGAGAGGGGAAAAATAAAGGAGTTGCTCTTCAATGGGTACAAAACTTCAGTTATGAAAGACAAGTAAGTTCTTGAGATCTGCTGTACACTATTGCACCTATAGTTCATACTATAAAGTGTATGCTTAAAATGTTAAGGGAGAGGATGTCGGGTTAAGTGTTCACATACATACATGTGTCCTGATGTGCACAATCAAAAATATGATCACCCTACATGTAACCTATAGACTCCTTGGCCTGACTTCCAAGGCCTTGTATAATTTGGCCTTGGCTTTTCTCACTAATGTCATTATTCATCACATCCCTATGTGCTCTTCACTCTAGCCTGTACCTCTGGCATACTTCCTCTATCTTACCTTGGGAAAATGCTTCCTTATCTGCTGTCTGATTCACTAACTAACTCCTACTGACTTTTTGGGTTTCAGCTTTGTTATCACTCCCTGTGATAAGTCATTCTTCATCATCCTAGTACAAGCTGGTATCCCTAGTGCGCTACCCTTCCTCTTTCATGGCCTCTACCATACCACAATTCACCTCTACCAAATTACAATTGCTTATGACAGTGCCTGTACCTCTCCCCTACTAGACTGTGAAACTCATCCAGACAAGGGCTATGCTCTGCTCACCTTTCTGTGCCTGACTCTTGCTGTAACTTATTCTCCATACACTTTGACTCTCAGAAGATATTTGTTGGAAAATAATAGAAAACTATATAGAAAGTCAACAGATAATCTCATCAAATACATTCTACAGTTTTTTATGTAGTACAAGAATCCCATAGATGAATTTCACAAAAAATATATTTTTAAAAATAACACAAGGTGCTGAAGATACAAATTTTCCGTGACAATGGATAATGGCCTTTGTGGGGGGGAGAAAGAAGTTGAAGATTGAATTGGCTTGAGAAGACTGAAGGGATCAAGCAGCATAAGTCCATGGTTGGCCAAGGCACACAGGTCCTTGGTTTGCACATAAAATATTCAAGGACAGTTTTACTCAAATACACTGTAAGTAAATTAAGATGGAATTCTAAAATATGCCTAAATAATCCACAAAAAGGCAAGAAAAGATAAATACTGGGGGGAGAAACAAAGAAAACAAAGAGAAAACAAATAATAAAATAGAATACTTAAACACTAATGAATAACAATAATCTTAACTCTAACAGTCTAAATATGCCAAATGAAAAAACTGTCAGAGTGAGCACAAATATGATCCAATTATACATAGCCTATGGGAAACTAGATACAACACCATGTATAGGTTAAAAGCATAAAGATGAAAATGATATACCATATGAACGTTAACATTTTTAAAGGCAGGAATGATTATATTAATATCAGTTAAAGTAAGCTTCAGAGCAAAAAGAAAATACCAGGGACAGAAAGAGACATTACATAATGATAAAAGAATAAATCCACTAAGAAGATGTAATGGCCCTAAGTGAATAGGAACAAAGCAACAGAGCTGAATGTGTGAAGTAAAATTGAATAGAGCTGACAGGAAATTTAGGTGAATTCACAAATGTACTGAAGTTTGGTACTTCTGCCACTCCACTCTCAAAAGTTAATAGAGCTACACTAGATGATTAATAAAATACTGTGTGTTAGGGTTCTCCAGAGAAAAGAGCCAATGGGGCCTACATTAGGGGCATAGGTGAGCATGGGAGAGATATTTACTATAATGTACAACTTCTGTGATTGTAGAAATTGACAAGTCCTGTAATCTGCTGTTTGTAAGTTGGAGACATAAGAGGGCAAGTGGAGTAGTTCAAAGGCTTGAGACCTGAGGGGCCAACAGTGTAGATTCCTTAATGAATCTGCTGGCCTGAAAACCAGGAGCACAGAGACAAGAAAATGGATGTTCTAGCTCAGCAGTCATGGAGAGCAAGCTTAAATCCTTCCTCTGCCTTTCTGTTCTTCTCAGGATCTCAATTAAACTGGATGGTGGTCACTTACCCACATTGGGAGGGCCATCTGCTGTACTCAATCCACCAACTAAAATGCTAATCTCTTCCAGAAACACACTCAAAAATATACACAAAATAATGTTTATTCAGATATCTGGGCATCCCATAGTCCAGTCAACTTATATGGCACATAAAATTGACTATCACATTGTGAAAAATTGTACAATCTGTGACTTGACAGGTAAAATCAGTTCCTAAAAGTACCAACTACCCAAATTTACCAAGATGAATCAATTTAAATAATAGCTATAGCCATTAAAGAAACTGAATTTATAATTAAAAGGCCTCTAAAACCAGTAACATACAGGCTGCTTAGATAATTTCAGTAGAGAATTCTAGGAAACATTCAAAGAAGTAACAACAGTTTTATAAATCTCTTCAAGAGAATAAATGATTACAATTTTTTAAGGCATTAATGAACTTATCTTTCCTTTTTCTTCTGTACTGACATTTGAACTCACAGCTTGGCCGCCATTTTAACCACTTGAGCCACATTCCCAACTCCCTTTTTACTAAATATTTTGGAGATAAGGTCTCACAAACTTTTCTGCTCAGACTGACTTCAAACCACCATCCTTAAGCTCTCAGCCTGATTACAGGCATGAGCAACTAGCACTTGGCTCCAAATTACTTTATCTGTCTGCTTATGCCTCTGCTCTGCTGAGTGGCTATAGAGCTCATTCTATTTTATATTAGGGAGATGCTCAGGCTGGCTATTGTTATTAAAACAGTTACTTATTACTAACAGTTATTAACTTCTTACTGTGTGTTAGGACAGTACATTCATTTGTTTTGCTTTGTTTTGATGGCTCTGGGATTTGAACTCAAGGTCTTGTCCTTGCTAGGCAGGCAGGCATTCTACCACATAAGCCACACTCAGAGCACTTTTTGTCTTAGTTACTTTTACTTAAGGTCTTGAGGCCAGGATGATCCTCCTCTTTAGGCTTCCTGAATAGCTGATATTACAAGCATAAATCATCATGACTGGCCTTATGTACTCTTGTTGTTGTTTTTTTTGTTTTTTGCCGGTGCCAGGGTTTGAATTCAGGGCTTCATGTTTGCTCAATTTACTCTACCACTTGAGCCACACCCCAAGCATGTATTTCTGCTAGATAGTTTGAAGATGGAGTCTTGTAGACTTTTTTGCCTGGACTGGCTTTGAACCACAAGCCTCTGGATCTCAGTAACCTAATTAGCTAGGATTACAAGTGTGAGCCACTAGGACCTGGCTCTGTATGTGCTGTGTTGTAGCTCCATTGGTGCTTCAGGACATTTTCTGGGTTGCAGATTTCTGCAATCTGGAATATATGAAAAATCATAAGGATATCCAAGAAATTCATTGCTATGCTATTTCTCAAGTTCCAAGATCTCTAGGTAATCTACCACTTTTCCACTTTTCTAAGACTTCCTATTATTGTGATATGATGCCTATTTAGTTTTTTTTTTTTTCATGGCTTTATCTCAACTATAATAGGACAGACTTGGGATGAATGGAGCTACTCCATTTTAGCCAGAACTGGAAGTCAATACCCATTTATTTAGCTTACAAATCTGCAGTTTGGTGGAGACTCAGTGAGAAAGGCTTGAATTTGCAGTTCAATTTTTCAGGGCTGAGTGCTGAGGGACCTCAGTTCCTCTCCATATAGGCTGAGCTGCCTCACAGTCTGATGTCTGGGTTCTATAAGTAAGAATCCTATGAGAGATTCAGATGAAAATTATGTTCTCTTCTGTATTAGCCTTAAAAGCACGTTATATTAATTCTGCCTCAGTCAAAAAGAAAGGGATTCAAGTGATTCAAGGGGAAAGAGCATAGGCCCCAATCCTCTGGGAAGACTGCTGAAGTCTCAATATAAGAAGTCAAATGACTTAGGAGATATTGTTGTCAACATTTTGGAATGTAAGTTGCCATGCCTGGGACCAGATTGATGGAAGGACAGAATTAACTATTAATCTGCCCCCAGGTAAGAGGTACTTAAGTGAGGAGGACTGAGCAATTACTGGTTTTTTTTTTTGTGCTGGTATGGAAGCTTGAACTCAGTGCCTCATCTCTTTTTGTTATCAGTTTTGCTCAAGGCTAACAATCTACCACTTGAGCCACAGCTCCACTTTTAACTTTAAAAATTATATTTTATCACCTTTAAGTAATTATAAAAAGGGGTTACCATCCAACAAATCACTTTCAACTTCTTGATGGTTAATTGAAAAGACATGTGGACTTTTCTGCTAGAACTGGCTTGGAACTTCAATCCTTAGATCTCAGCCTCCTAAGTAGCTAGGTATGAGCTACCAGTCCCCAGCCACTATTGTTAAAGCAATAAGAGCATTTGGATCACTTGTCTTGGGTTCAAGCCCTATTTTTACCATTTCTTTGTTGTGTATCATTGGGCAAAATGGTGTATCTCTCTGTGCTTGCCTCATTGAGCTTATTTTCAAGATGGAATTAATAACTTGTAGTCAAGTTTTGCTACTATTAAGTGAGTTGATGAATGAAAAATACTGATCACATTTCTCGGCCTGTACAAAATAATTAAAATATGATGGTTATCAAAAATTTAGATGTACATGTCACCAATATATCCATTAGTAGGATTTTATGTTATTTATATTGTGAACATATAGATTACTCATACTTTTAATTGTCATCAAAGTTGGATTCAGTTATGTTCAAAAACCATTATTATTTTCTTTATAATGCTTTATACTTATGAATTTTTGTAGCTTTTAATTGTCATCAAAGTTGGATTCAGTTATGTTCAAAAACCATTATTATTTTCTTTATAATGCTTTATACTTATGAATTTTTGTAGTGATGATTAGACACAGTCTGAACTATGTTCCAACATAGTGATTGCTGATAAGATATTGGTGCACTGAATGGGAAAAGGAGAAGAGGTGAGCTCCCCCCTCCCCAGAAGTCAAATGGCTTTATTAACGACCTGGGCATCCGTTGGTATCCCACACTTTTTACTAGTACTATGGTGCCTGCACTGACTACATGCTGTTTAAACATGTCCAGGTGGGGCTGGGAAGTTGGCTCAGTGGTAGAGCGCTTGCCTTGCGTGCATGAGGCCCTGAGTTCCATTCCTCAGCAACACATAAGTAGAAAAAGCCGGAAGTGGCATTGTGGCTTATAGTGGTAGAGCACTATCCTTGAGCTGAAGAGATGAGGGATAGCACCCAGGCCCAGAGTTCAGGTCCCACGACTGACAAAAAAAAAGTCCATGGCTTTAAATGATTTCTTGTTAATACTAGCCTCAAAAAACTCTTGATTGGATATTGCCAGTAATTTTATGTCTAAAAATTCTCAGTGAGAAAGAGCTGGGTAATAATATCACTTCATCAGAAGATAGCAGTGATCTAACTATGACTATGTTTCAGAAGATCTGGCATCTCTCATCCGTTTCTGGGCCTGCTAGATTAAGCAAATGATTAAATTTTTAATGTTCAGAATTCAAACTCCCTGGTCAATGAGTTATTCTTATGCAGCCCCAGATAAAGCTCCAGAGTTCTGTTTCCTGCAAAATAATATTGTCTTTCTTCACCTCTCATTTCTCTTCCTGAGTGGAGAAAGTGATATCTTTATGACCCTAAGAGGCAATGCATGATTTAGAATAGCTTAGTAAAGAGAGCCATAAAAAATGGTTCGGATGCAGAGCCCTTGCCACCTCCTAATTTATTTCCTCTTCATCTGATTTTAGATGGAGAGGAAAAGTTGCTGTTTATTTGCAGGAACAATATTTTTATGGCTCACCTTTATCAAGCTCAATTTTGAGTCTGTTTAACATAAATTTCATAGAGTTAAACTTCAATTCCATCTAAATTTTCTTGGATAAAATGATAAATTAAGTTAAAGTTGGGGAAGGTAAATAGCTCAATGTATCCACTTAGTAGTCCCACTTAAGGTGTTAAGTCTACTCGAGAAAAAATACTTAGAAGATGGTGGATAGATCACTCCCTTGGTCTTTACCTTGTGGGAAAACAGATTGTGTGACTCTCTAACTTCTTTACTTTCTGGAATATTTCCTCTTTTGGATTTCCCCTTCTTCCTGCCATTATTGGCAAGTTCAACCTACTCTCTTAGTTTGGGAGACTCACAAAATAGATCTTGAGATAGGAATTTGGAATAAGCTTATTTGAGACATGCCCAGCAAGTACTATGAGGTAGGTTGAAAGTAATATGGGGAGTGGCATTGATGACAGAGTTGCCTTCATGGGGAATTGGAGTCAATACTCACAGAAAAATCCTGAGAGACTATGTGGAACATACCTAAGAAGTGGGAGGCATGGGATAAGGGCATTGATCTACCAAAGCACGGCTCTCTTTGGTTGAGAACCACACCAATGTATTAACTCCCTACACTTCCAATGGGTCAACTTCCTACACTGCCAGTGGGTCCTGAAGGTAGGTTGAGCATCTCTTGTAGTCAGACAAAAGACCTCAGGTAGAGTTATAGGTTTTCACAACAGAAAGTTTTTGAAAGCAAGCCAGTGACAGTAGGGAAACTCACTACTGAAGCCACAAGGAAATCCCTGAGAGCTCAAGGGAGTCTGGGGAGGTGCCAACACTCATGGGCATGCTTCCTTTATCTCTGCTCAGTCACGTTTCCCATCTTAACACTAAGGTCACTTTTACTTTGCCTTCCAAATCTATTCTACTTAGCTCAGCCTCATTCAACAATATTTCCTATTATTTCATATCATCACAAATTTAACCTACTGTTCAAATCACTTGCTAGTCCTCTGTAGGCATTTATGAATGTGACACTTAGAATAAGTAAGTGTGGGCCTGGCTGACAATGGATAAAGTTTTAGGTAGTCAAAAGTAAATAAGATGGCTTTGGGTAGGAATAGCAGAACTTAAATCTCTGAAAGGATATTGGGAGCAAATCATGAGGCTTTGGAAACTTTGCTAAGGAATGTGAGCTATGTTCTATACACATGATATAGCACATATTTTCCCCTCGCATAAAAATTTATTTATTGTTACTGTAAAGGTGATGAACAGAGGGGTCACAGTTACAGAAGTCAGATAAAGAGTACATTTTTTAAAACTCTGTCACCCCTTCCCTTGCTCTTCTCCCCACCACAAGTTGTATACTACATTTTCAACATAGTATCTAGTGAGTATTATGGCTATATTTGTTCACATTTTGTCCCTCCATTTCTGATCAGCACGGGAGTTTTGACCTGCTCCGTTTCTGACCTGGGCCGATTCACCCCTCCTTAGGTAACCTGGTGTTCCCCCGCTCCCGGGAGGTCACCATATTGATGCCGAACTTAATGCGGACACCCGATCGGCATAGCGCACTGCAGCCCAGAACGACTGGACTCAAGCGATCCTCCGGGCTCAGCCTTCTGAGTAGCTGGGATTACAGGCACGTGCCACCGCGCCCGGCTTGTCCCTCCATTTCTGTGCCCCACTTACCCTCCCAAAGACAAATAAATCAACAAAGAAGGCAATGGAAAAGAAAACAAAAATAGCAAAAAAGAAAAGAAAATGTATGCTTTCAATTTCCCGGAGATCATTTTAATAACTGATCAGATGTACATAGCTATTGTTGCACTTTTGTGATTTCCTCCCATGAATATCCTTATTTATTCTCAGTGTGTAAGTATCTAGAGATCTGCATAATTTATCATGTCCCAGTGTATATTTTTTCTTTTATTATCCAATGGGTTTACTTTTAGATTTATAGGCACATTCCAGTTGCCAAAAATGAGGAAAATGATGCAACTTATGTTTCCCTGGGTCTTGCTTACTTCACTTAATATAATTTTTCTAAGTCTTTCCATCTCCTTATGAGTGGTACAGTATTATCCTTTCAGATATGGAAGCATAGAATTCCATTGTGTATATATACCACATTTTCTTGATCCATTCATCCACTGGGGAGCATCTGGGTTGATTCCATATCTTGGCTATGGTAAATAATGTTGCCAGGAACATGGTTTGCTGGTAGCTGTAGTATGGCCTTCTTTGTGTTCTATTGGATACATGCCCAGGAGTGGAATTGCAGGGTCATAGGGAAGCTCTCTGTTTAGTTTTTTGAGGACCCTTCATACTGCTTTCCAGAGTGGTTGAACAAGTTTACGTTTCCACCAACAGTATAGTAGAATTTTCTTTTGGCCACCTCCATGCCAGTATTTGTTACTGTTAGTTGTTTGAATACTGGTCATTCTAAGTGGGGTGTGATGGAAATCACAAAGTTATTTTGATTTGCATTTCTCTTCTGGCCAGAGATGTTGAACATTTCTTCACATGTCTATTGACTATTCTGCTTCTTCTGAGACGTTTCTCTTTAAGTCTTTAGCCTATTTATTAATTGGGTTCTTTCTTTTTTTCTTTCTTTCTTTTTTTGTCCGTTGTGGGGCTTGAACTCTGGGCTTGGGTACTGTCCCTGCTCTCTTCAGCTCAAGGCAAATGCTCTACCGCTTGAGACACAGTGCCACTTCCAGTTTTCTAGTGGTTTATTGGAGATTAGAGTCTCACAGACTTTCCTGCCCTGGCTGGCTTTGAACTGTGATCTTCAGATCTCAGCCTTCTGAGTGGCTAGGATTACAGGCGTGAGCCACTGACACCCATCTGGGTTATTTCTTTAAGGGTTTATTGGGAGGGGGGATAATATTTTGAGTTCTAAGTATATTTTAAATATGAGGCCTTTGTCTGATGCACAGTTGATTAAAAAATGGTCTCCCATTCTATGGAGTTTATATTTATCTTGTTAGCTTAAAGCCTTCCAGTTGATTTTGATGTGGTTCCCGACTTGAGATCCATGTATATCCACAATGAATTAAAGGGAAAGCATTAAGAAATGAGTACCTGAGTGAGATGAGAATGGAAACATCACCATGGAAACAACCAAGATTCAGAACACTATAAGGGAATACTTCTCAAAACTTTATGCTAATAAGTTTGAGAACTTAACAGAAATGGACCTTTTCCTAGCAAATATTGACATACCAAAACTAAACCAAGATGAGTTAAACCAGCTTAACAGGCCCATATCAAGCATTGAAGTAGAAAGAGCAATAAGAGACCTCCCAGCTAAGAAAAGTCCAGGACCAGATGGTTTTACTGCGGAATTTTACAAGGCCTTCAAAGCAGAGCTCACACTAATACTCCTCCAACTCTTCAATGAAATTGAAAGAGAAAGTTCACTACCAAACACATTCTATGAAGCCATCATAACCCTCATCCCAAAACCAGGCAGGGACTCATCAAAGAAAGAGAACTATAGACCCATTTCTTTGATGAACATTGATGCAAAACTTCTCAACAAAATTTTGGCCAATCGACTTCAACAATTCATCCAAAAAATCATACACCATGATCAAACAGGATTCATTTCAGGGATGCAAAGCTGGATCAATATATGCAAATCAATTAATATTATTCATCACATCAACAGAAGCAAGAGTAAGAACCACATGGTTATCTCAATAGATGCAGAAAAAGCATTCGACAAGATCCAACACCCCTTTATGATGAAGGTTTTGGAAAAATTAAGAATCCATGGAACATTCCTCAATACAATAAAGGCTGTATATGACAAACCTACAGCCAGCATTATACTTGATGGTGAAAAACTAAAGCCATTTCCTCTTAACTCAGGAACAAGACAAGGATGTCCACTCTCTCCACTTCTCTTCAATCTAGTATTAGAATGCCTAGCTACAGCAATAAGACAAGATGCAGACATAAAGGGGATCCAAATAGGGAAAGAAGAAACAAAACTCTCCCTCTTTGCAGATGACATGATCTTGTATTTAAAGAATCCCATAGACTCCACTCCCAAATTACTCAAGCTGATTCAAAACTTTGGCAAAGTAGCAGGTTATAAAATTAACCCCCCAAAATCAATGGCTTTTCTGTATGCCAACAATGAGAAAAGTGTGGCTGAAATTAGGAAAGCAACTCCATTTGTAATAGCCCCACAAAAAACAAAATACCTAGGAATTAACTTAACCAAAGAAGTGAAGGACCTCTATGATGAAAACTTTAAAATCTTGAAAAAGGAAATCAAAACAGAACTTAGAAAATGGCAAAACCTCCCATGCTCCTGGATTGGAAAGATTAACATCGTGAAAATGGCAATACTTCCCAAGGCTTTCTACAAATTCTATGCGATACCTATCAAAACTCCAACCTCATTCTTCAAGGACATAGAAGAGGCAATCCAAAAATTCATATGGAACAATAAAAGACCCCGAATAGCAAAAACGCTCCTCAACGGAAAGAACACTGCTGGAGGAATATCAATACCAAATTTCAAACTCTACTATAAAGCCATAGTAATCAAAACAGCTTGGTATTGGCATAAGAACAGACCTCAGGACCAATGGAATAGAATTGAAAACCCAAAAATGAACCTACAGACCTATAGCCATCTAATCTTTGATAAGGGAGCTAAAACAATAGAATGGAACAAAGACAGCATCTTCAGTAAATGGTGCTGGCAAAATTGGTTAACTACTTGTAGAAAACTAAAGCTAGATCCTTATATATCACCCTGCACCAGAATCAACTCCAAATGGATCAGAGACCTCAACGTCAAAGCAGACACTCTGAAAACATTACAGGATGGAATAGGAGAAACCCTAGGTCTCCTTGGCTCAGACCGAAATTTTCTGAATAGAGACCCGGAAACACAACAAATCAAAGAAAGGTTGGACAAATGGGATTGCATGAAGTTGCAGAGCTTCTGCATGGCGAAGGACATAGCTAGCAAGATAAACAGAAAGCCCACGGATTGGGAGAAGATCTTCACTAGCCATACAACAGACAAGGGTCTCATATCTAAAATATACTTGGAACTCAAAAAATTAAATCCCCCATCAACAAATCCTCAAAGAAACAACTGCCCAATAAATAAGTGGGCGAAAGACTTAAAGAGAAACTTCTCTGAAGAAGAAAGAAGGATGGCCAATAGACACATGAAGAAATGCTCAACATCCCTAGCCATAAAAGAAATGCAAATGAAAACAACATTGAGATATCACCTCACTCCAGTTAGAATGGCTATAATCAAGAACTCTAACAACAACAGATGCTGGAGGGGATGTGGACAGAAGGGAACCTTACTTCATTGTTGGTGGGAATGTAAACTTGTTCAACCACTTTGGAAAGCAGTATGGAGGTTCCTCAAAAGACTTCACATAGAGCTCCCCTATGACCCAGCAATCCCACTTTTGGGCATTTACCCAAATGATTACAAACAAGACCAAACTAAAGCTACCAGCACAACTATGTTTATTGCAGCATTATTTACCATAGCTAAGATATGGAACCAACCCAGATGCCCCTCAGTAGATGAATGGATCAAGAAAATGTGGTATATATACACAATGGAATTCTACGCCTCCATCAGAAAGAATGACATTGCCCCATTTGTTAGGAAATGGAAAGACTTGGAACAAATTATATTAAGTGAAGTAAGCCAGGCCCAAAGAAACATAGGTCCCATGGTTTCCCTTATTTACAATATCTAGTACATGTATGAGTCAAGCAGAAAAGGTCAGATAATGTGATGTTAGGAAAATGAACCCTTAGATATGTATTTTAATGTTCTTTTCTTTCATGCATTTGTTTCTAACGCATTTATAAGATTATCTCTTTGTTGCTTTGTATGTCCCTCCCCCACAGTATAACCCCTGCTTTCACTATATTTGATGGGGAAAAACAAGTCGTTTAAGGATACAGGTGGGCCTGTTGCAACAATGAGAAGTACAAGTTGTCATGTTGAAAACGAGCTTTACAACGTTGATGTGGGGGGGGAAGGGGGGGAAGGGGGAGGATTGAGTGGGGGGCAGGGGGGGGGAGGCTGGGAAGGGATGTTAAGGGTAAACAAAGGAGGAGGCTGCAATGCTTGATAAGAAATGTACGCATTATCCTGCCCATGTAATTGTAACCCTTCTGTACAGTATGTTCACAAAAAATAAATAAATAAAATTAAAAAAAAAGAAATGAGTACCTGAGAGAAGTAAAAATGGTTAATTCCATGTGCCATGTCACTAATTTCTGTGAAGGAATTTTGTAGACATAACTCATGTCTATAACTAGCTGATTTTTAAGTAAAAGAGAATGTTCCCCATAATATGAATCGACTTGACCCAGCCAGCTGAAAGGCCTGAAGGACAGAATTGAAGTTTTGCCCAGGCAGGAAGGAATTCTGCTTATGGATAGCAGTGTATCTCCTGTAAGACTGATGTATTTTGGACTTTCTACTTTCCATAATGATATGTTCTTTCTATCTATCTATCTATCTATCTATCTATCTATCTATCTATCTATCTATCTATCTATCTATCTATCTATCTGTCTATCTATATCTGTCTGTCTGTCTATCTATCTTTTTATCTATGTACTTTTCTACCTCCTTTCCTCTATTCTACTTGTTTTATTTCTTTTCTTTCTTTCTTTTTTTTTTTTTTTTTTTTGGTTGGTCGGTGGGCTTGAACTCTGGGCCTGGGCTCTGTCCCTTAGCTCTTTAGCTCAAGGCTAGCGCTCTACCACTTGAGCTACAGCGCCACTTCCTACTTGTTTTATTTCTCTGGTAGAACCCCAACTGTCACAGGGGCCATTAGACAAAGTTCAGATTAGAGGTGAAGAGAATTTGCCTGGGATGGTGGGGACTAAGGTGGGAATACATTTAAGAGACATTTCTGACATGGAATCTCTAAGAGTTAAAGGTGAGGCTTAAGGGTTAAGGGGAAGAAAAGGGAAAACAAAGGTAAAATTTATAGTCTTGGATATTACAAAGATGATTGAAGATATAAAACCATCCACTCAGTGGATGACAATGTTTTTCTCAAATATTTGGTGATTCTCGTGCAGGCCCAGGCTACAGGGGATAAAGTATCACATAATATAACCAGAGCCTTTCCTACCCTTTAAATTAGCTGAGCTTTTGAGGCTGCTACTGTGATATTTGAAGCTTCCAGATCCCAGCAACAATTTCTATGAATTTAGTCCTATATGCTTTCCTTCTTTTAGGATTTTAAATATTTTTAGTTTATGCCTACTTTCCTTTCTCATGTTATGTTTTTATTTTCATATATTGAAATTGTTTTTGTTCTGTCTTTGGGACCTTGGAAAGTAGATATAGTGGATATTCTGAATTTACTTCCCTAGATCCATGTTCCACCTAGGTCTGCCCTGCTCCGTGCCCCAGGAACTAACTTGTGTGGGCTGGATCAAAGGACACTATTGTCCTCTGTTCCACTTGAGTTTGGCCAATAGGAAGATCTGGCAAGAGAGTAGAGAGAAGGAAGAAAAACAAGTTAGATAGTCAAGGGTTGGTGAAAGCTTCAATCCTCTTCTATAGCTCTAGGATCTGGAAGTGGAGTCCCCTCCTTGCCTATTCAGTTCTGGTGATGGCAGTAACTCAATGCTCTTGTTAACACTGGGGTTCATCATCATTCCTTTTTGCCCTCTTTTAATCCTGTCTGTACCTTACAATTGGTCCCTTAATTAAACATTAAGCATGCTCCTTGGGAAGACCTTCTAATTTCTGTCAGGATCCTGGCCCATAGAGGTATGAAAAGAGATGTATGAATTAGAATCCCAATAGAAAATATTAGGAGTTCACTTGGGCAGGGGGATTTTACATGCCTAGTATTTAAACTGAGATGACTAATTCTTTCATTTGTGTATCTAATTTGTGTATCTAATCTAGAGGTTTAGATTCTACCCCAGGAGTCTATTATTTGGCTCTAAATACCAGTTCTACAATTACTATATGTTGACCCTTTGAAATACACTTCCCTAATTTAAGCTGCAGGTTTTTTTTGTTTGTTTGTTTTTTGGTCATGGGGCTTGAACTCTGGGCTTGGGCATTGTCCTTGCACTCTTCAGTTCAAAGCACGTGCTCTACCGCTTGAGCCACAGAGCCACTTCCAGTTTTCTAATGGTTTATTGGAGATAAGAGTCTCATGGACTTTCCTGCCTGGGCTGGTTTTGAACCATGAACCTCAGATCTCAGCCTCCTGAGTAGCTAGGATTACAGGTGTGAGCCACTGGCACCCAGCTTGAGCTGCAGGTTTTTGTTATTTTTTTCTGTGCCAGTATTCAGCTTCAGCTTGGGGATTACACTCTCCCTTGCTTTCGTTGCTCGTGGCTGATGCTCTGCCTCTTAAGTCATGCCTCCAGTCTGGCTTTTTGCTAGTTAATTGATGACTGGATCTCACAGACCTTTTTGCCTCAGCTGACTTCAATTCCTGATCCTCCAGGTCTTACCTTCCTGAGTAGCTAGCCAGAACAACTACACCTGGCACCTGAGATGCTGTTGTTTGTGTTGTATAAGAGAGATTCTAAGGCCCTCTACCTCTTTGGGGCTAATGTGAAGACTACATGGGTGTTAGTGAAATGTTCATAACAGCTTAAAAGAACTTACTTAATGTTAGCTGCTGCTATTATAGTGGTTATTATTGTTATTCCATACATTCTTTTATCCAGTGCGTATTGGGCAACATGATTTGGCAGTGAATTAAGAGCTAGCACTATTTTCTTTAAACCGATTCCCTGTGCTATATTATTCAGCTAAAAGAAAGTAAACACCTTATTCAATTATGAGAAATTCCCATGTTGATTAACTTGATGCACCCAGTGTGTTAATGCCAAAACCAGGATTCTTGAATCTTATTCCTCCTTTCACCTTTCTAACCTTTTTAAGGCAAGCCAGGAACTAAAATTACACTCTCCATCCCAGGAAAGGGAACCACAGCTTCTGTTTCCAGGCTTGAGTGTGTGAGTATGTAGCTAGGGGGCCTTTTAACCTCTACATTCTGATATTATATGCTTGTTTTCCCAAGCTCATTCTCTTCTCAGCATGTTTGGCTTTATGCCTGATTGAGATGGAAAAAAATCTAGGGGTTTTACAGTTTTTAGATCTACAGTTAACATATTCTGAAATAAGATACCATGGAGTGTGAATCATTGTCACTACTCAGTAATGTTAGAATAAGAGCCTTACTTTGCCCAGGGTCTTTTAGTTGTAAATAATAGAGGCTCACTTATTTATGCCAAAAGGAGAATACAGGGATAATCATAGAGCTCAAGGACAAGAAGTGGAGCCAAGCCTCTTCATGAATTGGAACCATGAATAGAAAGCTATAACAACAGACTGAGCTTGTGAATCTATTTCACTGCCTGTGCTCTCCTTTGTGGTTTGGTTTCTGCTCCCTTTAACATTTGCAAGGCTGCTTCTCCTCATGTAAGGTAGGTAGTGACTGGCCTGCAATGCTCATATTTACCTTTCCTCCCTCCCATTCACAAGAAGGGACTAACCAGCTATTCAGAATCTCAATTGATCTAGCTTGAGGGAGGTATCTGTATTGAATCTAATCAGCTGTGATCTGAGGCTTAAGTTCACACAACACAAATATGGGTGCCACCCAATGCTGCAGGTGAAGAGGATTGTTCTCAGAACAAACAGGGAGTTCATTTTGAGACAGACATCCTTAAAAGTCTATACACTTTCATTTCCCTTTGTCCTCTTCCACTCCCTTTTCACCATTCTTTCATGGTAGAAGCAATTTTGTCTTCTATGATTAAAAACTAAGGAACCTATGGGGAAAGGGATCCGGAGAGAAAAACCTGGGAAAAAACAAAGGAAGAGATGACACTGTTCAAAAAGAAATGTACTCAATACCTGCCGTATGTAACTGTAACCCCTCTGTACATCACCTTTACAATAAAAATTTAATAGAACCAACTAAGGAAACCTTTGCACTCTTTTCTCTATATTTCTACATTAACTGAACCTGACTCATAAATTAGATCTTACATTTGAAAACTCAGGATCTTTCAAACTTATGGAATTAAAGCCTCTAACATTAAGGGCTCCTGGTCATTTAAAGCTAAATTTTGTAGATGTCAGTTTGGATATTTTCATATATATTGCAAAGATCATTGTGTTTGGTGAAAAGTCAAATTATCTTCTAGAATTTTATTGTCTCGGCTGGTGATCAGCTTGAGGAAATGTTTGTGGAGTTACTGACATCCTGTAGTATGAAGAGAGAGGCCAAGTTCCTAGTTTGGATGAAATTACCTCCTTCAGTTCTCTGAGATGTAATTCATTAATAGACTGATTACATATTCTTATGCACTGGCACAATGAGACCAGAGTAGCCACAAGAACGGAATGAGGATTTCTCATCAGTGAGACAATGATGCCAAGAGGAAGGGGGAAATGTCTGATGGATGAATCAAATAAATGCTCAGCAATATCTTGCAGGATATTGCAAGACACCCCTCTCCTCATGTGTGAGTGAAGAAATTTGTAGACTGCTGAGAAGAAGCCTAGGCAATTTAGGGATATGTGTATTGGGGAGGGTCTTAGGACTGTGCTCAGGAGCCTCCAGGGAAATGAATACAGGTTTCCAGGTGTGGTCTCACTTTGTATTTCTACAGAGCACCATGCTCTTGTCATTTTTGCAATATCGGAGTGCCAGTGTCATCATGGAAAGGACTGACAAAGAAGCCCTAAAGTGGGGCTAAGAAGGTGGCTCAGTGGTAGAGCGCTTGCCTTGCATGCCTGAGGCCCTGGGTTCGATTCCTTAGCACCACATAAGCAAAAAGAAAAAAGCCAGATGTCGCGCTGTGGCTCAAGTGATAAGAACTGAAGAGCTGAGGGACAGTGCCCAGGCCCAGAGTTCAGGCCCCATGACCAGACCCTCTCCCCCCGAAAAAGGCCTAAAGTGTGGGAGGATTAGGTTTGATGACTTTTAATAGTCCAACTAGACATCAAAGGTATGTCGATTAAATATTTTGGACAGAAAGACAAAGAAATGGCTGTGAACATTCTGTGGGGTTTTGAAGTTTCTTATTCACAGGATTATCTACTGTCTAGCAAATAACACTGATAGCATTTAGATACTACGCATTCAATGGATATTTTATTTTCTGCCTTTTATTTGTTTTCATTGTTGAAATAAGAAGTGTTGAAAATATCATTGATGTCAGAGACATATTCCTTGACCTTCACCAATAGTTCCTGAAGAATCTGTAGAGAATGCAGACAGCACTGTGAGCAAAGGCTCCATCCAAAGCAGGGTTTTAAGTGATAATTTCTGCAATACAAATTATGAAATGGATGCCACAAAAGGCATGAGGAGATGGTGCTGCTGCTTGGTGACTTTAACCTTATATATTTGTCTTACTGAAGTAAAGAAATCAACACACAGGACATGTAAGTTAATTAAACCACATGAAACAATAAAGCCACAAACTCTTACTTTCTCCCTTCGTTATCTAGCCCTGTCATTTATTCACTGTGATTGAATAGTGGTGTGGTTTTGAAAAGGTTGTGATATGTATTTCATTCTTTAAACAAAAGTTTATTAAGCATCAACTGTGTGCAAAAGATTATTGTAGGCATTGTATAAATGAGCAACAAACACAAGGTCAGGTATAAAAAGGGACACATGGCATTGGAAGGAAAAGAGTGAGCACAGCTTTTTATCTTCATTGATCTGAAAAGATTTGCTGGCAACTTGATAGCTTGTGATGTCCCCTACAGCCTGGGTGTAACAGAATGAGAGAAAACAAACACTTTCATGCTGGCAGCATTTGAACTGATTTTGGTGAGACTAACCTATGTTGGATGCTATGGTGTATTGAATTCCTTTCACTTCTAGCCCACCACCCGCCCCCCTCAAGCTGCTGAAAGTGTTGTCTGCCTCCATCTTCAGTTGTGCACCTCTTTGGACATTGCCTTCACTGAAGATCAGCATCTCACCGAGATGTCTGTTCCTGCCAAGGGATGTCTGCATTTACTGACTGAACAGTGCACAGATATGAAAACTTGAGCCCTTTGTCCTATTCTGAGACCACATTGAAGGGCCAGATAAGGTTCAGAGCTAGCTGTAGAATTGGTGGAAACATTACTGTTAACAGACCAACTTCTGCCCACCCTGGATTCCTGTTTCACCCTTTCACAGGAATGAATCCTCATCATAGTCCCTAGTAAATGTCTTGGCATGCTAATTCTGATTCCTGGAAACAAACTATGATATCACTCCTCCAGAACATAGTCTGAATGCAGAAGTAGGTAGGAAAGGAATGTACAAAACTCCAATGGTTATCATGAATTGCTTGCACAAAAGGCATAGTGGCCAGATAAAACAAAAATAGGCACAGAGACCAGTAAGCCAAGAAGCCTTTGTTCCTGTGTGGGCTGATTCAATGCCTATATGTGTACGTAAGTCTGTGTGAGCCTGTGAGCACTGGCTAAGACATTGCTAAGACATCTCCATAACACATGGCAGTTGGCATATAGGGATTGAGATAGGGATGAGCATGATTGTAGCCCTTCACTGGGGTATTACTGTAGCTGTATACACTCAGAAAGACTAAAAAGTCATTTCTCTGAGCTTGATGGCTAGGTGGATGATCTATGTACCTTCCTGGCTAAAGTATCTGTCAGTTTGGAACATTGCACCTGAATTTGTGCATTCTGATGTCATCTGTGGACAGCATGGAGAGATACCAACCAAACTTTTGGCCTCTTGGTAAAGATGAACTGTTTTTAACACCATGAAAGAAAGATTAAAAGAACTCCTTCTTAAAAATGAAAGAGCAAGGGGAAGAATGTAACTCAATAATGTGTATTGGCATCTACTGACTAATAACTCTTTTGAGACAAGTTTCAGAAAGTAGATCATGGAGTTTGAGAAGTGAATGTTATGATGTGTATGAAACAAAACGAGAACTTGCTGCTAGAAAAATAGATGCCAACCCCATTGGCCCATCTAGCACAGCATAGCATCTGGTACATATCTGGCACTTGTTACATGTTTGTAGTATGAATACATTCTACTTACATGCCAAAGGATAATAGAGCATTGCTTTCTAAGGTATTAGAATGGGTAATGTTCAACTTGTAACTTTTTATGCAGTAAAACCAAATCTATTACTTGAAAATGAGAGTGAAATGCAGCCAAATTAGGATATTTTGGAAAACTTGTCTTCAATACATCTTATCTTAGGGTTTTGCTTGAGGATGTACTGTGCCAAATCAAAGGAGTAATCAAGAAACAGGAAGACATGGGATCCCAGAACTGGTTAATACCTTAGGAGAGCAGGAAAGGATATCTCAGGATGACCACAGTGCAGAAGAAAAATGGAGCCAGAAGTTGTAGGACCAAGGGAGAGATCTTACAACAGACACATAGCACAGTACTGCCCCACACAACACCAGGGTGGAAAGGGAGAGAATTTGATCATTTGTTTGAGAAAGGAACATCAGAAACAGTATGGAGAGGTATAATAATAATTATTATTTATAATAATAATTGTTGTTGTTGTTGTCAGTTGTGGGCTTGAGCGTAGGGCCTGAGAACTGTCCCTGAGCTCTTTTGCTGAAGGCTAGCACTCTACCACTTGGAGCCACAACTCCACTTCTGGTTTTTGAGTGGTTAATTGTAGATGAGTCTCAGAGGGACAATTATGCCTGGCCTGGCTTTGAACTGCAATCCTCAGATCCTAGCCTCCTAAGTAGCTAGGATTATAGGTGTGAGCCACTGGAACCCAGCAGGAGATATTATTAGTAATATAATTTTGTTTTGTTTTCAGTGCCCATAAAGTACTGATAAATACTACAAGAGACATAAACTTTGAAAACATTATTCTAAATGGAAGACACTGGCCACAGAGGATGTATGATTTAGTTTTTGTGTCATTATCAGGAGTGGAGATGGGTGTATCAAACCTGAGCAATGACAGCTAAAGGATAAGTGATAACAGCATTCTAAATCTGTGGTGCATAATGTACCACTATTGGATTGTACACTTAAATGGGTGGACTGGATGGGGTGATATATAAGTTATATCTCATTAAAAAATTTTAGGGCTGGGAAGGTGGCTTTGTGGTAGAGTGCTTGCCTTGCATGCATGAGGTCCTGGGTTTGATTCCTCAGCACCACATAAGCACAAAAAGCCAAAGTGGCGCTGTGGCTCAAGTGGTAGAGTGCTAGCCTTGAGCTGAAGAGGTGAGGGACAGCTCCCAGGCCCAGAGTTCAGGCCCCACAACTGACAAAACAAACAAACAACAACAACAAAAACTTTTTTTAAAGGCTTCTGAAAACTAAGTGCAAATTCCTCAGAAAAAATGATGCAGCCTAGGTCAATTTTTACAAAGTTCACTCTAATCTCTACTCTCTTGTAGTTTAACCTAGACTGTCTATCTTTTCTGAGTGTCAGTCAGCTATTTTGTGAATATGCATGCATGTGTTTGTATGCATGTATGTTTGTGTGTATACTGGTACCAGGGCTTGAAGTCAGGGCTTGTGTACTATCCCTTAGGTTTTCCACTCAAAGTTGGCACTCTACCATTTGATCCACATGTCCATTTCTGGCTTTTTGGTGGTTAATTGGGAATGAGAGCCTCATAGCCTTTTCTGCCTGGGATGGCTTTGAAACTCCATCCTCAGATCTTAGCTTCCTGAATAGCTAGAATTACTGGTGGGAGCCACTGGCACCTGGCTAGCTATATTATTCTAACTGCTCACAGCAGCAGCTCTGCCCCTTGGCTGAACTCTCATTCCTTCCATTGATCTCTAGTGCATTGTTCTGCTTCCCCACAGCTCACACAAACTCCATGGCCCCAATCCTCATCTCTACCAGCCCGTTTGCCTTTATCTTGCTCTAGTTTGACCGAGAATTTTGACTACATCATGAAATTAGTCACCCTGGGGCCAATGGGTGTCTCCCAAAAGAGTGCCCATGGCGCTTGCTCACTGCTATAAAGGCTGGCAGACTATAAAGGCTAGAAAAGAGGGTGTATCTGCTGGGAGGGAGATTGAATCAGAATGGCCAGTGCTTGTCAAAGCTTATTCTGCACATGAATCAGCAAAATCAACTGGGAATATGGTTAAAAGGCAAATGCTTACTCAGCATCTCTGAGTCCTGAGGTTGTGAATGTCTAATAAGCTTCAAGGAAGTACTCTGGCTGCTGGTCTTGGGACTCCACTTCAAGTATTAAGATGATAGAACATATAAAAGATCCGTTGTGGCTCTTCCTTTCCATTATACCTGACCAAGCTGACCAGAGGCGTCCCAGCTACTTCCCACCCAACACTGCTGATGCAGCTCCTGAGTGACTTCTGAACTGTCCTCCCTGGATGTCTTGAAGTGCAAGCTGCGATGTGACAGAATGGGAAATGGCTGTTCCCTTATTCAGGATAATGCTGCAAGCATTAAGAAGCAGATTGGCTAAATATGGAACATAAAATGTGATCAAAGACCTATTGAATCATCTCTGTTTCTCTAAAGTTGATTAATTTCTTGGGAATGTTTTTATTTGACTTATATTTAAGTGTCATTTGTGAATGGATGGCATATAAAACCAATTTTAGAAGCTGGCAAACTGTGCCAGGACTAAGAGAATGAGAACTCTAAAGAGCTCGGATATTTTCTTTTAATCTCAAGCATTGATTTCCGAACATTAGTAGGTCAAGTAAAGTCTATCAATTTCCAGGTTACACTAATTATTATCATCATGGTTACTATTAATTTTATTATTCGTTTAAATCAAAATAATACAGTAAAATGGTTTTTAAAAGTCAATTTGTGCAGAAAGATGTGTAAAAAAAAGCAGTTATCTTGGATATCATTCCATCCTGGTTACATCAGCGTGCACGCACACGTGCGCACGCATAAACACACACACACACACACACACACACACACACACACACTGGGACCAGGGATTGAACTCAATGCCTGGGTGCTCTCCCTTAGCATTTTTCCTAAAGGCTGGCACTTTTAACATTTGAGCCACAGCTCCACTTCCAGCTTTTTGGTGGTTAATTGGAGACAAGAGTCTCTCTTCCAGATTTGTCTGGCTGGGCTGGCTTTGAACTTCAGTCCTCAGATCTCACCCTCCTGAGTAGCTAAAATTATAGGTGTGAGCCACAAACACCTGTCTGCATCAACTTTTAAATGATGCCATCCATTTTGTAGTTACTTTCATATCTCTACATATAATCTACCATTTCTTTTTGTTATTTTTATTATTACATATTAATTGTAAAAATAATGTTTATCTTTTAGTAGTTTACAAAGGAGTTTTAATTCAATATGGCAGCGTATGAGTACAATAAACCTTGATCAATGCCACTTCTTTCATCATTCTCCCCTCTTTCCCAACCTCATCCATCCCTTCAATTTACCTAATTCAATTTTCATGTTGAATATTATGATTAAATTTGCCCACCCTCCCTCTCTCTCTTTGAGGGAGGGGGCAAACAAATAATGGATTTCACTGTGACATTTTTATACAGTAGATTACTCATATCTACTCCTCATTACTCTCTTTTACCTTCCCCTTGTTTCCTCCCTGTTTTCTAATGATCTCCTATTACTTTTGTATTTCCCCCTAGATTCCACAAATGGAAAAGAAAGAATCTGGCTTATTTCACATAACATGATAATATCTAGTTCCATTCATTTTCTTGAAAGTGACATGGTTTCATTTTTCCTTGTGACTGAATAATACTCCATTGAACATATATGTATTTCATGTTTTTATCCATTCATCCATCAATAAGCACTCAATTGCATAATGTATTGACTCCCTGTATATTAAATAAGATTTGCTCTCTTCTGTATTCCTTCTTATACTTCATCTGGTAAACAAATAAATATCCCTCTTTCAGTCCCAGAATTCATTACTTTTGTGACTTCAGGTAAGTCAGCCTGAGACAAAGTACAGTATATTTTAAATGAGGATGTGGGCAATGCTACTCTTCTTCAACTCTTCTCATACATGTCCACTTCCTAACGTTTATTACCATATACTTGCTTATGCTTACTCTGACCCTGAATTCAAAGTTCAGTTATTATCAAGTAAGAATGCATTTTGCTTTTTCTATGGGTCGAGTCTGTTATTGGAAAATAAAAGAAATTTCTATTATTTTGTCTATGCAGGTAAAGTAGCATATTTTGACATCTCATTTCTTCTTTGGGTATTTTTTTCTTTCTTTAATTATACTAGTAAAACAAACCCTTAACTAGAGATATTCTTAGTCATGAAGTGTTTAACAGTTAAAAGTGTTATAAAGCCAGGCACCTGTGGCCAACACTTATAGTCCTAACCACTTGGGAGCGTGAGATCAAGAGGATCAGTTTGAGGTCAGCCTAAGCAGAAAATTCATGAGCTTCCTTCTCAACCCATAGTTGGGGACAGTGATGTGCATTTGCTGTTCCAAGGTATGTGGAAGGCTGCTCGCCTGGGCAGAAAAGTCTATGAGACTCCATCTCCATGGAGGGAAGCTGGACTCAGTGTTCCAAGCCCGTGATCCAACCAGCTATTGGAAGCCTCAATGGCTCAGGCTTTTGTCTAGTGTCGAACCAAGACCCTATCAAAAAAATAATCTGAAAAATAGAGCTGGAAGGGGCATGGCTCAAAAGGTAGAGTGGCAGCTTAGTAAGCATCAACCCTGAGTTTAAACCCTAGTACAGAAAAAAAAAACCAGAAACAGCAGCTAATTCTATATTTCAAAACAATAGTGGGGTGATGGGTAAGCCAGTTACACTGATAATATATAATATATATGTCATTTATAAAGATCTGGGTTTATACTTATATGTGTCATATCACATTGTTGCTCATAAATGTGTATAACTATGATATGCAAATTAAACTAAGTAAAATATTTTAAAAGTGTTAGACATTTCCATGTATTCTTACTTATCATGCATGGTACATTGCCCCCAATCCATCTTTGTTACTGGTTCTTAGTGAAGTCTGAGCTCAGGAGTTGCTTAAGGACACAGATAAGAAAAAATTCCTAGCTCTTCAAAGCTTGCTCTGGAGTAAAAGACTCAACAAACCTTAGATTATTATCTGAGCATTAGAAGATCAATTTGCCTTCTTTGACATCAGTATTTTTAAACTGTTACTTGCTACTCAATAGTGGGTTATGAAATCAAATTGTTGGGTCACAACTAGTGTATTTTTTAATGTAAAATAGACTATAATAGAAAAACATCATCCACAGAACACATTGAGTATTTAAAAACAATGTGTTTTGTATATTTGTGTGCATGTGTGTATGTGTATCTATGTTCTGACTGTGTATAAAACAGATATATTCATGTTGGTAGCAATTGTAAAGGCTTGAATGTCATGCATGCTGAATATATCTCCATTCAGGGTTATTTCTTCTTAGGAAGTTGCCCTTTTTGTTTAGTGCATAATTCTCCTTGAGATTAAGAATCAGAGACTCTAGTGTGTCTAATAGATCTCTACTGTGATTCCTTTCCGAGATATATCTTCCCAGATAGGTTGCTGAGACCTGGTTTGGTTCATGATCCCCTGGATTTCTAGGCCCCATCTTCACTAGGATTCCTAGCGGAAGAACCTCTGGTTAGTTATCCTCAGTGCTTTGCCTGGCATACTGATAGCCACAGCAGCTCATTTCTTTCTTTTTTTTTTTTTTAAATTTTATTGTAAAGATGCTGTACAGAGGAGTTACAGTTACATGAATAAGGTAATGAGTTGACCATTGTTACCCTCTCCTTTGTTTTTCTCCTACTATCCCTTCCCTCCCCCACCTCCCCCACTCCTCCTCTACCCAAGTTGTAAAGTTCATTTTCAACATATGGTCTTGTGAGTATCATTGTTGCAATGGGTCATCCTGTGTCCTTGTTTCAGCATTTTGTTATTCCCCTTCCCCTCCCCAAATTAGATAAATGTATATACAGAATGCAAGGTACCAACATCAAATACAGTGACAACAGGGATATACCATAGGAGGGAGAACATAGAAACAAAAAAATCGCATAGTACAATAAGCAACAACAAAGAAAATCCTCTTGTGTCCATATAATGGGATAATCCTATCAGATGAGCAGAAAAACTCAAAAACTATGTACATATGGCCATATAAGATGATTCTAAGCAGCTCATTTCTTGAGCCAATTATTTTTGTAAATAGTCATGATAGAAAATTTGACTAGAAAATTCAAGCAATTTTCTTGAAATTTACATATATTATTCCAGTAAAATAAATAAAATATTAACAAAATAAAATATCACACTACAAAAAGAGCAAAGGTACAGATTCACATTTTTTACAAATTGTGTTACTGTCATTTTAGGAAAGAAAGATAGGGTGTACATAAAGAAACATTTGGAAGGATAAATGCCACTAAGTTGAGAAAATGATTCCCTCTACTGAATGAGAGAATTGAAGTAATTTGACTTTGGTTTCTCCATCTGAACAATCATTATTTGTTCTAACTTTGCTGTTTGAATGTGGGCATGGGCCAGACCACAGGAGATGGAAATGGAAAGTTCATCCAAAGTGAGCTTGAGTCACTCAGCTCTATCTTTAGAAATGAAGAAATGTAGCTTGAGTCCCTGAAGGTCAAGTTGACTTCATAACTAGGAGTTCTTTGAATTGATTTGCAAAATACCATGATGATTAAAAGATTAAACAATACAAAGTTTATATAATATATATGTGTGTGTGTATGTGTGTGTGTGTGTCTGTATCTGTGTTTGTATTAGTATTAAAAATTAAAAGTAACCATAGCAGCAAGAGATTTTTCTGAGAGGAAGCAAATAATTTCTCACCGACTTGTTTAGAATTGCCAGCATATGGTGAAAATAAAACAGTCCTGACTAGCTGGTTATTATTGTTTTTCAATTACCTACAAACAATGCACCCTCTTATTATCACTACCTGGAATTGACCATTTCCCACTGCCTCAACTGTGGTAGGCCAAATTCCAGGGAGAAAAGTTACTCCCACTCTTTCATACCTTTTAATGTGTTTAGAGCCCTTGAATAGCATTAGGGAAATCAACTTGTGGAACACAGCACAATGAGTCTTGCTTACAGCTAGCCCCTCATTTTCTTTTTCTTGGCTCTAAGCCACAGCAAAAGTTTATAGTCTTTCCTTAGCTCCAAGGGACTACTCCCAGTGAGTGTAGGAGTAGAAGGTGAGTGAAGTGAAAGCACAAGGAGAGAAATTTGGCTCCACAGTCCTCTTAGGATATACATACATGCCAAGAAGGAAAGCCCTTGGACATTCCATAACACTCAAAAGATAAAGCATAATCTGGATCTTGGGTTACATTTGTTATCATACTCCCAGTTCATATGTCCCTCAAGGCACTGCTTCCCTGCTTTCCAACTTGATCCTCAGTTTTTTTCTTTCAGTTACAGAAAACAACTGGAAATAAATTATCCTCCGATTTCCTCATTAGAGCCACAGATGATCCTTTTCATTTGCCTTTGTTTTTTTCACTTTTCAAATATGAGAACATAGAAGATTAATTCAGTCTTCCTTCAGCCTTGCAAATGTGTCTCCTCAGATGACATTCTTACCTGTTTCATCACAAGGGCTATAATTTTGTATGTATGAAGCCAACCCAGTTAGGTTCACCTTGGCCTAGACTGGTACACAGAACCCAGAAGATCAATTTCCTTTAGGGCCTGTATCTCTTAGTTTTTTGCTCAAGGGTGGCATTCTACCACCTGCACTTTCAGCTTTTTGGCTGTTCAATTGGAGATAAGAGTCTTACAGACTTTCCTGTCTAGGGTGGCTTTGATCTGTAATCCTCAGACCTCAGCTCCCTGGAGTAGCTAGGGTTAAAGATGGTGAGCCACCAGGCCAGGCTTAAAACACAATTTAAAAATGGAGGAACATATTAATATGGATGTAATCATTTCAAATGGTAACTCTCGGCTTTAGACGACTTTCCCATTTTATTTTAGCTCAATACTCTATAATATTGCCTATATTTCACTCAAGAATCAGGCTGGACTTCTTAATTTTCCCTCTAGCTTTTCTATGTATTTGTAGCCTGCCTTGTATCTTAGGCCTCCTTCTGGTCCTTGGTGCCAGAGTGTCTTGTGTTTTCTCTTCAGAGTCAGCTTATGAAGGCCTTCTTATCTTTCAAGCTTCATTTTTAACATATGGACCTTCAGTGAAATCTATTACTAGAGTCAAATATTTTTGTCCTTTCTGTACAATTCTAAGTCCTTTATTGTACTATTGTCTATGTGACTTGCCTAGCTCACTGCTCTGCATTATAGATATTCACTTGAGGGTCTAAGCAGTCAGTGTATACCATATATACATATGTGTACACTTCTGACAGATATGCATACATATGCCTATTAAAAGACATATTCTGCAATCTTTAAAGCAGGCTTAATCATAATACTCCCAATCAAAAGTACTCAAATGTCTATCAATAGTATCATGAATCAGAAAGCATGGAATATGCACACCATGGGCTGGTTATAATTCAAAAATAAGAATCAACAACTGATTGCTATATCCAGCTACATGGATGAATGATACAAAAGATATAGTGTTGAGTGAAAGGAGTCAGATTTTTTGTAATGAGTACTTACCATGTGAATGATTCTATTTATACTGGGTTTTTAAAATTGCTAAATTGAATGTATTTTGTAAATTGTCATAGTGGTTACCCTTGGGGTGGTTAGAGACTGAGGGATGTCTTTAGAGGTGCTGGTAATATTTTTTGATCTAGGTGTTGGTTCTATGGTTGTTTTTACTTGATAAAAAAATCAAGCAATGTACTTAGGCTTTGAGAACTTTTCTGTATGTCTATTGTGCTTCAGCAGAACATATTTAAAGTAGGAGTGCTCTCACCTAGTATTTTCACAATTAGCACTTTATCCTGGCAAAATAATTATAGGTGTCCACTAAGACTTTATATGCAAGGTTTTTCATTCCAAGTTCCTTTCAACAGTGACAAATTGGAAGTGGTACAAGAATAACAAGGTGATCCAGTATAAAATGATATGATATCTACAGTCCTGAATAGGAATATTGATCATTGCTGTATAATGACATGAAAAACTGATTTCATATAGAGAAAAGCAAAACGCCTAACTGTATTCAGATAATAATAATAATTTCTTCAAGAAATGAACACATGCTTAATTCCAATGCTGATTATTTTGGAGTGGTAAGTTTTCAGATGGGTTTATTGTCTTCTTTATATTTTAATTTACCTATGTTATCCAATCTGTCTGTCTGTCTATCTATCTATCTATCTATCATCTATATCTACCTATCTAACATCCATCTATACCTAATCTGAGCATAGTTGGTGGGAATGAAAGCAAAGAATGTATAACTAAATAGACTACGTGCAAAAGGAGGTATGGCTATCTTGGTGTTTTACGTAGAAACCAGGAATTGTCTGAAAGACAAATGCCCTTTAAACTGATGATTTTCCTATCAGGTCATAAATTTAGATTATTGAGGCCTGATTCATTTCAATTATGTACTTTCTATCACCTGATTTGATGCTTCATGAGAATGGAAACCATGTAGTTTTGCTTGCCACTGGATTTTCATATGCACACAGTTTGAACTATGACCATTTTGACCAACTAGGTGTCTTAACACAAGGAAAATTTAGACAAGTGCTAATGGCTCATGTCTGTAACCCTAACTACTCAAGATTCATAGCTACTAAGTTTCGTAGCTAGTCCAGGTACACATGAGAGACCCTTTCTCAACTGATAGCTGGGCACAGATGAAGCACACATCTCAGCTAAATGAGAGGCTGAAATTGGGTAGATTATGGTTCTAGACCAGCCTGGGCAGAAAAGTCTGTGAAAATCCATCTCAGCAGAGGAAGCTGGGTATAATAGTATGGGACTATTATCCCAGCTACAACAGGGAGTCTAAAATAGATGGATTAAAGCCAGGTTGACCCCAGACAAAAAATGAGACTTTATTGAAAAAATAACCAGTGCAGGGGCTGGGAAAGTGGCTCAGTGGTAGAGCGCTTGCCTTGCATGCATGAGGCCCTGGATTTGATTCCTCAGCACCACATAAACAAAAAGAAAAAAAAGCCAGAAGTGGTGCCGTGGCTCAAGTGGTAGAGTGCTAGCCTTGAGCTGAAGAGCTGAGGGACAGCACCCAGGCCCAGAGTTCAGGCCCCATGACCAGACCCAAAAAAATAAAATAAAATAACCAGTGCAAAAAGGGCTGGAAGCATATCTTAGAAGTAGAGAATCCACTTATCAAGTATGAGGCCTATAGTTCAAACTCTAGTACTACTAATAAATGTACTTACTACCTTATGTATGTAACTATAACCTTTCTGTACATTACCTTGACAATAAAATTAAATTTAAAAAACTTAAATACAAAAATTGCTTTTATAAACAACAAGAATGTAAACAAATGCTAGGCACCAGTGGCTCACGCCTGTGATCCTAGCTACTCAAGAGTCTGAGATCCGAGGATCACAATTTGAAGCCAGACTGGTCAGGAAAGTCTGCAAGACTATTATCTCTAATTAACTACTAGAAAAACCCAGAAGTGGAGCTGTCGCTTAAGTGGTAGAGTGTTACTCTTGAGCACAAAGAGCTCAGGGACAATATCCAGGCCTGATTTCCAGCCTAGGACTGGCATACCCCCACCCCCTGCCCCCCCCACAATAATGAAAACAAATATTTAAAAAAGAATTGAAATAAGAAAAAATTTTAACTTGATCACCTTGATCACATTTACAATATCATTAAGACTTAATATTTTTGGGCCCTGTCATTCGGCCTACTACCATGCTCATAAATATTTTTTGGGCTACTACCATGCTTATAAATATTTTTTAATGAATGTTGGTTCTGTGAATACACGTTTTCAATCTATGTAGAAATGTTATGTCTCATTGCAAATTAATAAATTTGCACTCTGAATTTACACATCAATCTCTAATGAGCCTTATTAATTGAAGGCAGTGTCCAGCATATAATAATCCTGGAAGTCTCGGAGAAATTACTAAGGTGACTTGTGAAAATCATCCGAAGTTTGAGTTTTACTAAAGATAGCATTCCTCATGAATTGATTTTTCTGAGTGAAAACCTCTACTTCTATAACTTTTGTTTTGAAAAACATTCACAAAGAAGCAATTTGATAAAATCTCTTAACGAAGCTTTACTCTTGCCTCAATATTGCTCAAAAAAGAAATTCAAAACGGATTTAAATGTCTAGGTGTGGTTTCTCATGCCTGTAGTCCCAGTTACTCAAGAGCTAAAAGCAGGAGGTTTGCAAGTTTGAGGGCAGTCTAGTCAAAGTTAAACAGACCTTATATCAAAACCAGAAATATAAACAAAAGATCTATGAACATGGTTTAAATTGTAGAGCACTTGCCTTGTGTTCATCAGGCTCTCCATTCAATCCCCAGTACCAAAATTAAATACAGCAGTGTGTGAAGCAAGATGGTAGCTGACAAAGCTCCTCCAGTAATTGTTTCCCCACAATTATACTGACTGAACAGGTATTCACATACCAAAATACCTCCAGAAGAGCCAAAAAACCCAATTGAGAGACTACAGTGCCCAATTATAGCATAATTTTTAAATGATCATTGAAAAAAGAAAAGACACTGGAGAATACAGGGAAGAAAGATTTGCTAACAGTGCAATGTAGAAGATAGTGTCTCTCAATCAGGAGAAGATATTAAGTGCAGGCCTTAGACTTGAAACCCAGTACCAAGCCTACCTAAGTGAAATCCACTTTTAAGAAGCGCCTCACAGAGCCTACCCCTAAATGGAACAATTGGACCTGCATTGGCCAGGTGGCTGATGGAGCTTGACTCAAAAAATTGGGTAAATATCCACCTGCTGGGCAGCAGGAATGGAAGCTAGTATAGGACTTTTGTCTTGCCTTGGTGCTGGCCCCACCATGGTAAGAACTGACATCAGGCAGAAACCAAAGTCCCTATGCTCAGGTCCAAGCTAGAAGACAGACATTACTTAGACTTTCTGGGCCATCAGATGGAGATCTGTATTCCTGAATCAATGCTAGCTTTAGAGTAGACTGTGATACAACATTCCCTAGGCTGTGCAGTCTCTGTGGTTGTGAGACTCAGATGTGACCCAGACTAGCCTCAATCTTGGTAGCCAAGTGATTACCTCCATCACCTGCCCAACAGTCCTAGGCAGTGCAGCCATCCCAAAGCCATTACTCACAGAGTTTCTTGACCTCTGTTAACACCAGCTATACATTCTATTAGAGACCTAGACTCCACTAGAATGGACTCAGGTTCCAGCCTGCATCACCACTAAGTACAGTTTGGACTTGGAGGTACTCCTGAGACATCTTCATGGATGTGAACACAAAAACCACTCAGCTTAACATCAACATGGTGGCCTTCACCAACATTACCCCAACTTTAAGCAGCACAAAATGAAGCAAGATTCCCTTTGTTGTGGTAAGTTAATTAGTTAGCACAGAGCTTTGCCTTTGAACTCAATGGAAGGCTGTTAAATCTAACATAGGAAATATAGGAACCTGGGGGTGTTCAATTAGTGATGCCTAGCATAGTGCCTCACCACAGACCAGTGAATTTGGACAAGGTATCTATACTTACCTCAGCCTCAGGTACATGCATAGAAGGATATATTTCCCATTTTAAGTGCTTCCCTAATTCTTGCTAACTTTGGATTTGGGGCAAAGCTGATCTTAGATCACCCTCTAGGGCTAAAAAAGTGATAATATACCAACAGAATACTTAGAGAAAAGCTAGATTTAGGACCCCATCTAGTGCTGAAACAATGGAAATTACTTCAGTCTTAATGGTAATCTGGCTAGACTCTCTAGAAAGACAGATACAAGCAAACAAAGCCAGATTGTGAACACTTGAATTAAATACCTAATCTTTCTATTCCCATATGATATCACACATCAAGCATCAAGAGTTTTCAGAAAATGTTGACTTCATCTAATAGTCAGAATAAAGCACAGAAATGGACTCCCTAGCACCAGTATGAGAGAATGAGGAATTTAATTTCCTTAAAACAGCTGTTTTAAAGAAACTCAATAAGCTTCCAGAAAACATAGAAGAAATGGCTAAATATCCTAATAGAGAAATCTAACATATAGAAGAAATTAAAAATGTAAACAAAATTATTGAGCTAAAAAAATACCCTCAGAGAACTAGAACACATGGTAGAAAGCATCTGTAGCAGGACAGATCAAATCTAAGAAAGAATCAATGACCTTTATGGCAGGCTATTTGCAAACATAAAGTGCAGAGAAAAAAATGAAGAAGAATGATAAAAGTCTACAGGAACTTTGGAACATTAAAAGAGCAGATATTGAAGTGGTTTGGGTTGAAGAGGGACCTGCAGATCCCCATGGAATAGAAAGCTTATTCAAAGAAATAATATTGAAAAAATCCAAAACCTAGAGAAGGATGCAAATATCTAGGTACAGGAAGGTGAAAGGTCATTGGTCAGATTTAACTCAATGAAGAGTACTTCAAGATATGCTACAACTGACCTCTCAAAGGTGAAAGATAGAGAAAACGTTCTCAAGGGTCCAAATGAAAAGAAACTACACATAAGTGTGCCCCAATTCACCTGAGAACAGATTTCTCAACAGAAATTATACAGACAAAATCAGAATGATCTAATATTTTAAGCATGGAATGCAAACTATTCATATCTTTAAAATGAAGACTAAATAGCAAAAATAATTACTATATTGCTATGTTAAAGAATAAACAATATAAAAAATGTAAATTGCAACATCAAAATTTCAAAATATGGATAGGAATGAGAACAAATAGTTGTTTAATAGTATTTTCTCTACCATTTTGTTTTATTCTCTCTTATTTTTACAATCATGTTAAATTGGTATTATTTCAAAGAGGGTTTATAAACAAGTATATGATGATGACAAAACAAAAATTTATAATAGGCAAATGAAAAATAATAAGCAAAGAATCAAAACCCAAGACTAGCATAAATCACTTGCCCACAAAGGGAGACTGTAAAAGAGAGAGATAAAAGAATGGAAAAAAATCAGAATATAAGTTAGCAAGATCTTTCCTAACAACAATTGCCCTCAAATTTAAATATCCAATTATAAAACATGAAGAACGTGATAAATATAAAGAAAAGATCCAACTATATGTTGCTTACAGGAAACTCAGTTTTACTTCTAAGGGCATGTATGGATAGAAAGTGAAAGGACAAAATAAGGTATTTCCAGCAAGTAGACAAAATAAGATATTTCATGCAAATGGAACCTGAAAGAAAGCAGAAATAGTGAAGAAAAAATAGGTTTGACATTAAAAGCAATAAAAAGAGACAAGAAAGATATTATGTAATAATGACTCAATTCAGTAAGAGGAAGTAACAATTCTAAATACATACACATATATGAACTAAATTCACAGCACCCAAATATATAAAATAAATATTGATATGGAAAGATAGACTCCAGCAGAATAGTAGTAAAGGTTTTTAATTTCTCGCTTTTACCAACAATCAGATCTTCCAGACAGAGAATTAACAAGAAGTAACAGAGTTACATTACTCTCCAGACATTCATATTCATCTTACATTCATCTACAGAAGTCATTCCATCCAACAGCTGCAGAATATACATTCTTCTCATCAGCACATGGAACATTCTCCAAGATGGATGATATGATAGATCACTAAAAAGTCCTAACATTTTTTAAAAACTGAAATAATATTAAGTATCTTTTCTTATGGCAATATAAATAAATGAGAAAATAATGAGAAAAATGTTGGGAAGTATACAAGTACATAAAAGCTAGGCATCTCACTCTTGAGCAACCAGTTGAGAAAGGATGAAATAAAGAAGGGAATTAAGAGTTTTCTTAAATCAATTGAAACATACCCAAACCTCTGGAATGCACCAAAAGCAGTACTAAGAAGGATATTTATGGGAATTGATGCCTACAAAAAATGCTTTCAAACTAGAAATATCTCAAATAACCCATTCCAGAATCTCAAGGGACTAGAAAAATAAGAACAAAACAAACCTAAAGTTAATAGGAAAAATAAAATAAAATCAACAACAAAATAAATTAAGCAAAAAACTACTAAAGATTAGCTGGATGTTGGGAGCTCATGCCAGTAATCCTAGCCACATGGAAGGCTGAGATTGCGAGGATTAAGGATCGAGGCCAAGTTAGGCAGGAATATTTGTGAGACCATTTTCAATGGAGCTGGATATGGTGGCATGTGCCTGTTATTTTAGCAACAGAACTACAGTCCTTAGCAGAAGGCAAGACCCTATAAGTAACCAGCACAAGGTTTTGTTGAGATCACCCAATATGGATTTTATGGTCATGTTTCTTATAATTTTAATCTAACTCTATAAATTTGCTAACCAAAGTGTACAAAGATTAATTGAATAACTTTAAACTCAAATATTGTTATTGTTTATTTGAATTTTATTGTGTGAAGGCCCGAGGCAAATCCAAATCCATATATATCATGGTTCCTATCTTTCATAAACAAAGCTTTTATATTCATGGAGATGTTCAAGGCACAGGGAAATAACAGAAAGAGTCTTACTGTGTGCATATGCTAGATATGCCTCGGGATGTTGGGATGCTGGATGTTGAAGGGCAAAGCAAAATGTATTTTTGCAGAAGGGTGAGCCACCAACCAAAATTTGGCAAGTAAGCACACAGAGCAGGCAAGCTGATCCCCTTTTACCCTTAATGAAGCAGGCCTTGACCCTCTGCTCTGATTGGCTGAGCTCAGGTTCACAGTCTCTAATAGGAGACTGCTTAATGAACAGGAACAGGATGTCTTAACAGGAAGGATAAAACTAAAATTCAGTTAGCTGGTAACAAGATATCTTAATTAAAGTGTAGCTGGAATAGGCTGTAATCAATAAGGGACAAGTCACCTGGCCAAAGCAAGAACTTTTTAGAAAAACAATTGTCATACACTTGACAGAAAAGAGGCTTCTCTCACAATATGATCAAGAATACAAAAAACTTACTGAAATGGGCTAAGTGTTGGGTTCACAGAAAGCTTGCTAACAAATATATAGGATACTTCCAGAACTTACTCCCCGAAATTCATGAGTTAAGACAGATATTTGAAATGCAAAAGACAAATTTCTGCCGTGAAACAAATCACTGTGTTTCATCATCGTTAAAGGTGATGGATTTTCTTGATACACACACACACACACACACACACACACACACACATAATTAATCAGAACAAGAAAAGGGCTGATTCCCTGGTAAGAGCACCTGCCTGGCAAGCTGAAGAACTTGAGATTAAACACCAGTTTTTAAAAAAATATTTAAAACCAGTGAAATAAATACATCTATAAAATATTATCCTGACACCAAAACCAGACACACAATTCAAAAAACCTCTCAAGGTACATAGATACAAAAATCCTCAACCAAATAGTAGTATATTGAGTCAAATAGCACATTAAAAAGATTATTCACCTTAATCAAGTGGGATTTATGCCAGGAATGCAAAGACATTTTAATATACACAAAGCAAAAAAAAAACACATGATACACTACACCAACAGAATGCAGGACAAAAACCATGTGGCCATCTCAATAGATGAAGAAAAGTTAAACAAAATAAACAATGCTTCATGGTAAAAATCCTGAACAAATTAGGATACAAGGAGCATACCTCACCCTGAACATAATAAAAACCTAAGAAGCAAACAACTAATATGCTAAATGAGAAAAACTAACAATTTTTTCTCTAAAATCTGGAACAAAGCTGGACATCAGTGGCTCACACTGTAATCCTAGCTATTTAGATGGTAGAGATCTGAGGACAGCAATTAGAAGCCAGCTGGGGCAGGAAAGTATATGAGATTCTTATCTTCAATTAACCACCAAAAAGGCAGAAGTGGAGCTGTGGCTCAAATGGTATGACACTAGCCTTGAGCACAAAAGCTCAGGGACAGGGCTTAAATTGAGTTCAAGCCCCAGGACAATACCCCTAACTACACACGTGCCTGTGTGTGCACGTGCACGCACACGCACACGCGCGCGCGCACACACACACACACACACACACACACAATCTAGAATAAGACCAGGATAACCATTTCTTATCAGATTTATTCTACACAATCCTGAAAGTTCTAGTTGGAGCAGTCAAACAAGAGAAGTAAATAAAGGGGATCCAAATTGGAAAAATGGAAATCATTATTTGTAGATGCTTTGGTCTTACATATAGAGAAGTTCAAAGACTCTGTCAAACATCTATTATAACTAACATATATGCAAATGAATTCAGCTAATTCCTAAGATATAAAATCAATTTATAAATGAACTTAACAACTTTGGGGGAGGGGGAGAAGTGGGGGAGGGAAGGAATAGTGGGAGAAAAACAAAGGTACAGGTAACAGTGGTCGACAAGAAATGTACTCATTATATATATAATTGTACTCTCTCCCTACACACACACACACACACACACACACACACACACACACACACACACACACACATATAACTTTTATGCTTCCATCAGACAGAATGAAATTTCCCCATTTGTAAGGAAATGGAAGGTCTTGGACAAAAGCATATTAAGTGAAGTAAGCCAGACCCAAAGAAACATAGGTCCTATGGTCGCCCTTATTTGTAATAATTAGTATACATCTAGGAATATCTTAGCAGATGAGAATAGCTCAATAGCTACATACATATGACCATATAAGATGATGCTACTCAAAGTGAACTCCAAGACGTGGACACAAGAGGTTTTCCTTTGTTGTTGTTGTTCTCAATGTATTATGTGATTTCTTTTATCTTTTGTGTTTTTCCCCTATTGTTTATCCCTTGTTCCCACTGCATTCGATTTTGGTACCCTGGGTATTGTATATACATTTATCTATATTAGGGAAGGGAAGGGGAACAACAAAATGGTGAGACAAAGATACTCACAAGACCATATGTTGGAAATGATCTGTACAATTGGGGAGGGGGGCCATTGGGGAGGAGGGAAAGAGGGAGAAAAAAGAGTGAATGGGTAACAAGTTAGACAAGAAGTGTAATATCTACCATACTTATGTAACTGTAACCCCTCCGTACATCACCTTGACAATAAAATTTTTAAAATGGAAAAAAGGAGGAGTCAACAATGCTCAATAGGAAACGTACTCATTACTCATGTAACTGTAACCCCTCTGTAAAGCATTTTTACAATAAAAAACGTACAAGAAAAGAAATTTTTACTCATTACCTTACTTATGTAACTGTAACTCCTCTGTACCATACCTTTACAATAAAAAAGTCAACATACGAAAATCAGTAGTGTTGCAACTGAACTGGAATCAAGAAAATAGATTCTATTTACACTAGTTACAAAAAATAAAATACCCAGGAATAAATTTGACCAAAGAAGTGACAGATATTTATCGTGAAAATTACCACAGTTTGACAAATCAAATTGAAGATACCAAATATAAAAAGATAGCTCATATTTATGAATTAGAATGGCTATTATTGTTAAAAATATTCATGCTATGCAAGCAAACTCCAAATTCAGTATAATCCTTTTCAAAATATCAATGTCATTATAAGAAAAATAATCCTAAAATTTATGTAGAATTGCATACACAGATAGCAAAAACAATCTTTAGCCTGAAGAATAAAGTAGGAAGCATTATACTATCTGACTTCAAAATATACTACAAAGTTATAGAAACCAAAAGAACATATTACTGGCATAAAACTGACACATAGACCATTGGAACAGAAGCTAGAAATAAAATATATGCATCAATAGATTTTTCAACAAAGAGGCTAAGAATATAAACTGGAGAAAACAGTGTTTTTCTATAAATGGTATTGCAAAAATTGGATATTCACATGTACAAGAATGAAACTAGACCTGTGCCTCTCTTACTAGTTTCAAATATCAATTCAAAATGGATTAAAAACAAATGTAAGACTTAAAACTGTTAAAGTACTCAAAGAAAACATAGTGGAAATGCTTTGAGATATTGGATAGAAAATAATTTTTGTGGAGAGGACAAACACTAAAAAAAGCACAGAAATAAAGCAGATAGACAAATGGGATATATCAAACTTAAATACTTCTGAAGAGCAAAGGAAACAAACATCTAGACGATGTGCAGTAAAGGAGAAAATATTTTCAAACTATACATTGTAAAGAGAGTTAATAACAAGATTATATAAGGAACTTAAAAATCTCAATAACAAAAAGCCCACAAATAAGCTGATTTAAAAATGGGCAAAGCTGGGTTCCAGTGGCTCACTCCTGTAATCCTAGCTACTCAGAAGGCCTAGGCTTGAGAATTGCTATTTGAAGCCATCCAAGGAAGGAAAATCCTTGAGACTCCATTTAACCACCAAAAAGCTAGAAGTGGAGTTGTAGCTCAAAGTAGTGGTATGCTAACTTTGGGAAAAAAAGCTGATGGACAGCACCCAGGCCCTTAGTTCACATCCCCATGACTGACACTAAAAAAATTGACTAAAGAACTAGAGTTTTGAAGGAGAAGGATTGGGATTAGGGGGGGAGGGGGGAGGCTGGGAAGGGATGTGAAGGGTAAACAAAGGAGGAGGCTGCAAAGCTTGGTAAGAAATGTACGCATTATCCTGCCCATGTAACTGTAACTCCTCTGTACAGTATGTTCACAAATAAAATTAAATTAAATTAAAAAAAAAAAAAGAACTAGAGTTTTCTCATGGAAGACACACAAATGGCCAACATGTAAATAAAATAATCCTTGGCATCATTAGTTACTGGGAAAATCAAAACCATGAGCAATCACCTCACTCCAAGTAAAATGGCTTTTTTCCAAAACAGCAACAAAACTATAAAGATAACAAGTCCTGGTAAGAATGTAGAGAAATGGAAACCCTTTCACACTGTTGCTAGAAATGTCAATTAGTATACCCATTATGGAAAACAATATGAAGTGCCTCAGTAAGTTAAAAGTAAAACTACCATATGATCTCTCAAATCAATTTCTGGGTATATATCCAAAGGAAATGAAATCATTGGTTCAAAGTGACATCTACATTCCCATAATTATTGAACCACTATTCATAATAGCCAAGAAATGGAAAGAAGCATAAAAGAATGAAATCATTTCATTTGGGACAACATAAATGAAATAAGTAAGTCATGGAGGACATGACGAGAAATAAGACAGACACAAAAAGGCAAACACCATGTAATCTTACTCATTTGTGGAATATAAAAAGTTTTTCTTCTAAAACTTGAGAGTAGCATTTTGGTTCCTACAGGCTGGGGACAATAAAAAGGGGGAGGGATGAGGAAAGGTGGCTGCTTATGTATAGGAGGAAGAAGTGTGGAATTGCACAATAGGATGACCAGAGATAGCAGTTATGTACTGTATCTCAAAAAACTAGAAGAAAAATATTTGATGTTTTCATCATAAGGCAATTGTAAATATTTGGGGAGATAGATGCATTAATCCTAATTTAAACATTCCACCATTTATACATGTATCAAAATATTATACAGTATCCCAGTCACATATACAATTTTTGTGTTTTATGTAACACTTAATAAAACTCCATTTAAAATATAAAAAGTGGACTGTGCAGATAACCTTACATTATCCTAGTTTGTACTCTTCTGGATAAATGCCCAAGAGTAGAACTACTGGATTATAGGCTAGTTGGATGTTTAGCCCTATAGTGCTTTCCAGACTGAACAAGTTTTATTTTCCCACCAACATTGTACTAGGATCCCTTTTGCCCACATCTAACCCAACATCTGTTATTGTCTGTATTCTTGAGAATGGCTATTCTAGTTGGGGTGAGGTATAATCTTGGTACTGTTTCGATTTGCATTTTCATATGGTCAGAGATGTTGAGCATGTGTCTGTAGGCCATTTTTACTTCTGAGAAGTCTTGGTTTGCTTGTTTGCCCATTTATTAATTGGGTTATTGGTTTTGTTTTTGAGGGTTTAGTTTCTTAAGCTCTCTGTATAGTCTAGATATTAGGCCTCTGTTGGATGTCTAGCATAGATCTCCTATCCCATAGGCTATTTTTTTTAACTGTGTCCTTTGCCATGCAGTAATACTGTAGTTTGAGGCAACAGCATTTGTTAAATTTGCTTCTGGGTCTTTATTCAGAAACTTCCTGCCTGTGCCAAGGAGTCCTAATCATGTTCATTGCAACACTATTCACCATATCCAAGGTATAGAATCAGTGCAGATGACCTTCAATGGACAAATAGATCAAGAACATGTGGTATATATACACAGTGGAATTTTACTCATCCATCAGAAAGAAAGATATTGTATCATTTGTAAAGAAATGGAAAGACCTGGAAAAATTATGTTAAGTGAAATAAATCACGCCCAGAGAGATAAAGGATGTAAGTTTTCTCTCATATGTGGAAACTAGAATTCACTTCCAGCTTTTTCTGCTTATATGGTGCTGAGGAATTGAACCCAGGTCTTCATGCATGCAAGGCAAGCACTCTATCACTGAGACACCTTCCCAGTTCTTAGAATTAGTAATCAAAACAGCGTGGTACTGGCAGAAGAACAGACCTCAGGACCAATGGAATAGAATTGAAAATCCAGAAATGAACCCACAGACCTATAGCCATCTAATCTTCAATAAGGGAGCTAAAAAAATAGAATGGAAGACAGACAGCGTCTTCAGTAAATGGTGCTGGCAAAATTGGTTAATCACTTGTAGAAAACTAAAGCTAGATCCTTATGTATCACCCTGTACCAGAATCAACCCTAAATGGATCAAAGACCTTGGAGTCAAAGCAGGCACTCTGCAAACATTGCAGGATGGAATAGGAGAAACCCTAGGTCTCCTTGGCACAGGCCGAAATTTTCTTAATAGAGACCCAGAAACACAACATATCAAAGAAAGGTTGGACAAATGGTATTGCATGAAATTGCAGAGCTTCTGCATGGCAAAGGACAAAGCTAGCAAGATCAATAAAAAGCCCACAGATTGGTAAATAATGCTGTAATAAACATAGTTGTGCTGGTAGCTTTCGTATGGTCTTGTTTGTGATCATTTGGGTAAATGCCCAAAAGTGGGATTGCTGGGTCATAGGGGAACTCTATGCGGAGACTTTTGAGGAACCTCCATACTACTTTCCAAAGTGGTTGAACAAGTTTACACTCCCACCAACTTGCAGCATTATTTACCATAGCTAAGATAAGGAACCAACCTAGCTGCCCCTCAGTAGATGAATGGACCAAGAAAATGTGGTGTATATACACAATGGAATTTTATGCCTCCATCAGAAAGAATGGCATTGCCCCATTTGTTTGGAAATGGAAAGACTTGGAACAAATTATATTAAGTAAGCCAGGCCCAAAGAAATATAGGCCCCACGGTTTCTCTTAGTTACTATAACTAGTATATGTCTGAGACAAGCAGAAAAGCTCAGATAAGTTGATGCTAGGGAAATGAACCCCAAGATAAGGATTCAAATGTTTTTTCTTCCATGTGATTGTTTCTAACACATTTATAAGATGATTTCTTTGTTGCTCTGTATGTCCCTCCCCCACGATATAATCCCTGTTTTCATTGTATTTCATGTTGGTATACTTTGTGGAGGGGAAGGGAAAAAAACAAATTGTTTAAATAGGGATACAGGTGTACCCATTGCAACAATGAGATGTACAAGACGTTTTGTCGAAAAACGAACTTTACAACTTTGGCCGGGTGTAGGGGGGTGGGGTATGTGAGGAAAGGGGAAGGGTGGGGAAGGGGGGAAGATGGGAAGGGATGGGAAGGGGAAACAAAGGAGGAGGCAACAATGCTTGATAAGAAATGTACTCATTACCTTGCCCATATAATTGTAACCCCTCTGTATGGTATTTTCACAATTAAAAAAAAGAATTAATTTTAAATATATAAAAATATACTTCTGGATGGTATCCAAAAGTATATATGTGTATTAACTAAATGATGGCAGATTTAGTGGGAGAACTCAAACTATGAAATTCTTTAGCAGGCTAACTTATAGTCCAACAAAATAAACATTAGGAAACAGGAACTATAAAGGGGGGTTAAGATCAACAGGATAGGGTTGACAAATCAAGAGAGGAAGCAGGAGAATTGTCATAAAATTCCATGTACACTCTACAAAATTAAGAAAATTGAAGAAGTAGGGTTGAGAGGGACGGTGGAGAATGATGGAAGGTGTGACACTGATCAAAATCATTGTATTCATATACTACTTTGTTCAATGGTAACTGTACAACTATAAGAAAATTGAGTCATATAAAAACTCATTGCAATATCAAATAAACAGATGCATGGAACTAAGAAAATTGAGGGAATGAGTGTAGTTGGGAGACATGGAAGGAGAATAGTGACATTAATCAAGATGCACTCATAAACAGACATGTTGAATTGAAACCCCTTTGTACAACTACTTCACGCTAAAAAAAAATATGCCTACATACATTTTCTTGCTGGAAGTGATTAACCTGAAGTACATCCTTCATTGTCAATAGGATTAAACTTCTAGTTCAAGCCCTGCCCTTTTGTTTGAGTGCAAGCTACCTGGGGAATGTTGCTAGGCTTCAGGTCTTTCTGCTTTCAAACACAGGTGAATAGGCTTCATGGCTGGGCAGGGATGAGACGACTCACCAATGGGTAAATCCTTCTCTGCTAGTGATAAAGGTGAGCCCAATAGGTGAGAGGCTTTCTTTGTTCTCACCATTAATATCTGGGATTTTATGGAAGGCTGATTTTTGAGGACTCTAGAGCACTTACACAGATCACTTGTTATCCTCTCTAAAATCCTTTGAAGAGATAGAGATTGTGGACCTTTATAATAGGTAGAGAAGATGTTGGCCCTGCCCTCAAGCTGACTTAATCATATTATGCTTGTATCTTCTATCAGTTGAGACTCTGTTAATCAGCAGATCTGAACATCAAAGTAGACCAAGATAAAAAGCCATCTTAATTGTGAATTCCTAAGTTATTTAAGGAGCCTTATGGACCAGGGGGGCTCACGCCTGTAATCCTAGCTACTCAGGAGGCTGAGATCTGAGGATTGCGGTTCAAAGACATCCCGGGCAGGAAAGTTGGTGAAACTCTTATCTCCAATAAGGCACCAGAAAACCGGAAGTGGTGCTGTAGCTCAAGTGGAAGAGTGCTAGCCTTGAGCTGAAGAGCTGAGGGACAGTGCTCAGGCCCAGAGTTCAAGGCCCAGGACGGCCAAAAAGTAAAAAGAAGCCTTATAGAATTTTATGATTATCTGAGAGAGAAAATTCGTGTGTTCATCATTGCTTTAATAGTCAGTGTGGATTTTTAATAGTCAAAACCTTTAAGAATCTTTTTTTTTTTTTTGGTCCGGTCGTGGGGCCTGAACTCTGGGCCTGGGCACTGTCCCTCAGCTCTTCAGCTCAAGGCTAGCGCTCTACCACTTGAGCCACAGCACCATTTCCGGCTTTTTTGTTTTTGCTTATGCGGTGCTGAGGAATCAAACCCAAGGCCTCATGCATGCAAGGCAAGCGCTCTACTACTGAGCCACCTTCCCATCCCACCTTTAAGAATCTTTAGTCATCAAATGCCACGTACTATTGCTTGACTAATAAGAACACCAGTGAAACAAAGATCTTTAAAAATACGGATAGACAAGTCTTGCTCCAAATCCTACAGAATCAGATCTCTTTGGTGGGACCAAAGTTTCTCTCTCTCTCTCTCTCTCTTGGTCTTTCTCATCTCTCTCTCTCTTTATTATCTATCTACTCTGTTGAGTAAATATATCGTATCTTATTCAGTTCTGCTGGCAGTGGATATTTAAGTTATTTCTTGTCTTTGGATGTTTTAAATAGTATTGTAATGATCATACTAATGATTTTTTAAAAAATTCTTCCTTATGTATGTGGTATTGATTTCTGGAGGTAGGCTTGCTGGGTCAGTTACTTCATGTTTAATTTTGCTTTATCATCAGGAGATCCTGGTACTATGTTCCTATATTTCCCTTCATCTCAACTTTAGTGTTGTTTTATAGGGAATTATGTCAATTGTTCATTTGCTATATTGTCACCAACATTCCGTTAGCCCCTTGTGATTTCTTTCCCTGGAATAGTTGGTAAGCTTTAAAGTCAAGATCTTTATTCACAACTAAATGGATTAAGTTAGCAACTAGTCTTTAGTTTCTAATGCAATTCATTTGTAATTCAGTTACTGACACAATTAAATTACATTTGTTATCTATTTGGTTGAACTAAAAATTAAAGTTTATATTTCAAAATGTACAAACAATAGCTACATAAAATCCTCTTCACTAATATTCCCCCTCTAACTGCTCCCAAGAAGCCTAAGAAATATACTCATTACCTTGCTCATGTAACTGTAACCCCTCTGTACAGTATTCTCACAATAAAAAAACTTATTTTAAAAAAAGAACAACGGTGACTGTGCCATGTAATTTCTCGATGAAATAAAATGATATGGCAAATATGGAAACAGAAGAAAACACTCCCTGTTGTATTTTACAAAATAGATTGATGATAGATAACAAATACATTCAAGTTTTGAGCAGAGGCCAGGAGAACTTGAAATATAGGAAAAGACTACAAGAAGACCAGCAACAACTAAAAACTCTTCAAAATCAGAAAGAATAAATAACTGTAGGTAAGTGGTAGTCCAAACACTTAAGAACTAAGAACACATGTGTGCGCGCGCATGCACACACACACACACACACACACATGCATGCACGCACCTCGTGTTAAGTTATCTAAGAAGTACCTGTACTTTTCCTAGAGTTGGGTTGATAGGGGCCCCTTCACAGCTCAATAGACTCAATAAACACAGTAGTAAACAGTGAAGCAGAACTTGGCATGGCCCAATGATGGCAAAGTGTTTATGGTTAATCTTTCCAATCAAATGCTAATGACTCTTGGACATTTGGGAGAGAGATAGTCTGTTTTAAGTTGCACTCAGAAAATGTACTGTTTATCTTTTATCTTTTTCTTTTGCTTATCTTATACTGTCTACAAGTCATATTTAAATGCTACAGAGAAACTATATATGTCCTATATGTAATTTAAACATGACTTTGAGGTCAGAGGAATGTGGGATTAACCCCAGACACTCAATAGCTGTGTGACCTTGTCCATGATTTGAATATACTGAATTCTTTTTCCTGATTAGTAAAATGGAGATAATGATGCTGAACTGTAGTAGAAGTTCAAAAGGTAAGGCTCAGTATTATGTTCTGATTTGAGATCTGTAGGGAAAGAAGGGCTTTGGATGCACTAAGTATAAGATTACCTTCCCATACTACTATGATGGGTAGGAAAGTCATGTGGACCAATAACCTTCCTTATCTCTGAGTAAGGGGTTCTAGCTTGCTGTCAGCTCATGGAGTTGTTTAAACAAGTCAATCTCATCCTCCCATGGGAAGCAAGGAGCTTTGTCCTATTTTTGACAGCACAAAGCTCCGTTGCTAGCCCCTGATTATTCACTCTGTCCTCTAGACTAGCCTCCATGTGGACCCTGCACAGTACAGTGTCTTCTTCCCCTGGCCTTTAAACATATGTAGCTAATGAATGGCTGTCAATCTTATATATCTGGTGTCAGATGTCATGTATTTAACTTTCTCAATGACTATAGGGTAAGAATTCCTCTTCCATCAGTGTGATAAATGAGAAGCTGTTAAACAGTACTTCCTAAAATGTAAAATAAAGGATAAAAATCCCCCAAATTAATTTAAAAAACTGTCTCTTAGCATTTTCACCAGGAGTAAAAATAATTTTGTGAAATGTTGGGGACTAGAATGAAGATCTGTACAAATTCTCAGGGTATGCTGAAGTACTGAGAAAAACAGAAAGGAAATTTTTACCAGTTGAAACATTCAAATCAGTTATCTTTACTTCATCTGTAATATGGGGATAAAAATGACATTTTAGCTGAGTACAGTGGAGGCTCACAACTGCAATCTTAGCTACTTAGGAGGCTGGTATCTGAGAATTGGGGTTTGCAGCCAGCTGGGGCAGAAAGTCCATGATAGGTAGGCACTGGTGGCTCACGCCTGTAATCCTAGCTACTCAGGAAGCTGGGATCTGAGGATCACGGTTCAAAGCCAACCTGGGCAGGAGCGTCCGTGAGATTCTTATCTCCAATTAACCACCAGAAAACCAGAAGTGGCACTGTGGCTCAAGTGGTAGAGCACTATCCTTAATCTGAAAAGCTGAGGGACAGCACTCAGGCCCTGAGTTCAAGCCCCACAACCGACAAAAAAAAAAGAAAGAAAAGAAAGTCCATGAGAATCTTAACTGCCAATTAACTACAAAAAAGCTTAACATGGAGCTGTGGCTCAAGTAGGAGAGCACCAACCTTGTGCATAAAAGTTCAAGGACAGTGCCCAGGCTCAGAATTCAAGTCCCAGGATTGGCGTGCGCATGCATGCGCACACACACACACACACACACACACACACACACACACACACTACATCAAGATCACTTTAATGTATATATCTCTCATACTACTTTTTTTGGTATATAGTAAAGTCAATAAATAGTAGACTGAGTTCAATGTGAAGACTAATAGGCAGTGCTAGCTGGAAAAAAAAAGCATTTTGTAAAATGTGAAAGTCTCCAATTTATTTCTAGGGATTGCCATTCTTGGTATTCCCTCTTGTCCCCTGGGGAATATTCTTGTCTAGGAGAAAACAGCCAATTAAGATGAACAGAATAGATCTGCTGCTTTGTACTAAGCAGTTTCATAGTAGATATCTCTTGCATGGAAGTCTCCAGAGAATCCTACCAAAAAACACATGGAAGTCAAGCATTTTTCTATCCCTAGCACATTTCTTAGGCAGTTAGAACTGGTTGACTGGATTTTGTTTACCTAGCTGTTCCAATTTTTGTTTTTAAAAGCTCCCTTTAGACATTGCATCAAATTGATAAAGAGAAAACTAATGCGGTGTTCAGAGTACAATATGCTAAATCTCATCCTGTCTTGTGATGTTTCCTTAAAGATGACCTAAATGCCGTAGGTTTCATAATCAAACTATGTTACTGTGAATTTAGGTTTACTGAACGTTATCTGCTACTTTTGGCTGCTAATACCAACTTAGCAGATGAAAGTCACAAAGTAAGTACAAAGTAAGCCACTCAGGTATCACCAGACAGGGATGTTTGTCTCAGTTTTGCTGCAAGCTAATTGTAGGACCTAGAAAAATGTCTTCTAATTGTTGGGAGCTTTCTTTCTTTCTTTCTTATTTATTTATTTATATTGTTATTGTAAAGGTAATGTAAAGAGGAGCTGCAGTTACAGGTAATGAATACATTTCTTTTGGAACAGTGTCAACTCTTCCTTTGTTTTCTCTATTTTCCCTCCTGACCCTCTTCCCCCACAAGCTTTATAGTTCATTTTCAACATAGTATCTAGTGAGTATCACTGCGGCATTTGTTCATTATTTGTCCCACCATTCCTGTGCCCCTCTACCCACCCCCCAAAAGACAAACATATACAATTCAAAAGGTACAGAAAAAAACAAAACAGCAACAAAGGAGAAAAAACAAAAATGAAACAAAAAGCAAAATAACCAAAAAACCCTCTTATTTCAATTTCTTGGAGTTCATTTCAATGAACATCATTTTACATGATCATATACACATAGCTATTGAGCCTCTATGATCTTCTTATAAGAGTATCATTTCTTAGTCTCATTGTATGAATGCTTTAGAGTCCTGTTTAATTTATTATGTCTAACTGTATTTTTGTCTTTTACCACCTAGTGTATTTACTTATAGACTTATAGGCACATTCTAGTTACAGTAAATGAGGGAGACCATATAACCTATGTTTCTTTGGATCTGGCTTACTTTGCTTACTATAACTTTTTCCAAATCTTTCCATTTTCCTTTTGGAAGCATAGAATTCCATTGTGCATCTTCCCCCCCCCCCCCTCTCTCTCTCACACACACACACACACACACATTTTCTTGATCTATTCATCCACTGAGAGGCATCTGGGTTGATTCCATATCTTGGTTGTGGTGAACAATGTTGCAATGAACACAGGTGTACTGGTAGCTTTAGTGCAACCTTGTTTGTGTTTTATTGGATAAATGCCCATTAGTGGGATTGCTGGGTCCTAGTAAAAGCTCTATGTTTAATCTTTTGAGGAACTTCCATATTGCTTTCCAGAGTGGTTGAACAAGTTTACATTCCCACCAACAGTATAGTAGCATTCCCTTTTGTCACATTCCTACCAGTAACTGTTACTGTTTGAATTCTTGAAGATGGCCATTCTAACTGGGATGAGGTGGAATCTCAATGTTGTTTTTATTTGCATTTCTTTTATTGCCAGAGATGTTGAATATCTCTTCATGTGTCTACTGGCCACTCTTCATCTTCTGAGAAGTCTTTACCCTATTTATTAATTGGGTTGTTGTTTCATTGAGGGTTTCTTTTTTGGAAGGTTTAACTTTTTGAGCTCTGAGATATGAGGCCTTTGTCTGATGCATAGCTACTAAAATTTTTCTCCCATGCTATGGGCTTTCTATTTATCTTGCTAGCTATGTCATTTGCCATGTAGCAATTCTTCTGTTTGGTGCAATCCCACTTATCCAGTCTATCTTTGATTTGCTGTGATTTTAGATCCTTACTTAGGAAGTTTCTACTTGTGCCCAGGAAGCCTACTGTTTCCCCTATTTTTTCCTGGAATATTTTCATGGTATCTGGCCTTACACTGAGGTCTTTGATCCATTTGGAATCGATTCTGGTGCAGGGTGATATATAAGGATCTAGCTTAAGTTTTCTGCATGTGTATAATCAATTCTGCCAACACAATTTTTAATATAAGTTTTTTATTGTAAAAATACCATACAGAGGGGTTATAGTTACATGAGCAAGTTAGCAAGAACATTTCCTATTAAGCATTGTTGCCTCCTCCTTTGTTTTTCCCTTATCATCCCTTCCCTTCCACCTCCACAACTACACTTCCTCCCCAGCTAAATTGTAAAGTTCATTTTTCAACATAGTGTCTTGTACATCTTGTTACAATGGGTCAACCTTTATCCCTATTTAAGCATTTTATTTTTTCCCTCTCTCTCTCCCCAAATTAGACCGACATCAAAAACAGTGAAAACAGGGGTTATACCATAGGAGAGGAACACACAAAGCAACAAAAAAAAATTACATGGTACATTATAAATACATTAGAAACAATAGCAAGAAAGAAAAAAAAAACACTTGTGTCCCTATCTTGGGGTTCATTTCACTTAAAATCATTTTATCTGATCTTATGTACATAGCTTTTGACTTTTTCTGCTTGTCCCAGACATATACTAGTTATTGCAAATAAGGTAAACCATGGGACCTATGTTTCTTTGGGTCTGGCTTACTTAACTTAATATAATTTTTTCCAAGTCTTTCCATTTACTAACAAATGGGGTGATGTCATTCTTTCTGATGGAGGCATAGAATTACACACATACACACACACACACACACATCACATTTTCTTGTTCCATTCATCTACTGAGGGGCATCTGGGTTGGTGCCATATCTTAGCTATGGTATATAATGCTGCAATAAACACAGTTGTGCCAGCACTATTTGGTGAAGAGACTGTCTTTCTTCTATCCTGTGTTTTTGGCTCGCTTATCAAATTTTAGTGGGTATAGGTCTGTGTGCTCATTTCTGGGTCTTCTGTTCTGTTCTATTGGTATTAGGCCTATTCTTGCCTGTACCAAGTTGTTTTTATTACTATGGCTTTGCAATAGAGTTTGAAGTTTGGTATTGATATTCCTCCAGCATTGTTCTTCCTGCCAAGAATTGTTTTTGCTATTCCAGGTCTTCTATTATTCCATATGAATTTTTGGATTGCTTTCGGTAAATCATTGAAGAACATTGTTGGCATTTTGACAAGTTTTGCATCGAATTTGTAGATAGCTTTGGGCAATATTGCCATTTGCACAATGTTAATACTTCCAATCCAGGAGCATGGAAAGCTTTTCCATTTCCTTAAATCTGATTTAGTTTCCTTTTTCAGATTTTTAAAGTTTTTATAATACAGTTCCTTCACATCTTTGGTTAATTCCTAGGTATTTTTTGAGGCTATAAAAAATGGACTTGCTTTCCTGATTTCATCCTCACTCTTCTCATAGTTGACATATAGAAAAGCTACTGATTTTGTGTGTTAATTTTATACCCTGTTACTTTGTCAATGCTTTGGATCAGTTCAAATAACTTGGGAGAGGAATCTATAGGGTTCTTCAAATACAGGATCATGCCATCTGCAAAGAGGGACAGTTTTACTTCTTCTTTTCCTATTTGGATCCCCTTCATGTTTTGCTCTTGCCTTATTGCTCTAGCTAGGAATTCCAGTACTATATTGAAGAGGAGTGGAGAGAGGCAGGCATCCTTGTCTCATTCCTGATTTTAGAGAAAATGGTTTTAACTTTTCATCATGAAGTACAATACTTGCTGTAGGTTTGTCATATGATGCCTTTATTATATTGAGGAACCTTCCATGGATTCCTAGCTTCTCTAGAGCTCTTAACATAAAAGCGTGTAAGATTTGGTAATATGCTTTTTCTGCATCTATTGAACTAAATGATCATGTGATTCTAGTCCTTGCTTCTATTGATGTGTTGAATTACATTAATTCACTTATGTATATTGAACTAGTTTTGCATACCTGGAATGAATCCCGTTTGAACATAGTATATAATTTTTTCGTTAGTTTTCAATTCAGTTGGCCAGAATTTTATTGAGAAGTTTTGCATTGATGTCCATCAAAGAAATGGGTCTATAGTTCTCTTTCTTTGATGAGTTCCTATCTTGTTTTGGGCTGAGTGTTATGCTGGCTTCATAAGGTGTGTTTGGTGGTGATCTTTCACTTTCCATTTCACTGAAGAGTTTGAGGATTGTTGGAGTGAGTTCTCCTTTGAATGCCTTATATAATTCAGCTGTAAATCCATCAGTCCTGGGCTTTTTTTGTATGTAAGGTCTCTTATTGCTGTTTCTATTTTATTACTTGTTTTGAGTCTGTTTAGTTGTTTTAAATCTTCTTGGTTCAGTTTGAGTATATCAATATTCTCCAGGAATTCTTCTATTTCTTCCAGCTTCTCCAATTCATTGGCATTAAGATTGTTTTTTTTTGTTGTTGTTGATGATTGTGGGGGCTGAACTCTGGGCCTGGGTGCTGTCCTTCAACTCTTCAGCTCAAGGCTAGCACCCTACCACTTGAGCTACAGTGCCACTTCTGGCTTTTTTTCTGCTTATGTGGTGCTGAGGAATCAAACCCAGGGCTTAATGGATGCCAGGCAAGTGCTCTACCACTGAGCCCAACTTCTCAGCCCTGGCATTAAGTTTTGCAGAATATTCCCTTATAATCTGAATCTTGGTTGTTTCTGTTGTGATGTTCTCTGGGAACTTTAGTTATTTCTTCAAACAAATTGTTTGGGTGAATAGATCACTAGTATTTCTCTTTAATTGTAACAGGCTGTGAATAGAGAGTTAGAGGTTGGAGTTTACAACTTGACAAATTTTGTTTTAAATTTTTATTTGCTTCCCATTATCCCAAGGAGAGTGCTTTTCTTGAGCAAGAGTTTCCTCATCTCCCACAGATTTTTGCCACCCTTATTTAACTAATGATTTTTTTGTGGTATTGGGACTTGAACTCAGGGCCTTGTTCTCTTACTTGACATTTTCACTCAAGGCTGGCACTCTACTTCTTGGGCCATACCTTCTGACTTTTGCCTAGTTAATTGGAGATTGTCTGTCTGGGCTGGCTTTGAACCATGATCCTCAGATTTTAGTCTACTGAGCAGGTAGGATTAAAGGCATAAGCCACTAGCATACAGCTTTAAGGATTATTTTGAGGTTGGAAAATATAAACAATAGTCTCATTGCCTCTATTTAAAAAATAATTCCAGAATCTAACCACAGGCCATTATTTCAAAGTCTAGAAATCAGCTCTGGCCTGGTTTATTCCAATGAAATCCTGAATAATTTCTGTAGCTTTCATTTATCCTCTGTACTCCCATCAGTCAGTTTTCAATGCATTAGCCAGAACAATCCTCTTGAAACTCATATCTTCCTGCTGTTGAAAATTCTTGCCTCAGGTAGACGAAAAGTTCAAACCTTCTCCACGGCAAGTGACAAGGCCTTATGCTGCTTGTGCTTCCTCTCCTGTGACTTCTTTTCTTACTACAACTAGCCACAATGGCCTTCTTTATGTTCCCTAAACACATATTCACATTGTCTTTAAGAACACTTCTTCACTTCCTTTGGGTTTCTTTTTGAATTTTATCTTTTCAGAATTGACTTTTCTGATCATATCCTTTAAAATAGCTTCAACCTTTATCCAATCACGTTTCCTTTTCCTAGTTTTATTTTTATAGTATTTATTATCTTTTTCTGTCTCCTGCCTAGAATTTCAAAATTCATGAAGGCAAAAATTTCTATTGTTCATTGAGGTGGCCACATGCTCTAGAACTGTACCTGACACATGCAACAATCATTTTCAATCAAATTTATAATCTGTATAAAATTTTAGGCACTCAAAAATTCTATTTCTCCACATGCTCACTAGAAAAAAAATATTTGTCATTCTTTAGTTATGTTGTTTGATTAAAATTTAATGTGGACCGGTACTTGGTTCAGGTCTTACATAAAGAGAGCTGGAATGCACATTACTCCTCACATTCTGGAAAAAAGAAGTTCAGAAAATTGAAACCCAGCAACCATTCTCAGACCCACTGGAGAATTGAGTTTGTAAGGCAGACTTCCCCCCTTTTTAAAGATAGGTGTATCAAGAGAGTCACATATGAGATTGTTAACCCAGAGCAGAACTCATAGGGAACATATAAATGATTTTGATAAATTTCTGGAGTTGAATGTGGGCTAACATGAGATTAAGAAAAGCTTAGGGCTTCAGATGTAGAGGAGCCATATGATTTTTTGAGGCTTCCTTCTAAGAACCCACCAGATTTCTTAAGGAAGAAAGGAGTAGGGTCACCTTGTGATCCTGGTAGAGAACTAGGAAGGTCATTAGGAACTCTTCTCAGGACTTCTCCATAACTAAGGCCTATTCTCCTGAGAAAAGAAAAGACCTTTCCATATTCCTATATCAGCCAGAGCTGGGACATTCCTCATACTTCTCAAGACCCTTAACCTAAAAGGAAAAAATAGTCATCAAATTATGACTTCAAGGAAACAGATTGTGGATACTGTAGTCAGGTAGAGGGTCCAGAACAATGAGATGGAGATATGCCACTGGAATAATCTTTCCTGAGAATTGAAGCACGAAATTATAAAGATTAATCATAAGATCATAGAGTGATCTGTACTCATATACTTATACCAGCAGAACTCCAATCTAATAGTGGATTATAGGAGAACTTTGAGAAGTACAAAGTCAAGAGAACGGACAAAAACATGAACACTTTGAAGTCTCTGGCAGAGCAAATTTTCAACACCATAGTCAAATTTGCGTGGAAATCTATTTACCTCAATTCTTACTCCTGGTTGTAACACTCTAGTTTTTAACAAGTGACAAGGAAAATTCAATCTTGAGAGACAAAGCAATCTTTAGAACTGTACTCTAGTATGGAATAGATACTAGAATTATTGGAGAGAGAATTTTAAATAATTGATTGGCAAAAGAAGACACACAAATGGAAATCATCATACAACTAGGGAAATGCAAACCATAACCACAATAAGCTATCACCTCACTCCAGGATAAACAGCTACCATCACAAAGAAAAACAGCAACACACACTGATGCATGTGTGCAATGTTGACAAAAATGCAAATTAGTAGCTGGGCGCCGGTGACTTACGCCAGCAATCCTAGCTACTTAGGAGGCTGAGATCTGAGGATCGCGGTTCAAAGCCAGCCCAAGCAGGAAAGTACGTGAGACTCTTATCTCCAATAAACCACTAGAAAACGGGAAGTGGCCCTGTGGCTCAAGCGGTAGAGCGCTTGCCTTGAGCTGAAGAGTGCAGGGACAGTGTCCAAGCCCAGAGTTTAAGCCCCACAACTGACCAAAATAATGCAAATTAATTTAGCTGTTATGACAAAGAGTATGAATATTCCTAAAAAAACTAAAAATAGTCACCATGTGACCCAGAAATGCTACTTGTATTTACATAAAGTATTTGAGAATATTATTTAACCTTCAAAAAGGAGGCCATTTGCAACAACTTGGATGGAATCAGAAAAGATTATGCTAAGAAAACCAAGTTAGGCACAGAGACATAAACATCACATGTTCTCTCTCCAATTGATCTCAAAGAAAAAGAGTGGAATGGTGGGGAGAGGGGAAACAGAGAGCTGATGATCAGAAAGAATACAGCCTCAATTAGACAGGAGGATGTCTGTTTGCTTAGTCTGACATATGTTTCACAGTGTGCCAAATGTGATGAACAATAATGTATTGTGCATTTCAAAAACCCAAAGTCAATTTGAAATATTCTCTGCATACACACAAAAAATGAGTATTGGAGTTGATGGATATGTTAATTAGCTCAATTTCAATTTTTCTACATTTTATTCATAAATCATAACATCACTTTGTATCCCTTAAATAGATAACTATAATTTGTTGAGTTATAAGTAAAAAAATAAAAATTAAAAAATAGCAATATGCCAATACTGGTTCATTAATTGTGACAGATGTATAAGGCTAATGTGAGATGGTAATGATAGGGAAAACTGAGTGGAGGGGTGGATAATATCTGAACTCTATCTTATCTTCACAATCTTTCTGTAACTATAAAACTATTCTAAAATTTAAAGAGCTTTATTTAAAATTGCGAGGCTGAAATAGAATATTCATTTTTTTTAAAAAGATATGAGACCTTTATTTTTTAGTACAAAGCAGTGTGCTCAGGCATCTATTGCTAGGGTGGAGAATTGGGAATTCACTGCACTAGTATTATTCGTTGAAGCCCAGATTTTATCAGTAAAGTCTTCCCATTTTGTTCCTCTGCCTTTATTAGCATTTGCTACTCTCCCAATTTAGCATCGTTTGCAATGTTATTACCATGCTGGTTATTTCCTCTTCCAGATCATTAAGTTAAAATAGACCAGCTCCAACACCACACCCTGTGGCAGTTTTGAGACCTTGTCCTCATATGGCTGCAGAGCTGTGAAGTTAGAAAACTGGTTAAATAATAATTATCTGCAAATGGCAATTTCCTACCTTAATTGGTTGGATTTCATTCTGCAGGTGGTGACATTAAAGCAAACACTTCCCTGCTGTCCAAACAGACACACAGTGATTCTGAATTCTGACAGAAAGGTAACCAAGTGAGCTTGTTGTGGTGTATTATTTGTTACTCCCTAGGGCTAATTGTATATAACTCAGAGTCAATCATTATCAGATCAGTAGTTCTATGATTCTATGTTTCTTCCTTTGCTCATTGTGCAATTTTTCTATGTGTGTCGTATTTTAGGTTCCCCTGCAGTAGATACAAACCAGGTGTCTGGCATCGGTTATAGAAAAGTCTCCCAAATACCATGGCCTGACTTGCATGAAAGTGGCAACTACTCCATAGTAATTGAACTTCAAATTTTGAAGTTGGCTTTTTTCTAGGGCTAGCAACAGGCAGTCAAGCCTCTGTTAAGAGGTCAGCAGAGGGGGTTAGACATATCCCAGTCAACTTAGAGATCATAACGATCTTCAGGGTGCGATGTCCCTAAAGATGGGTGGATACATTGCAAGTTAGATGTGTTAAATGCATTTTTGAGTTATGATATTTTCAACTTCTTTTGGATTCATGAGGATGCCATTCCATGGTAGGTAAGAGAATGTTTGTACTTTCTTCCCCTGGAATCCCTAGCTAGACAGAAAATCATGGTGTTTAGCTCAATGAATTCTTGCAGGTGAAATACTTTGTTGCCAAGGGCAAGATGAAGAAACATGATTACCAGCATCCGAGACCACTCTTGTGCCAATTGTGGAGCCTTTATCTGCCACCTTACCAGTCTTATAAAGGAACCAGTAACATGATTTTGAAATGACAGATTGACTTTGGATATTTATTGCATATTTTACATAAATGAAGTCAAACAATATGCACACTTTGGGGTCAGGCTCCTTTTGCTCAGATTTATGTTGATCGTAATCATTTGTTGCATTTAGTTGCACATAGTTAATCTTCATGGCTGTATAGTATCCCAAGTGGAATATATAAAAATATCCAAATTCGTTTATCTGTTCAACTACGGATGGATGTGCATTTGAATAGTTTCTGGTTTGGTGTTTTTAGGAATAGTGTGTCTTGCCAGGTGCTGGTGGCTCATGCTCGTAATCCTAGTTACTCAGGAGGCTGAGATCTGAGGATCACGGTTCAAAGCCAGCCTGGGCAGGAAAGTCCGTGAGACTCTTATCTCCAATAAACCATTCAGAAAACCAGAAGTGGTGCAGTGGTGCAAGTGGAAGAGTGCTAGCCTTGAGCTGAAATGCTGAGGGGGTAGCATTCAAGTCCCATGACCAACCAAAAAAAATAGTGTCTCTCCCTGAAAACATTACAGGATGGAATAGGAGAAACTCTAGGGCTCCTTAGCACAGGCCAAAATTTTCTTACTAGAGATCCAGAAACACAACAAATCAAAGAAAAGTTGGACACATGGGATTGCATGAAACTGCAGGGCTTCTGCATGACAAAGGATATAGCTAGCAAGATCAATAGAAAGCCCATGGACTGGGAGAAGATTTTCTCTAGCTATACATTAGACAAGGGCCTTATATCTGAAATATACTTAGAACTTAAATCCTCCAAAAACAAATCCTTAAAGAAACAATCACCCCATTAACAAGTGGGCTAAAGACTTAAAGAGAGACTTCTCTGAAGAAGAAATAAAAATGGCCAATAGACACATGAAAAAATGCTCAACTTCTCTAGCCATAAAAGAAATGCAAATCAAAACAACATTGAGATTCGACCCTACCTCAGTTAGAATGGCCATTATCAAGAAAACAATAACAGATGCTGGTTGGGATGTGGCCAAAAGGGAACCCCACTGCATTGTTGGTGAGAGTGTAAACTTGTTCAACCAGTTTGGCAAGCAGTATGAGGGTTCCTCAAAAGACTACCCATAGGCCTCCCCTATGATCCAGCAATCCCATGTCTGGGCATTTACCCAAATGACCACAAACAAGGCCATACTAAAGCTACCAGCACATCTATGTTTATTGCAGTATTATTCACCATAGTTAAGATATAGAACCAACCAAGAAAATGTGATATATAAATATGTAATAAAATTCTATGCTTCCATCATAAAGAATGATACCACTCCATTTGTTAAGAAATGGAAAAACTTGGAAAAAATCATGTTAAATGAAGTAAGCTAGACCCAAAGAAATATAGGTACCATGGTTTCCCCCATTTGCAATAACTAGTATACATCTAGGATAATTTTATCAGATGAGCAGAAAAAGCTCAAAAGCTATGTAAATATGTCTATATAAGATGATGCTAAGTGAAATGAACCCCAAGATATGGACACAAGAGGCCTTTTCTTGTTGTTGTTTTAAATGTACTATGTGAGTTTTTTTGTTTCCCTTGTATGTTCTTTTTCCAATGGTATATCCCCCGATGTAATTGTACTTGATTTTGGTACTCTGTATCTTGTATGTACATTTGTCTAATTTGGATAGGGGAATGAGATTAACAAAACACTGAAACAAGGACACAGGATGACCCATTGCAACAATGATACCCACAAGACAGTATATTGGAAATGAACTTTACAACTCTGGGCAGGGGAGGAAGAGTGAGGGAAGTGGGGGTGGAAAGGGATAGTGGGAGAACAACAAGGGAAGTAGTAACAATGCTCGACAAGATATGTACTCATTCCCTTACTTATGTAACTGTAAACCTTCTGTACAGCATGCTTACAATAATTAAAAAAAAGAATAGTGTCTCTGCCTGCCACTGGTGGCTAATGACTATTACTCCAGCTGCTCAGGAGGCTGAGATTATGATTCTAGTCCAAATCTGGCCCTCGCAGAAATATCTGAGAGACTCCATGTCTAATTAACCAGTAAAAATTTGGGCTGGAAGCCTGGTTCAAGCAGTAGAGCACCAATGGAAGAAGCAAGCTGAGCCAGCTGGAGACCCTTAGTTCAAACCACAGTACTGATATTTAACTTTCTAATAAGTATAGGTGTTTTTGGAACCATGGGAATGAATCTTGAGGCTATTGTTTAGCTTTAATATATTCTTTAGGCAATATTGAGCACTCGGCTTAAATTCAGATAAATCTGATTTTACTCACTAGAAACTTAAACCTTGCACTTAACCTTGTAAAATCTGTCTATTGATGATTCAAATAGTTTCTGCCTCATAGGGCTTATGATCAGAGTAAAAGAAATAATTACGGATTCAATTTAATCAGTGTTTGACACGGAGAAAGCCATCAACCAATGTCAGTCAATGTTAATCTTTATTCTTTGGCAATACTGTTATTTCAACTCAGGGCTTGAAGCTTGTTTAGCTTGTTTGCTCCAGTTGTGTGCTATACTACTTGAGCCAGACCTCCAGCCCAAGATATTCCTGATTGATTCAAGAGAAAGACTGTTGGAAATTTGTGAGCAATTATCTTTGAACTTCAGTCTTTCAGCTATGAGACTTCTGAGTAGTTAGGATTATAAACATGAGCACCCATCTCAGCCATTGTTATTTTTAATATTATTTGTTGAAAAGTACACATTATTTCATCTTCAAACTAAAGTGAAATAAGCAGATTATGTACACACTTTTTAAGTAGCATGATCCTGAAAAAATCTGTATACAGCTTATAAATACTATTCTTAATATCTCTCTTCATAGCCATACCTCAACTTTTTACTTGTTCTACACTCCTTCAAATTCTTCTCACAAGGACATATGTGTAGTCCATCTTTCCCCATCCTACAAAAGGATGCCACAAAGTTGTAAAGAAAATAAGGTTAAATGACTTCATTTCAGTCACAATTTTCTGAAGGAAATTTCTGAAGGAAATTTTATACCTGGAAGTTATTGATAGATTTGTGTCCCTTTTGGAATCTTCATATATTCTCTGCATTGAGATACGATCATTAATATTGAAAGTATCTTTCCTGGTGTTATACACATGTTCTTGTTGGACATAAAATGCTGAATATAGGAAACACTCATCTATTTTTGTGTAATAAAACCTTTTTTTCTTTTCAATGCAAGTAACTCATGCTTTCTGTAAAATAAAACTATAAGAACTAGCAAGAAGAAAATAAAGAATGTTTGTGATACTATTCAGAAAGGTCTGTGTATTATTTACAGGATTAAATCGGTTTTCTATTTCTAATGTGGTCAACTAACTAAAATATAGAAAAGCAAGTACAAAACAACAAAGAAAAAAATTCCACTGTGACACCATCATTCTGTGATTCACAAGTCTCAGTTTTTTTCTTTTCCTTTCAACCATTTTTCTCTTCTCCTCTCCATTACTCCTCCTCTCTTCTTCCTTCTTTTTTCCTTTGCTCTCTTTCAAAATGATCAACATCATATTGTGCCATCTATAGCCTCTTTGATTTTACCACTTTGAACACATCAAATATTTTATATTTCAGCAAATATTTATCTAAAGCTTGATTTAAATGACCACATAACATTTAATCACAGAACACTTTGCCTAATAATTCCCTAATGTTGATTATTTTGTTTAGTGCTAGGTCTGCCAGGGAAAATGATCCCTTCTCTCCATGGGAAGCTGCAAGTAGACCATTCTCCCCTTTGTTTTCCATGCAGGACCTCACGTGTCCTCTCCCAGATGTCTTCACTTAGGACTTGTGTTACCCAGGTCACCCACACATCTGGGGACAGTTACCTCCCCTTTTTCTGAGGTCATATTCTGGACCTCCCTGTCATTCCTCCTTTAGAATGTGGGAGGTTTAGGTCACATCCTCATCCCCTGTGACCACCCCTCCACCCTGCCCTCTCCCCCCCTCCCTACATTAACACCAATCCTGCCAGAAATCCTCCCTCTCTACTTACCTTATACCATGTGTGGGCCAGCAGTTAGATAATAAACTTTCTACCTGAACAATGCACAGTAGTTCCTTTGGTAAACCTTACACTTAGATTTTTTTCCCTTTGTTACCACAAGGCTATGATGAACCCCATTGTATCTAAGTCTTTTTGCATCTCCCCTGATTATTTCCTCAGAAAATGTTGTAGACAAAGAAATATTATTTCAAACTGTTTCAAAGCCAGGTGTGGTGGCACTCATTTGTAATCCCAACCTCTTGGGAAGTGAAAACTGGGAGGATTGTGGTTTGGTGCCAACTAGAGCAAAACAAAACAAAACAAAATGTTAAAAGTTAGCAAGACCCCCATCTCAACAGCTAGATATTGTGGTTCATGTTACAATTCCAGCTACCTGGAGGCATAGGTACAAGAATCATAGATAATATTCTTTGGCTAAGGCTGAGAAAAATTCAAGATCTTATCCAAAAACTAACACAAAAAATAAAGCTGGGGTCATGACTTAAATGGCAGAGCACTTGCCTAGCAAATCTGAGGTCCTGAGTTCAAATCCCAGCAGTACCAACACAAAGTTGACATTATTGATAATTGAAGCCAAATTACTCTCTAAAAAGTTTGCACCATTTTAATTTCTGTTATCCACTTATATGGGAGAGCCATTTATTCATTGCTTTGGCAATACTGGGTTTAAATTGTGAACATGTACTTATTTCATGTCCTTCAAAGCTGTTGTCAGTTCTTGAACCACAGTTTTCTCATCTTTAAAACAGTGAATAGTACTTCTCTTAGGGAATCTTTAGGGTTGAAAAGAGAACAAGTGTTGAAACTCTGAAAAGTTATAAAATGTCATAAAAACAAATTATGAGTTTTACTTTTAGTCAAACTAAAGTGCAAATAAACTGAAGGCAGGACTCAAATCTTACAGTTTTTATGACTCCTCTGCCTAAAGAGGATATTTACTTAGTACTTAGACTGACAGGAAGCCCTCAACAAATATTTACTGAATACATAAATAAATTCCTTTACTTGAATAGATGCTATTCTAATACAACGTAATGGAAATACCCCCTGCCCAGGAAAGTCTAAGCAAATAACTCATTATTTGCTATGGATTTTAGTACCCTTTAGCAGCTTACACAAGTATCATGATACTCCAGAGTTTGGGAACCTTCTTAAATAGTGTGTAAAAGAATAGAACGGATCTATAATGTGTCACATTAATCCTTTGATATTTGAGAGAGATAGTTTCCTAAACCCTCACAAATCTCCAAATTTGCAAATACTATTGTGAAAGAAAATGAGGTAATTAATGCAAACACTTTCTGAAGTGGAGTTGAGAGATTGCAAGAAGATTGTACTGGCACCTGTTAAAGATAAAACCACAGAATGTTCTAGTAGACTTGGATAAACAACTGAACTCAGCTTCTCTCAGCTGTGAGACTGACTACTCACTGACTAATCAATCAGAACAAATTTGCAATTTAGAATCTTTTGTGGAAATTCCTTGTGAAAACAAAACAGAAAACATCTCTCCTGAGTTTATCTTACAGGATATATTCAGGGCTGTACTGATAATTCAGTGAATTCAGGTACTTCTTGATTACTATTCTTTGTTTCCCAAATAAATGTTCCCTCTATGTTAAATCAATATTTTTTGCTAACACCATGATAGTACACACTTTTCATCAATGACTAAACTAAAATATTTGTGATCAGATATTTGGTGATTCTATAAATCTACAGGCCTCTTAGTTTTGAGTCTAACTGGGTGAACTTTTCTCTTGCGGGGAAGTACTTTCCCATGAACAAAGACCCTTCAACTTCTTTATATTTACATACCAGTACTGGAGCTTGAACTCAGGACCTGGACGCTGTCCCTTTGCTTTTTTCACTCAAGGCTGGCACTCCACACTTGAGGTGCAGCTCCACATTCTGCTTTTTTTTGTAGTTAGAGATAAGAGGCCCATGGACTTTCTTGCCCAGGATTGGCTTTGAACCATAATCCTCAGCTCTCAGCTTCCTGAATAGCTAGAATTCTAGCTCACTGGCCCACTATAGACTCCTTGCTTTGCCTGGACACTGAAGCCAGAATGAACAGTGAATGGGTCCCAATTGAATCTTTCCTTAGTGTTGAATCTTTTCTACTAAGAAAACAACCATAAGACCTGAATTAAGTTGGTGAGGGCAGATGAATAGCAAGGAGATTGGGGAGACTTGACAACTTCAGCTGGAAAAAAGTAGGTATATTGAGCTCATTGTTTCCATCATTCTCATTTTTACAGATAAAGAACATTAGGGCCTACGAAAATTTAATAACTTGCCCAAGGTCAAGGAGCTGAAAGCTAGGATTCTAAATTCTGTTGGAATTCATATTTCATATCCATAACCCCCTTGTTCTGTGTTAATTTTAGGGACTCTTTTGAACATCCATGTTTTTTTCCCCAATGTTCACTCATCAATAAATACCCAGAGATATTCAGGAATTGTGGGGGGGGGGAATTTAGGGTTACAGAACCCTAGGAAAGTGAATTATATTCTGTTTCAAATGTCTCTGTGAATAATAGAAAGGGTTATTCAGCTAGTAAGCAATTAACAACCTATACATCTGAGCCCCACACTGAGCATGACAGACAGGCTCACAAATGGCTAGAAGGGTAGAACGGGGTACTGAATGCCAGCTCTATCTGGCCACTTGGCAACCCCAGGGATTCTGAGGTTTCTAAAGGTGCCCCATGTCACCTTTACTGATCTGTTCAATCATTCCTGCATGTGTCAACAGCTGCCTTGGCATTGCCAATCCTTATTCTATAGATACTTATCTATGCACAGAAATCTAGAATGAGATATCTCTGCCTAGAGACCTATTTCAGAAGGGATTTCATTTTAATTCTGCCAGAGGGTTCTTCTCTGTGCTTCTTGCTACCTACTTGGACTATTTAAGACACAAAATACAGTTCTCCTCCCATCTGTCATCTGTCAGGGAAGCCTCACTTCACTCTCCCTGTTCCCTTAATTAGAATAAAGGAGTTTGATCCATTCTCTCACTACCCTTCTGGGAGCACAAAACTCCTCTCTCTCTGTCTCTCTCTCTCTCTCTCTCTCTCTCTCTTTTACAGTCTCTTGCTTGCTCTCACTCTCAATATCTCTCATACAAATTTAGAGCCACAATCTGGGGATGCATCTCAGTGGTAGAGCACGGGCTAACATGCAAGGACCCTAGTTTGATCCTCAGAAATGTAAGCAAACAAACAAATTTAGAGTCATGAACTTCTTGCAAATATTACAGGGATTCTATGTTTCTTTTTAGTCTTTATTATAGTGCACTAAGTACGCATTTTGAAAAAATACTCAAAGGCCAGTGTCAAAAATCATAGTCTGTCAAAGCTGAGTCCAAAGCTGAAAAATCACCATTATAAAGTAAACTTCAGGTCATAAGGATACATCTGAAAGCCTATCAAAATATTTATGTTGAAAGTCTTGCAACCAGATAAATAGAAAGTCCACAGATTGAAAAAATATCTTTACTAGCTATACAACAGACAAGGACCTCATATCTAAAATATACTTAGAGCTCAAGATATTAACCCCCCCAAAAATACCCAAATCCTTAAAGGAACAACAATCCCATTAATAAGTGGGCTAGAGAATTAAAGAGAGACTTCTCTGAATAGGAAATAAGAATGACCAAAAGAGCTGGTGCTGGTGGTTCACACCTGTAATCCTAGCTACTCAGGAGGTTGAGATCTGAGGATCGTGGTTCAAAGTCAGTCCGGGCAGGAAAGTTCTTGAGACTATCTCCAATAAAGTATTCATAAAACCATAAGTGACACTGTGGCTCAAGTAGTAGAATGCTAGCCTTGAGCTGAAGAGCTGAAGGACAGTGCCCAGCCCCCCCCCCCCCCCAAAGGCCAATAGACACACGAAGAAATGTTCAATATCTCTGCCCATTAAAGAAATGCAAATCTAAACAACATTGAGGTTCCACCTCACCCCGGTTAGAATGGCTTTAATCAAGAAATCTAATAACAACAGATGCTAGAGGGGATGTGGACAGAAGGGAACCTTACTGTATTTTTGGTAGGAGTGTAAACTTGTTCAACCACTTTGGAAAGCAGTATGGAAGTTCCTCAAAAGACTTCACATAGAGCTCCCCTATGACCCAGCAATCCCACTTCTGGGCATTTATCCAAATGACCACAAACAAGGCCATGCTAAAGCTACCAGCACAATCATATTCATTGCAGCATTATTTACCATAGCTAAGATATGGAACCAACCCACATGTCCCTCAGTAGATGAATGGATCAAGAAAATATAGTGTATATATATATATATATATATATACATATATATATATATATACATATATATATATATATATATATATATATACATACATACATACATACAGTGGAAGTCTATGCTGCTAAAAGAAAGAATAACATTGCCCCATTCATAAGGAAATAGAAAGACTTGGAAAAAATTATGTTAAGCAGAGCATGCCAGACCCAAAGAAACATAGGCTGCATGGTTTCCTTCATTTGTAATAACTGGAATATGTCCAGGATATTCTTAGCAGAGATCACAATAGCTCAATAACCATGTGCATATGACCATATAAAATGATGCTTATAGAAATGAACACCAAGAAATGGAAACAAGAGGTTTCTTTTAGTGTGCTGTTTGCAGTTATTTTTTTCTTATTTTTCTTTTCTCCTTTGGTTTATTTCATGTTCTCATTGTTTTTGTCTTGTATATAAGTTTATCTGATTTGGGGAAAGGAAGGGGAATCATGTAAATGGTGGGACAAAGAATAAAGCAATCCAACAGATACTCACTAGACACTATGTTGGGAATGAACTTTACAGGGGAGAGGGAACAGGGGAGGTGGGAAGCAGGAGAAAATGAAGGAGGGTGTAACACTGTTCAATAAGAAATATACATATTACCTTACTTAAGTAACTATAACCGCTCTGTACATCATCTTTTGTTCTTTTCGGTCAGTCATGGGGCTTGAACTCTGGACCTGGGTGCTGTCCCTGAGCTCTTTTGCTCAAGGCTACCACTCTACCACTTTGAGCCACAGCTCCACTTCTGGGTTTTGAGTGGTTAACTGGAGATAAGAGTCTCATGGAGACTTTTCTGCCTGGGCTGACTTTGACCACGATCCTCAGATCTCAGCCTCCTGAGTAGCTAGGATAACAGGTGTGAGTCACTGGCACCTGGCTTGTACATCATCTTTACAAGAACAATTTTGTTAAAGTCTTGCAACAAACTTTTACTAAATTGATATGGTAAGTTAGGAACAATATTTCCTCAGGCATGGTCAGTCGTTCGACTGCTGTGTGTTCACTATAATGCATATGCATAATGCCAAATGTACAGCCCCTCTCAAATGAGGTTGGTAGCGAAGCAAGATAGTTTGATTATTTTGTTAATACAGGACTTTGCTAAAGGTAGCTTCTCTAGTAAGCCTTCCTTTTATCTACTGGTTACCAACTAAAGTGAAAGAGGGTAGTTCTTCATCTCTTGGGTTTGCATACTGGTTAGTGGTGATGCACTTAAGTAAGCCAGGCCCAAAGAAACATAGGTCCCACGGTTTCCCTTATTTGCAATAACTAGTATAAGTCGAGGACAAGCAGAAAAGGTCAAAAGCTATGTACATATGACCAGATAAGATGATGTTAAGTGAAATGAACCCCAAGAAATGGACACAAGTGGTTTTTTTCTTTCTTGCTATTGTTTTTAATCTAAATGTACTGTGTGATATTTTTTGTTTCTCTTGTATGTTCTTTTCCCACAGTATAACCCGTTTTCACTGTATTTGATAGTGGTGCCCTGCATCTTGTATATACATTTTTCTAATTTGGGGAGAGGAAGGGAAATAACAAAATGCTGAAACAAGAGTACAGATTGGCCCATTGTAACAATGAGATGTACACGACACTGTGTAGAAAACGAACTTTACAACTTGGCGGGGGGTAGTGAGGAGTTGGGGAGATGGGGAGGGAAGGGATGGTAGGAGAAAAACAATAAATAAATAAATAAACAAATAAATTTTATTAGCAGCTGTGTTCCAATGGCTCATGCCTCTAACCCTAGCTACTCAGGAGGCTCAGATCTAAGGATCATAGTTCAAAGCCAGCCCAGGCAGGAAAGCCCATTAGACCTTCCTATTTCTAATTAACCACCGAAAAGCTGGAAGTGTAGCTCTGGCTAAGAGCTCAGGGAGAGTGTCTAGGCTCCGAGTTCGATCAACAGGATTGGCACACACCCAAAAATGTATTAGCATACATTACTGGATAAGAAAGATTTTATTGTGATCTATCTCCACTTGTATACAATGTATGCTGACGATCCTTATTCCTTATCACTCTTCCAAGTCCCATTCCCTTTTCTTTTTTTTTTTTTTTTTTTTTTTTTTTTTTAATTGTAAAGCTACTATACAGAGGGTCACAGTTACATGAGTGAGGTTATGAGTACACTTCCTCTTGAACATTGTTACCCCCTCCATTGTTTTCCCCCTACCATCCCCTCCCTCCCTCCCTTCCCCGAGGTTCTTTTTTTTTTTTTTTTTTTTTTTTGATTGTGATTAAATGATTACATAATTTCAAAGTCACAAGTTCATTCTAACTTCCCTGGAGCAAATTGTCTACCACAGTCTGTAATATATAACAGTGTTCACATGTTATATACCATATTTGTGATCAGCAGCATGAGGATATTTAGTAGTGGTTCAACCAGATGAGCGGGAGTTCTTTGTTTCTTAAGTCCTGTTAGTTTTGTCGTATCACTAACCTTTTGGATTTAGCATCCACTTATGAGGGAGACCATGTACCGTTTGTCTCTTCGTTCTTGGCTTACCTCGCTCAACATGATTCCTTCTAGCTCCATCCATTTCCCTGCAAATGCCATTATTTTGTCATTTCTAATGGCTGCATAATATTCCATTGTGTATAGATACCACAATTTTTGGATCCATTCATCTGTGGTGGGGCACCTAGGTTGTTTCCATATCCTAGCTATTGCGAACAGTGCTGCAATAAACATGGAGGTGCACGTGTCCTTGTATATTGGTTCCTGTTGTTCAGGGTAGATGCCTAGAAGTGGTATGACTGGGTCGTAAGGGAGGTCAATCTTTAGCTTTCTAAGGACCCTCCAGACTGCTTTCCAAAGTGGTTGTATAAGTGTACATTCCCACCAGCAGTGTAATAGGGTTCCTCTTTCTCCACATCCCCTCCAGCATTTGTCGTTGGCTGATTTGTGGATGTGGGACATTCTGACTGGGGTAAGGTGGTATCTCAGGGTTGTCTTTATTTGCATTTCCTTCACCACCAGGGATGATGAACATTTCCTCATGTGTTTCTTTGCCATTTTTATTTCTTCATTTGAGAAGTCCCTCTTTAGTTCCCTTGCCCATTTAGTAATTGGTTTGTTAGGTTTGGGAGGGATTAGTTTCTTGAGTTCCCTGTATATACAGGATGTTAACCCCTTGTCTGATATATTGCTGGTAAATATTTTTTCCCAATTAGTTGGTTGTCTTTCTAGCTTAGTTGCGATAGATTTAGCTGTGCAGAAGCTTTTTATTTTAAGGTAGTCCCATTTGTCGAGTCTCTCTCCAACTTGTTGTGACCCTGGGACTCTGTTCAGGAAGTTCCTTCCTGTGCCTATTAGTTCAAGTGTCTCTCCTACTCTGTCCTGCAGTAGTTTCAGAGATTCAGGTTTAATGTTAAGGTCTTTAATCCATTTTGAGTTGATGTTAGTGCATGGTGATAGGCTGGGGTCCACTTTTAGTTTTCTGCATGTGGCTGCCCAGTTTTCCCAGCACCAGCGGTTGAAGAGGCTGTGTTTCTTCCATTGTATGTCTTTGGCTCCTTTGTCGAATATCAGCTGGCTGTAGGCCTGTGGATTTATATCTGGATCTTCTATTCTGTTCCATTGGTCTTCGGGTCTGTTTTTGTGCCAGTACCATGCTGTCTTTGTGATTATAGCTCTGTAGTAGAGTTTGAAGTTCGGCATGGATAGCCCTCCCATATTGTCTTTATCCCCTAGAATTGTTTTGGCTATTCTAGGTCTTTTGTTGTTCCATATAAATTTTTGGACTGTTTTCTGTATTTCAGTGATGTACGTCATTGGGATTTTAATAGGAATTGCATTGAATTTGTATATTAGTTTTGGAAGTATCACCATCTTTACTATATTAAGTCGGCCTATCCAGGAGCATGGGAGGTCTTTCCATTTCCTAGTGTCTTCTGCAATTTCTTTCTTTAACTTTTTATAGTTCTCATTAAATAGTTCTTTTACATCTTTGGTTAGGTTAATTCCTAAATATTTTATTTTTTGGGAGGTTATTGTGAATGGGGTTGCTCCCTTTATTTCCCTCTCTTCCTGTGCGTTATCAGTGTATAGGAAGGCAACTGATTTTTGTGGGTTTATTTTGTATCCTGCTATTTTGCCGAAGTGACTTATGATTTCTAAAAGTTTGGGGATGGAGTTTTTGGGATCGTGGAGGTATAGTATCATGTCGTCTGCAAAAAGGGATAGTTTCACTTCTTCTTTCCCTATGCGGATCCCTTTAATGTCTTTTTCTTGCCTTATTGCCCTGGCTAAGGGTTCTAGGACTATGTTGAAGAGGAGTGGAGACAGTGGACATCCTTGCCTTGTTCCTGTTTTTAGGAGGATTGGTTGTAGCTTTTCCCCATTAAGTATAATATTGGCTATTGGTCTGTCATAAATGGCTTTTATTGTTTTTAGAAATGTTCCTTCTATTCCTATTTTCTCCAGAGCTTTTAGCATGAATGAATGTTGAATTTTATCAAAGGCCTTTTCTGCATCTGTGGCGATAATCATGTGATTCTTGACCTTGGCTCTGTTGATATGCTGGATTACATTTATTGACTTACGTATGTTAAACCATCCCTGTGTCTCTGGGATGAAGCCTACCTGATCATAGTGTATTATTTTTTTTATGTGTTTCTGGATTCTGTTAGCTAGAATCTTGTTAAGGATCTTTGCATCTGTGTTCATCAAGGAGATTGGCCTGTAATTCTCCTTTTTGGTTGGGTCTTTGCCTGGTTTGGGGATGAGTGTGATATTGGCTTCGTAGAATGAGTTTGGGATAGCTCCCTCCTTCTCTGTTTCTCTGAAGAGCTTGAGGAGTATGGGTATTAGTTCTTCTTTAAAGGTCTTATAGAATTCTGCTGTGAATCCATCTGGTCCTGGGCTTTTTTTTGTTGGAAGACTTTTGATAGCTTCCTGTATCTCATTATAGGATATTGGCTTATTTAATTGGTTAACTTCTTCTTTGCTCAGTTTGGGTAACTTGTATTTCTCTAAAAATGCATCCATTTCCGCCAGATTTTCTTCCTTTAGAGAGTATAGCTTTTGAAAGTAGTCTGTTAGAATTGTTTGGATATCTTGGGTACGTGTTGTGATGTTTCCCGTGGCATCCCTAATCCTATTAATATGGGTTTCCTCTCTTCTTTTTTTAATTAATCTTGCCAACGGGCCATCAATTTTGTTTATTTTTTCAAAGAACCAGCTTTTTGTTTGGTTTATTTTGGTTATGGTTTTCTGATTTTCTAATTGGTTAATCTCTGCTCTCAATTTGGTTATCTGGCTTCGTCTAGTAGCTTTAGGTCCCATTTTTTCTTGTTTTTCTAGCTGTTTTAGTTGCAACATGAGATTATTTACTTGGTCTGTCTCCATTCTCTTGATGTGGGCACTGAGGGCAATAAATTTGCCCCTCAGGACTGCTTTTGCTGTGTCCCACAAGTTTCTTTGTGAGGTGTTTTCATTTTCATTGAGTTCTAGGAAATGCTTTATTTCTTCTCTGATCTCTTCTGTTACCCAGGCCTTGTTAAGGAGTGTGCTGTTCAATTTCCATGTATTAGAGAAATTTCTGCGGTATGCTTTGTTATTGAGAGCTAGCTTGATTCCACTGTGGTCAGATAGGATACAGGGGATTATGTCAATCCCTTTGTATTTGCTTAAGTTCCTTGAATGAACTATGATATGGTCTATTTTGGAGAAAGTTCCATGAGCTGCTGAGAAGAATGTGTACTGTGTTGTTTTAGGGTGAAATACTCGGTAGATGTCAGTTAATTCCGCTTGAAGTATGGCCTCACTTAATTCGGTAGCTTCTTTGCCAATCCTCTGGTTGGTAGACCTGTCCTTTGGTGAGAGTGGCGTGTTAAAGTCTCCTAGTATTATCGTATTGGGATCTATTTTATTCTGTAAGTTTGAGAGCATTTGTTTAACATATCTGGGTGCACCGATATTTGGGGCATATAAGTTGATGATGGTTATATCCTCCTCTTGGATTGTTCCCTTTATTAATATGTAATGTCCGTCCTTGTCTTTCTGTACTGATTTTAATGAAAAGTTTATTTTGTCAGATATCAGGATAGCTACACCTGCTTTCTTATTGGGGGAATTTGATTGGTAGATCCTTTTCCACCCCTTCACTCTGAGTTTGTTTGTATGTTTGGCTGAGAGGTGGGTCTCCTGAAGGCAACAGATGGATGGGTCTTGTTTTCTGATCCAGTCCTCAGTTCGTTTTCTTTTAATTGGCGAATTCAGCCCATTTATATTAAGAGAAAGTATAGAGAGATGCATTGTTGTCCCTGCCATTCCGTTTTCCTAAGTTTTTCTTCTTTCCTTTCCTCCTGTGCTTGCTCAGTTAGACTTTGAGTAATGCCTGTTTGGGGCAGGTCCCAGTTCCTGGTTGCTTTCTTCAGGTTGTGTCCCCCCTCTTAGAATTCTTTGTAATGCTGGCTTAATGTTTATGTATTCATTTAGTTTTTCTTTGCTATTAAAAGTTTTCAGTTCTCCATCGAATGTGAATGCTAGCTTTGCCGGGTATATCAGTCTGGGTTGGCAGTTATTGGCTCTCAGGGCTCGTATGGTGCTTTCCCAGGCTTTTCTTGCATTCATTGTTTGTGTGGAGAGATCTGCAGTGATTCTAATTTTTTTCCCGTTGTAGTATAGCTCCTTCTTCATTTTTGCTGCATGCAGGATTGTTTCCTTATTATTCAGATCCATCATTGTTACTATTATGTGCCTAGAAGTGTTTCTCCTGGGATCTTGCTTGTTGGGTGTTCGATAAGCTTTTGTGATGTAGTTAAGATGGTCGTTTTTGAGGTGGGGAAAATTTTCATTGACTATCTTGTTAAATAGGTGTTGCATTCCCTTGCTCTGGAATTCCTCACCTTCGTCCACTCCGATTATGCGAAGGTTAAATTTTTTAGCATTATCTGCTTGCTCTTGAATTTCCCTTTGGTTTAATTTGAGTGATTTTTCCATATCTGTCACTTTTTGGTCCAGTTGGTGTATTCTGTCTTCTGTATCTGACACTCTACCTTCCATTTCATTCACTCTGTTGACCGTGGCTTCTATTGTGGTTTGCATGATGGAAATGGATCCCTTTATGGATTCAATGTTGGTTCTCAGAGTACTGATCTCACCTCTCAATGAGGTGATATCAGTATGCATTACCTCTAATTTGGCGTTTATCTCACTTCTTACTGAGGTTTGTGCAGCTTCTATTTTTGCATCCAATTTTTGTTTGATATCCTGTATATCTTTTGATAGTTCATCCTTGTGCTCTTTCAATTTCTGATCCATTTCTCGCTTTATTTCTTGAGTCATTGCCTCCAGCAACCCTTGGATGTAGTTTTTGTCTTCCATTCCTGCTTTGCTCCCACTGGGGCTCTCCCCTGCGTGGCTGCTGGCTTTTGAGGTGAGCTTGCTGTCCTGGGTAGTGGTAAACCTTGTGATTTTTCTCTGTGATTTTCGCATGGGGGTTCAGGAGACTGCTCTTCAATCTTGTTTTGGTGTGTCTGTCTTTGCTTGGTTGCTGATTCTCTATTGGTAGAGAGAGTCTGTGTCTGATCTGGATTCTGTTGGGAGCCTATTTCCAGCTGCTATTCACTTAGGATTCTCAGCTCTCTGCTGTAGCAATTCCCGCCTTTGGAAGGGTTGAGCAGCCTAGACTGCTTGTGTTTGCTCCTGCGGGTGCTCTTGGGAAGATCAGATGCTCTGGATGCACTCTCCCAAATACTGGAGTCTGCTATGGGCTCCTGATGTGTTTTTGTTTGTTTTGGGCTGGTTGTGGGCTTGAACTCTAGGTTTGGGTGCTGTCCCTCAGCTCTTCAGCTCAGGGCTGGCACCCTACCATTTGAGCCACAGCCCCACTTCTGACCCTTTTTGCTTTGTTCAGGCGCCGGTCCCCTGGCCTGGTTCCGGCCCCAGCCTGGAGCGCGCTCGTTAGGCCTGTGCTAATGTGTATACCACCTTGGTTATGCAGCCTGGAGGACACAGTTCAAATTTCTTCTACTGTTGGTAGTCTTGACCCAGGGGCACTGTTCCTGGCTTGAGCATTTAAGCTCCCTTCCCGGGGCGCTCTTGCTCTGGCCTTGCCAGCAGAGTGTGCTCCACCGGCTGGTGGGGCTCTCGAACAGTTCCCAGTTTTAGTGGGTCCTGTGGTCCAGGTGTTGGGGTAGGGAGTCTAGGTCAGGGTCTGGGGATTCCCTCCAGCTCTGGTCTCCCTTGATGGATTCCCTGTCCCCTGATGGGTACTCACCCTGTAGGTCGTCAGTTGTTGTTGCAGTCCGTCAGTTGTTGTTGCAGTCCGAGTTCAGTTGGGGTGGTTGCGGGCTGGGTTGGGCGGCCCCCCGCCGGGTCGTTGCGATCGCGACAGGTCCCTTTGTGGCGCTGCTGGTGCCGGGCGGCTTTGGCGGGATGGAGCCTCTCCGCTCCGGTGGAGAGTGATGGGTGGGGTGGGATCCTCCTGGAGACTCCCGGCTGGTAGGTTTCTCTGTTCCTGGCGATCCGCTGTTCTGCAATCCGGTACCTGGTGATCTGCAAGCAGCCCCCTGTGTCTCTGTGGCTCCGGCAGCCCCTGCCGGGCCGGCTGGCCGGCGGCTTGGCGCACTGCCGCGCGGCCAGTAAAGGTTGGGGGAGGGGTCTTCGCTCTTCTCTGTTCTGAAATTCTTCTTTTCCTCTCTTTCTTTTTTTGTTATTTTCCACCTCTGGTTTTTCTCTGAGTGTTCGTCTTTTTGTTGTTGTCGGTCTCTTGGGGAGATTAAAGGTTGGAACTCGAACTCTCTTTTTGGTTGGAGAGAGCTGTGGCGTTTCCCTACTGCCCCGTCGCCATCTTGAGAACTCTCCCTCCCATTCCCTTTTCTTAAAACAATTTTATTAGGTTTCATTGTTGCCTTTTCATGCATTCAAATGAACAATTTTGACATTTGAACTATTTTGACTATTCATCCTCATTCACCATCTTTGTTAACTCTCCCTCTCCTGCTGGTACTTATCCTTTCAATAGAGCCTGGTTTATTTTCCTGTCATTCATTTTTAGTGTGGATTAACTGCATCAAGGGGTTCATGGTGATACTCTAATTGAAGTGATCATCCCTCAGTGACAGTTTGCATTGCTTGAGAAATATATTCTCCTATGCTTTCAGAAAGACTTATATGTTAGCATGTATAATATTATAGATTTAAGATAGAGTCCAATCTCAATTATTTGTCCTTATATTATTGTTGCATTTCTACAAGACTTATTGGCAGAGGAAGAAATTAATGTTCTTAAATTTATCAACTATGTCTCTTAACTAGTATAAACTGTCAATCTACAGCTCTGCTTACTTAACTTCTTTAAAGCCCTTAATAATTGCTTTTGAATACAAAATTAACAGCTTTCACCTCTTCATTAAGGTAGTGTTTAACTTTTGCAGAGATAAATATGTGTTCATACGTCAATGGCTTGAAAGATCAACATCAAGTTATAAAGCACACAAGGTTTCTTACTCCAAGTTGTATCTGGAATATCTACCTCAAATTTATTACAGTTGAATGTGAACATTCTAATATCAATTACTCAGTATAACATGTTTTGTTTATTTCACGTGTTATGTTGTCTAAAGATGAGTTTAATTGTCATGAACACATGCTTGTTAGCTATTCACAAATATAAGGATTCCATACATGAAAATGCATGTTAATATTTCTCACTTCCAATGGCATATATTCTCAATCCCAAACCTAGCATTGGATATGCCCTTCCCTTGCAGCTTAGATGCTTTTTACAAGTAGATTCAACCCAGTCTTCTTTTGTAAAAGTCATCTCTGTCTTTGATCTTAATATTCTTGCTAACTACCCCTTTAATATGTTTCTTCTTCTGTGGCCTTCCCCTTTTCCCCTTAGTTCTTTATTACTCATTCATTCCCCATTCTCTGAGCTTGTGCAGTGTGCTAGGGGATACAGCTTAGAACAAAACATGCCTTTCTCTTGTGCAGCTTGTATGTCTAGAGGTGAAAAAGTAGGGAAATGGTATTGCTATGTACATTAATGCCTAATGCTATGAAACAGGAAAGCACAGCATGCCATGAGAACTCATGTGAATGTGGCATCTCAGTCTGTCTAGCAGGGCAGAAGAGCATGGTTATGAAGTCCTACTGAAGCAATTCCTTGAGGCTAATTGAAAGGGAGCCAAGAAAAAAATCCGAAAGCAGAGCAAACTTAAGCTTGAATTTGGTTCCTGTGTCTCTGGCTCATCTCAGTACTTTGTAAGAACATGACCTCTTTATAAAATTCAACAGTACTTTTGTGTTTTCTTCTTTTAATGACTTTTAGGGCTTTTGATCTTGCTCATTTTCTTTTTTTCTTTTTTACCAGTAACATAGTCATTTATTCTCAAGCATTATGTACTGTAGATAACTGTATGTGCTACACTTTTGTATGACTAGCAACACAGTAGGTTTGCTTATACCACCACAAACATGTGAGCCATATGTTGTCCTATGGCATGATTAGTAAATTTTCTATCCCATTATAACATTGTGAAACTAATCTGTTATTGTCTGAAATGTCCTTATGCAGAACATTACTGCATTAATACATTTTAAAATACAGAGCTAATAGCTACATAATATCCCATATTATGACTATGTAGTTTATTAATTCCCCTATTATTTTGCCAGATTTTCACTTTTATAAATGACCCTATAATTCTTGGTTTGGATACTTACATTCCTGACCATTCCTTAGAATAAATTCTAAAAGTGGTTAAACAAGCAAAAGGTTAAAATGTTTTCTGTTTTTATTGTGAAAATACTGTACAGAGGGACTACAACTACATGGGCAAGATAATGAGTACATTGCTTATCAAGCATTGTAGCCTCCTCCTTTGTTTCCCTTTCCCATCCCTTCCCATCCTCTCCCCACTCCCCTCAACAAATCCTCCCCCCACCAAAGTTGTAAAGTTCATTTTCCATATAACGACTTATATATCTCATTGTTGTAATGGGTCCATCGGTATCCCTATTTAAAAGATTTGCTTTTACCATTCCCCGCCACAAATTATTCCGACATCAAATACAGTGAAAGCAGGGGTTATACTGTGGAGGAGGGACATACAAAGCAACAAAGAAATAATCTTATAAATGTGTTAGAAACAATCACATGAAAGAAAAAGATATTTGAATACATATCTTAGGGTTCATTTCCCTAACATCAACTTATCTGACCTTTTCTGCTTGACTCAGACATATACTAGTTATTGCAAATAAGGGAAACCATGAGACCTATGTTTCTTTGGGCCTGGCTTACTTCACTTAATATAATTTGTTCCAAGTCTTTCCATTTCCTAACAAATGGGGCAATGTCATTCTTTCTGATGGAGGCATAGAATTCCATTGTGTATATATACCACATTTTCTTGATCCATTCATCTACTGAGGGGCATCTGAGTTGGTTCCATATCTTAGCTATGGTAAATAATGCTGCAATAAACATGGTCGTGCTGGTAGCTTTAGTGTGGTCTTGTTTGTGATCATTTGGGTAAATGCCGAAAAGTGGGATTGCTGGGTCATAGGGGAGCTGTATGTGGAGTCTTTTGAGGAACCTCCATACTACTTTCCAAAGTAGTTGAACAAGTTTACACTCCCACCAATAATGCAGTAAGGTTTCCTTCTGTCCACATCCCCTCCAGCATCTGTTGTTATTAGATTTCTTGATTAAAGCCATTCTAACTGGGGTGAGGTAGTATCTCAATGTTGTTTTGATTTGCATTTCTTTTATGGCTAGGGATGTTGAGCATTTCTTCATGTGTCTAATTGGCCATCCTTCTTTCCTCTTCAGAGAAGTTTCTCTTTAAGTCTTTAGCCCATTTACTTAATGGGCAGTTGTTTCTTTGAAGATTTGTTGTAGGGGGATTTAATTTTTTGAGTTCCAGGTATATTTTAGATATGACACCCTTGTCAGTTGTATGCTTAGTGAAGATCTTATCCCAATCCGTGGGCTTTCTATTGATCTTGCTAGCTATGTCCTTTGCCATGCAGAAGCTCTGCAATTTCATGCAATCCCATTTGTCCAACCTTTCTTTGATATGTTGTGTTTCTGGGTCTCTATCAAGAAAACTTTGGCCTGTGCCAAGGAGACCTAGGGTTTCTCCTAGTCCATCCTCTAATGTTTTCAGAGTTTCTGCTTTGACTCCAAGTTCTTTGATCCATTTGGAGCTGCTTCTGGTGCAGCTTTAGTTTTCTACAAGGGTCTCGCTTTAGTTTTCTACAAGTAGTTAACCAATTTTGCCAGCACCATTTACTGAAGACGCTGTCTTTCTTCCATTCTAATTTTTTAGCTCCCTTATCGAAGATTAGATGGCTATAGGTCTGTAGGTTCATTTCTGGGTTTTCAATTCTATTTCATTGGTCCTGAGGTCTGTTCTTGTGCCAGTACCAAGCTGTTTTGATTACTATGGCTTTGTATTAGAGTTTGAAATGTGGTATTGATATTCCTCCAGCAGTGTTCTTTCCGTTGAGGAGCGTTTTTGCTATTCGGGGTCTGTTAATGTTCCATATGAATTTTTGGTTTGCCTCTTCTATTTCCTTGAAGAATGAGGTTGGAATATTGATAGGTATTGCATTGAATTTGTAGGCAGCCTTGGGAAGTATTGCCATTTTCACGATGTTGATCTTTCCAATCCAGGAGCATGGGAGTTTTTGCAACTTTCTAAGTTTTGATTTCCTTTTTCAAGTTTTTAAAGTTTTCATCATAGAGGTCCTTCATTTCTTTGGTTAAGTTAATTCCTAGGTATTTTATTTTTTGTGGGGCTGTTACGAATGGAGTTGCTTTCCTAATTTCAGCCACACTTTTCTCATTGTTGGCATACAGAAAAGCCATTGATTTTTGAGGGTTAATTTTATAACCTGCTACTTTGCCAAAGTTTTGAATCGGTTTTAGTAATTTGGGAGTGGAGTCTATGGGATTCTTTAAATACAAGATCATGTCATCTGCAGAGGGAGAGTTTTACCTCTTTCCCTATTTGGATCCCCTTTATGTTTTCATCTTGTCTTATTGCTGTAGCTAAGCATTCTAATATTACGTTGAAGAGAAGTGGAGAGAGTGGACATCCTTCTCTCATTCCTGAGTTAGGAGGAAATTGCTTTAGTTTTTCACCATTAAGTATAATGCTGGCTGTAGGTTTGTCATATACAGCCTTTATTGTATTGAGGAATGTTCCATGGATTCCTAATTTTTCCAGAACCTTCATCATAAAGGGGTGTTGGATCTTGTCAAATGATTTTTCTGCATCTATTGAGATAACCATGTGGTTCTTATCCTTGCTCCTGTTGATGTGATGAATTATATTAATTGATTTGTGTATATTGAACCAGCTTTGCATCCCTGAAATGAATCCTGTTTGATCATGGTGTATGATTTTTTGGATGAATTGTTGAAGTTAATTGGCTAAAATCTTGTTGAGAAGTTTTGCATCGATATTCATCAAAGAAATGGGTCTATAGTTCTCTTTCTTTGATGAGTCCCTGCCTAGATTTGGGATGAGGGTTATGATGGCTTCATAAAATGAGTTCAGTAGTGAACTTTCTCTTTCATTTCATTGAAGAGTTGGAGGAGTATTGGTGTGAGCTGCTTTAAAGGCCTTGTAGAATTCCGCTGTAAAACCATCTGGTCCTGGGCTTTTCTTAGATGGGAAGTCTCTTATTGCTGTTTCTATTTTAATGCTTGATATGGGCCTGTTAAGATGGTTTAACTCATCTTGGTTTAGTTTCGGCATGTCAATATTTGCTAGGAAAAAGTCCATTTCTGCCATGGTCTCAAACATTAGCATAAAGTTTTGAGAAGTATTTCCTTATAATGTTCTGAATCTTGGTTGTTTCTGTGGTGATGTTTCCAGTCTCATCTCTGAGTTTATTTATTTGGGTGAGTTCTCTTTTTTTTTTGATAAGATTTGCTAAGGGTCTGTCAATTTTGTTAATTTTTTCAAAGAAACATGTCTTTGTTTTGTTGGTTCTTTCTATTTTTTTAAAATTCTAATTCGTTTAATTCTGATTTATTTTAATTATTTCTTTCTGTCTACTGGATTGGGGTTTATCTTGTTGCTCTTTTTCATGGAGGCTCAGATGTCTCATTAAATTGTTGGTTTCAGATCTCTCCAATTTGTTGGTGTAGGAACTCAGAGCTATAAACTTGCCTCTGAGTACTGCCTTTGCTGTGTCCCAGAGGAGCTGGTAATTTGTGTGCTCATTTTTGTTGAATATCATGAACATTTGAATTTCCTTTCTAATATCTTCCGTGACCCACTCGTGATTCAGCAGTGTTTTATTCAGCTTCCATGTGGTACAGGATTTTCTTAGGTGGCTTTTGGTGTTGAGTTCTAATTTTATTCTCTTGTGGTCTGAGAGAATGCAAGGTATAATTTCAATGTTTCTGAATTTGAACAAGTTTGCTTTGTGGCCTAAAATGTGGTCTATTTTGGAAGATGTTCCATGTGCTGCTGAGAAAAACGTGTATTCTGATGCTGCTGGTTGAAATATTCGGTAGATGTCTGTTAAATCTAGTTGATCTATGCAGTTGTTTTGATCTGTGGTTTCTCTGTTGAGTTTTTGCTGATGGGACCTATCTAGTGGGGAAAATGGTGTGTTAAAAGTCCCCAACAATTAATGTCTTTGGATCTAGATGGGACTTGAGCGAAAGTAGTGTTTCTTGGATAAATTTGGGTGCTCCGTTGTTTGGCGAATAGAGATTTAGAATTGTAATATTCTCCTGAAGGAGAGATCCCTTAATTAGTATGTAGCAACCTTCTTTATCTCTTCTCACTAATTTTAATTTGAAGTCTATTTTATCTGATATTAGGATTGCAACTCCCGCCTGTTTATGGGAGCCATTTGCTTGGTAGATTTTGTTCCAGCTTTTCAAATTGAAAATGTGTTTGTTTTTATGGGCAAGATGTAACTCCTGAAGGGAGCAGATAGAAGGATCTTGCTTTTTAATCCAACTAGACAGTCTATGTCACTTAATTGGAGACTTAAGTCCATTAATGTTGAGAGATAGGAGTGAGAGGTATTTGGGAGTTCCTGCCATGTTATCCCCCTTCTTGGGGGCTGCAGCAACTGGATTCTTCCTCTGGTTCTTGGATTCTCAGTTTGGGTGTGGTTTCTTGTCCTTTATTATGGTCTTTTTGGTTTCTATGTGTAAGACATCTTTAAGCATCTTTTATAGGGCTGGTTTGGTGGAGGTATAGTGTTTCAATTTTTCTTTGCTATAGAAGGTTTTTATTTGACCTTCAGTTATGAAGGAGAGTTTAGCTGGGTACAATATTCTTGGTTGATAATTGTTTGTCTTTAGGGTATGGCATACATCATTCCAGGCTCTTCTTGCTTTGATTGTGTCTGCTGAGAAATCTGAGGTGATTCTAATTGGTTTCCCTTTATAGGTGAATGATCTTTTTTCGTTGACAGCTTTAAGGATCTTTTCCTTGGTCTGAATTGATCCTGTGTGGATTATAACGTGATGGTGGGATGTCCTATTCTGGTCTGGTCTATTTGGAGTTCTAAAAGCTTCTTGTATATGAATAGGGCTATGTTTTTGCATGTTTGGGAGGTTCTCTGCTAGGATCCTGTTAAATTTCCTAGACCATTAACTTCTTTCTCTAGGTGCTCCTCTATACCCATTATCCTCAGATTAGGCCTTCTGATGGTGTCTTCCAAGTGTTGAATAGATTTATCATATTTCTTGTATTTGTCTTGGATGGTTGTATGTTCTTTCTCTATAATATCTAGGCTGTCTTCAATCTCTGAGATTCGATCTTCTCCATGGTCTAACCTACTATCAAGACTTTCTAGTTTGTTTGTTTTTTTCTTTTCCTTCTAGTTGGTTGGCTTTGATGGCTTCATATTTTTTGTTGGAGCTTTGTTTTAGATCTTGTATGAACTTCTTTACTTCCTTAATTTGGTGTTCAATGTTTATTCTCAAATCACTTAGTTGATTGGTTATGGTTTCCTTGGACTCCCATTCCTTCTCTTGAATTCCATTCAGCATTCCCTTTGTGGTCTCCCTGACTTCTTTCAGCTCTCTGTTTATGGATTCCATGAATGCCTTTAGTGATCTTTGTCTATTCTCATCCTGCTTTCTCAATTCCTGTATTACTCTTTGATTAGCTTCCTCACATTCACACAATTCCTGTAGTTCTCTTTGAGTGTTCTCAGCCTGCTCATGCCATTCCTTTCTCTTTGTCTCTTCTCTTCTAGCTCCCACAGTTCCTGTTTATATCTTTGACTGATCTCAGCCTGCTCACGCCATTCCTTTATTTCTCTTTGAGTGTTCTCAAGCTGCTCATCCAATTCCTGTATCTATGTTTGAGTAGCCTCCTCATGCTCATGATATTCCTGTATTGACCTTTGGTTTGTATCCTCTCTCTCCCTATCATGCTCATACAGAGTCTTTTGCAAGTTTTCAATCTTTTCATTCACCATTTTTACCAGTAGTGTTTGTAGAGCTTTTTGGGGACTCTTTTCTGGATAATTCATTATCTGTTCTGTCTCCTGATTATCATGAGTGGGAGTTTAGATACCCTGACTTGCCATTTTTCTTGTGTTTTTCTGGCTCGTTCTGCCCATTTGGGATGAAAGTAACACCAGTTTTGTGCTAGAACACTATCTTAAGGCAAGCATCTACCTAAGTCTGTAGTTGCACAGTCAAAAGTCTGCAGATATAATCTAGTTCAACAGATATATCTATTCAACATCAAACAACTATGTATTAATGGGCTACGAACTGCAAAGAAGAATTTGTCAAACAAGAAATTATTAGGTTTAGGGATAGATGTGGGTAAAAATAGGAATAGAGGGATGTGGAAAGGCAGAGGGAGAGTTAACTAAGTCCTAATCTCAAAGCGGGAAATAGGTTGGCTAGAATGACAGTAGAGAGAGAGAAAAAAAGAAGAAAGAGAAAGAAAAAAAGAGACAAGAAAAAATAGAAAAACAAATATTAAAAATTAAATAGTGAAAAGCTTAAAAACTTAAAAATTATGCAAATTTAAAAACATAATATTCAGAGAAGAATGTGGATAGGATAAGATAACGGTAGGGCTAGAAAGGAGACATGAAAAACAAAAATAAAAATGCTTAAAATATTATTTAGGTATAAAGAGGTAGTACTGCTGTTAAGGAATTTAAGTCTAAGAGATTTTTAATTGAGTAATAAATTTCTGGATTAAGTGTGTACACAATGGGGGATAAGGTCTAATAATCTTCTCCAGGTATATCTGAGGATGAGCAGAACAGCAATTAAGTCATGCAAAGAAGAACGAAAGAGAAGAAAAAGTGAAAAGAATGAGAAGGAAAGAAAAAAAAGTATCAAAAGGTCAGTAGAGCTAAACAAAAAAAAATTTCAAACACACACACATACATATATCCCTAAAATTAAAATTATAAGAGGAAGAAGAAAATAAGTTAATAGAAAACAAAACTTGTTTAAAAAGTTAAAAATTAAAAGAAGTTTTAGAAAAAATTTTTTATAAAAGGTACAAAAAAAGAGTTCTTTGATTTTTTGGGGGGGATGGAAAGATCCTGTATTTCCCTTGTTTCTGTAACCAATCTTTTGTTGGAGTCTCTGGTCTGCTTGTGGTGTTTAATTTTCATGTGGCTTGGTTGGTTTCTTAAGTCAAATTGTTTGAGCAGGCAGAAACATGCTCTGCTTTATCCAGGATTTTGTGATCCTCCTCCCAGGCTAGTTCAATGGGAGGGAGATCTGCTTTGAGTATCACAAAAGAGGGAGATGCTGTTTCCTCTAGTTTGGAGATGCTGTGATGAGGCTAGGTTCTGGATAGAGTTGAGGCCTTTCAGCAAACAGTAGCTTTTTCCTGAGGGGCTAGCTTGTGAGACACTCACAGAGCCCAGCCTGGAGCCATTCTCAAGGTTTATGTTTACTGAATTTCAATTGATTGTCAAGGCTGCTGTAGGGAAGGGCAGCCTCTGACTCTGTTTTACCTAGTTTAGAAAGCCACTCCTGGGGCTGATGGAGCTCTTTCGGCCAGGGCTGGGTGACTTCTCCCTGGGTGGAGCTGAGCCTGGCAGATCAGGTTAGGTTCCTGTGACCTGTTAAATGACTCTTTTGTTTTCTTCCAAGGCCTGAGTTGGAGCTAGCTGCTCAGCCAGGCCTTTATCAGTATCAAAGATGGAGATCTCCGGTAGTGGGGGGGAGGGGTGGCTTTCCCTCCTCTGCTCCCTGAGAAGGAGTGAGGATGTCAGGCTTCTACTCACACCGGAGTGTTGGTTCCTGGGTCGTCTCTGGTCTGTGAACTGCAGGATGAAGATGTCTGCTCCTTGTCAGTTCTTGCTGGTGTTGAATAGAGTCTGTTCACCCACTGCGTTTGGCGCCTTTTTCCTCGGACTCTCTGTGTTGCAGGTATGGTGGCTCTGGCCGCTGCCGCTACTGCCGCAGCCTCTGTCTCCGCTGCCACTGCAGTCATGGCTGCTGGCAAATGCTCAGATCTGTCTCCTTGCCTGGATTTTCCCTCTCTTGTCCAACTCTCTGTCCTGTGATGGCACACTTGGTGTGATTCTCTAGCTTAGGACTGTTCACTGGAGCACTACAACTGCTTTCTATACGAGAGCTTGTTCAGCCTCCAGCTTCTCCTCCTCCATCTTCCCGGAACCCATCTTTTCTAAGGTTCTTGATATCCATTGCCAAATTGTATTGTAGAAAGTTGATATCATTTTCCTTTTGTCCTGGCACATCTTCTATATGTACTGTTTCTGTACTAACATAGTCATTTCTTCTTTGATTCCAGCAAGGGGCTTATATGTCTTTTAATTGATATTTTTGTCATTGATCTTTTGAGTTCATTGAGATTTCATTCACTTCACTTTTGATTGCTTTATGGTAGAATTCTTGGCCTTTGGAGGAGACCTATTTCCTTATGTATTCAGTTTACTTATATGTACACATTGGGAGTTATACATCTGAATGCAAGTTTTTGGTTGAAGGAGATGGGTGTGTAGCTCAGTAGTCAAAGATTTGGCTAAGATGCTATACTCAAGATTTTGGGTACAGCTGCCAGTTCCACTCAGGGAGAGTAAGCTGTCTCCATAATGTGGTGTGTGCTGAGCTTAATACTCTCTCCTCTGTTCTGGGTAGCATCGCTGGCACTCTCACTGTTCCACTGTCAGCACTCTCCCAGTCCTGTTGGTCCCACTGCCTGCTTTTCATTTGTCCTTCACTCTCCTGACTTTCATTTTTACTAGCCCCAAAAGCCTCATCTGTTCCAAATTTTCTTATCCTTGTTGGTGTCTTGTTGCTTTCTTTCTGGAAATTTTTCCCCCCATTCTCTCCATTTATGTATGGGAACTCATACAGATGTTAACTATGGTCTTTGAAATTTATTTCTACTCTGAAATTCATCAATCCTAGAGGTCTTTGCACTTTTATTCCTAGATTTCCTTCATTAAATTTCTTGTACTGTCTTTCAAGAAATGTGTGAACACATTCTATCCTCTGTCCTCATATCATAGCTCTCCTACAGTAGCAAACCCCATCACCAGAAGGAGAATGGATACCAGACATTAGCACCTCAGTTAGAATTTGTTTTCTATTTCTAGCATTGGTAGTAATGCTTACATTATAAGCCTAATTCCAAACAGTACAATACAGGTTTTATCCATTGTTAGGGGAATTTTATATCCAAGCACACTTATAAAGTAGTTTTCTTTTACTTTTCCATTTTGTCTTTTGGCATAGGTTATGTGTATCTCCTGATCCCCTCAAGATACTGTCACTGAGAATTTTTTTCTGGAATGAGGTCCATGATACATTACTATCAATTAGAAATGAGAGCTAGAAAGTATGTAAAATGTTTTCCTGACTTCTTTTATGAGTGCATATATATATATATATTTATACCCATACCATATATGTAAATCTATAAGCATACATATATGTACATACATATAATAAATGTGTATTGATTATTTATTGTTGCTTTAACATTATCCTAAAACTTAGTGACTTAAAATCATTTATTGTATTACAATTTCTGTGTGTTTAGAATTTGGAAACAGCTTAGCTGGGTGGTTCCAGCTCAAGGTCCCTTGTGTGGTGGGATTCAGAACTCTGGCTAGGTCTGCAGGCTCTGAAGACTTGACAGGGGCTGCAGGAGCTGCTTCCAAGATGGCTCACTGAAATGGCTGTTGGCAGGAGATCTCTGTTCTTCACCATATGGGCTACTTCATTGGGCTGCTTGAATGTCCCCATATGCCAGTTGGCTTCCCTCAGAGAGAATGTTGAGACAAAAAGGGAGAGAGAGAGAGCGGGAGAGGGAGAGGGAGAATGTCAACACTTTTGATGTCTTAGTTTCAGAGGTCACGCATGATCACATCTGCTCATTCCATTAACTAGAAGCCAATCACTAAAACTCGCCGTCATTCTCAATGAGAGAGCCACTAACCTCCATCTTTTGATGGATGGAGCATCAAAAACTTTGTGAACAAGTTTCAAAAATAATCATAATTTGTGGAAAGGTAACTAGAAACAGAAATACTTTAAACAATGGTTATCTCTGTGATATGATGAAGATTTATTCATTTATGTCTTTTAAAACTTTTTATATGAATATCAATATATTCAAGTAATTTAAGACTTGTTAAGTAGATCAAAAAGCTATGGAATGCTGATGTTGTGTAATACAGAAGTCATTTTCTGAGGCATTCTCAAGGGATTTACTTGAGATTATTTGACTGGATATAGTTCCACGGCACAGACTTCTGATATTATCCTCAGTTTAGAATTGATGGAACTAAGGCATAGAGTGCTTGATTGATGTTAATATATGCACAAGATCACAGAGAGAGTACATAACTAGTATAGCATAAGAGCTAAATGAAACATGCACAATACATATTGGACTCTATAGAGTCACATAATAAGGTCTCAGGGGCATGACTCAAGTTGTATAGTGCTTGTCTAGCAAGTGTAAGGTTCTGAGTTCAAGTCCCAGTACTACCAGAGGAGGTAGAATTACATTGTATATTATCCATACAAATAATAACTCAGAGAAATGAAATAGCTGGGTTTGATTTAGTCATGGAAAACTTCACACAAATGATAGATGGAGAATTGTGCTTTAAAGGAAAAGTAGGAGTTAGGGCCTTGACAGGGACGTCTCAATTATAGTATTGATCCAAGTATGTGGACAAGTATGGTGGGTTGGGTAAATTAAGGTAAAATGGATGAGATAGGACAGATGAGTGAGATGCCAGATTCACAGGAGTACTCATTACAGGCAAAAGGACTTATCCTCAGTTTCTATTCATATATACTCTTGGAAATCTTAGCCCTTTATCAAGAAGGAATTTGTTTCATGACCTTTATTTTAAGTGTGATGAATTACAACCTATGGAAGAAAATGATTTATTACACAAAATTTGTTTTATTCATTTATGCTTTTAGAGATTGCTGGAACATTAGGATATTTTCTTTTAAGTACTTTATTAGTCTGTTTTTACCATTATTATTTTTTCTAGTCAAAATAGTAAGTCTATTGTCTAAAATGAGTCACCACATGCTGCAACTTATTCAATTATAAGTATACTTGCATGAAGTGGTACAGTAGCACATATGAAATCCAAGAAGGCCCATGTCCAAAGTCATTCAGGGCACTTCCTGATGAAGTAGAAATTTTTATTTGCTTGTTTATCTATTTAATTCTCTGCACAAGGGGCTTTCAAACCAAACTCCCAGGATGAAGCAGCATGAGGCCCACAAAAACTTGCGAATCACCAAAATGGTTATTTTCACAGGCATTGGCATTTTATTACCACTAGAAATCATTTCTAGATGGAAAGTTTAAATGTATCCAAATAACAAAAGTTATCAAATTTGTTTTTCTCCTGTTTATCAGACTATGTTGAAGACATAGTTGAGACCAATTCACCACAGTACCTAGTGTCTATTTCACACCACAGGCTTTTAAATGACCTCCTGAAGCTAATCACCTAGAAGGGCTGAATGGAACCATTCTTTGTCTTTGATGGCTAACAACAATGAATGAATTTTACCCTCCTTCCATTCCCACCTCCCCTCAAAATACCCAAGGGCCCTTATGCTAAAAATTATATATAGGTTCCAATACCAATATTAGTTCATGTTCTCTACGTCATACCAAAGACCAGAGGTAAGCCCAAGATTTCACATATAGTCCTAAAAGCTAAATAGACCATTTTACTTTTCTGGGTAATTTCCATGATGTTAACATTGTCTTATACATGGCTGTAGTAGTTTTTAAGAATGACGGGGATTTTTCTATCAGTTCCCTTTCCTCCCTTCCTCCTTCTGTCTTTCCCTACCTCCATTCCTCTTTATCTTTATCTCCCCTTCTATTCTTTGCTAGAAAAATATAAGAGAAAAATGTAATTATTGAGAGACACTGCAGAGCCAATCAGGGAAAAGAACTGTATACGTGATATTATAAAATAGGTCTGGCCATTAGCAGGCAAGTTAATGTACCTGATGGTGCCTCATAGAGGGTTAAATCTCCCTAGTGGATAAAATGATCTTCAAGCATCCCTTCAGGCTCTCAGATAAGTAATTGGCTATCTCTGCTTGGTACATTGTGCTTCCTTGATCTTGGACCTTCTTATTCAGCCAGAGCTCTGCTCTTAGGTGACTCAGCTGGCTCAGATTTACCTTCAAGGCACTGCTCAGTAAACTTCCTGCCATCTGGTGACCTCCTGTTCACACACCCACATGTAATCAGTATACCCTTGCTGAATTTCCTTCCCCTTCCTGGAATCATTCAATCTATTGTAATTGTGCTCATTTTGAATTGAGTTCCATTTCCTTTGCAGGTTTCTGTCTCTTTGATACTTATTCAGTCATACCTTCTATCCTTCAGAAGTTTACTATGGTATTTTTAAAAAGAAAATTGGCCCTGTTAATGGAGATTAAATTATGGTGATACTAGTTACATTTAGTGAATGTTTCCCAAAGACAAGCCAAATAATGTTTTCTCTCTGTATAGTTCTTATTGTGATTTTTAAAAACTATGTCTTTTATTTTGGCATGAAACTATGTCATAGATGTTATATTAATGGAAAAAAATATAGCTCAATACTTGGTTATTCAGTTATGTCACATATTAGTCAGATTACTGCTGAGATAATGCTGAATAAAAACAGCATCCCAATTATCAGCAATTTATAACAATAACCAATTTTTTGTTACACTTGGATCTGTAGGTTGGCTGAGAGGATACAAAGTAGGTGAACATTATAGAAACACAGACACTGGTGAGTACCAGCAGGAAACAGGTAGAGAAAAATAAAACCCTAAAGACTTCAGATGGCAGGTATAGAAGGTCTCATGTAATAAAAGGAGAATGAGAAACTCAGAACATTTAAATTCCCACCATTCTCTCTTATCTATGAAGGATTATTATTATAGGACCCTCAGATAAAGCCTAAATCATGGGCAGCACTGCGTCTTATATCTAGTCTGTGTATATACACTGTGATTTTTCTACACAAGCATGTATACAGCGTGGAAAGGCTGGACAAAGGAATCATTCATGTCCTGCATTGCATGGAGTAGTAGTTTGAAAATGTCTGAATTCTTATTTCTAGAATTTTCCATTTAATATTTTTGGACCAAGGTTAAGCACAAGTGACTGGAACCTCAGAGAAAAGCTATAGATATGAGAGTGCTAATAGAAAGAACTAGTAAGAGTTTGTTTTAGAGGATAGCACTGAGGTTGTGTGGAAGATGGCCTGAAGCTGGACTTCATGGGAGTCAGGTGACCACCTACAAGATTGTCACAAGAGTTGAGGCAAGAGCTAGAGAGCCTGTGAAAGAAAGCTTTGGTCATTAGGATGGGGGCCAAATACCAGAGATTTATTACAGGAGGGCACAAAATAATAGTTTATTCAACGTAGGGACTATGGGAGTAGAAAGGAACATGAAGCCAATGTTCCAAGGCCACCCAGGAAGAGGGAGTGCAACTCTGAAGAGAGAACATGCATATAAACAAAACCTGGAAGTAAATGAAACCCTCCCCCTGGCATTCTGCATAGGCTTTTCCACGATAAAAATGGGATAGACATGCACACCTGTTTCTTTAGTGATAGAATCAATCAAGAGAGGTAACTGATGATGATGGGCATTTGCAATTGATGATGTTGACAACAGACCTGATGCCATTATAGACTTAGGTAATTTGAGACTCACAACAATACTATGGAATAGATACTTCTGTATGATTATTCCTGTTTTATAGATGAGGAATCTGAAATGCAGAGTTGCTAGGATTCCAAAAGCATACGGCTGATAAGTAGTGGAGTAGAAATTTGGTCCTTGGTATATGTCTGCCTCCTGCTTGCATCTGCTAAGTGAAGAAGTTGATACCTTAAGATTGGCTGACATTCAGATACCACAGACTGGCCTATGCCTGAAGGAATGATTCTAAACTTTACGGAAAATTTTCTAGGAATAATCTGATCCATGTAATTCAGTGCTTTAATTTTACATCATTTTGGTTTGCTTGTTTCTTTGTCTCATTAATTGATTATCAAGGGTTTATAATAACCATTTTTCTAGCTAATAAAAGTTCATTCTTTATATGAGTAGCATTTTTCACCTAGACCTTCCATATGCATCTTCTTATTTTCTCTTCCCAAATATGCTGTGAAGAATGCAGGACAGATATGACCATCACATTTATTCCAAACATCAACAGATATTTTTCCTTAAAGGGTCAGATTAAAATATAAATGTTGTGATGCAGAGTGTGTAGTCTCTGTGGCATGAATCAGTTCTGCCATTATAATATGAACATAGGCAATGCATAAATGATTGAGAGTGACTGTGGTTCTTTTCAAACTATATTTATTAAAAAATCTGACTGCCTATATTTGCTATGTGAGCAGCTGGTAAACTCTTTCTCTAGCCAAAAAAAGTTTTCATTCTTGTGGTTTAATAATCTTTCCAATTTCTTACAACTTGCAGAAGTAGATGTAGAATTAGGCCTTTTGTCTGATTTATTCATTCAATAAATATGAATTTATTTATATTTATTATATTTTGTTTATTTTATTATATTTATTTTATTTATTTTATTTATTTGTACTGAGGCTTGAACTATTCTAAGTATTGTAAATAAAGAAGGACTAGTATGTAGCTAACTTACCTGGGGAGATAGATGATGAAATGAGGAAAGAGGTTAACTTCAAAACATGAAAAGTGCTACAAAAAACTAAACAGCAGAGAACGACTTTAGCTACAGGAATCAGGACCAGTCTGCAACAGAAAGAAATTGAACTAAAGTCTAAATATTATACAGATATTTGGGAAGATTATTCCAGGTAAGTGGAATGGCCAGTGAAAAAAGTAGATGCAATTAGAGCAAAGAAATAGACAGGGAACAGATAAACGAAAGAATTACAAGCCATGGCTGTGATTTTTATGTTTTAAAATTTATTTTAACTTATTTTAAAATAGTAGTACAGATGGATTTTAATTCATGTCAGTTTATGAGTACAAAGCACTTTGATCAGTGTCATTTTCTTCTGAGATGGATGACCTTGATGGTCAACTTAGGTTGGATTGAGAGATGCCTGGGAAATTAGCAAAACTGTACCCTTTCAGGTGCCTCTGAAAGGATGTTTACAGAGAGGTAATGAGATCTCTAACTCAATCAATGGAATAATTCATTGATAGATTCAAAATTGTCTATTGAAAAGTGATGGACCTAGGAAGGGGGAGTTAGCTAGAAGAAGTTTGTTATGAGGTCATGCCTTTAAAGAATACATTTCAGTCTTTGCCATTTCCTATTATTCCTATATGGTTCCTGGATGCCATGATATGAAAAGTTCTTCTTGACTATACTCTTTTGCCATGATATTCTGCCTCTCATTAGGCCAAGAAACAATACATCCAGCAGACCATAGATGGGAACCTGTGAACCATGAGCCAATGACAGTTTTTCCTCTGTTTAAATGATTTCTTTCAAGTATTTGTTGCAGGATCAAAAAGTCTGACTGATAAAATGGCAAAGGATTTTATTCTAAGTGGGAAGTCAGTGCTTTCCTAAAAATAATATTTTGGCCTTAAGTCTCTTTATATCTCTCCTGCTGCACAAGCATGTGGCAGATGCTGAGAATATATTGGTTGACCGTTGGCTTTTGTCACTTGAATTCCATCAAGACATGCAAGATCCATCAATATGCTGGGATCACTGAAGACCCTCCTCAGGAAACGCATTTTCACTGGAGGTTTCCAAAAAGGCTGTGTGTGTATGGAAACCCTTTATTCTTCCTGAGGTGATTCTGGGCACCATCCAGACCATCTGCTTTGGCTTAGGCTGCCTGGTCATAGACTGCCACTACATGCCAAAACACTGCAAAAGCCAAGAGTGAGATGTCTCTGGTATCAGAGCCACTTTGTCAGGATGAAACATCACGGTGGATTAAGTTTTGTGGTGATCCAGTTTTAAGTATACAATTACACTTAAAATTACAATTACACTGTGGAAAATCTTGTCTCTGTTTCTTACCTTTAAACTCAAAGAGTTGTTGACATAGTGAAATAAATCTGAATATGTTACATATTTTAAAGTCCTGGCTATAGAGTACTCAGTAGAAGTCAGTTCTTCCTTCCCAGATGCTCTAATATTTAGTGAGCACTAGCTAGGTTCCAGTGAAAGTAGTGATTCAATTATCACCTACATTATATTTGGACTTAAAAATATTAAAAATGACAATAAGCATTAAAGTAGTTGGAAATGTATTGTAGGAGTCTGACAATCACCAAAATGATCAACTTTTCAGAAAGAATTGCTGTGCAAAACACACTTAGATCACACTTTAATGGAGAATATATTGCTCCAGCCAACAAGACTGCTGTTGGAAGTTAGTCTTCAGTGCCAGGTCTCACCACACCCTTCTCAGGTGGCTCATTTGTAATTACTGATTGATGAGGAAATGCAGAGACCTAATGGTTTTGTTTCAACTTGTGACAACTCATTTGACCTAGTTTAGAATTACTCTGCAGCCCCTCGATGGACCAAATTGAGGCTATTAGTGGGCCCATATCACAGCTTAACATCTTCTACTCAATCCTGCTGCTAGCTTTTTCTTTCCATAGGTATTGATCCTAAAATCATGCTTTAAAAAACATTGTGCCTGTTAGATTTCATCCTTGAGTCTATTTTCTAGAAAATCAACCTGTAAAAATTTTGTATAGGTGTTTTGCTGCCTGTGACCTTTATTGTTGAATTTCATGCCTATGTAAAATATTTCTCTACAATTGTTAACATTTATGTCCTGTATCTGTCTGCAAGGGTAAAAGAATGCATGAGCATTCTCCTTTTATTTGCCTATTCTGTCACTTGAATTCAGGGCCTGGACACTGTCACTGGGCCCCTTTTTGCTCAAGACTAGTGCTCTACCACTTGAGCCAAAGCACCATGTCTAGCTTTTTAAATGTGATTAATTGGAGGTAACAGTCTCATAGACTTTTCCTGCCCAGGCTGTGTTCAAACCATAACCTTCAGATCTCAGCCTCCTGAGTAGGCATGAGCCACCAGTGCCTGTCAACTCATGCATTCTTTTTCAAAAGACTTTTATAAAAATGAAGCTTATAGGCAGGAGTGGGTGGTGGTAGTTGGGGAGGTGAGGAAGGAAAGGATGGTAGGGGAAAACAAAGAAAGAGGCAACAATGCTAGATGAAAAATATACTCATTTCCTTACTCATGTAACTGTAACCCCTCTGTTCAGTATTTTTACAATAGAAACGTATTAAAAATGAAGCTTAAAATATCACAAATATTCACCTGAGCACTTAGAATGTATACTTTTTCTAAAATTTTTAAAAAATCATCTTCTGATTGCTGAATGCTCATTAATTGGGCATGAATGACATGGGATTTTTTTTAGTAAGGGTTTATGTTTTTGACATGGGGTGTTTTTAAAGTAAGAAAACAATTTCAGAGATCCTTATATATCACCCTGCAACAGAATCAACTCTAAATGGATCAAAGAACTTGGAGTCAAAGCAGACACTCTGAAAACATTACAAGATGGAATAGGAGAAACCTTGGCACAGGCCAAAGTTTTCTTAATAGAGACCCAGAAACACAACAAATCAAAGAAAGGTTGGACAAATGGGAATGCATGAAATTGCAGAGCTTCTGCATGGCAAAGGACATAGCTAGCAAGATCAATAGAAAGCCCAAGGATTGGGAGAAGATCTTCACTAGCCATATAATGGACAAGGGTCTCATATCTAAAATATACTTGGAACTCAAAAAATTAAATTCCCCAACAACAAATCCTCAAAGAAACAACTACCCAATAAATAAGTGGGCTAAAGATTTAAAGAGCAACTTCTCTGAAGAAGAAAGATATGCAATAGACACATGAAGAAATGCTCAACTTCTCTAGCTATAAATGAAATGCAAATCAAAACAACATTGAGATACCACCTCACCCCAGTTAGAATGGCTATAATCAAGAACTCTAATAACAACAGATGCTGGAGGTAACAACAGATGCTGGAGGGGATGTAGACAGAAGGGAACCCTACTGCATTGTTGGTGGGAGTGTAAATTTGTTCAACTACTTTGGAAAGTAGTATGGAGGTTCCTCAAAAGATTCCACATAGAGCTCCTCTATGACCCAGCAATCCCACTTTTGGGCATTTACCCAAATGATCACAAACAAGACCACGCTAAAGCTACCAGAACAACTATGTTTATTGCAGCATTATTTACCATAGCAGAGATATGGAACCAACCTAGATGCCCCTCGGTAGATGAATGGATCAGGAATGTGGTATATATACACAATGGAATTCTATGCCTCCATCAGAAAGAATAACATTGCCCCATTTGTTAGGAAATGGAAAGACTTGGGACAAATTGTATTAAGTGAAGTAAGCCAGGCCCAAAGAAACATAGGTCCCATGGTTTCCCTTATTTGCAAGAACTAGTATATGTCTGAGACAAGCAGAAAAGGTCAGATAAGTTGATGTTAAGTGAAATGAATCCCAGGATAAGTGTTCAAATGTTCTTTCTTTCTTGCTATTATTTCTAACATATTTATAAGATATTTCTTTGTTTCTTTGTTGCTTTGTTACCTTTCCCTACGATATAACCCCTGTTTTCACTGTATTTGATGTTGGTATAATTTGTTCAGGGGAAGAGAAAAAACAAATTGTTTAAGTAGGGATACAGTTGGACCCATTCAACAATGAGATGTATGAGACGTTATGTCGAAAAACGAACTTTATAACTTTGTCATGGGGGGAGGACGGGGGGTGGGGGAGATGGGAAGGGATCATAAGGGGAAGCAAAGGAGGAGGCAACAATGCTTCATAAGAAACGTACTCATTATCTTGCCCATGTAATTGTAACTCCTCTGTACTGTATTTTCACAATAAAAAATTCAGAATTATCTATGTGGTTATATAGCATTTCAGCATAAAAAGGAAGTAAATTAAATATTGAAATTTAAAGGCTTAATTCTGGATCAGAAAGACTGAAAAATTTAGAGAGGTATAAAGAAGATGAAATATATACCGCATTTTATTCAAATGTTTTTTGTTCAAATGTTTTTCTTTCATGAGATTGTTTCTAACACATTTATAAGATTATTTCTTTGTTGCTTTGTATGTCCCTCCCCCACGATATAACCCCTGCTTTCACTTTATTTGATGTCGGTATAATTTGTGGAGGGGAAGGGGAAAAACAAATCATTTAAATAGGGATACAGGTAGACCCATTGCAACAATGAGATGTACAAGTCGTTATGTCGAAAACGAACTTTACAACTTTGGTGGGGAGGAAGGGGAGCGGGGAGGATTGGGTGGGGAGGGCAGGGGGAGGATAGGAAGGGATGGGAAGGGGAAACAAAGGAGGAGGCTACAATGCTTGATAAGAAATGTACTCATTATTTTGCCCATGTAATTGTAACCCTTCTGTACATTATTTTCACAATAAAAAAAACAAATGATAGTAAAGAAGATGAAATAATATATTTGTTTGGCTCCTAGAGAGGCTGGAAATTGCGCATGATTTTAAATGCATGTACATAATAGCATGTGTCCTTAGCAGACAGTTTCCTTGGCAAAGTAGTCTTAGGGAGGTTAAATGGGGGATGCTGTGTTGATTAAATGAAAAAAAATGGATGGATGGTACATGGTAACTGTTCGATAAATGTTAGTGCTGCTATTGTTGTAATTCAAAGTAACATCTGGCTAGCCTTCTCCAGGGAAGTTTCTCACAATAGCTAACAAAAACACTAATGAAGGAAAATAAGACTGGTAGATAATACACTAGTAGAATCTTGAAGAAACAATAACTAATTCTAGGACAATAGGATCTGGGTTTGGACACAAAGACAATTTCATAAAAGATAGAAAATTATTTTGGGTCCGTCACTAGAGATTTGGGATCTAATCCAGTTAAAAACTTGAGGTATCTTTTTCTTTTCTCTTGAGTATGGGAAGAGATGTGCATCCCAAACCACAGAGTAATGGGGTGTTATTTATACAGCGCCAATGTGGAACGATCCCAAAGTCATAGAGTATTCTGGGTGTAGTCTTTCTACCACTAACTTAATAGTACTTGGTGCAAGACCAAGGACCAAATAAGATAAATAGGGAAAAAAATATCAACAGAACCAAAACAATATCTGAAGGACTCAAAGGAATATAACTTTGTTGTAATTGACTCCAGAGGACAAGTACAGGAAACTATTTGACATTTGCAAGAGAGCACACAAAAGTCTTCATGAAATAGCTGCAGATTATTAGAAGGATAATATATTACTTAAAAAGCTCCTTATAAAATGAAGTAAAAATGTTAAAAATTATTCAAAGGAAGAAGATATAAAATGTATGATTTTAAAAATGATGATGGACTTAGAATTATTATCTGACTTTTAAAAATTGAATAGATTTAATAGAACTTTTTCCAAGTCTTTCCATTTCCTGTCAAATGGGGCAATGTCATTCTGATGGAGGCATAAGCAACAATGCTTGATAAGGAATGTACTCATTATCTTGCTCATGTAATTGTAACCACTCTATATGGTATTTTCACAATAAAAAATAAAAAAGAACTACAAAAATATTGAATAGATTGATGGGACTTAGTTATGAGGGTCACGAATATGCTTGATAAGAAATGTACTCGTTATCTTGCCCATGTAATTGTAACCCCTCTGTATGGTATTTTCACAATTAAAAAAAGAATATTAAGATCACATTAGATCTTTTGCCTCAAAACAGATTACTGCGAGAGTATAATTTCAAAACTATTTTATACAATTCCATTGTTTGCAAAATAATTTATAGATGGGATTAAACTTAAAATAGAAATTTAAAAGTAACATCATAGAAGTAAGAATATAGAATACTGTGGTATGGTGCCTCAAGTGGCTGAGCCTAATAAGCGTGAGGACCTGAGTATCTGAGTCTAAGCACCACCACAAAAAAATAGAATAGAATATAGAAAAAATACCATTGATAAATTGTTTCAAGCTACTTTTACTCTACAGAGTTGAACAACAGTGGCATAGATCATTGGCTAGCAAAGTCTCAAATAAGTATTCTGTTTCTGCTCATAAAACATTTTCTGATCACAGGCATAAAATATAAGCTATTTTAATGTGTTAAAACCTAAGAATTTGGGCACCGAAAGTACCATCACAAACAATAAGGAACTGGGGAGAATATTTCTAAGTGTAGATGACATAGTAGTGGTTACAATATACATGAACAAATTATAAATCAATTTGATAAAATATTAACAAAAGTTATACATCAGTGAAAAATAGGCAAAAGATATAAACGGTGGTGCTTAACATAAGTATTATAAATAACTAGTAAGCAGTTGAAAAATATCAGCTGTTTTGAAATGAATACAGGTTTAATATCACAACATGATATTAGACAAATCAAAAGAAGGAAAATACTCAGTGTGGGCCAAAACATGTGGAAAAACAGACTTATTTTTTGGTGGATGTCAAAACTGAAGGTGAATTGGCAACTGATAAGAAAAGGTTTAGAATATATGCAGTTTTCCCTTGGATTGATTCTAGCATCCCATCATACCACAATAACAAAAAAAATTGAGGAGTATTCAAGTTCTCTGTATAAAATGGCACAGATCTTACAGACAGCCTATGTACATTTTCCTGTATACATTAAATCACTTCTACATAACTTTCAATGCTTAATGCTATAAATGTTATGAAAATAGTTTTTAAGACTATTGTTTAAGAGTTCCGGGAAGATGGCGGAGGAGAAGCTGGAATCTGAACAAGCTCTTGCATAGAAAACAGTTTCAGAGTTCCAGTGAACAGTCCCAAGCCAGAGAATCACACCAAGTGTGCCATCAAAGGACAGAGAGTTAGTCAAGAGAGGGGAAGCCAAGCAGACACATCTGAGCAGCTGCCGCTGCGGCGGCAGGGTCGCAGCGGCGACCACCGCCGCGGAGGCATACCTGAGACGCAGTCCGGGACGAAGGAGCCAGACGCAGCGGACGAGCGGATTCTACTCAACACCAGCAAGAACCGACAAGGAGCGGACAACTTCATCCTGCACTTTGCAGACCAGAGACGACCCGAGATCCAAGACTCCGCGTGAGTAGAAGCCCCACTTCCTCACTCCTCTGGGAGCAGAGGAGGGAAGGCCACCCCTCCCCCCCCAGCACCCGTGATCTCCATCTTGGATACCGACAAAGCTCGGAGGAGCGGCTAGCTCCAGCTCAGGCCTTGGAATAGAGCTAGTCATTTGGCAGGTCACAGGAACTTGGCGGCGAGGTGACCTCACAGACTCAGTTCCATCCAGGGAGGGGTCGCCCAGCTCAGGCACCAGCCACTGGAGTGGCTCTCCTCGCTGGGTGGCCAGAGCCAGAGGCTGCCCCTCCCTCTAGCAGCCACCACAATCAATTGAAAAACAGAAACCCTGAGAATGGCTCCAGGCTGGGTGCTGTGAGTTTTTTTTCACAAAATAGCCCCAGGGAAAAGCTACTGTTCCTTGAAAGGCCTCAACTCTACCCAGAACCTAGCCTCATCACTGCATCCCCCTCTTTTGTGATTCTCAAAGCAGATCACCCTCCCAGTAAACTAACCTGGGAGGGGGATCTCAAAATCTTGGGTAAAGCAGAGCATTTTCCCGCCTGTTCCAACAAACTGACTTAAGAAACCAATCAAGCCACAGGACCTCAAGCTGACCAGAGACTCCAACCAGACTCTGGTTACAGACAAAAGGGAGATACAGGACACTTCCCACCCCTCCCAAAAAAAAAAAAAAAAAAAAAAATCAAAGAACTTTTTTTTCTTCTTCTTCTTTTCTTTTTTTCTTTTTCTTGTTTTGTTTTTTTTCGTTTTTTGTTACCTTATATATATATAAAAATTTTTTTTTGCTTTTCTAAAACTTTTATTAATCTTTAATTTTTGCCTCTTCTGAAAAAATAATTGTTTTCCATTAACTTTTTTTTTTTCTCCTCTTATAATTTTTATTTTAGGAATACGTGAATGTGTGTTTTCTTTTCTTTTCTTGTCTTCTTTCTCTTTTTCTTTCATTCTTAATTATCTTTTTGTTTTTTTTTCTAGCTCTACTGAACTTCTGATCTTTTCTTCTCACTTTCCTATCCTTTCCATCTTTTCCTCTTTGTTCATCTTTATGTGACTTAACTCTTGTCCTGCACATCCTCAGATAAACCCGTAGTTAACCAGTAGACCCTATCCCCCATTGTGTACACACTTAATCCACAAACTTATTACTCAATTCAAAACCTCTGAGACTTAAATTCACTAATAGCAGTACTTTATACCTATACAATATTTTAAGCATTTTTTTAAAGTTTTTCTCATCTCCTCTATGTCCCTCCCTTTCTCTCAACATATTCATATTCCTCTATAAATAGATGGTCTTTTAATCTCTAAAATAACATTAATTTTTACGTTTCTATTTTTTTTCTGGTCTCTTTTCATTCCCCTTTCCCTTATTCTTTTTCTCTCTCTCTACTTACATCCTACCCAACCTATTTCCTGCATTGTGATTAGGACATAGTTAACTCTCCCTGTGCCTCCCCACACCAATCTATTCCTATTTTTTACCCACATCTCTTCCTAACCCTAATAATTTCTGGCTTTCCAAATTCTTCTCTGCGGTTCGAAGTTCTTTAACATATAGTTGTTTGATGTCGAATAGATGTATCTGTTGAACTAGATTGTATCTGTAGACTATTGACTGTACAAATGCAAACTTTGGTTGATGGTTGCCTTAAGATAGTGTTCTAGCACAAAACTGGTGCTATCTTCATCTCAAATGGGCAGAGTAAGCCGGAAAAACACAAGAAAAATGGCAAATTCGGGTATCTCAATTCCCAATCCTGATAATCAGGGGTTAGAACAGATAATGAATAATCCAGAGGAGAGTTCCCAAACAGCTCTACAAACACTGGTGGCAAACATGATAAATGAAAAGTTTGACAACGTACAAAGGACTCTGTATGAGCGTGATAGGGAGAGAGAGGAGGCATCCCAGAAGTTTATACAGGAATATCATAAGCGTGAGGAAGCTACTCAAAAACTGATACAGGATTTGCGTGAACAACTTGAGAATACTCAAAGAGAAAGGGAGGAATGGCGTGAGCAGGCTGAGAACACTCAAAGAGATCTGCAGGAATCCCACGAACGGGAGGAAGCTAATCAAAGAGTAATACAGGAATTGAGAGACCAGGTAGAGAACACACAAAGATCACTAAAGGCATTCATGGAATCCATTAACAAAGAGCTGAAGGAAGTCAGGGAGACCACAAAGGGAATGCTGAATGGAACCCAACAGAAGGAATGGGAGCCCAAAGAAACCATAACCAATCAACTAAGTGATTTGAGGACAAACACTGAACACCAAATTAAGGAAGTAAAGAAATTCATACAAGACCTAAAACAGAGCTTCAACAAAGAACTTGAAGCCATCAAAGCTGACCAACTAGAAGGAAAAGAGATAAAAAACAAAGTAGAGAGTCTTGACAGCAGGTTAGACCATGCAGAAGATCGAATCTCAGGGATTGAAGACAGCCTAGATATTATAGAGAAAGAACATACAACCATCCAAGACAAGTCCAAGAAATATGATAGATCTATCCAACACCTGGAAGACACCATCAGAAGGCCTAATCTAAGGATAATGGGTGTAGAGGAACACCTAGAAACAGAAGTTAATGGTCTAGGAAATCTGTTTAACAGGATCCTAGCAGAGAACTTCCCAAACATGCAAAAAGATAGGCCTGTCCAGATACAAGAAGCCTTTAGAACCCCAAATAGACCAGACCAGAATAGGACATCCCACCGTCACATTATAATCCACACAGGATCAACTCAGAACAAGGAAAAGATCCTTAAAGCTGTCAGGGAGAAAAGGGTAATCACTTATAAAGGGAAACCAATTAGAATCACCTCAGATTTCTCAGCAGAGACAATCAAAGCAAGAAGAGCCTGGAATGATGTATGCCATGCCCTAAAAACAAACAACTATCAACCAAGAATACTGTACCCAGCTAAACTCTCCTTCATAACTGAAGGCCAAATAAAAACCTTCCATAGCAAAGAAAAATTGAAACAATACATCTCCACCAAACCAGCCCTACAAAAGATTCTTAAAGATGTCCTACACATAGAAAACCAACAAGACCGCAATAAAGGCCAAGAAACTGCACCCAAACTGAGAATCCAAGAACCATAGGAAGAACCCAGTTTTCGCAGCCCCCAAGAAGGTAGATAACATGGCAGGAACTCCCAAATACCTCTCAGTCCTATCTCTTAATGTTAACGGACTGAACTCTCCAATTAAGCGACATAGACTGTCTAGTTGGATTAAAAAACAAGACCCTTCTATCTGCTGCCTGCAGGAGTCACATTTTGCCCATAAAAACAAACACATTTTCAATGTTAAAGGCTGGAACAAAATCTACCAAGCAAACGGACCGCATAAACAGGCGGGAGTTGCAATCCTAATATCAGATAAAATAGACTTCAAATTAAAATTCATGAAAAGAGATAAAGAAGGTCGCTACATACTAATTAAAGGATCTCTCCTTCAGGAGGATATTACAATTCTAAATATCTATTCGCCAAACAATGGAGCACCCAAATTTATCAAAGAAACACTACTTTCCCTCAAATCCCATATAGATCCAAAGACATTAATCGTTGGGGTTTTTAACACACCACTCTCCCCACTAGATAGATCAACTCGGCAAAAACTCAACAGAGAAACCGCAGATCTAAACAGCTGCATAGATCAACTAGACTTAACAGACATTTACCGAACATTTCACCCAGCAGCATCAGAATACACGTTTTTCTCAGCAGCACATGGAACATTTTCTAAAATAGACCACATTTTAGGCCACAAAGCAAACTTGTCTAAATTCAGAAACATTGAAGTTATACCTTGCATTCTCTCTGACCACAAGGGAATAAAGTTAGAACTCAACATCAAAAGCCACCAAAGAAAGTCCGATATCACATGGAGGCTGAACAACACACTGCTGAATCATGAGTGGGTCATGGAAGAGATTAGAAAGGAAATTCAAATGTTCATGCTATTCAACAAAAATGAACACACAAAATACCAGCTCCTCTGGGACACAGCAAAGGCAGTACTCAGAGGCAAGTTTATAGCTCTGAGCTCCTACATCAACAAATTGGAGAGATCTGAAACTAACAATTTAATGACACATCTAAACCTCCTTGAAAAAGAGCAGCAAGATAAACCCCAATCCAGTAGACGGAAAGAAATAATCAAAATTAAATCAGAATTAAATGAATTAGAATCCAAAAAAACTATAGAAAGAATCAACAAAACAAAGAGTTGGTTCTTCGAAAAACTTAACAAAATTGACAGACCCTTAGCAAATCTTATCAGAAAAAGAAGAGAACACACCCAAATTAATAAACTCAGAGATGAGAATGGAAACATCACCACGGAAACAAGCAAGATTCAGAACATTATAAGGGAATACTTCTCAAAACTTTATGCTAATAAGTTTGAGAACTTGACAGAAATGGACCTCTTCCTAGCAAATATTGACATGCCAAAACTAAACCAAGATGAGGTAAACTATCTTAACAGGCCCATATCAAGCATTGAAATAGAAACAGCAATAAGAGACCTCCCAGCTAAGAAAAGTCCAGGACCAGATGGTTTTACAGCGGAATTTTACAAGGCCTTCAAAGCAGAGCTCACACCAATTCTCCTCCAACTCTTCAATGAAATTGAAAGAGAAAGCTCACTACCGAACACATTCTATGAAGCCATCATAACCCTCATCCCAAAACCAGGTAGGGACTCATCAAAGAAAGAGAACTATAGACCCATTTCTTTGATGAACATTGATGCGAAACTTCTCAACAAAATTTTGGCCAATCGACTTCAACAATTCATCCAAAAAATCATACACCACGATCAAACAGGATTCATTTCAGGGATGCAAAGCTGGTTCAATATACGCAAATCAATTAATATTATTCATCACATCAACAGGAGCAAGAATAAGAACCACATGGTTATCTCAATAGACGCAGAAAAAGCATTTGACAAGATCCAACACCCCTTTATGATGAAGGTTTTGGAAAAATTAGGAATCCATGGAACATTCCTCAATACAATAAAGGCTGTATATGACAAACCTACAGCCAGCATTATACTCAATGGTGAAAAACTAAAGCCATTTCCTCTTAACTCAGGAACAAGACAAGGATGCCCACTCTCTCCACTTCTCTTCAATCTAGTATTAGAATGCCTAGCTACAGCAATAAGACAAGATGCAGACATAAAGGGGATCCAAATAGGGAAAGAAGAAATAAAACTCTCCCTCTTTGCAGATGACATGATCTTGTATTTAAAGAATCCCATAGACTCCACTCCCAAATTACTCAAGCTGATTCAAAACTTTGGCAAAGTAGCAGGTTATAAAATTAACCCCCAAAAATCAATGGCTTTTCTGTATGCCAACAATGAGAAAAGTGTGGCTGAAATTAGGAAAGCAACTCCATTTGTAATAGCCTCACAAAAAATAAAATACCTAGGAATTAACTTAACTAAAGAAGTGAAGGACCTCTATGATGAAAACTTTAAAATCTTGAAAAAGGAAATCAACACAGAACTTAAAAAATGGCAAAACCTCCCATGCTCCTGGATTGGAAAGATTAACATCGTGAAAATGGCAATACTGCCCAAGGCTATCTACAAATTCAACGCAATACCTATCAAAATTCCACCCTCATTCTTCAAGGAAATAGAAGAGGCAATCCAAAAATTCATATGGAACAATAAAAGACCCCGAATAGCAAAAACACTCCTCAACGGAAAGAATACTGCTGGAGGAATATCAATACCAAATTTCAAACTCTACTATAAAGCCATAGTAATCAAAACAGCTTGGTATTGGCATAAGAACAGACCTCAGGACCAATGGAATAGAATTGAAAACCCAGAAATGAACCTACAGACCTATAGCCATCTAATCTTCGATAAGGGAGCTAAAACAATAGAATGGAAGGCAGACAGCCTCTTCAGTAAATGGTGCTGGCAAAACTGGTTAACTGCATGTAGAAAACTAAAGCTAGATCCTTATATATCACCCTGCACCAGAATCAACTCCAAATGGATCAAAGACCTTGAACTCAAAGCAGACACTCTGAAAACATTACAGGATGGAATAGGAGAAACCCTGGGTCTCCTTGGCTCAGGCCGAAATTTTCTGAATAGAGGCCCGGAAACACAACAAATCAAAGAAAGGCTGGACAAATGGGATTGTATAAGGTTGCAGAGCTTCTGCAGGGCAAATGACATAGCTAGCAAGATCAATAGAAAGCCCATGGACTGGGAGAAGATCTTTACTAGCCATACAACGGACAAGGGTCTCATATCTAAAATATACTTGGAACTCAAAAAATTAAACCACCCAACAACAAATCCTCAAAGAAACAACTGCCCAATAAGTAAGTGGGCGAAAGACTTAAAGAGAAGCTTCTCTGAAGAAGAAAGAAGGATGGCCAATAGACACATGAAGAAATGTTCAACATCCCTAGCCATAAAAGAAATGCAAATCAAAACAACATTGAGATATCACCTCACTCCAGTTAGAACAGCAAAAATCAAGAACTCTAACAACAACAGATGCTGGAGGGGATGTGGACAGAAAGGAACCTTACTTCATTGTTGGTGGGAATGTAAACTTGTTCAACCACTTTGGAAAGCAGTATGGAGGTTCCTCAAAAGACTCCATATAGAGCTCCCCAACGACCCAGCAATCCCACTTTTGGGCATTTACCCAAATGATCACAAACAAGGCCACACTAAAGCTACCAGCACAACTATGTTTATTGCAGCATTATTTACCAGCTAAGACATGGAACCAACCCAGATGCCCCTCAGTAGATGAATGGATCAAGAAGATGTGGTATATATACACAATGGAATTCTATGCCTCCATCAGAAAGAATGACATTGCCCCATTTGTTAGGAAATGGAAAGGCTTGGAAAAAATTATATTAAGTGAAGTAAGCCAGGCCCAAAGAAACATAGGTCCCATGGTTTCCCTTATTTGCAATATCTAGTATAGGTATGAGTCAAGCGGAAAAAGTCAGATAATGTGATGTTAGGAAAACAAAACCTCAAATATGTATTTTAATGTTTTTGTTTCTTTCATGCATGTGTTTCTAATGCATTTATAAGATTATTTCTTTGTTGCTTTGTGTGTCCCTCCCCCACAGTGTAACCCCTGCTTTCACTATATTTGATGTCAGTATAACATGTGGAGGAGACGGGGACAAACAAGTCGTTTAAGGATTCAGGTGGACCTGTTGCAACAATGAGAAGTACAAAATGTCATGTCAAAACCAGCTTTACAATGTCGGTGGGGGGGGGGGGAGGGGGGGTATGATTGGGTGGGAGGGAGGGGGGAGGCTGGGAAGGGAGGTGAAGGGTAAACAAAGGAGGAGGATGCAATGCTTGGTAAGAAATGTATGCATTATCCTGCCCATGTAATTGTAACCCCTCTGTACAGTATGTTCTCAAATAAAATAAAATAAAATTTAAAAAAAAAAAAAAAAAAAAAGACTATTGTTTAGGTAACAATGACAAGAAAAATGTCATCATGTGTTCAGTACAGATGCAATTTTTTTCAATATTTTCAGTCCTTAGCTGGTTGAATTTTCACATGCGAAATTGGTAGGACAGAGGACCTAATCCTTCCAGAAAGCAACTCCATTTCTAGGATTTATCCAAAGGAATAATTAAAAAGTGAGAAGATTTAGTTTTAGGGATGTCTATTTCAGGACTGCATACAATAGTAACACTGAAATCAATTTTAAATAGCAAGGGTCTTTGCTGATTTGGTTACATTATCAATTCATAGGAAAACCTTATAAGGTATTAAAATTTCATTAACACACTTTTAGAAAAGCACAAATGTTTAGAATATAGTCCTAAGAATAAAAGATAGGTTAATCACTGAATATACTTATCATAATTGAAGTTTTGAAAGAAAATTCACATAAAATACCTGGCAAACATTGGTTAATATTACTTATAGATGCCTTGTGGGGTAATGGATGATTTTTATTTTCTCCTATTTGCTTATTCATATATAAGTGTTTTATTGAACTGTCTCATGCCCGTGGGGTACAAAGAGGAAATGGTTTCATTTTCCCTATTTCAGCTGTCACTCCCACAATTGTATCATAGAAAAAGTCCTTCTGGCTGGATCACAGACTCCTTAAGGACATTTTGGGACTATTCCTTAATGTCACTTTGGATATTAAGATTCTATTTCATTTCCAGAGCATTTCTCTCTCCCCGGGGTTCTCTTGAGTTTGTGGCTTGAGGGTCATGAAATAAGCATGGCACATAGTAGGATTCTTTGTGGGACCCTGTTCTCCTGAGCCTTCTTTCTGCCCCTATCAGACAGAGGTAAGCAGAGGAAAAGAGAAAGCTTGGAGGGAAAAGGCTGTTACTCAGCTAGGTTTCTTTAGTGTCTTTTGTGAGATGACTTTCACAAGGGGCAACACAACACTTACCATCTGCCCTTTTCTTCATCTCTTCCCTTTTCTTCATCTCATACTTCCTCTCCATACTAGCTTAACCTCCAGTCTCCTCATGGTAGGGGGTACCTACAAATTTCATGGAGCATGGGGCTTCCTCTGAAGGAACTGCAGCCTTCCTTGTTCTCTCCTGCACAGAAGGGGACAGAAGTGAATCAGTAAGTCCTCCCCATAGTTAGATTTCAAGATGGGACTAAGTAAGGCTCTTCACTTCTCTTTCATAGATCTCTCTCCCAGCTACTGTCTCTGTGGTGATTCCCTTGGAGCCTTTCTTCTTGTTTGACTTTCTCTGTATTTTTAATGTTTTTTTTTATTGTGAAAATACTGTACAGAGGGGTTACAATTACATGAGTAAGGTAATGAGTACATTTCTTATCAAGCATTGTTGCCTCCTCCTTTGTTTTCCCCCTACCATCCCTGCCCTCCCATCTCCATGACTACACACTCCCCACCCTCCCCCGCCAAAATTTTAAAGTTCGTTTTTCAACATAGCATCTTGTACATCTCATTGTTGCAATGTGTCTACCTGTATCCCTATTTAAACAATTTGTTTTTTCCTTCCCCTTCCCAAATTATACCAACATCAAATACAGCAAAAACAGGGGTTATGAGGGAAGGACATACAAAGCAACAAAAAAAATCACCTTATAAACACGTTAGAAACAAGGTGGGTTATTGTTAAACTGTGTTTTGTTTAGACTTGCAAAGGGAAGTGTTGCAGTTCACTTCAGGTTGGGGAAGAGAGAGGAGGGAAGGGAGCTCTACAACCCTCTTCACTTCTCCAATGAGTCATGGTTCCTTTTTCCTCCCTCTGTTCCATCCTACACAATGTGGGTGATGATGTTGTTAAAAGCCCAATATATTTTTTTCTTGGAATATTATAGGAAGTTCCTTCTGAAGAATGCACTGATAAATAATGTTATGAAATACGAAGATGTAGGCAGTGGGAATGACTTCCCTTACCAGATATCAAATAAATTATAAAATGAGGAGACAGTTATTATCAGAGGTGTAAAACAATCAATATCACAGGCTAGATGAGTCTCAAGCAGGAGATAAAAGACCTTAGTGCTTGATAAAGGAAACATCACAGACTGATGAAGGAGGTATGTTGAGAAAATTATTTTGGAAAAAGATTATATTCTTATATTATACACTACAGTAAATTTCAGATGTCTTTAGGGTTAAAAATATAAACATAAAAAATCATAGGGGAAAAAGCAAATCGTTTAATTAGGGATACAGGTGGACCCATTGCAACAATGAGATGTACAAGTCATTATGTCGAAAAACGAACTTTACAACTATGGTGGGGGATTGAGAGAGGATCGGGTGGGAGGAGGGGGGGAGTATGGGAAGGGATGGGAAGGGGAAACAAAGGGGAGGCAATAATGCTTGATAAGAAATGTACTCATTAGCTTGCCCATGTAATTGTAACTCCTCTGTACGGTATACTCACAATAAAAAAAAATCATAGGAGATAAAGTAGTTTTAAAACTGATTGAATTGAGGAAACTTTCTCAGCCTTAAAAGCATTGGAAGAGGACACAAAAGGAAATGATGAATCATTTTGTATGAAATAAATACGCATGCAAATATTTCTAAGTGTTGAAACCACATCCAAGTAAAAGCAAATGAGATCTTTTGAATACATTCTGCTGGAGTAGGACAGACAATATGCTAGTTTCTTTAATATACATTTACTACCAATCAGTAACCAAAGCTCTAATGTCTCTATAGAAAAATGGGGCAACACATGAAAAGAAGTGGAAGCTGTACTGATATAGGAGTCATATATGACTTACTTCATAATAATGTGAACCTCCAAAACAAAAAACGCAACTTTTACTTTTAAAATGCCAAGAAGTTTTTAAATGTACAAAGATAATGACAGCACAGTGAGATTTTTTTTTGTGGGTCGAGGGGCTTGAACTCTGGGCTTGGGTGCTGTCCCTTAGCTCTTCAGCTCAAGGCGAGTGCTCTATCACTTGAGCTATAGCACCACTTCTGGCTTTTTCTGCTTGTGGTGCTGAGGAATCCAGCCCAGGGTCTCATGCATGCAAGGCAAGCACTCTACCACTGAGCCACCTTCCCAGCCCCAGTGAGACTGGCTTTTATCTATAGGGTGAACTGAGGAAACTGGCCTAACCTTTTAAATAAACAACCGAACAAAATGTTAAAGGAGCCTTAAAGTTTGAATCCCCTTCCACTTAGCTATTATGATACTGTGAATCCATCCCAGGAGATCATCTGGATGCATAACTTAGTGTATGCAAAAGAATATTAGTCATGTATTTTTTATAATCATTAGAAGTTGGATAGTAAAGGAAATAAATCATAATCGCTGCATTTGGATAGTTTTAGTATCTGTGAAATATGCCAAATATTCCATGTGTTTGGAGAATTTTAATTGACATGGTGAAGTGCTTATGCAAAAATAAAACTAACTACAAAATTATTTATAGCATGACTGATTTTTTTAATATTTCTGATCACTTCAGCGCCTATGCCTGTTAGATTGTGCTTTTTTTCTATGTGGACAGGGACAATCTTCTCAAGGTAGAAGAATTTCCTCCTCAAAAGGACACAGGATTCCATCTGCATGTCAATGTTGCCATTCCCATCCTTGTCACCCTCCTTTCTCAATACAGCTGTTGTCAAAGGTTTTCTGTTCAATTATGGTAATTCAAACATTCAGCTTCTAGTTTCTTATATTTCTCAATAACATCGATTTCTACTTATATTGTTAATGTTTTAAAAACAACTTAATTGAAGCATAATTGGCATACAATAAATAGCATATATGAAAGGGTACAACTTGATACCCTTTGATGTATGTATTTGCCTAGAAAACGATCACCACAATCAATATAATAATCATAGCAGGATTGGAATTTTATTATGGAAAAACATGGTCTGGAAAGAATTATGCCACAAACTCAGATTATTTATATTTTCTTTTACTGTTTTGAATGGTTTCAAAATATTCTACAATGTGCATGTGTTACTTTTATGAACAGAAAATCCTTGTAGAGAATTTAGTGACAGCGACTAGGATTGGATGGCAGAGCGGTCAGGAGATGCTATCTTATGAAAACTAAAGGAAAAAAATCTTTCCCATCAGGAAGATGCAAGACATTAAAATCCCATAGGTTGGATAATTAAATTTTACCAGGATTAATGAAGAAGAATAAGAGGAGATGTTAGATCTTCATGCTAGAAGGCAGAGAGTGGACATCACATCATCACTTCACCTTTTTTGTATGTGGCATAGAGGTAAAGCCATCTCCTACCAACATGTTACTGAATGGCATTATGAGGGATATTTTACTACATATGAGGAGTATGGGGAGTATATAAATACAGTGTGTCTATATAGTGAAGAACTAATAGAGAGGAAAAACATTTGAAATGGTTCCAATTTCCCTGTACTGCCAAATTTTGCCAATAGATCAGAGACAGGAAAGACAAAGGTATGGGATTCATTCAATAATGAGGTAGCTTAAAAAGTGAGTTGAGTAAAGAAAGGAACAGAGGAGTATACACGTGCAATAAGAGATGCTCTATTATTGGACATATAATTGCTTGCTGGAATACAAATGTTGTCTATGAAGCATAGGATGTGGGTCTGTGTTTATGAATTAAAATTCTCATAATCATTATTATTATTTTGGTAAAATAGTTGTTTTGAGCCTTATCCCAAGTAGGATTACATTTTCATCCATACACTTTTCACCTAATAGTTAGTTTGGAGTTTTAACATTTTCTAGGCTGATACGATCAATTCCAGAGCATTCTAAAAATATGTTGGATAGATGACCAAACATCCCATATGCTCATAGTCATATAACAGAATACATAATTGAATAATGGCATTGAGATTCTTGCAAACAAGAGCAATAATATTATGATTTGTAATAGATACTGAGATGGAATATAAATTTATCAGTATTCTAATGTCTCTGAAATAGAGGAAGAACCTATCCAATCAAATCAATGACAAATCTGTTGTCACAGATTCCACATAGATCATATGACAGCTAATTCTCTTCCATTAGGCCTCTTCATGCCTTGTAAAGTCACTAAAGAAATTCCATTTTATTTCCTGCATTTTGGAATTCTCTAAAGTTTCTGAGAGTTATTACCTTTTATAGAGCACATGAAATTACAAAACTTGTTTATCAGCACTAGGTAACATTTTAGCTTTAACATATATACATATATATGTCTGCATATATGTATATATATACACATATATGTGTGTATGTTTATTTATTTATTTATTCTCCATCAGCCGTACAAGGTAAAGGAAAGTGTTAAAGATGAACATTAGTCAGAATATGTTATGCATTTACTCTATATACAGCATTTAGCAAAGATGATTTTCAGCAGTTTTATACGTTTCCTGTCTTGGCACTCTATGTTGAAGCTGTCCTCATAAAAGAAAAGTCATTGTCTTCACATTCTGAAAGGTATCAACTGTTGTTGACTTACAGAATATATCTGTGTCTATTTTTCAAATGTGTTTCATGGTTTTTTTCAGAAGGAACCTCATACAAAGGGTGGTGATATGACTTTCATGTCCAATTAGTAGTAGTGGTGTCTCAGTGAAAGCACTTGAAATGTTCCAAGACTTAGTTTCCTAATTCAAAAGATGGCAAGCATAACAAATTAAGGCTGCATCTTTCATATTTTTTCAGACACCACATTGTTGTTCATGTGAAAGCACTTTGAAAATAATAAGACAAAGAAAACACCGATTATTTTTCTTCTCAGAAGGTGTAAACCCAAAGTTGTCAAAAAGACTCCTTGCTTCTAAAGTGCTGCTATTTGGAATCTTAATATTTCTTTGATTGTTTTGATGAAGACTTTTGGTCAGGACGCTGTTCTATCATTGATTAGGTTCCACTATGAGCTACTCACTTTGTGTGTGTATGTGTGTGTGTGTGTGTGTGTGTGTGTGTGTATGTGTATGCAGGTACTTTATATTCTTGCTTGGCTTTTATACTCAAGGTTAGTGCTCTACCGCTTGAGCCATACCTCTGTTTCTGTCTTTTTGTTGGCTAATTGGGGACAAGAGTCTAGTAATTTTGTTGGCCTGGGCTGGCTTTCAACCTTGATCCTTAGATCCCAGCCTCTTGAGTAGCTAAGATTACAGACATGAGCCCCCAGAGCCTAGAGAAATGTTAACTTTTAATCATTTACAGATACCAAATGCCACACGCTCATTCTTCCTGATTTGTATAGTGAGCCAAATAGTACCCAAGACTCATTAGGAGATTTGATATTTGGAACTCAGTAGTCTCCCACTGTGGGGCATCTTTAGTTATTAAAAATAGTTTAGTTTGATTTCATTCTTGATAACTTAATCATTATACTGATTTGTTTATAATATTGAAATTACCTCTCAGCTTAGTCAGTAATGATTTATTTTTATATTACAAAAAGTCATTAAAGGTAAGATAATACTCTTTCTTCTATCACTTTGCTGTTTTCCTAAAGATAATTGCCTGAGGATTTATAGTTTTTGTAGTCCTAAAATAAGAACATTTGCTAGCACAAAACTATTTTCTTAGTTATAATAAAATATTATCTACAAAAACTCTTTTTCTTTCTGGAAAAGGAAGTATACTTGAGCGCTCAACATTTTCACTCAGAATTTAATCTCTACTGAAACCTGCAAAGACTGTCAATGGGAAGATAGATATAATGGAATGAATAGCATTACTACCTTGGGATGAAGTAAGTGATGTATAGTTGGAATAGGTGGGATTTTGTATAGAGATTTGCATCTAAGTTTCTTTTTGTGGGTCAAAGTGATGGGAAAGGTTTCTGCCCTTCCAATCTGAAATATCTGTCTGGATAAACCAATAACAGAGTTTACAAATTACCCAACTAGTGAGGTCATATCACCTCACCTTTAACAATTTCATTATATACCAGTTCAGCATCAGCACCAGTAATAGCATCTCCACTTAAAGACTTTCTCTGGCTACTAGAGCTAACTTTACCTATAGATAGCCCAAAACACCAGTACATTAATGCCACTTGGGAGTTGGCTCTTGAATGATATGCCACTGAGGTGTATGTTTTATACTACCTCCCAGAGTTGCAAGGGAAACTGAACTCGCATTGTCTTCAGTGGTAACTTTCTTATAATGGTCCTTTTATTGACTCCTTTCCCTGTCTCACTTTCTCATGCCGTTACTGGTGGCTTCACATTCACCCTCAAAATATCTACTTGCTCTCAAATCCATGAATCAGAGCTGCTTTGGGGAAAATCCAAGCAAAGATAGTTGGGAATGTGGATTCTGTCAATACAAGTGGCTTCAGGGAGGGAGGAAGACTGATGATTATAGTTAATAAAATGATCATGGAGGAATCTAAGTATATGGACTCAAATTGTACAACTTTCCACAAGGACTGTGATGGCACCTGGGAAAAGGACATCTGTTTTCAAATAGATGGGCAAATGAGCAAGTGAACAAGCAGTGTTCATTGAGTTTATGTGTGTGTATGTATGTGTGTGAGAGAGAGAGAGACATGGAGAGAGACACAGAGAGAGAGAGAGAGAGAGAGAGAGAGAGAGAGAGAGAGAGAGAGAGAGAGAGAGAATAGAGAAATAGAGAATGACAATCCGAGGAGCAGAAGACCTTGAAGTTGGGAGTAGCATATGAAGGTAGGGAAAGAGTGCTCATAGGCAAAGAGAGATAATTGAGCTCCATCAGTACATAGCACAACTGGACCAATCCAGTGCCTGCAACTCTTTTTTCTGAGATACTGACATTCCTACCTCCCATTAATTCTTTCATTGCCATCTTCTTCCCACTTTTCATTACTAACACTTCATAGAAGGAAGAGTTAGGACTTGCTTGATACAGATTTTCATGTTCTTATACTCTATTATGACATTTAAAAAGTGTAGATAGACTATTATGGTGAGAACAAAAACCTGATAGGTAGTTAATATTCTCAGTTAAAGGAGAGAGTGGCAGTGTAAAAGAAACAAGATGTTGTTTGACATTTAAAAATAGACCTAACTCTACCAATTAGTCTGTTCTGCCCATAGTAACTTTATTCAATGTTATGGTGGTAATAGCTTCTGGAAAGCTCTGACATATTTTATAATTGAACTGCCAGGCTCACAGTTAGCTATAATTCATCCACAGATAAAGTGTGTCTTGTTAACCAAATGATGTTGACTCTCTTGGAAAGCTGGTGTGAGGACTTTCCTGTTTCCTGTCTTCATGTGGTTTTATAGTTGCATGACAGACCATTAAAATGATGAAAGAATGATTATTGTCTTGGGTATCAAACAGTAATTTGGCCCTATGTTCATTTTTCTTTTTCATCAGCTGCAGAATCATACGCATTTATCAAAGTGGGTGTCATCTGTTTTGAAATTCATGAAGTTAGATTGCACACTTGTCAAACATTTTTTTCTGACATTGACAAAAACATCAACATTAAGCTTTATTGAAATTTTTTAGAAATAGAAATGTCCAGGTGAAAGAATGGTGGAATCAAAATGAAAGACAAGGGGCTACAATGGCTCATTCATTCTTCCAACATGTTCTGAATTCATTCAGTGAACACAGCAAATTGCCATGGAGAGCTGAAATCTGTGAGAGGTTGGAGGGACATGAGGCTGATTTGTTCATTCAAAAATATTTAGTGCTTTAAGTACTGAGGTTCAAAATCAGAATCAAGAGTAAAAATATGTGATGCAAAAGACTGCAAATAGAAAAAGACTGGCAATAGAGAAAATCTATAACTTTTTAAGATCCAGGTCTTGTTAATGTTTTGTTTAACTATATACACACACACACACACACACACACACACACACACACACACACAGTGTGTGTGTGTGTGTGTGTGTGTGTGTGTGTATGTGGCCAGTCCTATTGCTTGAAATCAGAGTCTGGGTGTTGACCTGAGCTTCTGTGTTCCTGGCTGATTCCTTAATGTTGGAATCATAACTCTATGTCTGTTTTTTTTTTTTTTTTGGTGATTAATTGGGGATAAGAGATGTGAAAACTTTCTTGCCCAGATTGGCTTTGAACTGCAATCCACATCTCAACCTCCTACATAGCTAAGATTACAGGCATGGGCCACTGGTGCTGGCTAACAATAATCTTTCTTTAAAAAAACAGAATTGTCAGAGAGAAGGAAACTTGGTTTCTTATACACAACATATATCAGTATACTTAGTTCAATACACTGACAAAGCTTCCATTTACCTGGTATATTTACAAAATTTACTATCAAGTTATTGACAGGTGGATTTGTATTTTATATGCTTGTGACTAGTCTAATCATTGAATTTATTCTTTACAATTTTTCCCACCTTGTTTTGCCTTTTCTGGATTTGAGGATTTTAGAGAATCTCTGTGAAAAAAGAATACTCCTTAAAATTATTAGTGTGTACTCTAGAGTTTTAGATATAGATTTGAAATTAACCTAAACCCACTTTCAAATTATACTGCTTTGCAATGCAGCAGGTGTCTGATAATGTGGTTTCTCCACTTGCCACCTAACATTCTTTCTAATGTTGCTGCTATTCATTCCACTAGCGAATGCCATTATCTCCTTGCATTTTATTATTGCTGCTTTGAACAGTGAGTTATGCATTAAATAAAGAATATGAAAAATAAAAAAATATTTACTGCTTGTAGTGCTTGGTACTGTACTAGGCACTAGGGAACCAGCAATAGCAAAACAAAGTCCCTAGAGGATATATTCTAAAGAGTTTATATGATATAAAATAAACAGACTCTTTAGCCCTTAGCTTCAAGAATCTTCTAATTGCTTGGAAAGACAAAGTTCATTAGTAAGTTAAAATTATAAAACAATGTAAAATGACACAGATGATTTCACATATAGGTGGTTAAGGTAAATGAAAGAATAATTCAATATGACACTTGCTCAAGAAAATGACCCAACTGTTGGTGACTGTGCCCAAAGCTGTGGTACTCATAAGAGCCAGTGTATACTAGAGCTTCTGATCTTTCATTTTGAAGGTCATTTAAAAGAGCAATACATTTATAAAACCTACAATAAATCTTATACTAAATTGTGATGCATGTATTCCTGTGTGATCTAGTTACAAGTTTACTTATTTTTCCTGGATTTAACAAGGTATTAGAAGAGCTTCTAATTAGTGAAACAAATAAGAAAGGCTAGTACAATTTTAACAATTGGAAGAAAGACATTAAATTGTCATTATTTTCAGACAATTGAATTGTTTACACAGAAAAGGCTCAACAGCTATTAGAACTAATAAGAAATGTCAACAAGGTTAGTGGATAAACAGAAAAATTTGAAAATCAGCAATGTTTCAAATGCATCAGCAAGAACCAATTAGAAAAAAGTAATTTTAAAAATCCTTTTCCCAAGAGCCTTGGTCTATGAACATATATAACAAAAACATCTACAACTTAACAGAACATGTCAGATGGAGGGTGCTGCCTGTTGGTGAATATTATTTCAATCATGTTTCCAACAGTTTCATTTATGTGTGTGTATGTGTGTATACATGTAGTTTAATAAGATGACCTTAAAAATAAGTATGGTGATGAAAACTCAAGAACATTGAGATAATTTTGAAAAATAAATAAATGAAAATCAAGGTTAAGGATATGCCTCATCAGCTATATATTATAACATTGAAACAGTGTAGAATCATTAAAGTAACTGAAAAGTAGACCACTTGTAGGAAAACACAAACATTTCTGTATGAGTATGCTCAGAATGCATGTGATAGTGTTGTAAGTGTGGACCCTATTTTAGAATAGGAGACTTATTGGCTCAGTTTGCATTGAAGCATGAAGACAATCCTATACTCCGAAGACATCACCATGCAAACATTTAAAAGTCAAAATGGGAGAACTATATATCCAGCTTTTAAGCCTTTCTCTTTCGCAGGTGGTAGAGTGGGGCCTTTGAGCTGGATATGTGAATTTCTTTGGCAGTTTCTGACTGTCTACTGTAAATGCGTTTGAAGGTATGGAGACTGAGAATGCTTTCCCTATGACTCAAGTCGAAGGAGAGAGGATATGATTGTGAGCAGCAGGGATGTAGGTCTCATAGGTAATGGGCCCAGTGGACTGGTGTTGGAATGTTTCAAGGCTCTTTGAGGAGCAAGGACCTGTTTTAATGATGGAGCAAAATGCTCCTACACCAGAATTGTTCTCCAGCCCTAGAGCTATATGATAACATGGGTGTCAGAATGTTTTCTGCAGATTATATGGAACCACATGCAGAACAGAGAGCCACCCCAGAGTTCTGTATATCTTTGTCCCAGAGAATAACCAGCAGAGGCAAACGAATGTCGAGAGAGAGAGAGAGAGAGAGAGAGAGAGAGAGAGAGAGAGAGAGAGAGAGAGAGACAGACAGACAGACAGACAGAGAGACAGAGAGAGAGAGAGAGAGAGAGAGAGAGAGAGAGAGAGAGAGAGAGAGAGAGAGAGAGAGAGAGGGAGAGGGAGAGGGAGAGGGGGAGAGAGATGGAGCAGGCACCACAAGGGAAGAAGGGTCAAGAAGGAGCAACTAACTTGAGGATCCATATTGGCCTGATGCACAGAAAGTTCATTTAAATGCCTCAGGGGTAAATCTCTGCAAAATCACAGCTTCAAGTGCTTGCAGGCCTTGTGAATAGAAAGTCACCCTTCACTTATATTCTTTTCTCTTTAGCAATTTTAGAACCAGAAAGCTTGCGAGGGAGGTGTGGAGAAAAAGAAAAAGACCACACAGCTGAAAGATCACACTCTATGGAACTTTCTCATGTGTAGAGATATTAGATGGGCAGCAAATATCATCATAAGTCATTTTGGATTTTGATTGTCCTGTAGGACTGAACTTTACTATGGCTGTACATATGCAGGTTTATGCTCTAACACTGTATGAATATTTCTGAAAAAACTTTTCTAAAAAATTCATAAATGTGGGGCTGGGGGTTTAGCCCAGTGGAAGGGTGCCCGCTCAGCGTGCGCAAGGCCCTGGGTTTGGTCCTCAGCCCTGGAAAAAAAATTCATAAATGTATGGCTTATGGAAAAAATATAACTGGGGCAAACCACTCAAATACTATGGAACTATCTAACTAGACTACTAACAAAGATGATAAGTTATATAATTGCTGGCCTGGTTTGAGTTCTACTGAAATTTACACTGAGCTCGCATTCAATACATTCTTGCCCACTCATGGCCATAAGTTCATTCTTTCACTTTTGTAATGTAGGATACTGAGGGTATTAATTCAAATAAAAATCCATCAAAGCTAAAAACAGTAACATTTTTAAAGCAATGTCCTCACTCCTTTCTGCTCTCCTTCCCTCTCTCCTATTCTCTCACTTTTTCTATCTCTCCCCCTCTCTCTATCCTCCTTTGCTTTCTATCTATCTATCTATCTATCTATCTATCTATCTATCTATCTATCTATCTATCTATCTATCTATGTAGAGAGAGAGAGAAACAGGCATGCATATATATCATATTTTGATAGGTCTTAAGGAGCCATTTAATTAAAATTACTAAAGAAAAGCTAAATGCCTCCATAAAGGCAAGAAACTGATTTCTATCTTGTCACTTGCTTAGTTTCCCATGGTTGTTTGGATGATAGGTTATTTGGCCAGCCAACTCTTTCTTTTATCTGGCTCTTCATTGACTACTCAACTGCCAGGTGCAACTCTCCATGGTTTGTGTTTGATTTGTGTGTTATTTATCTTGTTGTCTCTTTCTCTTCTTGTTTCTGTGTGGTACAGATGTATTTGTGCAGCAACCACACAAAGATCCAGAAGCAAAACAAATCAAAGAAAGACTTGATAAATGGGATTGTATCAAACTAAAAAGTTTATGCTTAGCAAAGGATATAACCAACAAGCTAAAAAGACAGCTTACAGAATGAGAGATTTTAGCTAGCTATACATCCAAAAATGGCTTAATATCCAGAATATAAAAAAGTTTTAAAAATTAAACCCTCAAAAAACAACCAAATCAATAAGTAAGCTAATGAGCTAAAAAGAAACTTCTCAGAAGTAAAATGTCCAATAGACACATAAAGAAATGCTCAACATCTCTGACCATAAAGGAAATAAAAATCAAAACAACACTGAGATTCTACCTCACCCTAGTTAGAATGTCCATTATCAAGAAAACAAATGATAACAGATGCTGACAGGGATGAAGAAAAGAAGGCAGGAGAATATAGTCAAGAACTCCATGTATAGCCTATAAAATTACATAAAGCAAATGAAGGACTAGGTTGGGAGGGATGAGCAAGAATCTTGAAAGGGGTGATATTGATCAAGATGTGTTGTATTCATTAACTACTTTGTTAAATAACAACTTCTTACAACTACTGAAAGATAATAAAATAAAAGATAATACAAATATAAATAAAACAAAAAGCCAACTAAACTATAAAAACAATTAATACTTGCAAAAATAAGCTAAAATTTCTAACATCATGGATGTAATAATTATGTCTAAGAAATGTTACTATGTAAAATTTTAAAAGAAGATTCAGTTCAACAAGTATCCTAGATACCTGAAAAAGAGAAATGTAGATTAATCTACCAAACAATTACCAACCATAGGTAGTAGAAAGTTTAGGAGGTAGAGCCCAGTTGGAGGAAATATGTCATTGGAGATGCACCCTTGAAGGGAATGTTGGGACTCCAGCCTTTTCCTCCTCCCTTCTCCCACTCCCATCTTTGTTTCCTGGTTGCAATTATCATTGCGCAAGGAGCTTTCCTCTGTCTCTTACGTCTCTTCATGATGTTTAGCTTTGCCTCAGACCCAAAGTAATTGGAGCCAAGAGACCAATGAACTAAAACCTCTGAAACCACAAACTCCTCCTTTAATTTGATTTTCTTGGGTATTTTGTCACAGTGATGGAGAACTAACACAATGTTTATGGCAGCAAGGAGTCAAGAGAGAGGGAAGGACAACTAATCTCTAACTAGAGACTTTCTAACAGATCATATACAAAATAAGGTAAATACTTATTTGCAGCCAATGAAATAATATCCTGACTTTGCCTCTATACTGAGGATGTAAAAGCTCAGGCTGCTGAAGGCAATCTCTCTGAACCTCTACTAATTTTAAGTAGTGCTTGATTCATAGATCTTTTAAGGCTGTAATAAACTGTGAATTTTTAAAGTGGAGGAGGTTGAGGCAGAGGGACAACCAAGATGAATAATAAGAAAAAGAAGCTAGCAGATCTTTCTAGAAGAGTGCTTTTTCAGCCTGTTCTCAGCAGCTCTAATTTCAGCTCAAGCCCCTTCTTTTCCTTCTGACTTCTCTCCCAGATCCATTGCACACTTATAAGTATCTTGACACATTAGGTCCCACTGATTGTGAACTTCTGGCTTTTTCATTAGAAAATTTTCAACCTGTAGTTTCTTGTTTTTGAGACAACCACAGAGATCAAGACAAGTCCTAGGGGACAATGTCTCTGTTGTTTTATATTTTGTGGTATGATAGCCAAAGGAAATCTAGTCTGCCAGTGATCACAAAGGGAGAAAAAGAACCTGGAATCCAAGCTAAGTAATTCTTACTGAGTTTTAAAGGAGCATCGATGGATTTAAATAGTTTCTGAGATTAATGTCTTCTTGACTTAAGTGAAATTATTGGTCAGTTTCCCATATGTGTCAAATAATGGAGTTGGGATCATCCATTTGTCTCCAAAGTCTTATTTTAGATAACATGGTCATTAAATTCAGAATAAGGGATGTAATTTACTCAGAAAACTACACGTTAAGGGTATGATATCTTTGTGACTTGGAGGGCATTGTATTACCACAAAGAAGCCGACTCCCTGTTGAACAATAAGAAATTAGAAATTTTGCCAATGATTCCTATCTGCTACGTGGCCTTGAAACATTTTATTAACCTCTCTGAGTTCCTATAGCTGAATAACTGGTGTAATAGTTTATATATTGAAGTTATGAGACTTGTGTGAAACTATGCATATAAGTACAATAATAAAACTACTGCCTGGAGCAGTAGTGAACAGTCAAGTAATACCTTGTTGTCCCACTTTGAGCCCTGATTACTTTTTAGGCATTCAGGCATTTTGAGCATTCAGCTGTCAGTTTGTCTTAGTGAGGATGGGCTAGGTTATATTGTCCTAACAAAAAAATCCCTGAGAAGCCTGGTGCCAGTATCTCATGTATATAATCCTAGCTACTCAGGAGGCTGAGATCTGAGGATGTCAGTTCAAAGCTAGCCTAGGCAGAAAGGCTGTCAGCTCTTATCTCCAATTAATTACCAAGACATCATAAATGTAGCTGTGACTCAAGTGCAAGAGCTGTAGCCTTGAGGGAAAAAAATCTCAGGGACAGCTTTCAGAATCTAAGTTCAAGCCCCTGGAATGGCAGGTGTGTGTGCATGTGTGCACACATGTGCGCGCGCGAGTGCGCCCATGCACGCGCGTGCACACACACACACCCACACACCTGAGAAATCAATGTCTTACAACAATAAAGGTTCGTTTTCTACTCCTGCTAGTGGCCCACTAAAGAATAACTGTGGTGCTAGTCTACATTACCTTGTCTCTGGTACGCAGGGTGACAGAAACATTGCCTACAGTTGTGCCAGAGGGAAAAGAGAATGTGATGAGGAAGGTTCTGGCATTTGATGTCTCAACTCTAAAGTGACACATGTCGCTTCTGCTCACATTCATTGGCTATAATTAGGTTAAACAAAATAGAGAAATATACTCTATACACATGGACAAGCAACAAACATTGCTGAAGAATAGACTTGTAGTCCAGGGTTGATATAGGTGAACACTTACTTCCTAGTTTCTTTCCCTGTACAATGCAGAAAAACAATAGTGGGAAAATGAGTATCTGATCAGAGGGCTATCCATTCCAATGAAAAAGATTTTCTATAATCGTAACTAATTTTAAGTTTCAAGTCAGCTGCTATTTCCATCTTAATCTTCTTGGATTTTCCTTGTTGGAAAATAAAGTCTTTCCACTGTGACATGACATTTTGCTTCTTAAATCATATACCCTACTCTGCTATGTGATATATTATGGGTTGAGCATCCCTAATCTGAAACCAATGCCTACAGTGCTCAAAAATTTTAAAACTTTTCCAGCTTCATCATGACACTGTAAGTGGAAAAATCAAACATACCTTGTCATACTGCACATACACTGAAAATATTATTGTATTCACTTAATCTTCAGTTTATGTTCATAAGCTGTATATAAATCATCACATTTCATGTTTAGATTTGGGTTTTGTCCACAACCTATCTCATTGTATATATGCAAATATTCCCAAATATGAGAAAACCCAAACTTGGAAATACTTCTAATCCCAAGCATTTTTTGGGATTAGGTAGTGGGGCTTGAATTCTGGGCCTGGGAGCTGTCCCTGAGCTCTTCAGCTCAATATACTTGAGCCAAGCACTTCTGGTTTTCTGGATGTTTATTGGACATAAGAGTCTCATGGACTTTCCTGCCAGAGCTGGTTTTGAACCACGATTCTCAGATCTCAGTCTCTTGAGTAGCTAGGATTATAGGTATGAACCACAGGTGCCCTGCTTCCAAGCATTTTTGATAACTAATACTCAACCTGTATTTGCACAGATATTTTCTTTCTTGCAAGTATTTACCTTCAAGAAGTTTACATTCTGTGCTTTCTTCATTCTTAGGGTTCTCAAGTTATCTGGCTTAGTACTTTGCACATAATTGGCTCAAATACTTACAAAGAAACAGTGCCAGTGGCTCACACCTGTAATTTTAACTACTACTCAGAAGGCTGAGATGTGAAAATTGCAATTCAAAGCCAGCCCAGGCAGGAAAGTCCATGAGACTCTTTTTTCCAATTACCCACCAAAAACCCAAAAGCAGACCTGTGGCGCAAGTCATAGAACACCAGCCTTGCGTGAAAAAGCTTATGGGCAGAGCCCAGACCCTGAGTTCAAACCCCAGGACTGGCACAAAATAAAAATACTTAAAGAGGTAGCTGAAGATGGAAGGTGAGACGTAAATGGAGAGTGTAGTTAAAGTGGATGTTAGAAAATGGAACAATGTCTCCTCTTGAAATAAAATCTGTGTTTTCTGGAAATCCTCAGAAGTAATCATGGGAAACTCCCCTGGGAAACTAGATTGTCAGCTGAGATGCCTCAGATCCACTCTTGCAAGGTTCAGAAAGGACAGAGGCTGTTAGAGAAAAGTAAAGCCATCAGTGAACTATATCTGGTGGTTTATAATTAGCAATTATTGTAGAAAGAAGAAACATTTATTCCATCCTGACAACAAAGATTGCATAATTTGTACCAAGAGTATTTTCCCACACCTTTTCTAGGATGTGTTAAGCATTTACAAATACATAAAAAATAACGTTAGCATTGACGGGTATATAAAAAAGGCTTTCCTAGACTGTTAACAATCCACAATATCAGACAGCAACATATAATATGGTATAGCTATTGTGTAGGTGGGTTAACCATGTCTTCATATGACCTTCCTTTAGCCAACAATTTTGCCTCTGAATCAAGAATCAAGGAAGGTCAATTCTTCCCTATTAACTGCACATGTCAAGGAATCGCTTGTGCATTATAAATTCAACTACTAGTTACTAAAAATCTACTTTGCACTAGACACTATGATAATTTAAGTCTAGTAAGGTTTTTGATAGTTTAGAGTTTCATTTTCAACCGGTATTTTTCCCCCTTGGTGGAAAGGGTAGAGGCACTGGAGTTTGAACTCAGGGCCTCACACTTGTTAGGCAAGCATGCTACCACTTGATCCAGGCCTTTAGCCCTTTTGCTTTCAGTATGTTTTTCAGATAGAGTTGTATGCTTTTGTGCAGGCCTGTCATGGATGTTAAGTGTGCACTAAATCAAGCTCAACATACCATTATGTTTTACCTTCTGCAAGAAATAGTCTGATCTCTGTCCTCTACATAACATTATAATTTTAGTTTACCTATCATAGCATTTTGGAACATTTCTAGACCTCCAAACAAAGGATTACTTTACTTCTCTGTGTATTAATAACAATATGAACTTACATTTTAGTATAACTAAAGTGTATCAATTTTCTTATTTAATTTAGTCTAGGTTCTATTTTGTATTTTATTTTTTATTTTTTTGTTGGTCATGGGCCTGAACTCTGGGCCTGGGCGCTGTCCCTCAGCTCTTCAGCTCAAGGCTAGCCTTCTACCACTTGAGCCACAGCGCCACTTCTGACTTTTTTCTGCTTATGTGGTGCTAAGGAATTGAACCCAGGGCCTCTTGCACGCAAGGCAAGCACTCTACCGCTGAACCACCTTCCTAGCCCCTCTAGGTTCTATTTGTCTCTACAATCTGGGAGGATAAAGCTTGTTTCTTCCTTTCTTCTTTTTTTGATTCTTTTTCTGTAGTAACAGATTATGATGGAACTTTTAAGTATCATTCTAAGTTTTATTTTTTTTCAACACAAACTCCATAAAAATAAACACACACAGTGGTAAAAAGCACGTTAAGTATGAAATTTTCAGTTTAGAGTTTAATGTTTGAAAAGAGAGTTAAAAAGAGTTAAAAAGTCATACTTTAGGTAACAAAGACTAAACACTTTAACATATGCACACAATTCAGATAATTAAGGTTTATTTTTGTTCATTTCTGTATTCTCTGCATAGTTGCAATGGCCTGATGGAAGTTAATCAGTGTATCATTAATTTTATATGGCTATTTTATAATTATATTATTTGATCATGTCAGTGGCCTAAAATTGTATGAAGTGTCTTTTACCTTTGTGGGAATTTATTTAGTCACTTGAAACTAGCAGCAATTGTTAAAGAATGTCTGTGAACCATCTTCAAAGTAATTTGAGTAAAATAGTTTATATTTTCAGTAAAAAGTGGGAAAGCCAGGAGTTAAGGCTTGTGTTTTAGGTTTAGTTCAGCAATTATTTTGCCATATGCTCTTCAGAAATAACTTCACTTTCCTGAATGATTTTCATCTGTTAAAAAAAAGCAACAGAAAATGGAATAAGAGATGTCACATATCTGATACTTTGTTGCAATAATTGTGTGGACAGAAGATTCTCTGACTTCTCTCCTATTGATGCTGCTACTCATTTTGGTTATCTAGAATGTGCCTATAAATCTACAATTAAACGCACTGAATCACACACATGCGCGCATGCACATGAGTGTGTGCGCGCGCGCGCACACACACACACACACACACACACACACACACACACACACTGGGACATGATAAATTATATAAAACTCTAGACATTAACACACTGAAGCCAAAGGAGGATATGCAAAGGAGTGGTTGACAAATGGTCAATAGCTATGTGTATATGATCATATAAAGTAATATTTTATTAAATGAACTCTAAGGAAACAAGAGACATTTTGTAGTTGCCATTGTTGAAGTTTTTGTTTCCTTTTTTAAAAATATTTTTTATTGTAAAGATACTGTACAGAGGGGTTATAGTTACATGAGTAAGGTAATAAGTGCTTTTCATATTGAGCATTGTTACCCCCTCCTTTGTTTTTCCCCTACCATCCCTTCCCTTCCCACCTCCCCAACTCCTCCTCCCCCCCAAAGTTGTATAGTTTATTTTCAACATAGTATCTTATATGTCTCATTGTTAAAATGTGTCAACCTGTATCCTTGTTTCAGTAGTTTGTTATTTCCTTTCCCTTCCCCAAATTAGAAAAAAATGTATATACAAGATTCAGGGCACTGGAATCAAATACAGTGACAACAAGGATTATACCATGGGGGACGAACATACAAAAGAAACAAAAATTAATCACATAGTACATTAAAAACCTCCTTGTGTCCCTATCTTAGGGTTCATTTAACATAGCATCATGTTATATGGTCATATGTACATAGCTTTTGACCTTTTCTGCTTGTCTGGTAAGATTATCCTAGACATATACTAGTTATTGTTTTCTTTTCCTTTTGTCTTGTTTGTTCATTTGTTTGTATTTGAGATGGTAAGGGGAGCAAAGAAAAAATGGAACAAGGATGAACAAATACAACAGTGGTACTCACTAGACACTTTGTGGAAATACAACTATACATCTTGTGGATGGGGATAGGAGAGAACTACTGGGAGAGAGCGAGGAAAGGGGAGACATGGTTAAAACAGACGTACTCATTACTCATTACCTGACTCATGTAACTGTAACTCCTCTATATATCAATTCTACAATAACAACGCATTTAAAAAAGAAATTCACAGATTTAATTTCCTGTTTCTTGGAATTCCTACATTTGAAACCTAGCTTCCATGCCACAGGGAAGCCCAAACATCCTATGGAGAGGCCTAATATGGAAATGAACTGAGTTGCGTGTCCTCAGCCCTAGCTGAATACTCAACTAACAGTCAGCACTCCAGCTACAGTCATGTGAGTAAGCCATTTTGAAAACCATTCCTCCAGCCTCCAGATTAGCTGATACTGGATAAAATGCAGAGGAGCTGGCTTTGCCTTCCCTTTCTCAAATTGCAGATTCAAGAGCGAAATATGTGATCGTAAATGTATTCCATCACTAGGCATTGCAGTGGATTGCTATACAGCAATAGATAATTGATATACACCTTTAACTATTTCACAATGTCTCTGACCTTTCATCCATTATGATATTCTGGTATGTATAAAATTAGATCTAGACATTTGACAAATCAATACTTCCTCAAATTTATAACAGGAACAACAGCAACAAGGGAGAATATACCATTAAGCAACCAAATGCAAGTTGAGTAGTACTCCTCTTGGGATTTTTGGCAGAGGTTAATGGAGAAAGCTTTGGTTAATGTAACTAAAATAGGTGAGAAATGAGCCCATGGTTCCCCCAATGGAATGGAATTTCTATGATTGATGGTGACTGTTTGCTGGAATTTCTGGTGATGACTGTCAATTAAGGATGGGTCCTCTGACCACATGGAAGGTTGTCCTAATATTTCTTTTGTACAATGTGACAGCCTCAACAATGGCACTGAGGTGTCCATTCACCATTGACTGTCTCATTACTGAGTCTTAGACCCCAGATTATTTCAGTCAAATAGCATTGTGCTTTATTTTAAAATTACATATTTATACCCCAAATAATAATAATATCCATGGTTCAGCTTTCATAGCAGCTTGTGGGCTTGGGAAATGAGGATGGGTGCTGACATCTTTATGTTGCCATTGTGGCTTCTGGGACTGATGGCTTCTAGACTAGAAACTAGTACTGAGCTACTGGAATGGCCTTTCTGCACAAGTGCCGTGGCCTTTCCTCTTTATGGCATAATGGCTTTGAGCAATGCTGATGGAGCCAGTCCATCAGCTGCCTGGTCTGAGACAAGTTATAAAGGCTTCCTACGCCTTAGTTTCCTCATCATGATGATGACACTAATGACTTGTTCCCTATAGTTGTTCAATGAGTTAATATATGTAAAGTACTTGAAAGAATTCCTAAAACATAAGAAGCAGTGTGACTGTTATGTGGTTATTTTGCCATTAGCTACCTAGCTGAAATTGTCAGTCATAACCTACCACATCCAGGAGGCCTTTTAGTTGTAAAAGTACTAAGGATACTATTGGAAAAGGGAGTATTTTGAGCATCCTTTAAGACAGTGAAGTTGGGAAAGTTTATTGGGAATCACTTCAAGAAAAAATGTCCTACAAAAACAAGGGAGGGCCGGATGCTGGTAGCTCATGCCTGTAATTCTAGATATTCAGGAGGCTAGATCTGAAGATTATGGTTCAAAGCCAGCCCAGGCAAGAAGTGTTACCTCAAATTACTCACTAGAAAACCAGATGTGGGCCGAGCGCTGGTGGCTCATGCCTGTAATCCTAGCTACTCAGGAGGCTGAGATATGAGGATCACGGTTGAAAGCCAGCCTGGGCAGGAGAGACCGTGAGACTCCTATCTCCAATAAACCACCAAGAAAACCGGAAGTGGCGCTGTGGCTCAAGTGGTAGAGCGCTCGCCTTGAGCTGAAGAGCTGAGGGACAGTGCCCAGGCCCAGAGTTCAAGCCCCACGACCGACCCCAAAATAAAACCCAGATGTGGTGTTGTGGCTCAAGTAGTAGAGCACTTGCCTTGAGCTCAGAGTCAGCACCCAGGCCCAGAGTTCACCCCTGCAACTGGCAAAAAACAAAACAAAACACACAAAAACAAAAAAGGCAGAGAGGAAGGATGGGGCAAAGGTGGAAGTTGACCTGTGATGTAGATAGACAGTCCTCAGTTGATCCATCTAGGAGCCTGGGAGTATGGAAGTCCTTGGCATTGATAATAAAATTAAGGTTATCAGTACAAAGCCTTTCTATTTTCAAGTAAGAAATGTGGTTTACTCCCCAAAGGCTGTTTAACCATGAGCAGGGCTATTTTCTGAAGTCAAGGACACTTCATGCTAAGGGGCACAGCTCTGAGCCTTTTGCAGCTGCTAGTCCCAACAGCTGGGGATGGGAGCTTTGGCCCTGAGAAGAGGATCTGGATGAAGAAACACAGTGTCCACTAAGTGCAGACAATTTGTTAAAGAACTATGTATTTCTAGTAAAAGGAGCTTTGAGGTCAACTAACAAGAAGCAAATGGCTCAAGCAAATTATTTTTTTACATTTTTATTATTATATCTTTAAGTAGTTGTACAAAGAAGTTCCCATTCTACAAAACAGTATATGAGTACAAGGTGTCTGACAACATTGTCACCCATGGTCAAGCAAATTACTTAATGTCTCTGAACTTCATTTTCTCTTGTATGTCAGAGACAAAATCATAAAATCATTTATAAGGGCTAATGGAGCTCTACTGCACTTTTGTCTTAGGAGATACACAGATATTCTATTTCCCATCTTATCTTGCCTACTTCTATGAGACCAATAATTTTAGGTCCAGAAATTCTAGCCTCTATATTTACAAATGGCACTCTATGTTAGCTTTCCCTCAGGCTGAAAACAAAAAGTAGATGTTCTTTAAATGTCTACAATGAGCCAGACTCTGCCAACTCATGTCACCCCCATGACAACCAACCCTGAGGGGAAGATATTATTATCTTCATTTGACGCAGGACAAAAGTGAGGCTCAGAGAGCTGAAGTGACTTGCTCAACGTACTTGGCTACTAAGATGTGAGGCAGGGTTAAGTTCATGTTTATATACTGCCCAGGGTACTAATCCCTTGTCCAGGTATAATGTTCTTCATTTTCAACCTTGGTTTTCCAGAATTTAGCTGAGAACAAGAAATGAAAATTTTAATGGTGATTAATATTTTACAAGGATCGATGTGATTTTTCTATTCTGACTTCATGAGCACATGATTTTACCCTAGTTTGCTCACAATATCCAAATGTCTAGAAATTTTTTGTGAGATTTGTGTGGTGGGAATATGTGTGTATATGTGTGATCACATGCTACTTGTAAGAAATAAGATAAAGAATATGTGATCATATTCACTGAATATGATTTTGTGCCAGGAAAACAGCATGGTAAATCAAGCTGTGGTCTTCTTGTTTATTTTAAAAGCCCATTTTCTTTGACAGGCTGGCATATTCATCCTCAAGGATCCAGAGTAGGTCTGACACCATGCCAACTCCATACAGCAAATCCATGAGCTTTTTGCTCAATGCTAGAATAATATATTTGCTAAAGACTGAATGGTTATTAAAGGTCTTCAAGGGCTCATGTGCTGCAAGCTTTGTCCCCTGTGTGGTAGTGTTGAGATGGTGGAACCTTTAAGAGGTGGAGCATAGTGGAAAGTAATTAGGTAAAAGAGTTACCACCCTTAAAAGGTGTTAATGAAGATTTCACAGAGTTAGTTCTTACAACAGTAGGTTACCAGGAAGTGATAAGCATGTAGCTCTTTCTTTCTTTCTTTTTTTTATTGTGAACATACTATACAGAGGAGTTACAATTACATGGGCAAGATAATGAGTACATTTCTTATCAAGGATTGCAGCCTCCTCCTTTGTTTACCCTTCCCATCCCTTCTCAGCCTCCCCCAGCCCACCACCCAATCCTCCCCCCCCCACACCAAATTTGTAAAGTTCGTTTTCGACATGACAACTTGTACTTCTCATTGTTGCAACGGGTCCACCTGTATCCTTATTTAAACGACTTGTTTTTCCCCTTCCTCTCCACAAATTATACCAACATCAAATACAGTGAAAGCAGGGGTTATACTGTGGGGGAGGGACATACAAAGCAACAAAGAAATAATCTTATAAATGCATTAGAAACAAACGCATGAAAGAAAAAAAAACATTTAAATACATATCTAAGGGTTCATTTTCCTAACATCACCTTATCTGACCTTTTCTGCTTGACTCATACATATACTAGATATTGCAAATAAGGGAAACCATGGGGCCTATGTTTCTTTGGGCTTGGCTTACTTCACGCTCTTTCTGTGTGAAGTTGGTTCACTTCGTGTTTCTCTGCCCTGTTGCAATGCAACCAGGAAGGCCCTCAGTATAGGCTGGGGGAGAGGGGCTACCTGACCTTGGATTTTAAGCCACCAAAACTGTGAGCTAAATAACCTGTAAGTTACCAAGTCCCAGGTATGTTGTTTCAGTAACAGAAAACAAAACAAAGCAAAAGATAACTCAACTGAATACATTTGAGCCTCTTAACCCCCAAAAGTAATAAAAAAAAAAGAAACAAAAAATAGAAAGAACCAAGACACATGTCCCTGATCCTTTTATTTCTAGTGGTGCCCTGTGACTGTGTCATGAAGAGATAGGGCATTAGTGATTCTGCTCTCTCTTTCGCTCTTCTGAGAGGTTCTCTCTTAGAACACAACCCATGTAGTTTGGGTGTGGTTTGAGTGTATCCCAGGGTAGATCATTGGCTAAACATAACTACACTGAGAAGAGGTCAAATCTTTACCTAGTAAAAAGCAAGTAGATCAGGGATGCATCTTCCTTGGAAGGGACTGATTGAACAATGTATCGGTTGTCTTGACAATAGATTGTTATAAAGCAAATTTAGATATCTACATTTCTATCTCACTGTGTTCTCTTCTGTTTGTGCTCTCATTATTATAGTCCCATCCTCCATGAAGTTTTCATAAGGACCAAGAAGCTGATGATATGCTTTTGAACCTCCAGAATTATGAACTCAACAAACCTCTTTTCTTTATAACATACAAAGTTTTAGCCACATTGCTATGCCAAAACTACATAGACTAATGCATTAAGCCAGGCTGCAAGGTCTTGCCATATATAGGTGTTCTGGTAAGAGTCCAGCTGAGATTCTGGATCACAGTTAGCATTAACCATCAGACACATGAACAAGGGTATCATTAATGAGTCCAGGCCCAATCACTGTCGTTCAGAAAGCATATAAAACCACAGCAAACCCCTAGAGAGCATCAAGTATTGAATTCATGCACACGTATTCTTACCTATGGGAAACAGTATTAATGAATGCTTTGCTACCTTAATGTTGCTCTGTTTAGGGTTATTTTATTTCACTTTATTAGGCATTTGTAGGTAACCACAAAGAGAGGCAAGAACTTGTAGAAAGTTCCCAGAGAGCCAGAGGGTGATTAAAAGGTTATATATAAGACATGATAACATGCTGGGAAGTCTAAGCTTTTCAGTCAACCTAAGGAAAGATCAAGAGGAGAATTTAAAATATCTTTTAAAACCCAGTAAAAGAGACTAAAGCTTCCTGATTTCCAGTGAGGATCTGCGAAGAGGAAATCAGCTTCAATTGCAGCATGACTAAATTGGGAGTGAGATAAGCAGAGATATTCAAGAGGAAGAGAAAAGCCATGTAAACTCACTTTTTAATGAATTATGTATTGTCTTTGTTGTCTTCACAGCTGGCTAGATACCTGCCTTCCACATCACTGTGCTTTCAAAAAGCATTCAAATATATGTAATAAATACTTATCAAAAATGAAATATGCTAATACCGTTATATATATTTACATGCCCATTGTCTTACAATGTAATAATATCCTGACTAAACCATCCTAATTTGAAAATATTCTGTTAAAATGCATTCAATATAATACATATCCAACATAGTAGCCCAGTAATTAGCTACAGCATATTGCAGTCTCCATTAGTTCCCCTCATGGCTCTGTGGCCAGGAGAGCTGAGGTCACTCCTGTTGTGCAGTGTCCCGACAGGATCAGGCCACATATAACTAGGCAAGAAAGTATTTTTCCTCATAAATGCCAAACAAATGCTCTATTGCTAATCTACAGCCTCAGTCAAATTCAGAAGTTACTGTATGGTTTTTTTTCTGACTGCATGTTGCTTTTGCACAATCAGAAAATCCAAAATTCATCTAGGTACCTGTAGTGGCTCACATGTGTAATCCTAGATAATAAGATAAGAAAGATCTACATTCCAGGCCAGCCCAGGCAGAAAAGCCCACAACATTGTATCTCTAAATAACCAGCCAAATGCTGTACTGGAGACATGGCTCAAGTAGTACAGGAACTAGTTAACAAAACAAACTGATAAAGAACTAGACATGAGTTCAAATCCCAGTACCAAAAAGGAAATCCAAAATTTATAAATTTAACCATTGTATGTTAGAGATCATCTTAATAGTAACTTGAGTTTTGAATAATTAAAACAGAGGAAGTGGAGATGTGGTTCAAGTGGCCAAGCACCAGACTTGAAGAAAAAATAAAATCAAGCAATAACATGTCTCTGAACTTAAGCCCCACTACCTATACACAACCAGATTACTTAGGATGACATCATCTCCTTAAACAGTATTATATGAACTTAACAACTCTGGTTTAATTGGTTTGGGGCTATATGATTTAATTAGTCAAAATAATCACATAAAAGCTGGTGGTGGACCTTCCTTCCGCTTCTCTTCAATTTAGTATTAGAATGCCTAGCAAGAGCAATAAGACAAGATGCAAACATAAAGGGGATCTAAATAGGGAAAGACGAATGAAAACTCTCCCGTTTTGCACATGATATGATCTTGTATTTAAACACCATATAAAGTTAGTGGAACTGAATCTTATTACATACAAAAAACATTTCAACGTGTATTAACTATGCCCCATCTTACTTCATGTACCTGTCAGCTTCTTATTGCTACATAACAACTATCCTTTACCTCAAATAAAATATCATGTTGATTATTAGCCGTTTCTGTTGCTTGTTATTCTGTAGTTTGGCTGGATGCTATGGTATCTTACAAATGCCATTTTGAGACTTTCCTGCAGATACTTCTTATGGTTTGGACTTTAAATATTGCTCAAATGTAGTGTACTAATGGTTTGGCCTCCAGCTGCTGAATCTATCAGAAAGTAGTGGAAACTTTACTAGGTTACTAAGGTTGCATCCTAGAAGGGGATATTAAGGTACCACTCTTCTCCAACTTTGTTTGCTTCTGGTTGCCATGAGATGAGCAGTTTTCCTCTGCCACACACTCTGTCATGTTTCTGCCTGACCATGGGCCTAAAAGCCACTAAGCCAAGACTTTGTGGGCAGAAACCTTTGAAACCATGAACAAATAAATCTATCTTCCATTTAATTGGTCATCTCAAGGTATTTTGTCATAGTAATAGAAAGCTGACCAATTAAATTGTGGTGAGATGTGTTAAGCAATCAATATGCAAGGAAAGCTGTAACCATGGGGAATGTGATAGCTCATGAACAAAGACTTGGGAGCCATTGACCAGAAACATCCTCCCCCTCTCCTCCCCCCACCCTGCATAAACCACCCTTCTTTTTGTGTCTTTGTGTGTTCTGATACTGAGGCTTAATTTTAGGGCCTAAATGCTGTCCCTTAGCGTTTTTGCTCGACTGACATTCTACCATTTGAGCCACATCTCCACTTCTAGCTTTTTGCTGGTTAATTGAAGGTAAGAATCTCATGCACTTTCTTTCTTCAGGCTGACTTTGAAGTATAATCCTTAAGTATCAACATCTTGAGTAGCTAGGATTATAGATGTGAGCTACTGACACCAGGTCCATATTCTCAATCTTGAAATATACTTTTATTTCTTTTTCCCATTCTTATCACACTGACTTGCCCACTATCACTCTTTGATCAGGACATTAGATTTATAGAAATCATCCAGAAACCTGTGGAAGAGCAAAGCTGCTCTCCTTTTGTGTCTTAAATGTAATCATAGAAACCAAACTCAAAGATTTTTTTCTTACTGCTTCTACTGCAATTTTTGGTGCTGGAGGGCATTTATTCAGCTTTTATTATTTTCTTATTAAAGAATATTTAATCTTACTGGTGGGTAGGTGTGGGTGGTGATCACATCAGAAGGAAGAAAAAAGAAATCCAAGCATATTTCTGAGGCAAAAAATATGTATTAACCATTATAAGGTAGTACATTCTTTAGAATTAATATGCAGCTCAGTAAAGAGCATAAAGGAATAGCTTTGAGACTACGCAAAAAAGAAAATCAGCCCTGTGCAGACCATATCCTGTGTTAACAAACTCTGAGTCATGTATACTAGGAAAACAGACTCATTTACTGGTGGATATTTTTCAGAATATTTTAACCTCTTATGTATTTATGAAGTACCCTATGGTTGGAAATTCTCTTGACCTACAGTGTGAAAGGCTTACACAGAAAGCCCAAGAAAGCTAAGAGAAGGCTTTGGGATGCTTAAAATATAAGCAATGAGATTAGAAGCTGGAGAAAGCATTTAAATGATGCTGCCATTAACCAAATTACAGTTCAGTAAATGCTTATCTACATTTTACATTTCATTTACTATAGTGGAACAACCCCGTTAGCTGGTCCCACGAAACAATGTTCTATGGTAAGTAACTTATTTCTTAATCTCTTTAGTTTTCTGATCTGTGAAATTAAAATAATATTAGTAATAACTCCTTTGTGAGATTGTTCTGAGGACTGCATGAAGTAACATTTGTAAAATGTGTAGCCTAGTGCGGTATATAATTCTAGTTAGCTTTAAAAGTCATGGTTTTATTACTACTGGAAGGCAGTAGGACATAAAAGACAAGAAGGCATGTGTTTCCTCCTGTCTTCTTTTTTTGCTCTACTAAGGTTTGAATTCAGGGACTCGTACTTAGTAGGCAGGTACTCTACCACTTAAGCAGCCCTCCCCTTTGTGCTTTAGGTTATTTTTTACATGGGTGCTTATAGTTTTTCCTGGTCCAGCCTGGACTGTAAGCCTAATACCTATACTTTCTTTGTAGCTGAGATGACAAAGTGTACCACCATGCCTGGCTTGTTGATTCAGTTTGACTCTTGCTAAGCTTTTGCCTTGGCTGGCCTGAATTGCAGCCCTCCAAATCTCCATGACCTGAGTAGCTAGGATCGTAGGCATGTGCCATTGTGCTCAACTAAAGAGCCATGAGTTTTCAAATTTGATAGAATTTACTTTAAATCTCAGGTTTTTTGTGGCATAAGTAGCAGTGTGTCCTTGGGCATATCACTATAAAATTGGCATAATGTCATTTATCTTTTATGGTTGCTGTGAGGCTAAACTGAAATTACTTACAAAAAGAATTGAGTGCAGTGCCTGGAACATGGAAATTGGTGAATGAATGATAGCTATTGTAATTCTGTGGAAAATTTATAGTATATGGAGAGATATGTTTTGTCTATACCATATCTAATACTGTAAAAGAAATAAGCTACTGTACTACAGAATTCGTGGAAACTGTGTACCAAGTTAGTAGATCCTTCTCCCAGATGGGGCTGGAGCTCAAGGCAAATGAGACTTAGTGAGGAAAATCCCTTTGATGGCTGGCCAGGGAGGAAGCAGAAGGAGGACTGTGAGCCTGCAGACTGATATGCCAGCCTCACCTTGTCACTTGTCACAGATGGAGGTGAGATTTAGTGAAGTTTTCCTTTAAAGGTAGGAACTCTTCATTTAGGCTCTTTGACTTGGCTTGCAGAATAATTTCTGGACAAGTCACAATGGGAAGAAAACTTGGTGGAGCTTTATTGAGGAAGTAAACCAGGAGGCAAGAAGACAAAAAGCAAACACACAAAAGGGCTGGGGTGTACTCTAGCAGAGTGTGGATGCTCTTATAAGGAAAGACACACAGCTCCTTGGGCTGTTGGGAATATTTATATTGTAAAGTCAGGATGTCTGGCTTCAAAGTTATGCAAAGATAGGTGCTTTGTCATTGCTCTAATCACACCTGGTGTTACTTTCTGAGAATGCATCCTGCCATAAAACAGATCCTTATCCTTGAGATAAGGAGGCGCCCTGCTATATGAATTTGGGGGCAGGTGCCTTAAGTTTGGGGAAGCATTTTTCTCAGAAAGGCATACATCCTGTCAGACAAGTGTTAATCTTTTAGATGAGGAATGCATCCTACAGGAAAGAATGCATCCAGTTTTCTCTCTCTTTGAATCAAAGGTGGCACTTCTGCTATTCCTAAATACAATATTTCTGACTTGCCTTCACCAGGCCTCAGTTTCCTTAAGTTATCCTGCTTCATTTCCCTTAAAATGACTTTGTTCTCTTAATCTTAATGGAAGTACATGAAGGACTATCTCGTATATTTATTGTAAACTGGCCATTCCTCATTTTCCTTATTTTATCCAGCTTTAAGTTGTGTGGAAGCAAGAGGAAGGAAATAGGGGTATATAAGCAATGAAGCGCTGAGACAGTCTTGACCAGGCCAATGGAGAGCCTAGAACCAAGACAGCATGTCAGTGAGGTCCTGTGTTAGGCAGAAATGGCTCAACTCTCTTCTCCTTCACGCTCATTCTTTGGTCTGTGATAGACCCAGCCTTGTCATAAATGCCACAGTGGACCTGAACTTAACAACAGCTGAAGGTGAACTCTGCTTCCTTGCAATGTCTCCTAAAGGCTGCTCTGAATGCTGCATGTCCATGGCTTCAGCAAGAGGTCAAGGTAAGTTGCAAAAATCAGGAAGATCTTTGTCCAGGAGGACTTCAGTTATAGAACACGTAGCATTTGCTGTTGCATTTGCAAAATCTGGTATACATTCTCAGTACTGCCAAACAAACAAATGGGTATACCTATGGAAAGAAGCAAAAACTGCTAAAGACTACTGTTCAGATAAAGAGGAATTAGAAACAAAACTGGTCAATGTAATAGGCCTAGAACTGCATATATAACCTCATATCTGATGGATCATTGTGTTTTTAAAGACATTTTCACACTCACTTCCTCACTTGTCAGAAAACTGGATATATGCCTGCCATCTCATGGAGAGAGAGAAAAAATAAAAATAGCGCTAGATTATTTCTGCCTAAGTTCTGCTTCTGAGTGCTAGTTAAATTGGATAATTGATAAAAAAAAAATCTATATGTGAAGCCTGAAGAAAGAATTAAGGTTTTCTTTATTGGGTTTGGGATTGAGATATTCTTCAGAATACATGGGTGCATGAACCATGCTGTGGGTGTTGCTCATAATTGTCCTGTATTTTACACAAATTCTGGTAGATTCAGAAGCAAAATGAGAATGTATGTGAAGGGACACCATCTGCATAGTGATGCAGGTTCAGAGGAAAGAACAAAGAGCTTGAAGAAAGGAGTTTACAGATGAATTGATGAATTGATTATTTGATTGGGATGATGCGATCATTCTGCATCCACAACTCACTCTTCTCATAAGGATGAACTAGCTTTCCTGCTGAAGAATAGGCCTCCTAGAGATTATCTGCCTGTCTGACTCTATTGATCAATTGATCAATCGGTCTGTCTGTCTACTATCCCAATTTCCCAGATTTTCTTATTATGTGTATTATGTGTATACTCACGTTCATGCACACACAGGCGTGTGTTCATGCGTGCACACACACACATGCACACACACATGCGCGCGTGCACGCGCGCGCTGCGCGCGCGCACACACACACACACACACACACACACACACACACAGAGCCTACTTTCATGTTAAGGAAGTGTTGAGGAAAGCCAGGAGCTGATGGCTCATATTTGCAATCCTAGGTACACAAGAGGCTGAAAGCTGAGGATAGTGGTTCAAGGCCAGTCTGAGCAGGAAAATCTGCAAGTCTCTTATCACCAATTAATCCCCAGAAAGCAGGAAATGTAGAAGTGGCTCAAGTGGTAGAGTGCCTGCCTTAAACAAAAACAACTGAGGAACAGCACCCAGGCCTTGAGTTCAAGCTCCTGTACTGGCACCAAAATGAAAAGGAAGAAAGAATAGAGAGAGGGGTGGGGGAGACAGAGAGAGAGAGAGACAGACAGAGAGGGGAGAAAGAAAGAAAGAAAGAAAGAAAGAAAGAAAGAAAGAAAGAAAGAAAGAAAGAAAGAAAGAAAGAAAGAAAGAAAGAAAGAAAGAAAGAAAGAAAGAAAGAAAGAGAAAGAAAGAAAGAAAAGAAAGCAAGCAAGAAAGAAGGATCATTCTGTGGGAAGGGTCAGATCAGGTAGCTGAAAAAAAAATAGAATGGAAAATTATTGGGCCTGGGATGTGGGAAAAGTGGATATCCAGGAAACAAACCACAGTTTGGGGCTACTTGTCACTGAGACTGTTTTGCTATTTTTAACTGTAACTGAGAACCTTCACTATCTGCTAGTTTTACAAGGTAGAAATAGTGTAATGTTCAGAGCACTCTGAGGCTTTGGAACTGTGGAAAGGCTAGAAGTACAGATGTAACTGACACAGACAAGTCGTGTATGTAATTGGAATCTTAGAAATAAGGCAATGAGTGAGCGATTGATGCAGAACAATATTTGGGGGGAAAAGCTTGGAACATTTAAAAAGCAATAAAAGGTATCAAGCAACCCTATTGATTCCAAGCAGGACATAGAAAATGAAATCAGTACCCAGCCCCATTACAGTAAAATGACTGAAATCCCCAAATAAAGAGACAATCTTAAAAGCAGCTAGAATAAAAATATCAATTATTTTCAAAGACGAAACAAATAGAATGTCAACTGACTTCCCAGTAGAGACATTCTAAGCTCAACTACTTTGAAATGACAGCTTTAAAATGTTCAAAGAAAATCAGTGCCATCCTGGAATTTTGTACTCAGTGAGAATTTTCTTCAGTAACGAAAGTCACACAAGTACATTGTTTTAGTTATCTGCTGCATAATTTTACCACAAACGTAATGGCTTAAAATAATATGTGTCAGTTTGGATGGATCAGGAGATTGGTTATGGGTCAGCCAGGCTTTCTGCAAGGCTACAATCAAAGTAACCTTATCAAGAACTAGATTCTCATGTGGAGATAAACTGGGGAAGCCTGCTTCCAAGTTCATGTGGTTGTACCTCAGTTTCTTGCTGATTTTCAGGTAGAGGCTAGAGGTTTTAAATCTCATAAGAGAAAGGGTAAAAAATGTCAGTAATAATTCACTATGAGAAATTAGGAAAAGTTCCTAGTACTTAAGAGGTTAAGGCAGGAATATTGTGAGTTTAGGATGACCCGCCTAGGATATTGGGCAGTACTTTGTGTTATAAAAACAAGAACTTATAACAAATTAGAAAAAGGAAAGCAAATCAAACTCTGGGGAAAGTAGAAAGATGAAAAAACTAAAAGCAGAAATTCATGATATGGAAAAACGTATACTAACTACTCAGGAAGCTGAGATCTGAGGATTGCAGTTCAAACCCAGCCCACTTAGTAGAGTATATGAGATTCATCTCAAATTAAAAACCAAAAGACCAGAAGTGGGCCTATAGCTCAAGTGGTAGAGTGCTAACCTTGAACAAGAAAGCTCAGGGACAGCACCAAAGGCCTAGGTTCAAATCCTAGGATGGTATAAAAAAAGTACAATGGAAAGTATCCACAGGGATAAAATATGCATCCTAAAAGATATAAACATTTACAACATACCAGTAAAAGTGATATATTTGGATGAATTAGATAAACTGATAGAAAATATGCTTTATAAGTCTGACACAAAAGGGGAATAGAAAATGTGGATAATTCATAAACATTTTTTAAAAGTGAAATTATAAGCTCTTATACAAAGGAATTCCCAAATAGCCCCATTAGTAAATTCTACCACATGTTTAAGCAAACTAAAATTCCAGTTTTTCAAAAACTCAGTGATAGCCAGGTACCAGTACCTTATGTCTGTAATCTCAGATACTTGGGAGGTAGAGATTGGGAAGATTATGGCTGGAGGCCATGGTGGGAAAAGTATTAGCAAAACCCTACCTCAACCAACAAACTGAGCATGTGGCATGCACCTTTTATCTCAGCTGTAAGGACAGCTACAAAGTAATTATTAAGAGGAGCATCAAGGTTTAGGATTGCTACTGAAAAAATGTAAGACACTATCTGAAAACTCTGGGGGCAAGTGGATCAAGTGATGGAGACGCTGCCTAGCAAGTACAAGGCCCTGAGTTAAACCTACTATCACCAGAAAAAAGAAAAGAAAAGAAAAAGAAATATGCAAAATGTAGAGAAAATAGAACCTTGTCTAACTTGTTTAAAACCCTAACATGATCATGGATATTAAAGAAATAATATTTTACGTCAATATCACTCAAGAATACACACCAAAAATCTGAAATAATATAACATTCAAACCAAGCAATATACAAAAGTGTTTCTGAACAAAGATGTGAATATTGTAGAAACACAAGGTTGATTTAATAACAGAAAAATATAAAAAAAGAAAAATGTGCACAGTATTGAAATATAAAAAAAGAAAAATGTGCACTGTATTGATCACATAGGACTGAAGACATCAGAAAAGGTGAAGAAATTTGATAAAATTCTCTATCCAAGCTTTACTCTGCTAAGTAAAGCTTAATAAAAGGGAACTTTCTGAAGCTAATAACATTATGGAAAAACAGTAAAATGAAAATCATAATTAAGAGATACTGGAAACCTTTGCTTTGTGGCTGAGAAGAAACCAAGTTGGCCTCATTCGTTTACCATTGTATAAAAGATTTTGTAGAGGATTTTGACAGTGCTTTAATGCCTGCTGCCATGGAGAAATAGAAATTAAAACAGGCTCTAAACATTTGTTCCACCTTGTTTTATTGAGAATGGTGTGGCCAGGACTAACTTCTCTGTATTGTTTATCTTTTGTCTACTCTTTCTGTCTCCCACATTTAGCTCTGCAGAAGTAAAATGCTCTATCTGGGGAACATGTGGTTAATGGCCATTTGAATTGATTTTTAAGGGGAGCATCATTTTGGATCAGCCTGCTCTAGTCAAATGGGGCTTTCTGAGACCTATTGAAAACCCGTGCTTGGGTCCTAGGCAGGTTAATGTGCTAGAATATCTTATTTAAATCTTACGATGTCTGAAAACAAGGTGAGATCCTGGAACAATAGTATTTGAAAAGCCATTTTCTGTTTTTTTTTTTTTTTAAAAAATTAACAGAGTACTGACATGTTTGAGTACTTACAGACTGACTGCTTAGTGAGTGTTGTGACTAACCTACTCTTGAAGAAAATGACAGGAATCTGGCCATTTCACATTCATGAAAATGTCTAAGCCTGATGTTAATGGATGAATAAGCTTAGCTTCAACAGCAGGGTGGATAATAAAACAATTTATTTTCAGACTTGCTATTATCAGACAAGTTCAAACAGCAAAGATGAGGGTTCTAGAAGCATGAAAGGTCACTGGATGATGGACTGATAGGCCATGCAGATAGAAAGAAGCCAGAGATATCATCTATGTAGGCATCAGTGTAGCTGTGATGATAATCAAATGAATTCTCCTCCAAAAGGTAAGAAAATATCTCTACCTTGCTATTTTTAAAAATCTCCTGAGAGGGTGGTAGGAAGGAAAAGGTCATTCAGGAGTCACTCAGAAGATTTTTTTTAAGGATAAAATAAATGATGAGTTGTTGAAGTCAGCGTGATTATACTTGGGAGTGGGCCCAAAGGTTCCTTGAATGAATTTCAATTGTCTCCATAGAAGGCACTAGCATTAGCATTGTCTCCTTTCTAGTCTGAATTTGGTGGTCACAATGAACCACACAGTAAGTTCTTCCCACCAATTTGGCTGATGCTGGGCTGCATATGTGCAATGTCAAAACAATGGAGCCCTTTTTTAAAAGCATAGCCAAAATGGGTGAGTACTCCCACTACCGGTTTGAAATAGATTTCTAAGGGTCTTCCTCATACTGAAGTACTGCTGTTTAAATTTATTGCACCTCCCACAAACACCCAAAGTGTGATAAAGCTTGTTGCTCCTGGGTAGGCAATGACAGATCAGCACCACACCATTGAAGATATGTGAGCGGAGCCATATGTCAAGTAATATCAGCAGCTATGGAACCATTTAAAATAGAATCACTCTGCATGTATCGGACTGATGGGTTTTATCTCCTTGGAAGCAGCGACCTGGATCACATCAGCTTGAGACTTGATTTTACAATGGGGTTCCAAGATTGTAGAATGGACATTGCTCCTCCCCTCACCACATAAGGTTGTTCAGAGTGTGTGCTGCATAAGCTTCTCTCATGTAAAGGGCTCACTATTCACATAGAAACATACAAAATAGCTTACATGAGAGGGCTGGAAGGAAATGCAGGCATTTTAGGTTTCTTTGCCAAGTCTTTATTTTTTTCTTTTTTCTTTTTTTCTTCTTCTTTTTTTCTTTGCCAAGTCTTATTTTAAATTTTTATTGTAGAGGTGATGTACAGAGAGGTTATAGTTACATGAGTCAGGTAATGAGTACAATTCTTTTTGAAACATGTCTCCCTTTCCCTTGTTCTCTCCCAGTTTTTCCCTCCCATCCCTACCTACAAGATGTACAGTTCATTCTCCACAGTGTCTAGTGAGTACTACTGTTGTATTTGTTCATCCTTGTTTCACCTTTTCTGTGCCCTCCTTTACCATCCCAAATACAGACGAAAAACAAGACAGAATGAAAAGAAAACAAAAATAGCAACAATGGCAACTAAAAATGTCTCTTGTTTCCTTTTCTTAGAGTTCATTTCATAAAATATTATTTTAGATGATCCTATGCATGTAGCTATGGAGTCTTTGTCAACTACTCCTATTGCATATCCTTCTTTGGCTTCAGTGTGTGAATGTCCCAGTATATGTGTGTGTGTGTGTGTGTGTGTGTGAAATCATCCAGTGTATTTATTTGTTGTCCAGGTCTTGAAACAGCCGAAGCAAGCCTTCCACTCCAGGAACCTGACTTCTAACATTTACTTGAACACACATAGATATGCCTTTCCCTGACTGTAGTTTGAATCTCTGGATCCCAGCATTCCTCCCTCACCCTAAACACGTCCCCTCATTTTGACATGTGGTTTTAATCTTCTATGTGCCAGTGAGGGAAAATGTGCACAGGAATGGGGGAAGGTATGGGTCTGTATAGCTGTAGCTGTTGCCATCAGGCTCTGGAAAGATCTTTTGAGTCAACTGGAGAGAATCAAACAGGCTCTCTCAATTTGGGGTGGGATATACGTGTGTGTGTGTGTGTGTTTGTGTGCGTGCACATGTGTGCATGTTAGCCAACAGTTTCTAAAGCAATATAGCTTATGCAATCATTGGATGCTACTGTTTAATGCCTAAAGATGAGATTCTCTACCTCCCTTTCTCCTTCTTTTCTTTATACAAATGCCCCTGTGGTGAGCTAAGAAAATGACATCTCCCTCAAGATGATATCACTTTCTAATTCCCAGGACCTGTGAGTACTCAGTTAATATAATAAAAAGTGAACGTGTTATCTTTTCTGACAAAAGATATAATTAAGAGTTATGTTTGTACTGGGACATGATAAATTATACTGGTTTCTAGGCATTCACACGATGTGAGACCAAAGGAGGATATTCTTAGGAAATCACAAAGGTGCAATAGCTATGTGCAGCTGATCATATAAAACAATATTTATCAAAATGAAACCAGGAAATGAAAACAAGAGTTTTGTTTCCTTTGTTGCTCTTATTTTCTTTTCCTTTTGTATTATTTGTTCATTTATCTGTCTTTGAGAGGGTACACAGAGGGGGGCACAGGAATGGCGGGACAAAGGATGAACAAATGCAGCAGTAGTGCCCACTAGACACTATGTTGAAAATGAACTATACAACTTGTGGGTGGGGACAGGGGGAAAAACTGGAAGAAATGGAGGGATGGAGTGACACTGGCCAAAAAGAAATGTTACTTTTTACCTGACTCATATAATTATAACCTTTCTCTGCATCACCTTTGCAATTACAATAAAAAAATTTCATAGAAAAGAATCATGTTTGGTATTTTTATCTTGAAATAAGGTCTCACTATGTAATCCCATTGTCCTGCTTTCACTTCAGTGCCGGGATTATAAGCATGCACGACTATACCTGGGAATGATTAAGAATTTTGTTGGATTACCTTAGTGGGCCCTAAATAAAATAATATGTACTTTTATTAAAAAAAAGAGAGTTGAAAAATCAGGCAGATGGTTCCCCATTAATTCTAGCACTTAGGAGGTAAAGACAGGAGGATAGAAAGTTCAAGGCCAAAATTAAGAAAGAACTGCAGTATTTGGGAATATTATACAACTTGAAGCATTATCATTGTCATCTAGATTACCTATTTAAATTTATCAGTAAATTTTATCAATAAATTTGTATTTTCTAATGTCAATAAAAGAAAATTCAAGGCTAACCTATACTATAGAGTGAAATCCTGTCTTACAACATAGATAAATTAATAATACTTAGGATGATTAAGCAAATGAATGAATTAATGAGGTTGGCAGACGGAGTTTAGAGACAGCCATTCAATATGACTAAGAAGTCATAGAGCTGTATGTCAATTGTTGAGATTACTCATAAATATTAGCTTTCTGTTAATGAATAGCAAATGGCCACAAACTTGGTGGCTTCCAACAACGTACTTATTTATTATCTCACTGTTCGTATAGGTCAGAAGTCTGTACTGCTTAGCTGGGTACTCTATCAGGGTTCAATGCTGGTTTTAGCCTGAGGTAGAGACTCAACAGGTCTCAGTTCCACTGCCAAGCCCTTGTACTCATTGGCAGAATTTATCTACTTCTTGTTATTAGGCTGATTGTTGTGGCTTCTTGCTGGCCTTTCCTTAGAAGCAATCCTTAGTTTCTAGAGGTTTTATAGTTCCTTGCCATTTGACTTTTCCTATAGGTCCTTGGCAGTTTATATCTTTAAAGCTAGCAGGCAAAAATGATAGCAACTCTGCCAATAAGAGGTAATCATATAATACAATTGAGTTACAAGAGTGCCATGCTATCACATTTACTGTAATCTACAGGTGGGAAGCAAGTCACAGGTTCTATCCACACTCAAGCAGAGAGGACCACACAAAGACGTGAAGTCCAGGAGGGAGGGATCCTGGAGTCCCATTGAAGCCTGTCTGCTATAATATATTGATTTAATAAGTTCCATGGGGAAATGGTGGTTGGAGGGCATAAAGTTGCACTTTCCTAAGTTCTGAAGATCTAATATACATAGTGACTAAAGTCTATAGTATGTATTGTATTGTATTCTTTGTTGTGTATTTGCTGGTCAGGGGGCCTAAACTCAATCCCTAGGTACTGTCTTTGAGCTTTTTTGGTCAATATTAGTGTTCTACTAGTTGAGCCACAGTGCTACTTCTGGCTTTAATTATTTATTGGTAGTTAATTGGAGATAAAGGGTCTCACAGACTTTCCTGCCTGGGCTGGTTTCAGACTGCAATCCTCAGGTCTCAGCCACTTGAATAGTTAGGATTGCAGATATGAACTGCTGGTGCCCAACTGTATCGTATTCTTGGACATTGTTAAGAGAGTAGGCCTTAAGGGTTTCCACCACATGGCACATGCATATGCACACATGCACATGCATACACACACATGCATGTGTATATACACACACACACACACAAGAAAATAGGTGAAATGATAGATAAGTCCACTTGTTTGATTACGATGATTATTTCACAATATTTGCATATACATTGTGAACACCTTAAATATAGACAAATACTCCTTTACTTATGATGGGATTTACACCCTGGTAAGCCATTGTGCATTGAAAAATAGTCCCAAAATGGCATTGAAGAGGATTGTGCTGCATATTGCTAGCCCAGGGGAAGAAGATCAGAATTGAAAATGTCAAATACAGTTGCTACTAACTGCATGGAACATTCACATCTTTACAAAGCTAAGAAATCCCAAGTCAAGACCATCTGGAATACTTTTGTCAATTGTAACTCAATAAATCTGAGTTATTGGAGAAGGAGTTTCCTCTTCCTAATTTATGAAGGCTCCAGTTGCCTTTCCATCCCACTCTTCTTTCACTCCAGGTCAACGTGGCGCTAAAAGGATAAACCAGGGAACAGACATGTAGTTATAGCCCACAGAAAGTGACAAAAATCAAAGAGAAGGGGATCATAGTGAAGCTTTATAGATATTCCTTTCGTCTTGATAACTTAGCTTCTAAAGGCTTCCACAGATCCTTGCCATATGGCCCCTTTCCATGAATCTTCTCACAATCTAACAACTTGTCTCTCCAAAGCTAGCATTTATTAAATTTTGTCTGTTTTTGGAAAAGAGAAACCTCAATAAATAAACTACCATAACTGAAAATATCTCCTCTTGGCTCACATTCTGCTTTGTTTTTTATCAGACAAAATATCTCCCACACAAGTTTATAAATATGCATCTGTTATAAATTATGTGTTCATCTTAATGAATTTAGAAAGCACAGGTTGTTCATTAGTGCTGATCTCTGGTTTCCTCTTACTAGAAAGTATTATGTGTTGAATGAGAATTCTTGAAAATAATTTGATTCTTCTTCAAAATCTTCTCTAGGGCCATTGGTTCAAACAGGGATTATGTGTGTGCCCCCACTCACCAGGACTATTGTATGTCATGACTAACTTCTTTAGTCTATCCCTATGACTAAAATTGGGAGTCACAGCCAGGTGCTGGTGGCTCATGCCTATAATCCTAACTACTCAGAGAACTGAGATCTGAGGATTGCAGTTTGAAGCCAGCCTGGGAGGGAAAGTCCATGAAATCCATGAAACTTTTACCTCCAATTAACCACCAGAAAACCGGAACTGGGGCTGTGGCTTAAAGTAGTAGAGTGCTAGCCTTGAGCAAAGGAGCTCAGGGACAGTGTCCAGGCCCTGAGTTCAAGCCCCATGAAACGCACACAAAAATTCGGAGTCATTTTCTTGTCCTCCAAGACTCTGCATGGTTTCCCTGACAACCAGTCCTCAAGATGTTTTCTAAATAACCAGGGTCACCATGTTGAATGAAGAAAATAGGCTCTTAGAGGCTGCATGCTATCTATAGTCTTTCTACTCAATGTGCGCCTCCCTTTCCTTCTCAAAAACTCCGACTCATTTCTTTACTGCTTTTGTTTTGTTTTGGTTATTCATTACTTTATATTATGAAACATTTCAAACATAAATGAAATACAGGGAATAACATAATAAATAAGCATGTCCCTACCATCTGTTTAAAAGTATTGATATCTTGCCATTTTTACCTCAATTTGTGCAGGGAATACTTTTAAACAAAGAGAAAGTGTAATGGCATAATAAACACCAATATATTTGGTGCTGAGTTCAAACAATTGTTAATTTAGTCTCTTTCTCATTCTTGCATTCCCTATTATGCCCCTACCCACCATGTGAAAGATTTAAATCCCTGAATGCTATCACAATACCTCCTAAGTATAAGATGTTCTGCTACATAATCCCCAAGCCCACTAGTGCTGTGACTAGGAAAACTGGCAATGGTCTCCTTTCTCATCTTATATTCTGTCCATATAAAACTGTGATTTTTCTCTAATTTTCTACTCAAATGTCTTTTGTAGAAAAGTAACAGGGGGACTGATAGGGAGCTGGAAGGGGAGGGAAGGACGAAAGAAGGGGAAGGAGGTGGGGAAGGGATGAAGAGGAAGGATGATAAAAAGTAAAAGAGAGGGTGAATATAATCAAGGTACATCATTATACATACTCTGGAAATGTCATAAATCTCCTTTACTATATAGAATTTAATGTATGCTCATGTTTTCTTTTCTCTGTTTTATTCTCTTTAAGTAGTTGTGCAAGGGAGTTGCCATTTAACAAATAAGTTTATGAATATGATTAATGTCACTCCTCTCATCATTCTTTTCCATGCCTCCCTTACTCACCTCTTCACTCACTCTTCTTAATTTTGTAGGATATGCATTAGATTCCTGACTGCATTCTCTCCTTTTTCTCCTCTTTATTGGTCTACCCATTTCTCCTTGACCCCACCCTTGTCATATACCCACTTTCTGGTATTTCATTTTACTGAACTTTGATTTTTTTTTTTAAGGAATCACACTATTTGAGATCTCCCTTGAATCTACCAAAGAAACATTTATTTTTTCCTACACTGGACCCTTTCTTTTTTTTAAATTTTATTTTATTGTAAAGATGCTGCACAGCAGGGTTACAGTTACATGAGTAAGGCAATGAGTACATTTCTTGTCCATCATTGTTACCCCTTCCCTTGTTGTTCTCCCACTATCCCTTTCCTCCCCTATCTCCCTCACTCCCCCCGCCCAAGTTATAAAGTTCATTTCTAATATACTGTCTTGTGGGTATCATTATTGAAATGGGTCATCCTGTGTTCTTTTTTTTTCTGGTTGTGGAGCTTGAACTCTGGGCCTGGACGCTGTCCCTGAGCTCTTCAGCTCAAGGCAAGCATTTTAACACTTGAGCCACAGTGCCACTTCCAGTTTTCTGACGGCTAATTGGAGATAAGACTCTCATGGACTTTCCTGCCCAGGCTGGCTTTGAACCAAGATCCTCAGATCTCATCCTCCTGAGTAGCTAGGATTACATGTGTGAGCCACCAGCGCCTAGCTTGGTTTTATTTCTTTAAACTTACATTCTAAAACAGTCAAAAAAGAGACTTTTTGAAGTCATCAGGCCAGTTAGCTAGTGGCCTATTTTTCTCTTTTCCTGGTATTCTTTCATTATTTGTTTTTCTTTATTGTCAAGGTGATGTACAGAGGGGTTACAGTTACGTAAGTAAGGTAATAAGTACATTTCTTTTCAAACTTGTTATCTCTTCCCTCATTTTCTCCTACTTACTCTCTCTCCACACCCCCCAAGTTATACAGATCATTTCCAACATATTGTTTTGTGTATATTGCTGCTGCATTGGTCCCCCCTTGTCCTTTGTCTCACCATTCTATTGTTCCCCTTCCCTTCCTTAATTCAAATAAATGTATATGCAATACCAGTATATGCAAATACAGTGACAACAGGGAATATACCATAGGGGGAAGAACATAGTAGCCTATTTCATAATCTATATTTCTGAGAATTTTCCCTCATTTTTTCATTTAGTGTCTACCTTTATAACAAGTATTACTTAAAAACTGAAACCCTGCACACGAGTATATCTACCCTCTCCCTAGTGAAACTGCTGAAAATTATAAAAAGCTAATAAGCATATAGTCTCTGGAAATAGCTCTAAGGGTACAATGCAAATGATGCAGTTACTTTGAAAAATAATTTAGCAGTTCTTTAAAAAGAAAAAAACACATAGGGTTATCATATTGATCTAGCAATTCTACTTCTAGGTATATACCCAGGAATAATTTTTAAATGTCCATGAAACTTTTCTGCAACTGTTTACAGAAGAATTCCTCGGAATACTTGAAAATGAAAATAGCCCTCATATTCATGGATAAACAGAATGTGGTATGCCCATTCAATGAACTATTACACAGCCATAATAAAGGAACACAATATTGATATGCACTACAACATATCTGAACCCTAAAACTTGGTGTTAATACTCAAATAGAATACTACGTATCATGTGGTTTTAATTTTGCATTTTTATAAAGTGTTCAGAGCAGCTAATTGCAAAAACAAACAGTGGATTTGTAGCAGCTTAAAGCTTAAGGATTGGGGCTCTATGGAAGCAATAGATGCAGAGTACAGGACTTCCTTTTGAGGAAATGAAATGTTCTAAAATTGTAATAATGGATGTTCCTATCTTTGAGTATACTGAAATCCAATGAACTATGTATTCTAAATTGACAAATTGTATGATATGTGAATTATAATTCATTAAAACTATTTTAAAAAAGAAAGATGGGGAGAATGATGGAAGGGTGACTTTGTCAAGATACATTGTACTCACAATGTGGACTCGTGGAATTGAGACCCCTTTGTGTAACTACTTAAAGATAATGAAAAATAAACAAATGAATTAAAATTGAATCGAAACAAAACAAAAAGAAACTTTTTAAACTTCTAAGGTTTAATGCACAATTTTTATGAAGGAATAATCTTTTCTTTCTTTTTTTTACTTATTTTTCTTAATTGTGAAAATACCATACAGAGGGGTAACAATTACATGGGCAAGGTAATGAGTACATTTCTTATCAAGCATTGTTACCTCCTCCTTTATTTCCCCTTCCCATCCCTCCCTTCTCCTACCTCCCGAAGGAATAATCTTTATGATTGGGGTACAATGACTGAAATACACACACACACACATACACACACACACACACACACACACACACACAGACACACACACACACACACACATACTGCATATAAATAATATTTTTCCCTGTACTCATGCTAGAGCTTGAACTCAGGGCCTGGGCAGTGTTCTCATGCTTCTTAGCTCAAGGCTAGTGTTCTACCACTTGAGCCATAAATCTAGTTCTAGCTTTTTGGTAGTTAATTGGAGGTTAAGAGTTTCAAGGACTTTCCTGCCTGGACTGGTTTTGAAGCGTGACTCTCAAATCTCAGCTTCTTAGGTATCTAGGGTTACAGGCATGAGCCACTGAAGCCCAGCTAAATAATAAATTTTAATCAATCTAGTTGCATTGTGTTAGTTTAGTCAGTTTAAGAATACCCTGGTATGCTAGTCACTGGTGGCTCACACTATAATTCTAGCTACTCAGGAGGCTAAGATCTGAGGATAGCGGTTCAAAGCCAGCCTGAGCAGAAAAGTCCCCATGAGACTACTCTACTCCCCATAAACTACTCACAAAAGCATATAGTGGTGCTGTGGCTCAAGTGGTAGAGTGCTAGCCTGGAGCACAAAGAGGCCCATGGACAGTACTCAGGTCCTGATTTCAAGCCCCAGGATTGGCAAAAAAAAAAAAAAAAAAAGAATAGCTTGGATATCTTGAATGATTGAAATTAATTTTCCCATAGCTCTGATGGCTACAAGTCCCAAGATCAATGTGGCAGCTGGTTTAGTTTCTCCTAGTGGCTTTTACTATGGCTTGCAGATGGCTACCTTCTACCTTTGTCCTCATTTGTTCTTTCTCTACTTGTGTAACTCAGTGACTCTTTGTGTCCAAAACACAAGTTACATTGAGTTCAACTCAGTCTAATGACATTGTTTTAATTCAATTGTCTCTTTAAAGGTTCCATCTCCAAATAAAGTCACATTCTGAGTTCATTATATTACATATAATTGAATAATCACATACGTGAATTCACTGAACCTTATCCATCTTATTGTAGCAGATGCTTTTTTTGCTTCTAATTTTTCATAATGCAACAACACTGCAAACAGAATTATTTTATGTTTTCTGGTGCAAATGCTAAATCTATATCTATGCTATATCTACATGTATCATCAACATTTTAGATATTGTCAAATGGCTCTCCAAAGTGGTTCTACCAATTTATACACTTATCACTTATGTATGAGAACTCTACTTTCCCTTAATCTCATTAACACTTGGTATTATAAGGTTTTCCTTTAACCTATTATATGGAATGATATGATGCTTTAATTATCACCTCCCCCTGACTAATAATGAAAATGAGCATCTTTCCCCATGTTTATAAGCCATTCAAAATTCCTATTCTGTTACTTGACTGTTTAAAAACAATGTTGGACTCAAGTTCTGGTGGTGCATGCTTGAAATCCTAGCTATTCAAAAGACAGATCTGAGGATACATTGAGACTTTTATATCCAATTAGCCACTCAAATTTCTGAAGTGGCACTGTGGCTCAAAGTGGTAGAATGCTAGCCTTAAGCAAAAAGAGCTCAGGGACAGTACCCAGGCCCTGGGTTCAAGCCCTCTGACAGACAAAAACAAACAAAACAAAACAAAAAACCAACAAAACCAACAAACAACAGCAATAATAACAAAAACAATGTGAGAGGACATACTTATTTGTTTGTGTACTAAGACTTTGTGGGGTGTGAGTGTATGTGTGTGTGTATGTGCACATGTGCACATGGCACATATGTGTGCACATGTACATGTCTACTTTTAATTTGGGGCTTCTCCTTGTACAAAATATTTTGAATTATTTTTTACATACATTTTAACTTTATAGTTTGAACTTTAATCATCTTACTTAAGATGATCTTCCTCCCCTGTGTATACTCCTTCAACATCAATTACTTTTCTATGTCATATGCATGTTGTTCAACATGCTAGACTCCCCTTTGAGGCTGAGTTTACTCTGTCTTCAATTAACAGAATGTCATCAAGGTGATAGAAGACATCAGAGACCACCATATTGTCAGAAACCCTAAATTGCTTATATGGATATGAAGAAAAACACACAAAGGAGTACCAAGGTGCCAAAATTAAGTGAGTTACAACTTTTTGAACACAGAGCTGGAAGCAAGGCTCGGTGGTATGGTATTAGTCTAGGTGTGAGGCGCTGAGTTCAAATCTCTAGTATCTCCAAGAAAAATCTAACACAAAGATTTTTTGAACCTTCCAGTCAGTTTAGGTACTAACTGAATGCAGCTGAGAGTGTTACCACTGATAGCACATGAAACATAAAAGCTACCAACTGAACCCTGTTTTTCCTGACTTACAGAATCATGAGAAATCAATGATTGTTTTAAGGCACTAAAACTTGGGATAGATTATTATACATCAAAAGAAAAACCAAGCTGGGAGCAGTGGCTCACACCTGTAATCCTGTAGCCACTCAGAAGACTGAGATCTGAGTATAGAGGTTCCAAGCCAGTCTGAACAGAAAAATACTTGAGACTCTGATCTCCAACTAATCAGCAGAAAGTGAGTTTGGAGGCATGTCTCAAGTGGTAGAATGCCAGCCATAAGCTAAGAAAAGCTATATTGGAGTTTGAATTTGAGTTTAAGCCTCTGTATGGGCACAAAAAAGAGAACTGAAATACAACTTATATAACTGTACCACCTCTATACATCACTTTGACAAGAAATAATAATAAATGAAATATAAAAAGTATTACTTTGCACTTTTTCTAAAAGTTCTAATATTTTACATTTTGCATGAAAGTCAAAATTTATGAGTGTTAGAAATAGGAGATGTTTGTACTATACCATTTCTTGAATAACTCATGATTCATCCATTAGTTTGTAATACCTCATCTGTTATAGACAAATGCAACACACAATGCTAATATATGAAAATGTTATATTTATCTGCATGTTAGTATAATACATTATTATCAGATTTATTCTTCATATTTAAACATTATTATTATGAATCCTAGAGTTAATTTATCCAGTTCTATATAAGATCTTATTTCTATTTTCATCAGAATTGTGTGAAGTTATCCTCTATTCATGTCTTACACATATTTATTTCTGATTAACTGATAAATATTATTGTTTATGTGTACAGTATTTTTAATAGTACTTTTAAATTAGTTATTAATGATGCATAGAATACTATTGATTTTTCTGTGTTGCTGGTCTTTTAGCAAGCATGCCAAAATCTTATTAGTTCCAATAATTTTATTCAAGATTATCTCATTTTCTATAAATAATAATATCAGGTAGAAAAGAGAATAAACATGCAAAACTATAAAGTGATATTACTTTGTCCTTTATTTGTATTTTCTTGCCCGTTAATGAGGATGAGAAGCTCTTTACTTGTTTATTGAAGTTTCTCATTCATTCTTCTAGGAAGAATTCTGATCCGAATAGAATTGATCACAGAATTCTCTAGTTTTTAAAGAATTTTTAATAGTTATATATCATTTTTTATACAAATATTCTTTAACATACATTTTCCTTTCATCAGCTTTTTTGGGGGCAATTTAACTCTTTGACTAGCTCTTAATCAACTTTGTTTTGATATTATTAATCTGCTCTATTTTTCTTATTTTCTAGCTCAATATATTTTGCCCTCATAAGTGTTATTTTTCCTTCATACTTACTTTAAGCTTAATTAAGTGCTTTCCTAATGTTTCCATTGAATGCTTGATTTTCTCTACTACTTTTACTGCATTCCTCAAATTTAGATATACCATTCTTTTATTGAAGTTCATTTATAAGCATTTTAAGTGTCTTTAACTGAAAATCTAATCTTAAAAACACACAACAACCCCTTACCCTTAAAAAATTAGCAAGTCTATTTTACTTTTTATTCTTGAAAAAATCATTTTATTATATATAACCAATAGGTGCAGTTAATAGACAGGGAAAATGTGAATTCAATTTTATCTATTAGTAATTCTCAGTGGTCATAAGTACAGCGCTTCTGTTTGCTTCAGTCTTCATACTAGCTTAACTGGAACAGTAATAAGGTGGAACCTTTTTTATAGCAATAATCTCCAACAATCAAATCTTTCTGGTAACCATACTCAGTGCACAGAAGTAATAATATAATACTCCTTACTTCAGAAAAGAAATATCTTTGAAAGTATCCTAAAAGGAAAATGGTTTTAAATTCTGGTGGGAACTGGATTTAGTTTTGAGGAAAATAATCCCCAAAGGGCTCTAAGTAGAATCAGTTCTTGATGTTTCAGGAAGAACAGTAAAGCCGTGCCAGGAAAAGCACTACTTTTGCTTTGTAAAATTTGTTTTCCTTCTTTAAAAAAATTAATTACATTGTGGCTGGAATAAATAAGAGACTGATTTCTTATACTTTCGAGACTTCTTTTGTGACACAGTACTTAATTTTTGTATTTGCTTCAAGAATACTTAAAATTTAAAATGAATTATAATTTCTACAGTTTCACTATGCATATACATACGTGTATTTGTGTGTATGACTGTGCATTTTGTTGCTAAAGTCTCAAACTTTTTATACTCTTATTTATTTTGCTTGCTCAATTTATGATAGATATTTTTAAAACTCATCTAATGGAGTTGTTTTCAGTCTTTCCTTTTAAGAGGTTTCCTTTTTTTGAGGCTATCATGTGATGAATTTAAATCAATGATTCTAATGGTTATGTTTTGGTACTGATTCCTTCGTTATAATGTTAGTTTCTATTTGCCTTTAATAAAGCTTTTTGTATAAATCTGTTTTGTTTACTATTAATGTGACTACACTAGTTTTTTGTTTATTATATGTTTGTTATAACTTTACTCACATCTTTATTGATGATTGATTGATTGATATTTTGAGACAATGTCTCACTATGTAGGCCAGGCTGGCTTTGAACTCACATCTTCCACCTCAGATCCCCAAGTACTAAGATTAGACTCGAGCTGCCACACTTAGCCCCTTGTCTTTATTTTAAAATTTCCTCTACTTTTGTTTTACATGTTTCTTTTATATAAAGTATATAGGTGGATTAATATTTAATTGTTTTTGTCTTTATTTTTGCATAAAAATGAACTTAATAAATGAATTGATGCATTTTCTCTGTTTCTCTTTACTATCTGCTTAATTTGACATTCTACTTTGTTCTACTATCTTTAATATTTTGATATATATATATACTTAATTTTGTCATTTTCTACACTAAAATCATTTCACAAACAGGAAGACTTCATCATGCTTTTATTATTGCTCTCTAGAGCTTTGATTTTTATTCATAAATTTAATGAGTTATACTTTGGGGTTTTAGCATTATTTCTTTTAGTATAATGTTTCTTCCAGTATTTACCTTTTTCTCAATCTCAAAGATTATCCTTTATTATTTCTTTTAATATGGGGGAGAACTTTAATCTTTATGTTTCTGAAAGTTTCATTTTTCATTTTTTTCTACCTCTACTTATCTAGATATAAAATTCTAGGTTGATAGGTTTTTTATTTTTCTTCATCACTGTGGAGATAGGTTTTTCTAGTGACTTTGGTATTAATTGCTATTCTGAATTTTACTATCAGTTTAATCATTCTTTAGTACTTACTCTATTGTTCAATAGCTTTTACATTATATTTTTATTCCTTATTACTTCAATGCTTCTATCATGTCTTTGTATATAAACTTATATATATATATATATATATATATTCAACATGCTTCTTAAAATACTTCTTTTGTAGTAATGGGGTTAGAAATTAAGGCGTCATCTTGGGCAGATGCTCTACTTTGCTTGAACCATGCCTCCAGCCATTTTTGTCCTATTTTTGACCTAGGTCCTTGCTTTTTCTCTGAGGCTGACCTGGACTCTGATCTTACTATTCATGCTTCACTGTAGCTGAGATGATAAATGTGTGCCAAAATGTCCAGTTATTTTTTCCTGTTGAGATGGGGGCCTCACAAAATGTTTTACACCTAGGCTGTTCTGGAATATACTATTTGCAATTTCAGTCTTCTGGTTAGATAAGATGAAAAGGCATGAACCACATGTCCTACTATTGAAATGGTGTCTCATGAACATTTTGTTCCTGATGGGCTTGACCCATGATACTCTCAATCTCTGCTTTCGGAGTATCTAGGATTACACAAGCCTCTTGCATCTAGTTTATGAAACGCTTTTCATTTGAAGGTTCTTCTATTCCTTCAGTTTTAACACTGAGGGTATTTTCTCCTCCCTAAAGGTCCACATACTGACCTTAAAACCCATATTTCCACTGCTTCATAACCAGCAAAACCCTTTCAAAAGGTCCTGGACCTTTGGTGCTCATAGCCTGTTTCTAATAACATACTCTATATCCTTAAACCTTTGTTTTACTTTCCTATTTAATTCTACTCTCATATTCTCTTCATAGTTTTAAGTTGTTCCTGTAGTTATCACTTTGAACATTCAGAACATTCTTATTTTGCATTGTCAGTCTGTTCTGGTATATTATTCTTATATTAAATTCATGTTCTACTTTCTTACAAACCTTCACTATCTTTCATACTTACCTTAAACTGGTTTTGTGTATTCTGTAACTTGGGTTTATGAACATATTTTAAGCTCTTCATTCTGTTTTCCTATTTGCTTCCTGCTTTCCTTCCACCTGGGCCACAGACTCTTAGTGCAGAATCAGCTTGAAGCTCTAGTCCTGGTGATGTTGGTGATGTGGCAAAAATAGTCTCCAGGCTTGCTGTCAACTTGGCCTATTTCCTGGTTTCTAGGCTAAGTCGGACTCCTCTCTCTCTGCTAGCCTGGATCTCTCTATCATTAACTTCAGGCACAGCTGTGTTTTACCATCTCTTTCCAGGAGTTGGGGGTGTTGGTGAGGGTATTTCCCAGCCTTTTGCTTTAATTGAAGAGCCTGGCTCTGTTTCCTTTACTCTTATGAAATGACTGCTGTCTCTACACTTCTCAGTAGGTAAATTCACTATTGTCTGTTTCGAGTGGCAGAGCCCAGCAAGCTTACCAGGCCTGAAGCCCTATCTTTACTCACCCTTGTTTATTTCTGTTAGACTTCTGATCTGTGGAGATAGCTATTTTGGTTGCAAGTCTGGGTAGGTTTATTTTTAGTAGTTACAGTTTATCAATCATGCAATATACTGGAGCAGATGGAGAGTCTCATATTATGAGCTTGCTTCCACATGTTTTCAGGAAGTTGCCTTTTCACTCTTGAAACCCTGGTTTACACAGGATCCCTTGCAAAATCTCGCTCTCAGCCATCACTTGGCTACTGCAACCCCTGCTCAAGTGGATACATTTTTTAATTCTTTGGCTTCTCTGTACATGGTATCCAGTTGCATTCAGAAAAAAATGTAAAATAGCTGATGTTGTTTCCACTTACACTAACTGCCCTCTTCTTACAATTCTGAAATCCTCAAATTTCAGAATCTAGCTGGTGGAATGGTCCAAGTGGTAATAGATCTGCCTAGTAAACATGAGGGACTGAGTTCAAACCCAGCATAGATAAAAGAAAAAAAATCAGAATCTAGCTCTTGTTGATGAAAGTCTGTGTTAACCATTTAAAGAAGTATAGTAGATAACATTAGTTCCCTGATCATTCCAGATGCCTGCCCTGGGGCTTGAACTCAGGCCTGGGTGCTGTCCCTGAATTTCTTTTCCCAGCACTCTACCACTTGAGTCACAGCTCCACTTCTGCATTTTTTGGTAGTTGAGTGGTGATAAGAGTCTCACAGACTTTTTACCCAGGCTTTGAAATACAATCCTCAGATCTTAGTCTCTTGGATAGCTAGGATTACAGATATGAGCCTCTAGCACCCAGTTTGGAAGCTACTTTTGGACTACTGAGGTTCTATATGTATGCCTGTGACCTGGAAGTGTTTGGGTGGACCTGTTAACCCATGGCTGCCCTCAATCAATGACTGATGACTAGGGTAAAAAATAAGCTCAGCTCACTTGCTTTTGGTGGTGGAAACTCTGAAGCATAAAGACAAGGTCCTTTCTGTAGCATTTTGTCTGAGATTATACTCTTGCTTTGGTTTCTTCACTAGCTTTCTCCTTCCACCCCTGTAGTGACTTGTCTTGGGAAAAATTCTTTAAATAAACCATTCATATATGAATCTCATCTTAGGTCTACATTACAGGATCTTCCCCTAACACACTTACAGATTGGAAAGCCCAAATTAGAGAGGCAGATGGAATTGTATTAGCTAATTTTGTCTCCATGGATGCACCATTTTCTTTGTTCATTGCTTTTAAAAAAATTATTGTAAAGGTGATATACAGAAGGGTTACAGTTACATAAATTAGGAAAAGAGTACATTTCCTTTTAAACAGTGTCATCCTCTCTCTCATTCTCTCCCAGTTTTTCCTCTCCCAACTTTCCTCCCACACTAGTTGTATATTTCATTTCCAACATAATGACTAGTGGGTTTCACTGATGAATTGGTTGATCCTTTGTCTCACTGTTTCTGTTTTTGTTCATTGCTTTTCTACTTTTATCCTGGGATTGTTCTCTCTCTTGAGTAGAGGGTCTGTTTTGTCCTTCTATCCTTTTAAAGCTCCTTTGTTGTCTCTCTTTCCCTGAGGCTATTGTTGAGCCCTAGATCTCAGGAATAGAGATCTCAACAATTCCCCAAGTTTCACTGGAAGGTTAACACAGATGCTCCTCAATTTATAATAAGGTTATGTCAGGATGGATAAATGCATCCTAACTTGAAAATATCCAATGTGAAAAATACAAGGATTCTGCCTAACCACTGCACATCCCAGCTCAATAACATAGCCCACTGAAGAGTGGCCACAAGGCATCTACAGAGAGAGAGAGAGAGAGAGAGAGAGAGAGAGAGAGAGAGCTCAACCATAGATTCCTAGCCAAGAACAATGCAAATTTAAAATTTGAAGTACTATTTATATCGAATGCACATCTCTTTTATACCATTATTGAGTAGAAAAAAACTCATAGGTTGGATCATCTTTATTCTCACAAATTTGTGATGTAATTTTGATTAATGAGGTCTCCTTTCACTGGAGAGCTCTGGGTGTCCCCGTAGTATTGAGTATTTAAGACTGGGCATTAGAATGCATTTTGGTATGTTTTGTTCACATGCTAGACCCTTAATGTTGAGTATATAGGTTGCCATCTTTAGTGTTGTATCTTCAGATCTTAGAAAAAAGTGTCTAGAGAAGTGGTTTTTGATTGTGGTCTGAGGATCACTGAGATCACAGTCTTCTACAGAAAAGGGATGGTGGCTGTTAAAAGTTAAGGTGTTGGGCTCCACTCCAGATATATCAAAGCTAAATCTCCTAGGGGCAAGGTCTAGAATAAAATTATCAGGGAATTCATATACTATAGAACTTAGGTCCTTCAATAATTTTTTTATGTAAGTGGACCTACTTACTTAAATGACAAAGGTGGAAGATGAAGCATGTTATAAATGTTAGAAATTCAATGATTATTTAAATTACAAGGTCATTCTAGAAGAACCCTACTGTCCTGACTGATGGAAATTCAAAATAGGTAACATCTATCGCACAAATAAACTTAAAATGGAATTATGAAAAGAGGCACTAGTTGATTACCTATAGACAGAAGACAGAGGCTGAGGTTAAATGTTTGGATCAGTGGTCATGTCGTTCATCTCAGACAACTAGTTCTACGTTTTTCATTTTGCTTCTTGTTATGGAATAATAATTACAATATTAGTTGGAGTCTCATATCTACTGGTGTTAGAGAAATGTATCCTAGCAAATGTCAATCTGAGCTCACAAAAGTTGATAAACCATCTCTAAGATTTTTTTTACTATGAATTGCAGCATCAACCTGTTTCCATGGAGATGGACACAGCTTGCCAAAGAAACAGAGCAAAGAACTGTAGCATTAAGTACTGTTTCAATTTGAATTCAATTGATTTCAGAATGAATCTGGAGACAACTTGGCAGTATTGTTGTGAGAGTGTCCTATGCTGTATCTAAACAGCTTAACAAACATAGTAAGCTACTGTGAGTATAGGAACTCAATCTCTACTTCTGAAGCCCCAAAGCTTATACAATACCAAAGCCTCAAAAGTCCTGTTTTGAACTGTGTAGATGAACTACTTCCTTTCTTTTCTTTCCTTTTTTGTGCCAGTGCTGAAGTGGAGCGCAGGGCCTTGCATACATCAGGCAAGTTCTCTGTCACTGGCTGTGGCCCCACTGAATCTACAAATCTTTGACAAAGTCAATTTGTTATAGGATTGCTTTTTATGTCCTTGACCAGCACTCAGAAAGGAAATGCAAAAAAAAAAAAAAAGGCTAAAAAAGAGGAACTGTCATTGTAGAGAGCTTTGTGTTAGATTCTGTGCAATTTAAGGATAAGTCTAATGGATTCTTGGAATGATTTCTCCTACTGTCATCCTTTGGATCATTCACTTTCATGCTTTGGCCTGTTTGATGTGTGTATGTCTGTGTTGGTCTAGGTCAGTATGTGTACTGAAATCTCAGGGATCTTTTATCAATGGATCTCAGCATAGGTTGTGACTTACTAGGAGCAAATTTCTCTAACAACTACAGATATGAGAGTCTAATTTTTGGAACAGTTGTAGTATAGCTATCTATCATCAAATCTGTTGGTGAATATCTATCTATATTAATATTTATTCAAGGATTCCTTTAAAAGTCCTTGTGAAGAGATATGTATTAGAACATTATTTGTCTTGGAAAGAATTAGGATGGGATTCATTGGAAGTTGGACAGAGATGGGCATGAACATAATAAATAATGGGTGAGAAGTCAGGATGTGAAATCCAATGAACAGGGAGGAATATAGAACAATTTGCCAAAGTCTATTGAATTATTTCAGAGACATATATATATATGTATATATATATAAATATATACATATGTATTCATGTGTGTAGGTATTTTTTCTAGGAAATATGTAGATATGTATAATATGTACTTATGTACATATGCATATATATAATCCCAAGAAAGATGAAGAAATGGTAATCAACATTCTATCAACTGGAACTTTAACAAAATCAAAATTTTCTCTAGAGAGGAGAATATTTCTTGGTTACAGTTGCAAAGCCAAGGATTTAACAAAAGCAAAAAACAAATTTTGCAAGATAGAAAATATTTAAGAGTGAGAATGCTGTGGTGAGGTATAACCTTGAATAAAAAGATATTACTAAGAGTTCCATCAGATTCCCTCTGATCTCCTGAGCTTCTGCATGCTTTAAACATCTAACATCTGTGGCCTTCTTTCCTGTAGTCTTGTGGTTTACTGGAGATATTTCCTTTGCACAGAGAGCCAGAAATTCCTGGAAATCTACATACCACGCCAATACTATATTCTTAGAATTATGAAAACACAGATTCCTTTTCTTGGAATAGGACATACTTTGATTTTAATACTCCAGAGTTTACTGCAGGCTCAAGCAGAGGCTAAGATAGTGTATGAAAACGTTACCTTTACCTGGCTTTTAACTATCTTGCCCAATGTGGTAACCAGTGTTCCAGAGACTGACAAAAATCATTCCCACAGGGAATGGAGGCAACCTATGTGACTAGTAGGATGTCTTAGAAATGATAGTGGATGGCTTTAAGACTAGATCACAGGAATCATTTTACCTTCAACTTTACTCTTTTTTGAGTGGTATTCTCTGCAGAAAACTATTTGCCTTGTAAGACAGACCCTCACTTATCCCTGTGGAGAAGTCCATGTATCAAGTATCTGAGCCCTCTTACCAATAGCCAGTAAGAACTTGCCATTAACCCTCTATTCCCTGGCAGTAGTGGGAATTGAACATGGGGCATCATGTATACTATATAAGCCCTCCACTAGTTGAGCTATGCCCTAATCATGAGGGTGACATTTTTTTTCTACCGGTCCTGGGATTTGAACTCAGGGCCCAGGCATTGTCTCTGAGCCTCTTTGTGCTCAGGGCTAGTGCTCTACCATTTGAGCCACTATACCACTTCTGGCTTTTATTGGCAAGTTTATGGGAGATGAGAGTCTCATAGATTTTTCTGCCTGGGCTGGCTTTGAACTGTGATCCCAGATCCCAGGCTCCTGAGTAGCTAGGACTACAGGTGTGAGCTACCAGCACCCAGCTGATATTTGGTTTAAAATAGTATCCTGTCACCTATAAGTTGTGAGATCTATGGCAAAACAATAATATCTCTATTGTGCACCAGTAAAATGCAACCTCTCAGTTGCATAAGGATTAAGATATCACAAAACTTAATCCGGGAGCCTGAGGCTCATGCCTGTAATCCTAGCTACTGAGGAAGAAGGCTGAGAAAGAAAAAAGCCGGAAATGGCGCTGTGGCTCAAGTGGTAGAGCGCTAGCCTTGAGGTGAAGAGTTGAGGGACAACGCCCAGGCCCAGAGTTCAGGCCCCATGACCGGACCCCTCCCCCCCCCCAAAAAAGATCACAAAATTCCTAAGTATAGCAACTAGCACTATGCTGTAAGTCAATAAATTTTGGATATTCTTAGAGCATCCCGGACAATACTTGTCAATTGCAAATTGGAATCCAGTTCATACCTTCTGTGGCCCCAGTCATCCATCTTACTAGCTTCTGAACACAGAGAAGTGTGAACAGAAGGCTGCATCCCAATTGTGGAAAAAAAACAATTGAAAGCACATGCACTTGTGGTAGGCCAGTAGTGTCAGCTTTATAAATGACACTCAGACCATTGCATTATTGTGATAAGATCTGCTATTTTACCTTAAGTAAATAAACCTTGCTGCGTGATCTATCACTGTCCCGCTCCCACCACTATAAAGGAGGTATGGAGCTGGAACATCTATTTAAACAGCTAAGCAACATGCTTTGTTGTTAGAAATGGATCTTGTATTCGACATGACAACTTGTAAACGAACTTTACAACTTTGGTGGGGGGGAAGGATTGGGTAGGGGGGAGGATGGGAAGGGATGGGAAGGGAAAACAAAGGAGGAGGCTACAATGCTTGATAAGAAATGTACTCATTATCTTGCCCATGTAATTGTAACCCCTCTGTACAGTATTTTCACAATAAAAAATACATAAAAATTAAAAACAAAGAAATGGATCTTATAGCTTTAGTGTGGACTTCTTTGTGATCATTTGGGTAAATGTCCAGGAGTGGGATTGCTGGATCACAGGGGAGCTCTATGTTTAGTCTTTGAAGGTTGAACCAGTTTACATTCCTACCAACAGTGTGGTAGCTTTCTCTTTTAGTCACATCCCTGCCAGAATCTATTATTATTTCTTTCCTTGCTAATGGCCATCCTAACTGAGATGAGGTGGAATCTCAATGTTGTTTTGATTTGCATTTCTTTTATGGCCAGAGATGTTGAATATTTCTTCATATGTCTATTGGCCATTCTTATTTCTTCTCCAGAGAAGTCTCTTTCTAATTCTTTACCCGACTTATTAATAGGGTGGTTGTTTCTTTGAGTATTTATTATTGGAGGGGTTAATTTTTTGAGCTCTAAGTATATTTTTAATATGAGGTCCTTGTCTGTTGTACAGCTAGTAAAGATATTCTCCAAATCTGTGGGTTTTCTATCAACTATATTCATTGCAGCATTATTTATCATTGCTAAAATATAGAACCAACCCAGATGCCCCCCAGTGGATGAATGGATCAAGAAAATGTGGTATATATACACAATGGATTTCTATGCTTCCATCAGGAAGAATGACATCACCTCATTCATAAGGATATGGAAAGACTTAGGAATAATCATATTAAGGGAGGTAAGCCAGATCTAAAGAATCATAGGATCTATGGTTTCCCTCATTTGTAATAAATAGTATATGTCCAGGGTAGTCCTATCAGAGGATCACAATAGCTTGATAGCTATGTACAAATGGCCATATAAAATGATGGTAATTGAAATGAATGGACGACAAGATATGGAAACAAGAGGTTTTTTGTTTTTGTTTTTTTAAAATGTACTGTGTGAAGTTATTTCTTTTTTCTTTCATTTTTTTCCCTTTTGGTTTATCCGCTGTTATCACTGTTTTTGATTTTGGTATCCTGTGTCTTGCATATATGGTTATCTGACTTGAGGAAGGGAAGCGAAATAACAAAATGTTGAGACAATAGACAAAAGTTGAACTAATGCAACTGTAATATGCACAAGACATAGTGTTGGAAATTAACTTTACAACTTGGAAGGAGAGGAGTAAGGCGTGAGGGAAAGTGGGGAAAAAGAGGAAGAGGGTAACAATATTTGACAAGAAATGTACTCATTACCTTATTTATGTAACTGTAACCCCACTGCACATCACCTTTACAACAGAATAAAATTGAAAAAAAGAACTTAAGAAAAAAAGAAATTGGTCTGGACATGCTTCTTTCTTCCCATATCTCTTTAAATCCAGGAAGATGTGTATAAGGCAATGTTCCAGTTAAGCATTTTTATAAATGGAGATTGTTTTCATCTAGCAAGCCTGGTTCAACAAATTCTTCATGGAATTAACATATGCATAGGAATAGACATCAGGCAATTGTAATAGACTAGAGGAAAAAATGCTCATGCTCTGACAATTAGGATATAATGAAGAAAATCATAATTTTGAAAGCTGAGTAGGGAGTGGAAGGAAGATGAGGGGATTCTGGACCTCAGATTCCAGTTAGAGAACAAGAGAAATTCTGCCTTAAGGAGCAGTGGAAGGGAAGAGCCTCAGTTGTAATGATTGTACACAGGGACCCAAAGTTGCTGAAGAAACCACCTCTAGGATTCCCAAGAGAATATTGGACAATGTCTCCTACTGAATTTGGTTTTAACCTCTATAGTCTAGTTTGTACTTCCAGGCTATGAAGAGTAATTGATTATTGTTTGTAGGATAAAGCCCTAAGAGAAGCTGATAAAAGGAGGCAGAAGCAGAAAACATGTTTAAAGAGATAGGCAGATATGACAAAGTATTTTTGTGGCTCTCTTAGTTTGTTCTACATTTGGAATCTTCTTTTTTTTTCTTTTCTATATATTTTTTCTTTTTTATTGTGAAAATACTGTACAGAGCTGGGAAGGTGGCTCAGTGGTAGAGCGCTTGCCTTACATGCATGAGGCCCTGGCTTCGATTCCTCAGCACCACATAAGCAAAAAGAAAAAAAAAAGCCAGAAGTGGCGCTGTGGCTCAAGTGGTAGAGCGCTAGACTTGAGCTGAAGAGCTGAGGGACAGTGCTCAGGCCCAGAGTTCAGGCCCCACAACCGGACCCAAAAAAAGAAAAAAGAAAGAAAATACTGTACAGAGGGGTTACAATTACATGGGCAAGATAATGAGTACATTTCTTATCAAGCATTGTAGCCTCCTCCTTTCTTTTCCCTTCCCATACCTTCCTATCCTCCCCCCACTCCCCTACCCAATCCTCCTCCCCCCTCCAAAGTTGTAAAGTTTGTTTTTGACATAACGACTTGTACATCTCATTGTTGCAATGGGTCCCACCTGTATTCCTATTTAAATGATTTGTTTTTTCCCTTCCCCTCCACAAATTATAACAACATCAAATAAAGTAAGGGTTATACCGTGGGGGAAGGACATACAAAGCAACAAAGAAATAATCTTATAAATGTGTTAGAAACAATAGCATGAAAGAAAAAAAAAACATTTGAATACATATCTTAGGGTTCAGTTCCCTAACATCAACTTACCTACCTTTTCTGCTTGACTCAGACTATATACTAGTTATTGCAAATAAGGGAGACCATGGAACCTATGTTTCTTTGGGCCTGGCTTACTTCACTTAATATAATTTTTTCCAAATCTTCCCATTTCCTAACAAATGGGGCAAGGTCATTCTTTCTGATGGAGGCATAGAATTCCATTGTGTATATATACCACATTTTCTTGATCCATTCATCTACTGAGGGGCATCTGGGTTGGTTCCATATCTTAGCTATGGTAAATAATGCTGCAGTAAACATAGTCGTGCTGGTAGCTTTAGTGTGGTCTTGTTTGTGAACATTTGGGTAAATGCCCAAAAGTGGGATTGCTGGGACATAGGGAAGCTCTATGTGGAGTCTTTTGAGGAACCTCCATACTAGTTTCCAAAGTGGTTGAACAAGTTTACACTCCCACCAACAATGCTGTAGGGTTCCCTTCTGTCCACATCCCCTCCTGCATCTGTTGTTATTAGAGCTCTTGATTCTAGCCATTCTAACTGGGGTGAGGTGGTATCTCAATGTGGTTTTGATTTGCATTTCTTTTATGGCTAGGGAGGTTGAGCATTTCTTCATGTGTCTATTGGCCATCCTTCTTTCCTCTTCAGAGAAGTACATTTGGAATCTTCTGAGGGATATTCCGTAGCATGGGTACTGCTGGTATTCTTGTTTATTCAAAGCCTTTCTTGTGATTTCTGTGGAATTTGTAATTAAGGCAATCCATGAACCTGACAACGGGTACCAAAGAGATGGTTCTTTTGGCACAATTAAAGTTCTGCCAATAGCTGCAGGGATGGTGCACTAGAGTTAAATGAAGGTATCATTGATTAAGAGCCAAAAACATCTAGAGAGCTCTCCTGAAGGTCCTTACTACGGTCAAGAATTGTTCTTTAATGGCAGAGAGAGAGAGAGAGAGAGAGAGAGAGAGAGAGAGAGAGAGAAATCATTAACATATCTGACCATATTTTAATCCATTATGATACAATGATCATTCTTGAGTACATCATTAGCTTTTACAATATTTATATTCTTGCTTATATAATACTTTTTCCAGTCATATCCACCAAGTGGGTTTCCATATTTAAGTGAAAATAGTATTATGAACCACATACTTTCTTTTGTTAGATAGTACCCTGTTGTTCCATTTCTTTTTTATTTTCTTATTGCTTGAGTCCTCCCATTTGCCATCCAATGTGTTTTAACTGTTCTAGCTTATCACTGCTACATATTGCTGTATGCTTTTAGTTGGGCATTTTTTTTATTGTTGTCCTGGTGAGAAGTTCCTTGATTAGATAGAGAACCACTGCCATGCCCCACTTTAGCTGACAGTCTTGACTGGCCCCATTTCTTCTCTATTCTCATAATTTTTAATTTTTTAAAAGAAGTTGTTCAAAGGGATCTCAATATAACACAACAATGTATGAGTATAATACATATTGACCAATGTTACCCTTTACAACATTAAATATTCTATTGTTAATGTATTTTAAAGGATCACAGCTTTTCATGTGGCCTTTCAGCCTAGCGTATGAAAGGATTCAGTACACAAAAAAACACAATTTATGCTCGCTGATGATATCTCAATATCTTCTAGATTCTTCACTTTTGTTTTTCACTCAGGGACAGACAGGCAAGAAACAATTTGCAATGAACTGGAATTGACTATATGCTGCGATAAACATAGTTGTGCTGGTAGCTTTAGTATGGTCTTGTTTGTGATCGTTCAGATAAATGCCCCAAAGTGGCATTGGTGGGTTGTGATTCATTTTCTTTGAAGGACTTCCATTATCGCAGCATTATTCACCCTAGCTAAGATATGGAACCAACCCAGATGCCCCTCAGTAGATGAATGGGTCAAGAAAATGTTTATATATATATATATATATATATATATATATATATATATATATGCAATGGAATTCAGTGTCTCCATTAAAAAGAATAACATCACCCCATTTGTTAGGAAATGGAAAAATTATATTAAGTGAAATAAGCTAGACCCAAAGAAACATAGGTCCCATGGTTTCCCTTGTCTGTAATAACTAGTATATGCCTAAGACAAGCAGAAAAGGTCAAAAGCTATGTACATAGGACCATATAAGATGATGCCAAGCGAAATGAACCCCAAGATAAGGACCCAAGTGGTTTTATTGTCACTGTTGTTTTTAATGTATTTGTAATGTACTATGTGATTTTTTTTGTTTCTCTTGTATGTTCTTCCCCCATGGTATAAATCCTGTTGTCACTGTATTTGATTCCAGTGTCCTGCATCTTGTATATACATTTTTTCTAATTTGGGGAGGGGAAGAGAAATAACAAAATGCTGAAAAAAAGGATACAGTTTGGCCCATTGTAACAATGAGATGTACAAGATACTATATTGAAAATGAACTTTACAACTTTGGCAGGGGGAGAGGGAAGAGTGGGAGAGGTGGGGAGGGAAGGATGGTAGGGGAAAAACAAAGGAGGGTGTAACAATGCTCTAGAGGAAATGTACTCATTACCTTACTCATGTAACTGTAACCCCTCTGTACAGTTTTATTTGTAATAAAAATATATGTTAAAAATGAAATGAATCACATAGAAATTTCTGGATTTTTTTTGGCTTGAGCACATTCCCTGATCTTGAGTATGATGAGAGATTTATGTCAAATACAGCCAACTAGAATAAAAGTTCTTGACTTATTTTTCAGAGAACATTGTTCTGTGCAACCCTGGCATCAACTTCCTCTTCCTCCTTTCCTTATTCTTCTACTTCATTGTTCTTCTTATGTCTTTCAATCACTGTCCAATAATATTCTTTAGTAAAATACACAACTGGATATGCATCCTATCAAAAGAGAAATACACAGTTGTCAAGGTGAAATCACATTTATCTCCCAACACAGTCAATTTTGTACCACCCTAAAGGAATTATATTGATAATTTGCTTACTATTTTTTGACACAAAAAGCAAAATGTGCTATAATATTGCCAAAGGAGAAAAGATGAGTACGGTTTAATGGGCTTTTATATGACAATTAAAAATTTACAAGGTTCATCTATTTGAGTAGTCATCATTTAACAAATATTTAATGAGCACTTTTGGTGTGTCAAATGTGAGCAAATATAGACATAGATCCTCTGCTCATGAAATGTGTAATTTGATTATCTTGATTTCCATTCTGAATCTGATGATAACCAAATATCTCTAGCCAAGAATTCTTTGAGTTCCAGAATTGTATGGCCAACTATCAACTCCACATTTCTCCTTCAATATTCCCTGAAAGTCAACATTTTCTGGGATGCACCCAGTGAAACTGAACTTATGGCCACTCCCTACTATCTCAACAACAAAAAAAAAAATCAATGAAACTAATCTCTTGTAGACTTTCCTCTGTCAGTGAATATCACTTTTATCAACAGTGTCTCAGGGATGAGACACAAAGATAAAGATAACACTCTTTCATAAGCCAGTTTCTTGTTTTTTTGTGTGTGTTTTTTTGGGGGAGGGTCCAGTCATGGGGCCTGAACTCTGGGCCTACGCGCTATCCCTCAGCTCTTCAGCTCAAGGCTAGTGCTCTACCACTTGAGCTACAGCGCCACTTCTGGCTTTTTTCTTTTTGCTTATGTGGTGCTGAGGAATCGAACCCAGGGTCTCATGCATGCAAGGCAAGAGCTCTACCACTGAGCCACCTTCCCAGCCCACATAAGCCAGTTTCTTATCTATCACGAAGGCCAACTAATTTTACCTCTGAACATCTCCCAACTCTGTCCATGTCTCCCCCTATCATTGCTATTGTTACTGTTGACCTTGAACCAAACCACCATCACGTTTTGTGTAAAACGTTGCAAAAGTACACAAACTCAAATCCAGAGATCAATACTGATCCTTTCCTTTTATCTTGTATCCAGAAAAGTCACAAATGGGATCATTAATTTATTGCTGTATCTTTGGGACATAGAAAGGTACATGGTGACAGTATGGAGCCTAAATATTTGCTGAGTAGACAAATGAATTAATACTCTTTCCTTGTGATGTTAAAGATCAGTATCATTGACTGGAGTCATTTCTCATCAGTGTTTTCCCCAAACTATTACTCTCTGTGTTTCAATCAAATTGAGCTTTTTAAATACTCTCAATAACTCCTTTAACCTATGACCACAGAATCTTTGCATATGGTATCTCCTTGGTCTGCTTTTGTAGTTCTCCTTTACCCAAAAAATTCCCACATTTCTTCTACTCTTAGGCAAGGAGGACATAAAAGGCTATTAATGTGCTGGTATGTATGTATTTATATTTGTCAATATTTAAATGGAAAGCTCCACAAGAGCAAAGATGTAATCTTTGGCTCACTAGTGTTCAGCATGTTGCCTGGTCAATAACTGACACATAGAATGTTTATTAAATGAAGGAAAATACCTTATTGAGAAACTCATTACTTGTTAATTTTAATGAATTGTGTGGTTATATAATAAAATTTCCAAATATTGAAAATGAAATCACAGGGGCTGGGAAGGTGGCTCAGTGGTAGAGTGCTTGCCTTGAGCTGAAGAGCTGAGGGACAGCGCCCAGGCCCAGAGTTCAAGCCCCATGACCGACCAAAAAAGGCAACAGGATTCAGTCACAGGGGCTCCACCCTAACGAATCCTAACCAGTTCCCCCAAAGCCATGCCTCTAAACATGGGAGTCAGATTAAAGGTCAATCTACCCTTTTAGAAATGCCTTCCAGTGGGGGCTGGGAAGGTGGCTCAGTTGTACAGCGCTTGCCTTGCATGCCTGAGGTCCTGGATTTGATTCCTCAGCACCACATAAGCAAAAAGAAAAAAAGCCGTAAGTGGTGCTGTGGCTCAAGTGGTAGAGTGCTAGCCTTGAGCTGAAGAGCTGAGGGACAGTGCCCAGGCCCAGAGTTCAGGCCCTACCACCGGACCCCCCCCCCAAAAAAAAGAAAATGAAATCACAATTTTGGTACAAGCATAATATCTTCTGCCCTTGCCATGGTTCCTTCCCTTCAGTAAAGTGCATTCTACTCTAGAAAGTGTGTGTATTTGGGGGGAGTATGTTTTAAATTAAGTTGTTCATCATGCTAGGGAAGACAGTAATGACAGTATCTATTTAGAATGGAGGCTGTAAACCGACTGAAATCTTATTTCTATGTTTATGGAGTTAAAACTTTAGAAGTTTATCATCTATAAATGTCATAAAGTAGCAAAAAATTTTAATTGTCATTTTGGGGCCTAAGGGAAAATAAATTGGATAAAAGCAAAATCAACCATGAAGTTGAAGGGCTTGGTTTTTTCTTTTTACTCTGCCAAGTATCTGAGGTAGAATTATTGAATTCAGCCAGTGAGTCAACAAGTCAGTCTAATTCTCTAAATCTGATTATTTTCCTTTGCAAGATGTATTTGCAGAAGATGTAGACTATGAAATACTCTTTGCCACCGTTATTGAAAAAGAATATAAAGAGCTACATAATAATTAGGCAATGGGTATTTTCAAAACAAGATTGAGGTGATTTTCATTCCCACTCAAAGTCATTCTTGGTCAACTGAACTATAAAATCTTCTCTACCCACGAGACACTCAATTTCAGGAATATTTCTTTAATTTCTCTGATGATAAATTTGGCTTAAAATATTTAGAATTAACCTGTTGCAACAATGAGAAGTACAAAATGTCATGTCAAAACCAGCTTTACAATGTCGGTGGGGGGGGGGGGGGAGGGGGGGTATGATTGGGTGGGGGGGAGGGGGGAGGCTGGGAAGGGAGGTGAAGGGTAAACAAAGGAGGAGGCTGCAATGCTTGGTAAGAAATGTATGCATTTTCCTGCCCATGTAATTGTAACCCCTCTGTACAGTATGTTCTCAATTAAAATAAAATAAAATTAAAAAAAAATAAAAAAAAAACTGGAACACACAAAAAAATATTTAGAATTATTACATATTATTTTATTATATTTCATAATTATAAGTCCTGACTTATCAAATTAAGATTTTTATATCAACGGAAAAAACTCTGGCTTTTGCTTTGGTGTGCATACCAGGCAACGAACACTAAGCAATAAGCATTCATGGTCTAATTTGATCTTCAGAAGAAATATTTCATCTTCTATTGTTCTCATACAACAAAATTGATTTATAATCATTATCAGATAGTAAATGGTAGGGATAGAATTTCATTAATGTCTTTATTTTATTTTGTATTTCATTTTATGCCAGTACTGGGATTTGAACTTAGGGCTTTAGCACTGTCCCTGAGCTTTTATGCTCAAGGATAGTGCTCTACCACTTGAGACACTACTCCACTTCTGATTTTTACTAGTTAATTGGAGATAATGGTCTAATGGACTTCTCTGACCACGCTGGCTTCAAACAGTGATCCTCAGATCTTAGCTTTCTGAGTAGTTAGGATTACAGATGAGAGCCACCAGCTCAATCCTGTCTTCACAGTTCAAACCTCATGCTTTCTTGATCTACACCATTATGAAGAGAAGAGCTAGAAATATGTTTAAGTTATTGGGAGAATAGCTCAGAATAAATGCCCAGAGATTCCAGTATCTATAAAATGCAAGAAGGTAATTTTAATGGTGATTATCAAATGTCTTCAGAGGAACTAGAGATTCTAATATTCTTTCTGATGACAGAATGGAAAGAATGGGGTTCACTGAAAGAATAAAAGTCAAGTTTTGTTGTCTAGAGTTCTAGAAATGAAAGACTGTATCTCCCTTGTACCTTAGGAGCTCATGATACTTTGGGGAAGACGAATACATAAACAGGTAGTTGCCAATTAGTATGGTAAATGTAGTGAGGTATTTCAATACAGAGAAAACCATCAGCCTTGGCCTTTAGTAAGTAAGAGTGATACCCTGACTGAAGATAGTGTACAAAGTGCCCTAGACAAATTAGATGCTATTTAGGAATACACTTTGTGAAGATGTGTAGCATTTTCTTACTTTCATATTCTCAGAACCTAGTACATGGCTTGAACTTGGTACATTAGTTTGCTCTATCAGATGGAGCTGCCATGTCAGATTCTGCAGTGTCATGAAATGCTGGTCCTCTCTCTTGAAAATAAATATGGCTTTCTGGTCAAATGATGATTATCTTTTCATTTTCAATTCACCTGATATGTCTTATCATAAAATATCTTTAAGTATTTATACATTAAGGAAATCTATATAATATTCTGCCATTAAGACTTTAGGCCACCAATTCTATCCTTTTAAAAAAAATCCAGTGATTCTACCAGGAGATGCCTATAATCCTAGCTACTCAAGAAGCTGGGATCAGAAGGATCACAGTTTTAGGATAGCTTGAGCAGAAGAGTTTGAGAACACAATCAACAAAAAGCAGAGCTGGAAGCATCACTCAAGTGATAGAGCACCAGACGAGCAAACAAGCTTAGTAAGCATGAGACCTGGAATTCAAACCAATTTCATATACAAAAAATGATGAACCTATCTGAGAGGAAAGTGCTAAAAGTCTCGTGCCTGATGATGTCTTATGATCTCTTGACTCTTGCCTCACACCTCTCTTGCTCAAGAGGAAACATGTTTTGTGTGCCAACAAAAGCCCCTCACAGGGAATGGCCTCTATATTAGCGTTTACCATTAGAAATCCTCTTCTAGCCACCTCAAAAGTGTACTCAAAAATATTTCCTTTCCTTTCTTTTTTTAAATTGATACTGCCTTGTTGTCACATCTTGCCGAGACTTTTGCATTAACATTCTAATCCCATGCTTGCAAAACTTCCAATGCAAGCTGGAGACTATTTAAAAAAAAAAAAAAACCAAAAACCTTTCATAGCTCTCTATTACTGATGGGACAAATTCAACACCCCTTGACATACTTTACCAAGCCTTTATGCCTTGAAAAGTGGTTGGAATGAATTACAGTGTGTTATCTGTAAACAGAACAGTCACAGTCCATGATCAGTTCTTTCAGTAAATTGAAGTCAGCTTATACAAATACTACCTTGTAATATTCTAATTTCTTACCTCACCACACACAGTTACAAAACACCATTACAAAACAGAGTTCCAAAACTGCTGTGTCTAGATGCTGAAAAGGTTACCACTTTGGAAAAAACACTCTGCCTTGGATAAAGTGAAAGCTATAGAAATAACTTTTCCCGTGGTTGGGAGGCCCATGTTGCACCTACTGATGGTGATTTGGATACTTAACAGCATTTGTATTATCACCATTTTCATGCATCAGTAAAGGTTCAGGAATCAGTCAGCCCCTCAAGTCTATTGTCAATTCCACTGTCAGTGCAGCACTGTCTTTGCCCTCTCCAAGATCTCTTCAAACTAACTGCTAAAATCTTTTTTATTTTTTTATTGTGAAAATTCCATACAGAGGGGTTACAATTACATGAGCAAGGTAATGAGTACATTTCTTATCAAGCATTGCTGCCTTCTCCTTTGTTTCCCTTTCCCATCCCTTCCCATCTCTCCCCCTCCTCCCTCCCCTCCCACCAAAGTTGTAAAGTTGGTTTTTCGACATAGTATCTTGTACATCTCATTGTTGCAATGGGTCCACCTGTATCCCTATTTAAACAATTTGTTTTTTCCCTTCCCCTCCCCAAATTGTACCAACATCAAATACAGTCTAAAATCTTTAATACTGCTGTTTAATGGTTTAGGGGGTTTTGTACAACATGGTAGGGGTAGCAGAATGACTCACAACTTTGTGCCAGAAAGTAAAAAGAGAGACAGAAAGGGAGATGGAGAGGGACAGAGAGAGAATGAGAGAGATAGAGAGAGAATAATTAGTTGATCAATTTAAGCCTCTCACCATTATTATTTTTTTTCATTTTTTTATTTCTGGTGCTAATAGTGGGGCTTGAAGTCAGGACTGAGATGCTATCCTTTAGCTTTTTCTGTTCAAGGCTGGTACTCTACCACTTGAGCCACAGCTCTACTTCTGGCTTTTTTGGTGGTTAGTTAGGAATAAGAATCTCCTTCCCAAGCAGGCTTCAAACTAGGGTCCTCAGCTCTCAGTCTCCTGGGTATATAGAATTACAAGTGTGACCCATTGATCCTGGCCAAGCCTCTTGGTTTTGAAATTGAAGTCTGATATGACAGCTGAGGATTATTTCAGTGTGGATGCCACTGTAGGTTTGACCTTGAAAAATGAGCTATTAAAGTTCTCTTTTTAAAAATATTTACCACTTCCTTTCATTCTTATGCCTTGACTACTGTTTGATGATGATGATGTTGATGATGATGATGATGGTGCTATCTATAGTAATAGAAAAGACAGTGAAGAATAAGATTAATTAGTGTGGCCCTCGAAAGTGTAAAAATGAAAAGGGTTGTTTCCTATTTGCTATGCTGGGAGAGTCTGAGAAGCATCCTTTGCTAGATGACGATGATCTACATTTGAACCTTGATTCCTGCATGTCTGGCTTTGATTCATCCATAGTATGAAAAGTTTGTCATGGTCAACTTAGTATATGAATGGTATGTAGGAGGGTGGTCTTTCACACTAGCATTCTCTGACTATATGATTATTTCCCATAGTCCTATTGAGGTTTTCTATATAGATAATGAAAGCAGTTTCTTGACACCCCCCCTCCAGTGTCTTGTATGATCATTTTGTTCGTTTGTTTTTGTTTGCTGGTCCTGGAGTCCTGAACTCTGGGCTTGGGCGCTATCCCTGAGCTCTTTTTGCTCAAGGCTAGCACTCTGCTACTTGAGCCACAGTGCCACTTGGAGCTTTTTATGTGATTTAATTAGAGATAAGAGTCCTCCAGGCTGGATTTGGAACCACAATCCGCAGATCTCAGCCTCCTGAGTAGCTAGGATTACAGGTGTGAGCAACAGGTGCTCTGCTTCATGTTCTTATTGAAAACAATACAAAATAGTGAGAATGAAATATAGAAACCTATATAAATACAATTTGGACCATGACATCCATCTCCAATGCTCTGAACTGGCTCTCTACAGGCATCTTCAATCATGTTGCCTCTGACTCAAAAGAATTTGGGGTCTACATCCCTGGATTTCTGAGAAGGAAAAACCTGAAGCTGTAGGTTAGGGACAGGAGAAGTGGGAATAAAGGCAGCTAGCAATGTAGATGTCTGTCTCTGTGTCAAAGAGGACATGATTGGCATGTAAGGCAAAGCAGAGCAGGAGTGGTTAAGGATAGAAAACATGCTTGTGCTGATCTTAATAATGATTACATATTGAGTACTTGATTTGTGTGGGAAACTACTCCAGATACTTTGCATATGTTAACTGATTATTGCATGTATTAACTGATTATATCTCTCAATAACCACATGAGTTAAGCGTTCATAAACACATAGTACATATGATAGAACTGAGACTAACAGAGACTAGGTACCTTGCATAATGTCTCATAACTTGCAAGTGGTAGAAATAAGCTGCTGGCTGTATTCTTAAAATCTCATTCATCTGTCATGGATATGATCTGTTATTTCCCTGTATTCAAACATTGTGGTAATAACAGATGTTGCTTAAAACAAATGGGCTTTGGGAATATTTCATCAGAATCTTTTGTGTGCCACTGGAGATAAGGATATGCAAATATTGGAAATACCTACAAAAGAGTCTACAGGGTATATCTGTAAACATGGTTCTGTGGAAACTCTCTGGAGGGAGTTCTTAGTCCACCAGCCTTCTGCTACTAAACTCTGATTACCCTGATCTGCCCTCCTATCCTCATTTCTTTCCATCCACTCATTGGTTCATTTATTTATTCATTTATTCAACAAATGTTTTCTACCATGTGTCAAAATCTTCCAGGGGTTGGATGTACATAGGTCACAGTCAAAGGTCCTTTCGTTCATAGGGCTCAAATTCTATTAAAGGAAGTCCCAAACAAATAAGTTACACAAAGAATATATGCTAAATTAGCAAGTACTGAAAGTTTAAATAGAGTTAGTAAAGGAAGACTTGACTAGGAAAGTGACCATTTAGTGAGCCCTGAACCCCAGAAGAGGCAAGCTCCATGTGAATATACAGGGTAAGGTAAGTTCATGCCGAGAGAGTAGCTATTGCAAATATTCTTAGGCAGGTACATCCCAGAACATCAAGGGAGGCTGTGTGATTGGAGTGTGAGAAGCAAAGTGGGAGAAGAGAGTGGTAGGAAAAGGGGTCATAGTGGTAATGAGGGCCTGGATTTTTACCTTAGAGACCTTTATAATGACTTTGGTGCTTATTGTGAGTGGACCACCTGAAAAGCTGTTAAATATTTCAATGCAGAAATGACCTGATATGACATAAAAACAAACAAAAACCCCTCAAATATCCCCCTAAACACCCTAGCACTCTGACTACTGTAGTATGGGATTAAACATAGAAACAAGATAATCAATCCCATGGCTCATGTCTGTAATCCTAGCTAGTCAGGAGGCTAAAATCTGAGGATTGCAGTTTGAATTTAGCCCAGGCAAGAAAGTCTGTGAGACTCATCCAATAAATTACTCAGAAAAACCTAGAAGTGGTGCTGTGGCTGAAGTGGTAGAGCAGTAGTCATAAGCACAAAGAGGCATAAAGACAGTGCTCAGGCCCCAGTTCAAGCCCCAGAAGTAGCTAAACAAAAACAAAAAGACAAATTGATTAATCCACTTAAAGATTTTTTTTCTTACAATAATCCAAAGAAGAGATGTTGCCTGTATTAGTTTCCTATTGCTGTTGTGACAAGTTACTACAGACTTAGTGCATTATAACATCAGTTATTTCAGATTTGAAAACTGATACACCAGAAACAAATGCCTCCGGACAAAAAAGGAAGGTATTGGCAGACTGTTTCTTTTTTGAAACCCTAAGGACAAATTCATGTCTGCTTATTCAGTTATTGATAGAATCAGTTGGCTAGTCCTGGCCATAGGAATAAGTTCTTATAACTTGAGGGCCATTCTCAGCTCCTGAATGTCATTCCACTGTCCTTGCACAGAGTCCTCTCCATCTCAGAACCAATCACAAGGTCCTGAATCTTTCTCATGTTGCCATCTCTCAGATCTTTCTTCCTTTTGTCACATCTTTCTCTGGCTCATCTGGGGAAAGTAACATTTCTCTAGACTCATTCATGGAACTGATGTGTGGATATAATTAGAGAGAGGTCATTTTTCAGCCTACTACAATGCTGGTTTAGATCAATAGTAGAACCAATAGGATTTGTCCATTTTGTTGAGACTATGAATAAAAGAGGTTTCTTTTTTGGCCCAAGGAATGGGAATTAATTACTGCCACTCACTAAGATGAGAAAGATTACACAAATGGGTTTGTAGGTTCTGTCAGGATAGGTTAGGTTATGCTGCAGTGACGAATGATCCTAAAATCTCAGTGTTTTTTTTTTTTTTTATTATTTTCAAAGAACAGAACAGGCATATTTTTTATTTGCTACTTGATTCAAGGTCAAATTATAAAGGCTGTGAGGTCAAAAAGTTTTCTCAATTTTATAGTTTCATAAATCATTGTAAAAACCACTTGTATCTTTGCATCTTTCAATCCATCAAGCCCCTGAACTCTGTGTGTGTGTGTGTGTGTGTGTGTGTGTGTGTGTGTGTGTGTGTGTTTGCGTGTTAATACTGGGGCTTGAATTTAAAGCATGTTCATTGATCCTTGGCTTTTTTACTCAAGGTTTGCTTCTCTACCACTTGAGCCACAGCTCCACATCTGGCTTTTTGGTAATTATTTGGAGATAAATATCTCATGGACTTTCCTGCCTATGCTGGCTTCGAATCACAATTCTCAGATCTGTCTCCTGAGTAACTAGGGTTACAGACATGAGTCATTGGCACCCAACATGTCCCTGAAATTAAAAATTTTAATTTCTTTTGATTTAACAGCTGTCTTTATTTTTATTAATAAGGTTATTTTATTGTGAAAATACCATACAGAGAGGTTACAATTACATGAGCAAGGTAATGAGTATATTTCTTATCAAGCATTGTTGCATCCTCCTTTGTTTCCCCTTACAATCCCTGCCCTCCCATCTCCGCCCCCCCAAAGTTGTAAAGTTCATTTTTCGACATAAGGACTTGTACATCTCATTGTTGCAATGAGCCCACCTGTATCCCTATTTAAACAATTTGTTTTTTCCCTTTCCTTCCCCAAACTGTACCAACATCAAATACAATGAAAACAGGGGTTATACCGGGGAGAGGGACATACAAAGCAACAAAAAATCATCATCATAAATATGTTAGAAACAATAGCAAGAAAGAAAAACCACTTGAGTCCTTATCTTGGGGTTCATTTTACCTAATATCAATTTATCTGACCATTATTTTGCCAGTCCTGGGCCTTGAACTCTGGACCTGGGTGCTATCTCTAAGCTCCTTGTGCTCAAAGCTAGCACTCTACCACTGGAGCTACAGCACCACCTCTGGCTTTTTCTGTGATTAATTTGAGGTAAGAATCTCAGAGATGGATTATTTTCCTGCCTGGGATGACTTCGAACCCTGATACTCAGATGTCAGCCTCCTGAGTAGGTAGGATTTACAAGCATGAGCCACTGGGACCTACTGCCCTGAAATTTTTAAACTATTCCTTCTCACATCTGCTAAAAAATGGTTTGACTTATGTCATCAAATATCTCAGTTATAAATGAGACATGCTATTAGCATTATGTTTTCCAATATTTTCCATTATAAAATGGCCAAGTATTTAATGATACCCATTATCTTTTACGTTATAACAAGCAATACTTTTAGCAAAGTTTTCAGCACTGCATACTAGAGATCGACATCCTTTCCATACTCAGATACCATTTTTACACTCTCAATACCTGTCCCTGAGGCCAGTGCCATGATTTTTTTCTGTTTTAGCAGGACCTATTTTTTGTATCAAGTACTCAATCAATTAGACTAGGCCAGGTCACATGGCAACATCAAATACACTAATTTTCAATAGCATATGACAACAAAACTTTATTTCTTGTTCATATAACTCATTCATGTCTTTTTTGTTCTGGGATCTACCTTGATAATGCACCTGTAATCAAGATTACTGCAAATATTTTCAGGGGTGGTAGAAGAAATCATGGACAACCATGGATTGACTCTTAAGGCTTTATCTAGAAATGATGCATTACACTTTTCACCTTTTTTTGCTCAGAATAAACCAACATGATGTCATTGACGGGAAATACAGTTCTCTACAAGACTGGGTTAGTAAATGTTTCCAAATAAAATAGTCTAAGAGAGAAGATTAAATCAAGAGTTTGGTTTTGAATATATTAAATTTGAAATATCTCATGGACATTCAAAAGGAGATATATGAGAGTCTAGAGTTGAGGAGAGATAGAAATGTAGAACACATGTAAGGTGAATGGTGTAGTTACAGTCACCAAAGAAGTGAGTGTATCATGAGAAGAGATCAACTAAAATTTAGAAGTAGAACAGAAAGAAAGGAAACAATAGCAAATAATCCATGAGGAAAACATGGGGTATATGATGTACTGAAAGCCAAGTAAAGAAAGGATAAGACAGCGACCATCTTTGCCCTGATGTAGACAGTTTAATTGGTAAAGATTGACAATTGCTTCATTAGCTAGAAATCACTTGTAATTTTGAGAACAGTGGAGTACTGGGTAATGGCCTGCGGGGGGGGAGGGGGTGGACGGGGGCGGAGGGGAGATGGGAAGGGATGGAAAGGGGAAACAAAGGAGGAGGCAACAATGATTGATAAGAAATATACTCATTACCTTGCTCATGTAATTGTAACGCCTTTCTACGGTATTTTCACAATTTAAAAAAAAGAATGTGAGGCCCTGAGTTCTAGCCCCACTGCCAGCATCAGAACTAACTAAAGAAATAAATGTGAATCACAAAAAGAAAGCTTTTATACAAATATGCTTTATGAATGAGAAGAAAGGAATTCATGATAGTTAAGATAATAGATATAAGGATCAGTAGGGCAGAGAGCATTAAAAAAATAGTGACTATTTTAGTGCTATCTTTGCATGTTAATGAAAAATGTCTGTAGACTTAAAGGAAGATACAATATAACAGTGGGAAGAAATAATCCCTGAAAATGAGGCATTTAGGGATATAGAGTAAGGTGAGAGGATGCAGAACCAAGTTCACAAATTGAAGCTTGAGTGTTAGCTAGAATCATGAATGACTCCATTCTTAGGAGCAATAGAAAATATTGAGCATAGGGTAAAATGCTAATAAGCAGGTGAATGTGTTGGTGGCAGCTTATTGAAATTCTCTATTGATTTTTTCTATTTAATCAATAAAACAAGAATCAAGGTTAGCTGAGACTAAGGAGAGGAAAATTTGGCAATTGGAAATAGTTGAAAATGTAAGGAATCAGTCCTATAAGAGAACAGTAGAGAGAAAGGACTGTGGAAATACAATGTGGCTACCAGGTAGCAATGAAGATTTTTTTGAGGGCAGTGACTAATCACAAATTTACAAACCACTTAGCATGAATTTATGGTTTTTCTTTGGTCAAATTCACATACAGAAGTAGAGACATGGCTTAGGTACAAAGCACAATGTAAATATGGTTGAGGTTTTGCCTTATGAGACTTATGGGGAGAGAGGAGAAAGATAATTTGCATTGTATGCTTAGTGTTGATCATGATCATCCATCTTTTAAACTGGATGACAAGGGAAATAGTAACACTCAAGGGGTCAGAGCCAGTGGGAGAAAAATAATAGGTTCAATGAATTGTGAATCTCAGTGAGACTGAAGTATTATGGGATTCAAGTTACTTAAGGAAGTGAACTGGAAAGACAGAGGCAGTGGTTGGAGACCAAGATGCATGAAATTGAAATTATGGAAGAGTCAGAGATATATGTAATAGTAAAATCTACGTATCATCATTTTTCTTTGTTTTACTGGAAAAGTCACTGTCATTTTCTATTCTAGAAGAAATGTATCTTTATAGCACCAGGAGCCTATGGAATCCATGGAGTGGTACTTATGAGTGACCTTAGATTTTCTAGGATTCTGCTCATCTCATCTCTATGTAAGATTACTGCAAGGCTTTGAAATAACATGTGTAAAATGTCTGCCACATATGCACTTTCTAAGTGCTTATTATTATTGCTGTTAATGTTATTATCCTTATGTCAAGCCAAATACTCTCTTGGCATTTCTTACATACAGCTTCCTCTCAAGAGTTTTGAGTGACCAGAGAAGAGATTTTCTGAAACTCAGAAAAATCTGAGACATTATTGGAAAACTGGCAATTTCTTCTCTAGCCTACATGTAGGCTTTCTTTTCTTCAACTCACCTATATTTATGCCATTAAAATTACATAGTAAAATGTCAGAAGAAGCCAAGTGTCAGTGGTTCAAGCCTGAAATCCTAGCTACTCAAGAAGCTGAGATCTGAGGATTGCAGTTCAGAGCCAATCCAGGCAGAAAGTCCATGAGACTCTTCTCTCCAATAAACTACTTAGAAAAAGCCAGAAGTGGTCCTGTGGCTCAAGTGGTAGAGCTCTAGCCTTGAGCAGAAAGAGGCTCAGGGACTGTACACAGGCCCTAAGTTCAAGCCCAAGGACTGGCAAAAAAATAAACAAGTCAGGAGAGGTATCATCCCTATGTTGTATAACAACCATCTTAACTATAAACACAAATCATTGGCATTGGGACATGTGTGAAACTTAATCTTGGCCAAGATCCCCATCCCATCCCATGAAGTTTGCTCTATTCTTAACTGATCATTCTCTCATCCCCAGAGACACCAATGATGAAGACTGAGGGTCTGGGAGATGTGGAGATAGATGGTTCCATCCTCAACTCCAGTTACTTTTGAAAAGAGGATCTGGCCAGGATTGTCTCAGATGACACCTGCATGTCTATTTCTTATCTTGCTTTTCTATTCTAGAGTTTTCTTTATGGTGGAGACAGAGGAGGACAGTAATATCAGGTTGGCTTTGTAAAGCAACAAGAAGAGGGGACAAGAAGAGGGCAGTGAGACTTCCAGCTGAAGCTGAAAGGAAGATGCTCAAACACAGTCAGTTGCCAAATCTGCTTTCCTCCTCCCTACTCCAATAATGACTATAGATGGTTTTGTGTCCAGGCTGACTGCATCAAGCATTCGTTTAAAGTCCTGGGAGCACCCATTAAACCAGATCACAAGGGGACACAAACTTCTTGTCATTTTCCCTTTTTGGGCCTCACCTAGGAGTAGATTAGATGCCATGAATCTAGACTAGAGTTCCATGGAAACCTGAGATCAGAATGGGGCAAATAATAAAATGAAATCAACTTTATAAACAAATGTGAGAACAAACATCCTCAATTTTAGTGCATAATAATAAAAAAAACCCTGGAAACCCTCCAGGAACTTATGGTTGATGAATATAATCCTAGCTCCTTAGTAGGCTGAATGGTGGGGTGTAGATAAGCCCAGAAAGAAAAGTCTCTGAGGGGCTGGGAAGGTGGCTAAGTGATAGAGTGCTTGCTTTGCAGGCATGAGGCCCTGGGTTCAATTCCTCAGCACCACATAAGCAAAAAGAAAAAAGCCGGAAGGGGCGCTGTGGCTCAAGTGGTAGAGCGCTAGCCTTGAGCTGAAGAGCTGAGGGACAGCGCCCAGGCCCAGAGTTCAGGCTCCAAGACAGGACCCCCCAAAAAATAAAAACAAAACAAAAAACTAGAATGTGGTGTCACATGCCTGTCATTCCAGTAAGATGAGAAGCCAAAATAGGCAAAGCTCTATCTAGGCATGCACCTGGCCAGGAAGGAAGATGTTATACAAACATAACCAACAGGAAAAAAAGGCTTGGAGGTGTGGTTTTGTGGGAGTGTGTCTGATAGCAAAGCAAAAGTCCCTGAGTACTACTGACAAAGCAAAAAGGAAAAGCAAACTCATTTTACATTCTGCCTATGTCTGTAGAACTATCCAGTGATTTAACATAATAATTAAATAATAAAATTATTTATGTTATGACTCGTGTGTCTAATGCAGTATCAGTTGTGGTAACTTTAGAGGAAGAGTTGTTTATAGTCACAGACAGAGCATCAGACTGAGACCCCAAAGCTATTCCAAGAATGGTGATAACAAGAGCTTGTGTTAGAAGAAGCTACCCAGCTGGAAGGAGGATTGTATGAAGTAGAAGTAACCTAAATATTCTATTATTGTCTCTGGTTTCCGATTTTCTTCGGTCTCGTTTTATTGGAGCTTGTTCCTTTCATCCCACTCCTTATGGTGATTTTCTTATAATCTTAATTTGGGATGAAATCTCTTTAAACAGATGGCATTGGGATTTCCACAGAAGAAGGCACAATAATTAGCTTGAGATTACATGCACTGGTAAAAAACCAGTATGGAGCAATCATAGAACTTTAACATCTAGTATAGCATCTGATCACTTACCACAAAAGCCTTGTTTTTTCCTCTTTCTCAGGGAAAAAAAGACTTATGTTTCTGTGATAAGGCTAAGGAAGGTTTTACTCTTTTAGAAAGTCATATTTTTCAAAAGAATAATATATAGCAACAAATTAAAATATTTTTTGCTGGTACTAGGGTTTGAAATTGGTCTGGTTACTGTGTTGCTTAGCTTCTTGGCTCAGGGCTAGCACTTTACCACAGCTCTATTTCTGGCTTTTTCTCAAGACTTTGAGCAAAATGTCTACCACTTTTAACCACAGCTCCACTTCCAATTCTTTTCTCTATTGTTTTTGTTTTCTTTTTTATCATGTTTGTTCGTTTATGTACCTTTGGGAGGGTACAGGGGAAACAGAAATGGTGGGACCAAAGGTGAGTAAATGCAGCAGTGGTACTCACTAGACACTACATTGAAAATGAACTGTGCAACTTGTGGTGGGGAAAGGAGGGAAAAATTAGGAGAGAACAAGAGAAGGGATGATATTGTCCAAAAAATGTGCTCATTACTTGACATAAATAACTGTAACTCCTTTGTATATGACCTTTATAATAACAATCTTTTTTTAAAAAAAGAAAAAATTTTCCTGGTTGAGGAAAAATATGAGTCTTTGGACTTTCCTGCCCAGGCTGCTTCCAATAATGATACTCAGATCTCAGTCTCATGAGAAGCAAAGATTAAAGACTTGAGCCACCAGCACTACCTATTCCAATAATTTTTATATCTCATTCTAGCCTTTCTGTATGTGTGCTTCATACCTAGTAAAGGAAGTCTAGGCATCTTTTATTTTTAAAGAAAGAATAAGATGTAAAAATCCACTTTGAACATGTCCCCAGCTCATTGCTCTCTCCCTATTCTTTAGAAACAACCACTGTGATGAGTTTTACAGCCATTTTAAAATACTATCATATAGGATACTCTTAGTAGATGAGCAGAATAACTCAATAGCTATGTACATAAGACCATATAAAATGATAAGTGAAATGAACCCCAAGATATGGACACAAGAGGTTTTTCTTTGTTGTTGTTTTTTTAATGTACTATGTGATTTCTTGTTTCGTTTGTATGGTCTTCCCCCTATGGTATATCCCCTGTTGTACTGTACTTGATTTTGGTGCCCTGGTATTGTATATAAATTTATCTGAATTAGGGAAGGGAAGGGGAACAACAGAATGGTGAGACAAAGGACAAGGGGGGAACCAAAGCAACAGTGATATTCACAAGATAATATGTTGGAAATGATATGTACAACGTGAGAGGAGGGGGGATTGGAGAGGGAGGGAAAGTGGGAGAAAAATGAGGGAAGGGGTAAGAAATGTACTTATCACCTTACTTATGTAACTGTAACCCCTCTGTATGTCACTTTGACAATAAAAATAAAAAATAAAAACAAGGAAAAAATAAATCAATAGAAAAATTATATATATGGAATTGTTTTATGCATTTCACTATCTAACTTGTTTTTTATTGATAGTAAGTATGGACTGGATCTATTTCAGTGGTAGAGCATGTATAAGTCCCTAGATTCAATACTCAGCACTAAAATGTTAAGTTACTGGTAAGTATTTGAGATCTATTCTTTTATGCATGTGGTTCAGATCACTCTCTCTTGTTTGGACAGCAATCTATTTCATGAGGATACCATATTTTGATTTTATCCATTCCTTTATTGCTTTCTTTTTCTTTTTTCTTTCTTTCTTTTTCTGGCAATGCTATAATAACCATTCACTTGTTTGTCTTTGTGTGTACATAGTTAAGTGTGTCTTAGGATGTATTATTAAGAGTGTGAATTCTTAGCTGTAGGGTGGTACTTTTCTTCTTTTATGAGGCTTTGTCATTTTTCTTTCCCAATGGGCTGTTCATTTATCCACCCACAAGTAAGGTATGTGATTACCTGTCTACCCATCTTCCTCCTCCATATTGGTGATTGTAACACTTTCTTAAATATTGTTAGCCTGATGAGTCAAAAATGCTCTTATTGTAGTTTTAATTTACATTTCCTTGATTACTGGTGAAACTGAACATCTTTTCATATGTTTATTGGCCTTTTGTGTTACTTTGGGATTCATTATATGCCTAAATTATCTCTGCTGATTTTTATCCCTGCCTACTGAAAAAGTACACTCAAAAGTGTTTATGCATAAAAAGAAGCTGGAAGGAGAGGGAAGATCATCATCGGCATTGTTTACTAGAGCAATTCTCCTCAATCTACCTGAGCAAGATGACTTCATTGTGCGATTTCATTTTAGGAAGAATAGGCTAGAGGATAGCATTCATTCATTGTGTAGATACGTTACGTAGACACAAAGCACCTTCAAAATGGAAGCACATTCTATGTAGCTGCTTTCAGAATTAACATATTAGCTTGCTTTAAGTAAACATGGCTGTGGAATAGCTGAGTATGGTCTTTGGAATTGAAAGGAGCCAATTTGCTATTTTAGCTTTGCCAATTTCTACCTGGAGGAAATTTGAGGAGACATTTGTGTCTTTAAGCTTTTTTTCTTTCCAGCACCACACTCAGAATTCCCCCTCTACTCCCATTTTTGTTATTATTCCTGGTGACTTCACTATCTATTTTCAGGACATTCCTACAGCCTGTCTTCACATTCGTATGCTTTTCCATTCTGACATTCATTGTCTCCTGCTAGTTCTATAGTGACCCATTAACATTGCTTCACAGGGATCCATGTTTTTATGTATGAACCACTTTTGAAAACTTAAACTCCAAATCCCAGACTCTCCCTGCTAGTCCAAACATCCTAAACTCTTATTTTTTCTCTTTCTTTCCTTCCTTCTTTCCTTCCTTCATGCCATCCTCCCTTTCTCTTTCTTTTTCTTGTTCTTTTTTCTTTCTTTCTCTTTCTCTTTTTCTATTTCTGTCCATCAGTATCTTTCCAATATTTGTATTTGATCTTGGCCTCATTCTTGATAGGCAGGCACCCTACCATTTGAATCATACCTCCAGTTCATTTTTAGTTGTTATTTTTCAGGCAGTATCTTGCCAGTTTTTCCCACCCAACCTGAACCATTATCCTCCCATTTATACTGTGTAGCTGGGATAACAGATGTGCACAATCACATACAGCTTAATTACTGAGAAGAGGTCATGCTAACTTTTTCCTAGGCTGGTCTTGAGCCACAGTCCTCCCAATTTTTGCCTCTCAAGTGGCTTGGATTAAGTGTGAGCCACCACACTTGGCCCCTGCCCTTTCATTTTTGGTCTTTCACTGTTCTTTTCATAGGATATGCCATTCTGATTGCCATGTTCTCTGCTCACAGGCTTTAGATTCTTTTCACCATCTTGCTTACCACTTGTTCAACAGACCTGTTCTCCACTCTCCCCATCGGTAACAATTAAGAACCAGGATGATTAGGTCATCTATAGCAGTCATTCTCCAAGTGTGGATATTGTACTGATGGCATCTGCATCACCCACAGACTGGTGAGAAATGCAAATTCATGTGCCTCCCCCTAGACCTACTGAATTAGAAAATGTGGGGCTGGAACTCAGCACTCTGTGTTTAATATGCCCTCCAGGTGAAGCATTTTGCATTTCTGGCCCCAGTGAACCTTCTTGACAGTTCCTTGATTCTCTTTTCAATTGAATGTCTATTTGTTCAGATAATATGATGCAGATTCCGAAGTATCCACTATACTTGGGAGGTAGAGATTGGAGTATTGTCAATCAACCAATGGCTGGATAAAGTAGTGTGCTTCTGTTGACCCATCTGTGGGGGAAGCACCGTAAATGGGCTGAGTTGCATGTGCTTGACAACCCCAGTGATATGGGAAAGTACAAATAGGGGGATCGTAGCCTAAGCTGGTTTGAACATAAAGCATAATCCAGCTTCAAAAATAACCACAATGGCCTACTGTAATCCTATCTACTCAGGGGGCTGAGATCTGAGGATGCTGTTCAAACCCAGCTTGTGCAGGAAAACCAGTGAGATTTTTATCTCTAATAAACTTCCAAAAAGTTGTAAGTAGAGCTGTAGCTTATGTCGTAGAGTGCCAGCCTTGAGCAAAAAAAGCTCAGAGATAGCACCCAAGCCCTGAGTTCAAGCCCCATATGGGGGCTTTTTCACCAAAACAACAAAAAGTTTGGTAAAGTGTCCCAAGTGATAGAGAGCCCACAAAGCAAGCTCCAGGCCCTGAGTTCAAACTCCAGTATTGCCAAAAATAAGAATATGTTTCCATGACTTTGACTCCCTTTTGAATTACTCTATTTTATTCTTTTTCTATTTTATTCTTTTTCTTAACAAAGTGCTTCAAACAGTGACGTAACCACACTGTTGATATTTTTCCTACCACTCTCATCACTTCACTGAAGTCTCTTGATATATTACAGAAACTTAATTGTTTTAGTCAGTTTTCTCATCACAGTGACAAATACATGACTTAAGAGAGGAAAGATCTTTTTAACTCAGTTTCATAGGGTTACGTCCATCATAGTAGAGAGGGTATGGTGGAGCAGAGAAGTTCACATCTTAGGAGACAGGAAGGGGAAGAGGGGAGAGAGGAACCAGTGATCACATAACTTTCACAGTAATACCCCATTAGTGATCTACTTCTAGCTAGGTCCTACTTTTTAAAGTTTCTGTCACTTCCTAAAATAGTGTCACCAACTGAGGACCAAAAGAACAACACATGTGCAAGACATTTTATATTCAAACCTTAACAACAATCATGAAATCAAGTGACCTTTTTAGGTACATCCTCCTTCTTGTTTGTATCAGCTAAAGGGGAGTGTTTGGAGCTTCCTTAGCTCTTGCTCAGACATGAATCCAGCCTTTCAAATTTTCACAGCCCTGTGCATGCACATGTGTTTTTGAATTCCCAGAAATATGATGATGCCTCTGGGCAGCTCAATCTTTGTCTGTTCCTTTTATATTTTAAGATTAGATTCTCATTTGCCCCAGTTTTTATTACTACTTTTGGCAGCCACAATGTTCAACAATGGATGCTGACTATTTTCACAAATGTATCCAGAGGATGGGCAGTACTGTGTGCAGTAAGGGAACTCTGGCTCAGGTCAAATAAAAATGAGTTCTGAGAGTGGGAGTTTTCAGGTAACTACCAGATAGATCAACTAACAACAGTTCTCTGATACTTTTATTTTGAGGGACTTGGAAACATGCTGCTTCCTTTCATGTCTTCTAGCTTATGGAGATGGGACTAGCGGACATTGAATGTCCCAAAGCTCACTGTTCTTAATGATATTAAATTATTTTTCTTTAATAAATGCTTTCTCAGATCACTTCATATGTTTGATTAATTTCCAGAATTCTGAATTACATTGATTTTTACCATTTTTGTCAGTGTTTGCATTTGATGTGTAACTGGCTTTGTCAAGGTCCCTTCCATGCCTTCCCTACTGAGATCACCACTGGTAGTGTAATATTGATTGCTATGTGTGTGTTCCCATTTCACTTGACCTTCACCTGAATTTTCCTTGGTATGTACCTCAAATTTAATATATTTTAAATGAAACTAATACTCTCTTTCCAAAATTTTCTCCTTCACTTTAAGGCTGAAGAAAATTAAGCTTGCTAAGCAGATGGGAGAGTTGTCCAAATGGTAGTGGAATCTAATTATAATTATCTGCATTAATCTGCTACTGCTGGGTGTGAAGGGAATGAAAAGATTAAGAGTTGGAAATTGAGGAACTTGAGTTACAATAAGATTGACATCAAACTCCCCATTGCCCCCATAATCTCTGATTCAATTTAATGACTCTCTCACTGTGTAACTGGGTTCCCAGACTAGCTGAATTATGACTCACCACATTCAATTCCTTACTCACAGTAGGTGCTCAATAAATGACTAATAATTGCTTAAAACTTAATTAAGTGAATAACATAAATGTGTTTTTATTTTCTCTTCCATCTCTCTCTCTTCCTTTTTTTCTTCCTTCCCTATCTCCAGGGATCTAGCTTCCTTCCCAGCTGGAAATATCTCCAAAAAGTCATGAATATAATTACCTTTCTCAATATTTCATTGACATGTCAAACTGAATTATATACCAAAGAGAGCCAAAATGAGAGAAAGGTATGGGATATAAGGCCTAATATGATTTCAGACCTCCTTGTGGGCATTCAATAAATATTCATTGTGATGAGAATGAAACTAGCAAATGATGGCCAATTCTGTTTTGTCCAACTTTTACATTTCATAGAAACTTGATACAGATTACTGGAAGTCAAGGAAAGGTATCTTCCACAATGAGATAAACAAGAAAATTATTAAGCAGGGTATGTGGCCTATAGAGGTGGCTTCACAAAATCTTACCTTTCTTACAGACTTTTTTTTTTTTTCTGTTGGCCATGGGGCTTGAATTCAGGGCCTGGGGAACTGTCCCTAAGCTCTTTTGCTCAAGGCTAACACTCTGCTACTTGGAGCCACAGTGCCACTTCCAGTTTTCTGGTTGTTAATTGGAGGCAAGGGTCTCATGAGCTGGGCCCCAGCAGCTCACACTTGTGATCCTAGCTACTCAGGAGGCTGAGATCTGAAGATCGGTTCAAAGTCAGCCCAGTAGAAAAGTCCTCATGAGACTCATATCCAATAAACTACTCAAAATAGCCAGAAGTGGCACTGTAACTCAAGTAGTAGAGATCTAGTCTTGAGCACAAAGAGGCTCATGGATAGCGCCCAGGCTCTGAGTTCAAGTCCTAGGACCAGAAAATAAAAGTCTCATGGACTTTGTGCCAGAGATGGCTTTGAACCATGATCCTCAGATCTCAGCCTCCTAAGTAGCTAGGATTACAGGCATGAGCCACTAGAGCCTAGTCATCTAGACTTTTAAGAAAAATGTGTACTGAAAGACAAGCCTACTGATATAAATATACCTAAATTGTTTTTCCATGGGGAAAGTTCTTCACTTTTCTTTAACTTTTCTATGTAGTGTGTGTGTGTGTGTGTGTGTGTGTGTGTGTGTGTGTGTGTGAGAGAGAGAGAGAGAGAGAGAGAGAGCGTGGGGGGGGGCTAAAAGTCCAAATATATGTATATTTATATTCCTCAAACTGAAGTCGGTATAAATTAAGACATGGAACATAAAAGAATAGAAATTCATTTTTTTCTTAAAGACTAAGTTGAGCTGGTGATGATGGCTCATAATTGTAATCTTAGATATTCTGGATTTTTTTTCATATTGAAAACATTTTTTTAATTTTTTATTGTGAAAATACTGTACAGAGGGATTACAATTACATGGGCAAGATAGTGAGTACATTTCTTTTTTTTTTTTTTTGGGTCCAGTCATGGGGCCTGAACTCTGGGCCTGGACTCTGTCCCTCAGCTCTTCAGCTCAAGGCTAGCGCTCTACCACTTGAGCCACAGCGCCACTTCCGGCTTTTTTCTTTTTGCTTATGTGGTGCTGAGGAATTGAACCCAGGGCCTCGAGCATGCAAGGCAAGTGCTCTACCACTGAGCCACCTTCCCAGCCCAGTGAGTACATTTCTTATCAAGCATTGTAGCCTCCTCCTTTGTTTCCCCTTCCCATCCCTTCCCAGCCTCCCCCCCACCCAATCCTTCCCCCCTACCAAAGTTGTAAAGTTCGTTTTTGACATGACAACTTGTACTTCTCATTGTTGCAATGGGTCCACCTGTATCCTTATTTAAACGACTTGTTTTTCCCCTTCCCCTCCACAAATTATACCGACATCAAATACAGTGAAAGCAGGGGTTATACTGTGGGGGAGGGACATACAAAGCAACAAAGAAATAATCTTATAAATGCGTTAGAAACAAATGCATGAAAGAAAAAATCATTTAATACATATCTTAGGGTTCATTTTCCTAACATCATCTTATCTGACCTTTTCTGCTTGACTCATACAAGATATTCTGGATTTTAAGATTGAGAGGACAAGCCAGGCGCTGGTGGCTCACGCCTGTAATCCTAGCTACTCAGGAGGCTGAGATCTGAGGATCGCGGTTCAAAGCCAGCCCGGGCAGGAGAGACCGTGAGACTCCTATCTCCAATAAACCACCAGAAAACCAGAAGTGGCGCTGTAGCTCAAGTGGTAGTGCGCTCGCCTTGAGCTGAAGAGCTGAGGGACAGCGCCCAGGCCCAGAGTTCAAGCCCCACGACCGACAAAAAAAAAAAAAAAATGAGAGAACAGTAGTTTGAATCCAGTCTAGGTAAAAATTTTGTGAAACCCTATCTCAACCCATAAAAAGCTAGTGCATGACTGGCACCAACATTATTGGGAATGTGTAAATAGGAGGATCATGTTCTAGTTTGGCCCAGACAAAAAGTGATATCCTATTTGAAAAATAAGTAGAGCTGGAAGGGCTGGAGACATGACTCATGTGGTAGAGCACCTGCCTAGCAATCATCAGACCCTGAGTTCAAGCTTCAGAGTAATACTCTCACACCAAATGCAATGGAAACATAATGTAACTTGTAGATGTTTAAGTAAATAATGTTTTGGGATTTTTACAAAAACATAACCATGTTCACCGTCTAATGTGTTGTTTGATGTCCCTTATTAAGTAAAACATTTTTTCTATCAGATCCTTATGGATATTGAGCTACAGTATTATAACTGGCTACATGCATACCTTGCCAAAGTTCAAGCATATTGCTGTTTGACTTTTCTTTTTTTAACTGAAGTGCATATGGATGAAAAATTTTAACCCATATCAAAATATAAAACAGTCACAACCAGTTGACAGTGGCTTGTACCTGTAATTTCAGGAAGCTGAGATCCAAGGATCATGGTTTGAAGCCAATCCAAGTAGGACACTCTATGAGGCTCTTATCTCCAATTAACCACCAGAAAACTAGAAGTGGTTTTGTAACTCAAAAATAGTGTTAGCCTTGAGGGAAAAATCTCAAGGACAGCATCTAGGTACTGAGTTAAAGCCCCATGACTGACAAAAACAAAACAAAAACAAAAACCTCCAAACCAGTTACAGCGTCTCAATATACTCCCTCATTCTTCCTCTCAGTCTATACCTTTGGTCAAAAACAACTGCTTTCCTGAACTCTTACACCATGGATTAATCATGACTTTACAAAAAACTACATCTATCTATCTATCTATCTATCTATCTATCTATCTATCTATCTATCTATCTATATTTATAAATACTATATACAAACTATACATACTACTATAAAACTACATGTATTTATAAAAATATCTTATTTATATTTGTGAATCATTTTACTTTACTTTATATCTTTTTCATTGTTGTGGAATGCTCTGTTACATGACCATACCACAAGGGATTATTCAATCTGCTTATAGATATTTGACTTGGTTTCTAGCTTGGGACTACTTTGAATATTACTTGAGTACACTTTGTTGGGAATGTATCATATGGTATACAACATATATTTAGTTTTAGTAGATATACTGAACAGTGTTACAGTGTGATCATGCTAATTTTCATCTCTACCACCAGAGTTGTAATTGCTGTACATCATGCACATTACTTTATAATGACTTCATTCAGAGTCAAAGCTCTTTATTCATTTGAGTCTCTTAGACTTTATTCTTTCAGATCACCTTTCAGTGAATTGTAAACCAATTTCAGTTGGTGGGGGAATATGGGTCATCTCAAATATATATGGTCCTTTCCCAACTGAGAGATACATTCATTTATTAACAGAAATGAAGCTACAGATGTCTACAACAGATTGCTTTGTTCCATAGGTCTACCAATGAGAGGGAAAGTCAGTCGAAGTTTCTTGAAAACATCCAGTCTATCCTAGGAAAATACATGCACTGAAGGAGATTGTGCAGAGGAATAAAACAGTAGACCACTTTCCTATTTGTGACACCCAAATAATCACTTTGAAAAGTAAAAGTTCCAAAATAAAGTTCTTTAGAGTGTGTCAGGACTCTTTCAGTGTAGTTCTACAACCCTTCTTGTGTATCTTTTGTTCATTCTTGATGGTGAATATCTCTGAGTCAGAGTTTACACTTTGTGCTTCTCTATTAACAAATACCATGAGTGTGGTTTGAGAAAGAAATCAAGGACAGACTATCACACTGGGATGTTCTTTGAGAGTTGTGATAATTTCCATTACATTTCATAGCACAGAATAGTGCTTTCAATCTGAGACTTTAAGTCCTTATCTTTAAATGGTCTTCTTACAGTCTAGCTCTATTAATAAGTACTAGTTATAGCTCTTAGCACAGTGATTATTCTTGTTCATGTAAAACAACTTATACTATAAAATAGTCTATCGAGTTGATGGTATCAGGTGCATCAATAAAATCCAATAGCATTCCCCAAGGAAAGTTTGTGGAATTATAAAGGAGTGGAGAGGAAAAGATATTGAATGGACCCAACATTAGTTCAGGGTTCCCCTGAAATCAACCATTAATAGGGAACTTGTACTTTTTTGTATTGTCTCCCATAATCTCTTCATTTTCTTACTCATTACAAATTCAATACTAATGTTCTCATTAGTGCTCTCATAATGTTCTCGTCTAGTGTTTAGTATGATCAGGTCATGCACATGGGGACTTTTAGAGTGGCATAAATTGTATTTTGTATTTTGATTTACTTAGTCACTTAATATTTGTTCATTTATCAGATGCCACTAAGTCTTGTCTTCTTTGCATGCCTTTGAAAAGAACTCTGCTTTCTCCTCAGGAGGCTAGTTTTTTTTTTTTAAGCTTTTTTAAACCTCTTTATTCTTTTTTCTTTTGGTTAAGGTGATGTAGAGAGGGGTTTCAGTTAAACAAGTAAGGTAATGAGTACATTTCTTTTTTATTTTTTAAATAAGTTTTTATTGTGAAAATACTGTACAGAGGGGTTACAATCACATGAACAAGGAAATGAGTACATTTCTTATCAAGCGTTGTTGCCTCCTCCTTTGTTTTTCCCCTACCATCCCTTCCCTCCCATCTCCACAACTACATCCTCCTGTTCTCGCCTAAATTCTAAAGTTTGTTTTTCAACATAGAATCTTGTACATCTCATTGTTGCAAGAGGTTAACTTGTATCCCTATATAAACAATTTGTGTTTTCCCTTCCGCTCCCCAAATTATACCAACATCAAATACAGTGAAAACGGGGATTATACCATGGGGGAGGGACACATAAAGTAACAAAAAAAATCACATGGTACCTTATAAATATGTTAGAAACAATAGCGAGAACTAAAAACCACTTCAAATTAAAATTAGTGAGAAGAGATAAAGAAGGTTGCTACATACTAATTAAAGGATCTCTCCTTCAGGAAAATGTTACAATTCTAAATATCTATTCACCAAACAACGGAGCACCCAAATTCATCCAAGGAACACTACTTTCCTTCAAATCTCACATAGATCCAAAGGCATTAATTGTTGGGGATTTTAACACACCACTATCCCCACTAGATAGATCACCTCCATAAAAACTCAACAGAGAAACTGCAGATCTAAACAACTGCATAGATCAACTAGATTTAACAGACATCTACTGAATATTTCACCCAGCAGCATCAGAATACACATTTTTCTCAGCAGCACACGGAACATTTTCCAAAATGAGTACATTTCTTGTCAACCTTATTACTCCTTCCCTCAATTTTCACCCTTTCTCAACTTTCCCTCACCCCCTTCTCCCCCGCTAAATTGTACAGATCATTTCCAACATACTATATTGTGTATATTGCTGTTACATTGGTTACCCCTTGTCCTTTGTCTCACCCTTCCCTAAATCACAGGAACCTAGGTTTTTTTTTTCAAAATTTTTATTGTGATTAAGTGGTTACATAATTTCCCAAATATCACAGTATTGTGGGATAGTGAAGCTTAGTTAAAGTCACAAACACATTCTCACTTTCATAGGACAAATTGTCTATCATGGTCTATAACGTTTATGAGTTCTATGAGCTTTGCAATACAGATACTTCTTCCACATTGGGTGATATGTACATTTCTTTTGTTTTGCATAGCATCAGCTGTTCCCTCTTTCCCACTTGTTCCCTCCTTCCCATCACTGCCATTGAGTTGCTTAGTTCATTTTGGTCAATGTACAGTGCAGCTGATGGGTCCTGCTGTTTTATGTTTTTCCCTGATTCCCTCTAGTTCTGTGTCATCCTGGTTTTCCTCTGGTGTGCACATATATACCATACATGTGATCAGCAGCATGGGGGTCATTTAGTAGTGATTTGACCAGATGAGTGGAAGTCCTTTGTTTCTTAAGTCCTGTTAATTTTGTCGTATCACCTAACATTTTGGATTTAACATCCACTTATCAGGGAGGCCATGTGCTGTTTGTCTCTTTGCACTTGGCTTACCTTGCTCAACATGATTTCTTCTAGCTCCATCCATTTCCCTGCAAATGCCATTATTTTGTCATTTCTAATGGCTGCATAATATTCCATTGTGTATAGATACCACAATTTTTGGATCCATTAATCTGTGGTGGGACATCTGGGTTGTTTCCATATCCTGGTTATTGTGAACAGTTCTGCGATAAACATGGAGGTGCATGTGTCCTTGTATACTGAGGAACCTAGTTTTTAAACAGAGGTTTTATCTTCCCACTGTTCACCATAGTTACACACTCTTCAAGACTACTGAGGTAACTATAGTTTAAGGGGGTTACATCATGTTTTAAATACCTGTAGGTAATAAGATCTGCCTTTGGAAAGAGAAATATCTTCAAAAGGTACACATAGTTTTGGATTTAACATGCTCAGCTTGCCTATGTCCCATAAAGATCCCATTAACAGTTTATCTCATTAACAGCCCTTTGTCCTCATCAATTCAAGCACATTTTCCCACTGGGACATCATTAGCAGTGCCCTAAACATAGATTCACCACATTCACCTGACAACAGCAGCTGAGAGAAAAATTTTCAGACTGCAGAGACACATCAGGAAGCCATGAAATCTTAAACAACACACAATATTATAACAATGGTGTAGGTATCTCTTTGAAAATACCCTTAACAATAATTAACAGGAAAAGAAACAGTAGATAGCTCTAAGACATTGACAAAAAAACTCCCCAAACACCATCCTAGCCATGCTGCCCCCCCAAACAAACAAACACACATGTCTATTCTATTTGTTCAGAGGATATTGTCAGGCATTTGACTCTTTTAATGAGCAAATAGAATGGTTTAAAATAGTTAACTCGTATTTTTAAATGAAATTTACCTGTTCATTCTATGAACATTCTACTTGTATTCTCCTTTAGTACATTCATTTGTTCAACACCTTTCTTTGTAATATGATCCTTAAACTTTGACTAACATTGAATTCCATTACCTGAGAACATGAAGGTGCCTGGTATGATAAGCAGGGGTGTGGATTAAATCCATAGCTATATCCCTTGCAGATGTGGTTGTCACTCACCCTGGACTTCCTCTGATAGCATCTCATTTTGGGCTACGCCATTGTAACTACTCAAAGTATAGTCTTCAGGGCATCAGCATTAGTATCACTTGGGGGTACTTTTAGAAACTCTAGAGCCTTTAACCAGACTTTCTGGATTACAGTATCTGGACAAAGTGGAGGACTAGTAATTTCTTTTTTTTTTTTTTTTATCTTTTTCAGATTTATTCTGAAATGACAGTGACAGGTACTCAGATATTATAAGGAGAAAAGTATCAGAGGAGAAGCAAATTGCTAGCTATAGGCTCCTAGCTGCAGGCAGGAGACCTATGTTACTTGTTTAGAGGAGGTCCCTTTTTCAGATGTAACTCTAAGACTGGGGTAGATGATGGGGGAGGGCAAGTGGGAGGGGGATGGCCCTTAGCCTCAAGTCTTGGTCTCAAAATAGTGTTTTCTTAGTTCCTATCAATTAAATTGAGTCAGACATAAGTGGAGCCAAAGGAAAGAGGTGAGATTGATCCTCAGATGATTAAACTTTTCAGGCTTTCTATGATCGAATCCACATTCTTGCTCCATTATGAAGATCAGATTTTATCCAGGATGCTTGAGAAAAGGAAGCAACCATAGAGCTGTAGTATTTTATAGAGGACAGTGCTAGCATTACTGGTTCTTTGGGGATGTTCAGGGCTGGTGAGACTTCAGAAAGAAGGCTGGCGGCACACAGGTGTAATCCTCATTACTCAGGAGTTCTGAGGATCCCAGTTCAAAGCCAGCCTGAGCAGACAGATCTGAGAGATTCTTATCTCCAAGAGGCAAAAAAAAGCCAGAAGTAGGGGCTGGGAAGGTGGCTCAGTGGTAGAGTGCTTGCCTTGCAAGCATGAGGCCCTGAGTTCAATTCCTTAACACAACATAAGCAGAAAAAGCCGGAAGTGGCACAGTGGCTCAAGTGGTAGAGCGCTAGTCTTGAGCTGAAGAACTAGGACTAGTAATTTCTATTTCAGTAAATATTCCAGAAGAGCTTCCTGTAAGCTAAGATGTGGGAAACACTTGTTAGGATATAATCATTATAGATTCAGAACATCTATGCTGCCACATTTTCTATTATCTCCTCGCCTGTAGTAGGATTCTCCCCTCTATGTAACACGTTATTGAAATGAATTCTTTGGAACTTACTCTCAGGAATCATCTATAGAACCCAAAATGTGTCTTTTGATCTTTTTCTATATTTCATACATTTCTGCCTTGAAATATTGTATGTACCACAGAAAGAAGATAAATCAATTGGCAATTGCAACACAACATAAGATGTTCCTTCCTACTAAGGAAGAGATGTGACTAACTTTTTATCCATGATATTGAAAGCAGAGCTGAACTTCTGATAGCATATTTTGTTGCTAAATGTAAATGTTGAAGGACTCTGCCTTGCTTTTGGACTTATCCTCACAATATTTTGTTTGTTACTAACTAAAGTATTTTATTACATTCCTGCCCTGACTCCTCATGGGTCAGCTCTCACCCTTACTACAACTCTAACGTGTCTTTCTTTTTCCTCTCTTCCATTTCTTAATGGTCAAATTCCTGTGCACTTTTTATTTGTCCAACTTCCTCCTTGATCTCTGCCTCAAATATCCAAGCTCTGTTGTCAAGATGTGCAGGTAGTGCATTGGGAAGAGAATGGTGAAAGAGACTTCTTCTGCAGGTGACTCCTCTATGCTGCTGGTGAAATGAGCCTGGCTGGTTTGGTGAAGCACCATTAAAGTAACACAGGTTCAACTTCCACTTTGGAGAAACATAGAGTGGAAGTACTTTTCCCTATTCCTTTACTAAGTACAACTAGAAACTGTGAGCATAAATAGGATACTCAAAAATGTCAAGATACATTGTACTCATAATTTAACATGTTGAATTAAAACTCCTTTATACAACTTAAGATAATTTTCAAAAATAATAAAAAGTACTCTAACATATGAGCAGACTGCCAACAAACAGAGAAACAAAACAAAACAAATGCAGCCCTCATAAACACTCACTTTTTTAAGCCAAAGGACCAGAAAAATATCAGCACGTGGAGAAAGCATTTGGATAACAATTGTTTTATTTTATACAATCATAGATAAAACTAAAGTTCCATACCAAGAACAAAAGCTAAGTGTAGAGCTAAAACTTTTACAATTGTCTAAAGGTAATGAGGTCCCTTCCATAATGCTTGTGGAAGCCATGAGGGGAGTACTTATGTAGTATCTTGGCCAATCATAGCCAGCGTGGTCTTGGAAGAATCCTAGTCTTCATCTAGAACTCCCACCTCTACTCAGCTGTAAGGAAGAGTTGCTTGCTCGTGGCCATCAATAGAGGCTGAGTGAGTAATATAGACCTACACTCCAGCTGAAAGTAGGAAAGTGATGCCTATATTTTCTCCTTTGAGCTGCATGAGAGGAGACCTGCTATGACAGAAGACATAATCACAATTCAGAGTCTCCAATGTTAAAGCAGATCATTGTGGTGCTAGAAGAGTTCTGCATCTTGATGGCAGTGGTGGTTACAGGAATCTGTGCATGTGATGAAATGACACAGAACTGTGTATACACATTGTATCAATATGAAGTTCACAATATACTGGTTCTGATTGATGTACTCATTGATTATCTGACATTGTACTATTATTATATAGCTGTAATCACTGCAAGAACATAGTGAGGGTATACAGAACTTTTATACATGTTGTGCAGTATTTTATGACTATAATATTTCAGAATAAAAGCATTAAAATCAATCATCTTATTATCTGGCATTACATTAAACAAAAGGAGAAAAAGTGGAGTAGTGATGAGAGTAGGATTTCCAGAATCCCAGTGTCAGAGCCAGAAAGAATTTGAAAAAGAATGCATAAAGGCTGACCTCACTCAGAGAAGGAATCCTGGAGAGAGTTATGGAAGAAATTTTCTTTCTGTAAGTACTAGAATACAGAGAAGTCACACACTGAACTGTGAAAACCTCAAAATGGCATGATTTTGATGTATATTATAATAAAACAAAAAAAAGTTGACTGATAACATGAATGAATAAGTGAGAGTGGCAGATCCTAGGCAATGGATTGTTGGCTAAAGTTAGAGAGAAGAGCTGGAAAGCTTTTGAAGGGACTATGCCTTCCAGTGCCCCCTAGAAGTACCTATCAGAAACTCTCCTAGGTTAACTTTGTAGGTTGCTATGCTTGGATTCTAGCATTTCAAAGTCAGCCAAAATAAACAATGAGGCTTAAGAGTTGAGTTAATGTCCAAGGATGTGATCGGAGGGCAGGCTTGTAGTGCCATTATTGAGAATCTATATGTATAAGCATTTATTATACTTTTGAAACTTCTTCATATCCTTTTAGATTCTTGGTAGAGTTCTTTAGAAAATTCTTATTTATCCTAAGTATCATGAGTCAGAACCACTTGCCTATGTCTGGCAAAACTCAAGAGACAAGGATAGAGGCCAGATCATAGCAGCAGGAGCTTTCCAAGATAGCTATCAGGAAAATACTAGGGGAGCTGATGTATTTAATGAAATGAACAATCCTAAAGAATGAGAGATCAGAGAATGTTGCCACCTCTGATTTCATTTCATGATGCCTGGAATAATGCTTAGTGTGCAGATATATTGGTGCAATCCAATGTTCTTTAGCCTATCAACAATGTAAAAATATACAAGAATGCAGCAAAACATATTTATATCCCTGCTACCCTCCTCCCCAGGGGCCATCCTGCAGTACAGAGAGTGCAACATATGGCAAGAATGTCTCACATAATAGTCAACAGCCAATAACATTTCTTCATGAGAAATTAAAAATAGGTATGACTTAAAAGTCAAAAAGCTACAGTGGCCACTTAGATTTTAAAACTAATGCAAATGGATTAAGAATCCACCTTATAATAGTTTTGACAAAAGACTAAATCTACATAAATTCAGTCAATGCTTTTATAGCAATCATGTGAACTTTAGGGCATAAGTCAGATACTTATTGAATACCTACTGAAGCAATGTCTCAAGGATCATTAGAAAGGGGTGATTTTACCTGGATTAAAAACAAACTCAGTATGTATGTGTGTGTATACAGTGTGTGTATGTATAGCCTTCTCAAACTTACTCAAGCTGAATTATTCTTTTTTCACCTGCAGACATCTGCTCCCACAGTCTTTTTGAAACTCACATATAACCCTAGTGCATTTAATTATTCATTCATTCTGTAAGACTGTATCCAGCACTAACCACATGTCAGGTACTGTGAAAAGGTAGAGAGTTCCTAAATGATACAGAAGAAAAACCAAAGAAGACAAAACTACATCTAAGAAACTGGAGGGAAAAACAGGTCAGGATAGTGAGGTTAGAAGGTGGAATGATGAAAGAGCAACAGAAAAGGGTAACCATCTTTGTAGATATGAAATAGAAAGGGGCTCTAAATTCTCAAAAGCTATGCAGATTTCAACAAATGTGAAGAGTCCAGTGATCAAAACAAAGTGAGTTTGCTGAGTCTGGGATTATAGTCTTCTTATCTCATTCCGAATATAGAATTTTATTCATTCAATAAATATTGGTTCAATAAAGGAGTTATAAGAATACTCAAAATTTCCCTCTACATATTGGGTAAGTAAATAAACTGACAATAGACAAGAGGAAAAATAATTCAAATTTATTAATATACTTATTGGAGTCACATGAAAGTCAAAGAAGTATGGTCCTTCTTTGGAAAGTAAGGACTGCTTTTAGGGTAGATGAATACTCATCCCCATAATGAACAATGGTTTTGGTTAAAGTACCCTTTCTAGTTGTGGGGTTTGATATGTAGCCTCTTCCTTTGTGATATGAGTTGTACCTTCCTTGTTTAATAAATTCCAGTGAGAAGATTGAAGGCAATTGTATTTCTCCTTAGTAAACAAAGGAACATCACAAAAGACCTACCCTGTAGTTTTTGCTTCTCAAGTGCTTTCAGTTTGAAGTAAAACGTAGAATATTTTTGAGCCCTAACAAAATGAACGAGGAATAGTACATTATGGTTGACACTTCTTTTCTGAGAGTTATAGAAGTGCTTATGCACCATCTAACAGAACACATTGTGGGGTACACTGACTTTACACAGAATCTTTCAAGATACATCAAAATTAGTGGCTGCTAACTGGCCACCTCCCTAAATTAATTTCAAAATCTATAGAAAAAAATTAATTTCTTCTAAATTTAAATGGGTCAAAAATGGAAGATCACCAGTCTTTAAAAGGTAAACTATCATAGTTCATGGTTTTCTGTCTTTAAATATTTGGAAGATTACTATGGCAAATTGAAATGTACAGCAGATGTTAATATACATGGTGTTAGAAATCTGATCCAACCACAAAGAGGAATGCTGACACCTGGTAGTGTCAAAAGAAGCTAGAAAGATGATTTCTTTAGGCATTTGAGATCCAGGCATGTCTTCTGACAGTGAAAAGCAGTTATCATCCATTGCTTTGTGTACAAAAATCACTTGATCAAAACATGAGCAAAATATCTTAGTAGAGAAGTTGAAACAGGACCATTTGACAAAATAGGCATGACAAGGCATCTTTAGAAACTATAAGTTTATCATAATAAGAGAACATTTTTTTAAATAAAAAAGTACAAATGTTAAATGCTTCTCAACTTTACTATGTTTTTCTCTTTGATGTATTTTCTAGAAGACTTTTTGACTTTATTTTTCAACTATTCAACATATTTTTAAGATTATCAATCATTTTATTCATTTATTTCACCATGTAATTTCTTATTCTTTAAAAAAGTTTTTATTGTACCTGTATCTTGATTTCCTTGCTTAATGAAGGATTCATTTCACAAATGCCTGGTAATGGGTCATAAAGAGAAACAAAAGAAGAAAAACGAGAAAAAGATGCAGGTTGAGAAACTTATGAAAATTAAATTCTATGACAGAATAATTTTTATTTACTATTATTTTTTCAAAAATAATTCTAACCAGTTATTAGTGGTGACTTGTTTTTGAGAACTAGAAGGAGTTGACTTTAGTATAGAATAAAGGATTCTCGGATTTATGCGGTTTTTACTTTCTTTTCTCTGTTCTATAAAAGCTTCATTTACTAATGATTATTAGATAATTACACAATTTTAAAAATAATCTTGCTTGCTAAAGAGAACTAAAAGTGTTTTGACAGTAATGATAACTAATTTTGCTGAGACAGTCTACCTCTCAGTAGTTATGGTAAATAAATATAATGTGTTAATAGTTCTAATTGCTTTTTCCTATATTACAAAACTGAGTTGTCCATTTTAATAATTAGAAGAGAAGAAGGGGGAGAAAGCATTAAAAAAGTCAATGAATATCCTACAAAATTAAAAAAATTGAGGGAAGGGGTGGGTTGGAAATATGGGTGAGAATGTTGAAAGGATTGACATTGATCAAGACATATTTATAAACTTCTTTGTTAAGGCAGTTCATTTGTACAATTGCTTAAAGATAATAAAATATTTTAATAATTTAAAATAATAAACATCATAAAAATATGAAGCTTAACTATTCAAGTTCAACTATTCAAATTCAAAATATACCACCAAAACCTTCATGTTTCTTTTTCATATTTGCTTCCTGTTTAACCAACCTTTCTCTCCAGTGGAACATTCTAACTCCTGGTTCCTCCAGAATAGAGACATGACCTTCCCCGACATCTTCCATGAAAGGGTGTTTCTGTGGAGACACAAGCTTTTGCTCAATCCAGAGCACTATAAGAACAAATAAGGTTTGGGATCCCTGGACACAGACTCTAGTCCCTCTCATGAGGACAAGAAATTCACCTTTGCTGGTGTTCAGTTTATGATTATTTTTAATCTGGCAATTAGACTACAGTTTTTTTATATAAGTTTTTTACTGTTAAGATACTGTACAGAGGGGTTACAGTTACATGAGCAAGGCAATGAGTACATTTCTTATAGACACAGAAAACCAACAATATTATTAATGAGGACCCTTGGGCCTAAAAAAGCAATAAGAGGACATAGTCATTGGAACTCAAAAAAAGAGTTTTACTAAGAGGGCTGCTTAAAATCTCTTATTTCTTCTCTTGTTTTCTTATTTTTTGTCTTCTTTTGACTATGTTACTTTGTTTCATTCTTCCAATGATGAGTGCTATAATTTGGGTTGTTATTGCCCTAAAACATCTTGGCCCTATGCCAGAATAATGGTATTAGATGGGTTGACACAATGGTGGCAGAAGACATTTTTGGAAAGCTAATAATCACTTACTTTACTCTACACAGAATTAAATGAATACACTTCACTTTCTCCAATTAAAGCAAAGGCTAACTCGTGTTCTTTTTGTATATTTTTTATTGTAAAAATGCTGTACAGAGGGGTTAGTTACATGAGCAAGGTAATGAGTACATTTCCTATTGAGCATTGTTGCCTCCTCCTTTGTTTCCCCCTACCATCCCTTCCCTCCTACCTCCACAACTAATACCCCCACCTCCCACCAAAGTTGTAAAGTTCATTTTCACCATAATGTTTTGTACATCTCATTGTTACAATGGGTCAACCTGTATCCTTATTTAAGCATTTTGTTTTTCTATTGCCCTCCCTGAATTAGAGAAGTGTATATACAAGATGCAGGGCACCAACATCAAATACAGTGAAAACAGGGGTTATACTATGGGCGAGGAACATATAAAGAAACAAAAAAAAATCACATGGTACATTATAAATACATTAGGAACAATAGCAAGCAAAAAAAAAGATATTTATGTCCCTATCTTGGGGTTCAATTCGCTTAACATCATCTTCTATGGTCATATGTCCATAACTTTTGGCCTTTTCTGCGTGTCTTACACATGTACTAGTTATTGCAAATAAGGGAAACCATGGGACCTATGTAATAGAATCTCCCCAGATTCTGCAACCACTCTATTTCTACCTGACATGAGTGAAAATGTGATACAAAAAAATTTGCCATAAAACAGACTATGGTTAAAATACCTTAATTTTCAGTTCTTTGAACTGCATGATATTAATACAATGTTCACATCTCAGTTATATAGTCTTGGAAGGGAACTATGTAAGTTTCATTAGCTTTGTGATAAGTCTACTCTGGGTATGCATTTCTCAGCTTTTTGTTTTGGTAACAAAATACTCAATCAACTTATAAGGAGAAAAACTTTATGTTCTGAGTTTCAGTCATGTTTACTCAGTTCTATTGCCTTTGTGTCTGTGGCAAGTCAATGTACCATGTCAGGGAACACACTTATCTCATAGTGGCTAGAAAATAAAAAGAAAGAAGGGATTGGGTTTCCAATATCCTCTTCAAGAACAAGTCCCCAAGGACTTAGGTTCGTTCTACTAAGCTCCACTTCCTAAAAGTTCTTCCATCTCCCAGCAGTGCCATCAGGTAAGAACCAAGCCTTTAACATGTGAGTTGTACTTTTTCCCAGTCCTAGAGCTTAAACTCGGGTTCTAGGCACTGTCCTTGAGCTTCTCTTTGCTCAAGGCTAGCACTCTACCACTTGAGCCACAATATCACTTCTGGCTTTTTCTGAGTGGTTTATTAGAGATAAGAGTCTCATGGATTTTCCTGCCTGGGATGGTTTCAAATCACATCGTCAGATCTCAATCTCTTGAGAAGTTAAAATTATAGCATGAGTCACCAGTGCTCCACAATACATGAGTGTTTGGTGACATTTAAGATGGTGACATTTAAGATGGAAATGGTAAAATGATAACTGAAATCAACTGCACAGCACGTTGCCCTTCTTCCATGGAAGTAACAAGAAGAGGACCTAGAGTTGAGTAAATTCTGCTGTGTTTCCCATAGAGTAAAGGTTGAATCTGTAAGTTAAAGCTCTCAGAACATCCTACTCACCTAACCAGATATGGGTTAGGTATAATTTTCCCATTCCTTCCCTCCTTCCTTCAATGCCTAGACTTGCTGGTCATCCATTACATTCCAGGCACTTTTTAAGATGACAAGGATAAAATGATGAGAAAAACAGATGTAATCCCTGTCATTAGTGATAGTAAAGTCTAGTGGAGAATGGACAGTTTACCATCCCATCTTCATGTAAACTAAAATGTATGAAAAGTTATAGACTAACCTATCCACCATCCCATCCACACTTTGGCATAAAGTACTGATAATCTTTGAAAAAGTATTTTTTTAAATTTTCATTCAGGGATTTGATAGATCTTGTCTCCTCTTGTTCCTGAGAAATGAAAGGAAAGAAAGTAAAAATTCCAAGGGATGGAGGTTACAGGTTAAGTATTCGACTTGTCTTCAAAGTTTTACTCTTTCCAGTCTTGTGCTACATTGGACAAATAGAAAACATAGAAGTATGGCCTTCTATATTCTACCAATGGCTGAGGAACGATAAGAGAATAAATACCATGGGAGCCTTTTCCTCACCACAATGGTGAGAATATAAAGGGCCCATAATACTGAATGGAGTGAAAGATAAAGACTTCATTTTATGTTTACCCTTGTGACAAATTTTCAGAAAGCAATCTAATTTCTTAGCACCCTTGGGTGCATACTAGTAAAACAAGGTCGACTTTAGGAATTCCTTACTTATGTCATTAGGATGCAAATTGCTGGAAAATTTACAGCTGTCAATTAGTAGGATTTCCAGAGGGCTTGGATATGGGTAGCAAAAGTAACCAGAACTGCGTAACCCATAAAGGAAGGCTAATCATGCAAAGTTGTAAGAAGAAATCAATTTTACAAAAGGAAACACTTGGGCAGAAAGAAATTTTAATCAACACTAGACATAGAATATCGAATCAGTATTAAACTTAGAACTCCTTCTAGCCAAGCTATAAATATAGCCACTCTGCATTCGTGGGTTTTTGCTTGATCATCGTCTGCCTTCGGGTAAACTTGCACAAGAATATTAGTATCCTGGAAATGGTGATGGGAATTCTACTGTTAATTGGGAATCATAAATATGTAAATGACTGGTTGTGTCTGCCAAGCACATTATGTTCCCTAAAGTCTATTTACATTCCTTCTAGGCAATGCCTATGTGATCTTTAGATGCATCAAAGTATGAGAAAGAGACACTTCGTTTGATTGTTGGCTTTGTAGCTTGCTGGATATATATGACCTTGAACAAGTTTGGTACAAGCATCTCTGAACTCCAGTTTTTCCCACTTACAAAACTAGGTTAATGATAATTTCAATGTCGTTTATGAATTTAAACAAATTTAATAAATACAAAAGGTTTATGCCATAAAGTAGGTGCTCAGTGAATAGCAAGGATTGCTAATTGTGAATTTAATAGTAAGATTTTCTTAAAAATCCCTTGTTCCACCCAGTGTTTCAATTTTGGTCAAAGAAAGACTCCCACAAGACTGTTATGATTTGTAGCCATGAGCTGACTTCTCTATAGCAATTATTTTGCTGGGAAGTAAGCAAGGGCATAAATCAATAATGACTCTTGCAACCTCAAGACTTATTGATCTTGCTGTTTATCTTCTGTAATGTTCCTGGAAAACCCAATTATTTTGGGAAGTTACCCAAACTAGTTTACCCATAATTCTATATTTGTGTTATTAGTAACAAGTTATGAGAGCATTTAATTGATTTTCTTGAAAGAATCCCTTTATGTACAATAGAGATACTTGTTCAGTGTAGTTCTTAGCATATATTTCTTTTTTATTAGCATGTGTTAATTGCATAATGGGGTTTCATTGTAATATTGCCATAGATGTGTAAAATATACTTTGATCAAACTAATGCCTTCTATTATAGTCCCTTCACCATTTCCAAATAGTATTTAGTGATTAGTATGCTATCTTCATATATATATATATATATATATATATATATATATATATATAGTGATAATATTTACCCCTTAGTGCTTTCTCATTTATCCCTTTCCCTTCCACTAGACCCCATCAGAAAGTCGCAGTTTTACTCTTCTCTCCCATCATCATCATCATCATCATCATCATCATTTTACACCTAGATTCTGTGTAGAAGAAAAGAGATGGTATTTATAGTTTTTGTTTTTAAAATATTTTTATTGAGATTAAGTGATTACATAGATTTCACAAATTTCAAAGTATTATAGGATAGTGATACTTAAAGTCACAAACACATTTTAACCTTCACAAGAGAAATTGTCATTATCATGGTCTATAAAGTTTGTGAATTCTATAAAATTTGACAATACAACTATTTCTTCCAAATAGGGTGATATGTACATTTCTTGTCTTGCTTAATGTAAGCTGTTCCCTCTTTCCCTCTTATTCCCTCCCCCCATCACTGCCCTTGAGTTGTTAGTTCATTTTCATCAATGTACAGTGCAGCTGATGAGCCCATCTGTTGTGTATTTTCCTGTTTCCCTCTGATTCTGTGCCCTCCCCCTAGCTTCCCTCAAATGTGTACATGCATATACCATATATGAGGTCAAGAACATGGAGTCATCTAAAAATGAAATGATTAATTAAGTAGAGGTCCTTTGTTTTTTGATCCTGTTTACTTTGTCATATCTCCTTGCATTTTGAATTTAATATCTACATAGCAGGGAGACCATGTGTCATTTGTGTCTCTGTTCTTGGCATACCAAACTCAATGTGATTTGTTCTAGTTCCATTTCCCTGTGAATGCCACTATTTTGTCCTTTATAATGGCTGCATAATATTCTATTGTATATAGGTACCACAATTTTTGGATATATTCACCTGTAGTGGGGCATCTGGTTGTTTCCATGTTGTGGCTATTGTGAACAGTGAGGTACATGTGTCCTTGTATCCTAGTTCATGTTGCTCAGGGTAGATGCCTAGGAGTGATATGGCTGGGTCATAGGGGAGGTCTATATTTAGCTTTCTGAGGTACTCCAGACTGCTTCCCAAAGTGGTTGTATTAGTGTCCATTCCCACCAGCAATGCAGTAGGGTTCCTCTTTCTCTGCATCCCCTCCAGCATTTGTTGTTGGCTGATTTAGGATGTGGGCCATTCTGACTGGGTAATGTGGTATCTCAGGGTTGTTTTTATTTTCATTTCCTTTATGGCCAGGGATGATGAACATTTCCTCATGTGTTTCTTTGCCTTCTTTATCTCTTCTGAGAAGTCTCTCTTCAGTTCCCTTGCCCATTTAATGATTGGTTTGTTAGGTTTGTGAGGGATTCATTTCTTGAGTTTCCCATATATAATGGATATTAGGACTTTGTTTGATATATTGCTAGTAAATATCTTTTCCCAATTGGTTTGCTGTCTTTTTAGTTTGGTCTTATGTCTTTAGCTATGCAGAAACATTTTATTTTAATGTAGTCCCATTTGTTGAGTCTCTCTCCAATTTGTTGTGACCCTGGGACTCTGTTCAGGAAGTTTCTGCCTGTGCCTATAAGTTCAAGTGTCTCCTACTCTGTTCTGCAGTATTTTGACTTTTGATCTCTAGTTCCATCTACTTTCCTGCAAACAACATTATTTCATTTTTCTTTATGTCTCTGTGTGTGTGTGTGTGTGTGTGTGTGTGTGCGCGCGCGCGCGCGCGCGCGCGTGCGCGCGCCATATTTTCTTTATCCATTCATCAGTCATTGGGCACTTAGGCTGATTCCATACCTTGGCTATTGTGATTTCTGCTGAACACAGATAAACATGGATGTGAAGGGATTCCTACTGTCCAGTTTGTTGACTTAGACTCATTTGAACATATACCTGGGAGTGGTATATAGTAGGATCATATGGTAGTTCTATTTTTGTGTGTATATGAGAAAACTTACATTGATCTTCATTATGGATGCACCAATTTACATTTCTACTAGCAGTGCATGACGATTCCTTTGCTTCTGTATCCTCACCAGCTTTGTTGTTTTTTTTTCTTGATGGCTGCCATTCTGACTGGGATGAGATGGAATCTTTGTGCTGTTTTGACTTGCTCGCTTTTTCTTTCTTCTTTCTTTCTTTCTTTCTTTCTTTCTTTCTTTCTTTCTTTCTTTCTTTCTTTCTTTCTTTCTTTCTTTCTTTCTTTCTTTCTTTCTTTCTTTCTTTCTTCCTTCCTCTCTCTCTCTCTCTCTCTTTCTTTCTTTCTTCCTTCCTTTCTTTCTTTCTTTTCTTTCTCCCACTTTCTTTGTCAGGCATGGGCTTGAATTCAGGGCCTGGGTACTATCCTTGAGCTTCTTCATGTTCAAGGCTAGTGTACTATCAATTGAGCAACAGTATCACCTCTGGTTTTTTTTAGTGGTTAATTGGAAATAAGAGTCTCACAGGGCTTTTCTGCCCAGGCTGGCTCCAAACTACCATCCTCAGATCTCAGACTCCTGAGTAACTAAAATTATAATTATGAGCCACTGATGCTCAGCTCATTTGCACTTTTTTCTTTTTTTGTGTGAGTATACCATACAGAGGAGTTACAACTACATGGGCAAGATAATGAGTACATTTCTTATCAAGCATTGTTGCCTCCTCTTTGTTTCTCCTTCCCATCCCTGCCCATACTCTCCCCATCCCCCCACCAAAGTTGTAAAGTTCGTTTTTTGACATAACAACTTGTACATCTCATTTGAATTTTCTTTATGGCTAAGATTAATGAGCATCTCTTCATGCATTTGTTAGCCATTTGTATTTCTTCACAGAACTGTATGTTCAATTTGTTTGCCCATTTTTATTTGAATTATTTGTTCCTTTATTGTTTAATTTGTGAACACTTTGTATGTTTTGGATATTGATTCTTTTTTAAAAAAAATTTTGTCGGTTGTGGGGCTTGAACTCTGGGCCTGGGTGCTGTACCTCAGCTCTTCAGCTCAAGGCTAGAGCTGTATCACTTGAGCCACAGTGCCACTTCTGGTTTTCTGGTTGTTTATTGGAGATAAGAGTCTTACGGTCTTTCCTGCCTGGGCTGGTTTTGAACTGTGATCCTCAGATCTCAGCCTCCTGAGTAGCTAGGATTACAGGCATGAACCACTGGCACCAGCTTGGATATTAATTCTTTATCCAATGAATAGTTTGCAAAGATTTTTCTCCATTTTGTGAGCTTTCTTTTCATTCTGATAATTATTTTTTGATATGCATAAATAAATATTTTGTTTCTTAAAAAACTAATTAGGTTAAACAGATAAATTAGAACCATATGGTAGGTCTATTCACTTTCTTGTCTATGCATATGCTTATAATATCATTCTTGTGAAAGACATGGATTTTGACCATCTTGTGGGGTTTTCTATCAGAAATGATTTGAAATAGAAGCGTTTTTTCAATGTGTCTGATATTGCTACCAAACACTCAATATAATGATTGATGTGGAGTAATGCCAGAAACTGTTTGTTGAATGAATAAATGATTAGGAACTGTTTGTTGAATGAATGAATGAGTAGAAACATGAGATAAAATCCTGAATGGACAAATTGTTACCCACTATAAGTGCTCAAGAGGGTGTCTCTACTATCATTGCCAATGCAAATGTGCTTTCGGATTTATTGTGAAGGGCCATATTTTTAACAGTGGACTTTATTAAAAATCCACTGTCTCTCTGTTCCTGTTCTTTTTTCCAGTTTAATTTGTTTGGGTGACAAATCCTCTGATGTATAAAATTTCCTATTAACTCTAAACACTCACATAGTGAGACAAAAGAAGGATATTCTTAGATCACAAAGGCTCATAGCTATGTGCATATGATCATATAAAATAATGTTTATCAAAATGAATGCCAAGAAATGGAAACACGAGGTTTTCTTCATTTTTGTTTATTTTTTCCATCCTTTGTCACTGCTTTTTTGTTTTTTGTATCTTTTGTCTTGTATATAAGTTTATCTGTTTGGGAGAAGGTAACAGGGAGCACAGAAATGGTTGGACAAAGGGTAAACTAATGCAGAAGTGATATTCACTAGCAACTATGTTGAAAATGAACTATACAATTCATTGGGGAATGGGTTCAGGAGGGAAAAACTATGAGCAAATGAGGGAGGAGGTGACACTGTTCATAAAGAAATATATTTATTACCTGGCTTGTGTAATTGTAACCCCTCTGTATACCATCTTTAAAATAATAATAAAAACAGCAAAAAAATTTAAAAAAACTTGCTATTACACAGGCAACAGTGACTTATATCTATAGACCCAGCAACTTAAGAGGCTAAAACTTAGGGTATAATGATTCAAAGCTTGGCAAAAATGTCCAGAAGACTCTGTCTCTGACTAATCACCAAAATGCCAGACTGAAGGTTTGGCTCACATGGTAAAAGTGCCAAGTGTGAGCAAGAAACCCAAGAGAAAGCATATGGCACAGAGTTCAAAATCCAGTGTCCATACAAAAACAAACAAAACATTATAAAAACCTTTCTTTTATGGTGAAGAGATAAATTGAACTTGAGACTAGTATTTGGAAGGCAAAGGGGAGCTATTTCTTGAAAAAAATGGAGTATGAAGGGTACTAATTCCCAAAATTCATTAGATATAAGAATTATATACATATATACATTAATAATGGGAATTCCGCTGGGGGCCAGTGTCTCATTCTAGCTACATGACTTTCCTACCCATGCTGGCTTTGAAACGTGATCCTCAGACCTCAGCCTCCTGAGAAGCTAAGATTACAGGCATGATCCACCAGCACCTAGCTCAGAAATATGTTTTCATTAGAGGAAAAGAAAAAAACTCATCTCTTATCAGGTTGCTATTAGATATAGCATTTTTATTTGGCTTACTTTCTTGGCTACAGCACTATTTTTTTCTTAAAAATATTCATACAAATATATTGAGAAGAAAATACAAATAACAAAATCTGTTGTTACTGTATTAATAACCATTATAATATTAATAACACTGTTAACACAATGTATGTCTTGTCTTTTTGCTCGAAGCAAGAATTAGCATCAACAGACTTTTGTAAAATGAATGGGATCCATAGAATATTAATCTAGTGAAGAAAATATAGTTGGCTTTTTCATGGTTAGTGCCTGATAGAAACCAGGCAGTGAGAAAAGTGTTCTCTTTATTTCAACAATAAAGATTGATATTAATAAAAACAATATGGGAAAAGCACTGAGCTAAGTGTTTTTTGTGCTTTATGTCTTTTAAAACTCATGATTCCCCTTCTAGGGTAAGTATAATTACAATCATCAGTTTACAAATGAGCAGTGAGGCCAGAAAAGTTACAATTGCCAGCTAACTTACAGCTACTAAGTGACAAAGTCAGGATATGTATATATATCTGTCAAGCTCCAGAAGCCAGATTCTTGATCACCATTTGTTATTGGTTCTTTTTCTTTCTCTTTCTATCTTTCTTTCTTTTTTCTTCCTTCCTTCCTTCCTTCCTTCCTTCCTTCCTTCCTTCCTTCCTTTCTTTCTTTCTTTCTTTCTTTCTTTCTTTTTCCTTCCTTCCTTCCTTCCTTCCTTCCTTCCTTCCTTCCTTCCTTCCTTCCTTCCTTCCTTCCTTCCTTCCTTCCTTCCTTCCTTCCTTCTTTATTTTTGTTGGGCCTGGGCCTTGAACTCATGGCCCTGAGCCTTTTTGCTCAGGGCTAGCACTCTACCACAGCATCACTTCCAGTTTTCGAGTGGTTGATTGGAGATAAGAGTCTCACAGGGCCTTTTCTGTTCAAGCTGGCTTTGAATCACAACCCCCAGATCTCAACCTCCTGAGTACCTAGGATTATAGGCAGGACCCACCAACACTGGGCTAATGATTGATTCTTTATAAAAAAAAAAAAATAACCTGGTAGCACCAGTGCCTCAAGTCTTTAATCTTAGGCTGAGTTCTGAGGAGTATGATTCAAAGTCAGCTGGTTGGGAAAGTCTGTAAGACACTTATCTCCAATAAAGTACTCAGAAAAAAGGAGAAATGGTGCTGTGCAAAAGAAGCTCAGGGACAGTGTCCAAGCTGGAGTTCAAGGCCCAGGACCAACAAAAAAAATCAATAAATAAAATAAAAATATACTACCTCAGGGTAGTGTATTTTTTATATTTACTTCTTGCTTCAATTTTTGTAAAACCTTGAGATAAATTGTACAATTACTCATACTTTAGGCTAAAACTTTCCTTATTTAAACAATTCATGTTAACGTGGTACAAAAAGATGAGTATTATATGTGTGTGTGTGTATGTGTGTGTAAGTGTATGTGTACACAGCACATTTATTTATAATGATGTGAAACAAATAAAACTGTAATTTCTCTGATCATTGATCTAAAACCTGTATTCCAGATCTTCTTCTTCAGTTTTTTAAATATATTTTTATTTAAAAATACTGTACAGAGGGGTTACAGTTACATGAGTAAGGTAATGAGTACATTTCCTATCGAGCATTGTTTTTCCCTACCACCCCTTCCCAACCCACCTCCCCAACACCAGCCCCCCTCAAGTTGTAATGTTCGTTTTCAACAAAATGTCTTGTACATCTCATTCTTACAATGAGTCAATCTGTATCCTTATTTCAGCATTTTGTTATGTCTCTTCCCTTCCCCAAGTTAGAAAAATGTATATACAAGGTGCAGGGCACTGACATCAAATAGAGTGAAAACAAGGGTTATACTGTGGGGGAAGAACATACAAGAGAAACAAAAAAAATCACATAGTACATTTTAGATACATTAAAAACAATAGCCAGGAAGAAAAAAACAACACTTGTGGCCCTGTCTTGGGGTTAATTTCACTTAACATCATCTTCTATGGTCATATGTACATAGCTTTTGTCCTTTTCTGCTTGTCCCAGAGATATACTAGTTATTGCAAATAAGGGAAACCATGGGACTTATGTTTCTTTGGGCCTGGCTTACTTCACTTAATATAATTTTTTCCAAGTCTTTCTATTTCCTAACAAATGGGGCAATGTCATTCTTTCTGATGGAGGCATAGAATGTGGTGAATATACACCACATTTTCTTGATCCATTCATCTACTGAGGGGCATCTGGGTTGGTTCCATATCGTAACTATGGTAAATAATGCTGCAATAAACATAATTGTGCTGGGAGCTTTAGTATGGTCTTGTTTGTGATCATTTGAGTAGATGCCCAAAAGTGGGATTGCTGGGTCATACAGGAGCTCTATGTGGAGCCTTTTGAGGAACCTCCATACTGCTTTGCAAAATGGTTGAACAAGTTTACACTCCCATCAACAATGCAGTAAAGTTCCCTTTTGGCCACATCCCCTCCAGGATCTGTTGGTATTAGATTTCTTGATTATAGCCATTCTAACTGGGTGAGGTGGAATCTCAATGTTGTTGTTGGGATTTTCTTTTTGGTCGGTCATGGGGCTTGAACTCTGGGCTTGGGTGCTGTCCCTGCGCTCTTCAGCTCAAGGCCAGTGCTCTACCACTTGAGCCACAGTGCCACTTCCGGTTTTCTAGTGATTTATTGGAGATAAGAATCTCATGGACTTTCCTGCTCTGGCTGGTTTTGAACCGCAATCCTCAGATCTCAGCCTCCTGAGTAGCAAGGATTACAGATGTGAGCCACTAGTGCCTGGCTTCAATGTTGTTTTGATATGCATTTCTTTTATGGCTAGAGAAGTGGAGCATTTCTTCCTGTGTCTATTGGCAATTCTTATTTCCTCTTCAGAGAAGTTTCTCTTTAAGTCTTTAGCCCACTTATTTATCAGGCTTCTATTTTTTATATTAATAAGTTTCTTTTATTGTGAAAATACCATACAGAGGGGTTTCAATTACATGAGCAAGGTTATGAGTACATTTCTTATCAAGCATTGTTGCTTCTTCCTTTGTTTCCCCTTAACATTACCCTGCCCTCCCAACACTGCCCCCCCCAAAGTTGTAAAGTTTGTTTTTCAACATAACATCTTGTACATCTTATTGTTGCAATGGGTCCATCTGTATCCATATTTAAACAACTTGTTTTTATCCCTTCTCCTCTCCAAAATATACTATCATCTTTAACCACTTTGGAAAGTAGTATGGAAGTTCCTCAAATGATTCCACATAGAGCTCCCCTATGACCCAGAATTCCTACTTTGGGGCATTTACCCAAATAATCACAAACAAGACCATACTAAAGCTCCCAGCACAATGATGTTTATTGCAGCATTATTTACCATAGCTAAGATATGGAACCAACCCAGATGCCCCTCAGTAGATGAATGGATCAAGAAAATGTGGTATATATACACACTGGAATTCTATGCCTCCATCAGAAAGAATGACATTGCCCCATTTGTTAGGAAATAGAAAGACTTGGAACAAATTATATTAAGTGATGTAAGCCAGGCTCAAAGATCATAGGTCCCATGGTTTCCCTTGTTTGCAATAACTGGTATATGTCTGAGACAAGCAGAAAGAGTCAGATAAGTTGATGTTAGGTGAAATGAACCCCAAGATAAGGATTCAAATATTTTTTCTTTCCTGCCATTGTTTCTAACATATTTATAAGATGATTTTTTTGTTGCTTTATATTTACCTCCCCCATGTTATAACCCCTGTCTTCTCAGTTTTTATGCTTACTTTTGACCAAACAACCCTCTGAAGAGCTCATGAGATATTTGGTATTGGGGTTTAAATTTCAGGATTGGGGCAGGGTTAATTCTCTGAAAGAAGAGATGAAATAGAATTTGGCATGAATATAATAATAGAGATAGTAGGATTAGGCCCAGGGATACCAAGTGGTACCCTCAAGAATATTGAGTCCCTTAGGGTCTATGGATTCAGTCAAAAAATATAGACACCCAATAAAATTAAGCTTAAAATAAAAGAAAGCCTTTTAGAGGGTTACTATTTATCCAGATGCATTATAGTCATATACTGCCCTGTTGACTTATAACTTCTTTGTACAATTACTTAAAGATAATTTTAAAAATAATAATGAAAATTATATTTTAGTATGAATATGTGCCATGTACTATCCATCTCACACAGTCTATTGTCTGGCAATCATTCACCCATTAGGCCAAAATTTATGATTTAACTTCGTTAATTTTGATAAGTCATTGCATAAGGGCCACCTCAGAAAGGAGATAACCTTCAGAAAGTTGGTTCCCTTCAGTGAAAGTATATATCCATATTCACTATAATTCATTGCCAAGGTTAGACTTAAGGTAACAAAAAATTTCAAAGCAAGGGTTTTAGTGAAAGTATTTAAGCAGTTCTAAGTACTGATTTTAGTAGTGTAATCTCATTGATACTACAGAAGGAAAAAATTAAGAAAGTTCTTTCCAGTTAAATGTTCAAGTAGTGGGAGTGAAAGAAAATGTAGAAGAAATATGACAACTAAAGAGTTTACATGAGGGCTAATGTAATGGATGTGTGACCAGCGAAGTTAAACCAGGTGCTGCATCCAAAAAGGATCTGCATTTGATTTAATGCTCTGAAATACTGCTGTCTGATGTTCTGGATAATTTCCCTCCCTTTGATTTTCCCTTCACCCTTCTCCTTTTTCTCCTAATGGTGCTAAGGATGGAGCTCATGATCTCTCTCAGGCTAGGCAAGCAATCCATCACCCATATATAGCCATAGTCCATGTACTATCCATCTCACAGTCTATTGTCTGGCAATCATTCCACCATTAGGCCAAAATTTATGATCTAACTATGTTAATTTTGAACTTATACATGAACTTACACATTGAAACTTTGAGCCCAAATAAACCTTCCCTTTCTGTAACTTTATTTCTTTCAGATACTTCTTATAGTAATGGAAAGCTGACTAACACAAAAAGTGATCAAGTTACATCTATGACACTAATACAGGTCACTAATATCCCCAAGGAAATACATTTTCTATTTGAATTGGAGTTTTATTTAAATTTAGAAAGAAGATAGTTGCATTCAAAAATTAAAATGACTGTGGAAATCTACCATATGCTTTTCTGTTCACTATGTCCTGACTTTAGCTAAATACCTTATACTCATTATAACAGTTAATCCTCAGAGGAGGCTTGTGAGCAAAGTACCACTTTTACCTCTATATTACAGATGTGGAAACTGAAGCACTGGGAGATTAAGCAGCATGTACCAAAGCAAATATTTAGAAAGTGAGTAAGCCAGAATTTGGATCAAGGATGTCCGCACTGCTTAGCCCTATCACAAGTTTTCATCAATAGTATCACTCTCTGTCTCTGTGTCTGTCTCCATCTTTCTCTCTGTCTGTCTGTCTGTCTGTCTGTCTGTCTGTCTGTCTCTCTCTCTCTCTATATATATATATATGTACATATATACACACACATTTATGTATCTATCTATATACATACATTATATGAATTTTATGCCAGAGGTGTTTAAAAAATTCTACTCAAGTTTTAGATTAATTTCTAGATCTTATAGATCCTTAGTTTCACTAGGTTCGTTTTCCTGGAATAGAACTGGAACTAAGGCTAGTTCCCTTTCCCACATCCTTTTTCAATATATTTTTCCCTCTTGGAGAAAAAAAGGCCTTCAAGCTGAAAAGTATTATAGTTCACTGGCCTGGGGTAGGACATCCTCTGCATGTCAACCAAAGGGTATTTAGAAGCATTAAAAATAGTGTTGTAAATTAATGGACTGTAAGATTGGGTAACAATATCTTTTATAATGCTGGAGTTTCTAAGTTTTTTTTAACGTGCTCTACTACTTGAGCTACAGCGCCACTTCTGGTTTTCTGGTAGTTTATTGAAGATAAGAGTCTCACGGACTTTCCTGCCCTGGCTGGCTTTGAACGGCGACCCTCAGATCTCAACCTTCTGAGTAGCTAGGATTATAGGTGTGAGCCACGGTATCTGTCTTGAGTTTCTAAATTTTTGTTCTTGATGAAATTGGAAGAAGACCTATACAGATTACCAGCTGAGAAGTTATGAACATTTGTTTTTGTGGTACTGTGGTTTGAACTCAGAGCCTCATGCTTGGTAGGCAAGTATTCTACCATTTGAATCAAACTCTGGTCCTTTATTGCTTTAGTCATTTTATTTTTCAGGTTAGATCTTGTGTTTTTGCCTGACGGCCTCAGGTCACCATTCTCCAACCTATACTTCCCAGGTAGCTAGGTTTATAGATTCACACCACCAGGCTCTGCTTGTTGATTGAAATGAGTGTCTTCCTAGTTGTTTTTTTTTTTTCCTGGACAAGCTTTGAACTATGATCCTCTTTAATGGCTGTCTGTTGATTAGCTAGGATTACCACCACACTTGACCCTAACAAAAAATATGTGATGATAGAGCATTCTGTGAATTTTGTCTTATAACTTAGATGGAATTTAAAGAATTGGTAAACAGTTTCTATGACAAAGCTATTGCCATTCCCATCCTCTTATTTAAGTGGCAGATATACTAGTGTTCATGTTTATCAAAACAACTTAGATTGACCAGGCACTGGTGGCTCATACTTGTCATTCTAGCTTCTCAAGAGTCTGAGATCTGAAGATCATAGTTTAAACTCAGACCAGGTAGGAAATATATTTGTTACTGATCATTTTTAGAGTACTAATGTAATGATAGTTTTTAAATTTTTATTTATTTATTTATTTATTTATTTTGTCGGTCATGGGCTTGAACTCTGGGCCTGGGCACTGTCCCTCAGATCTTCAGCTCAAGGCAAGTGCTCTACCACTTGAGCCACAATGCAACTTCTGGTTTTCTGGTGTTTTATTGAGATAAGAGTCTCATGGACTTTCCTGCCTGAGCTAACTTTGAACCTCCATCCTCAGATCTCAGCCTCCTGAGTAGCTAGAATTACAGGCATGAGCCACCAGTGTCCAGCTGTAATGATAGGTTTAGGCACAGAAAAAAAGTTACTACTAAATGTTATTTGATCCAAGAAAAAAACTTTTTACAATGGTTTCCCTTATTTGCAATGACTAGTATATGTCTGAGTCAAGCAGAAAAGGTCAGATAAGTTGATGTTAGGGGAATAAACCCCAAGATAAGTATTCAAATGTTTTTTGTTTTTTTTTCCTTTCATGCAATTGTTTCTAACATATTTATAAAATGATTTCTATGTTGCTTTGTATGTCCCTCCCCCACAGTATAACCCATGCTTTCACTGTATTTGATGTTGGTATAATTTGTGGAGGGGAAGGGAAAAAAACAAATCGTTTAAATAGGGATTCAGGTGGACCCATTGCAACAATGAGATGTACAAGTCGTTATATCGAAAAACAAACTTTACAACTTTGGTGAGGGGGGAGAATCAGGTAGGGGGAGGGGGAGAGTATGGGAAGGGATGTGAAGGGTAAACAAAGGAGGAGGCTACAATGCTTGATAAGAAATGTACTCATTATCTTGCCCATGTAATTGTAACTCCTCTGTATGGTATTCTCACAATAAAAAAAATTTAAAAAAAGAAAAAACTTAACTAGATATCAATTTAAAAACACACACATATATATACATATAATATAGATGTGATACAATATAACATATATAATAATATATGATATATAATATACATTATATATTATGTATTATATAATATATTATATAAAATCACATATATGTGTATATAGTATATATAATTTTTATATGTATGTATATATGTATATATACATATATTATATATATAATCACATGAAGGAAAAGTAGGTTAACTAATAAAGGACTTTGAGTGGCAAAATACAAAAATATAAAATTTATGAATTTTTCTCATACCACTTTCTTTTGATGATGATGAGTAACACTACAGTAACAGATCTCATAAGTTTATTTATTTGTTTATTTTGGCAGTATTATGTGATTTTAACTCAGAGCTTCATGATCACTAGGCGGGCTCTCTTACTATCAAGCCACATGTCCCGCCCTGATTTCTGCTGATTATTTTTGGGATAATGTTTTGCCTCTTGTCTAGGCATTCACCTGAATTTGAGCTACCTATATTAGACTTCTCCTCATAGCTAGAATGACAGAGTACATGCCGCCATACTCACCTATTAGTTAAAAAGGGGTCTCTTGCCAGACTGGATTCTAAGCACAGTTTTCCAGATTTCAGCCTTCTAAGTAATTAGGATTACAGACATGAGATACTCACACCAGACTTTATCAGGTACCTCTAAGAGTCATGTAACAGTTTGTTTAAAATGTCAAAACCTATAATATGTTCTTTGAATTTATTATAATGATGAAACAATGTAAATATCAACTTAAAATGTACATTAAAGAAGTATTTAGCTTAATATAGATTTTTGTAGGTATACTAGCATTAAACCTTGTAACCTAAGTATATTATTTATATCTAGTCATTTCCATTACACACTGTTTCAGCATCTTTTAATGCTCAGAGCATACTTGGAAGTTGTTGGAAGCTGTGTGCCAGAGAAGGAAGTATTAGAGAAAGGGGTGATAGAAACCAAGGACTGTTTAAATGAGTAATCAATTTTATTATTCTCTTCATCATATTCAGGGATCTTTAGGCCTGCTTACCCATTCAATTTCAAAATTGCATCTCTTGTAATTGATTTGGCCTCTATATACAACTTTAGTAAGTTAAAAAGTTCTTTACTTCACAACTGTTTTTTTTGGGGGGGGGGGGGGGTCAGATCATGGGGCCTGAACTCTGGGTCTGGACGCTGTCCCTCAGCTCTTCAGCTCAAGGCTAGTGCCCTACCACTTGAGCCACAATGCCACTTCCACTTTCTTCTTTTTGCTTATGTGGTGCTGAAGAATCAAACCCAGGGCCTCATGCATGCAAGGCAAGCGCTCTACTACTGAGCCACCTTCCCAACCCATCCTCACAACTTCTTACTGGTATAGGCCTAGGGGAAAAAAGAAAGAAAAAAGAGGTAGATTTATAAGTAAAAATATCAAACAGGACAATTGCTTTCACCTTGGAAATGAAAATGAGATAACTAAAAAAGATGCCACCAAAAAATAAAGGATGACAAAGGAAATCACTTCTGACTAGCTTTGTGCCAAAAGTTAGATCTTTAACCTCTCTGGCACTTAGTTTCCTCAAAAAAGAAAAAGAAAAGTAATAACTTGTCTTAAGGGGCTTTTGTCAGATAGGAATGAGAGTAACTACAGATAACTTGGCAAGAAACCCATTATTTAAAAAAAAAAAAAGGCTTATCTCCAGGCACCAATGGCTCATGACTATAATGTTAGCTACTCAGCAGGCTGAGATATGAGGATCAAGGTTCAAAGCTATCCTGACTAAGAAAGTCCATGGGATTCTTATTTCCAATTAACCACCAAAGATCTGTAAGTGGAGCTGTGGTTCAGGTGGTAGTATGCTAGCCTTGAACAAAAAAGCTCAAGGACCCCACTAGGCTCTGAGTTCTAGCCCAGAACTGGAACAAAAAAATTAAACATTTATGTTAGAAATTTATGAAGTTGGCTGGGGGATAAAATAAATTTTAAAAATAAGGTGTGGAGAATCATTTTAATATATCAATTTTTCTCTTCTAAGTAGTGTCCTTTAAATACTAGATGATTGTTTCTGAGATAGTCATTGCTAAAACATTTTGGTAACTACAGATTCTTTTGTAAAATGAAAATACTTCAAGTCTTAATGGCATTTAAACTCCCCAATCTACCAAACATCACAGTTCTGCAACACAACGCACTGTAGAATGTCACTTGCTTCTCCAACAAAAGTCTGAAGTAGATCTTGTTTCTACTGAGTGCATATTGTTTTCACACCATCATAAAATTGAAAAAAATCATAAAGCATATTAAGACTATAATGATAGTCTGTTCTTTTCTAGAATTGCCATTAAGACGCAATAGTTTACAACATCTGGTCCTTTTTTGTTCAGTGCTGAAACCCTGGGGCTTCCATTTAGGCAAGTGCTCTACCACTGAGCTATATCCTAAAGTATTCTGTTTTCTTTCTTTCTTTTTTTTTTTTTTTTGACAATCCTGGGGCTTGAACCTAGAACTGGGTGCTGTCCCTAAGTCATCACGTTTAATCCTCCAACCCAATCTCTGAGGCAGGTGCTATCAGTGTAAATTGGATCAGTTGCATTGGAGGACAATTTGGTAATATGTACTACAACTTAAAATGTGCAGATCCATGCCAGGCGCTGGTGGCTCATGGCTGTAATCCTAGCTACTCAGGAGGCTGAGATCTGAGGATCGAGGCTCAAAGCCAGCCCATGCAGAAAAGTCCGTAAGACTCTTATTGCCAATAAACGATCAGAAAACCAGAAGTGGTGCTGTGGCTCAAGTGATAGAGCACTTGCCTTAAGCTGAAGAGCTCAGGGACAGTGCTCAAGCCCAGGGTTCAAGCCCCATGTACAACAACAACAAAAAATGTGCAGACCCTGTAACTGAAGAATTTCACTTCTTTGCCTTTACACTGACTATATAGTTGTTTACATGCATGAAGAACATATACAAAGATATTTACTAAAGCAGTGTTTCTTAGAGAAAATTTGGAGAAGAACTAAACTGGCAATAATGTGGGAATGGTTGTCTGTTTATGTAGTGATGCATTGAATGGTATAGCTGTAAATATTTATGGGCATAGATCTCCAAAATATATTGACTTTCTAGAAAATGTAAATTATAGAATCAAATCCTTTATATTAAATATATGCATTGGGAAAACACATTTTATTATACTATGATAATCTCAAGCTTAAGGACACCATAGGTCATAGAGTCTAAGTATTGTTCTGGTAACTAGAGAGCTCTTTATGGCTTATTTTCTGTGAACAACAACATACATGTTTCTACTACTACCTGGGAGTATGATTATTAACTGGATGTTTGGGGAATAAAGTACAATATATGAAGATTTTAGCACTGTACCAGGCATATAAAGCCCTGAAAACATGGTAGTAGTAGTTGCTATTGCTCTTCTTCTTCCTCTTCCTCTTCCTCTCCTCCTCCTCCTCCTCCTCCTCTTCCTCCTCCTTCTTCTTCTTCCTCTTCCTCTTCTTCTCCTCCTCCTCCTCCTCCTCCTTCTCTCCTCCTCCTCCTCCTTTTATCCTTCTTCTTCTTCTCCTCCTCCTCCTCCTCCTCCTCCTTCTTCCTCTTCTCTTCTTTTCTTCTTCTTTCTTTGCCACTTGTGGTGCTTGGACTCAGGGTCTGAGCACTATTCCTGAGCTCTTTTGCTCAAGGCTAGTACTTTACCATTTTGAGCCACAGATCCAAGTCTGGTTTCCTTGTAGTTAACTAGAGATTACAGTCTCACGGACTTGTTTTCTTGGGCTGGCTTTGAACCTTGATCCTCAGATCTCAGCCTCTTGAGTAACTAGGAGTACAGACATGAGCTCCCAGCTCCCAGTGTGGCAATTATTATTAATAGCATTGATGAAGAGAAAAAAACCTGGTATGTAGGTAAATATTTGTTAGGAAATAATACCTTTCAAGAACTTAAATCATAGTAGCAATGCTCAAGTGGCTCATGCAAGTAATTAGAGCATCTCAGAAGGCTGAGATTTGAGGATTGTGATTTGAAGCAAGCTCAGGCAGGAAACTCTTTGAGATTTCCAACTAACCACCAAAGACTCAGAATCAGAGCTGTGGCTCAAGTACTAGCTTTGAGCAAAATGCTAAGGGAAATCACTCAGGCCCTAAATTCAAGTCCTAGTACTGGCATACACTACAAAAAGGAAGGATGTTATAGGCTATAGAAACATTATGTGGGGATGCAAACTTGGGTGAAACACAATGGGAAATTTGATGAGCAACTTGGAGTTAAGTAAATAAGGGAGAGAGAGAGAGACAGAGCTAGAGAGACAGAGAGAGAGAGAGAGAGAGACAGAGAGATTGGGTAAAAATGTGCTTATAACACAGGTTTTCCTGCTGTGATATTTGAATTTAATTGTATTGATCAATAGATGATATTGAAAGACTTTAAAATAAAGAATAATGATTAATCCTAGATGACCAAGATAAGCAAGGATCAGAAGGAGGAACTAGAAGGCTGCTTTTAGGTTATGGCTGTGGGAAGGATGAAGCAAAGCAAAGTCTGACTAGTGGGTCCAAACCAGTCATTAACCTGATATGTGGATGTTAAATCCAAAATGCAAGGAGATATCACAAAGTAAACAGGATTCAAGAAACAAAAGACCTCCATTCAATTTGTTGTATCATTTCTAAGTAATGATTCCATGTTCTTTACCACATAGATGGTATGTATATATATATATGTATATGTATATTTATATGTATATATGTGCATATATGTCTACATATATGCATATATATACATACCATATATATGTGGGGGGCACACATCTAAGGGAAGCTAGGAGAAGGGCACAGAATCAGAGGGAAACAGGAAAATACACAACAGAGGGGTCCATCAGCTGCACTGGACATTGATGAAAATGAACTAAGCAACTCAAGGGCAGTGATGGGAGGGAGAGAATGAGAGGGAAAGAAGGAACAGCTGACACTAAGCAAAAGGAAAATGTACATATCACTCTGTGGAAGAAATAGTTATATTATAAAAACCCATAAAATTCACAAACATTATAGACCATGATAATGACTGTTTGCCTTGTGAAGGTTAAAATGTATTTGTGACTTTAAGTATCACTATTTCACAATACTGTGAAATGTATGTATTCATTTAACTCAATAAAAGTTATTTAAAAAACATCTTGCACTTGCAAGATTCAGTGACTCACATAATGTAAAACAGAGTAAAGAGAAGATAGGTAAAATTGAAGAGGCAGAGCAGACTAAGAAGTCTGTAAGTATCACAAATGATTTTCAAATGTTATTTTTTTCCTAACACAGTTGTCATATGTAGTTCCAAGAATTTAAGAGGGAAAAAAAGGCCTTTTTTATTTATCCAGATAGTAACAATATGTGTTATTTTTATTGTTGTGACAATATACCTGAAAAAGAACATCAGAAAATAACAGATTGTATATCAATCATAGTGTCAAGGAGTTCAGCCCCTGCTGGGCTGACCCCATTGTTTCTTGCACTATGGTGAGACAGAACATCATGGCAGGAAGGCATGATGCAGTACAGCTGCTCACAATATGATCAACAGGAAGCAGAAAAGGGAGCAGGGTCCCAAAGCACCATATCTCCAGAAACTAACTTCCTCCAACGAGGCCCTAACTGCCACAATTTCATCTCCCAAAAGTCTATTCAAATTTTAAACCATTAATGAATTAAATGGTTGATTAAATCTGACTTGATTATCTAAAATCTCTGGAACACTACCCCTCACATATATACATGCTTAACTAATCTCTTACATGTCTGTCAATGCAATCAAGTTGACAATCAAGTTAACTATGCTGCCTGTCTTTCTGAAAATCCAACTTTTCTTTTAGTATTATTTTCTCCTCAGCCTGTTGAACTTCCTTCAGCATTTCTTGTAAGGTAGGCCTGCTGTTGACAAATTCTCATAGTTGTCCTTCTAAGAATGTTTATATTTGCCTTTATTCCCAGCGGTGCTTTTCTTTTTGGATAAACAATTGTAGTTGATGCTCCTTTTCTTTTATATGCTCAAGATATTACTGTTTTCTTGTCTCCATTGTTTTATTATGAAAAAAATTTAGTCATTTAACATATTATTTCTAGTTTTTTTCTTTTTCTCCAGATATTTTCAAGTATTTTTTAGCTTTTAACAGTGCACCTAGGCAAATTTCTATTTGAATTTGTCCTATATAGATCAAATGAACCTCTTGAATTGATAAATAGATCTTTTCCTAAATTTAGTTGTCTTATTTCTTCATAAAGGTACTATACAGCAATTGTTTTCTGCATATGAACTCTGAATAACACATGTAACACTATTTGCTATTATTCCACAAATTACAAAACTCTGCTCAGTTTTCATTATTTTTCCCTCTTTTCTTTAGGCTGTATATTTTCTATAAATTTATTTTCATGTTCACTGATACTTCTCTCTATCAGCTCCATTGAACTCTTGAACTGCTTTGTTAAGTGGCAACTGCTTTGTAAAACTACTTAAAAATAATAATAAAAGAGAGTTCCGGGAAGATGGTGGAGGAGAAGCTGGAATCTGAACAAGCTCTTGCATAGAAAACAGTTTCAGAGTTCCAGTGAACAGTCCCAAGCCAGAGAATCACACCAAGTGTGCCATCACAGGACAGAGAGTTAGACAAGAGAGGGGAAGCCAAGCAGACACATCTGAGCGCCTGCCAGCAGCTGCTGCGGCGGCGGCAGGGTCGCAGCAGCGACCACCGCCGCGGGGACACACCTGAGACACAGTCCGGGACGAAGGAGCCAGACGCAGCGGACGAGCGGATTCTACTCAACACCAGCAAGAACCCACAAGGAGCGGACAACTTCATCCTGCACTTTGCAGACCAGAGACGACCCGGGATCCAAGACTCGGCGTGAGTAGAAGCCCGACTTCCTCACTCCTTCTCAGGGAGCAGAGGAGGGAAGGCCACCCCTCCCCCCACCAACACCGGTGATCTCCATCTTGGATACCGACAAAGCTCGGAGGAGCGGCTAGCTCCAGCTCAGGCCTTGGAATAAAACGAGTCATTTAGCAGGTCACAAGAACTTAACGGCGAAGTGACCTCACAGACTCAGTTCCATCCAGGGAAAAGTCACCCAGCTCAGGCGCCAGCCATTGGAGTGGCTCTCCTCACCGGGTAACCAGAGCCAGAGGCTGCCCCTCCCTCTAGCAGCCACCACAATCAATTGAAAAACAGAAACCCTGAGAATGGCTCCAGGCTGGGTGCTGTGAGTTTTTTTCACAAAATAGCCCCAGGGAAAAGCTACTGTTTGTTGAAAGGCCTCAGCTCTACCCAGAACTTAGCCTCATCACTGCATCTTTTGTGATTCTCAAAGCAGATCACCCTCCCAGTAAACTAACCTGGGAGGGGGAATCTCAAAATCTTGGGTAAAGCAGAGCATTTTTCTGCCTGTTCCAACAAACTGACTTAAGAAACCAATCAAGCCACAGGACCTCAAGCTGACCAGAGACTCCAACCACACTCTGGTTACAGACAAAAGGGAGATACAGGACTCTTCCCACCCCTCCCCCCCCCCAAAAAAAAATCAAAGAACTTTTTTTCTTCTTCTTCTTCTTTTCTTTTTTTCTTTTTTTTGTTTTGTTTTTTTTTTCGTTTTTTGTTACCTTATATATATAAAAATTTTTTTTTTTGCTTTTCTAAAACTTTTATTAAACTTTAATTTTTGCCTCTTCTGAAAAAATAATTGTTTTCCATTAACTTTTTTTTTTCTTTTCTCCTCTTATAATTTTTATTTTAGGAATACGTGAATGTGTGTTTTCCTTTCTTTTCTTGTCTTCTTTCTCTTTTTCTTTCATTCTTAATTATCTTTTTGTTTTTTGTCTAGCTCTACTGAACTTCTGATCTTTTCTTCTCACTTTCCTATCCTTTCCATCTTTTCCTCTTTGTTCTTCTTTATGTGACTTAACTCTTGTCCTGCACATCCTCAGATAAACCCGTAGCTAACCAGTAGACCCTATCCCCCATTGTGTTCACACTTAATCCACAAACTTATCACTCAATTCAAAACCTCTGAGACTTAAATTCATGAATAGCAGTACTACCTCTTTATACCTATATAATATTTTAAGCATTTTTTAAGTTTTTCACATCTCTTCTATGTCCCTCCCTTTCTCTCAACATATTCATATTCCTCTATAAATAGATGGTCTTTTAATCTCTAAAATAACATTAATTTTTACATTTCTATTTTTTTTCTGGTCTCTTTTCATTCCCCTTTCCCTTTCTTCTTTTTCTCTCTCTCTCTACTTGCATCCTACCCAACCTATTTCCTGCATTGTGATTAGGACATAGTTAACTCTCCTTGTGCCTCTCCACACCAATCTATTCCTATTTTTTACCCACATCTCTCCCTAACCCTAATAATTTCTGGTTTTCCAAATTCTTCTCTGCGGTTCAAAGCCCTTTAACATATAGTTGTTTGATGTCGAATAGATGTATCTGTTGAACTAGATTGTATCTGTAGACTATTGACTGTACAAATGCAAACTTTGGTTGATGGTTGCCTTAAGATAGTGTTCTAGCACAAAACTGGTGCTATCTTCATCTCAAATGGGCAGAGTAAGCCGGAAAAACACAAGAAAAATGGCAAATCCGGGTATCTCAATTCCCAATCTTGATAATCAGGGGTTAGAACAGATAATGAATAATCCAGAGGAGAGTTCCCAAACAGCTCTACAAACACTGGTGGCAAACATGATAAATGAAAAGTTTGACAATGTACAAAGGACTCTGTATGAGCGTGACAGGGAGAGAGAGGAGGCATCCCAGAAGTTTATACAGGAATATCATAAGCGTGAGGAAGCTACTCAAAAACTGATACAGGATTTGTGTGAACAACTTGAGAATACTCAAAGAGAAAGGGAGGAATGGCGTGAACAGGCTGAGAACACTCAAAGAGATCTGCAGGAATCCCACGAACGGGAGGAAGCTAATCAAAGAGTAATACAGGAATTGAGAGACCAGGTAGAGAACACACAAAGATCACTAAAGGCATTCATGGAATCCATTAACAAAGAGCTGAAGGAAGTCAGGGAAACCACAAAGGGAATGCTGAATGGAACCCAACAGAAGGAATGGGAGCCCAAAGAAACCATAACCAATCAACTAAGTGATTTGAGGACAAACACTGAACACCAAATTAAGGAAGTAAAGAAATTCATACAAGACCTAAAACAGAGCTTCAACAAAGAACTTGAAGCCATCAAAGCTGACCAACTAGAAGGAAAAGAGATAAAAAGCAAAGTAGAGAGTCTTGACAGCAGGTTAGACCATGCAGAAGATCGAATCTCAGGGATTGAAGACAGCCTAGATATTATAGAGAAAGAACATACAACCATCCAAGACAAGTCCAAGAAATATGATAGATCTATCCAACACCTGGAAGACACCATCAGAAGGCCTAATCTAAGGATAATGGGTGTAGAGGAGCACCTAGAAACAGAAGTTAATGGTCTAGGAAATTTGTTTAACAGGATCCTAGCAGAGAACTTCCCAAACATGCAAAAAGATAGGCCTGTCCAGATACAAGAAGCCTTTAGAACCCCAAATAGACCAGACCAGAATAGGATATCCCACCGTCACTTTATAATCCACACAGGATCAACTCAGAACAAGGAAAAGATCCTTAAAGCTGTCAGAGAGAAAAGGGTAATCACTTATAAAGGGAAACCAATTAGAATCACCTCAGATTTCTCAGCAGAGACAATCAAAGCAAGAAGAGCCTGGAATGATGTATGCCATGCCCTAAAAGCAAACAACTATCAACCAAGAATACTGTACCCAGCTAAACTCTCCTTCATAACTGAAGGCCAAATAAAAACCTTCCATAGCAAAGAAAAATTGAAACAATACATCTCCACCAAACCAGCCCTACAAAAGATTCTTAAAGATGTCCTACACATAGAAAACCAACAAGACCGCAATAAAGGCCAAGAAACTGCACCCAAACTGAGAATCCAAGAACCATAGGAAGAACTCAGTTTTCGCAGCCCCTAAGAAGGTAGATAACATGGCAGGAACTCCCAAATACCTCTCAGTCCTATCTCTTAATGTTAACGGACTGAACTCTCCAATTAAGCGACATAGACTGTCTAGTTGGATTAAAAAACAAGACCCTTCTATCTGCTGCCTGCAGGAGTCACATCTTGCCCGTAAAAACAAACACATTTTCAATGTTAAAGGCTGGAACAAAATCTACCAAGCAAACGGCCCCCATAAACAGGCGGGAGTTGCAATCCTAATATCAGATAAAATAGACTTCAAATTAAAATTCGTGAAAAGAGATAAAGAAGGTCGCTACATACTAATTAAAGGATCTCTCCTTCAGGAGCATATTACAATTCTAAATATCTATTCACCAAACAATGGAGCACCCAAATTTATCAAAGAAACACTACTTTCCCTCAAATCCCATATAGATCCAAAGACATTAATTGTTGGGGATTTTAACACACCACTCTCCCCACTAGATAGATCAACTTGGCAAAAACTCAACAGAGAAACCGCAGATCTAAACAGCTGCATAGATAAACTAGACTTAACAGACATTTACCGAACATTTTACCCAGCAGCATCAGAATACACGTTTTTCTCAGCAGCACATGGAATGTTTTCTAAAATAGACCACATTTTAGGCCACAAAGCAAACTTGTCTAAATTCAGAAACATTGAAGTTATACCTTGCATTCTCTCTGACCACAAGGGAATAAAATTAGAACTCAACACCAAAAGCCACCACAGAAAGTCCGGTATCACATGGAGGCTGAACAACACACTGCTGAATCATGAGTGGGTCATGGAAGAGATTAGAAAGGAAATTCAAATGTTCATGCTATTCAACAAAAATGAACACACAAATTACCAGCTCCTCTGGGACACAGCAAAGGCAGTACTCAGAGGCAAGTTTATAGCTCTGCGCTCCTACATCAACAAATTGGAGAGATCTGAAACTAGCAATTTAATGACGCATCTAAACCTCCTTGAAAAAGAGCAGCAAGATAAACCCCAATCCAGTAGACGGAAAGAAATAATCAAAATTAAATCAGAATTAAATGAATTAGAATCCAAAAAAACTATAGAAAGAATCAACAAAACAAAGAGTTGGTTCTTCGAAAAACTTAACAAAATTGACAGACCCTTAGCAAATCTTATCAGAAAAAGAAGAGAACACACCCAAATTAATAAACTCAGAGATGAGAATGGAAACATCACCACGGAAACAACCAAGATTCAGAACGTTATAAGGGAATACTTCTCAAAACTTTATGCTAATAAGTTTGAGAACTTGACAGAAATGGACCTCTTCCTAGCAAATATTGACATGCCAAAACTAAACCAAGATGAGTTAAACTATCTTAACAGGCCCATACCAAGCATTGAAATAGAAACAGCAATAAGAGACCTCCCAGCTAAGAAAAGTCCAGGACCAGATGGTTTTACAGCGGAATTTTACAAGGCCTTCAAAGCAGAGCTCACACCAATTCTCCTCCAACTCTTCAATGAAATTGAAAGAGAAAGCTCACTACCGAACACATTCTATGAAGCCATCATAACCCTCATCCCAAAACCAGGCAGGGACTCATCAAAGAAAGAGAACTATAGACCCATTTCTTTGATGAACATTGATGCAAAACTTCTCAACAAAATTTTGGCCAATCGACTTCAACAATTCATCCAAAAAATCATACACCACGATCAAACAGGATTCATTTCAGGGATGCAAAGCTGGTTCAATATACGCAAATCAATTAATATTATTCATCACATCAACAGGAGCAAGAATAAGAACCACATGGTTATCTCAATAGACGCAGAAAAAGCATTCGACAAGATCCAACACCCCTTTATGATGAAGGTTTTGGAAAAATTAGGAATCCATGGAACATTCCTCAATACAATAAAGGCTGTATATGACAAACCTACAGCCAGCATTATACTCAATGGTGAAAAACTAAAGCCATTTCCTCTTAACTCAGGAACAAGACAAGGATGCCCACTCTCTCCACTTCTCTTCAATCTAGTATTAGAATGCCTAGCTACAGCAATAAGACAAGATGCAGACATAAAGGGGATGCAAATAGGGAAAGAAGAAATAAAACTCTCCCTCTTTGCAGATGACATGATCTTGTATTTAAAGAATCCCATAGACTCCACTCCCAAATTACTCAAGCTGATTCAAAACTTTGGCAAAGTAGCAGGTTATAAAATTAACCCCCAAAAATCAATGGCTTTTCTGTATGCCAACAATGAGAAAAGTGTGGCTGAAATTAGGAAAGCAACTCCATTTGTAATAGCCCCACAAAAAATAAAATACCTAGGAATTAACTTAACTAAAGAAGTGAAGGACCTCTATGATGAAAACTTTAAAATCTTGAAAAAGGAAATCAACACAGAACTTAAAAAATGGCAAAACCTCCCATGCTCCTGGATTGGAAAGATTAACATCGTGAAAATGGCAATACTTCCCAAGGCTATCTACAAATTCAACGCAATACCTATCAAAATTCCACCCTCATTCTTCAAGGAAATAGAAGAGGCAATCCAAAAATTCATATGGAACAATAAAAGACCCCGAATAGCAAAAACGCTCCTGAATGGAAAGAACACTGCTGGAGGAATATCAATACCAAACTTCAAACTCTACTATAAAGCCATAGTAATCAAAACAGCTTGGTATTGACATAAGAACAGACCTCAGGACCAATGGAATAGAATTGAAAACCCAGAAATGAACCTACAGACCTATAGCCATCTAATCTTCGATAAGGGAGCTAAAACAATAGAATGGAAGACAGACAGCCTCTTCAGTAAATGGTGCTGGCAAAACTGGTTAACTACATGTAGAAAACTAAAGCTAGATCCTTATATATCACCCTGCACCAGAATCAACTCCAAATGGATCAAAGACCTTGAACTCAAAGCAGACACTCTGAAAACATTACAGGATGGACTAGGAGAAACCCTGGGTCTCCTCGGCTCAGGCCGAAATTTTCTGAATAGAGACCCGGAAACACAACAAATCAAAAAAAGGTTGGACAAATGGGATTGTATAAGGTTGCAGAGTTTCTGCAGGGCAAATGACATAGCTAGCAAGATCAATAGAAAGCCCACGGATTGGGAGAAGATCTTTACTAGCCATACAACGGACAAGGGTCTCATATCTAAAATATACTTGGAACTCAAAAAATTAAACCACCCAACAACAAATCCTCAAAAAACAACTGCCCAATAAGTAAGTGGGCGAAAGACTGAAAGAGAAGCTTCTCTGAAGAAGAAAGAAGGATGGCCAATAGACACATGAAGAAATGTTCAACATCCTTAGCCATAAAAGAAATGCAAATCAAAACAACATTGAGATATCACCTCACTCCAGTTAGAACAGCAAAAATCAAGAACTCTAACAACAACAGATGCTGGAGGGGATGTGGACAGAAAGGAACCTTACTTCATTGTTGGTGGGAATGTAAACTTGTTCAACCACTTTGGAAAGCAGTATGGAGGTTCCTCAAAAGACTCCACATAGAGCTCCCCAATGACCCAGCAATCCCACTTTTGGGCATTTACCCAAATGATCACAAACAAGGCCACGCTAAAGCTACCAGCACAACTATGTTTATTGCAGCATTATTTACCATAGCTAAGATATGGAACCAACCCAGATGCCCCTCAGTAGATGAATGGATCAAGAAGATGTGGTATACATACACAATGGAATTCTATGCCTCCATCAGAAAGAAATGATATTGCCCCATTTGTTAGGAAATGGAAAGGCTTGGAAAAAATTATATTAAGTGAAGTAAGCCAGGCCCAAAGAAACATAGGTCCCATGGTTTCTCTTATTTGCAATATCTAGTATAGGTATGAGTCAAGCGGAAAAAGTCAGAGAATGTGATGTTAGGAAAACGAACCCTCAAATATGTATTTTAATGTTTTTGTTTCTTTCATGCATGTGTTTCTAACGCATGTATAATATTATTTCTTTGTTGCTTTGTATGTCCCTCCCCCACAGTGTAACCCCGCTTTCACTATATTTGATGTCAGTATAACATGTGGAGGAGACGGGGACAAACAAGTCGTTTAAGGATTCAGGTGGACCTGTTGCAACAATGAGAAGTACAAAATGTCATGTCAAAACCAGCTTTACAATATCGGTGGGGGGGGGGAGGGGGGGTATGATTGGTTGGGGGGGGAGGGGGGAGGCTGGGAAGGGAGGTGAAGGGTAAACAAAGGAGGAGGCTGCAATGCTTGGTAAGAAATGTATGCATTTTCCTGCCCATGTAATTGTAACCCCTCTGTACAGTATGTTCTCAAATAAAATAAAATAAAATTAAAAAATAATAATAATAATAATAAAACTTAAAATTAAATTAAGATGTTATAGTTTTCAATTCCAGACAGTTCATTTTGTTATCCTTTATAGAATATATTTCTCTACTGAAAATTTACTCTTTCTATATGCTTCAAAGTATGTGTATTACTTTTATCATGCAACATACTTTAAGAAAAACTATAAATTTTGAGGTCTCTCTTCCTCAGTATTTAGGCCATCTGGTGATTACAGATGTTTATTGTCATTTCCCTTAAAATGCATTATATTTTCTTGAGTTTTTTTCTAGTTGGAGTAAACTTAGGTTGGATTATATATATGTGCTATGATGTACAGACAGTAGGTTCTATTATAATCATCTGTTAATTTTGCAAGTTATATTTTTGTTTTGTTGAGTATTTACCTAATTAGGCATCAACTGAAATTTTACTCTTACCTGTTATAGACGGTGGTTTTAATCTCAGTTCAGCTTTTTAGGCCATTGCTTTACTACAATAATGTGAGTTCAATCCATAGTCCAGGAGCAGATCAATATATAGAATTAGAGTATCACTTTCTTCTTTTCCTTCGAGGCTTTACACAGTATGGCCTATAAGATTATTTTCTTGATTTCTCTGCCAAGTAATATTCTCGTTTCCTTGAAACAGTCTATACTATTGTGCACTTCTAAAATATGTCCCTACTTTTGAGATCCAATTCAATAAGAAAAATTTAAACCCACAAACTTACCCTCTGGAGCCCATTTCTCTAATCTTTGACTTCTCCCTCAAAATAAGCCCACTATTATTTGATATCTGGAACCATTGGGTAGTTGTTTTGTTGTGTTTTAGCAAAAGTTTGGTTGAAATAATCAAGAGAGTTATTGAAATTAAGCTACCATATCCAAAAGGGAACTACATCAACATCATCGCCATCATCGTTGCCATCATCATCATCATCATCATCATCATCATCATCATCATCATCATCATCTCTCTCTCCCTTTCATCCTCCCTCCCTGTCTCCTTCCTTTGTTCCCTCCTTTCCTCTCTTTCTCTCTCTTTGTAGTTTTTTTTTTTTTTTAGCATATTCACAGTGCAGTACTTGTCAAATTATCCTTTAATATTGTTGATAGCATGAGATTTCTTAATTGTCAAAAGTATTGTTTTGGAATTTTGTTTAGTGAATTCAATTTGAAAGGTGTCTTTGTAGGTTCTCTCCTCTTTCAAGAATGCAACTTGTAACTAAGGTCTACCAACTGTCCTATCAATACTCATGACAGTAATGTGAGTATAGTGTTATAAATATTATAATTAGTCATAATAATAGTACCTAATTTTCATTTTTTTTTGTGATCTGCCATGATCCTAAGGTAAGGGGGCTGGTTGGAAGTAGGTCTCTAGGTCTGTATCTTTGAAGCGTATGAATTATCCCTGTCCCTGTCTTGCTAAGTTTCTAAGCTAAGGAGGAAAACATTTAGTACTTAACCTCTAGGCTTTTGTAGATCATCCTCATAATAAAGTTTAGGAAGTTACTCCTTAGTCCTTGTTTCTTGATAGTTTTTTCCATGAGTGACTGTTGAATATTGTGAAATTTTTCTTCCTTAATTCATCTGATTCTATGATTTTTGTTCCACCCAGTTAAATATAATAACACATGAATATTTAGACTTGGTAAAAAAAAAAAGTTGAAGAAATTGTTTGTTAGATGAAAATATTAAGTTTCTTTTCTTTTGTTGGTTGTGAGGCTTGAATTCTGGGCCTGGGCGCTATGCTCTTCAACTCAAAGCAAACACTCTACCACTTGAGCCGCAGCGCTACTTTGTTTTCTGGCGGTTAATTGGAAATAAGAGTCTCATGGACTTTCCTACCCAGGCTGGCTTTGAACAGCCACTCTCAGATCTCAGCCTCCTATGTAGCTAGGATTACAGGTGAGAACCACCAGTGCCTGGCTAGTATTGAATTTCTTTAGTAAATAAGTTTTGTAGGGCACTTACATTATTAAAATTATGAAAATATCAAATCTTTATTATATTACTAAAGTCCGTAATCTTCATGAATTTCCAGCAGTATATATACTATATACACCCAAATATACTTATTATTACTGAGTGCTAAGCCCTCTTCTCCAAGTTTCTAAATCTGGAGGTTGATGGGGCAGAGAATTAACATTCCTAATGAGTTCCCGTTGATACTGAGGCCACTACTCTAAGAACCAAACTTGAAAACTAGGGGACTATTCAACTATGAAAATGAGAAATGGATTTTAATCCTTATTGTGATACAAATTCCTTGCATCAGTTTAAGAAAGTCATAATTAATCCATTCCTCATTATCTTCATCTGATAAATAACATCAATGATACCAGCTCAATTCACTTTGAAGAAGTATTAGGTGTATCCAGTGGAATAATGCATATGAAATTGCTTTTGAGAGTCAGTCAAGGTGACTGATATCTGTAATCCCAGCTAGTTGGGAGTCAGGAGGACCTGGAGTTTGAGGCCAGCCCTAAAAAGTGATTGAGCCTAAAGCAAAAAATAAAATACAATAAAGGCTGGGGCATGGCTAAAATTGTGGAACACTTTCTCAGTATTCATGATGCCCTAGAGAAAGAAAGAAGGAAGGAAAGAAGGAAAGAAAGAAAGAAAAAAAATGCTTCTGAAATGAAAGAAAAAGAATAAATACTTGTACAAAACTTAATATACCAGAGGTTCTAAGAAGAGACAGAGACTAGAAATAAATTACTCATATACAATATTTTTTTTTCTATTCACATTTCTCCCTCTCTTTCCAGTTTACTGAACACTACAGATAGTCTTTTTTTTGTTATCAAGCAACAGGTAAGTGGTTGGTGAATCAATAAACTCTTTGGCCTTGAATGGCTAACTTGGTTTTTTCCTACACATGGTCTCTGGGTAGTTCCTTTTTTTGTCCAATGCTTATTACAGAAATATTTCATAGGAATGGAGATACATTAAGCTTTAGGATATTGCTTCTTTTCCCCTAATAAATACTCTTATCACTAGAGGACAATCCTGCTTTTGTTGATGACATACTAGTAGACATAAATAAGGATATTCCTGTTCAGTCTATTCAGCTATTCAAGTTTTCTACCTATAAATCAGTGAGCACTACAACTTGAACTTTATTGCTTAGAAAGATGCAGAGGCAGAGAGGTTGAGCTGCACTTCATCACTAAATAGTAGAGGACAAGCTTGTTGTCAAAGCCAGACCACTAGTTTCTTTTGATCTATTGGTTTTAAATTGAAAGGAGGTAGAAAAAGGAGTAGTCACATTGTGCATGTAGCTAATAAAAATTCAGCATATTTTATTTATGTGAAATAAAATAATGGTGTGGATTTTTTGTTTTGGCAGTAATTTCTTTCATTCAAATGCTAATTACATTCTCAACATATGAATTAATTATAATTTCTATTGACTATACTGATATTATTTTAAAAAATTATTTCTCAGATCAGATGAAAAGTTTTCCTGTGTATGAAAGGCTCAAATGACTAGTTCTGCATATGACATTAATATTCCTTGGTGTAAGCTTCATAAAACATTAAAACTGAATTAAACTCAAAAGGGGACCAGCCCTGCTGATTTATTTATTTAAAACCAAGGGAAAGGAGGTCCCCTTTCTTTTTTTTTTTTACAGTATTTTTTTAGTGTGAAAATACTGTACAGAGGGGTTACAATTACATGGGCAAGATAATGAGTACATTTCTTATCAAGCATTGTAGCCTCCTCCTTTGTTTACCCTTCCCATCGCTTCCCATCCTCCACCCCACCCCATCCTCCCAATCCTCCTCCCCCCCATCAAAGTTGTAAAGTTCGTTTTCGACATAACGACTTGTACATCTCATTGTTGCAATGGGTCCACCTGTATCCCGATTTAAACCATTTGTTTTTTCCCTTCCCCTCCACAAATTATACTGACATCAAATACAATGAAAGCAGGGGCTATACTGTGGGGGAGGGACATACAAAGCAACAAAGAAATAATCTTATAAATGTGTAAGAAACAATCACATGAAAGAAAAAAAACATTTGAATACATATCTTAGGGTTCACTTCCCTAATATCAACTTATCTGAACTTTTGTGCTTCATTCAGGCATATACTAGTTACTGCAACTAAGGGAAACCATGGGACCTATGTTTCTTCGGGCCTGGCTTACTTCACTTACCATAATTTGTTCCAAGTCTTTCCATTTCCTAACAAATGGGGCAATGTCATTCTTTCTGATGGAGTCCATTTTGTGTGTGTGTGTGTGTGTGTGTGTGTGTGTGTGTGTGTGTGTGTGTGTGTGTGTGTGTGTGTGTGTATACCATATTTTCTTGATCCATTCATCTACTGAGGGGCATCTGGGTTGGTTCCATATCTTAGCTATGCTAAATAATGCTGCAATAAACATAGTCATGCTGGTAGCTTTAGTTTGGTCTTGTTCTTGAAAATTTGAGTAAATGTCCAAAAGTGGGATTGCTGGGTCATAGGGGAGCTCTATGAGGAGTCATTTGAGGAACCTCCATACTATTTTCCAAAGTGGTTGAACAAATTTACACTCCCACCAACAATGCAGTAAGGTAACCGTCTGTCCACATCCCCTCCAGCATCTGTTATTATTAGAGCTCTTGATTATAGTCATTCTAACTGGGGTGAGGTGGAATCTCAATGCTGTTTTGATTTGTATTTCTTTTATGGCTAGGGAGGTTGAGCATTTCTTCATGTGTCTATTGGCCATCCTTCTTTCCTCTTCAGAGATGTTTCTCTTTAAGTCTTTAGCCCACTTATTTATTGGGCAGTTGTTTCTTTGAAGATTTGTTGTTGGGGGATTTAATTTTTTGAGTTCCAGGTTTATTTTAGATATAAGACCCTTGTCCGTTGTATGGCTAGTGAAGATTTTCTCCCAATCTGTGGGCTTTCTATTGATCTTGCTAGCTATGTCCTTTGCCATGCAGAAGCTCTGCAATTTCATGCAATCCCATTTGTCCAACATTTCTTTGATTTGTTGTGTTTCTGGGTCTCTATTAAGAAAATGTAAGCCTGTTTCAAGGAGACCTAGGGTTTCTCCTATTCCATCCTGTAATGTTTTCAGAGTGTCTGCTTTGACTCCGAGGTCTTTGATTCATTTGGAGTTGATTCTGCTGCAGTGTGATATATAAGGATATAGCTTCAGTTTTCTATAACTGATTAACCAATTTTGCCAGCACCATTTACTGAAGAGGCTTTCTTCCATTCTATTTTTTTTAGCTTTCTTATCAAAGGTTAGATGGCTATAGGTCTGTAGGTTCATTTCTGGGTTTTCAATTCTACTCCATTGGTCCTGAGGTCTGTTCTTATGCTAATACCAAGCTGTTTTGATTACTATGGCTTTGTAGTAGAGTTTGAAATTTGGTATTGATATTCAGCCAGCACTATTTTTTCTGTTGAGGATCGTTTTTGCTATTCGGGGTCTTTTATTGCTCCATATGAATTTTTGTATTGCCTTTCCTATTTCCTTGAAGAATGAGGTTGGAATATTAATAGGTATTGCACTGAATTTGTAGATAGCCTTGGGAAGTATTGCCATTTTCATGATATTGATCTTTCCAATCCAGGAGCATGGAAGTTTTTTGCCACTTTCTAAGTTCTGTTTTGATTTCTGTTTTCAAGTTTTTAAAGTTTTCATCATAGAGGTCATTCACTTCTTTGATTAAGTTAATTCCTAGGTATTTTATTTTTGTGGGGCTATTACGAATGGAGTTGCTTTCCTAATTTCAGCCACACTTTTCTCATTGTTGGCATACAGAAAAGCCATTGATTTTTCAGGGTTTATTTTATACCCTGCTATTTTGTCAAAGCTTTGAATCAGCTTGAGTAATTTGGGAGTGGAGTCTGTAGGATTCTTTAAATACAAGATCATGTCATCTGCAAAGAGGGAGAGTTTTACTTCTTCTTTCCCTATTTGAATCCCCTTTATGTTTGCATCTTGTCTTATTGCTGTAGCTAGGCATTCTAATACTAGATTGAGGAGAAGTGGAGAGAGTGGACATCCTTGTTTCATTCCTGAGTTAAGAGGAAATGGCTTTAGTTTTTCACCATTAAGTATAATGCTGGCTGTAGGCTTGTCATATACAGCCTTTATTTTATTGAAGAATGTTCCATGGATTCCTAATTTTTTCAGAACCTTCATCATAAAGGGTTGTTGGATATTGTCAAATGCTTTTTCTGCATCTATTGAGATAACCATGTGGTTCTTATCCTTGTTCCTGTTGATGTGATGAATTATATTAATTGATTTGCCTATATTGAACCAACTTTGCATCCCTGAAATGAATCCTGTTTGATCATGGTGTATGAGTTTTTGGATGAGTTGTTGAAGTCGATTGGCCAAAATTTAGTTGAGAAGTTTTGCATCAATGTTCATCAAAGAAATGAGTCTATAGTTCTCTTTCTTTGATGAGTCCCTTCCTGGTATGGGAATGAGGGTTATGATGGCTTCATAGAATGTGTTCGGTAGTGAACTTTCTCTTTCAATTTCATTGAAGAGTTGGAGGAGTATTGGTGTGAGCTCTGCATTGAATGCCTTGTAGAATTCAGTTGTAAAACCATCTGCTCCTGGGCTTTTCTTACATGGGAAGTCTCTTATTGCCGTTTCTATTTCTTTTGTGTAGTTAAAGATATATGTATGTTTTCCCCATTCCCCTTGACTGTTTGGATTACTTTGAGAGATTTCATCAAATTCACTGAAAAGAATTATCCTTAAAGTTAAACTGAGATTATTAAGCCCTGACATATTGAAAAATGTCATGGTTTTGTATGAGCATAGTTTGAGTAAAGCTGCTGTGGATATCGCTTGTGCCAGAGAGAGGAGGGCGGAGGCAGCAGAGACACAGAGAGAGGTAGAGACAGAGACAAAGAGATGGCAGAGATTCTCTCAAATTGAAAGAAGGCTAAGAGTAAATGGTATTGACATTTTCTGTACAGATTTTGTTTTTAAAAGCTAGGAATCTTATAGTTCATTGCTCCTTCTTGCTTTCTCCCCTTAGGGACTAATGTACAATATTCAGAGGCTTAGGTTGTGAGGAACTAAAATGTAAAGAAATCTGGGATGACAATTAACCCTGAGAGACAATCTTAGAATTCAGCTTTCATTTGTTATCATTCCTTTATGAGACAACTCTTTGGCCTTTGGTAAGAACAGCTGGGAAGAATTTGTACTATGATAACTCTCATATAAATATATATATTTATGTATAGTATTTTATTCATAAATTTGACAAATATTTATTAAATGACTAAAATGGGTCAATCAATATTTTAGGCATTGTGGTTGTAACTGACATCTCTACAAGAGTCCTTAATCCTAAAAATCGTACCTAAGTGGAAGTAGGTAGACATAAAATGTAAGTTAGTTTTGAGCATGTCACACAGTATCAAGTGCTCGGGAGAGAAACAAAAAGGAACAGGCAGAGATGGAGAATGGGAATATAACTTTCCCTTCCTTCCTTCCTTCCTTCCTTCCTTCCTTCCTTCCTTCCTTCCTTCCTTCCTTCCTTCCTTGGTTTCTTCTTGAAAATGCCTTACTGGAAAAGAGTTGAAGAGGGAAAAAGTCTTTCAGGAGAATATGCAAGTTGGGAGTGTTCTTGGCATGAATGAAAATAGTAAGATGTTCAGAGAAAATGGAGAAAAGTAAATTAGGGGAAAGATGGAAAAATATACGAAGTGAGGAAGAGTGAGAGAGCATATCATTTAGAGCCTTATGTGCAATTATAAAGATACTTTGGCTTTTAGTTAAAGTAAGATAGGAAGCAATTAGAAGGATCTGAAGAGAGAGAAACAGAATCTATTTCATTTAAATGAATCATTCTGAATGTTCCATGTAGAGTAGAACAATGAGGGGAAGGGAAGATTACTGGAAGCTTTGTCTAGAATGAAAGTTAGATAGAATGTTGTCATGAATTCAGGGATAAAGGTGGAAATCAGATTCTGGATATATTTTCAAGAAAGAGCTTTATTTGCTGATGGAACGCTATGGAGTATGACAAACAATAGAGAAGTCATGATGTTTTTTGGCCTGGACAGATGGAGTTTATATTTGCTGCAATTCTCAAAATAGAGACAGTAATTAGAAGTACATATAAATTAAACAGGAAGCATAGAATTCCATTGCGTATATAAACCACATTTTCTTGATCCATTCATCTACTGAGGGACATCTGGGTTGGTTCCATATCTTAGCTGTGGTAAATAATGCTGCAATAAACATAGTCATACTAGTAGCTTTAGTATGCTCTTATGTGTGATCATTTGGGTAAATGCCCAAAAATGGTATTGCTGGATCATAGGGGAGCTCTATGTGGAGTCTTTTGAGGAACCTCCATACTACTTTCCAAAGTGGTTGAACAAGTTTACATTCCAAACAACAATGCAGTAGGGTTCCCTTCTGGCCACATCCTCTCCAGCATCTGTTGTTATTAGAGTTCTTGATTATAGCCATTCTAATTGGGGTGAGGTGGAATCTCAATGCTGTTTTGATTTGTATTTCTTTTATGGATAGGGAGATTGAGCATTTCTTCGTCTATTAGCCATCCTTCTTTCCTCTTCAGAGAAGTTTCTTTAAGAATGACATTACCCCATTTGTTAGGAAATTGAAAGACTTGGAAAAATTTATATTAAGTGAAGTAAGTCAGGCCCAAAGAAATATAGGTCCCATGGTTTCCCTTATTTGCAATAACTAGTATATTTCTGAGACAAGCAGAAACGGTCAGATAAGTTGATTTTAGGCAAAATGAACCCCAAGATAAGGACTCAAATGTTTTTTTTCTTTCTTGCGATTGTTTCTAACATATTTATAAGATGATTTCTTTGTTGCTTTGTATGTCCCTCCCCCACAGTGTAACCCCTGTTTTCACTGTATTTGATGTTGATGTAGTTTGGGGAGGGGAAGGGAACAAATAAATTGTTTAAATAAGGATACAGGTGTACCCATTGCAAAAATGAGATATACAAGACGTTATGTAGAAAAATGAACTTCACAACTTGGTGGCGGTGGGGGGGGGGAGGGGAGGAGATGGGAGGACAAGGATGGTAAGGGGAAACAAAGGAGGAGGCAACAATGCTTCATAAGAAATGTACTAATTACCTTGCTCATGTAATTGTAACCCCTCTGTACGGTATTTTCACAATTAAAAACTTATTAATAATAAAAAGAATTAAACAGGAAAATTGCCTTCTCCAAACAACATTGCAGCATTACTTGATATTTTTCTTGGATATTACATAATCCTCACATGTAATGTATCCTTTTGCAAAATGAACTTCCTCATCCACAGTCAGGTTACCACATTCTCCCAGGTGCTCCTCAGGTATTTTGATATATTTTTGATTTTCTTATTTTATCACTTTCCTATATCTTATTCATCTATTTGTTGTTTCTATTTCCCAAATATAGTTGACAACCCTCACTTCTTTCCATTCCCACAATCTATCATTGCCCAGATCCAAGTCAGCCTGTCTTCTTTATTTAAACCAAGGTCATGGTTTTCTGACTAGCATTCTTTTGCTTCTTAACCATTCTCTATATAGTGAATCAAAGTAATTCTTAAAAAGATTAATCTGAGGGGCAATACTGGAAAAATACAATGTGTCAACTGTGTGAGTATATAGAAGGTGAGGTGGTAGTAGGTGAGTGGTGAACCAAAAGAATCCCCATAAAGTCACAATTTTCAAACAGATGTGAAAGAAGAAAGAGGTCTTGGAAGTTAGTTGTGGAGAATGTTCTAGGCAGAGGAAACACAGGGATGAATATGTAAGGAGTTCAGAAAGAATGGATTAAATTTTAAACCAACACCCAGAATTTTAGTTTAGTTAGAGTTTAAAGGATGAACACTAAGAAAGAATGGCTGAAATGTGAATTGGTACCCACTTGTAAAGGGTTTTATTTTTCCGGAGTTTGGACATAACCTCTCAATTTTTGAAATGGGGCAAAAATTAAGACAACACTATGGTTCAGGTTCAGAATATCCTCCAAAACTTCATATGTTGAAGGCTTGGTCACAGTATTAGTTACTTTTGTATCACTGAAACCAATACATCTGTAAGAACAATTTATATTGGCTTACAGTCTCAGAGGTAGCACCTTAGGAAGAGGTCAAGCAGGTAGAAGTCTGTGGTGGAGAAGATTGTTAACCTCATGGAAGATAGGAAGAGGAGAATGAGGAAGAGTTGGTGGCCAGATACATAGCCTGCCCCCGCAACTTGGAGTCAAGAGTTTAACATAGCCACAAAAAAACTTGGGAGTGGAGCTATGGCTTGTGTGGTAGAGTGTTAGCTTTGAGCAAAAGAACTCAGGGGTAAGCCTGGCACCGGTGGCTCACGCCTATAATCCTAGCTACTCAGGAGGCTGAGATCTGAGGATTGCAGTTCAAAGCTATCCCAGGCAGGAAAGTCCATGAAACTCTTATCTCCAATAAACCACCAGAAATCCAGAAGTGGTGCAGTGTCCCAAGTGGTAGAGCACTTGCCTTGAGCTGAAGACCTGAGGTACAGTGCCCAGGCCCAGAGTTTAACAAAAGAAAAAAAGTGTTTAACATATAAATAAACCTGTGTTCAACACATTTCATATTCATATCTTAACATTCCTTAGTGCAATGTTGAAAGGTGAGGCTTTTGGAAGTTATTGGATCATGAAGGCTGTGTCTTAATTAGAGAATTAATCTACTGATAGATAAATAATTTCATGGCAGCATTGGGAGATGGTGGAAACTAGGAGGTAGGAAGACGTAGGTTACTGAATCCTTCATTGAGGGGGTATTCATTTAAAGGGTATATCTTGTCACTTGGCTGTGCTTCCTAGGCACCATGGGGTATGTAGTTTTCTTCCTCCATCCCTTCCACCATCTGTTTTTGTTTTGTCACAGGTTTAACACAAACTAATAGAGCCAACTGACTGTGGACTGAAAACTAAAATCATGAGCCAAGATAAGTTTTTCCTCCCTTAAGTTACTTATAAGTGTCCAAAAAGCTGACTAACATCAAAAATAAGCCATTGAGTTTTATTAAGAAAGGCCACACTATCTATACTGCGTATTTATAAATTACTGTAAGACTAGGTTTCAAAGGAAAAGTTTGGTGTTATTGTTTTTGCTTAAATAAAAATAGAGTTACATAATCTTTGTCATTCTTCCTGTCAAGAAGTGGATTCTAGTTTTTTTTCCTTTGAATAATCCAACACAGCAAGGCAAAATTGAGAATTAGGTCATAAAAGGCCATAGAATGTTCTGTTGTCCATGTTTGTTCTTGGGTCCTTCAAGACACTAAGCAATCCAGCTACCCTGAGGCGGCCATTGTGCTCTGAGGAGACACAGCTCCACGAAGCTAGTGGACTCTGGCCAACAGACCCCAAAGAACCCAATAATGAGCCATTCTAGCCCAGGTACCAAGTTTATAAATCCACATAAAATTCTATGTTAAGCTATGAAGCTACCTTGAGTTTTTCAAGATTAGCTAGTTGAGACACACAGGCATTACAAAATAGATACAAGCCATTCCAGTGTGCCCTCTTCAAATCTCTGACCTATAAATTCCATGAAGAAAATAAAATGACTGTTTAGTACTATGAAGTTTGACTCCCTAGCAGTAGATGCTTGGAATATATGAGATTGCAGGCAGAGGTTATTCTCAAGGCTTTAGTGGTGGCAGGTATAAGATGTCTCTACTAGTTTCCAGTTTAGGGACTGAGAAAGGAGACAAAAAACAAGATCCAAGAGCTATTGTGTCATGTTTTATCTGAACCTCATTAAATCTACTAGAATTTGGGGTTTCATTAGTTCTTTGAAGGCTGTGATAAAAAACCTGGCCATGAAAATCTTTGTGGTTTAGGGACAGAGACGGACTCCATGCAAAATCATAGCAAAATCAGAGACAATGCAGATATAACTAATATCAGCTTCAAAAATAAAATAAGGAATTTGCTTAAAGGTGGCATGGAATTAATATCTAGTATATACAAGGAAATCCAGAAACTAAACAAGAGAGGGTGATAATCCTCGTAGAAAATTGTTAACCATATTCATGAACATTTGTAGAATAAGAAATTCTAAAGCCAATAAGTAATTATAAAGACGCTCAAAATGAAGAGTAATCAGGAAAATAGATATTAGAACACAAACAAGGAAGAAGCTTTTGGATCATGCCTATAGTCCTACCTACTTATTCTGGAACTTGAGAGTGGAAAGATTGCAATTTTGGATAAGCCAGGTAGAAAAGTTTGAGAGACCCTAGCTTGGAAATAACCAACAAAAACAGAATGGTATGTGAGGGTGAGATGTATGCATGTCTCAGGCAATAGGATGGCATCCTAACAAGTGCCAATCCCTAAGTTCAAACTCCGGTACCACTAAAATAAATTAAAAATCAATTTATATTTGATTATCAAAAATTAGAAAACATTGTAAGTGTTGTAGTTGTGAGGTTGTATTGCTGGTGATGGGGAAAGGCCAGAGCTGCCACTCTGTTGAAGAGCAAATTAATATTCATTAAAAAAGTGTCAAGTTTCCTGGGTTATGTAGGCTGTGGTCCAGAATATTTTAACCAGTGACTAATGTGAAAGAAATTGTTACAGAACTCCACAAGGGGAAATATATGAGGTTATTCAGTACAGTTTTAAGTAGTTACAACTACTAGTAAGTAGTTAAAAATGGCCAGGTAGATATTCATTACTGAGAGATTAAAGAAAAGAAATGTGATGGGCACTCATTGTGGTATATTATGCACCAAGAATCTAAAATATATAATCAATCTTAAAACACAGTACAAAATGAAAAACAGGTAAGAACAGAATGAGATATGTAACAAAGTATTAGCTATATAGATTAAAATTTTAGCAAGAGAAAATGTTACAGTATGAAGAAGACTTCAAAGTTTGAGGCCAACCTGGGCAAAGTTAGTGAGATTATCTCAAACACAAAATAAAAATAGAAGAGTTGACAAGGCAGACCAAAAGAATAACCTGGTCAAAATATGTTATAGGAATTCATGAAAATATAATAAGAAAACCCTTCTCTAAAACTAATATACAGTAGCAAAAATCTCTGGTACTCGACAATAGAACAAAACAAAACAATGCCACACATTTTACAAGAACATTAATGAGGCCAGGTGGCTCACACTTACAATCCTAGTTACTCACAAGGCTACTATCTGAGGATCATGATTTACAGCCAGCCTAGACAGACAAATCCAAGTGACTATCTCCAATTAACCAATGAAAAGCTCTAAGTAGAGTGCCAGCCTTGAGGGAAAAAAAGCAAAAACATATAAGAGAATATTAATAAGCACGTGAATAGGTGTTTTTGGGTGGGTACTAGAGGTTAGGAAGGAATACAAAGGAAATAAATAGAAGAAATGAGAGAACCTCATACAAACCAGTCAATGTGCCATGAAATGAGATAAAAGATAATAGCTACACGCTAATAAACTTATATGAAAGCTTCTGGAATCATTGATTATTCCAAATTGTTTTTAACTTTTTTTATCCCCTCTACATTACTATGTGGACATATACAATTAAGTCAGGCTACCAGGTGGGATTACTCAGAAATTTCACTAGCACTCATTTGAAAATCTTATGATTCTGTATTTTGATTTAGGTAGCTTAAAGTTTGATTAAGGAAATAATGTATATTCATTGTAGAACATTTAGAAAATATGAGAGAAAGGTCAAAAAATTATTCAGAAATGAATCACAAAGAAAATCATTTCAAATATAATCTCACTCATAAATAATGACAGTGTTTTGGATACATTTATTTCTAGTCTTTCTTCTAAAAATAAGAGCATCAGTTTAAATATGTATGTGTAAACATATTCATATGAATAATATTTTTGCAATCATACTATATGTTAATGTCACTATAGTCAGAATTAAGTAGCATATCTTAAATTTTTGGCTTAATATATAGGTGTTAGTAGCATCTCACTATTATTTTAGTTTGGATTTATTTGATTACCAATGAGGTACATTTTGGTCACTTTTTCTTTGCAATGCTAGGGATTGAACCCAGGGTCTTTCTTGTACATACTAAGGAGTGGCTCTATCACTGAGCTATATCTCAAGCCACCAGTGACATTCTCTCTTAAGACTTTGTTTTCATGATGGTACTGGTAATTGAACTCAGAGCTTCAGATTTGTGAGACAAACATTCTGCTATCTTGAGTCACATCTCCAGCTCTAATTTTTATTTTGTTTTGTAGCTATTTACATTTCCCATTTTAAAAATTATTTGCTCGGGGGCTAGGAAGTTGGCTCAGTGGTAGAGCGCTTGCCTTGCATGCATGAAGCCCTGGGTTCAATTCCTTAGCATCACATAAGCAAAAAGAAAAAAGCCGGAAGTGGCGCTGTGGCTCAAGTGGTAGAGAGCTAGTCTTGAGCTGAAGAGCTGAGGGACAGTGCCCAGGCCCAGAGTTCAGGCCCCATGACCGGACCCCCCCAAAAAATTATTTGCTCAAAACTAGTTTTACATATCTATAAGAATATTTTTTTGAAAAGTCATGTTATTTTGTATCTGCATATATATTGTTTCAGCACTGGAGTTTGAACTCAGGACTTTGCTGTGTTGGTGCTCTGCCACTGAAGCCACATGTCCAGCTAAGTTTTCACTGTTTATTTTCAGATGGAATCTGAAGGACTTTTTGTTCAGCCTCGTTTGAAACTTTAATCCTCTAGCTCTTAGCTTTCCAAGTGACTAGAACTGCAGACGTGAGCCACCAGCACTTAGTTTTTGGTCATATTTCCATTAATTTAATTTATGCACAAAGAAGTATGGAGATTTTTTTCTAATTCATCAAAGTTATCATTTACTCTTTTCTGTCTTTTTCCTAGATCATTTTAAATCATAGAATTTCATTACTCATGTATATTTTCTTTTGTCTGTATACCTATGTTTATATTTTCACAAATCCTTTTTCTTTGATCAAACCAGGAATATGTTTTATCATACAGTGTGATAAGTGTGTCCAAATTGATTTTCTCAGCCTCTGTCATTAGTCTCTAAATTTTCCATTAATTCTCAGTAACTCCTTTATTATGAACTAACTTTCACACATGTATTTGTTTCTGACATTACTTTGGCATTGATTTATCTATCTCTACACTAGAAATATAATTTTTTACTTATTATAAATTTATTATAATTGTAAAAGCTAAAATATGACATGGTAATTCATTCAATTATCTTTTCAAAAATATTTTTTCTTTCCAAGTCAAACTTACAATTACTTTAAAAAAAATTGTGGTGGCCTGGTGCCGTTAGCTCATACCTGTAATTGTAGTTACTCAGGAGGCTGAGATCTGAGGATCATGGTACAAAGCAAGCCTGGGCAGTAAAGTCTCTGAGACTCTTATCTCTGATTAATCACAGAAAAAGCCAGAAGTGGTGCTATAGCTCAAGTTGTAAAGTGACAGCACCCAGGCCCAGAGTTCAAGGTTCAGGACCAACAAAAAGTTTATGATGGCATTGGGGATTAAACTCAAGGTATTTTTGCTTTTGCTTTTTAGGTAAGTGCGCTACCACTTGAGCCACACCCTGGGTCCTTTGTGCTTTAGTTATTTGTCTGTTGAACCACAATCTTATTTCTTTCTCCCAAGTAGCTAGAGTTCAAGGCTTGAGCTACTGTCTGTCTGGTAGTTACCATCAATAAGGCAATCATTTGACAATAAACCAAATCTTCGAAGTGTTTAGAATTTGCATGATATATCTCTTCATTTGAGAAATTTTTAGAATTCAATAAATTTTAATCATTTTGTTTTTGTGCATTGCTCATTTTGTGCATTATTGATTAAGTTCATTCCTGATTGTGCTGTCATCAGCTACCATATTGGCTTCCTGAAGGCAGAATGAAGAGCATCTTATCAATGGAGAATGAGAGTTAGGAGAGTTGCTTAAATGTTTTCCAGAAGCTTATGCATTGAAGGCTTCATCGCCAGGGCAGCAATGGTCAGAGGTGGGCCATTTGGTAGATGATTGGATATTGATAGCTCTGGCCTCATGAATGGATTAATCCATTGGTGGATATATAATTTAATAATTTGTTGGGTGGTAGTGGAAACTTTAGGAGATGGGGCTTAGTTGGAAGAAGTAGGTCATTGGGGGTGTGCCCATTGAAGTTTTTTGTTCCTTCCTAAGTCTCTTTGCTTTCTGGCTATCAGCATTTTCTCCACAACAAGCTTCCTGTTTTGTTGTTCTGCCTCACTGCATTGCTGGCAACAATGGAACCAAATGACTTAGGAAGCACTGTGAAAACTGACTCTGAAACCATGAGCCAAAATAATTTTTTCTTTAAGTTAATTTGCTCAAGTATGTTGTGATAGTGATTTTTAAAATAAACAGACTAACACAGTTTTCTCTAAGTACTTTAGGAGTCAGTTTCAATGCAAGATTGGGTTGGTGGCCTATATGTATTTTTTTCCATAGAATCTACAATCTCTAGGTTGGGACATCATGGGTAGTCAAAAGATTGAATATACATTTTGTCCTTGATAGTATTGTTATTGGGGGGGGTGAGGTTCTCAACATTTTTTTAAAATGAATTTAATTCTAACTATACTTCATTTAGTGAAAATTCCTTGCAGGATTTGACAAATGATTGAGTATTATCTATATTCCAATTGCCATTATGGCTTTATATCTTATTTTGTATTTCATGAAATATGAGTGCATTAAAGATAGGCTAAGTAATGCTACAGTAACAATCAACCCATACATTTCAGGGGCTTTATACAAAATGACTTTGTTTTCTGTTTCTACTGTTTACTCAGTATGGATTATCAGGGAGAATCTGATCATAGTGATGGGTTTACAGAGATTGCATGTCATCATGTGCTTTCACTGCAACAGGAAACAGAAATGTGAGGATTCACACACTGACTTTTTCAGCTTTCATGCAGGAGTAGACTTTAGCCCTCTTCTTGGCTCAAAGCAAGCTATTATCTTTTTCCTAATGTAAAAATGGAGAGATATATACAATCAGTCTGATCAGCTCAAATTCCCATTCTCAAAGTCTAGTCTCTATTAGTGATTTAATGGTGACCATTGGCTTCTTGATTAGGACTGAGTCCTATCATGTGGAGCATGAAATACTTTAGAAGCTGGAAAGGTGTTAATCCTTGTAGAAAAACCAATCTGTTGTAGATCAATTTGTAATTCTTGTAAATATATTAATTTTAAAATAAGATCAAAGTTATGTCTTTGTTACCCGGTCTTTATTTCTGCATTTAGATGAGAACTTGGAAAGAAACACTCCTCTGTTATTCTGTCCATGGAACAAGTGTAGAGCAAACGCATTCAGAATTCTCTTTCATTGCCTGTATGCTTTATTATGTATATTATCTTCTTTCTTCCCTTCCTTCTAAATCCAAAACCTTGGAGCATGAGTATACTCTTTTGAATGCCCAGTGTCTTCTTCTACTGGTCTCTAGGCACTCACTTCTTTTGAATATAGAAGAGGGAAGTCTTGTTGCTTTAACATGTCATTTTCAAACAATCTTGGGCTGTGTGTTTGCCAACTCAGGCATCAGTTAAGTCAAGATTAGGGTGCCATGGGTAGTGAGTGGGGTGAGGTAGGGGGAGTGAGAGACTATATCTAATACAGAGCTTATACTGATTAAAACAAATGAATGCTCTGTATCTCTAAATAGTGTCAAAAGACATTTACAGTTTTCCTAGCCTGTTTCCCACGTCTGCTTGGCACAGAGACTGCCAGGATCAATGGTCCAATTTTAGTTCCACTTTCTTCTTCCATCATTCCCTGTATTCAGCTCTTCGGAAGTGAGTTAATAATGTAAAATCTGGCTGAATTAAATTCATTTAACTGTGCTGCCAATTCCTTTCCCTTCATGCATTTTTAAAAAGATCTCAAACCAGTGATAGAGTTCTAATGCTGTAGGAAAAGAAAGTAAGAATGAGATACTAAACCTGAATGGAGCAAATTGTTTATTATAATTGCTCCATTGAATTATCTCATTCTGTGTCCAGAAGGAAGAGGAAATATCAGCATTCTATAGACTTTGCAAAAGGCAATATGCATGGTGGAGAAATAGGTAGAAACTGTCTCTTTTATCAGTCAAAATTTGACAGAACAGCTTCTCAGGGAAAGCTGTGAACAGTAAAATAAGAGGTGGGGGGCTGTTTCTATAGCAACCCAGTATATTCTAGCTAGGAGGATTTTTTAAAAATTTTCAACCTACAGTTAGAAACAAATTAGTAACTAGACCTCAGACAATGTGTTTTGACATTGCAACTATATGAGCTACCTATAAGTTGGTCTAATTTGAACTCTGTTCCTTGCTCCCAGGCTTTCTTTGATTCTCTCCAAAGCCTCCTGACTTAGTAAGTTGATGGATACAATCAGAATATACAGTATTCTGGAGTATGCAGTATTTAGACTCACAAGATCAAATACATTGATTCTATTACATGTAAAAAAAGGTGAAGACTTCAGGAGGAAGATACTGCTTCATGATGGAGTATTTCTAGAAATGAAAGTCAAATATGTCTGCTAATTTGAGTGTGTCTATTAACATTCAATTGTTAAAGTCACCTGCTTCCAGAGCAAGGTCTTAGAAGATACTGGTCAAAACTCAAGTTTTTGGAATTCCTTCTAATCACAAGAGAGATTCCCCCTATTCCCTTTGGTGGGCAAACATCATCTGTAATTTGCATTGTTTTATTGTCTCTCTCCCTCCTTCCCTGCAGTATTTGTTTCCATCAGGCTGTCATGTTGATCTTAACTGTTAACATTTAACATGCTTCTAATCATGTAACTAGTTAATGATGCCATCAATTCTGTAGTTCCTAATCTCCTGACAGAGTGGAAGAATTCATATTCTAGTTCCATGATCCTTTTGTGTGTGTGTGTGTGTGTGTGTGTGTGTGTGTGTGTGTGTATTGATCCTGGAGCTTTTTATGTTTTTTGTTTTTTGTTTTTGGTCGCTCATGGGGCATGGGTGTTGTACCTCAGCTCTTCAGCTCAAGGCTAGTGCTCTACCACTTGAGCCACAGCACCACTTCTGGTTTTCTGGTAGTTAATTGGAGTAAGAGTCTCACAGACTTTTCCTGCCTGGGCTTGCTGTGAACTGCAATCCTCAGATCTTAGCCTCCTGAGTAGCTAGAATTACAGGTGTGAGCCACCAGCACCTGGCTAATCCTGGAGCTTCAACTCAGGGTCTTGTGCTGTCTTCTCAAGGCTAGTGCTCTGATACTAGAGCCACAACTTCACTTCCAGCTTTTTGGTGGTTAACTAGAGATAAGAATTTCATGGACTTTCCTGCCTGGGTTCCTTCAAGCCATGATCTCAGATTTCAGCCTCTTGAGTAGCTAGGATTATAGACATAAGCCTCTGGTGCCTGGCTTGCTATGGTTTTTGTTCCTTCATTGGAACCCAGCTGTGTTGCAACTGGATATGTGCTTCACTAACACATAGTTATGGATACTTGATCTGTGCAGGCCAGGCCAGGGTTACAACGGCTTAGAAAACTGTGTTCCTGAAATTTCATGTTCAGCATGGTCACTCTGGAAATGCAACTTTGATTTGACTGATGAAAAGATAAGAGATGCATTCAATGTATTATCTGGTAAAATTAGGGATTTAATGGTGTTTTAAGAGGGAAATTCTCCTAATAAACTGAAAAATGCCTTTTCTACTAATAATACTGTACACTGTCCTCTTGTCCCTAGATCCTTTCCCTGAAAACAAAGAAAGGAATTTTAAAACTGTGTTGTGTTTTCACACAAATCCTAAACACCTCTGGAGAAATCATTGTATATCAGCTGGTAAGAGGGAAGATTTGAAATTCGATATGTATGATTTGAGAGGGATTTACTATTTCCTTCCTTTCTTTTTTCTTTCTTTCCCTTCCTCCTTCCTTCCTTCCTTCCTTCCTTCCATCCTTTCTTTCTTTCTTTCTTTCTTTCTTTCTTTCTTTCTTTCTTTCTTTCTTTCTTTCTTTCTTTCTTTCTTTCTTTCTTTCTTTCTTATTTTAATGTAAAGATGCTGTACAGAGGGGTTACAGTTACACGAGTAAGGTAATGAGTACATTTCTTGTTGAGCATTGTTTTCTCCTACTATCCCTTCCCTACCCCACTTCCCACTCCTCACAGCCAAAGTTGTAAAGTTCTTTTCCAACATAGTATTGCAATAATTGGTATACATCTAGGATAATCTTATCAGATGATTAGAAAAGCTCAAAAGCTATATGCATATAACCGTATAAGATGATGGTAAGTGACATGAGGCCCAAGATATGGGCACAAAAGGTTTTCTTGGTTGTTGTTGTTTTTAATGTAGTATGTAATTTTTTAGTTTCTTCTTTATGTTCTTCCTCTTTCTTTTTTTGTTTTCTACTAACCATCCCTCACCCCATTCCTGAGAATTAAGATTCTGTAAGTATCTTGGTTAGACTGTGAATAAATTCTTGGTGATTAGAATAGCCAATTTCCCTAACTCTGCTGAGGTCCAATGAAGTTTTTATGTTATAGCAACACAAAGACTGATAAAGTTAAGTTTGATGCCACAATTGCTCCCCATGTCAAGCAATTTGGTACTTTGATGAGCTCATTTTTAATGATTTCACCTATGACTGGACAATTGAGATCAGTTAACTGACCAAGTTTCCCAACTTATCATCCAAGCCAACATCCAAAACTCTTCTATTAACTTACCTCTCTATAATTCTTGTTCTGTGTTCTTCCCATGATCCTATTTTTTTTATTGCCTAGGAGCATGGACCCTATGTTTTATTGTTAAAAAGCATTATTCCATCTTCAGCCTTGACACTGAATTTCTTTTCTTCATGTTATTTTATTTTACTTTCATCTTTAAGTGGTTATACAAAGGAGTTACCATTAAAAAATCAGTTTATGAATACAATGCCTCTTGATGAATGTTACCCTTTTCATTGATCTCCCATTCCTTGTAATCTCACTCTTTCCTACAACTTTGTGAATTTTATAGACTATGCATTGAATTTTAAAATTTTTTACTGTCTCCTGACTTACAAATGATTCTCTCCTAAAGATTCAACTGCAGGTTTCCTGGGATTTTTTGCTATTGTTTTGTTCCAGTTATCATTTCAGAGTAAAACAAACTATTAAAAGATCTTAAAACATCATTTTACTGATCATTTATTATTGACTATTTAATTTTTTAGCGGAGGCTGGTGGATGTATTTCCAAGGTGACTTCTTCACATGTATACATAGTACCTCAATGCTCTTTGGCTTCCATGTCTCCTCAAATTTCCATTCCTCCTTTAGGGTCTCTCCACAATGCTTGCCTGGGCTTCCAATCAGCCTGGTGTATCTCAAGTTCGACAGATTTTTTTAGATATTAGATGACACGGAAGCTATGAGGTTTCTTATAGCTCATCCCAGAACATAATTTAAGCTATATTCTATTGTCTAAACAAGTTAGTAATAGCCACCCTGATTCAAAATGGGAGAGTTAAATTAAACTCTACTTCTCAATGGGAGTAGCAAAGAAACTGTGGCCAAAGTAAGTTGCCATGTCTCAAATTTCAAAGAGTCAAAATGGGATAATATTCTCTCAGCTTCCTTTTTTGGTTCTAATTCCTCGATCTCCTCTACTTTGGTCCCATCTCTTCCACCAAATAACTTTCCTGGATATACAAAAACTCTGTCTTTCAGAATAGTTTCTAATCTCTGATTATATATCATGTGATATGTTGTCCTTTTCTTTAGCTTCCAGGATGCAGAACTCATATATAATATATATATATATATATACACACACATATATATATATATACATATATATATATATACATATATATATATATATATGTATATTCCCCTGCACCTCTGCCATATGTTGATCTCATTGTAGACTCAATCTTCTCTATGGCTGATTATATGAATACTAAGAAACAAAATCCCGGTAATTTTACTTTCTCGAACAAGGGTTCAAATAACAGTTCATAGGCCAGCCTTTGGAAATAAAATTTTATTGGACACATACATACTCATTTCTTTTTGTTTATTGTGAAAATACTGTACATAGGAGTTACAATTACATAGGCAAGATAATGAGTACATTTCTTATCAAGCATTGTTGCCTCTTTCTTTGTTTCCCCTTCCCATCCCTCCTTCCCATCTCTCCCCCCCAGTCCCCCCCTCTTCCGCCAAAGTTGTAAAGTTCGCTTTTGGACATAACATCTTGTACATCTCATTGATGTAATGGGTACACCTGTATCCCTGTTTAAACAATTTGTTTTTTCCCTTCCCCTCCACAAATTATACTGACATCAAATACAGTGAAAGCAGGGGTTATACCGTGGGGGAGGGATATACAAAGCAACAAAGAAATAATCTTATAAATATGTTAGAAACAATCAAAAGAAAGAAAAAACATTTGAGTCCTTATCTGACCGTTTCTGCTGGGCTTAGACATACACTAATTATTGCAAAAAGGGAAACCATGGGACCTATGTTTCTTTGGGCCTGGCTTACTTCACTTAATATAATTTTTTCCAAGTCTTTCCATTTCCTAACAAATGGGACAATGTCATTCTTTCTGATGGAGGCATAGAATTCCAGTGCATATATAAACCACATTTTCTTGATCCATTCATCTACTGAGGGACATCTGGGTTGGTTCCATAGCTTAGCTGTGGTAAATAATGCTGCAATAAACATAGTTGTGCTGATAGCTTTAGTGTGGTCTTGTTTGTGATCATTTGGGTAAATGCCCAAAAGTGGGATAGTTGGGTCATAGAGGAGCTCTACATAGAGTCTTTCGAGTAACCTCCATACTACTTTCCAAAGTGGTTGAACAAGTTTACACTCCCACCAACAATGCAGTAGGGTTCCCCTCTGTCCACATCCCCTCCAGCATCTATTGTTATTAGAGTTCTTGATTATAGCCATTCTAACTGGGGTGAGGTGGTATCTCAATGCTGTTTTGATTTGTATTTCTTTTATGGCTAGGGAGGTTGAGCATTTCTTCATGTGTCTATTGGCTATCCTTCTTTCTTTTTCAGAGAAGTTTCTCTTTAAGTCTTTAGCCCCCTTATTTATTGGGCAGTTGTTTGTTAAAGGATTCATTGTTGGGGGATTTAAATTTTTGATTTCCAGGTATATTTTAGATATGAGACTCTTGTCCGTTGTATGGCTAGTGAAGATTTTCTCCCAATCTGTGGGCTTTCTATTGATCTTGCTAGCTATGCCCTTTGCCATGCAGACTCATTTCTTCGTGTGTTGTCTACTATTGGTTTTAAGTTACAAGGGCAGAGTGACAGGGATTGTGTGTGGACTAAGCTTATAAAGCCTTCTGTGTTTTCAGGTTCTACATTTGTAGGTTAGGCCAACTATGAATTGAAAGTATTTTTTTAAAATCTGTATCTGTACTAACTGTGTAGATTCGTTTTCTTGTCATTATTCCCTAGACAATACAGTATAACAACTATTTACCTTGAATTTGTACTGTACTAGAAAGTCAAAGTCATCTAAAGATGATTTAAAATATATAACAAGATGTGTATAGTTTCTATAGCACAGTACACATTTTTTTGCTGGTCCCGGGGCCTGAGTAACATCCTTGAGCCTCTTTGTGCTCAAGGCCCGCACTCTACCACTTGAGTTACAGCATCACTCCAAGCTTTTTCTGAGTAGTTTATTGGAGATAAGAGTCTCATGAACTTTTCTGCCAAGGCTGACTTCAAACCATGATCTTCAGATCTCAGTCTCCTGAGTAGCTAGAATTACAGGAGTGAGTCATCGGTATCTGGCTACATAGTACATCATTTTATATAAGGGACTTGAGCATGCTAGATTTTGTTATCCTTGGAGAGTATTATAACCAATCCCTAGGGATACCCAGGGACAACTATATTTACTATTTAACCATATACAGAAAACATTTGCTGGTCCCTCCTCTATAACCAGTAATTGTTAAAGTGTATCCATTGGATTAAGGATATTAGCATCCCCTAGAATATATTAGAAATGTTAATTTCTAGATCCTTTGAACCAGAAAGTATGAGGGTGGTGTCCAGTTGACTTATGTATTTGTTTACAAGCCTTCTGGCTAATTCTAATGTGTAGGATTCACTGCTCCAGAGAATCATAAAATCAAGGTGAGAGCCAGATATAACAAAACTTGGATGTAATCACTTCAGCTGTCTTGTTTGAGCTGGGATAGTAGAAGGTGAGCATCCATATTATGGGAATAATCTGCAGCAGAAAGGAAAGCCTTTATCAGCCCAGAACTCAAAGTGGAATCAAGCAACTCCATAGGTTTGTACCTATTTCCTGTCTTGGCAGTGATCTTATGTAGTGTGAATGAAGGGTTAGGAATTCTGAATGGTGATTCTAACTCTGAGGCATAGAGGTTTGTGTATGTAACTTGGAGTAGTTTTTAACTTCAAGTGTGACCTGAAGAATAAGTGTCATAACATGTTGTGTTTCTGGAAGATATAGTCAAAGGCATCAACTTCCTGTATAGTCCAGGAATATGAATAAGGATTGACAAATGGTATTACTACAAACTAAAAAAGCTTCTGCATAGCAAAGAAAACTGTCACTAGAATGAAATGACAACCTACAGAGTGAGAGAGAATCTTAGCCAGCTATTCATCTGACAAGGGATTAATATTTAAAATATTTAAATATCTCAGGAGTGCAACTGATCATATAATTAATACATGGGCAAATGAATCAAACAGATAATCCTCAAAAGAAGCAAAAATCCTCAGTAAATACAGCAAAAAAACTATCAACATCTCTGACCATAAAGAAAATGTAGATCAAAATAATTTCATCTCCTCCCAGCCAGAATGGCAATCATTAGAAATACAAACAACAACAAAGCCAGGCAAAATGTGGAGGAAAATAAACTCTATTACACTGTTGGTCATAATGTAAACTATCAACCATTATGCATATCAGTATGGAGAGTAGTATTAATTGCATTGTTAGTTCTTACATTTTTATTATTGCTTTTTAGATTATATTAGCATGCATTAGCTGTGCAAGAGGTGATTCACTGTGACATTTTCATACATGCACACAACATACCCTTTTTAAAACAATTTCAACAGTCGTCTTTGCTCAATTTCTATACATGAAAATAAGGTGCAGAACTTGTTTTACTTTCCTGTCATTCATTTTATTGATTAATATACAATGTATCCATTTCTGAAATGCCATGATGAAGACACTTACTGCAATTAATATATACACAAAGTACAGTATTATTCAGCCACAAAGAAGATGTAAATATATCATTTACAGGAAAAGAGTTGAAACCAAAGATCATGTTAAGTGAAATAAGCCATATTCAGAGAGGCAATATGTTATGCTTTCTTTCATATATGGAATCAAGACCCTCTCTTTTTCTCTCTCTCTCTCTCATAGGAGCATTATGAAAATTAATAAAGAAGAAAAGGGAGAAAGAAATGAAAGAAGAAAGGAAGGAAAGAAGGAAGGAAGGAAGGAAGGAAGGAAGGAAGGAAAGAAGGAAGGAAGGAAGGAAGGAAGGAAGGAAGGAAGGAAGGAAGGAAGAAAGGAATACAACCACTAGCCAATTCATTTTCAAACTGTTTCTCTGGGTTTTCTTTCTTTCTCTCCTTCCTCTCTCTCTCTCTCTTTCTTTCTTTCTCCCTCCTCCTCCTCCTCCTCCTCCTCCTCCTCCTCCTCCTCCTCCTCCTCCTCTTCTCCTTCTCCTTCTCCTTCTCCTTCTCCTTCTCCTTCTCCTTCTCCTTCTCCTTCTCCTTCTCCTTCTCCTTCTTCTTTCTGATATCGGAGTTTGAATTCAGGGCTCTTTGGCTCAATGCTGGCACTCTACATTTGAGCCACTACTTCACTTCTGGCTTTTTCCTCATTCACTCATGATAAGAGTCTCTCAAATATGTCTGCCTAGGCTGGCTTTAAACTGTTATCCTTATATGTCAGCTTTCTGAGCAGAGCTGGGATTACAGGCATGAGCTATTATTACTGGACTGTGACTATGTTTGTTAATCCATGTTTATCTGTGATGTAGTTATGGAATATTTCTCCCTGCTTCCACACTATGTTGGGCTTTACTTCTTTGTTTATGGGCTATTCTCAGCACTGATTTATTGTGCTACTGAGATGTTTTGCTTGTGTTGTTACTGTATTTTTATTTTGTTTTTTTTTGTGTGTTTTATTATCTTTAAGTAGTTATACAAAGGAGTTAGCATTTAGCAAAATACTTTATGAATACAGTGCATCTTGATTAGAGCCAGCCTTTCAACATTCTCACCCGCCACTCCCCACCCACTCCTTTACTCACTTTTCTTAAATTTTTGCCATTTAACAAAGCAATTTATCATACAATGCATCATGATCTGTCATCCTTTTAACATCTTCATCCCCTTCAACCTACTACTTCCCTTATTTTTCTCAATTCTATGGTATATACAAAAAATTCTTGCCTGCATTCTCCCCACTTCCTCCTTTCATTCTTCTTCCTCTCTCTTCTTACCACCCCCCTACCCTCAGCAAGTACCCGTTTTCTGGTAAAGTGAATACAAGAAAAGGTCAAGTCAAACACTTTAGCTATCTATCATCTTGGTACCAAATCTTCACTCTCTTTTCAATGTACTAAAATAACATCCAAGACAGAAAATGAAATATTAAGAAATGTTTGCTCTATTTAAGGCTGTGTTTTTTCAAATTAACAAGTATTTATTAAGTACTGGACATGAGAAATTGAAGAGTTCATTAATTTGAAAAAATATAAATCACATAAAAATTATCAAATGCTTAATGAGAGAGACAAGTATGTTTATGATTCATAGCATTTTTTTCATTTTTTATTGTAAAAATACTGTACAGAGGGGTTACAATTACATGAGCAAGGTAATGAGTACATTTCTTATCAAGTGTTGCCTCCTCCTTGGTTTCCCCTTACCATCCCTTCCCATCTCTACCCCCACCCCTGCCCTTCCTCCACCCCCCCCCTCCCCTGGCGCCAAGGTGGTAAAGTTCATTTTTCTTTTTTTTGTTTCCCCCTCCCATGTCATCCTCCCTCACCCCCCCCCCAACCCTCCTCCCCCCCACCACCAAAGTTGTAAAGTTCGTTTTTGGACATAACGTCTTGTACATCTCATTGTTGCAATGGGTCCACCTGTATCCCTATTTAAACAATTTGTTTTATCCCTTCCCCTCCACAAATTATACCCACATCAAATACAGTGAAAACAGGGGTTATACATTTGTTTTATGTCCCATATTTCATTGTACCTGGTGTTATTTATGAGAGACCAGAATGGGAAGGACTTATTTTCTATGGAGGTCACTGGGAATGGATTCCTAGGAAATCTTAGGTCAAATTCTCCTTAAGCATATACTAAGCAGCAGATGAGCATAAGGTCTGTTTTGAAGTTGATACCCAGGAGGCTGAAAAAAAAATTGCTAAGCATGCTACTCATGTGGCCAGTCAGGACTCAGTCACACTGGAAACCTCTGGGAGATTGTTAAGCATTTACCTCAGAGCTGAGTGCTGGTGGACTTATGCCTATAATCCTAGCTACACAAGAAACTGGGATCTGAGGATCAAGGTTCAAAGCCAGCCTGGACAGTAAAGTCCATGAACTTCTTATATCCACTTAACCAGCAAAAAGTGGGTTAATTAATCTACACATAGTGTAGATGTAGCTCAAATGGCAGCATGTTAGCTTCATGCAGAAAAGCCAAACAAGAGTGTAAGGCCCTGAGTTCAAGCCCAAATATCAACCCTAAAAAGAAGAAAAAGGTAGCAGAAGAAGAAGAGGAAGAGGAGGAGGAGGAGGAGGAGGGGGAGGGGGAGGGGGAGGAGGAGGAGGAAATGAAGAAGAAAGGAATGAAGGCAATGATGATGAAGAAGAAACCTCAGTGTCATTCTCTTTGGGGGGGGGGGAGAAAGATGATGCATTTATTTATTAAATTCTATTCATCATCGTTTGAGGGTATTTAATTCCCAATACTTCTCACTTGTCCTCCTTATTGGCTGTGTCTGTTCTTTTGCATGCACTGAAGACTACAACAGAGTTTGAAAGTTGAGTGGTACATGAAGAAGAGAGTTGGCTGAAGTACAGATAGCATCTGCTTCACTAGAGGAGGTGGTATTTAAATTGAACCTTAAATGATGAGAAGATTTTTCAGCAAGTCGTGATATGGGGGGGGAAGCATTTCAGCATAGAGTAGGAAGGACTAAGGCAATATGCATGTGGTCCATGGCAAATAAAAATGAAGCACTAAAATTTGAAAATGATTCATATTTTTAAAATTAGATAAAATCCAAGGTTATCTCTATAAATATTCATCCTCACTCTCTTGCTTTGAGTGGGAGAGATCTGAGCTCCCAGGAGTTTGCTCAGAGGGAATCGTGTCTCATAGCAGTCTGTTTCCTCTAGTTAATATCTGGGTTGCTTTGACTTATTACACCAGTTTGCTTCTCTGCAGAATTGTGAGCTTTTGCCAAAATCTGGACGTGACTATGTAAGTTGTGTTGTAGCACAAGGAAGAATATCATTTATTATATGTGACACATTGGGGTAAAGGTTAAGTATTGCTGATTTCTTTGCTGGATATGTGACAGATGGGCTTGATGAAGAAGAAATAATCCAGTGTAGAGGCAGAGGTTTCATTGTGTGACTGAGAATGGATGAAGATGGAAGAGAGAGGGGGGTGTGGAGGGAGAGAAAGATCCTAAATTCAGCAGCACTGAAGTACTAAAAAGGACACATTTCAGTGCAAAAATGGGTGAGGTGAGTGAATGTGCTCATTCTATCCTCTTGTAACCCCATCTAATCAAGCTCCTGCTCCTATCAATCCACTGACATGACTTTCATGAAGTTGGTTTCTAACTACCATATTACTCTCATGATCAGCGATCAGTCATCTCACTTGTCAGACCCACCATAGCTGACACAGTGAACCACTTCAAATGAACAAATTAGCAAAAGCCTCTTACATGCTTTCCTCCTGTGCCTTCCAGGGCACCATTATTTCTTGGTTTTCCTGCCTCCCTATTGGTTCTTCACAGTGTCTTTCTCCTAACACTTGAAAGTCACAATATGTCCCAAGGCTTAGTTGTTATTCTCTTCTCTCTATGGATATGAACCTTTTAGTATTTCATCTTCTCTTTTATTGTGTGTGTGTGTGTGTGTGTGTGTGTGTGTGTGTGTGTGTGTGTGTGTGTGTGTGTGTGTGTATGTAGGTACCAGTTCTGGGGCTTAAACTCTGGACCTAGGCACTGTCCATGAGCTTTTGTACTCAAGGCTAGTGCTCTACCACTTGAGCCATAGCTCCATTTTTGCCCTTTTTGGTGAATTGGAAGTAAGAGTCTTAGACACAGGCTGATTTTGAACCCCAATTCTCAGATCTCAGCTTCCTGAGTAGGATTACAGGCGTGAGCCACCAGTGCCCGGTTCATCTACTTTTAGCTTGCATGTAGATACCAAACCCCATTACATACTTTACTAAATATTTTTGCCCTTTGCGAATAAAACTTATGTATGTTTTCATTTTAACTTGAGAAAATACTAGAGTTGTTGACAAGGTAAGCATCAACCTTTAATTTGGGAATGTTGATTCCGAATAGGCAGTTGTCCTGTCTGATAATGTATGCCCTTGAGCCCGCAAAACTTGGGCAAATTGAGTAAGAGCAACATCACATCACTGCAATTCTTAGCCTGAATTTCCCGTGGAGTGCAAAGCTATCACCTGTGAGCAGGTGAGATGTATTTAAAACATCTTGGCTTCCAGTTTATACATGCAGAATAGAGTATCCCATGACATGAAAATCTGTGGAATATGGACAACCTGATATCAGTGCATAAGAGCTGTGCTTGGTTTTAGAGATTGTTCCAGAAGTCGAAAGGAAGTTAATGAAATACTGACAATGCACAGAAAATCCCTTTGGAGAGAAAAATAGAAAGATGAATTAGCTTGGTTTCACAAATAATATCAAAGATGAAGGATATTTCTTAATTCCCCAGGGTTTTCCTCTACTACTTTACACAGTTCAACTTCTTTGGAGATAAAGAGTGGTTTTAAAGCATCTCTTCTCTTCTACCCAACACAGTGTTATGGAACCTTCTCCTGATGGCCTCCTGGCTGCTGGGTCAACATCTCGAATCTGAGCCTTATTGCTCCAATGGTCTGCCTTTCCTTATTTTTGTGGTCCTACTGGAGCTTGAACCAATGCCTTGAGCCCTGACTTGACTTTTTTGCTCAAGACTGGCACTCTACCATTTGAGCCACACCTCCAAGGCTGCCATTTCTTTATGAAAGCCTGTGTTGGTTTGCCATAGAACCAGCAGCACTTTCTTCTGATACCCTGTATTTCCATTTGTTGCCATAGTAACACACAAGACAGAAGAGATGGGATATATTTTACTGAAGCATTAGGAGGAAAAACTAACACAGAGAAAACTCTAATCACTGCCATTTCATGAGGGGTTTCCACAATTTAAAGAGACAATTGAGTAACTTAAATTTCTCACAGGGAAGTTATCAATTCTATCTTTGCTGTAGACCTGATTTTCTCCATTCATTCATGCTCTCACAAGGAAAAAGAAGTGTTTTCCTACTTCCTCTGTAATTTGGAAATGTTCTCTTTCAAGTGAATTATTATTTCCTATTAACATTTAAAGAAGGTTGAAGTTCCTTTCTTATTCCCAGCACTCATCTCCAGCCCATAAGCACTGGGAATAATAATGAAGCCCTTTGTTGAGTATTTTGCCTTTTCCCAGCTCCTTTCTCAGCTATTTACCTTATTCAGATTAGCACCTTATTAGCCAATGACTTTTGTTTTCTCCACCCATTCTCTTGCTTCTGAGCAGAAGAGGAAAGGAAGGAGTCATTATTTATTTTACTAGGGTAATGTGACACTATTGTAGTGATTTTGAGAAATACTATTTTTTCCTGAACTTTAAATAAACATTGAAAATCAGTGATATACTACTACACTTCCCATCTGATTACTTGAATTTCCTGGTATTCTATTGTATCCTGGTGTCCCTGGCTTACTTACACTTGTGTACTCATTCATCCCCATGGTGAAAGTCAGAGACTATACCCTATTTGTTTTGGTCCTTTAAAGCACAATAGTTAGAAAGGCATGTAGCTGATAACAGAAAGATGTGATTGAACTAAATTTTATCTGCACTGCCATTCTTCCTTCTGAAAAAAGTTGAATCTAAAAAAGGATGGCCAATAGACACATGAAGAAATGCTCAACTTCCTTAGCCATAAAAGAAATGCAAATCAAAAGAACACCGAGATACCATCTCACCCCAGTTAGAATGGCTATAATCAAGAAATCTAATAACAACAGATGCTGGAGGGGATGTGGACAGAGGGGAACCCTACTGCATTGTTGGTGGGAGTGTAAACTTGTTCAACCACTTTGGAAAGTAGTATAGAGGTTCCTCAAAAGACTCCATGTAGAGCTCCCCTATGACCCAGTAATCCCACTTTTGGGCATTTACTCAAATGATCACAAACAAGACCATACTAACGCTACCAGCACAACTATGTTTATTGCAGCATTATTTATCACAGCTAAGATATGGAACCAACCCAGATGTCCCTCAGTAGATGAATGGATCAAGAAAATGTGGTATATATACACACTGGAATTCTATATCTCCATCAGAAAGAATGACATTGCCCCATTTGTTAGGAAATGGAAAGACTTGGAAAAAATTATATTAAGTGAAGTAAGCCAGGCGCAAAGAAACATAAATCCCATGGTTTCCCTTATTTGCAATAACTAGTATATGTCTGAGACAAGCAGGAACCGTCAAACAAGTTGATGTTAGGCGAAATGAACCTCAAGATAAGGACTCAAATGGTTTTTCTTTCTTGCGAACATATTTCTTTCTAACATATTTTGTAAGATGATTTCTTTGTTGCTTTGTATGTCCCTCCCCCACAGTATAGCCCCTGTTTTCACTGTATTTGATTTTGGTATAATTTGTGGAGGGGAAGGGAAAAAACAAATTGTTTAAATAGGGATACAGGTGGACCCATTGCAACAATGAGATGTACAAGACGTTATTTCAAAAAACAAACTTTACAACTTTGGCATGGGGGGAAGGAGGGAGGAGATGGGAAGGGATAGCAAGGGGAAACAAAGGAGGAGGCAACAATGCTTGATAAGAAATGTACTCATTACCTTGCTCATGTAATTGTAAGCCGTCTGTATGGTATTTTCACAATTAAAAAAATAATCTTTAAATTGGAGAAAAAGTTGCATCTAACAAATCCCACAACAATGAGATATTTTGAAAAGCTTCCAGAAACCTATTCTTTTTAGTTGCCAGTTGTAGGGCTTGAACTCAGGGCCTGGGCACTGTCCCTGAGCTCTTTTGGTCAAGGCCAGAAACCCAGAAACTATTAATCACTACAAGTTAGTGTTACTGACTGCATTGCAATTTCTCTTGTTTCATTTTGTTGTTGTTTAGTTTTATTTTGCTTTTTGAGACCTAATCTAACTACATAGTTTAGACTGGTCTCAAAGTCATAATTTTCCTGCCTTTGCATCCTAAGTGTTCAGATTATAAGCATGTGCCACTATGCCCATCTGTCTGCCTTATCAGAACTTTTAATTCTGCATTTCACCAGTGAGTTAATTGTGGGATATAAAGCTAAACATCGTGTCTGTCATGGATTATGAGACAGAACAGAAATGCAGACATCAAATTGTTTTTCTCCTAAAGCTCAGTCCAATTCACCTTACTTCTTAACAATGTCTAAACAAAGAAGTAAACAACAGGCAGTCTTCTGTATTTGGATTCTGCATGTATAGAGTCAATCAACTGAGGATTAAAAACATTTGGAAAACAACATACCTGTACTGAATGTATGTGGACTTTTTCTTGTTATTATCCCTTAGGCATTATAGTATAACAACTATTTACATAGCATTTGCATTATATTAAGTATTATTAGTCATGTAGAGAGGATTTCAGGCATACAAGAGGATGTAAGGTTTATGCAAATACTACTTCATCTTATCTACTGATTTTGGTGTTTCCATGGGCCCTGGATACCAAGGGATAACTGTAGTTGAAGGACTTGCCTCTCCCCTCTTGGCCCTATCATTTTATGTATCTAAAGATGGAATATGAAGGACTGACTCCCACCCTATTGTCCCAGGCTCATACAGAGGCCAAGCAAAATCCCAGGTATGTGTGAACCTGTTTGAAGTGCAGGCAGGGCAATCCACCTAAGCCCAGCTGTAAACAAGGCCCCAGCTCCCTTGACCTAGTTACTTTTTTTTGTCAGTCGTGAGGCCTGAACTCTGGGCCTGGGCGCTGTCCCCCAACTCTTCAGCTGTAGACCAGTGCTCTACCACTTGAGCCTCAGCCCCACTTCTAGCTTTTTCTGCTTATGTGATGCTGAGGAATCAAACTGAGGGCCTCATGTATGCAAGGCAAGCACTTTACCACTGAGCCACCTTCCCAGCCCCTAGTTATTTTTTTCATTAACCTCTGTCTCCTTGCTTGGACCTCCTATAAAAACCCAGCTCCTGTCCCAACTCTCTCGTACAACCTCCAAACCCGTGGGAAGGTCTGTGCCCCTCGCTGTTCCTCAGTAAACAGTCCTCGCCTGTTGATGATCAAGTCCGGCCTATTCTTTTTCCGTTCTCCTCCATTTTCCTAACAGTAGTCTCTTCTACATTACAGTGACAGATTAATATTATTCTTTTTGTTAGTACTAGGCTTTGAACCGGGCTTTGTACATGCTAGACAAGTGCTTTGTTATGCCCCAGTCTCTTTTGTGCCTTACTTATTTTTCAGATAAGCTTTCATACTTGATTGTCCAGGCTGGCAATTGCAGGAATGGATCATGAACCTCCTATTTATGTCAACCCAGATTACAAGAGTGTGCCACCATTTCCACCAATACAGCCCTGTGTTAAGCTCTGTGGGCTTCTGTGTCTTACTGCCTATCGGAGTTCTATAATTCTTTACTTCATGAAACTCTTCTGCAAAATGAGTACAATAATAATATCGACCTCACAGAGTGTTTTGAAGATTAAGTGACCTAATACATATGAAGTGTTCAGCCTAGTAGACAACAAGGACTTGATAAACATGCTAATATTACTGTATGTTGCCACATTACTTAATACAAGTTGGTATTAATTATCCAACTTTCTTTTCCCTTGAGTAGAGTAATGTTGAAGTGTATGCCCCATATTGCCTCCCGAAGCTCCCCAATAAGATTACTTTAGGTTTTTCTCAAAGATAACCTGATAGTATATACTGAATTGACCTTGGCCATCTTTTCTCACTTCCTCACTCTCTTAGGAATCAGTGTTTTTCAGCCAGCAGAGCCAAATTTTGTGAATGCATTATTAGGAGGAGGTGAGAGAAGTCATTAATAACCAAAAATTTACCATCCTTGGTTCTGAATGGCCTTAACTCCTTTGTGCTTGTTATCTTCCATGTATAGAGGCAGAGCAATTCTCTTTTAGATCCAGAATGCAGATCTTGGCAGCTGGAAGTTAATTTAGCCTATATTCATATGTGTGTGGGGGGAGGGAAGTTGTAGGGTTTGAACTTAAGGTCTGGGTATTGTCCCTGTGCTTTCTTGCTCAAGGATGATACTCTACCACACTAAGCCTTTGGAAATAAAATTTTATTGGACACATACATACTCATTTCTTTTTATTTATTGTGAAAATACTGTACATAGGAGTTGCAATTACATGGGCAAGATAATGAGTACATTTCTTATCAAGCATTGTTGCCTCCTTCTTTGTTTCCCCTTCCCATCCCTCCTTCCCATCTCTCCCCCCCCAGTACCCCCCCCCTCCGCCAAAGTTGTAAAGTTTGTTTTTCGACATAACATCTTGTATATCTCATTGATGTAATGGATACACCTGTATCCCTATTTAAACAATTTGTTTTTTCCCTTCCCCTCCACAAATTATACTGGCATCAAATACAGTGAAAACAGGGGTTATACCGTGGGGGAGGGACATACAAAGCAACAAAGAAATAATCTTATAAATATGTTAGAAACAATGGAAAGAAAGAAAAAACATTTGAGTCCTTATCTGACCGTTTCTGCTTGTCTTAGACATATACTAATTATTGCAAAAAGGGAAACCATGGGACCTACGTTTCTTTGGGCCTGGCTTACTTCACTTAATATAATTTTTTCCAAGCCTTTCCATTTCCTAACAAATGGGGCAATGTCATTCTTTCTGATGGAGTCTTAGAATTCCATTGTGTATATAAACCACATTTTCTTGATCCATTCATCTACTGAGGGGCATCTGGGTTGGTTCCATATCTTAGCTGTGGTAAATAATGCTGCAATAAACATAGTTGGTCTGGTAGCTTTAGTATGCTCTCCATTCTGAGATTTCAGCCTCATGAGTAGCTAAGATTATAGGTGTGAGCCACTGGTGCTCAGCGAGTTAGTCTATATTGAAGTGTTAAGGGAATGTGGGAAGCAATGGTAACCTAAGCTGCACCCACAAAATTTGTCCCAAAGAATTCAGTTCCAGATTGCATCCTTCCAGTTAACTGACACACATCATATACACCATATTTTTATTCGAAGATTTAAGTCACACATGCAAAATATGCCGCTAACTGCATTAGAAGTAAAAACACTCCACAAGAAGCTGTGAATGAGGCTTAGTGGTAGAGTGAAGCCCTGGGTTTGATTCCTCAGTATCACAAACATGGAAAAAGTCAGAAGTGGTATGGTGGCTCAAGTGGTAAAGTGCTAGCCTTGAGTAAAAGAAGCTCAGGGACAGTGCCCAGGCCCTGAGTTCAAGGCCCAGGACTGACAAAAACAACAACAACAACAACAAAAACACTCCACAATTATGCAAGTGTCAATTAAAAAAATGTTCTACTTGTTGAAAGGTCCAACATTGTGCTCTTGCCAACTTGTTAAAGTGTACAGAACCGGTCAGCAAGAGGGTTCCACAACTCAGACACAGGGAACAGAGTGGGCAGAGCTCCACAGGAAGTGTCCACATGGGGAGGGAGGGTCGGGATTAGTCACATGACAGTGCTGGCACTCTGGCAAGACAGAGTGATGTTAAGGTTCGTAGGTTAAGAATATCTAAAGTATTTTAAAATCTGTAAAGCTGCAACACATGATTTTTACACCTAAGTTACTAGAAAACTAAGGAAAGCACTTACTAGCTTTGAATAAAGTAAGTGAAAGCAGGAATGCACTTTTGCTAATCTAAGAAGGAAAAAAGAAACTTCTAATGCATTATTTGAAAGATTTTATAGTACAAGTAGGAGGCAAATTGCTCATTAAGAAGGGGATCTATAAGAAAAGCACTTCCTAAGTTAGCAAGGAAGGAATGATGAGTTCAAAAACAGGGATACAGGTGGACCCAATGCAACAATGAGATGTAAAAGACGCTATGTTGAAAAACGAACTTTACAATTGTGGAGGGGAGGAGTATAGCTGAGGAGGTGGAAGGGAAGGGATGGTAGGGGAAAAACAAAGGAAGAGGCAACAATGCTGGATAAAACATGTACTCATTACCTTGCTCATGGAACTGTAACCCATTTGTACAGTATTTTCACAATAAAAAACTTAATTAAAACTAAAAGGTGAGTGCAGTGCCTCATCGGGGGAGGGCCGGCAGGTAGGATAAAGGAAATGCTTAAGACAAGAAACTGGCAAAGCCGACCATTGTCATATACTGCATTTGACCAAAATGAACTGTTAAAAGACCTTTTCCTGTGACACTTTTTCAGCTGAATTACTGGTATACAATGTACTATAAATTAATCTCTACTTCATACTTTGTCAAATACTGTCTGCATCCTGCCATTACATCGTGTGTCACCACTCTGCCTGCACTCATGACTAGAACACATCACTAGAGTAAACACCACGAGTCCTGTTCCGGTTCACCACGGAAGTGAGGCAACTGATTTTTTTTTAACTCACTACAAAATCAAAAAGACTGCTCTAAAGAGATGAGTGTCACCCTCGCTCCTCCATGAGTAGGTATAGTGTAAGGTTAGTATGTGTTAATGGCAACATGGCATGGAGGAGGAGCAGAGGCTGGCTGATTGGTGGGCCTGGACCTCCTGGGAGAGCCATGTGCCTCTGCCACCAGGAGCCTGCGCCACTTCCAGCTTTTTTCTTTTTGCTTATGTGGTGCTGAGGAATCGAACCCAGGGCCTCAGGCATGCAAGGCAAGCGTTGTACCACTGAGTTACCTTCCAAGCCCTGGGCCCTAAATTTTAATAAGATGTGAATTTGAACTCATATTTAAAAGAAAACTTTAAAATTACTGATTGGTTCAAAACGGTTTTATGGAGAATTAATCTGGAACAAAAACTTGGCATTGAGTGTGAAGGCTCCACTGTTTTTGAGTAAAGCATACAAAGCGGGCAGGGATGGAGGAGGAGTATGGCGGTTTACAAGAGCAGAGCAGGCAGTTTCTCTTCTGCTTCTTGACGGGGTGGGAGGCGGGGGTCCAGCATGCAGAGAACGTACGGAGTGCGCTTCATCCAACACTGTCTTGAGGCCTGGCTGCTTGAGAGCCTAGCACCCCAGGTATTTCACAGCACCAATCTCCTTAGCCATGGCTAACCCCTGTGGGTAAGTGATGAGTGATGGGTGTCAACTTCATCTCCTTCAGCTTCTCAATTATGTCTTTATCATCCCTAACATCGAGTTTCGTTCCCACGAGGATGATGGCGGCGTTGGGACAGTGGTATCGCACTTCTGGATATCACTTGGCATGGACATTTTCAAATGATTCAGGAAACACGAGGGTAAAGCAAATCAATATATCTGTTTGTGGATAACAGAGGGGCCGTAATCTGTCATAATTTTCTTGTCCAGCTGTATCCCATAAGCCTAGATTCACTGGTTTTCCATCTACCATAACATTGGCAGAATAGTTGTCAAAGATGGTAGGGATGTACTCTCCAGGAAATGCATTGGTGATGTAACTGATCAGCAGACAAGTTTTACCTACAGCTTTGTCTTCCACCTCCCACACTTGATGGCCTGCATCTGGGCCACTCGCTGGGCCCCAGCGGTGTTGGTCCGGAAGGAAAAGATGGAAGCAGCAGGCAGGCAGGCGTTTGACTGTGGGGGGCAGAGCACGAGGTGCCGGGCTGTTGTTCACTCTGACTAGCCCTCAATCAGTGGACTGGAAGCCGAAGCCCCACTGCAGCCACCACCCAAAGCTGAGGAAAACTGCAGAGCTTTATATACCATTCTTGAGCAAAGTAGTACCTTTGAAATAATTATGTGTGCATTCTGAATGTCTACAGGGGTTTTGAGAGCTAGGCTTATTTTTCTTTTCTGTTTCTCATGATACTGAGCACCCTAGTAAACATATTACAGGCACTGTATGTGTATTGCTGAAAGGAATTGATTACCATAATTTTGTACTATCTATCCTTACCCTTGAAGCTAGCAGTCTAATGAGTTTTCCTCCTGCTTATTTTTTTCCTTCATTAAAATATGTGAATTACAAATTGAGAAGTGATCACTGTAACTAGGGAAATAATCCAAAGATTTTATTTTAATATAAGTATCTCCCTGCCTACCTCATTCTTTGAGGAAATCAGTGCTATTATCCACTATTAGTTTCCATAGCCTTTTTGATTTCCTTATAAGTACATATAAATGCACATATACTATACTTTTGCTCTGACAAAAATAGGCTATTATGCTATTTGTCTTCCTTTGCCACTTGTCAATTTACTTGATAACATGTTATAGATACTCCCAGGTCAATATAGATCTAGTTCATTTATTTTAGTAGCAATATATTGTCTACTAGATATAATGTAATTTATTCAGCCATTACTTTACTGACGGATATGCAATTTGCTTCCAGTGTTCTTTTTTTGCCTTATTAAACAATGCTGCAGTAGATAACCCAACACAATATTCTTTGTATTTCTGAAAGCAATATTATTATGTCAGAGTGTAAGCGCATTTGCAATTTTCATGGATACTGCCAGATTATCTTCCACTTTTTATCAGTATTGAAAATTCTTATTTCCCTTAAATATTCTTTATTTTATTGCTGTGTAATGAGATTTGGCAAACCAACATTAAGAAAGGTTGAGTATTCTTTATTCAATGGGAACTCAAAAGCTTCAAAAATCTGAAATTTTGAGCATCTACCTGATGCTACAAGTTGAAGATTCTGCACATTACCTTGTTTGATGAGGTGCAGTCAAAATGTAGGCATACTAAAAACTGTGTACACATAAAATATATAAGACATATGATTTTGTTAAGATTTGGGTCTCACCTGTAAACCCAAACAGGGCCCATGTATATATACATGATCGTGCTGACTAAAATATAGTATATACAGGAATAAAATTCCATAGAGTAACCATTTGAACAATTAACAGTTTAACAAATTAACATCAGAAAGCTGAAACATGTTTCGAATGAGGGAAAGGCTAGTGAGACAGGAATGAATGGAAAAGGGAATGATGGACAAATGTAGTCATAATAGTATATGTGAAAAAGGAAGTGGGAAACTTGATATAACTCAGGGAGAAGGGGTAGAGGAGATCAGGGAGAATGATGGAAAGTATGGTTGTGAATAAGATGTACCATACACAAATGAACATGTTAAATTGTAACACCCATGTACATCCATTTGTAGATATAGTGAATGAATGAATAAATAAATAAATAATAAATAAATAAACAGATATTTGGGTCAGTCTAGGTGTGCTTTGCTATGTCTATGTCAATGTTCCAGATTCTTGATTTTTTTTAAAGTCAAATAAATATTCTAGAATCTAATAAAACTCCGGCCCCAAGTCTCTCAGTTAAGAGAGACAGGGCTGGGAAGGTGGCTCAGAGGTAGAATGCTTGCCTTGTATGCATGAGACCCTGGGTTCAATTCCTCAGCACCATATAAGCAGAAAAAGCCTGAAGTGGCCCTGTGGCTCAAGTGGTAGAGCACTAGCCTGGAGCTGAAGAGCTGAGGGACAGTGCCCAGACCCAGAGTTCAGGTCCCACAACCGATGACAAAAAAAGAGAGAGAGAGACTTAAACTCTAGTACATGGTTCTGACTGACACACTGTTATGATACTTCTAGATTTCATTTACATGTGTCAATTGTCATAACATTTCACTCAAAAGGGGATCAAAGTGGGGGTCTCTGCATGTCCTGGGAAGAAGGTTGTAGCAGAAGTGGAAGCTGGAGAGATACTTCTGTTCATCAAGCAGGAAGTAGAATGTAGCTTTGTGAAGTAGGACATTTCTCCTTCCTTTTGGGGGTACAATGTAGTTGTGGCAGTGAAGAAGCCGTACAAGAAAACATAGTTTTCTGAATATAACCTCTGGTTTTAAAGAAATAACTGGACTGGACTTTGAAAGGTCGTCAGTAGCTAGCAAAAGTCTGTGAAGAAAAGCCTTGTAAATAAAGTAATGTCTCTTCCCTCTACATTTGTATCCATTCCCTGGCAAAGTATTGGGAAAACTGATTTATTTATAATTTGACTTAGATTCATACATTGTTCCAAAATCTCCTATCACGTTGAATAGACTCATATCCAGAAATAGCAAATTACTTTCTCTGTTGATCTTTTGTTCTACTGTGAAAACATTTTAGAGTAGAGAAATACAGTGACAAGATGATTAAACATTTATTAATATAGTTATAAACTTTTAAATTGAAAGTTATGTTTTATATTATTTGTGAATGAGCTCTGAAATTCATAAGCAAAATCTTCTTTCTGGAAAATTTTTACCTTAAAGCTAAAATGGAATCTTTTATTTAAAAGAAAATTTCAACAGAGACACAGTGTTAGTGGAAATACCTATGGACAATTTAGTGGAGAAAAAAGGCATGTGCATTTTATGCACTAATCAGCTTTGCCAATTTTCCCACTTTGCTGAAAAGTTCATTTTCAAAACATCAGTGCTCTATCATTTGACTCTTGATGCTTCTGAAACTAAATTTCTCGTGTGCAGCTAATGTATGTACATTTAGACAGCACCAAATTTGCATTCATATGTATGCAACTCAACTTACACACCGTTGTCAAGTACTGACTTTTATGGTTGACAGCTTTAATATTACTATTTGTGTGTGTATAAATTATTTTTTCAGAAGCCAAAAATAGGAAAATCTAGATTTTATTAATAGATATCTTAAGCATAACATTTAAGACATAATGGATAGGGATATCAATTGCATGATACTAATAACATCAAAATGTTTGATGACATAGAAAAGTGTCTTCTAAATACAGAAGTGTGAATAGTGCAGGAAGTCAGGGATAGGATCTTAGGAGAAAATACCTGACTTAAATATATGAACAGAATGGAGGAGTCTGAAGCCCATTAGGGACAGCAATAACAGATAGTCCTGAAGACTTGGGTTTACCACTAACCTTGAACTTTACAACTGTGAATAAATTTTTAAAATTAGCCAAAATGAGATAATCAACATTTCTAGAACTGTGAAAACAATAGGAATTCGTTATTCTGCTTAAATGCTGTGTGAATAATATCTAGGAATGTGGACATGTATTTTGGGGATGGCTGTATGACAGGAAAAGTGAATATTCTATTAAAGAGAGAGACCCATTCAGAGTATTTCTTATTAAGAGGAATTTCAAACTTGTGAGATATTTGACCTCTTTCAATGCTTGGGTCCTGGAAATCCAGGATGGCAGAAGAATGAGAGAGGATTTGAAAGAGTTTCTTGAAGGTGTTAAAGGGGCCAATATAAGATAGATGTGACAGAAGGCAGAGAATCCCTTTATGCCACTCCTGGCTAAGCATGTTTGAGAGAAAAACATGCAGAGGGAGACCAGAAGCCAGTGACCTATCCCTCTGACATTTGATTCATGGAAATGGGACCACTGAATGAACCAAAGGCAATGATGGGGTAGAAAAGGTAGCTCCTTACGTCTCCCATTTGATTCCTACTCTCCTTTTCTAACTTCAAACTCTATAGCCTCAGCCTACCCTTCATTACCAAGACTCCTCAATGAATTCTTTCTGACTATATACATCTTTCTTGAATAATTATCAACCTGGGTTAGGCATTTTTATCATTAACCACCACCACCACCACCACCACCTCCTCCTCCTCCTCCTCCTCCTCCTCTTCTCCTCCTCCTCCTCCTCTTCCTCCTCCTCCTTCTCCTCCTCCTCCTCCTCTTCCTCCTCTTCCTCTCCTTCCTCCTCCTCCTCTTCCTCCTCTTCCTCCTCTTTCTTCTCCTTCTCTGTAATTGGGGCTTGAACTCAGGGCCTAGATGCTGTCATTCAGCTTTTTTTGTTCAAGGCTAGCACTCTACTACTTGAGCCACAGTTACACTTCCAGTGTTTTGGTAGTTAATTGAAGTTAAAGTCTCATGGGCTTTTCTACCTGGACTGGCATCAAATTGTGATCCTCATATCTCAACCTTCTGAGTAACTAGGGTTAGAGGCATGAGCCATCCACACTCAGCCTTCATTTCTTTTTACCTCCACAAAACCTTAATCTTCATGAATTTTCTTCCTCCAGATTCTTACTCTATAAATAAAGCAATATGAGCTATTGGCTCAATATGATGCTTCCTGTCTCCTTAAATCCTAACACAAGCTCTCCAGAGCCTTTAGCAAAGAATAAGTTCAAATGGTTGTCTTTTCGCATAAGTAGAATGGCAGGGGAGCAGATTGGAAGGTATAGTAGATTTATTGCTTCATCTCAAATCACACATTTTAGAGTGATGCCTAAGTGGCTTCGCATAAGTCTTGTACATATGGGTTTCCGGTTCAGCTCACAATCACATAGTCAATGTGATAACTTAGTGTGATATAGTTGGCTTATGTTACCTCCTGTCCTCATGGGCCTTGGCCACTTGCCTTACTTTCTAGTGAGAGTAGCCCTAGGAAAGCCCCCCCCCCCATATTTTCTGTGTTCTTCCAAGACCTGATTGCCCTCCTTCTATAGCAAATGAGTCTCTATTTACAGTTCTGATTGATAAGAAGAAACCACATGCCTTTGTACTGGCTTGATTAAGGCAATAAGTGACTTGCTTTCCCAAGTGCTTTCTCAGAAGCCCAGGAAACCCAACCCTGAAGTGCAAACTGATATCCTGTTAGCTAACGAGATTGGAGATGGGGAAAAAAATCATTGCTCTCCCTCCCAACAATTGTGGGCTATAGTAAATTGTCAAATACAATATTTTGTGTCAGGGACTGATTGGGATGAATAAGACAGAAATATCTGAGCCCTGTACTGCAAAATACAAAGACTTCTGGGCACATGAAAGTCCCTATCGGTGAAGTGTACTCACATATGTTCTGCTACAACAAAGGGCTCTCCAGTGTCTTTCATAGGGCTGGTTGACTTGTTCAAGGCTCTGAAAGTTAGGCCCAGCTAGACATCTCTTGAGGATCCTAGATAGCAGCACACTGCTCCAGTTCTATGGACCAGCAAGTTATCAAAAGCAGGTGAAACACACAGAGTATAGGCTTAATCATGAACAATCAGAACAAAACCCCCACATTTATCTGTGTACATTGAAAGACTTACCAATTTACAAGCAATTTCTACTCATGGTTCTTGCCAAGCAGCAGATTTGAAATGACCATGTACATAACAGGGTAAATGTCTCCATAGGTCTGTGCATGAAACCAGAGGCCAAGAATGAATACGTGTCCTCTAAATGAAATGAAGGGGAAACATAATAATGGCTTTTAACAAGGTCACATTGAAAGGGAATGACAGAATAAATTGGGCTATTTGAGAACTTTGCCAAGTGGAAGAATTAAGGTTAAATTACTAAAAAAAAAATCTGTCTAGATAATCTTGGGCTCTCAAAGAAATTAATGGGAAATGGACCTAATTATTTGAGCTGAGATGCAGAGAATAGAGCTCACGTATAAATTAAGAATACATCATTTTAGACCAAGGTATATGAACAAAAATGCTGACCAATTTAGTATTGAATGACTTTTTTCAGGAGACTTTAACATTTTTGCAATGAGATTTATGTGGGAAATGTAAGCAATAAGCAAATCCTGATATAGTATTGAATTTCATTTTGGGTTCACTGGTAAATTTGATTTTGAAAAATATGCATAAAATTGTGAGATTAAAATGGACTGCACAAAATAGGTCAAGTGCGTGTGAACTTGATAGAAGATAAGCAAGCACATAGAAACATTGGGGGCCTAACAATAGGTTTGATTTACTCACTTAAAAAATTATGCCTGGTGTGGTTTTGAAATGCTTGTACTTCCAGCTACAGTAGAGGCTGAGGCAGGAGGACTGCCAGTTCAAGGTCAGTCTGGGAAAAATAATACTGAAACTTTCTCCTCTACTCAAGTGGTAGAGTACTTGTCTAAAGCTTGAAGTCCTGGGTTAAAGCCCCAGGAGTGAAAAAACCCAATTATAAAAAAGATGGGGGGGCATTTAAAAGTTTCAAGTGATTATAAATGAATTTAATCAGTCTTATAATGGGAAAAATCTTACAGGAATCCAGTCATTTATGTATTTTTACCTTTAAGCCACTGTTTCAATTCAATACATAATCTTGGTCAGTGTCACTTCTTTCAAAAATTCACTGCCACAAGCTTGGGAATTACTTGGAGTGTGAATTCTAGCTCTGGAATTTACAGGCTGAGACTGGGTGGGAGGGAAGTGGTGGGGGGGGGGAGATTATTTAGCTCCTCTTCCTTGTTTTCCTCATCTCACAATAAAGATTAAATGAGAGTTTCATTATAAAGACATTGTTGTACTTGTTACTATTATATTCTTATTGCATTGTTATTGTTACAGTTTGTAGTAGTCATTTTGTATTTGTGTATAACAAATTTTCAAAAAACCATATTTCCTCATTCAGTGTTGCAAATTTTGATTATCTTATTTTTTAATTTAAATTTTCTTGTAAAGGTGATATATAGAGGGGTTACAGTTACATAAGTCGGATCATGCGTACATTCCTTTTAAAACAGTGTTATCCCCTTTCTCGTTTTCTCCCACTTTTCCCCCTACTGACCTCCCCCCTTCAAGTTGTAAAGTTCATTGTAAGAAATCATATTTCCTCAGTTTAGGTGTTTTGTTTTATTTTGTTTTACTTTGTTGGTACTGGGGCCTAGGCACTGTCTCCAAGACTCTTTTTGCTCAAGGCTAGCACTCTACCACTTGAGCTGCAGCACCACTTCTGGCTTTTTTGAATATTATATCAGAGATAAGAATCTCATTGGGACTTTTCTGCCCTAGCTGGTTTTGGACAACAATCCTCAGATCTCAGCCTTGTGAGTAGCTAAGATTACAGGTATGAGCCACTGGTACCCGGCAAAAGCCATGTTTTGTTTTGTTTTTGTTTTGTTTTTTGGTCAGTGATGGGTCTTGAACTCAGGGCCTGGATGCTGTAGCTGATGTTTTGCACTTAAGGCTATCACTCTACCACTTTGAGCCACAGTGCCACTTTCTGTTTAGTTGTTTTAGATTCTTTTATTGTTATTTTTTTTCTTGGTCGTGGGGCTTGAACTCTGGGCCTGGGCACTTAAGTCATTACACCAGTTTGGGGGCACAAAACATTTTAAAAAACTATATAAACAGCTGGGCATCAGTGATGGCTCAAGTGATAGAGCACCAACTAAATGGGTTTGAAGACCTGAGTTCAAAACCCAGTACTGATAACAAACATAACATGTAAATGTATACTTTTCCATTTTCTCTTCACTCCCATTTCCTTATCACTCATGTTCTACCTATTCTAAAAGAGAGAGATAGAGAGATAATAGAAATTTAGATCGATGATAATGAGTAGACAAACAGTCAGGGAAGGTGAGAGGGAGGAAGGGAAGGAAAAAAATGAAACAAAATGGTAATTTTTTCATGTCTTCCTAATTTTTGGAAATGTGTCACCTCTGGCTAATGCTATTTTAAAATGTATGTGTACGTAATTCAATATAAATTAAGGACGAGAACTATGCTAAAAAATTTCCCCTTGGGGAAAAGTGATACCAGCAGCTCACACAGCTTGTGAATGTCTTAAGCCTGGTATGACCTACATTTCCTAGAAGTGTGTCTCAATGAGAAAAAAAAAACAAGAAACAAAAAAAACAAAAAACATTATATGGTTCTAGCCAGAGCTTCTGTTGAGCTAGCTGTCAATTGGGAGTGTAGAAACAGGCACCAATACTTGTTCTATCCTTATTTGGTCTCTCAGCAGTAGATAGTGACAGTAGTAAAATTTTTCCAGCTGTTCACACTGCAGATGAAGAGGACCCAACATGGCCTCTGTGTTCCCATTTCATCTTCCATTTAAGATGCCTGAAAGTAACAGAAAGATCTGATTTGTTATTTTGTATTCTACTTTAGTTTGCTTTTGGTGACAATTGTTACATAGTACAAAATATACGTGTGTGTGTGTGTGTGTGTGTGTGTGTGTGTGTGTGTGTTTGTGCGCGCTAGACCTGGAGCTTGAAATTAAGGACTGGGTACCCTTCCTAAGCATATTTTGCTCAAGACTAGCACTCTACCGCTTGAACCCATAGCTCCACTTCTGACTTGTTGGAAGTTCATTGGCAATAAGAGTCTCACAAACTCTCCTGACCAGGCTAGCGTTGAACCTTGATCCTCAGATCTCTCACAAAGCTAGGATTACAGGCATGAGCCACCAACATACAGCTTAGTAAAATTTTTTACAGTAGAAAAATAGCATATATAAATATTCTATAAATAATTAGTGTTAGAAAACATTTCCTAATACTTTGAGTTGGAAATGATTATAATCTTACACTACTAAGGAAAGGCATGAAAATTACTTAATCACAAGATAGACAATGCTTATCAGTAAAATCAATTCAGGAGTAATATACTATCCCAATATCTCTATTGCAATTTTAAAGCTATTATCCAAATGAGTTACTTAAAAACCTTAATATTATAAGTACTGCAGAACCATTCATATTTTGGGCTCACTAAAAGTTAGCTATAAGTCTGCTCTTCCAAAATTATAAGCATAATTCAAAAAAGAATCACAGGGGCTTCAAAATGACATCCATGAAATTCATCAACCACTCTAATAATAACTTACACTTAGACAATGTCTTCCAATTTAAAATAAGATTTCACAGATTTTCTAAATATAATAGTCCTTTGAAGCATGTGGACATACATTATAACCATTTTTCAGAGATTATGCATATAACTGTGTTAGACTTATAATTCAGTTTTCTTGTCTTCAAGGTAGGTACTTAAATCTTCTCTGCATATCATAGGTGTTAAAATTAATTATATAGTGCTCATTGTGAAATATCCCAATTTTCCTGAAAAGCAAGTATTTACACACACACAAACACAAAATGTATATGTATGTGCATATGTGTGTGAATGTATATATGTATATGTACATGTATGCACACATGCATATATGTATGTGAGAGAGAAATCCTGATGCTAATTTGTGCTTATCTATTACAGTAGTGATTCTCAATGAGCCACACCTCTTGGTACTGGTACCTAGTAGCTGGCTGAACCCATGTTTGCTTGCCAAAAGAATACAGTGAAATTGTTGTTGTGTTGGTTCTGGGTGTAACCATTGGGAGGGCCTTGACAACTGTTGATTTGTGCTGTTGGAAGCCTAGATAACATGAATCAAATGTGACGTCTAGTCTACTCTGCTAGAAAAGCAAGTTGCAGGGAGACATCATGGGAAAAGGACACTTAAAAAGGCAACATTTGCAGATACTGGTGGCTCATGCCTGCAATCCTAGCTACTCTGGAGGCTGAGATCTACTAAAAAAATTAAAAGCCAGAATTGTAGCTGTGACTCAAGTGATAGAGCACTAGCCTTGAATGAAGCCCAAGGACAGTAACCAGGCCCTGAATTCAAGCCCTGGGACCGGAACCAAAACAACAGCAACAACAAAAACAAAAACAAAAAAGAAAAGAAGCTCTAAGGCCACATGGAGAAAGAAGGGAACTGGACCATCTTAAAATCCTGATTGAAGCTGACACAGCCAATCTGCCAGCTAACCTCATTCACACTAGCGACCCTGGGGATGACTAATAGAAGAATTTCCTCTAAGTGAGCTCAGCCTATGTTACAGGACTGTAAAGAAATAAAATAAACGTGGTTTTAAGCAACTGAAGTTTGCAGTTTTTTTTTTTTTATATAGCAACAGACAACTGAAATAAATGCAAAGCAATGGTCTTCAGGTTTTATTACTCTTTCCAAATCTATAGTGACTTACTGAATGAGTATCCCCCAACTCTAGATCTCAAATACTAATGACAATTCTATGAGTTCTGTATTGGATATATTTCATAGCATCAGGAGAAAAGAAAGGCCTGCGATGATAGATTAAAAGGTTAATGAAATTGATTTATTATGTTTTTTTTAATCAGAGCAATAATATTGTTAATTGTTTGAATCAAAGATCCAGCCACAATGTGGCTGCCTAGATATGAAATGACACTCCATAAACTCACAAATTTATTTTGTATCCATGAATGCATTTCTATCTTATGAGGAGTGCTGTGTATGTGGGTGACTCTCAATGCTGGGAATGTCATCTGGGAAAAAGATAGCAGCAACTTGGCCATGAAACCACAGGTTTGCAAATTAGCAAATTTTCAACACTCCTCATTAGTGAAATCAATGAGACTGTTAAAGTACTGAAAAAATTGTCAAAATATGAGGAGATAAAAATGATGGCATAAATGGGATTTTAGGAGCTTAGGGTTCAGTGGGAGTGGGGTATCCTACAACACACTGAGTATCCTTGATATACTCCAAAGCAGGCTAAAGTCAGTCACATCAGCCTAGGTGATTTCTATGTCTCCAGGTCATTTGTATCTTTCATGTACTTGTAATAGGCTCTTTTGGGTCATTACTTGGTTTAATTTCCTTTTGCTTCAGATTAAAACTACTTCAGCTAATAAGAGTGTCTCCTCAACTATGTGATTTTAAAGAAAGATATTTTAAGACAATTATTAACTGACTACACATTTAAGCCTTAAAGCAAATGGTAACTGTGGCTTATGTAATGGAGACACATGTTTCAAAAGGAAGCCTCAACTGCTATATGATAAAATCTAGCTCTTCTAGTTCATTCATCTTACCCTCCAATGACTTCTATGAATTCTTTTGGAAGCAGCTGATGTTTCTTAAGAAACTAGCAGATGGTCAAGAAAAGCATAACAGACAGCCTCTGACTTCTAGGGACTCAGATTCTAGTTCAGGAAGCAGTGATACTGGAGGCTCTTAACTATTCTCAGAATTTACAGGGTCTCAGAGAAACTAATGATAAAACTAGTCTCTCACTTGGAGAAACAGGCTCAAATGAAATATACACATGGTTTCCACTTACATTTTTTTTGTCAATTGGCACAATGTGTTCTCTGATTCCGACATCTTTTAGTTGCCAAAAATTCCTATGATTCTGATATTTATCAAGTCTTCTTTAGCAACTTATATTAAATGATGACTTAAAGTTTAAAACATAATTTCAAAGCCAGATGTAGTGATTCATTCCTTTAATCCCAGCACTAAGGAGTCTGAGACTATAAAATCATGAGTTTGAGGATAGTTTGAGTTACACAGTGAGACCTTTTCTCAAAAATAATAAATAAGTAAAGTTGAAAAATTAAATCCACAGACATTTTCCTTAACAAAAGTGTCAAAAAAAGGTAGGTGGAGTATGAATAATTTTTCTTATTCTTTGGATAAATAAGTTGGTTGGAAGGGTCCATACAGTGGGTGAAGAGGTTAAAAATATCAAGAGGTAGCACACATACATAATATGCAAGCATTCTCTAGAAATATAAATATTCTCCTAGCCAGTGATTCCATAAGGAAATCAGATACAGCAACTGCAAAGGAATAGAGGAATTTATAGGCAAAGTCCAGCTTGTAGTGAGGAAAACTGGAGGAAAAGGAGTTGTGAGATCCAAGATTATGAGATCCTAAGATTCCATTAAGAATGAATGAGTCAATTCCTTCTTTGACTTCCTACTTGTCAAAACATACAAAAACACTGCTAATTCAAAGTTAAAAAAATGAAAGGACCAATATGATGGAAGGCTTTTTTGTTTACCATTGTGAAAGCAATGCATGTTTTCCATTGTGTAGACTGTTAGACATACTTTGTGTAGGTAATTTTTCACTGTGATCGATCGAAGCATGCATGCATATACAGCTATGTGGATCCTTACACACATGCATCCCACCCCATGTGACCACCTTTAGCTGCTGAGTTTAATAGACACATAATCTGGAGAAAATGGTAAGTCTGCTCTAGCCTTTTCATCTTTACTACACCGAATTGCTGCGAAGTTTTCAGCATTATCTTGAACAGAATCAGAACAAACATTACTATTTTGTGAATTCTCAACTGTCCTTATGTGTGAGTTATAGATTAGAGGATAGCTTCCATTCTCTCATAGCCTGCAGCATCTCAGTGTTTGAACAGTATATATTTTCTGGAACCAAACCAAGACAAGATTAAGACTGATAAAACATTCAATTTAAACTTCTCCTCAAGTAAATAATTCAAATTCTGTGCCTCAGTTTTCTCTTTAATAAATTGGGGATACTGATTTTAATAGTCACATTGCTTCTTCAAAGGAGTATTCTTATGTTTAGAAAGTCCTTGATAATCCTTCAGCATGCAGGAAAAAAAGATGTATGAGACTGTTGTGATTTTTGCCAGTGGTTCTGTAAACTCAAGAAATAATCCAATGTATACTCTGTATGTACTGGCATTTTTCTGTCTTCTTTCTTTCTGAGAGCTAAAGGAAAGACACAGTTCATCCAATCATGGCAAATAAATACAACTCCTTCAAACAGCTTAAGCCAGACATTTCTCATGCTTTGTCTAGCTGTCACTAATTTTCCCTTTGATTTTCTAACCACTCATAAGCAAGACAGAAGGTTGTTTTGCCAGAAATAAAATGTGCAAAAATGTTTTAAAACTCATGGAATATTCCTGGAAATCATCCCTCTAGAAGCACTTATTATCAAAAATATTTATTGGGCATGAACAATATATCAAGTTATGTTCCAGATATGGTGGTTACTACTTAAACAAGAATGAGAAAACATTATTTGTTGTATTTAAGAATGGTATAGGGGTTCAGGGCCTATGTTTTAGGCCTAGAGTTCCAGCTGTAAGAGGCTGAAATTCGAAGAATCAAATATCACAGTCAGTCTAGACAGATGAATCTGATAAATTCTAATTTCCAATTAACAAGCAAAAAGCTGAAAGTAGGGTCATGGCTCAAGTGCTATAGCATGAGCTGAAAAAGCTAAGTGAGAGCAGAAGAATCTAAGCTCAAGCTCCAGCACTGGCAAAATGATCTGAATAATCTTGTTTTTCTTAGAATATGAACAGCCTTTCACACATGCACATAATGAAACTAATACTGATTGACCAATAAATTTGTGATGCCTTATTTCATCATCTAAATCACAAGTTTATTAGAAGATAGGGACAAGATTTATTATTTCTCAGGTATGCAAATATCTACTCTTTTTATTTTTAATTTTAAAATCAAGCATGTGATCCCCCAGCCTAGATGAAGAGAAATGATTGAGTATTTAGATAAATTGAGTATTTAGATAAATACCCATTATAAAAGCCAAAATACCACATACTTATTTTCTAAGGCTTCTTTATAGCTAAGGTACTGGCAAATCACCTAGTTAGATCAATAAGGAGATAGTAATGGCAAAAAATCATGTACTGTAGATAATTTATTTGTAGCAATAACATCACCATTCCAGAGGAGGCAAAGGTAGCAGAGTTAACAGTGGGGCTGTAATAGCCAATGTTCATGGAAGGGATAGAATTAATCTAATCATCTCTCACCATTTCTCACCATTTTTATTACAATTGCCTGTTTTCCAAACTTTCTATGGCTTTCTGGTACTTTCATAGCCTCAATATACATTCAAAGAAGTTCTCTTATGTCGAAATCAGGTAGGGCAACTTCTGTTGCTCTTGTGTTAAGAAGCCTAGCTTATACATTCGGTTTCATTCTCAGACTCCCACAGCAGATAGAATGTAAAACCCTGTGCTCCCGTTACTCAAAATTATCTTGTGTTCTACTCAAATAAATTTTAACTTTGCATTTTTTGCATTATCTATCTATTATCTATCTATCTATCTATCTATCTATTGTAAGAAGAAATTATATTATCTTTATAAAGTCAGAAATATAGTAGGACAGTTTCAAATGAGCATATGTTGCACATATATTTCACTGTTTGACATCATCTAAATAACATCAGAACAACAGTCATCATGTGAATACATGATTTAATAAAAAAGTAGTAATTATTCTTTCTGGACCAAGGCAGAGAACACATGAGTTACTTAACATTAAAATTCAGTGCCATATAATAGGAACAAAAGATTTTTACTGAGTTCAAACTGCTTTGAATTTAATTTAGTCAAATCAATTTTTATAACTAGACAGTCTTAAAATGAAGACTGATTGTAGGTGTAGCCCTCAGGCTAAAATTAGATAAAATAAGAAATGAAAGGATGGATTTTCAATGTCATTGGTCTAATGTCATTGCTAGACTAATACTAATAATGCATGCTTTTCTCCTTTCTTTGCTTATTTTCTCTGTGCCCCAAGTATAACAATCTCAGAACATAATGATTTGGGATTATCAAAGGAATTAAAATGGGGTGGATGCAGTAGACAAAAAGCTCTGCAAAGGGTCAGTTACAAATACAGTTATTTTTACAATGTATTCTTTAAACTTCATGATTATAAAAATCAAGTTCCTTTTATGTTTATAACTCAAACCCTTTGTTCATGAGGTTATCAGGAGGAACCAATGCCCCATTGGTACTGGTAGGCCATATACCCTTCATCTCAGAGGTCATCAAACTGCAACTGCAAAGTAAATCCAGATTGTCACATGGTTTACATCCTAAGAATTTTTTTTGGTACTGGAACCGGTGTTTGCGCTCAGGGTCTAACAGTCTTTTTGCCCTTTTTGCTCAAGATTGACTACTCCTTGAGCCACAGCTCTACTTCTGGATTTTTGGTGATTAATTGGAGATAAGAATCTGGTGGACTTTTCTGCCTGGCTGGCTTTTAACCATGATCATGAGATTTCAGCCTTACAAATAACTAGGAATACAGGCATGGGCCACTAGTACCCAGATGACTTTTGCCATTTTTAAATGACTGAGTCAAAATCAAAAGAAGGGTAATATTTGATAACTCCTAAACAGTCTATGTCAGTAAGCATAAAAATGTTATTGGTGTATAACCAAGTTGGTTTGTTTATACATAGTCAATGGCTGCTTTGGGGCTCTCAGAGCACAGTTGAGTAATTGTGACATATGGCCTGCAAAGTTGAAAATATTTACCACTGAAATCTTATAGAAATGTTTGCTGACCTCTAGTTTATTTCACAAAAGGATTGCTTGGTGACCTGAGCCATACTCAGATTGTGGTGGTGAGGCTGGTGACCTGATCACTTGCTCTAACTTTGTTCCTGCAAGATAGCAGGGTGATGAGCAATTGTTCAGGGTCAATTTGTTAAGGTTTATTTGAAGGGCCTATTGAATTCTGGCTTTTTCTGTGGTTTCTTTTGCTTCATTCAGGATATATTGTGATGCTGTGGGTGTTAGCTGCTTCTTATTATTATAAAACACGAGTTTGAGACCTCTCCAGCTGACCTTGTAACTGCCAACTAGTCATACTCACCATGCTGCATGCAGTGACAAATGAAAGTAAATGGCAAATGATTCAGTACCATTCTCCTCAGGTTTCTATGGTGAAGACTCCAATTTCTTCCCTTTACTGACCCTTGTCCCTATCCCTCCTGTTTTTCTCCTGCCCTAGCAATTTAGACTTGACATTTAAACCTGATCTTCCAAGATATTGATCCTTAGTATTCTATAGAGATTTTGACTCTTGTTTGCCTTTGTATCTTTCTAGACTTGTCCTTGCCCCAGAATTCAAGCCCATTGCTGCCATCCCTGAGTGTGCAGGCTTGTGTACTTACAGATTAAGGCTCACAACTAACAGTTCTACCCACACAAAGTTACCTTGCAGTTCTCATTGGTAACATGTCTATCTTTTCTATCCCCAACCCTTGATGTTCATATATGACCTCTATTTCTAAAATTTCACAATTTTAAAAATGTTTTACAGATGGATCCAAACACCACCAGGCCATCTTCTGGCATTAGCATGTTTTCTATATAGGTCATGAAGATTGATTCTAATTGTTTCCAATATCAATAGTTCATTTCCTTTTCATCACTGAGTAACTTTTTATGTTTGTTTAACCATTCAACTGTTGAAGGCTATCTCAGATGGTTACAAACCTTATTTATTAAAACTAAAGCTGATATGGACATTTGTGTCAATATTTTTGTGTAAACGTAAGTTTTCATTTGTCTGGAATAAATGCACAAGAGTACAATTACAGGTTACCTCTGGCTGAAGGAGGACAGTTTCAAGCTTAGACAAAGAGGCTTCCTGCATGGGGCCATTTGCTATATTGGAGCTCCCTCTTACTGATTTCATCCACCTGCCTCTCTCTCCACAGTTGATATGGTTGAGATCCTCTCCTAGCTGCTTATCATTGTGATGCTCTCTATAGTTTCTCTTCAGACGAATGGTGTGTGATTGACAGACTCCTATTCAATCCAAGGGAGGAATGAGTGTACTGAGTTGCCTTATATGGCTAGGTCAAGGATAGAGCACCACTCAGTGAAGGTTGCATTTCCTCCCATTGGGTGTGGAACATAGGAAAGCTTGCTACTGGCCTCTGCCTCTAGTCCTGGGGGGGGGGGGTCTTAAAATAGCTCATCTTTGAGCTGGGCACCAGTGGCTCATGCCTGTAATCCCAGATACTCAGGAAAATGAGATCTGAGGATCACGGTTCAAAGCTAGCCTTGGCAGAAAAGTCCCTGTGAGACTATTATCTCCAATTAACCACAAAAGAACTGGAAGTGGTTCTGTGGCTCAAGTGGGAGAAGGATAGCCTTGAGCACAAAAAGGCTGAGGTACAGCACCCAGGTCCTGTGTTCAAGTTCCCAAACTAACCAAAAAATAGTTCATCTTTGTACTTCTTCAATTATCTTTTCATAGTCCTTAGAGCTTACAGTTGTGCTTGATGGGAAGAAGTGAGTCTGTGGAGTTTTGTCTGGATCAGATGTGTAGGCCCACCTCAGAGATAAGTAAATAAGTGGGAAATTCAGGTAAACAAAATCTAAGCAAGGGAAATGGAAATAGTTTTATTTTTTATTATCTAGTTAGAATAATGTTATAGAGCAGTCAGATATGACACTACTAATTTCAGACTTCTGGATACGAAAGTTCTCCAGGTTTTCATAAGTTTGAAGCAGATCACCCAAAATTTTATTGGGCTAATTGAAAAAGTGTTAATAGACCCAATTTTATATTTCCACCATTTTCTTCAGAGATGGAAGACTAATAAATCCTTGAGAGAGGCCAGGGGGCTTTAAGCTTCTAAAATAAGATTTGCCCAAGAATGTCTTGAACAGTGATCATAGCAATCTTATAAGTATTATTTTATCTCTATTTTATAGGTGGTGAAGTTTTATCTCAGTACGGTAAGTGCCTTAACCTTTGGTTAATAAGGACAATACTTACCTTTGAGGCTGGGGAAGAAAGTATGAATAAAGGGCTGGGAAGGTGGCTCAGTGGTAGAGCGCTTGCCTTGCATGCATGAGGCCCTGGGTTCGATTCCTCAGCACCACATAAACAAAAAGAAAAAAGCTGGAAGTGGCGCTGTGGCTCAAGTGGTAGAGCACCAGCCTTGAGCTGAAGAGCTGAGGGACAGCGCCCAGACCCAGAGTTCAGGCCCCAGGGCTGGACCAAAAAAAAGAAAGAAAGAAAGTATGAATAAAATTACATCTCTAGACACATGAAACTCCAGCCTAAATCCAGAAAAGTTTTATTGTCAAAGTTAATATTGTATACACTGTCAGTTTTTCTTTATGCAAAACCTACATTGACAAGGCACAAGGAACACACTTGATGACCAGTAAAAGACAGGAGCTATTTCCCAGGCAATGGCTGTAAGAAATCTATCACTATTCTTTTAGGTGGATATGTTAAAAATGATAACAGTGATTGTTCCTATTCAAAAGCTCAGTCATATGTTTCCCATACAGTCACCATTAAATATTCACCATTTAAGTGGCCACTTAATGGACAGTTTTCACAAAAGATTAAATGATGCAATGCTTAAAATTATAAATTTTACTCTTATTAAGCAAAAGATTGGTTCTTAATTTTTGCATGCTATTTTTCTTAAGCTGCTAAGTATGTTATATCATTTAACTTCATTTGCATGTTACATAAAGTAGAGGCACAAGATCCAAACTGTAAAAACTCCATGTCAAAGATACCTGATTGGAATCCCAGCTTGTCCACTTACTTGCTCTGTGATTATAAAGTGACTTAACCTCCACAGAACATTAGAATCTTCACTGAGGAGGTGAGAGCACTTTCCTCATATTGTTGTTTACATAATTAAAGGTGGTCAGAACCCAGCATATAACAAAATCCTAAAAATGCTAGTTCTTTCTTTTCCTTTGTCTACTCTCAGGAATGATAGTAAATTCATAGAAAGGAATAAGGCCACTTTCCCATTTGGAATCTGACTCTATAGTTATGCCACTTGTGTTGTCAAAGTCATATTTATCAACATAATCTATTGAAAATTTACCCTGTTTTGTCCTCTTCCTCATGTTATAAAGGGTTTAATGAAGCCCTGACTTCAAGGTCTGAGTTCAAGTGCTGATATGAGAGAGAGAGGGAGGGGAGGGAGAGAGGGAGAGAGACAGAGACAGAGACAGAGACAGACAGACAGACAGACAGACAGACAGACAGAGAGACAGACAGGCAGGCAGGCAGGCAAATGGATGAACAGAGAGAGAGAGAGAACAAGAGAGTGAGAGAAAGGAAGGGGGAGGGGTGAGTAAAGGTGGATAGAAAGGAAAAACAAGGAAAAAAGAAGAAATAAGAAATGAAACAGCAAATTTCCTTCATTCCTACCGAAAGAATGAATTATTTTCCTATGTAAGATTATATCATAAAAGATTGTACATTATGAAACCAAAAGCATGTGAAATATTGTATTATAGATGTGTGTGCTGCATTTGATCCATTAAAAATATTATTTAACCTTTGTAATAGTTTTTGGGTTTAAGCATTTTTACCTGTCATGTTTTTTCCTCTTCAAAATGAAAATTAACTTTGGTAGCTGAAATTGTTTGATTTGGTCTTTTAGTTACCCAGGACTGCCTAATATTTTTTTTCAGCTCTGGGGAAACTCAGACAACTGAAACTGGAAGGCCATTTTCTGACCACTCTAAAGTTCAAGGCTGTTCACTCAGGAGTAAAGGGGCAGCGTCTCCCATACATGAAGGGAGCTGCCGCAAGAGTTGGAGCTCTTCAGTTTTCACAAACGGAAATTAGACTTATTTCCAACCTGATCAAGCCGGATAAAGAACAGTTGCTTTCCAGCCTCAAGTCACTGACTGAATGAATGCTTTGTAGTGCTCCCATCCACTTGGTACATGGTAGCCTCCTTCCCTGGAGAAAGCTAGATTATGAGAAATTTGTGTCAATGCCTTTGTCCAATTGCCCTTCCTGGATGGTAGTCATGTGGTGGCACCAAGGGAAATATAAGAAAATGTCCTTTGAACCTTATTTGTGTACTTACTATAGGGATGCTGAGGATGGCAGTGTCCATTATGTTTTATGAGAACCTCTGGGAGACATTTGCTTTGGCCATCCTGAGCATTGTATGAATGTTGTAAATCATGTGTCTAGTGTTGTCTCCAGCTGAACTCTGAGAACTTGGAAAGATGAATTTCACTTACCAATATGACCCCTAGCTCCATCTCTGCTTTTGTTTTTTTCCTCTACCCTAATTTTCCTATTTGCTTCCTATGAACTGCTTATCCCATGCTATTACATGTATTTATGCAAGGTACTCCAAAACTGGAAGACAACAATATAGGCAGGAATAAATAATAATTTAAAAGTCACAAGCTGGGCTCTAGTGGGTCATGCCTAGCTACTCAAGAAGCTGAGATCTAAGGATTATGATTTGAAAGCAGCCCAGGCAGGAAAGTTCATAAGTTTGTTATCACCAGTAAGCCATTAAAATGCTGGAAGTAAAGCTGTAGATCACATGGTAGAGTTCTAGCCTTGAGCAAAATGAGCTCAGGAACAGTGCCCAGGCCTTAAGTTCAAGCCCAAGGACTGGCACGCGCGCACACACACACAGAGACACACACACACACACACACAGACACACACACACAAGAAATCACAAAAAGCACACATAAAACATATTACCATTCAAAGTATTATTAATTATGTGATATATCTACACAGGCCTTTTGCCAACAAGCCAAAATTGTATTTAGTGAGAAAGAACCCAGGTTTCACCTGATGAAACTTCAGACATTTTCAGTTGAGGGGGGAAAAGCAGACTTACTTTATCCTTCTTGCTTTCTTTTCTTTCTCTATTTTGCACTATGATAATTGTTCATTCAAGAGTACAAAGGATCTCTGAGACTCTGGGTTCTTTCATCTTCAAGCAGGTTAAGTCAAATTACACATGACGAATATGACAAAGGCCTTCCTGAGCTACAGTGCTTTCTGCTCTGGGAGAACCCAGGCTTTGTGTTCTTGTTTCTCTGCCCTGAGTCAGCACTTGGCTAGTCCAAGGCCATGGGGCCCCAGAGTTCAGACTGTTAGGAATAATAAACACACAGAGAAAGAGAGCACAACCCATATTTTAAATTTGAAAAGGAGCCCTGCTCTTTACTTGGCAGAACAATGGTGTGGTTAATACAGTTCAGAAAAGAGAGACTAGAGGGAATCAAAAAAATGAAAACCATAGTGTTTCTGTAGCTCTACTTGAATTAATTGTGACACTCAATTCCTACATTGCATAATATCTCCTACCTGAAGAGAGAACCAAAAATATCTAGGCAAAATCATAAAACATTAAGGTTATTTTATGTACTTGATGTACTGGGGGTAAATCCTCTTTCCTTATGTCCAAAGAAAACTCTTCTTCTCTTTTGCTGATTAACTGATATATACTTGATCAATTTCTGTTCATTCAGGCAATCTTGTTAATTTATATTTTTGTCCAGTCCTAGATAATGTAGTCCTTGGTTATTTTTATAGGACTTTTTGATTATTTCCAACAAAGGTATAATCTGCTGACTTCTCCCCTTCATTATCATTATTATTCAGGTTTCTTGTCCCTTAATATGGCCAATTTTTAATTGCATATCTAAAAAAAATCATACTTTAAATTTTGACCTGGTACCCACTTGATTTAAAGTTCAGGTAGCTCTGTTTAATCCCAGGAGTTCTTAATCAGTTTCCCATTCTACACCTTGCTGTCAAGGTTCCTGTGACCTTGATGAGACATTATTACATTTACTTCCCAAGGCTCAAACTCCATCTCATTAGCATTCTTCATAGTGTGATCTACTGTTTGTTTCTATGTCCTGTGCAATGACCATTCACAGGAACACTTTGGGACCAATACTCACCAGGTGGCTTTATGCAAATTGGCATCATTTTTCTTGACAATCCACATTCATTTTGTGTCCATTTATGAATCCTCATCTGCTTTTTCCTGGGCTTTCTTAGAGCTCCTGTGAAGCTACATCCTATATGAATGATATGGACATCAAAAATGAGGCCTCCAAACAAATCATCCACAGTAAGAAAGTAACTCTAAACAAAAAATCCATCAGAAAGGAATGATAATACTAGAAAATAAAAATGATTAATATTGATTTTAAGTGGCTCTTTATATGTGTTAGAGGGTGTACTCATGTAAGTAGTTGAGGAGGACATTATTTACTGCCTGAAACTGTCTAGGGGCAGGTCTTCATAATGTGGAAGCTGAACTGAACCTTACATAGGCAGATATGAGTGATGCTACCAGGGACCCATTAACTCCAGTTGTCCTCTGGAAGGGTGTTTGATTCTTCCTTGTTTTGTCCTGGATACTGCCTTTCTCTAATGTGGAGGAAATGCTAGAATATTTTGGTTTGACTGTCCTTACTTGTAAGTAGATAATGAAGAGGGTTACATATACTGTCTCAGAGGGGCTCACCTGCTCATTCCCTGATCCTACTGTTTTATATCAACCTTTCTGAGCAAAAGTAAGTCATGTTTCCTGAATGTGTAATTTCAATGATCTGGCAAGACTATTTGTATTACTTAGAGTGCCATTTCTGCTTCTGGATAGGTCCGTGTTTGATTCATTAAATGTGTTTCTCTTACAATCGCTACATCAGAATCTTTTTCATTTGGTGACTCTGTCATAGGGCTTTAGAAGTTATGTGCACTGTGTGTAAATAATGCTGCACCTGCATTCTCTTTCTTTACCCCAGTCCCCATAATCTCAGTGCACCACACTAACAAAAGCACTGAAAAAAGAAATCCAAGAAACATCACACCTCATTTGATCAGTAAAAACCATATTATATAGTCAAAGGGATATTCAACAAAACAATAGCAACGTTGAACATTTACAAGGTGTCAGACACATACAAAACAATTTGTATGTGGTTTATCTAATCTTAATAACACCCCTGAAATGTAGGTATTATTGACTACAGAAAAGTATCATTCTTGTTCTCTACTCAACAGGGGAAAGGCCAGCTGGCTGACTCTTAGAGGAATTCATTTTCTTTCTGAATTTCCTGAGATCCAGGGCTGGCTCTCAATCTCATGGGCCTAAAAATCTGATTATATCAGCTCAGTGAATGTGGAGCTATCTCTCAAGGGTAAATCATAAGCCAAGGAGAAATCACCCTTAGACAAACCTGATATTCAAGCCCACATGCTCAGCATATGTATCAGTCAGGGGCTCCACAGGAGACAGATGGCATGCTGAAATTAGGATAATTGAAGGAAGGCTTAGTAAAAGGGTTATATACAAAGTGTAGTTGGAAGTAGGAAAATCATACTGGAGAGAGTAGCACTGGAGGCTAGTAGAAATGCTCCATCTCCATCTGTGGGCCTGAAGCAAGGAGGGGAGGAAGTGGTTTCAAGGACTCCTGGTGAGGGCACCACCTTGACAGGAGCTGCAAGCTTCAGTCAAGGGACTCAGTCAGCCCAAAGCAATCTTACTAGAAGGAGATGTGAGAATCCGTCTCCTTCAATCACATTCTCCAGCTCCAGTCTCCAGGTAGGGCTTCCTACTCGTGAAACCCAACAAGAAACCACAAGACCAGATTGTATGAGACAATTTATAGAGGCTAGAATCCTGGAATAAAAAGCAACGAAGGGTGGAAAATTAAATATGGAGAGTCAATGAGAAAATACGCAGAATAGAAGATCTACTCCTTCGGTGAAATCTGAGTGAGAAGCCATTTCATTAATGTATCATAAATAACTATTATGTCAGAAGGTAAAGATCCTTAGAGTTAATGTGTTCAGCCCGTTGACCTTTATAGGCAGACCCTTAAAGGGTCCAAATTGTGACTAGTAATTTGCTGGTCATCATGAACTCAAAACAAGAGAAATCATCAAGAGACTAGATTAATTGGTAATAGCAACCTAAGATTGACTAATAAATCTATTTTACAGAAAGGATGACCTCACTCCTGGGCCTGGAGTACTGAAAGCTAAACAGGCCTGTGGGAGTTACTGTGACACAACAAAACACCACAAAACTTGGTGACTTAAAATAATCCCTAAATATTGAAAGTATATATTATGATTCCCATTTTATAGGTGATTATTTGGAAGTAAAACCAGATCTACCAGAATTCATAGCCTTGCTCTCTTTCCTTTATACTGATTAACTTCTCGACATTTTTTATGAAACTACTTTCTAAATCATAAGGTACTCTTGAAATGCAAAGAGGCATCATTATCCATCCATCATCATCATTAGATTATTAGTATTATGAGATAGAGCCCTAATCCACAATAAGTTAACAACATCCCGACAGACAATTTCACTCTTCCCTTTTTCTCTGGAGCCAGCAATAAGCACTTAATAAGACTTTCATAAGAATTAGTCTTGATTAGAAAGTTCTGAGTTAATAGTTTCCTGTTCTATTAAATAACCATTAATTCTCTTTAATTAGCTGGCATTTCAGAAGGTAAGCCAATTGAACAACTAGTCTGTAGAGTATACAAATCAAGGCATCTGTGGACCAAGCAGGTCTCATGCATCTATTATACTCTTCATGAAGGGCAAGGACAAGCTGAACATTCACCTACTTTCAGGAAAATCATTGTTCAATTTCGATCAACAAATAATATGTATTTATGTCTTACTTAAGTGCAATACTCTTTTCTATTTAAAAGGGTTGTAAGTCTCCTAGTGATAAAAATTGGAATTTATACATCTTTTTTAGGCTTATCAAATTTAAATTTTAATGTATTGTTATTATATTCAGGACTATTACAATATTTCTCCCTTGTTTCCCCTCAAAAAAGATAAATAAAAATAAATGCCACATAATTTGACCTCCAAAAACACAAAAATTCATATTTTTATAATTTGAAATATATAAAATGAAATATTTAATAACATCTTCCTCCTCTTCCTCCTCCTCGTCCTCCTCCTCCTCCTCCTCCTCCTTCCCCTCTTCCTCCTCTTCTTTCTTCTTCAATGGTACTGTGGCTTGAACTTGGGGCCCTTTGCTTTCGCTCAGCTTGCCTACTTACAGCTGGCATTTTACCACTTATGCCATGTCTCCAGTCTTACACTTTGCTGGTTAACTGGAGATGATATCTTGTGGACTTTTCTTCCTGGACTGGCTTCAAACTTCAACATTCTTTGAGTGGTGTGTGTGTGTGTGTGTGTGTGTGTGTGTGTGTGTGTGTGTGTGTGTGTGCGCTTTTGTGCCTAGTACCTACCACAAGAGGCACAAGCCTATCTGAGAATATTGTTACCTGATGTTCTGACTGAAGTTTGAAAAGAAGTTATGAATGAATAGAGTTTATGAAACATACTGGCTCCTTTTACGAAATATTATGAGATAAAAAATCATAGCTTGGATCCTGAAAGAGTGTTTGGCTGTGCCAAGGACTACCCAAACAAGAATCTCTTACAAGAGATAGAGTTGTTTTATTTGATTTCATATAACATTAAATTTAGTGGTAGGCAAGAGGGAAGCAGTATAAAGGCTATGTAGATGGCATCAGTTGATGTCCTTGAGGTTTTGTTCAGCATCATCTCAAGTATGAAAATATATAATATGCCATACCAATTTGTAACATCTCACAATACATATTTGAAATGCCTATTTAAATGAAATAATTGTTTTATGTATTCATCAGTATTTATTTTATTGTAATTTTTGTCAGTTGTGGGGCTTGCACTCATGGCATGGGTGCTGCTCTTGATCTCTTTTGCTCAAGGCAAGCACTCTACCACTTCTTGCCCTATCTGGCTTTGAACCACAATCCCCAGATCTCAGCCTTCTGAGTAGCTAGGATTACAAGTGTGAACCACCAGCGCTTGCCTAGTATTTACTTTTCAACCAATATTTATGAATACAGACACTATTTACCAAAGGCTGTTTCTAAATCTCTGAGGAAAATCCAGATCCAAGTACATTAAACAACTTGAAAGTTGACATATCAAAAAAATGGGTTGATTCTAGCTAAGGCTAAAATCTGAGCTCCTCAACTTCCACATTTCCTTTTCTTCCCCAAATGCGACTAAAATTTTTAAAATGAAGTATACAGATCATATCTTACTGTAATAATTCTCCTTTTTCAGATGAGTAAGTGTGCCTGAGAGACAAGTAACTTGCCCATGGTCACCATCAACATATTGAACAATAACTCTATCCTGGTCCGTCCAACTTCAGATGCTTTATTTTTCTACTGCAGCATATTATGGTTTCTGACTATGTTTCTAATATAGCAAAAGATAGAACTTACTTCAGGTATGGGAGATGGAAGACACAAAGAAGTTCAGAGCTAAGGTTTAGAAGTTGTTCCTTGTACTAGCAAGTGCCTGATTTAAAAACACAGAAACACAGGCTTGGTCACTCAGGAAACCAATGAGCCTGTCATGTTTGATAGAAGTTGATAAGCACATCAGAATGTCAGCTGTCCATCTGAGGTCACTTCAGACTTCAGATGTGTTAGTACCAGATTATTTCAACACTTGGACTGTCAACAGAGAATCTTCAATGTATATCCCAGATACAACAGCCTTAACTCCTGTGCTGAACTCACTGGATGGACATAGTAGTGTTCCCATGTGTTTTCTGATATTTCTTTCATAATCTTTTCTTCCCTTACCATGTATTCCCCCTTTGATGTACCTGCCTTTTATATTCTATCCACTACCAAGTCCTTTCTAAGTTTTTTCCTTATATAAGTATCTGATGTGTTTCTTACTTCTTTCCTATTGTCAGTTCTTCAGTGTTCCATTCCCATAGTGTTGTTATGAAGAAACTAAGTAGGCACTGTCACCAGACTCATATTCTATAGCTTCTTGTTCTATGCTTCCAGAAAAAATTCCTTAAACGTTATGTTATTTCTATGTTCAAGGTATCATATATAATACATAACCCATGTGAAAAATCCTTTGTTAAATGTGACAGAGACTCTTAATGGCTTATACATGTTTCTTCATAATTTATTCTTTAATAAATAAAAGCTATGACATTATTTGGGTCAAAAAGTTACCTAGGGAAGGGGTTCATTTGTAAACTTTCTTTAAAGATATTGATGGTCCCTAGAAATCAATCAAAACAAAGCTGATTTATCTAGGAGAGTTGGAATATGGACCTGATGCCAGATGGTCCAGCAGCCATTATGTAATTATAAGGAAGATAGGATCCCACCATTTAGAAAGACAGAAGGCAGTTGTTTTTGAGGACTTTATGAAGCTACCATGACATGTTTTCCCAGGCTATGTCTGGAATTCTTTTCATGTGAGAGGAATAAGTCTAATCCAAATACCATGAGCTCCTTATTAACATCAGTACTACATTCCAGAAAATAAGATATTCTGTGTAAAGGTGCTGAAATAAAATATGCCACATAATATTGTTAACATTATTGTAAATGAAAAATATCGATGGGTTAAATGTTAACCAAAACAATCTGACCAGTATCTTAAAACAGAACTCAAACACAATAAAATGCCAACATGTAAATAACAATTGTGTTGAGATGCACAATACCTCAAATATTACTTACAAATAAACAGGCAATCAAAATGATCCTCAACAAACAAAGGGACTTCAACTTCCAGCCAAAATGGAGTAACTATCACTAAATAACAGCTTTTAGAACATGTGGTAAAGGACAATAATTCTGAAAGACGAGAAACAAATGAGGTGAGTCCTACAATTGGTCTAGTGTTTTGACTTCAAAGAATGTCTAGACTGACATGCAGAGAAGAGGGACTGAGGCAGACTCAATATAAGATGTGGTTGAGGGTTGGGTAGAAGCAATGACTACAGCCTCAACCTTACAAAACTATAAAAAAAAGAGCATTACCAAAATAAAGCATACAGGAAGTAATAATAAAGTTCAGAGAAGAAATCAATGGGTTAGAAGAAACAAAAACAATAGAAACAAATCACAAAATTATAGAGGAGGGCTGGAGATATAGCTCAGAATATTTGCCCAGAATGTATGAGACCCTGGGTTTCATTCTTACCAACACACACACACACACACACACACACACAATCTAAAAAATATAAATTTGTAAAGAAAATAAAAAAATGGAGCAGGCTGATAAGGAAAAGTGAGTTAGAGTTGGAGTCATAGAGAGCAGAGCAAGCAAGAATAGACCCAAATTACCAATAATAGTTATGAAAGTTATGACATCATTATAGATTCTACAATATTATAAAATACTTTATGCAAATTAGTTTGATAAAGTAAATTAAGTGGGCAAATTCCTTGAAAGGCACAAATTGCTGAAGTTCATTTAAGAAAAAAATAGGTACACCATAAATAGTTGCACATGCCTGTAATCACAGCATTCAGAAGGCTGAGGCAGGAAGATTGAGAGTTCAAAGCCTGTCTGAAGTAGAAAGCGAGATTCTATCTCAAAAAATCCCAGATGAACAAGAAAAGATGAGTAATCTAAGTATTTATATTTAAAAGATTTAAAATGTAGTTCAAAATCTCTTCATAAAATATCATGAAACCTAGATGTCTTTGCTGGGGAATTACATTAAACATATAAGAGGGACTGGGAAGGTGGTTCAGTGGTAGAGTGTTTGCCTTGCACGCATGAGGTCCTGGGTTTGATTCCTTAGCACCATGTAAGCAGAAAAATCTGGAAGTGGTGCTATGGTTCGGGTGGTAGAGTGCTAGCTAGCCTTGAGCTGAAGAGCTGAGGGACAGCACCCAGGTCCAGAGTTCAGGCCCCAAGACCAACATATATATATATATATGATAAATAACACTAAGTTTTCACAAATTCTTCCATAAAATGGGTGACTATATATGAGCATATGAGATAAACAACACATTTTATCAGTTATTAGGGAAATGTTAGTTAAAGATACAATGAGCGTTAGGAAAATACTAGTTAAACCCACAATGAGATACAGCTGCCCTATTATACTACATTATTAAAATGGTTTAATTTTAAAGGACCATATTAAATGTTGAAAAAGTTTTTGGAGGATCTAGTATAATTATGATAGAAAAGTCAAACAGTACAATCACATTAGGAAATATTTTCATAGTGTCTTAAAAATTAAATATATACCCAGCCATATGACCTAGATCAAGAGAAAAAAATAAAAGTATATGTCCATATTAATACTTGTGTAGGTGATTTGTAGCAGCTTTTTAATGTATATATGTGATACAGGGGTTTGAATTCTGGGCCACCTGCTCTCACTCACCTTTTTCACTCAAAACCAGCACTCTGATGGTTCATATGAGATAAAAGATTTATCTGCAAAGACTGTCTTCAAACCTTGATCCTCATATCTCAGCCTTCTGAGTATCTAATATTATAAACATGAGCCCCCCTCCGTAGCTATAACAGCTTTTTTAAACAGCCCCAAACTGGAAATATTCAGACATCCATCAGTTGGTGATTGGTCAAATCAACCAACTGTGAAGTATTTAAACAATGGGTACTATACAACAATAAAATGGAATTAATATCTCTACATACTGAAATATGGATGAATATCAATTATATTGAGTCATAGACACTAGATTTAAAAGTGTGTGTTAATATACATTTTATCATTCTGCTTTTATACAATTCTACAAAATGCAACTTAGTTTATAGTGACAACCACTAGGTCAGTAGTTTTCCGAAAAGCTTTGGAACTGAGAAGAAAATGTAGGAGGTACTTCAAAAGGACCCAAAAATTTTTCAAGGGAACTGTGGATGTTTATTATTTTGTGTGTGATTATGACTTCATGCAAGTATACATGTCTCAACATTACCAAGGAATATAGTTAAAATACTTGCAGTTTATCACATGTCAATTAAACCGAAAGAAATATGATCTTAGGTGCAATTGCTCTTGCTCTTACCTGACAGCTTCAGTACTATGCTCGCTTTGCATCCCATGTTGTTTTTTCAAATTGTCTTTTTTTCATATTATTACATTCTACCCATTGCACTTGTTTTAAGACATTACAAATGCTTAAATGTTCAAAGAATATCTGAAATATATATTATTTTTACTGTAGAAATCGAGGCCAAAAATGGTCTATTGCAAGGTACCTACATTTCTTAGCTAGATTCAGCAGAAAACAGATCTTGAGGCTTCTGAAGTTTTGCATGTGTTTTTTCCCCCAGAGGTAGGATTACAGAAAGCAGGAGTGGAAAGGTGAGAGGGAAGCCAGGAGAACAAATATAAAATGACACTGCTGAACTGACTGCCACAAATGCTAGTTCTGTGGGACTTGGCTTCCAAGAAGCAATTTCTTTTTTCTTTTTTTTTTGGTCAGTCATGGGGACAAGAAGTAATTTCTCATTGTCTAGTGTAGCAGTACATACCTGTCATCTCAGCTATGCTGGAGGCTGTAAGTCTGAGACCAACCTCAGGCAAAAGCAAGAGAAACTGCCCAAAGAATAACTAAAGCAAAAAAAAAAGGCTAGAAATGTTGACTAACTGATATGGAAGAGCATGTGCATAACAAGTGCAAGAATATAGTTCATACCCCAGTCCACCAAAAATGGTAAAAATAAGTTGAAGCTATCTTTCTAAAGTACACTTAAGAACTCTGCTCCGGGAAGTATGTAGATAAAAAAGGAGGGATGTATCTACTGGTTCCTGTTTCCCACCAGCCAGAGATTTGCTCCACAGAATATTAAAACACCTGTACTCTGGATTATGCAAGGCAGTATGGGGGCACAGGACAAAGGACCATGGAAAGTAATTTTAGATACAAGCAGGAGACTAGGCCCTCTGACTAGAAATATCTTAAGAAAGCCTTCATCTATCTGTCCTTTACTGCAGCACCTAAAAAATAAGAAAAAGAAAAAGAAAAAAAGATCTTGTGAAGGCAACAGAATCTGAAGCAATGCATCAGAAGTACATATATATTCAATATTTTTAGATTTACTTAGGTAATCCTGAAATAACAGGGATGTTCTATGTGGGAGGTAACATATGTAACTTCCACTAATCCTACTCTCTCTTTCTCCTTTTTCTCTCTGTCTCTCTTTCTCTCTCCCTCTCTGTCTCTCTGTCTGTCTCTGTCTGTCTGTCTGTCTGCCTTCTGTCTCTCTCTCTCTCTCTCTCACACACACACACACACACTCACACACACACACACACACACACACACACACACACACACACACATCCTACTGCTTTGTTTCACATGAAAACACACTCTTAACATTTTTACAGCACTCATCTCTAAGGGTCACTACATAATCTGGGATCATCTTTTGAAACGATTGGTTTCTGTCCTGTGTCCCATACCCATCAAAACAGAACACATGCTGTAGGCAAATCAGAATTTTCTAAAAGTTCTGAGTGATTCTAATGTGTAGCTAAGGTAGTGAACCATTGAATCACTTCAGTCTCCAAATTACAAATAGTATTCATACTTTTACTACCCAATGGAATATGGTTGTCTTTCTTTAAAAAAATACTGTCTTTAAGTAGTTACACAAAGGAGTTGCTATTCAACACAGCACTTTGTGAATACAGTGTATATTGATCAATGTTATCTTTTTCAATATTCTCTTCTAACCCTCCTAATTCACCCCTTCCTTCATGTTTCTTAATTTTGTATGATATTTATTGAATTTTTGTCACTTAATGAAGTAGTTTATGTATATAACACATGTTGATCTGTGTCACCCCTCAATGTTTTCACCATCCCTTCAATCCACCCCTTCACTTAGTGTTCTTCATTTTGTGATATATGCAAGGAATTCTTTTTTTATTCTTTTTTTATTATTGTGAAAATACTGTACAGAGGGATAACAATTACATGGGCAAGAAAATGAGTACATTTCTTATCAAGCATTGTAGCCTCCTCCTTTGTTTCCTCTTCCCATCCCTTCCCATCTCCCCTCCCACCCCCACCCCCTGGCTAAAGTTGTAAAGTTCGTTATTTGACATAACAACTTGTATATTTCATTGTTGCAATGGGTCCACCTGTACCCCTATTTAAATGATTTGTTTTTCCCCTTCCCCTCCACAGATTATGCCGACATCAAATACAGTGAAAGCAGGAGTTGTACTGTGGGGGAGGGACATACAAAGCAACAAAGAAATAATCTTATAAATATGTTAGAAACAATTGCATGAAAGAAAGAACATTTGAATACTTATCCTTAGGTTCATTTCACCTAACATCAATTTATCTGACCTTTTCTGCTTGACTCAGACATATACTAGTTATGCAAATTAGGGAAACCATGGGACCTATGTTTCTTTGGGCCTGGATTACTTCACTTAATATAATTTTTTCCAAGTCTTTCCATTTCCTAACAAATGGGGCAATGTCATTCTTTCTGATGGAGGCATAGAATTCCATTGTGTATAAATACCACATTTTCTTGATCCATTCATCTACTGAGGGGCATCTGGGTGGGTTCCATATCTCAGGTATGGTAAATAATGCTGCAATAAGCATAGCTGTGCTGGTATCTTTAGTATGGTCCTGTTTGTGATCATTCGGGTAAATGCCCAAAAGTGGGATTGCTGGGTCATAGGGGAGCTGTATGTGGAGTCTTTTGAGGAACCTCCATACTACTTTCCAAAGTAGTTGAACAAGTTTACACTCCCACCAACAATGCAGTAGGGTTCCCATCTGGCAATATCCCCTCCAGTATCTGTTGTTATTAGAGTTCTTGATTATAGCCATTCTTACTGGGGTGAGGTGGTATCTCAATGTTGTTTTGATTTGCATTTCTTTTATAGCTAGAGAGGGTGAACATTTCTTCAGATGTCTATTGGATATCCTTCTTTCTTCTTCAGAGAAGTTGCTCTTTAAATCTTTAGCCCACTTATTTATTGGGCAGTTGTTTCTTTGAAGATTTGTTGTTGGGGGATTTAATTTTTTGAGTTCCAGGTATGTTTTAGTATGAGACCCTTGTCCATTGTATGGCTAGTGAAGGTCTTCTCCCAATCAGTTGGCTTTCTATTGGTCTTGCTAGCTATGTCCTTTGCCATGCAGAAGCTCTGCAATTTCATGCAATCCCATTTGTCCAACCTTTCTTTGATTTGTTGTGTTTCTGGGTCTCTATTAAGAAAATTTCGGCCTGTGCCAAGGAGACCTAGGGTTTCTCCTATTCCATCCTGTAAAGTTTTCAGGGTGTCTGCTTTGACTCTGAGGTCTTTGATCCATTTGGAGTTGATTCTGGTGCAGGGTGATATATAAGGATCTAGCTTTAGTTTTCTACAAGTAGTTAACCAATTTTTCCATCACCATTTACTGAAGAGGTTGTCTTTCTTCCATTCTATTTTTTTAGCTCCCTTATCGAAGATTAGATGGCTATAGGTCTGTAGGTTCATTTCTGGGTTTTCAATTCTATTCCATTGGTTCTGAGGTCTGTTCTTGTGCCAGTACCAGGCTGGTTTGATTACTGTGGTTTTGTAGTAGAGTTTGAAATTTGGTATTGATATTCCTCCAGCAGTGTTCTTTCCGTTGAGGAGCGATTTTGCTATTCGGGGTCTTTTATTGTTCCATATGAATTTTTGGGTTGCCTCTTCTATTTCCTTGAAGAATGAGGTTGGAATATTGATAGGTATCGCATTGAATTTGTAGATAGCCTTGGGAAGTATTGCCATTTTCACGATGTTGATCCTTCCAATCCAGGAGCATGGGAGGTTTTGCCACTTTCTAAGTTCTGTTTTGATTTCCTTGACTGCATTCTCTCCCTTTCTCCCTTTTATTAGTCTCTTCCCTTGGTCCCCTCTTCTTGCAAGAACTCATGGTCTGTTACTTACTTTATTGGGCTTTGACTTAGTCTTTCTAATGATGCAAAGTACATTTAAAATCCTACCTTGCCAAATAACTTTCCTTATTCCTTCATGAACTTTCCCTTCTTTGCCTCTAAATCTGTATTAGTAAAGCATTTTCCATAATTCCTTTAGTGTCTTTTCGCATTTTATTTTCCTTTTTCCTTCCATCCTTTGGTTCCTGGATTTTCATTTATACAATGTCTTATTACAAAGAATTCTTCTTTGAAAATTTCAATTTTGAATAGATTTTATTCTGGATAATTTCAGTGTGGCAAACATTTTAGGTAATCCAAATAATCTCCACCTTCTTATGTTTGTGCCCTTATAAAATCTTGTCCTCTTCAAAACTGACCAATATAATATGACACAGGTGGTGATCACAGTCATCCTCATCTTATCAATCTCTCTCTCTCTCTCTCTCTCTCTCTCTGTCTCTCTCTCTCTCTCACACACACACACACACACACACACATTGCTATTTGTGAAGATGTTCATTTGCATGGATCTCACAGCCAAAAGGAAAATGAATTCTGATAATTACCTGAACTTGGAAACACTGTTCCTAACTTAAGTCTGTAATGAAAAGAACCTAACCCCAGATGGTATTTTTATTTTGCCAGTCCTGGGGCTTGAACTCAGGTCCTGGACATTGTCCCTGAGCTTCTCTGTGCTAAAGGCTAGCACTCTACCAATTGAGCCACAGCACCACTTCTGGCTTTTTTCTGAATAGTTTAATGGAGATAAGTGTCTCATGGACCTTCCTGCCCTGGTGGGCTTTCAACCATGATCCACAGATCTCAGCCTCCTCAGTAGCTAGGATTACAGACGTGAGCCACTGGCACCCAGCCCCATTTGGTATTTTGAATGTAGCCGTTTGAGACCCTAATCAGACTAACTTAAGCAACTTTTTATTTAAGCCACTCAATTTAGGGGTGACTTGTTACATAGCAATAGAAAACCAATACACATTTTGGAACTAGGAGTGGAGATGCTGCCACAACAAATAACTAGGAATGTACCTGTTACTGGAAAAATTTGGAGAGGCAGGACAGAGAAAGCCTAAATTGCCTTGACTGAACAGCTAGAAGAATCTGAAATTGGAAAATGTCTCTAGTAGGGGTTAGGAAGTAAAAAATAAAGCATTATTGAAATGGAGGAAAGGGAAACTGTTATGGAGTAGCAGAAAAATTAGATTAATTGCCTCATGCAATTGTATGGAAAGCGGAACTTGTCAGTGATGAACTTGGATAGCCTAGCTAAGGATATTTGCAAGTGAAATATCTAAGGGGCTTTCTGGTTTCTTTTTGTTGCTTATATTAAAATGAGAGAAGAGAGAAATGAATCAAAGGAAGAAGAAACAATGTAGAGGACTTGATGGTTTTGAAAATATAGTCTCTAAATTTGGCTGAAGATGTTAAAATTAAGAAGTTTGGTTTGGAAAAAATGTTGAGGTTAAAACTCTACAACCTTTTACTAAAATCTCCAAAAAAGAGAAATCTCTTAAGTATTTTGTCACACAAAAAGCTTTTTGAAAAAATTAATAATACATCTCAGAGATTCCCCCCCCCCATAAATCCTACGGATTTCTGGTAAGTGTAAAAGTATTGTCCCTCAGCCATTGTAGCAGGTGAGAGAGAAAAGAGAGAGAGAGAGAGAGAGAGAGAGAGAGTTTTGGTAGTACTAAGGATTAAACTCAAGGCCTTGTTCTTCTAGGCAAGCACTCTGCTCTTGAACCATTCCCCCAGCCACTGAGGAAATATTTCCCTGAAAAAATGGATATGGATTTGCTTAATGAAGAAGCACACCATTGTAATGCATGACACAAAGTTTTTGTAGAGGTGATAGTGCAAGATACAATATACTTACAAACTGATTTGTTGAATGGTAATCCCTTAATATAACTATTTAAAAGTAATAAAAATGTAACTTAAAAAAAAAGACTGGCACAAAATGAAGGAAGGCTACTGAATCCTCAAATTCATATAAGCAGGAAGGAGACTGATAAAAGTGATTAGTTGTACTCAACAACCGATGAAGAGATAAAATATGGTATATCTATATACACATACATTTGTATGTTTATATATAGGTATATATGTATATGTGAATTTATATATGTGAATATACATATTTAAATAAGGGTATATACATATACTTATGTGCATTATATATGGGTATATATGTATATGTATTTATATATAAGTATATATGTGTATATATATATATATGTGTATGTATTTATATGTTTATATATACTCACCATACACATACATATATACCATGGAATAATTACTCATTCATAAAAATGAAATTTATATCATTTCAGGAAAATGGACAAATTTGGTGAGTATCATGTTGAATGAAATAAGACAAACTAAAAATTTCCCATGTATCTAATGTTCTTGCTCATTTGTCAAGTATCAACCTACAATGATGATGATGATGATGATGATGATGATGATGATGATGATGACGACGATGATGATGATAATGGTAGTAATGGTAATAGGACAAAAATGCAAAAGGGGACTCTCTAGGAGGGGATCAGTGGGGGAGGAAAGGGAAAACAAGGGACTACAGAGGGGCAAAGAAGATTGAAATACATTACATATACAAGTATGTGTGTGTGTGCATGCATGCATGAGTGTGTTTATGTGCAAACAAAGCATAGTGAAAACCCTGGAAAGCTGTTTGAGAAGCAGAGGAAGAAAGGGGAAGGAATGGGAATGTGGAGGAGGTGAACTTGTTCAAAGTACACTGTAGGCATGTATGGAAATAACTCAGTAAAAACCTCCTCTTGTTACAAATGCTTATTAACTCAAAAATAAAATAAAAATTTATATAAGTGATCAGTTGCAAGCACAGACTAACTTTCATGAAGAAGAAAAATGGCCCAGCTCTGATCATCGAATCCAGAAGAGATACAGATACAAAAAGAATGATTCTTGGACATAGGAACTTAAACAAGGATGCAAAATATTTGCCTGGCTATATTCCAGAACTGCTATGGAGCATCAACTGCTTTTTCTTTTACTTCGTTAAACTTGTGTTTTTTATTTTTATTATCTTTAAGTAAATATACAAAGATGAGTCAATTCAACATGCCTGTTTATGAGTGCAACGCATCTTGATAAATGTCACCCCTTCCATTATTCTTCCACTTCTATCCTAACCTTACCCATCACTTCAAGTAACCTAGATCCATTTTCACATATATACATTGAATATTACAACTATTATTCACCCACCCTTCCTCTCTATTCATCTGCCCTCCTTTCCTCTTGCCCTTTTGCCCTCCCTGCTCCCTACCATACATACTTCAGCGATAATTGTATTTAACTTTTTACTTCCCTCCCTTGAGAGAAGTTTTAACCCAATAACTATACCAGAAGTTACATCCAGGAATCTCATGTACAAATGAATGTGATTTATTTTACAAGATATTTGATTTTCTGATCTGATAATGGAAGGATCCTCTTAGAAATTGCATAAATTCACTTAACATCTAGGAGAGACATGAGTCACTGGGGATACCCAGGAAAACTATTGCTGACAGGCTTCAGAATAGTCCACAGACTCTACTTCTTATGCTCATGGCCCTGTATAATTATTTTTCCTTGAAGGTAGGTGGAACCTGTGCTTTGCTTCTAACCAGTAGACAACCAGTAGACTATTGGAAAGATGATGAATTACCAGTTTCAAGACTGTGTTAGTTATATAAGACTTCCTTTTGCTAGCAATCTCTTTCTCTCTGTTGCTGACTTTGAAGAAGCAAACTTTCATTAATCCTATGGACACAAGGAAATGAAATCTGCCAACAACTTGAGAGAGCTTGAAAGTACATCCCTTCCCAGCAAGCCCCTGATAAAAACTCAGTCCTAGCTGTTACCTTGACTCCAGCTTTAAAAAACACAAACCAGAGGAATCAGCTAAACTGTGCCAGGATTTTTGTCTTATAGAAACTGTAAAATAATGACCATATCTTGTTTTCAGTTACTAAATCTGTTTTTATTTGTAATATATAACTAAAAGCTAAAGTCAGCTTTGTTTTGTATTTTCATTGCCATTCTTATTCAACTAGACCACAGGTAAGTTATGGTATTATATTTATCTTACCTTAAAAAATCTTCAATTTCTTCTTTTTTTGTGTGGGTCCTAGGGCTTCAACTCAGACTTAGGCGCTGTCCCTTAACTTCTTTGTTCAAGGCTAGTACTCTACCATGTGAGCACAGTTCTACTTCTGGTTTTTCTTGGTGGTTAAGTGGAGATAAGAGTCTCTAATTCACTTTCCTGTCTAGGCTGGCACTGAATTGTAATCGTCAAATCCCAGACTCTGCAGTAGTTAGGATTGCAAGCATGAACCATCAGTATCCAGTTTTACTTCCATTTCTATAATATTTACACACTACACATTTGGATGAGAGTCAAAGCTGAATTTTCTTATCCTTAGAAGAATGGGTTTTAAACTTTAACATACATAGGAATTACAGGGAAGTCTTATGATTTCTGGGCCCCAGTTCTAGAGTTCAGTAGGTCTTGGGTGGAGCCCATGAGTCTGCATATTTAATCTACATGCTGCAAGTTTGGGTCTAATACTTTGAGAATCCCTTCTTTAGACCATTGTTACTATAGTTCTTCTTTCTATGGTTTGTATGATATGCATTTTTTTGCAGTTAGCTCTGACCCTTTTTTCATGATTGATATTGTAAGCTGCAGGGATTTCCAGGTTCTGCCTGGTAGTTGCCATAGCAACCCACATAGGGTTGCCCTGTGCCTGAGGGCTTGAGTGAGGATGGCACTAGATGAATTACTGGCATAAATGACTTGTAAGTGGCACAGATATTTCTTTCAAGTTGTCCATTTCCTTTAGTGACCTTATTTCTGGACTTTTCCCTTTTTGGTAATGTTGTTTTAGAGTCTCCCATAAGATTCTTCTCTATGGAATGATGATGAAAACACTTCTATTGATGTTATTCTTCACATTTACAAGAAAAGCAATGCGTTTTTGAGCACAGAATTAAATTTTATTTACATAACAATCCTGTCAGGCATGCTATATAGGTCTTGTTAGCATATCCTACTCCATTTTGACTTAATAACCTTCATCTTAGTTCCTCAGCCCTTTCCTCGAAATCAGGTGACCAGATTAGACTTGACCACATTGTTAACTCCCACCCTGGTGTCTGATAGCCTCCAGCTGTAATAAACCCTACCCTTCAATTGCTAGCCCCTGACACTATAAAGTTATCCCCTTTGTAAGACAAGCGCATTGTGCCTAGCCAAAAAGGCACAGAATTGTTAGTTTGCTGACAATAAACTTTGTTGTTACTCTATTTTATGTCTGCACAGTCCTCTGGGCTGAAACTTTCATTAGTGCCATGACTTGGATCAAAGCCTTGGAGGCCTAGGATGCTGGCCGGTTGGTACAGGCTGGGGATCCAACAGATGCTCAGCGATAACCTCTCTTTTTGCTTTGCTTAGTGTTTGCGAGCCAGCAATTGTGGGTAAAGACCCATCTTGCTTCCTATTTCCTCTATTAGTGGACCAGAGGCCCTCTGGGGATGCCTGTGGAATCTCTAGCTTCAGCCCTCTCCATGGGAGGGGCTCAATCCCAAATTCCTCAGAAAGATTCTGCCTGATCTTAAGCTTCATAAGTTCATATGCTTATGTAATTAAATTTGGCCCCAATATTCACTGGACAATGAGTCCACATGGCCCCTTCAAAGGACACTGGACCCTGATATTTTATGGGACTTACATAACTTCTGCAAGCGTTTGGGCAAGAAAGCCACCTACATAAAGCTCTGTCTGTCTCTGTCTCTGTCTCTGTCTGTCTCTGTCTCTGTCTCTCTCTGTTTCTGTGTCTGTCTCTCTCTGTCTTTCTCTCCTCTTTCTTTCCTTCCAGACTAAAAATCATTTGCCTTTAAATTGCCTCCATTCCAGCTGAAATTTCTTCAATAAATGGCCAGTGTTTAGCCTCTTTTCTCCATCCTTACTCTTTTAACTACATTCTTCCTCTCTGTCGCTGGTTTGGATTCTCTAAGTAAAAACTGTCTGTCAGTCTGCTTCAAACAAACTCCTTTGTCAACTTTGCTCCCATGTCTGCCTGTCTGCCTATGTGGTTTACACAGGTAAGGTAAGGTGAGGTGGGTGCAAGCCTCCAAAGGTAAAGCAACTTTCTTTGTCTTGTAAATGCAGTCACTGCAACAAGGTAACAACACTGTTTAAACTCCTCTAGAAGGCAGCTATAGGCCCCATGGAGGAAACCCCACCCCACTGGCACTGCAGGCCCTAGAGATTAACATCTACCTGGGAAGAGACAAAGATCACTTGGTGGGTTTTCATGCAACGCCTACTCTTCCACCAAGCTTACTTGCCTTCACTCCTCTAGGTGTTCAAAGATTAATTTAGATGTTAATGTGTTTCATTACTAAAGTTGTTTTTGTTTTTTTTTGTCGGTTGTGGGGCTTGAACTCTGGGCTTGGGTGCTGTCCCTGCACTCTTCAGCTCAAGGCCAGCACTCTTACCGCTTGAGCCACAGTGCCACTTGCGGTTTTCTAGTGTTTTATTGGAGATAAGAGTCTTACAGACTTTCCTGCCCGGGCTGGCTTTGAACCGTGATCCTCAGATCTCAGCCTCCTGAGTAGCTAGGATTACAGGCATGAGCCACCGGCACCCAGCCTAAAATTGTTTTAAAGGTTTTCTGTTCTTGTGATCAATGTTGGTTTAATCATCGAACTGTTTTGTCTTATATTTTGATTGGTGCTGCCTGTTTTTCTAGCATTACCCACATGGTTCTATCATAAAATGGGAAAAATAACTTTTGCCACTAGAATTAAAAAAAAAAACCTTATAGCGATTTTCATTTTTTACTAAGCATGCCTCAAAACTTTTTGTGCACAAGTATGTGTGTGTGAACATGTTCAAAACAATCTCATTTTAATGCATAAAATCTGTCATCATGGTGCAAGAAAATATTTTTCTACCAAACTAATGTGCTTCTGCCTTAAATGTTAATATTTTGGTACTAATACATCCTAAAATTATTCTACCAAACTAACGTGCTTCTGCCTTAAATGTTAATATTTTGGTACTAATACATCCTAAAATTATTTGCTTTCGGACAACAATTGTATCTCTGCTGCTTGTGACCAACAGCCATGTAAAAAATGTAAACCTTGTGTTAAAGGAAGTAATTACTTAGTGTGCTGCTTGTTAGACCCAGACCAGTTCCTAGCCAGCTATGAAAGGAGCCTAAAATCTAGCAAATTGCTCTGCCCTGGCAGCCTGACTGTGGGTGGAGTTATAGTAAATTGCCTCGAGGCAGTTCTGAGATCACCTGGCTCTTCAAGCCAAAGGAAAAGGGGACAGTTTTAAACTCAAACCTCAACAGATTTGGGTTCCAATAAATGTGACCAAGATTTAACCAGAACATTAGCAACTGTGTTGTTCCTCTACTTGGTATCCACGCATTCTGGTCCTCTGGGCTGGAGCTTTCAGGTCTTAGTATCCTTATTTACAGGTAGTGAATATAAGGCACAAAGACACTCAAAAGTAACTAAGGCCCAAAATTACACAAGGAAGCGAGTAGCTGAGCCAAGTCTGAAGCTCAGAGATCTTGGTTTCTTGTTTAGTGCTTGCATTTCCCAGAGCCCTGGCAATAAACAGATGAAGTAGTCAAAGGAAAACTAAGGGAAGCCAAGCAAAGTGAACTCATGAAGAATGAGAAAGTACCCCACACTAGCATCTACTCTGTAGAATCAATAAGAGAGTGGTTGATGACATCTGGGAAGAGAAATGTTGCCATAGTTGTAGCTGTAGGATATCAGAATTAGCCTATTTTTGTTACTATAATAAAACATGAGAAGCTCAGGAACTTATGAGGAAGGGCTTTTGTTGTTGTTGGTGGTGGTGGTCGTCATTGCGGGGCTTGAATTCAAGGCCTGGGAGTTGTTCTTGAGCTTTTTGCTCAAGGCTACTGCTCTACCACTTCGAGCCACAACACCTCTTCTGGTTTTCTGATGGTTAATTAGAGATAAGAGTCTCAGAATTTCCAGACCAGGCTAGCTTTGAACCTCGATCCTCAGATCTCAGCCTCTTGAGTAGCTAGGATTACATACATCAACCACAGGTGGCCAGTGAGGAGATTTTTTTTCCTTGACAGTTCTGGAGATTTAAGGGCATGGCACCCACACCAGCTTGGCCCTGATAAGAAGATAATGTCAAATGGCATCACAATGGCAGGATTTCACATAGAAGTCATATCATAAGACAAAAGTGGATATTAACTAGGTCACCATAAGATCTATTATTTTCTTATGAGGGCATGCTACTCAATGACCTAAAAACTCCCCACTGGGCCCAACCTCTTAAAGATCCCACCACCACACTGAGGGCTGAGCATCTAACATGCTAACTCTTAGGGAATAAACACCATCCAAACCATCCTAATACCCAACAGGAGCTGTGGCCTTTAGTGAAGGAATATAATTACTGCCAACCACAGCCAAGCAGAAAACAGGCCAGGAAAATAAACAACCAACCTCTCATCCCAGAATCTGAGGGAAGCTTAAAATGAAACAGATATTTTGTCTCATTTCTGTGTGACTAGGGGGCTATTGCAGGTTTCTAAACAGGGAGTCATACATGGAAATAATGTGTCAGAAATGACTGGTACCATGAGCAGGAGCAGACTGGAGAGGGGAGAAGCTGGAAGCAGCAGAGATCAGATAGAAGATTCTACAGAACTTTGAGAATTTTCATTCTCTATCCACCCTGATCAGAGTTGGTAAGGGTAAAATCAGGGTTGAGAAGTGGTGTCACTTCTCCATTCTTAGGACATGTTATTTGTTTGAAAGAATTATCCTGCTGCACTTGGATATTCAATGTTGTTTCTTCATGCATTTTTATTGTTATTGTAAAGGTGAGATACAGAGGGGTTACAGTTACATAAGTCAGACAGTGAGTACATTTTTTGTGCAACATCACCCTTCCCCTCACTCTCTCTGTTTTTCCCTCTTTTCCTCACCAACGTTTTTTTCCCCTTAATATATTTTTTTATTGTAAAGATACTGTACAGAGAGGTTACAGTTACATGAGCAAGGGAATGTGTCCATTTCCTATGAAGCATTGTTACACCCTCCTTTATTTTTCTCCCACCATCACTTTCCTACCCACCTCCCCAACTCCTCCCTCCCCTCTCCACACCCCTCTCCCCACAAAGCCGTAAAAGTTCATTTTCACCCTACTGTTTGTACATCTCATTGTTACATTCGATCATCCTGTATCTTTATTTCAGCATTTTGTTATTTCCCTTCCCCTCCCCAAATTAGAAAAATGTATATACAAGATGCAGGACACCAGAATCAAATACAGTGACAACAGGGGTTGTACCATGGGGGAAGAACATACAAAGAAACAAAAAAATCACATAGTACATTTTAAGTGCATTAAAAACAACAACAAAGCTAAAACCTCTTGTGTCCCTATCTTGGGGTTCATTTCGCTTAGCATCAGGTTATATGGTCATATGTAGATAGCTTTGGACCTCTTCTGCTTATCTTAGACATATACTAATTATTACAGATAAGGGAAAACATGGGACCTATGTTTCTTTGAGTCTGGCTTACTTCACTTAATATAATTTTTCCATGTTTTTCCATTTCCAAACAAATTGGGTGGTGTCATTCTTTCTGATGGAGGCATAGAATTCCATTATATATAGAATTCCATATATCTATCTATATCGACATCTCATTTTCTTGATCCATTCATCTACGAGGGGCATCTGGGAAAGACCCAGAAACACAACAAATCAAAGAAAGTTTGGGCAAATGGGATCCCACACACAAGTTTTATAATTCATTTTCAACATAGTGTCTAGTGAGTATCACTGCTATATTTGTTTACCCTTTGTCCCTCCATTTCTGTGCTCCCCAAATAAGACAAAAGGAAAAAACCCACCAGCAACATAGAAAAAACTTCTTGGTTCCATTTCCTGGAGTTTATGTAGATAAAAATTATTTTATGTGATTAGATGCACATAGGCATTGAGCCTTTGTTTCTTTCCCAAGAATATCCTCCTTTGGTCTCACTGAGTATGAATGCCTAGAGATCTGTATATTTTCTCAATAGTGAATGTGCAGTAGTATAGACTGGCTTTTTGAATTTGTTTTTGGTTGTTTTTTTTTTGTTTCCCCATTATTGAATATTGCATCCAGGGCATGTGGCATGATAGTTAAGAGTTCCACCACTTGAGTTGCACACTTGGCCCTTTTGCTTTGTGTATTTCTTTTTTGGGGGCGAATGGGTGGGAAGATATATGGTTAATTTGCTCTTGTTGGGCTCAAATATAAGATCCTCCTGCCTCTGCCTCCTGAGTAGCTGAGAGTACAGGTGTATTCCACTACAACTGACCTTGGTCTAGTTTCCTGAAAAGCAGACTCAATGAAAATGATATGGATATAAGTAGTTTATTAGAGTGAAACCAGGAATAAAACTATCAACCCAATGATGACAGCAATTATTGGAAGTAGTGTAAAACACACTATTCAGAATCATCATACTTGAGATGAAAGAGTTGGAATATTTGTACACCAGCTATTAAGCATGATTTATTGAGGGTTTCTCCTGTGAAGGATCAATTTCTGAAAACTCCAACCTGGTTCTTCTGTCGTTCTGACCAAGAATACAGGTACTGGAAGTTGGAAATCATTGAGTCTATAATGGTCTGCATATGAGTAGGACAGTGACAATGTATTGCATTGTCATTTGTAGGATAGCATTTATCAGGTCTACAGTCTCAACCCACAAGACACAGCATCAGACTTCCATAGCCACACAGTATGCAAAAATCAAGCTAGCATGCATGTATCAAAGGATAAAACGTTTCTGGGTAATTATTATAATGGGCAGTGGGATTTGTAGTAAAATACATGACACAGATTTTGACAAATTTTAAGGTACCAGGAAGGGGTGGGGGAAGAATATGTTTTACTAAGTGATCAGTGTGTCAATGAAGCTAACATTGCAGTTGATTATATTGTCTATGAGCTGCCAATCTAAAGTCCAAAGACAGTAAAATAAAGAAAGGGAAGTGCACAGAAAAAAATGCATCCTGCATTGCATAGTATATCCGTCTGTTGCTCTGACCTACCTGTAAAAATTACCTAATCACTCTACTTCCCTAAAAATCCCAAAGCTTCAAAGAGCTGTCACTTCCATCAAGTTTTGGAGCAGCCATAGTGTCTCATGTACTCCTTCTCTACTCATCCATCAATAAATCCCCCCACCCCAGTTCAGCCAGGATATCTGCCTTGCTCTATATCAGAGACCTCAGCATCATCTAAATCCACATAGACACAGGTTTTTGGTTTGTGTGTTTCAAATAAAGCTGGGGAAAAAAGCATATTCTGTGCCACACTGTGCTGAATTATTTACTTCCAGCCCTGGGATTCAGAGAGCTAGCTCTTTCTCAGCCTTGAGTTTTACAGCAATACAAAGAAAGAAAATAAGTAAATAAGGAGAAAGAGAGAAAAAAAAATAAATTCCTTGGAGACTTTCTGCATATGAAATATCTTTTGAAATGGAGCTTGCTGCTGAAATAATCATGTCATTTTAGAATACAATATTAATATGCCCACACCTATGGCTAAATGCTAGAGCAGAATATTTGTATTTATTTGTCTAAACATTAAAAACAAATGTAAAATTTGTGTGGACATATTTAATTCAACATCTTAAAACTTAAAAATGGACTCCAAAATAATGTCACCAAACATTTGTGCAAAACAATAAGAAATACATATAATAGAAATGAGATATCTCTACTTCCTCTGAGAGAAGAGGGAGGAAAAGGATACAGTGTAAGATGGGAGATTTTTATATGTCTACAAAGAGGGAGATTTACCTTCTTTCAAAATATGCAAAACATTGGGGGAATCAACATTCTCAGTATTTAAGAGGGACTGAAAACATCTATTCATGTAAATATAAAGCCATTTAATTTTTATATCCTTCTATTCCTTTACATTTATCCAGAAAGATGCTTCCTTCCCAGCACTAGACAATATCTCAAGAAGCTTCATTTCTTTCCTGGGCCATTTGGATATTATAAATTCCTATGGTCACTTTAAGTCCAAAGCTCATTTGTCTCTATTTGTTTTCGTAGTTTAAAATTTTTCTTTTTCTTTTTTTTTAATAAGTTTTTTTTATTGTGAAAGTACCATAGAGAGGGGTTACAATTACATGAGCAAAGTAATGAGTACATTTCTTATCAAGCATTGCTGCCTCCTCCTTTGTTTTTCCCCTGCAATCATTGCCCATCTCCACAACTACACTCCTCCCTCCTCCCCCTTCCCCCCCCCCCCCCCGCAAAGTTGTAAAGTTCCTTTTTCAACATAGTATCTTGTACATTTCATTGTTGCAATGGGTCCAACTGTATCCCTATTTAAACAATTTGTTTTTTCCCTTCCCCTCCACAAATTCTACCAACATCAAATACAGTGAAAACAGGCATTATACCGTGGGGGAGGGACATGAAAAGCAACAAAAAAATCAGCTTATAAATATGTTAGAAACAATAGTAAGAAAAAAAAATATTTGAGTCCTTATCTTGGGGTTCATTTCACCTAACATCAACTTGTCTGAATGTTTCTGCATGTCTCAAGCATATACTAGTTATTGCAAAAAAGGGGAACCATGGGACCTATGTTTCTTTGGGCCTGGCTTACTTCACTTAATATAATTTTTTCCAAGTCTTTCCATTTCCTAACAAATGGGAAATGTCATTCTTTCTGATGGAGGCATGGAATTCCATTGTGTATATATACCACATTTTCTTGATCCATTCATCTACTGAGGGGCATCTGGGTTGGTTCCATATCTTAGCTATGCTAAATAATGCTGCAATAAACATAGTTGTGCTGGTAGCTTTAGTATGGTCTTGTTTGTGATCATTTGGGTAAATGTCTCAAAGTGGGATTGCTTGGTCATAAGGGAGCTCTATGTGGAGTCTTTTGAAGAACTTCTGTCTCCTTGGCACAGGTCGAAATTTTCTTAATAGAGACCCAGAAACACAACAAATCAAAGAATATTTGGACAAATGGGATTGCATGAAGTTGCAGAGCTTCTGCATGGCAAAGGACATAGCGAGTAAGATCAATAGAAAGCCCATGGATTGGGAGAAGATCTTCACTAGCCATACAACAGACAAGGGTCTAATATCTAAAATATACCTGGAACTCAAAAAATTAAATCCCCCAACAACAAATCTTCAAAGAAACAACTGCCCAATAAATAAGTGGGCTAAAGACTTAAAGAGCAACTTCTCTGAAGAGGAAAGAAGGATGGCCAATAGACACATGAAGAAATGCTCAACCTCCCTAGCCATAAAAGAAATGCAAATCAAAACAACATTGAAATACCACCTCACCCCAGTAAGAATGGTTATAATCAAGAACTCTAATAACAACAGATGCTGGAGGGGATGTGGACAGAAAAGAACCCTACTGCATTGTTGGTGGGAGTATAAACTTGTTCAACCACTTTGGAAAGTTTACGGCTTTTCTTTAAAATTATTTTATAGATTTTATGAAAATGTAAATCATCATATATATTTATTTTAAAATGGAAAGATAATAGAAAATATGGAGTACATACAATGTGCAATTTCAATGCATATATACATATATACACATATATATACTACTTACATATATCATGTAACTAATATTTATCATTTCTTTGTTCTTTGAACATTCAAAGTTCTGGCCTTCTATTATTACAGAATTTTGCAGTGGGAAGACTATAGTTAGCCATAATATGTATTACAAAATGACTAGAATAGGGAATTTTGAATGTTCCTAGCACATTCTCTTTTTGTGTTTATATGTGTGCCAGACCTGGGGTTTTAACACAAGGCCTTGCTGCTGTCATTGAGCTTTTGTGTGTAAGACTAATGCTCTACCACTTGAACCACAGCTCCAATTCTAGGTTCTTTTGGTGGTTAACTGGAGATAAGACTCTCAGAATTTCCTGCCCAGCTGGCTTCAAACCACAATCCTAAAATCTCAGTTTCCTGAGTAGCTAAGGTTGTAGGTGTGATCCACAGGTGCTTGGCAACATTTTCTTTTTAGTAACTGTCAGTAATTATAATATCTGGATTAGTGTAATGACCAGACATGACTGGATGCAGCCATTAAAATATGGAGGGGCCTGCTTATGTTTTTTATGACAGAAAAGCCCACCTAATTTTTCTTTGTCACTGAAAGCTAAGGATTGTTCCTCAGCCCACTAGAGAAGTGGGAGAAGGGAGAAATACACAGTAGCTAGAATTAACCTCCTAAAAATATTGTTGGACCAATGTACATCTCAGTTTATGTTTCCATTTAGAGTAGCAACTGGACACTAATGGCTCAGTCATTTTATCCTCTCTACATGGGAGGAAAATATTGGGAGGATTACAGTTTGAAGCCCACCTGGGAAAAGTAGTTCACAACATCTCATGTAAAT